>NC_140135.1:1617500-4570016 GCF_964035555.1 Netta rufina | reverse complement strand
TTAAGTAAAGACCAAGATCTTCAGATTTTGGGGTGACCCCAGGCTGATTTACGATATTATAGGGAATTTGCTGGCCCTGGCATGGCTGGGTTTTGTTTCCCTGATGTACCACGCTGGTGCCCCACATGACAGGTCAATAACTCTCTGCCCATTACGTCGAAGCAGCGCAGCAAGGTTCGCTCCTGCTACATGATAGAAGCTGAAGTATCCAGATGGACCCACACAGGTTGCAGCCCCCTGCACTAGCCCATCTTTTATTTAGACCTGACAAGCTCAATTAGCATTATCTTGTGCTTCTGCATCAAGGGGACTTCTGTTAAGACGGCAGAGGAAAAGGGAAGAAGCAGAAGATAAAGGAAAAACGTTTTTGAGGAAAAAGCAGTAAGAGAAAAGGGATTTGTCTGTGAACTGTCACCTGATGGTAAGCAATGGGAACAGCTATATTAAGACTCCCCTGAAATATGACTTCTTAGATTGTAGTCACAGAAATCACAGACTCATCTAGGTTGGAAGAGACCTCAAAATCACTGAGTCCAACCTCTGACCTAACACTAACCAGTCCTCCACTAAACCATATCACTGAGATCTACACTTAAACATCTTTTAAAGAGCTCCAGGGATGGTGACTCCACCAATTCCCTGGGCAGCCCATCCCAATACCTCACAACCCTCTCAGTAAAGAAGTTCTTCCTAACATCCAGCCTAAACCTCCCCTGGTGCAACTTTAGCCCATTCCCCCTCGTCCTGTCACCAGGCACGTGGGAGAACAGGCCAACCCCCACCTCGCTACAGCAATATAGCAAGTAAGTTCACGCTAATTATATAGGTGAAACAGGATACATACAACTCCATCCAATTAAACAGAAAGATTTTGAAGAACCTGGGTGCTGTGCTGCAGTCACACTGTTGTCTGGTGCAGCTCCCCACAGCTCCTCAGCTGCACACCCAGCGCCAGAGTCTGGGGGAGAAATAAGGACTTCATCTCTTAAATCAGTGCTCTGTGCACGGCTCGAGATTCAGTTACGGGACTTGAGCAATCTCATACCTTCATAATGGTTTCCTTTCTTTTGCCTCAAGGATATGTTTAAACAACCAGAATATTTAGCTACAATTTTTCATTTTTGAGCAATTTTTCAAGTTTTGGCAGCTCAGCTCGTGCGCTGCATTTAAGTGACTGTGCAAGCAGGCTGCTGTCTGGAGGCGTCAGACACCGGCTTCTCCCACTGGCGCTGCGACCTTTCCAGCCTCAAGAACAGACACAGTCCATCTCCACTCCTCTGCTGAGGGTGGGCAGTTCACAACCAATGATAAAAGCAAAAAATACCTGAACAGCTATGCGTGGTTTCACTGATTAACTATAAAAGTTTGGGAATTATTATTTTATTCTTCATGTTACTTAAGGAAGGATTATAAAGACTACACATATATTTATATAAAGAGGTTGTAAAGTCTAACAAGATACCAAGCCTTGATCCTGGGCAACTCCTGCAGCTCATGAAAACAGCTCCCAAGGTCAGACCAGTGATGAATTTACTGTTGTCGCTGCCTTTCTGGCCAGCTGGATGTGGCCAGATATCCTGGGACACATTTGTATAGCAGAGGAGCCAGTAGCAAAGAACATAAAACGTACTTTGTGAATATTCATAATCAGAGCTTGGATCTGAAAGTTAGACACAAGTGCCCTTATCTAAATAACACGTTAAATAAACTGCTAGAGCTGTAAATACCTTTGGGAATGACTGACATCGCATTTCCTGGTTGAAATCACACCCTCTTAATGGCACAGGCTGGATCCTGAGATCTGAAACTCACAGGTAGACCCTAACTGGGCTTTTGCTTCTTGGGACTACTTTCTCTTAAAAAGAAAAAAAAAAAAAAAAAAGGAAAAAAAAATAAAATAATGAAGACAGCTACAGAGAAGTATGCGATTCTCCTTGATATCTGGCTCTCACCAGTCTAGCAATAAAATTTAAGACATTTCTTCATCCTTGGAAGACTCTAATCCCAGGTTGCTCTGCTATGCAGAAAAGAATAAGCTGTGATATTGTGGAAATAGCACGAGTAGAAATCAGGCTTTCTAATTTGCCACAGTACTAAGAGTCACCAGTGCTCAAACACCTGGGGTTAGTCATCCTTTTTTAGCCCCCCATTTCTCCATGGGCATGTGTGAATTACTTGATTGTGACCTGGCTGGAGGTCGTTAACATTATCAGCACAGATATCCGCCTTATCTCTCTGACTGCCAGCTTGAAAAGAAGCTCTTATCAGCTGGAGATAAGGGAGAGAGGATGGATGGCAGGAAGAACAAAGCCTTGGTGATATCTCTCTCATTGTTTCTTCTTGCTGAGTTTTTTTCTTAGAGCACTATTTGTCTACACGACCTTCATACAGCCCTGATTTATTTGACTGTTAAAATAAAACCTGAACTTTGCTGGAATATGACTGAAGAACAAAAAGGCGTCAATTCAAATCATTTACCTACGCTAAAAGCAGCACAAGGCACAGTTTCCTCAGATCCGATATTCCCTGGCCTTCTCATTAGCCATCGCTGTTCCCATCCAATGCGCTGGTGGGAGATGAAAGGTAATTGATATCTATAACCTGCATGCGAGGTGGAATGGCGTGCACTGCCAGCTGGAATAACAATGGTAATTACGAGATCTTCTGCACCCAGCTGGTATGAATAGCAGAGCTGCCAAGGCAGGCCTTTTCCAGGTAGAAGCAAAGCGGTTCCCTGGAGCTGGGCGAACCAGGCAGGCTGCAGCATGGAGGGACGGCGGAGGAAGTCGTGGTCAGCGCATCAGCAACATCGCTGGGCCTTGTCCAACAGCTCCAGAGTGTTCCTGGGGCAATTCCCAAGCACAAAGGGGAAGCTCCCAAGAGGACTTCCCGTAAACATCTGTAACTGGGACCCATGAAACTTTGCAGCGTGACAGTTACCTCGCTGGGAAGTAACACATGCCTGCCAAAAACAAGTGGCTAATAGTATGAGGCAGTAAGATTTACATGCTAAATCCTTGGCAGAAGATTTAATAGCCCCTAAAGCAGGAGATGTGAGGATAGCTTACATTTGATGTTCCTTGACAGCAATTTAAAGCACTAGGACTGCCATTTCTGTGAACCCAGGGCTTCCAGGTTTCCTCCTGAGCTGGAGCTGCCACGATGCGCTGCAGCCACGGCACGCGCTGTCCTGCTTCTGCCTGACCTTGACAGCAGGACCCAGGAGGCTGGGGGATGTTATTTTGGGTTTGATGCCACTTTTTTGTAAGATCTAGCCAGAGCAACTGGTGTGCTTGGACACAGATGGCATTTTGCTGCCCTTCAGTGCACGGCCGCCCTACCTGCTTCTGGCGAGTGCTGCCCGTTGGCTTTGTGCTGTGCTCAGTAAGGTGTCTTGAGCTTGGGCACTGCAGAACTAAATCCTTCACCAGTTTCTCATTAGCATCTTGTTCTACGGACTGTACCATGACTGGGCTCCTCATCTGGCATGCAAGTTCTAAAGGCTCGCAGTCCCATTGATGGCTTGTCTGCTATGGAAAAGTTTATTTATTTTTTCCTCCCGTGTGCTGTGTTTGATTTCTCCACCCAAGGGCCTTGCTGCCTCCTGCATTTTACCAGATAAGGCTTGCTCTTGTCTGAAACCAAGCCTTTACCTGTATCCTGGCCCAAGACTTCATTTTTCTCGTACCCCAGAGTCAGCATTTATGTGCATTTCTTTGAGACCTGCACGTTTCATGAACGCGCTTTTCCTTTCCTTTCCTCTGTTGGCGCCAGGACATGCGCAGCAGCCCCAGCTCCCTCCTGCACCGAGCACCCTGTCCTTTCCTGCTTGCTGTGGTTTGCTCAACAGCTCCCTGGCCATGCAGCTGCCCACCCCAGGGGTCTTTCACACCTTAGGTGCTGGGCTGTGTCAGCCACGGACCCGTTCCCCAGTGCAAATATCCTGTGGCTGCTCGGGACCTGGCTGTTCTGCCTGGTGCACTGTGATTTCGCACTAGAGAGTAGTTTCATCTCTTCTTTGGCTGTCTCATTCCCTGTTCTAATTGCTTTTTCTAATGCTAGATAGTCCTCCTTTAGCAATTTTTCTTATATTATTTTTGAGATTGATCCCATTAAATTCTTATCCTTCAGTATGTCATCCCCAGCTTTGAAAGCAAAGTCATTTGTTGTCAGCTGCAGCTGAATTACCTGTGCATTAATTGCCTTTGTAGGTCCCAGATTTCGCTCATAGATGATTTTTTTCTTTGTATGAAATATCTTTATTTGAAAAATATTCAGCGCCATTTACCTCAAATAGCCTGCTTGGGTTTTTGCTGCTTGCTTCTCTGAGCTTGTCATTAAGCCCCCAAGCTCCATCGATGTTATTATCAGCTTGCACAACACGTATTACAAAATTAACAGTCTTGAAACTGCAGAAAAGTTGTCTGTGTTGGGTTCTGCAAAGATTAACGTTCTCCTGGCTCTCTTTCTGCACTTCTTTCTGTTCAAGACACACAAAGGCATATTTTTTTGTGCTAGCCTGCTTGAAAGCCATTACTGATATATTTCCTGTGCTGTTACCTGCTCTGGGTTTAGCCTGCAAAGAGCAGTAACGAGGCACACGAGATAGAAATATACTAAACATAGTTTAATGACTTTCTCCTGCACTTAGCAGCTCAGCTAATTATACAGCAAAAAAGCACCTCTGACGTTTGTTCTGTGCCTCTCAGAGAATGGGCCCCTCCCTTACCTGGTGTGCAGCAAACCAGGCATGTCCACGAGCACCTCTTAAAGGTGGATGATGTGCCCCCTCCTTCCTCCCTGGAGGAAAGTCCTACAGCTTGGGCACTTCTTAACCTGTGGGGCTGCTGCTGGCACCTCCCGGGACAGCAGCAAAGAGCAGTCCTTGCAGAAATCACGCCAGCTTCTCCCTGCACACCAGGAGCTGCCTGCGCCTCCTTCCGAGGCACTCAGCCACGGCCAGACAGCCTGCTCCCCAGGGCATTGTCACAGCCCTCTATATCTGCATCTGACAGGCAGCAGCCTGATTTCCAGCTTAGCCCACTGACTGTTGTATAATAAAATACAAGAAAGGCACACGCAGCCCTTTTTGTGCCAGCTCGAAAGATGCTAGACATCTTTATACATTATTCTGCACAAAGGGGTGCGGGGAGGGTTTGTGTCATAGGGACACACTTCTTTCCTCTCGTTCAGGGAAGGGGAGAAGCCCTCGTGCACCTCCTTGTAGCATAAAGGAGCTGAAGTAGCTGATTATCCTGTGCTTGTCTTATCGTGGGTAAGTTTGGAGGTATCAGCGTGCCTGGCTGCTGAGCTTCATCATCAGCTCTGTGCTGTTTTCACGGAGTGTTCCCAACATGGCTCTGCAGCAGCAAGGAGCTGCCGTAACCCCTCGGAGCCCACCAGCCCCGAGCCAATGTAGGCTCAGGACCCTGAGCCTCATCCCTGCACTTTCAGGGATGCCAATTCAAGAGGCACAAGATCGGTCTCCTGTGCCCTGATGTGCCCCAGGCTTGTGCTCCAGCTCCTGGGGGCTAAGGTAACAGTAACAGCTTTTTCCTCTGCCAGCTTTTCAGCCGCCAGGGAGCTGAGATCCTAAATCCACGAACAAACAGGTTGAGAGGAACCTAGATGCAGAGGTAGTCACCTAATACAGAGAGCTGAAAGTCTTCCAGTGATGGGGCTGTGCTGGCTGGGCCAGGACCCGCTGAGAAGCTGGATGTTTTTTGGCAAAGAGTGATCTAAACCATATGGCCCAGCAAGGAGATGGTGACGGAAGTCTTTATAAAAAGCATTTTACAAAATATAAACAACAGATTCTTCTGCACAGAGATAAAGATGGAGATTAATGCTTGAATTATCCTGGATAATTAGTGTAGCAGGTAATTATTTAAAATCGGGCACATCTGTGAATACATCACTTTGACTGAATTAGAAAATCCTCACAACTGCTACAGTAAGATGGCTCCAGCAGTCCCACAGGGAAATCTTTATGGGAGATTAATTCTCGCTTCAAATGGCAGAGATTTGCAAGAGGATTAGGTGGCCAGTATGACACATCCGCATTGTGACAGAAAGTGATCCAGGCTTTTTGTTCTCACAGAAGAGCCGAGTGGTGCTTTCTTTGAATTCACGTGTTCTTTGAGCTTGAGGGCTAAGCCCTCAGAAGTAGTGTTTTATAGCCGAAAAGATGAGCAGTGAAGGAAAGTGGTGACAAGAGCAAGGGCAGGAGAACAGCAGCTTGAAGAGAGGACAGCGAAATCCAAACTTGGATTTAAAGTCCTAAAAAGCAGCAAGGTCACGCTTGCAGAGCTGGTGGGTATGGTTTTCAGAGTACTATAAAGTGTACAAAAAAGTTGTCACCTAACATTGTATGAGACAGCGCAGGTCTGGGAGGACTGGGTGAGGAGCTGTGAGGACAGCATCTCCCGTCACCCATCTCAGCAGCTGCTGCAGGAGCTCCAGGTTTGACCATCACTGCGTGGCTTCGCTCGTGGTGGCCAGGCCCAGGCTGAGCAAGGGAACGGGCCGCTTGGGTTGGGTTTTTGCTGTGTTCAGGAGCTCACGGTGAGTGTTCACTCATGTGCAGTCTTCAACAGCTTAGACACAAAGCAGGCTGAGGCTCGGGCAGCTCTCAGAAATGTGAGTCCTGCTCTGTGGCCTGCTGGGGAGATGCACCAAAAAGCTGGAGCACGTCTGGTAGGCTACCAGGCCACACTCCCAGCCAGCGCAGCATCTGGCTGTACCAGCAAATGCTTCAGGTTTGAATGATTGGGTACCAAATGATGGCTGAAGCATGGTACTCCCTGTTCTCAGCCCAAGTGAGTTCAGAAAGCTGTTTTGTGTGCAGATCTCACTGCTTACAGCACTAAAGAGAGCTCTAACCAAGAAAATGGTGGTTTCCTGGCACACAAAAACACCCTCAGTAAAATTGAAATCGCTCCTTGCTGCATGATTCCAACACAGAACTGGTGCCAGGAGTTCTCATCTGATTTGCTCAGGTTCTCAAAACATCAAGGTGAATAATTGAGGCAGGCTGAGTTTGTAAACCCCAGGGAATTCACAGCAGCAGAAGAGAGGAAAATAAAAAAGAGATACTTTAGGCAGTGTCCAGGGGGTCTGTCTTTTAAAAAAGGTTATATGGCACTCCTGGGCTAAGGCTGCACAAGAAGAAGTACCAGTGCGGCTGAAGCTGGCCTCCACCAGCCTCACCTGCAGGTGTATTTACATCAACAGGGATTTGTTCAGACCAACCACAAAACTTCCCCAGTGAGAAACTACCACCAGGTTTCATGGCGCTGCCCTCCGTCTGCAATCAGCCCCTATTCAAGCCCATACAGTACCATTAAATATCTTACTTTAAAGTAAAATAGCAAAAGTACTCTCTACAGGAAGTTTATTATCCTTTTTCTTTCATTTCCCCCAAGCTAATTTGCAATCCCTGAGCTAAAGATTTGCCTTATCCTTCCCTACAAACAGCATCCAATATCTACTGCTAAATCACCTCCTCCCCCAAGACAAAGAACGCCAGAAATACACGTTTCTATCCAAAATATCAGTCTTGCACTCTCCCTCAGCTACTGTTTTACACTAAACTCGGTGTTTCCAGGTGTCTGCAGCTTCTGCATGCCCTAAGAAAGCCTTGCAGTAGGGCTGAGTAACTCAGCACCACCCTCACGCTGCCGCGCTTAACGTGGATATTCCCCTGCAGCTGCTTGATCCAGCCTTCAGAGATGCAGCCACTGCTGGATTTTCCCCTTGGGCTAGTAGTGAGCCTGTCTGTGTGGAGCTGCAGCTCAGGCCCTGGTATTTTGGGGTGATTCAGCCCACCAAGATGTGCACCTGGGCCACCGAGGCAGTTGTGTTAAATTGAGAGCTGCACGTCATTTCAATACGCCATTAAAATGGAGCTGAGCTGCACCTCTCTGTCAAAATGTGAGCATATTTTAACCATGTCAGAGTACTGGAGCGTAGCCAGAATGCCAGTGTAATAATTTTTTGGGCATGATGTTCAGCCATATTTTATTAAACTCCCTGTCGTACACTTCACTGCGTGGGTCTGAGGGCTGCTGCCTGCAGCCCAGCATCCAAGAGGGCTGCTCCTTCCAGCTTCACTTAAATCTACTCAGAAACTTAAAATCATCACTGTGTTCTTGGTTAAATCTCACGTCAGATACCGCAAACATAAACACTAAACAGCTAAACCACCGTAACTATCAGCACTACATTCCATGGAGGTAAGAGCACACATCCTTACCGCTTAGATGCGGGGTGCTACTGCAGACTGTGCTCGGCACTGCCTGAAGGATTTGGTTTTCTTCCTTTTCTGCCCGATGTCAGAATTCCTGCAAAACATGAAATAGGGGCATTTTTTAAACTTCAGAACCAGCACGAAGCAGCATGACATCCATTCTGAATGTGGATTTTGTATTCATATGGACTTCATCTGCAGAGAGAGCTGCATCACCTCTCTGAATCCAGGCTGTAGGTTGTTCTCTTCGCCCTGATGCTGAAGGGAGCACGCAGTTTGTTAGCAGACAGCATGGCACCTCGGCTCCACAGACCAGACTGCAAATACCTCGATTTGGGGAGCTCCATTTTGCAGCCTGTAAGATCAGCATCTTGCACAAGCTCAATATTTCTTGGTGATGCTATGGACATGCTGCGCATCTGTGTAGCTGTGAAGTGATGCTAATAACTTTCCACCTTTGCTTTGTTAGGATGAAGAACATTAGAGCTAGCATGGTGTTGCAGTGATAATATAAATACATAAATAAATAAAAACCAGTAAAATGTTTCCTGTTTGTGTAATGATAATGCAGAGGCAAGATTTAAAATATAGCCCCCAGTAAAATTTATCACTTCTTTATAAACAAGAGCTGAATGAATAGATGCTATAAAACAAATCAACAAAGACCACAAGAGATTTTTTTTCCAGGGAAGAGTGTGAGAATTCATTGGATTTTGACATGAAAAACAAGGGTCTGTGATAATATAAAAGCAGTAGCAAAAAGAAAAAAGTTTTCCTGCTTCTTTTACGGGTGAACTAATGTGCACAACCTCTAAATGATGAAGCCTGTGAAATTTCTTTTTGCTATCATTACATTTCTCAGAGGTTGGTATTTTTATACTCAGCTACATTTCACACTGATTTTTTAAGTACACCCCCAGCGAGGGAGATGGAAGAAGTGACACTGCTTTGCCTGCAGCCAGAGAAATGCTTTCTTGCTCGCGTCACCTCCTTAGTCGCTGACATTTGCTTCAGTAAAGCCTGCCTAAAGCTGTTGATATTCTCTTTCCTCCTCTCACAGGACCATGCAGACATAGAGTGGAAGTTTGCACGGACAAAGCTCTGGATGAGTTACTTTGATGAAGGTGCCACTCTGCCCCCTCCTTTTAACATCATCCCGAGTCCCAAGTCTTTCTGGTACCTTTGCAAGTGGATTCACAAGCAGCTGTGCCCAGGCAATGACTCTGACAATGAACAGAAGAGGCATGAAAACCTCAAAACATTCACAGTAAGGAGCTGCATAGTTTGAAACTTATTTTTTGGGGGTGCTTGTGCATGTTCAAGGTCACAAGGGGTGCTACTGTGCTGGTGCAGCAGAAGGTTGCTGCTGGACTGGGACTCGCCAAGAGCCATCAGGACTCTACAGACAGGATTACGTGTTGGGTAACATGCCTCTGCCTTTCTCGTTGCAGGAAAGGCATGCTGACAACCTCATTCAGAATCAACATTACCAGGTAAACTCTCCTGCAGATCAAGTTTTTACTTACAGTTTCTTCTTCCTGCTTATTTTCTACGATCTCACTTCTTGCTTTCTTATAGAATACATACACAAGTGTAGGAGCTCCAAGAGGATCTTGCTTGTCATGGATTAAACATTTCCTCGATAGAGGTGGGGTGGTTTAGTAAATCACTCCTAGCCTTTCACCTTCTCTGAAAACAGCAAACTTGCCAGGTGGCTCCCTGGTTGCTGAAGTCAAGGCAACATCACCATTGACTTCGGAGGGATCAGACTGTCGTGTCATCCTGATTAAAACTGTTTTTGCAGCATTTTTACATACTCTCAAATTGTTCCTCTACTACTTTTTTTTTTCTGCAAGCCATCCCTAATCCTAACTCAAACAGCAGTTGAGATTTCCTTCAGTTTTGGACAGCTCAGGAAGGAGGAATTGTTCCTTTGTTGAATTTTGCTGTTTCTGTTCATTCTCGGCTTGCTTGTCATCAAGTGTTCATTAAATTCAACCTACGAAAGGATGAAGCGGTATTAAAAACACCAGCTTCAGTGCTTGAATTCAATGTGATCATGCCAGCATGCTGGAAGGACAAAAAAATATCTCCTCAATGTTAGGTGGTACGTCAGACAATACTGTCAAAAGCCATAAATAATTTGTCTTACGTAGGACATCTCCTGTTTTCTGAAGAGTCTTTGTACGTGGAGTTGACACTTAATGTACTTAGTCACTTCTGATAAGAGACATTGGGTACCTTCTGACTTCACAGCACAGCTCACAGGTACCGAGAGTGGGATCTCTTAAAGCACCTCCCAGTAAACCCTTGGTGTGGAGCACAGCTTAAAGCTTGGGGTTACTCAGACTTCTCGTCTCCATTTATGGGGGAAAATGCAGGGAAGGTTTGGGGTAGTCTTTTCTGTATCCAGACATCAACCTGTGTGTGTCAGGTAACAGCCAGCAGTCCAAGCCTGCTTATGCAAAGCCAGCAAGGAGGTACACAAATGCAGAGCAAAATGGATCTCATCTAAGTTGTACCAAACAGCCCAGGTAATGCTGGGGAACAGTCACCAAAGGTGTGACTCTGTACTTCCAGTGCTGTCCAGAGAGCTGCAGCAGCTCTGCAAGGAGTTTTTAACCTCCCATTAGAGGGCACCCAGGCAGGTGGCAGATGTGGGCTAACATGAATGTGCATTGCCCTGTAGAGTCCTGGCTGTTTGTTCTTCAGGTTATTTGTTGATAACACACCATCATTTAAAGAAAAAAATCTTAAAGTGGCAAGCTTAGCCCATCAAGATAGATACACAGCATATACACGAGACTGGTAATCTCAAAGGACTTCCAGCATCTGAGATTAAATAATGCATGAAGAGGTTTAAATGGCTTGAAGACATTTAAGATAACCTAGATTATTTTTTTCTGAACAAGTTTTATGTATGCAAAGCAAGTACAACAAATCAGCTCACTACACTTAATAGCTGAGCTTTCAAGATGAAATGTAAACAAGCCTCTGCAAAGGTTTGTTCTATTTGAAAGTGCTGTTTCTAATAGTGATTTTTTTTTTAAGAGAGCAGAGTCAGGAGAGCTATCAGTAAGAATTTGGTGAAGTACAGCAAGAACAGAATTTGGTCTGAGCCAGCAGCTGAATCACTTCTGTTGTTTCATATTTCAGGAAGTGATCAGAAACCTTGTGAAAAGATACGTTGCAGCAATGATCAGAACTTCCAAAACCAATGAAGGTTTAACTGAAGAAAATTTCAAGGTAACTTCCTAGTCTTTAATAATCGTGTTACACTAATGCCAGTAGCCACTTGCAGAGTTCCCGCTAACTTGGGAATATATTTTGCGACCAGCAGTGGAAATATGACTGCTACTGGAGCTGGGAAGGTATGCGATGTGCATGCAGTCTTCTTTTGAGCAGAGAATATTCCTTATAAGGTTGTCTTCTCACAATGTCTCAGTATGTCTTAATGCACAAGATTTTACATAGACAATGGCTTTGAAAACTGGTAAGAATGAAGTATCTGCTTTGAGTCAGCATTACGCTCCTAATCCTAAACCGAGTCTGGGTTAATGGATACAGAGAATATTAAATTTGGGCCTATCAACTAAAAGATTCCTGCAACAATTCTAAATTCCAACAGTTTCACTTCTATAAATGTCTTATTTAGGCTTTCCCCAGCCCCAAGCAGGAAGAAGAGGGGATAAGGGGGTGGTCACAACAGCTGGTCCCACAGCCCTTGAAGACAAAGATCTTGTAAGCTCTCCAACTCTCAGGCTTACCAATAAATTTTTTCACGTCACCAAATCATAAAGATGTACGTAGCGTTCTTGTAAGTCTGATTTGGTGTCAGCCATTTGCATAACTCTTAACAATTCTCCCAAGAGAAACTGATCTTTCTTTCACGTCACAGATGATGCTGTTGAGTGGCACTCATTTTCCCTCTTGCCCTAGGAATTAAAACAGGACATCTCAAGTTTTCGCTACGAAGTCCTTGATCTCCTGGGAAACAGGAAGCCCCAGAGGAGAAGTTACTCTACCAGCAGCACAGAGGTGTCCCAAAAGGATGAAACAAACGAGGATAGTGCTGGGGAAAAATCCAAAGCCAAGAGCGTGTCTTTCAATGTAGCCAACAAAAAGAAGGACTTCAATGTATCTGCTCTAATTAAAACCATGTCTGGGATTGATATGGTGGAAGAGAAGCCAAAAAGCAATGGGATCAGTAAGCGCTCCTTCATCCGAAATGGAAATAGAGTTCAGAGGCTTTCCAGCTCCAAGAAGGAGTCCTTTAAGAGACTGGGCCTGCTGTTCTCCAAAATGAACGGGCACGTCCCTGAAGCAAATTCAGAGCCCATGTACACTATTTCAGATGGAATTATTCAGCCACACTACATGTGGAAAGACATTAAATATTCTCAGATTGATAAAGAGAGAGAAGAGAATTGTTCCAAAAGTGAAATTAACCTCAATGAGGTGGACTACAGTGGGAACACGAGACTTACAGGACAGAGCAAGGAGTGCCCTGTGGTTTGTACCAGCTCCCTTCACTGTGCTTCCAGTATTTGTTCCTCTAACTCCAAACTTTTAGACTCATCAGAGGATGTGTTTGATTCATGGGGAGAGGCTTGTGACTTGTTTATAAACCAGTGGAAAGACGGGCAGGAGGATCATGTAACAACTCGGCTATAAGTAAGGCTACCTTAACACCTGCTAGAAAACTTAGCTAATTATTTGTAATTGTTTGCTCTCACTTGATTCAGCATTATGAATTCCTTTCTGTCCACAGGAGAAAAAAATGTAAAATTACTTATGTTAACCTATTTTATAGCCATCTGCACCTTTTTTAGTTTACTTTTTTACACTCACAAATACTGAACTGAAGGTTTCACTATTTATAAGGTCACTGTAAACTACGGGACTCCTTCGGATGCAGTCTTTGAATCCCACATAATTCAGACACGCTGGTGGCGGAGTAGAGGATTCCTCCAGTGCACTCATCATCTTCCCAGCACCGCTGGGTTATCATCGCTGCTATCCAACACCATCAGTTCCGCATCCTGCTCAAAATCCTCGGCATCACAACCAGCTGGTGAGCAGTGGCTTAGCAGGAGGCTGAGAATCATATTTGCAATCTTCTTAGAAAGTGTTTCAGGTTACAACTGGCTTTTTGTTTTCTTTAAGCAATACAACCTCTGATTCTTTCAGCTGCGTGGTTTTTTTTTTTCTTTTTTTTTTTTTTTCAGGTCATTATATCCATATTGTAAAGTGTTACTGAATAAGAGACACCTTTGATCATGTGGCTCTAGAACATGTGATGATTTGCTTATTTATCTAATTGCTATTAAGAAATTCCCCTCATAGGGAGCAGAATGACCTCCCAGTTCAGCTGGCAGTGGAAGCCAGCACCTGGCCTTGCCACCAACTTCTACATAGATGAATGGACACAAAGCCAGCTGTGGCTGCTTGAAAGAGAAACCTCAGAGTGGTTCTTCTGTCACTGACAGGGTGCACCAAAACCCAGCCCTAAGCCTCCCCCTTACACCCACCCCCCTGAGCTGCATTTGGGTTTTGAAATCCCTGGCTTTATTTCCACTGCTGCATTCCTTTTTTTGCTGCCTCCCTGGTCAATGTCACGCTGTTAGGTAGAAAACCGTCCTCCTGGTGTACAGCAGTCACTGCCCTGGGTCTGTGAGCTGCATTTCTGAAAAGCAAGCTCAGCAGTAGCAGCTCAGACCGCAGCTGGCACCCTGGGAAGTTGCTGCAGTTCCTTTTCTAAGGTGCACCAAAAAGCAGTGCAGCAGTAGATGTTACCCTTCTGTATCTTTATGTTTTTTTCACCCCTATAGTTGTGCTAGGCCCTGTCCAGATATTACCCAAGTCCCTGTGTTTTTGTCCTACGGAACATGAGACAGGGGAGAAGACAATAAGGGCAAAATGGTTGACACTGCTTTTTAACAACTTGATACCTGAATTTTCTTCCATGTTGTTGCTAAGAAATGCAGATGACTGGCACCTGCTGCTGCTTCAGAGCTGTCAGCAGTCAGCTTTCTTGGAAGAAGCAAGTCCTGAGCTCAGAGATGGCCCTGCCTTACCCCAAAGCTTCCTTATGAGTCCGTGCAGCCAGGCTAAAGGCTCTGTTCCCAAGACAGGTCACAGGAGCTGGAGCATAGCCCAGGGGCAGATGCCAAAAAATCACCTCTTGTGTGCACTACATTGGGAACTGCATTTGAAAAAAGCATTTATGAAGGCTGGAAAATCTACACCAACACCCCTGGCTCATGAGAAGCTCTGAATGCAGAGCTCGAGGTGGAGGATACAGCCAGCCACAGTGTCAAGAAAAAAGAGCAGCTAGGAGCAGAGACTCAAACGTGTTTCTGTTCTCCTTGCTCATGAACGACACCAGCCTTGTTACCAGTATGCAGTACAAAGCCCAAAATATTTAAGCCCCTAGACAGGCTAGTTAAGACAGAGTGAAAAGCATTCTCGTATCAACAGATTTCAGGCTTTGATACTAATTGCAGGGTTAGAGCAGCCTTTGAAAATTGCATCTCCTCTTCCTGTAAGCAAGGCTGAGCAAACTGACTTTGGCACTACACAGGGAGACTTGCAGAATCGTAGGGTCAGAAGCAATTTGCTGATCTTCCAAGAAATCCAGCAGCCCTCTCTTTTACGATGCAAATCCATCCGTATGCGAGAGCTGCAGTGAGAACCAACTGAAGGCGAGTCTCAGAGCAGCCCACAATAAAAGCCTGCAGTTTAATAAACCAGCCTCAGCACATTTCTGGGAACACAAACGTTAGCAAGAGCTGCTACAGGGGGATGAAGGGAAGGGTTTGAATCATTTTATGCCTCACCTAAGCACATTGCAGTTTAGGAACTCTGCTTGACACGGGGCAGCACATCTTTGTTACCTTCTAGCATGTAGGAATGAAAACAACTCCAGCATGGTTATGCAGATTACATCAGCTGGGTTTAAAGCAGGTGTGGAAGCAGGGTTTCATATCCTTGGATGGTGGAAGGGCTTTTCATTTATCCATGAGAGCAAGCACGCTGCTACTGGCTATGACTAAATTGTGCCATTCAACTACAGCCCTATGGTAAAGGGTACAAATCTCAAAATGAAATGCAATTAACTCTGCAGCAGTGCCCCCCAAAAATGGAAAAATTACACTGGGCAATGCAAATCCCTTCTGTACGAACTGTGTGAGTCACGTTCCCCTGCCGTGCCCAGAAAGGGCAGGGGTAGGAACTGCCACGTTGTAATGGCACAGTGAATCAGGCAGTCTGCAATAATTCCTTGGTAATGGTATGTTGAACGCCAGAGGTACATCATGGGGCTGCTTGGCTGGGGCTCCTGCGGGATTTGTTTCATGATTCAGATGCTTCCTAGCTCCCAGCTATGAGCCAGCCTCAGCTGACTTTTGGATTTCACAAAAAATATTTGATTTGTGTTAGTGATTTATGCATGTGTGCAGGAGGAGTTTCCAAAACTGTCAGACTGATCCCCAAAAAGCCAAGTCTGTGTGACTGCACCTATGCACCCCCTTTGGTAGCAATAGACTTTACAGCAACTAGTCAATTATTATTGCTGTTATTACTACTCTTAAGCAAGAGATTCAGGTGAAGGAAGTTTAAATATTTTGTGAAAATACATTTGATAAGCTTCAAGGATAGTCGTTATACACATGCTAAGAATTTGGGATCATACTGGGCTTGGTCATTTGTCCTGTCTTTCGGTTTCCTGCTCTTGAAGTAGCTTTATTTCTCACCTCCCATCCCTGGTGTCTTTTTCACCTGTTGTTTTAAAGCATCACACCTAAAAACCATCACCAGGAGAAAGGTAACACCAACATCCAGGTACAGAGCACCACACAGAGCTAGGAGGTGTTTGTACTCAGGTCAGAGATCGAAGAAGTTCTTTCAGAAGTAAGAAATCAAGCAGCATCTCTCCGCAGATTATTTGGGTAATTGTATATTAGTCACGTACTAGTGCGTGTGTAAATACTCAGCTGTTTGCATAGTGGTCCCTGCAGAAGCAGCACGCGCAGTGGTTCGGGCACAGGATCAGAAACGAGGACTTCTGAGGCCTGTTCCCAGCTCTGCCACTGCCTCACCTGTGACCTTGGGCAAGTCACTTAGCCTCTAACGCCTCAGTTACCCCATCTGTAAAATAGGGACAATAATTACTTACCTACCTCGCGGGGGGGTTAGTTCATTATTTATAAGCACTTTCAGATCTTCAATTTAAAGGCGCTATATACAGTCAGTAGTTGATACTCGTAGCAGTGGTACGTACTTTTGTTTTCTTATGACTAATTCAGGTTAGGATTTAGCTATGTACGTTATGATAGTTTTCCATGTAGAAAACTAGCATGATTTCCCACGAGGGGAATTTTGGGGACTTCTGCAGTAGACAGAGAGCAGGAGCAGCATATCTTGTAAGCCTAAACTCTGACATCCTCGCTTGCGTGCTTTGTGTCTCATCTCACCTTACTGCATTTGTGTTTCACCCTTTTTCTAACGGCACGTGTAAATTTTTAACAGAAACAGTCACTGTAAGTATTATTTAAATAAATACATTCATATATAAACGTAAAACCTTACCTTTTGAGTAGGTTAAGAGCCTCCTAGGTTGGCTCTTGTGCCTCTGTGAGGGCTTCACCCTCATTTCTCCTTGGGTATGGTTGCTTTTTCTGTAGTGCTTGCTTAGATAAGAGCCTTTCCTTTGAGTTAGAGGAGCTCTGAGACTCGCATGGTGAGGGCATTTTGAGCTCTCTTCCAGGAGCAGGAGCAGTTGCAGGGTATCTCCAGCAGACATTTGGAGAAGTCCAAGTACTGTAAGCAGGGACCTGACTTACTCCTGGGCTATCTCGCAGAGTCAGAAAGCTACAGGAGCACCAGCTGCTCTGTGCCAGTAACCGCAGGTCCCGCTTCCATTGGGACTTCTCGGCCTTGCTTTGAAGTTTCCATTTTCCTTTCCCAAAGGCCGAAATCTGACACACTTAAGTTTACCAGGAAGACGTTCAATTTTGGGTTAGTTTTTGGCTGAATTCTCCCTCAACCAGTCTGTCTGCTGCGTGCCAACACAGAGATGTCCACGAGAAAGCCGCGTGCAGCCTCAGAGGCCCCTTCCAAAGGAACAGCATCGCCCCCCCCCCAGTTACAACTCCACAAAAAACAGAATGGAGAAGAAAAAAAAGCAAAGCCACCCAAATCACTAGGGCTGCCTAGAATTAAGGAAAGCTGTCACCTTACTAAAAGCTCTCTGGGGCTGTCTTTGGGGTGGGTGCACCCCAAGGGCCCCTTCCTCTCCCGGCAGCACAGCTGGCTGCAGCCAGCAGCAGCTTCCATTCACGCAGAGACAAAATTAATTGGAATCGGTGAGACTGCCGTGAATAACAAATCCACTTGCTGGAGTAGCATCTGAAATAAACTGTTACCAAAATAGCCTGCAGTTTTCAGCGAATGCGTAATTTGAAGCCCAACAAGTATAAAACCAATCCCTCACTGGATTTTTTGGGGGTGCCGAGGGGCAGTCTGGGCTGGCCACCTAAGTGTATTTTCAAACCCTTTGTAATTCAACTCAATTGAGTTTTCACACTCCACTTTCCCTGCTTCAGACCATTACACTTGTACAAACAAGTCATTTATGCGATTTTCACATAATTCCCTCCACCCAAACTAACTACTGCTCTCGAGTAAGTTGATGATCAAGAATGATGCTTAAAAAGAAATCTAAATCTGAAAAAAAAAGTACATGTAAAAGGCAAAAGAAGCATTTGATCCTTAACTTCCAAATGTTGGATAGTGTGTTATGTTTCAGGGAAACGCTTTTACTTGCTCTGCTTTTTTAAGGTGTGCAAAAATAAATAAAAAAATAAAGCCAACACTAACTCCCAGCCTAGCTCAAATCACCCACAACGTTGAAAGCCAAGTCGATCGTGCAATTCTGTCTTCATACACGGACACTACTCAGTCGATGGCTCACCAAACTATGGAAAACAGCACTGCCCATTCCTGCTGGCCAGCATGTCCTCCTTCAGCATGGCTTCTTTTGTTTCTTTTGGGGATTTTCTTCCGTTTCCCCTCCCATTTACAGCATTTCCATCAGCAGTAACTCCTAAGCCAGGAGAAACAACGTGCTTAGACCGAGAGGTGATCAATCCAGGAGCTGTCCTTTCGGCACACGAGCTTAACAGAACACTGTGATACCTTTAGCCAACAGAATGAAATGCCTTTTGACTATAAATAGTTGTTTTTGAGCAAGGGGGGCACTTTTTGGTGTAGCTATTTTTTGGGGTATTGTACAGTTTTATTTAAAAACTACTGAATGTGTTTATAAGGTGGGTGTGGGAACTAGAGGGCTAGGGATCTTTGAGAAGCAAAAGGATGGTAGCAGATGCTTAAGTACTCTATTTTCTATATGGCAAGCCCTAGAAAATTGGGCTTACACTGCAAACAGGCTTTTTTTAGCAATCCAGTTTTAATATCAAAGTAAATCTTCATAAAAAAGCTATCACAGAAACAGCTTCACACCTGATCATATTCTAAAACACCATTTCATGGGATAAAAAAAAAAAAAAAAAAGTGAGGCTTTTTTCCTCTTTCTTTTATTTTTCGTCAAAACCTTAATGGCCTTTTCCAGGCAACAGAGCTTTCAGATGTTTGGAGAATTTTGCTTATGTAAAGACAGAGTGGGGACCTCAGCATTTGCCCATTGAGCAGTAGTAGCCACCCCTAGAGGAAGGGGAGGATGAAAAGGGGGAAGAGCAAAAAGCAAAAACAAACGCTTAGTTTTATGTACTTTTCTACTTGCATCTTTTCTGTCTGTAGTGCAGATTCCACGTCATTCCCTCGCATAACATGTAAAAATGAAATGTATATAAATAAATAAAAATATTTATTTTATGTGTATTTTTAGCTTAACTGTAAACTGAAAAAAAAATAAAGCATTTAATTTTTTTTCCCAAAAATGTAAGCCTATTGAAATTCAAGGTGTTTCTACCTTTTCAGATGTAACATTTCCAGCTGCCTATTGATAATAAACATTTATGAACAGTAAAGCACGTGACATCTTATATTTTTTACCACATTCCGCACAGCATCCTCAAGGGCTTTCAGTGGTCACAGGAGCACTTCAGGGCTCCAGTTCTATACAAATTTATATCAGTGTTTATGTGAAAAAGATGTGGTGTAGTCCTACCTATCTGCAATGAAGTCAGCCAGCCAGATGCAAGCAAGTGTTCGTGGGCAAGAGTTGAGCAGCACTGGCCTGTGCAAAAAAAAAATATATTAAAAGAACAGTAATTTGAAAATCCCTTTCATTATATCCTCTCTGTAACAGGGAATAGCAAACCCACTTTAAGTGCTGGTAAATAAAATGCACCACATGAACGCAATTACTCCTGTGCAAAGGAGTCCAAGTATGCATAATTCCATTTTAATTCGCTCCCCAAAGATATCCTTCCACCAGCATAACTACATCATCCACATTGGACTATACAGCAACATAGCTAATAGCGTGAGATAGTCATTAAGCAACAACACATAACTACATTAACATAATTTGCTCGTGTTAAACTGTCCTCCAAGCAAATCTCATTAAAGTACTGGAGGCGTACAGTTAAATTTCAGGTTTCCAGCAGCTACCAGAAGCTCTCGGTCAAGTCCCCAGGAAAGCAAGAGCTTTCCCAAGTTATACAACACTCAAAGGATGTCCGAAGGCTTTTTTTAGAAAATAAAAAAATGGAAAAAGGATATTTCAAAATTAGATTCACATTCCCCTCTCTTATCGGAAAGCCTGGTAGTTCAAAGTTAAGGCACCCTGAATCCCCGGTTGTGTTTTCTACTCCAGAAATTGGGACCAAACTGCATCTGAAAATGACCTCCATGTGTACAGCCGTGAGTGCAGAGGCAAAAATCCTGCAGTTGCTCAGGGAGATAGGGAGGCAGAGGCAGGAGTTTTGCAGAATATCCTCTCCCTCCTTACTTGCACTTCCTGAGAAAGTAATACAAACCACACACTCACATAATCACTGCAAATATTAAACATTTTTGCTTTCAACTCTGGCCAATATAAAAAAATGATGTAAAGAGGCAGAAACCAGTCTGAGATTTAGATGAAAAATGGAAATTGGCAGGGTAGGGAACAGGAGAGATACATGAAGGAGAGGGTAGAAGGATTTGGAGCATCCGCTTTCATTGTTATAGGATGTGTCACTTATCGAAGGACTGTTTTCTGTAACGCAGTGCTGTCAGGCAGCTGTCAGAGAGCCATGAGGGAAGGCAATTATCGTGGGGTAAACCTCGCACCCCGAAGCTGGTGGCAAAACTTGTACCTCCTCCAGTGAGGGCAAGGTTTAGCGACAGAAATAAGCATATTGCCATAAATGATCCCAACATGTGAAAACACCCCGCCAGGACCCAGACGTGTGCTGCTGTTACTGCAGATCACCACACTTGCAGCAACAACTGAACTGCAAAAAGCGCCTGCCCGTAGCCTGTAGCTAACGCTGGAGTATTTCATACTTGCCTCGGCGCAGCTGACTGCGAAGCGGTAAGCAGCAGTGACTTGAAGATCTGTAGGGGCTTCTAGATACTGGCCTGCCCTGCAAAATTTAAACTCCAATCTTATTTCAAAGCCATAAGGTTCTAATTCAGGAGTTTTACCTTCCTCCCCTGTGATAAAAGAGGTTACTTAGAAGTGCTTCACGTTTGAATATTTCCCATCCATAATGCTGTGTGATTTTATAAATGAGGAGGATATCCAGCACCACTCCAGAGAGAATGGGAGGCTAAAGCCAAAACAACTGAGCTAGAAAAGCACCACGCCGTGGGTCTTTGCTCGGTCCTACCAACCACAGAGCAGTAGCCAACAACATCCCCGCAGGCTAGTGCTGCTGGCAGGCAGAATCAGCGTGATTTGCCTCTACAGCACTTATAATAATTACCTTCGGTAACAGATGGATTTCACAATTCAAAAGACTTCAGAAAGACTCACGCCTCTAGCACGCAGCAGGGACGTGAGGAATGTCAATGTGCACGGGCTGAGCCAGGACTAGCGCTGCCCCTCCGAAGTGCAGGAGGGTGTGCAGCAGCTCAGAAGGGGGTGAAATACTTATAGACAAAAGCCCACACCCCAAAACACAGAACTGTGGCTGATCACAGCTGGTTTTATCCTTTACTCTCAGAAGATGCTTGGCTCGGAGGCTGCCTCGGCAGTCAGAAGTGCCAACATCTGACAGGAGCACTGCTCGGCGGTGCTATCTGCTCACAGACCTCTTCTACACAGCCTTCAGGTGATGATGTACTTGGAGCCTCTGCCTTTTACATAGGAAAATGTCGCATGGAAAAGGAGGTGGCAAGCATGACTAGCACCGACTGAGCAGCGTGAGTCTTCTGTTCTCCCGTTTGAAGGCTGAAGAACTATTCACAGAAAAAAACTAAAAAGCAACACATTTCAGGATCAAGTCTGTTTGCTTTAAAAAATATTATGCAACATACTTCAAGAAGCTGAACAAAGAGGACAAAAAAAAAATCAATCTGAAGGAAAATTGTTGTTCCCTGCAGTAATCAATGCTCACATTTTTCTGTGCTCCTACTCAAAGGTAAAATACGCTTGTGGCTGGGAGCAATACCCTGCTCTCCCTGTTCAGGGCAATTCTGCCAAGTGTGAAACAGAGCACTGGTCTGGTACCAAGTTGTAACTGAGCCAAAAGACGACAAGTTTTGATAACCACCAGGCTGATATTGGGCTCCCCACAAAAAAAAAAATCAAAAAAAAAAAATCTAGAGCCCACATCTTGGTGTTCATGGCAGACATCCCTCCCTTCCCCCAAAACCATCAGCCCCAACAAAAGAAACCTTCAACCCCTCCTGAAGTTCTGTTTTTAACGTGAGTTACCTTACAGCCTCTGAAAAAGGAATTGGTTTGTAGCAGTTAGCCACTGGAACACTAAACCCCAAGACCAGCAATATTCCTAGTGCAAGGAGGAGGTAGCCAGGCCCAGTTATCTCTGGATCACAAAATGGTTGAAGCATGAAGGTGGCTAGCTGTGTTTGAGGTAGAGCAGTGGCTTTTTTTTTTTTTTTTTTGACTGTGAACAGCCCTGACAAAAATGCATGCATCAAGTCACAACTGAGGTGCGTGTGTGTATATATCATCCATAAGCAAGTTAGCTGTACATACATTACAGATATGAAAATTGTGCTTAACTGATATAAACACATCTGTCAGTGGTTAACATGGCCACAAGAGCCAGGGCTAACACTGAAAAATCCACCCACTAGAAGGAAAAGCAAAAAGATAAAAATCTTGACTCCCTACCACAATTACTGATCAGTAAGAAAACAGCAGAAAAAAAGTTGACTCTCGTAGACAAAAAATTACCAGGAGACAAATATCAATTCTTAGTTCTGATAACCATTTGCATAAAAAAAAGCAAGGCTGTCTCCCTGGCAGTGTAAGAAAGGAGGCATCATTATTCACAGCCGAAGCCTGAAACTGGGGAGATTCACTTCAGTGAGTAATAGCAACTGCTTGGGATATGACAGATGGCACTCGTGACTGAGGTGGAAAGGCACTCGATGACTCCATGATGGAGATTGTACTTCTCAAATCTGTTCCATTTCTGAGTGCCTAAGTCAGTCACATGGTTCACAGATTCCCTTCCCAGGCTAGCCTAGTGGATGCTTTTTCAGAGAGAGGAAAAACCCTGTGTTATCTTCTCCCCAGTCTGAGAGGGGCCTGTGCAAGTCCCCACACTCTTTCAAAGAGACAAATACTAAGGCAGAAATCCTAGTGGTCTCCCATTACTTCGTACAATCATATTTTGTATGTGTTTTTTAAAACCTGTACAGCAACTCATAATCAAGTTAGCTTATTAGGGATCATTTTTATCATGCTTTTACTTTTCATGTCTCCTCCATCTTGAAAAGCCGTATTAAGGTACCAAGTTAAACGCAGAGCAATTAGATTTGAAGAGACAAACCAGAAGCCAAGCCTACAACCCTCAGACAAGAGGATTAAATCACCATCTTTATTAAAGGAGAGGGAGAAAAAGCCTTAAGAGTTCTAAGGAAATAAGATCAAGACCAGAGGTGCCAGATGAATTTTAAAATAAAGTTGTAAGGAGTAACTTTTTCCTGCTGTTTTTGGTCCTGTGTTTACTTAAAAGGCATCCTGATGTAAAGGCACGCCTCCCACCCCATTCTGCAGTTGGTTCTCCTTATCCCTACTCAGCTATATAAAAAAAAGTCACTACAAAATACAGAACACAGTTTATTTCAGCTTTATCAAATAGCAATTGTGCCACTTTTGCAAAATTACAACTTGATTTCCTTACCTAGCCTGAATGGAGAATGTCAGGCTTGTTTGAACTGATTGCCCAAATTCCTTACAAGACCTGGCAGACATTTCAGAAGCATGGTATTTGAGCTTGAATTCAGCATTTCAGTCAAGTTAATATTTGGTAAATACAGGTCTTTACTGTTTTTTAGGGCCCTCAGCACCAAGGTGCTGTAATCCTGCAGTTGAGCCCTTGTTTGTTACCCCAGGACAGGGCTATGCCTCCATGCTAAAGGCAGGGCCACAACTTGACAATTTTGCACATCCAGTGCAAGTTTCCATCAGGGACAGAGCAGGTGCAGTCATTGGAATGAATTAAGTTTGCAGGCACAGAATATTCAACGTTTTAATCCTAAACTCAACAAAAACACAGCTAGAGCTGCACTCTCATGTGCAAAGCTACTGTTTTCTAATAGGAGGTTGGAGCAACCCTACCCCACACAATTACATTTCTTCAGTCCTGCCTGTTGGATCAGTAATTGTTAGGAACATAACCTGCCAGTGACAAATGACCACTCATGTCCTTGTGTTAGATGCTTTTATTTTGTGCTGTCAGTGCGAATTGAACACCAAGACTACCACCATTTGTGCAACAGCTTCCACAGAACAAAGCTCACAAATACATACCAACATACAGCAGAACAGATCACAACAGTACTCTTACACTTTCAAGAGACAGTAAGCCTACACGGAGTGAAATACAACTATTACAGATACATGATCACTGATTGCAAAGGTGAAATCTGAGAACACCAACTTGTTTCAAACAATTCTGTCCTGACAACTCTGCACCCAGTTTTTAGCTGTGGTTGTAATGGCAGTCATGCTTGAACAAGAACTGTGTGTAAGTGTTCCAGTGTAACCCCTCAGAGGTACACGGTGCCGTTTTCCTTTAGTGACAGCTTGTTTTTATACATATTTTGTGTAGTCAAATATATGCTTTGTGTTCCCCTACACTATAGTGTATGTATGCTCTTTTCCTATGCTTTCTTTTGTGAACTACCAAAACAGCATCCTGTCAAGCTTATCATTAGCATAAGCCTGGAAAGAAACATGAAACCTGAATGCAGTTTAAATCAGTCAACCCAGCCCACTGAGACAGGATAACACTTACGAAACATATTAATATATAATTGACAAAAAAGAAACAAGAAACCAAGTGCAAGAAGTGAGCTTACACCTCCTAGATTTACATTCATTGAGGCACGTAGTGTGGTGCAGGGTTAGGTGAGGCAATATAGTTGACTTGGTGCAGTGGTCCAGAACTTACAGCATTGGGAATTCGTGGGGAATTTCCATACGGTGGATTTACTGGATGCCAGGAACTAAGGTAGTGATAGGCAGGTACTATAGAGATGCAAGAGTCATACCCTGGGATAGATGGCTGGCCATAGGGATCTGACACCACTGGGTAGTATACCGTGCTGTGGGATGGGGGTGGAGGCTCTGTGTTTTGAAAGTTACCTAAAAAAAGAACAAAACACATTTGTCATATACTCTTAGCATATTTGTGACTTTATACATAGACTTTCATCACCACAAACATAGATTTTCCCTTCTGGCTGCCAAAATAATGCTATTTAGTTGACAACAACTTTATACCCCTATATTTTATTCCCAATGGCAGGGTCAAAGTCACCTTAGGACCTAAGTTGGTGAGTTATTCTCAAGTTAGACTCATCACTAAAACCCATTAGAGAATTACTTAGCAGCATTCTACAGAAGTAGCACCTTTAAGAGAAACTTAGGTAAAGGGCTAATATGTTATTTGGCTATTTAATCCTTGCGATGATGCTGTTCTATGCAGGAGAACTACCCCAGCTGAACAGGCTGAAGCATTATCAGCACATTAAGCCTGTCTGCATCCAAGCAACAGACTTGTCACGATGCACTCTTTACAACATTGACCATTTGCCACGTTCCACAGACTTTCACGAGCCAGGCATCTGACCTTCTTGACATCTTTTTCCTTATTTAATACAAACCTTTTATTTACTGCCAAGTCTATCTACCAGCTTCTCACAAAGCTGCTACAGGAAGCTAAGTTCTGCTGTAATTTTTCCACGCAGTAGTTGACACAGCTAGCAATGAGGCCTATTCAGAAGATAACAGCTCAGCTTGCAGAGCCTAAAACTAAGGGCTGCAATATCTTTTTTAAAAATACTTGTGAAAGTAGCAATGCTCGATGCTTGCCAAAACTTAATTGTCTCCTTTATTTTAAGAACAGGCATTGTTTTGATACCATGACTATTTGCTTATCAATGAGCAAAAGAAATGCCTTCAACGCAATTTCAGAGTAACTTCTTCCAAGTTAAAATTAGCATGCTGAATGCAAACCTAAAAAGGATTACTTTTCTTTTTTACAGCTTTAAAATGCCTTTGGCACTGATGGCTACACCAGTAAGTCTAACATAACTTTAAGCAGTAACAAAGATGCAGAGGAACTTGTGGTAGCTCAATACAATGCTTACTTTACATCTTCTCAACCTCACCCTTCCTATAATGGTGCAAGCAAGCAGCTGCACTCTGAAAATCATTCCATTACTTTTCACAGTCTCTGGATGTGGTCTTATCCAGAAATACTAACCATTTGCAGGTGCTTCCAAGGGAACCTGATGGACTTCAGCTCGCCCAGCATCAGCATAGAGCTGAGGTACTGACTGATCTAGGACGTGAGCAGGCTCAGCATATGCTGGATAAGCTTCCACTGGTGACGCTGGTGGTACTGGCTGTACGTACACCATGGAATGCCAATAGCTCTGGTGGTAATACTTTTTTGGGGAAGAAAAAAAAAAAAAAGACAAAACAGAGTCATGCATATAACCACACTCCCCATCCTTCTTCCCAATCACTGCTAGTTTCAGATCTAAAAGGTAGGAAGAAGTGCATTTTTCTCTGCTGTCTCTACGATAGATACACACAAAGGAGGGAAAAAAAAGACAGGCTGCCAGGAGAGTTGCTGGAATAGCTGCAACTACCTCAGTTCTACACTGGGGTTCTAATTCTTAAGGATTTTTGAGTCTTTGCAATCAACTTTGTTATATTCAAGATATTTTACCCCTTACTTCTTTAGTTGGAAAAGCTGGTGTACTACTATTACTTCCCAGAGTTCCAGCACTGACACTGCCCATGGCTGATGGTGCTGAGGCAATGGTTGTGGGCAGCTGCAGAGCAGTGGTTCCCAAAACACAAAAAGCATTCTGAACACAGCTGTGCATGTCCTAGAGGATTCAAAGCACACATCTCTAAATGGTCTTTGATCTCATCTAACCATTTTTTTTTTTTTTTTTTTTAAAAAGAATAGTTCAGGTTCCTTTCCTTTATCTTAAAAGAGAGAATATGTATACCATCCTCCACAAAAATCCAAGTAAACAACTGGATGTACTAAGGTGCTTTACAATTTGAGTTAGAGCTTTACTTCCTGAGCTACACTTTAATCTCCTCCAAGCAAGCCCATATGTATTAATAGCCAACTACACATTTAGCACACTTGGAAGTCTTAAATACATCAGTACATCTGTCAAGAAAAGCAGCAGTTTTTACAGGCAATTTACTGTACTCATTTTAAAAGCACTTACTTGCAGTCCCAGATTAAAATAATACTGCAAGACCTTTGTATCTGAAATTAAAGGACATGACATTAAAGAGCAAGTTAGTATAAACTGATGAGGAAAATAAGTTTACATATATTAGAACATTTAGAATCACTTAATAATTAACTAACTACTTCAGCATTTTTTTCTTTAATGTTTTGAGGGTGATGAGTATGTCTTCAACATGAAGAGATGCAATAGTTATAATGACCTGTTAAGTTAACGTAGTGAGATATTTGTACAATAGTTGTGCTTGACTGATGTCAAATCAAACTTCAACACGACAGAATCATTTAGGTTGGAAGAGACCTCCAGGACTACCTAGTCCAACCCATGACCTAACACTAACAAGTCATTACATTGCTTTAAGTCTGGTCTTGATTACTCAAGTGATATTTGTCGGATCTGTTATAAGTCTCCATTGTCTAAGCACCCAACTAGGAACTTTAGCAATTATGGCTTATTAAGGCCTGGTTTTCAGAGAAAAGTACACTTCATCATCATCAAATAAGAATTTAATTACGAGGTCCTGAACTAAGGTATCTGCTAAGAGCACTGCCTCTTTTCCTCACTGTAGAAATAGGGAAGTGTCTGGAAGCAGAGACAAGGCAGGAGCCACCTCCTCATACGCCAGTGGTCACTCACCCCTGATGTACACATACTGTACATTCAGTCTGTACACACACAGTGAACACCCACATACCAGGCTGGCACATGAGACGAGGGCCCAACTCCATAGAGACCCCAGCTTCACACTGCTTCTGCCCAGAGATATGTCAATAGAGACAACATATACAGCAACTCTAAAACCTTCAGACCTAGGTTTTGAGGTCCCCCAAATGGTTATAATCATGTCAGAATACGGGGGGGGGATAAGGACTGTTCCTTCCTTCTCCTTCCTCACTAGGGTTAAAGGGAATCCAGTTCCTGCCTTCTTGCAGCTAGTCTTTTACTTCTGTCTTCCATGTACTGGATTATTTGACTCAGAGCAAACACGTGATACACTGAGGAGCAATCCCAGAAGCACAGAGGAAGTTTAAAACCACTTGCCAATCATAACAAGGTTCATGAAATCCAACTGCCCAAAACAGTGGAACTCTTTAAAGCCTTTTTAAGTTCAAGCATGTTTTAATGCTATGACAGTTCCAGAGAAGTGCATAAACTGATTTCTCAGACATACAACTGAGATTTGTTTTAAAAGGCTCAAAAAGGTAAGTCACCTATTCCACAGCAACAGGTTTACATGGAAGTAAGAACAGACACGTAATTTAGTACTCCTAGGACCTCAAAAAAAAAGTCAAAGCAGTAAAGGAGAGAAAACAACTGAACACGAGCAAATCACTAAGGACTTCAACTTGGGGGAAGTATAGCAGCTCTGTAGGTGTTGCTGTCTCCTTACCACCTAACCACTCCTTCCTAGACCACGACCTTGGCTCCACAAAGCTTTCCTGTCCATCCAGCTACTACACGTGCATCCTTTCACAGCCCTGCTGTTCTGTAGTACTGTCAGTTTGCTGTAGACAGGAATAGCATCAGAAATGCAAACCCCAATCCTGAAACGAACAAAAATTTATTCCTCTGTTGCCAATTCTTAACTCTTTTACTGTTCAGCAGATTTGATCAGGGCAACAATCCACTTCAACATAGAAAAGGAACTGTACGCACTTCCTAAGTTAGTTAAGAGCTCTGAGCTTACTCCTGAAAACGCTGGTGCTTTGGTTGTGACATTGACCAGTTAAATACAGAAAATAACCTGAAGACTTACCTAAATGCCAACTTTTTAGTATCTAGCTGAAACTGCACCTATATTGGAAGGCTTTTTAAACCTAATTTTGTTCTTCAGTTGTTTATGCAAATCAAGTGTAAGAACTGAGTGAAACATCTGCTTCATAGCAGCGATAACAGTACAAAGGAGGAGCCAGGAGACTGAAGTGAAACTGATACAGGAAATACTGATGTCTGTGGTATACTAGAACAGAAGCTGGTACAGTAGGAGATCAGTCTGTTTATGTCTAGATGTCTATGTCTTTTAGATGTCTAGAAATCCAGTCACTCTTTAGTAAAAGAAAAATGCCTTACTAAGCAACAGCTAAGCTAGAAGAAATTAACCACCCTGACATGAAAATATAAAAACCACATTTACTACTGATAGAAGTCTCATAAGGCACCAAGACAAAGGTCACTGCAATGATGAGCGACTCTCAGATCAGATCAATCCTGAATACCACTGCAGGAAAGGAATGGCCTCTGGAACACAGCAACAGCAAGCAGTCTACCAGCAGCTGCTCCAAATGGAAGGGAGGGGATGAGGCTAAGACACCTAAGGTCACTGTACTAATAAATGTTTCACAAGCCCTAAACTCTATAAAAAAATTCAAGAGTCTCTAAGAATTGGAACAAATCATAAGTATCAATTAATACTATAGCACATGGTGTATCTTACTCTCCAGTCCAGGACTTCAGTCTGTTAACAAGTGAGGCTCCCAAACTATGCCAGGCCAAATACCAGTCATTCAGGTAGTGTTTTTTGTTTTTTTTTTTAAAAAGGAAACTGCACAGAACTCTATGTCAAGTATATCCAAATACCTTACCACGCACTACTCCAAAGCTTCTGTGTAGTGACACTGATGATAGTCTCAATGTAGACAGCAATAATACAAGGAATTACACATACCATGTGTCATTAACTACCAAATGTAAACTTCTAAAAAAAATTTGGAGTTTTATCTCCAAAAGGACATGGCCAGTACTACAAGGAGTGACTCATTTGAAGAGCTGAGGGCAGGTCCTGAAGAGCTTATTAATCCACATCCACTCCAGATTTTTTCAGTACACTTAACACCCAATTCTCCTGAGTGCTGAAAGCCTCTGTTAAGGGCATTTCATGAAAGCTGAAGATGATTAACTCTGACAGGTACTTAGAATCATCTGCAGTGATACTACTGCAGTAGGGAAGTAGGAAGTAGAATATTCAAGATCAAAACCAGGAATCAAGAGTACCTACAAAAGAATAAAGATATTGCTAATGTGTTTGGCACTACCTATTAGAGCAGCAGACCTTTGAGGAGCCATGCCATGATGTTTTTGCATCCTGCTTTTTTTCTCCAGATCAACTTCTGGCAAAAAAAATAAATAAATATAAACCTCAAAATTCAAAGCAACTTTGGGCCAGAATGCTGTGAAATCTACCAGATGCAGCTACCTGAACTGTAGGTATCAATTGTAGCTCTTATTATCTGAAATAGGCCCTCTAGGATTAGTACTTTGATGCAAGCTTCACTCAGGGACAATGAAGCTACTTTAGATGGAAGTATGCTGAATCAAGCATGAAAACAATCTGCATTACTGAAGTACTTTATGCTACATCTTTAAATAAGATAAGAGATTTTGGAATAAAAGTCACAAGCTTTACATTCTAATGCACTAGAACTCAGCGCTACCATACATCTGAAATATGGTCACAGTTACAAGGTTGTGGCATGTTTTTTCCCACTCTCCTCCCCTCCCCCCGAGTGGCTGTCAGAAGAAATTGAAGTTATATACTTAGAGTAAAAGCATACCAATCCAAACAATGAAAAAAAAAAAAAAAAAAGGCTGGATTTTACACACCCTACATTTATGCAGCCAGTTTTTATTCACTCAACCCTGAATGAAAGGCTACTCTCCACACCAGCAGAGAAAATTCTTGAGTCAGGAGCTTCAGCAAAAGGTAAGGCTTTGATAAAAGTCATATTTGTTCCATCTGTAGGTGGCTATCAAACAAGCCAACCACCACGCACTGACTTTCAACATATTCACTCCATGAAGTGGGGAGAACACCTGAAGAGCAGGTGTACTTCAGCCAGCAGGCAGAGATGAACCCACTGCAAGAACAAATGTACATGTATAAGCAGACATCCAGTTCTGCCTACTGCCTTCCAGATCAAGCTACAGCTTACCTCTAGCTTGGCCTCACTACTCCCAAAACCAACCTCCCCCAAGCTGTCTGCCAGAGAAAGCAGCAACACCTGAAGCTGTGTACTTGATGCAGTGTCCATAAAGGTAGCCAGAAGTAAACACCAACACCTACCCAGAGCATTTGCGCTACACATTAGGACAAGACAAATGCTGCTACTGGGACAAGCAGGCTGAGTAACTGCTTTTACAACCTTTTTAAGTCTCTAATCCTCAGAGTAAGCTGAGCCATTGGCAATGCACAGAGAAGAGAGGATTTTCTACAGCTGCACAAGTTACACATAGACGAGCTATCCTTCAGTGAAGACAGACACTGTATCACAACAGTTTTATCTTCCTTTTGAGATGTGTGCCTCTATCACATCACTGCACACTAGGCGGGAACGCTTTGAGGCCCAAGAGGAAAGCAAGATACACAGCACAGTAATAAGCAGGACTGTTAATCCTGTAGCTGAGGTACTTAGCTCATGGTAAGGACAGCAAACAGCTTGATCTTTGGCTTACTTAATGAAACAAATCTCTGCAAGTTACAGACCCTATTTGTGTCTCAAGAGGCAAAAACATTATAGAACAAGGGGATATATTAATGACCCCAAAATCAAGTATGTATATGCCTGTTGCACTGTTAGCCAAACCTTGCAGCTTTGCACTGCTTACAGGTATTCTTAAATTAGAGCAAGTTGATTAAAGTCTACCACTTCTGAAGTGAAGCCCAAGCTCAGCCGACAAGGCTGAAAGCCAATTTCAAGCTGCTATGCTAGTAGTTACTGTACTGGTCTTCCCATGCTTGGTGCTTGTCAGACAAATCTACCTTAAAAGATGCTGTTGTAACTGATGACAGTACACAGGAAGTCTGTGCACTCAATGAACAGAAACCTGCACACTGTCATCTCTTTCTGATACTACAGAATGGCATCTCAAAGCCATACAGGACAACAGCCCAATATCCACTGAACTGTGTAACACCAGAACTTTATAAGCATATAACTGGTTTTAAAAAAATACCAGAAAAATGATTATTCAACCCAGAGGTGGTAGGATACAGATACAAGCACGCTCTCCACTGACACTTGTTTCTTTAGGATGCTGTCTAAAGCTGCAGTAAATCATGTTTGAGTCTGATATGAACTTGTTATTCAGGACTATGAATTTTTACTGTAAGCATCCAAGCCATTGCAGCTCAAATGGAGTAAGTAGTAAAGAGCCACTTCTTCCCACTACAGGTATTCTGTTAAGTTTCCAAGGAGAAGACAAGTCAGAACTGCGTAAGTAGTAAAATCACAAAATACCTTCATTACCTCGAGGCAGATCATTGCCACTGGGATCACAAGAGTAAGGTGGAGGAACGGCACCAGCTTCTCCCACCTCACTGACTGGAGGAAGAGGAGCTGAGTAAATTGGGAATGGCACTGATGAAACAGCTACTATTAGAAGAAAACAAAATTCAAGTCAAAAACAAAAAGTCAAGTCAAATTTACAATACCATCTTCCTCGACGGAGAAAGATGTGAAGTTACACAATTAGGAGTACACTTCCTATCACCTCAGTACCCATAAATAAGCTTTAACGTCAAGTTCTCTTTAGTAATCACTTCTCCCCCCACTTCAGAATCAGAAGTCCAGAATTTTTAAAACCAGACGGGAAGGTTCCAATTCCACCTCTTGTGTATCTATTTATGCACTTCATATTCCAGTTAAGAACAAATGCCTCTTTCAATCAGTTGTTCATACTAGAGGGTAGGTCAGGCTTTCCTTATATAATTGTCTGTCCTAGAACAACAGGGAAAAGACTACTCACTTAAGTCAAAGAACTGTGATGATAAACCCACACAAAAATGCGGGAAAGCTCAAAGCACACCAGGCAAAAGTTTTTGGACAAATTTATCTTGAACACATATTAGGGGGGCCCACATTTGTGGAACAGCAGCTTCTTTTTAATTGCATCACCAATTAACTTACAGAGAACAGTGCTGACTGATCTCTCAAGTAGAGTACAAAATAACCCAGACAAGTAAAAAGAAACAGATAAAGAGGACAGAATTCAGAATTAAGGAGAACTGAATGACAATAGGGTTTTACAGGGATTTATGTTTGTTTTTTTTTTGATGCTAAATGAAGAGATGAGTTACAGAAAACACGAGAAACACTCTTTGTAAGGAGAGAAAGTCATTTGCTTAAGGCAGACATTTCACAAGAACAAAGGAAAGACAATTCCAGGTGGTTAGTGTGTGGCAAGTCACAACTTTGATCTTGCCATAGAAGTAGCAAGTAACGATGGATAGGAGCTAATTACGACCACAAAAATGAATTTGATTCACTTTTGCAGCCCTTAAGCTGTCACAGCCAGCAACTCTTCTGGAAGAGTTAGTAAAACCTGGGACTTACACCACTCTCAAGACAAAGAAAACTAACTGTAAAAACACAGGAAGGAAGCAGCCATGAACTCCTGTCTTTTAGAAAAGAACCCGCTAGTAAAACACTTTGCATTGATGGCTAAAGGCAGGCAGGGTGGGGGGGAACAACTCCAAGGCAGAGACTTCCAATTCCCATACAAATTCAGCAGCAACTATTCCCTTCAAAGCATGGGAATGTGAAAGTCAGCAGTGGAGTTACAACTACTGATAAGTCATTTAAGTCAAAGCAAGTGGTAGTTTAAAAGCCCTTCAACATCTGTTTTGGATATGTAGAACAAGGAAAAAATGGGAAGTAGGAATGCAACTGAAAGGTTAGACATCCAAGTTCACAGCCTTAGCATGCACACTACCTGGTGTCCCTACTGAAGGGGGAGACACTAGGACTGGCTGAACACCTGTTTGTGGGGGAACAGTTGTTGTGATGCTGGCTTGAGTGGAAGCAGCAGAATTTGAGGAGAATACTGTAGCTGGAGCAACATTAACACCTGTGGAGTTTGAGATTACTGCAGAGTTCACCATCACCTGCAAAAGAATCAGCATTCATTACACTACCTCTATAGCTGGCTTGGACAAGAGCTACAGAAATATCACAGGTTAAGAAGTCACACTTTACAACTAGAACTTCCAAAGTGCACTTCTGTGAAGGCAAATAATTATCCAAGTCCTCTAGAACTTGGCTTGAAAAACAAATGACCTAAAAATATTCATTTAGATTGCAGACACCTGCAAATGCATCTTTCCACCCTTCCATTATGTGCTATAGGGGATTATATTCTTTGCAACAAGACTAGGAGGGGAAGAACAACCCCCCTCCCCCCACAGTGGCTATGCACAGTGTGCATCTCTCCACAGGGCTGCCACAACAGAGCACTAGATACTACCTTCTGGGGATAGCTGTAGGAAGCCACTCCATCTTGAGATGACACAGAGACCGTCCCTTCTTCCTGAAGGGGATCCAAAGCAGAGCATGGTCCATTTAAAAGGCATAGAAGTGAAAGCTACACACACCAGAACCCTAAAAATTTTCTCATCATGAACTACACATAAACACTGAAGTTCTTTCATAACCTGTGTAAAACAAATTTTATTCTGATGTGCACAGGTCTTTCACACCACTGCAGGCCAACAGGTAACTTGAGAAAGGAAGAGAGCTAGCCCCTGACTAATTTCAGATTAAAAAAAAATTAAAAGTCAATTCTATCAAAGGTGAGATCTCTCCATTTACACATCAGAGGGATAAAGCTAACTGGTATAGGATTAGAAGGGTAGCATGATAAAAGCAAATGTTACCTGAAGCAGAAAGGGGAAAAAAGTAAAAAGCCCTCAGATTTTGCTTTGCAGAAGGAGAAGGTGGAAAGCCTTGATGTATCTAGCACAATTCAGATGTGCTGGCAGACTCTGATAAAATACTCACCAGTGTGGGGGGAAATAAGTGATCTACCTTTTCTTCCAAACAACAAAAAACAAAACTTCTGACCTCCTATGTTAAGTTTTCTTCCAAAGACAGTTTCCATGAAGAACACTACACGCTTCAAGGATTCCCAATCTGGGCAGGCAGTGACTAAACCTTACCAAGTTTGCTGTAGGCTCTGCTGAACTAAATACTGCTGCAGTTCCACAGTCTGGATCTGGAATGCACAGGCATGATTAACTGAAGCTGTAACATTAGATCTCATTGTTCAGGAATTTCTAAAGAGGTTGTAATGTGTGCATTACAGTCACCAAATATCATATCAGTTAGAGACCGAAGTTTTACTTACCTGTAGGTGCATAGAGAAAATCTTCATGAAATTTCCCTAGAAGGAAGAGAAGTGAAAGCTTTGATTTAGGAAAAAAAAAAATGCTCAAAGATTTACCAACATTTTACTGCAGTGCATTTGTCAGCTGAACTGCTTTCATTATCACCTTGTTTTCTGCAGACACCAGTCCCTCCCTCATTTTGTTATCCATCAAGTTTTGCTATTTCCAAACACTATGCAGCAGCTTGGCTTGCTACAGACCTATCCCATCAAAAGATGGATGTATCAGAAGGTTGATGTCCTAGCAAGCTTGAATGAAACAGCAACACATTTTTATCAGACAATGAATAAAGAATCAGGCACGCATGTTCAAAGCTCATAATTAACAGATCTTTAGGAGACCTAAGGAACCCTGTCTAATCAAAAGCACACCACAGATCATCCGAACCAGTCTTTTTCCTCTTCCCAACAATTCTTTAAGAACTCACCATTTTCACATGTTTCTTCTACATCTTCCTCTGATGAATTCAGGGTTTGCTTGCTGACTGGAACAGAGTTTGGGCCTCTCCTTGCTACCCAAAACCCTGCAGGACTGTGGACAATAGGTGTAGGGCTACCCTGGCTCTAAAAAGAGAAGTCAGAGGTGTGCATTTACAAATAGTTTAAGCCTTTCCATGTTCCATACACACCCACAAAAAAACTGCAGAAACAGGCTGGCAGACCAAATCTTGCTACAATCACAGCTTACTAGAATTACAGTCCCTGTATACCCTGCATGTAGCAAAACAGTTGTGTGACATTTCTTTCCTTCACTTTTTGTTCTGCCAGCATACTTTGGGTAATTTATCTTTGAAGACCTACAGCTGTCCTATACAACATATTCAAGTTGCTCTCATCTAGAGTTTAGCCAGCTTTGCATCAGGTTCAAACAACACTGAGAAGAAGGGAGCAGACACCAGCCAGCAACCAGGACTCCAACCTCCTGCACATACTTCTGCATTCCTCACCCTAGGCATTCCTACCGACTAATCAGCTCAGATACCACACAGCTGGAAGTTGCCCCATGGTCTCTACACTAGAGAGACCGATGCACACATGCCTGACTTCCAGGCAGCAGTACCTATCAGGTTTCCCACGAGACTCTTGTAAAGCTTTACATGCCACTTGTTTTTGCATGGAAGTCAGTCCTTAGCTGGACATGTTAAAATCTAGAGTTCTCTGAAGCAGGAACACAGAATTATGAGAAGCATGAGTAAAAGGAGGCAATTCACTCTTTTGTGATGGCTAAGGTGACACTCAAAACTCTCCTCAGAAGACATGATGACTCTAAGATCAGAGTGCTCAGAGAGCCTTGCAAGATCTCCAAAGGCGAAGTACAGGTGGTAAGTCAGAAGGTTTTTCCACTAGGCCTCTAGCACGATGGCCAAGTCCAAGTTTTCTGCAAGATGCATTTTTCCCCAGGACATACTAAATTCCTTTGGTAAAGGAGACAAGGAAAAGACAGAGAAAAGACTTTGGCATTGACAGTAACAGAGTGGCTGAACAAACATGAAAACTATTCACTTGCTGCTGCAAGTATATAGTTTAGCAACAGGGAGGAAAAGCAAGCTTGTAAACTATATTGATTTCAGGGGCTGGGGGCAGGAGAAGAATTATTGCAAGATAATCTGCCCTAACTCTTTGACAGACTTGGAGGAAAATAAATCAGAGTAAAGATCACAGATCTTGTAAAGGCAGGTGAATAAAAAAAGGCTGCTGAAACAATTGTGAGTTCTCCTTCATTTCATTAAAATGAAAAAAAAAAGACTTCAAATTTGTGAGGGTCACTGCTTCAACATAGAATTTCAAGCTTGTTTTTAGAAGAATTGTCTTCCTGTTCAGATAGCTAAAATAAACTCATTTTTGTAGTGCACCCATTTTTGTACTAAGCTTAGATTGCATAGCTGAAAATCAGAATAAAAATTGATTGTTAGAAGTTCAAGACTGTATTGTGCTACTTTTATCTACAGTCTAATAACATAATAACAAGTATTGTTTTAAAGGAAGCTAAATTTATGGAAATAGAGAAATCCAAAAAAGTTTCACTAACAACATGTTAGTCCAAAACATCACAACTATATATTCATAGGACCAATCCAGGCCATCACTACAGTTTTTGAATCTAGTTACACAAATCCTAAATTATGATGTGGCAAACTGAAGCACTTACTCTCCCACAGTGTTTACAACTAGACAGACATCCAGAGTAGGAAGGCATTTTTTCCCTAAACCTTGTTTTCAAACTGCAGTAGAAGGAAGAAATATGACCCTACCTTTATCAAAGCGTGCTAGAAGAGAAAACACTGCTGGGGGAAGAAGGGGTATAAGTGAAAAAGAAAGGGAAAGGCCAGAAAAATTAATGTTTTAAGCAGGTTTTTACAGGATCTAGATCCATGTCAGCCTTCCCTACCCCAAATGTGTTTACTGCTAGTTATTTTTCCTGGAATAAGGTTTAAGTAAATAAATGCTGTGAAATTAGGTGAAGAAATGCTGTGCATTTATTTCGCCTTTTTTTCTTTTTTTTTTTGCTTTGAGCTTTAACATATACATTGTTCATAACTTACTGGTAAGGCAGGAAAAGCACTTTCATCCCCTTCTTCAATTTCATAGAAAGTTATTGTTTCTTCTGATCCTTGAGGCTCCTCTCCATTCTCCGGTACAAATCCGTACTGACATTCTTTATTCACACACTGCATCTGACGGCGGCTACAGCTGTATGAACTTTAAAAGTGAGAAAGGTGGTTAAGAATCACCACTACTGGAGCTTCACCTTGGTTTCACTGCTCAATTTTAACTCTTTTTGGAAAGGCACAGTAATCCCAGTGTTCACCACTGTGCCATTAACAACCAACTCAGCCCTCCACAGCCCTCTCCCAGCAACCTCCCCAACTCTTGTAGAGCAATTTTTTGTAAAGAGGTTGATATTCACTTACCGCGACCTGCAGGAGAAATTGTCATAGCTCTGATAGCATCTCTTTCCTGGACTGGGGTAGAATGCTATTTGAGGGCCAACCATGTTGTGCCTGTTTATAAATCGGGCAGATCCCCTAAGTTTAAAGGGTAAAAGGTGCAATTACCAGGAAGTGCCTCTCAGATGGAACTCATTTGTAGTTTTATCTATGAAATAGCACAAGCTCTCTCCTAACTAATCCACAGCAAGAACAAACAGAACAAGTGGTGACCTCAGACAGGTTTCCAATGCCTCATACCTTGGCATCCCAAATCCACGGTTATGTCTCTGAGGAGAATTCTGAGGATGACAGAGGTCATAAGGTGCCAAGTTCCCACCACCCTGCGAGCAGTGAACTGGAGAAGAGCGCCCTGAAGGAACACCATGCTGTAGCCGGGGTGGAAGAATGGGCTGACCCCTGCTATAAGCCACAGTCATAAAGACTTCCTTTCCACGAACTTTCTTAAGCAATCTCTTCCGTGTTTTCATATCCATTTCTGCAGTTTCAGTTGAGGACAGAAGAGACAGGTTTACATCTTAAACAAGGCATGCTTCCTGGTTCATAGACCTCTACACGTGGTTCTCAAACGCCAGATTTTTTTTTTTCTTGGCAATTTTGAGCAATATTAATCCCATTGTGTATTTTCAATGGACTTGCTATTTTACAAAGTAAAAATTTATCCTTCTGTATGATGGATCACTTCACACAAAACCCCTATTACAACTAGATCTTATACCACAGGCTCAGTTAAGTCACTTTCTCAATATTCAGAAACTGCTACTACTAAAATTGTTCAATCCCCACCCCACCTCTTTCCAAAGAGGAAGAATGCCCATGGAGAACTTATACAAACCTATTCCTGAGAAGTATCCACCTATTTTCTGGTAGCTTCCTCCCTTTCGGCCGGGAACCACATTCCAAGCAAGGACAGGTGCCACTTGTGTCACTGGCTTTAAGTTTGCCAAGGGAACAGTATGCCTGCATGAGAAGCATTCACATTAGCAGTACTGCAAGGATAAAAAAAAGTTCAGGGAGCTTGCCAGAATAATAAAAGTTTTGTTCTCCAGAACAAAGCATGAATTACTGCTACTTGTGTATTTTGCATATCAAAAACTGTAAGCTAAGATTAAATCTCAACACTTAATTCGCAGGTCAACTCTTTCCTCCCTACATTTGTATACCTTCAGAGGTACACCTGAAAGCATCTGACAAGACAGAATTTCTGCAATATGTAGATAAGCAAAATCGTAGATCTGGAGGAGGGTGAATGCTTTGAATAACAAGGTGGAGAAACTGATGGGACTCATTAGAAGTGCCAATTGCTTTTACAGGTACAACATAAAGTTCTAGAAAAACTGGAAACAGAAGGTAATTTGCTACCCGTGAGTTACACCAGACCTGTAAAGATCACTTCCACATTCTAGGGAAGAGCAAGACTTCACAAAAAGCATCACAGAAACAATTTTGGCCATTAAAAACACAAAAAAGGTTCCCTACAACATTCCAGTTGAAAAGTCATCACCAACAAGGGAGTAAATCTCCCTGTTAGCCACACTTGGTATTTAAAAGCCTCATTTCTCCTTTCTTCTTGAAGTATCTTAACAACCCTATTTTAAGCATCTGTGAACCCACATTCAACTAAAAAGAGTTCAAAGGAAGTTGTCACCATATTGCTTACTTTTCTGCCAGCTCCTCAATGAACACAGTCACCGTGTTGCCATCCTGCCCAACTTCCTGGATATGAGCATTGTAATACTTACCTGCAGGCTCCAGACGCACCTGGAGAGAGAACAAGGGAAGCTTGAAAAAAGGCTAGAGAGCATCAAGGTGCTAAATACTGTCTACAAACCACTAACAGCAAAGGCTGCTCCTAGCTGATAGTACATGGAGAGCAATGTACTAACTGAAGGGATGAAGGAAGGAGAAGAAACAGTCCTGCAAGTAACTTTTAAACTCTCATGATTCTTGTAAATCAGATTTTGTGTTAAGATTTCTGCCTTCTAACTTATTGTTACACACTGTGCCAAGCAGGTAAGCAACACAGAAGACGTGTATAAAAACTTGGGTAGACGAAAAAAATAAAAAGCTCTAGTCAGCTAGAAGCAAGTCACTGAATGAGTCATCAGCATATTTTTCTTTAAATAACGCTTTGAGGTAAGCCTTCACTACATACAACATGGGAACAAAGAAAGTTAGCCTTGCTTTCAGCATCTCCTGGCTGCTCTTTGCTTTCTCTCCCCTCTCACGTACAGAAAAAGTAACTTAAAATCTGTTATGTTACTCTTGAGAGATGGAAGACCAGCCAGACTTGCTGGTGACCCCCAGTGAAAAAACCTAGACAACTACCTCAGATGTACCCCCTCTACATTTTGAGCTCTCAGTCTGGAACACCTAGACTCACAGAAAATTATATCACTGTTTCACGGCATGTTTCCAAGTAGCTTTTCTTTCATAGCCTATGTCTAAGTGAAGATTTTAGGCAGAAATGTAATGTAAATGTAAAAAGGAAGTCAGATTAATAGCTACAAGGAAGAGAATGAGAAAAGCCTTGGAAAATTCTATGAAGCAATTTCATAGCTTAACATACTCCACTTGAAGCAGTTTTAATGATTTATCATAACTGAATCTCCTTTGAGTACTAACCTGACACTTGTCTCCTAAATAGTACTGTCTCCCAGCAAACACCATGTAGTCAGTTTTTTGAAGCTCTAAAAATAAATGAATAAATAAATAAAAAGGAAAAAGCCTATAAAATACTGTTCTTTCTTCATGTATCCTATAAGTACTTCACAAAGGCACCCAACTACTAGATATAGGCCAATTGAGTTAATACTTCCTATGAATATCTAAGCATTCCCCTTAGTAACACTAAAGTAACCATAGATATTCTGAGACCACAACCAGGATAAGTCCCAGGAAATTAATAATATCCAGCTGATGCACAACTGGCACTACTTCAATATTACAACGTCCTTTGTGATGGTACCGAGTTAATCCTGCATTTAATACCAATCCTAGTATCAAGAATACTGGACTTATCTTGCTCGAGTACTGGTGACACTTGTCATAAATGAGGTATTATTAACACTCCTGAAGTCTCCCTTGCTACTAGATTTCAATAGGTTTTTCTACATTCCTTGCTCAGATTCTCCGCACCTCAGTATTCACCATACATAGTTACTATACTATGTTCCAATAATTTTAATGGCCCTCATTACTGCTCATGCAATTTTAAGATGCTGGAGGTCTTCCACATGCAAAGCACTTCAGGTCAGACATCCATCAAACATGACTTCAAAACTTATCTTTCTTGATAACTTCTTTATGTATCAGCCACAGTATATTGCCAAAAAGCAGCAACCTACATGTATCCCAAAGCCACAAAGACCATGAAGTCTCTCCTGGATGCTCAAGCCCAAGAAAACTGGGAAGCAAAAAAAAAGACACAAACAAAAAGCCACTAATCTCATTTAACATATCTCACTACTAAATTTGAGACTTTTGTGACTACAGAACTCTGAAACCAGAATAGAGCTTAAAAAAACATAAGTCCTCACATACACACTGTTTAAAAAATAACGACCATCCAAACTGAAATTTGGATGACTCCCAAGATAACAGTGATAATACAGAGTTGTTCCATATTCTGCTCAGTCCCTTTATTTCCTATTTTATAGCTAGTAAGTATCACGTGTCATATTTTTAGCAACTTCACACAGTGGCAGAAGCAGTGTATTCAATGGTTCAAAGTGAAGCCTGGTGAGAAGATGCACTACCTAGATGTATCTACTGGCTTAACCAGTACCCTGCATATTTCATCTATGCTGAAACAGGTGGCATACATCTCAGATCCATCAACTTAAACACTGAGTCTATTACAGAAAACTTTTTTTCGCTTGTTTTAAAGGTACCTTTTCTGCTATCCAGCCAAACATCAAACTCCACATTTCGATAGATCTCAGGGTCCAGTGCCTTTAGCACTTTATAGGGGAAAGGCATCTTTGAGGAATTTTCGGGAGGCTAGAAAGAGTCAAAATGGACAAGCATTAACAAACACATTTAAAGCACTCAGCATAGTCTCTATCCTACAAGCATCAGTGGACCATTTTAAGAGGTATATATATATATATGATTTCCCCACATTTTTCACATCTACTGTATTTGCCTTGAGCATAACACCCAAGAATATCAACAAACATTTAAGCATTACAGATTGTTACTCTTGAGCCTAGTTTTGATCTCTTTGTAGTTTGTCTGCTCAATGTTTGAATTAAACATTCAGCATGCTCTTCACTCAAAAAGAGAAGGAAATTAGGTAGACATCATGGCTAGAAATCACAGCTTCCAAGCTGGTGGGAATTTCACTTGTTATATCTGAAACCAGGTCTCTGGAGAGTTTTTAAAGCCTGTTCCAGAAAAACTATTTATACTGTATTCACAATGAAAGTGAAATGATTTAAACCACTTCTAGGACAAGCAAACAGCAGACCATGAAATGCCTGCTGAGCTCCATCTTTGGGGGGGAAAGAAGATCAGCTGAAATAGTGCAAGAGAATCTCAGGAAGGTGTAAAGCTTATCCAGTTTAAGAAAAAAAAAAAAATCAATGGCAAAAGCAAAAGATGAATGGAAGGAAGAAAAAACATTTTCCAAAGTCACCTTTTAAAAGTAGAACTTAGGGTTTACCCCTAACAAAGGGGTAACATCCTACAACAAAAGGAGGAAAAAAACATCTCCCCTTTCCCCTCCCTCCAGAGAATTCTTCCCTAATTGCCGAACCTTTGATTCTTCAGTGCCTTGTCTGAACTTATCTTCCACTGGATTGTCAGCATCGTTGCCTTCCCAGTTGTCACCTCTAAGCAATTTAAAATAAGATTACAAAAGATGAAATGCATAATTTCTAACAAGGATTAACTAACTAACTGTTCACACAACCCGAAAAAAGCACCATGGTGCCATCAAGTGGTAGATTTTGCCCAAAACAAAGGCTTCAGTGGAGTACAGGAACAAGACTTTTCCTAGTTTCAAGAACATGACCTTCACCTGATCAACACCTACCCGCTAACAGTGGCTACTGCTTGAATTTTCAAAGGGTTGAAGATGACCCCACTGAATGCAATTGAATTCTTGCTCTGTTGAGTATCACAACACCCTGTTGCATATGCTATAAAACCAATGCCATCAGCAAGCACTCACTAATGGTTACAGCCACCCTTCAGGACCTTCTGGTGACTTGATCAACAAAGGATGCCAGGGTTTCAGTAGGTATACTATTTCCCTCAACCCAGTCATCCAATAGACCTGAATAATGTCACCATTTGATTGTTTACACAGGGATATAATTCCATCTAGAAAAGGGAAAAAAACAGTTTGCTGCTCTCTCAGTACTATTTTTTTAAGCCCTTATAGCTCTGTAGAGGCAATAGTATAAGTTTCTCACCGAGAGTACTCTGATGATATACAGAACTACTTTATTTACAAATAAGCTTTCATTTTAGAGTCACATGCAACTGTAACATTGCTAGCAGCAAGTGATATTCAATTTCAGGACACTTTCAAGCCCTAAGGAAAGCATACTGTTTTTTCTTCCACAATACACCTCAGCTTTGTGTTGGCATGAGATAGGAAAAGAACTTGAGTACCCCCGCACATTCAAAGAAACTTGGGGAAGTCAGACTTAACCCACTGCTATTTGCAGTTTTTGCACATTTCCCTTTGACCATATTCCCTCCCCAAATACTACCTCTTTTCTGATGGATTTCTGGGTACTTTTTCATGAAGACAATCAAAGTTTACATCCTCGCTTCCTACAGAGCCACTGTTTCTGTTCTTCTTGGATCCACTCCGAAACATCTCAATTGCAGACCTTAATTCTTCCTCATCCATGGCAAACACATCTTTGTACAGAATCTCATATAATACAGCTGGACAAATCAACACAAAGCTCAAAAATAAAGATAACACCAAAAGCACAACAGCTGCAGCGTTCAATGTAAGCATATCCTCAGATATCATCTATTGTTAACAAGGCACTACTTAAATTAGACTCAATTAAGGAGATCATAAAATAATTCAAGTGGGAAGAGACCTCTGGAGGTCATTTGGTCCCATATTCCACTTAACAGATAGTATACATTAAAGGAGCTTCCCCATCTCTCTCCTCCCCACCCCTGGAAACCAGAATAAACACTGCCTATAAACATATGAAAATAATTCTTTCATAAGGAGAAGAAAAATAAAAATCAAGTTTACCCTGGCAAATAGCAGCATTTGCCTGGAATTGTTTTGTATACACAGAATCATAATGGCCATTGCCGGAACAGCACAGTAGTATCTGGGAAAATAATTTTAAAAATTCTTTAAGAACAGAGTGACATAAAGCCTAACTATCTATTTGATATTCTAGCTCGAGAGCATTATTCTTTTACTCTAAAGGCAACACAAACCCACCAAGAAAACTGTAAGTATTCTAAACAGAAAAATGGAAGAACTGCAGGTTTGCTTAAAACTGAAGCCTACACAAAGTCAGTATATAAATTCATCTGTTATACAAACAAAATCCATTGCTTTGTTTATCATGTTGAATTAAACATGAAACAGAGTTGGTTTCAGAGTTAAGCTCAAAACAGTCAATTGCTCAAGAGGTAGTATTACCATTTAAACTTCCCATAAATTAAATAACCATGTAGAACTACCATTAAATTTGTATTAAAATACAAGCCATTAAATGCAGAATCCCTGAAGTACAGTGACCAAGGATCAAAGGCACACTTCCATACCTGAGGGACTAGAAGAACATCTACTACTCTAGCCCCCAGTAAAGCTTTGATCCTGTTAAGCACTATTATGCTGCCTTTTCAAATAGGCGCATGCTTTCCACACCAGATGTGTTGATGCACACAGTAGATGTACACCACCGAACCTTATCTCAAGGTGTGACTATAGCCACCTGTAACAGGCAGAAGCCCTCAGGCAGCTATCAGCACAGAGCCAGCAAGGGTGCCTCCCAGTGACCCATTAAAAATCAAGCAGTATTTTCTAAAAGTTAATGAATTTTGAATTTAGATTAAGCTATGTTGGAAACTACAAGGAAAAAAAATCTCCCTCCCTGGAATAATTGAGTAGGTAAGCTGTTCCATTAGCTCCCATTCACAATGGGCTCCATTTGAGCATCAGAAAAACTGAACAATTTGTCAGATAAATCCATTTCTGTTAACATTCCCTGTTGACAAAGAAAAACCGTACACTTTAACTTCCAGAAAAAAGGCAGTGTGGATAGGGGAGAACACTGTCTCCTCAGCAGTACGCTAAATCTTGCTCTGCTCTTCAGCAACTCAATCCAGGTATCTCATTCTACCAAGTCACATCAGTCTGATTTCCACTGGGAAGTGTTCTTACTCCGCAAAATTTGAGAAACACGAAAGAATATTCTGGAAGTCAGCTCTTCCATTCCAAATTAAATTCGTTTCCAACAATAAGCTGGAATAATAAAAGGATTGGCAAGGGAACAGCACACAACCCATCCCCGGCAGCAAACCTACTGTAATTTGATTAAGTCATGTAAATACTGTGCTGTCTCCAGGAGCTGAAGTCAGCTCTGGGGGGTTGTTCTGGTATGCCAGAACTCTTGGCTGGAGTTAGAGCACAATTCCAGTGACAAACTTTCACAACTACATGGGTCTGGAGGTATCTGGGAGTCAGGGGTAGGAGTAGGAAATTGCCTCACTTCTCCTCACCTTGTCTTCAAAGCCATTGTCTGTAGCATAAGTGGGTGGCTTTCCAGGGTACCGGTACAGAATAAAGTCTCGACTGGGTAAGCAGAGGAAAAAGAAGACTTGAAAGAGCACACTTTTAGAACCTTGTTATGAAAAAGGCTGAAGGGAGCTGTCTGGAGAATCCACTGTAGGTTTACAGAGGAAAAACTCAAGCAGAAAACTTTCCCTGATAAATTAATGCCATCATAAAGCAATAGCTTGGGGGGGTGGAGTAAGACTCATCTTGAGGAAAAGCATCTGGGAAAGGCAGTTACATCTGATCACTGATTAAGACATGTGTCATATTAGGTCAAGTACTTATGCCAGTGGCAGGGTGCTTGGCCATCAAGACAATTCAGTCCAGGTGATTCAGTCACACTTCAGCATTACAGGCTCAGTACAGGAAACTTAATGCTTGCAAAAGTTCTGTTTGCTCTTTAGTACTGGAACAGAACCAGTTTGTAAAGGGGTTCTTTTTAATCAGCAGATACTTGTTCAGTACTTGCTCCTCACTACCAGAGCCTTCAAGAACACCTACTTGAGTTTTAAGAAGCTACCACAGTGTTTCCACCACACACAGCTCCTACTTCTTTCATATGCTCTCCATTCTTCAGCCACTAGAAGGAAACACTTGACTAAGTTTAATATTAGTGAAAAGAAATCAAATAAACATCCCTGGAAACTGACCTACCTCTTAATCCATACTATTAAAACAGTAATTGTGATGGCACCCATTTACATGTTAGTAGTAACTTCAGTAGGATGGCATTCTTACCACATTTCACAAAATGGGTTTCAGCAACAAATATATAAAAGGTTCTGGAGAAGTAGGCCAGAACCCAAATACTTTTAAGACTGAAACAAAATGAAACCTAAGAAAAAGACACTTACTTGTAGATCACTGATAAAGCACTTATTTCCAGCTGGCCAGCACTTTCCTATGCAAAATTAGGAAGTTACATGAGGGGTAGCAGGGACATTTTCAACACTAGGAACTCTATACTAGCCCTCCATAGTATTATAACAAACTGACAACTAACAGTGACATTATTGAGAGTAGAGACAATGATCTGGAGGAAAAAAAAAAATAAAAAGATATCTGCAATAGAATATGGCCATGATAACCAAGCTGACAGTTAAAGATGGAACTAGCTCTGCCAGGTGCTCAAGGACATCACTCGATTGTTTTTATTTATTTTTCAAAAACCACTGTTTCAGAGCCTGCTGCAATTCACCACATTTACTAGTTAAAAAGTCTAGAAAAAATAAGACTTAACCTCAGGCTTGAAAACTAGCATTCAAAGAAAAAAAAAAAAAGGAGCTGAAAAGCTCAATAAATATTTGAGGTACAGTCCACATTTTCCATTTTTTTTCCTTTCAAAAAAAAAAAAGAAAAAGGAAATTACAACTACAAATAACACCTGCAAGAAAGGTCTCATCTTTACTGCACAACCTGCATAGATGGCTCCTTCAAAAAGTTGAAACCATTACCCCATTACTTCCCTGTTCTAGCTACCTCAAATTTTAATACCTCCACAAGTAGTAACAGATGACTCTTACCTTTGGATCTCCCAGACGCTCAAGGTATTTCTCAAATGACCCCTCCACATACTTTCAAAAAAACAGAACAGATATAAAAAACTTAGCTAGATGAAAATAATCATATTTAAACCTAAACTGGCCTGCCAACTCCAATCACTTTGGGGTTCTAAAGGGCTGTGGTCTCACCAAGGGCACACCTCAGCTACTGCCACAGGGCATGGGGGCTGATTTTGGGTACCAGTGTACAAATACCAAGTGCTTTGGTATCTCTTAGGAATATGAGTCTGAATATTACTCAGCAACTTATTTCCCTCATAGCTTAAGTACTTAACTGATTACAGAGAAGGAGAAACAAAACAAGCACACAACCTATGAAAATGTATCTCAGCTGTTGTACTTCAAAAGTCCAAACAGCCTTTCAACATCTGAAACATGGGATCCCAAGCCAAAAAGAAAAAGATCTTTTATTCTAAGCAACTGCCTCAGATGCAAGCACATGCTACCTGTTAGCCCAAGGGTAGCTGCTAGTAAGCCAGGTGCAAGACATACAGAGTGTTGTAAAACTCAGTCAATATAGAAGCATTAAGATTCACAAAGTCTCATAAAATCCAAAGCTACTCTATTGGGCCATTTACAAATTGTGTTTCAAAGGGTCATTGGAACACTTGACTCCTCTTCCAGCACAGAGTTGTTTCAAAGCACTAATGGGGTTTTGAGCAACAAGTTTCTCTGCTGCTGACACCCTGGGATCTGCTTAGAGAGTTCCTATCTGTGACTACAATAGCAAAAGCACCTCAGCACTGATAGAAAAATTGGGAGAGAACGTGACTATACTTTAAAAAAAATCTCACTGTTGCAAGCAGGAACCGAACCCTGACTAACACCAGCAAAATCCCTAGCTTTAATCAGCTAAACTGGAGTCCTCACACAGCACCTCTGGTACTCCCTGGGTCACCTGCAGGGAACCAAAGCAATACAACCAGGATTTTGTGCTATGACTAAACACACTCAGGAGCACTCTACCTTGTTTTAGTGTTCCTTTCTTACTCCAAAGTCCTAAAGGTTTCTCACATAACTCTGAACTGACTGTGCCAGAGAATACGCTGCACAGCTGACTAGTATCCTACTGCCTGCTTAATGAGAAGCCTGGGAATTAGCAAGTGGACTGATTTCAGGGCTTTCTGAGGTATCAGGTCAAATAAAACTTGTCAGGACTGCGGCTCAGGGAGGGCAGGCAGCCACCGCCATTTCACACATCCAGGGGGCTGATATGGAGAACCCCCTGCCCCATTATTTCCTAAATGCCCATCTGAAAACCACCCAGCAAACCCACCATTTACTTACAGACTCAAAGTTACGCTGGTTTTGCCTCATAAATGAGACACAAGCTTTCCTAACTTCCATGTGATGGATTTGACATGAAAAAAGCTGAAAAAAAAAAATAACATTACAGGTAAGAATGAAGGAGAAAGTTGGCGGGGGTGAATTCCCGTTGGACTTTATTACTCAGAGCCTCGACGGCTGCCTTTGGGAGGAGGCTGGGAGCTACTTGGGGATGGAAGGGGCAACCTCACGGGGTGGAGGCCGAGCCCCAGGGGGTCCCTGCCGGCCCTACCTGCTCCGAGATGGCCCTGAAGAGGCAGGAGGCGTCCTTGGCCGTCAGCTTGCGGTACAGCCCCAGGCTGCCCAGGTACTCGTCCATGGTCACCTCGCTGAGGGACTTCTGCCCGAAGTACTTCTTCCAGCCCTTCTGCATCGTCCCTGGGAGGCGGCGGAGGCAGCGGGGGGGAGGCCGGGGCTCGTACCGGGGGGCACGGGTGGAGGCGCTAATGAGGAGGGGGGGGGTGGCGGAGCTAATGAGGAGGGGGGGTGAGCTAATTAGGGGCCGCCCAGGTGTTCTCGCGCCTGGTAAGGGCCGCCTCGCTCCCCCCAAGCGAAATGTCCCTGAAATGCCCCAAATGTTCGGCCTGTTTAATGAGGGGCTTCTTGGTCTGCCTGGGGGAGAGGGGGGCGCGCTAAGCTGCTGCCTGCGCCATGTGCCCGTCCGGGACAGTGCGTGCAGCGGGGGCTCGTCCCCAGCCTCCTGCCTCGGCTGCAAATGAGGTGCTGGGGGTGAAGGCGAAATAACTGCACTAAAACCGGTGTGAAGGAAGCGAAAATCTCAACTGCTAATGAGATAGGTGGGGAGAATTTCGGGGATCGGTTAAAAAAAAAAAAAGCACTCGCAGATATGTACGCCACATTGCAATTATTTTATATATTCAAATTATTTTATATATTCCATTTGTTTTATATATTTACTTATTCCAATTACATATTTAATTTATTCCAATTATTTCATAATTATTTATTTATAGCCCTTTTGCCTGATCTGATTAGGAGAATTGTGCATCGGGCTCCAGAAGCACCCATGAGTTTATTTTGCTTGTTTTCAGCAACAGCAACAAAAAATACCAGATAATGTACATACAGAACGGGCAATTGGCATCGACCACACCTGCATAAACAGTGTAAATCCTCTGTTTTTAAAAATACTTACCTAACGACATTGGTAGTACATTTCTGTACCTGAAATGCAGAGCTCCGGTCAGCGTAGGTCAGGAAAGGTGTTTCACGTTACAGGAGTCCAGTGGAAGTAATAATGGGATAAAATAGTGTAAATGGATTGTGTTTTCATCCCCACTCCTCTCCTATAAGCCAGGTTTTACTTTAAGAGTGGGTTAATTGCCCCAAACCAGGCAAGTCACTTAGCAGCTTGGCAGCAGGTTTTCAGCTCAGTTTCTCCCACTCAGCCTCACCATCTTCCCCTTTCCTTTAAGAGGGGCTGAAATCTCTTACTTCTTAAATTCTCTTTTTGGTGCTTGTGTAACTATGTGAGGCGAGAGCTGAAGACATCTGCTTATTTGCAGAACGCAGCAGGGACATTAACAAGGACAACTTATTTCCACTAGTGCTAAGCAAATATAGTCAAGAAACCATTACATGTGTGCCGTCTGTTAAGAAGTAATTTAGCTTGTCCTCCTCACTGGAATTGCCAACTCAGGGAGGATTTTGTGAGGTAAATTTCTGCCTGCCACAGAAATTAGATGGTTCCTTGAGTTAGAACAGAGCAAACCTCTGTACTAGCGTGAAAGACTGACCTAGACATTTTACCTACTCCATTTGCCTCCCTGAGTGGTCAGATTTTTGTTTAGGAAGTGTTTAAAAGGAAATTAAAAAAAAAAAAAGTTTTCATATTTTTTCATATTTTCTCCAATACAAGGAAATGCAAAATGGTTTGCAAGATGCAAACCTGTATTCTTTTAGTCTCAGTACATGCTTTTTATGAGTCATGCTATTGATTCTATTCAACTATTGATTCTAATGCTAGAAACTATTGAGAAGTCTCATTTTAGTAAACTCAGCTCATGTGGGTGCAATGTGAGCACGTCTGTTTGTCTGCACTTCACTTGCTAACTTCTGCACTCTGGTAAAGCTGGGTGAGATGCCCAGTGTTGGATTCTGACTGAGCGGTCAACTGGACAGTTGCTTACCTAAATGAAAAAGAAACACAGCCCTGGTTTTCTTTCCACAGATATAAACCAGCTAATTCCTGACCAGCAGAGATCCCATTTCTCCTCCCTTCCTTCAACTGTTCTGTAAGCTGTGTCCATACTCACAGTACACAGGCTGCTGAAGTTCTATTTCACTGTTGGGAGTGCATCTGTGCCTGTTCTTTTTGACTTCTCAGAAGACAATTTTCTTAATTTTATAGGAATATCCTTTCTCTTCTCAATCTAGTACAATTACCTCTAGTTTCCCACTTCAGTCTGTATCAGTCCAAAAGTCAAATGTTACTTAATCAATAATTGCAATCTGTATTCTCAGAAACATGTAGGTCAGTACTGCAGTAGCAAAACTGGTCAGAGCTACTAACTGCAGTCAGTCCATGGGAGCAGACTTGGGTCTGAGGCTATCCAGCGTTATGAGGGAGAGGTCTTGCTTTAACACTGTGCGCTCAAGTTAAAAATAGCCAACAATAGTGTAAGGGTTTCTGGTATTTACATGTTCCAAAATATCTTTAAAGCATATGTATATATATATATAAAATATTAAATGAAGAATAAATTGCATTTATGAATTAGTATTATATACTTTTAGTGAGTTTATTCACAGAAATTCATTTGCATTTGGGTAAAAGAAAATAGTTTCTGAACCAGTCACAGAACACATACAAAATCAGTTACAAATATCATTTATTTAATAAAAACATCATGATTTTGATAAAAATACCCTTCAATCCTTCAAAATAAACATTTGCATTGGTTGCTTTCACATATTTGTTGCACATTCAAAATAACCCAAGGAAACTGGAAAAAGATCAAGCCTAACCAGTCATAAATGGATAGCACTGTCTTTTTTTATATTTATGCATTAACTTTTGTCCACAGTTATAGCCATTACTGAATTAAACTGGAAGCACTGGTAGAACTACAGCTGTGTAAAGAATCACTCAAAGGAAAAATTTACAAACACTTCTTCTGCAGCAAAATTTTGAAATAGTGAATTACCCTTTCAATGTGAACAATGAAAACAATGGTTCTTCCTTTTGCAAGTTTGTTGCAAAGAATGATTCCTTTCTTACACCAGGGTTTGATCTAGCTTTAGCCTTAACTGTAGTAAAAACCAGTGGGACTGGATGCTAGGTGTGCTGTCCAGTGTTCAGCACTTCAATCGTCAGCATTTGCCTTCACAGTGTTCCAGCTGAAATAACCATTACTTCACATCCTTCATTTATGGTATCTCCTTAGGTCAGGTATTTCCTTGTTTCTTCTGCAGCATCTCTTTCTTGCCTTATCAGCAACTCTTCTAGCATGGATGCGTTTATATTAGCAAATGAAGGAAGTAATCCAGAAGTCCACATTTGCTGCTTCTTCTAACACGTTTTCAGTTATTTCAAGCAAACAGTTTAACGACACCTCCTCCTTCCATCATGCTAGCTGCTTTCTCTGTACGACTTTGTTTGTCACAGGTCATGCCATTCATGACTCATTTCAATAAAGCTGAAACTAAAGTCAATTCGGAGTTCATACTTACCCCACTTGTTTGCATTGTGCTCTTTGATGCGTTAAGCTAGATTACTTTGTACTGGAACTAAACAGGAAACCATCTTGATATTAACAGGCATTTTCTTTGAGTAAATATAAAGAATTTGTCCCAGTTGGTGGAATCTTTAAGCACGGAAGATCTCACTAGGAGAGCAGAAAGGTTTTATTCTGGTATTTTTATTCCTCAGAGCTGTTTATTCAAACCCAACAACTTTATCCAAAAACAAAGCAAACTTTTCTGGTTGTCCAGGAGGAAAAGGTTTCAAAGTTGACAAGTCCATTGACTGCAATGTTTCCACAAGAGTGCTGTAAAAACAGACCAAAACAAAATAAAAAAATATTAATCCCGAAGGAGATTTTTTCTTCACACAATTTTCTTTTTATTCATGCATACTTTAAGACTGACGCAAAAATAAGGACATATTCTGAAATGAGAACAAGGCCCCACAATCCAATGGGCTCCAACCTTTACCATCTTCTAGGCAGCACTGCTGAGAAAAGAATTTCAACTTACATCACAGGTTTTACAGGCCAGCTCAAGCTCTAACATTTTAGTCTTTTGTAGCTGTAGTGCTGGGAGGCTGAACAAGGCCTCAGAATCTTCACCATAAACCATGTCAGAAAAATTCATCCTACCTGAACACATGGCATAGTTCTCTGCTTAGCACATAGCCAGAAATAACAGTTAGATCCATCTATTAGCTTTCTATTATCACACTGCAAGTAAAGCTCAAATGTCAGGTACTGTTCAACAAAAAATAAAATTCCTTACTGTTGCCGAACTTGTCAAAAGCACTAAGATAATAAGTTTAAGAAACTTGCCCAATATAAATGTATGTCAGGCCTATTCTTTTCAGAAGGCTCTCATGAAACATGCAAAAATCCTATTTGCAGGGCAAAGGAACGAGATACAGGCTAAATAATGTGAGTTGCATTTCCTCTGCCTTCAGTTAATCTTCAGGTCATCTGTTATTTACAGAACACAATGAATCATAAGTAAGCATTAATAAAAAAGAGAAAACAGCAAGATATAGTCAAAACTGGGATAGAAAATGAAACTAACACGAGCCAGCATAAATAAAAACAAAAGGATCTGTATTTTTTTTTTCCTGAAATGACAGACAGTCTGTGAAACTCCATGTCAAAGGATGTAATGGATTCAGAAAGTTGGGTTAAAAGGATAACCCAAGTAAGTCCTTGGAATACAGACGCATTTAGAGTTACTAACCATACAGCATCTTAGCATAGTTTATAGTTTAGTGGTAGGCTTTATAGTTCTATGTTAATGTTGGACTTGATGAGCTTAGAGGTCTTGTCCAACCTTAGCAACTTTATGATTCAGATCCTCCCCAATTCAAAGTAATTAACAGTGTTAGAGGGAATGTAATATAAGCAAGAGCCGTAAGTTCTCGACCTGCATGTGATTACTGCAGACAGGATATTAAAACTACATGGTCTCCTGATCCTTATCAGCAAGGACACTTATGGTTTTGTTTCCCCCCCTAAATACCCCAGATAGTTACATTTTCCTTATGTCAGTGCATCTGTGCAGTCAACTTTCAGACAAGGTAAGTCTACAGGGTGAACAATGAAATGGAGAACTAAGTCTGCAGGGAGCAAGTTACTTCTTATGGCTTATGGTTTTGAACTGATGGTCTAGTTTGTAGTTATTTCTAAACTTTTATAAATAATTAAACAAAAAGTAAGAAAAGGCAGAGAAAAGAAGTTATTAAGTTCTTCTAGGGTGGACCTGACACTTCCAAATTCAACTACTTCTACTTGGTTTAAACTGCTGTTTGTCCAATCTGAAAACATGTGCTCTCAAAGCAATAAATTAAAAGGACTCTTGGTCAAAAAAATTGAGAAGTTTGGAAGATAAACCAACAAACATTAACCTATCCACTATGGAAAATCTACCCTGAAGATAAATACATGAACAGCTCTCCGAGATCCCTGCCCAGTCCTCACTGCCCAGTGAAGAAACTTATTGTGGTACTTAGTGAATGTGATTTTGTTACAGAAAAGGATGCAAGTTTTCATGTTACAGTCTCAATACTGTAATAACAGTGTTATGGTGTTGAGCACTGCTTGTTCAATCTGGACAGCTGCAATGGCTCCGTACCTGCAGTTACAGTAGAGGACGTGTCCATCTCTGTGAAGCTGCTTCGCCAGCTCGAGCTGATGGTTGTCCATCAGCTTTTCATTTATTACCACCAGGAGCGGTTTTCCTTCCTCTAGAGTCTCCAAGCAGCTACCTGCACCTACAGGAGAAGCAGAAAACACTACGAGCATTCTCACCGACTGATGAAGCATCACTGAAGCACGAGGCACTCCTGAAGGTGAACATTTCACCCGCACAGCTCTAGCCGGGGACCTTAACATCCCACACCAGAGACGGGCACACATCACTCGCCCACGGTTTACCTCCCCCGAGAGCACAAGGCACGCAGCCCGCGGGCCTGCAGGTCTACCTGCGTGGCTGATCACCAGGTCGGCCCTCCGCAGCTCCTCGGCCAGCGACTCCTTGAAGCGGAACACGTCCAGCGCCGGGGCCGGGTCGCGCCGCGGGGCCGGCTCCAGCGCCCCCCGCCCGATCTGCAGCACCAGCCGCTCGCAGCCGCGGCTCCGCAGCACCTGCAGGGGGACGGCCGGGAGGGCTCAGGTCGCACACCGGGGCTCCCAGCGGCTCCCAGCGGCTCCCAGTCGGGCACAGGGCTGCCGCCCCCTCCCCTCCCAGTCAGTGTCAGCGGGCGGGCCGCGCTCAGGCGCCGCAAGGCCGGCCGTGAGGGGACAGCCCCCAGCACCCAGCCGCCCGCCCGGGCTTTCCCCCGCCTCACCCGCATGGCCGGCGGGGAGGAGACGGCCGCGATCAGCTCGTCGAAGCTGGTGGTGCCCACGGTGACGAACACGGACTTCATGGCCGCCCGCGGGGCGCCTCAGCGGCGGGCAGGAGGCCGCCAGAGAGCGCTGCGGAGCCCGCCGCGGCGCTCCTAAAATGGCCGCCGCCATGAGGGGCGGCCCCGCGCCGCCCGCGCCCCTTGCGCTTCCAGAGGAGTGAAGGGCACGGGTAGGTGCGACTTACAAAGGGGAAAAAAATCTAAAATGTTTAAAAAGGATTCAGTTCTGTAAGTTTTTTTTTTTTTTTTTTTTTTTTTTTTTTTCTTCCCCTCCACGTGTTGTTTTAGCAATAGCGGGGCCGAGTCACTGTAACAGACATCCTGACTGGTGCTGGGTGTGCTCACAAGCTGCCACTCCCGTACCACAGCCACAGCCACCTTTTCTTTAAAGGCTGTTATAAATGGCTCAGTCTTCAAAATAGGACTATAATCAAAGTTTATAATTTATTAAAGGAATAGAGGTAAGCAAACAGCGCTGGGTGCGCTGGGAGTCTCTGCTTCACCAAGACACACACCAGTTACATCAAGCAGCTGATTTTTATGCTCCTAGGCTAATACATATTCTTTACTACTTCTAAAAAAAAAAAACAGCGTTGTTATAATTAGTTTCCTGAATCCAAACTCTCCTACTGGAGCATGTGTATCAGTCTCCGGTGGTCCCTCTGGGGGTCTCTCGTGCTGAAGGCTCATAGTCTTCCTCCCTCTTGTCCTTCTCCTTTGTCCAACTTGGCTGGATGTCAGAGACTTGTGCAGTGTCCCCTGCAAGCTTTGTCTTTTAGTCGTTCTTCAGCTTTCCCCGTCTCCTTAATCTTCTGGCCAGATATCAGAGACTTGCATAGTGTCCCATGCAATAGTCATAATAGTTAGCAGTTATTCTGAAACTCCCCAGATATCAGAGACTTCAAGGAAAAGCCTACAAATGCATTTCCCTTCAAGCTCTCTATTGACACGAATTGCTAAAACATTCCTTTGCAAGATACAAGAACTATATACATTAACCACTCTGGTTCTCTTAGACTTGTGGTTATACAAGGGTATGTATGACAGAAGGTCACATTCATCATACCATGCGGCCCTAGCATTGTTCCATATTGACACAAATCAGATGAACATATTTCACAAGGCTGTCACTAACATGAACTAGGATTACTGAGGTTTATCCAGCTTTCCCATAACACTGCCTTGTTTCAAGGACAGCTGCCTTTGTACTTTGCTACTGTCCCTTTTCTCTTGCTACTGTTTCATTCAGTTTCCTTCCCAGATTTCCCTGTGTGGTAAGAAGGAAAGTGTCTTCCAATGGAAAACAAATCACCAGAAGGAGCTAGATTTAAAGAGCCATTTAGTTCGTAAAAAGGTGTGATTATACGCACACACACACCCCTATATATTTGAGAAAATACCAAAATGGCTTTTTCTTAAATGGCTTTTCTTCACAAAAACTGATTAATCCAGGAAGCTTGGTTAATGCAGCTGTAAAGCTTCTGGAAGTTGAACTGTACTTGCTATTGACAGTTTGTGCTTTCTTAGCTCCCTCAGTAAGTTTACCACTGCTTTGGAAGAAGTGAAGTCTGATAGTTTGATTCTCAAAATTGAAGTTGCCTGCTAAGAAAGCATTTCTAGAATGACCACACTAAAACAAATATTGCTGCAAATATTGGTGTAAGTGAGGGCTGGAACCTGACAGCACACACTGCAGTGACAGGCTGCCTTCCCAGCTGGAGAGCTCAGGCACCATGGGGAGTCCTGGGTGTCAGACACTGGTGAAAGAAACAGCGTGAAGTCCCAGGAAAGAAAACACAACAAAATGCTCTCAGGGGAACCATTTCTGAGTTTGCTATTAATGAAGAAAACATGAGGTATCTAGGGCAGACAGACTAGAACAGACACAAGGAAAACAGGAAACTACAGACTCAGAAGCAAACAAACAAAAAACAAAGATTCTATCACTGGCTTCCACTGACATTTTACCTGTCTGAGGTGAGCAGTTCAGTAGGTTTTTGCTGAACTGGTCACCTCAGCCTATTAAGCAGGGGAGAAGTCATATCATTACAGAGCAAACGCATGGCATGCAAGCCTATCTTCAAATGACTGAAGGCAGGAGCAAATTGCACACATCTCAGTGAGTGTGCTTGGGTAATTTTTGCCATGTGGAGACCCTTCCACTGATACCACAGCAACTGGGCAAGATGGGAAACAAGGAAAAAGAGGCAAATGTGGTTTGAATGCTGCAATTTATGTTCTGCTTTTATAGAGCAGACCCTTAATAATTTTGGCTATGTACACTGTCCCCCCAAAATCACAGACACTGGCAGAGACAAATCTGTCAGAGGAGCTGAAAATGTATATTATGTCCTGATTGCAACTCAGGGAAAAAAATAGAAGCAAAATTGAAATCAGGGCTAGGAGCTGTATCCTCCTGGTTTCTTTTCTCACTCTGCCACTTACCAATGGTAACACCTCTGGGAGGTGATCTTTTCTGTTTATCCACCTGCAAGGCAGTGTTTAGCAATTTATCACCTCTAAAGAATCCTGTGGAGGTGATTATATTAATGTGTAGAGAATTAAGACATTTAAAAGTCCTCACTTTCATTTGAAGCCATTGATTATTTTTTTTTCCTCCTACCCGCCTTTACTTGATCCTTTGAAAGGTCATCATTGAATACAGGTAGGTTTTCCCTACTCCATATTGCCTTTTTTTCTAAGCACACGTCTTTCTATTTCAGGCTGTTCTTACTACCATCTTAAGAAGACTGATGAAAAACACTCCCTTGAACAAACGCATGTCAGCTCCCTATGGGATATGATCTCAAGAGCCAGGGAATCAGGCAGGAGCTGAGATGAAAGATGAAAGCCTCTTCTGAAAACAATGCTGTTCATTGCTAAACTGCATTATATCAGTTGTGAAGATGAAGTCACTGGTAGATTTATTACGTCAGGTACATTTTCCCTTTGTGATGAACATCCTGTTGGGGAGGGAGAAGGGGAGAAAGAGTGTTTTAGACTCACTAACACCACCATTAAATCTGTTAAAATAGTCTTGTCCACTGAAGGCTAGGATAATCCATTAGCAGTTGCACAAAACTGAACTGACAGTTTTCTCAAGTGTAACACATTGTGTAATTCTACAGAAAGAAGCTACTCAAGTTAAACACCTAAATCTATTTATTCCCTGAATTAAGTTTAATAGATGAGGTCACAGTTGTATACACTGCTGAGCGTTCTAAGAAAGATGCAGAAAGATCTAGCTATCCTGAGGATACCTCTGATTGCCATGTTAATGGATCATTCACAATGCTCATTAGCCCCCTGTTGCTTTCATTTAGCATAATGAGCCACACTAAAATTTATTTCTTTTTTGATTAAAGCAAATGGTGCTGACAGCAGACACGGGGGAAGGGAAGGGTATTTTATCTTGAGAAACACATTGTTAAGCAAAACAATAATCAGCCCAGAGTGCACAGGGCCTTGGTGGCACCAATCGGCCTCACCCTGCTCTTACTGCTCTCCCCCAGGAAAAGCAAGTCCAGCACCAGGTGTGGTCTGTGTGATTCAAGCCAGGCAACGACCTCACCAGGAAGACACAGACCAACAGCTCCAGAAAAAGGCAGGTAGAGCAGCAATGGGACAGGTCCTATCAGCAGTCTAGAGACCATCAGGCAAGATAACAAGACACTTATAAGTTCAAGCCAGGAAACCCAAACTGTAATTCAGGAGTAAAACTATCTGCACCTCCCTGTCTTCACTTAAAGCCTCAGCTTAAAGGAAGCCCCTTGCACATGCACATACACACACTGCCCCCCAGCAAAGGGCAGGTGATAGAAGCCCCAGGTGATGCAGGTCAGGGCAAGTAAGACCTAATTAGTGCAGCTGGGGTCCTGGCAACTGCTGAATAAGTCAGGCTTTGGAGTGAAAATAAGAATGGTAAAGTAGCAGGTGGTTCAGAGATGAGTGTCAACACATCTGTAAAACTTTCTGAGAAAAGGTAGGGATAGGATATTTGAGTTATTTTTAAATAAGGATAGAATTTAAATATATTGGATATATTGGAGTGTTTTCCTGTCTATATCTTTTTTTTTTTTTTTTTTTTCTATATATATATATTAGGGTAGGTTACTGTAGTTCAGCAATTGCTTGTTTGTAATTAAGGCTATGTAGCTCACCAGGTGCATGCTCTTGCCCTGCCCAAATGAAAAATAAGCCTCACCATGGTGAGGTAAGTCAACATATTCATTCTGCAGTTATAACAAGTTTAGAGTTATTGTCACCGTTCCTCGCCTGTGATTTCACTTTCAGCCATCCACTAGTAACTTAAAGTTCCTTTAAAGCAAGGGCCTCTCAAGAAAACATTGTATGCTATGAGCAGCACATTGTTCATGCTTTTACTATTTGCCCTGTCAAACTCCAATAGTAGAAAATGTGTATTTAGTAAATTGAAAACATTTTGAGTAGTCTTTCTAATCCTCAAGTGAGAGAGAAACTGCAATGCAGACTGCAGAGTACTGTGAGTTACATTCCTATATCTAGGTTTGCTCTACTTATTAATGTTTAGATACAGAAAACTTTTTTTTTTTTTTTTTTTTTTTAGCTAATGGTGGTACATTCTAAAATCTGCTCAATTATTCTTGACAATGCTTTAGGGTATATTCACAAATTAAATGAAACTATGGACGTTTTAGGAGAATAACCTGTTAGGTAAGAATAAACCCGTGCATCTCAAGAAGCTGAAAAAAACAAACCAAAACAAATCACTCATCCTTTCTTAATCTTAAGAAATTCAGAATAATTTCTGTCATCAAAGCACTGCTCTTCACCTTCCAAATGTAGAAGACCTGATTGCGTAAGAGCACAGTGCTTCAAGGACAGCTGACCATATTCAGCGGTTTGCAGAAACAGACCTTATGTCACCAGCCTGTCAAATAGCATCTGTCTCCAGTTTTCTCAGTCAAAAATGTCCAAGAGTGAGTGCCTGTAAGGACAGGGAGTCCTTATGCTGAATCACTTTTGAATTACCTTGTAGAAGATGTTATATGCAGTTTTGTTCAAGATAAGGGTTAAAACCGCTACTTTTAAAATGCAGCATGTTTAGGATAATGGTGCATTGGGTTTTGCATTTGCTTCCATTGCTTTTTGTTGCACAAGTGCTACAAGTGCTGAATTTCACTTTTATGGGACTCTGTTTTGCTCATTTGCTTTCTAGAATGAAGATGATTCTGAAATTGCTGAAAGAATTTCTGAGGTATAGAGAGGGTCTGTGTGATTCCAGCCTGGTATTTTCAATGTGTCCCTGAAAAGTTAGTGTCTTCTGCAGTTTGTTCTCCCAGCATCATGCTGTCTAGGGACTAGAGGGAAAAATACTATTCACAGATAACATTGCAGTGACTTCACTTTGGAGTTTTCAATTGAGCGATGGAGGATACACTCCTCTTGCACATTGAATTAGGCTTGTTAGGGTAGTCTTAAACTAAAAAGGAAAAGGAAAGATATCCATTATGGGATTAACCCCATCCTCATTTGTACCTGCTGAACACGCGTAGCATGTATGTAGAAGTGCTTATTTTCTGGTCCATGAGAACTACAGATCGTTCACACAATGAGATATTTGGAGGTGATCCCTGCAGTTCTAAGGCAGTTAAAGATCCTGTAACCCAGAGTGGGTGTTGTGCTTTGTTCCTGGGTATTCACTGCCACCCTGCTCTTGTGCTTTTACAGGTACTCATACAACCACACAGTCATCCAGCTCAGAGAGTTGGTCTGACAGAAATGTCATTTGTTTGCAGTTACATTAGTTGTCTGAGTTGCACAAACATAAGAAAAAAGGCACAATTGTGTCACCTTGTACTTAGATAGGTACAATTCCCCAGTATTTAAGCTGTTGTTCACTTCTTCCTTGCCATTAGTCGCTGGGATTGTATTCTGCAAGCCATGTGGTTCAGGCAGTGAGTGACCTTTGGGACAGAGCTTGTGTGAACCAGTCCCCAGCTTGGGCTGAAGAGTCTCTGTGGAGCTAGTTGTTTCTCTCCAGGATGCGTGTACTGAGGGGATGGAGGGTCTTTATTCAAGAAATATGGGCTCAAACTGACATAATGTAGTCAAAGACCCAAGAGAGAAGTTTTGAGAAGGCTAAAACGGAAAATAAGTTCCTCTGAGAGCTTTCATCCATCTGTGCTTTATATGGTATAATTTATGTACTGGTATTGTCTTCCCATGGCAACATCTGGGCAAAAAAATGAAGATGACCTGAGTGCAAGCTGGTTTTTGTTAAGTGAGAAATGATGTATGCTTTCTTTGAAATGTTTCTTGGTTTCTTTTGATGGCCCAGTTTTGAGCACTGTCTCTTTGTGTTCAACTCAACTTGCCACAGTTTGCCCTGAAAGCTCCATAATTATATTACTCAGGAATAAGAAAATGCATGAAAATAAAGTAGTCAGTTCAATTCTTGGTTTTTGGAAAATGATACTGCCCTCAGGTTGCTTTTGAGGGCTAAAGACTAGTCACAACTGCCACAATTAAATTTTGCCAACTCCCAAAATGCATGGGCTGAAGACACTGTATTAAATAATGAAGAAATCATTTGAAAAAAAAATACACCAACAGAAAAGTAAATAAACCTCTAAGCCTGAAAAGTCTGATTTTCTTTGAGGGGAAAAAATACGAGTGATTGGTTAATTAAAGCCACAAACGTGCCTTTCCTTTGCTTTGTATTTTGTGCACATGTTGGTTCTCCTTTTGGCAGCACTGCAGTGGATCACATGAGGCACAAGAGAGCAATTGGATTTCTCCCCACTAAATTTACATGTTCAGTTGGTAGTACATTATGTTTCATTCCTTTTTACATATTTATGAATTGGCAAAATGAGTAAAGATGGCTTTACTCCTGTTTCTAGTTGGCTTTATATGCATTTGAACTGAAAAAATGTCCACTTCCTTTTCCTCTCTCATTTAGATATAGTGCTGTCCCTGTGAGGAATGGTATTTCTCTTACTGAGGGAACCGTCAAAATTAGATGGAGAATATTTTGGGGAATAATTCCTTCATATTAATGTGATTCAGAGATGCTTGGTCTGGGAAAATGACAGAGGAGCATTTGTCAAGCAAATTTAAATGGTATACTTTGAAATATTTCATCACAACATTTCAAATTTCATTTGAATTGTCTCTTTGTGGATTTCTTATTTCACAGTGGGGTTTGTCAGCCTATGTATACACAAGGGCGTAGACTGACTGGCAACAGTAAAGGGGATGTTAGATCACCTCTTCCTCAGGGCTGACTAGCAGAAGGCAGGCACTGGAGCGGCATAGAAGAGCTGTGTCCACTTACCAAATATCTCACATTTGAGGTGGGATGCTATGGCTTAGCTAGAATGAGTGTTATATCAGTCCATGATCTGACTACTCTCACAGATTTTTTCTGAATTTTGTGCTATTTGATAGCATACTTTAAAAGCCCAGGTTCTGGATTTTTAAATGATTTTAAGGCCTTATGCTTCTGGAGAGGAGACTGAAAAAATGACTCAACTGAATCTTAAGGTCCTGAAGACTAGCACATACATAATATTTATTACATATCAATAACCATGTATCCTCTTATTACTCCCATTCTACTTTGTTTTTACAAATGTCATGATTCTTTGAGACCTGATGTTTGGAAGTTCAGGGCTTACTAATTCATGAAAGTAAAGTGCTGCTGGCCTCTGCCCTGCACATGAAGCAGGAGGTTACCTTTATACTTGGATATAGCACAGACTCTGTTTCAATCCTTGTTATATGAAGTGTGGCTCAACTGATTTGTACCAGCTGCGGAGCTGGATCTTTACTGACACTTGATGCCTTTGCTAGGTTTCTGTCAAGGATAAAATACTTGCATTCTAGAAATAGAAAGTGGACTTCATATCAAATAAATTTTCTCAAAGCTGGTAATTTCCAATGAGCACTGAGGACGTTTGGGAAATTGTAAAGGAAATAATTTGAAGAATGGTTCCAACACAGGCTGGTGTGCAGACATAGGAGGGAGCCTGAGGTCTGTTGCAAGGAGCATTATCCTGGCTGTGAAGGCTCGATGTGGTGATGTCTCTTGGCAACTGGTCTCTTCAGCTTCCCAGGGAACCTCCACTAGTGACAGCCTGGCACTACTCCTTGCTGTCTGTGGAAAACACACCCTGCTATTTCTGCCCCCTAGCTACCAGCAAACACCTTCACAGCAATCCACTGTGTGAATGCTTTGCTCTTTCATATTCCTGCATAATCCCTCTGACAACCAGATCTATTAAAATTCATTTTCATCCAGGCAAATCAGACTCAAATCAATTGAGCTTTGTTCTCTGAAGGCAGATTGCTCTGGTGCACATGCAATCAAATCCTGAGGTGGCCTTGCATGTATTTTTACAAGCACTGAGATACGCTTTGTGTTTCAATTATTCTTTTTGATGCACAGTTTTGAAGGGAATTTAAATATTATGCTCAAGTAAACAGTTTCAGATCTTTGGGAAGGATCTCCAAGTGAATGGCGTTCTGCCCTTTTCCCAGCCAGCACCAACAGTATAGGTACATAAAAATGTCTGTCCTCACCACGCAGCATAGAAATAGGAAAGGAGGTGGCCTGTGAACCCAGTTTAAATTTCACCTCCCTTGTGCTTATTGTTTTCAAATACCTGGCTCTCAGCAGCAGTACTTTCTGTAGGCATTTTGAATTGTGTTTCAGAATTCTTCAGGGATGCCTGAGTCACTCTACTGAATAAGTAAAAGGATTTTGGAAGGATGGAGACTAGCTGAATATACCGTACAGTGACTGAAAAGCTATTTTAATTCTGCCTAAAAAGAAAATAGAATATAGAAAAGCACGGGTATTGGGCAAACATGACCAGCAGCGTTCATGCCACTAGAGGGCTGCCTGCATACGCTGCATCAAGGAAATAAAAAGGCACCAAGCACGCAGGCTCATTTTCGCTTAGTCTTCCCAGCACATTGTATAAGCACCTTTGCATTTGCAATGCCTGTTTTTATCTCCTCAAGCTGGCTACCAAAACCAAAGTGAAATACTGAAAGCATATGACATGCACTGCCCGGCCCAACAACGGAGGTAGCCAACACAGCTCAGCATAAGGCCTCAAAGATCAGATTATGCCTCGTGCATCGAGTCTGCCTATTTTCAGCAAATTCCTTTTTCAAAGGAACTGTACCCTCTGCATCGTTCCCAAGCCTTTGCAACAAAGGCAGGGGTGCTAGCAGCAGCAACAGAGCCATGATTCATTAGCCTGTCATTTTTGCACTAATAAGATAATAGTTTATTATTTACAGGCTGTCTAGTTGCCGTGAGACATTTGGGATCAAAGTGGCCACTAGATATTTGCCAAAACCATTGAGTTCAACTTGGAGATTCTTAAAAAGCTCAGTCTGGGCCACCATTTTTTTGTTTGCATGTTGATATAGCAGTGAATCATACCGAGAAGAATCAATACCAGAAAAGTCTTTCTTTGCACGCATTTCCTGTTTATGGCCTTCTTTTTACCACCAGAAATGCTACAAATATTTTAGGCAGAGGCAAACCAGAAGGTTAATATTTTACAGTAAATTTCACAAAGATGTGAAGATAAAAAGTTTTGGCTTTTATTTTTTAATGTCCTAAGGACATCCTGTATGCAGAGAGAAGCATAACAGAGACATCTATTAATGTTTACAACTGGCAAACTGCTTTGAGTTTGTGTGCCTGTCTGATTTACAAATATATCCTCTTCCTTAGATACCAACATATGGTGAAAGCTTCCTTCAGGATTTCTTGCATCATAATTCCAGGATAACATTCATCTGTTAAGGATAAATAATCTTGCTAGAAGTCACTCAGAAATACTGGACCAGATTCATTCCAGGTGTAATATAACGGGCTTAGATCTAAAACAGAGCTCAGTGTTACATTTGGGAGAGTCATTATTGCTGCATGCACTAATGTCAAAACAAGGCTGTTTTGCATTATCTTGTCCCTGGAGAAAACATTACCGAACTCAGGATAGTCCTGTTTGCTTCACCTTTCAGCATAGTTACGCATGGCCACCTGTACTTCCATGTAAAATTGCCTTTTCCCTTTCCTTGATAAAACTAAGAGATGTTCAAATACAAAATGTGACTGTTCATTTACATAAGGCTTTGTGTACCAATGTTTCCTGTTAGTGGCACACTACAAAGCGCTGTTCTTGTCACTGAGCCATATTAAAACAGTGATTCATCGTTAAAGAAATCGGTCCAAATGAAAGGCCTTGGTTTTGGTTTGTCTGGTATTTAAGTATATCACAGATTGAGTTGACAGCTGAGAGTAGGCTCAGGTCTTAAATCAATCCAAAAGTGAGGTACAACACGCTTGGCAGAAGTATGTATCGGTCAACTTTTCTCTGCCTTGTTTGGAAGATATAACTATGAGGTTGAGAAAATTCTTCATACTTCACATCATGGCCCATTTCTAATCCTTTTGGTAATGACTCTGAGCTTTGAGTGGAGGTGTAAGCAATTGGCCATCAGAAATTGGACTGAGGGTACTTGCAGGCAGCTGGGCAACCATTATATAGAACTGCCTCAGGTTGCTATGTGACTGTGTTGAACTTGAGCCAATGCCTTTGCCACGAAGCAAATAAAGTTCCTTTTCTGTCCCTTATCAAGTTGATATAATTGCCTGACAGCACCCACAGTTGATGTAATTAGACTTCTGGTATAACTAGTAAAATAAGTTATTTTTTCTGAATGTAAGGAGCTTTGATGTTGAAGAAATGATTCGTATCTATGATCAAAAGGAAACATTTTCTGAAGCGGTGTCCCATTTGCCTCCACGGCCTTAGATTTCTGTCACGATGGGCAAAGTTACTCTGTTCGGGTTCTTGGAACTTGGAATTTTATTTTTTACTTTGTGAGGCAGTGACTTGGTGAGGATTCAAGTGAGATCTTCGTTGAGTCTGAGACTAGTATTACACAAGGTACTTCTGGGATATATTGTGAGTCCCTTAATGTTTTCTGTTTATGAACAGCCTACCCCAAGGTACTAATTAGCTCACGGAATTGCATATACACAGAATACTATTTTGTTCTTCCATAAAAATAAATTCACGATTGAAGTGAATTTAACTGCTTGGCTAACTTGTGAGCATCCTGAATTTCTGAAAACAGCAAAGTAATGACAAACGTTTCTGAGATTAGTATTTTTCATCTAAAAATCTAGTTACACATATTTGGTTATTTTTTAGTAACACTACTCCCCGTTAATGGTTTGTTAGATGGAATAAAACAATCCAACTATTGTTATTTGTTTTCTGCAAAGCCTGGCCTCAGCGACATCTGACTTTGGTGGTTAGTACCTTTGTTCTATAGTTGTAATCAACTATTTTCTTTGCCTGTCTACTATGTAGGCTGGAACACCTTATTTTGACATACAGATATGATTTGTGCCAGGTGAAGCATTTCTTTTCTTACTTGAGCTCAAAGATGACTGAACAAGGAACAGGGGGGCAAAGCATGTCTGGCTGAAATCTGTTGCTTCTGAATTTAAGCAATACAAATGCAACTTGTTCTAAATTTTCTTTGGGGCATTCTGTTTTTTCTTCAGACTTCTCAGACAGATGAAGTCTTGAGGATACTTGTGGGTACTAAGTATAATGACATATCAGTTTTAAACTGAACACTGTGCTTCAGAAGTGGCTGCAATAGGAGGAACCAGCATGATCTCCCTGGGTTTATATAACAAAAATGAACACCAATTACAGTGTAGTTTTTCCACTGGGACTTAGCCCATCATTTTGTCTAATTATAGCATGAATCCCACAATGGAGAAAGCCCTTCTTCTGTAAAGAACTAATTCCCTTTAGATATGCTAAAAATCTTAAGGAACTCTAATTATAATACATTTCTCAATAGATAGAGAGAGCCAGAGAGAGTCTGTGCCAGCCACTTACCACAGGGAAAAAAGAAAAAACAAAACAGAAAAGAGATAAAGGACTACCCTGGGAAACAAGGAGGGAATACGAAGTAGTTTGTATAAACTCCTTTCCTCCTTTATCTACGCTCTTAAGAAATACAATGACTTCTCTATGCCTAAAGGCATTAGTGTCAATTGAAAGCTGATAGATTTATTGACATATACTCAAGCAATAATGTTGAACTAGAGACTTGGGAAACAAATGGCCAAAACCAATTTTTACTATAATCCTAAGAAATATTGGGACACTCCAAACTAGCTTGGGTACCCAGACTGCCCAGTCAGCTTTGTGTTGTAACTTCTGTCACCAGACATGTTATATCACACAGTGGGTTTCCTGAGATAGAAAAGGGAAAAACCTCTGATTTCCTCACTCCCACTCCTATTTTTCAGACCAAGTTTCAGTACAGATTTGGTTGGGTTTCTCTAAACCTGAGATAGTTCATTAAACTGCATTAAGCTCAGCTGAAGGTTATTCTAAAGACTGCTGAACGGCAAAGTCATCATAGAGAAGAGCTGCAAAGCTTCTTCAGCACAACAGAGGATGGTTATAGATGAGAATGGCAAAGAATAGGCTATAGTCACTCAGGGATGAGGTAACCACATGTATGCATGTCACAAGACATCAGCTTATTTTTCTGATGTTCTGTTCTGAGTTTTTAAATCTGCAATATTTAATAAAGACAGTGTTTAACATTGAAAATGCCTAAAATATGCCTTCCCCAGCTGTCCAGTGTAATTGAGTCCAAACTCTTATTTTCATTCAACAGAAGGGTCTCATGTCCTTACTAACACTGAATGAAAGATCTTCCAGACTCACTTATGAGAAAGAACAAACAGCCTTCCCAGGAGGAGGAGGACTTCATGTTGTGTTTATTTACAGGTAGGTCTACTTAAAAAAAAAAAAAAAAGAAAGATGATTACTGTTGAAAGATGATACCTGGGGAAGTGAAAACCCTGTATAGCTGGAACTAATCACCTGAGAGACAGACAACAGCTCTCACTGTTTCCTGTCCTTGGAGACATTTGTTTGCCATGTTTGTCTTTCCTTGAGGGGAACAACTGAGGTGATTTACACATGCACAAAGGCAAAATCTCCAGAAAGCAAAGTTTAGCAACTCAGAGGTCTTCCCATCTCAATAACCCCAAAGTCAGAGCATGAAATAACAGTCCAGGGAAAGCTGGTTGGCTTCTCATTTTACCTTTAAATTGCATTCAAAGAGCACAAAACTTTATTTAGATAATTTTTCGCTGACAATTTCCTGTGTTCTTTCTTAAGTGGTTGACACAGTGATATCCAAAGATAAATGGAAGGAAAAGCACATGGAGCAATCACAGACAAACCATGGACAGCTGAGTTGCATTTGCTGTACCTGGCCAAAATGCAAGGAACTGCTTGTTGAAAGAGAATTTCTCAAAGCAGGTTGTACTTATGAAAATAATCTCATAGTCAGTCTGCATTCCAAAGTCTTTGTCTGGCAGTGTAACATTGACTCTTTCGTTTGGTTTGGCTACTGCTGGTGTCTCAGAGTCTATTGCCTGCTACGAGAGAGGTCACATTGCTCTAACAAATAAGAAATTACTACCCTCTGCAACCACACCATCCCTTCCCAGCTGCTATGACTCTGCTTTATCCCCATAGAGGAGATGTATGAAGGTTTGTGCAGTTACTTGTGGTGGCTGATATGTCAAGATTAGCTAAAATCTAAGCAACCACAGGCAATGTACCAAAAAGATCATCTCTGCCAGTAAGAGAGTAATTGATTCCACAGTTGTTTTTGTTTCTGAGAGTGCCACTGTGTGGCTCTTCTGCCTGTTCTTGAATTCAGAACTGAATCATGAGTAAAACATACAGTGGGAGAAAGCTAAAGCCACACATCTGTGAACACATTTACCCATAACAGACCTTCCTTTGCTTTGCATGTCTATTTCAAGGATTTCTGTTTGTGTTATGGATACTTGTGTGTCTGCATAAAATGGACACTCTGAGCTAAACTTTTAATTGTAAGTATTTAGTGTGTATCTTACTCTGTTGGCTGCTTGTGAGGTGTGAGCCATTTCCGCGATCTTGAGTTTCCTCAGCAGGAGAAAAAAAAGAGGCAATGATGCTGAACTAATCAGTATTCATAAAATGCAGAGGCTTATTCAAGCCTTTAATTGACAGGAGTGACACCAACTTTAAAGGTGTTGTCTACAAGCATTATGCCTGAACTGTGACTTGCTCATGGATAAGGAAGGCAGCTTTATAGAGAAGGGCCTTCAAGAAGACATCTGGTCCAACCCACTACCTCAAAGCCAAATCAGCTCTTCCTAATCTCTTTGTTATTTCTGTTGTCCAGCATGGGCACTGAAAACACTGAACTTCCACTAAAGCGTTATTCATTTGGAGGAATTTTAACAATTCTAAACCAGGCAAAGTATATACTCTGTCAGGATATCTTTCCCAAATTGCTTTGCTGTGAGTTATTATTCAGCCTGATGCCAGCTGAGCTTGTCATGAGTGCTGTGTGGTGCCTCCTGCTAATGGAGATGCAAATCCTTACTGAGCAGTTTGAGGGTGGAGGTTAGTAGAGCAGCGGGGCAATGGTGTATCTGGTAGGGAATTGATGCATAGCTGTAAGTCAAACAAAGGAAAAGCAGCCTCAGTATTCTGATCACAGTGGCTCCTTCCAGAGCAGCTTGCAGTTGTGCATATGGCAAATATTGCTGTGCTGTATTTATTTGTCAGCTGTCCCTTCAGTGTTGGTTATGTTGTACAATAAACAGCTTTGAAATTCGGAATGTAACATGGCACAACCTTAGGCAAAATGAAAGGCATTCGGAATGCTTCTCTTTCCTTTCTCTGTTTTGCTGGATGCTTTCAACAACAGCAAGTCACATTTCTTTCCCACTAGGTGCCAACGTGAAGTAAGTGCGAACTGGTACACTGTTATCACCTGGACTCCATATGCTGACAAAGTCAGCACCAAAAGGGCTGTTCTGAGATTTTCCAAGCTGTGGAAGCATGAAAAAAAATTGTGAACAACAGCAAACCCACATCAGTTTGATTCTGTTGTGACAAGCTGTAAGATTTGCCAGTGAGCAGCCTCCTCCTGACTCAGATGCGAGCTTCCTGGGCCATTACCTCCTAGTCATGCCACAGCTATTTGGACAGGTTCCTGGTAAATTAAAGATTATGGAGTAACATTATAAAAAGTGCTGCACATTAACTGCAATGAGCATGAATTAGGTTGAATTAGGGTTGAATTAGTTTGAATTAAGGCAAAAGGAATAAAGTGGAGATCTTGTAAATTTTGCTTCAGCATTTGGCACCAAGGTCTGTGTTTTTCAAACTAGTATTACAGATTCACATAGAAAAGTCATTTCATTGCTACCATAGTACTGGAAACACCTACCCATGAGTTCTGAGACAAAGACAGGATTCTGATATGTGCATGATGTGTAAGGGACATGGGACGAATAGTGGGAAGGTGGTGCAAAATGTCAAAAAGCCTGTGATACATTCAAATCCAGCTCTTGGCTTTATGTTTTCCTGTAAGTGGAGCCCTACCTCCACACTCACTTGTCTACACAGTTCAAAGTCCCATTTGCTTCTGAATGTTGCCTGCCTTTTAAAGAAGAACTTGTCCATCTAAAGTCAGCTCACAAGGGTGCCTAGGGTACATAGGAACATCCCAGATAGGTGCTAGCTACGTGATCCTTCTGTAATGCTGGTAGGTATGTGTGTTCTTCATAAAACCACGAGTAAACATCAGCCAGTAGCTATTGAGGTGCAAGTGTTTCATGACTAGAAGAGGAAAGAGCTTCAGGACAACAGCCAAGATTAAATAAGAGAAATTTCTTGCTAGCGGAGAGCAGATTTTAAGTAACAAAGAATGTTGCTGAGGTCTCATTTGACTTGCAGGTGCCTCTATGTTGTATCTTAATCGATTGCTGTTAAATGGGACTCTGTGAGTAGGACTTTGATCTTGAAGACAGGATTAATGTAGAGAGAGTCAGTTTCGGAAGTCTGTGGCTATTAGCTTGATCAAATTATACTTTGAAAATGGGTTAATAAATCTAGAGGAGAAGGAAGGGAGGGAAAGGTCTTCTGAATTATTCATAATTTGTTTCTCTGTTGACAAGTTTACATACAAATGAAATTCAGGTGGGAGAACAGAGAGTGTAATTTATTAATTACATATGAATTGGACAGACCTCTCCCTGCCACATCAAGATCTGCTTTCACAACTCAGCATTGCCTATGTCTGGACAACTTATTTATGCTATCTGATAAATCCAAGTTGTCAAAATTCAAAATCAGTACAGGATTGTTTTTCACACGTAGCATCGACTGTCCCCCATCCTCCGTTATCAAGGGACTGAGGGGAAATTTGCATATAGAGAATTTTAGAGATCAAGTGTGCAAGGAACCGATTTATCAGTAGTTTTTTTTTCTTTCTTTTTTTTTTTTTTAATTTTTATTTTTTTTTCCCCTCCAGGGTTTATTCTTATATCTATGCTTACAGAATGAACTTCAGCAATTTTTCTGGTGTAGACAAGACATACAAGTAAGTTTTCATCATTGCTGACAGTTAAATGGATGTGTAACTTCACATCAATTTTGGGTTTCTATACTTTTTTATCTTATTTCAAGTAAAAGCAAAAAAATATCCTTTGGGGGGCCCAAAGGTCGTAACTCAGCTGAATTATGCTGTTAGTAAAATTACATTCTTCTTTGCAGCCCTGTGAGGATATGATAATATAAGTTTATGTTTATATATTCTGACAGAAAATGAATATATTCTAAATACCATCCCTGTCTGCTCGGTATTCAAGGGTTTGTTAACGCAGGATAGTCATGAACATGGATAGAAGTCATGTGGATGGGATTACCCGAGCATAAATCCTGTGGCATATATGTGGTCTGCGGAGTTACACTGTAGTCAAAAAGTGTGGGAGGAGTCCTGATTCCTCCTGGACGAAATGCCCTGGGAGATTTGGGAGCGGAGGTGGTTTTCTGGTGCTTGTAGGTTTACCCTGACCTCACAGTCCCACCCCCAAGGAACAGGAATGCATATTTGCTGCTCCTTCAGAACAACAGGTGGCTGTCTTCCCCCACAGGTGCAGGATGGAGGAGGTGATGAATTTGCTAAATAGTCATATTTGTTTCCTGTCTAAATTGTAGCAAAGATGGGAGCAAACTGTCTTTGTTCAAGTAATAAGTACAAACACTGATAGGGGGTCTTCTTACAGAGATGCCCCCTGAGGCCAACAATTAATTTGAAATCTATGGCACCACCTGAGCCAATACCTGCACATAAGCTTTTCTCTCAGATCCACACATTGCATTCTGGAAATAGGACAGAGCAGTCAGTGACTCACCACTGATTGTAGTACAACTCCTTATTTTTGTAAAAATAAAAAACCAATTGACTGTCTCTAGCAGATGGGTAAGTGGGAAGGAAACAAACCGGTGGAGGGAAATGGTATAGATGTCACATCTACAGACCCAGAAAAATCCATGCAGAAGTTACAGTTACCATTCTTGTAGCCAAAGAAAGCTAAAGCCTGCTAAAGCCCACTCAGCAAACACAGAGCAAAACGCCCCAAGTCTTTTCTCAGAGGCACCATATCTTCAACTTTACGAATGAGAATGAAAAGGGGGGAAAGGCACACTTCTGTTTTAAAATGGGAAATGTAGGCTTTAAAATTTGCTAACATTGTGCAGACAAATGATGCACTCTGGGACTGTAGACATATCAAGTTGGAGTGTTTGAAATGGAGCTTTACCAAGGAAAATTTGCCATTTTTGTCTTAGAAGATAGGACTGCCTTCTTTAGTAGTATTGTATAGAAATACGGTTTGCCTAATATATGATGTGATATAGTGTAATGATAGATCAAAATGATTGCTATTTTATTTACAATACATTTATTGAATGAGTTTTAAACAGTTACAGGTGTCTTCTGAATTAACAGAAGGCAAAAACCCAGTCCTGACACCTACTTTTAGGGGCTTTTCAGCTGACACCAGAGCAATCAGAATGCGGATCCCAGCTCCGATTCTGATACTATCATTTTCCACTAGTGGGCCTGATATTTTTTGTTAATATTTGAATCTGTCCTGCAGCTTCTTGGAAATAAAGCTTTTCTACAGATAGTTGTGCTGAAAGGTTGATGTGTTTTAGATGCTGATTTGATATGATAGTTCATTAATGATTCAAGTAAGCTATAGCTTTCAAATTGTGCATCAAGAAAATTGAGAGGCAAGCCAGATGTTGAGCCTGAGCTAGTCTGCACCCTGATGGCTGAATGCAGGATACATACCAGGCCATATGATCTGCATATGTTTCTGTTACACTTAAATGTCATTGACTAACTTAGTAGCCATCTGGCTTAGGTGGATTAATATTCAAATCGTCATCACACAGAATTTGGGCTCTTGTACAGTGCTGAGAGTAGCGTGAAGCCACAAGTGTGCTATATTTTCCTTGCACAGTCAACATGCTATTTCACAGATTAAACCTTATGTGGGGATTAATGGTGCTATTCAATATGAGGAAGCAGTTTTAAAATATCTTCATACTAAATACATCATTGAGAAAAAAAACTAGTCCTCCTCCCCATGGACCAACAGTATGTGGTATGGACGTTCCTTGCTGTTCTGTTCTCCCCACAGAACCAGCTAAAGAAGCCATGTTTCTAGTCCAAACAGCTCACAGGCTTGTAAAGGTAAGCAAAGAACCAGATGTACACAAAGCATCTGAAAAAAAAGTTTTTGTTACTATCACAAGTCCATGGAGTCAGTGTCATCTCTAATTTTAGCACTTTTTATTTTTATTTTTATTTTTTTTTGTGGGGAGTGTACATTTCCCAGGCCTTTGGAGAGGAGGGAATTGGCAAAAAAGTGCATAGAAATGTGGAAAGTACCAGAGGTATAGCAGAAACAATCTAATTTGAAGTTTTTCTGTAAGAGGTAGCAGCTCTTCCAGAAGTGATATGCCACATTTGATTCCATCTTTCCTATCCACAGAAATGAAGTCTACCTCTGTACATCTTTCATGGGTGAGAGCATTGGGTCAGGCTGTTGTTCCATAAATTTAAGTAATCATTTTTTTCCTCACTGTTCCAAACGAGCCACCAGGATATCTGAATCCAGCCCTGTCTTTCAGTGCTCAGTTTGCTTTCCATCTGCATGTTCCCTACTAGACTATGTCCAAGGCTGTTCACACTGTTCATTATTGTAGTGCCAGGTCCTGGCATTTCTTCAGCTTTCTTTGGAGGAAAACAACTAAAAAAAGCTTTGGAAGAACTGATATGTGTTTTGAGACAGAAAACCCAACACGAATATGAGAGGAAATGTTATTCTGAATTTGTGTCTGTTAGGAGAACAATGCCCGTTTGATTCACAAACTTTACACTGCATTTTAATTACTGAGTGATACTGGGAAGGCTGAAAGATACAAATGTGTCTGTAGTCAGCTCAGTGAATATAAAGGAGAGCAAGAAAAGAGAGGTAGGGTGTCTTTTAATATTTTTTCTCTCCTGCTGCTCATTTTCTGCTGATGCTTTCTTTTTATTTTATACCTTTGGTAAAGTTTACTTTTATTTCCTTCTTTCAAAAGTGACATCTCTTTCTGATATCTGGGATGCAACTGCTCAATGTATGGTGTTTAATGTCAGAAACCAATAGATCCAGCAGGTGATGAACCATTTGTATACTTCTGAAACTCTGTTGTGCAAATCTGCCATTCAAGTGGGAAAAAAAAAAAAAAAAAGGAAAAAAAAAAAAAAAAAAAAAGCAGTTAAGCAGTTTAAGGTTTTCCTTCCTGAATGGGAGAAATGCCTGAGAATTTCTGAACCACTGACCATTTCTTTATGTGCTCTTCATTTGAATAGGCTTTTTGCAGTTACATCACTTAACTTTGTTGAGTCATCTCTTTTCACAGCCAAGGAATTTAAGGACAGAAAGATAGGTCATCAAATACAGGGTCCAGCACACATTCTGGTATGAATCTCTCTGTTTTCTATTTGTATATATATATATTTGCTGTCATTCTTGTGACTTTTGCCATTTTCTGCAAGGACTTTTGGAGAGATATGAGTCTGTTGACAGCAGTAGGTTTCCATAATGTAAATTTTATTGAGGGTGTTGCACACATGTTGCCTGTAGTGTCAACAGCCAGCGTGTCCCAGCCAGTCAGTGTCTGAGTTGCATGACACTCACCAGCTGCTCTGTGCTGCTGTTGATGGTTGTGCAATAAGTTGTAGGGCTCAACAGGCACACAGAGATTCTTTCCACCCCAATTGTGCTGAACAAAATATGTTTTACAAACACAGAGCTTTCTTTGCATTGGGGTCTCTAAGTTGTAGGAATCCTGCTGCGCATTTCCACATCTGTGAACTGCTGAGCATTCTCAGTGCTCTCTGGAGATGTGGTGATGGGAGAAACAACGTGCTTTAGGCGCAAAAGCATGGTGAAAAGCAAAATGAGAAGGATAGCCAGAAGTGTTAAGAACAACCCCACGTAAATGTACAGGCTGGAGTATTTATCTGCTGTTGTGTCTACTTCTGTAGCCAGAGTTGGAAAGTGGACACGGCCAGTCAGGTTTCCACGGAATTTGAAATAAATCTCAGTCATCGCTCTCTGTCAGCTTTGGTCCATTTTCCCTATTTGTTGTCAAATTTCGTGTCTTACCTCACCAGACTAAAAGCAGGTCAAGAGAGGAGACTTAGAACAGATGGCAGGACGTCTTCTTAGTAGAATTCAGCAAGGAATGCTCCATCTTCTTGGTCTCACAACTGTTTCACAGAGTTAAGCAGACTGCATGAGACGGGGCTCTGTAAATCATTTTTCAAGATGCTCTTACAATGATAACAGGCACAAAAGTTGTGTATTGCACTGCCACCAAGCTTCTCTTTTGTCCTGAAAATGCTCGGGTCCTTCTTTCAGTAGGTCATCTCCAGAGTGAGCTTTCTGCAGCTTCTCCCACAGCAGGTGGTTTACCCCTGTATGAGCCGAGGAAGGTTGCAATCTTTTCTCTCCTCATCCACTTTAGGTTACTGACACTTGCTTAAAATACATAGTTTTGAGCTTCTCCTTAGGAATAGTCAACAAGTTGTCTTTCTAGAAGGAAGAAGCAGAGAGAGAGAAATGAAACTATGTACCAAAATAGCCTAGCCTATATGTGCTGTCTTTGGGTAAGGAAGGAGTTAAATCCCATGTTACGCTCCTGTGAGCCACCCAGAAGCACTCAGCCTTTAATTTTAGAGAAAGACCATGAAAATTTAAATGTTAAAATATCCTCTGGTAATACTTACTTCTTACTCATGGGCAAAAAGAGGCCCTACAGTCTATGGAATTAAATGTCAGAGAAGAAGGGAAGACATGAATCTATCCAGAGTCCTCCACCGTGTGTTTCTTACTACTTAACAGGACCCCTGTTTCTGTTCCAGGGTGCACTCAGCAGGCAGCCAGAGCCCTCCATGGCTCACTGAGGCATCCCGCCCCTGGACACTACAATTCAGTCACCCCTGGCAGCAGAACATAACAGAAATCTTATTTTGTCAGCACTGTGTTTTCTTCCAGCTGGGAAGAGAAAACCTAAATGCTGAAATTTCACTGTAAACAAAAAGCATCGTGTTCTGCTTTGATAAGACCAGAACTTCATTCTTAGCTGAAGCAAAAATGATAGCACTGAAACAACGTGATGCAGTCATTTGTAATGCTCACTGTGTACACACCTACGTGAGATATAAATAGATTAATATTAATGTGGTAACATATTGTGGCAGTCAGATTAAAATGAGACCTTAGGTCAAAATGACAAAAGCTCAGATGCTTTTATTTCACCCAAAAGACATATTGCTGCAAACCATTTTTAACTTTGATGGGCCCTCAGTTTCTAAAATATAGATGTTTTATTGACAAAGCTTGGTTCAGTTCTCCCCATGCACCAATGTCTTGCTGTTCTTCAGAGGGAGGTGGTTGAAATCTGGAGGCCTGAGTCATCAGGGAGCTGATTTTCAGGCTTTCGTTACAAGCAAGACAGACCAACTTTGGTTCATGTGATGGGGAAACATCTGTTGTGTTGAGCTTTTGGAGGAGGGATGCTGGGAGCTGTCTACTCTGTTTTTACCTCCCAATTTACCTTCTTGAGTATCAAAACATTTGAGAGGACAACAATCCTATTTAGGGAATATCGGGCCAATTTAGGGAATAGTGCTTGGTAATAGGCTTGCTAGGCTGGGCCAAATTGCTGATGGAAAACATTGCCTGGGGATTTGACTTCTGCATGGGCAGTGGATTTTGTGCTGTACTTTCTGTAGGAGGGTGTAAGCAAGCACAGCAGAAGAGGGGTGCTTAGTATTTTTCCGGGGCCTGACCCAACACTTTTGGAACCTTAAAAAGTGGGGAATGGAAAAGAAGAATCTGTGGCTTAGGCAGGGCTCTTTAGCACATCTTCCACCAAAGTCAATGCTTGTATACTTCCAGTCTATCAACCTGGGCCATGATGTCTAAACTATCTGACCAGGATCGATCAGGTGCAGTCTCCAGCAGACATGAATCATGCAGGACTGGAATGAGAAAGGGGAGCAATGGAAATGAGAGGCTGATTTTCAAGAAGCATTCAGGCATCATCAATGTGATTTGCACTTCAAGAATCCCCTAGCTCTGTTTGAAAAATCTCCCCTTAAACTCTCTTGGGCAAATAACAGTCGGGTTGTCAGGGTGCCTGTATTCAGCAACACCTGTTTTTGCTAGAAAAACTGAAGTAACTCATGTGTATTGCATGTTTGCAGCAAGTGCTGCAATCCAAGCCAAAGCATGTTTTTTATGTGCAGACCACAGACTTCTCCAGAAAATAAGGTTTACAGAATACACAGAGAAAACAAGTACAGTACTGTTTTAAAAAAAAAAAAAAGATTTTTTTTTTTTTTGTGGAGGGGAGGTTACTGGCAAGAAATTGCCAGCCCATCCAAATCTAGAATATTCACAGAAAGGTTTGTTTCAAAAGGCTCAGCTTGCTGCTGAACAGCGTGGAAGGATTTTAGGTTTGAAAGCTTCAGTCAGGACGTACTGGGGTTTAGTTTGGGGTTTCCCTCCTGTACACACTTCAAACGTCTTCTGGTGATTTCTCCAAACAACTGTTATCAGGATAAAGGGCAAACAAATTAATAACCCAGCCACAACTCTATCAGACTGAGCCAAATAAGAACATCCTCAGATTTCAGTGATTCCTTTCTGCAGGTGACTTTGGGTGCTTTAAAATAAAATACTTTAGGTATATTAGATGTATTCGGTTTACACTGGAATATTCCTAGTCTTTCAAGATGTTTGTTTTCCTAGATGTGCAACCCCAAACATGAAGTAACCAGTCACCTGTGACTCTGAAACATTATCATGTAAGCCTTTCTGTGATAATGCTAGGTTATAAGCAAGAAAGGTGTCCACAAAAATGTTGTAATTAGTTAGTAATACAGCTATTAAGAACTTGGTGGCCATTTTAATCTCTTTAGCTGATCAGAGGAGACGTGCAACACGTTCCTAAAGTAAGAAATGGAAGGTGGAGGCAGTTGGTCGTGCAAGTGAATTCACAGCTAGGGTGGAGAGAGGTAGCATGAAGTGTACTTTGGGGGTGAATGGAAGCATGAGGGCTCTGCCCTATGTGCCTGTGTGGATGCCTCGCCTTCCATGTGTCTACAGGTCCCAGAGGTACGTCTGTGCTGAACCCAGAGACCGAGCTTGTGAACTGAAGGTGCAGCGTGGGCCCCCACAGCCCTCTGCCTCTTGGTGACACAGGCACCCATGTGGGTGCTGTATGACACTGCCCTGCAGTGTGCCAGTGACAGAGCAAGTGGTAAGTGTGCTTGAGCCTTCAGAGATACGGGTTGTGGAGGTTTTGTAGCCTCTTTGTCTGGTCTCAAGATCTCTGGCAGTGAGCAAAATTAAAAGTAAGGGATCCGTGTCTGCAAAACTCTTGCAACCTTGTTATATCATCTGCAGCATTGACTCCAACAGCAGGTTTAGTGCTGAGGCAGAAGTGGGGGGACATGAAGGTGAGGGTCAAGCACTTTGGCTCTCAGTTATAGAGTAATACATCTTAACTCTGTGATTTTCCCCCTTTGCATATCTAAATGGAGATTGTTCCCTCATGAGGACTATTCTGTGTTACACAGAAAGTGGAAATTAGAGGGTATGAAGGTTACTGGCCATATTAAAGCTGTGTTCTTACAGTATGATTTCTCTATTGATAATGAAATGCAGCCAGTCTGGAATCTGACATATGCATGAGTTAAAGTGCAGAGCAATGCCCTTGCCCATCTCATCTGCTGTCTTACTGAGAGCAAAAGCCAGAGCTGGTTTCACTCCTTAAGGAGCAGAGAGCCTAATGGCTTTACTTCATAACATTAGACTGCAGAATGCTAAGGACATTAATCTTAAGTTCAATAATTAACTACAAACCAAGACCTTGAATTAACAAAGCTCTACTGGGCTCTTATTAATAAAGGGCGCAGATTAATAGTAGAAAGTATTAGCAATGGGGAGTTGGCACAGCTTTCATTTTTTGTAGTCTCAACTGTAGAATTATCAGGAGCAATTAACTATTCAGGCTATTGAAAGCTGTGAAATTAACTACATCATTTCCAGAAATAGTTCAGTAGCTCCAGGCAACCCCAAAGATTTTTGCTTTTTCAGTCTACCAATTATCTCAGTGAGTGTATCTTTTTGGATATTAGCAGATTCAAATTTACACACTCCCCAGTAAGGAATGTAAGCTTGAAGACCGTAGAGACCAATGGCATGTGAACGTAAGTGGGTACACAAAGACCTTGAAAAACCCATGTATAAAGCAGGTTGGCATTAGAACCTTGTATGACTCAGAATACTGGAGGCAAAACCCCCCTGGGTACCCTGAGAAGCCCCCTAGTCCATGGCCAGAGGTAGTAAGTAGAGGTTTATCATAGAGCAGAGCAGCATAACTAGAGCCCAAATTCCCCGCGATCCAAGTTGTTGATGAAGGCTTAGTCATTCTTCTCTGGCTGGACAATACATTCATTTCTGACAAGTGCCAAGCACCGCTAGTGCTCAGTAATGCTCAGCAGATACAGACCGATTCCAAGCAGGCACTTATTTAGCAGTTTGTTCTCATTTTTAAGCAGGGATTAAACACCACCACCACCACCACAAGAACACACAACGTATTTCATTTAATAAAAAGACAGTAATGAAAATAGAAGCCCCAAACAAAACAACAGTAAGTTTTCTCTAGTGTGTGTCTCACTGAGACAGCAAATTTGTGAGCCAAAACTTCAGAGCATTGAAATTACCATCCTCCTTCTGCAGCTACCAGGGTTTGGGGAACATCAGGAGCTCTCAAGATCTGGCCTGTTCTTAGGAAGCCTGCATGGCCCCTCTGCACCGTGTAGGTCACAGAGGAGCAGAGAGAAAGGAAGATTTTCCCCAGAACAGTGCAGACAACACAAATCGATTTTGCAACTACAATAAATGTCTCGTCTCGCCTACTCCCTTCCTTTTACTCCTGTATTCAGTTTAAGTGTCACTTGCTAGCAAGGCATCTTTGAAAGTACAAGCAACTTTTCCGAGTTCCCTTTTGCATTTCCACCCAACACTAAAACTACTACAAAGAATAAAGTGGGACAGAAAAGAAAGATTACTCCAAGGCTGTTTGTTTAAACTGCTCTGTGCTGACAAGTGCAGAAAGGTTTCTTTCTGAACACAGGCACTGCCGGGTGTGTTATGTCTAGGTGACCTTTAAATTAAAAATAGCATTGAAGAAATGCAAACAAAGCATTAAAGTATCAATTCTGTTCCTGGCTTGCATTTTCTCCAGGGAGGATCTGAGGGAGAGGAAAGAAAGGGGTGTCTCTTCTTCCAGTGGCGGGCGGTGTTTTTTGTTCTCATGCTGAAGTGCAAGGTAGGATGTCAGGGTCTCAGCTGTGAGCGTGCATAGGAAGAGAACAGAATAAAGCATAGTTACCTTTCAGAGCAGGCAGGGGTGTTGGGACTAGGCACTAGAGCAGCTGTTTCAGACCATGAGCTTGCTGGTGATTTATCTAGGAACATCTCCGCCCAGGTAGTGGGATTTATGCAGGAAAGGTTTGTTGTCTTACGGCTGGAGTCAGGATATTGCCTTTTTAGCAACAGGCGTGCCAAACGCACTTTCTTCTCTGCTCTTGAATTCACATGGTTTGCTGGCAGGGGTGGCTCTTACTCCAGGTCTTGAGATGGCAACTGACTGACCCAACAGCCCCAGCGCTGATGCCCTTCCTTCGCAGGCAGCAGGAGAAGGGGCAAGGAGACTTCTCTGCGTGTGCTTCACCGCCTGGATGGAGGCAGCGTGCGGCAGGCAGTCCCCTCCCTCAGCAGCGGCAGGCAGAGCAGAGAGGATCGGGAGAGCTCCGGCGCTGCTGCATCTCGGCAGCGAGGAGGGAAGGGAGGGAGGCTGCGAGCTCAGCTCGCAGCAAAGTTTGTGCAAGGTTCTCCTTAACCCTTTCGTGCTTGCAAGTGGTAACCAAGGCTGAGCTGCCTGCTGATTGCGGAGTAAGACCTGAGCCAGGAGGAAAGGGTATCGGTTTCTCTCTCTCTGATTTTCTGGAAGTCGCAGAGGTTTTTGTTTTGTGCCTCTCGGAAAGGGTTAGCTGGGGAGGGTTCCCAGCTGGACTCCTGTCTGGAACCATGGACAGGTGTTACTTCTTACCTGAACCCTCAGGATAGTCCCCAAGCATGGCTCTTTGGCATTGGTGCCTTTGGTGTATTTGTGCCCTTGTGTTTGGTGTCTGGGGAGGGCTCTGCAGCTGGTTTAGCTGCAGAGTTGCAGTTGCAGTTTCAAACTCCCCTGAGGACTCTGTGAGTAAACATAACCCCCGCTTTGCTGTGTTGTGGATAAAAATGGTTTTCAGCAACTTATGAATGCATGAAGCACAATCTACCTTCAAGTTAGGTAGCGTGGCCAGCAGGGCTAGGGAGGTGATCGTCCCCCTGTACTCGGCTCTGGTGAGGCCGCACCTCGAGTACTGTGTTCAGTTTTGGGCCCCTCGCTACAAGAAGGACATGGAGGTGCTTGAGCGGGTGCAGAGAAGGGCGACGAAGCTGGTGAGGGGCCTGGAGAACAAGTCCTACGAGGAGTGGCTGAGGGAGCTGGGCTTGTTCAGCCTGGAGAAGAGGAGGCTCAGGGGCGACCTTATCGCTCTCTATAGGTACCTCAAGGGAGGCTGTAGCGAGGTGGGGGTTGGCCTGTTCTCCCACGTGCCTGGTGACAGGACGAGGGGGAATGGGCTTAAGTTGAGCCAGGGGAGTTTTAGGTTAGATGTTAGGAAGAACTTCTTCACTAAAAGGGTTGTGAGGCACTGGAACAGGCTGCCCAGGAAGTGGTGGAGTCACCATCCCTGGAAGTCTTCAAAAGACGTTTAGATGTAGAGCTTAGGGATATGGTTTAGTGGGGACTGCTAGCGTTAGGTCAGAGGTTGGACTCGATGATCTTGAGGTGTCTTCCAACCTAGAAATTCTGTGATTCTGTGATTCTGTGAAGGCCCCATAGAAATGAGGCAGGAGCAACCATGGTTGGTGTGAGAACCCAAACTGTCCCGATCCTTCGCATTACCAAACCTTTTGGCCTGCATTTCTTAGCCCCCTGCACAAGGAAGGATGTTTTCTGTTTCTGTCCCAGTTCCCACACAAATTAATCTCTATCAATGAAAATTATAATTTGTCGTGTGTACATTCCAGGAGGGTGCCAAGGGAACAAGGTTTCCTTTGCTTCATATGCTTTTTGCGTGGTGGCTCAGTGTGCGGGGCACAGATGTCCCTTTGGGTTGCATTGCAGCAGGCTGCTGGGTTTTGCCAGCTGGAGGTGAGCAGCAGGCAGGCAGGGTGGCCACGGTTTGCAGCTGCAAAGCACCGAGCTGCCTGCGGCTGCAGCCAGCCGGGTTTCACGCAGCCTGAGCAGCCACGCTCCGTGTCCCTTGTGCCCCAGCAGCTGGGGTGGCTGGAGGCACTCACAGGGTGAACCTGACCCACGGGCCCGTGCTGGTTTGTGGCCAGTGCCTGGAGGTTGTTTTTCCCAGAGTGTGCTTGGGGCACTGGCAGCAAGGTTCCCTTCTGGTAAACGGGTCCCACACGGCTTTGGGAAAGGGAATTTTGTTCTCTCAGAATAGCTCTCCTGCTCTGCTTCCCCATGACCACACTGAGGAAGGGGGTCAAAGGGTAATGAAACACAGAGCTGCTCAACTCTTTCATCCTCCTGGGATGGAGGGGTGTCTTATAAACCCATCTTTCCATGGCCTTCAGTCTCTGGAGCTCACAAGCACAGTATATTATTGCAGCGTTGCACTAGTTAGCTAAATAACAGATAGTCTCTATACAAACCCTGATTCCTCCACACTTTGGCACCAGGTGGAACCTTCTGAAAACCAGGACTTTATACAGCAGCTTTGATTGCTGATTTATTTCACAATTCCTTTGTTGTAATATCATGTGCATTGCCCTATATTGCAGCCTGTGTCACGATTCCCTGCTAGGTACGTAGGAATGAAAATACAGTGATAAATCAGAAGGAATACTGTGTGCATTTTTCCCTGGAATCTGTGCAATTACTCCTTTACAAACTACCTGACAGCACCTCCAAACCCTGGACACGTGTCCTTTTACTTTAGAAGAAATAAGTGAGGGCTCTATTTAACCGGGAATTATGTTGCTGGATGATTTATGAGACCCAGAAGAGGCAGGCATGTGTTGAAATCCTGCAACCCAGCTTTCTATACAATGCTAATGAGCAGTCCTGAAATGAAAGCCTCTCTCTCCCTGTCCATGCAACACAGCTTCTCCGCTCAGCTCTTTTTCCCTTTGTTGATTTTGCAGTAAATTATCTCTCTCTTTTGTGGGACCAAGCTGCTGTTTGCTGGATGGGCACTCTTAGATTTCTTGTTTCCTTTGTAGCAGGGTATAATAAAGACAGATGAATTTTAGATAATGCCACAATTTATACCAGCTGAAGCTGATGAATGCTTGAGTGACTGATTGCTGAATTCCTGAATTGTTGAGAAGCGTGTAAGGCTTTCTCCCTATGTAAATTTTGGGCCAGTCAATGACAAATTTGTGTGACATAAATGAAGGTGTACAAATTGCCTTGGAAATACCCAGAGATATGAACCCAGTGAACATAATTTTTCAAGCAGTCGTTAAGAATTGGGGGCTGAAGAGTAGAGAGCTCATTAGGCTCCTTCCTTTGAATTATTTGACCTGTGCACCACGCTTTGCATCTGCTCATTTTACACATCTTTCTCATAATAGTCCCACAGCAATCCTCGAGTGAAATTTGGTTTTAACAAGGAGCAAGTAAGATATCGGAATGATTGTTAGTGGCTATAATCTGTATGTTTCTTTAGGGATTCTTCTGTTATCCAAATTCATGAATCCTGTGAACAAACTAAAGTATACTTTGGGTCTTTAAACATTTATTTCAGTGCAGCTGCAGTGAATGGAGAGAGCTGGGCTTTCCTCTCCCCCACGTTGCTTTTGCAGCAGACACATCCCAGAGTGGTTTATTCAAGTCCTCAGCTGCAAAGATCTTCCATCATTCGTGTCTGTTTGTGTGGGGGAGGGCCAGGGCCAAGCACAGGGCTCTTTTGCTGATGAAAATCATGTTTATTGAACCCTAGAAAGAGCCATGATTTGGTAGGTGCCCGTGCACACGTCAAAGATGACAGAGAAAACAGAAACTGTGTCTGAGTTTGTAGTATTAGGGGCAGAAAGTGTGTTAAATTAGAGCAGACTGAGCTCAGAGCTGAGTCCGAAATACATTGTGTGATTGGACACGCTTTCCACCTCTTGTATAGAGGTCACAGTTAATACCAGCTCACCGGTTACCTATTTATTAGCATCCTTACCTTTTCTCCTGTTAAAACAACTTCTCTCCTCTGCCCACATGATTAATCCCTGCCTGGAGGTGAGTTTGGCTGACAGAGCTGTTGTGCTGGCCCGAGGCAGCTTGGCTTGCCAGGAGTTTCATTAGCTTCAAGGGGAAGTTCGTGGAAGTTCACCCATTTCACCCTGTGGAGGACTGCTAGAAACCTGTACCAGGTGGCTTAGAAATCAACTCAGCACCGTGAGCTTCTAGCAGCATTCAGTACATTTGGCAGTAATACTCGTACTTAGCACTTCTGTATTTTCAAGACACTTCCCAGTTATAAGTCCCTTGGTGAGGTGCAGTCAGACGGCACTGAAGAGGACTGCCAAGCATCCCATTTTCCAGCAGCTTTTTCTGCAGAGCAGCTACTCACAGGATAGATACCTCCTAGAACAGGTGCCCAGGCCCTCTCCAACCTCAGAAGCCACAAAGTCCAATTCCCCAGGTGCCCAGCTGCTATTAGACCTTCCACATGGAGAAAGACCTGTTCTTACCCTTCCTGCCTTCCTCATCCCCTGCCCCAGCCATCCAGAGGTGCTAGGAGGAGGCCCCTTGCTGCCATGAGGAGAGCGAGGTAACTGGAACTGCCTGTGGTGGTTGCTTAGGGAGTTGTTCCTCCAAAGACTGGGACGGTTCCTGGTTTGCAGCTAGACCCGTACAAATGCTAGAAACAAGAGGGTAGAAAATACTTACCCTCTTGGAGGAGATACTGAAACAAGCGACTGCACTTGGTGCTGTTTGTCTTGGCGGAGTGGAATCTGCTGTTTTTATTTGAATGTGTTTTGTTTTTAGAGCCACAGCAGACGATCTATACCACAAACAGGCATGTGGAAAACATTAAAAAAAAAATAATAATGTCATGTTTCAGTAGGTTTTAGAACTGCAGTCTAGTGCATGTTTGGACTTATAGATATTTATTGCTCATTCAGATTTGCATGAAATAGGTCTAGCTGCCATCAGCTTTACAGGAGAATATCTATAGTCCATTGGATGGAAACCAGCAAAGGAAGTTTCCTGGAGCTTGTTTCTTGCTTAGGCCACTAAGGGTCCCAAGCAAATACACTGACTTGTCTCTGCATCATTTCTATTTCAGCAGAAGGGAGAATCGTTACTACCACTCCCCCACAACCAATCTGTCAATACAAAGTGCTACGCAAATGCACGCGGTCACGAGCCCACTGCTTGAGCAGGGCTGGCTGCCTTTCCCCCTCTGCATTCCCACGCAATCTTGTTTTGTCCAGTGCAGTGTGCCTCAAAATGCTTCTGTGTTTGGACTGAAAGAGTTGTGTTGTTTTGAAAGGCTTTGGGCTATTTTGACAATTTGGCTTTGTTTGGAACTTCAAAATTTCTGCAGTGCTTTCATTTATTTATAAAAACTCATTCTCCCACAGATAACTGAAGAAATTCAGCCTGGTCTGAAGTTCCTGCTAATTTTTAGGAACACTTCTGATTTGCCTTACTGTTGTCAGTGAACAGCTACATTGTCCTGCAGAGAATTCTGTCTGAAGCAGTCCTAAGCTTTATTTTCATGAGTGAGCTCGTGAAGAAGGTCGTTGCAGATCCCCCAAATGGTTAAACACCACTCACAGAAGAGACTTGCAGTGCTCTAGTTAAGTTGCTGAGATCTAGCTCAGGTAGGGCCAGGTGGCAGAGCGGGGGCTCACGTTGAGACCCCTGGCAGGGAGGTTTATCTAAAAAGCAGCTTCCACCTGGATCCAGGCTTAAAGTACAATGCAGCGACCCTCCACCAAGGTCCCCCACACATCCTTGTGGACCCTGACAAAAATCAGTTGAGCACTGAGTTAGGGCTAGAACTTAAAACAGAGCCTGCTCTCCAGCCCATGGTCTAGAATATTATGATTATTCTCTTGTAAGTAGGACAGCTCTTGCAGCAATGCCTATTTTTAGGGAGTTCAGCACAATTCCAAGACCCAGGAGCTTCAGGTAAGTCTGGAGAAGCTTTCAGATGTGCCGATCATCAGTTTTTGGCTGGCCAGTTGCTAAGAGACAACCTGAGAGGTGCTCACATGGCGGTGAGCCACTCTGTTTTAGTCGCTTAAAGCAGACACTTGTTTTAGCACTAAGAATCAAACTTGTCTTACAGCCCATCTGCACTGCTTACCGGATGATTTTAGCACGATTGATGACAATGCATAGTAATTGCTAATAACTGGGCCTTATTTTATTGACAAGATAACAAGGAGACTAAGTTGTTTCTCTGTGTGATGGACAAATAACGCATGTGGACAGTTCAGCTTTTGCTGAGAACAGAATTTTGTTCTTTCCTGCATAGCACGGCTGTTTCCTCAGGGGAGATTCAGCACGGACCTCAGTATCAAAACCAACAGCTAAACTGTGTGCACGCATGAAATGTGCACATTTTGTGCTTTGGTGCTCTGCCTGGTTCTCCTGAAACTCGGGATATTCTTGATGGAGCCTGAAAATCTACTTGTTCATTTTTTATTCCCACATTTCTTCACAGTCTGGCTCCATGCTCTGGCTGTGGACAACTTAGCACTGCCTTCAGTGCCACTTAACAAGGGTCTACGGGCAAGTGGGTGAGTCACTTACAAGGTACTGGACGTGCTGTCGCCACAAAGCCCATCTGAGCCCACCCAGAGCTGGGCCTCTCTGTGCAGAGAACCCTTTGACTCCTGTGGGCCTCACAAAGATTTCTGCCTGCAGGAATAGCTTGCAGCATTGAGGCTTAGATGTGATTCCCTGAAAGGTGCTTCACAGCACAGATGATGCCGAGGAGAGTCTTAGACACAGTCACACATGTTAAAGCATGTGCCTTTCCTCCTGTTACGGCTCAAGATACCCCCTGAACTTGCCAGGCAGCACCGTGGTTACGAAGCTGATCAGTAAGAAGCTTTTTCTTCAGGGCTCATCCTGAGCAGAACTTTCCTAAAGCTGGAGGTCGTTGTTATGCAGGGTGGTATTTTGGTCTGGGCCCAGAGCTAGCACTCAGGTATTCACTAACTCACTCTTGGCAGGGGCCCATGAGGCATTACTTTCATAATCTTTAAAGCATGAACAGATACTACCTGAATTCCAACCAAGTCCTCCCAGGCAGACCGTAAAGCTGAATGTACAGGGGTAGAGTATTGGGAATGCTAGCTGCAAAACAGTTAAACCCTTCCCTGAAGTCTCGGATGTCACATTATTTGCATGATTCACAGTTAACAGATGGGCTTATGCCTATATTCAGGGGGACCATTCTTCAATTGCAATCATTAAATAATAATTATGACAGTTTATACTGAAAGGAAAACAATTTTGTGATGACCCCATTACATCATTTTTTATTTCTTTGGTTTGTTTGTTTTAGTTCCAGTCTTAAAGAAGAAAATCCCTTTTCTCAGTTCTCATTTGCAAAATATGCAGCTAAGAGGACTTTGCCCACCCACACACTTCAGCATTTCAGATATCAGTATTTCCATCCAGGGCTGGATGAACTCTTTCTAAACCCGTCTGGAGGAAACATGGTTGAAATCTTTGCAGCAAGAGAGTGAAAAACAGTAGTAGATGCAAACACTGCCGTCTCTGCTCTGCCACCATTTTTCACTGCAGTTTTGAATAAACTGTTCAAATAATCTGTTCTATGCAGGAAAGCACAGCAAAGAAATCCTCACCCACTGCCAAGAGTTAGCAGAGTTATCAAGCTAAAAAATTCTTCAAATGATAAAAAAAGTCCTTGCTGCATAGCATTGGATTAAAGGGCATTGGAGTAAATCTTCCAGGAGTTCAGATTATCTCACATACATCTGCTTCAGAGCTTCTGACACCTTCATCTGGAGACATGCAATCTGGCCTTGCTCAAGCATGGGACTTGATGAACTGGACCATGAGTCTGAAAAAGTGTGTGGTATCTGTGCTGCTCCTCCCCATTGTCTCTGCCTGTGGCTACCCCTACAACACAGGAAAATTCAGCTTACAATAAGATGTTCCTGACAGCCTCTGTGTGCTGAGGATTCTGCTGCAGAGGGATATGATGTGTATCCTGGGGCAAATTTCAACATCGCAAATCAGTCTGGGAATAAGGCCTCAATTACATGCAGATTTAGCTGCAGGTGGGCATGGGAGCCCCTTGGTGCTTATCGTGGAAAACAGTCAAGGTCATCAGAGTGGGAGCTTTAGTCCTTTACTGTATTGTACTCCTTTGCTTCATAAAACAGCCATTCAGGTATTTCTTTTTAATCCACTTCCCAGGAGTGACCCATCCCAATAGCAGCATCCCTTCTCTGGCCTCAAGTCCCTAAGTCGTGCTCCTGCCTCTGCCTCAAAGCACCTGTACCCTAACATCTGCTGCTTATGGCCAAAGAGCCTCAGAGCTCTCTGCTGGGGCATAGACCCCATGCATTGCTCTGCCCCTGTGCAACCGTATCCCAATTTATGCTACGACACTGATGGAGCAGGGAAAGAGTTATGGCACAAACAATTTTGAAATCTGTGATTCATTGGATGAAAAGACAATACACTATTGTTTGCCAGCTTAGGTACAACAGTAGGAACCTAACATTACCAGTGATTTCTGCTTAGAGATGGATCTCGAGCCCTAGTTCCAAAGTTAAATCTCTCAGAGTACCAAAGAGGAGCAGAGAAGGCAGCATGAAGCCAAACGAAGAACAACCGCAGAGTGTGACTGTGTTTGTTCTCACTGTTTCACTGGAGGCCTCTTCACACGACAGCTTTTAGCATGTACTCCTTTCCAACAACACTGGAGACATGATGTCAGCTGAGACAGACTCAGTCTGAGCTGTGACGGCTGTTGCTGTGTATTAATGGTACAGCCAGGGGTGTTTCCATTTAATGCCTGTCTGATAGCAGTCACAAGTTCCCTCTTCCCCAGCCTCTGGGTCAGTAACAGAACAAGCTCACCGGCCAGTTCCACTTAATTACTGTTCGTTTTTGGTGAAACAAAGAATAAATGTTGCTGTGTGACCGTGTGCTTAACTAATCTGCCTGATTATTAATAGCCAGCTTTGGTTCCCCTCCCAGCCTGGGTGCCACAAAATACATTTCCCTACTGTCTCCAGGATCAAGCTGTCTGGGAAGCCACTGTTCTGTGAGGAGACTGGACAAAGACCTTTTTGAACTTCCTTCCATTTTAACAGAAGACTGATCTCCCTCTTTATTTTTAGCATGTTATCAACAAAAGTTGCTTTATTGCTTCGCTGTTCATAGATGAGGACATAGTTCTGATACAGACAAACAGCTCTACCCAGAAAAATTCCCCACATTGTTCTCCCACATGGCACACATGAAGTGCACTGCTTGGTTGTCTGGTTCTTCTCATCACAAGCCTCTCATGCCCACCACTCCACACAACCTCTCAGTTCCTGCTGAAAGCAGGAGGTGTTATCCATGCCCCAAATCCACATTCCCAGCCTCTCCCAGCCTCTTAAAACCTAGGCTTCTGTAGTGCCCAGGCATCAGCTCCAAACGCTGACCATTTGCAGATCTTGTACTGCACTCAGGTGATGCTCTTGAAGAGGCTTCTTGTCCTGGGCAGCTGTAGGAAGCCTCCTTGCTGGGCATCAGTGGCCAAAGAAGATGTGCATTGCACAGGGGAGAAGACTGAAAAGAGAGACCTTCTGGATGCCATGCTACTGCTGAAAACGAGCCTTTTCTCTGGTGGGTCCCTCTTATTATTTCAATAGCTATTCCATGTATTTACTTTAAAGGACTTGAAAATACATCCATTCTCCATACATCTGCATGACTCCCACTGGAGACACAAAAGCATTAAACCCTTCCACTGACAACAGCTGTAGGAAATATTGTGTCAATGCTTCATTTCTACTTCTTGAAGAGAGAGCCTTTTGCTACTTTACCTGCTAATGCCAACAGAATCCCTGTATCCACTTTCTAGGATTTGAGGCTTGTGCAATAGAAGGCACACTATCTGCTTCTCCATACAATTTATCATTAATATTTCTTCCTGCTTCAACTCTTCTAATAACAAGTTCAAAACAATTAAGGAAAAGAGTAAATTTAGGAATAATTCAACAAGCTGCTGGTCCCAGGCTGTAACAGGAGCATGTACAGTGGGTATGATGTGCTGGGACTCTAGCAGGGGTCAGTCCTGCTAAGATTGTCCTGGGAATAAATGTGTGCACTTAAATGAAATTACAGTGTAAGAGATTAGACCTCTGAGGTCCACTGCTTTAAAATGAGGAAATCTCAACTTCCATGATCTTGGAGCAGCCCCAAAATCAACAGCTATAAGATTTTTTTACGCAACTCTGTAGACATCTCTTTATGTGGACCCCACCAGACTGCAGTGAGTGCTCTGCCTCGCCTAGGGCAAATGACTGAGTTAATCAGCTGGATAACTGAAGAGGTCATTCACGTTTTGGTCAGATTCAAAGCCTCTGTACTGATGACCAAAGCTTGTGATAGCAATGCTTTGCTGGGCTGCACCATGGTCACTCCTTGGCAGAGCCTCGGTTTCCTCAGCTGGGCACTTTTCCACCATCTCTGTGCTCGGTTCCCAGAACTGGACTTCTTGAAGGAGCTGTTTGTGAATGTGATGCTGCTGACTTCATCCCTCACACTGCAGCTAGCTCCCAGCCTGCACACTGAGAGTGCAGTCCTGAGCACCAAAGGGAACTTTGCTGCACTTTAACATCACCACCAGGGGCTGGAGCTAAGCTTTGTGCATCCCCTGCACAGCTAGGCTGACGTTAGCACAGGGACTGGTTCTTTGAGCATTAGCCCAGCCATCAGCACTTGATGTACTCCCGGTTCCATGACTGCCAAAGCTGAGTTGCAGAGTTCTGGACGCTAGCAGACAGCTTGCAGCACCCAAAGGTGCTGTGTCCTTGGGGTTGCGTTACCCTGCCAAACATCATCAGGTGGCAGACCTGCAGGAATTCACCGTATCAGTGTTGGATGTTAGCACTGCCAAAGCACTGAGCCTGCAGCCAGGTGTGGGCTGGTGTAGCCCACTGACAAGTTCTGGTCGCCCCGCACAGAGCAGAGTTTGGCCTGTTAGCCATGGCTCGCAGGCTTTGTAGCTTACAATATAGCAGCTCGTGCTTGTGACGCTGGAGAAGCCTCGTTCAAAACCCGCTGGCAGTCAAGATAAATGCTTTTACAAGGATGGAAGGGAGCTGGTCTACAATTTGGTCAGTTCCTCAAGTCTGAGCTACCCCTTCTTATTTTAGCACCATTTGTGTCTGCCATCCGCAGCCCCCACTCCTGCCCCGCTTAGATTTCTTTCTTTTTCCTTATATCACCGTACAGAAAGCTGTGCATTGTCCATCCTTCTTCTTTCCAAGCCATCATTCCCCACCCCCAGCCCACCTCAGGCTCACACAAAGTTCACGGGAGCAGAGCCAATTCACCGCAATGTTCATATTTCAGCGAGTGGGTCATATTGGACAGCACTGCAGTGGAAATGCAGCAGTGGGCAGCTGTTTCCCATTTATTCACATGTAACCTTCACAGCACTGTCAGCAGAATATTAAACAAGGTTTTAGCATCTGCTTTTTTGGTTGGTTGGGTATCAGCCAACTGCTCCTGAATTCCAAGATTGACTAAGTGTCTGCATATCTCATTAGCAGGGTTAGCAAATGTTTATCACTCAGTGCCACAGCAAAACCTCAGCCACCCTTAGCTCCTCTGCAGAACATTATTGTTGGTCGCAAGTATCTGATTCTTGTGGCTTCTCTTACCAAGGCCCAGCATGAGCTTTCCTCTGTTTCCTAGGGACTGTAGGAAAGCTCCAGGCCATACCAGACTGAAAAGAAATAGCCACTCTTACCAAAATGAATGTACCTTTTCTTGGTCAAAAAAAAACAACCAACCAACCAAATAAGAAGCTTTAGCCTGCCCCCCAGCTGTTTTAAACCACAGTACAGAATTAACTGGGGACAGTGCAGAAAATTACTGTCTGATTCACTCTTGCTGGCCCCAAATGACATCCAGGAATTCACATCTCTGTTCCAGGTATAACCTCAAGGACATTCTGGAAAGTCACCATCTGTGGTGGTGGGCTGCAGCTCCTTCAAGCTTCCTTGCACCGGTCAATTCACACCCAGCTTTCTCACCCACTGTATGTTCAGGTAAGCAGTGGATATTCCAAGCACTCAACTGTCAGTAAGGAAAAGCAGGTGGAAAAAAACATGCCAGAAGGGACAGATGCAATCCTACAAGTCCCCTAATTAGATTTACACCTTCTCTCTGCATCTGGTTGTGTGTCTGCCCAGCAGTGAGTTGGGTGAACATATTCCCATCTTTTGTTACTGCTCTTTTTCACAGAAAAGCAGAGTCTCAGACCTAATTGTAAGGTCTGCAAGTGAATTACTCCTTTCAAAGGAAACCTGTGTTAATAAAACTTGGCACATCTGGCTCTACATTCACACATTCCAGTATGCAGCAGTCAGGACTGCCACTTTTGGAGACGCATCCTATTTTTTCTGGTAGTGGGACACTGAGGTCTTTCTCAACTCTACTGACATCTAATGATTCTCTTTGTTGCCCTGCTTGTTACCGTCAGGGCACATCAGATTCACTGCCATCTGAGGTAAGACTTGTTTTGTGAGTCTGACAAGAAATGTTGAAGTGTCTGAGGCACTTTGGATAATTCATCTGAGAAAGAGGGTGAGCTTCTTGCACAGGAAACATGCTAACCTGTCTGAAAGAACTACAGAGAAGCAACTGAAGAGAGAGTGTACACGAACAGAAAAATTCCAGTGCCATTCATTCAAGCAGCAACAGCAGCATTTCACTTACCCCAGCCTGATCTTTCTCAGGTTTCCATGCACTGAAATACCTCCCAACATTCCTAATGACTTGAGCACCATTTTTAGTTTCTCCTGTTGAAGCTTCTTTGCCCCCTGCTGCAATCTTCAACTCACTGGGGTAAAATGGGGATAAACTGGGGTTATATTTAAGTGGTACATCAATTATTGCTAACTTAAAGCTAATGATGGGCGAGGTGGTTTGCCTTGTTTGAAAGGTACGTGAATCTGAACTGAGCTGGGTTCCTGGTTAGGATTTGGATACCAGGCCTGGAGCTAGTGCCATGAGCAAGTAAGAGCAATGGTAGTGAGCTCAGACAGTAAGCACTGAAGGTGCCTGGGAACTGTAACCATGTCTTACTAGGTTTCTATGCAGCATATCAAATGCAACACTGAAAAGCTCTGGTTATGGGTGAGATAATGTGACTGTCCCCAAAAACACTGTAGATGTGGTCAGTGCATACCAAAGGGCTGACTGACAATTCATGATCCATTTCTCTTCAATGTCAGGAAGGAGGCTGGGATGTGGATGTAATATCCTAAGAGAATAGATAATGTTGGGTTGCCCGTTATTTCCATCTCTTTTCTACTAAGCATTGCTTTTTTTCTCTTTTTCTATTTTTTTTTTCTTCTTTTTCCAGAAATCCATGCCATATTGCCAATTTTCATGCAGCTATGCTTAAAAGTTTTGAATGTATTTTTTTGATCCCACTGTTTTTGGATTCTGTACTGCTACTAGGCTGGTGCAACCAGCTTGTCTACAGTAGTCTTCTGTGCTCTCCATCTTCTCATGATGCTTTAAACTGGATGTTTGGACACCTTCTAGGTAATCCTACAAATGTCCACTAATAATATAACACTTCTTCCTAGAAATGATTCCTACTGGGTGGTATGTTGAAGATCAGGCCTGGTTTTGGTTACAGCTCTGAGCTTTGTCCTAGATTTCTCTCGGTGCCTCAGTTCACCACTTAAACTGGCTTAATTCTGTGCTCTCCCATCTTTCTGTCTGATGTGCTTTTAAAACACATGATGGTGGCTGACTGTCTTTCTTCCGGTGACAAAAATGGCCTTCCGTGCTCCGTTGTCTCTTGAATACTTTGATTTACACATTGATTTCTACGTGGCTATAGATATGTCACATTAAGCAGAAGCTGGCGCTTGGCAACACAAATGATGGCAACACATCACCTCCCCTTAATGACCTTGGCCAGACATCCACAGGTAAGGGGTGTAACTGCCAAACTGACATTTCCCTCAGGAAATGCTCTGTCCCTCCTCTGGTTCCCCCCTCCCCTTCATTTGGAAAATCTTTGATAATTAAATCACTGCAAAGGCAAGTGATCTGTTGTTATAATTCATTCGATAATTCAGCCTAAGCCCCAGGTTTCTCTTTGCACAAATGAAATTTGCTCTGTTCACAAAAGATTGACTCCCAAGCTACCTGCTTACTCACACAACCCCTTTCTTAATTAGATGGCTGAAACTAGCAAAGCATGGCCTTCTTCCCAGCATAGATGACCTTAGGGAAACAAAAAGGCTTTTCATTAAAGAGGTCCTGGAGACTCTGCCATAAAGAAGAGAGATATATTCATTTCTGGAAGAATATACAAAGATACAATTGCTGTTTGGTCACTTACTGTAGGCAGCATCTCCTGTTCTCAGGCAGCAGAGAGATGATGGGTTCAGCTGTTACACTGGGGACCCCTTATTCTGGCTTCTTACATTTTATTTTATTTTATTTATTTATTTATTTTTCCCATTACTCAGCTATGTTTCTCTTTACTTTAGTAGGTTTTGCTTGAAAGAACTGGCTAAAGTTTTAATAAGTGTTGTCTTGGACATGAAGAACAGCAAGACTTGGTCTGGAAAGCACAACCTTTTTCCCCTGTAGCTAAAAGAGCTGCTCTGTAAGTGCCAGCAGACACTTTGCACTGCATAGTCCAACTACTCCAATGTGATGCAGCACCTGCAGGCAAGTTGCCACTTGAAAAAAGAACCATGGGAATGAAGATTTCTGTTGTTGATGTCTTCAGATTAAGCTTGGATATTTTCCCATTAGAAATCATAGTGGTGCACTGGCTGTTAGCTCCATATCCGTATTGAAATGTTACACTAAGGATCCAGCTAAGGACTTGAGGATCTAACCATTCTTTTTGGCTTTCGTAAACTACCAGTCTATTTGAAGATAAATTCCACATAACCAGGGTATCAGGTCTGTGATACCAAAGGACTGTACCTGGACTGAGGCAGGCTTTGAATTGCCTGGTGGGGAAGCAGTGTAGCTCCAAACCACCCTCAAGCACTGCAGCAGCGCCTGATGCTCAGCCATGCCATGGAAGTTGTGCCAGTTGGAGAGCTGAAAGCAGGAGCAGAAGAAGAAAAGAAAGAAGAAGAGAAAAGCTGCCATACCCTTTGTTTACTGCAACAGACGTTTCTTTACCAGCCCTCATGCCATGGGGACAACTAGAAAAATTTCTGCTGAATTGCCCCTGTGGCCTGTAAAATGGACTATAACAACTTTCTGAAGATTTCACTTCTGCATCTGTAAGGGCTAGAGATCAAACTTCTGCATTTAGTTAACACTCCCTGCAAACCAGCTTGTTCTGAGTCACCCATTGCCTCTGAACTCAAAGCACATTTGGATTCCTAATAGAAACAGCTGTCAGTTTTCACTGGAAATTTCCCTTTGCTGTATCCAGAAGGTTTCCCATTTCTTAGACGACATGATGCGGATTCCTTAGCAAGCTGTTTGAATGCCAGGGCTCTTTTTTCCTTGCTACCCATCTCTTGCTCAGGACAGTTGTTGAGGTACAGAGGGTAGAACCACATTCCATTTCCATTTATGTGTGAAATCCCTGCAGCGATAAAAGGTTGGTTCAGCTCTCACCAAGTACAGGATCTGGCTGATGTTTAAACTCACAGCAATAACAATTTCATTACCTTTGAGATTTCTGTCACTGAAAAAGAATGGATTGACATGCTAGAAGCCAAAAATATCACCCACATCTTCACTGCATATCCCATCACATTCTTTTATTTGGTGTCAATACTCATTTGCAAACAGCAGTAAGCATCAATAGGCAGTAATAAACTGGAATATCCAGTGACAACCACTTTGTATAGTAGATGCTAGCTGGAAGTTTTGAAATAACATCTCAGATTCATTGTTTCTGGATCCTGTCAAGTATCCCAGGGCTCCGAAACATTTCAGAGGTTGTTTAGACAATAAATACTACAAAAGAAGTATTTATAGATTTATAATTGAGTAGAAGGACCCCCAAACCTTTACAGCATGGAGCAACCACTAACCATCTGGAGCTGGCAAACATCCCAGGGGTAGGTTAGTGCCCAAGTGTTACTGCTGAGGTTTTACAGCAGCTTCAGAAAGCATCTGTCTTGCAGTGTCTGAGGGACACAGAACTGGATGAACCCTGACCTGACCTAGCTTTCTAGTTTGTGGCCAACCAAATCAGTTTTATCTGCTGGCCTCCTGATTGGTGATATAACTTTTCCTCCCTAGAATCAGCCCAAGCTAGCACATTTTCATTTTGGGGAAAAGGGCAAAAGTTTTTGTCATGTTTCATCTAAAAGACAGCTTGCCTCTTCCTTACAGAGAAAGCTTTGTTCTCATCTGCTTCCAGAGAAAGCATCCCAGCCCTGCAGCACAGCAATATTGCATTAGCGTTCTGCAGGCATGACTCTCACATGCAGTTTCATAAACAGTAATTTTCTTTAGGGAGCCTGAGGGAAAGAGGAGGGAAAAATAGGGGAGAATAGTGGGAAGACACTCACTAGACAACTTGACTTTTCAGGAAGATAGAGCCATAGGCTGATTTATATCCTTTTGCCAAGGGAACGCAAACGTGGTTGTCTTGACTTCTATATTTATTAGACTTGAACTGCCATTCCTTGCAGCACAAAGAACTCAGATTTTAAGAGCCCATAATAGCAGGAAAGTAAACCAGCATTCTTGTGTAGCAAGCTGTTGTAAAGTTTAAACAATATTTAAGTATTGCAATTTATCCACTATAGCCTGATACCAGTAAACAGCAGGGAAATCAGCCCGCCCAATTTCCTTTCAGTACTCTGAGCAGCTCCACCTGGCCTCTGCTCTGAACCAATCCTTGCCAGCAAGCCTCTGTTTAGAAGGTATGTAAACCTTTACCAGGGGCTGTTATTTGGTGTGTTCTGTAGGTGACTTTTTCCTCTGTTAGAGCCACCAAAAATTGGGAATCACTAAAAATTAGGACTTTAGAGCATGTTTCTGTATAAGACAAATAGCATTGTTTTAGCTTATGTTGCTGGAAAAAGCTTGCGTGTTGTCAGATTGTCAGACAGTGGCTGTTCTTGTGCTGGTGAGCTAGTTAGTCACAATACGGAGTTTTAATCTGAAAACAAATTTTGGGCTGTGAAAAAGACGTAGCTTCACCTGTGTGCTTTTCATACTGCAGCATCAGAATATCAAGTAAGGAAAATCTCTGATGGCATGAGCCACTTGGGCTAAAGACAACACGCAGTGTTCAGGAGGGCTGTACACCAAATATTAGACTCTGGGCTCCATCAGTGGGAGAAACAAAGTCTGCATGCAAATATGGCAGAAAATCATGCTGTGATGGCCCTGCTGTGCTTCTGGTGCTTGGGTCAGGGCATTTACAGTGTTCTGGAGTTTCCCAACTCAGTATGGGGGGGGGTGTGGTGTGAATATTTTCCTAAATGGTTCTTTAGCTTCTATACTTTTTTTTTTTTTTTTTTTCCAATCCTCCTCTGTGGTAAGGTCACCTCTTTATTTATCTTATGCTAGCAACCAGACTGGTAATCAGCTTGTTTCCAACATCTGCTCCTCTTAGGCATCACTTACAGCTTCTTTAAGAGTACTTCTCTCTTCCTTATTTTTTCTTATATGTCCTTTCCCTTGCTCTCCCTTCAGTCTCTCCTGTGCTTGTGCTCATTGCTCTAACTCACCCCTGCTCTCCACCTCTTCCAAAGCATCACAGCTCTGCTGGCAGTGGGCCAGCTAGCACTCCAGATGGCTGGCACTTGCTGCTTCTGCCACAGGCTGGGGTAACGAGCTAGCTATTTCAGTAACAAATCCAATGCGATTTGCTTCAGGGAATAGCTATACCAGAATGAGTTATTGCCTGCTTCATTTCTGAAGGATGTGTTTTCTGCTAGCAAAGACCTCTTTCATTAAGGTTCCTCTGAATCTACTCCAGAACTCCCTGGCTGAGGTGTGGAGCAGCTCGGTTTCTCATGAAGGTATAGTAGCACCCCTCCTCCACTCTGGGACTGCTCACCCTTAGCATCATACCACCCCATGGCTGGTTTTTTTTTTTTTTTTTTTTTTTCCAGCTGGTATGTAGAACAGAAAGGAATCAAAAGCTCTTTTGCCAGCCTGTGCCGTGATGCAGCCTATTCCGACTTGTGAATTCGTGCAGTATGCTAGGTTTCAGTGCTCTAGAGATCTTTTATGTTCTTAGAACCCGGGCATTAGGTCTCGTATATGACTGACTCTCCTCGTGGATCCCATTCTGTAGCTTCTGAACATTTTGCAAACAGCAGAGACTTTGCAGTAGTTGAGCCAAAATTTTACCTTGAAACCAGTTCTGATCCCTGGGAAAGTGAGTGGCAGCGTGTGGAATGGGCAGTGCATGGTGATGGGGCTGTGTATGGTGGGGAAAAGGCGTGTCTATAACATCGTGCCTCTTCTTGGGTGTCTGTACTCTGATGGGCTCTAGATGAACTGGAGAGGAGAGTTTTGGTGGGGAGCAGCAAAGCTTAAACTGATGGTCAGTTGCTTTCTAACAAATGCAGTCTGGTTTAGAGCTATCTACCTCCTTTTGGGGCAAAGGTGTACAAATGTAGTTACTAAACATGAGTGTGAGAAGCAAAGGAGAGGCTCTGAAACAGTTTCTCTGTGAGGGATGAGAGAGGCCATGAAGAAACATAAGGAAAAAGCTGGGAGCTGCCTGCTCTGCTGGGAACAGTAACTTGAAGTTGGTATGGAAAGCCCAGGAGGTGAAGACTGTACTTGCAGCAGCTGCTTGAGACGTCATGTGTGCTTGTCCTGGGGCCTGCCAAGTAACTTATCACTCTAGCACAAACACAAATATACCGCCTTCCACAGCACAGCTAGTGAGTTATCATCCATCCCTGTCACAGCGTGGGCTCACTCCTCTCTTAGAGACCCACATGACCCAACACAACCCCCTGCTCTGTAACAAATCGAATGTGCACAATGACACATCCACAGCCCAGTAAATCCTGCGGTGGATTAGGAATGTATTTATAGAAGCCAAAATGAATATTAACAAGCTGTCCTCTGAAATCTAATTGTGTCTCCTAAAATTGCTAGGTTTTTGGCCAACATAAATTAACATAAAACCACTGCTAACATCTCCCCTGGATGAGGGGGTGGAAAGCAGCCCTCCAACACAGTGACTCCAGATCCTAATTAAAAGCAGTAGTTCAATGAATGGGACCTCCTGTCTCCTCCCCTACTAATTAGCAGGATGTTGCTGTAATCTCCTCCCTTGCTAGACAGCTTACTCATCTCCCCCTTAATGACTCCAAAATGGTTGCTTTTTCAGTAGTACTTCCCTGCTGAGTTCTGCTTGGGAGTTACCATTCTATATGGGAAAAAATCATGTTTTTCAGTTCTTCAAACCTTCTCCAAACCAAAATAAAAACCTCAAGTTCCTGAAGCACTGTCAGGGTTTAATTGCTGGGAAGACTGATCAGTTTTTGCGGTTGCAGATCTAAACTTTCCCTTTGGAAATGCAGAAGCACAGGCTCTACAAAAGGCTGGGCTCCCGTATGAGGGGAGAAACATTCTGCATGTGCTCTGTTTGTGGGGGCCAGGCTGGCAAGGCGTAGCCGGCAGGCAGCATCTTTCTCCTGGCTCTCAGCATACAGCTTAGCTGCTGCCAGCTACATGGATGCAGAGCGGGTTGTGGCTTGTCTGAATTCGTGTGCTGGCTCTGGTCCTGGAGGTTCTGATGTACACCTGGACACCCTGCTCCTGTGTGTGGCTGGAATAAAGCATTGCTCCTACTAAAGAAGCTTTCATTTTAGCTTTGCAAGGACCATCAGACCCATTGACCCCTAGCCTTTAAATGTCTAGGAAGAATGCGAACACTTAAAGCACTATTCAAAATGTTTTCTGCGCATAAACCCTAAAACACCTCATGTCATGAATTGCTGGAGGTAAGGAAATGTCTGAACAGTAATTTACAGCGTAAAGTAGAGGTTCTCCTAGAGCTGGTTAAAAGGAAACCTCGGGCATGGGGACATGTAGAAAATGGTCTGTGTGTGGCTGTATAATCTGCCTGAAATGCCAGTGGGTGTCAATATAAACATGCACTTCAGAAGGTGCTGCTCAGAGGAAACTGCTCTTCTGCAAGGGTTTGGGGAGTAAAAAGGGAGACTGACACTGAGCCACGCCAAGCAGCAGCCACCTCAGGGTGAGGGAAGGAATTAGACTATCAGAGTGGGTTGTCAGTAATACTGCAGAGTGGCTGAAGTAGAGGCCAAACCAGCTGGATATCCTCCAGAGCCTCTGATCTCCTCCCAGGATTCAATTGCAGTGACAAAACTGCTCAAGTCCTCTCTCTGCCTTGCCAAGGCAGGGAGGCAGCTGCCCTGGGCTGCCCTCGCTGCTGGCCAGCAGGGCTCCAGCAGGCACGGCAAAGCTCTGAGTGGGTTGCCATCTGCTGGCTCTGCCTCTCACTGCTCCCTACCGGGGGGAGCAAAGAGAAGGGCATCTGCAAAGGGGGTGTGAGGCAAGCAAGCCTGAACTGGAACTGCCTGAGAACTTATTTTCTCGAAGTGTGAGCCACTCAACCAATTGCCTGCTGGTTTAGCAGGCCTTGCACTAAGGAGAAGAAAGCTTTGTTGGCCTGTTGGGAGCCTGTTCCTAGGATCTGTTCCGATTTGAAATGATTTACCACCACCACCCAACAGGCCATGTGAAACAGAACAATAATTTAGCTTCTGCAAAGCCTTCATTTTGTCTGACACGAATCAAATAAGTCCCATCACAATTAATGTTTTAATGTAATACTAAGCTAGAACTCTGCCTCTGGAGCTTGTTTCCTCACAGAATAGCTCAAAGCATAAACTGGTACAGCTTGAGCAAGGGGCATTCTGATTTTGAAGATCCTATAATGGGGAAAAAAAAAAAAAGTTCCTTTTCCAGTTTAGGCATAAATCACTTAATCCTGCTGTGCAAACTGGAAAAGGTGTGTGTAAATCTGGCTGTATCACTGCCAAGAAGCAGCGGCCTGGGCCTGACTAAGCACTGAGGATGATTTGAGAACTCAAACTCCCAGGCCCAGGTGAGCTTCCTGAGGCTGAGTTTGCTGTTGATGTTGTTGCAAATTATATTGCAGGTTATTGCAAATGTATAGTCTGTGCTGAAACTTGGACGAAGAATAGCCAGCCTATAGGAATTGGATTGCTGGGAGGAAGTCAAAACAAGTCTATCAGATTAGTTCCCTGAATTAAATCATTGTAGTTAAGTACTAAGAGTGTTGTTCAGGTTTTCCTGAATTTCTGGTCACAGGTGATCACTTCTAGCAGGAAGTAATGTGGTGCTGTACAGACACTGCATGTTATGGTGATGAATACTCATCGTATGGCCATCAGTTCTGTATCTGGGTAAGGAACAGCCCTCTGTGGGTGCTACCGCTCACTGAGCTGAGGGGAAGTGACCGTATTGCAGAGCTTGCAGTGTCCTTGCATAATTCCAAGGCAGAAAGCCAAGATCTTTCCTGTTCTAGCATCTTGCTTCTCCGCAAAGCGGGTAGGAGGGTGTGAAATGCAGTGTGTAAGGAGAGGTCATTCATTTCTTTTTGGCCACAGCAATTCATCTAAACAGGCATGCCTGCAAGTCCCTCCCAGCATTTCATGGCCCACAGCTACTGCACTGCTGCTGGAGCATGGTGCCTGCTTATCAGCACCCGTGTCCTTCCCTTCCCTTCCCTTCTAGGGACCAAACAGCACGTTTGGGAGCAGCAGTCACTCCTAACCGATTAAGGCTTGAGCAGGGATCACTTTTTTTCACTCCTGATGCTCAGTATTGCCACAGGGTGGCATCATTGTTGTCTTACAGACACCTATGGCCTAAAGAAGTGGCCCAAAGCAAGAACGGTTTGCAGTGAGGTCCTGATGATGACTGCTGCCAGCAGATGAGCTCTCATGGCTCTCCGCAGGTCTCTGCTGCTTTGCGAGGCACAGTGGAGGCACCTTTTGTGCACTGAACTTCTGCAGTCGCTCTCATCTGTGGCGCACAACCTCCCGGGGAGCCAAAGTGCACTGGTGCTACTGGCACTGTGAGAGTGATGTGTGTGATGTGGGTAATCTCTGTTGTGATTAACACTGCCCATGGTAAAAGGAGACCTCTCGCAAGGTTCCTCTTTCACACCTGTATGGAAGAAGCAAGGAAGGAGGCCTAAAATGGCTATCCCAAAGTGGAATGTGGGAAGTACGTAAAGTAGAGAATAAGAAATTTTCTCCAGTGTGACCAGCCCAGAGGTGAGTGGGTTTGTATAGGGCTTGAAAGTAAGGCAAGCCCTACTTTAATGACCGGCTGTCAGGGTTATGTCTGCAAGAAGTGGCCCACAACCTAGAGATTTGGGCCAGTGGCATGTAATAGCTTTATCTTAAATTGGGGGGGGGAGTTCATAATGAACAGAACATGTGTAATCTGAAGATGAAATGCCAGCAGAATCAACAGTGGAGTTTCTGGTGTCAGCTTCAGGAGAACTTCTGCCTGACGCCATCTCTCACTTGTCAGCACAACTCAGGCATGCATGCAGGGAGCAGATGAGCTGCTGAAGTTCAGATCAGAGTTTCAATGCTTTTAAGTGCAGCTATTTGGAAGGCAGTGTCTTAAAGTGTTTCCGTACCTTAACCCTTGTTTCAGAGATAAAACCTACGTGTAGCTCTTAGTCGGTTCTCAGGAGATATCTAAAATCACTGGATAGCTGCTAGAGGCAGGACTTTGCCTATCACATTTTTCTGAAACCTGCTTCCTTCATGTGCTTAGAGTACTCAAGGATGCCTTGTACCACAAACAGACAGGGAGCTGCTGGCTCCTGCATGCAATGCCCAGCTTTCCAAAGCCTTGTAGTAATTTAGGAGATCTGGTTCAGTTTAGCATGGTGTCTGCAGAGTTGGATCTGGTTGTTGGAGAAAGGTGACTGAAGATGTCAGCTACAGTGTATTTTTTCAACTATAGTGTATTTTTTTCATTCTGGCTGACTGTAATGAGTCTGTGTCCTCCTAGAGTGAGGGACTACATCTATGCAAACAAGAACGTGCTCATTGGTATTTTAACAACAATCTTTTTGTGCTTGTGTATTCTAATTTGTATGGGGTTTTGAGCAGATAACATCTCAGATTAAAATACATTTGTTCATTTCTGTATCTATCTTTAAATTTCAGTGTAGAATCAAAGTAATGATTATCAGTTTCTTAGATAAATGTGTGCCTGAAGAACAATAGCAAAATAGCTAAGCTGTATATGCAGCCATAAAAATAGCATTTGCTACTGTTCTCTGTGATTTTTTTTAGGATAAAACAGGTTGGAACCATCCCCTGGAAGCAATAAGACACCAGCACAAAAGCACTTTCCCACTCTGCTCTCTTCATTCTTGGAGAGTGTAAAAACCTTTGAGCTGCCTCTATCTCAGCTGTTACACTGGTGGAGGTGAGCAAGCTGAATGACAATTATTTCTACTATGTAGCTGACAGCTCAGCACCTCTGCACAGCAGCTGAGCTCAGCCAGAATCCGCACTCTAAATACTGATTGCTCATCTGCCAGCAGACAGGTTTCCTCAGAGCCTTTTACCTTCCCTGGGAGTTTGTCTCCCATGTGCTGCTGCTGGAGGTCGGGTGTGTTGGCACAAACATGGGCTGAAGGTGAGCCCTCTACTAGGAAGGGCTGTGTGCTCCGAAGACAGTGTGGGCATCAACTGAGAGTACTTACGGGCAATGTGTTGGGGTACATGGACATGAGAAATGCTTAGGACTGTGGAAAAGGAGGATCTGTATAGGATGGGGACTTCTTCACACACTAGGATGAGTTGTGATTCAAAACCAAGAGCATTGAGCTTGCCTTCCTACTCCTCTTGTAAACTTTGTAAAGTCTGCCAATCATACAGGATGATCACGATTTTCTTGCAACTCCAAAGTTCAAAATGAGCCTCAGAGGCTGAGAACTCCAGGTTGGTGTAATTTGCCCTCTTATTACTTATAGTCTCTGTCCTGTGCCGTGCTGAATATCCTCTCATATCATCCAGGAGTTCAAAAGTTCCTCATGTCTATTGAGGCCACAGAAGGCATTTTTCATCTGTTTAAAATTTTAGTCTTGTAGGTCAATTATCAAGAAACTTCTAGTCTTGGTCATGAGTCTCCTGTTATGATGCAGCCCGTGGACAACCTCTGTGAAAGGAGACATCTGGATTTCTTGTGGTTCCATTTGTCTTGACCTTAGCTAGAACTTGCAAGCCGTATATCATACTTAGCTTGGTCAGCAAAAACGTACTGTCAACCTCTGGGAGGCTCTGCATGTCCCCCAGGGTAGAGGCCATGCACGTGGCAGATGTTTCCATGGCTTTCTGCAAGCTTTGCAAATTGCTGTTAAGGAAAACCAGTGCCACTGCACTGCCACCAACACTTGGATTGTGGAACCCCCTGGATCTGGCAAGATTTGTGTGGGATAACACGGGGTGTTGTGTGTAATGTGTTGCATTTTCTGCTATCAGGAAATTTGTTTTCTGCTGCAGAAAAAAAACATTGATTTAGGTGGTTTGCTTGTAATAGGGAGGGGATGAGCCAGATGAGACCCAGTGCAAAAGGTTTTCTTTGGATGACGGTCGTGTGTTTTAGTGCTTTTTCATATCTGGATGTGTAGGGAATGTCTTCAGTGAGTCATTGAATTACTCATTATGAGCTGCATTGTTTCCAGATCCTTACGAAGGGTTTATTAGCCCAGGGAATGGCCTTTTCCCTTGCAGCATGCTTCCTGTTGATCCCACAGCGTATGCATGGCCCGTTTCTCCCAAATTTCAGCAGAACTTTATCTGAAGCCAAAGTAATCTGCTGAAGTTGAGGGGGGTTTGCCAAGGGTACAGGGCTGCAGCATGGAAACTCAGCACAGCTGGTGGGATCTGGAGGCTGGCTCCGGAGCAGTGACAAGTCCCATCCGAGGGGCGCTGGTGCTGGGAGGTGCAGGTGAGGAGCTCCACACGGTCAGGCTGCTGGAGGTGGCCGTAGAGCTCAGCCAAACAGTTGGAAGCTTCAGCTCGCACCCTCGCCTCCTTCCCCAGGCAGAAAGCTTTGTCCCTGCTGCTCCCTGGGATTTTTAAAGGTTCAGGCCATCTGTGACTTGAGTCTGAACCGCCTCTGCAGAGGTTACAAGGCTCGGAGTGGTGAAGCCATGCTGCGGAGGTATTCCTCCACCCTTCTCTCCCCAGCAGCAAGCTGACTTTGGCTCACTAGCATTGGTATTTAAAAGACTTTCAGATGTGTGTGGTCCCTGTAAAAATAAATCTCCAAAGGAAACAAATGTTATGTGGTGAAAGTCTGCCAAGTCCCCCTTGCTTATTAGCTCACAGTATCATGTAGGAGGGACTTAACTCTATAGGTTAGTACAGGATAGCTCCTCAACGAACTGTCAGCTCCTCTGAAAATTCAGGCTTAAAGCCTGTTGCTCTATAGGGTCGAGAGTGAGCCACTGACCTTACAGGCCTTACTCTTTGACTGCTCTGAGACATTTAGCAGAGCCCTGAAATGGTCACGTGTGATTTCAGGGGGCTCTGGCATATAAGATCTCATCAAACAAGGCTTTGAAAGGAGTGATCAAGGACGACATTTTGAAAGCAGTCCAAAGACACAGAGGTTAAAATAAGAAAAGTAATTAAACATGTGCATCTAAATAGACTGACTGGAGTACGATGACCCAAGACTTCCTTCAAAAGCAATGATTGTTTGATTTAATTTTTTCCAGAATTCTCATCTGTGGTGCAGCCAGACTTCAGCTGCTTATCACCCAAACTTACGTCCTGATGGGTGAAACGTGCTGTGCAACAGGGGGGTGGTGTTGACACAGAAAGCACTTAAGACTGACTTGTGATGATAGCAACTGGATTTTCTGCTTATATGTAGAGAAGTTAGCAGAGAAATAGTCACAAAATCCCTTTTACCTGCAGTCTGCTCCTCTCCAAAGTACCGCAGTTGCCCGGCAATGTCAACAAACATGTCTTCTTCCAGATTTAGTTATACAGGCAGAAGTTTAAATGTTAGCTTCCTGGAGGAAAGATGATTCACCTGATTTAAAGCAGATATTTTAATCCGAAAAGCTAAATTTATCTTTTCCTTTTATCTAGATGAAGTTATTGATGGGAAGATACTTTCCAATTCTCAGTATCTCATGCTGCCTAATATGGTTCAGATTAGTGTCTCAGAGGATACTCTTTTCTGAAGTTTTGACCAGCATTAACTCCTTGGGGGTCTCTGAAGAATCTCATCTGCCTGACCAATAAAACCAGTCAGAGTAGGCCCTTATACTCACCAAGAAAGGGTTATTTCTACACCATGTTGTGTAGCCCAGGAGCAAATGCCAGGTTTCTTGCCGGAGTAGTTCTGCTTAAATCTGAATGCTTTTAAACACAAGTGCCCACGCTCCACGAAGCTTCTGGCAGTGTCCTAAGCAAGCATGTCCATATACACACACTTCATCTTCTTACCAGTGGGCATGGGCTCAGATGTGGAAAGAAGTCAAAAGCCACCTGTTAGTGCTGTTTGAGACCACGTGCTGTCCTTGGCATGCCCCAAACAAGTCAAACTTGGGAGAAAAGTTGTACAATTCCACTGACTTCATGAATTTTTGTCATCCTGCCACGTTGCCTCTGACTAGTATCCAGATGCCTCATCCTGATCCCAAAGTTTGCCTCCTCTGTGTCAAAGTTATGTGCACCACTGAAGACTAAGTTTGTTTTTCTCCGTTCTTGCTCTTACTGCACTCAGCACATGCATAATAATTTGTACCTTTGCATTTAAAAAATATGAATACATATATGGTTACAACAGTACTATAGGGAAGAATTGATAATCCTGGACAGATTAAGCACATGGTGATGCATGTCCAGATATTTTCTAATTTGGGAATGGGAAGGAGAATCCTTGAACTCTTGCATCTGCATGTAGAGACCTACTGACGTGCCCTGGGAAGCACAGGTCCTGCTCTCTCCTGTGGTCCCCTCAAGTGCGAATTGCTGAGGAAGGAGAGCAGATCTGTGGCTTCCTCGTTAGTGATCCCACCAAGCACAAAGGGCAGCAGCTGACAGCTTTTGCAGAGGGTGCAGGGAACCTTATATGAATAAAGGGATGGTTTCAGGGAGTAAGGAAACTTTACAAATGTCATGTGTGAAAGTTGCTGGGGAAACAAAGAGGAGTTTTTAGTGGATTTGTCAGCATTCCTGGACTGTCATATACAGGGCAGACAAAGCTGGAATAAATACTAAATTTTTCTGTATAAATGAGCAATGCGCCAGAATGACAAAATCTGATGTTTTCACTCAAAACAGACACAGCATTGTTAGGAAAGATTTCCTTCTACAGATGGGTAGACCCTCCCATTTCCAAGGCTTATTCTTTTCTAACATAAAGAGGGGACCGGCACCAACAGGGTCAGGAGTGGGGCTCGCAGTGTTGCTCTTCCCCTGGCAGAATGGAAATCTTTGTCCAGAAAGCAGGTGAAAGATTTTGCTGTCTCAGGGAAGGAGCCTCTTGCGATTTTGCGACAGCTGAATCCTTCTGCAGTGGAATCCAAACTTCTCTTCGCTTGGGATTTGAGCCAGGTTGAATCCGTTGGGTTAAGCTTGTGGTGATTGACTCCATCCCCAACCCCGTGGGTACTTGAATGAATTCAGAGCTCTGGCTTTGGCTTATGTCCAATGTTAACGGAGAAAAATTATTCAGGGCCACTGCATGCAGAACCACCAAGTGAATTGTCCCTTCCTCCTTGCCAGTGTAAACCATGAAAGCTGTGTAAAACCCATACAGCAGCAAGACTGGGCCCAGTGCCACTGGTCAACTGTTTTCTTAGTTGCTTTCCTAACACACTGGAGTCCTGTGCCAGCATTGTAACGCATCGTAGGCTTGTAGCCATGACCTCCCTGTACTGGTAATCCTATAAAATTGGTGCATCAGTCTAATTAAGCTCTTTTTTCAGTGGGGCCAGATGCTTTCTTGGTGAAGCTGGAGCTAAGAATTTATTTCCCTTCAGAACACAAGCTCCAAATTTGCCCCCTTAAACTCTTTGTTTACCTGGCTATTAACATATCCAGAGCTGGAAAGAACACACCCGTTTTTGTTTTTCCCCCTCAGATACAGAGAAGACCACAAGCAGCTGAATGATGAGAGAGTAAAACCCACCGAGGCAAAGTTAGCATGAAGGGATCGAACAAGGCACTAGGACCTAGGAGGCGTCTCATCCACCCTGGCAGGAATTTCTTGCTTGGAGCTCAGACAACAAAGGCAGAGTGAGCCTGGTTTTCTTTCTCTCAGCATCTCCACCCTGTGCGCTGAAAACCGGTGAGTAGAGCTCTTTCGAGTGACTTGCATGCCGAAAAGTAACAGATGTCAGATGGAAGGAGGAATCTTTCTCTTAGTATCTTGCAGCATCTGCAGAGCATTTTTAAAACAAAACCCTTGCATCCTCTGATTCATTCCCAAAGTTGCTTGGATGTTTCATTGTTCAGCACATGACACAAGCCTGAATCTCCCCCAGCTAGCATCGTGGGGAAAACGTTCCAAATTTGGGGTTTTTGCATGGATTGCCTGCATTGTCATCTGCTTTACCGCGGGCTGGGGACAATGATTTTTTACGTACAGGTCACGGTGACATTGTAAAATGCAGGCAAGCAGCTCAGTTCTGGCAAATGTGAGGGGCGGGGAAGAGATAGCAACAGCTTTTCCTACATTTATACCTGGCTGCCGAGTGCGGGCTGTGAATGCAATTTCTGCCCCGTGTTAACATGCAAGCGACATACATGAGTTGCATGTTCCTGGCTGCGCCGAGGGAGTGGAAATCTTTCTGTTGCAGGGCTGGGGGATTCCTCCTCCTTTTGTGCTGGGGTTTGGTGCGGGAGGAAGGTTGTTCTTGGGCATAAACTAAGGGCTATGCGGAAATTCCTGATTAGTGGCTGTCAGCTCAAGTCCCCGCTTTTCTCTGCTCTTCCCCTGCGCTAGGAGCCCCCTGCGCTCAGAACAATGAAAGGTGAGCTGGCAGGGGCGGCGTGTCCCTTGGGCAGGGGCACTTCCAGCAATTAAATCACTTACGGCTGGAAGGGGGTTGGAAATAGCCCCTTTATTTTCTCCTCCTCATTAAACAGGAGCAGAAATGCAATTCAGAAGCGGCTCAGGCTGCTGAAAAGGGTTCATAGAAGCCTCGTTTCAATGACAGATTTTTTTTCTTTCCAGTCATTTCTTCTTAGAGATGTAGGCTGGTCCTGGGAATTGATTGATGGGCTAGGAGGGGGCTGCGGATAGGGGGAAGGGTGGGCTGGATCTCATTGCTAACCCTTATTGAACAGGCTGTCACAAAGAAACTGCTTATTCCCCTGTGACCATTCTTTCATAAATGCCAGTTTATTCTAATGTTAAATATTCAGATGCTCTGGTTCCTTCCGTGATTCGACAGATTGAAGGGCTGACTCACTGGGATCTCCTTGTTTTCTGTTGCCAAAGGAAACCTCACAGGGCTCAGAGGTTTAATTCATTGCCAACTGGTGTTTGGATGAGTTTTTTGGGGCCAAGCTGCAACTGTCATGTGTCCCTTTTGGCCCCGAGTCCCCTTTTACTGCACTTTGAAAACTCCCAGGTGCAGGAGCAGACTGCTCTCTGGAAATGTGTTCCCTGCCCCCAGTAGTTGGATCCCTTTCAAAAGGCGAGGACCACTCCTACCCTCAGCCCCCAGAATCGATACAAATCTGGGTCAGGGGAGGGGACGCTTCCCAAATACATCTGTCCTGCTCCAGGCACAGCGCTTGCATTAGTGTTGTTTTTCTCTGGCTCGTGGCTCTGCTTGGCTCTAACCTGTTCCCTTCACACTCCTTCTCTCCCCATCTTCCCGCTCAGCCTCAGATCTTTAGGGTTCACCAAACTATGGAACTTGATTTTGGACACTTTGACGAAAGAGACAAGGCGTCCAGAAACATGCGAGGCTCACGGATGAACGGGTTGCCCAGCCCCACTCACAGCGCTCACTGTAGCTTCTACAGAACCAGGACCTTACAGGCGCTGAGCAACGAGAAGAAAGCCAAGAAGGTGCGTTTCTATCGCAACGGGGACCGCTACTTCAAGGGGATTGTATACGCCGTGTCCTCCGACCGCTTCCGAAGTTTTGATGCTCTCCTGGCTGACCTGACCCGCTCCCTGTCCGACAACATCAACCTGCCCCAGGGAGTCCGCTACATTTACACCATCGACGGGGCGCGGAAGATCGGGAGCATGGATGAGCTGGAGGAAGGTAATTAGCATCGCCGCCTGGTGCAGTGAGGAGGCGGGGTGAGGAGGGGGCTGCACCACTCGGTCTGCTGCGAAGGTCACGTTTCCCAGGGGCTCGGGGATGCTTCTGCCCCTCTGGGCTGGACCTGCCCAAGCTCCTTTTACCCCTGGAGAGGTGGCAGCCCCCGGGGAGCACCCGGCACGCTGGCTCTGGTGCAGATGTGGAGCTGGAGGGGTGTGTCTGCCTCTTGGCGAGACGTGGCGGTATCCAGTGCTCAGGGGGCTGTCTGAGGGTGTCCCTGTGTCTGTCCAGGCTGCCGGGGGGGGGGTCCCACTGGGGTGGGTAGGTGTGAATGGAGAAAGGGGAGGTGCTGGGGGTGTCACGCAGCGTGTGTGTAACGCTGGGTGGGCTCCTGCAGTGTGTGTGATGGGGGTGGCAGGGATTTATGCAGTCGAGGGGTGCAGCGGGTGGTTTGTGCACAAGGTGGGGGGGGGACGGACGTGGGCTGGGCTGTGCAGGGGTGTTGGGAGTGGAGTCGAGTGGTGGGGTTCCTGCAGGGTGCCCGTGGTGGGGGTGTGGAAGGGGTGTGCGAGCGGTTCACGCCGCATTTGGGAGCGTGGAGGGGTGTGTCGGGTGCTCGCGCAGTGCGTTGGGGTTAATGAACAAAGCGCGCGCACGGAGAGGGGATTTTAGGGGGTGGCACTCGGCAAAATTTGGGGATTTATAGATTTGTGTGGAAGAATGTGCAAGGATGGTTAACTGCAGAGGAGGCGCTGGGATTCCTTGGGGGGGGTCATGCTCGGGGTGCGCCGCAGTGGCGGTGTGTGAAGGGGAGAGAGCCGGGGGCTCCTGCGTGGGGCTGTGCACGGGGGGAGGTTGGGTGGGGGGTGTAGGCGGGGGGATCTGGGGAGTGCTCCTGCAGGGGCTGCTGTGAGGTGGGCTGCTGTGGTAGGTTTGTGGGGAAGTGTGGAAAGGCATCTAAAGGTGGAAGGTGTGAGCGTGCGGGGGATGCTCGGGGCAGGTTTGCGCGTTCCCTGCTTCTAGAGGGGCTGGCAGTGTTGCCTGTTCCTCTGGGCATCGCTTAGGCTGTGGGATGAAGGATGAGCCAAAAATCCATCCTGTCTGGGATGGGTTTGCTCCCACGGAGCTCAGTGCCAGCTGTGCCCGTGTGTGGGGAGCTCCCTCTGCAGCGGGTGGGTGCTGCCAGGAGGATGCCCAGGATGAAATTGCTGCGTGGCTGTGCCCTGCCAGCAGCACAGCCTGAGCGGGGTGCATGGAGGACACCCACAGCGACTGCTTTTCTCTGCCTGGAACGGTTCAAATACTCCATCCTTTGTCTGGATGTACCCTGTTGCAAGACAAGAGGTGCCTTTCCCTGTTCTGTTTCCTCCCAAGCAGATCACCGGCTGATTCGGCTACCTCAGAAAAAGCACAGGGCTTTTGCTGTCAGTAAGACAATGGCTGTGAGCCTGTGTGAGCCACCGAGCTGCAGGGGCAGCCTCACAGCGAGTCATTGTGCGACCTTGACTTGAGCCTCTTTCCCTAGCTGTCTCTATCTGCAAGTGGGATACTCGTTTCCCCAAGATACTTGGTGGGGAAAAGCACACCATGGAGTGATACCGGTCTGCATAGAAGATTTTTACTGGGAACAAGTTGGTGCCTTTCAGAGAGATGACGCAGTCCTAGTGGAGTTATTCTCAGCTGAGTTACCATACAGCTGTCAAACGGAGGAGTGGCCTCCCTTAATTCTAGAGATTCTGCTCTTTGTTTCTGTGCTCTCTGTAATATGGCTACAGCCTTTCTCTAACGACAGCTCTCAGTCCTGCTTGTCCTAGCTTTTGTGTATGTCTTCAGGAGTAACTCTATAGGGGAAAATGCAGTTCTCTTACACTCTTCCTACTTTTTGTCAGAAGTTAACGGGCCTTTCATTATTATGCCTGGTTTTCACTTTTTTTCTTTCTGCAGATAAGTACTTAATTCCTGAAATAAATAAATAAATAAATAAATAAATAAATAAATAAATAAATAAATTTCCTGGTTGGGGTACAGGCAGGATGTGCTGACATCTGGGTTCTGGCTTTGTTCTGCCAAAACAGTAGCTGGAAGCAGCACTGAAGACGTGTCACTGCAACCAGGATGGGATTGTGTTGCGGTATCCCCAGCAGAGCATCAGCAAGGAAAATGCAATGAGCAGCATGAAAACAAAAGGATCCAGTGTCTCAAAATGCAACGGCAGACCTGTATGCTGTTACTGACTGTTTAATGATAACATTCCCGTCCTGCTGGAATGCCCCACGCGTCTATTGTAGAAAAGCAATCTTGAAGAGATGTTGCTTTTGGTTATTAATACTGTGGTTGCAGCCAGCCTTGTGGTGAGCGATGCTGTTAGCTTGGGTGTTCACATAGCTGCGTGCTAGGTGCACATGGGAACAGAACTTCAGAGCATTTACACTGTGGCATGCAAGCACAGGGTGGGTACTAACAGTACGTTTCCCAGATAAATTAGCTTTCTGGTTGGGGACTGAGAGCATCTAAAGCAGTTTAAGTTGTTGTAATGTGACTACTCTTGTAATTTCCTATGAACAAGTAGAACCTAGGAAAAAAGTCATGAAAGAGGGGTTAATCTCCGTTTGATCTGCACTCGCTGGTAAATGACCGATATTCTTTCACATCACACTTCCTACTTGATTACTTCAGCATGATTAAAAATGTTTGTTTGGTGTAGCCTGAGTGCACTTCTTTCTGTAGGGCAGAGGGGTGATGTTGCATAGTGTCAGTAACCTTGAGGCAGCATCTATTTCAGGTGAGTGAAAACACTCGGTGTGCTGCTAATTAAATGGTCCTTGGAAGTAACCCTTCTGGTCTCCAGAGCCAGACTTTGTAGGCTTTCCTCACCTGGCCTTAGGGGCCTTTCTCCTGAAGTTCTGGATAAACGTTTTACTTCCTAATCCGTCCAAAATGGAACGAGTGAAGTCTCTTCTGTTCTTCTGATCACATCTCTCCTGCCCATCAGTTGGGATGTGCCTCCTGCTCCTTTCCAGTACTGACCCCTAAAGCCTTTCTCATTTTGGAGGCCCACCAGGACTCTGCGAACTACGGAGTGCTTTCTGCTGCCTGCTGAGCTCTCACCTGTCACTGCTGCTTGTTCCATGCTGCCTCCTGTGCCAGAGTTGTCTATGTCCATGTCTCGCAGTGACCTTCTCTCAAAATCCACCATTGTTTTTTCTCTCCCTTTCACTTATAATGGCAGCCCCCCATCACTGCAGTCATTACCTTAATCTTGACCCCCCAGTTTTGATCATCGGTTTTAACGTATCTGTAAATAGTGCCCAAGTACGTGCTGCCATTTTCCAGGACTGCATTCCTCCTTAATCTACATGTTGCTTTAATGCAATACAGCATCCTCTTACTTCCCTCTTACAGCTGATCCTGACTTGTCGGTCAGTTGCTGACAGCACCCTCTCCTTGCATGCTCTCTTTGCTAAGTCAGGAGTGAGTGCTGGGCCCAAGTGCTGCTGTCTAGCATGGTCGTTCTGGTCAATGAGTGAATCTTGGAAAAGAGCACCAGGTGAACTTCATATTATAAGGGGTTCTAGTGATAGAGGCTTTAGGAAAAACATGAAGTTGCCTTTATAGATTACTGCTGAGCCACCGTTGTAACAGTTAATTCTGCACCTGGCGCTGTGAGAACTTGGATAGGAAAGATGCTAAAAAGGAAAGCAGCCACCTTTTCCAGCCTTGTTCACATTGATATTAGGGCAGCTTACATTGTCACTCAAGTTTCTACGAAAATCCTCGTGCCTTCGACAGGGTGACTTGTTCCTTGGTTCATTTTGAGCACCCACGTGCTTATAGACCCATTGCAATGAGATGGCAAATCCTCCCTGCCTCAGCTCCAGCTGCTCTTTTTCTTTGAAAGGAGGGCTGGGTAAAGGTGGAAGCAGATGCTACACACTGACTTCAGCAGCAAGATGTCTTCAGAAACTCCATGCTTGGCCATGTGTTCCGAACTCGGGTTACAACTTCTTGTCTCTGTTGTCCCACAGATGAGCTCTCTGTGGGATGAAAGATTATTTTTAGCCCACTCCATAATTCTGCTGCTTTCTCATGTGGCCCCACTAGCTTTTTCTTGACATAACGCAAAGGACAGTGAGCTGTGACTCGAGACAAAGCCCAAGCCCAGGGCAGACACTTTGCTGTTGAAGGCAGCACAGCCCTGAGTTAACTTCACCCCTGGTGGAGGCCGTGATACGTCAGTGAAGCGAGGAACTGATGCTTCCCCCAGAAGCTGGATTCCCCACCGTGCCCAGGTTAGATCTTTGTCGCTGCTTAGAGGCACTGACCAAACCGGGCAGCCTACTGTGCAAGGCACCATACAAATGTGTACAAAGAGAGCTTCCAGCCCAGGGAAGTTACAGTCTGAACATGTCAAGGTGGAAGAAGTTGTTGTCACTGCTGAGGAACTGAGATGCAGAAGGGCAGCCTGACTTGTTTGTCCCAGTTCTGTAAGATGGAAGTCAGAGCTCTGAGCTTTCTTGTTCAAGTGCTTTCATTTGTTTCCTGAGTCTTTCAGGGTCTGGTGAGAGGTCTGGAGGTACTTGCATGGTTCAGATATTCTATTAAAAGTGGACTTTGGACCTATTTCCAGAGAGTGATTTCATGTGAAGAAAAGGTCCTTTGCTGCATGTGAGCAGGGTCAGAAATAAGTGTGAAGTACGCATTTACTGAATCCAAATATCATGTAGGCATGGTGAGTAAAGGCAAAAATGCAGACTGTAGATGAAAATTAATACTTGAGAGACAGCGAGCAGTTGAAGCTGTAGAAATTTTCCCGTCTGAGCTCCTGGTGTGCCCAGGCCATTAGGCAGGGCAGAGCCCCCCTTGCGTTGTGGTTGGAGTGCCCATAGAGTGGATTCATGCCCTTGTCCTGTGCTGGGCTGCTCTAGTCTGAAATGAGTTTTTGCCTCAGTTTAAACGTTACAAAAAGCTGAATGGATTTTTTGTTTTGCTCGGTAGGGTTTAATTGCAAACGTTCTTGGGTTGTGTGAGATATTCCAGGAAGTGTTTCCAAGCTTTTGTATCCTGTCGTGCCCTGGGGAGTCTTTTCCAAAATCTTCTCCAGGAGTGTTTAAAGTAATCACAGGAGAGGCTCCACCCTGGAGCTGTACAGTGCCTGGTGTGCGCTGGGAGTGCGGGGTTTGTAGGAAGCATGATGAAGTCCCCACCCAATGTGTGTGTGCTGCAGTTTGCGTGGAAAGCTGAAGCTCGTGTAATCCAATATTGAAGCCTTGGTAACTTGTGGGATTGTTTTCTATGGCTGTTTTCCTAAGAGCTTGGCTAATTACATCCCATATAACAAAACACCTTCTTGTGGTTCTATTTCCTTGCTCATCCTGGCCACCACGCCAGAACTGGTATGGTCCCTGCAGGTAATCTGGCACGACAAATTCTTTATGGGCATCACATGGCTGTGACGGCAATTTGGTAATCACACATTTCTTTATTTCTATTTTTTTTCAAGAGAACAAGAGGAGCTTCTCTCATGGGAAAGCTCCCCATGGAACAGCCAGGGGGGAAGGAAGCTCTTCCACGGTTCATTTTGCTATGGTGGAGTAGGTCTTGAAGCAGAGGAAGATCATTTGTAATGCATAAAGTAGCAAGAAGTTCATGCATTTGATTTTAAAGGCCTGCTTCAACACAATATATAGTGAACTCTGCAAGGCATGCAGTCCATTAAATTCCTACTGGAGTAATGGTAAATCCCACGAAACACGAAAGCTGGGCACAGTAGCAAAGCCTCAACTTTGAGACAGTCGAGCTAACGACCAGAATAATTGACTGCGGCCTACAGAGACAGTTTTTGGAATACCTGTTAGCAGTAACACTTTCAAAATGGCCTCAGTCCAGCTTTTCCATTTTTTCTCCAGTACTGCACGTAGTTCATTACACTTGAAAACTTGCTGGTGCATGCAAAACTTGCTGGTGCATGCTGAGAGAGGATAACTTTTTTGAAAGCGCAGCCTGTCGTATTTAGTATTGTCAAAAAGAGCTGCTGTAAGAGGGTTGAAGGCTTAGCACTCATCTTGAGCTTAGAGTCTCGCTAAGAAACCTTCTCTAAGGCAAACCTTATCTTTGCTGAGATCATCCCTTCTGTAGGAGCTGAATAATCGCCTTGTGCTTCTATCAAATTGGCAGCACAGTGCCGGGTAACGCACTTGGAGCCAGAACAGTTGTGTGATACGAGCCATGGCTTCAAATGGCAAATGCGCTGATGACCTAAGGGCAAAGCTCCGCTTGCAGTCCCTCTATTGCTTAGGGCAGGACAGAAGGCACAAATAAATGCCTTGGCTGCTTTGGTGGCACGACACAAACAGTGACACCTCCGGAGCACGCTGCCGTGATGCCAAGTACACGTTGTCCTGCAGGGCTTTGGCTTCGCGATGCAGAAAGGGCATCTTGCACTGACCCAGCACTGCACGAGAAAGCTGCTGTCCTTCTCACCACTGGTGTCATGCCTGCAGTCACCACCAGCAGCAGTTTGGGTGTTGTCAGGGATGCTCCTAGCTTTTACCGAAGCCTCCTAGCTCTCGTGCAAGGCTCTCTTTGGGGCTGCTGCTCAGGGCTCTGTTGGAAGCAGTGACATGGCCGTTCATCATACCTCCTCAGGGCTTCTGGCTGTGCTTCTGCACGTGCACACAGCTGCTTGCTGTCTAACGACGTGCTCCTGAAAATATTTGTGCACAGATTTTTATATTCAGGGCTGGCGAGCAATGTACTTCTTGGAGCCGTTTCTTTTGCTCTTGTGTGGATCTCATATCTGCTTCTTCCCCTTCTTTGTTACGCTGTGCACTTCTACAGCCATGCTGTGCTGATCAGGTACATTTCTGATGGAGCTGTACACCTTCAGTTCTCACCATAGGCTTAGTACAGATGGATGTAGCAAAGAAAACGCTCCTCTCTGATCGAAATATCCTCCATGAGATTTCTCTCCTTAGAGATCCTCTGGGCACAACACGTGTTCAAAGCTGGAAAGTTCTTGTGACTTCAGACCATTTTTCTTGGTCCTGCTACTACCTTCTGGTAAAATTTGTGTGAAGCTCAGCTGTAGGAAGTAAAATAGCAAATGTTCCAGGCTGGCAATTGGTAAAAGAGATATGTCTTACTGAGGAACTTCAGTTATGTGGTTATTATTTGAGAGCCATAAACTGGATTTGGAAAGACATAAATTGTTATCTTTAAATGAAATTAACACTTCAGGTTACATCTGTAGGTCAGGGGAAGAAGGAAATGCCTCTTCCCTGGAGCTATCCTGCTCTAACTGGAAATGATGCTGAGAAGAGCTGCTATGCTGAAGGGCAGAGCCATGTCACTCCAAGCAAATTTTGGGCCAGTTTTAGAATTCAGTAAAATATCCACTAGGGGTTGGTTACATGAAACAAAGTGAAAAAGCTGATTAGATTTTCCACTTGTGACTGTGATGTAATCTCGAAGTGTGTATACAGTGACCTAATACTGCATTTGTGGAAACAAAGCCTAGCAGAGGAGTATTGCCTTATGCCATTACTGCCTTCAGCGTATGCTGTTCTAAATACACTGGACAGCTAGCTCTACTAAACAGACCAATAATCTCTTTTGCTTAATATAAAATATGGACTTATTAATAGAAAATATACTGTAAGACCTCATGGTTTGATAGGACACAGCACAAATACATACATTTTTCGTTGTTGCATCCCAAAGTATTATGTAAACAGCTTGTAGTCAAGCCTGGCAGCTCTTCAGCAGCAGGTATTGCTACTTCTACTTTTCAGGTAGGGAAGCAGAGGCACAGGTCAGGAGCTTCCACAGGGAGGCCTAGGGCAGAGGTAAGAGTAGTACTCAAGTCACTTATTCCTAGTATTGCATTTAAACACAGGAATCCCTTTTCTCAGAGCATCATGTTACTGTTCCATGGAGCGCCTCTGCCTGGGAGTTATTGGCTCAGGGAGGCTCAGGTTCTTGGAGTTAATTCCCCAATTTGAGCATCCCAAACTCTGCTGTGCTTCATGCTTTGTTGTGAAACTTGAGAGAAGCACAGGCACCCTCCACACCAGATGCCGCTTGGCTGAAGCAGGTAGATAAACCACAGCTTATCACTTATTAATGAGAAAGATTCATCGAATTGAGTGCTTTTGAAAAACAATCTATTTCCAGTGGGAATTCCTTACAGTGTATGGAACACTTTGGGGTATCTGTGCTTCTATTGCATCCAATTTGAGCAATGTGAGACACTAAGGAGCTTCAGCTATGAGAACCTCATAGTCTGAGTTTTTTTTTTTTTTCTGGCAGCATGCATGCCCCAAATATAGATTGGTATTCTTTGGTCAGGCCACCAGGACCTCCTGATAGGGTTATGTTAGTGTGGGGTACACGAGTTGAAAAAATGCCCAACTAGTAGTGTTCAACATGAAGCCTGGCAGCTTCCTGCATTCTGTATTTCTGTTGTAGTTCTGTTCTTCCTTCAGAAGGGAAAACAATATCTCCTTCTTGGTGATAGATGATCTCGGTCACTACATGGCTGCTGCTGGTGGTGTAATCACTCACCACTCACCACTTTCTGGCAAACAGGATACAAAATCAGGGAAAAACAAACAAACAAACAAACAAACAAAAACCTAAAACCATTCTGCATTGTTTCCATGGCTGCTAGTGACATCAAACAGCACAGTAGGAAGGACATAAGTACTATGTATCCCTTTGTTTTAAGCCTATTAAAAGGCTTCTATGGCATTTTATCTGTTAGTTGTCTTCCCATGTAGTCTTTGAACGGATCATAGGAGTATGTCCATCAAAAATGCGATTTAGTCAGCTGGAGAATAACTACATGAACACTGTGTACCAGGTATGCGTTACATGCCTGGACCATAACTTCTTCATGGAAATTGGTGGGCTCTTTGGAAATCCATATTTATACCCCAGCTGATTAGACATCAGATCCTGTCCTATAAGATCCCCTGGTAGAAGGCAAGGTTCAGGTGCTAGGCAGACTTTTCAAAGTTATTCAGGCCACAGAGTTTGCAGTAGGTAACCGATAAGGAAATGCAGCTAGTCTGCATTTGAAGAAGGATTTTTTTCTTATTCAAAATAGTTAAATCTATATTTTGATTTAAAAGCTATCACATTGTTTAAAGAACTTCATTCTGTAAGATCAATCCAATAAAGCACCAAAAGAAACTCCCTAAGACCCTACAGGTACCCATGTTATGCCTTCAGTTCCTATTAAAATTTTGTCTAATGGTGAGACAAAGGACAAAAGCTTCTTCCTCTAGCAATGACTGCTGTTTTTATTTTTTTATTTTTTTTTAGTGCATTCTCAAATGCTCAGCAGCCTGAGTCATTTCAGACTAGACAGCTACATTCCCTTAGGGAGACTGTTTTTACAGTCTCATTCTAGTAATAAGTCCTCTAGGATCCATCAGATTTGCAGGCCCCAAAGAAGATCCTACAAATCCTTCTTTAAGGTGATCATAAAACCTTAGGTAGATAGGATCCTATAAATTACAGACAAAGCTTGAAACTAATTTTGGATGGGAGATATCTATATATATGTATATATATATATAGTGAATTACTAATAAGACTGTGCAACATTTAACCCTTCTCTACTATGTCTAATTTTGGATTGAGTGTATTTTTGGTTGGTACCAGCCATTTTAAAGCAAGCAGTGGTATTTGGTGTAGTATTCTATCTCAGCTGCCAGTAGGTCTGACTTCTAATAGACCAATGACATTACAGCGAAGCATATTTGCTCTGCCTGCTAGCTTTATCAAAGCTGCTTTTGGTAGAGGTTACTCAGTACTGGATTTTCATCATTCTTCAGCCTTGACAAAAGAGGTGCCTTGTGGACGGATGTTGATACCCTCTTAGTAAGGGGTGACAGACTGTAGCCGTAGCTAGGTCTGTAAAGATGGAGAGGGAGCTGGTAGATTTACAAAATAATTTAGGTGATTAAATTAATTAGGTGGTTAGGAGCTTTTAGACAGCTTAGTTGCATCTTCAGGTACCTAATATCTTTACGATTCTCAATCTTGTTTAACCCCTGGTTCACGTGACTGAGTGATGGTATGTATTTGCTGATGCAAGTTGTGTGACTTGCTTACTTTCAGGAAATGCTAGATTATATTTCAAATAAGCATATACATTATAAAATTGACTTTTAATAACAAGCTGACATGGAAGTTCTAATGAAAACAATGAGTAATGTTTTGCATAGTTAATGGGAGAAAGATGTGTAGTTTCTGTTTCTCAGGAGTCTAATGGAAAGAACTGTGTGTTTATTTCTTTCAAAAGGTGAAAGTTATGTCTGCTCATCTGACAACTTCTTCAAGAAGGTGGAATACACCAAGAATGTCAATCCGAACTGGTCTGTCAACGTGAAGACGTCTGCCAACCAGAAAGCACCTCAGTCTCTGGCCAGCAGCAACAGCGCCCAGGCAAAGGAGAACAAAGATTTTGTGCGGCCCAAGCTGGTAACCATCATCCGTAGCGGGGTGAAGCCCCGGAAAGCAGTCCGTGTGCTCTTGAACAAGAAGACTGCCCATTCGTTTGAGCAAGTTCTCACTGATATCACTGAAGCTATCAAGCTGGAGACAGGAGTGGTCAAAAAGCTGTATACTCTGGACGGGAAACAGGTAGGAGATTTTACAGATGTTGCCTTTTATTTTCCTCTTATCTTGACACTTTGCTGACTAAGAGCAATTTTTGAAGCCTAAAATTAACCTGAGATGATCACTGCCATCTGTTCTCTTAAAATTCAGACTTCCCATGCCAGTGGTTAAGTTGCTAAATTTTCACTGATATTAATATCAAGTAAAGAATGCAGCCAACCGTCTGAGTGAAACAGATGCTTTGTCCTGCACGCCAGTGTGCAGTGCGTGTCTTCCGGACTAGCTAAATAAATAACATGGGGAGTTCGGCTCGCAGCCACCAGTTGATTTAGCTCTGAAGTAATTGCAGGAGCTCTCAAGCTCTGGATTCACTAAGTGAATGTGTTGTTTGACTTGCTTTGGCCTTGCTAAGATAAAGCAGTTGATACACGCATTCTCTTTTGGCTAGCTCAGTAATTAGCAGGAAAAATATGGAACTATGTTGCATTTTCTTGACTAAATGCATAAAGAGATAACATGCAGAAAGGGATTTGGGTCAAAAATATTTAGTGGGTTGTCATAATGTGCTTCATGTCTACATTTTCCTGGAACTGAATGACACATCTGTCTCTTATTAGCAGCTATACAGCAATAAGACATTTCATATTACTGTATCTATGAAAACACTTAAAGGAATGTGGAGGATAACTCAGAGGACTGGGAAGAGCTAGGTTCTTCAAGGAAAATTCTGAGCTTAATTTAATAGTTCTGTGTCTTCTGGAACTGAGAGATAATCTTATTTTTGCATCTGTTTTTCCTGCTCCACCTCTTGTGTTGGGGTAGGACACTGGCCATTCTAAGGTTTACTACTATTGCTTTAAATTAACTCTCGCTCCTGTCTTTGGAGAAAATTATTCAAATACCTTGCCAACACTAGGCAGTGTGTTCAAACAACATGTAGCCTTTACAAATGAAAATGTTCGTCCTTCCAGCACCAAACGTTTGTTCATGAGGTGTCCCAGTCCAGGTGCAGTATTTGGGAGCTTGAACGGAGCATGTCACTCTAGCCTGTTGGATATTCAGCACTTTTTCTTCATAAGTTGCATAGCTTATACAGGGGTGGGTGACTTTCCAGCTAAGCTGGCAGTGTGTTGTAAGTAAGCAGGGATACAGGGAGCGTTGTACTGGGAACCCTGAAAGTGGCTGGGGGAAGAGGGAGGGGCGGGACAAGTGATCCTTCCTCTTTGAGGAAAATGGTATGTGGGCACAAGACCATGCATCTTGAATCACGGCAGCTTTAAAAAGTGCTTGATGGATGGATCTGACCCGAAAGCAGTTGCCTCCTCCTGCTGACAGAGTGCTGTTGCACTGACAGTTGTGGATCAAGATCTTAATCTGAAGCACTAAATGGTTTCAGTTGTTTGAAATAGCCAACATGTTGGAGGTGAGGTGCTGCTTTGGACAGAGCATGGAAATAAGAATGCTTCATGAATTTGTCAGACCATTCTGTTCTCCTTCTCTAAGCTATTTGCAGGAGTAAGAATAGTTTTCCTCTCCAGCTCCGTGAGCAAGACTGAATCAGATGATAAGTTGGACTGTACTTATGGCCTGTTGGCTGGACCAGCCTGTGACATTGTGCTAATTCCTAAACAGAAATTTGGGAAATGCTGCTTGCTCTTCAGTTACAGATTGCCTAGAGAAATGCTGCTGCAGGGCAGAAAGCGATCCAGTGCTCAAGTCGCTGCCTTGCATGGGGACATGGCTGAGCATGGGGCTCAAAGATCTAGGGAATTTAGCAATTCCTACTGCAGACTGTTGTCCATAGCAGCCACAGACATATGATTCTCCTTGAATCCCAAAATAGAAGGCAACTTTGCTTTCCTCATAGCAAGCTCTGATACCCATATGGGGACTCGTGCCTTGGTACTTTGTTCACTGGGGTGGTGTGAGAACTTCACAATTGCTTCTTGTTGCAGGAATCTGATTTCAGTGAGTGAAGACACCCCATTCAGCTTGTTTTACTGGCTTTAAAATTCACCATTTTATGACGTGATATTTCATTGTGTTAGAGAGCTACCACCAGCAGTTTCACTGCATGCAAATGTGCATTTAGTATTGTGGTTAATGAGAGGAATGAGATTTTGTGATTTGACAGCAATGGAATGTTTGATATTTGTGGCATCAATTATTGTTGCAGATCCCTGAGGATCAAATCTATTTACCAGTGCTTTGTTCTTATTGGAAGGTTTCCTTCGATGTTTGTATTTTAATCTAAGTTCATTTGAAATCTCCCCCCCATGTGTGTTCTCAGGGTTGCAAGCTAAAGCCAGGAGCTTCTGCTGTGAGAGCAGTGTTTGCTGTTAAGGTTTCCATGACATACTGCTCCATAAAGTCTGACCTTCTGATGTGATACTAAAGGTTTTTGCATGTCTGAATCTGACATTAGAAAAACAGTCTTGAATGCCTAATTCTGACAAACGGCACTTTATTTTCAGGAGAAAATATTCATACAGAAGTGCAAGCCGCTCGCAGCTGAAATGCTGACAAGAATCCTGACAGTCTGTCTCTTTGAGTGTCATCAGAGGCATGTTACTCCCTCTGTTGTGAAACGATAAAATTTACGAAAGGAACATACAAAGGAAAATCATCCTTCCCCACTCCATGAACTGTAACTTAATGAGGGGAGATGATTATTTATAGGCATTTCCATGGTGCTCATCAGTAGAGTAATCAAGATGCTTTAGAAGTACAGACAGTAGTGGCAATGATGGAGTGGTGTGTAAATAATTACACTTCTCTGCACTGCAGACCTGCATTTGGAAATGAGAAAGCAGTTAATTGAGAGCCGGATGGGGTACATTTGAATAAATATAGCACTCAAAACAGCAGTGGGATGAGGTCATTTTAGGAAGTTGTGCTTCTTGTATCTTGGATTGTTGCCTTTTTGAGTACTGTTGTCCTTTTGAAATTGCTAAATTCGCATCTTGTGTTTAAGTAGCTTATTTCACTTGGTCTCGTGTGTATCTCTAATGCCTTGTGCCCAGTCTTGTCTGTACTCGAGCTCCTTCTCTTCTCGGAATATATTACCAGCTCTTGACAAAAGCCCCAGAACTCAAAAGGGGCTTCAAACTGTTGGCCAAAGAAGAGTCATGACAGAATCACAATAGACACTTAGCTTTTGAACTATTTTTATATGGCTGTATAGGATATGGTATATGCCAAAGAATTTGATGCTTTAAACAAAAACTTATACGGGGGATCACATTCAGTGTTTGATTTTATGTCTACAGGTTCTGTTGTGCTGAGATATGTATAATATAATTTCTGTGTGTATTCAGGATTGAATTTGGTGTGATCTGTGGGCCATGTTGGAAAACAGTTGTATTGGCAGATTCCCTTTTTTAAACTGTTAGTTATATCAGTGTCCCAAATAAGTCTGGATTCTTGGGAGCACCGGCTATTTTGTAAACACATGATGGCAGTTTCTTCCTCTTGTAGCTGAACTGAATTAGAAAACGGAATTTGAGTTTGTGGATGAAGTTGTATTCAAATATTTTGAATACAGTAGTCTCAACTAGAGCTTGCAAATGCTGTATAGATTTACTGTCCCGTTTGTGCTTGAGCTTCTCACTGTGGTGTACAATAAATAGGTGTTTGTAAGGAAGAGAGGAGGCTATTTCATGACTGACAGCCCATCTTCTTTCTGCGTCTTGCTTTGCAGGTGGTGTTTGTCAGCACTCATTCCTGCTTTAAGAAATGAACTGTGAAAGTTAATGTCTTCTGTACATACTGAACTTCTCTTCTCCTGCCCAGTCTTGCATTCCAAAGTCTGAGACATTCAGCAAGTATACAAAGAGATGTAGCAACAAAAATTAATGTCCTACCTTACATTAAGATACTTTCAGTGGTATGGAAGTCCTTCTAGTTTTTCCTCTAGCTGATATATTGCCATGTCTTAATTAACTAAATACTCCTTTCCATCAATTACTATCACCAAATAAGCAGAATAAGGTGCTGCTCAGGTGGTTTGAGCTTGCAGGCTCTAGTTCCCTATAGTTACAGAGATTCTGGTTAACAAGCAGGGCAACTGAATGTCTTCTTAGTCATAACAACATACGATGACCTCTTCTGGACTTCAAAATCTTCATGCACAGGGAGGAGTTAGACATGTGCTATTTATTGGTTTTTATCTAACCCAGACAAAGTGCTTCTGTTCCATCCGAGTGTTAGTTGTCTCGCTAGATGAAGTTATATACATTTTTATATGTCAGGGCACTTGTGACTGTGCTCCCGAAAGAATTTCTAGTCTTAATGAAATGCTCCCCTCTAGCAATCTTTGCTTTGATAAGGATTCCATGTGGCAGGTGATGAGTGGAGTTCATCTTTCTGTTTGCAAAGCAGATGCAAATGCATAGGAGGCCAGCCCACCTCTCCTGTCCAGAGGAGAAGTTGCCATTTCAGTTTAGATGACTTGCATCGCAGGAAGGGCAGCAGCAGCAAAGAGGGAGAAGCAGGATTACTAGGCTCACAGTAAGTTAAAGGTTGATACTTCCAGGTAACAGCTAACAAAGTAGTTGGTAAAGCAGCTTCTGGTGCTGCACTACTTGTAAAAAGCTACTCTGGATGTATCTATGCAAGCTGCACTTGAGAAACTAGATAAACTTTGGAGTTGCTGCATTGATTTTAAGCTGGTATTTGGAAAAAAATCAGTAAAATTTTCCCTGCTCAAGTGTCAGTGCTGGCAATGGACTCTGTTGCCAGGTTAGTGTAGCTCTATTGATTATATTTACTTTTGTTAATGTGACACAGGATGAGATTTGTACCAAAAATACAAATGTTTCCAACTGCTGTGACTTGTAGTTGATGCTCAGGAAGGTGAATAACTCCTAGTAACATCTGCATTGCTGAAGGATCAGGTTAAAAAAAAAACACACAACAACCAACCTTCCCTCTAGAGAGAGCCCTGCAGATAGTTAACTTACACCCTGAGGCATGAGGTTCAGGGCTTTAAAGCAAACAAATGGGTTTGCTTTGTTTGACACATCCTGCGGTAGGATGGGGAACTCCTCATCCATCTGAGACTTCACAACTGCCCATGTGGATACTGAAAAACTGCATTGAAGCAACCCCAGAACAAAGTTTCATGCACTGCTGCAAAGCTGGGGAAGATTTAGCCCCAAAACAAATGGGAGGGAAGAATAGGAGATGGGTGCACATGTATTTTGTATTCTGCCTCCTGCAAAAGGCTCTACAACAGCTGGTGCTAATGGGGAGAGGTGAGTCCTGTCTTCCTTCCCTGCTGCATAAAGCCGTAACAATGAAACTGTATCTGCTTTGCATCGTTCTCTTAGTCCTTTGTAAGCGCTTCTTGTTAACTGCTGAGATTTGGCAGGCCTTTCATAGGCCTCCCATCCTGATACCAGGACAGGTCTGGCTCAGCACTAGCAGAGGAATAGCCCAGGCGGATTTGCCCATAGCCACCTCCCCCGCCAGAGCATTTCAAATGAAGATTAAGTCCCTGCTTCATTCCTCCTCGTTGCATTTGCAGACTGCCCTGACTCAGGCTGTTTGTGTGAGATGATTCCTCACTAGCAACTGTCATGGCAAGAAGGGTAAGTAATAATGCATGGGCTGAAGAACTTCTGAACCCAAACCACTTACACGGCCAGACAAGGCAGCCTGGTTCTCTATCTTTAGGGAGCTCTTAGTCTAAGCTCGAAATTCAGCATTGCCTGATTCATGCAATGACTAGACACTAACACAGACAAAACCAATTAGTCCTCAGGTATCCCTCCAGGATTTGATTATACACTACAGTGAATAAGCCAGGCTTCCATGAACGTGTATCTAAGTACTTAAGATAAAATATTCAGAAGATTTTCTGAGATATTATTCAGAAACCTTATGCTTCTTAATTTTTGTTTATATAGGTCTGTAGGCCACAGAATCTGGGCTAAAAGGGCCTGGCTGGGACACCGATGTCTGCCCCAGAGTGGCCCCATCAGGCACTATTGCTGAAACCTTGCTAGCCAAACTACCTAGCTGGTGCCTTCAGTACGGTGCCAACTACAGACAGGTGGCAAATGCCCTAACCCTGTCACACTGATGCCGTGGTAACTGCTGCCAACGAGAGAACAGTGCCCTCCACCTCTAGTCAATCTGAAGAGTTACTGCTTTAAACAGGTTTATTAAATAGCTACAACTAAATAGCTGGTCAATTGTTTTGCATTGTAGTCTGTTTAAAAACAAGTCAACAAAGAGTGTCCTGCTTCAGGGATTTAGCAGATCACAATGTTATAAGCATTTTGTCCAATTCCTGCTCGTGTATATGGCTTTGGATCAATCCTTGCCAGAGGTGGCTCTGGGAGTAAATAATGCTTTGCCTCAGACCTGCTGCCCATGGCTGGAGCTGTTCCTGGAGCAGACAGATAAATTAGTAAATCAAGTCTTTCATTCTTATTCCCCACTGAGGACGGGCTGTTTGAAGTGTTGGGGTCTATGGACAGACTTCAGTCAGTTTTCCTGTCCTACTTTTTTTTTTTTTTTTTTTTTTTTTTTTTTTTTTTAACCTGGCTCTGTTGTGTGCAGTTTGAAGGTGACACTCTCAGAAAAGGTGACACTTCTTATTTTTTTGAGAGGCTGCCCTGTGTGCAGCCTCTGTGTGCTAATTCCCGTATTTATTAAAGCAGAAGCAGTCTGATCTCAGCAGCTCAAGTCTTGATCATGTCTCCTCTCATGTGGGCATTGGGGCTGATGTGATTGCCGTTGGTGTCGTCTCCAAAAAAAATCTCCCCAAGCCGTGTGCAGAAAACAGGGAGACAGCGAAGGAGCTCATCATCTTTAAACCTTTGGCAGATATTTTTCCATTGCTTTCCCTCAGCCTCCTGTTTTGGAAGAAGGTGTCGTGCTCCTGCTTGCCATCCAGCAGGCCTCTGGCACTATTTGTTGGCGTTTTTTTGTTCTGTAAACACTGGCAAAAGCTGTGATGACTCTATCGTCCACTTAAGGCAGTGAGAATCCAAGTCCAGAAGCAGGCTTCAGTGCTGCTTGCTAAAAATTGTGGGTTTTCTAAAAATGCAAGCCTTGCTAGTAGACATGTATTGACCGAGATACACATGAACACCTGCTACTTACATCACAGATGGCAGGCTGTCAAAATTATTGGAGGATGCAGTCAGATCTGACCTGGTGACCTAGAAGTACATGGCCCCTATTACTGAATCCTGGTGCTATTCACACCCCGAAAGAGATGTACGTTAAAAATTCAGTCCTCACCAGCATCTTTATTTTGGCAGTTCTTTCTGTCATAGACTGACATGTTCCCTTTTCACTCTGAATCCCAGGAGAGAAGAGGATTATTCACTGTAGTGCCAGAGGGTTTATCTAGGAATAAATGGGCTGAAAATGAGCAAGGGAAAATTAGGTTGAATATCAGGAGCTGAGACAGGCCAAGAAAGACTTCTATTTATTTTTTTTTTTTCATTGGTAATTTGTATCATTACGTGAAGCAGAAGATTCTGGTTGCTTTTTGGTCCTCAGGTAGAAATCCCATCAGTGTGAATAGGATACCTCTGAGAGGCAGCAGGTATGCTGAACGTATTCTGAGCAAACATCTACCTCAATGCTTGGAATCCAGTAGACGTCTCATTTTGGTCACAAGGTAGAAACAAATGCACGTAGTCTTTCCCCTGTGTACTGGGGAAATGCCCTGTTCATTCTGATGGGGCTGAGTCCTTAGTTCTTATGCTCTGAGTGGCATCGTGTACGGTACGTTTGCTCATGTCTCCCAACCTGCTCTAGTGCCCCAAAACAACAAACACTCCCCTGACCATACCCAGCACGAGAGACCTCAAGAATCTGATTGCAGTTGGTGCTGCATTCCACACCTCGTGGCAAGTTCCACCTCTTCTTGTCCGTCTGAATCCATTTGTTCCCTTCCCAGCTCTTCTTGGCCTTTGATCAAAAGCCTGTTTTCACTCTATAGTGGGTAAGCTACGACAGCTCATCTTCTTTTCGGAAGAGCTTGCACTAGCTCTGGGTAAGGCATGCAGCCAAACTGCAGGGGCTGGCAAGAAATAGCGTGATAGTGCTATCAGCCAGCACAACAGTAGTTCCTTCCTTGTCTCTGAAACTACACGCAAAACCGAACTAGTGATTTTTACTGTATGTAGTACGTGTGTCTTGATGGAGCCTAGGTGTTAGGAAATGAATCCATGGTACAAGGGGCACAGATTGAGCAGGAGAGCTTGTCCAGAGCCTCATGTGTTTGTACATACTGCAAGCATCGTTCAAAGGTCTCTGTTTGGGGCAAGTGATAGCGTTGCTCGTGTGCAGAGGATAACAGCTTCCAGCCACCCTTGTGTCTGCCAGGGGTGACGAAAGATATTGGCACAGAAATGTAATAAAAGCATGTCTAAAGGAGTTTAGGAGGAAAAAAGTTGGATCCAGTCCATCCAGATTTTCAGAATTGGCTAAGGTAGGCCTGCATATGTGGAGAAGTGCAAAGACAAGCCATGAAAGCTAAGGGCTATTCCAGCTTGTGTTCAGGGCTTCTCAAGCTGCATCGAATTGATTAGCATACAGAGCTGGAATTGCAGGCCTGCTCCTGGAAATTTGCTTAGCTCTGAATTCAGACTGAATAGGGAAAAATGAGCAAGGCTAATAACCAGAGCATTCAGCACTGCAAGCCAGGAGACACACCCTCTCCCCTGTGAACACAGCCTTTTCTGAATCAATAGACGTACTTCTCATTTTCTGGTTAACAGCAAACAGGGTGTGTAAGAGTGTATGGACGTGTATCTATCCCTGTAAATAAATTTTAGTGCTACAGGACACAACTCTGCAGCTCAGCTTGCTGTCCAAGTAATCAAAGTTCTCCTCTTAAAGAAACCCAGGGACTGTTGTGCTCTGAAGGTGAGAACCTTGAGTCATGTTAGTTGTTGTTTCTTCTTCTCTTACTCGAATAAACAAAAGGCATTTTAACAGAGTTTTTAACTGCGCTTTGAAAGCATATTTCATTACTTGTACATTATGCTTTGAAATAAATGCAAATCTTTGTTATTAACAGCTTTCAATTTATCCAGCTATCCTAAAATAAATAGGAAGTATGTATGTGTTGGTTCATGATGCTTTTCTATTGCTTTCTATCTTGAAAAATGCCACACACACATTTTCAGGACATTTTTCAACTAGTGAGTGTAAGATGTAACCTGTTTTTCAGTCATTTTTCTCTTCTTCCCCCAGTGGAGGACCTAGTTATGAACAAAAACTAGACATGGGGAGGATGAGATAATGTGCACCATTCATTAGAAGGATTTTTTTTTTTTTTCAGGGCATTTTGCTTCAGTCAGAATTGGCATGAGGGGTCAATCCTTCCCGTCCCCAGGTCTGGGCTGTTATCTGAAGGACAATGAACACAGCGAGCTTTAGTGGCTCTGCAGGAATAATTATGCAGCCAGTGAGCCTGCAGGGCAGCAGGGAGAGCAGGACTCCGAGCTCCCTCCCTGTGCTCCCCTGGCCTCGCCATCTGCTCTGTGCTGCCTGTCTGGGGCTCCGTCCCCTGCGGCTGCCAGGGTCCCCAGCGCTGGTGCTGCTGCTGCCTCGCTGCAGACACTGCTCCCTGGTTGGGAGGGATCAGTCCAAGCCACCACGTGAAACACCCAGCCAGGCTAACTGATACTGGGAGAGCAGCTGTCTTTTATTTGGGTTCTCTGAACAGGAAAGAGTAATTGGCTTAGGAAAGCATCTTGTGGCATGTGTGTGTTGCTGTGAAAGAAGCATTGCTTCGAGCTATCGCTACCCTCGTGCTCCAGACGTAACCTCTCGGGCCCTTCCCCAGGCCCTCGTGCTCATGGTGTTGCTGAAGGGTGACTGATGGGTGTACCCATTCTCCTCTGTAGGGCTGGTGCTGAAAGTTCCCTAGGAAACACACCTGATATACTAGATAAATCAACTGGAATGAAAGTTAAAATGAATCATGAAATACGCAGCATAACGCAGTATGAATAAATGGAAATTTGCAAGAAAAGCTTTCACTTTGTTAATCTATTAACACAGAGGAATGGGACAGTGGCATGGGGAGAGGGAGAGAGCCAGTGGATATCTGGACTTAAACTCATGAGGAAAAGCTGTGTTGAGAACTTATTAAGGAATATAAAGTAGTGAAGTGAAGGGAAAATACTATCACAGATTGGAGACATGTTTAGAAGAAACTAGGGCAAAAATACAACTTTTTTTTTTTTTTTTTTGTCAGTAAAATTAAGTATCAAGATATCAGTGTTTTTTGTCTTGAGTGATCTGGACATGGATGTTCTTGGTGAAGAAGATGAAAGAATTATTGCAATAAAGCAACTTTGGAGAAAAGTGGGAGACTTACCAAGGTGAACAGGCAGTGTAACGGAAGATCGTTAAGTGCAAAATAATGCACAGTTCTAGTAATTACTCTTATACTTGGCTTTTAAATTAAATATAATTATTCAGCAGAGAGGATTGGCATTGATGAAACAGGCTAGTACCATTGTCTTAGCAGAGATTCAGAACAAAATAACATCCTAGAACACACAGCATGCATTCCAAATTTAGAAAGGAACATTCTTTTAAATGCCCTTCCACTTTACTTCTCCATGTTTGCAAGTGGCCCTCAGAAGACGGAAGCAAATAAATTCTGCCTTGCAGCTCTCCAATCTTCACTAGGAGGTGTAGGATAGCATAGAAAGGTGTATGGAAGCTCCTTTGTGAATGCATTATGCTAGGAATGGGATATGGGTGAAACACGAAGTAAGTTGAAGTGGTCAGTGTGTACCATGGAGTGCTCAGTGCTAAATCACCTGGGCTTACGTGGCTCTTCATGGCTTCTACGTTGTGGTATATGCCTATGAATATGAAACTGGGAGTCTGCCTGCGCCTGGGGTATCAGAATGACATGGCACCCAGTAAGGTAGCTTCCTTTGGGGGTCCAGGGTGTCTAGTTATGTAAAGAGGTTGAGAGAAGCTGTAGCTACACTGATGGCGAGTACCATCTATACTAATACTAAAGACAGAGGTGACTTCACCCCACTGCGTGATGAAACATTTGAAATGGTTTTATCAGAACTGTGTCGTCCTGTTCTTTACATTTGGGGCACAGAAACTGAGTGCTTGTTAAAATCCTGCTCTTAATGAGTGCTTGTCCATTCTTCAGTCAAGTGTGTCTTATAGACATTATCTCGGGATTTGTAGCATCTGTCAACCACTCCTTTGATATGTCTAATTTTCACACTTTGTCTTTATGTCTCCAAAATAGTATCATCGGAGTGGAGAGGAATTATGCCCTTCATCCTGCTTTCCATTCTGCCTGGTATTTACAGGAGTCTGTGAAGTATTTTAATAATGGAAGCAGAACCAAAAAATGCAGTGCAGCTATTTCAACATTTCAATAATTTTAAAGCTATTTGGGGACGTATGTATCAGGCTAAGAAGCAAAAATCTGTTTGAAAACTTAAACCTGAGTATCCTTCCATCATGGAGCTCAGCTGCCTAGAAAGGCAGTAAGAAGACTGAACTTCTCTTCCTCAAAAGTGCACGTATCAGGAACCTTATCAACTGCTGGCAGACTGCAGGATTACATGTAAATTAAGTGTATCAAAGAGTTGAGCTAGATAGCCAACGTTAGGAGCTATGAATGTTATTCCTGCCTACTTGAAAGCCCTTCATTATGGATTAGAAACAAGAACTTACATCTCTTAATACCGTCTAAAAATTGAGGCATATTTTTGCTTCCAGTGAATTTTAATATCTGAGAGAAAATGGGATGGGGGATTTTCCTTCACTTTAGACAACCCTAGTGAGAGGGTTGCAAAACGCTCATGTGTCACACTCCAAATGAAAGCCATAAGGCTGCCTGAATTTGTGTAAGAGTCTTGATAGAGGCTGTTGGTGAGTGTTATTTTTAGTTCTCTAAAGCAACAGAGATATTTGCACCCTTGGCATTTCTTGCAGGTTTAAAGTGGATCATTTTCTGAAATGTCCGCTTTTCCTTGAATTTTTGTCCACCTCGTGAGATTCTTCATAAAGTTTTTGCACCGCTGTTGGCAGCAGGTAGCGATTTAGTGCCAAACAGTGCAGCATTGCTCCATTTTACAGTGTTTCTTCAAAATGCTTTCTCTTCCAGAAAGCAGATGCTGGAAACAATCCCATCTGATCCTGATACTCATTGTTTGGGTTGTTTCCAGCTGCATGTGTGAAGCGTTCAGCTTAGTGTAAAATAGGCAGTAAACAAGGAAAAATAAAGTTAAGCCCAAAAGTGGATACACTGCGCTCTAACGTACAGATCTCCTAATATTTAATACGGGTGAAAACCAACCTGTGTGTGTGTTTTTTTTTTAAGCATAACTCACCAAAGACTTACTTTCAAAAGCAGGAGGTAGACGATGCTACAGGATATATTTTATATGATGGAAGAGAGGCAGTGTGCTTCAGATACTCAAGCAGCAGAAGTGGGTCTCAGGGCTCCTGGCATCGCTCCCACATTGCTCCCATTTCAGCTGCAGTGTGTGACCCAGGTTTAGGCAATTAATGTGCCATTTTCAGGTAGGTGTGATTTGCCTCATTTAAACTCATGTGGAGACTGAAATGAGGTTGTTAATTTGTGTTTAATGTTCAAATTCAAAAAATTTTTCATGTCCTAGCTGTTTTTTTTTGGTTAAAAAAAAAAAAAAAAGACTCAGCTGTAAGACTTAAATGATACTACAGATTGCTTGGGGGATGATATAGGCCAGGTATCTCAACCTCCTTTTTTTTCTTTTTTAATCAAGGACTGCCCAGATTCTGTAAGAAGAATAGCCACTACCTACTTCTAGCAGTTTTCTAAGAGCTAACATGGCTACAGCAATCAGTAAAGCATTGTTGACAGTTTGAATGTTCATTTATCAACCCATTTTTTCTCCCATTTTATTGATTCCCTGCTGGCGTGCATGGGGATTTGCCTGTCTGCTTTGCTTTCTTTGCCATATTGTTCCAATTATCAGATGATCTTTTTTCACTTCCACTTGCCTTATATGTAGGTTTAACTTACAACTGGGACAATAGAGCCGTCTTGGCAGAGGTACTGTGGACCACCTTGTGCTGGTTTTTGGACCACCAGCTAAGGCTGATGAAGAATACTAAGTCTCAACAGCATCATAACAGACTCAATCTCTTATCTTTTCATTGTGTCCTGATATTGTGCATGGGATACCTGAGTTCAGTACTCCAAGGGTCTGGCTTCTAACACAAAACAAGCGTCCGGGTTCTGCCCCCTCAGCGGGTGAGTCCCATTGACGGTGATCTCCTTTTTTTTTATCTGGTGCTGTATTTAGGCCAGGAGACAAAGCAGAGATTGATTCGGTCCCAACCTTTATCCCCTTCACATGTGCTTCCTTTCCATAAGTCATGCTCTCACTTCTTTTTTGTCGTCTGGCAGCTGCAAGGGCTGGTTGCTTGGTGACGCTCTCAGCAGCACAAAGAGCTCTCAGCTGGGAGGCCAGGTCTGCTGCCCACAAACAGCTGGGATAATTTTATTTGTCTTTCTCTTGTTCCTGTTAATCGCAGGGAGCTGAATCAAAGTCAACTTGTAATAGAAATGGGAGCACCATCAAATGCTTTTTATGGCTTCTTTAACATCCACCTTTTCTGCCTGAGTCAGAGAAGTGGCAGTGTGTGCCAGAAATGGGCTGGTATTGCACAAATGGAGGAGGAAAACTGAAAGACATGATTTCCAGTTCTGCTTCAAATGGGATTTTACCAGACCCCATACAAAAGCAAGATGTCAGACTGTGTTTTGGATTTATGAATCGTTGTTCCTTAATTTGATGTGTGCCTGGTTGCTTGTTCTTTATAATAATCGTAAGCTGTGTGGGTCACATCTATGAAATAGCTGCTAATGACTTTCTTTTACCTCAGAAGGATACACCACTCAGACTTCACGCAAGAGAAAAACAATGAATAACTTCCAGAGCTGAGAGTGTTGTGATTTAATGATCTGGGCAAAGGTCTTGGTTTTATGAACTCTGGTTTCTTATTACTGCTCCTATGTAGGCTATGGCATCTCAAGTTAATAAGAACTATTATTGTCTCTAAAGAGATTTTGAGGGGGTTGATTTCCACTTAGGCCCAGACTTGGTGTACCTGGCTGCACGAAGGTACAGAGGGAGAGGTGACAGGGGACGAATGCTGCTCGGCTTGCACTTTGCAGCACTTCTGAAGCCAGTGCCAGCATCAGGCATGCGCGTTGGGTCTCGGCCGAGCATGCCAGCTTAGAGGCATCAAAGCTCTTAAGCACGTGAAGAGCTTCCTGCAGGCTGGCTTGTGCAGAGGTGCTCACGGGGTTTGAGAAGCTGTGTTCACCACTTCAAGGGGAAAGGCAAGAAAACTGCCAAGGCTGAAGCTGGTCTCTCCTTACTTCTACTGTTACGGTTAAAAATGGCCACTGAATGTATTCCTAAATTACTGAGTCTATAAACTCTGCTTCTGCAGGACTTTTTTCTTATTTCAGGTATAAATCATAATAAGATGACTCCCATCAGGTGTTAATTTTATGCTTTGGGGTAATTTAATTATGCAAGTTGCTATACAATGCTAAACGGGTAAACACTAGCACTGAATATTTATGTTTGGCTGATGAAGCATACTGAAGTGGATAAACAAGAATATAATATATTACATACGCTAAAGGATCCGCTATTAAACTCACAAGAGCAGAAAGCACTATAGGTTCATGGTTTTTCTTCCTTGATGAAAAGCCCTGAGGTTCAAAGAAATAAAAGTATCTTTGGAGAGTTTGGGCTGCTCTGTTCCTAGGGCTAAGTGAAGGAAGATTGAGGAATGGGAACCGAAGCGGAAATGTACCTGCTTACCACTGCTAAATGTAGCATGCAGAATTGTCGAGGGAAAAGACTAAGTTTGTGGAGCAGTCTTCTGATCCGATCATGAAAAGGAGGGCTCTGAATTTCAGTTCTTCATCTTCATGAGTTGTAATAATAGGTGTTACAGCAGGCACTTTGGGTTGCTTTGGTCCATTTTTTTTTTCTTATGTCCACATGCCTGCACAGCTTTACCTTTCATGGCCTTACTACATAAACCATTCAGTGAAGAGCAACTCAGACAGTATTTTTTTTTGTTAAAAAATGTGTTTGAGCTATAGTCTCTCTTTTTTCTTTTTTCTTTTTTTCTTTTTTTTTTTTTCTTCCCATTTTAAATGACCTCATCACTCTAATCTATGTACTTGTGCCATAGTTTTCATCCCTGAGCTACTGCTTCACAGACTTTTTTTTTAATGTGTAGTAATTCCTTGCCTTTCATCAATTCCAAATCTAACAGTTTTTCTTGTCTCCTACCTTCTCATTTCCTTCTACAGATGTAAATGTATGGAGGCAATAGTCAGGACAATCCTGTAGCTCATTCTTTAGTGTTTAGAGTGATCACTGGAGGGATCAGGGACTTTGCCTCCCCACGCAGCACCATGCAAAAAGACAGAAGTGTATTATTTGTGAAGGAGCAGCTTTCCCCCTCCTCTGAAACATCAGCTATTAGCCCCTGCAGAGGCTGTGCACCAGCCTGTGTACACCAATGAACTGATCCTCTGTGTCAAATCCTTATGTAAATGCAGCAGCCTAATCCTCTTGCCCTAATAGGAATTTCACACCTTAATCCTCACTATGAACAGGGGCAAAGGCATTCCTACTAGGCAGTTCGATGCATCCTATTTTGAGAAAAATCACTGTATGTGGGCTTGTGGAAATAGGGGAACTGTAGTCCCCTGTTTGTGTGGAAGACTGAAGCATGTCATTCTAATAGAAGCGAGGGGATTATGTTCCTAAATTGTCAGTGGATTTCAGGGGATTTGCTACACCAAATGACACCATTAGCCTCCCAAGTCCTTCATTTTGCCCCTGGCCCTGACTGGCTCTTCTTGCTTTAGCTGGAAACGCTCCCTGGGTGATAGAGTTGACTCTACAGGAGGGGGAGGAAAAGAATTCTCTCCTGACCCCTGCAGCCATCCAGGTTATGCCTCGCAGCTTGGCACTGCTCCTTGTGTGCTGGGCTTGCACTGCTCGAGTTGAACGAAGTGTCAGTCAGTGCGTGCGGTGTCATTCTGCATAACCCCCTGCTTTATGTTGTTACGTAACCTCAGAGAAGGCTGAATTGTAGCAGTAGCACACAGGGAGCCTAGACAGTGCCCTGAACTCAGCTTTGTCTAGCTACATGTGATTTAATCTCTCAGGTATGGATACTTATTTCTTAACCAGCTGCAGGGCCTCATCCAAAGCGCACTGAAGTTTCCAGAAGACTTTCACAGGCCCTGAAGACCACTTCAGCGTGACGGTCCGATGTACTCAGGGCATTCTGTGACAGATGGGGTGACCAGCCTTGTTCCTGAATTGCCACCTTGGAAAAGAAAGGTGCAACAGCATTCTTCATGCCACAGCCAAGAATTAATTGCTTTACACAGAGAGCATCAGACTCAGACCACAGTTGTACCTCTTCTGCTCCTGGTTTCAAAGATGATGATGGGTGCAGATCAGGCAGCTGGATGTGCTGTTACTCAGCGTCGTTCCCCCAGCCTGTTTGCGAGATGCCTCTGCTGCACGCACAGACAGGGTGGGTCTTAATCAGCTGCGGATCAACCACTAACACGGAGCACAATGTGTGCACAGCTTTACAAGCAACTGGGGTTTGCTGGCCATTTGGAAGAAATGTGTGCACATGCGTCCTGTTATTTCCACTGCCAAAGTTTTTCCAAACCAGCCTTTTGTTTTAGTTTATTTCTCACTGCAGAAGCTTTTCATTCCTTGTCCCGTTCTCTTCTTGCAGTTCCAGTCTCTCTTGTCTGCTCTTTGTTTGCCCTGCTGTTACTAGATGCTGCAGTTTGGATTTGCCTCTCACTGGTGCACGAACGAAGCTCCTCAACAGTCAGGCCTTTATATCTATTCTTTGCAGAGTTCATTCTACTAGTGCCACCCTTTGAGCATTTGCATCCAAAATGCCAGTGCACTGTGTCAAATCTACCACTGCACAAGACAGCCTGACTTTGATTTTTCCCAGGCCAGCTGGCTGTGGAAAGTTTTGTTCTTTGCAACTCTAAAAACTTGTGTTGTTTTAAATCAAATTTGACTGTAGCTCACATAAACATTTGTGGCTTTTCCTTCAAAATGATATCACTGTCCCAGCTCGATCCTGTGGAGTAAGGACTGGAAAATCCACTTTATGGCAAACTATAATTTAAGAGTCAGCAATGTCTCATATAGCAAGAAATGCAGTTTTGGAGGTAACTGTTACCCAGTTATTTAAATGCTTCTGTCATTTAGAATAAACCCATCTGTAACAACATAGTAACCCCAAGAGCTCTATTTTTTTCTCTCTCGTGCCTGTATGTAGCTGAAGTGACCCGTGTCCATTCAGCCCCATGGAAGGGCCATTCCCTCACGCAGGTGTCCCTGTCCTGGCTGGGTTCACTCCGTGACACTGAGGAACCCCTGAGAAACCTAGAGGAAGCTGCAACAGTTATCAAGTCTCTGTGTGGATCTCCTGCAAATGCAGACTTTTCTGGGCTTTTCTGATGTTTTTGATAATTGCATGTCATTTTTGCTGCCTGACTAAAGAAACGTTGATATTTCCTGTTTTGATGCCCTGCACCAGCATTTTTTTGTACTAAAGAGTACCAAAGGTGCCTAAACTGATTGTGTTTGTCTTTACCACATACCTCAGCCAAAGAGCTTAAAAGAATTTATTATGAAAATTATAAGGAAGAACAAAATATTTCATTGCAAGTCAAGCCAGAAATGACAAAATCCAGAAATTTCTTCCAGCCTCACTGAATCATATCTTGAACGGAGCTCCAGTACCTATGTCCAACCTGCATCTCAAGCCAGTACAAGGAAGAATTGAAAAGGGAGGAGAAATGTTCACTCTCTCCAGGCCTTCCCAGTTCTGATTCCTCACAGTGCACTTCACTGATACTGTCCTGTGTTGCTTTGTGCTATCTATCTCAGCTCTTTCTACTTGTTCTCACACAAAAATAGTATCTCTTGTTGATTGCAAAAAAGTATATGACTATAGTGCCTTCCCAACATTGTACCAGATTTAAAATGGTAGCTGCAAGATAGAAACCATCCTAGAGAGCCTGTAAGCTTAGGGAGAAAAGAGCCTGTGAAGACTGGGAGCATCCCTGTGGCTCCAGGTGTGACAGCCACGCTGTTCACAAGCGCAGGGTTTAAACTCAGCCACAGGCCAGGCTTTTTTAACTCACTTAACTAGTTTGTACAGCCGGGCTAAGGCTTCCTACCTTGCCTGTAAAATGAGGAGTTACACCAGCTGCCAGTACAAGGGGCTGGTGAGCCAGGTCCCCAGCAGTTGCCCATGAACCTCGCTCAACACGAGGCACTCCCAGGCACCATCCTAACGGGGGCTCAGCAGCAGCACGTGCACCGCCAGCAGCTCCCGAGGGCATCACGCCTGAGGCAGGTGCCATGCTGCTGGGATCCCAGGGGCAGCAGAGATTCAAATAGCCACCGCCACACCATTTTGTAGGGCCCGGAGTGCATCTCTTCTCGTGCCTGCCAGATGGTGCAGAGGGATCTTTGCCTTCCCCTCTGTGCTCTGTCTCATCTGCTCCAGCTGCTAACTGCAGATCTGGGAGGGGGCTCGATTTCCCTGCTCCTTGCACATCAGTGAAGTTGATGGCAGGTCACACTGGGCTCTGACTGGCGTCCTTTGGGCATCTCGCGTCAATATTTGAACACCTCCCTGACACGGTTAGCTATTTGTGTGCTGCTCTTGGGTCTGGTCTCAATGGGAGACACAGGGGGCTGTATCCTCAGCTACCTTTATTTGCAAAGGTAAGGTGGGATACTCTAGGTTTTTATCCCTTTATCTGGATATTTGGGAGGAAGATGCTGAATTCTCAGTGGAGAGCTGTAAAAGAATTACTTGTGGCTGGCACCCGTGTAATTCTCCCTGAGCTGGCACAGTGGTAGAGATGCTATTTCTGACACCACTCGAAGCAAACATATTCCCAAAGCACAATGTGTGTGGGTCTTGAACTTGCAGAAATCCATTAATGGGGCTGGCATGGGAGTTGCCTGGCTGTCACATGCTGGGTTGTGTTTGCAAGAATCCTGTTGGAAAAATAGATCCTTCTTGACAATAGAGCATCCTCAAAGCACCATTTTAAGATGCTGTAAATGGGAAGGTCTGAGGTGCTATTTGCAGAGCAAGAAAGCCTGGAAAGCTCTATTAAAAGCAGCGCAGATTTATTGATTTATACTAGCTGATAATCTGTTCCTAAAGCTGCTTTTTAAGCCAAGTAATGTATTTATTATTGCTTCTCCTCATCCTTCCTCACACTGTTGTTTCTGTCACTTGCTTAAGTGCTGACAATTTAAAAAGGCATTAGGAAGGGGAGTGTTTGGTGGATTTAGAACATGATACCATTAAAAGGAGCATTGTTCTACCAGTCTCAGCAATTACCCCGTTTCCTCTTCAGGGCAAATCTGTCATTTTATCCACACAGGCACGAGATTACCACCTTGTGAAACGGTATGACAATTTTCTCCCAGACCAATTACAGCCAGCATCCGTTGCTGCTCCGGGCAGCAAGCTAGGTGTTTGTCTACCTCATTTCTGCAGTGGAAAAATAAATATGCAGAAGGAAAATCTTTCCTGACTATTCTGACCTGAAGAGGTCGGAACAGTTTTTAAGTAACTGCATCCTTGTAGCACACTTTTCCCAGCAGAATGCAGCTCAGTGCAGCCAGCCTGCCAGCGCTGACCATTCAGCATCTCTGCTGACATGTTAATCACACCCTCCTCAGCAGCCTGCCCGAAGCAGCAGCAATGATGTAACCGAGCTCCCAGCAAATCCTTTGTTTAAGCAGTTGCTTCTGCTCAGTGGAAAAGCTGAGCCGCTTGGGCTGTGGCAAACGAGCTGTGTTTAACAGGAAAGAAAGGGCCTCCAAGAAATGACTTATCCCGATTGCTGTAGAAGAAAAATTTTCCTCAGAGGTGCTTTCCTAATTCTATTGCTTTTGTTCTGTTTGCACGGCTGGGAGGGACTGTGAGCCATCCACGATCCTGCTGTTGAAGGCTTTCCTTAGCTCAGGATACAGCCCCTTTTCCTCTGCTCCATCAGCAGGGGGGTAAGGGAATTAGCTTTAGATTTGATTTTGGCTCAGTAATTCACAGGGCATTTACAGAGATACAGCACGCAGAGCAGAGCAGGGAGGCAGTGCTGAGGTGTCCCTGCCTCATCAGGGGATCTGGTATGCAGAACTGGACTTTATCAGTCCAACCAGCTCTCCGTTTACATGGCAGGAAATAGATTTCTGAAGAAATTCCAGATTTCCTCTATTCCTATGGAGGAAATTATGAATCTTTACTTACTTAGGAGACATCTGCTCCATGCTGTTCTCCACTTGTGTGCTGGGCAGAGGCCGTTAACAAGCACGTACCTCTAACGCAGTAACAGGCTGTAAGGGCACTGAACCTGCTCAGAGGGGGATGAGGTAGGAATCTGATTCATGTGCTGAATGGAAAATGGTTGGCGAGAAGAGAAGAAGAAATGGTTGAGAAGCAGAGTGCCATGTCTTGAACTTCCAAATGTGAGTATGGTTGTACCAGAAAGCTTGATGTGCTCACCTCAGAGTATCAGCTGCTACAAACCGGGGGCTTGGCCCCAGCTGGATAATTTGTAAACATGACACACCTCTGATTTAGCAGAAAGACTTTTATTTTCTACCTTCCTTTGTGGTTTGCACTTGCCCTGTATTGGTGTAAGTCTCTGAATGAAGCTTGTGGCTAGTGTGATCTAAGGAGAGGTCTGGTGTGGGTTCGTTCTCCAGAGCTACAGAATCAGCAGTGAAAACGGGGCTCTTCTGCTATGGTGGCATCTCTCAGGAGGCAGCCTTGGTTCACACAGGCTCTCGTCAAGGCGCTTCACCAGCTTGTGTTCGTACAGCTGCCGGGGAGGTGGTGAACAGCAGCTTCCACGTGCAGCTGTGGAAGCTGGAAAGGAAGGACATGTGTCTGCACACCCCAATGGGCAGAGAAGTCAATCTCAGAGAAATAAAACACGCATCAATCGGGTGAGCAAAGGGGGGCCTGAGGGGCATGGTGCTTCTTTCTTGCAAATGTAAATGCTTATGAGGCTTCCTGTACAATAGGTAGCTGTGCACAAAAACACAGCTGCTGTGGGTAAAGGGGTTTTACACAGCTACCACTAAAGGCCAGATCCCCTGCGGGCAGTACAAGTGTCCTAACCTGAGAAGTTTATCTTATTCTCTTGCACAGGTGTATCAGCAAGGTTCAAAAGTTTTAACTGTTTGGTTATAAGAGAGATCCAATCCTATTGTTATTTCAGCCTTACTGAATAGGTCACCGGCATTTGCTCGCTAGAGTTTGGTGTGAAGGGACTTAGAGTGCCCTGCCCTTGCTCTGCTGGGGTTTTGCTCATGAGGAGCAAGGAAAGTAAACAGTACCTTTTTCCTTGGCACCTGTATCTGTGCTACTCCAAGACTTATCACAGGGGGAATCATAAAGTATACTGGATCTTGAAAGCTTAAACAATATTACTAGGAGGTAAATGTCTGATGCCATATTTACCTAGTTCAGTGCATTCGGCCAGGTTTTCCTCCCCTTTTCTCCAGCTTTTATATAAATTGGTAGACTGAGGAGTAAACTCAAACGGGATTTAGCCCTTGAACATCAGTAATCAAATTTAGCATTGTAAGACAAGCAGTATTTGCTTTGTGGGGTGTTGCTATAATGACTCCTCTTGCTTTCTATCCATCTTTTTTTTTTCTTTTTTTCCGCCTGGGATACGAAGGCATATGGCTATTGAAGTATGCAAGTTACCATGAGAATTGGGCTTTTTTTGGTATTTGCACAGAGGAAAGAAAAGGTGTGTAGGGGGGTTGTAAGTGATATGCTGACTTAATGCAAATTAGTCTCGTTTATTTGCCTGAAGTAATGGAATAAAAGGAAAGCAGGGGAAGAGGAGCCAAGTCATTTTCTTGTAGGCTGCAGGAGGGAAGTTCAGTGCATCTGGAAGGCAGCAGTGAAGGGGGAGAGCCTTTGTAATCGAACTGGCGTATGGCAAAAGAAGTGCAGTGGCAAATTTGCGTCAAAATAAGGGTGCTTTCAAATTGAGCTCAAATTCAGTAATCACAGGTGCCAAGTGGATGAATTTAAGTTAAAAGCTAAGAATTGTTGTGATTACTGTGGTTACTCTGGTTGCTCAGATTGTCCCAGCAGGCGGCATGAAAGATTAAAAATTTTAATGCAAGGATGGTGACAGAAACTCTGTCTGACAGAGAGACTCCTGGTGACAGGAATCTGGAGTGGAAAGTTCACACAATGTTGATGAAATGGAAAAGCACTTGCAGTTCAGTTCAATATAGAACACTCGAGTTCTGCAGTCCTCAAGAAATGGATGATAATTCGCATCAATGGATTTATGCCTCAACAAAATAGGATTACTTTGGACAAACATACCTTTTGATTTGGGGGAAAAACAAGAGTACCTGCCAGAACAAGTAATTAGTCCAGCATAACAGTATTTTAGGCACCTCATGGTTGGTTAGGTTATTCAAGGGAGAGCAAATTAAAAATCTAGGAAAAGCAAGTACATTTGGAGAGCAGCATCAGATACTGGTGTTGGATATGGCAGGGAAAGCTGCATCCTCAGGAAGGACATGGTCGGTGCAGCTCAGGTACATCACAAAATAAGGCTGTGTTGTTGTCCTCATTGTGCAGATAGAAAATGCTCAGGCAGATCCTCAGGCTGGCCAAGTGCCCTTCCCTCCCTCATCTCTCCCTGCCTCACGCCCTCAGCCTGGCTTGCCGAGGTCACGCAGCAGGTATGACAGAAAGGAGGTGACTTCAGCATCCTCCCCTCTCCACATCGCTGATTCTTTCCCTCGCCTTTCTCTCTTCCTCTGCTAACGTAATGCTTTTCCCTACAGCACATGGAAGGCTTATTTCTATTTTTCCTTGCCAATTAAACTAAACTCCCAGCTGCATTGTGCACAGCTCTTACAGTATGTGCACTCCCTGCCTTTTCAAAATTGCCATTCCCGGACAAAGCATCCAGGCAAACTTCATTATCATGTGAGGACTTTGGGGAGAGGTCAATTAATCCTGATTCATCCCCGGAGAGCTGCGAGGTGGAAGCCTGTCTGAAGGTGTGAATAGCTGAAATAACTTGATTTTTTCACAGCCATGAAATGCACAAAGAATTCCTTGTGGGAAAGAGGCATGTGTGGAAAATAATACAAGATGAAAGAAGAGGAGAGCTAATGCACTGGTGACCTGAGGCTGGGGTTACTACTTGCCCAAGTGTGGTGTGGCGGGAGAGCATTTTTTCTACATCATCCGTCTGTCACAAGGAGCACAACGACTTGAAAGACCAGGAGAAAGAGAATGAGATGGCTGAAATGGAGTCAGCAATACTTTTTCAGCACCCTTTGCAAATATCACAGCTTACTATTTATTCTATTTATTATACAAGAATAGTGGAAGATGTTTTTCAAGCTTTTTACTTATTTATTTATTTATGTATTTTTTTGGTGATATGATTAATGGCCTTGCCTGATAGTGGGGGTATTTGGAGGCAGGGAATACCCTGGCCTTCTGGCAGTAGGAGCAGTTGGATGTCTGCACTCCACCTGCCCCAGCTGGTGCTCTGAGGCACTGTGTGTTCACCCGTAAGGGGTGGGGACAGGGTATCTGCTCAGGGTTTTTATCCTTGCATTTTCACGGTAGATCTCTGGAACATCACTTGTGTCTGTCTTCTTTAGCGGTGTGTGGATAAGGATGTGCAGTGGATGGTGGGGAACAAGCTGCATTGCTTTGCCTTCAGTGAGATACCGAAATGCCTAATTTTAGTGAAATTCAGTCAGTTTAGGATCAGTGCTCTGCCAGCCAAAGAGCAAACTAGCTGGAGCCCATCCAGACAAGATGCTGGTCAGCAGCAGGATTGTGGAAGGGGTCTGGAGCCTGCTCTCAGTGCACACTTATCACCGCCGGATGGGCTTTGTGCTTTGCTTTGCCCAAGTGGTTGAGTGTCTGTGATACACAGCCCCAGGAGGCTCCTGTGGCCATCTGCTTCTGGAGAACTGGGTCTCAATACACTAATCCATCCTTCTGTAACCTGTGAATTTGGGCTTTGTTGTCTTGTGTTCTTCTTTGGGAACATCAGGAGTTAAAAAAACAATAAAAAAGAAGAAAGTGCAAGGCTTTGCACGTGTTTTTTCCTTCCGCCCTCTCACCTTTGGAGTGCAAATTCAAGGTACTGGCTTGGATTTGCAAAACTGCAGATAATTCCTAATAAATCTCCTTTTACCTTGGGTGCTGGGGCACCAGGGAGGATCAACCAGGTGCCCTGAACGCTTCTTGGATCTAATACCGCAGTGATAATCTTACACCGAGGGCTCTGCCATTTAAAAGCTGCCTTGCCCAGTGGCCCAGGAATGTCTGAATAACTTGATGTTGAAGAGATGTCAATATTCATTCAATGAATATTCATAAATGTCATTTATTCTCTCTCCTGTGTATCCCTGGGCAGGGCTGGGTGACTGCAAAGATGGTAGCTCTTCCCCTTGGGTGGAAGCAGAGAACAGTGTGCGTTACTTGTGGTTTTTAATTAGTTTGTATACCTCTAGTATACTGTTTTTAGTTATTTTGATAATTACATGGAGCTTTTTTTCCCCTCAAATGCTTTAAATCTTAACATGAGTCCTTAAAACCACTGGTGATTTTTCTACGCAGTGAAGAACTTCCTGACGGGAACCATTTGAGAGCACAGCAAATTTCCCAGCTGCTTTCACCTCTGGTCCTTGCAGATCTGATGGTGAAACTACCTTGTAGACAGGTTCTCTGTAATATTTTAAAATATTACATTTTCTTTCCAGATGTGAAATGATCTTTGTGCACATAAATATGTGTACAAACACATACACATGTACAGCCTTGCAGATATGCACTTGTGTGGACTTTCAGAGAGCCCTTTGTAGTGTTAGCTTGGACTATGGAACCAGACAGCTGAAACATCTGACTCCTCTATATATTTTTCCTGCAACTCTTGAAATTTAGGAGACTTCTTGGTTGTGTTAAATAATGTCTTGAAAATAACGTACTTCAAGGTTCACAGTTTTCTTTGCCTGGTGTCACTGTGTGGTTCATTGCTGGCGATGCCACAGCCTGTCCCATTTCAGAAGTAGCAGCTCAGAAAAAGGATGATGGCAAGCTTTGGCTTATCTTGTATACATTTTTCCCTACTATTTTACTGCATAATAATCTATATTTCTATGAATAAAACTTCCTGCAACCAGGAGGACTGTGGCTGCAAGCAGAAGTCGCACGGCCTGGCTTACATGGGTACAGTGCAGGGCTTGGCCCTAGACGTTGCCTTTAAGAAAGCTGAATGAGGTAAGGCTGTAGGAATGGCTGGAGTGAAGTTGGGCAGACATGAGATGGAGTTACTCATGTTACGTGTAGAATATGTGAGCTGAGAAACCCCTGAAGAGAGCTGTTCAGCTCACTGCAAGCAGTACACAGAAAAAGTGGGAGTGTGGAAGGATCAGTCCTCCTAGGGACGGGAGGAAATCGCACAAGTCACAAACATGCACACATGCAATCATGGGCTATTAGGCACCATTGCAAAAGCAAAATGTTGGAGGAATTGGTACAAAAAGTGCAATAAAATATGTATTAACACAATGAAATATGTATTGGAACGAATGCTAAGTGGGATAAGCGTGGCTCTCGGCTGAAACAAATCTGGCAGGCTCTAACTGTGGCTGATGGAGAAACCCCATTGCATGTGAGCCTGGTGCAGATGTTGGAGAGCTTCCACACTGTCTCACTGCACAAAGCACTCCTTCTATATGTTGAGGCCATGCTTCAAAGGGGAATTTAGCACCCTTTGATTTCCCCTTCAAAAGGCGGTGAGCTGTCGTGGCCTCCTGGAGAAGGACAAACTGCTACGCAGGCTTTAAGCCATAAAGGAGGCCAGCCTGGAAAGGAAGTGTTTTGGATGCGTGCACACTGCGATGGTCTTTTCCATGGCAGCTTTTTCAGAAGGTAGGAGGGATGAAATGTTTTGTGTCACTCAATCCCATTCCCACACGTTGAGAGAAGGCTGGGAAGACCACAGCATGCCCCAGAAGGAGTTGTTCTGCTGTTAAAAGCCCTGGGCCCAGTTCTACCCTGACTTACATCATCTTCAGTTTCACCAAAGGCATTGAAGTTGCACAGGGCATAACTGAGGCAATAGTTTTGGATCCTGCAGGACGCTGTGTGATTCTGGAAGTGCAATGAAACTCCAGTGCTAAGGCTCCTTATCACCAGCTCTTCAACTTGGTATGTTAGCATTTTCAAAAGTCTCTGGCACAAAGGGCCGTAGGCTCTGAATACATCCCTGCCAAACAGGATCCCTGTGGGAGTGAAGCTCCAGGGCTTCTGTGGTCACGTTTCTCAGGAGCTGTTTACAGTTCAGGCCATAATCCTATTGTAACTATTACTATTCAGTCATATTCCTGCAAAGCATCAGGGAAGGTTTTCCAGACAGATTAATCGCTAATGAATTTGTAATCTGGCTTTGATCACTCATTCCTTTTGAATGCTGGTAGGTGGAGTTTACATGCCAAGATTTTCTGAATAATGAAGATGCTGCCTCTTAGGATTCTTTGGAATTAATGTTTCAAATTTGGATCTAATACGTATGCTGGGCTCCTAGAGCTGTTCTTCTCTTAACTTACAGTTGAGAAGACACTTTGGCAAACTGTACAGATCTGCAGGCTTCCACATGCACCTAGTGATATAAAAAGCAAGATTCCCTCTTCTTTTGGGGAAAATTGAAGCAAATAGGCAGAAGTACTTGCAAGGCAGACAGGCTGTTATCTGAGGAGTTTGAGCAAATGGCTCTTGAAAGTGACTGACAGAGGTTCAGTCTCTAATCCTTCTCCATGTAGGTTTACAGCACTGAAACCTTTTGCAATGACAGCAGCATCTGACATTGAATACCCAGCAAATAATTACGGTCACCTTTGACACAGCAAAGTATAAATCTCATTTCTGTTGAGGCATAAACACCAGAATACTGTCTGTACTATAGCTAAAGGCTGTGTAAATTGTAATTAAAAGCATTTCATATAAATTAATCTTCATTAGGAATATAATTATGTCCACACACAAATTGCTTCAGTGTAATTGTCACAGTTGTAAATAACTAGTTGTATTAACCAGCTTTTCTTCAGGGATAAACTAGGTTTATAAACTGTTTTAGAACCAAATATCCTTGTCTCCACATGCTGTAGAGAGGCGCCAGCTTACACATTCCCCATGGCTCCAAGTGAGTCCTCATGAAGAGGTGAAGGGATATTGTGCTGGCAGTTCAGTAAGTCATGACAATTTGGTTGTAGAGAGCCATACTCAAAGGTTCTCCACACAAAATGGATCAGACCTGAATTTCCAAGGGACAGAAGTGTTTTAATCTGGACTGGCACCTGTTTCAGCTTTGTCCCTGTTTTATAGCATGAGAACTTATGGGAAAAGTCTACGTCTTATACAGATGTCACTTTCTAATCAGGGTACCAATGAGATTTGTGCATGGACTTTGCTGTCCTGATGCCCACAGGGAAAGTGCCCGTTGCAGAAGCCTGGAGCTATGTCCTGTCATCAGCAATTCTCTGGTGGAGACGGGCTGATGTCTTCCACTGGTCAGGTGGCATCAACCAATAAATTACTGTAATTTTTTCCTTCAGATCTCTTGATTGCTCTGGGGGGTTAGGGTCTGATCCAATGCATGTTGAAGTCAGTGGGGAATTTTCCCACTGACCTCTGTGTGATCAGAATCATACCTCATGTAGAGGAGTGAAGAATGTGATGCACGTTGGATTCTGCTGAGAGCAATCTGACCTGAATCTAAAGAGACCGTGAGTAGCTGCTGCAAGACTGAGCTTAGGAAAGGAATGATTTAGTCTTCTTCACTGCCTTGGGAAGCAATGCCATGAATGAAAATGAAATATCAAATGAAATGTATGAAAAAAAAAGTATAAAATGAAATAGCGCTTGGGAGATGTGTAAAAAATAGTCTTAAGTGGACACAAATGCTTGAAATGGGTGTCCTAACAACATAGTTTAAAAGTAGAAGCTTCTAATTGTTGTGAATGATCTTCCCAAATAATCTATGCTATTACTGCTAATTGGCATAAATCTTACTCATAATACCCGTAGCAGAGATTTGCACTGAATCCATTGCTAATCCTGTAAATTTAGGAGTTTGATAAAGTTTGTTGCTCGGGGCATTGCTAATTTTATTGTCATGCTTCCATTTGCTATCATTCATTAACCCTCAAATGGTGAGTTGGTCTGCATACACAAATGAGAAACCAGTAGTCATCTTCTTAGCAGCTATAACCTTGAGCAGAAAATGACAATAAAATGAATACCTATACAGCCTAAATAGAATGCCTCCTCATGTGTGTCGGTATGCTACCTGCTGAAAAAGGGCCAGGTCCTCATCAGCATGTACAAAATTAAGTCCAGTACAAGGAAATTCTATATTGGATGACATTATTTTTCATATGGCTTACTACTATACCCCAGGCACCACGATATGTAATACTACTGCTCCTGGCATCTCGTTGTCTTACTCATTTAAAAGTGTATATGTCATAGTGTTTAAACTGTGCACAGTTATTAGTGCAGCTACCAGACACTGCCAGCATGATGTCTGGGACTCAGACCTGACCATCTGACTCACTGGGTAAGTTCTAAGACCAAGTTCTGGCACTACAGTGGATGAGACATCCATCAGCAGTATTACAGGAGATGCAAAAGACAGAGTAAGCACCGCTAGGGTCTCTTCACATGTGTCTAAGGCAGAATCAGTGTATCATTGGGGCAAGGAGGAAAGGCTTGCAATATTGATGCCTTATTTTTTATTTGATATATGTAAGGAAGGCACCTTAAAGAGGTTTAAAGAGATGATGATTTGGTCCGTGTTTTCCATTTGCATCCCGAAGAGAAGAAAAAAAAACAACCAACTGTTCAGGGAAAGATTGGAATCTTGATCTGCCAACCATTGGCCTAAACTTTACACCTAAGTGCCACGATAACACTGAAATCCACCTTTTCATATGAGTCAACATCATTCTGTGATATAGCACTTACACAATCACTTGTTAATCTTTAAATAATTGCATACTGATACAGTCTGGGTCTGCTTCCAAAAGAGAAGTTTGGATGCAAAATAGCTTCTCCCTAAACTGATGGGAACTGGAAGAGTTGAGCATGCACAATGCTACCAGGAAGCTCTGCGCTAGGGAGCTGCCCGCTGCTCTTCCAGGGCCCTGCGGCTCCCGAGCAGCGTGGTCCTACACCCAGCAGGGCCTCCATGCAGAACAGGTCATGTGTGCCAGAAGGTGATTTCCACGGCCAAATCAAATAAAAACGTGACTTAATGCCACGTTGTGAGAGGGACAGCAGTTACAGAACCACATCAGGTTACTAGGGAAAATGATTGAGTAGAATTTCTTTCATACAGGTCAGCTTGGATAAGAAAATTTAATACTTCCCTAGTTATTGCAAAAAAGTGCAAATTAGTAGCAGAGAAGACTATACTGTTTGTTATTTGAGGCCAATCTTCAAAGCTTTTATTTATTTATTTATTTATTTATTTCCTCCAAGAAAGCTCCTCGGAACAAACAAAAACTATACAATGGTGTGCGTTATGTATTCTCTCGAGTAAAGAAACAAAATATTTAGACTGGACTACAAACAGAAAACCATTTTTTAAAATTACTTCAGCATGTTTGAGTTCAAGACAGCAGAGCAAAAGAAAAATGCTTGTTAAATCACTCTAATGTGCACATATCATGGTAGATTTGATGTTCCAAGAATTGACTGCACCAGCATGTTAATTGTCAGGATACGATAGATTTTTTTAAAGGATATTCTGGTGTTGCCTTATTTGGTCACAGATGCTTTACTGCTTCTCGGTACAGAGGGAGAATAAGGGAAAGAAAAAGGGCAGTTGGATTAGCACAGTGACATCTTGGTGAACTAGCACCACGTTCCCTACGGAAATCTATCTTCTGGGCTGCACAGTATTTCTTCAGAGACAAAAAAATTGCCAACATATTGTAGGAAGGCTCAAAGAGCTGGTCTTGTTACAATTACCTCTCTGCTTATTCCTGCTCTCACATGCTTCAGAGATGCTGTGTATCTGTAGTTCATTTTAAAACCAACTGGAATCACAGACGTTCAGTATTTCTTAAAAAAGCCCAGCCTGTGCTGTCTGGACTGGGTGTTTATTAGAGTGCTGGAGCAAATTGAAAGCACACTGCTCTGGGTATAGGGATCTCCTCAGGAGAGGCTGATGTTGCTGGATTACCTGTCAAAAACTATCAGAGATGAAAGGGGAAGGGAGCAAAGGGAAGCTATAAAGCATTTGAGGGGGAAAAAAAGAAAAAAAAGTAAAAAAAAAAAAAGTTCTAGAAGTGCTATCAGTATATTTAATCAGGGAATAAAGTCAGAGTGATGCTTTGTATAATTCTCCTGACTTCAGTAGATTTGTACCAAGAGGCTTGCATAGCAGTACGGGTTTGGCCCTTTTGTTTACGTTTTGTTCACATTTCTTTTCATAACTGTATTTTCAGTCTTTTTGCAGTATCTACATCTGAGTTTACATGTGAGCAGCATATCCACCAGGAACAGACAGGAAGCCTTGCTTCTTTCTTGGCATCCATAAGAAAATTACAATCAAAATAAAACAAAAAAATTACACATTATAACTGATATTAAGCTATCCCCAACCCTACCAAAAGATTATTTATTGTCTCTTGGTTTTAAGCGTCGTTGCAAAGTTACTAATCCCCACAGTCACAATGAGGATTCAGAATTGGTTCTTCGACCCAGAGTTGTTGGGTCCATAAATGATCAGCAGCTGCCTCGACGCCTGTAAGGAACAAGAATTTCTTTCTTTTTTGGGGAGGTGAGGCTCAGCACACCAGGTCTGAGCAGGGGGAAATATCTGCAGTGCCTGGCCCTGGGAGGACAAGGGCTGCTGCAGCATGTGCTCTGTGCTTGTGACTCTCACAGCAGCACCATGGTGCTGTTGAGGATGAACAGCCCCGTACAGTCCTTGGTAGTGGCAGTGGCAGCCGGGAAAAGCCCTGCATGGGCAGCTGCTGGGCTCATGTTCTTTACACCAGCGGAAAGGATCCGTTTGTCATGGAAATGACATAGTCAGTCTGGAGGGTTGAAGGATGAGGAAGAGATGGAGGGTGAATGATGTGTGGAGAGCTGATGAGCTCATGCAGCAAAGGAGAAGAGAGAGGAAAAAGTCCAGATGTGTTCTTTCTGTGGTTCAAATAAGAGAAGCAGTACCCAATTATCCCAGACAGCGCACAAAGGGAATGTAAATGCGTATAACCATCTGCAGCTGATGTGTGAGCTCGTGGAGTCACCCTGGCACCTGTAGAAGTGGAACTTGCTATTTCTGACAGATTGGGGAGGAAACAGATAGAGTTCTGCTTCCAAGTCTCTGGCTGTCTCCTGTTTCTTTTATCTTGCATCTCTTGGGGGGATCTTTCAGCAATTAGTTTCTAATTGCTTCAGCAGCTTACAACTCATTTTATGAGAAATACCAAGCAAATGTAATGGCTCTTGCATATTTCACAGAAGCAGAAATTAATTGCATCATAAGTTTTAAAATTCCTTCCTGCTCCCCCTTCCTCCATCACATAATACTTCACATTTTGAAAAGAAAGGTAATATATATATATATATAAGGTGTTTTGTCATCTACTGTTTTGTCACTGCTGAATGACAAAGATTCAGCCTGATGTGCAATACCTTCATTAAAATGATATAATTCGAACAATACTGCCAAAATTAGCGTGGATCCATTGATACCTCTCCCAGGTGCTGTTAAGTTGGGGCAAGAAGGCTTTAACCTTCAGCCTTTAGGAATCCCCTTGGTAAATCAATGGCATCCTGGGATCCTCTCCAAATGAAATTTGCCTGCTACACAGCAGCAAGGAGACGTGAGAGGATTATAAAACAGGACTATTTTTCACTGCAGAAATGCTTGAACTCACTCCAGACAATTATGCAGCCTGCCATTTTACACATCATCTATTTCAGTATTCCTGCATCAATTATTCCATTAACATTACTGCATACTAGGCTAGAACTTGTCATTGGTCTGTAGGAATGGAAGGGACTGGACATATTTCAAATTAAAAGTAAAATAAAGAAAGCATTTTCATCTGAGAAGCTTTGAGACTTTCATTTCAGCAGCATTGCTATATGTTCTCTACAAAGTATTTTTATCTCACAGCCTGCTTAACATTGTTAATTTCTACCCTAATTTGGTTTAGTTCAGAACATAATGCTGAATTTTCCATTACTCTCTTAGCTGTCAGCTGAATTGAAAAGACCTGGTTAATTAGAAAAAAATAATAGCTTTATCCAAAGATTAACAGAAATTAAGGTGAAAACAAAATTTTGCCGATAGGGAGGACATATGCATTTGCTGTGATTTTAGGAAATCTCCCAAAACACAAAGAACATGTTCAGAATTATAATTAAGGAAGTTATTTTATCTCCCTGAAAGAACAGCTTGGTGGCAATTGTTACTTTCCTTTAGATTTAATGTAGCATCTGTTACAATTTAATTTTTAAAGGACACCATTTTTAATTCCCATTAATCTCCAAAATTAAGAGTGCAATAAAGATCCTTGCAAACATTGAAGTTTGACTAGTCAAAATGCCTTTTAGAGTCTTTTCAGAATATTTTAGCTATTGAGCAAAAGCTTCGATGCTTATGAGTGGGGTGAAATCCAAAGGCAGTGTTAATTAGATACAGAACCAGTTGCATCTTCTGGTCTTCAGAAATTAGGTTGAGTTGGATCCATAGGCTGCAAATAAAGTTACAGCTGGAGGACAGGGCAATTTGGTCATTGTCAGGTTTGGAGATGTGTATTAGGAAGAATGACTTGAAGGTCCAATACTTTGTATTCGTGTCTTGTTTTCATTAATGGTGTCTGCAGTGAAAATGTTTTCCTTTTGGCATCTCTTTTGGTGAGAAAGTATTTTGGATTTTGTGGAAGTTGAACAAAATGGAGGGGATCCTGTACAAAATATGAGCTCAGTGCCACAGCTAAGAATTAATTAACAGAAAAGGATTTTTTTCAGATATGATGAAAATAGCAGATGTGTTTTGAAAGCCTGTGTATTTGGAGACCCCAGATAGCAGAAGTTGCAAGCAACCCAGTGCAGGCTGAGATACAGGTATGTGGTGAGTTGAGTTGGCAGAGGAGTCTTGTCTGGTCAGAAAAGATTGTTAATTGCAACTAAGTTAAAACACATCTTCTTCAGGAAAAAATGTGCTAATTTGTTGCCATAATCCTAATAAACTTTTCACCACAAATGCCAGGGAAGACGAGGTTATCTGTAGTGAATTGTGCTAGCGTGCTGCTGCTGCTGTGCTAGGGAAGGCACAGACAGTTCAAAACCTGCTGCCTTCAGTGTCAGTGCTGATGCCTGACTTGAACTGAAGTGTCCTCCAGCTCTCCTGATGCGTTAATAATAATGGCAAATCTGACACTGACTTTTCCCTAGTGCTTATTTTGGAAAGAAGTTACTGAAGTCAGCAGGGCACACGGCGATGTCGAATAGTTGCAGTTCTCACGGAGAGGCTTCCTCAGTTGGTAAAACACATCCACTTGTTGCATGGAAACCAGATCTGTTCATATTAAATATGATTTCCTTTGTCACTCAGAGTGATTATCAAAGACAGAAATTCCTCTCTTATGTCATCTTACACCACATCACAGAGAGGCTGTTGGAACAAATCCTGCTATTTTGGACACCTGTGTAATCCTCTTCATTTTGCCATAACTTAATTCTGCCTGAAGGCACCGTGCAGGGCTGCTGTCCTCTGCTTCCATGGCTACACTCTAGGCGATAGTTAGGGAGAATGGGGTTGCAAGAGCAAGGGATGTATCCCCAGAAAAGGGAAAGACATAAATGAATCCGTTCTGTACCCCTGTGAAAGTTCATCTATAGCCACTATTGCTGCGGTGCTGGGCTGCAGTCCAGACCTGTACCCAGGTGGGTGAAAGCCCACAAAGAAATCTCTCTTGTAGCTGGCCAGTGTACCATACTTTGAAACATTTGGGCTGATAGTTAAGTTCTTGATGCATCTAACCATGGCATAATTAACTGGCAGAGGTATTTTTACATAGTGCTGGCTGGTAAGGGAAAGGAGACGGAGCAAGGAACATTTATATGACAATGAGGGATGGAAAAGACTCTTCTAGGGCACCCTTCAAGCGGGTAAGGAAAGCAGAGATGTCATAGTCTTTTAAGTAGGGTACACACACTGAGTGTGGGGATGGGAGCAGCTCTCTCAGAAAAAATAGTTTTACTCCCTCCTTCCCCAGCATCTTCCACACCTGAAAGTCAGCAGGCAGAGGGGTGGCTGTGAGGATGCTGCTGCTCACCTCCTCATGCACCGGGTAGGTGCTGCAGTCTGGTGTATGGAAATACAGCTTCCTGGGGACACGGGGATCAGTTGTGAGAGTAAGGAAGTAAGGCTTAGCTCTTGGTCTCCTCCAGCCCCTCAGAGCCTGCTTACAAGTGGTAAATGCTTGGCGTAGCTTTTCATTCCTCTGGGCCTGCTGGTTGGCTAATGGTAATGTTATTTCTGTGCTCTCTGAAGATGGCGGGGTTGCTTGTGGGCATGCATCCAACGTATTCAATTCTGGTACATGGGTTTTTTGTTGTTGGGGTTTGTATTTTATTTATTTATTTAGCCAGGGTGAGGATCTGTTTACCAGCTCCTCTCCATCACAATCAGTGCCATTGTGACAGTTAAAGAAAAACTTGCACAAAGCTGAACAGCCGCCTTTCTCTTTTATGAAGATATGCACAATAGGATCAGTAACAGCTATTGGTTTTTAAGAGCTTGTTTCTGGCAATCCCATTAACTGGAAATTTCAGCCCATTGGTTTTTCAGCCTGACCCTGAGCAGGTTGACAGACTCTCTGTGCCCCTTCTTTCAAGGCTGCCATTTCGAGCAGTGTTGCTTGACTTTGGCCATATAATCATGCTGCTTCCAAAGTCCCTGATCCTTTATGGTTTTCTGACTGGAAGAAGGGTAATTTTTTAATACATTGATGATTGCCGTGGTGCTCATGCCCCCGAACTGCACAGCACATTTGTCCTCAGTGTTAATACCCTCTTGAATGCAAGAACAAGCCTTTCTCCTAGGCAAAAAGAGCCAACAGCCTGAATACATGTATCTGTTTCATAGTCACCTCCATATGTATGGGGAAAGGCGATAACAAACTAACCTTTCTTCCAGGGACTAATTGGATTTCACATGGTTTGGAAGCACCACTAATTCACCAGATATATTAAATTCAGCTTTAACATTCCTACTGGGTAGCTTGGCTACTTTCCTTCCCCCCCCCCCCCCCCCCCATCCTATCCTATCCTATCCTATCCTATCCTATCCTATCCTATCCTATCCTATCCTATCCTATCCTATCCTATCCTATCCTATCCTACTATTCCATCTCCAGTACTTAAACAAATAGGCACCTTGTGCTGCAGCCCTTTTGAGAGCAACGTTTCTTCTTGCATCAAGTCTTACAAGCTGCCATGTATGTACATGCATGAATATTTCTTCTTCCGCTTGAATAAGTAGCACAAAATCAGTCCAAAAAATGCATGTTGGTTGGAAGCTGGTTTAGGTGCAATATAGCAAAATACTCCATGTGGACATAAAGCACTCAGAATCAACTTACTCCACTATGCAGCCTAATTAAGGGCATCTGCATTTTTCATCAATAAAAAGATGTTAAGTTGGAAAAATTAAGGAAAGGGGTGTAAAAATTCCCTCATGCATCAAAGAAAACATTTGATCATGCTGATTTGCCCAGAATTTTCTCTCCTGAAGGTGAAAAAGGAGGGGAAAAAAAAATCTATACAGAAGAGTTCATAGTTTGATTGAAACAAATGCAGGTTTAAATGTGAGCCCTGGGTCTCTGTGAATACAAAAGAAAGCTGAGGTCTCTGAGCAATGTTTAAAAAATGGAAATCTCACTGCAGCCCTTTATAGAGCGGACAAATTATGCATGCTGAAACCTAGATGATAGAGGTGATGTTTCCTTCCCCTCGTGATGTGCACTACATCGTGAAGGGCCAGCATGACCTTGCTCTCGACAGCTTTCCACATGGATGTTTGGCACAGCAGGGATGGAAGAGCAGATGACAAAGACCCCTTGCCTTGCTGCTGGGCAGCTCAGAGAGGGTCCCCAGAGACTGTGTAATATTGCACACGCATCCTTGGCATTGACTTGGGTATGCTGGCATGCTCTCGATCCATTTGTGGATGCCAACATCCATGCTTTTTTTGCATCTTTAAGCATCTTTCTATTGCTTATCCATTTTAAGCAGTATTTTTTTCCTAAAAGCAGATAAGTAATTTTCTTTCTGTGAATGCAAATGTGGAATCTATTGAGTGGGTGTGTGCATACTTTAAAGAAGTAATTGAATCCAAACATCCCTTCTTTTTAAATGCAGGAAACCAGAATCTAATAAAATGTAAATCAATTTGGTGTCTGCTTTGGGCTTTCAGTCTTCAGACTGTTACCAAAAAAAACTGTATTAAGTGCTGTGCATTCCAATATTAACATCTTTCTTTTCCATTATATCTGCTCAACCCCTTAAGTCATCAGAAATCTTATTCTTTCTGGCCGTGTGGTGAAGAGGTTGTCGGAGAAAAGAAAGCAGTTCATTTAAAGTCTACTCAGTGTGTCCATTAGTTCCTGATATTCACTCTGAAACATGACCTTGCTGAGCCTTCGTGTGGACAAGTCTGGATGTGTTCGGTTTCTGCATCACGCTTTGTTGATTGCAAGCACACCACTGATTAATTGTAAAGCATGGCAGCCTTTGTGACTTAGGACTTTGTTTTTTTGGACCTGAAATAAACATACCACTGCCAATTTGACTTGTAGTACAGGTCTTGGAGTATAAATAAGTCCATCAGATCTCCAGTTTGGGTTAAAGGAGAGTTTAAACAGAATTTAGATATGTTCTCAGCTCAGTTAACTCTTAGTGCTTGTTTAGCTGCTGGTCCAACATCCTCAGCTCCATCTGGCACTTGAGTGTTGAAAGAGAAAGGCCATTAGCAAGCATCTAAAATACATTGCCTTCAGCTGACAGGTGGTCAGGTGTGTTCAATCTTATAGCATTTACCATAGCACCTCAGAAAAGAAAAGTAGGTCTTCTCTCCGTTCTGCTTTTGATAGGCTTTGAGTGCATGGCATGCAGATTGTCTTCTGTGGTCTTTCTGGTATTAAAGGGAACTCTTTCTGAAGGCAATTTTTACCCTGTTCTGAACTCTGGAGGCTTCTAAGCTGAAGTATCATGATGATCCAAAGAAAGCAAATAGACATCTCTGCTCTTTGAGCATAACTATTAGGGAACAGTTTCAGCTTGCCTATGTACGTTCTGTTTTGCTATCTAAATCCTTAAACAGGAGGGTTATTACAGAGAGAAGAGTTAACCGAGTTTTTATGACCAAGGGAGAGGATCAGAGGTAGAAGTCTTGCCCTGGCCCTCACTTACCCTAAGACTTATGCAGAATCAAATAGTTAAAGATAAAAATCCTGGAGACAGAAGACGTTCAGCCCACGGGTCAGACCTGTGGTGATTATTCCAAATCTCCTTTCCAGATCTCTGCTGGCCATTTAAGCAGAGGTCTTTGCTCATTCTGTGATGTAAGGAAGAGATGGAAAATCTGGGAGCAGGATTATGGACATAAATCACTGCTGTGAATAATCACTGGCTACAGTGTCTGACCATTTATCATGCAGCCTCACCTGGCTCTGTCGGCTAAAAATAGAAACCTCTGATAATATGAAGACATTTCTCAGAAAGGTGAAAAAGACAGTGAAGTTAACCCTCCTGGTGATGTCCTCCTCTTCAGACACATGCCCTGTGTTATTCTTGGCAAATGCTGGTGGCCAATCCAGGCTACCAGAAGCCTCCTACTAAAGAGCCAGCCACAGAAGCTGCAAAGCTTGATCCAGCAGTGAAAGCAACCAAAATGTGGCTGGAGCCTGCTACTGCTGTGACAATCTTCATACTGGTGGTAGGAGTGACAGTGTGGGCAACCCATTAGCCATGCAGACACAGCAAACTCGGTCATTCTGCAGATTAAGAATGGGAACAAAAGGTCCTCATAACACCCTTATAAAGCACAGGAGTTTTTGCACTGGTAGGTGACTCAGACTAAGGTTTTAAGCCTTCAGATCATTGTTTCCTAATTGTTTTTAGCTATTTCATTCGTTTCTGAATGATAATTTTGAAATACTTCTGCTGCCTCCTGGAGGATGGTAGAAATAGCTGGTTATTCTCAGCTGTGCACACATACCCTGCATATTTACTGCTCCTTTTCCAGGTGAACTCCGAATACCTACAGCATCAAAGACATAAAAGCAAACCATGAGCTCACATCCAGGGAGATGTTTGAGGCAAGCTCCATTTTGTCAAAATCCTGATAAATAGTTCTACAGCTACTGTGGTAAAAGGAATTAGAAGGCTCAGCATCCCTCAGAAGGCCATACCTTTCCTTTCTGCAATTAAAATTGCTGCAGCAGACAGTAATGGAGTGTCACTGCAGAAATTCCCTCCTGGAAATCCTAGCTACATTGTCTGCTCAGGGAAGGTTTCTCTAATATAAGCAGAGGATTTCATCTAACAAGGAAAGAAACTATACTTGGTGAAAACGCAAGGAATTACAAGTAGTCTTGTGTTCCCTTAAATCTATTAATCTCTGCCAACTTCTATTTCTTCCCTTATATATACTATAAAATCTAAAAAAAAATCAAAACTTGACACAAAGAAAAAATTTACCATCAAATGTATTAGAAATAATTACTTTCTAAGAAATAAATTTGTGCCTCATCTACTGGAGTGTGAAGATTTAGCTTTCTTTATTGGCGTTGCTTAAGCTGCAGGAAATGGAGAGAAAACATTTAATGCAATATGATCCGTTTTATGTCAATATTATCTTTTTAATCCTGAATTGCAAATTAAAATTCCTCCTTTAAACAAAGGCATGGACATTCAGCTTGGAAACCAATGCCTTCTATCTACTGTAACTATACAGACAAGTTTAATTCTCCATTGTAAATAATAATAATAAAGTGCATAGATTTTTTTTAAAATGTAAAACCAAACCCAAAATCTTAGTAATTTCATGGTTTCCAATGCCATTGCTAATTGTGCAAGGTAACAGTCACCAACAAAATCCTCATTTCCAGGTAGCAGCACAGGTCTTTGCACTAGCAGGCTGCTACCATTTTCCTGTCCTGTTTTAATGAATTCATAGCTAAGAGCAAGATGCAGCGTATAAAAACAATGATTTTTAGCTTGTCCACTGGGATAAATTTTTCCAGGGTTTTCATGGTGTTCCAGGCTAATTATTGGATATAATTAGAACAGTTGATTAGGGTAAACTAAAGCAGAAAATGTACTTGTAAAATGGTCCTGACAGCCTGGGGAGAGACTTGTAGTATTCATTTTTATACTTTTTTTTTTTTTTTTCCCTGAAAAAATACTTTTGAAGAATAGAGATCAGAAGATTTTTAGGGTTATTCTGGAGTCACTAAAAATCCCTGAGCCAGGTAATGCAAGGCAGAAGTTCAGGACAAGAAGTGGTCCATGCTGGCTAATGAAGTTTCCAATGGGTTGTCCCAGCAGAGCAGCTCGCAGTCCCTTTTTCCCAGCTTAATGTCCCTCAGGGAAATGTATCTAGGGCTTTCTCCAAATGTTTTTTCTTTTTCTATGCACACTGAGGCAAGCTGGCTCTGCTGCAGTAAGATCATCCAGCACTTAAGTTGCATATTTGCATGAACAAATTTTGTTCCAGCAGCTTTGTGTAGACAGTGATGTGTATGGAGCATGCTGCAGGGACATACAGTATTGGTCAGGGATTTAAGTTTGCTAATCAAAAGGTAAATGGGAAATACCACACACGGTGAACAGAAGCAATGTGGCTATCTTAGAACTGCATGAAGGGACGTTATTTTCTGAATTTTGCAATGTTTCCATTGTTTGATGAGAATAGGGTTAGTTTGTGGCTGTCTTTTCCACCATATTATGGTGAGTTCTTAATAGTGAAAATTATGTCAGAAAATGAAAGAGAAGTGAAATGAAATGTGAAACGAATACAGAAGTTATTGTTTCCTGAATATTAGGAGCACAACAAATAAGTTATCTAGTTCATTTACTAGCCTAAAAGGACAAGAATGAAACAAAGTGAAGTCTGCTTGACACGTAATCAGGTCCCTGTCCTTGTGCATGCTGGTAGCTTTCCATCGCATTTGGACCCTTGATCTGAAGGTTTCCTTGGTTGCCTGGATTTCCTTTTTGCTTGTGGTGATCATGGGGAGCCCAAGGACAAAATACACACTTGTGACCTGCAGATGGTGAAAGCGCCTCTGGATTCTTTCTGATTTTGTCTAAAAGGCTGTGAACTTGCTGAACCTTTCTGCTGTGATCCAGCTTTGCATGAAGTTTAAGTGTACAGCAGTTTTCCATACTGAAGGGTGAGCCAAGCAACCCACGAGTCTTTTCCATGGCATAGGTATAGCACTTAGCAGGCAGATGGGAACTCGTGTATTGAGCCAAAGCCACTTATTTGCAAATGAATCAGTGCCATACACCCTTGGGGAGGACTGTAATAACAAATGCTGGTTTGAAATGTCATCTTTTCTGTGGGAAAATTCTCAATAGGTAATGTGTTAACTATTTTCAGCCTAATTTTAAGCAAATAGAAATTGGTATTCACTGAAGTCTGTAAAGAATATTCTATCTTTAACCAATGCCACAGCAGATTTCATCTTGCTCCATTCTGAAAGTCACACTGATGAGAAAAGGAGGTTTTTTCCCTCATGTTTGGCATTGTAAACAGAGCCTGCACTCTTAGGCAGTGCTTTAATTATACATTATATTAACCAGTGTGAAATACTGAGATTTTTAGGATAGCCAAAAACCTTCTTTATATTTTATTTTTTAGAGCTTGAAATTAACTTTTCACAGTCCGGCACAAACTGATCAGTAGATACGAAAATTCGCCCTGTCTGCAGTAAGTTTCTCCAGTGCTCACTCCAGTCCCTTGCAAAGCATCCTCTGTAAAGACCCCAGTGGGCAGACATCCCAAAGCACTGGGCTTCAGCTGTCAGGCTGATATCTCCGTTATAAATGTTGGTGCCAATCTTGCAGGCACTTGGAATGGCCTTGTGAAAAAGCTGAACTCTTTGTTTTTAAACTTCACCCCTTGGCAGTAGGTCTGTGCCCACACTGTTGGGCTCACCAAGGTGTACAGATGTGCTGCTGGTGGGCTGCACCTGGCTGGCCGATGCTGGAGATGCCCCAGGTTGGTGTGCTGCTGGATGAGCATTTTTTCTACCTCCTGCCACAGTGCTTAATCAGGATCTCAGGCTGAAGCTCTGGCCTGTCAACTGGGTAGAGGTACTTAGGTGTCTCTCCAGCCTGCGGAGGCAGTTTCAGGACTGAACACACTTGCCTCTTGAACATTAAGGTCTTGTGGTTGGACTTTCCAACATTGTCTCAGTAGTGTTTTTCCCCCTCTTGAAAATAAGCGTTACTTTGCACTTTATGAGTTTTCAAAGCAGTCTGTGAAGATGGAAGAGCACCTGTCAGCTTGCCAGGAGCCTGATCAGATTTCTGCAAGATGCCGATGACAAGTCTGGCTGTTAAAGGGTCTCTGCAAAGAGCATCTCCTTGCATGGAGATGACTTGAATTAACTTTCAGTACTGGAGATTACACAATATCATTAACATGAGTTAATGTGTCATAACCGCTGGCTCCAGTGGCATTACCATTAGCATAGTTATCTTGCTGCTGTTGTGTAATTGCATCCATTATTTCACTGGCAATTGTGCGAATTACCATGACTGTAACTGTGTAAATATCTGAATTGCTCATTCACAGAGCAGCACCTAGAAAAATGGATGTTGAACAGCCACCAGCAGTACTGTCCTGGCTGACTCAAACAGGGCACAACTGTGCTCCCAGCTTTTCAGGCCAAGCAGCACACAAGTGGTAGAGGGATGTGGGAGAGGAGGGGAAGACAGGTGTTATTAAGGTCTCCTGACCAGCTCCATAACTATCTGCAGGTTCAAACTACCTGCTTGAAGCGCTAATGGTGTTGGAGACATCTTCTGTAGCGTGCCCAACCACTCGTTCTCTTCTTGGCAGACCTTGAGTTTTTGGCTGTGTTGGTATTAAGAGACTCATCAGCATAGGCAGTGGTGTCACAGCCTCGCCTACCAACCCTGTGAGGGGTCACCCCTGCTTCTTATTGTAGAAGTAGCTCAGGAATGCCTGGACCATTCACTAGGATGATTAACGTAGCCTGTCAGCTCCTGAAAGGATTGGAAATGCCATACTTCATTGGATTTTGCAGGGTATTTGGGATCCTTTTCCTTCTTCTTCTACTTTTTTTTTTTTTAATTACACTGTTCTGCTTGACTTGCCCAGAGAAGCTGTGCTGTGCACCAAGGAGCGCATTAGCATGGGGAAACAGCGGAAAGGCAGCGCCCTCCTGTTTAAATTAAAGCTGAGCCACATCAGAATGTTGCCAATTAAAAATAAAATGAATGACTTTGCTCTCTCTGTAGGTGACCTGTCTCCACGATTTCTTTGGGGATGATGATGTGTTTATCGCCTGTGGTCCAGAAAAATTCCGCTATGCACAGGATGACTTTTCTCTGGATGAAAGCGGTAACATTAAACACACACTACTCTCCAGTCTGTTTTTATTTGATTACAATTTATTTGATTACCATTCGGTTGCTTGTAACAGATAATAATGCTGCATGCTTTTGTTCTGTTCTTTAAGGCCAAGTACATGGTATTCAACATCCTTTCGTGATACTAATACAGTCAGTGGATATTTTAATTAGGCAAACATTGACTGAGATACTCCATGTCAAAGTAGGTGGACTGCTACACTGTACCATTACTTTGATATTTATTGCAAAGTCTGGTCTTGTATATCCTTTAAACTTTATCCAGTTGCAATCAGATGAAAATATTTTTCTTGAGACCTAAACAGTAGAAGAATAGTCTCTACTTTTCTATTTGAAACACATACCCACTGTTTGTCGATCTTGTCCTTAGGTGTGCTTGTGAATATTAAAAATGAGAACAAGCACAGTTAAAAAGAAAAATCACTCCCTCTACTTCTTTCTTCTGCTGATTCAAAAAGCAGAGCAGTAATTCCCTTGTTAGATGGGACCGGGACGGCACCGTTATTTGTCCCTGTTATGATTGTAACCACAAATCTGTAATAATGTGAGACTCTGTGATGAATTAAACCATTAAATTTTTGATTTCACAGAATATACAGAGCTTGCTTGTAGGAGTTACCACCTACCCTACCTGGCAACTGTATATACCAACAGCACAGGGTGTCAGCTGGTGCCAGTGAGTGCAGCAAGTCAACAAATGCAGCTTTGACTATTTAAACTAGAAGAAAATGTGGTCTCCAAACATTCAGACTTATTTCTGAAAGCTTGTAGGTATCCTGTGTAGGGAGCAGGACCTACATGCTATCTTGTATGCTACAAACTGGCTCAGCACCGAAGACCAAAGAGAACTCTTGCTGTATACCAGGGGGTAAAGCAGCTTCTAATGGTCAAACACCACATTTTTATGACTTCTTAGCAAGACCGATTTTATTTGACACTGGTACTTCTCACCCGTGTAGTCCAGATGAACCCATTTGGTGGTCTTGGGTATTTCAGTGCTTCCAAGCTTCAACTGAAACTTTGCAGACAGAGAGCTGTGTCAGGCTGGAGGAGTGATCTGTAATGTGAGCTTCATATTTTATTTTAACGCTCTGCATTTGAGTCAGCTCCATGGGGAGTCCCGCACTGTAAAACAGATTGCATGCAGTCCTAGCAGAACAACTTGATGGAAAGCCCAGCTCTCTGCCTACACTCCTGGTTTCTGCTAATTTTTCCAGCTTGGATTTCTCTAATAAAAATAAGCCAAGTTTGCTGTTGGGCTGGCACTGAGCAACTGCAGCTCTCCGTTTTATTTTCAGGGGGGTGGGGGTGCCCTGCACCTCTCAAGGAACAGATGAGGAGCCATTAGCCAGCAGCGTTTTCCCATTATCCGCTCATCATCGTTCCTTGTTATGAGTCAGATGCTGCAAGGAGAAGCCGAGGTCTTAGAGATGAATGTCACTTATTAAAATTTCCTCTGTCACGGGTACTTTTTCTTGCCTGTTTGGATGACAAGCACTTGGATTGCTGGCTTTTATGTTCACTCTGGCAGCACATCAGGAAACAAAACGAGAAATACCATAACAGCAGATTATGTCATCTTTTTCCTCCTGACTGGCCACCACAGCTTCTGCCCTATAATCCCTTTTGCTGAGCACCTTCCAGATGTTGTTGCTCTGTTTCATTCATACCCGCTGGTTTCAGTATCAGCACACTGAAATCTCACCCCCATGATGTTAAGAGACCTGTTTATACTGATGTCAGCACAATCAGATCCCCACATTTACTACCTTGTTTCAAGATGTACAAATGCCCAGTAATTGCCTTTGGTGTACTGGCACTTGCCAATGGCTGAGCTGGAGAAATCCCTCCGTCAGCTTTTCTGTGCTGGAAAATGCAAAGCTGAGTTTCTTTGAATTACTCCTTTGGGGAGAAAATAAATCTGGATTCTCTCTTGGAAGGAGGCAACATAAAGTATTTTCCCTTTTTAGCTTTATATTTACGGAGTAATTCAGGTGACTAAAAACTGATGTTTCACACCCTTTTAAACTCCCTTGGTTTCTGAGAACCTGTACCTGACTTACAGATACCACACAGGGGCACCTGGAGACTCACTCTACCCCTGTGAGGCACCTCACATAGCATTTGCTGCCTTGGTCTGGGCAAAAGAATTGCTCTCTGAGATCCAAATGTTGCATTGTTTTTGTTACACAGCTATGTGTAAGAGCCATAAAAAATATTACTTCTCGAGTGCCCGAAGATGATTTTTTCCCATGTTTTGGTCTGGCTGATTAATACCAGGAACAGTAATTTGCACACTCTCCTGAGTGGCTATCTCACAGTGCCTCATCAGACATGATTATTTAGTACCAAGGAGAAATAGTCAACTTCTCCCACCATCATTTCTCCTATACATGTTTAAAAAATCGTGATATATCTGTCTGAAGCCCTAGAAGCCTTTCTGTAGCATCATCTTTAAGAAGTCGGGTACTTCAGGGGAGAAAACAAAAACAAAACAAAACACACCTATTTTTAACCTGACTTACAGTTTACAAATTCTATTTAGTAGGAGAGAGAATAAACTTATTGTAGATTTAATTATCACCATGCAATATCTCTGGAGCACAAGGAATCATCTCCTCACATTCTTGTACTGCATGACCCAACAGCAAACTCTCCCACAAACCGTCTGGAAGAAAAAGAGACTGGCTTTTGACTGTCTGAAAATGAGGAAGGCCTGGAGAAAAATTTAGGGCAATTACATGTTCATAGATATTCTGATATATAAGTAAATAGCACATACATTTAGGTCAGACAACTTGTTTTTGGTTGACCAATTACTGATCCGCCTTGTACTGCGTTTGTTCATTCCCATCAGGGAATGCAGTCCGGGGAATTCTCAGTCCAGCCCATGCATGCTGAGCTGAACTGCCCAATGAAAACCTGCGTGTATGTGGAACATCTAATTCACCTGTAAAAAAAAACAAACACTCTTTTTCACCGCCTGGTGAGGACAATCTGTTGTAGGAGGTTAGGTGAGACCAGTTAGCGTTTGATAAAAAAGGGAATTCCCTTTTTACTGCCACCATCCTAACTGAGTAAAGTTAGCTTCAAGGATGGCAACGTTCTTTTTCTATGAACTCTCTATGTAAATAAATCTTGGTTTTGAAGATCTGACATGCCTGAATTCCTGGGACACATGTGAGTTTGTCAGCATTTAGTTTAGAAAACACAGTCTCATCTGCTCTTATCTTTAAGCACATAAATCTACTAGATTTCTTTATGTAAACCTTTCAGAAAGGGATGACTGGCCAGGACAGAGGACATGTTCTTTAGAACCAGTTTGTCATCTTTGCTTTCTGCATCTGTAAAGTTGCAGCTTGTTGAAACACAGAAAGAGGTTGGTTCAGGCTGAGTGAATGCCTCTTGGGGCAGGTGTCCCAGGCACAACTTGGAGGTATTTAAGTCATGCCACGAGCTATTTGCTGGCTTCCTACACCTGCGTAAATGGCACTCATCATTACTACCACTAGGTCTTCACGGGATATATGCTTCCCTTATAGGTGCTGACTGTTTTCACTGTGCTTACTAATTGGTGGGCTCCAAGGCAAGGGGAAGGGCAGAAAATCCTTGATAGAACCCAGGTAGAACGATGGGCCCTGCCAGGGAGAACAGCCTGACCTAGATGTACAGTCTCAGCAACTCCTCTAGAGGAGCAAAGCTGTTCCCTTAGCTCTCCCCCTAAAATGTCACCTTTCTGTCCTGAAGAAAATGTGGAAATGCCAGTTTTTCCCTTGGTGTTGAGGTTTTTACAGGTCTTTGGAGACAAAAGTCCCTAAGGCACCCATGGGTGTTTCACGCCTAGTGTCCATAGACAGTGAGATTAGGTAGGGACATGACCATGGTTGCTGTTTGTTTCCTCAGAGTGCCGGGTGATGAAAGGGAGCCCGGCGACCGCCACGGGCAGTAAGTCATCTCCCACCCCTCAGAAGAGCTCAGCAAAGAGTCCAGCTCCTATGCGCCGCAGCAAGTCTCCAGCTGATTCAGGTAACCATCAAGATGGTGAGTGATTGTTTTCTGGTGTCTGAATATTAAATCTGCTCAGGAGGAAAACATGCAGTGTGTGTCTTTGGATATGCTGACCATTGGTGTTTGCATTTGAGACTTTGGCACAAGAAGCTGGTGCTAGCTTACAGGGTCACTAAATAAATACTGGAGAGGAATTCCCTGTCAGATAAGTGTAATCATGGCTTTGGGATGGCACCAGCCACAGTCTCACAGCCTCTTGCTCTAAAAAATCTTTAAAAACAAGTGTTTCCTATTTGCAGGCAGGAAATCAAGGCCCACAATGTTCCTGTATGTTTGCTTTAGGTACAGACTGAGTTGGAATAACTTCTTGTGCAATGCAAATGGTAATTATTGTACAAGTCAGAAGTGTCCCCTTTTAATCACTATTTAAAGAAGACCAGTGACCTACCAGCTAGAGAACTGGTGGTGGGCTTATTGTTGTGATAGAGACATTCATTCAGTAGAACAGAGAAGCAAAATGACAATCCTGATTTGCTGCAGCTGCATTCACCATTTGAAATGCCTCCCTCCCTCTTCAGTAGCAACTGGATTGGCAGTGCAGCACACATGGAGAGCTGCAGAGACTATAAATTAAAGGCCTGGCTGAATATCACACCTCTTGTAATTGGTGGTTTTTACAGTCATACAATGGAGAGATTGGGTCTCTAGGTTTATCATCTGTCCTGCTACTTTTTCCAAAAGAGAGGCAGACACGGCCTTTCATTAAAATGGCCAAATCACCAATTAAGCATTTCAGGATTCCAGGAAAGCTTCATAGATTGAATTCAAGTGACCCACAGTATTAACACAGGTGATATAAAGCAGAAACTGCTTTTCACCTTAATGGTGTCACATTGTATTTTCTATGTGAACACCATTCAACAATTGACCATCAGTAGATATTGGATTACTAGATTTAAAATTCTCCTAATGGTATTCAGAAGGCTTTTCGCCATGAAGCAGTTAATTTGTTTAGGGTCTCTGGATGTTCTTCAGCTACTTAAAAAGACAATGTGAAATTGGTTGGCACATGCCAAGACTTTGGTTTAAATAATTACTTATTTATAAGGTGATTCTGCATTCAGAGTTTTCCTTCAATTTTCCAGTACGCACTGTTCTTAAACTCAGGCTTGCTTAATCTAAAAAGCTTTTACAATACCAAATGCATGGTGGAGTTGTGTAGGTGTATTGAAAATGGGTTTGAAAATCTGCTGTTGATTAAAAACAAAACCAAACAATCTCCTATTCAGTGACCTAGGAGTCAGGCCATGCATGAGTTCTGAGACATCATTTAAACTCCATAAGTATCAGGTGCTAATTGCCACCAGAACTAGATTTTGTTGCATGAGCATGCAGTCTAATGTGAAATGGCAACTATTGTGTTCTTGATTTTAACTGATTGAATGACTCATGAGAACAAAACAGTGAGTCATCTGATGAAGTCTGATGAACACAGTTGAGCCTTTCAGAGGGAGATTAAAATGTCAAACAATAGCCAGCTCCTGGAGTTAAGGCTTGTAATGAAGGACAAATCAAGTTTCTTAAATCCATGTAGACAAAGGTCTTTCGTACTTTCCTCGATGTCCATACAGGAGAAGTAGCAGCCTGTCCTGTTTAATGAGAATAGAAAATGACCAAACTCTTAGCGCTGGAAAGTTAATCAAAGACGGTTGTTTTCTCAGGACAGAGAAAAAAAAGAATATCACCATCTTGTCTTCTTGTCCCTTGAATTTCTAATAAAGAAAGTGTGTCTACACATCACCTGAGAGTCAATATTTACATAAACAATCAACAGGCTTGTCTGGATTTTGAAGTTATCACCTTGAGAAAGGCAGGGAATGCTGAATGAAGCCTGATTAATAAAAGATGATCTGACCCATTTTTTTTTTCAGAATTCTCACCTATTTCTTCTGTGAAAATAGTTTTGTTTTAAAAGCCGTTTTGTTTCAAGTACGTTAAGTATTTCTCCAGTATGCTTGATCTCCTACCTAGTTGTACCTTTTGTCTTTGCTGCCTTTCACTCTGTTGTGGTTGTCATTTCAGATCTTGGAGTTTCTTTGATTCTATGTTATTAGATTTTATTCTTTTCAGTTCTTTTCCATGTAGTATTTTTGATCCTTTTTTCCACCTTTGAGAAATCTCTTGATTTTAATTCAGGTTCTGAGGTGAGTCTCCTAACCGCTTGTGTGAAAGAATTCTGAACCTTTCTTATTACGAACACACTACACTTACAGGATGTTACTTTCTTTCATTTCTTACTCCATTTTCCCATGACAACAGCTGGGAAAATGGTGCATAATTTATCAGCAGCAAAAAAGAGAATGCAGTGAATTTACATCTGGACAGTGGTCAGTAGCATTTGCCAGTGCACGTGTGGTGCCCACACAGGCAGCTAAGGCTTAGGGCAGATTGTGCATGCACAGCTGTTCCTCACTCCTTGGCAACAGCTCTGATGCCAGTAGATAGCAGACAAAAGTACTACATCGCTGTTACAGCACAGGGGGAACAGAAAAAGCCTGCTTCAGCACAGCCTGGTAGTGTTGCTAATTCTGGGGATGTAACATTGACAGCATGACAACATTCCATATATTTCCCCCACCACTCACTGTTTCTCACTCCACTTTGTGTGTCAACATCAATAAAACACTTCTCCTTTAAAGCTGTGGAAATGCTTTGTGCCCAAATAGCAGCAGCTATCCTCCACACAGGCTGGGGTATTTGGGGACTTGTGTTTTATTCCAGTCTCCTCCACTAACTCTCTCATTTGAGCTGATCAAGCCTTCTTTACCAATGCATTCTCCAATAGAGTAATACCAATGTGTATACAAAGCAGATGGAATCATTAAAAAAAAAAAAAAAAGCTTTCAGACTAATTGTTTGGGGCTATTTCTGAAAACAAGAGTGTATTCTGAAAACATTTGTAAAATAATATTGCTAAAACAAAAGCTACCAGCTCTCAGATTTCCAGTGACAAGAGACATCTCCATCAGCAGAGTGATGTCAGTATATACTCCAGACTTCCACCAGAAGCAAGGCACACAGCACACAGCAGCCAGGACACTGTCAACCCTCCAGCTGATCAAGACTGCTTCACTGACCTGCACACTAACATGTTCATCTCAGTCGTTCAATCATGCTGCAGGATTATGCAGGTGAATTAATACAACTGTGTGGCCTTATGCTGTGAAAGCCATCATCATAGACTCTGTAGATTCCCAGGTAAGCTGATTTGTCAGCCTGGAAGTGTAGGGATCTGCCTTCTGTGCCAGATGATCTACATTCATTGCTAGCCTTTGCTCCTTTTGGTTTTGGCTATGGGTTTAGTGATCTACGTCTCAATGAGAAACATAGGACCTGGTGTAACCAGCTTTCTGTGAGAGACACAGAGAGTACTGCTGGCTGGAGTTCACTTTCTCCTGATGGCACCGAAAACGTTGTTCCTGACAGTGGTCTCTGGAGCCACCTGAGTCAGAATAATAGAAGAATACAGAAGGAAATATATGTAAAAGTTTGGAAATCCAGCATTGAAAAGAAAGAAGTTTCTAAGCCATTTAATTGGTCTTATCACCAGCTAGATGTCAATTGTAATGTTTTCTTTCGTTGTCTTGTTACAGCCATCCTGGTAATGAGCCAGCCAAGTATGTAAGTGGTAAGATCCCATTCTAAGATAACAAAGATTAACATGGAGCAACAGAAGACACAAACAAAACATTTTGTTAAAAAAAAACACAAACACATCAGGATGAAAGCCTATGCGCAGAATTACAGCTGCATGGAGAATATGAGCTCCAGCTGCAGTGATTCGACTTCACCAGTCAAGTTGCTACCTTCTGCCGGAGGCAATTTGCCTCCTGCCTAGACATGTCATGGCCTTGATGTGAAAAGCTCAATTCCCCCTAGGCAGCCAGAGCCCTTCAGCTCCAACAATATTTTAAAAATGAAGCAGGTAATCCACAGAAACATGTTAAACACTGTTTTCTTGGCATGGAACTTTTATCTCTTCATTTACCATGCAGTCATTGAAATGAATGAACGAAGGTGGGATGAATGAATGAAAAATGAAGAAGTGTCTTGCTATAACCAGATGGTAACAGACCACAATCCTTTTTTTCCCAAGGGGAATCCTTTCTTCCTTATCTCGTTAACCCCCAACCCATATATACACCTTCTTAGCAACGCCAGTGTATTTCTGTTTTGATTCAGCTATTTCTTCAGGCACCACAATGATCGCTCCATTCTGGTACGGACAGAACATGCTAAGAAACGTCTAGGCAAACTAGAGAAAATCCAGAAGAAAATCCCTTAGGTTCAAAAACGACTCTTGGAAGAAAAGTTGAGGGAAATGGACTGATTCAGGTCAGAAAAAAGGACGATCGGGTAGGCACTATTTAATACTCTCCAAGCGCATTTGAAGTATTAAAAAGAGGATAAGGATCAATTTTCTTGTGTGCTCATCAGGGACAGGACAGGACATTGGTTTAATTTTTAATAAGGGGCATATAGATTATGCATTAGAATACCTTCCCATCATATGGATCTTATTCACTGGAACAGGTCTCCTAGGGAGTTTGTGAGTCCCTGTCAGACTTGGTGCTTTTACAAAATAATTTAGACAGATCTCTATTGAGGGTGACCCAAATACACCTGCTTGCGATTTAGTGCACAGAATTAGAATTACAAAGCTTTTGTGGTCCTTTCCAGCCTCTATGTTTCTTTCCATGAAGTCAGCTTTGCTAAATGACATAGCATAGGGAATTAAAAAAAATCAGACTAAGCTATACCTGCAGAAAACCATCCAGTTCCTACTCCTGGCATGACAGAAAAAGACTGGTCATGAGGAGACTCGTCTGTGTTCCTGCTTCTGTGTCCTGCCACAGCAACTCACAGATGGGTTTATGTGCTGGCGTAATTGAGAAAACCCAATGGTAATTCCAAGATATGGTGTATATGAGGCAGCCATCTGGTATTGTCTAGGAGGATGGACTAAGGTGTCATACAGGTTCCATGAAATTCAAATGGGTAAGGTCAGCATGAAGTTTGGGAGAATTAGGACTAAGGATTTCTTTACCAGACTGCTCCAACAAGAAGTCAAATCAAATGAAAGACGGAGCTAAATCTCAGGTGAGGAACATGGAGTGAAAATAATGATGTCTTTTCCCCTTACTTCTTTGTTATAAAAATCTGAATGTATCTTAGAGTAGCTCACATAATAAACAAGAGTTTAATTGTGCGTACATGTGCTGTGGTAGGAAAGTTTAAAATCCAGCATGATCTTAGTCCCTCAGTCTAGAGCCACAGGTACTTGAGATGAAATTTGAAGATGTCTTTTCCCCAGTTTTGCCTTGATTTGGCTTAGGGACCCTATGAGCAGGGCTCTGAGGCACTGCTACAAGACTTTAATTTCTTACTCCTCTAATGGGAGGGTTTGGATAGAGGGACAAAAGCATATTCACAGAGCAGCAGCAATTAGCAAAACAGATACAGAATGTCAGTCTGTCGTGACAGCAGATCTAGCTCCCTGGGGTCATTATCTATGAATGTGTTAAAAAGGCAGCAGATGTATTTTGGATTGCACAGAGGATAGAGCAGCTTGTTATAGCACTTACACTTACTTATGTTCTGCTGGCTGACAATCCGCAGTACACATCCAGTGGGCAGATCACCCTCACAAAATGCAGTGAGAAAGGGGTACCAACAGTGCAGAGCTGAGTGCTTGGAAGCTGGGAGGTGCCTGAGTGAAGGATGCCTGTGCAATCTGAATTCTTACATTCCTGAATAAATGCTACAGTGGAGTCAATATGTTTTCTGCAGGCTCTTCTGACCTGGAGGGCAGGATGGCTTGTGCTTGGTAAATGAGCTGCTATTTCCATGTTTGTTCTATGCTCTCCTTGTTCTGGCTGTTACCTCTCTTATTTTCTTGGTGTCTCTTCAAACCCTGACCTGGACTATCCACATATTTCACGCATTTTTTCCCCCTCTCCTGTGGTGTAGGAGCATGTCCTCCCCACACTAGGAAGTCATCCACAAAACTGTGGAAACCCCGATGGAGCAAGCAGTGTTAGCTTTATTTTCCTAAATGCAAGAGATATAGGTATCTCCACAGATTTGAAGCACTTACTGTAATCTTTTGGCCCTGCTTTTTCCTGTTCTGTTCATCGATAGAAATTTGAACTCTAAAGATGGATCTCACTAACCTCATTTAGAGGTCTTAGTGCTTTGTCATTGCTGGAAATCCAGACCTAGAGACTGAGTCAGCCAAGCAAACCTGAGCAGCACTCAGGGAATGATTGTATATGAGAAGCTTGGCTAAAATATCTGGGGAGAGGCAGGCAGAGAATTCAGTTTACCTGGATCTCTCATAGCCACCTCAAACATGACATGATGCTATATTCTCCATAATCCCTCTCATTTGCTGGACAAACCTTATTTATCTCCCAAGTACAAATTGTCTTGTGCACTGAAGGAGGAACAGATCCTTTGAAAAAAGGTAACACGTGTTCATGCAATTAAAGGATGTGTTGTATGCACAGAGGAGCTTTAAAGCAAATTGAGGTTGCAAAGCAAATACAATGACATAAGTAACATTCAATATGCAAACAATAAACTGACAGAAAAAAGAAAGAAAGAAAGAAAGAAAGAAAGAAAGAAAGAAAGAAAGAAAGAAAGAAAGAAAGAAAGAAAGAAAGAAAGAAAGAAAGAAAGAAAGAAAGAAAGAAAGAAAAAGAATTCTAATGAAAGATGGTTATAAAGAGTGGTTTCCAACAGCCAAGCTTATGTGGGACCCTCAGCTACCGTAAGTCATCAGCAGATTTCAGTGGAGCAACAGCGTTATACACCACCTGGGATCTGCCCTTTGCCTCTTGTTATTTCCTTGCATTTGAGTTCCAAAGAAGTGTATGCAAGTTTGATTATGAACACTATTCTTCATTAGCAGACAGAGAAAATTAAACTGGGCTTCTTAATTGTTGCTCCTGCTGCAAAACTCTATGTGAGCGTCTGTAATGATACACATCCGTCTTGTTGGATTTCTGATTTGGATGTCACATCTGCTTTTCATTGGTGCACATAAAATATTAATATCCCTACTGCAGCACTTAAAAGTCTTGCTGTATTAGGGAATTTCTGTCCTTCCCTGCAGCAATTACATCTTTTTGCTGCGTACTGTTTGCCGTTATCTCGGTATTTCTGTTTGTGGAAGGAATATTTGGGTTCTTTGTACAGTTAGGTGGCTTTCTTCATCTTAGGAAGGATTATTTCCTGCCTCAGGATCAGTGATAACTGGAAATAAAGGAAGAGGTGTTTTAGAAAACAGAGATGGATTCCAGCTAATAAAGATTGTATTAGTACTTTTTTTTTTAAATAAAAAACCTAAGGTCACTTGTTTTTTTTTTCCTGAATTGCCTTCATTACATGGCACATAGTGAACTCTACGTTTTTCCCCACCAATCTCAAGGGCAGCTCACTCTGTAGAACTGCCGCAAAGTGAAAAGTGGCCTGTCGCAGAGCAGGGAGCAGTGCGTAACAGTTGCTGGATTTCTCTAACTAGTTTTTCTTCCAATCAATAAAGAATGGCCTGAGTTGGAACAGGGAGGTAGGGAGGCACTTTATGCCCCAATTATCTACAAATCATTACTTTTACCATCTTTTAGGAAATATCTGTTTTCTTGTTAACATGCATTTATAATGGGGGGAAAAAAAAAAAAAAAAAAAAAAGCTTTCTGCAATGAATAGCCTCTTTGCAATAGTGCCTTCTACATCAAAGGTACCTCGCTAAGAATTGGTTAAATCTGAGCTGCTCTAACAAGCCAAATTATAGATTTAGTCTCTCATGAATATTTTTGCAACTAGAAAAACTTGAATGAAGCCAAAAGTTATAGCTGGAAGTCCATGGATGTAGTGGAAAAAAAAAAAAAGTCTGAGTTCCAATATGGAATTACTCATCAGTAGATAACACAGAAGGAATGTAACTGCTCACATGACATGTAAGAAATAGCTGTTTGGTCCTGGCTCCAGTGATTTATTTTTATTTAAATACTGAATGGTTTGTACAAGATGGAGCACTTCTGAGGAAGGGCTGAGCAGGCTGCGCGCCTTCAGCTAGGTCTGAAGCCTGGGGCTGAGCTCTGGAGTGGGGCATCCTGCAGCCCTGAGGCCAAGCCAGACTCTGCCATTGAGCGTTAGAGGTGTTTAATTGAGCTTATGCTTAACTGTGCCCGTGCAGCAGTCCCCCAAAGTAATGCACTCGAGGTTAATCATATACCTGCACGGCTGGGACCAGACTCTGCAACTGATGTAAAAGCCAGACACATTTTAGCCCCACTGGCTGCAGTGTGTGCATAGACCTGAGGAAGGGAATGTGTTCACGTGTTTACATGAGAATTAAATTCAGCTTGGCCCAGCACCACCAGGGGCAGGACTGCAGCACTGCGAGGCAGCTCCCTGCTTTCCCAGCCCGGGCAGGCGTCCCCAGCCTAGCACAGCTGCAGAGCACAGATATTCCAAATCCTCACATCCTCTTTCCATAGCAGTGGAGATGAAAAGAAGCTGCAAGGTGGGTTCAGGTACATATCTTGCTGCTCTGCTTTTGATAGTTATACCTTTGTCAGTTACACCTGAGTTTGCTCTTAAAAATACAGTTGCATACACTGTTGTTACTTATGCATTTTTTAGGTCTCCTCCAGACACTCAAATACTTGCTTAATTGCAAGTATCTAATTTGCATATTCAGCTATTACAATTGAAAGTGTAAGTGCCATACACTGAAGTCCTCGTTTTCCTGTTCATGTGCCTTTGTAGCTAGAGTAATGATGCACAGAGGTAGCAGGCACTTAGAGAGCAGGACAGCAATCCTGGGTCATGATAAGCTTGTCTTTCATTGTGAAACATCAACACAAGTAAAAATACTTTCTTTAAGGGGGTAGGAACGTGTATAGTTAACTGAGGGAAGGCAACATTACTGCCATTTAAGGAAATGACAATCAAAATATTTGGGGTTTAGTTTTGTGGCTTGTGCTGAATATGTTAACATCTGGAGTAGGTTTTGGAAATGTCACTTTCTGTACATTTGACTGGGATGTTGTAGTTTAATGCTGATAAGGCCTCCAGCTTGCTGCTGATTGGATTGCAAAAAGAAGAGACCGGGGAAGGTAATACAGTTTGACATAGACAGCATGAGTTGGAATTTCCTTCCCGCAAGAAATGCTGCTTGTGCTGGTGGAGCTGTGTGTTTATAACCCCTGGTGGCAGGAGCAGGGTGAGGCTCTGTGTCCCTGGAGTTGGTACACAGCACATGAATGACCAAGTTCGCTCGGAGTAACTATGTCTGTATGAAATCTGTAGTGTGACACTTGGAAATTATCAAATACATTAGCTTTCTTCAAAGGACATCAATGGCAGGAAGAAAACAATTTATCCCGATTCCATTTTGTTTGCCTTCACTTTTCTGCACAGTATGCTATTTCCTCAGGTTCCTTTTTAATCCAATAAATACATAATGACTCTGACAGAGGCCTGGACTCCTTCATTTCGACTACAAGCTGGGTCTGTGAAGGCCTCACAGAAGCACCCTTCCTAAAGCTCTTTAGTTTAAATGGACCTGGTTTTTAATGACGAGAAACACGGAGAGTAACTATGTTTTCTTCAAAACAAAGTGAATAAACAGAGCAACCAGAAAGGCCAGATTCTGATCTCTGAGAGGGCAAGAGGGACATACCACCCTCTGCTTGTCCCAGGGCTTTGGAAGGTCTCTTTTGGTCATTTAGGCCCAGCCACAGCTAACGACATCCAGGGCATTCCAGGCAGCTGTTTATCTAATTTGCAATATGTTTATTTGACTCTAACGTTTCTTCTGTTGGATCCAGGATTTCTGCAGCCTCTGGTCTCCACTCATGCCTTAAGTACCATGTGGTTTCAATTGTGTTAAACTGTCGGAGAGCACAGAAATTGTCTTTCTGATTTTCTGTTGATGTATGTCTTGGATCAATTTGGTGAATATTTGTATTGTAAAATATTGCTCCTTTGTATTTCACTGTCATTTACAGCTGAGTATCCTGAATAGTTGAAAGCCTTAGGTCAGGTGAATACCCATGCTGTTCACATATATATATATTTTTTTTTTCTCCTGACTAACACAAATAAACAATAGCATTTCTGTATTGACTGTTTGGATATCTTCCAGCTCCCCAAAGGACAGAAATGATCTTTCTTTTGCTTGTGTAATTACTAGCTTCTGTCTTATTTTCTGACAGCAAATGGGACCTCAAGCAGTCAGTTGTCTACACCCAAATCCAAGCAGTCCCCGATCTCCACACCTACCAGCCCAGGGAGCCTCCGTAAGCACAAGGTATTACGTTTCTTATACCTTACTAAATCAGTTTCTTCCTTGGTCTACTCAGATGTGTAATGCATTTAAGTAAAGTCCATATTCTCTTGAAGCACAACTCCTAAAGTTGAAATAGTGGAGAATTTGGCCCATTACCTAAAAGGATTGTTACTTTGGTCTATAGCAAGAAGATGAGTCCAGTCTGAACATTTACATGGGCTTTCTCATTTCTGTAGTAGCCACAGTGTTGCTTTTCTCCTCTTTGAACAGTCTTTGCTTGATATCAAAACTGGAATTTGGATGTAAACTTAAGTACAAGTGAAGGTCAGTGGGATTTCTGCTTTCGTAATCAGAATGTACCTCAGCCTGAGCATGATTTTAAAAGCATTGCCTTGAAATTCTGGAAGAGTAATTAAAAAATTCTGGTGGTGGTGAGGTTTTGCAGTCAGCTAGCCACATGCCATCCCCTGTGAGCTAGATTGCACAAGCTGAGCTGATTTTGTTTGAGGATTATGGTTTACCTCAAAGCAAGGAGTGGTAGCAGAAGTTGAACTGCAGTTGTTACGATGGTGGCACAAAGCACAGAGAAGTCAATGTGAAGAATCCCCAGAAGTCCAGTGGGCTTTGGACTACATCTCTAGCATGAGGACTTTGGACATAGGACTGAATGGCATTGGGAGAGCCTGGGGTGGACTTTTGGCTTCTCGAAAATCAGATCCTTAAAATATTCCCAACATATGGAGAGGCTGTAGTCACTCACCCTTCCTTTAACAAAGGCATAGCTTAATCCAGATGAAATCAGTTTTTTTTTTTTTTTCCCCCCCCTAGGATTTCACTCTGGTCTCAGCTGCTTAGCTTGAAGTCTAAGGACATGCACCAATTTTAACACAGTGCTTTCAAATTTATTATTAATTTATAATCAAGAACAGAATCAAGCCCATGGTCTGCACTCAGCAATTGCTTGTGTGTATTTCAATGAAAGTAGTGCTGCAAACTGCATCCCTTGCTTCAGCACCCAAGGACCTAAAATACTTTCTCAACACTGTCTCATCCAGGGCTTTGGAGATTAGGATTGGCTTTCTAGTAAAGATGAGTAAAGCTCACCTATAACATTTTATGTATGTTTTCAGCTGGCTGACTTAGGATCTTTCCAGTGAGGGCCGTAGAACATTTATAATAGATGGTGACTGCTGAGGGCAAAGCCAATCCATCTATGAGCTAAATTAAGCCAATCAGAAAACATGAATGTAGCATTTTAGGTTCCCAGAATATTCATGCATCATTGTTTTCCTCCCAGGAGCAATTTTCCACTTATGATGAAATCACTTTTCTCTTTTTCCCCTAAAGCTCAAATGGTAAATGCTTAGAATGAGTTCACCACGAAGTCATATTTTACCTTGTCTTATATCAAGATGGCTGTGAATTCCCTTTCTGTGTATTTGTGCTTTGCTTCATTTTGCTCAGTTATTGCAGGGGGAGGGGATGTGTGTGTGGGGGGGTGATGTCAAGGTTCAAAAAAGTCCAAAGAGAGCTTTAGTCTTTAGGATGGTGGTATACCTAGTTCCATGCAAAACTTCAAAGAAGTGGAATAAGATGGTTACCCAGAAAGAGACCTTGAAAAAGGTTTATATTCAGTGTTTGATCCAATGAATATACTTGGGATTATGTTCTTAACCCTTCTGAACAATCAGAAATGGTGTAAAATAAAGAATAAATCACAAAAGGTGATATTCCTAGAGATTTGTCCTAAGGGTAGCTGTCAAATAAAGGTAAGACTTGTTATTGTGGACTTAAGTTCAGTGAGACCTGTTTAAGGAAAGATTCTGTTCTTTCATGCATGTACTGCAATGGGCACATTGATCCAGAAGCGATAAAAAAAATTCTTCTCAAACTTTTCATTAAACAGTCATCTTTCTTTTGGTACCAAGGTGCACCTGCTTCACTGTGCAAGTAACCTGCCTTGATTTTTGCCTTGATCTAACTGGATAACTATCCAGTAACCAATGCATGAGAATTCCACACTGTCCCCTCAGCTGCGCAGAGCTGGACCACTTGACTGTCTCCTTGTGCATGACCAGAAGTGGAAAACGATTGTGTGAGTTAACATTTTTTTCTTTCTTCCCACAGGACTTGTATCTGCCTCTGTCTTTGGATGACTCTGATTCCCTTGGAGATTCCATGTAAAGCGACATGAAGATAATTGTCCATATTGCGAGCTATGTTTAAGATACAGTAGAGTACTTCTGCCAAAATAAGCAGATAGGTGACTGGTGCTTTCAAATCAGACAAAGGACACACAGTTATATGTCATTTTTTTTCTGTGATTTATCCTCTGTGCCACAAACCAACACTTGCCAGTCTATAGAGATAGAGGGATACCATTCTTCTAATAGGGATGCAAAATGGATATTGCCAGCAATTTTGGGCCAGTATGCCAACGATCCTGTGTATTTCCCATTTTATTCTATTATTTCTTCTGCTGCTGCAAATATGTAATTTTCCTAATGATAGTAAAGTAGCTCCTCCTGGTATGGGGCAAATCAATTTTTTGCTGACCAATTTGAAAGCTCAAGTAAAGCACATTCTATTCTTTACCTGTCCAAACTGCCAACATTTGCTTGCTCACCTGCTCCTCATTTGCAGCTCTGATTTTAGAACCTGCATACTAACTAGTACTGTTTTTATTGTTACAGGGCAGGAAGGGAAATGACTTATTATTTTGATGCTTAATATGCCAGCAGAAGCTTGGACGAGTTTAGGAATGATTGCATGAGATGCTAAGTAAGGTTAGTGCAAGAGTGATTCTTCAGATATTGAAATACTGGGATTTGTTAAATGATTAATCAAAAAAATAAAAATAAAAACAAAACAAAACAGTTTCTGGAGCTGAAGAGCTTTCACATATGGTCCAAAGACACTATTAGCTGGTAACAAATTTTTATAATTACCCTATGGTATCTCTCTATCTCTGTTTATAACAGTAATGCCTTTTGAACAGCCAACACTGAAAACACTGTGAAAATTTGTTTTCAGGTCTGACATCCTATAGGTCGCTTTTTATAGCAAAAAAAATCAATACACTTTTTATAAAGGAAAACCTTGTATCTGTGTTTTGGGAGTAAGGATTCAAGCTCCTTCTTTTTTATAAAAGCTGGTAATTTTGTTTTGTTTAAAAAAACACATTCAGAAAAATGTACAAAAAAAACCAACCAACAACTGCAGAACAGTAATAACAACAAATCAGTTTAGAAAACTTGTCATCACTGCCAAAACAGACACTTGTAGGGGAAAAAAAGTTAATTCAAAATATTGAATGTTTTGATAGTTTTTGTAATGTTTAAGACTACGTATTTGGTTTTTTACACTTCAGTATTCATAACTATGGCCAGATTCTCTACTTATATAACATAGAACTTTGTGGTGTTCAAAAACACGTATTTTAAGAAACTCTTCTATCTGATAAAAGCAAACTTATTGTATTTAGAGAAACCTTTCGCTTTTATTAATCAGTAATGACTCCTACAGAATGCAAAGTTCATCTATTCACGCAGGGCTGGTGGTTTTTACTACGCCGAAGCTTTGTCATAGGCTAGCTGGCATTGCCTCTCTTTCTCATGGAATAAGCTTTCGATAAAACTGATTATTACAGAACTTTACTTAAATGAAGTCCGTGCAATCAAATCTTTCTTTGTTGCTCTATTTGCCTTTGTTTCAATGTATACACCTACTCCTTATTCTCTTGCAACCCCTTGTGATTAGAATGAATTATAATGTTGTGATGTTTGATGCTATATGAATGCTGGGTTGTTCCCAAAGCCACTCCACATTTTGTTTGCTTGCACTGCTGGTATGAAACAATCTGTGCAGGCTGTGTCTTTATATGTGATGATACATATAAGGCAACTTAAAAAAGATGCATCTGAGAGAGGACAGAATCGGGAATTACCACGGGGTAAGAGTTATGCACCAAATTTGCACCCTGTAGTTTTAGTGCATGATCATTTACACACAGAGTTTTGCACAAGAAATCGTTGGTGCCCACAAATAACTTCATTGAATTGAGTAATTTGCTGACTATGCGACTGCTAAATGAACATTTCACCTGTTGTATATAGCATTCTGGTTTCAGTTCAAAAGGCTAGAGGCTCATGTTGAAGCTCTGGAGTGTGTGGGGGAAAGGATGGTATTGTGGACCAAGCATAGGTGCAGTAGTCAGGACGCCTTCATTCGAGCTTTGGCACTCCTAGATTTAGTGTCTGGACAGGGGCAGGTCTCTTAGTAACTCTGTGCCTCAATAGGTCTATCCGTCCCTACGGGGATAATACTGCTCTACCTCACTGGGGGTTGTGAGTCCAAATGTTGGTTAACATTTGTCAAGTGCTTTCAGATCCTCTAACAGAAGGTGCTCAACTGTTCTGGGTGCAGATTTGGTTATGGGTGCTAATTTTTGGCTGTTTAATCTGCTAGGTGCTACTGTAGACACCAGTCTTGAGAAATTTGGCTTTTAAAGTACCAGGATATCAAAGGCCAAGGTTATGCCAATAATATTATTCATTAGAGCTTTTGTCTTAACAAAAGCTTTAGTGAGACAAATAATTTAATAAGCTTTTACCCTTGCCTCTGTTCTGCTGATGGAAATCTGAGTCTCTCCCCAGTTTCTGCCCTTCCAGGGACCCTGACTAGTAGTCATGACTCTGCCTGTTAAGAGATGATGGACTTGGACTCCAGTCGGAGGCGTCACTTAGTGACACAGGCTGTTCCCTTCACAGCCAGGGACAGCATGTCCTGCCACCTTCCTGTGAGTCCTCCCTAACCCAGGAGACCAGCCATGAAATTAGATTTAGGTTCTCTTACTACTCAGTATAGGACACTCACCACAGGTCCACCAAGAAAACCTAAATCTTTGATATCCAAAAGCAGACTGAAGTGCTAGAGCTGATGGTGGTATGAAAAGAGTCCAAAATGTGCTTTCATCCAAAATCTATGAGTTCAGTTTGTATACATGTAAGATAAAGCAGGATGCCAAAGGGCGAATGAACCTTTGGATGGAAAGATGGTTGTTGAGAGGTGGTTCCTTTTCTTCCTGCCACAAGTAGCGTTTGGTTATTTAAAGATGCTCTTCCTTGTAGAGCATGCTGAAGAATGTTAGGTCTTCCTGAGCTGTACCTAGTGACATATCTAAAACCTGATCCTGCGAGTGCTGCCTTGGGAGTAGAGTTTTGTTTGCACAAGTATCATCCTGGGGCGGGGCTGAGCCCAGTAATTCCTTCAGGGGACTAGCATGGGAACTTGAAAAGGCCTAAAAGAAGAAGAAGAAAACAGAATCTTCAGTGGGAGAAATAGCCATTCAAACCAGCAAAAGCCACAAAGAAAACAGGGTATGAGGTCAAACTCCCCAGTTTTAAAAAGCAATTTTCTAGGTAGAAATGCCTGGGCAGTAGAAGTCAGTGAGGATTTCAGCTGTAACATAGAGTTAAGTCTGTATTAATGCCAATATTGCATGAGTTCTTGTACAGAAATGCATGTGGAATGTAGAGTACATTCACCACTAGGTATCTTTGGCTTTGTAGGATCCCTAAGATAGATTTGAATACAAAGAGAAACAATGCACAGGCATCATACCTTAGTCATTTAAATATAGGTACAGCCCTGATTCAGGAAAGAAGTTAAAGACATGCTTAAATTTTAGTACATGCTTTACTCCTGTTGATTTTTCACGAGATGTAAGCTTGGGTTTGGTCAGAAGGCTTTCCTGAACTGGAATAAATTAGGAATTAGTTTCAATATATTATAATAATTCCAGACCTTATGAGAGATCCTGGAGCACATGATAGTAATTCCACCGTATACTCCAGAGTTTACTTTTTATATTTTTTTCTACTTTTACAAGCACATAAAACACCACAGGATATGAGGATTTGCCATATTAATTCTGCTATAAAAACCCTGTCTAATTTCCCTCATGAGGCTGCCTTTAGTGTTTTCAGAGATTAATTGAATCACTAAGACTATATTGTTTTAAAACAATACAGTATTTAAAAACAAACTGGAGAGACTCTTAAAGTGGTACGGAGCTTTGTTTCTTTGAAATTTGCCTTTATTTATTCAATATCCAGTATATTCTAACAGATTTGCATACAAAACAGTAAAAATACCTATTTCAGACACATAATCATTAAGAGGGAATTAAAGCAATCCTCCAGGCACTGAGAGACTGATGTATTTCACATTCATACCTTCAGTGATGGTCTTGACTGGAGAACATGAGGACAATGCAGCAAAATTCTTGAACGTTAAGATTTTTGTCACTTGTAAAACATTTATATTCTGAAATTTCTGAGTTGAAGTCCCCTCTGAATTAATTCAGTTCTACCAGCTAGATAGCCAACCCAGTCTCCATTCCTTGACGTAATTTTGAAAGAGTTTGGTAATGGAATTCTACCTTGGTCCGCTCTGCAGAGGGAGGTGGAAATAGCTTTTGCTTACCATTGCCTGTGTTTCCAGTATCTGCACACAATTTACAGTCTTGTCAGAATGTGGAAACACTTAACTCTGTTATTTTCATAGGCAACAGAAAAATAATTCTACTTAGAAAAGAACTTCCACATCTCCCTTTCTCATTTAGCTAACACAAATATGCATGCGAAGAATCACACACAGTCTAGATGTTATTTTTCTCATTTCCTTGAACAGTGCTTTTGAAAGGAAAAAAGGGAATTAGGACCAAAACTTGTGGCTTACAGCAAAACAGTGTTACACCCAGGCATTTCTAATAGGAAATACTGGTATAAAAGCGTTCATTTCCTGTTATTGAAATGGATACTGATGACATTTTATAGGATGCCTTGTGTTTGCTTTTTCACGTCTTTGAGCTCAGTGCTGGTCTTATTGCAAGTTAAATAAAACCTGGTGAAATTGCTCTGTAACACCATGCAGAGTCCCTAAAGAGACATGGTTCCAGTGACAGCCATCCCTGGAATTGCACCCTCTCTACAGGGGCATGGTATGGACCCTACACCATGAGCCTTCTTCACTGTAGTAAGAGCACGGGTGTATTTTGCCATTGACCTCAGTGGCACCCCACGTCCATTCAGGGCAATTGGAGAGTTGTCTTTGACTATAGTAGAGGCAGAATTGTTTTTAGAGAAAGGAAGAAAAGATAGCCAAGTAAATTAAGTATAAAGTTAGTCCAGAAAGTGTCTCCTCAAGCTAAGACAATCCACAACCAGAGAAAAGCTACAGAGAAGTGCGTTTACCACACACAAGGTGCTGATCATGACCAGGACAGAACGACATGGTTTCTTTAGTGGTAGTTTCAGCTTGAAGTTATTTTTCTGGTTGCTGATGGAAGAAAGTCAAAATAGTATTTGGGACTGGTAATGTTGTTTGTAGAAATAAATGAACGGCACAGGATGAAGATCTTTTTCTGTTTATATAGACAGTGTGATGTCAGTCCAGGCAACAGGATTAGTGCTTTATACAAGATACCTTAGAAGAGGTCCAGCTGAAAGACCACCTTGGTGTACTGAGACCAAGGAGGTTAAGTCTTTAAGTGCCTTCCAACATGCTTTGGGCATCAGAAGCAGGACTACACGTGTGCCCAGCAAGGCCTAGGTAAAATGGCCTTGTCAAAAGCAGACAGGACAGACTGCTTGATTCCTGAGCTTCATGAGATGGTTAGCCCATCTCACATTTATGTAACTAGCTCTTGAAGGTGACTGTCTCCAGGATCATGGATTTCTTCTGGCTGATGCCTCTGTCCCATCCATATGAACCTGAGCAGGCCTCTCCATGCTATCTCAGGAAATGTTAAAGCTGAGCCCTGTGTCTCTCTACATCGATGGAGCTGAGCTTGGGTTCTGCTGCATCAGCCGTCAATACTGTTATTCAGGTATTCTTCACCAGCCCTCTTTGCAAAAGACTGAGGACAGCATGCCCACAGACCCCTTCGGATTTTGTTGTTTTGTTTTTTCCCCTCTGGACAGAAACAAAAAGAGTAATTTCATGTTTTCAGGTCTGGGCTAAGCTGACAAAAAAAAGAAAAAAAAAAAGTAGTGTGAACAGGGAGATGCTCAGAGACTGTAAGTGGATGGATGGAAAGGCTTTTTTCAGCAATGTCATTGCACAGCTGTTCTGACAGAACCCTAGTTGCAGGGTGGGGTAGGGGTTCTCCTTCTGCAGGTGAAGATGCAGAACTCTGGGGTCACAGACCATGATCCATCTGTCAGGACATTCTGTTTAGAGAAGGTTAGAAATACCGACACCAATTTTCATCCACTAGATGAACTTCGGAGCAAATGAGAATCAAACCTAATGACTGCAGCACAGGGATTTCAGAGCCATTGGTCTTTGGCATAACCGTGGGCAGATCAGTTCTCCTTGTGCCATGGTGTCCCAGTGGATAAAGAGCTAACCACAGTCCTTAACCTCTGTCTGTAAGGTGCTGTGAGATCAGCTCGTACAAAGAGCTACAGAAGAGCTAGCACAAGAGTGAAGTCTGAAAATTGTATTAAAGTACATTATGGGGCATTGTCCTTCACAAGTGTCTAGGTCTCTCGAAGCTGTGGTGTAAAAATGCTTCATTATTTTACTCACGGTGAAAGACAGATGCACGTTTCTAGTTCCCCCCAAAGCCATGGAGGAGCCAGCAATGCTCCTGAGAGCAAGGCTACATCCAACAACCAAATTCCCTCACCTGGAGCTGCCACCTCTGGCCTGAATAAAGTCCCCTGATGCTCCTTTTTTTGTTGCATGTACATGTACATAGCAAGGGGCAATGCACGTTACCATCCCAAATGAGGGCCGTGGCTTTGTAAACGATGAACGAGTCTAATGATTTCAGGGCCTTCTACCAAGAAAACAGTGGGCCTGTTGTTGAAAGTTTTCTTATTTAGAAAGTGTTCATCGCCAGATAGCTTCATGGGAAAGAGGTGCCTTTCAGTCTCCGTTGCTTGATGCACTTAGTTCAGCTAAGCAGTTCTGGCTCTTACTCTATAACTCACTGAACTGTAACTCATGGCTCTGAAGCCAGTTTACAGCTTGCCTAGGTCTGACAGTTTGCCACTCTGACAATTGAAGCAGGAGGATTCCCAAAGGGAATTAACAAATCTTTGCAGCAATTAGAGTCTGTCAGCTGAAAAAGGAAAGCTGGCACCACTCGAGAAAGATGCCATGATGGCCAGTGTCATGGTAAACAAAGAAAAAAAAAAAAGACTTGTTTCCAAGAGGAGTGGTAGGGGGCATTTGTTGGGAGATATTTACTGAGCGATGAAATGAGCTTTAACTTCACAGAAAATCAAATGGAAGGGAGAGCATGAGGCAGAGCACTGGAAACATCAACACCACTGATGAATGGGAATAAAAAAAGATGAGAGCCAAGAAACTTCAGGGAGAAACAAAAAGGGAGGCTGGGGCGAGCTGAGGATCTACAGCTTGGGCCTGGATGGAAAAGCAGCAGGGGTTCCTGGCTGCATGGTGAGGGAATTATTGTCCCTGCAGGTATCTAAGCCAGGATGCAGGCTGTCTGCCACAACACTGGGTGTCCCACTCCCACGGCAGAAATAAGGCCACACTTGGCTGCAGGCAGGAGATCTTGGTTTGAAGTTCCTCCCCTGTCCCTGTTTTTCTCCCCTGCTGGCTTGTTGATGTCCGTGTCATCCCTAAAAGGGTACAGGGGAAAATCCAGCCCTTTGATGAATGACAGCATCATCTGGTGGTTTGGTTTTATTTTTATTCCTCCTTATTAGATCAGAAATAGATATTAATCAGCATGCCCTGGCTCAGAGGAGGACGGGCCTGGCACACTAGGGAATTTTAAGACATGTATGAGAGAATAATGAGGGCATATCTGAACCTCCCGGCCCTTCCCATGGAGCCCAGCAAATTCTGGAAGAAGTGGCAACCCTCTTGCCATCAGGGTGATAAGCCAAGACAGGCTCATGGAGCAGGTTAACGTGAACTGCTGTGCAGGCAGAAGGTCTGATGATGATCTTGTCCATGAAATCCCTAACCACAGATGTGAGAGCTGTTGCGTTCAATAAATCAATAGGAAGGCCGTGCTGAACAAGCAGATTTGTGTTTAACACTAGTTTTCTCATGAGATCTTTCTCCTAAATTCAGCTGAGTTACAGTGCTTGTGAATTTAATCCTAAAAGGCAAAACAGATGATTTCTTTGAATGCATTTTTTGCTGTTTACTCTCAGACTTTTTTTTTTTTTTTTTTTTTTTTTTCATAATGATTGCAGCTCTTTGCTTCTGTAGATTCTCTGACATTCTCTATGCACAAGTGAAACCCAATACACCTAATTCTCTGTTGCTTAAAACTGCCAGAAGCTCCTCTGTAATTAAGGGAGCTGAACCCATTTGGTCCAAGGTTGGTCTCCTATTTCAAAGATTGATTACTGTCAATAATTCTCATGTGATTGATTAGTTAAGTGCAGATTCAGTTTCCTGGCTACAGACTTCACGAGAAAATCACATTGAACCCAGCTAGAAGATGATCTCTTGCATGAGTCTTTAATAAGAAGTTATATACGGAAGAGATTTTGTATAGTTTTAATGTTAAAGCTGAAATACTTTCATTTGTTGAAATACCATAAAACTTTTAAGATTGGAAATTAAACAAGGAAAGTAGCAAATTATGGTTTCCCCTGCGTTTTCTAGTCCTAAAAAGCATTGTCTTTATCTTGCTTTCTCTTGCTTCAGTCTACTAATAGACACGCCCCAAGCCCAGCAGATTTATGGAACTAGAAATAGCATTTCTATTTCTTCCAGTATTTTTCCACCCTAATCCTAACTAGTGCCAAGCAGAATAGAGATTTATGGTTGGCTTGGTTTTTAGAGAAAAATATCACCAAAAGTCTCTGAACATAAAAAGGAAGGTTCAGTTCCTTTTAAGTGACTTATCTAAACTCAAGGCTGCTTTTGATTCTATCCAGGCTGGTTCTTCCATCTCTGTTTGCAACTAACACATGCCTCAGTTATATATACGAAATCAAGATTAACTTGAGTTGCATTTGAACAGTGGGGGTTGCTGCAGAACACAATGACTCCCCTGGCATGTGCAGTCAGGCTGAAACATGTTGGTGGCTCTTGATCAGGGTGGACCCAAACTAAGTCCTGGTTCCAAACCCCAATTTTCTGAGAAACGCACGTGCAGAGTCAAACTTAGGAAATGTCTGTAAATGAGCCAAATGGATCCCCAGCTGGGGTCCAGGCCCACTTCTAGAACTGACGATTTTTACCTTTGGAGAATCCCTGTGAAACATTCAGTGTTTCTGTGTTTTCGTTTTTGCTTTGGGAAATTCCAGCGTGGCTGCTTTTCTCCATCTGCTTCCAACCATTGCACAGCAGGTATGGATGGGTCCTTAATTCACTTCCCTTTGCTGGTGGCAGTTGAAATGTGGTGATGCTCCGTCTCCCTGTCATGATGACCACACAGTCACCAATAGGTTGTAGAACAACACACGGCTTTATTTTATTTTTCTCTCTTTTTTTATTCCTCTTTACAATGGAAGAGCTTTTTCCAGATTTAGTGTGATGTCTAACAATGTGTCTCCTTAAAAAGAATGTCTAGGGAACTAATTGCACTGTTAATTGGTGTTATAGATAAGGTGAAGCAGAAGTATTGAATGTAAGAACAAGAAAGCCTGTGAGTTATAATTACATGCTGAATTCTGACATAAAATGTTGTTAGTTTGCTTCTTATTTAAATGATGTGTGATCCAAGCAGCTTTACCACCGTGGCAGTACTAGTACAGCTGTGATTATTGATTTAAACACACCCAGGGTCTTTTAGAAAGAGGAAACCTGTGTAGCCAAATCTGTTCTCTGAACTGATAGCAAATTCCCCTCCTTGATAATCTGTATTTCATGACGCTGTCTAAGCTAGAAGCACAGGAAAGGAGTATCAGCTTGCTGACCTTGCTGCTACTAGCCTTTGCCTATTTTCTTAATCACAAATATAATCACAAGCTAGGGTAAGTGGGTCTCATCGCATAAGCCCGAGTTCTTCACGCCACACTTCTCCCAAGAGCATGCCCTGCCTTCACGCACGGCCCCGCGCTCTGCAGCTCTGGGGGAGCCGCCAACCTGCCCAGAAGTTGTGTGGAGGGAGGGAGATAAGCAGCTGAACTGGAACCTGATCGTGGATTACTGTCTTAGGTCATTCATTGAGTTTGTATGAGTTCATCATTAATAACGAAGCTGCAATATAATATAACTGAGAGACCACAATGTATTTTCTATTGTCATTCAGTGGGTGGGGGTTGGAGGGGCAGCTGGGTTTAAAGTTTAGCTGGTATACTTTAAACTCCGTGTACATAACCTTGGAGGACACATGGGTGGTATGGGTTGAGTTGTTATTTTGTTGGATTGGTAAATTTCCTTTTGGTTTTGTTTAAATAGTAAGGTATTTAATTAATGACATTGTACAAAGAGCTATTAATTTAAATGATGCTTTTGTTCTCCTAAAACGGATCTACACTTTCTTTTTGGCAAGCCTGCAGCAGTGCTATACATAGCATTACGTTGACTTTTGTACTTTGGGGGAGTGTGTGGAAGGGGAGGGGAAATGCTTTTCTCTTCAGACAAATAGTGTTGCCCATAGTTAACTTTCTGCTTGGATATATACCTTGATTTCCCTTTACTCTGAAGTTTTATGTGAAATTGACTTAAAGGGACAGAACAAGCAGAGGTTATGCCAAAAGATCTCAACTGTATCATCTTGTAATATATTGCAGCTTTATGCCAATGATTCCTTGCTTACCTGTACACAGTCCATGCATGTTTTGAACTAATTTTGCATTCTCCATTTGTGGTGAGTTACTTAGCATTTTAACCACCTTTTGTGCCATTCAACTTGTACAGAAAACATTTTTATTGACGTTTTAAAGGGAGGGGGAAGAAAATAAAAAACCCTTCTGCTCCCTAGTTGTAGGTAGAACTCGATTACTTAGCAAACAGATGTAGATGAGTGGTTGTAGTGTTAGAAATGTTAGCTTGCTCGTGAACAAGCTTTTGAGAGTAAATGCATGGTCCTGTACCTCTCTTCTCTTAATTAGCTTTTCCTTTCCTCCTGGAAAGATTGTCTTCCCCTCTCTCTCTATTATTCTGTCTTTGTCTCTCTCGTGGTTGTAAAGTACAGATTTGGGCATAAATGAAATTGTATACAATGAGGTTTGAAAAGCAGTTCTCAACAGGTTCTCTTGGGGAACTTATTTCTCACAGCACCCTGCCTTGGCACTTTGATTAGACTCTAACTTTCAAGGTAAAACAGATGGAGAACAGTCACCTGTTGCCTCTGCTTTAACTGGGAAACAAGTTAAATCCTTGGAAGTTTGCGTCACTGGTAAATGATGAGATCTTGCTGATCCATTGCAGCTGAGGCACGTGGCACGTGGTGTATTGGCCGTGGCTTTTGCTCCTGGTTGTTTTAGATGGGACTAGTCCCACGGCCCCTGATTTGCGGAGTTTGCACACACTTTTTGATTTTCCTGGTTACACAGCAGAAGGGGGTGGGGGAAGATATATAGGAATTATCTTGTTATGGGTTCTGCAGGCAGCTCCTTCTTCTACACTCCCAAGCCCTGGGTTGAGTATGCAGGGCTTGTTATTTAATAGCTGTGGTTCTGTTGGCAACGGAGGACAGAAAACAGTCAAAGGCTTGGTAAAGACGTGGTCACTCACAATGATGTAAGAAATGGACTTCAAAAATCCCTCAAAACCCTGCCACAAAACCACAAAATCTACCTAGATCCACACATCTATTCCCCATGCCTCTTCTCCTTTAGCAGAATTTCCTTTTGTTAGAAGATTTGACTTTCTAGAGAAAAAAATCCATTTTTGTGAGGTGTTGTGAACTGTTTTTACTACTTGTAATAACCATCCCAGGTCTGAGTATTCTTGTAACGCAATGCCATGCAGCAGAGAACCTGTCCACTTTATAGCTTTGCTCTCAATATTTGTTACTCATTGTTTTCTCATCTAAATGTACATTTGCAAGATGTGTGTAATGTCATTTTCAAAAAATAAAATTTGGTTTCAATATTTAGGCCGATAAAACCTTTCTGATGCTTTTATTTGGCAAGTGTGTGTTAACTGTGGCTTATGAATTATAGCAGTACTTGTTCATTTTGATATGTCAACTTCCCTAAATCTGTCCCAGTTGTGTTTGCCCAAAAGCAGAAAAAAGACTGGGGAGGAAATTTGACTGTCCTGAATTAACCAAGACCCACATCTGCCTGTCTGGAAAAGCCTGACCTGTAGAGGGCCCATCATTCTGACTAAAGGGACCCACTGCAGGAGATCCGGAGCAGCCAAGGGCAGTCCTTTCCTTGCGTGCAGCGCTTCAGTTAAAAAAGGTGAATTCAAACCAGCAAGACAGGGCCCTTAATCTGACCTCTTCCATCGTATCAAGGTCTCAACAGCAAGGCCTGTTCAGCCTCACACTAGCTTCGGGAGGTTTGGTGAGATTTGAGAGAGATGTTGTGTTTGTCCACACAGGCCTGAAAAAGGTCCAAGTTCTTTCACATCTGCCCTGTCAGAACCACAGTGAAGACAATAACATTCTTCCTTGTTAGCCTGAAAAATGATAATAAGGCTCAAGCCTCCTCATTTACTTATATGGTACAAGCCACTTTGCTATCTGTTTCTGCTTTGCATCTGCAGAATTTGAAGTGAGTGTGCTGAGCCAGCTCTCACCATCCCTGCTGTAGATCAGGCTGCCATGAAAGAGCTCAAGTTCTTCCAACGTTTCATGCTTAGATGGAGACCTTTATACATTTTTTATTTATTTTTTTTTTCCCCTGTGGTCATTGCATTTCAGCCCAAAGAGGGCTGTGCTCTTTGCCCTCTACATCCAGAGGAGACCCTATGCCAACTGGCAAAACAGCATCAGGGCAACCAATACATCGCCCCACTTGGCCAGTTACTGGCACCCCTTTGTCATTATTGTGCCATGCTTGGACGGCCCAGAAGCAGCACACACAGTACACTACTGTTTGCAATGAAAGACCACATTAAAAAAAATTGCAGTTCCCAGAATAAAACTGGTAGAAAAAAAAAACAAAAAACAAAAAACACCACCCCGAGAGCAGCCTTTTTCTGAGTGCGCATAAACTGAAACTGAAGCAAATGTTAACAGAAAGGCAGAAAAAGTACTTGAGAAAATAAATGCTCTGCTTGTGTCTTTATGCACCCCAAGAGCAAACAAAACACACTGCTGTCTTTTCTTGTGGCTACGTGTTAGATGAGGTCAAGAAAAAACGTAAGAGTTAGTGCTCCTGCCTATGGAATATGTGCTGAAAATGGCAGGTTTAAAACCGTCCTATAGTTGTATGCATCCATTGCAGCTATTCCGGGGTTCTAGATAGTATTAGGCAGAAGTCTGGATGGGCATAGTGTTGTACCAACAACCAGCACTGTCAACCAGTGGAAATGCTGCTGCTGTCTTAGCACAAATCCCACTGACACGTATGGAATTACTCCAGGTTTACAGACATGTAAACAAGAGCAAAATTAAGTCTCCAGTGTCCAGCCTTCCTGCTACAACAGCCCAGATCTATACAGAACTGTTTGTCAGGTATCCATGAATATAATGTTTCTCCAGAGCAGCAAACCAGTGTTTGCTTCCAAAAGCTCTAGGTTGAAGCATGCTGGCCCCATGCGGTGTCAGTTGTTAGGACAGAAATAGATGCTTTGGCCTGGTTGGGAAACCTTTGGCTGGTCTCTTGACCTAATCTCCATTACTCGATGCTCAGCCATGGCTTGCTATACAATATGGTTCTAATCAAAGGAAACACACTTTTTGCCTGTCAGACTTGCCAGCTGCACATGATCCAAGTTTTCTGTGGTCGCTGGCCTTAAATTCCAGCCCAAAGTATGGCAGCCAGACCAAGGGGAATAGAACATTGGCTGGGCTCTGTCAGCTTAGCTCTGTGAAATGCTGAACACAGCTGTAGCATCAGCTCTATGGCTTTGGGCTTACGTGGTGATGTTTAATCTTCTCTCTTCTGAAAATAAAACACCTTTAAGAGTCAACAAATCGAGATCTTTTACACAGTTTCTCTGGCTGCTTGAGCTCTGTCCTTTGTCTTCCACAGCAGCCATCTGCTCTGCTGCCCCGGCCTTTCTCTCAAGTGCACCTAAACTTCAAAAGTACATTTTTTGTGCAAGTTTCACCTTTACCATAATGCAGGTCCTGCACACCTACAAACAGGTGGAAGAAAGAGTCCACTGGAAAAAAGAGTCCACTGGAAAAAGTGCCTTTTTTTTCCTTTTTTTTTTTTCTTTTTTTCTTTTCTCTAAAGGCACCAGATCTGTAATATTTAATCTTACAGCCCCCAAAATAAATAAGAGAAGTCCAATGATTTGAAATTCTTAGGCTTTCAGCCCTGTATTTACAATATTGCTAACATAAGTAATACTCTGTGTAAGTAAGACTCACTTACTCAATAAGTAAGTCTCTGAGTGGCGTGTTGAATTACAGATGGTCTCCTTGTGTTAGGTCTTAGAAGATTATCAGCTGTTTATGTGTGAGGGAGCAGGAGTGATGTTTTATGCAGTATGCTTTCAATTACCACATACACATCTTTGACACTGAAAATAACAACAATCACTCATTATTGATTTGTATTTTTTTTTATTCACAAGCAGGTCTACCGAGTTTCAAAATTCCCATCAAAGTTTTACATTAATCTGTTCTCCCTGAGATCCCAGGAACATCCCACTTCCCAGCAACTGTGACTGCTCCTCCCAAACCTGCGCGTAGCACATGTTAAATGATGCAAACATTTTGGTTCAGTTTACGTTGCTCATTGGGGTTATACTGTAGAATAATAAGGCACCAAGTACCTCAAATCCCATTGATCCACCTGGGGGTAAAAAGCATGAAAGATTTTGCAAGACGTGTTTTACCTTTGGATGGAGCAAGCAGCAATGGGGAACAGCTCCAGTGAACCGCTCACAGCCTGAATACAGCAGGACAGCTGGAGCCTGCAAAGCCCCAAGGGGAGCACCTCTCACTGTAGGCAACACGGTGCTGGCCCGGTGGGACCATCCCCTCCCGCTGGCCTCCCTCATCCCCACCCCTGCCCAAACTGCAGTTTCTAGGCCACCAGCTACAGCCGGGTTCTGCCGGAGTGGTTTGTCACTGTGGAGAAGCACCTTCTCCCAAGGACATTCTCCTGGTATGTTCGAGTCCAGCTGGGACGCTGATGTGGTGCAAAGCAGCGGTATACACAAGAGACAGCAAAGGATGCTAAATAAGTCAAAATAAATCACTTGTGCTGGAAGCCCGTTTATTTTAAGCATAGGTCTTCCCAGTCAGTGTGCCCAAATGAGTGTTGGCAGTTGAACAGCTGTTTGGAAAAGATTTGAGTTGTTTTCTTCTGACAACCGTGCTCCAGCCACGATGCGTATGTCATCTTCTAATTCAAGTGTTCAGAGCGTGCTTTTAGCACCCAAATGCAGTCATGGGAAGTGCCATTAAGGTGGTTAAACTTCTGTTCTTCTAGCCACCGTGACAGAGTGACAGCCAGGAACGCAACTGGAGCTGAGGAGGAAAAGGTTATTTCTGAAGGTCCCTGGCAGCACGTCCATTCAGTGCCACAAGCTGCCACTCACGCAGCACTGAGGTTTCACAGCAGTTTCACTGCTTCTAACGCTGTGTGGAGACTGACAGTCAATCAGAGAAGGACTTTAGATCACTGGAAGTGATGCTCAGCATCTGTGTTCAGATCCTGGTCTTCCTGAGCCCAGAACAACAAACTGTGAGTTTGGTCTCTTTTCACTGTATGCCATAAAATTTTGTGATTTTGAAAGTTTCTCTCAGAGGTGGTAACTGCAGGCTGGCTGCTTGCTGATCTTCAGGCAACACATCAGTCATCAGTCAGTGTCTTGTCGACCTTCAAAACCAGAGACATCCAAATGATATGAGCACTCAGTCCTCCTGGGAGCTGCAAAAACACATTAGTGGTCTGAACGCCCTGGCGGCAGCACTTTAATTATATCAGTGCTTTATCAGTCCCATTCAGCTGACCTGCATCTTTAGTTATCTTAAAAGCTTAAGAAAATATGGATGTAGGAGACGTGATTAAGAGCCTGTGTACATCAGACAGTGGGATACAGCGCAGAGAGCTGAGCTGCACAGCCCTGCAGCTCTAGCTTGGGTCCCGAAGGCAGAACGGGTGCATTGCATGGCTGGCTGCTGCAGCACCGCACTGATGTGGCCACGGTGCTCTTGGCATACAAGGATCACTGTAGAACTGCTGAGCCTTTTGTCAGGGAGCACCAGAGCAATCAAAAGACCTTCTTCCCACAGGCAGGGGAACACAGGGGAACACAGTTGCCCTCCCCTGGGAACAGGAGGAGAGACAAAGATGCCCTTCTCTGACATATACGGCCCCAATTCTGCTGCAAAACAAGGCAGCAAAGCCAAGCTGAGCTTGTATTAACACAGTACAGCAGCCTGACTGTAGTAAGTAGAAAAATTCTCAGTGAAGATAGGAATACAGTAACAGTTCACGGCCAAATCTGTAATCAGTCTGTAAGTTATGATTCTTGCAATACTGCTTAGAAAGCTGACCCAACAGGATGCACTAATAGGGTCTTGATTAATATCTTACCAGCCTGGTCTTTGGAGAACAATGCATTTGTGCACTCAGGAAAGAAAATCTTTGGAAGACGCTGTTCTGCCACAAATTGTTCATGCTTTAATTAAGAAGTCCTCATCAGGGAAGAAGATAACTATGCGATACGTGAAGGGAGCAACACAGCGGATCTGTAATGAAATCAACTCTCAAATGAGGTCGCCCACCCATGTACTACTGTGCGCATACAGCAGGAAGATGAGCCAAATGCGGTGAGATGAGGCCAAGCTTTTGTAGCTCTACAAATGAATAGGTTGTCCTCTGGGTGGGAAGGGGAACTGAAAGAGGAGGCAGTGCAGTTACATGCTGGAGAACTTGACAATGAGGCCCAGTGTGTCCTCCTGTGCCCTTCTCAGAGCTCCTTTTAAAGGACACTTTTCTTATGCTAGCATCTCATACTAAGCACTCCAGGACAGGCTCCCAGGCACACATGGGCAAGTACAGTATCCCCCTCATTGCTTATTCCATTAAAGTATACACTAGAGAACACCCTTCTGTCCCCTTGACACAGATTCAGATAGAGAAAAAACAAGCCTGCCCTTAATATCTTTGATCTTGAAATCTTAATGACTCAAGACACCTGCTGCTGGTCAGAAAATTAGATCCGCTGTGATAAAAAATGCCAGGTCATAGAACAAGGAAAAGAGTAATTAGAGCACCAGGCTGCAACTTGAGAGAACTGGTTTCAACTCCTGACACAGCCACAGGTTTCTGTGGGACATGGGGAGTCACCCATAGCCAGAAGCAACACTTTTGGCAGCTGCCCAAAGTGGGCTTAGAATTTCTTTGGGTTTCAGCTGCTGGTGGGAAGGATAACCACCATCTGAGACTCTGTATAATGAGTTTTACATGTGAAACTAAAGGAGCTGCTGAGAGCTATAAGTACTGGAGATCACGAGCACTATCTGTTGAGGAGCTGGGATCTGAAACTGCATGAAGACAGGCTTGGACCTATTTCCAGTGGACAACTTGGACCTATTTCCGACCTACTTCACTTTAACATAACACCTTGGTAAATAATTTGCATATCATAGTGGCTGACGTGATGTAGGAGGTTGAAACGTATATAAATTTATCCAACAAACGTAAGAGAGCTCCCAAACACAGAAGCTTGGGATCCTTTCAACCCTGGGTTGAACAGTAACGAGAAAGGAAAGATTAGGCACTGTGTTTTACCTCTGTTAAATAAAATAAAGGCATTATATGGTCAAGTCTTCAAGGTAAAACCCTCATGGGCTCCAAAGCAGATGTAAAATGCTATGAGCACTGCTAGCTCAAGTGTCCTAACTGGGCAAACTGCAGCGCATTGCCCTGGGCCTCTCTGATCCCTGCACACAACGTGTGGGAGCGCAGAGCTGCGCCATGTGCTCAGGGTGGCTCGGGGAATGTTTCTGCAGCATCATCCTACAGTGAGCAGTGGAGGAAATGTGACAGCAGCCCCTTCCAGCTCCTCCTCATGTTAAATGAGTTTGTGATTTAAGCCCATTTTAGAAGGGCTTTGTTCCTAGAGGTCTCAGGTGCTCAGAGAAGGGAAAACAGCTCAGCCCGAGAGCTTTTCTCATGACCCTGAATCAGTAACGGCTTTATCCAAATCCCACTGAGAAACAAGAGTGCTACGGGCAATGTTTTAAATATTTAATGTTTACACAACACTCAGAATACAAATGGCAATTCAAAGAGAAGGAAACTCCCATCTTCTCCAAGCTCCTCAGGGACATTTTTCTCCATGTGTTTTTCAGTGTGACTGACACCTGCCTACCCAGCCCTCACCGGCTGTGTGTCGCGTTTCTCATGTTCCTGTGCTAACACCTGTCTCGCTGCCTTTCCTGCGAGCTGCAGGGCGCTCACTGCCGGCGTGCGAGCCCCACACGCACACAAACACCTTCCTCACCACCCAGGGGTAAAAAACCTGCCTGAGCAGCGGGGCCACAAGAAGGCAAAAAGGCTTCCCCGAAGCCGTGGCAGAAGTGCCAGCCTGAGGCTTCTTCGCCATTCCCCTGCCACCTTCCTCTCCCAGCACAGCTGCTGAGCGCCGACACCGGGTCCCAGCTCCCCCCAGCACCCCGGGCTCCCCTCAGCCACGAAGATGGCGGCGGGAGGCGCCGGAGGCGGGACGAAGCCGCCTCGCCCGCCGGGGAACCGCCGCGACCGCTGGGCGAGGCCGCCACCTAGCGGGCACAGGCGGCCCCGGCCCCGCTCTGCGCTTCGTGCCGAGCCCGGGAGGCTCCCTCCGGGCCGCGGAGCTCAGCCCGAGCCCCCGCTGTGGAGCCCCCCTCGGCGGAACAGCCGCCATGGCAGGGGCTGGGGTCGGGGCTGTGGGGGAGTTCCTCACGCGGCCCCTGTACCGGGCACAGCCCGGGAGGAAGCAAGGTGGTGAAGCCGCAGCGGTGTGCCTGGCTGATTCACAGCTGCTCGGGGGTTCCAGATTTCCCCATTTTCCTGGGAAGGTTTCCCCAGCACGGAGCAGGAGGGAGCTGAAGGGGAGCTCCCTCAGCTCCCCCTCCCCAGCCCCGTTTCCAGTCAGGGTGCTCTGCGTGTGCCCTCACGGCGCGGTGGCGGTGCCACAGAGATGGCTCCTGCACCACGTTTCTCGCTCCGTGAGGTGTGTGCCATGGGCTGCAGCTCTCTGCAGGGCCTCAACAGGGGCTGGGGATGTGGCCATGGCTGCAAAGTTGGTTTCCTCACAGTGCCCAGCAGCTGTTTTGTTGTTTGGGCCTCTGATGGGCTCACAGGTAAATCAGGATTATGTCCATTCGGTGAAGCCCTTGCAGCTTTCCCTCAGGCTCTGCCTACTCTGGAGCCATGTTCCTCTGCTCTTCTTCATGAACCTACCCCAAAAAATAGCTGCAAATGCCCACCTCAGATCTGGATCCCCCAGGGAATTTGGGGGATGACAATGTTAACTTGTTTTATCCCTACTTCTCTTAAAATCATCAGCGTTTCTGAATCAAGCCTTATGTTTCTAAAGGTTTAGAAATTCTGTAGTTTATGCAGTTGGGGGATAAATCCTGCCCTGTACACCTGCACTGCGGCCCCTCAGTGGGCAAAGGGCTTCTCTGAAAGCTGTACGGGGGGGAAGACGCAGCCCCTTTTCTGCCCCCTTCACAGGGCCTGTGCTCCCTCTACCCAGCGCTGTGCAGTGAACCATCAGTGTGGGGCTGACCCCTTACCCCTGCCGTCATTTATGCTGTGGAGGAAAGTGTGAAGGGACCTGTTATGAAAACCCCACGACGCAAGGGATGAGTGATGCAGATGCAAAGTGCTGGTGTTGAGCAGAATCAGCCCTCAGCTGGATATGCAACTTTGAGAGCTTTTTTTGTGTGTATTGGTTAGTTTTCAAATTCTGCCTCTTGGGTTTCTCTCTGTACAAAACTGCCTAAATTAGAGAGAGTAGAATAAACATGTAGGATTTAAGTAGAATCTCTGCTGGAAACCACCTAATGTTTTATTAACAAATTGCCCCATGCAATTAAGTGAATAATAGATGAACATAGCTCTGGTGGGACAAGAGAACCTTGCAGTGGAGTGTCTGCAAGGTGACAGGCAGGCTGCAGGCATCTGTGATAAATGTTCATGAGTGGGGCAAAGCCACTTTGACACCTTGCAGCCGTAGTAGCCCTTCTGACAGGCATTAGGGCAGCTATTAGTGCACAGCAGTCTGGAACTGGAGTGAACTGTGAAGCCAAGAAGGCCTTTGGCATAAAAACAACCTTGCTATCACCTCCTTCTTTGCGAAGAGAGTCCCCAGGAGGAACTACCTCTCCTGGATCAGGGCTGGGTGGGGAAGAGAGAATCGAGCTTGGTTCTCGGTAGCAGTCCCTTGTGGTTATCGGCAGGCATGTCACAGACTGCCCAGATGGAGCAGAGATCTCTGTCCTCCTGCAGCTGTGAGGGGCTGTGGGTCAGGCACAGCTGGCCAGCAAGGCACTGATCCAGCCAGGTGCTGCAGGGGGTGAGGGACGATCACTGCGGCTGGGCTGCAGGTCCGTGGGGTGCTGGAGTTGCTTGTGGGTGTGGGGTAATGCAGACAGCAAGGTGCGGTAGGGGAGGGCAGGCATTTATGGCAGCATGACTGGATGTTGAGCGTGTGCTGAATGTAGGAACGTGTGAGAACCACTGCCTCGTGATGGAGCAAGTTCCCTTGCTTACTTGTGCTGTGCTGTGTCTTTACACAGCCCAGTTCTGCGCCTGCTGAGGGTGCAGGAGTGAGTCAGGTCTGGCAAGCAGCAAGTCTAGAGCAGGGAGAGTGCAGGCACTGCTCTGCAGGGTGGTAGCAGGCTGTGGCAAGCAAGAGACAAGGAATCTGGGGATGCCTAGAGATGCAGCGCGGTTACTGATGTGAACCAGCCCAGAGGAGCGTGTGGTGATTGTGCTCAGCACACCTCTGACCAGGAGGCTAAAGACTGCCGGCAACAACAGCCAAGGATTCCAGGGACTGTGCTGAATGCCAGTTTGAGAGACCTCTTTCCAGACCGTGGCAGTGCCTCTGTGAGTGCTGTGCACAGCCCCACTGAATTACAAGCATTTTCTGCGTGGTTCTGCAGTGAGAGTAGAGCTGTCTGCTTGCCCTTGGTTGCCTGCCTGTGTGGCTCATCTTGCTTCCTTTCTAAAGCAATTTTTGTTTCTAATGAGACTTCCAGGAGAAGCTCCTGCTCAGCCCAGACAAATTACATATAATTCTTGGATTATGGCACCAGATTTAATACACAGAAAAGTTCTCATCATTTTGTTCCACAGTGGATCAAAGGCAGCTACTGTGAGAACACGTCTATATAAGCTGTGAAAATTATCAGCTCACAAAAAAGGAGAATTTCGTTGTACTCAAGTGTGATTTTTCATGTTCTTCCCTCAACTGTGCAAATGAATCACAGCATGCGTGGTATATATAGGAGGACGTCAGTTTTTTATTATGATTTAGACTCTAGTCTGCTTGCTCAATCACAAATTGAAAACACATGGCTTTATTATTTAGAGCTTTTTTTTTGCACATTAAATGCTAGAACTGTAGTGGCAGCTTCCAGGGACTTTCTGTCCAAAATTGAGCATGCCTTCAAAAGGAAGTTGGGTAAGTGTTTTATAAGAAAGCAAACAGTCCTGCAGCGAACCTTACAGGACAGAGATTTATGGTACTACTTAACGCTTTGTCTTCAGAGTGTTTTCTGGATGTAACTCTTCCCCTGAGACCCAAACTCCTTTAGGCAAGTAGAAGATTTTTTTAATAGCAGGGATTGGGAGGAGTAGACCTATTGAAAAACTTAGATTGGCAATGCTAAAATGGGAAGGATTAAATGGAGGAAGCAAGTTGGGGAGAATATTTACAACTGATATGAAATTTTGCAATGCATTTTTAAATGGCACTTGTTTAGAAATTGGCCTACATTTACAAAAATATAAATAAAAGCTCCATAAAGGTAAAAGTAAGGATTTTACAGTCATAAATGAGAAAACGTTCATGTCAAGTTAATCTAAATGAACCCAAAATTAAATTAGGGATAAGTGGATTATGCAGAGAAGTTTGTTTCACCAAAACCGCTTTTTAATGGGAATTTATTTTTGACCTTTCTTTTTCATTCTGCCTCAGCACAGGAAAATGTATTATTTTTCCCAAGTTCTAAACGTGAACTGATGTATTTTCCTTTATTAGCAGGCTACAAGGAGCAAGACTGGACAAGTGCTTGAGTGATCATGGGCAGGTTTGTGATGTCTCAGACATCAGAGAGCTGCTTTGCACGGCGCAGGAGCATCTCAGCCTCCCGGATGGCTCAGGACCTCTGGAGTCCATTCTGTGGCTCTCTCAGACCAGACTTTTTCCCCATTCAGGTTGTTTTCTCCTCTGCAAGGGAAATGAGGATAGCAAAATCAGGTGCATTCTCGACTCTGAACAGTCAAGCCGGGAGGAAGTACTCGGCAGTGTGCAAGAGCCACTCCTGAAGCTGCTCCGGGCTTGCCACAGCGCTGAGTGGAAGGCACAGAGCCACCTGTTGGGTTTTGCTGCATCTCTTGACCTGCAAACCCCCATCCAACTGCAAGTCCCTCAGAAGCCCTGTGTGATGCTTCCCCGTGGTCTGGACGGGCCGTTACCGGAAGGGATGCACTGAGGCAAAGGCATTGACGCTGGCTTTGTGCAAGTGGAATACAGCGTGCAGCCTAATAAGGAATATCATGTTTTTCACAATACGCATTAATCTGCCCTGTTTTCCATAGAAAAAATGCCTGCAACTCTTGCCAAGCGGCCTTGTCTCGTCTCCTCCTTTAAAAATTCATTCCCGGCTACAGCCACAACTGCAGCTAATAGTTTACTGGGAATAAACAAGGCTCTGCATTTTGGGTCAGCTCAGATGGTTTTCCGGTGTCCCTCGTGACTCATCTCTGGAAGGGTCATCCTGAAATACACCCCTCTACTGATGTGATCTTGGTACAGCCCAAAGAGTTTCAGGTTAAGAAGCTGAGGGGCTCTTTTTTTGCAGGAGTGATTCTGGAGTTTGGTGTGCCTCAGAGCAGGACCGACCTCAGCCAGGTAAGTGCCAGAGGTATCGTGTAAACTTGTAGCTACTTGATGTGCACCAGGATGAGCACTTTTGGACTAGTAATCAGCACAGTGAGAAAATGCTTTCGTCTCCTGCAGTAATGTATATTTCTTTCAGAATGTGGCATCTTGATTGTGTGCTAACACCGAGCCAAGCACTCACTGTGATTTATTGCAAACCCGTGGTTGCTCTCATTTCTTCTGGGATAGCCAGTCTAATGCTAACACAAGTATTTTCTCTACAGGCATCATTAGCAGTTATACCAAATAAAGGGGCCAGACTGATAAAGCGTGCTTTAATTTCAGTGCTCATATAATTCCATTTTCCAGACTGTTTCTGATCTTCTGAAATAATGTCAGTGCTCACTGCAGACTCTTTCACTGTGAAATTCAAGTGGGTATTTTAGTCATTAGATTTTATTTTTGTGAAGGAGGGACTTTTATATCGTGTCTAAAATAGTAGATAAATGAAGACATAAAATAATGGAGGGGGCTGATAGGGAGTTACCCATTAATTTGCAATCCCAGACCTCTTCTGAACAACCAACTTCTATGACAAGGCAGAATGGAGAGAAATTGGAATGCTAAAGAAAGTTGTTTCCCATGGTTTCAGCACAAAGGCATGGCTGGAACAAATCAGCTGACACTGTTGCGAGCATTTTCTTTACAGCTTGTTATAGATCTCTTGACTTGTATTAATGTAACAATCAGCACCTATCATGTAATTTCAAATTCAGAACTGCAATTGTACCTCTCTGTAGTTAGCTGCAAAGCTGGCTGGTTTTAGGGCTACAGTGGATGCCACTGAAGTTTCTCTGTTTTAAAAGTATGCAGGCACCTGTGCAGTTTGGAAAATCCTGTCTGCCTGCATATTCTTAAAAAATGAGGCCCATAGCCACTTTGCATTGTTGCTTGAAAATCAGTAAAAAGAGATGTGTTTTATTAGCCTAGCTGAAGAATCCAGGCAAAGGTCAGAGCCTGTGCAGTGTATGCAGGCCCAGCCAGGTCTCCTTTCAGGAGGCAAAGTGGCACCAAGATTAAGCAGGTGGCAATTTCTGTCCTGAATCAGAAATGATCACCCTGTGTTTGCTTCAGAGTGCTGTTAAAAAGTAGCACGCACTGAGGGGGTAGCGCAGGGCTGTCCAGAAAAGCCTTTCTCCTTGTTATCTGCAAAGCTCTGCCTTCGTTCTCCTGCTGTCACCCCGGCTGCTCTGAGTCAGAGTCCCGTAGAGCCCAGATGTGTGGGGTGTTTTGAATGTCTGAATGCTGGCTGAGCTCTAACAAGGGGCTTGGACATCTGCATCGGGACGTAGGCAGAACGCCGGTGCCTCGAGGCTGAGATGTGGTCAAAAAACCTTAACTCATGCTGAGCAGGACAGAGCTGCTCACTGCCTTGAGGATTTCTAGTTGTGGCTGCCAACCAAGGCCCCTTGAGTAGGGGCAAGTGTGCAAGAGACCTTCCAGGAATTTGCTCGTTACTTGTGGGCAGGTCTGGGATTCACACAAAACTCAGTGGCAAAAAACTCCTGTGTTTTTCTACTTTGGTTGGAGGCAGCGGGGCAGTTACACCCCTTCTGCTTGTGCCAGATGGACTCTTTCCCTCACGGGCACAGCCACCTGTAACGCAGCCTTCCTTAGCGGTTCTTTGCTCCACCTGTGCAGCCCCAGCACCTCCAGCTCACACCCTCAGCCCCCGTTGCAGCTGTGCTTCTCGGGGGAGGAGTGACTGCAGCTTGCAATCAGCCTGCTCCAGAGGAGCACCGAGTGTTCGCGTTGCCTGAGCTGTGACTCCAGCGCTGCCTTCCTGAACGGTAAGAGCGGGGTTTGCCTTTGTCTGACCATGAGCTGACTATGAGAGAGGTAGGAGAGAGGGCAGGATGATGTTTCAGGAGTGCATTTGTAATTCCTCGTTTATTGCTCCTGCAGCTGAGCGATTACCACCAAGCTGTGGCTCAGCACCTCCCACGAGTCACTGCTGCCATGTGCCAGCACTCGGTGACTTGGAGCTGAGCTCTGTCCCCTCGCCACCACCACACAGGCATGCTAGCAGTTGGACAGGCAGCTCCATGCAGGGCTCATGTTTAAGAAGGACAGGGGGATCGGCGTGCGGATTGCAAACAGGGAAAATAAATGGCAGGATTCCTGGTGGAGCCCCTGTTCAGCTCCTGAGCCTGTTGGAAAGACAGGCTTGGTCTTGAACCTTCACTTACCCTCCTGAGCCGTCCTGCTGGGTGTAGGCTTTGCAGTACGAGCTGCATCGTGGCTCCCAGCTGAAGTGCTGTCTGAGGTCTCCCTGTCCTGCTGAGTCCTGTAGAAAAGCCTAGCTGAGCACTATCGAGCTGCAGTAGAAGAGAAGGAACAAAGCTTTGGTTTGTAGTCAGGTGATTCTGGTGCTCCTTGATGCCATCTGTGAAAGCAAACAAGTTGTTGCCAGCCCTGTTCCTGATGCCTGGTTACTCTCCCCTGAATTTCTTCTTAGAAGTGATGGGGTGTGCACAGATGTTCTCCGCTGAAAACATGTGATGTTTTCTCTCTCAATTCTAATACTAAGTATGGCAAAACAGGGAGCAGAACAATGCTGGCACCTTTCTGTGTACATGAGAAGCAAAATGCTCGTGTCTCGTTCCCACAGTGAATTCCTGAGCTGAGCTGGACAGAGAGACTTTTATACATCTGTTAAAGTGCTGAGTTACAGAGAACATAAAATAGTCAAATTAACCTTATTTTTCTTGAAAAATCCAAAAGCTGAATGAGAGAAGGGGGCAGATGTGACGCCATCACCATCCTGCTATCCCAAAGCACCCTACAAAACTTGGTGCTTCATCCAAGCAGGCAGAGTGCTGCTGTGAAACAACTGAGAAGCCCCTGGACCATGGTTGTTCATGGCAGACCTGGGAGCTGTTAAATGTCCTGTGCAGCAAATTTGATGTGAACTGGACGTGCTTTTACTTCTGCAGTTGCATATCAACCCAGTACTGCTTTAACATTGACGGTAAGCTTTTATATAGGCTTATGCAGAAGAACAGAGGATAGATACCCAATCTACAAGCCTAAAGCCTGCCAGTGCAGCGTGTGTGTTGGAGTGCTCAAGGAGCACGTTTCTCCAGTAGCTCTGTTTGATGTTATGGGCAGTGATGCTTCTGATGCAGCAGTAGGAGAGCGATGGCCAAGATCACGAAACCGCAGCGTACACAAAGTGGAAGTTTTGCAACTGCTTTAAATTCCCCTGCACTCTTACTACAAATCTGCAAAGTCACTGCTTTGCGAAGTGACTGTTTTGTGCAGAAGGAGAAGGAAATAACCTTTTCCAGCTGGAGTCCTGGAAGCGCTTTCAGCTTTATAGAAAACCAGTTCAAAGTCATTTAAAACTTTTGGCTGCAGGGCTGCTTTTTTGGAGACAGTCCCTGATTTGATTGCTCTGAAGCAACCTAGGAGTTTGGAGGAGGAGATGTTTGCAGGAACGCTAAACAACTGTGTTTACAAACAGTTAAGCCCTTGAGTGCCTGTGTTGCTCTCAGCCCAAACAGTGGCTCTGAGGCTGCATGACAAAGCGGGATGGAAAGAAGAGAGTTTGGAGCTGGGAGCTTTTGCACAGCGTCAGGGCAGGCTTACAACCCCAATCTCAAACGGGGAAGCCACGAGCCAGCTGTCGGTTGGTACTGGTAATGGTAATACCACTGTTGGCAGGAACCAAAAGCAAGCTCAGTACCTGCAAAGGAATAAAAATCCTAAAATTATGGCTGTACCCCAGTGTGGTACAGTGTGTGTATCCATGGGGACACCCCTTCGTGGCCACCCCCAGCTCCTGAAGCAGCAGGGATGTGACCCCAAGGCTGGGGTGTGCCCAAGCTCGGGCACTTCCATCTCAGGGGCTGCTTGCTGGAAGGAGCAGCATCTTGTGCTGCTGTGGAGTTAAATGGCAGTGAGAAACTTGCTTTGCCCTTTTAGCCCTCGCGCTGTGATTCTTTGAATCCTGAATCCTGCAGTCAGAGCAAACAAGCGGCTGCGTGGTGATGCGGACAGCCGAGCCCCTTGCTAGACGAGGAGCTCCCTGTGGAGCAGAGGGCTCTCTGCAGCTGCTTGGCACCGCTCGCCCTTGGAACCGAAAGCTGAGCTTCTTGTGAAGGCGCAGCCAGCCCCGTGCAGCCCTGCGCCCCTCCTGCAGGGATGGCAGTGGGAGGGATGCTTTCTCCTGCCAGCGAGCCACTGAGGGGTGTGCTTGGCTTAACAGCTTCTCTGCCGCTTCGTACCCTGCTGGGTTGTTGGTTACAGGGGGTAGCAGAAGTGGAGGAGGTGACTTCTTCTGTTGGCTTTCGTGTGCTTGTTGCATGAACATGAGGGCAGCCAGGGTGTAATTTTTGCTCGCCTGCCCGGACAGTTAGCCAGCCCGGTTTGTTGTGGATCTGCTGCATAGCAGCTGGGGAAGAGACCGCTCAGGACGGGAAAACGTGAGTGTAAAGAGCCCTGTTTGGTAGGGCTCTCCGGGCTGGGAGCAATGCTTGGAGCTCGTCCTCATACCTCGTGAAGAACTGCGTTTCAAGTGAGTGACCCTTTCCTTTAGGGCTGCTCAGACTGCCAGGAGCTGGTGCTTGCGACCATGTCACACGTAATTTAGCCACAGCTTGCTCGCTCCAACAGGGGAAGCATCTCTGAGTGTCAGCTGGGGGTGAAAAGGCAGTGTTGGGGTGAGGAGGGGAGGCAGGTGGAGCCTTTCTGAAATGGGGACCTGCAGGGACTTCACTTTGCTGTTGTGCTGAAGGCCTTTCTCTGAATTGCACTGGAAAAGGGGGGTAGAGAAAGTTGTCAAAGCTCAGTGGTTGGAAGCCGAGAGATTGGGGACCTCCCGTACTGCTGCTGGGACTGAGGGGCTCCAGAGGGATTTTGGGATCAGCTGTAGGGGCTCAGCTCAGAGACTGAAAAGGATGAAAGAGCAAACCCGGTATTTGTGTGGTCAGGGAAAGAAACAAGCACCAAAAAAACTAAGAATGTCTGACCTGTAGATCCGTTTCTTTTTTCTTTCTTCTTTGTCTCTTTCCCCTCCCCTCGAGCAGTCCCTTCCTCATGCCAGAGCTGCAGAGGGTCTTCAAGGCGTGGTGCAGTATTTTAGGACCACGCTTCTCAGCCCTCGTTACTGTGTGCACAGCTCCGTGTCACATGGCAGCGCAGGGAGCCCTGCAAAGAGCGGCTGCCAAGCCCTGCCTCATGTTTTCCTCAAGCACAGCTGCACATTGTGAACGTCAGCACAACTGAAGGTAAAGCTTTGGAGGAGAAGGGCAGGGGGAGGCTCCCGCTGGGACCTTGAGAATGGAGGAGGGAGCGCTGCTGGGAGCTGTGATGGTAACCGAGGGGCAGCACCCGGGGCCAGCTTCAAAGCTGGGCCTTGCAGCAGGAGCCAGGTGCTTGCTGCTCGTCTCAGCGTGGCCGGGTCCTGCTGGGGGAAACCCCAAGGAGAGGAAGGGCTCGGCTTCGTCCTCCGCACTTGGACCGCTAGGCTGTTGTAGAAACTGCCTTCGTCTCCTGCACTGTGTGCTTCCCAAGAAGAACAGGGGGAAAAAAAAATAAAAAAGAGAGACTTCTATCATGTTTCGAAAGGTTATTTTGGGGTTCCTGCTGCACTGCAGTGGGTTTCTGCTAGCTCAGCAGATAGTGGTGGGATTTGTGTGCAGCTCCGGGTGTCGTGGGTGGGTGGAAAGCAGTTACGGGTCTAGCTGAGCCCCTCACGGCTCAGACATTTGCCCGGGATGGCCCAGGGAGCCCAGAGGCTCCCTTGGCAGCTTGGCAGCCTCCTCCTCCCATGTTAGCGTTCCCTTGCCAAGTGCTGCCTGGAGCCCGGGGTGAGCAGGCAGCAGCTTGATTTCGTGTGCTGAATTTGGGACCGCAATCAGCGCGCTGTTGCGGGACTGGGCGTGTGGGTGTGAATCCTGGAAGGATTGTGTTGCAGTCAGCAGATAGAGGGGAGACGGGGGGGTGAGCTCACTGACAGCACATCTCGCTGCGTTAGGCAAGGACAGCTGAGGGCCTTATCACCCCTGGGCCATTTTAAAAACAAGCGTATCTCGCAGATAGGCTGGGCTTAGAACCTTAGGTAGCTCCTGGGGGATTTTTAATAAGCAAGAATGCTGGTGATAGGAGATAGTCCAGCTAATTTGGGTAGGATACAGACTAATTTTTGCTTTTGTCCCTGAACTATCTGTGTGTAATTGACAAGTTGACTTCGAAGAAATGGTTGGAGGTCTTTTTTGTGTCTTCCTGGGAGGCCGTCTGCTATGCAAGGTGCCTTGTGATGTTTTGGGGGGTTAAGTAACAAGAAAATCAACTTTAAGGAAATCATTACAAGTGGGATAGTGTCAGTGAGCTGTTTTGGTTTTGAGCAGTTCCTTTGCGTACAGTTTTATTTTACTGAAGCTGTGTAACAGTTTCTATGGGACTCTGTGGCCCAGTTCCAAAAGGGGAAGCCCTGTCCAGGCTGAAGCTACAAGGAGTTGTTCTGTCCGTTGCAGCAGTATTGGGATTTGACTCAAAGTCATCTCAGTCTTGATGTGTGCAAACTTTATTTCTGAAACTCCTAATAGAGGATGGAGATTTTACCAGACTAGCATTTGAAGAATATCAGGCACAAGCTGGTTCTTTGTCCTGTCACTTTGCTGTGTAAGGTTCTGCTGGTAGGATTCAGGTGGTACTGACCGGCAGATTACTCTGTGTGTGGCTTGGAGGCTTTGGAATGGCTGCAAGAATGGCAACGAGGTGGAAGAGCACTCCTGAATTCTCTCCTTCCTGCGAGTGAAGGCACTGGAGCAGCATTTCTCATCCTTGAAGGGCTAATTAATTCTGGGGCAGGGGAAGGAGTGAGTGGAGGCAGGGCAGGTTTTACAGCTGTCCCTACGTTATTTTGGTCACAGCAACTTTCAATCACGTTAAATTTGACATTTCCAAACATTTCTCAATCTCTGCATTTCCCCTGCTGTACTCACATGCCTGCTGGGAAAGGCTTGTGCCTAGCTTGGTTCAGTTTCCTGCAAACTTGTGGAATCTCATCCAATTTGGATTGCGAGTGGCTCGTGGAGCACGGGCTGGGATCCCTGCAGCAGGACACAGTGAGTAGGCTGCTAGGGCAATGTAATACCGTGCTCCACTGCTTGCATGTTGTTTAGCCCTTGTGATCTGCCAGGAGGATAACCTGCACTTGTCTTTATTGCTGTAGATACCTGAAGGAAGGGGAATACATCTCTAACCCGTAGCAGGAAGGGACTACAAAAGTAAGTTCAGATATTCTCTCTGCTCTCTTCAAATAGTACCTCAGAAAAACAGAAGCGTCCCTCACATTCCCCAGACTTCACACCATTCAAAATGATTTCTGTAGTTGATTTTTGATTTGTAGAATGATCTTAAGCAACTTGTTTGAGCTCTGTGGCTGAGACTGTGAACTTACAGGACTAGATAGTTAGGATTCTTGGAAGCAAGGCTTGAAAGCAAATTGTTTTTTCTTTCTTTCCTTGTGGTTATTTTTTAAGATTATTATTGTTATGGACACTACTTGCAAATATTTGCAGCTTCTGGGAATTCGATTCCCTGAAATGTAACATAAAGATCCAAGACAATAATTCCAGGCAAAGTATTGCCACTTAAATTAAGATGGATAACTGCAGATATCTGTTTTCAGTTTTCTGTAGGCATAAGAGTTGGAGTGGATAATTAAAGCTTTAGAGGCTAGTAGGAGAACGTAGCAAGAAAGATGGTCCTGCTCTTCACACACAATATAAGTTGAGGGACAAGACCCACTCTTACCTTTACAATCCATTAGACAAAGCAAAATGCTCATTGTCCCTCATCTGGATTCTTCAATGCCTTTCCTGATGAGTTTTCTTTAGCCAGAAGTGTCATCCTTTTATTTATATGATATTTATTGTTTTGTTTGGTTTAGTCTGCTACATAGCATAATCTAATTTATAATCTGTTTTAAAATCAGAAATCCAGAACTAATTTTGTTTAGAACAAGTTATGTGCTCTGTTGTCAAAGCCTGATGGGTGCATTGCTATGCGTTATGCTATGGACTTCAGAGAGACTCGGTGATTTACACAAGCCTATATTCATCTTACCTAGACAGAAAGAGATGTCTTCATCAGTTCAGCTCTTCAGAGATCAGAAGTACCACGAGCTGAAAGGGCAGTGTATCCAGCAGGGACGGCTCTTTGAAGACCCTGAGTTCCCAGCCTCAGATGAGTCCCTTTTCTACCAGAGAGCTCCGCAAAAGAAAGTTGAATGGAAGCGCCCAAAGGTAAAGGGCACCCCCCTTGTGATGAGGTGCTGTTTGTGCTGTATCACTCCCACTGTCTTCTCTGTGCTAAACCAGTTATCTTAGTCTATTCTCCCTCTCTCTTTCCTTTCATTTCTTGTCAGTGTGTAGTTCAGACATCAACCTCTCTGTCCCATTGCTGTCCAAAACAGAAGTCGTGCCTTACTGTATAAGGTGAGAAGGAAGCATTCTGCACAGCCTAATTGTGTTTTTTACTGTTGATGGCTCTCTAATAACAAGCAACAATGGGTGGTGACTCCAGCTTCAGCGGCTTTTAATTCATCCCTCCGTTTAATTAAGAATATCTATCAGTAATAGATCAATAAATACAGAAATATATTCTTTCAGAATATTCTTCATTTTTGGGGTCAGTCTATTTACCACTGTAGTTTGATGTGTTGACAGAAGCATTTCAGAAATACATTCATCTCTTAATTGAAGTTTCTCTTTATTACCTGTCCCTCTGAGGGCCTGGTGTGCAGGCACAGTAATGGCAGTACAAAATCTGAGCTTTAGCTGCTAAACTTAGTGCTCCCACCATGTTGTCATTTTTTTTCTCCTTCTTAGGGAAGATATAACCCTTGCAAAAAACATTATAGAAAATGAGATGTTATGAACTGAATACATCCTCCTGCCTGGGATGCCGGAAGGAAATTAGTCATGCAACTCAATCATTTGTTCATCATAATAGCTTTCCACATGTTATCAGAGTAACTTGTATCTTATTAAAATGTATGGGGAAAGGAATCCTCACAGTAGCAAGGGGGAGTTGCTCCAATTCCAGGTAGCTGAATTATTGTTTAGATGTATGAATATATTATTTGTAATTTTTCTTGGAGGAGAGAGTAGGAAAAAGAAGATCTGCAGTCTGCCCAGCAAGGGAGGCTAGCTAATGCAACAAACAGCCAGGAGCAGTCAGTGGAGAGGTCTTCTTACACTAAAAGAAACTTGGGTATTTCCAACTGCCACTGACAGAATGAGTTGAGAGCCCGTGTTATCAGCATATACCCACTTTCTGTTCAGAGCAAATGGCTTCATTTTTGTTCCATGGAGAATTAACTTGTGTTTCCAGAATCTGTTGTCTTGCTCTCTGTATAGTGCCAGAAATAAGAGGACACCATGTGTGTGTGGTTTGTTCCCAGGTTACCTTTGTATTAACTATACTGGAACCAAAAAGCTCAACTACGTATGGGTCTTGAGAGGTTTGGGTGAGTCTTGCAGTATGAGGCAGGACACTCCTGAGCTACTCCCAGGGGATACTCAACTACGCGGATGTGTAGCTGATGTAGAGAAGTGAAGACACGTTCCCAAGACGTGTACATAAACTTTCTGTACTGAACTCAACACCCTGTTCCTCTGCTGAGTTTCACAGAGGTTCTAGTGAAAACTCATCAGCCTGGAGTGAATGCAGAGTTTTCCTTTATTGATTGATAACATCTCTGATCTCTGCATGGCTGTGTTGAACTTACTGCAAATTTTGCCCTTGACTTTTATAAAACCTGGATTACACCCCAGTGATTTCATACTCAGAATGAACAGCTCGTGTCTGCACACAGCCTGTAGTGCTGGTATCTGTTTGCCACTTCACCTAGCATCTTAACAGGAATCAAGTATCGTGTCACTCTCTTCTGACTGTGGTTAATGTGCTGCACGTTTCAAGCTGTTAATATTACTTATGTTTGGGGGCTGGTAACTGGTTTGCTCTGAGGTTTCATGCTCCACATAGCTTGTTTTTATAAAGCAGTTCAGAGCCGTGAGCCACGTAAAATCATTCTCAACTTTGACCCTGTGGCTTTCCATCAGAGTGTGACCTGTTCCCGTATTCTGCCAACTGTAGTGAAGAGGACACTGGAAGCCTGTAGTGAGATGCACACAGTGTTTTTGCTCTGAAGTAGCATGTTTTTGTCCTTAATTTTACACGTCCACTGTTGGGATTAGGATTAATGTTCTGGAAGCACCAACTGGCTGGCTTTTCTAGAAGAGCTGATCTGACAACATGACCTACCCCATACACAGCTGGGTCTGTTCCTTGTCCTGTGTGATGGGGTGGCAGGGGAGGCTGACCAAGGCTGGGCTGTATTTGCTGGGATAGCATTAGGTTGTTTTTTTTTTTCCTGCTGATGTTAATTTCTCACAGCAGCTTCAATAGTGAAATTTTAGTGAGCAGAACAAAAGTTTTCCTACTAAGTGGTGAAACGCTGTTTTGTGTCCTCCCTCCATCTACAGAGGCAGTGGGTAGCTTGCCCAGATGCCAGTACTCAGGTACCAACAGGAACAAGCACTCTCGTACTTCAGAAAGCTTTCTGTGACGCTGTCCGAGCAGCTGGGGAGTGCAGCTTTGTGTGCACAGAGCTGTGGGCTTCCTCTGCTTTTGCTTTCACTGATGCTGGTGTCCCAACAAGAACATTTGGGGTCTGGGAATCTGTGTCTTTCTGAGGTGAAAGCTGGTATTCTAGTTTCAGCTCAGAAATATGCTCACACTGTTCCGCCCCTGACTGGCTGGTGTTGGCCAGGCAGACCAAATGCACAGAAGGGCTGTCTGTACGCTTGGGTTTTATTCTGCCCGAGTGAAGAAAGGAGTATTAGAGGGCGAGAGAAAAGAGGAGGAAGGGCAAAGGGTTTCTTCCCCTTTGTTTTTGTCTTTGGATTTGCACCTGCAACATTATGTCTGTGCTGTTTGCTCATTCCAGTCACTCGCAGCAATAGGTCATTAACAGTCTGACATTAATTGGTTGTTTTGCACACGTCTCCTTGGGAAAGCGAACAAAGCCAGGGTAACATTACTTCTGTGACACCCCTGGGTTAAGAACCTGGTAACACAAAGGGCACCGTGTAATTACTGCGCGGCCTCCCTAGCGCGGGGAGACTTTCCAAGGAGAATTTCCATGCTGGAAAGCTCGTCCAAGAAACAGGAGCGATGCAGGCTGCTCATGGGCACTGCTGGGGCTCAGGTTCCTGGCTGGGGGCGGCTGTCTTCTGCTAGGGGATAGGAGAAGCCTCCTGCCCCCTGCCATCTCTGCTGGCCCTGGGACATCGGCAGCCACCTGTGCTGGTTCACCCCTCACTGAGGGCAAACAAGGCCTCTGTGTGGTGCTCCTGCTCAGCACCGGCGGTAGCAGCAAGCAGCTCTAGTGAAAATACTGGGGAATTGCAGTCTCTCTGCTTCACGTGTCTCGTCTGCCTGATTTTTAACGAGGTTTGTCTCAATTTTGTCACTGACACGATTGACTTTGCAATGGTATTAACTCCCAAGGACATTTTGTGTTAAGCTAATAGTGGTGATCCTCCAGCCAGGGCTGAAAGAGCCGATAAGCTTGCTGCAGAGATAAGTGACGCGTTAGTTAGGCATTCAGAAGGCAACATAATAGTCTCATCTGACAGGATGAGAATATTAGTGTATGCTTTCCTGGATTCTCTGCCTGACCCTCTGGTTTATAAGCCCTGATTACGCTTTCCTTTGCATCTTTTCTTTATGAAAGAGCTACCCTCATGTCCTGGAAAGACAGAGCTAGTTCTCCTTCAGTAAGACAGCCCAGAAAGACACTAGCTGAGATGATGGCTGAGCTGCTTCCCGAGAAAACCCTCTCATGTCCCAGACCACAGAAGAGGTTGCTGTTGTGTTTCATTAAACCCCAATAACCCACTGGTGCCGAATCTGACTGGAAGTGGGGAGCTGTGTGCTCATGGCCCACTGCCTGCCCCATGCTCCTAGAAAGACTGCATGGAGACTAACTGGTGGAAGATAACCAGTTGGCTACGGAGCTAAAACATCTTGTGCTTGCAGTGCTGGAAACCTCCCCCACCTCTGTATCTGCCTTAGAAGTCTTGGCCCAGCTTTGGAAGGGAGGGGAGGCTCAGGGCATGCCTGCCTGGGTGTTTTGGCTGGGTTAGCTTTGTGTTTTGCACTAACTTTCCTTGTCCCACATATTTTCCCAGGACAGGATTTGGGGTCACAGTAAGCAGTCCTCCTGAAGGTTTATTAGCATCCCAGTCCTCACAAATTTTGCAGAATGAGTGTCACGAAGGGCTCAGGTGGTGGTGCTCAGCACTAGGCTGTCAGGTGTAAGCACAGCTGGGCTCAATGCCCCTCGGAGATAAGGCATGGCTTGCTCATTTGCTTCCTGTCTCCTCTGTAAGCTGCATTGCTTCAGTCTAAATCTGTTTTCCAGTTTGTCCACGAACAAGACCAGAGACATCTGCTTGTTTTTGGCACTGCCTGTCAGCCTTCAGTAATTTATGCAGGAGAGGCACTGGAAAGGGAAGGAGGGTGGCACGCTGTGTCTGCGTTCGGGTGGCTGTCCTGCAGTGCACTGCGAGCACAGAGCAGAGCCACAGCTCCTCCGTGGTGCTTGGGGGATATCAGCCAGGATGGTGCCTGGGGTAGCCCAGAGCTGGAGGGAGAGCGGCGATTGAAGGGGGATGCCACGAACTGCCCTGACAGAGCGGCGTGAGCTCAGAGCAGCTCGGTGTGGCTACATTGCTGCCTCCTGTGTGACAACCAAATCAGCTTGTAACCCCTGCGAACAGTGATGCTTCATTGCTTTGTCAGGTTTCCTCCCCACGCCCACAGCTCTCTTGATGTAATGATCACTTGTGGCTCTGCGTGCCTTTCCTTCTCCCTTCAGCCTCTTCTTTCTGGTTAAGAACATGGGGCAGGGCAAGCACACTTGCTTGATGAGAGCAGAGGTTCCTCCCACTTCTCATCCTCCCCCTTTGTAGGGTCTGATGTCTGTTCTGTGAAAACAACTTGTCTGCAAAGCCTGCTGACACATCTGGAACCAGCAGAAGCCCTTTTGTTTTCTGTTTCCCTGCCTACACCCAGAGTTGTCCATGTTTCTGTACTGCTGGTGGATATCGACTCTCAAAGCACAGTCAAACAGAAATTGTGAAGCCTTGTGTGCTGTGACATCTGCATTTACACCTGAAGCACACGCATGTATGGAACATGCCTGTATCTGGGAGGTGAGGCAAGGTCCTTCAAAATGTGTTTGTAAGCCTCTGCTGATGTTGAAGGGAGCTCAAGAATCCTTTGCTGTGCCTTGAACATATGAACGTTACTGGGAACACAAAGGTGGTTTCAGGTTGTAGGTCACTGTGTGAGCCACGCACCAATGCCTTGCTGCTTGCTTGTTTGTACTTCTCCGGGACGTGTCTGTAGGAGAAAAGGACTGCGGAAGACTTGGCCTTGCATTAATGTGAAATAAAGCTGCTTTGTCCTTTTGCTTCTCTCGCATCCACAGGTCATAACACCGTGGCTGTTGTCCTTCGCAGACAAACCAAGCCTGGCGTAGCAGCTGTCACCTTCTGTGGGTGACTTTCAGACATGGCACTCTGCTGCTAGGGCTCCAGGAGGATTACAGGACTTGCTGGATGACAGCATTTAGCATCTGAACAGGCATCTTTGTCTGCTGTAATTAGCTGTGATTACACATGCAATTACATGCAATAACAAGGAGGCTATCTGCCATCATTACCACTAGTTTTATTTGCCATTAAAAGCAGATTTAGCTTGTAGTCTTGACCTCCAGATAGGAATTTCTTGTTCCTAGCTTTTCAAATGATTGGCAGATGTTTGGTAAGCATACTTGTGTGCCTATATAAAGCGAAGGGTTGGAGTGCATCTTAATTTTTCTAGCTGAGCATAAGCCTGTATGCTGAAGGATTTCCTAGAAGAGCTCTATAAGGTCATAGGCAAAGTGGGCTCCAACTGAAGTGTAGGCCATTCATCTAAAAGAAATAGAAAAGAAACTGAGAGCTAAATTCTGGGAAGATGCCTGCCCTGGAAGGTACCTGGAGAGGTTGATGGGAAGTTGGTGTGCACATGAACTGTGCTTTTTGTTAAAATTGTGGAGACGGAGCGGACAGCATGGTCCTCTCAGAGTGATGCAACCTCCTGTTAGTATGAAGGACGTGGGCAGGGGGATGAGAGGTAACAGGAAATCATCGGAAGACGACTTTTAGATGGTGCTAAATGCTTTTTTCCCTCGTCAGCTGTGCACACACCAAGGCACGTGCTCCGTATCCACCTGCGGATGACGCCCGGCGTTGCTGAGCACTCGGTTTGACAAGGTGCTGCGGTGTCCCTGGCGCCTGGCCGTGTCCCTCTGTCCTTCTGTGCAGCTGTCAGCCTGCAGGGCAGTGGCTGCTGCTGGGGAGGAAGGCGTTAAATCTGCCCCAGCTGCAGGGGCTGGGGCATTGGCGCAGCTCCCGGAGATGTGGCAGCACACAACCACAGAACCACGCTCTGCTCACGCGTCGCCCAGGCAACTGCACAGTCAAGTGGCAGGGATTTAAATCCAATTGTCTTCAGGTTGTTGGGTTTCATTTGGAGCTGGGGGAAGGGGTGGGGTGACGGGTGGCTGTTACTGATCTGACAATGAACTGCCACACGTCTGAGATCCTGGTGTAAGCAGGACTCCACCGTGCTGTGTATGTGATGCTGACATTGGTGCTGGCACTTGGCTTCCAAGCCTTGTTGGAGGAGAGACTAACAAATCTACCCCAAGAGCTCTAGGTGTTTAGTGAGGGGGGAAGTTTAGGGGAGTTAGCAGTCCTCCATACGCCTGAGCTGTCCTCGTCCTCACACCCCAGCAGCCTGCAGGCAGGAGCAGTAAGGTTTTTAAAGGCCCCGTGGAACTGGATTCCTAGGAGAGGGTGTCAAAAAGTTGAGGGCGAGATCTTTCAAATCCAGGTCAAACCAAGCTTCATCCGTACAGTACAGCTGCAATCCAGGATCAGTTGGATCCAGAACCTGCTGTTCTGGTGTCTGATCTGGTGAAATCAGCTGTGAGTTGTGGTCAGCAGTGATTTGTGTGTGAGAGAGGGCCACGTGAACCACCTGAGACTCAAGGCATTGTGAAGCACTTAGCAGCATCCTGGCATGGCTCCAGTATATTAGGAATGTTTCCATGCTTTAAAAGCCAAGCAACATTTAATCAAGGGGAAGAACACTTAACCAGGCATCGCTTAAAGTGGCTCATGAAACTGCTTTTATTCACAGTGAGCAAGAAGGCCCTGGCCTTGACTCCAGCTGTACTTCCAAAATGTTTTTCAAGCCAACCGAATGTTCACAGGTCTGGGCAGGGAAGGCCTCTGTGAGGTAGTGAGGGTGATGACCTTGAAAAATAGGCTCTAGAAGTGATCAGACATCGGCAGCTTCAAGTTTACTGTCGTGGTTAGAGAGCATAGAGAAGAACAATGAAGAAATTGATCTCGATATAACTTTATGTTATTATTTTAATGTATTATTTGAAGAACTTATTTAGAAAAATTACCTCAAGGATTGTATAGCTCTAGGGCAACACAGACTGATTCAAGCATGTGAAGAAGAAGTGAGTTGTTACTTTATAATTTGCTTTCTTTTCCTGTTCCTATACTAACCCAACTATATGCGTTACATACTGGTGTACAGAGAGCAAAGAAGTAACTGGAATCCACTGAAACTGGAGTTCCTATTCTTGCAACCGGGGATGTAAGTTATGTAAGTTCTTATATAGAGCATTAGAACAGAAAAGCATTGTCGTTATTACTGCTACCATAAGATCATCCTGTAATCACTTAAAAATTAACAGTAGCCCTGGCTGCTTCAAATAATTGGTCATTTCAAGGAGCAAGCGCTTGTCAGAAAAAATGGTGGATTGGTGTGTTTTTGTTGGTGTGGGGAGGGTGGGGATATGTTCAGTGTTGCAACTTCCTCCCAGATACACTAAGTCAAATGAAATATTTCTTGAAATTTTCCTTGGAGGCAAGGAAACATTTTCCAGCTAGAACGGGACTTTCCCTGCTGGTCTCCTAAGGTACTTAGAACGGCATGTTCTGACAGCGGCCGGCCAACTGATTCCCTGAGAACAGTGTGGACTTTGTTATGTTCATTTTCTCCCATTATTATTTTCTCCTAAAGTTTTGATTTTTTTTTTTTCACTGAACATGTTCTGAAAAGAAAATGACTACTTCCTTTTCAAGGGAGCATGCCTTCATGTGTTCTGGCCTTCCCTGTTTGCTCTGTCTTCTCTCTTCCTCCGCATATGAGACCTCTTTGCTCAAATTATTTGTAGCAATAAAAGAAGCAAGCTGTCCAGGTGAATTAACCATTAGCTGTTGTTTGCAGTGTCATGCTGATTAACTAGGCTTTCTGAGAAGAGTCATGCTGGGCTTTTTCAGCCTTTTTCTTCTAGACTCTGTGCTTTATCAGTGTAATGGCCTCGTGCAGATAATAGATCCAATGTGGTGAGGGTACCAAAGTGTGTGTGTGTGCATGTTTGTTTCTAGCTCTTCTGATGGTGATTTGCTTTGAATACAGGGGAAGGGGGTGTCTCTCTAAAGAGAACGGAAATAAAAGACCAAACGACTGTCTTTTTTTTGGACTGAAGAGTGCTCTGACTGGATGCCAATGCATCGTTTTGGTGGGTCGTGGAATATGCTGTTGCTTCTATATCTGGGATGTGCCTTGTCCTGTTGCCTCAGAAATCAGACAGATGACAGCCAAAGCGAGTTAAGAACAGAAAGAAGGACCAGAATTAGAATGATGCCCTTCAGCACCCTGGCAGATGAAGGTGGTGAGCTACATGCAGCTGTTTTGTACCATTGGTTGTCCTTACCCTGCCTAGTAATGGCAAAGGTAGGGTTGTCTTGGGCATGTGCTTGTGTGTTTCCTATCTGGGAAGAAGGCTTCTGTGTGTTTGTTTTCCTTTTCTGGCTCGAAAAGGAACAAACAAAAAAGAGAGGCTTTGATTCCTTCTGGAGGCTGAGGAAGGAATCCGATAAGACTGAGATCAGTTTGGGGTGGAAATGTCTTCCCTAGATTTTCAGTGTTCTGTCTTCCAAATTGGATGACAGGTTCAGTCTTGTTTAGCTTGGATTCGACCAAGATGCCTTTCTTTGGGGCAGTTTAGATTTGTAATTTTTCATGTAATGAACTATTTTACCGTTTGTATCTGTGAAGGATACTTGACAACAGGGGCTGGGCAGCCTGTATCAGAGCTCCTATGGGGAAGGGCTCCCTCAGCAACTTGAAAATTGTTTCAGGGATTAAGAATTGCTGAATAAACAACCCAACTGCATGGAGACCAAGGTTCAAATTCCAAAGCTCCTGCAGGTATTCATCAGTCTCTCACAACTCCTCATATGAAAGGTTTATAATCTGCCAGGCATCTGGTTTTGGATGCAGACGTTCTTGGTGCCCAGCTAGGTCTTCTCTGATGTCACTCAGAATTTATAAGGTGCAAAACTGTTGATACTCTGGCAGCTTGGGGAGGATGACAGCCAGGCTTAGAGCCACAAGAAGGTATTTTTTTTTTTAATGTTTTGGAGACAGTGTTCCTCCTCTATCCTGTCTGAGTAGGTACAGCCAGGCTTGCTGAAAGAGTAACAACACTGACTTCTTACTTTCCTTCTTTGGTATTTCTAAAATGGGGTTGAGGATCTGGGCAAGTTCATGGTCATCCTGATTAGATAATTTGAAAAGCTTTTTCCTTCTTCTCTTTACTCTGTCACCCTTCATGGTTTTCATTTTTTTAATGTTTGGCTACAGAACAGTGCAAACAACGACAGAAAACAGGATTTCTGTTTACCAAGGCAGGTTCAGGCCTCTGTGAGTCTCTTCCCATCTCATTCTGCCAGTAGATTTATGAAGAATTCACACGTGGAGTTGTGACAAGATATTTACAAACCCAGCGGATAAACTTTCACTTTTAGGGGGCATATCACACATAAGCCATGTAAACCATGGCTGACAGCCCACAGCATCTGAAAGCATCCTGGGGAAATGGGGACGCTCCAAAGGAACCACTGAAGAGCCTACAATTTAGGCTTGTAATAATGTTTAAAGTTAATATTATCAATAGTCTGTTCTTGTTAGCTAATCTCTCAGGGAGTCAACCATGCTAGAGACACCAGCCCAGTTCCTCATACAGACGTCAAGCATTTCATGGGTGCCAGAGTCACCAGGTTTTGTGTCTGGTCCAAATAACTTAACAACTGCTAGTGCTTTGTGCTCTGAGGTCCCCACTCCGAGCAGGCAGACGCGGTGTACGAGGATGGGTATTTGACAGGGACTTGGGAAGCCAAATGGTGCTACAGGAGGATGAGTTGCATTACCACACCATGGCAAAGCTGTGGCATTTCGAAGGCAGACAGAGACCCAGAATCTGTGCTGTAGATATTGACAGATGTTAGCTAGCTTTCTCAGGGGGATTTAAAAATAGATGCCTTTCTGAGGTGAGTCAGCATTCACATCTGCTAAGGATGGTGGGGAAAATAGTTGTATTCCTGATGGACGGTATAGCCATCTGCTTTTCTAGATGATGTGTCCAAAAAGCACAGAAAGCTATTGGACATAGCAGTGCTCAAATGCAAAGGGCTGCTGCAGATGTGTTGTTAAACGCTTTCTTTCACAACTGTTTTGTTCCTGTAGCAAGGAAGGGAGCAGAGCTGTGTGTGGTGCCCTGAGGACTCCTCTCACATAACCAAACAAACAAGTAGGGATCTCTTAACTCCCTTAATCCATTCCGGCAGTTATTGCTAGCAGTGGCCAGGGTTCAAGTCTTGGAGGGGCACGTATGGCTGTGTGACCCTTGTCTGAGTCCAGTTTTCCTAGAACAGGATCTGCTGTTCAAGTCAAGGCTGAAATTCGTCCCGCAAGTTGCCACGAGGGGAGGTGAACTGGAAAGTTCAGTGCGTTGTGGCTCAGCCGTGATCTGAATAAGAAACCTTGAAAATTTCATGGTATTTCATCCAGCTGGGATCCATTTCTGTGTTTGAGAAAGTTCATCAGAAACAGGAACGGGAGCTCTGCTCCATCCTAGGCTCTCACGCTTCTCTTAGCCATTCTGCACCGGAGTGGTGCTGCCTGACCCTGGCAGCATGCTGAGCCCTAAAGAGGCCTCAGTAGAGTTCCCGGGAACACTAACATGAAAACTCTCTGTATAGGAGAGCCTGGTTCTCCAGAGCTGGGGTGGGGGAGAGGAGCTCTCCCTTTTAATTTGAGAAGCACTATAGGAACGGAAGCAGATACAATTTTATTCTCCTGAAGATGCTATTTCAGAAAACATCCTTTTCCAAAGAACAGGAATTTAGGAACTTGGTTTGATTGACTGTCGTTCCCATCAGTGATACAAGGTGGTGCAGCAGAACAAGGTACAGCTTGCCAAGCGTGTTTCTGGGGATGAAGCCGTGTCTCCCTTCAAAGCCTGTTTTTTTTTTTGCTGTGGACCAGGCTGTCTTCCTGCCTGTCCCCCGGTGGGCTGAGTGTGAGAGGCATTGTGAAAACGTTGTCTGGCATGGTTCCATCTTGTTTTCTGACTGGATAAACCATTCCTCACATCATATTTTGTCCGTAATATTTTCATCTGGGGAAGTGGTGACATGTCTTTTTGGGAATTGCTGAAGTGTTCCCAGAATGGAGCTGTTGCTCAGCCTTATTTTATTATTTCTGTAATTTTATTTTTATTTTCCCTGGAGCATCTTGTTAAGCCAGAGCTTACCCAGAAGAAGAGATGAACAAGGAATTATAAAGCCTTCAGCTGTTAGCAAATACCCCACATCTGACCTCTGATGACTGAGTGCACCCTGCGTGACGTGAACGTGGTGGCTCAATCCTGTGTCACTGCAGAAGACTGTGTGTTCCTCATTGTGCCCTTCTGTGCTGGTGATGTCTGACAAGAAGCACAAAACACGGTGGCACCTGGCCAGCATTCCTGCCCTTGCTGTGTAGCTCTGTGTTCGGTGGATGTCCTAATACACAGCTCCATCCTTCTTCCCTCTTGTCTTGCAGGTACTGGGCCAGTGTGAGGCACGAGTTTCCTTTTTTTTTGTGGCAGTATCTTTAGATATATTCACCCTTCAATGAGTGTTGCATTTATTTACATATGATGGAGAGGCACTGTTCTGGAAGTGGCATCTTTCTCAACAGTATTATTCACCCAAGTCTTCCAGGGATATAATTATGAGCAAACATTTGTAAATGACATGCATGCCTGCCAAGCAGACGGCTCTCCAGATGCCAGTGTTTTGTTATCTTCTCTCCTGGCAGTTTTTCCAGTTTATACTCCCCTCCTTCAGACTATATGGAGGCTTTCTTACGTTTTTGCTGTTTTTTCCTCTAAAGAAAAAATGCTGAATGACCTCAATGTCACCTCTACAACATAAACACTACGATTCTGAGGTTCAGAACGTTTCTTTAAAGTTTAAAGTGTCAAGTTTTGCTTAGTTGATTCAATTGTCATAAAATGAAAAGTGGCCTCTCAGAAAGCCAGCCTCTATTTGTCCTGAGGCAAAGTGATGACGGAAAGAATGACATGGTAAAATTTATTTTAAGCCTGTAAAACAAAAAGCCTGAGGGTCAAATCCTCGGATGGTGCAAGTCTTCTTACAGTAATTGTTAGTTCATTGATTTAGGCTTTCTAATGAATTAAATGTCTGGCTTCTCTGAAGGAAAAATTATAGCCCAACCATGCCAGTTGCAAAGGAAATGAAGGTACTGTTCTGTCAACACTTCTCTTCATGAGTGGAAAGTATTCACCTCTGAGGCAGAGCATCTTTAAGAATCAATTTGAAAGAATGCATTGTATCAGGAGTTTAATGCTTTTCTCATTTCATTTCCAAATATACCAGGGTTTTTGGATGAGTAAGGTCTTGGAATCTGAGGGTTTTTTTAAGTTATTATATTTTAGATTTGCAAAATCAGTTCAAATTTTATGCTCTTACCCTGTGATTTAAATGTATGTTTCCTTCGGGATTAATTCTGTTTAAAAACTAAATAAAGCTATGTGGTTTTCTGTCTAAAAGGAAGCTTTGAAAAATCCTTCACAGCTGAAAGAACTGCCTATGTATACATAATGCATGTACATACATACATATATACATGTCCTTTGAGATGGGAAGGCAGACCCTACTGCTTATTTTCACTCCTCAAATGCAGAATACCTTCAGCCTCCTCAGAGGCTGACAAAATCCTCAAAGACTCACTCCCAAACTTCTGTGTCGATCTTTTCATCAAAGATAACGAAGCATACAGCCTTAAGCAGCTGCTTTTTTAGTTGGCTGCAATTTTTTGGGTGGAAAACTGGCCCTGGAAAAGAGCAGAGCTGGCCTAAAGAACTGAACGACTGGGGATGTCTAATAGACTATCTAAAGCACACTAAGGTCTTCTCATTGCCTGGAGCCAGCATCTTCTAGCCTGATACAATGAGTAAATAATTAAGATTTTGTTTGCTTTTTATTTATTTTTTCCTCCCTTGTAACTGCCAAACCTTTAGTCTTGTGATGGTAAGCAAAAAATTTGATCTCATTTAGCAATGATCCGGCTGTGGGCTGACCTTTGGTCTTTCAGTTTAGACTTATTGTTGTTTCAGCTTTACTACAGGTACAAGCATTCGTGGGGCTGATGAAGAACCTGAATGCAGGTTTGCTCTCCCTTTAGCTCTGTAGATAATTGAGTCTTCCTCAGAGAGTTTGTGCAGAGCTGATCTCGATGTAGTTTTTTGCATGATCGCTGTTGTCACTTTTCTTCTTCCTTCAGATAAAGGTCATTTAAGACCTAGACATGCAATTTTCCTCCCTAACTGGAGCTGTGAATCCAGTACCTCTTCCTCTGGCCTCTCCTTTCTTGTTCCCTGACTCTGCTCTCCCCAAAGGAAAGTTAGCAGAAGTGATAATTGTCTAAAAACTGTTTTCACATTCAGACACATGATCTGACAAGTAAAACAACCAATATCTGAACTGTAAGAAGAATATTTCAAATTTAATCCAAACATATCAAATGTAATCCAGCCATGGCATTTCTCATACTTGTTTTTAAGGGTCTTTCTCTGTTCTTAGAGGCATTGTGAATCCCTCATAAACAAAAACGAAGCAGTGTATCCATTGATGGATAGGGGTGGATTGAGGGGACTTGTACCTCTGCTGGCGTAAAGCAACATCTCTCCAATTGCTTAGCTAAAGTGAGGCTGATTTACAGCTGAGAATCTGGTCTGCTTCTCTGCATCTGAACAGGGTAAAAATTATGGACCCTAAGAGGGATGCTGTGCTTGGAAGAGATAGGTAGGGGCACCGTACTAAGTGACTTCTGCAGACATTCCAAAAACTGCAAAAATTTAAAAATAAGAATCCCCTCTAGTCAACCACAAGTACACAAATTGTAAGGCAAGGAATAAAACACTATTGGCAAAATTCACCATTATTAAAACCCGGCCTTTTTTCTTGCCTTGCCTTTTGAGAGCTGATATGTTTCTGTAGGTTTTCTACTTACGTTACTTTGACTTTTGGACCATGATTGAATAAAATAACTGATGTGATTGATAGTGTGAGGGTAGAGTTAAAAGGTGACTCATACTTTTCTCTTGAAAGTAGTCTATGTGCTGAACACCAGCAGAGAGATTACTGGAGACACAAATGTGCCAGAATGACTTCAGTGTCCCTGATGGGGTTCAGAGTTTCAGCTGGCTGAGATGGTTTTCCTGGCACGTCATAAGGAAATTAAACCTGGCAAGAGAGGAGCAATGCTGGGATGTTCTCCAGCATTTAGAGGTGGAGCTCTGCAATCTGAAGTCTGGATGGGTTTGATGTCTAGTCTAGTTCACGTCTGAGTTATCACCACCTCTCAAACCTCTCTTCTTGGGTGACAAGCAGGCTGCTCTCACAGTGGAAGACCTGGAGAGGTTTCTGTCTTCTCAGATGACTAGAGAGGCTTGAAGTTCTAACACTTCCTAAACGTTCATGGAGAATCTCCTTTTTTAATGGAATTCTTATGGTGCCTTGAACACATTTTAATAGGAATTGGAAGTCTGGATCCCTTCTGGTTCACCCAGAATGTAACTTAAATCCATAACGAACAGCTTGTGCTGTCTGGAAAACCATTCCTGGGAGTAACCACTGTGAGTATTCCCAGGGCTAGCTGCAGTCAGCGCTTTAAGATAAGTGGGAGCTGACTTCATATTGGAATTGCCACCATCTCTCTTGTAGTGTTTTACCTAAACTGGTAAATCAGGGGGGTAATTTCTCAGTGATGGCAGACTCTGTCCCTGTTGGCCATCACTGTCGATTCCTGCTAACCTGCTCATTTACTAAATAGACAGTTCCACAGAGCCTGCTTTTTCTTTTCTTATTTATGTGTGTGATCCTCTCCTTGAAGATAGGAAATCCTATGCAGCCCTAAATGAACAACAATGGGTTGTGATATGCACCCTGATCTTTATACTGACTTTATTTAAACTGATGAAGATGCAGGTCTGTTAGCAGTCAATCTTGTGACTAAAAAAATTCCAGGTCTCCTGTTTGCCATCCTGGCTTTCTCTGTTTTCTGACAGTTGAATAACATTCTTTGTATTAGTTTGGCATTAAATAGATGTAATATTAGTGTTCAGAAAGGAATTTGTCTGAAAGTAGTAAATTCAAATCAGTGTATCACATTGGGAAAACAAAAGATAAGCATGATAAATGCCGTCAAAGTGCTACATGAAGAAACAGCATGATATAAATAAGAAAGAAAAAAAAACAAAACCAAAACCACAACAAAACAGTTTCTTATTACATCTTTCCAAGCAAGAGGTCTCTGAAGCATCTAGACAATTTAAACAGAGATTAACCTGATTGCACTTCAAGCAGGATACAATCCCAACCAAGTAAGCATTCCAAAGACCCTGGCAGGCTGATTCCTCCCAGTGAGCCAGAGGCCTGCGGTGATATGTGTCAGACTGAAGCTGCTCTAGCCTTTGTTTTGTATTGAAACAGAAGGAAATCTTGGGCTGTGAAATACCTTGACAGTGATCGTGAGTTTGGAGTCACTTGCATTTGACATCAAAGTAAGTAGAGCCCTCCCAGAGCGAATGAGGAAGGAAGAAGGTGCATCTCCAGCTGTTACACTGAGCAGCCGGGTGGTTGTGGTCTTATTTAGGGGATGCTCTGCAACCTGCAAGACAGAAAAGTGTTGATGAACAGTGAGCAGTTAGCAATATTTGCCCTCAGTGTCTCTGTTCCTTTCATCTTTTTTTTTTTTTTTCTTTTTTTTTCTTTTTTTCCCCCCATAGAGGAAGTACAATTAGAGTCTTCTTGTCGCCAAGGGGGTATCTGTTTCCCTCTGTCACTGGCAGTGCTTTGCTACTGACCAGTTGCAACTCAGTTTGGTAAATGGGGGTACATGTCCTGGTGTCCATGCCAAGGAGCAGAATGGGGGCAGGATACCCTGGGGAAAGTCTTATCCTTTATTAGCTGTCAGAGTGCCCACAAGAGAGGAAGATACCAGAAAGCAAGCGTTATAAACAGATCTGTGAGATATGGAAGTGGTTTTCTTGTTGAGTCCTTCTGAAACACATTGAGTTGATAACAAAAGGTAGGGAGGAAAAAGGAAATGTGAGAACAGAATGAAGGAGGCTGAATGAGAAAGGAAGGTACCTGGCTAAAGAGTGACTTTGAGTGAATTCATGGACATAAGGGCAATACAAGCCAGCGTTTGGCAGCATCAGCTGCGGAAGTGGCAAATCAGTCTCACACTTACGCTGAAGAGGTTTACCCGTTAGCACTGAATATCATTCTTCAAATTTCCAAAACATTCTGAAGTTTTGACAGAATTAGAAAGAAAGGGACTTACCCAAAATTAATTAATCTCAGCCTTCTATCAGCAACCTATCTTAGGCAAAATAGGAGCTAACCTACAGAGAGGGAAAAGCATGTGCTCGATTGGCTGGTAGGAAAGTCACCTCTGACTTTGCTTATGTTTTCTACTCTTTTTACTTTAGAAATCACTGTTAATATGAGTTTTTTCAGTTTCATCACTCAAGACTGAGAGACTTATGTGCTGCTGTTTATTTTCAAGATGCGTAAATAAAATCCTTTCTGGTAATTTCTGGAAACCAAGAGAGATAATATACATCATTCAGTTTGGCTGAGTCATACAAGTTGGTAGTATCCAGAAGTAAAATGAATGCTGCTGTGTCATTTTTGATGCAGCATTTTTGTATCTCGGAATTTCCTCTTGCAGAAGGACTGAGACTCTTTACGAAGTGAAGGTTGTACAGATTGTCAGACAAACAGGCATTGTGCATCTGGGGTTCGCTCTCGCCACTGGCCTATTTGTTTTGTTCCTTAGCAACTTTTTCTGTGTTACTCCCCTTGGCTGCAAATCAGCAGCGCTGGTGGCCTTTCTTACCGCTCTGATGGGTGCTGGTGTTTATCCTTGCCTAGGAAAACTTTGCTGCTGTGCTATTTGCTTGCACCTGGCCAGCACCAGATGCTGGTGTCACTCTCCTGGCTGCAGCTCACACCTGGTCTGGGCAATGGATGGAAGGAGCAAGCTCTACCAGAAGGGCCAAGCAATATCCTGGTGGGAAGGCTTTTTTTCTTGTAGATGAGTGATCTGATAAAGTTCTGGTGGCCTGGCAGCACTAACAGTGGCTCTCTGCAAGGAATCAGGCATATCTCTGTATTACTAGAAGACAAATAGTCTGTTTCACGTGATCTTTGCCATAAAGGATGTCCAGGCTATAATTTAAGAGCCTGATCCATGTCCTGTTAGAACTGAGAGATGCCATTGGCTCTGACTTACATAGGCCCAGAAAGTAGAGTTTTGTTTGCCAGTACAAAATTGCTATTTTTTTAAACATTAATTTCAAAATCTAACATTTAATATATTAAAAATAATCTTGTATTTTATGAGGCTTTTGTCTTCTGATCAGGATTTCATATATGCAAGTTGAAAGTTCCTCTTTTTATGTCACAAAGCAAGCATAGTCCAGAATGTGTATCTAGGAGGTTACAAGGGCTAATCCATGCACTGTTATCCCAGACATTACAATTTTTTTCCTTAAAACAAAGTGTAGGAGAACACCTCAAGGTGTTGTCTGGAACAGATGAGGGGTTAGGAACATTGAGACTGGGAGAAAGGGATAAAAGATTTTTATCTTGAAGAAAGTGTCTGAGATAAATGTCGCAATTAGTAGATACTGGCATCTAGGCTGAAACCAAACCCTGCTGGAAAAAGGATGGCGAAGAAGAGGAGCTTGTTGCTAAAGAGATTTATGCTTTTTAATGTGGCTTAGGCTTAAGCTTTTTAGCCTTTAGGGCTTGTGTATTGCCATTGGATGAGGAAGAAATATCTGCCTTGAAGTAGAACAAACCACCTCCGTCTTCATCTGAATTTTCATTTCAGACAGTGTTTCTTAGAGGGCTCGACTTTGTTTTTGCTACATAATGCCTATTCACTGAATAATGACATAAAATGGGTGATTTTGCTGAACTCTACTCTTTTATCAACAGAATATTCCCTGCCTTATAAAAGGCAGTGATCAAGAGTTCAGCCTGCAGCTGTGACCAGCCCCCTGAGACACAGCGTGAGCTCAGGCCGGACAAACCCAGAGAGGTCCTGGCCACTGAGCCATAATGGTGCTTATTATCAGGCACAGAACAAAAATTGTGTACAAAATTTTCCAACCTCCTTTTCTCATTGTTTTCATTTCCCTCTTAGGAAATTAGTTCACGAACTTGATTGAAAAACATGTTTTGAGGAAGCACTAAGAACCCATAGCTAAACTGTGGGTGGCCTGTTAGTCTGCTGAACCAAGACTGAACTTATTGCCCAGGTCTGACCTCAGCCATGTTACTTTTGCCTGGAAGGGATGTCAGGCAGTTATTCTAAACTGACTGTCTCCAAACTTGCCCTTCCCTCTCTCACTTGCATTTAATGCAGCGGTATTCCCTAGCTCTGGTAGGTTGCCCTTTGCAGAAATCGAGTTAGGCTGGCTTATACCACCTGATTGTCAAAACTACTGTACGTTAAGTTTTTCTTGAAAATGGCCTCTTCTGCTTTCTATTTCAGTGGAAAAAAAAAAGAAGGCAAATTGGTCTGAGATCCCTGGACTGCTGGCGGCCAATTTGGTAGCGGTTACAATGTGCTGAACAGCGCTCCCAAACAGACAGCTGACGGCACACAGGAGGCTGACTGCACGGCTAATGTGCACTGAGGCTGACCTGTCTGAGGCCCTTCCCGTATGCTGCACATCCCCGTGCTGTCATACACAGTAATCGCTGATACTGATTTAAACTCAGTTATGATCGATCTTATTAAATACTAAGGAATAGACTTGTAATGTCCCTATTCATGCAGGTGGCCAACTCATCCTAGAAAGCTCCTTTGATGGCTGTGTTCGTAATAGGAAGTGTTGAACATCCTCCAGCCTCGAGTAATATCTACTGCCCTAAGATAACACCTCTTTTTCGTGGAGCATCACTATCTCAAATCACAGTAGAGAAAGCATTATACAAGAAAATGTTGGCTCAGTGCCCATAAAATTGTGTTGTTTCTGATGCAAAACAATGACATTTTCCAAGACATCAAAATTATGAAGTTTTAATCAATTAATGCGATGCTTTAATTATGTTATTTACCCCAAATTATGTCAAACTTATGTTAGCTTCAGGATGGCAGAGGCTAAAGCACCATAGAAAATGGAGCTGTGGATGAGTGAGACATGGATGAAACAAGGTATTGCAGAACAGACGGCAACATTAACCAACCAAAAATGGTCTCATACTGACGCCTGCTCAGTGTTGGATCTCCCTGCACCAACAATAACCTTTGGGAGATTTTATCTTAAGATCCTCAGTTAATACTTTAAAAAATAAAAAATAAATTCAGAGAAAATAACCTATAAAATCACCATATTCTGGGTTGTGAGCTGTACTACCTGTGTTGCATTTCCTATAACCAGCTGGGCCTGCTTCTTGATGTGTATTAATTACTGTGGCTATTTGACGAGACCCTAATCAAAGACACTAAGGGCAATGTTTTCTGTAGCAAGCGTTTAAAAGGTATGGTCTGTTCTGAACTGTTTACCTTGTTTTATATGGTCAGCAGAGGGAGAAGTTTCTCTCTAGCCTTGTCACACTATGAGGGGTGGTAAGGTAAGGTCTGTAAGCTGTATTTGAAAGACCTTGTGTTTTGGTTAGAGCGGAACCTGGCCGAGAGGACGTGACTGTTTCCTGAAGTGAATCTGGTCCTAAGAATGGCATCTCTGCTGTTCGTGAGGAAAATACAGGTTGTATTGAATTTAGAGAAGGAAATAGGTTGGGAAAACAGCAAGGAACAAGGCCATTGCCTTGTAAGTTCAGTGAGGAAAATGTGCTATCCTCAAGGCAGCCTTTCTCTAAGAGCAAAGCTTTGTGAATGCGCTGCAGCTCTGTAGCACGTTGACATCAAGCATCACAAGCGAAGGCAGAGCAGCAGGACAGACTTTAACATGCTTCCAGGAGGATGCTGGAAGACCAGACAGTCCTCAAGTTATTTCTGCAGTGAGGAGCGCTCTCAGACCTTCGGTAAACACGTTGTTTGTTACTGAGGTTCAGGATAAGGTCAGCCCCACGGCAATCCGCTTGTACCCCTTCCAGCGACTGTCAGCATTCTGGATGAGAGCGGCTCCAGCGCTCCAAGGGTCAGGTGAAATCTAGTGGCAGCCAAAATACACACCGCGTTGCCCAACATTTGAGTTGTTTTTTCTTCACAAGGATTGATTCAGATCCTCCCCGAATACACGTGTCCCGTAGACAGGGCAAGGCTGAAACCCATGGCCTTTACTGAGTATTAGTCAGAACTAGCCCCAGACTGAAAACGGAAAAAAAGAATGCTATAAAAATGTTTGTAATGCATTTGGTTTTGTAACAGGATTTATTGGAGAGGGACGATTGGGAAGAAGCATTTCCCAATCCCCAAATAACTGTGTTCTCTTTTACACAAGGCTGGAGCAAACTGGTGTACTCTTGCCCTTGCCTATGTATGGGAGGGTTTCTGTTTTAAGCAGTGCTTGGCATTATCCTGTTCTTAGGGACAGATGTTGCTGGAGAATGGTCACGAGGTTTACAGAGTAATTATGCAGCCTGGGGTCAGAGCGTACAGACAGAAACCTGAGGGCTAAATCTGCCTGTTGTAGATTGCCATGGGGTAACAGGACAGACGATACCGGCTGCCTCGTGATCTCGGTTAAGGGATGTTTCAGTCAGGGTCGTAGCTGACCCCAGTTCCCTTTTGATGGAAGTTTCTCTGAGAGCTGTCCTCTGCAATGTTGGAGCTGTACCCCAGCTCGTGGCTGTGACTTAGGAGTTCTCCTTTTCCATTCCCAAGGCAGACTTTTCTCAGGCATAATGAGGTTGCAAAAGGCTTTCTGCATACATTGAAGTATGTAGCACAGTTGGACTTGGTTATTTTTCTTTTTAGGGCTAGCTGCAATTGCCTTGGCAAGTAGCCTGATCTAGAGAGGGTTTCTATAAACATGCCAGCACAGCCGGGAGTTGTTATGGGGTAGACAATCTCTTCTACCCCTTAAGCTACACAACCTCAGAAAAAGTGAGGTCTTTGCTACCCCACTTTAGGTGGGGTTGGTTCATAGTTAGCTGTAGCCAGAGCTGAATGTTTTGCCTCCATATTCAGAAAGAATTACTGCTTGCACTGCTTTTCCCTTGCTTCCCTACACCGACTTCACTCTCTACAGGAATTGGCTCAGCATGATCCGAGGACAGGGGAAAAGAAGAAAATGGAAGGGATTCTCATCTCTGGCATAATTCAAACTGCTTTGAAAAAATGAAGGGAACGGTGTACCCAGCTCAAGTAGATCAGTCTGACAGAATCAAGGAAAGTTTCTGTCTCCATAGATCTTATGCTCTAGCAAAATTGGATTATTTTAATTTTTATTATTTTTATGATGTTAGGATTGATTTTTTTTAAAGGGCACTGAAGAAAGTAAGCTCTAAGTGCAACTGAATCCCTTGAAAATCTTAGCTGCAAACATTGCTATTACTTTCTTCTACTTTTCTTTCACCAAATGTCTGTTTTTCTATCTGAGCCAGCTGACAGACCTCAATCCACTAAAAATAATCTTTCCCTTTTCTCAGATATCAAAGATTTCTCATAATGTTTTACAGGGCAGGTTCAGTTAACATCTGTAAAAACATAGCAAATTAATTAACCCTTTGAATGTCCTTCTCCCTGTTTATAACCAATAAGGCATTTTTTTTAGCTCATGGACCTATGCTAAGGGTGACTTTTTCCTTTAGCTAAATTCCTCTAAGATTCAAAGTAGCCACAGCAAACTGAATTTAAAGCATGTAGTTAATCAATTTTCTCCTGTACTTTCCTGCTGTGCTTCTGGTCTCAAATAAAATCCATCTCTTAATTATTATATATATATATTTTTTCTTTTGAGGGAGTCACGACAGACAGCAACATAAGAAACATTTCCTGGCTCCAGTGAAATGATGTCTGTTGTCTCCCATGGTTGACATTGTTTTTTGAAATTTCCTAAGGAAAATCTATTGTAGGAAAAAAAAAAAAAAGAAACTTTTTCGTCTTTCATATACTACAGTCCAAACATTTTTATAGTTCATTAAAATTCCAGACCTCAATTTATCATTCCCAAGCTGATGACTAAGCCTGTAAGTCTAATGGTATACATTGTATTATTAAAGGGTTTTGTGTGAGATACACTTAATATGTACCAGCTTGATTTCCTTGTAGTGTAGGGTGGGACAGATCTTGTGGCTAAGAAAGAAGGAGCAGATCTGATGTAGTTTAACTTTTGTAGGCCTTTGGCAATCTTTCTCCAAAGTATGAGAATTCAGAGTAATTCAAACTTCTGTAATGTGGTTGTACAGTTGATGAAATAAATCACATGGAGCACTCTCAAGCTGGCATTCCAGCAGTGGAGCCCGACACAGATTTCACTTAGGCTGGTACTACTCACTATTTTCATTACTGTTTGGATGAGGGAGGAGAAATCCAGGTACTGGGATGCTGTAGGACACAAGCTGGGATGGGATCACAAGTCTGTCAACGGGGCTTAGAGTTCAAACATACCTGGATGTCTTGGTAAAGCAGTGTGGAAAAAATAGGATGGAATTTCTCATCCTTTCATGAACACAAGTATAGTGCTTTGGTGGTAAACAACTTCATGGCTAAGGTAGGGAGAAAGAATTACTGGGCAGCAATAGGATCCTAGAATAGGATCAGAGGATGGATCACAGTCTGAGTAACAGGTCAAATATGTGAAACTGTGGTGAAATCGACAGGAAAATGGCACCCCATCTTCAGTAAGCAAGAGTCTCGAGCTCTGCTCAGCTCTGTGAGGCCTTGTTTGGAGGATTATTTCTGGGCTTGGCTGCCACGTTTCACCAGTGGTGCAGGCTGTGTAATGCTAGATGTCAGATATTTTGAGCCCATATGGTGCAACAAGGATTGGAAATGACACGAGTGGACTTATGGTATGCAGGTGAAAGTCTGATGTGAAAATTAGAGCATCAGGGTTTTCAGCAGGACCTCAAGCCCCTGTGGCCTCTTACCTCCCTTTTTAGCCTCTGTACCTCCTACCTGTAGTTCTCCAGATGGTGTTTATTTCAGTATGCACATGCATAAGAGGAGAGCTGGGGAGAGCTCTGTGCCTTGGATGGTGGAATGCTCCCTGTGTGCGTAAATAATGCAGCAGCTGCATCTATTAGTGTGGTTGTGTCATAAATAGCGTGGCTATTAACTGTTAATAATGTACAGTAGGATCCAGTAAGCTCTTCTAAACCTCTCCTTGGAAGTGTGAAGATGTTTGTCTGTTTTACAGCACAGATAACGTGGCTGACCCTGAGTAAAGGGATTAGGGTGAAGCTGCCGTGTTTATAAGGAAAGTACTTCTGGTGCAACTCAGAACCCAAGTGCTTAGGTTGAGAGGTAGAGCAGGCAGCAGTCTCCTGAAAATGCTTGGGGCACATGGTCATCTCCTTTCTGTGTCTTTTTCTTATAACTCCTGTCCTGTAAGTTGGTTTGTTCCTCAACTATCCTAAGTTATCACCACTGGGACCATTACTGGAAAAGTGATATATATTTTTTTTTACACGCTTGGAATGAACAAAAGTGCTTAAAGATCCTCACAAGGACATCAGTATAATATATTAGCATATTTCCAACTGTGTTGGGGGAATTGTGGCTTAGATGGCTAATTACATCTCGAAAGTACTCCTCAATGTGTGATGTTGCCTTGCTGTTGTCTAGGTGGTGCAAGCATAGTGCTGACAGTGGCTGTAACCTGCACCTGGGTATTCCTGGGCATATCACCTAGGCTGCACAGTGACATTGTCACAGAAGCTGTTCTAATGTCTGTAATTAATGCCAAGAGAAACAGAAGTAAATGTCATTTCTTTCGCTGTTCATCTCAGAAGTCAGAGTCTCCCCAGCAGTTTCATAACAGTGGATTTACCCAGCAGGATCCCGAAGCATGCAGGGGCCGCGGTGGAACTGGTGAGGTGCTGTCTCTGCACTCTGCTGCTCCGTGTTTACTCTGGACCCCAATGGTCAGCAAATGCTAATCTCATCCATATGTCTGGCATTCAGCAAATGCTGCTCTCTGTTTTTAATCTGAGGATTGTGTGAGATATGAGACACACTTCAATTAAAAAAAAAAAAAAAAGGTTTAATGTGGTTGTTTTTGGCAAAGACAACCAAATAAGATAAGATATTTGTAATACATGGTAGGGCTTGCTTTCTTTCAAAGCCAATGAAAGTTTTGGCTTCCTATAGTGACAGAAAAGTTTGAACAATTTTAATCCTGGAGGATCAATTTATCTCTTGTTTATTATGCAAGTAAAATAACATTTTGAAAGGAAAAACAAACTAGAAATTATTACTACCAGACATACATGGAAATGGGGTATGAAACTTGAGTTTACCGAAGCTGGGTTTGGAATTTTTGCTCCCAAGTAACCAAAATGGGATCCAAGTACAGGCTGAGTGGTACTGATCTCAACTGATACCAACCTCTGCAACAGGCAGCTGCATTGGTTTGTGTTAGCTGAAGTGCTGGTCTGAAGTTCCTGGTACTGTTCCGTGTCAGAGCACCCAGACAGGTGAATGAATCCATCTTTTCTGCAGAAGAATGTATTGTACATGGCCAGGTTTCCTCTTGCTGACCATTTTGTTACTCAAAATTTTTGTTAAGGTTAGTTAATAAGCTTTGAAATTTTCTCTAACTGAAGCCACATGTAAGAACTATGAACAGAACAATGTCATGTAATGATCAGTCATTTGTTGCCCAACAGGCATTTAAAATTCCTACCAGTTGTTATTTCATAAGAAAAGTCTCATGCCAAATGTTGTATTCTTAAAGAAAGCAGCAGCAGATCCTTGTGTTATATATGCAGACATGCATTACGTACTGACACACACTGAGCCACCCTAGGCTGCCATCTGCTAAACCAGCCCAGGAAAACAGGCTTTCAGCTCAGAACTGAGGTTCTTTTTTCCTCTGAAAATAAGTTCAGCTGGCACTGGTTTGTAACAGGACCATCAAAGGGAAGACTGAGAGGTTTTGACATGCCTGTGGTGTTTAGCCAGGCTTGGGTTGTATTTGGGGATCGTCATCTAGAATTAGCAAAGGACTGTGAGAACCCACGAGGTGAGTAGCACAGTTCCTCATTCTGCTGCTAACGAACTGGAAAGTCTGTGGTAAATTTGGAGACTCCTGCCGTGTTGACGTGAGGTGGAGCTGGTTATTCTGCATTTCCAATGCCTGGATATAAGGTCATTTCCTTCCAGCAGTGGTGAAATCTAGGGTTATTCTTATACTGTGAAACAGCAGAATTTCTTACCAATGTCTGCTCTCCCGTCCTCTTAACCAGTCAGCAAAGCAATGATTCAGATGAAGCATCATGAGCAATCCCAGTGTTGAAAGCAGTGAGCTGCACCTCAACGATGGGACTTCCAGATTGCCTCTTTCCCAAAGTATCGCTTGGCCCTCTCTGACACTGAGAGGCCACGTACATAGCAGTTCACAAAAACCTTTCTGCCAAGGGTAACAAACACACTATTGCTGTAAAATATATCCCTGTGTGCCATGATAGCTAGAGGTGCTCCTTTTAGTGCCTTGACCTGCAGCCTATCGTTGTACCCCTTGGGACAGACACAGCAAGGGGGCAAGCTGGGGAGGAGCAGGGAGATACCACAGCTATGCTTGGGTGAGAATCTGCCTGTACATAGGATGGAGGCAGGAAAGCCATGGGAGAGGAGGAGCCAGATCAAAGAGAGGAATGAGCCCCGCAGACTGGGAGGCGTGTTTCAGACATGTGCATGTTTTCTGCCTTCTTCAGCGCTGAGTGGCAGTGGTCACTGCAGCAACTCACACTGCTTGTGGAGGAGGGTTTCCAGTCTGGCAGCCAAGGGAGTGGCAGTGACAGAAGAGCTTAGGGTTCTGGCCTCAGTAGCATCATTTCCTACTAATTTTCTACTTTTCTTGATATTTTTCCAGCATCAAGGTCTTTCCCTGTAATGTTTCCTTCTTCTCCTTTTACTTACTTTCAGCTCCTCATCAGCTAATGTCAAATAAGTCTTCCAAATACTGAAGTCCTCAACGATTGCTTGCAGCTGAGAGCAGAACTAGGAACTCCAGCAAAAAATGGCTGAATTCTGATGATCAGAAAAGGCAACACAGTCTACATATAAGAATTTAAATAATTCTGTGTATCCTGACTTGTAATTATATTCAGTGCCAGAGCACTTTTGAATTTCCTGGTACAGAAACTCTGTGTTTTGACTGGGAGAACAGCAAATGTCAATATGATGTGGAACACGTGAGGAGGGGTAGCTGGCAGAAGCATGCTGTGATCTTTTGCAGTAACCTCGGATTTTCTTTGCTAGGATCTCTGCGAAGACCCCCACCTGTTTGTGAATGGAATCAGCTCCCATGACTTGCACCAAGGCAGCCTGGGGAACTGCTGGTTTGTGGCTGCATGCTCCTGCTTGGCTCTGAGGGAGTCCCTCTGGCAGCAGGTAGGTGATCAATGTGCTTGGTGCATGAAATAAGGCCAGTAAACCCTGGATGTTTCCCTCACTATCAGCCAGTAATTTTCCATCTAGGGATAATGTACCTCTGGTGACTGGTGAATTTTGGTGGCTTCCAATCTTCCCTTTCTTTAGAAGTTCATTTTCCCTATTACAAGACCACAGTCACAGTTTCCCACAAGTCCCCACCACACAGTTTCATTGAGCACCAAGGAAGAGATACAGCAAAGCCAGAGGGTGCAATGGTCATTCTCTGCAGATCTATTCGACTACTACTTTCCTAAGTGTCTTTGAAAGGGGGTTATATTGGACTTTGTACGAAATCCACCATTTTTTTCACTGCTTCATCTGTTTAAGGTCCAAAGCTTTTGAAGCTGAATAGCACACAGTGCATGCTCAAGGACACTCTGCCCTCCGAATGAAACTTAACATAGTGCATTTAATGACCTTTCCCTTTTGCATATTTTCTCAGGTGATTCCAGACTTTGAAGAACAAGAATGGGACTCTAAAAAGCCAGAGAAATACGCTGGGATTTTCCGTTTCCGTTTCTGGTGCTTTGGCAAATGGACAGAGGTGGTTGTTGATGATCTGCTGCCAACAATAGATGGGAAGTTGATCTACTGCCATTCTAATGTGAAAAATGAATTCTGGAGCGCATTATTGGAGAAAGCTTATGCAAAGTATGATTTAATTTATTGCCCTTTTAGACCTCAGTGCAGTCCCTTCTATCCATCTGCTTGTTTCATCTCTCAACCCAATCATACTTTCCAAGGATTTTGGGTTTGCTTCTAGTAGAGAAATTTAAAAAATGAAAACTCTTTTTTTTTTTTTTTTAATCTTCATGGAGGAGTGCAACACACTGTACTTAGCAGCCCAAAGCCTTAGGGATCTTTCCACTCCTTTCCTAGCAAGTGTTTATCTGCAATCTGCAGTTTTGCTTTGTTTTGTTTTCCCTGGTGAGCCACAAATATATTACCTACATTCAAACCAAATTAGAGTACTTCTAACAGCCACTTGGTGAATAAGAATGTTCTGTGTTACCTCTAGGCTGGCTGGATCTTATGAAGCCCTGGATGGAGGCAGTGCTGCAGATGCAATTGTGGATTTCACTGGAGCAGTGGCAGAATCTATTGACTTGGTACAGGGCAAATACAGTGAGATTATTTCCGAGCAGATGAAACTGTTTGAGGACTTGCTGAAAGTGCATAAAAGAGGCGGGCTGATCAGCTGTTTCATCACGGTAAGTATGGAGAGCTGGGTATTACAAGTTTATTTCAATGAACTTTCTTATCTGGAAAAAACAGTATTAGTAGCATAAGTATATTGAGTGCGCCCTTTATCTGTATGCTTTGGAAAAGCTTTGTATGGAGAAAACTAGCAAGTTGACAGTGTTCTCAGCCAAGTGCAACTCCAGAGCCACCAAATACAATCATAAAACCACAAAGCCACTTGTGCTTTTGGCCACGCTACTGTGGATCTGGAATGCCGTTCTTTCTGAATGGTCACAGTTGTGTATTGACCCGAGGTTAATCCACCTAGAATGCCCTAATTTACAGGCCAGATGGCAGCATTCAGTTTCTTTATTTCCCAAGGAAATTCATTTACAGAAAACACTTCTCCTGGCACTAAGCTGCTGGGACTTGCTGACTCTGCTTGTGAGGATGCAGTCAGTGGAACACCAGAGCAGGGCTGAAAGGCTGAGCTAGCTTGGCCACTTAAGCACTCTATCTCACAGATGGGGAATTTAAAGCAAAGATCTTATTGCTGTCATGCTTAACTATTTCCTACCTTGCAATCTGTAGTGTTATTGCTAAATCCATATTAAATTGATGGACCCCTGGCATTGGTTCATTCAGAAAGTCTTGTGAGTATTACATTCACTGTGCAGTTACCTACAACAACAGGAAATCAGCCGAGTTTGGAGGTGCCTGAGAACATCATCTGTCTAGCTAGGCCTGGCCATGCACTGCCTTGTGCCTGTACCATGGTACCAAAGAGGAACACCTGGTACTTTGTGGGAGATCAACTTGAAACAGAGAACTCTGCTGGGATAGAAGAGGAGTCCTGAACTGTTCCTCCCAGCAGAACAGGCAACAGCTCAGAAACAAATTCTTCTAGGTCTTTGGTGTTTGTACCTTTGTCACGAGGTCTGAATTTGTATTTTAAAATAATTTGTTCCATCTGGTTTGTTTGGACCAGGCCATACTTACTGGTGTGATGGTTATTAACAGTGTTTATGGGATGATAGGTTGCTCCCAAATGCTGAGGCAGTTCAGTTTCCTAACACAGGTCTGGTGAGGGATAGACAAAATCTAGGGAGTTGTAATTTAAAAAGCAATTAATTAGGTAGTTGTAATGCCTTCACTTCTTCCTGGCATTATATTTCTGCCTGTCAAATTAAACATAGTTACTTCTAAGCTTGATTACACAAGGGCTGTTCATATTGGTTTGGCTTGACTCACCTGCATTTATCACTTTTTGATAGCAGCATTATACTTTCCATCTAGCAAGCTTCATTGTGTGTATTTAATACTCAAGTGGCTTCATTGCTGACTTACAAACATGTCATCATTTTCCTTGGATTGCAAAATAGCCCTGAGCTTCACCATTTGGAAATTTGAACAGACAGCGGATATTTAAATATCTCATTAAAATAAATATATAAATGGTTTCAGAATGAAGTGGGAAAGGCAACCCAGCAGTATAGGAAAAGCCTGGGGGATAATAAAGGCAGCAGGAGAGGTTACAGACTTTTGTGCTGTGAAGGACTCTTTTAGTTGTGAAAAATGTAAGCGAAAGTGTTACATTGGAGAAAGCCCAAACCCATTGGAAATGTCAGCCAGTCTTGATGTAACACATGAGCTGATTCTTTAGGAGCCGCTGTCAGTGAAAGGCAGAGGTCTGGGAGAGAGTCTCACACTTGCAAGGGCATGTCTTGTCTGATTTGATAGAAATTTCTCTTTTGACTTTTTTTTCTGATTTCTTATCTTTGTGGATGAAACAGTTTTGTCTCAGCGCAATGCCTCCCTGAGAAGGACCCTGTCTGTTTAGACCAGAGAAATTTTGAAATGGATAAAGATATTGGAGATAGTACTAGGTGCTGTTCGTAATTCTAATAACTCCTTCTCTCTGCACCAGAGCAAAGGCTTGCTTGGTCATTGGACTCTTAATTAGATTATTACAAGTTATACATGGGGATCTGCACTGAGTCGAATCTGCTGTTCTTGCTGTCCAAGAGTTAAATGTCTTAAGGCATGCGGGTTATGGCCCCATACAGGCGAGAGAGATTCTGCAAAACTGCCCATGCTGGCTTCAGATAGGATGTGATGAATCCAGAGGCATGCCCATTGGGATTGTTTCTGCCTCGGAAGCAGCGTTATAGCACTGGCACAGCTTTAATTTTTCCACTGTCCTGCCTGGTATGTGTTGCTCAGAAACACTGCTGCACTAGCTTTGTAAAGGGCCCGTCATTCCGAGCAGCTCCAGCATCTGCGTCTGATACTGCTTTTCTGGTTTTAGAGGTACTTGGGAATTTTATTTAACACATCCAGAGGAAAATCTTCCAGGAAAGCCTGCAGATCTGCCTGTTGCTGCATGAGAGGCCTGAAAGATCAGGAGTGATGTGAAGGACACGTCTGATAAATGGCTACAAAGCTTTCTTGCTTGTGCCTCGTGTTTCTATCCTTGCAGATAGTGCAGTGACTTCCTGGGTATCAAATCCACCCCAACACAGAGATGGGCACTGGACTCACGGGTAAGTCCTTAGGCCCTACAAAGTGCCCAGGTGAGGGCACAAACAGGCAGTGCTACATCCGAGCATAGCCATCGGTATCCAGAGGGCCATTCTGTAAAGACGACAACACTCCAGAAGGGCTGATAAAGCCTGTCCACCAGCCAGTCTTTAGCTCTCTGAGGCCAGGAAGAGACAATGTCCATAGCAGGCAGCGTTCTAGGCTCTGGGCTTGTCTCCTGGGACTTGCCTGGCACTACCACAGCTAGGAGAAGACTAGTGAGCTGCTAGTTTGAGCCCCAGGGCTGTTGGTTCCCTGCGTAATCAAAGCACTTGGCAAGAGAAAGGATAGTTGTGTGGAAAAAAAAAAAGAAATCTTCCCCATCCTACCACCTGAGTGTGTAGATGGCAGATGCCCTCAATGACCTGACTTCTCTCTCTTTTTTTTTTTTTTTTTGATTGTCATTTTTGGTGCCGCAGGATTCCTCTGGCAGTGCCAATGAGGTGGAGACAGCGATGGGTCTCATCATCGGTCATGCCTACTCAGTGACTGCAATTCGGAAGCTGCACCTTGGAGAAAGGCTCACATTCTCTTTTAAGGCAGAGAAGCTCTTCATGATCAGGCTGAGGAATCCCTGGGGCAAGAGAGAGTGGAATGGCGCCTGGAGTGACAAGTAAGTGCTGTAAATCCAGTGTCAACAGAACAAAATTGTGGTTAGGGCCACCAGAAGTTAAATGCATGATTAAACGCTGAGACACAATGTCAGCCTGCAGTACTCAGAGATGTCTGAAATGTTTTGCTGCCTCTTCCCAAGCATAGCATTCTGTGAGCAGATGAACGCATCTGGGAGCAGCCATAGAGATTATGACTTTCTGGACCTTGGTATACATCATTCTTCTGGCCCACTGTATGATGAGTAGAAAAATAGCCTACAATTAAGGTGATGAGTCAAGAATATGAGGTTTGTTCCCAGCTTCACCACTGGGTTTGTCTGTGACTCAGTTTCTCATCTGTTTTTGGTAGCTACTAGGGAGGGTATGAGTCTTTCATTCTTAGCTAATTGAACTGACTGGTGAAAAATGCTGTAAAATGTCATATGTAAAATGCCATAATGGCATATGGCATAATGTAAAATGCCATATTGGAAACTTCTTGAATTATCTTATGTTGAGTTTTAATGTGGGCCATGAGCTTAGCAGGCAGCCCTACAGAGTTGGAAATGATTGCTGAAGGGGTTGTATTCCATTGCTGACAATTAACTCACAAAAAAACATTTAATTAGGATGTTAGAGTTCAACAGTGTGCTTACCAGCCACTTTTAGTATTTAATAGTGCAATGCTCTTAACAGCATATTATGTTCCTATCTTCCATACTTCAGCTAGCAAAAATCTATTACATTCAAAAAGGATTTTGATTCAGATGAAATACTGAGCTGACAAAATGCCAAGAAGAGTTGCTGTGTTTTGTTTAACTTAAGCTCTAGCTCTTGTCTTGCACAGCTGCCACTCATTCCAGTGGAAGCACTGAGGACTCTGATGCTGGACTATGATTTTTGGCCTAACAGAATAAAATTGAGAATTTCTAAATTGTTAAAGAAAATGTCTGTTATGGCAGGCAACCTCACTTGGCTCCTGCCAAACACCTTCACCTTTATCCTCCAAGTACTTACAGAAAAGGAATGAGGACTTGTGGCTCCATTTTTCTTTCCTGTAATACATAAGACAAAAAGCTCATGTTGTATTCTATCATGTTGCCTGATCTAAGCGTCAGAACACCTACATTTAGGATCCTCTGCTCCCTGCAGTCTGGGGAGAGAGGCATGTCCCTTTGGGGAACAATGTAGAGCACGTGAATACATGCTAATACAGGCAACGAAGTGTCTGTGCACTGTACTGTTACTCTGGAAACTGGACACTAGGCATGTACTGCAACAATTTCTTCTCAAAGGCTCTCTGGGGAAATCTAGGAAGCCCTCATGCCTCTTTTTCTTGAAGAGATTGAAAGACAAAGATGATAATCTGGTTTAAGTGAAGCGTTCAATAAGTTCCTGAGGAGGGAATCCAGGTTTCTTTTAAGGGCCTTTAGGAAATGGAGTCAATCTCATATACCTTCCAAACCTGTTGCTTAATGGTCCTAAAGGAGAGTGTGACAAAAAAAATCAATAAAGTTGTGCCCATTGCCATTCACCTCCTTTTTTAAAGTAGCTTTCAAATCAATTAATGTTTTTAAACTCCTTCTGTAAGCCACACACCTTTTTTTTTCTTCTTTTTTTTTTTTTTTTTTTTCTCCTGAATATCATCTATCCTTTTAATATTCCAACATTACCTTTATAAAAAAAGAGGCCATCAGAGAATTTTACTTGAGATTATTCTTTCAGATGAGAGTATTTACTTTCATTCACTACATCTTTTTTGTTGTTGTTTGTTTTGGTTTTGCCTTCTAGCTCTGAAGAGTGGAAAAAAGTCAGCAATGCAGAACGTAAGAGCTTGGGACTCACTATTGAGAATGATGGGGAGTTCTGGTGAGTGGGAGTTATATGGAGAATTTGCAGATAATGGCTACAATGAGAAATTGTCATTACATCCATGATTTATCAGCTTCAAAAACAACTTTTCCAAATGGATAATGCATTATCCAGTCCCAGCACGAGGTCTGTTTCTTTTAAGCTCTCAAATGATGACAGAAGAACAGGAAAAAAATGGATTAAAAACCAGATGAATAAAATGAGTTGTTCTTAGTAAATGTGAGTTTCAAACACCTTCAAAATATGTTATATATATTTATGACAGTCCCTCATAATCCAAAGCAACACGTGCTGATTTACAGACAGAATGCCAAATATTATCAATTCTGTTTACTGACTGCTGTGTAGGATTTCTAGGGCAACCATGACTGAGGTATCTGTGAATACAATTGCAGCAATTGGTGTTTGTCAGTGCTTTCCAGTATGTGGAAAAGGTGTGTTCATTTTTTACAGAAATTCTAGAACTCTGTTTCCACCCTGCTTAGATCCAACAAGGCATTCCAGCAACGTCTTCAGCAGACCTGCTAGTCAGGCGCAGTGTGGAAAGTCTTTAGTTTCCTTGTCTTTGTCAGAACCAGCAACCAGAAGCCACCTGTAGGGTTTAGTCCTGGGCCATTAATAAGCCAGGAAACTATAGGAGACCACAGATACCAAGCTGTTCTCTTTTACAAAGAGGGAGCAGCTTTTTTTTACTTGTAGCCTGGTCTGTTACCATGGCAGGCACAGGTTTTAGCACTGAGATGGTGCTAAATAACAACTACATTCAGAGTACTCACATTTGAGTCATGTTCAGAGACAGGTGTAACAAGAAGGACCATAATAATGTTCTTGAGGAGTGGATAGTGCTTTGGTTGCAGATGATCTCTTCTGCCATTGCAAGTTGTAAGCTATCAAATCCGGACTGCTAGATACAACCTTTCCTTTAGGTTTAGGTCCTGCAGCTGAACAAATCCAGAGCTGACCAGACACCCTGAGGTGACAGTTTCGTTAATTCAGTTCTAAAGTAGTGTGATTGTGGCTTCACAAGTATTTCCACATGGAGAGGTTTCTAGTGAATCAGTTTGCCCACTGGAAAGCCGAGCAATGCCTACTTTTAAATTACCATAGGATTTCATGTGTTATTTTTGCTCTTGGGGTGAATAGTGTTGACTATTTAAAAAACAAACAAACAAACAAACCTAAACCAAAACAAAACATGATTTTCTTGGTGTCCTGTGGAATAGGATGACGTTTGAGGACTGGTGTAAGAATTTCACTGATGTGGACATCTGCCGAATTGTGAACACTTCCTACTTCAGTATCCACAAGACCTGGGAGAAGAAAATGATGCACGGGGCTTGGGCAAAGAGTTCAGAGCCCCTGCTAAATCGCTGCGGTGGATGCTTTGATAACAAGACCTTCCTTCAGAATCCCCAGGTGAGAGTCTCTTCAATCTCATCCTAGCTCTAACTATTAAGCTATTCAGGTTATCTCTTCACCCATTCTTATGTAATTTCTCACTTTCCTTCCCCTCTCAGTGGGGGTATATTTTCAACTCAGTGCATGAAAATTCAGACACAAAACCCTGGCTACTGCCAGAGAGATCTGGCACCTACTTTAGTTACTGTTTTAGTTACTGCTTTAGTTACTGTTTTGAAAACTGACCTTTCCGTTCTCTTGTAACTCACTACATATCTTAGATTCATTAAAGATGTTCCTTTGTCTGCTTCTCTGCACTTATGGGAAGTTTCTGTCAGCACCCCTGAATTTTCATAGCAGGATATTGGAGAACTGCAGCCTTTGCTGTTTGGACTGGGAGCAATGTCAGACTCCAAACTCATCCTGTCATTTTTGCGTAGATGGAGAAGCAGTTATTTACTCCTCTGTCTTATGTCAGTGCCTCCTTTCCAGAAGGTGATTTTGTTCAGATATTCCCATGTATGATTCTGGACGTATTTCAAGTGCTTGTCTGGGTCTCATTTGTAAGTGTTTAGCTGCCACAGAGAACAAAATATGCATGTTATGGCTGAGTACAGCACCTGATGCAATGGAAGCTTTTATTCCAGTTGTCTTCAGGATGGTTGATTAAAAGGCTCTTAATAGCAGTGCTGGAACACACTTGTGTTACCTTGGGGCCATTACAAGTAACTATGGCACGTGTAAGGCACCCTAAGGTTCAGCTTAGTGTTACAGTTAGGGTTATGCTTAGTGGTGTTTGGAGAGAAGGCGCAGAGTCCTGTTGTGTGTGGGGTTGCGTAAAGGCTCCCAGAGGGAGTTCAGGTGTACCCAAAGGCTTCCCTTGGGAGCATTTTTTGATGGTCTCACATCTATCTGCTCTCCCTCTCCCTGACTGACATTGAAGCCTCCTTGAAGTTCATCTGTACCGAGAGAAACTGTGACACTTCAATTCCTATTAAAATAAGAGAATTTAAGCCAAGTATAAATGTATTCCTACAGCCACCTGTTGATTTTCAAGTTGCTACCCCTTAGGACAGCTGAAATGTCATCAGATGAAAGATAATCACAGTTGCACACCTCTCATCAGACCAAGAGAGCTCTCTTGCACTCTCACATTTCCATTTCCACACCTCCGTTTGCTCTGGGACATCCTGGGCTGTCTGACAAGGTAACACTGCATACAGTTCAACAAGGGACAAGAATAAAAATGTGCTGCATGTTTTTATCTGAATTTTTAGATTCCCACTGCAGAGTCTCTTTACAGCCCCTAGGACTCCCTCTTACAGGGTCCTGTGCTTTCTCTGCCTCAGTGTTAATACAGCACACAGAGAAGTGTACAGGCACTGAGTTTGCACCATGTAACAGCCAGCTCACAGTAGCAGGCAGTAGGTGCGTAAGGGGCTGATCTGTACTGTACATCCTAGGAACAATTAATGAAGTCCAGAGGCTCAGGAAGGTATTGATTTTCTTTCATAGAATCATAGAATCATAGAATATCCTGAGTTGGAAGGGACCCTTAAGGATCATCAAGCCCAACTCTTGACACCGCACAGGTCTACCCAAAAGTTCAGACCATGTGACTAAGTGCACAGTCCAATCTCTTCTTAAATTCAGACAGGCTCGGTGCAGTGACCACTTCCCTGGGGAGCCTGTTCCAGTGTGCAACCACCCTCTCTGTGAAGAACCCCCTCCTGATGTCAAGCCTAAATTTCCTAAATTTCCAAAATGGCTGTGCTTCAGCCAGCGCTGGCAGAGGTCAGTGCCTCCTGTGTGTGTGTGTGTGAAACTGCCTGAGATGGTGAGGGCTAGTGGTGAGAAATGGGAAGGATGGTGCCTTATTCTGCAGAGCTCTAACCACAGAGGGATGTGAAGTCATTACAGGGGATGATTCCACAACAGTAACCAAGGCAGTCTCAGTACCTATCTCAGAGCAGAGCGGATTTCATCATCTCTTGGAGGAGCAGGGAGTTTAACCACTGCTGAGATTTCTCTCCATGCTAGTCAGAGTATTTCAGCTTAAATCAGGGTGTGTGGTGTACGTAGTACCCAGCTGTGCACCACTGCAGTTTTATGCTTTTACTTATTTGCTTCACATTCAAAAGTATTTGAGAATGGAAATTCAGTTAGATTGACCAGCATCTGCCTATACTTAGCATAAATACCACCCTCTTCCTTTCCACTGCTTCTAACAACTTTGATTTGCCCCCTGTATGCAAGAAAAAAGTAAAATCCAAATGAGTCTCTAAGAGCGAATGAATTTACATGTTTAATTCTTAGATAGAGTAGATTCAGTGAAAAAAAACAACTAGTATTTGGAAGACTCCTTTGTTTGCAGGTCACTTATAAAGACGATATTTGAAAGTCACTGGCCCTGGTTAGATATTCAAGTTGAAAGAAGAATCCAGAATGATCAAAGACCCTATCCGGAGTCTGTTGATTTATTTTTTTTTATCTTACTTCTGATTTATGTATATCTAAATAAAAGATAGTCTTTTGCTTTCACAGCAGTTGTTCTCTTCTACTGCCTCAACAGTTATTTCGTAATTTGTCTCATGTTGTTCTGTTAGGCGACTTACCTGTGGTTTTTTTTTTCTTTTATTATTATTATTATTAATAATTTTCAGCTGCGAATTGCTGAAAATATCTGATATGCAGAACTTTCCTCCTACCCACAAATGCGTTTTCAGTTTCTTCCTTTGTATGTATATATTTCCTTGCTGATGGCTTCATTTTCAGTCTCCTAAGGAATTAACAGCTTGCCTTCTCTCTGGTACTAGTACATCTTTGATGTTAAGAAGACGGAGGACAAAGTGTTGGTCTCATTACAACAGGAGGATCGGCGCAGGTACAAGAAAGAAGGGAAAGGAGAAAACATCATAATTGGCTTTGAAATATTCAAGGTAGGCAGCCATCTGCAGTACTGGTTCAGAGTTTGCTCAGCAATCTGGCTTCATTCTGGCAAATGAGGTATTTGGCAGATAGAGGCATGGTTATCACGGAAGGGTCTGGCTCTCCTCTCCACATGGGTTTTGCATGTATACTGCGTTGTCACCAGAGCTGACAGTAGACAGACTATCTGAACGATATTAAATTTAGTTCAATTCAAACTGTATTTGAACTAAAGGAACATAAATCATTATTCCCTATTGCAAAAGAATTTTAAGTGCTTTTCCTTATTCCAAGCTTTGAGGAGACAGACTGTATTTTCATAAAAAAGAATATTAACTCTCGATACATGGGGATACATTCTCCTCTCGCTGGAGGCTCCTGCCTGAATTTCATCAGCAAATACAGCCAAGTGAATGAGTTTTAAAAGTCTGCAGTTTTTCTTTTCTGACTCAGAAAGGCCAAAAGAATCAAGAGTGATTTCAGAAGCTGGAGTGGTGAGTAGGAAATGAGCATATATGAAAGGGAGCCAAAGGGATCCCAAACAGTAATTTAATTGCACTCACAGGGCAAACTGTGTAAAATGAAAACACAAGAACCAAAAGAAGCAGGAAAGCAAGAGAAACTGCTATGTGTCTGCTTTTTCATTGTGGAGTGGGATTATTTTGTAACTTCTTTAACTAGTGGGGTTGCACTGAGACTATGGCCCTACATCAGAAAACAGTCAATTTTTAAGTCAGTTGGAGCTGTTGACACTCATATGTTTGACAATCACCTGTTAAGCAAATAATATTGATAAGTGTTGATACAGAAAGTAGATTAATCTACCTGTGCCTTTGTCATGTCTATCCTTATATCTAATTACTAAGAAGGCTTGAAAAAGAAATTGCATCTTTGGAAAAGTGTCAGTACTCTATCTTTTATTTCTGTTCAATAATTTGCTATTTCAGAAAAGTTCTAAACCACCAGACTCATTAGCATGGCTGAGGGTCTTCGTAAGGCCATGGCCTAAATAATCAGAAGACAAAATACCGCAAAAGAACATAGAGTGGCCATTGCTTACAGGAGAATAGGTTAATGTTTTAACTGTGCTGTGGCAAACAATAGTTGCCTGAAGAGCATGTTAATAGAGGGTGAAAATATGGCTGTGTGCATCAGTTCAAATGCCCTAGATTAAGAGCCTGCTATGTAGGGCTGGAATGCTCTGTCTCACATGTGGAGTACTACATGCTGGAGAAAGCAGGCGGATGAATCTCATCGTCCTCTAAGACGGCAGCGTAGCTTAGCAGATGGAGTCTGGAGTGTGTGTGCATCTCTGCAAATATTCAAAACTCTGCAGTAGCATTACGTCTCTGCTAGTGGGTGCATGTCTTTGCCTGTCCCAGACTGTCACCTCCACTTAAGGATATACACGTATACACCAATACAGTGAAGTGCAGAAAAGCACTGCTTGGGAGCCTGTGTGGGCTAGCAGTTGGAGCACTCGGTTGTCCATCAGGACCATGTCCATGTCATAATTTCAGTGGTTAAATGATTTGCCTTTATGGTACGTTGTCTTTTCTACCCATAAAAGGCTGTGTGCTATGCAAGGAAAAGTCCTGCCTGCTGTCTCTTGATAATCCCTCCTTCAATCAATCCCTTTACTGCTCTGTGGCTGTAGGTAGAGAATAACAGAAGCTATCGACTACACAAGCTGACCGTGCAGGAGAGAGTGGCCACATCTCCATATATCAACACACGCACCGTGTTCTTGAAAAGGATCCTTAAGCAAGGCCGCTATGTCCTTATCCCAACTACATATCTTCCTGGCATCACCACCAAGTTTATCCTGAGACTCTTCACAGATGTGCCGTCAAAACTCAGGTACTTTGCGCTCACAGCTGTGTGAGATCTTCCTTTGCCTGTATTGGCTGCACCTCCTCAGAAATGGCTGCCTGTTTGCCCTCAAGTGTCCTTGACTCACTAGCAGGTATTGCTGCGCAACTCCAGAATTAGGCCTTTGAGATGGTCAGGGTCACCTCCCAGAATCTCCAGGTGGCTCACTGGGATTTGCGTGTGCTCAGGACATTTTTGCTTAGAGACCCAAGGACAACTGAGTCTGGGACTTTTGACCTTTTAGTCGGGTTTCTGTAGTTGCCTCAAGTTCTAGATCAGAACCCTGAGCACTGGTTGTTGCTGTTACAGTTGATACAATTTGTCTTTACCCAATCTCATTTGAAACTAGGGGTTATTTGTGAAGGCAGAACTACTGCTTGCTGAAATCAGACCCACTGAATATCTGTCTTGCTTTGAAATTTTTTTCCATGTTTCAGATTTTTTTTTCCAGCTACGTTTGTGTAACTGTTAAACAAGGGATGCTATACATTTGGTTTGCTTTGATTTTATTTTTGTAAGTGTTACTTCTGTATAACAAACTCGAACAAATCTCAAGTTCTGAAAAGGCCAAAATTATGCAACTATTGATAGTTTGCTTGACATTCATTGCTTCAATTGCTTTGCTTTGATTTTTCAGAGAGCTGACAGACGATAAACCTAAAATGACGTGTCGGAGTCTTCTTTGTGGCTATCCACGGAGAATCACCCAAATCAAAATTCACTCTGCAGAAGGTTTACAGAAGCAAGATAGATCAGGTGGTAAGTGTAAAGCGAGTCTAGAAGAGTGGAAAGAGCTTCATCAGTCCTCCAAAGCTGACTTAAATAGGCATGGAAGCACTTAGAAGTTATCCAAACAAACTGAAGGTTTGTGGGAATTTTTTGCAACTCATTGTAAAATCTTCTCAAAAGGAGAGCTCGGATTAATAAGATGATGTAAAACAGCAAGAGTCATGTGTCATCTATGCTGGTCAAGAGCGATAATAGTAGCGAGACTCTTGTGAGAAGCTTTTTGTAGGGGTTGGTAAGAAATTGGCCTTTCAGGGACATCTGTTTTCTAAGTTTAAAACATGCAGGGAGACAGCTGAATAGCACAGACTCTTGTGGTGTATTTCAAGACCTTCAGAGCACTTTGCTCTTCATTACCATAGGCATAATAGCACTTCAGGGAGGAAATTATGGTATTCAAATAACCCTTTCCAGTTAGGTAAACTAAGAGAGGGAGAGGTTAAATGACAAGTGCTGGACTGTCTGTCTACATGTCAAAGGAAATGTCCTGAAATAGAAACACTAAAATGTCTTTATGGCACTTGATGTTGACAGTTAATTTGGAAACTTGTCCAGTTGTTATTTGCTTCCTCATTTTCTACTCCCACTCTCCGTATGTCAGCCTTCACTTTCCATGGCCGGCGGAATAGAAAAAGTCAGACACATCCAGCAGTAAGTGATTGATAGGAGGGAAAGCAAAGGGGCAGAGATACTACAGGAATCTTGGAAGAGGAAACTGAAGAGTCTGCTGAAACATTGGCTGTGTTTGCTCCAGATAACTATTCATCTCTCTTTACTTTAAGATGTGGAACTCAGTTTCGTTAACTCCTTGTGGTAGAGAAGTCCTTAGACTTAGAGTTGTAGTACAGTTCGTCTTCAGCCTCGTGAAGCAGCTGTAAAATTTCTCCTACCAGATGGCTGCGATTTGGTTGCAGTTTCCTTTTCATAGTTGTTCTTGGCACCAACCAAACAGTGAGTGAATCCACTTTTCACCGTGCAAGACCCTTTAACTCTGTTAAGGGTTAACATTCCTGTCCCTCTAAGGGGGACAAGAATGTTAGAGGGAAGAGACATAGAAATTGCTTTAGTTCATTTTTCTTGTTACTTCTCTTGAAAAACACGAGATACAAACACCTCAATTAAATAAGCACTGTAATTCCACAGTCTCAGAAAGGCAGGATGGGTGGATGAGACTGGAGGGGCTATCTGTGAAGGAAATAGCAGAGCAGTGCTTTGAAAAGAGGCAGTGTGTCCTTGTTCTTGCCCTAAGAAGGACATTTTCATTTTTAAGGATTTTTTTTTCTCTGTTTAAAATTCCTTGAAGATTTTTCTCTAACCTTCCCTGCAATCAAGCAATTAAAGCCAATTCTCCTCCCTTAGCATTTCACAATCCTTAGCACAATTACAATCTCGACAAGGTCATTAAAAACAATTGCCTACAGCTGCCAAAGAGCAAGCTTCATCCTGGAGAACATTGTTGGATTGGGTGCACTGTGACACAGAGCTCAGGAATACACAAATGAAACTTAACAACAACATGTGAGAGATACTCTAAAGTACAGCACACCCCCAAATACCTTTAGGACTCAGTGCTACCACACATATTCAGGTTGAGCAGAAGCATCTTCAGCACCCAGTGCTGGACTTACGATTACCCTGACAAAACTGAAGAGGTAACCTGTTGTGGGAAGAACTGTACATAGGAAATGGACTCATGGATTTTCTCTTTAAACATAAGCAAAATTTGAACACAAAACCTAAGTGTATCTTATTGTTTGTCTTTGAGTAAATCTTCACCAACAAAGTTAAAATATTTTCCTTTTGTGTCGAGGGAAAGCTTTTAGTAAAAGCTTTTGTTTTTATTTCTTTTCTTTCTGTGGTACCAAATCCCATCTCTTCATAGGGCACTGAAGGAAAGCTGAGATGATTCACTCCAGCAGCTTCCCTATTGTCTTGAGTTCTTCTGAATGTTTCTTATCAGCATTGTTTTTTCTATAAGTATCTCCATCTCACAGGGTACATTGATAGATTGTTTTACAGAATGGCACTTCTTATAGCAGCTTTAGACAAATGGAGTTGGTAGAGTGCATAAATAAGAAAATCATGAAGCCAAATGTGCACATTTGTGCTACACAATAAAAGCAAGCTGTGCAGTGACAAGGCTAACACCCGTAACTGGCACTCTGCCTTCTAAGGGCGCCTGGCTGGGAAGCTTGGCAAAGTTCCTGATTGATACTAGTGCCCATTTCTGGTAATGTGAAAAGCTGGATATAGCACATATTTCTCTTCTTTGGTGTTTTCTGGTGTTGTTGTTTGTTTGTTTGTATTTTAGATTAAAAACATTGTATATAGAAATTCACCAGAGCACACTGTATGGCTGGGTTGTAAATACACAGTAGGAAGTGATGTGTCAATGTGTGACATTAAATATCCCATATTCTGCGATTGTGTCCTAATACTGCCACAAAATAATTCAACTCATTATCATCTCTCATCTCCTTGGCTTCTTTCTCTCTGAGCTTAGGGATATGGTTTAGTGGGGATTGTTAGTGTTAGGTAGAGGTTGGACTCGATGATCTTGAGGTCTCTTCCAACCTAGAAATTCTGTGATTCTGTGACTTTTCCGAATCCACGTCTGGATGCTTTCCCATGCTTATCTCAAGGAGAAATAGCAGCCAGGTATTCAAAAAAGACTTATTTGCATTGGGATCCCAAATCAGCTATCTCACAAGTGAGTTTAGACCTCAGTCACGTGGATAGTTACCAAATTGCAGCTTTACCTGCCACCAGGACCATTTCCTGATGTGAACTAGACTTAAATCAGCAGCAGCCTCCCGTCTAGTAGGTACTGTGAGATGAGGGAAAAGGCCACATGGCAACTCCCATTGGGAGCGACAAGGAGAGGTTTCCCTTCAGGTTAGGCACAGTCAATGTTTATTCAAGTAGAAAATGGGGAGATTAAGTGGTAGTCTTTGCTGCTAAGAGGGCCTCACACACAGGTTTCTCATTTTCTGACTGCAAAGGTTGATAGCAACTTGTTTCCATGTGAGCTGCTGTGTCAGATTATCCCCACTGTGCTTTTCACAAGGGTTTCTTGATTTCTCGATCTACTGATCTGCAGCATCTCAGCTCTCAAGCTGCTGCTTTTCTTCTGCTCAGTCTGTCATCAGTCAGCTGTATTCCCCCTTGTCCAGCTCCCTGCTTGATTTGTGTGAAGCATCGCTATCATCCCTCAGCACAACAAGAAGACAGAACTTGATGATAACGAAGGAAGGTGTATTTCTTTCTAGAGCCTGTGAGAATTCAGACATCTCATTACATTTCTGTGACAAACTGTCCTGAAAACACCAGAATATCTTTATACTCTGACACTGGTGTATGTGGCTGTGTAAAGTAAGAGGAACCCGAACACCTTTTGTTGATGTATCTTGGATAGAGGGAGCTTAGACTTAAATGAACAGTTCATCACATAAGCCCGTCGCTGTCATCTGAGAGTTGCACACAACTTTCTGAGCAACTCCTGGAGGAGAATGAAGATTGCACAGCAAGTACACACCCAGCCCGGCTCATAAACTGGTTGTCATCAGAACCCTGCTCCCTGACAGAGAAAGGTTGTTTAATCTCTATTTTAAATGTTTATTTGAAAGCTCTTCCTTGCTGCTGTCTGTGATCCATTGTCCCGTCTGGAAAAAGTAACGGATGGTTTGCTGTTGACAAGAGTAACAGATGACTCTAGCTGCCTAGAATCAGTGCATATGGGCTGCTTCTCTTAGAAGTACCTCTCTCTGAGTTAGCTTGTGCTGAAGTTGATCTGCGAGCCAAGTACGGTGGCAGGTTTGCAAGAAGATGGGCAAGTGCTGTGCACTTCTTCTCTCTCACATTCCCAAGTCTGTTTTAAAAATTGCTCTTGCTACTGTCTGTCACACTCTATTCCTAACAGTTTATCTTCTGGAACAAATCATCTTTTGCATTAAGTTTTTCCACTGGAATTCCAGGCTGAATTCACACGTTTAATTGCATTTCGCTATTTCTTTTCTAAGCTAGGTATTGTGATCCCTGGTACATGACATTCCTGGTAAGGGGAGTATCTGGTGCCTTTAATGGCGGTTGCCCTGGGAGCAGTCTGAGAAAATAGAAGGAAGGAGAGGGCAAAAAGCAGCTGGTAAATATTCAGCAAAAGCACAAGAAAGGAAAGGGAGAGAAAATGGAGGAGGCAGGGAGGGAGGGAATTTGCCGATACCGGAAGAAATATTCCCATTTATTATCAGTACTGCAGGAGAAGCTAAAAGGCATCACCTGAAAAAAGACTCAACTGCAGAAGGCAGAACAACTTGTAATTTTCAAGGCAGCCCTCATGTCTCAGCACTGTCTGCTGTGTTTGGCCCACGTCTTTTTCTAGTGACTGGGTTTGTCATCGTGCTTGGTATACCCGTAGGAGCAGTCTGTCTGGAGAAGAGCAGGAACGTCTATGAGAACTTTTTCTCCAGAAAGCCTTTTGTGTTATGTACAGTGCTGAATGATGTGGATGTTAGAGCTTTAGTACAAATCTTCCCCTTCCCTCCCTGCCAAAAAATATGTTAGCCTTAGATAACTGTGAATAGATCTCTTTAAGTCTTAGAAATGTTAGGACAACTGTCATTACTGCTCATGTGTTTCTGGTCTTCACAGATTGCAGCTTTTTCTTGTGCTGTTCTTCCCTACAACTTCTCAATACAGCATTGTGGCCGTAGGAGCGAGATGGAACAGCTGCTTATGCAGGTGCTGTTCATGCACCTTGTGGTGCTCACGGCGCAGCTTGAATCACGTGTAACTGAGAACTGAACCGAGTCCTCCTTTCTCTGCCAGAACAGTTGCCAGAGTAGCAGCTCCAGTTGTTTCGCTGCTCAGCTTATGGTGAATGCTAGGATATTGCTTTTCCACATTAGTAGCCCTTTCTGCGCTGTCATCATCCTGTACATAAACCAGGCATGGAGCTGCAAAGAACTGGACCAACTGTGGCTGAGAACAGCTCTTGTTCCATCCCACATGTGCAGCTCTCCCATTTCTGACTTCTTCTTCTGGGCTTGAAGCCAGCCCTCCTAATACAACTGGCCGTTCAGCAATGTGATCATGAGGGCGTGCTGTGCAGGTACCATTCGTGTCCCTCTTCTACCTCCCTCTTTTTTTCCATCTCGTTCTGAGAATTTAAATGTTTCTTTTAAACGTCTTTCGTTTTCCTTTATAAGTCCTTTCATTAATAGTTTCTCAGTCCAGCAAATTTACCTGTTAACTCTTAAAGCCCAACAATTTCCCCACCACTTCTTATCCTCTGTGTCTCTTGATTACTATTAATAACGAGATGTTGCTTTGCTCTTAGCCTGTGGCTGTCTCAGGCAAGACCCCTTTTTATTCAGATCTCTTTTCCAAATCTCTTTGCAGAGGGTGGAGCTCTTCCATCACTGATTACACAGCGTGGTGCTGCCTCGTGCCCCACAGCTAAATCCACACGTTCAGTGACACAGAAAGTAATTGCCTACCAGAAAAGCCAATGCATCGCTACCTGCTGTAGGAAGTGTGATATGTTGTCAGGGTAACAGGCCTGCCACGTGTCTGGCCAGGTGTAATCACAGCGCAACATACGGAAAAATCTTTTTCCTTCTCATCAGTGGAAGGAGCTCCTTCTGTTTTGGATGTAGCTGTTATGTGGTTTCTTGTGTGAGTTGTTAGTATCTGTTCCTGTAAGCGAGTGATGCATTTGAGGAAAATCATACGGGGAATAAATTGTTTAAAAATGAAAGCTGCCTTAAAATCGTGCTGCCGTATGGCTGTCATTCCAGTGGTGGCATTTTCAAGTAGATGGGGGATAGAACGTGTGTAAGAAACGATCTCGAGTCTGACTTGCACTTACGCACGCTCAGTTACTTTATTTAAAATCCGTATCACAAAAGTAGAAAGGGGTGGGAAAAATAGATATGCTGTTGTTAACACTAGGAATAGATAGAAATACAAAAAAAAAAAAAAAAAAAAAAAGTAGTGCCTGTGTTTAATTCGGGTTAATTATAAAGTGGAGTGGTCTGTTCCATTCCAGGGTATGGGCAAGTTTTTTTCCAGAACAGTTCTTGCTCCCCATTAGAATTGAAAGAAAACATCATTTATAACAAACTGGAAATGTTCAAGGTAAAAACAACAAAGCATTTCTAGAAAATGTTGACTTTTCTCAGTGGGTTACATACGATTAAAGTGTAATTTAAAATATTAACTGGGACCTATGATAGATACAAATATATTATAGTAATTTAAACTCTAAAATAACATAGACCCAAATGACAGAACCAAAGAAATTTTATCAGGTTCATGGGAATTAAATGAGAAACTGTGGAGGACGTGCTTTGACAGTTTCCTACAGAAAATGTTGTTGCAACCAGTGCACTCCTATGGGTTTTGACAATATTTTATTTTTTGGAAGAGCACCTGCTTCATGAAAATTACCTCCTAACATTAATGCTCATATCAGGATGCAGTAGACAGCATTTTCAAGCTAGGCACTCTAAAACTAGGCACTGAGATGTGCACTCAGTGATCTAAAAGCAGTTCTGTGCAGTTCCTGTCCTTGTCCTCCTTAGGAATTGTGGATGATGAAAAGTTTTGACCTTCTGTTTTGACCCAGGAGCCCGAACTACAAATCAGATTACATACGTGCAGATGCATTTTGGCTCTTATGTCTTGAGCAGCATCAGGGAGTTCACTTGGAAGACTTTGTTAGATGAGCCAGGAGGATGGACAGCAAGCGGATATGGGAAGATTGCAATCCCAACCAAAGAGTGAGCTGGTTTCTTGGCAAATGGTGCTCAGTTTCCAGCTCCGAGCATCTAGTTGTTACTGACATAAATGAGGTACTTCACCTCAGCCAGTTAGGAAACCAGCCGTGTGGATGTGATGTGCTCTGCTGTCCTGTTCCCATGCTTATTAGCAGTGGTGATGCCAGGCACAGGAGGACGTTGCTCCTGCTGGGTTTCTGGGGAGGTCTCAGCTGCCATTCTGTGTCCTAATGGCCGTGCTGCTGTGTTCTAGGAGCAGATCCCTACGTGCTTGTCAAGTGTGAGAACCAGAAAGTGCGCTCCCCTGTACAGCACGATACTACCAGTGCCGTCTTCAACACACAAGTGATTTTCTACAGGAAGAACATCGACACTCCCGTCATTGTCCAGGTGAGACAAACCACATGGGGCGGGCTGCCAGAGACAGGCAGGGGAGCACAATGCTGTTACTGGTCTGAATGGCGTGATGGGTGTGGATTCTTCCTTCACATGACTGATAACCAGGATAAAAGTGTGAGAACCGCTGCCCCCCTTACTGTCCTGATGCTGTTTAGCTGCTCAACTGATTCTCCAGCCCCGGTCTTTTCCATAGAACAGCGACTGATGACACTTAAGGAGCACTCTGGCAGAGTGAACCTAGCTCTAACACAGAGGAAAAGTGCTGTAGACACCACAGAGGTGAGCACAAGCAGGCAGAGTGGCACAGACAGGCAGACTGGGTAGATTTTTTACTGCTGATGAGTTCAAACCAGTAATTTTTACTCCTCTTCTAGGCACGCTGTGACCTAGAAAGCAATAAGCTGCATTTAGCACCTTATTTGCATAGCATATGTAAATGAGCATGCAAATCCAGAATTTCCCACATGCTCACTAGACAATTAGCTAAATTTAGATTTACGCCCCCTCCTCACTGCTCTTCCAAGGGGTTAATGAGAGTGACCTTCCTCCAGCACAGCCCTTTTGAGTAAAGTGTGAAAGAGGAGCAGTGCCTCAGCTGGGGTTATTTCTGTCCCCTTGTCTCTAGGTCTGGAACAGCAACATCTTGTGTGACCAGTTCCTTGGACAGGCGCTGCTGGCAGCTTCACCCAGTGACCCCAAAGAGCAGACTCTGCAGCTCCGAGGGAGAGGCAGCCAAGAAGCCGACGAGGTGCCAGGTCACATCACCGTCAAGGTTTTTTCCAGCGATGACCTCGTAGAGCTATGAATACCAAAGCCCTGCAGAACCAGACAGAGCTGTCACCTCGAAGCAGGGGGGCTTGTCTGTGCTTTCTGTGTGAATGACTTGGAAGCAAAGGTTGCACATAATCACAGTCGCTTTAAAAAGAAATAGTCCTCTAAAACTCTCCATTATCACAGGTAATGGGGGGAGAGGCTTTTAAAGGGAGAAAAATATATTTATGCATATACATATATATGTTCATGGTACAGCAAGCACAATAAAAGAGGGGCCAAACTAACTGTCAGCAGATGAGCTCATTAAGACATGAGCTCACGACCATCTTCCCCAGCAGCATCCTTCAGGAGCTTGTGACACATAAGCTGGAAGCACACGTGACAGTCCCCACAGGTTCCCAGCACGTCACTATCTGCTCTCAGCAGTGGGACTGCAGGCAGGATGGCTGCATCTCCGGGGCCACGTGCCAGCAGGTTGGTGAGCTCTGAGCACAAGTGCCAGCAGGTTGGTGAGCTCTGAGCACAAGGTTGACTCGCATGGCGCAGTCCTTGTTCACTGCCAGACGTTTTTTTTTTTTTTTTTTTTTTTTTTTTTTTTGAGCTTTGATTGGAAATTTTTCCCCTTTACAGAGATTTTTTTTGATGAATTTCACTGTTATTGCTACAGATCAGATATTTCTGTTCCTTGGCTAAAATGTCGTTACTCAAGGAGTTCTGGCATTAGGTCTTAAGACCAGGCATGCCATGGCAACATTAAAATAGAGGGGCATGTCTTGCAGTGACATGTTTGCCTGTACAGAGGCTCTCTTAATATTCCTCTATTCTCTACCCCAAGCTGGTGACTCACAAATTGATATATTTAATCAAGGGAAGGGCATTTCACAATTCAGCTGTGGCTTTGCCCAGAGGCCAAATTCAGTAATGGGAGCCCCCTTGCTAAGGAGGCTGTGTTTAATCCACACAATGCTAAAATGGAGTAACACTCCTTTTGCCTCATTAGATGTGATGAGTAGCACCAGATACAAAGAGGGCAAAATTAGCTCATGGCAAGGATGGGTGTGTCAAACAAAGATACCATGCTGTGGCAGGTATTAGTTTTTCTCTCTTAAAATTTTGCATAGGTTTATTCCTGATTGAGGTGGCATCTTTGATAAAACTTAACTTGCATATGGTGGAGGACAGGTATTGTTCAGATTTTCTTCAAAGCAGGGTTTGGGTACAAACTTCCTTTTAACTTTTGCACATAGCCTGGCAGTAGGGTTTCTTCAGGGCAGCCGCTTCTGCGCTGTCAGGCTGTGCAGTGATTGTGGCAGTATAAAGAGGCTCACTGTGTCAGACCTCTCAGAAATGGATTTTATATGGTTGCAAATTTTGGTCTTGAAAGTGAAGCTGACTATTCTGCCTTTTGTACAGCCAGGGAACTTGGATTTCTCTGTACCTCATAACCACTTCAGTCATTTTGTGCCATTTTTATAATTTACAAAATGCCACCCAGTAGAGCTAATGTTTTCACAAAAGGTTTTGAAGTCTCCTCAGGGCTCCAAAAGGATCATTGCTGTGGGAGGAAAATGATTTGTCTGACATGTTTGGGCTGGAATGTAAGGCTATGAATGATATAATACCACCATCAGCTTAGTTGCATGTACCAAGTACCTAATTCCAGCTCTCTTTTTAAATAGCTTGGGCTCAAGCCATTTTGCACTCAGAGCATTTGTCAGCTGGGAACTACACGTGGTTGGCAGCCCCACAGGCAAGTGTAATTCTCTGTAAACTCCTGGCTTTAGAGTTGCTTACTCTCAGATACCATTGTAAAGTGCATTTCTTTAAAAAAAAAAAAAAAAAAAAAAAGCATGAAGTTTCTCACACAGACCAGGCCTCGAGCAAGACACACAGGGAGCTGCAACTCAGTCTGGGCTGTCCTACCACCGCATTACGACCTGTTTACCTCATGTTTCCTCACACGCTATTTTTTTCTGTGGTAACTCTGCCTCTGGGTGGCATGGTGTGAGGGGTGACTGCAGCACATCAGACACACCTTGCCCCAGGACAGCAGAGCTGTTGCAGGCCTCACCTTGCTGTGGCGTTCAGAAGGGTTCAAGCCCCATGCAGTGAATCACAGGGCAGCAGGGTGAGCAGGGGAGCACGCTAAGGCAGAGCAGAATCGGTCATGCTGTATAACCCCCTTTTCAGACAGACGTTTTTCCAGGGGCAGTTCCTTATGAGATGGGTGCAGTAAGGAGGGATTGGCTTGACAAGCTGATTGATTTGGGTCAGTGTTCAGCCTGAAGAAGGTTCCTGTCAGAGCCAGCACCCAGCATGGCCAGGCTGCTTACCCCTCTGTGAAACAACTCAGCCTGCACTCAGCCAGAGGCTTATGCCTCCCTGCTGCAGTACTTGTCTGAGAGAGACTGCTTGCCTGAGCTCATCGAGAGCACAAAGCCATCTCACCTCCTAGCTCGAGGGGCATTGCTTGGCTGTTTGCTGCAAGCCCCATAGCCCTGGTCTCCGGCTCCCAGCACCACCACCCTGTGCCAGCATCTGAGAGCTGCCCCCAGCATCAGTGAGACAGAGGGAGCCTGACCAGCAATTCTTTGTTGCATATGGCTGACTGACAAGGCAGGGAGTCAGGGTGGAGTGAGTAGAGGTGGACATTTTTAGACTTTGATAATTATGGCAGCTCAAGACATCCCTGTAGCACAGGGGCAGAGGACCTTACAACACCACTGCTGCTCAGGCTGGAAAAAGAGCTCTGTTAACTTGGCTTTGCCTGAAGGTAGCCCAGACCCAGACTTGTAGCTGTGAACCACCTGAGCAATGCTGATACCAAGGAGCTTTTCTGTACTTCTACAGTTATTGATGTTTGGAAGTAGTTGGAGCAGGCAGGATTTGCCCCCCAGCAGGAGCTGATTCACCTCAGGCACTGGCATTGCTGATTTCCAGAGGCATCTACTGTTCCCTCTGCCCCAGCGTGTGGGAGATGGCAGCAATCCCAAGGGAGGCCAGGCCAGGAGCAGGTTGAAAGGGGACCCGCTGCTGGGCAAGGGCCAGCACCCACTGCTCAAGGGGCTCCTCCTGTTGTACGTCTTGCCACACACTGTGTCTTACATGGAGGGTGAGCCAGGTATGTGTGAGATAACAGAATTGCTTTTTCAGACAGATACAGGAATATAAGATCACACATTACTGGAGCTGGGCAGTATTTTTCAGTGGGAAAACGAAGGTGTTTGCTTTTGTGCTGGCTGCATTTTTATGCACTCGGGCCACCTTCAGCAGCGGGTTTTGCCTTCCCCTCAATTAAAACAGAGGGAAATAGTTGGAAAATGTTTCATTTCAACCTTTATTTTTCAATACGAAGAGATTTAAATAAAAGGTTAACAAAACAAAAACGCGTCAATGTCTGAAACAAAACATTTGCTTTCAGAGAAAAAGACCTCCCCACACATACACACACGTCGTTTATGGCATGCCGGGGAAGAGAAATGCGCACCCCTGTGGCCCCTCGGCCCGTTCCCCCGCGCCCTTCGCCTCACAGCCGGGCCCGGGAGGGGAGCGAGGTGACGGCCACGGGGCCCCGCGGCAGCCGTGCCGGGGCTGGAGGAGGCGCCCCCCACACGGCCCCTCCCCTGGCTGCGGCATGGAGCGGGGAGCGCCACCTGCTCCCTGCGGCCGCCCCAGGTCGGTGCTGGAGCCTCGCCCGCTCCACGGCACCCGCGGGGCCCGGCGGGGCGAGGAGCCCCGGGCCCATCCCGGCAGCGGGGGACCGCGGTCGGCCTGGGCCTCGCGGCTGGAGCCCGCCCCGCCAGCGGCCGCAGGGGGGCGCCCGCGCCTCGCGCCTGGGCCGCCGCCATTACGCGACGGCCCCGCAGGCGGCGCTGCGGCCGCCATCTTGCGGCCCCGGAGGCGCCGCGGGCGGCTCCCCGTGAGGCGGGGCGGGGGCGGCAGGGACGGGCGGGCCCCGCGGGGCTGCCGCTGTCGGGGGGCTGTGCGGGAACAGGGGGGTGACAACGAAACGTTCCCCGCACGTCCACACAGTTCTTAAATGTCTGTTTCTACAGAGAAAGAACCCACAGGTACACACAGGTGGGGGAGGGAGGGAGAGGGAGAGAGACCCCCCTCCGGCTGCAGCTGTGCCACACGCTAGCCATTGACGGGCATAGTTTTTAGATACAATGCACAGGCCCTTATTTATATATCCGTCCCTATGCATATTACGCTTTGTGTTTGTATTAAGTATTATGCAATCAACATCTAGAGAGTTCTGTAAGGGTCACTCTGTGCATATGTGTGCATACATATATATATAATATGGCAATAGCAAGACTTACACAGCTATTTAAGGGTCTCTGTGTATGTGAATATGTGTGTGTGTACGTGTATATATACATGTATATATGTTTATATACACAGGTATACATACACACACCCTATACATACATACATAAATGGATGGAGATCCAGAGACCCTTCTGTAACTAGGTAGCATGTCCCCTTCTCTCCAGCTATTGTGTTACAAAATATACATTTGTATTTATGTGTATACACACACACACGCATTACACTAAAGATGTAAAACATAAATGTATACTATATGGATAGAAAGTTACATCGTTAGTTAAGGCTCTGTGTATCTATTAAGGTAGATAGTGTTATGTGGTTATATATCTATATAAAAGTTTTTAAATACGTGTATACATGTATATATACACACCCGTATTTGAAAAAAATAGGATGGCTTGTGAGAGTATTAGTTATAGAACACTCTTGCTGTTTTTCTGCCCCCCCCCCCCAATATAAAATGCTCTGTATGTCTGTATACATAGACACATATACATAAAATATACATTAGCACTCCATATAGCTGACTAGAGAGAAACAGAGTCTATATGTGCGCATGTGTATATACATATGTATGCACCCATAGATACAAATATACATATTATATCCTATAGAATGCACATGGAGTGTGTTATATATTTATAGAAGTGTCTACATATGTATACATAAAATAAGTAGTATATGATATATAGATGGCTAGAGAAAGTGCATGTGTGTAAGTGCATACATAAGGTGCATATTTATATACTAAAATACTGTATAATCTGTTATATATGTAGATAGCATGTATGTTAGATACGTCTCTTTTACATATATAATACAGATGGAGAGTGAAATACAGTGTTGTCCAGTTACATAAGGTAGGTGAGAGTGCTCTCATCCTACATATACATGTATGTCTTACATATATATAAAAAAAAATACATGGATGAATTGAAAATATTATATATGTGCATATATAGATGTATGTATAGTTATGTGTATGTATATAGCTATACCCATACATATAATATGGTGTTATGTATTTAAGGGGCTCTATCTGTGTATATCTATATATACATATTAAATATACACATGCATATTTCAACAGATAAATATATATACATATGTGTAGATGGCTCAAGAGAATTATAGAAGGGTCTCTCTCTCTCTCTCTCTCTCTCTCCCTGTTTCTCCCCCCCCCCCCCCGTGTAGGTGTAAGCAGAGAGGCACTCTTGTGTGTATACAGGTACACTCATATATAAATAAATATATGATATTTAGTTTATAGTATATGTTATATTCTTTAAATATGTATATATACAGACAGTGTGGTATAGGATGATAGGTACTATATTATATACAGATGGTTAGAGAGAGGGAACATTTTATGGGGTGTATGTGCATATACATGTACATACATATGGCTGGAGTTACATAAGAGTAGAAGTGTGTGCACATGTATAAAATATATAATCTATCTTCTACAAATATTGAGAGAGAGAGACACAAAGCATTAAACTTGTTATATAAAGGTCTAGGGTGTGTGTGTGTGTATATGAACTATATATTATCTACCAGGCTAGTGAATGCTACAGTGTTACATGATTATAGAATGGTCTGTCTGTCTCATAACATTTATGTATATGACAATAAATGGTGTGTGTGTGTGGGGGGGGGGGGGACACGGATGGACACTATGTCCCCATCCCCTTTTTTTTTTTTTTTTGTGTCTGGCCATACACACACTGACCCCCCCCCTTCTTAATCTGTCCTGACGTGTGTGTATATACATGAGATACTATATATGATACATGTACATATATAATTCTGTAACATATTCTAATTAGCTATAAATATTATATAGTATCTTGTGTACATATAGCGATGAACATTTTATAATTTGTGTATATATACATATGCACAAATGCTTTTTTTTTTTAATTCCTTTTTAGCAAACTATATGCATGTTCTATCTATAATATATACAGTTATGTAGTTATATGTCAGTGTATATACAAAATATGTAATATATATCGATGGGGATAGTATAACGTTTATATAATGGTTTCTGTATGTGTAAGTATTTTATATATAAAGTACACTGTATAATATATACACACAGCATTTATATAGCTCATGTATCGTATATTTTAGTATGTATGTAGGTACACATCGTAATATAGGTATATATAAGCCACCTAGAAAGACTCTTCTATTAAGGAAGAGTCTCTCCCTCTCTCTCTATATATGTGTGTGTTTATTTTATGTATATGTAGGTAGCTAAAGCACTCTATGATTCTATATAGATATGTGAAGAGCTAGAGAGCGTTATATAGTTACATAAGGTGTGCTCTGCCTTGGTGTAACTATAAGTGTATATATTTAATGTGTGTATATTGTCCATATGGGGCCAGAGAAAGAGTTACATATGAGTAGTGCTCTCATTCTGTGAGAGCCTCTTTTTAACTATATGCTACATAGTATGTATATTTATGTGTAGCGCTCTAAGTACATACAGTGTACCCTTCTGTGTTTCTATCAATCGCTTGCTAGCTACTTCTATTGTATATACCCATACACACTATAGAGACCCTTATATAACAATCTAAAACACTCTTGCCATCTATAGGTGTATTACATAATATTAAATATGTATGTGTGCACATTTTTATATATATTTATAAAATAAATGTATACTACATAGTATATGTAACTAACTGGAGAGACAACTGTTATTTGTCGTGCTCTCTATGCGTACATGTCTTATAGAGCGAGAGCTACTGAGTGATGTGTTCCATAGCTAGCTAAGGTGTTCCTTTTTATGTATATCTACAGCCTGCATGTGTACATATATGTAAAATACATGTAAATTGCTAGAGACTCCCCCCCATAAGGGTCTGTGGGAGAGGGCTACCTATTTTTTTTTATGTACACACACACAAAATGCTAGCTCTGTTCGTGTTAGAAAGTTTTATAAGGGGCTCATGTCTGTGTGCACCCGTGCAGGCACTGGCATGCATGCTCACAGCCATGTGGTGTTACGAGACCAACGTGCAGCCCTTCGCTAGCCATGCTGCATGCACTGTTGGGAGGTTCCCCGTGTGCCTGGCTGGTGAGCCGCTGGCATTCAGTGGGCGCCGCCACTGCAGTGTTTGTCCCCTATTTACCCAGGTGACCCACAGCAGCAGCAGGGGAGCCGCTGGATGCACAGCGTGGGAGCAGGAGGTGCTGGAGCTGCAGGACTGTGGCTGAGTGAGGCAGGCAGCCAGCACAATGCCCTGTGAGAGTGAGAGCCACAGCGGGTCTGGAGAAGGCCTTTGAGGTGGGCCTAGAGGTAGGTGCAGCCTTGGTGTCAACATCCAGGTGTGAGTTGAGCACGAAGTGGAGAGATGGGACTTAGCACAGAAGCCAGGCTGAGGTCTGACAGAGAGGGCCAGCTAACATGTCCCTACAGCGCACGGCTGGGGCCTCTGCTTCCCCCCCTTCCTCCACCATTAGCAAATACCAGGGAAGCCTTCTAAGACAGAGCAGTTACGGGATGCAGGGCAGCCATGCAGCAGTACAAGAGACTCCCAGTACACACAGGAGGGGAGCTGAGGTTGCTCATACACCTTTAAATCTGGCATTGCTTTAAATCTGGCCAGGTGAGTTTGTCGCTGCTTTCTCTGAGCAGCCATACAAGAACTGAAGTGAATGGTGTTCAGTAAGCAGTTTTTAAGATTTATGAGATGCTGGTAGAGGCAGGTAAGGTGGCTAATGTGTAACTCTCCATATTCATGAGGAAGGGGTGTTATTTTTGTAAACATGGGGCAACAGAGACAGAGCACATTGAAAAGTCACAGCACTCAGTGACTTTTTGCAAATGAGAGCAGTAAAAAGACTGTCTGTCTGCTGTCATGGACAAAGGAAGCTCCAGCAGCAGAGGGTAAATATAGGCTTGTAGAAGGTAAGTCCTGTTCCATAACATCATACTCCGGTGGCACAGGTGAAAGCTAAAAGCACAAACAGCCAAACAGATGAAGTCTTTCTGACTGCAGATGATTGAGGCTGTTGTATCTTCAGCCAGCCCTGAGCCTGTTTCGTTAGGAAAAGCTGCAGTCACAGTCCACTGGTATTTATAACTTTTATTTGCAATACTTTAGGTCCAAGTTTCAAACTGCAATATTTTTACACTCAAGACACAGTCATGCACAATCCATATTTCAATTTTCTATTGCTTCAACCACAATTTAAAATAACTTAATATTGGAAACAAAACCCAAAATCTTAAAAAAAAAAAAAAAAAAGATGCTGAGGTCAGTAAGATGGATCCATGCCATCAGCACATTTACAAAGTAAATAACTTAGTTCTCTTTTTAAAAAGATCATAATTACCTCTTAATCCAAAGTTACAGAAGATTTTTCACTACACATTTGTTTTTTTTTTATCTTTTATCTTTTTCTTTTTTTTTCTGTTTTTTCTTTTCTTTCTTTTTTCTTTTTTTTTTTTTTTAAACAGATAACATGTCCTAAAAAAGGAATGTACAGCAAAATGAGATACATTTCTGTTAAACAATGAAAATGTAGGCTCCTTCCTCTGTTTACTTTTGTCTGGATACCCTGAAGAAAAAAAAAAATCTAGCAGACACCAGTGCAGATGTAAACTGGTTGCTTCAGACTAAACTGGAGTTTAGAGTAGGTTACATCCTGATCCAGTCAAGAGTTGCAGAATTCTTTTGCAGATCTTCCTAAAATGTACGTCTGTGTATGCACGGCATCTGCAGTGCAGATGCAGCACCAGTGCACCAGAGTAACTCCCAGAGTGAATTCGGGCTGTACCCAAGAAGGGGTTGTTCTCTTCACTGGAGGCTACACAGTGTTTGCTACTGGTTCCCACCTAGAGCAGCTCCCCTTCCACTTGTTCACCTGCTACAGCAGATAGCAGCAGCTTATGAGTGTTGCACCTGAAGAGCTGAGAGGCTTTTTTTTTTTTTTTTCTTGTTGCTGTTCTACAGACTGGTTTAGCAGCATTATTTAACACTAATATAAATAGTGTGACAAAAAGCAATTGCCTCTGTGCAGCTTCTCCTCAAAGGTCAAAAGTCGCAGCTGACATGGATGTAAGAGAATTGCATGCTTCAGATTTGCTACACTGACCCACTTCTGACATGAAAAGCTTTGCATGATGGCGAAAAAGAACGATGAGCAGCTCCCTTCTACCCACCTGCTCACTTGGCTGTGGGACACCACTGCCCCCCCGTACCGAGAGCTTTATCAGCACCTAGTTATTAAGCAACAGGTTCTGCTGTCGTGGAAGCCAACAACCAAATTGTCACCAACTTCAGTGGGAGTAGAAGCCGTGCCTGTACCTGATCTCTAAGTCTATGGCTGGGCTGGACAAATGAAATACAGAATGTTCAGCAGCAAAAGGACCTGGCTTTAAAAACAACCACTTGCTGCTATTTTTCTCATGTTTGCAATAGTGGTATGCCAGCCTGTGGCATCTGGGAGCCCTCAATGCAAGCATGTACTTGAGCTGGCTTGCCACATGCTCTTGGAGGTTATGCACAAGGTGTAGGGTAACACTGCATCCCTACCAGGCTTACAGAGTTAAAAATGCTGCTGTAAACAGGCAGCTCAAAGGGCAGAAAAATGAGGATTTCCAGCACTCTCTCTGAGCCAGTAACACAGTCGTGGTAAGCAGTCACTGAGCACAGGAAGAACAGAGGGCACAGAAAGAGGAACAACATACAGTCAAGCATAGAGACTAGGAAGAGCAAGACCTGTGAAAGACCTTTTCAGTTTCTCACCTTAGGAAAACTTAGCTGTTTCAAGCCCCTGAAAGGAGCCAAGGCCAAAGCAGCGGTGACACACAAATGCTCATGTTCTTAGGTCATATGCTACCTCCCTCAGAGCACTGTGGTTTGAATGCATGCACACGTGGCTCTTCTGACCTGCATTCACAACAGCTCCCAGCTCAGACCACTGCATCCAGCTGTGGCCTTGGGGCTTTGAGTCCCTCTGGCACGTTAGCTGTGCGAGGCAAAGATTAGGGAGCCTCGCGGAAACCAAGCACAAACCCCAGGCAGCTGTGAATGCAGTGCCACTCAATGAGAGCACGAGACACCACGCACACTCATGCCGAAGCCTATGTGCAATCTGCTGGAAACTGTCCAACGCAATGCTATTGTACTCAGAGGTTATTAAAACAATGAGCACCTTTCCATATTATCAGCTCTAACAAGTTAGACTGCTCCCTAGTTTCCTCACTCAGTGTCAGATGCTAGCAGAACATGAATACTTGCTTGGAAGAATAGTTAAGCAGTGAGAACAAAGTTTGCAGGCTCCCGCCTTCACGGCAGACCAAAAGGAACCCACAAAGAGCACGTAAGCATCCCTCATTGTCTTTCCCGTATCATTTTTTTCTTTTGAGATGACTTGTCACCAAAGATGCATGCATCCATTTGTAGGCTCAGGAAAGTGAACGTTTATATACATGACACATACCCAGGATTATGGCAGTCAGCTCTAAATCACACGTATAAGCAAGATGCTGCAAGTTTCAGCCAGAAAAAGAAATCACCCTGTCAGCTCAAGGACAGATGCAAGCAAAGAAAAGTTTTAAAGACCCCTGAATTGCAGACTGCACCCGAGGAAACCTTGGATGGTAGTTTCCTGCCTGTTTCCTGAAAACTGGGGGCTAAAAGTAGAGTTATTTACCCACTCAGTTGAAAAACAAAAGCTGAACGTTTATATTTATGAACCTTCATCAGCTTACCCCATCTTTAAGTTCTGCACATATAGGAACAACAGTCCACCACGAAGGCCTGTGGACTGCAATCTTGATAATGCTTAGCAAGGCTAAGCTGGCGTCAGTGTGCGTGCCCTGGCTGTCAAGCAAGAACAACTGGCTCCTGCCTTTAATGGTAGGTGCTAGCAGAGCTCTCTCCGTCTCTTAATCCAGTTAAAGCAGATCCATTAAGCGAAGAAATGCACACACGTACAGCTCAGCATGAGGGATACTCTGTGGCCAAGCCACTGAGCATATACTGGAACCACAGATCATAGGGTACGGTGACATTTCCTACACTTAGAGGACAGAGTTAAGTACTTACTTTCCTTCTTGTGGTGACCGGAATGTGCTTCATTTTTGGTGGCAGGACACGGGGGGGAGGCTGACTGAAAGACCTGCTGAGGTACAGCCACTGGCCTCAAAGAAATCCAACATAAACAGCTAAAAAGAATACTTCATTTGTATGTAGCGTGAGGTGGCCAAGCAGTATCCAAAGATGGCAAGGTGATGCGTACTTAGAGAAGTGCTGGACACAAGAAGTAGGAACACAACCCTGGCCTGAGTTTGTGAACAGACCCCGAGAGCACTGAGTTCCACCCCCCTGTGCAGGCTCCCAGGAGTGTGTGCAGGAGCTGTATGGAATTCTGTATGATTATTGGTTTTGGTTTTCTTTTTTTTTCCCTTTTTCTTTTTTTGTTAAATAAATAATCTTTTCTGTGCTTCTCAAGCTTCCCTGACTTTACTGCTGTCATGCTTCTGTCCCAGAACTCATTAAAACCACAGCAAGCTAACAGGTCATTTTCACACACTGCAGGGATGGGAATCATAGTCAAACTCTGGATTTTTTTTTTGTTTTGTTTTCACTTTCTTTAACCATTTAATGAAGTTCAAAATAAACACAAATAACCAGTCTTTTAAAATCTTGGAATGAAAATGTTTGAAACGTATTTAACATTTACCTATGCATTTAAAAACAGAAACATCCTATTTCTAATACTTTCAAAAATATATGTAAACTAATTGCTTAATCTGAAGATAGCAGTCCAAAAAAAACCCGAGATAATTCCAGAGATTTTATAATATTAGCCTCTTCTTTCTGGAAGGTCAACACTATTGTCAATCCTAACTTACTACTTGCGCCTGTAAATAATGTACAAGACTTACGCATCTCAGGACAGATTTATTATTACTTTTTTTTTTTTTTTTTTACTATTAATATGCCACATTTCCTATCAGAGTTGGGAAATGATAAAAACAGCTGCCACCCTTCAGTATCTAGTGACTCAGAATCTAGTGCCTGAGACTGTCTCAAGCACAAAGCCTGGTGCCTCCAGATGCTGGAGGTGAGCTTCCCTGTACGTAAAACATTCCCAGCTGGGCAATTACAGTTCATGTGGAAAAGAATCACTGGCAGAGATGATTTCAGCTGAATCCTTTCTGCCTCACAGAATTTTTTTAGCAGAAAAATCTCTGGATTTTCTGATGCAAAGAAAAATAAATATAGTATATAATAAAATAAAAACTAAGGCCTCTTATTAAAGCAGTTGTATTAAAAAGCCAGTGCCAACAATATTCTGTATTCTGGAGCATACAATGGTCATAAAAATAATACTAATATCCAATTTCCTATTTTTATTTGTTATCCTTCTGAAGTTTTTTCTGGAAATTAGAGATGCCGAGAAACTTACTGTTAAAGAAAATAAATAGGAAAAAAAAAAAGCAATCACGTAGCGTAGTCTGTCAATGTAAGTATCTCGTATGTCCAGCAAACGTGTACCATAAAAAAGTGCTTTCCTTTCAAAGGACGGCTGTCTGTTCCTTTGTGGGTAGGATAAACTAAAAGCATTACTGGTAAGAAAAACTGTCACTTGTTTCTTCACTTCTGACATGGAATACAAACATGTTTCATTCAGATTAACGCTTTACAAATAGAGGGCAGCCCTTCACAAGTCCCAGTCGCTCTTTTCTTCTCAAGGAAGCTTATCTCCCAGGTAGATAGCTTGAGCTGACAGAGAAAAATGCGGCCTCACAAAAGCAGCAGCATCTTTTCGTATTTGTATATCTGAAAATCAAACCTGTTGTACTCCCCAGGACGCCAGAAGCTAATTTGTACCTAGCTGTGGTAACCTAACGAGCATCGCCTCTCCCATCGCCTCAGCAAAGACACTGGGATGGACAGAGGAGTGAGGGTGGGTTAGGCGGCAGCATTAACGACATTTGCAACACAAAGACTGTGACTAAATAAGAAGCCAAAACCAAACAAGCTAATAGCCTAATTCAAGAGTAGCCCAAACATCCTTCATTCGTACCGGCAAAACGGGAAGGTTTTTAGTACCTTAAAGCCTGCTTAGCCCCTTGCAGGACCAGGCCTAAACATGACAGACTACAGCAGAAAGCTGTTTTACACATTTTTTTGCTCATTAGGTAAGTGTTGATTTAAATGCTGTTTTGGAGGTCTTTGATTAGTTGTACCAATAAAGTACAGCAACAAATAACCCATACAAAATGCTTTTTCTGAGAGAAGCCGCACTCCATCTTTCTTTCAGAAAAGAATAAATAAAACACAAACGGCATACTAGAACTACTCTGCTCCCTTACAGATCAGCTGACCAGGCGAGCGCAATCCTCAGTCACATCCAGGATTCGCTCTCCCTCAGCAACTCAGAACTGCATTCAGCAGCGCCTGCTGTATGCAGGAGAGCAGAGAGCAGGCGGGTTTTATGGCTCGAAATGTTTCTGCAATCTACTCTGCATTTCGTACCTTTGCTCTTGCTCAGGGCAAGGCTTCAGGTTTAAATGCACTTTCTTCCCAAGTTGTCTGGGGCGCTGGCTCAGGCAGAACCGAACCCTGGAAGCCGTCACTCCTTTGCACCAGCGTCGCAGTTCCCGTGACAGCACTCGTGCGCCCAAAGGACACTCACCTGCACGGAGCCCGCAGAGCGGTCTGGCTGCCTTCGCACAGGTGCTACCGACCTTTCCCAGGAGCTACGAGAAGATGGGAGCAGGCGTCCTCACAAGTGGCAGCACCGCCCAGCTTGGTTTTTCCCTCCTTTGCTCCCGCACAAACCCAAGAGGGCTAATCCCACCGGGGGCGATCAGTCCGGTCCCGGGAGAAGGGGGGCACCCAGCACCAGGCTGCTGCTGCTCGTGCCTCCTTCCAGCCCAGGGCTGCAGACGCTGCTCCGTGCTCTGCCAAGGGATCCGCTGGGGCTCGGCGCTGAGCAAGGCTGGGCCTGCTCTCACGTCACATCTCTCTTACAGCTTTGCATCACACAAGCCCTTTCTGAGCACACCGATCTTTCTGCTTTCTCATTTCAGTAAGACTCTCACCCATATTACAACTAGTTATACAAATCAAACTGCCAAGAACAGAAACACAATATATTCACAGTTGAAAGCCTGTATCTCAACAGGATATTTTGTCTGCTCCACTCCTGATTCATTTTTGGTTGGAAATGCAATTTCACTTTCTTCCTCATCTAGAAGTATAATGATTGGGCAAATACCAGCGAGTGGACTGTATTCAAAAGGCAGTGCAGTCTGGAGTTATGAATGAAGAAGACCCTTCTCCAATTCCAAACCATATAAAAAAAATAACATAAAAGGGACTTTGCATCTTTAAGAAACAATTGACAATTTAAAAGTGAATGTACAGCTTATTCACAGGGAGAGAAGGAAGGGAATCTTCCAACTGCATTTGCTTTACCTTAGAAATGGCTGAAGCAGCAAAGCATTTTCTGTCATTACCTCTCTGTCTTAAGCCCTGTTTCATTTAAAAAATAAATTAAGGAGCCAGAAAGCAGGAAGAAGACACGTGATAAGTTTTTACTCATTGAGGGACTGGAGAACAGTTGTTCTCCCCTCCTACCACCATGACTGCGACTGTTGGTCTGTCCATCCATCCATCCATCCTGCAGCAGAAGCGTTGAGGTTTTATAGAGTTTTTTTTTTTTTCTCAGTCCTGCTCTGGAGGGAGCTGGCATGGGAGAAAGCCAGCCTGAAGCACTAGCGGCTGCTGTTCTTAATTGCTTCCTTTGCTGCAATGATCAGAGGAGTCAGGCTGGAAAGAGGCTTGGCTAATTTTAAAAATGGATGCTGCCCAAAGGAAAGAAAGAAACCAACCATTACTTTCCAAACTCAGTTACAGACTCAAACATTATTCCTCTGGTACCAGGAATACACAGAAATAGGACTGACGGTACCATCTGTGTCTTCATGTCCAGTACCCTTGCTATCATGGGCAAACACAGCACATCATCTTATTAATCCATTTATCAAAGAGTCTTCAGCTTGCTGGGATTTTTGCCCTGCCAGCCCTCTGGGAATGTTTCTTGCTGCTCCAGAGCCTTGATTCTTTTAGGAAACTTCAAATACTTAGGTTCCTGTCTTCTAAAGACACAGGCTGTTTTAGTTGTCAAAAAAAAAGGACTAGAGGCTTGAGCTATTCCCAAGGGAACTCCAATACCTCTAGAAATGGTTATCCCAAATGGTATTTAGGCCTGTGTGGAGCTTTGAAGGCCACCGAGGTCCAGGCTTTTAGGCTTTATTTATTTATTTTAAGGCTTTAGGACTTGAGCAGGGAGACAAGGGACAGAGCACTGATGGACCTGGCTTTGGGTTGCAGTGGAAGCTGTTTGCTCCATCCCCTACCCCTCCTTGTGCTGACTGGCACTTTCACAGCAGGGACAGCCGAGGAGCACATGCTACAAAGCTCTGTATCTACCACAGTTTACACCCACCACGAAACCTGGCAGTAAACCAGTAGCAGCTCTCATTACTCAGCTATGCCAGGCAGCAAATGGTGCTGTGACAAGTCTCATTCAGCCGTCCCTACTTCAGTGGCAGAAACCTTCAATGGGGGCAGGACAGGTAAACTGGGGCAGCCCCTCTGCTGACCCCTCTGATGCTCACAGGGAGCACCCCAAAGCCCTTCCCTTCCCACAGCCAAATCTCTGACCCCTCGGCTGTGGCTGATTTCCTTGGGTTCCTGTGTGCACAAGTTAGCAACACCATTTCTGCCTCTGAAGCTGGGGCCACTCCAGTTCAGTCGTTTTGCTACTGCGCAGAACTGAATATAGATGAAAATACTACTTTTGTTTAAGAAGCATCAAGTCTGGAGACTAATATGGGGGGATTAGTCTGACGCCTTCACATTTAGCTGATGAGCACATCGTTATATATTGCAGCCATTTCACTTGCAGCCATTTCCCACCTTACCTGCAGAAGCTCCTTGGCAGATCCTCTCCTGTCCACATCCATCTCCAGGCAGCAGTTCAGAAAGTCGCGAAACACGGCAGAGAGTCGCTCAGGGTTCTGCAGCTCCGGTGTCCCATTTGTAGCTATCAGATACAGCGCCTGGAAGAAAGGGAAACACGAGACTCCACCTGTTTCTTTCAGCTCCTTAGCTGCTCACACGGACCCCATTTTTAAGGTCCCGTCTCCACCAGCAGTTTCCTCCCTGGCAGAGGATTAGAGACAATTTTGCTATCCCAACAAAAACAGCAACCCTGATGCAGACACAGCTATTCCAACATCAGTATGATTTTGCCTTGACAGCTGATTTCATTGGCTGACCTAGTTAATATGAACTACACCAGCAGAAGCATATTTTGCTTCTGTAAGTATTGACACTAGCTGTACAAGCTATTTTAAGAGTGAACTGGGTCTAACTGTATTATTTCAAAGGATTATTACATAAAACATATTTCTGCTGTGCTCACTGGTCCCTAAAGCACAGCTTCCATAAAACCAAAGTAGCCAATCTTTTAGTTCTGTTCTTGATATATATGGTAACTGGATGAAAAAAGGAACAAAAATATTTGGAACATCATTTTCAACACAGTGTAAGTTGCATGAACAGTTATATTAAGAAGAAAATGCATAACTGGGCAGACAGGAGCCACCTGCAATTACATCTCAAAACACCCTCAATGCCATTGTATCGCCAGTGTAACAACGCCAAGAGCAATTCCAGCCCTATGGTAACCTTATGCAAATTGTGATACTCAAGTAAATGGACTAATGATGACCCATCCCAGAAATTGCCAGGGAAGAAATGGGAGGTTTTGGCAGATGGGTTATTGAAATCTCATGCTTGGTGACACGGAGAAATTGGCTTCAGTTAAGAAATAAGTATGTTCACCAAGCCCTTCAGCAAAAAAAAAAGACGAGAAGCAGAATAGGCTATATTCATTTAAACTATAATCTTCATGTTTCAGGCAAGCATCCCACTGAGAAGAATGGAGATGGGATTTTAGAAAAGCTTTTTTTTTTTAGTAAAGAGAACATTAAATTTCTTACACTTGTTTCACGTTTCATCACCACACACAGAAGAGGTAGAAACAACTCAGAAAACAGTGTTTAACCTGAGAACTGTGAGTGTTTGTGTTAAGGTTTGAGTCCTCTGTGAGTTCTCTTCCACGTGTATAAACGCCCATCTGAATGCGCAGTCACTGCACTGGCCCCTCCAAACACTTGAAAATCCCAGGCCTTCTCCTCAGTAGCATCTAGCGTAAGCTAGGCTCAACTTTCTCAGATTAAAGGACACTTCACAGCTAACAGTATTCATGCAGCTCAGCAAGTCTTCCTGGTACTCCTTTTCCAATCTTCAGGCCAAGGAATTATAATTAATTTTGCAAAACATATGGTAAACATAATGGAATACAGTTCACTTTTAACATGCTCAGAAGATAAGAGTTGAGTTAATTCTGCTATTGGAAGATGTTACTTAGAAATGTAAGATATTCTGAACTGCTCAGACTTGGACATGCAGAGTATGTCCAAAAATGTACAGCAATAATAAGAATAGGCCTAGGCCTCTCACGAACAGCTCTGCCATGCTAACAACAGCTCCACGCTGCAGGCATTCGAACAGACCGTGACCAAATTGACTTTGTTCTCCTCTTATGTACTGAGGAAAAAATTCCAGGCCTAGAAAGGCAAATGAACCATCCTAGAGTAAAAACAATATAAGTATGTTTCTTTACTTTCCCCACAACAGAAGTATCACAAAATCAGTCCTATCCTGCTCGTCTGCAGCCGACCTCAGCCACATGGCACAGTGGGGAGCTGGAGTGCCTGTCCTCACTGCGTTTAGCTGTGCTACCCAAGGGATTTAATTCTCCAGCAGTGAAGGAATACAGCACTGACGTCAAACCTGAAATTTTTGTTCCAGCTACATTCAGCTGACTGTGAAACATGAGTGTCAGGATGAACGAAGCTCTTCTGTTTGCTCATTTCTTCACAATGTATGAGTCATGAGAAAGTCATCTTTAGCTATGATTTTACCTTTTAAATATTTCGAGAATTGCACATTTTAATTATTTCTACAAGAACAGAAAAGGTCTATGGGGATCTGCAGTACCTTCTAATTATGTACCTTTTGGTTTCCTGTGATGCAGCCAGTAAAGAAAAACAAGTACAGTCAAGGGAAATCAATGTTTGTAGTAGCTGCAAAGGAGCAGTAAGCTCATAGATTTGTTAGCTTACCAAAAAATAAGAAAAGAGTCAGCATGCAATTTTAGTTGCAGTCTCTGAAAATAGTACCTCAAAGTTATCAGAAATATGCTGCAGGAACAATATCCAGACAATTTGGAAGCCTGAAACTGTAGAAGATCCACAGCATTTGGAACACACACCACTGCAGCTTTTAGGGAAAGTTAAGTACTGCAGTTAATAAATGAGAAAGCAAACAGAAATGTTTTTTTTTTTTTTTTTTTTTTTTCTTCCTTTTTTAATTAAAGCTGGGGAGGTCCAATGTGCATTTTGAAGGATATTTACTGCATTGTCCCTCAGGGCCTAGGAATACTCCTGATGGCAGGAAATCACAGTGAGAGAAAAGAAATACCATCACAGGAATATCCAGGACTGTCATGGCTAGAAAATGGTTCCTGCCTGTGAGTTCTGCAAAGGCTGGAAGGGACCCGAGCAATGTTTGCTCTATGTCTGGAAAACAACAAATGTGACTACACTAAAACTGCTATTAAATCTATGATTAATGATCCTTTAGTGCCCTTATAATTTATTGATGAATTTAAATTAATGCCAGTATCTGAAGCACCTGCATGCCTTACGTTATTAAAACAATCATTCATAAAAATAAAAGAGCAGCCTTTTGCTTCCAGGCTTTTCAGAATTCCCTGAATGTGGTCACAGTGAGATTACTAACTTCAACAACTACTGTGTGTCATCCGCTAACAACTTAGCTCTAAAAACAGGTCTTGCCTATAACCTTCCTGCTTGGATGCAACCTCTGGAGTCTTAGACTCCACATACAACAGCAGGTCAGATCCTGTCCCGTTTGGGATAGATTTACCTTAACAGAACTAGCTGGTAACTGGGGAACTGCACTCACTCCATCAATAGTTGTTCACTGCTCCTTGCTCCGGGGCAACAACCTCTGCAAAGAAGCCAGGAAAGCTGATGCAGATGGTACCAACTTCAGATGCCCGATTTTAATCTGCCAGTTTTACTCAGACACCTGAAGATACCTTGGACCTGTAAGCATCCACACTGATCTCAACTCCTGCAGATGAGGTGTGTATGGAGAAAAACACCATCTCCAATTTAGTCTGGGCAATACCAAGAATAACTGAATGTGATGGGAAATCCAGTTGCCTTTTTAACAGCTGACCTGACGTGTCCTGAGGAGCCCTAATTAACAGCTAAGTTTAAGGAAGCAAGGAGTTTTCAGCATCCAAACCAGTAACAACGCTCGTTATCTTTATGTTTTTGCTGCCATATACAATGTATGTTGTTTTTTTTTTTGCAAGGGTTCCCCCTGGATGCACGTGGAATGTGGGGCCTTCTCTTTGCAGGAAACTGAAGAACTGGTGATGTGCAAAAGCCCTTCTAGGTAAAACTGGTCTGCAGTGACAGGCCTGCTGCCTACCAGCTAAGGTGCACCCTGCTTGTTTGACATCAGTCTGAACCCAAACCCATTTCTTACACCCTTTCACATGGTGGCACAGCACATACACGAGTGCACTGGAGCCCAAAACCCCAGGGCACCTGCCAAACCAAAAACAGGTCTTCTATAAAGATACAGAAAACTTTTTTTCATAAAAAGTAGAAGACAAAAGATTGTGTATTTGTCATGTTCCTTTCTTAAACAGCATGGCCCGGTTGTGCTGTTTGTTCAGTCTGCAGCACACAGCCTGGGCTGCCAGAGGAATTGCAGCCTCACCACTATGAGAAAAGCTAAAGGTCATGCTGTGTTTTAGTTCTAGCCTTACCAAAAATTACGTATGTATGTACACACGTACAAAATTAAATTCCTCATAGATTCCTGCCTCCCACCAGGAATTAACTCTGTAGCATTTAACCGTTTCAGCTATCAGCCATAAGTTTTTTCCTTGGTGTAACTTCCTCCTCTATTGCACACTTGAATAAGAATTGGCTGTTTCATTTTAAGAGTTTGGATAAACGAAAACTTCAAAATAACAATGCATTAGTTTCTGTGCATTTTAGAAATTAACAATTTAGAAATCAATAATTACGGTATTACTCTGACCAATGACACCTCCTGAAAGGATCAGGTAACTGATTTACACTGATCTGAGTTTGAAAATACTTCTGCCTGCAGGTGCAGTTGAAGCTTGTTTCAGAAAAAATCATCAGCTGGAGAAACTTGCCACTGAAAAATCCCTGGCGTCAGAGGTACAGCTAAAACACATTTCAAACAATGCCTGAGAAATTTTAAGGATCACTGAAGACAAAAATGACAAACTTCTGAACTGGCTCCATCCTACTTGTCTTTTGAGGTTCTCCCATTTACGTCCCCAAAGCCAGAGTCTGTGCTGATACACTCCACTGACATTTTTAGAAGCAGCCTTTGCTGGAATTCGTCCAAGCTGACGTGACTGGGATTTTATGTCTAAACATAGGACAGCTTAAAAAGACAGTGGTGTCTGATTCTATTGGCATCTTACCCTGAGAGGATTTTCATTAAGGTAAGGCGGTTCTCCTTCCACCATTTCTATTGCCATGATCCCGAGTGACCAGATGTCCACTTTGGGACCGTATGCTTTTCGTGTCACCACTTCTGGTGCCATCCAGTAAGGAGTCCCGACCATTGTGCTCCTTTTACTCTGTTCAGGGGTGATCTGAGCACAGAAGCCAAAATCAGCTGAGGAGAAGAAAAAAAGAAAGTATTGTTAAAGCCATTTAAAATTACGAAACCAAGTTAAAATCCCTGGTTTATAGCTAAGAACGTGATGTTGAATCTAGCTAGGAAAGCAGCAGTGTCTGTTTGCTCTGCAGTGACTATTGCGCACTTGGGGCTTTAGACCGTAACTCTGGTCTCTGGAAGGGGCATGCACAAATAACAGGCAGTGTTTTTTCTTGCATCTTTCTTCTTCCTGTACTTCTCTGTGTGTTGGAATAAGTAATGGAAAAGCCCTTAGCGTTAAGCAGCGGTCAGGACACCATCATAGGCACCCCCTCTGGGTAACTGGCAGGCAGGCAGAAGCAGCCCCACACCCCAATCCTGGGAGAGCTGTGCCTGACGAAGAATACCTACTCAATTTGACAGATCCATCCATTCCGAGAAGAATATTGTCACTTTTGATGTCTCTGTGAATCACTTGGTTTGAATGAAGGAAATCCAGTGCTTGCAGGCACTGATAGATTAAAAAAAAAAAAAAAAAAAAAAAAAGAAAAGAACATAAGGGTAAAAATTAATGACTCGATTTCATCACACAATAACAGAAATAGTTCTAAAAGATTTAATTTCTAGATGAGTTGAGAGTAATGGCAGAACACTCTGTTTTCAAGAGGTATAGCTTGCCGCTTCAACACTACTAGAATAATAACTTTCTAAACGAAGGCACATGAGCTTTTGAAAAAGAAATGTCAATTATTGTTACAGACTATCCCCTGAAAGCACAGACTGAATGACTGCTGTTAAAATGAATGTGCCATGTCCATCCATATGACAAACTATTATTTGCCAAAAGAAAAGTCACTTTCTTCAGCATGAAGTGGATCCCTTTTAGGTGGAAGGTTGCATGACAAAGATTTTATTGTTAGGTTCTAAAGCAGATTTGGAAATAACATGCTAGTCATTTTTCAGAAGCAAACACCACTTTGGGTGGAATGCTACCCTTTTAAGCTCAGGACCGTGATAAATGAGCCTCTATTTTTCTTTGCTATTATTTTAAAATTCTGCCACCAACATGTTTGCTTTTACAGGCAAGGAATGCAGTATGGACATGCTCCAGGCAAATGTTTAAAGAGGCAAAGTTGAGAACAGTAAAACACAAAACAAGAGAGAATACACTAACAGTGCAGTAACAGAGTCTACTAAGTGTAGTGATTCTGGCAGGCAGTTCATTTAAGATGCTCTTTCTTCTCCCATATTAAAAAAGCAATACAGAAGCAAAGATCTGGACACAAAACCACTCATGTTCTTTGCACCTGCTTCAAAGTACCACTCTGTCCAAGTAATCATAAGTGCAGACAGGATCCCTTACCTCCCTACACACAGCTGCTATCTGTCCTTCATCCATACACGTCTCTGTAACAACATCAGTTAAAGAGCCTCCAGCCAAGTATTCCATAACCACCCAGAGCTCGTCGCCTACTAGGTAGCTGAAACAAGAAAACAATGGCGTTGAGATAAATGTGCGTTGCTAAATTGTCTTATGAAAATTACAGCAGTTGGCTTTGATTCCTGTTCATTTTTAAATGAAGACAGGATGAAATGAATGGACATTCCTTCTAGGCTATAGAGTATGTGGGAACTGTGCAGCCCGAATGAGAAATGCACCTAAGTGAAAAATCAGACGTCTTAGATGGCAAGCAAGTGAAAAATGTGATTCAGTAAAGGCAAAGATGAATGTTGAACCGGAACATATCAGATCATCTGGTTCATCATCTTAACGTATACATAAACACCTTCATTAACTCCAGGAACAAGATGACAACTTTCATAGTTGTCTGTGGCAGCGGGAGAGTGTGTGCTACAGACAGAAATTGGTCAACAGCTTAGAAAACCTTATACAAATACATTCAGAAACAGGGAAAACAGTTTAAAACCTGACAAATTATGTGTGTCTGGAAACAAGAACCTACTCTTCCTGGAATCCACAGCAATGGAAACTGGTTGGAACAGCCAAAGAGAAATAATTTATAGACTGGCATATCTGCATTTATGATAATATGCAGAAAACATGACCAACTTAAAAACAGGGTGGAGGTGGAGATACAGGCAGTTTTAGTAAGATGTGGTTGATCGAGGTCTTTGAAAAGACGCTCTGAACTCCATACTCTGTCTAAACATCAGGAAGCACCTCTTTACTCTATGGATGACTGGCCAAGGTTGCCCAGAGGGGCTGTGGAGTCTCCCCCTTGGAGAACTTCAAAAGCTTCTGAGCACCCTGCTCAGGATGGCCCTGCTGGAGCAGGGGTGGACCAGATGGGCCCAGAGGTCCCTGCCTACTGCAACCGTTCTGTGATGCTCTGATACACCAGAAAAGATTAATGCACATAAAGACCAGTCTCCTCCCATATATTTTTATGCATATATACACATAAATATATAAATACACATAATTATACGTGGATAAAGAGTTGTTTTCTGTGAGTAACCAAAGGCTTTTCTTCATCTTTCAGTTTCAATATGGAAATGAACATTCACGTGACAACACCAGAAGTACTTACCTGTCTAAATAGTTAACAATATTGGGATTCTTATTTTCCCTCATGACCAGGATTTCATTAATAATTAGTTCCTTTTTGGGCTGCTGTTGGAGATTCATTTGCTTTATGGCCACCTAAAACGACAGTGAAAACAATGCATTAACGTGAATAGTCTGTTGCACAAGATCAGAGTGAACACAGAGTGTTTTTGGAACGATCTATCAGAGTTGTGCCAAACTGTCTTGTTATTAGACATTAGAGCTCGGTAACTTACATTACAACACCCTATTTCTCTACTTGCTTGCGTGCTAGTTACACGTGGTCATATATATCTTGCCTTATAAAATCTGTAAAAACAGTCTTTAAACGATCAACCAAAAATCTCTAATAGCACTCTCTGGACCTACATTCTTTTAAGATAGCCTTATTTTATTACCACCATTATTATTTATGCATGTTTTGCAAGCAGCAACTGATTCTGTTACTATGAAAATATATAAAAAACAGCTGGTAATTCTTATCTTTTAACAGAGTTTAGATTTGCAATAATCTGGCTTTAAAGAAAAGAATCCATTCTGTGGTATTTTATGGACACACTCAGGGTTATGAGCAGGGCTCAGGGCTTTTAGATTTTCAGTTATAAAGTGTCCTCCTGTACAGAGCATCACTGGAGGCGGGTGGAATCACTGGAATCTCACGCTGACAAGCAAAAATGATACATCAGAAATCTTAAACTGTACCCCTAAAGAGCAAAGGGCCTAAGACACCAAAATCTGCTCTAAACCATCGTACCTACCCTGCCTCTGCCTCAACCTGAAAAAGGAAACGACTGGTAAGATGCCACATAAATCAGCCCCTACTGGGACTGTGAGAATAAACAGTGCTTTTCTTCCAGATTTGTTTCTCAACCCCTTGGCTCCCACTTCCCTGCAACCAGTTCTTGCCAGGGTGAGCCTAACATTGCCTTGTAGCATCGTGGGCTGTCACCAACACCAGCTAAACATGAGCGTAGCTTTTAGGAAATCTTTGCCCTGGATACGAATCTTCCCATTTTGGTGAGTGCCAGCCAGCTTCAGAACAACTAAAACACCAAACTGCATCCTGAACACGATCTCTCCTTAATTAGTTCTTGTATTATCCTTTGAAGATGAGACACGTGATGGAAAAAATGCTAAACAGTATTGCTGTCTGAATTGGTGATTAAGATAAATTGGGACTGGGTGGTGGCAGTGACCGTCAGCTGCTTGCATTCATGTCTTTGGCAATTCAGACCGAGCGCGTCCTTCTTTGAAGGATGGCACTGCCCCTCCTTCCCTTGCTTCTGGTAGTTCTTAGGACGAGGGCTGTCCAAAAGCAAGCAGTGTAACAAAGCTATTTATTCCTCACAGCAATAGGGGAAGCTGTGAACACCCCGAGGGTTCCCCAAGGCCTGTGGTTACAGATCTTTAGGTTTTACAACTGGGGCCAGGCCCCCAGACAGTTTTTATGCTGGAAACACTTGGAGTTAAATTACACTCAGACCAATATTCTCTGTAATAGCACAACTGCATCCACACTTGGGAGCAGGGATAAGATTTTCTAAAGCAATACATTTACACTAGCAATAAAAAACACTTTTTCTTTTTTTTTTTTTTTTAAATCAGTCTTGCTGGCATTTCTTTATAGATTTCTCTCCATTGAAATGCCCATTCAGGGATGACAGCCGTACCATGGTATCAGGATGGACCAACAGTACTGTGGAGAGCAAAGATGTGTTCAGAAGATGGAGTATAACAAAACACATCTCATACAACTGGCCCTAAAAGCTAAGGGTGCAGCATCAGTCCAAGCACAGAGAGCACCGAGGCTCTTACTGATTTCAGGGGGACCAGGACCCCCCTGCCCAGGAGTTCACGGGCACCTTTTCAGGCATTAATCACCACCTCAGTGCAACAGCTGCTGGAAAGTGGATGGGCCAGGAAGTGTTTAGTTACGGAGGCACAGACCCATGGTAGCCTTAAAGAACCAAGGAGCTGAAGATGGCAGGCGATGCGTTTTGCAGGCTGACAGCAGTCTGTGCTCAGGAGGAACAGCCTCTGCACCACCCATCTGCTGGCAAGCTGAAAACCCCATCCACAATTCCTGCCGGAGGGGAACGCACTGGATACCTGCAGAGTCAGCTGGGGCTGCCGGCACTTACCTCCTGTCCTGTGGCGATATCTATTGCTGTGTAAACAGTTCCTGATGCCCTAGAAACAAAACAGCGGCCAACAAATGAAAAGCATTTTAGTGCCTTTGAGTGAAAACAAGCCCAGCTAGGCCATCTCTGCTGCCGGCAGTGTTTGCAAACCGCCCGCGCTCACTCCTGGCAGCACGGCACAGCCACCTGCCGGCCCTCTGGATCCAAGATAACCAGCTCATGGCCAACGTGAAGAGAAAGGGCTGGTGTGAATCCGAAATGTACGCCCTACATTATTTTAGTTCAAAAGTTATGGACTGAGTTGTTTCTACATATTCCCCCCCACCCCCCCCCCCCAAAAAAAAAACTCTGGAAAATATTCTCCTGTTTTGCATTCTTGGTTTTGAGAATGACTCCGAACAGAAGAACCCAAAACAGCTTCTTTTTGTCAAGAGCCATTCAGCAGACACAGGTGCTAGTGTAGGGCTACCAAAACACGAGTGAGGGGTTTTGCCTGCCATCCGCCTCTCTTTAAAAGCCATTCTTCCCCTGCAAGGCTGTGAAGGGCCAAAAGGGCCATGATCAGAGGAAATCCCTTTGGGTTTAAAAGCAACTGTGGGCTTATAAACCCTGCTGGGGCTTCCTTCTGTGCTAAGCCACAGCCTTACACCGCCATCATTTATGAAGCCTGTGTGTGCATGGACAGTGAGCCACGGGAGAGCCAGGGTGGGGATTCTGAGATGTGGGAACGTGCACCTGGCAAACTCCCCATGGATTGAAAACACAAAATCCTTTTGCTCATTTTTGCATGATCACCCAGTTTGTTTCTGTTTACCTGCAGGCAGAAACATTTCTGAGAAATTTTATTTCAACAAGCATCAGAGATCACATACCAGTGTTGAGAACAATGTTATCATTGGGCATGCTATGTATTCTTTTAATATAAATGCAAATGCGTTTGCATATGACTAATTGTTGAGATTAATCCAATTTGTTTTCATAAAAAGCCAACACCATTTATTCAGATTTGCTAACACTGTGCTACACCTCCTGAGTAAAGTCCTGTCAGGGTTTATTTTAAAACAGCCATTTAAATGAGGGCACATTTTGCTATGCCTCAGGCCATCTGTGAAGAGTTTAGATAAAGGTGAGTAATTTAAGCAAAGCTGTGAATTAATTGCAAGGGCTCTGTGATTCTGTATTAGGGACTTTTACTTCTAAGCAGCTATAATTTCTGATCTGTATCTAACTTTCAAACTCTTCTGTACCATCTCCGTTTTAATGCAGTTAGGCAAGTACCAGGACTAACAATTAGATCTGTGTCACTATGATGCAGTGCAACACAAGTTTAAAAAAAAAAACAAGAAGGAAAAAATAGAAGCCCTGAACCCATGCTGCTCATGGCTCCACACCGCTTTGTCTTTAGCAAGAGCTAAGCACAGCTTGAGCAAATGCAGCCTCTTTGCCAAGCCCTAGTTAACAAAGTTTCCTCCAATGTCAGCAACGTTTTCAGTCCTAAACCAGAGACAAATTACAAACCACAGACTCAGCTCTGAAGCTGGCCCATGCTTCAGTACAGGTCTGCTAATTACTGTTCACTGCAAAGTGGCTGTGAAAGCATCCCACTGTTTATTAACTTACCAACTGTATGGAGCCACGAGGTGCTACTGCCTGGTTGATTCACTCCTCCTTACGTAAAAAGTTGCTACCTGCACATGGCTGAGCAGCCCCGGCTCCTGCCCTCCACTCATTAGCTGCACTGAAAATACTCCTCACGTCTCCCCAGTGTCATACTGAGACCCTAAGCACCTCCTTTACATACTGCAGGATGAAATAATCTGAAGTGCATTACTGAGCGCACTCACTGTTTTAGTATTTGAGAAGAATTACTCTAATTTACATGATAAAAGCTACAGCAAGTCTTCAACAAGTGGCTTTGCATGTAGTTGGAGTCCAAAAAAACAGGTGTCAAAACAGTCTCACGTTCAGCTGTTCACTGCAATAGCAATGCAGATCTGCAAGACATCCAATGCAGGGTTTAGCTATAACGACTTTTTTTCCTTAGGGTGTTTCCCCAGCTGTCTAAATCAAGCTGCAGCATTAAAGCCATGAGATGGTTACAGCAACACACCCCTCTGTAAGAAGGGCATGCAACCTTCTGGCTGCAGGACATCTGCTTAGGTACCCTTTTAGGGCAGGTCTTAGCCACTTGTTTTCCACCAGTTGTTGCGGTACCTTTGTACAACCTCATTTCCAGCAGTGTCAAAATAAAAGAGTGAGGATGACGGTCGTTTTCTGACAGTGACAGCAAGAATCTGTTCACACATGTTTAATCTGAATCTCACGCCTTCAGCTGACACTTATCTTTTGAGAGACAGGCACAGCTCTGAGTGCCCACTGACATACAGTGACAGTGAGAACCAAAGCTGCAGGTAGAAAGCAAGCTGGAATCTCAGAAAGGGTTGCCTACAACAAATGGAGAAGAAACCCCTCCCCACCAGCGTCTTATCAAGTAAGATATATCTACTATAAAGCCTGCCGGAGAAAGAGCATGAGAGCGTCTGGTTTTCTTCAGTATTTATCAGTTCTCGGTCAGCAACGTGCTACCCTGGGTTCAAACCTCACAGAGGGTTAGGGCAGAAAACCATCTCCTGATGTCAGTACACAGCTTTCTGCCGTACGCAAGCAGCAGCACGGCCCTGGTCTTACACACATGGCATTAGCCCTGCCGGAATTACAACATAGGAAACTTGGACTGAGCAGGCAGTCTGTCTATTTAAAATGCACATCCGATACCTCATTTTGGTGTAATTTCTCTTGTCCCTGTCTCCTCACATAGGAATTATTTCAGATCACTCCTATTTAGGATAAGTGAAGTAAGGGTTTCAAAAGGGAATAGCTTGGTAGATTATTTTCAGTAAATAAAACCTGCAGGATCCCAGAGTGGTCTGTCAGCAGGCAGGTGGTGCGTTTCCTCATTAAGTGCTTTGCACATCTGCACTGCCTTTATTACCAATTTATTCCTTTATTTTGTTTTGCATGGGTTTAAGTTTCTAAACTCTTTTTTTTTTATTCCTGATCACTGACATCTTTAGCAAAATGTTTGAAAGAAATGCTATTGAGAGCTTTTATTTATATGACAACTATCATTTGGCAAGTTGCTCTTTGAGACAGAATATTTTTTTCTTCTTTCTTTAGTGTGGCTACATTATTTTGAGACACGTAAAAATGATTTCTTCTAAGAAAATAAATGCTGCACACTGGAGGGACAGCAGATTGTCCAGGATCTGTTCCTTGCTGCAGATAAGACATTGCCAGCAGCAAGGTGTCTTTAATGATTCCCTCTGGCCACAGCTAAAATACTGATGAGAAGTGAGAGACGGGAGAATCTAAATGCAGCGTCTGAGTGTGTCTGGAGCTTGCCCAGACTCATACTTGATATTTTACCAGCAAAAACACCCAGCCCGTGTTTTTGTATAGATAACTATGATTGGACTTACCCTTGGCCAATTTTTTCAAATCGGGTGTATTTCTTCTTAGGGTCTCCCACACTCACTATGCTCCCTGAAAGAAACAGAATTAAAGATGCTCACTTCAAAATGGAGATACCACCACCTGAGAGGTCAGACATGCTGTACAGGGCTGTGAGTTGCACGCAGTCAGGTGGATAATAATAATCATCAACAACAATGCAGGCAGCTCTACAGCGCAGCTAGACTCCATAAAAAACTGTTTTTTTTAAACAGTCCTTTGGAGATTGCCTGTGTCTCTGCACCTTGACAAGGAACTGGCAACATGTAAATATATTGATAGGACACGGATATCAGAAATAAACAAACATCCATGCAAGTGCTTGTCTGTTGTCTACAAACGTTAATGAGAGCTGGAATAACAGAGCCTTTTTTTCCTTTATTCAGAATAAATACTCTGTATGATTCTACACAAGTTTTAATACTTTCAAAGATGAGATGCACCTTGGGTTCTCAAATCAATTTTAATGAACAGATGCCATTTCAGAACTGGAAGACCTTAGCAAAGTGTTTACAAGAAGGGAACTTCTCAATCTTCCAGTCGTTTGCCAAAGTAATGTTTTCATCCTTTTACAGGAGAACATCTCATGTTACAATAAATAATTATGGTTGTTTAAAACTATGACCCTCACAACTGATTACCTCACAATGATTTACAAAGGAGACGGTGCTTGTGCCATTTTAAGCACTGCCTTGCTGGCCTTCACCCTGACCTGGACCAGGAACAAGCATTTGACTCTCAGCAGGGAGATCCTCACAATTACCAACCTCATCCAAAACAACAGCAGCAGCATTGCTCTGTAACCAGCACTGCTAGCAGCAAGGAGAGCTGCAGGAGGAGGTGCTGGTAGCTCCGTGATGCACGAAGCAGGCCGGACGGGCTGCTGCCACCTCCCGGCTGCTGCTGCCGGCAGCAGAGCAGGGCCAAGCCCGTTTGGCCCAGGCATGGGACAGCCAGGTCCCAGGCAATTTTGGAGCACTGCCAGTGAAAGCTAGAATTAGAGCACGCACAGCTTGATGGTTTCGTGCCCACTCAGAGATGTAGGCAGTCTGAATGGGAAGGAAAGAAAGCAGCAATCAGTATACTAAGCTTATATCGAGTGAAAGAGCCAAAATCTGCTAATTAAAACAAATCCAAAGGAGTTATTCAAAAACTTTTTTTTTTTCTGGTCCAGCAGTTGCCTACATAAAACACAAACAACAGTGTCTAAGTTGATGGTTAAATGGCAATCCAAATGACTTTGAAAAATTTAAGTGTGAATGTGCGTCACTGAAATGCTTGGAGGAGATTAGCTCAGGAGGAAAGACTGCCCACATTTTGCGGAATACTTTGACTGATCTGACAATATTCCTGCATCACCAGTACAAATACGTACTTATTCACCTCCGTGTCCAAAGCCAAACGAGGTGGCACGCCATTCACTGTAAGCAGTGAAGTAGCAAACACCTCTCCCCTGCCAGTTCTCCAGGGCGGAGGGCTTTAAAAGCTGGATGCCCAGCCAGGGATCCTGCCTGCCAGCACAGCAAGGAGACAGGGCATCGACACCATCTGCCACGCTCCTTGCTTAAACAATTTTCCTGGTCCTGGCAAGATCACTAACAGGAGCTGCAGGGGAAGGTTTCCTTTGTGCTGCAGCACTCGCTCCCCTCTCGCGGCACTCCAGGCGTGCCAGCCAGTGCCCGCTGCCGGTGGCACCGCGAGCACTCGCTGCCTGAGGATGCTGACATAGCCCCAGGTAGCCTGGAGTGATCCTGCCCTGCTGTCACTGCTGAGAGACACTGCAATTGTCTTGCCTGGAGTCAAAGCCAAGGACATGGCACTTAAGTGACCCCTGTTAACTTTTGTATTTTCCTCTGGTCGGAATGCCAAACGCTGCCCAGCTCCACGCAAAGCAGAGGACACACACACACCGTTTTCAGCTACACTTCAAAATCCATAGCTAAAATTGGATGCCCTGAGGACGGCTGTTGCTGAACTCCTGCAGTGGGATCCTGGAGCAGAACAAGGACAGCTTCCCAGCCAAAGTGGGAACTCGCTGAAAAATGAACCTGAGATGAAGCTTTTATTCTGCTTCATTAGAATGGGTCTTTGCTGTAAAACGACTCTTCAGCCAAGGGGATTATGACCACAGGACTCCAGAACTCCCTTTTTAATGGGCTGAAAGAAGGGACCCAACCAAAAGAACACGTTCCCTCCTGCTCGTCCAGGAAGAAGCTTGCACTGCTGACCTTGACCACCCCCAGACCAGGATCCCCGTGAATCTCTGCAGTACCAAACCAAGCGCTGCCATAACCTTGTGCTGGGCTGGGTAACAGGAAAAATACTGTGTTGGTGGCGTCCAGCTTGGTGCTGTTGTCAGCTAGTAAATGGAAATGCGTATCTACCGGGACAGACACCAGAAGTTCACAAACGTTCATGTTAGAAAGGAGCACAGAAAAAGAGAGACTGGAGAACAAACACTTTGAATAAAATTTTCCCAATTTGCTACTGACTCAGATTTCATAGCCCCTCCTAATATCTTGAGGAGGTGCTTTTGCAAGTTACTTGTTTATGTCTGGTATCCTGTAATTAAGCCACTGCTTTTCAAATATGATAGCACTGAAATCAACAAAGGGGCTGGTGTGCAGCTCCAGCTCAGAGGAGCACTCCCTATTCTGGACCAGAGATAAACACACCAGCTATTTTGGTGTTTTTAAGCACTTTCCTTTATCAAGTCCTAAATTAAGTGGATAAGAAAGCAGAATTGGGCCACTTCTGTTTCATAATTACAGTGGAACATATTCATGATTTCATTACAGACAGAGTTTTGTTTGATCTTATCTCAGTATTACAGGCTTTACTCCCTAGTAAAACGTGTAATGAATGTGTCTCTAAAAAAACCCAAGTTATTTCAAGCAGAGAAGAGATATGAAAGCAATTTAAGATAAAAGAGGGCAAGGGACATCTTCGTAAGAGTAGAATAAAACCAACTGCAGAGACAGTAGGCAAGGTGAAGAAGTCATATGAGTTTGAAAACAAACAAACAAACAAAAAGCACCCAAACCCACATGCTTAAATCTAATTAGACCATGACTACAACAGAAGAGCATCACCCCCATTTTCAGATGGCTTCACGAAAGTACAGAAAGATTTTCATTGTTCACATCACAATTTGCCAAGGCAGATCTTCAGACCTTGCACTGGATATCAAATTCTTAAGAAAGTAAATACATGAAAGCATGAAACATTTCAGAGGTATAACCCTCAATAACTCATGGGCTCAGTCCTAATCTAGGTTACACGAGCTTCAATAAATGATACACATACTTAATGTTCAAGTATGCAGGGTACCTGCAGATCTCATGGCAGATGCCTGCCTCAAACATGTAGCCTCAGATGACGGAGTTATAATTTCTCCCTTTATAACCTGACCTACCTGCAGATAAACTTCCTGGAATAAACACATTATTTCATTATCTCCTCAGCTAAAGCCAGGGAATTTATCCTTTCAGTACCCCCTAACGGCACTGAGATGCAGTTCTGTATGGTCCTGTCAACCTGCCAAGGGTGCAGAAAACGATACAAACAGCAAAGAAATGCTTCAGCTTCTGCAGTCACAGCCACCATCGGTGGCAGGGACGTAATGACAAAGGTTGGTTCAGCACAAGAACGAGCCACTGACAAACCACCGTGAAGAAGCCACATACAGACTGTGCTCTTTCCAAGTGGTTACCTCCATTAAAGGCACAGTATTATTGGCTTTGAGATCAAACAATGAGGCGTAGATCAATTCACTTATTGTCCTAACAGTTAACAGGAGACAGAGTGAACTGGGGTACCTTATCAACTCAAGGGTTTGTTATCTGATAACACAGCACTGAAAGCTAGAACATGCAAGAAGCTGATTATTGTGTTGTAAAACCACAAAGGGCTTAATGTGCTTGCCTAGTGTATGATCCATGCAGGGCTTTGGGGCCAACAGTCAGGATTCTGATGGCATTAACTGGTTGGGAATCAGCTATGTCAAGGTGTCATTTATCTGAGGAGTGTGCAGTGAATGTGCTGGAGGCTAGCTCCTGAGAAACGCTTGCAGTGCAGTTTTATCTGATCAGGTCACATAGCTGTGTCTCACTGATGCCTCTTTATAAGTATAAAGCTAAGAAATAAAATAAGGATTGCTATAAAAGTATTTTTTAATTTATTTTGAGGCACACTGAAAACCTGTTCTCTATCCATGGTCTCAACTCATGTCCTTTCAAAGGAGTCCTTTGTCAAAATGGAAAATTCTTATAAAAACAAGCTCTGATATACTAGTGGTAGCGGTAAGTACACTAGAATATCCTGTTGGAGGAGACCCCCTTCGTGCTGAAGGAATAGGCTTAGTTCTGTAGCTGTCTACAGGTTCAAAGAGAGAGATTTCTGTATTTGGCCTCCGATGACTGGTGAGAAGTCAGAAATCTGAAGAGAATTTAGGAAGCCAAACATTCAGCTAAATCTGGGCATCAGCACACTGGAGTTCACGAGGTCATTCACTAGGCCACAGACTTCTGATCAAGCAGAAATAATCTTTTTTTTTTTTTTGCTTTTAGCACATGCAGAAACTCAGGCAAATCCTGAGCTGCCCTCAGAGGCAGAAGGAATATCCAGAGTGTTCCTTCACTCCCTCTAAGCACAGTTTGTGTGAGGAGTAATTGACCCTTTGTCACTAAACTAAGGTTGATCGTTTGGTACATAAAATCTTGAGACACGCATACAAGAAACTGCTTTATCAGACAAGAAATACAGAATACGTACTCAGTTTCTCTAGGATCTCCTCGTCTGTCATCTTGGACTTTTTTCGCTGCCGGTCTGTGTTTCTGTACAAAGTATTTGTGTTCGAGTTTTCAGGCTGGGGAGTTGTGGCTTCTTTAGCCGGTGCTGGTGCAGCGACGGGTTCAATTACAGAGCGAGTGTAGATCTGTGACAGTAAATTAGTGTGTGTCAAAAAGGTGGATCGCAGAGGTGCCCTGAGACTGTGACACAAACACTTAGGAAGATGCTGTCTGCCACAGACAGGACTCTTAAAACGTTCTTTTTCACTTTCCACTTCTCAAATAAAGATAAATGAAGGCTAGTTTTACACAAGTTCACGGCCAGTTTCATTTTCTATTTTATTTTCTGAAAGATGAATGAAACAATGAATTTACTGTGCTGCCAGAATAGAGAAATAGCTGTGTCCAGGGCCTTGTTCCTTGTTGCTCATCTGTTTATATGGGTAACAAAATGACTCGCAGTTGGAAATTTGCTAACAGTTCCAAAGATGGCACCAATAAAGTGCTGAAGGCAACAGTTTTGCAACAAAAATAATGAGTATTAGGACACTAGTTTTATCAGTTAAGATAGGTATCTGAATAGAAGCAGCGAGCATTTCCCTTTTCTGGTCATAACTGCTGAACTGCCTTCTCGTCAGCATTTCAAGCGTTAAGGATCGGCCATTAGGACTTGCATCACAATCTTTCAGACTCTGGACAAAGTTGTTCACTTTTGTACTAGCAGCATTAAAAGAAACAATGCTACCTCTTAGCTGATACTAAAATAAAATTAATTGTTCCAATCAGCATTGCAGGAAACTCTTAACTTAATAAATAATTAAGTTCCATCAGATTTTCCTGGTGTCAGTAGCTTCGGTGAAGCAATACCCCGTGACAGGGCTCCAGCCCTCAGACCCTTCACCAACATGCCCCAAGTGCTGTCTGATCAGAAACATTCATTACACCACGAGCAGTGCTGACTGAAGCTGGGACCTACTGATTTTGTATGTTCAGGCCGTGGTGCAATAACAGGCGGAGGTTCATTGTCATCTTCCTCTTCCTCATCTTCTTCATCCTCTTCTTCAGAAACAGAAGGCGCTAACGGGGGTTCTGATGCTGTTTTTGTGCTCTGTGGACAGACAGTAGCATGACTGACAGTCACCATGTTGGCACTTAAGAGGTTTGATAATTACATACAACTCCGCTTAGCCATCAGAAACCGATCTATACATGCCTACAGTGAGTCCTAGACACCCCACTTACACACCCTACAATTGAAAGGTTACAAATTACAATGTTTTGTTAATTCATCTCGGTGTTTTTCATTTTTGCTTTTTAGCTTTTACAATGAACTATTACATATGCTATTGAACTGTCTCACGTGTACATTACTGGAGTAATAAATTAAACAAAAACAATGGAATAATTCCCATGTTTTGTCGAAGTCTGATTTCACGTAAGTAATGCCTGAATCTATCACTAGAAATTACATCTAGTTGCTAGTTCATTGCTTTGGCATTGCGTTTGCAGAAATGGTACCAGTTAATTAAGTTAACAGGTGTCTGCTGGCTAGGTTAATTAGCACACTTCAAAGTGCAAAGTCTCCTGCATTGTCTTGCAGGGAATTTTGCTTTGTAGAGAAAGGCTGTTTGTTTCTTTATTATTTTACCCCTGGGGTAGTCACATTGCATGTTTCCACAGTGCTGAATTTCCCTGTTCAGCTCCTTTTTCACTACCATCTTCCTCTTCATCTAATCACAAGGCGACACATTGATCTCTCCACTATTTCTCTCTTATTGCGACAGTGACCCAGCGTGAATGCAGCCTCTCAGCGGCACGGTGCATCCTGCTGACCTCGTGGTGGCTGCCAGGCAGACGTCCCAACTGCTTACCCAGGCTCCCATTACAGCAGCGGAGAAAAAAGCTACTGCCAGGGTGCAGTCGACCTTCAGGCAGAAGTACAAACACAGGGCAGGCGAGGGAAGTCTGGCTGATCAGTTTAGACACAGATAAATATCTACATGTAAACAGAAGCTTAGAGTGCAGATATTTAAAGTTAAGTGAGTTGAAACCCACTTATCTTTAAAACGGTATCAATGTAGTACAGTGCAAAGAGCAGTAACGGAAAGCCCAGAGGAAATGGGGGGAACTAATTCATCTCCACACCGGTGCTGTTCTGCATAGCTGCACGGCTGCATTCAGTCACCTGCATGTGCACACTGGCATACATGCCAGGAACACACACACGAGAATCCTATTTTCTGTGAGAGGCAGCCCCATCACCCAGCTTCCTAAGGTAAATGGCTATTAATAGGCTATTAACGTGGCCAAAAGTAGGGGGAATGATACAGGAGATATCCTCAACGCTAGTTTAAGGGGCAGTGCTATCAAGGGTGACCTAATGGGAAGGTGTAGGTTACTCTGTCGTGTATTAAATCAGTGTATAGCATTCTAGATACATCACTAGCATTTTGCTTACATGCGGAGAGAAGATATTAAGGCAAAAATAATGAAGGGAATAATCACATTTCTGTTCTATTAATTTCTTATAACTTTTTTTTTTTTTTTTCCCCACTGGGCTCCATGCTTGGTCTGACAGCACTAAATTGTGCAGCTAGAACATAAAGTCATATTATTTAATGCTAGACTCCCATTAAGGAGTGAAATGAAATTTGAAAGAACTCCAATGACTCCAACTTCAATGTTTTCTCTATAACGTTCAACCAGCATCCTATGAGCAGGTAACTTTCAAAAGCTGACATCTTGGTGTCTCACTGCTGGCTGTTTACTAGAACAAAATAGCACAACATCTGCCAGTGTGTCCATACCCACCGGAAAAGCTGTCTGGAAGGCTTTACTATGCTCCCATGAAACCCGAACTTCCTTTTAAAAGTTTCATGTTTTATCAAAGATAATGAAAGTGGTATCAAATGAAAATTTATTGAAAAAGAAGTGTGAATATTTGAAGATGACTTTCATTTCATTATACACAGTCTCTGCTGTGTAATCACAAACCGAAAACGATGTTGCTTAACGCTTGAAAATAAAGGCCAAATCCCCACTCAATCATTTGCTATTTAATGCACTAACATTAACACTAATAAATCTGGTCAATATTAATGTGAATGCCACGAGAACATCTTTGGGATTGCTACAGCAATTCAGTATTAATTAGAGTGAATCATTACTTAAAACTTTCCTTCTACGGTTCCAGTGAGTTACATATCAATTATAGCTTTATTTATATTCAGCTACATATCCAGCTGCACTAAGGATAAATCATAAAATTTAATAGAAATGGTTTCCAAGTTGTTAAAACTATGTGAAAATGGGCTAATTAGACAGTACTGCATATTGTTGTGAATTATATATTCCACCATGGCTAACAACAGTACGCAATCTTCTGTCTGCAAAGCCAGACTATAAAATCTGTAGAGAAGTTCTTAAAGGGAATTAGAAAATAGCCAGTAATCCTTGTGGTGCTGCTGCAAAGACACTACCATGTACTTCCTTCCAGCCTATAAGGCTGGCACTCTATCACGGAAGTCAAAGCTCACAGTTTGCTGTGCAATCACATGCTTTGAAACCAAAAGGTTACTCTCACACTCACCGAAGGATGGGCTTCTATGTAGCCATGGGCGCTTTTATCTGCAATGTGCAAGGGAAAATTAACACCGTTATAAAACAGCATCCGTTGTGGGGAATCCCACAGAACGAGTAAATCCAAATTGAAATCATTTTTCTTTCACAACGTCCCTCCAGTAACGGGAGTTATTTTACACAGAAAGCGAGAAGCAGGACAATATACCAGGGTATTGTTTTTCTACAAATACAAATTTTTCTTCAATATCCAATGCTTCCACTGCCCAAAAGAGCTAAAACAGTTATTGTTTTTTGTTTGTTTGTTTTTAAAATAAATTGCATGCATTGATTCTCTTTAGCTTGCTGCACACGTGTCCCCATAAAAGCTTCAGAATCCCCCTTAGCTAGGTTGGTTCTGTTCTGACACAGCCCAGTAACAGCTGATTAAGACGTTAGATCCTTCTTTTAATGCTGGACAGGAATACATCCATCCTTCTAACTTTCGGTAGTACTGAGCTCAGGAGCATACACTAACTGTTTAGAATTTTGCATTTCATCACAGAAGTACTTGCTATTTTAGCAGACATTTAATGATGCTTTCCTTTAAAGAAGGAGACAAATGTTAATATTTTCTGGATATAACTGCACGGTTTTTAGAAGATCCTCTGAGAAGCTGCCCCAGACTGCATTTTGGGAGTTGTATTGGTTGAACCAGCAAACTGAGGAAATTACAGACTCCAGCACCACAGACTATCACGTGTAGGAACTGAACCACTGCAGGCTAAGTCACGAATGCTTTCCACACCCTGTTGGACAGACACCCCCTCATCAGCTGAAGCTGTTGACACAAGCTTTACCAAAACAAATACATCTTACTGGCATTTCTGTTTTAAGTGCATCTCAGTTATTAAGAAATAGCAGAACACATCAATACAAAAGCCAGATGTGCTGCATCTAGAAACACCTCTGCTTTCTTGCTAGACCTGTCATGAGCCAGAGCTTGATTAATGAAATGAGAAAAAAAATGGGCCAAAGGAAAAAAAAAAAAAAAAAAGGCAAACTACAGCGCAGACTTGCTTTCTCATTTCTGCAACTCTAGACTACAATTTTGCAGACTGTACACAACCATAGGAAAAATGACACCACTGTCACGTTTGCAGGCTTTGGCATGGTAATGCCTAAATCACGAGGATCTTCCTGTAATGCCACAGAAATGGCTCTGGACATTACTGCTCTGGGACTTCTCTACAGCTCATACAGAAAATCCTTGAAAATTCTTCTCTTCATAAAATACCACAAAAATTCTTCATAGTCCATAATCTATTGCTCCTAGGATCCAACAGTAATTCATAAGATGAACTAAACGGGTGTGCCCTGTAGCCCAGAACATTGTGAAATAACAAGAACGTAAAGACATAAAATAGAAGTAAACATGATCCCTTGCTGCTGATGCTTCTGAATAAAAATGCCAGTGACTTTCTAGCATCTTTAGTTCCGAAAACAAGACAAATAAAAGTTAGAGTTTCAATGACATTCGTGGACAAAATAGGAAATTAACTCATTTTAGGAGTATCCCAGTAAAAGTAATTTTCTAAGGTTGCTTCTTGAGCATTCTTGAGCTTCAGTTTGACTCACTTAGGGGCCTGACATCCCTTTTTTTTGCAGTGAGATGGTAACTTACCTCCTGACGTAAAGCTCATATATTTCTGGTTGTTAACTGTTTCTTTGGAATCATAAAATTTGAGGACATCTAGAACTGCTTGTGGGTTCTTCTTCTGCTCTAGTTTTGTTATGTTGGAGGTCTGTAGTAGCCTGGCCCACTGCTCTGGAATGCCCTGTAGATGCCAAGTGGAAAGAATGTTAATTTAGAGTATTTAAGAGCTGCAGCTGTACAGATCTTTACCAAGATCCCATGCTACCTGTAAGATTACTTTCAGAAATTTTGATTGATACCTTACATTAAAATTAGAAGCTTAAACAGTAGATGCAATCATTCTCTTCTCTAACAAAATACAGAGATAAAACCAGGATCCAACTTTAAAAAGAAAAGAAAGTTATGATCGTGACAGGAAAAAAAGTGCATGAAACTCATCTTTAAATCAATTCTGCTCTTCCATGGAATAATGATTTAAGGCTTAGCTTGTTTTCCTGGTGATTCAGTGCAGACATGACAAGACTATTCTATATTTGTGGACAACACAGTGTATTTTAGGAGCTTTACACTGGATTTTTAATGCTTAATAATGCAAACACATTGCTGAAATGATCACTGCTGTCTGATTAAAAGGTAAACCCCACCCTGATAAGACAATTTTCAGCATTATCAGGGAACACGGAGGGGTTAAGCATCTGTGTTTAAATTCTCAATATTGTAACACTGAGTTGTACCACAGCTACTGCTGCTAAGGACGTCTCTTTTCTGAGCTCCTGCAGCTCTGTAAGTTCTCGACTGTAAAACTGCAGAAATTCAGGACTCAGAAAACAGGCTGAGAGTGCCAATGCCTTGTATGAATTCTCAAACATCTAACGAGGAAGGGTGGCATTTGAGAATTGATCCAATCACTGAAAGCCACTGAAATCACTGCATTGGAATTGTATTAACAAACATTGCTTTAAATATCCAGTATAATTTCCTAAATTTGAGAGCCTATAATTTTCCCCATTTACTGCACAGCCAACATCTACCAGCGAATTTGTAGGGCTTACTGAATGACAAACTACACCTGAAGTGCATTTACGCTTACCCTTGGTGCCACCCCAACCTAGACACACATTTTAACATGGCTTCTTCCTAAGAAGTTCTCTGTAAAACAATGTGTGACATGGGCCTCCAGAGTTTGGGATTAATGAAAAAAAAGTGGGATAAGCCAAGCAACAAATCTACTGCACACACATCAACCTGCTGCTGCAGTGCTATGACATCTCAAAGAAGCACTTTGATGCAAGCTTCTTTTGGGCCTGTGACGCACCTCTGGGAGCTTCCCTGTGCACATCTGTGAGCCATAGAGATCTGGCTGTAATGGACGTAAATAAAGAAAGAAAAGAAAGTTAAAACAGAATGTGGGACAACTTAGAAGGTGGTAGGAGGTGAAACCAATGGGCCAAAATGGGGAAAGTCCCATCTAAAATGGGAGCTCTGAGGTAGGTACCAAATAGGTGGCGGACAGGCTACAGGAAGGCAGGCTTAGGAAAACAGAAAACTCATGACCGTTCCAAAGTTTGGAAGCATCATTCCCCCTCCTCACTTTTTTAAAGCCAGTTTTAATCTCCCTTCTAAAAACGTATTACTGAGGATTTACGGCAAGTGACTAGAAAAATTACTCATGGTTTCTTTCTTTTTTTTTTTTTAATTAAAAAATAAAGATAAAAGAGAAATATCTGGGCTTTTACTGTTTGTCTAGTTTTTAAAGCCAGGTCAGCAATTTTGAATGTCTCTACACGAGATATTCCAATGGTTCCCCAGTCCCACGATCACAACTGGCCACTGCATGAGTCAACAAAGTGCAATGGAGAAAGCAGCTGGTCAAACTCAGATTTCACACTGGGAGGTTGTGTGTGGTCATAATCCAAATAACCTACACGTGCCAGACTGAAAACTGGGGCAATTCAGAAGGCTTTATTGAATTAATGATGTGTGAGCTTTGGAGCTTTAGCCACACCTTTCTCCCACTTGCAAATCCTGTAATCTTGAAACTTTAAAAGTTTGGTTGGTGACCGTGTCTTATTCTAGACTGGGGATCAGGAAACTGCTCCAAAAATGCATGCCTCACAAGATGCACTCAAAGCCCTGCAAACCACACTTCTTCCTCCATTCAGAAAATGCAACTGTTTCTTCAAAATCAATCGATATGAAGCTCTGGAAGCATGCTCCCACCCGACAGTTTGAGCCAGTTTTATTTTGGGCTTTATATCCTAATTCTTAGCAAGTGGGGTTGCTCCAAGCATGGTGAAATGGAGATATAAAATACATTCATGAGCAACAACGCAGCTTGGTACTCAAGGCTGAAAGCCAAAACTCAGGAGCCCATGCAGGTGTCCCCAACTTTGCTTTGAGATGCAACTAAGGGCAGTCAGGTGATGCAGCCAGGGGGTGACTGTTAGGTGTTAAGACGTGGTTCGATGCATCGCACATAACCGGTAGAGCAAACACTAATGGCATGACAACTGGAATAATCTGAAACTTAACAACAAACAAAAACATACCATGAAACCATATTTGCACATGGATTGCACATTCCCATGGCACTTCCAAACTTTTGAAGGAGACAGACAGTGTTGTCACTAGACAGTGGGAATATTTGTACGGGGTATGGCTACTGGCAGCCCCTGCAGCAGGACTGCCCGGCTGATACACCAGTTGGACCCAGGCTGGGACAAATCAAACATGTCAGACGTGACGCGAAATGCAATGCTTGCATCTGGAGACTCACTGGGGGCTGGCAGGTAGCTCTTAGCAGCGCGACTCCCTTGCTGACTGACATTTTGCTCCACTAAGGATGGCAGAGTGCAGCCTTGCGCTGGCAAGCTGCATGGGAGGAGTCACCTTTCCCTTTGGTTTGTTTTAAATCAGTTGGAGTCTTCCCAATGGGCAGCACTGCACTTGCACAATTTAGGAACAAGAAAACGTTGTGAGAAGCAGTAGCTGTCTCACGTCTGCTATTTTCAAAGGGCATTAAAATGAAGTAGTGCTACAGCATTAACAGTGAATATTTAGCCACGTTTTGTCCTGTGAAGGGCTAGGACCCGTGCTGGTAGCATCTCATGAAAATCAACAAACTCCAAAGCTACAGACTGTTTTGACGGAGTGGATAATAGCAATAATATTCACACTGATTCAAACCCTCATCTCTGAAGTAGGTAGGGAACTTAGAATTCAAGTGCGTTAACCTCTGCTGCCCTCCTTTTTGCTGCAGCTGGCAGGGATGCACAGCTAACTGGGATCCTCGCCACCAGCCAGCCTAGGAGAGAACAGGTAGTGAGTGACCCGTTGTGTTTGCATACAGCAAGAAGGAAAAAGTCTGAAGCACAGGGCAGAAACACAGGCAATAGGCTGAAAGGAAGAATAGAGGAAAGGAAGAATAGCTCAACATTCAGTGGGGAGAACAGCGAAACAAGGGAGGAAGGAAGAAGTAAGAAACTCCAACACAAAAATGGAGAGAACAAAAGCAGAACGTATAACGTGGTAACAAGATAGAGAATGGTGCTGAAGAGAAACCCGAGCAATAAAGCGGCTACAGAGAGGGGCAGAGAGGAAAAAGAGAAAAAGCAGGGTAGCAGGGAAAACACTATTTTAAACTTTTATGCTAAGTTTCTGAACGCAAATGGCCACATTGGCATATTTTAAATGAGTATTTAATCAAGCACTAGGGTTCAGCACAAAAATAAATTTTAAAAGATTTTATCTTTTTTTAAACTAAAGCTAATTAACTAGTCTACATATTTTAAATGTAGCTGTGTTTCCTAGTTACTAAGAATTTTCCAGTTTCACTGCTTCTTTGAAGACACTTTTTTTTCATTATGTGCGTCCTTTTCCTTTCACTGTTGCTAGTACCATTACTGCTGCTGCTGAAGTGTACAGAAAGTTTCCAGCCTCCCGAAATGCTTTTGAGAAGCAAAAATAGCAACAAAAGTCAAAAAGTGATGAAGAAGCAACATTTAGGGCTCAAATTCCAGAAACCAAGCAGACTTTGTCCAAGCGAGTGATTTGTCCCATCCTGCGTGGTGTATGCAGCACACGCCGCAGCCTGACGTACGGTGAGAACACAGCCTGACCACTTAGCTCCCAGGGTCCTACCGATGGGACGGAGAGTTGCTGATGTCTCCTCTCACCTCCGCAGTTCAACCAAATGTAAGCTTACTGCCACCTCAGCTTCGCTGAGTGCTGGTTTCAGCCCCTAGCCAGCAGTCTGAGAGAAAATGCTTTGAAGTCCCCTGCAGACTTCAAGGAGCTTCTATCAGACTTGTTTTTCCCAATGCTTCATGTACTTTGTGATATAAGGAAAAAAAGCTGACTGCTACTTTATTAACACATAAAGGCTAGATACTCATCTGATCACCTAGCCTAATGGGCACAGTTTGAAGATTACTGAATTAAAACGAACGGGCTTCCACAGTGCCGCTGCTTTCTGAGCATCTCCAAGAGCTGTCTGCAGAGCAGCTGGACTTTGCACTTTGGGGCTGAGTGTCTACAGCAAGACAGACGCTATGCACATGTGTGGGGTTTTTCGGTGCTTTCCCAAAGACTGAACAATCAGCCTGCGGGACTGGTAAAAGCATACACCTATGTTTTTCTTAAGTTTTCATTTTCCACAGACACTCTGCTGATAATCCTTGGAGAAAAAAAAGCAGCCTGAATCAGAAGTAAAGCACCCCAAACCCTAAGCCCCAAAAATAAAGGTCTCTTTCTTCACAGCCTGGCTGTTGTCATCTGACGTTTCTGGCAACAGGCAGCTATTTTACCATCAAGAAAGTGGAAGTTTTAGTAAACATGCAACATAGCAGTCACTTACTGTGAATTCTCCAGTGACGGCATCAAACCCCACATGAATCGTGTGTTCAAAGTCTGAAGGAAGAGAGATCTCCGGACGTTCTTTCTCTTTCTTCTTGTTGGCTAGGGGCAAACCGTTAACATGCACTTATTTTCTGTACAGCTTTTCATTCAAAAAAATATCACAATCATGTGCACTCAAAACAGGGTTTTAAAACTGGGTAACAGTTCAAAGGTTACTTGACAATCAATACAACACCAGCCTGAACGTCAGCCCCTGCTTTGAGAAGGTCTAGAAGGTGATATTGGATTTTGGTTTTCTTCCAGTCGGTGTCACAGCTGCCAAAGCAAGGGAATTTAAGTTCACGAAGTAGTCTCCTTATGCCACCTCTACCCAGTACGACTTCTACTGTCAGTTCTTTTCTCCACCAAGTTTTCTTATCTAGCCACTGAATTCCTGTTTGACTTTGCTCTCCGGGCTCCTGCAGAAGTCTCCAGGACGTGCACGTGGGAGCCTGTCTGCACGCGTGTCTGTCCCACCATGCTCTGAACCTGATGAAGTCAGCCAGCTCAGAGGGGAGAGGTTTTAAAGATAACCAGGTTCCTAAAAGTCCTGTGAAAACAGGCAGGGTGTTTGGCAAACTCCCAAACACAGCTGAAGGTAGCATAAACCTGCGTTCAGATCCCCATTCTGCTGACAAGCACTTGAATTATTTGGCTTCCCTGGAGCACCCACACGCTCCGGGAGAGACCACCATGTGGCTGAACAATCCCGTGCACAGCATCTGTGGGATCCTCCTTAGTGCCAGGGGTGTAACAGCTGAGGGGGAAGCTGCTGTTCTACCAAACACATTTGTCATCTCAGTGACAAAATTACATCCTAGTGATGGGAACGGAGCAAATATTACAGTGTCCACTTGTAGGATGGGAAAGTTAGAAATGCAAACTCAGGAAATAAGACACATGCAAAATTCTCATGACGCATGCATGCAAAAAATAATTAAAAAAATGGCATCATCTTACGTCTATAAATTGAGCACCCTGCACCTCAGGGTCCTGTCTTTCCTCTGCCATCCTTCTATTCATCTCATGTATCCCTGTTGTAGGTATCCTCATTACAGCCCTGAGCAGCTTGTTCTGTAGGTCTGGTGAAATAGGACTTCGTGCTAACAACTGAGCAACCCAGAGCTGTACAAGATGTTTATACTGTGCTTATCTCGATGGACCCTCCATCAGGATCTCTAAATGCCACTGCGTGACCATTTATTATTAACGGTAATAGGAAAATGACGACGTGTGCCACAGTTACACATCAGCAGGAGGGAAAGGAGCAATTGCTCAGTTCCCATCTTTACCTTCGATATTCCCTCCATGCAGTGCCAGTGCCAGCCCTGCTCTGCACATTGAAAGAGCTGGAGGAAGACAATGCTGCAAGCTCCATCACAAGCTTCCCCTTTACACCGCTGTCAGCCATGACAGAGCTTTGCAAAACCTATCTTCTGTCACATCAGCCTTCGCTGCTCACGGACTCGTAATCAGCCCGTGTTTTAGCATTACATCTGCCCACTCCATGAGCTCCCCCAGGCGCCTCACCCATGGGCTGAGCTCCCAGCACAGCAGCACCCTTCCTCTGCCTCTGCTCCCAGACAGCACGGCTCCCCGCAGCAAGCCACTCCGAGTCGTGTTTTATCTTATAAAGGAAAGCTTCTCCTGCCTCATTTTTCTTCTTCTACCTTGCAGCCTCGTTTAGCTGGAAGATGGTCTGCTCCTCCTAATTAAAATCCAGTGTACTTGGGATGTTTCTAATTCTTTCCCTGCGCTGTTGCATTCATCCTCATTAAATAATTAACTGCCACCTTTCGGCTGTACTGCAGCCCCCTACACAATGTTCACTGATGAATTATTTTCACTTGGCATTCAATAAGGATAGCAGCAACGTATCACATATGAATGCAGAGGCTTTTTGCCTTCTTTTATCTCTAAGGTGGCATTGCTTTAATTTTCAGGATAAATGTTGCCAGTTAGAAGATGCCATCTTTGTTCAGCACACCTAACTTTTTGGTGTAGATAACGCTGCCTTCTCCTTACCTCATCATTTGCAAGCAAATGCGGTGAAAACTAGATCTAAAGGGTCAACAAATTCAGTTTAAAGCAACAGTCAAATCTGTGTGTGAAACAAGGTATTAGAGAAAACGTTCCAGCAGCAGCAGCACTCGGCCTTTCCAGGCCCCTCCTGCGGGGACAAGCATCCCAGGCCCGTCCTCACCGTTTGGCTCCTCTGTTTCACAGGGCTCTGCTATGCAGATGTGGTGTAAACTACACACAGAATTAAATGTCTCCTCGCAGCCCCGCCAGCAGCCTGATCCTCTTCTTTCTCCTCCACTGATCTGAAACACCTGGAGCTTCACTCCTTTCCTCTGTCCTTTCTCTGGACAGGAGGCATCGAGATGACTTCAGGTCAGACTCCCTCCACCCAGCACCTTCTCTGGGAGCGATGTTACTCCCAGTGATCCTTACACAGACGTACCTCTGGAGGTGAAAGGAGGATCTGAGCCGTGCCGGGCCTGCCCCCTCTGACTGCCTTAGGTTCAGTGCTCTGCAGGGTTCAGACTCGACATTAATTTATTGCACAGCAGTCGCAGGGGGGTTGGAAGAGCAAGGCTGGATGCAAACCGCTGGGAGAGCACGAGCCATTGCCTTCTGTTCTCAGGCCTCCTGAGGCAACAGCACTTTGCTGAAAGGAAACACCGTGGTCCCACCACCATCACTACCTCCAAAGAAAACGGCCCACATCACAGCGTCGGCACGGGACATGGGGAATGGGTTCGATTCCTTGCTCCACACACAGATCCCAGGTGACACCAGGAATGTATTTCAGTATTCCTGCCCCAGGGAACGGGGTGCCTTCCCCAGCGAGGGGGCGAGAGGAGCTGTACCAAGGGATGGGAGGAGATCAGGTGTGACTTCAGTGGCTTGCTTTGACTGGACAAACACAGGCGGGCCCTGCACAGTCATCAGTGGCTTACCAAAGCAAGGTTTTATACGCAGAAGTGCTCAGACCCTACCTGAAAACCAAGGTATTACACTCCGGGAGCACGAACAGTGGGGGCCCCTGAGCGCAGCAGTGCCAGCACAAACCCCTGCCTGGGAAGGAGCACAGCACCACCTCCATCCTCGCATCCCTGCTGTCTGGGGAGCAAACGAAAGGCAACACAGCTCCTGCAGCTTTGGGCACGAACACCCTGCCACGGTGTTTTCATGTTCTGTGAGCTCACACCAGCAGCAGGCTATCCCTATAAATCTGCAAGGCTGCAAAGCGTTGCACCCAGGGCGAGCAGCCGTCTTCATCACCTTCTGTGTTTATAAGCAGGACTCTGCAGACTCACAGACACGTTTTTGAAAGCACGCATTCGCCAGCTGATGCCCTGACCCAGAAGCCAACCATGAGATGAAACCACCTCAAGGAGCTTGACCAGCCCAGTTAAATTTCCTCCATTTATTATTTCACCCAACAAAATTAAGCTATAACTCTTAGCTTTCTTTCCCTCCCAGCCACATTTAAAACTATGACTCTTCCATGCTTCCTAAGACTGCTCTGTCTGATAGTTAATTACGTCTATTTTTAATGTCACTGCCCATTTCCAGGAGGGGACGTTTCTGGATCTCCCTGTTTCTGCACACATTTCGCACTGCACCTCCTGCTTTAGAGCCATGCCCTCGGAGAGGCACAAACCACCCTGCCAGCGGCCAGGGGAAGACGTGACCCGAGCCATTCTGGGAATCAAACCAGCAGGGATGGATTTTAAATCTGGCCTTTAAAAAGCATCCATTGAAAATTCATTTTGTTCCCAGAAGGAAACATTTGGGGAAGTGCTCTGCAGGGTGAACCTGACAGATCTGCCTGAGGCGTGGTCCAGCAGGTCACCGATGGCCGGGGTCTGTGAGTACACCTGGATTTACCCAGCCCCACGGCCTGCTCAGAGCTGGCCACCTGGAGCAGCTGCCCAGGACTGCGTCCAGCTGAACACCCCCGAGGATGGAGATTTCACAGCCTCTCTAGGCAACTTGTTTCAGTGTTCAACCATAACCACAGTTAAACAACAACAACAACAAAAAAATGTTTTGCTTAAATTGTAAATTTCAACCCCAAATTCCCTGTATTTGTTTGTTCATGCTGCCTCCTGTACTGCACTGGGCACAACAGACGAGGTCCCCGTGTTTTTTCCTCTGAAGTGCTTTCCAGCTGGGTGACCCCAGTGCGTACTGGTGCACGGGGCTGTTCCTGCCCAGATGCAGCCCTCTGCGTCTCCCTTCCTTGACTTTCACAAGGTTCCTGTCCGTCCATTTCTCCAGGCCGTTGAGGTTTCTGCGCCACACCATCTGCTGTGTCAATCACTCCTCCCAGTTTTCCATCACCCGCACACCGGCTGAGTAAGCTGCAGCCTGTCCCATCACCCCGCTCATCACTGAAGCGGTCAGACGCTGCTGGCCCCAGTGTTCAGCTCCTGGGCTACTCTGCGAATGACTGGCCTCCAGCGGGATTTCACGGCGCTGATCCTAACGCTTTGTGACCAGCATTTCAACCAGTTTGCAGTTCACCTCACTGTCCACTCACCTACATTGTGCTTCAGCAGATTTTCTCCAAGGATGTACCAAGGGAGGCTGTGTTAGCACCTCACTCGAGAAAATACCCACTGCTCTCCCTGCACCACCAAGCCTGTCATCCCGAGGTAGAAGGCTGTCAGGATGGTTAACCATGACTTCCCCTTTGTAAATCCATGCTGACTACTTCTGGCCACAGAAGTAGTGTCCTTTATTGGTTTGGAAATGGTTTCCAGGAAGATTTGCTCCGCTAACTTCCCAGGCACCAAGGTGAGGCTGACTGGCACGTGCTTCCCTGGATCCTCCTTCTGGAGGACAGAAGGGCCCATCACTTTTTTTCCAGTTGTCAGGCAACTCATCCAATCACCATGACCTTTCAAAAATAATCAAGTGCCTTGCAATGCCATCAGTCAGCTCCCTCAGCACTCACGGGTGCTGCCCATCAGGTCCCATGACATTAAAAAAGAGGATTAAGTTTCCTTGGTTCTGCAAATACATTAACTCAAGACTTACCCCATTCCGCCAATGCATTTTAAAGAATGCAACTGAAATGCTGTTTAAAAGATTCTCTCCATGACCACAACCATCAGGTTTTAAAACAAAGCCATTCTGCATCATCTATCACTGCAGAAGTGACAAGCACGAAAAGCCTTGCTCCTGTTCATGGAATGCAAGTGTATTAAAAAAAAAGTGTCAGGCATATTGCCTTCGCACTTCTGCAAATGTGTTTTGCAAAGCACGCAACTTCAGCTGTTTTTACTGCAAACCCAAAGCGAAACCCAAAGAAAAGGATTCCCCAACTTAACTGTAGAGGTATTTTTAAAAGGCAAGTTGCACAACGTGCGTGCATGTTTTACTGGCTTCCCAAAGACAAGAAGTAACTGACTGAACACCTCCTCCTCTTTTGAAACATGTTACTAGAGTAATTGGAACAGAAGGCTTTGGAAGGACTTTTAATTACCATGTTCTGCAACTGAAACAGAAAGAAAACAGAGGCAGAAAGTAAACACAGCAACCGACAGAAAGCAAGACAAAGGTGGAGCCACCCGTTCGCACTGCTGATACTTTACTTTTATCCCCTCCTCCTGGGAAGATGGAGCGCAGCCTGGCTTTCTTGTTCTTCTCCTCAGGGGCCATGGGGAGCGGTTTTGAACTGTGGTTTAGTGCTGAAGAATCGCGATTGTTGCTGTTCATTCTCAACGGTGGGGCTGGAGGTTTCTCTTCAATATCCAGACTATCGGACATCTTCAGCAGCCCTCACAGCCTCCTGCAAAAGCAGAACAGAAAGCATGCCTGTCAAGGGAGGATGCCAAGGCCGGTGTCCTGGGGAGGAGAGGAAAGAAAAAAGCCTTCTGCTGGAATAAGGAAGCCTGTCTGCTAGAGGGTTGCTCTGAATAAGGTTACTGTGTTTGCTATAAATACATGCAGTGACTAATTCCTAAAAATCATTGTACCACTTCAAAAATAAAGCTTTTTTTTATCCTTCATAAAGTCTTTTTTTTTTTTTTTTTTTTTTTTTTTAATATTTACAACTTTTTTTTTATGCAGTTATTTACAAACCAAACCTTCCTCTAGAACCAGACCTCCAAAGCCAAGTTCACATGACTTACTAAAACTGTCTTGTACTAGCGGACCACTTGTCTGATGTAAGAAAGAGGGTGGATGCTGGGCTGGTATAGATAGCAAGCATTAAGATCTGTTCCCTCCCCACTTTGTGTTTGCAGAGGGTTTACTCTTGAGAGTGGGGCGTTTCAAAAGGAACCATCTTGCCAAAGGAAATTTATTCAGAAGCACCGATTAAAAATATTTTTGCACATAAAAATGAGCAAAGCATTGGCTTTAAAATCAGTCAAAACCTAAGCAGGAAAATGATCACACCCTGAAAACATTCAAGTCTTCCTCTTTCTGTCCTGTTCCCACACGGGTACTGCAGGGTTGTTTGTGGCACAGCTTTGAGCACAGCACCATAAAGTCCTGAGCATGGTACACCATAAGGAAGGGATATGCACAGCCTTCTGTTGACCCCCTGAGAACAGGGTTACTGATCTAAGGAAAAAAAAAAAAAAACACCCAGAAATCGTTATACAAGATTTGCAAGGTGGGGAAACACAATGCAGGTACTGCTTTTGAAATTCCTGATCTTTCCAGTGTATCCTAAATATTAAAATTCAAGCCTGGATTAGCCAGCTGGTTTAACAAACAACCAGTGCTTGGTAAAATGAACTCCGACTGTTTTAAGACCTGAAAATAGAGTATGATTTCAAACAGATCAGATGTGATGTGGGCTCTAGTGCATATTTTTAAAGGTTACAATTCTCCAAGCACCTTGCCTTCCAACCCCTCCAAAATGAATGTAGCTCCATTTAAGGAAGGCACATGTAGGCCACTGTGCTTGTCGGATGGATCCTCCCGTGTGCTGATTCACAGATAACACGTTAGTGCAGTCAGCAGCTCCTCTCTTCAATCTGAGATGAGGCAACTCATGTTTTTAGCTGCAGAAGTCATAGCTTTCTTCAGGAGCATCAGCCAAAGACAGTGACTGTCACACAACAAGGTCCTGCATCTCGATAGGTAGCAGCACTGCTGTGCTCACTTCAGTCAGGTAAAGCTGCCTCATTTTATTTTTTTTTTAATTATTATTATTATTTTTTTTTCCACAACTGAGGTTAAAGCTCTCTAGAATAGCATTTACTTTGATACAGCTGAAATTTTGCCAGGATTTCCGTCGGATATATTAATAGGGGATAATCAAACCCACGTTGCCTTACTTGAGAATTCCTTCCGTATAAACACTAAATGACCAACTGAAAAATGGAGAGGTTTACTCTAGCCTGTTTTTCATGATGACGTGGGCATTTTAGTCTTTGTTACCATTTTCAAATTACTACACATAAACCAATCATTTTATTTTATTTTTTTTGAACTACTGTATTTATGTTTTTAATTTCTAGACAAGAACCCATAATGACAGATCTGGGATTCAAAGCATCTGCCTAATGATAAGAACAATACAGGAAACATGCTCCTCACATCTCCGTCTTGCACTAGTCCCTGGGTCTACAAAGCTGGGCTTCTGAACGTCTTGATCCCCAAGGGACCCCAGGCTCTGTCCCCAAGGTCACACAATTGATAACCCCAGCACAAGCTGGTCCAGCCCTCTCCCCAGCACGCACAGCACAAAGCAGGGATCCCGAGGTCTCGATTCACCAACACATACCTAAAGACATCACCAACGCCCATCTGCTCACCGCCCTTGGGGGAACAGTTTGTATGAGCACTCTTCCCAGCTGACTTCATCAACTGGTTTGTGTTCAATTAGTGATCTGAGTTAACTGGGCAGGCCTTGCCCTCAGAGAGTTCGGGAGACCTCAAAGAATTGCTCCACTGGCAGATCAACAAAGTGTTCACAAGCCAGAGGGGATGTCTACCACTGGTCTCAAGGCCGCTGCGGACTGCTAGCCCTTACCTCCAGCTGAGTTTTCACCTCCACGAGAGGTGAGGCTGAACCTCAGGCACCCACCGACCAGCTGGTGGTCCCCAGAGCCTCGCCTTCGTGCCTGGAAGCGTGGAAGAGATCACGCACCCTAAGCTAACCAAGTTGTGTGCTGGAGGCAGCTGGCAGACAGAAAGATGCTTTTGTCGCTTGGAACACATCACTGGGAAAGCACAGAAGCAACGGGCACAGAAAATCCTGGTCCACTGGCATGTGTCGGGTCCCCACAAGAGGGCTCTGCCGACACAGCCCAGCCACCCAGGTAGAGACCTACTGGGAGACTGGCTGTGATGGCAGAGGAATAGGGCTCAGCTGCCTATGGCAGCACATATGTGGGCAACAACGTGCTTTGTACCATCAGGGAGTAGCAAGAGTTATGCCTAGGCGAGGGTTTGTGCCGATCTGGTTTTCAAGTACAGACTAGCCTACTTACCTGGAGAACTAAACGCTTCTGTAGATTTAGGTCAAACAGTTAACGTTAATGATCTTTGTGATTTTATCCTGAAATGCATGAGAGTTTCCAGTAACGAGGAAAAAAGAGCCAGCATTGAAAAGGACTGAAGGTAGGGAGGACTGCCCAGCAGAGCCATGGTGCTCCAGAAAGCCCTTTGCCAGCAAGGCTCTGCATCCGCAGCATCTTCCAGCCTGCACCATCGCCGTGCTCTGAGCAGGCAGACGTCCTGCAGCCATGCCACTGGGATGCTTTTCTTTTCTCTCCCAACACCAAGCAATCCCCACAGGCTTTTATTTGCTCTTTAACCCACCTACAAATACTTCTCCGGTGCCAAAGACAGCCTTCGCTCCCCAAGATCATCAGCGTGAGGGCAACCACAGAAGCAGCAAAGCACGTCTTCAGCTTGTTATCAAAAGCAAGACATTTATTCTGTGAAGTCTATTATCTGGCACAAAGCTTCAGCTGCCCTCAGAATGGGACAACTGTATCCGTCACTGTATCTGTTTGTAAACAATGCCAGTCTGCTGAAATAGGTCCTCCCATGGGATTTCGTTCCACAAAGAATACCATTAACGGTTTCTGGCCCAATTTGCCTATGATGTAATTATTTCCAAGATCTTGAAAGGAACACTATATTTTGTTCAGAGCTGTTTCAGGCTCAGTTTCAAGAACTGTACAAAGCTCTTTTATTCACATCTAAACCAGAAGAAAGAAGAGGGGGGAAGATAGCCTGAAAGGTTTAACGGTTGATATTAACTTCCTAAAGCTGGTCTAAAGGAAAACTAAAGCAAACCACAAAGCAATACACACTGAGAGACTTACAATTTATGGTTTTCCTGATCAGAGCCCATCTGCTCTTCCATTCATTCTAATTTTGAGAATTTCCATACACCAGTGCATCATAGCACAATAAGATACACTGTCATATTTAGTGTTTTGTACTGATTTGCTCCAACTTTGAGAAAACCTGCAAAGATGGAGGGCCAAGGAGCATAGAAGCAGCACATAATACACTGAAGACCTTCTTCTAAGAAGCTATTGAAAGCAAGCTTCTAGGCAAGACAAAGAAAGAAAGAGAAAACTCAACCTCCCACCTGTATCAGAATTGCAAATTCTAGGAGAACAATGCTGAATTTGTAGAGTAAGGTACTCCACACCCAAAAGATTGCAAAACCCACAAGGCTGACTGAAGGGAAAGGAGCCCAGGGTCTCTGAGCTAATATTCCACAACTCTTGCAAATCCAGGGAGCCATCACGGTGTTGGTTTTCACTCGTGTCACATTTTTTAGAATCCTCCTGCAGCCCTAGGGAGGAAATTTAAAATAAAAACAGCACTGAGACTGCAGAACAGTTCTGTGGAGGAGTCTGCGAGGGCCTGGCAAAACCTCCCAGCAGACCTGTGAAACACTGCACTCTGCTTCTGAGGGCTGTGACAGCACACCTCCCTGAGCACTTTGCCATCCCGTGCCAGAGCTGCAGCAGCCACCCTGGTTGTCCTCAGGGACAGCTTTTGGAAGGGTCCAGCTCATGCTTGCCACAAGGGTGGAGTGCACAATCATCAGGATTTTCTCACCTCGTTCTTCTAAGACCCCATCAGAGCAGCCAAGGTGGTGCTGGCAACCCTTTTAAAATAAACTGGTAAGACAGTAACATGCAAAGGCGGATGCCCAACACCTATGTCCAGAGAAGGCTCCTTACAACAGCCAAAGGCTTTAAGGGAGTACTTACGGAAGCAGACTATTCTACTGAAAACACAGCAACAAAAACATATTCAAGTACGTTAGCTAGGGCTTCATGGCCAAGTGGCAAAACTGAAATTAAATTCGCAACCAGGTTGGTGACTTCAACACAACTATTACAGGGTCAGGGAACAAATTCAATGTCCCTTTCATTCCACCCCACCCCTTCCTACCGTCAGTTTTGTAAGGGTAAAGACAAACACGGACTTTAAATACAGGGCATTCAGCTTCTCCATGACTCAATTCCCCCTCTGCAAAAACCTGTCTTAGAATATTTTTTGCATCCAGTTCTTGTCAAGCTATGGAAAGGAGATGAAGATACTTAACGCACCCAAATGCCTTCAGAACACCACACACACACACACAAAATTGGTTCAATTCAGTTCAAGTTCAGAGCAAAATCTCGTGCTGGGCCTTTATCCCAGTCAGCTCTTCACCCGCGTGTATCTGGGGAATACTGTTTGCAGATAGGTCTTGAATAGCTTTCTTAGGTTAGTCACGTTATTTCCAAGTCTGCAGCATTCAGACATGACTGGTTCCAATTAAAACTCACAAAGAGCATCCTGTTTGCAGAGACACTGGGGTTCATTTTCAAAGCCTCAGAGATACTATTGCAGCTTGTGATGCAGCAAAACTGTTTCTAAGATCCCTCGACTGGAAGGAGCCATGCCAATATTCAGGCAGTAGCTTTGCAAATGTAACTTGAAGACGCAATGCTCTTTTTTTCCCCAGAGCTCTTTGTTTATAAATATACTTCCTGCAAAAAGCGATTTTATTACTTAGCTGTATGGGCCAAAGTCTGCTCCCAGCAATAGGCATCCGTTTCCCAGAAATCAATGGTGTTGTAACCGAGAAGGATTCTTTCTAGGTACTGAGTACCAAGATACTCTGTTAAATATTAGCTGAAGGTATTTACACAGTACTTTCCAGTGCAGTTGCTGGAGGCCTGTATCTGTTTTTCTCCATCCACGTGTTCATTTGCAGCCCTTTTAAAGCTCATTTGGAAGCGCAGCTGGTGAGCTGCACAGAGCAGATGCAGTCAGAGTTTCACTACTGCCACGTGAGAGGCTTGCTGCCTTCTCCCCAAAATGTGGGTAGGGTGAAGTATGGCCCTGAGGTGTTTCTGACAAGGGCCACCATGCTCGGCATCAGCCAAGGCAGGGCTGTTGGCCAGGGCCTACCACGCACAGGTGCCATGGGACAGCAGTTCCTCGCCTCTGCTAACTGCCCTGAAAAACGGCAGTGTTCACACAAACTATGGGGGGAATTACAGCCCTAGAAACCCTAAAAGAAATGCCTCACTGCCATACTGCCTTTCACAGGACTGTCTCAAAGCACAATACACACATTTGCCAACTAGGCCTCTGCGCTCCCCTCACAGGCAGGTAAACAAGCGCTGGGCTGAGAAAATTATTCAAACGCAGTAATTTCTTTGATGAATGTACTCCCTGCTTCTGTTTGCAAACACCCTGTATGCAGCTTATGATTTCCTCCAGTATATTCAGAAGTTACTCTCTGAAACTTGTGACAAGTGACTCCTGGCCTCTGAACAGGCCCGCATAAGCAGCTTGCTGTATGCAGGCGGTATTCTGAATTCGGGCCGTATCCAGGCAAAACTACCCTGGTCACAGGGACTTGTGGCTGTTTACTTTCTGAGATGGGATAAACACAAGGCTGAGAATCAAGTTTCTGTTATGAATTGCAGCATTAAGAGTTTTACTAAGTGACTCACTAATACTGGTTTAAAAGTCCCTCTTGACAGTTCATTTGCAGGAATAATGTCAAATAAATGAACAAAAGGATGGGAATGCAGTAGCAGTCAGTTTAATGGTCTTATTTTACTAAACATTTCTTCAGATTTAAATTATTCTGTCCTTTGTCTGGACCCCAAGAGTCCCCCAGTTAAGTTGCTAAATGCTGGGAGCAGACTGAAGCAGTGGAGTCTGTCGAAACTGATGAAAATAACCTGCAAACGCTTTGCTTTCTGCTTAATTCTCATTTCGCAGAATTTTTCAATAGACAGCCTTCCAGGATCTCTTCCCTCCAAACCCTTAGCCTACCTAACTGCACTTCTTTCAACGATTTTGTTGGCCCTTTCTTTACAAACTGCCAACGCAACAACAGGCTGCCCAGGGAAGTGGTGGAGTCACCATCCCTGGAAGTCTTCAAAAGACGTTTAGATGTAGAGCTTAGGGAAATGGTTTAGTGGGGACTGCTAGCGTTAGGTTGGAGGTTGGACTCGATGACCTTGAGGTCTCTTCCAACCTAGAAATTCTGTGATTCTGTGAAGATGCAGCACTTGGCAAAATGCACCTTGCTTGTCTCATGATGTCCCTTCACCCGACCCGCTCCAGGCACCGCTTCCCTCGTGGCAGAAGCTTGCTGCTGCTCTGCAGACTCCTAGCACCCAGTCCCACTAAAAAAGCCGCGTGCAAAAAGCAAAGTATGGGCTTTTTTCCATCATGAAAGCCAGGGATGTTCAAAGCTCGGCATAAGTTTACGGGCTGTGCTTATGCAGCACTTGTGTGCACGAGGTAATATCAACAAGGGCACCGAGGCTTCGATGTAGCAGCGAAAAAACAGGGAGAGCAAACTCTGCAGCCTGCCGGGATGGGGCTGAGGCCCGACCTTTTTGCTTTGTGCGTGTTTTAATCACATCAAAACAAAAGAGATCCGCTTAACCCACGCTCACACTGGGGTCCTGGCCACTCACTAAACCGCATGAGCTTTGGGATGGTTCCGTGACCTGTGAGGGGAAGGAGTGAGGGCACAGAAGCCGCCTTCCACACTGAAACCGGATCTGGGCGTTCGCTAATTAAGCCTTGCAGCAGCCCAGGGAGTGAGGCAGTACACTCCAGCGGGTGAAGCGAGTGCAGCAGGGCACAAGAAGATGGCCAGAAAAATGGCCGCAGGGCCACCGACAGCACAAACCCACTGTGTACGGCTTTTGAAATGTTAAGAAACGCACTTTGAGGTAACTCCCAGGATCAGAGAAGGAATTTAGCTTCCCCTGACAAAGGGAAGGGCTGCGGGTGGTGCATGCCAGCAGGCCGGGGCTCTGGGACTCCTCCGCCACCCAGCGAGAGCCAGCGGGGAGCTCCCAGCCTGCGGGCTGCCTCCTTTAAAAGTATTGGTAAACATTTCCCTGAGGCTGATGAGAAGCAAGGAAGAAATACCCAGAAAAGGCATTCAGATGTGAGGAAAACCCAAAATTCTTACTGCTCCACCCCTTTTGCTTTCTATTTACACAGCTGAAGGGCTCCGCAAAGCAGAAGAGGATGTCTCCGAGCCAGTCGTGCCTATCAGATATCTCCCGCTCCACCAGCTCGCACCCCTCGTCCTTGCCTACACACGAAAGCTTCTGTGCAAAAATGAAGTGCAGATTTAAGTTGTTGTAAATGCACTGAAGTAATTGTCCGTATGGACTTCATTATTCTTACTTCAGAGCTCACGTCTCAGATTCACTTCTGCTCGCTAAGAGGAGTCAAAATTAGGCCAAGAAAGGCTACTTACTGGGGACGGCTACGTCACAGCAGCAGTAAAAACCGCACCACTTGGATTAAAATAGCCACGACAACAATTTGAGTTTGCAACTTCAAGTCTGTCCTGAAGCACTGCCCAGGACCACAGCCACCAGAAGCCATCCCCTCCGTAAGCCACGCAGGGAGAGATGCTCACAAGCAGTCCGCTTGCCGTGAATTCAGCACGTGAGCGTGGCAATGATCCTGCCCAGGCCCCTTCCTTCTCGCATCCCCAAAGTGCTTCCAGCTCACACTTTCTTACCAACGTCTGGGAAAGCTGGGAGGCTTTGGAGCAGCGTCCCTGCAGTGGCTTAACCAAAGGGCTGTGACGATGCTGGGGAAAGGCAAAGGCTCACAGCAATCCTCAGAACCCAGAGCCGGGCTTCTTCCCTGCACCAAATCAGAGCAAGCTTGCAAGCATCCTTCCCATACTCTCCTCCCTTTTATCCTCTCTTCTTCATTTCTTGTGCCTCTCCAGTGTGCATGCAACTGGGGCTTGTGTCCCACTCACAGGCACAGCACCACGTAGCACCTGTGGGGAAGGCTGACAGCACCACAAGCAAGGGGCTTTGAATTGGGCCACTCTCCAGCACAGCTTTGAAACCCCTGCTACACTTGGGCTAAAAGAAAAGTCATCGATCTGGGCAGAGAAGACATTAGGAACCGTGTTTTGGCAAGTTTAAGCTTGCTCCCACTGCTGTTCTCTCTCTCGCCATTATAACTACAGCCATGGGAGCTTCTCCTTGCTGGGACTTCCATAATAAAGTTCAATGTATATATAAAGTCCCTGACTTTGTACTTTCTGGGCACCCTAAATTCCTGCTGAACTCCAGCCAGTGCATTAGGACAGCCTTTAATAAGCCAGTTGGCATCTTGCCTGTGATGGCTTTCATTTTGTTTATATATATAAAAAAAGAAAAAGCATCAAACAAGGTTTGGAAGAAGAAAGAGAGGGGGAAAAAGGAGAAAAAAGGACCAGTTTCCCCATTCCTCATATTCTCTGCGGGGCTGGTGCTTTCTCTGCCCTTCCACAGTTTTCTCTCTGCTTGCCATTCTCCCAGAAGATGTGCCACGACAAACACGAGCAGGACAGACGTGGTGCTGAAGCACTGCCCGTGCCCCACTGAACACCCACAAACCAAAGCAGCAGCCACTGTGCGACCGTGGGAGAGCCAAGGGAGCAGGAATATAATGCCAGTAAGTGTAGGTGAGAGCCATTTGCCCTTTTCCAGCACCTGCCAGGCACCTTTCAGCTCATTTCGCCTCTGCAATCCCTGGTTTGTGAGCTGAGGATCCTGCCTGCAGGTAAGGAGTGACCGAAGCCCGGCTGTCACAAGCCTTTCACCCAGGAGGTGGATGCGCTCCAGATTCTGCATCATCTCTTTAGGGCACTAGGGCAGGAAGGCGTTCACATCCCCGTTCGCCTCCCCAGGGACAACGTTTTGCCTTTTATTCTTGGCCAGGCCTTTTATTTACAGTTGACTAGCTTCATATATCTAATATTCGCCTGCTACGTTAGTGATCTTATCGCGCGTAATGGCCTGACTGCCTCGGGGGCACCGCGGGGCCGAGGCAGGCGGAGGGGAGCGCAGCGGCTGCTGTGTGCTCGGTTCCAGGTCCCTGCTAGACCCCAGCTTCAGAGCACAAGGCTGGGAAGACCACGAGAGGAAACTCAAATGCTGTTCTTAAATAGGTCAGGGGAGAAATGAAACCCACACGCAGAAAGCAAAACAAGAGCCCCACGCTGAAGCTGCTGTTTTCTCGGCTACCCCGACAGACCAGTATTTTTATCTTGTCATAGGGTTCAGCAATTAGCGTTGCTCCAAACACAAAGCAAACCCTCTGCCCCAGAGTAGTGCCCTGTTCCCACTTCTTGTCTGACTCCGCATCACAACAGGCAGGCAGTTCTCTGTCCTCTGACCACCTACATGGAAATAAAGGGGTTCAGGCACCGCTCACACTTCCCCTGTGCTTGTCTGGAGCCTCCTGCCTACAGCCAGCACCCCATGGCCAAGAACACGGGGCCTGCACAGGATGAAACGACCTCCCCCGAAGGTGGTGGGATCCAGGCGTGAGGGCATCCCAGCCTCAGTCACCGGATGAGAGAGCTCCTGAGCCAGCAGGGACCATTGGAGTTCTGGAAACGTGTCCGTGCTACAAACGGCAGCTGGAGCAGCCAGCAGGTATTACACACGTCTGTGTTTCATTCTTGTTCCCTGCACCTTTCCACCAGCACAAACCACACAGCCACTCTGTGCAGCCCAAGAAGCTTCATCTGAAGAACCTGGGAGCGCCCTCACAAGTCGCTGATGCCAAAGGACACGGGCATCTTCTGATGGGAGCAGACAAGCGCCAAGCTACGTCTGTTCACAACACATCGGCGTGCCCCTGTCTCTGCGCAGAGGGTGCAGAAGCAGCAGTACCTGCTCCTTTGGAAGGGAAGCACCTCCACTGCTCAGTACGTGATTCTCCAGCAGCTGGAGGTCCTCACGCAAAACCCTGCAGAAGTCCGAACTCCCAGAGCAGCAGCTGACACTGATGCAATCCTCCGTCGGGTCACAGAAAGCAGCAAAAATAAGAAACCATCAAAAAGCATAGAAACAAGTAAACAAACAAAAAAAAAAAAACACGAGGGAAGAAGAGGAAAGAGGACAACAGGACCCAAAATAGATTCCATTTAGAACAATTTCAGGCCTTAAAAGTAAATTGGAGTAAATTAACCCAGGATTTTACACGGTATGAAATGAATATAGAATAAACGTGTGGTTTATAGCTGCTCGGAGGGCTGCTGCCAGCTCACAGGGTTCCTGGTGCCAGGCCACCAGGCTCACCCACCCCAGGTGCCATCCCAACAGCCACACGGCAGCCACTGCTAACGTAGGTGGGAGATGGTGCCCGTGTCTCCACATCTATCAGAGACCTTCAAAGAACCTAATCCAGAGTCAGTTTCGTTTCAGAAACATGACAGCCCCTCACGCTGTTGGCTGGCACATACTACATGCAACAGGGTCAACAACCTGGATGGCAAGTGAGGAAGAGAAAGAGACCAAGTCCACAAAATATCACCAAGGTACAGAGAAAATAAGAAGTGCAGAGGCAAGGGGAAGCATTAAACCGCTGGAGGTGCTGGACTGATGAGGAGAAAAAGGTCAACAGAAGCACAAATGGAGCCTGTACACTGATCTGTCCTTGAGGAGGAAAAGAAAAGGAAAATGGAGGTGAAAGTGGCAGAAAACTATGAGAAATGAGCAAGACGCTGTTGCCAGGGACAGTGTCTAAAAAAACCACTACAAACCCAAGAACAGCTGATGTATTGTTTGATCTCAGACAAAATGGACCTGTCTGAAGGCACCACTGTCTGGGCAAAATCACGAAGCAGAGAAAAGAGTCAATGCTTCGGTTACAGAGCCGTGCACCACAGGGTCCAGCTGTGACCCTAGAGGTACTCCAGGTCCCCTGGAGAAACACCCACCAGCCTCAGACCCCCAGGCCTTACCATAGGGGGCTGTGAGGCTCCAGCCCCAGGGAAATGCCTCCAAACATCACAGCCACCGAAGCAGCCGCTCAGCATGGAGGAGAGGATGGCATTTGGAGGGAGAGCGTGGTCAGAGGAACCCAGGGAGCACAGAGGCAGATCGCCTGGTGATGCAGCTCCCCAGGACGTAAATATCGAGGTGACTGAGGATGCTCCTGTGCACAGCAGGGTCTCTGCAGCACGGCCTGGGCAGACAAGCAGGCTGGTGATGGGCAGGGCCCGCAGGAGGAGCTGCCAGCCGTCCGACGGCCGCGTGCGCCGCGGTGCCACCACACCAAAGAGCACCCTGATTGCGGCTGGATTGCAGGGCCAGCTGCGGTGCTAGGAGGCGATCCCGGAGTAGAGAAATGCCACCACACGTTGGAAATGCAGAATTAAAATTGCTCTGAGGTCAGTGGGCAAACAGGAGCTGTTGGTTAAAAAAAAAACAAACTCACGAAACCCGAGGTGTTCTCACTTCATGCTGACAGGGGCTGACACACAGAGCCACGCGCTGCTTGGCAGCAGGGCCGTGCAAATATGAAGCCATGAACGTACTTGACGACAAAATATTATCACTGCCATCGAAATTTACACCCCTTTGAGGCCGTAGAAGACAAAGGGCTTTGATTACAAAACTGGAACAGCCAAAAGGAGACCACACTACCAGTGGAAGCACACTAGCTCACAGGTCGCACAGGCTGGCTGCGATCCACGAATCGCCACCGACTGAGCCTGTCCCCAGTGAGGTTACACCCTGGCCCTGTGTCCACCCCGAGGCTGGTTAAAGAAATCTGTAGAGCAAAGGAGCCGGCAAGGCCCTACAGCCTCCATGCCAGCCCTCCAAGGTACGGGAACACCCGAGGCAGTGCTGGGGGACCCAGAACTACCACCCAAGGGTCCTCGGCAGCATGGGGTCACCCCGTGGGTCCCACCCCGCAGGAAAGGCTGCCCAGCAGCATTTTGTCAGCTCCTCCCCGACCCTCAGCCTTTGGCAGATGCCTGCTTTTCCCTGAGGTACCCAAGTCCTACAGGGAAGCCAGGAGCCACACCGAGACGTAACCCTAAGGGCAGCAGCTACCAGGAGCTGGGACCCAGCCCAGTGAGCAGCCAGTGCCTACCAGGTCACAAGGGACACTCACCTGCTCAGACAGAAGAGGAGCCACCAGCGCCGCTCCCTGCAGTGGGACATTTCCATCCCCACCTTGCCTCGGGTGGCACGGGAGGCTCCAGGCAATTTCAGAGTGCCGCAGGCTGTAATACAACTCCACGCCGGGCCAGAGGACAAGAACAAACCACTGCCTTCCCTCTGCAAGGCTCCGTGTCACGACAGCCCAGCGATGTCCTCAGAGCTTATGCTGACAGCATGCACCTCCGCCGGCCTTCTCATCAGTGTGCCACAGCCCCAGGCCACACAAGTCACAGCAACCAACAAGATTTGCTCACGTCCCGATCTGTGCTCGCCCAGCTCGGCAGGTCAGAGACATGCCTCACGCCAGGGCAGCACACAGACCTGGGCTAGGAGAAACGACACGGAAAACTAGCCAAAGGTGTACTGCAGCGAGTGTTCAGCGGGTTTTTTCCCCCTCATTGTGGTGGATTTCAGAGGGAAGTCTAAGAGCAGCCTCTGTGAAAAAGCCATCCCGTTTGTTTAGTCTCCACACCTGGAAGAAAGCATCCTCCCACTTTTAAGACTTGACGGTTCTTCTGCAAAATTAATCATTCCTTGTATCTCAAACAGCTCTTGTTTGCCATCAGAAACAAAATAAGGCAATAAAACCTTGGTGTACCAGAAAAAAGCAAATATTTACCTTGCATTAAACAAAATTCTCCCAAGGTAAAGGCACAACTGTAAACAGGAGGCAATGCTAAAAAGAAAAGAGATGGTAGAAGCTGTTTGCAACTACACACCTCAAAGCCAGAAGGGATATGAAACTGGATCTCCTCTCTTCACGAGTAAAGAAAATTGTCACAAAGAACCACAAATTATTTATTAAAGGGAGTATGACACCATGGGAAAACAAAATAAAACCTAAAATAACCTAGATGCAGACACTTCTATCAGGAGAAACCAGATAACAGCACGGGGAAGACAGCTCTTTCCTCTATTATCATTTAATTCAATTCTGCTTATCAGCATTACGGCTACAAGTGCAAGGACCTCAACACATTCAGAGCCTTACTCAATCCCCAGCGAAGTCAGGGAACAGACTCCAGCAATGCAGCATCAGGTTTCCCCGGGCCCTTCCAGCCCGAGGAGCCGGACACTCCTTTAACAACCACCTCAATCCCACTTCCCTGCCTTTGCGAGCAAAATGTCCCCGCTGCCCGCCCCCTCTGACTCAGTCCCGCTCTTACAAGGGACCGAATCATCCTCCTGCTCCGCGTGAAGCCAAGCCCCAAGGCTCAGCACACCGAGAGCAGGCTGCCTGCCACGCCGGGGCCAAACACCGAGGTGCCAGCAGTGAGAGCCTCGTGCCCAAGGATGTGTGAAGGCAAAGCCCGGGCCCCCCGCGGGCAGCAGGGACGTCCTGCCGTGCCCTTGTTAGACAAATCACGCGTTGGTCTGCAGAGCCAGGACCGTGATCCTGGGCTTTCAGCTGCCAAAAGCCGAGCCTCGGCCTCTCGGCCTAGAGGAGAGAAAGGCCAGCAGGCCGCGGAGCGCCACGCAGCCTGTGCTCTGCAACCAGGCACCGCTCGGCCGCGGCCAGGGAAGCTGAGCAGAGCTCACCTGAGCTGGCCAGAAGGCAGGCACCACTCTGCAAGGAGCTTGTAAATGAGGAAATCAGTGCACAGATTAAGTTACTAGTCCAAATCATCCTAATAAATTTATGGAGGCAATACCAAGATAAACAAACGCCTGCCACCACCTGTCCCTGACGTCCAGCCCAGGAGCCCAGCTCCTCTTGCTGTCCAGCACTCACCACCAGCAGCTGTGAGCTCCCCAGCCCAGAAACACAACCCAGCTCCCAGGCTCTGTCCCTGTACACGTAGAGCCTGATACTGCACATCTACCATCTGGATTCCATCCACAGAGCGTCTCCTGCACTCCAGAGAGGAGCAATCGCTGCCAGCTGCAGGCAGTGCCAGCACAAGCTTTTGCCCTGGTGTTTCTGCACTCGTTAGCTGCCCACCAACCACAGCGGCCCAGGGCAGATAAAGATCTACGGAGAATGAGCGTTATCCCCCCCTCTTTCCCTTGTGTAAAACCACAACATCCCTGAACAATCAAGTCTGTCTGCAGCACTGCGTCCTACCTGCCAGACGTTACAAAGGTGAGCACTCTCAGCTGTGTTTACCTCAGTATTTCGGTGTTCAAGCACCCTGCCCGTCTGCACAGGCAGCTCTACCTGCACACAGCACTCACCGAACCTGCCTTTGCTACAGGCACTGCCCCTCTGTCCTTGCAGCCTCCCCTACAGCTGTGTTGATACTTTCACAAAACTGATCGGTCCTGCTGCTGGTGTCCCCATCGTTTCCGTTCCTCTCCAGGGGAGCTGAGGGCCTTTAAAAACGTGCCTTTCAGCATCCACATGGGATCCGAAATGAAAAGGGCTCTCCCCACCCTGCCTCCCTGTGGAGAAGTGCCAGACACCTGATGTTCCCTGCTCTGTGACCGACTCACTGCGGGGACTCCGTCCAGCCGCACAATTACGACGTGCCTCAGCTCCCTCCCTGCTCAGCCGCTGCAATGCCGCTGTAACGAAGCCTCCTCAGGGCTCTGCCTCCCTGCGGACACACGGCAATGCAGGGGACACAGGCCACGCTCCTGGGACAGCCCAGGTCTCTGGCTGGACCTGGCCAGGAATTTGTCATTGAGTTAAACGTCAGCAGCTTGCACGAGAGTCTTGTCCCGGGAGCGTGCCACTGTTCAGGAAGGCTCCATCAGAAGGTGCTGCCTCTGGACGAAATGGAGGAACTGGTGTTTCCCGTCCCTTAGGCAGCAGCTGGCCCCCTCCCAGGGACCCTGTGCAGGTTATTAATTAGCTAATGGCTGGGGAGGGCTCGGAAGAGGTAGAAGGTGAGCTGTGGCCGTTATTTCCCATTATTATCGTGGCTCTCTGACAAATGTGCCCCAGGCAGTTTGGATCTGCCCTTCCCGTGAATCTGCGATGCTGGACCGAACACCAACCAGTGCTTCCAAGCACAGCACGCGAGCTGTAGCAAGCGAGCAACCATCCTGGCCTAGGAGCTCCTCAGAGGGCTCTGGGGAAGGAGGGCGCCGGGCCCCATGCTCTTACCGTGCACGCAGCCGCGGGATGCTCTGCAAAAGCCCTTCTGCCAAACGCAGAACCGGGGGGCTTCTCCCCCCCGAGAGCTGGCAGGAGGGAAGACGTGCCTGTCCTACACCTCCTGCATCTGGTCACTTGGCCCCAAGTGCCACTGAAGGGATCCGGGCACACGTTCGTGCAGCTTGGCCTCGCGGTAGCTCCCACCAGTGAGGAGGAGACACCAGGACTGGGAGCTACTCCCCCGCCTGCCTTCCTGCCTCCTCATCCAGACTGAGGCCGCTGAAGACACTGGCCAGACTCTCCTTAGGAAACATTTTATTATGATTTAAGCTTTGATGCCAACGCATTTAAAGCAGGCCCAGCTCTTCCAGCAGTCAGCGGTACTTAATTTGACAACCCAGCTGCACAAAATGGACTGGAGCAAAGTCTGGAATTTGCTCGAGCGCCCTGACACCCAGTCGTCCACACCACTGGAGCAGGTGATTTACAACTGCATCAGTTGAGCCACCGCCACTTTTCTGACAAGCCCAGAACTTCCTCCTCCCCGGCTGACAGGATGAATTGCCTTCATTTCGTTGCAACTCAAAGGACCGAAGTCTATTCTGCAGCCAAAGCTGCGCCTGCAGTTCTTAAAGACAAACCCGAGCTGGCTCCTCCGGGCAGCTGGCACGGGATGCACCCCCCTCCCTGGCTCCCTCTCCTCCTGCTGCAGCGACAGCTCTGTCCCCAGGAGAGAGAAGTGCAGTTGTTCTGGTGCCCCGGGATTTCCACACCTCGACTCTTCACCTACCAGTGCCCGGGGAAAAAATCCCCTTTGGAAACTTATTGGCAACAGCTGCCCCCAATCCAATTTGTGGGCGTGTGAGCATTGTGTGTGTACACAGCAGAAATGCCTGTGTATTATCCAGCTATCTCCCTAATCCCCTTCCTACCAAATTCTGTGGCTATAGTGTAACGGGGCATTAAAGCGACTTGGCTGGATCATCAGCGCGGGCGGCGTGCAACACCTCCCTTTCTAGGGGTGCAATCGCCTGCCATTTCTGATAATGCACCAGGCTCTGCAGAACATCAAGGGACAGAGAGGCAATAAATTCTCCTCTCCATCCTTCCTTCCAAGAGATAAATGACTTGGCAAGTTGAGTGATAAAGAACCACTATAATATGTCATTAAGCCGCAACTAATACTGGTGGAGAACGGATAAGGGCCTGCTGATTAGAAATACTATCAAGTAGGAATGCTATCAAGGAAAATCTAAGATGTGGCATTAAAGCATGCATTGAAAACGGAATTTGTGCTTCTTAGGGAAATCCCCAGCTCTATTTCCAGTCACCATCTCTTCATGTTTTACCTGGCACTTGCACTTTCTACCGTAAAAATTCCTTTCTCTGTCAAGGATTTCACGTAACAACCAACCACCACCTGACAATGGAACAGAGAGCCTCCGAGTTCTCTTTGGCAAAGCAAAGCTCATCTCAGTCTTCCTTCCGAAAGAAATGCCCACCTGACCTGAGAACACCACCACACCTCGCTCCTCACATGAGGCCCCCAGCTGAAGCCACACCATTCCTGCGTTTACACCTCCAACACCCTTCAGCTAAATTCCCAGTCCTCAACATCTTACCCCGAAGCTTCTCACCGACCACAGCCGTAACTCGATTCATTTGCTTTCAAGGAATACGATGGGATTCAGTAACACAGCAGAAAATTACTGCCTGCTCCAGAAACATACAGAAGGCAGTGTTCGGCTCCGAGAACCCAGCTCGGGTCGCACACGCCTTGACATCCGAACTCAGCTGCCCAACAGGAGTTACTCACACTTATCCAGCACACGCTCCTGCACGTTACCTTCTGGGCCTGGTCAAAGCTAATATCTGCAATACCAAGAGCCCACCTCTATGAGTGAGACAGGCACAGGAGCTTCTACAGCCCATTTGAGTCCTGGCCTCTCCCCAGAGATGCCCGCACCACGGGTTGAACGCTGGTTCTGGTATTTGCGATGGAAAAATCCAGTTGTTGAAGGAGCTGGGCCTGCCATCCCTGAAGCAGGAAACAGGATTCGTATCGTGCAGCATTCATCTCTGACGACTTGTGAGCTGGAGAGGGAAGTTTCTCTGCCCCTTCACCTTTTACTAGTTCCACTGGTTTCTGCAGAAGAGAAGTATGAGGAAGACGAGCAGCAGCCCAGCTCCAACCTCTCCTGTCTTCTGATCCCACGCGGTGCCTGCCTGTGTCTGTACACGACTGGCCAACCAGGCAGACGCCGTGCCAGCTTTCTGGGCTCGTGCTGTTCCCAGCACAGCAAAATCTCACCCCCGTTGACAGCTGGGGCCTTTATCAGAGGAGTTTGTGTGTCACTGATGGATCTCAGCCGTGCTTACCCAGGTAGATCATTCACTCTTTTAGGATTTACATCAGCACTAACGTGCCTTTGGCTGCTACGGGCTGTAAGAGTGCCTCGATCCGATTCAGATTCAGGGCATTATATTGAAGTGCGATATAGGATCCTAGTCTGTACATTGTACATACGGAGGTGAATCACTTACACATCCTAAGCCACTGCAGAAGCTTTGGTTTGCCCTCCAAGAACCGAGTTTCCATTCTTCTAAAGGCCGCTGGGATGGCAGGACTGGGCATTCTCCTCCTGGCCTACAAGGAAACACCTCCAGGGCAGGAGCCCTTTCCCTGATGACCGGCCAACGCCCGCAGCCAGCTGCAAAATGCCTACTTCAGGAGCTCTGCATGGAAAGGAAAGGTTGTGAGAGGGAGAGCAGCTCCAAAGGGAGCTACAGAAAGGACGGATGTGTGCTGGGAAGCATCAGAAGGCTCGAGACCACGTTCCTGTGGCAAATGCTATTTTGAAGGTGTCACATCGAGATGGGAATTGATGCAGGTATTAAACACAGCTATTTTATAAACCTAAATCCCGTAAATTAAATGAAAACTTGAGGCCAGAACACAGAACTGGAGGCAGGATTGGGCCAAAGGCCATTCTTTTTCATAAGCACTGCCCTCTGAGAAGGCAGCTGTGTCACGAAGCCCCCCGTGAGACAGCTAACGCGGACCAAGAGCAGCAGTGACGGGTTATTTTTTGCTGGAAGTAATCTCATCACCGAGCTCTGACACGGGTTTGAAAATCCATTCAGATCCCAGAAGCTCGACTGCAAAACAATTCGACCTGCGGGAAGAAACTCATCCCCTGTATGCAGAGCTCACCTGGGACGCTGTGTTGAGTTCGCTCTGGTTTGTTGTGCTGAAAGGGTGCAGGGGCAGATGCCAAGTTTCAAGCACTGCCCAAACCAAAGCAAGGGCATCATTTCTTGCTGACTGCTTCGCAGTTAAACGGCTTTAACCAGGCGAGTCCCTCGAGTTGAGGGCTATCGACTTCCTGCAGCGACACCACAGGAGCCCAACGTGAGCATGATTCAGGCTCTCCTTTTGCCTGAGCATGAGGCACGGACATTACAGCAGAAATGCAGCTCAGCAGGCTGCAGGATGCTGGGTACCAGAAACTCCGCTCGCTGCAGTCTCAGGCAAAGCATGGGAAGGGAGAGCCCAGAGGGACAGCCTCTAAGATGTGGTTGCAGCACCCACAGCTGGCCTAAATTTCACTCCCCACCAGCAAACAGCTCCTTTCTCACAGCTGCCTGCTGCTAGCGAGTGCTTCCACCCGCCCCAGAGCAGCAAAGGGGCATGCAATATTAATAGCATCCATGAGAAAATTATGAGCCCACATCAAAGCGCTGGAAGTTGTTTTTATGACGTTCGGTTTTAAATCTAAGTGCAAAGGGAAAGGTATTGCACTCGGCTGTGCATGTTTAGAGGACTTCTTTTACGCTGTGATTCTGCAGTTTGCAAACACAGGCGGGTCCAGGACGACCCTTTAAGGACCGGGGAAAGCTGCTTTCAGCCGGAACTCAGCAAATCACAAGTTGCACTAAGAAACCAAAATCAGTGCTGCTCTGAAAGTTGTGCTGGGAAGTTGTGCTGGGAACGGGTTTTACCTACAGCACGGTCAGTCCTTGCAAGCCGGGCCCAACAATTCTGCCAGAATTAAGCAGAAGCCAGCCAAGAATTAAGCAGGAAGCAGCACGAGCTCACTCGCTGGGGTCTTTCTAATAACAGGCAGTGACAGAAGAACGCAGTGAATTAATCTCGTTTGGAAATTTCCCCTCCTCCATTAAAACGTTCGGACACTGGGCAAAACTCTACAGAGCCCGGCTCACCAACAGAGGCAGCGCAGCTGAAACGTGGACAAAACTGGTGTCAGCGATGCACTCTGTGGGAAGACTCCTGGATTTTGGGACACAATAAGCTGGGGATGACTGTAAGGCACAAAATATTACTGGAACGATACGGTGGCTGTTACTGGTGTCTCCAGTGCCTGGAGCAGGGACTGCTCGGGCACTGCTGAGTCTCTGCGTAGGGCACGGCCCCATCCAGGCTCTTCTGCTTGCTCTACAAACCAGACACACGTTTGTTTTGATGGCCGTAAAGGCACGTGAGTGCAGAACCATGCCCACAGAAACATGTCCTGCATGGTGTCTGCCATAGTCCTGTCCTGCTGACAGCTACAGGAGCCCCCCTCCAGCTTTAGGACACGTGCTCTACCACGGCAATGCTCCGAGCTGCCAAAAAGTATTGCACTGCAGCAACCACCCATCAAGGCTTCACGATTCCAGATGCGTTCCTGTGACAGCTCCCTCGCTGTAACATCCACCCACGGTGAGGGCCTGGCATCTTTTTATGCAGTTTGCGGAGCCCCTATAACCTGATCGCTCAACTTCCTTGTTCGTCCTTATCTTCAAGAGACCTCGGAGCTGCACAGCAACTCAGGGGCTATTTCCTTGGAGCAGGTGAAAGATGTTACCAGCCACTACGACGTCTGCTCTGCCTTCTCTGCTCAGGCACCCGCTTTCCTCCTGACCCGAGCCCTGTCCTCTACCTGCTGGCCGGGCAGACAGACGGGAGCAGGGCCAGTCCCGCCTCACGCACGCGCAGCCTCCCCGCCTTGGCTGGCGCTCAGGGCAGACAGTTTGAAATTACATCAGTGGCATCTCGATGGGGTTGAGGTGGCAGCACCTCGGGTTACACGGCCCCACAGGGCTGGGACGGACCCGCCGGGTGGCCGAGCACAGCCCCTGCCGCCCAGGCAGCCGCGCCACCTCACCCTAAACCAAGCGAAGAGTTAGGAAGCAGAGCTCCTCGGGCACACCTCGGGCTGGCCACGGATGCTACCCTGTGGTGTAAATTGACCCCGGAAAAAGCACGCGGACACGTCCACGACAAATTAGAAGCTGCGGGAAGCAGGGAGGCACCTCAGTCCCACGGGTCGGGCAGCAGGGCCGGGGCTGCCGCCAGCTCCCTGCTGCCCCGTCCCAGCCCCAGCGGCACGGCTCCACCTCGCAGCTCCCTCTGGGCTGACACCGGGATAATGACACGGTCCTTCCTTTGCAGATGGCTTTTAGCTCGACAGACAAGAAGAAGGATGCAAAAACTTACTATTTTTATCCACTCAATCTCCTCGGCAGGTTTTTAAAGCCCGTTTAGAAGCCCTCCTTTGCAATTCAGCCGGCGGATAATTTGCTACCTGCATCTCTGTAAAGTTTAACCTGTCAGAGCCTGGCAGAGGTGTAATTTCATCCCCAGGCTCTTCTGACTTGAGACTCGGGAGCTTCGCTTTGTGGATAAAGTATCAAAGCAATAGCTCTGCGAGACAACAGCCCTTCGCATCTCACAACCCATGCATTATTCTCTCTAAACATAGTTTAACAGGCCAGAATCGGAACTTGTGCTCTCCCCTCATCTCTCCTCCCCCCATGCACACTTGAAGAGAGAACAAACACAGATAAGAGTAGGAGATGGAGACACAGACAGAGAGGATGGTTTATCCCACAGGCAGAGGATTACTGCATCATGATGCAATGACCTTGTTCAGGAAAGAAAAAGGTTACCTACATGTAGAAATACCGGCTCCATTCCAGAGCAGGGCCAAACAACATCCATTTAAAGATATGCTGAAGAAAACAGAAAACACTTGGCCAGCGAACTGGAGAGAAAAAGCCAACTTCAGCCCAGCTGGTCTGGATATAACCTCTGTCCAGCTACACGCAGAGCGCTGACCCAAACACGCAGCAGTGCTGCTGTGCAGGTGAGCAGGCAGGGGAAGGAGACGCCCTTCTGCTTTCTGCAGGTTTCCATCTCTAAACACCCAGGAGCCCCCCTCTGCTCCCTACAAAGGTGCAGGCAAAACCAGACATTTTTGTGTTTCATTTCTGGTGCAAAATGCTGCGGAGACAACCTGAGAGTTTGCCCCAGGACTTTCCATCTGCACGCTCTGGGAATGTTTTCTTCCCCCATAGACGGGCTGGGGGGAGGAAGGCCACATGCTGCCCACACGAGGCAATCTCATGGAAGAATACCTCGAGGCCAGGCTTGTTTTTCCTCTGTTTGGACAGCATTTAGCACAGCAAAGCCCCGGCCATGAATAAAACGCCAAGGCTGACTAGTCACATGTATGACTACAGGATCCCCAAAGTAACTTGTTTATAATGTATTTTCAAATGCTACATGAAAATAATACGTGTGGTCTTCACAAAGCATTGTGCAGAACACCAACGTCTCACTGCTGGGCATTTATCCCTCACTGTTGTTCTCCTGCTAAGGTGAAGTGTATGTTATTAAAGTCAATATTTACCAACAGATACCGGAGTCGTGTAAGTAATACAGTCCTTCCATGTAAAGCTATGCTTCCAACAGGAAATAAAAGGCATTTGGCAAGTCTTAGACTGCCAAGGGCAACTGCTACATGTCCTGTTTCCAGGACAAGAAAGCCCTCCAGTTACCCCAGATCCTTCCAGCGGTGAATGCTGAGCTTGTCTGGTAAGTTTTCCGAGCCCACTGGAAATCCTACAGCAGACACAGAAAGCTCTGAGTCTGAATTGGCACCAGATGCTTTAGAAAACAAGTGAATTTCGTTTTGCTACAGAAGTAGGAGAAGGCCAAAATGCTTTATTTGTCAGGACAGGAACAGTCACTCCTCTGAGAACACGAATGTTCTGCTGAAGTTATTACAAAACGAGCCTCTTCCACGGAAATCCTGTGCCAAGCGCCAGCTTAGAGTGCCCTCTATGCCTGTATGCAACAAGAAATGTATTTTCTACAGCTGATAACAGCAATGACAGCCTTAAGACTCGAGCACGAGCACAATCTGCAGCAAATCCCAGCCTTTCAGGGAGAAGCCTACAATGGCTCCCCAGTAGCTCAAAGGCTCCGTACAAAGGCCAACTCCGTATCAAGCAGCTACTGCAGTGTTTCCCCTCAATCAACCCAGGAAAAGTGCATTAGCCATACATCAAAACTGCATTGCAGCTAAAGCTGCCAATTACTTATGGCAAAACGGGAGGCTGATTCATTTGACTGTATGTGGGCCTTGGCTGGAGTTTTCCCAAAATGCTACAAGAGAAGAGACAAACCTCAGTGAGCCTCCCCCTCATTCCCACCCCTTCCTCCCCCCCAAACCGCAGCCACTGTGCTCGCACACATCGACGTTTCCTGGAGGCTTCTCTCTCCAAACTACTCCTCTTCTAAATACAGACCAAACGCGCAGCGACTCAAAACACATTTGCATATGAGATGTATGCACGCAGGGACACCTCTCCCAGACACGTACCAGGGAAAGACCAAATTTCTGCTGCTCACAAGCACGAGCACCTCCCAGTCCCTTGCGTTTAACGCCGGGCAGGTGCCGAGGAGCAGTGCCGCAGGCCTCTCCTTCAGGTACAGCCCTGGGGCAGCGGGCTCCGCTGGCGCTGCGAGATGGAAATGCCAGGGCTCTGCGTTGGAAAAGGCCAGGAACTCCACCCCAAGCTGTCTGCGTGCAGTGGTGTGGACCCACAGTTATTTCAGCGCCCACAGGCCTCGGTCTGCAAGCTCCGCGTCGTGCCAACGCGCTGTTCCCCTCAGTTGGGTCAGAACACAAAACCCGAGTCACACGAGTCACTTCTGCTGCTCACCGGTACCTTTATTTGCTCTGCCAGCTCCCTGCTGACGGCTGTGGCCATCTGACTTCACCCCTGGTGTTGCAGCTACCGTGGGGAGCCGTGGACCACCAGCGGCAGGGCCTGTCCTCAGCAGCACGCCTGAGGCAGCCCCGTGAGCAGCCAGCCCCTGCCGAGCACACCGGTGCTGTTATCCCAGAGCTGACTAGCCATTCAATGGAAACCTTTAAAACATCTTTTACTAAAAACTTGCTTTGGGATCCTCTCTCTGCAAGCGCAGGGAAAGCCTGAGGCACGCACCCGCTGCGCGCTGACCTCTGGCACCACCGCTTGGAGCACAGCGAGCGCGCGGGGAGGGAGCGTGGCCAGCTCCGACCACCCCTTCTGCAGCAAAGGAACCAGCACTCGGGGCATGGGCAGCTCCACAGAGCTCCCCGTAGGGTCTCCCCAGCCCTGCAGGGCAGATCTGAGCATACCTGCAAGGAGTTTCCTGCCTGATGAACCCACCAACCGAAGCCATGAGTCTAATGCGAGCTTATATGCCAAAGGCTACCAGAATATGCAAGGACATCATTTTTCCCTCTCCTTGCCCCAAATTAAGTCTTACTGCGTGTTGACTTTGGGATTACGTTCACTAGATACTTGGCCCAGGACACGCAGGTGGCTGTAACTCACTAAGTCCTGCCCTGGCTCACAAGGACGTTCAGAAGCGCTCCAACAGCCGCGTTCCTCACAGGGAGAGCGCCCTGCACGCTGACTGAAAACAACGCCAACAGCATGAAACAACAAAAACACTCGAGGAACAGGTAACTAACCTCTAGCATCACTACGGGACTAAAGAGAGAAATACCACACCGAAACTTGGAACGGGAAACCACCTCAGCCCCCAGCTCCTACTGCTCCCCCTCACCATGGGAAGGAGCCCGGCACCGACCCCGGCCACCCGCAGCGCTCTGCGCACCGGAGGAGAGGACGGGGCACGCCACGAGGAGCGAGCTGCTCAAAAGCTGCTGCCAGCATTACGGATCGTGGTTGCAGGAAGGAAGTGATCCCTAATGAGACGCTTTGGAGACATTTGTCATTGGTGTCACAGATGAGGGAGACCCTGCGTTCCTGTAGTGCAGGCAGGAGGGAGACTGACAGAGCACGGAAGAGCACAGGGCGGTGTGGGGCGGGATGTGGGGCAGAAACAAAAGGAGACTCTTCCCTCGGGTTGCTAGTCCAGAGACTTTCAAATTGTAGCCCACCTCAGTGTTTCACACACGCTACAAAATGCAAGCCAGGTGCCTTCTCAGCAATAAGCTAAACAGGAAGCAAATTCTGGCTGCTGTAGTCTTTTTTTCTTGCTAGAAATCTCACCTCTTCCCAACTTGAGTTCCCAGACCCTCTGCAATGAAAAGGGGAGAGCAACAGCACAGCATGGCTAACAGAGACCATATCTGGAGGAAATAAATAACTGGGATGCCAACCTGAGCTGGCTAGGCTGACTAAAAAGATCAAACGAGGGTGTAAGCAGCTCTTTTCTGGAGCAGGCAGGCATCGTTTCAGTTGTTGAAATATTCATGCCCCAACAGGAGCTGTGGTATCGGTGTCTGTCCCTGATACAAACAAACCTGAGCTCAAAGCATGACAATCTGTGTTGAGCAGAGCGGAATCACAATTAAAGGCACTTTCCAAGCCTCCATTTCTGCAAGCACACATTTGACAGCTTTTCTGGTGACACTACAAGTGCATCCCAAATCCAAGTCCGTAATCTCTTGCCCGTGATGGTAGGAGACATCAAAACCAACGTTAGCAAGTGCCCAGGATTTCAGCTGTGCGACTTCCATTGCTCCCTCCCAGGCTCACTGCACACCAGCAGCCCCACGTGGCGTCTGGGGAGGGGCTGGGCACACCTGATAAACACGAGCTGGCATCTGGGCACTGCAGGACGAAGCAAAATCCTCCGCAGGGAAGCGCTGGGAAATGGCTCATCTAGAGGATTTTCTCCCTCACAGGAGGGAATAGAGGAGGAGGAGGCAGAGCAAGGAAAACACGAGGCCTTTCACAGCCCTCGAGAGAAGTACTTTGCAGTGCCCTTCCCAACTAAGGCGCAGGCACCAATTTCTGTGGTGTTGAAATGGTGGATTCATCACGGGGCATCCATGGCAGCACAGAAGGGACGCTGCGATGCGGTGCCTCACAGGAGGGCAAACTGCACCTGCAGTGAGCTGATCAACGCACGCCTATCACCAGCACACACACATGGTATCCCTTGCTGAAGTCGAGGGCTTTGCTTCCCTGTCTCTGAGAAAGCACATTTTTGCTCTTGGGATTACAAAGAAGCTCTTCAACTTCCTCCCCAAAACGTCCTGAACACAGTGGTGAAGATATCACGGGATCCAAATTGCCTTCATTTGCTTCTGCTGGCGAGGAAAACGCACACAAGACCGGGGCAGAGGAGGTGTATCCAACCTCAGCTTTGCCATTTCCCCTCATCCCAAACCTCAGGCAGGGCTACAGGGCAGTGTCCTGCACCAGCTCTGCCACGTGGAGAACTCCGGGGCAGAGCAGCACTTCGCTCTGGATCCGGCAAGAATCAGTTGTGTCTGTCAACACGTCACTAGGTAGACAACTGACGATAAAAAACATCAGGAAATGAGATAATTGAACGTGTAACAATGCCATCTGACCCTTGCAGGCACAGCTCTGCTAGCTGGGGACGTGAGAGCTCCCCACCGAGACCCCGGCTGATGGGACTGACCACACGGACGCCGTGCAGCGACCCCATGGCACGGGGAACCACCTGGCACGTCCCACGCTGCCACCTTGCAGCCCGTTCCCCGCCTCAGGACAGCCCCAAGGCCAGGGGTTGTGCCAGAGCGAACTTTCCCTGCCCGAGGCACCGTGCCACCTGGGGGTGCCTTTGCTGCCCCCAGCAGAGCACACCCCACTGTGCTGTCAGCTGCACGCAGCCGCAGCTGCTGACGTTCACCCTGTCATTGATCGCACCTGGAAAAGATCTCCAAAACTCAAAGCACTGAGACAAAGCACTAACGAGCCACAGACACATCCATCCTTATGTTGCTCGTATTTTTTCCAACACACAATTAGCCCCAGGAGCAGGAGGCACACCAATGACAGCGGGTCTGAGACAAGCATCTCCACCTGCCCAGGCCCGAGGATGCCCGCTGTGTAGCACAGCAAGGAGCAGAAGTTAGTGCTCAAAGCAGGTAGGCACAGACCAAAAGCCTTGTTAACGTCCCAAAGTCACAGGGAGCCCACTCAGAGCAGGACTGGAAGGCAAATCTGGCAACACGTCCCCCACAGGGAGCTCTGTGCAGCTGTAGCTGAAACAAAGGAGCCGAAGGCAGATCTGAGAGGCCTCCAGCTTCCAGGAGGAGTTTGACCCCAGCTCACCATCAGCTCCAGGAACACTTGGATCCAGGGTCACCACTGAACCACTGAAGGAAAAAGAGGAAGCTTCTAGGCAGAGGAAACAGCACCTGCAACAGGACCACCACCAAGCAGGCAGGCCAGGAACCAGCTGGGGTGGGCAGCACCCTACAGGGCCGAAGCGCTCTCACCTGTGCCTCGCCAAGAAATACTGGGGGTAGAGGAAGATGACCTCACGCCAAGTTTTTTCTAGGCTGTGCGAGATGAAGTCCTCCACTACAGCCAACAGCAGAACACTCACCAGCCTCAGTGGGACCGGGATTTCACCCAGCCTCACGGGGCTTGCTGGTGCCGAGGGCACGAAGCCTGTGCCAGCCACACCACGAGGCCGTGCTGCGGCCCCGAGGGGAGCGCGGTGCCCGGGACAGCCGGAGCAGCTCGCCCCGGGCAATGCCTCCCACAGCTGCGTCCTGGGCTGTTGCTGCGAGCGGTGGCCTACGAGCCGGGAAACTTAATCCTGTAACGGGAGCTCAGGGCTCGCAGCAGCTCCTCAGACTCACTTGGAGTTATCCGGAGCCACTTGGGGAAGAGGCGCCGTGCGCGTGGGTCGGGGCGCAGAGACACAGCCGTGCAGCCAGCACCCACCGCACTTCCTCTGCCTGGTCCTGTGCCCGGGGAGGCCTCGAGCATCCCATCCCATCCCATCCCATCCCATCCCATCCCATCCCATCCCATCCCATCCCATCCCATCCCATCCCATGACCTCGTGGCGGGCTCCGTGCACAGCCCATGTCCCGGCTCACTGGGCTCCAGCAGCTGTAACCCCATCCCGCAGCCACCCCAAATTCCTGCTCGTGGCTCCCCACCGGGCACCCGCTGCCCAAACCCCCTGGAGACTCCCCCACCGCCAGGCTGGGGCCGAGCTGCTGGGAGGCCTCCGCTGCCCACTGCCCTCCTTCACGGCCCCTGAGGGGCTGCCCCCGGCCCCCTCGGCCCCGGGAGAAGGTGGGGGGTGGGCACGGGGGTGGGGGAGGAGGAGGAGGAGCAGGGGGGGCTCTGGCCTCGTCCTGCCGGGCCGCAGCCTGTCCCCGGGCCGGGCGGGGAGCCCCCAGCCCCAGCCCAGCCCCAGCCGGGGGGGGCACAGCCGGGAGGCCTCCAGCGGAGGCAGCTGGGGGCCGCGATCGCTCCGCAGCCTCCTCCCAGGGCGAGCGCAGCGGATAAAAAAAAATAAATAAAAATCATCATCATAATAATAAAAAAAGGGGAAAATAATAATAATAATAATAATAATAAATCAATGATTTCAGCGCAGCCCCCGCCCCAGCACAGGTGTCACCGGCCCGGCCCGCCCCGCGGGGTGCCGCCGTTACCTGCTGCCACCGCCGTCATGCTGCTGGCGCTGCTGGCGCTGCTGGCACTGCTGGTACTGGTGATACTGGCGGTACTGGTGATACTGGTGCCGCTGCCCCCGCTCCTCCCGGCCCGGCCCCGCCGCCCCCTCCCCTCCCCTCCCCTCCCCTCCCGCCGCAGCCCATCTGCCGCGCGCCCGGCCCGGCCCCGCGCGCCGCCGCCGCCCGCCGGCCGCCAATCGCCGCCCCCCCAGCCCCTGGCGTCACCCGCCGCCCGCCGCGCCCATTGGCTGCCCCCGCGCGGCTGCGGCGGGCCCGCGGCGGCGCGGGGGGCGCGAGCTGGCGGGGCGGGGCGGGGCGGGGAGCGGCCGGGGGGGGGGGGGGGGGCACTGGGGGCGCCCCGGCCCCGGAGCGCTGCGCCCCGCGGGCACAGGGAGCGAGCGGCAGCGCTGCGGGGAGCGGGGCGAGCACCCAGCGGGGCCGCCTGCGAGTGAGAGAGCAGGGGAGGCATCGAGCAGCCGGCACCCACCGCGGGACAGCCGCACCGCGGTGCTGAGCGGGGCTCAGCGCGGGGCCCGGGGGCCTCCCGCACGCAGCAGCAGCCCCGGAGCTGGTCCTGCAGCAGGGCCGAGCCCAGCTCCCAGCACCCAGCTCCCAGCACCCAGCTCCCAGCACCCAGCACCCAGCTCCCAGCTCCCAGCCCCCGGCTCTGCAGCCGAGGCTCCTGAGTATCCCGCAGCGGGGCCGGGGAGGGCGGCTGGCAGCCCACCCTTAAATTTGGGGGCCTGCTGTGCCCGTGCTGGCTTCCCAGCCGCTGGCTGCGGGTGAGCATCCGCGGGGAGCCGGGGCTGGTTCCTCGCCTGAGGTTCAGACCTCTCCCAGCGGCTCCGAAGGCGCCCGGTTGTCGTGACAACCTGGCTGGTGGCAGCTCCTGCTAACAGCTCCTGATAGCCACCTAACGAGGCTGTCACGGAAAGGAGCCCCTCCGCCGGAGGGCTGCAGGGAGCGTGAAGGCTTCCGAGGGAGCAGGAGAGGTGAGGGGACCAGAGGGGACCGTCTGGCAGTGCCGGAGCGGTCAACAGCCCCGCTTGGCAAGGAGCTGGGCGAGCCGGGAACCACCGGGCGGCACGGAGCGATGGCAGCGGGCCCGGCCGCCTCCAGCACCCAGGGGTCCCCAGCTGCTTGGCCACAGGGCCTGGTGCAGAGAGCCCAGCAGGGATGGAGCAGCGGCACCGCAGCGGGCCCCGAGCGGTGAAGGTGCCCGGGGTGGCGACGCAGCCTGGGGCAGGGGACACGGGGTCCAGCCACGCGCCATCTCCTCGCCCCAGGGAACTTGTTGTCCTCGTTAAATATCCTTCCCCTTGTCCTGCTTGTGGTTTTCACCCCATTCCCAGTGAACTCACAGGGCACCTACCACCGGCTGCAGTCGCCATGCGCTGGGGCTGCCCGAAACCTTCGCGGATGGTGGCCGCAGCGCGGGGAAGCTCGGCTGCCAGACTGCAGACCCAGCGACCAACCCCCAGAGGCCAATGCCCGCTCTCACTTTGAGGAATCGCTTGTGAAAAAGGCTTTCCTGTAAAAGGATGAAGAGGAGATGGGAAATACCTCTGTGGATAACTATTAATCGTACCGCCGTTATCTGTAGATAACTATCAGTCTTACAGCAAACAATTGACAGAATGTTTCCTTTATGTCATCTTTGTCTGTTTTAAAAATATGTACTGTAAACATTTGCTGAAGTCAGGGTAAGAGTTTATTAATAAAGCCTTCATATTAAGAGCAGCTGTGCTTTTAGTTTATATTTTTACCTCAAATCATATTTTTCCTACTCAAAATTAATGCTTCAGCTGTGGATTTCACTGAGATGCAATAAGAATATTAATATATGCCAATTAGATACCAATCAACTACTAAGGACTGCGTTTAATAGATACATTTCATAATGCCACGGCTACACCTCATTAAAACGTAGCTGAATTTCCACAACTTATAAACAATCTAGCGGGATCCAACCCACCTCCAGGAACCTAAAACTGCACGTGCTGCTCTCCTTCTGTGGGGCCGTGTGAGATAAAATTCAAAGCTACGACAGAGGCAGAGCTGATCGCAGGAAACAAAAACCTCTCGGGACAACGTTAGGTGCCGGGCTCACAAATCAGGCTTCTCGGAAAGGGATGGGAATGACTGCGAGGAGATCCCCGTGCTGGGTCAGGGTTTCGCAACAGGGAAGCAATAAGCGCCGATACCGCTCACGGCTGTACTCTGAAACACTGCCCGAGCTGTAATTAGCGACGTTTCTGACGAGAGGCCGGGCAGCCCAGCAGCGCTGCTCCTCCAGTTTGGGGAAGCCGAGGCAGGGAGCACTGCAGCGCTGCCTGTGCACTAACCGAGCAGTGCTGCCTCCCACAGATCCCCGCTGTCACTCCCAGCTGTTGTGCTGGTGTGTTTTTTTTTTGGAAACTGCAATTTAAATCACCCTCCGACAGGCGCAGCAGGACGAACAGCCCTACCTGAAGGCGGCTTGTGGCAGGACCCGCTGCAGCTCCCTGCAGAACCAGGGGCAGGGGTCGGGGGGATAAGCAGTGGAGCCCAGCCCCGCCTGGTTTGCCGTCAAACACCCGCCACATCACAACATTCCTCTTAACACAAGCAGAGATGACCCGTGTACCCGAGTACAAAGCCCACCAGAGGCTGATTCATGATCTGTGGGGTGACCATGGCATCGCAGCATCCCAGACCAACACACGTGGAGGTGACTTCCTAAAGGCAGGTGTGACACTGCTCGCATTTCTGAGAACTGGGATTTTGGCCTTGCTCCCCATGGCATCACGGCCTTGGCACAGAGACCCCACAAAGCTTTGGGCACACAACAAGGGCCTGGTCCAAAGGCCAGTGACATCAACAAACCCCCTAATGGTTAAGGATACCGTAAATCCCCATCTCCCTACATTTTCCCAAGAATTTCAGTCAGGCACAAAAAGAAGTTGCCCACCTCCAGGTGCACAGCAGCCCGCGGGGCCCCGTCCTTCCCAGTGACCGCAGCCCCACAGCACGGCGCCTGCCTGGGACACGCACCAGCACCACTGGCTCTGGTCAGCCTCATTGTGTAAAATCCCACAGAGAAAATGATCTCAGGGCAAGATCAGCAGAACCACTTTGAAACAGAGAAGCTTCCCAAGTCCCCCATGAGACCCCAGAGGCTCTTTAAGATGAGGACACCGCCACGTGGTGGTGACAGCCACCAATGCTACAGCCACCCAGAGCACCAGCTGCGGGGCCTCGGGTCTGGGGAGCATCCCCGTGAGCCCCAAATTTCCCTGGAGCCACAAGCTTGTATCCAAGCAAATATAATCCAAGCAAAAAAAATTGTTCGTATATGCAAACCATTCTTGCAGCTCAGGCATCATCCCATGGTAATCCAGCCACAGTCTCCAAGCCTGTGCTGACTTACCTCTGGCTGGCCTGTAGCCAGACTGATTTGCACCCCGAAGATATCCCAGACCCTCAGCTACAGTGCCACAGCATCTCCACATGGGAGGGTCTGAATGATTCCTTCAAAGCAGGTGGGACCGCTGAGGCTGCTTTCATTTTGCTGGTTCCTTCTCCTGTCCCCGGAAATCAGGATCTGGTTTCTCTTCTGTGTGGTTTCTCCTGCTCATTCAGCTCTCTCTCGAAGATCCACTTTCCCCACAACTGTTGTGAATCTGAGAATTAATCTCATACGAGATCAGTTCCTGCTGAGGAATAAGATTAATCTTCCTAGGAGCGCAATACAGAGTTATTGCTGGTGATGTGGTTACAGTGGTTCCATATATGGATTATTCTGCACTTATCAATCTTCCTTAGCTCCAAATAAGACATCCCTATTTGCTCAGACCTCCAGTCGAGGAGCACAGACAGGCCTGGTTCTGAGTGTATTCACCCATGTTTTGCTCTCATACCATCAGTGGAGTTATTGCTGATTAACTCTGAGGACAATCAGGGCCAAGGCCAACAACTCTGTTTCTTTTTTTGTCCCGTAACTGTACCACAGAACAGGAACAGGAGTGGCACATACCTAATAATCTCAGGAAGCTCTTGTTTCACAGCTGTGACAAGCCCACTGATGTCAGTGGAGCTCCACCACGGGTGGATTTGAGCAAAGTCACTACGGATGGCGAGCACAGGGCGCTGTGTGGCAGCCTGTGAGTACTGGAGATGCCAGGTTACTGACGCGGTGCAGTGCAAAGGTACCACAGGCATCCAGACAGCATCAGTCCAGAAGGGCTAGAGACGAGCAAGGTCTTTATGTGGTTCCCACTCCACAAACAAAGACTGGATTGCCTGGAGAACACCCCATGACAGCTACATGTCACAGCCATGCCTGTTCAGGGCAGCGTCCTTCCAGCAGCTGGAAGACTGGAGACAAGGGCTGTCTGTGGTCTTAAAGCACTTCCACAGCAGGACGTTAGGCTGAAGCCTCAAAATGAGATCAAGCATGCTGGAGAATGTGTGTCTTGACTTCGAAAATACCTTTCCTGAGCCTGCTGGGGTTGTGACCTGCAATGTTAACAGGTGGGAACCTCTCCAACTGCTGACCAGGCCAAGTACTTGCCATTGAGCTAAAGAACCGACGGCTCCAGGCTATAGCAGACAGACATCAACTCCACTATCTAAGGAGCATCTCTTATCTTTGGTGTACCTAAAGTCAGCTAGAGCAGCAGGACTGACACCACCTGGGTGATACAAACAATTTGTCAGGAACTAGAAAAAGGACTTTGAGCTTTATGAGATCACCACATAACAATAGTAAACGCAAAACATGCCAGACACAAACCGACATGTACAGAGAGGAATCACCAGAGCCTGAATCAGCCTTGCCTCCAACATGCCCTCAGTGTGGTTACTTTTTTAGGGGAGAGAACCCTTTCACCATTCTCATCGCTGTCTGTGAGCCCTTCCAGCACCCTCCTTGCTTTTTTCCCCTGCAACACGGCACAGCCTGCGGCTCACCACGGGCACAGCCAGTAAGATGTGAGTGCTGAGAGATCTGTTCACACCAAGAGGTACTGTGCTACAATTTGTCCCCAAACCTAGGGTTGTGCTTGGCCATAAGGAGAACTCCATAACCCAAAGGCTGGCAGCCCAGCCAAGCAACTGTGCAGGTACACACACCATGGAGAAGTTTATTCCATAGATTTATCTTTCAAGGCACCAAACAAGTCAAGGTCTGCTTTGATATGGCACAGCAGGACCAAGCATTGGCTTGAAGACACAAGGCCACCAGCCCAGAGGAAATTTCTTATGGTAAGTTCGAAGAGGAGCATGAGTTTTCTAGCAAAATAAAGTCGGGCTTTTCTCCTAGAGATAATGCCTTGCCAACTACAAAACATCCCAGGGTTGACAAGTCTTATCTCAAGAGTGGAAGAATTGTGAAGCCCCAGATTAACAAGCGGTACGTTCAGCGAAAGGTGTGCTCATGAGAGCCTAGAGCCAAGATGAAGCACAGGGAGGGGGTGAGACCTGCCTTGGATTTGAGAGCCTTCAGGGACCATCTTCGTTAGCCTCAAGCACACGTAACTTTAGCTTGAACCTACAGGATGAGAGAACATGTAAGTTAGGGCAAATGTAGCAGTTTTGTTCTCCACCCAGTTCAGACTGACACCAAATATAAAAAGCAATGATGTTTCCAGAATCGTGAACAAGACCTTTCGACCAGCGTCACTCAGGTTCACAGAGCCCGGCAGCGCAGGAAGCCCACACCTCAGCCCCCGTCTCTGGCTGGGAAGCGGGATGCTCAGGGAACACAGCCAGGCTTATTAATCTGCTGCTTAAAGGTGTCACCTAAGCAGAAGCTGGGATCAGGAAGAAATCCCCAGCTGACATTAAAATGTTAAACTCAATGGCATGAATCCAATTATTATTTTTATTGGAATTGCTAATAGGCAGCATGGCACTGGAGGGTCAGACTTCCAAGATAAGTGGGGGACATCGCTGCCCCTGGGGACAGGGACCGGGCAAGGCTTTCGAGCCGCGCTGTGCTGGCCCAGGGTCCCCTTTTGACCCCCAGCCGGTGACACCCCGGTGGTCGAGATGCTCCAGGAGGGTCAGGGAATGCCAGCAGGGTGACAGAGGCTGGGTGCTCTCACAGAGCTCACGGCTACAAACCTGCACGGGCTCCCTGACCTCGCATCCTCCGTGAGGTATTTCTGCCTTCTGCTACACAAGAAACCCCAAGGGAGCTGTGGTGTGTGGCGACCCCAGCACAAATGGAGAAGCCATCTTCTGTCAGCAAGTGGATTGCTCCCTGAAGAAGTCTCGCAGCAGGCATCCACCCCTGCAGGCTGTGCGTGCAGCCCCTGTACCAGGACTGCCTCCCCTGTCAGGGAAGTACCCGAGCAGGTAGCTGAGAAGCTCCCCTGCCAGGCTCTGCACGGATATGTCATAAACCTCCCTCCCCAAAAACCCTTCACTGCATGAGAGAAAAATGACTGGGGTGTGTTGACAGCCTTCAACTAACTGAACATCACTTTGTGAAGAGTTACAGGGACCCGATCCAGCCAAGAACAATCACCCCTAAAATAGAAATTACAATTAAATGCCTGCACTGTGTTGTTGCACGAACCAGAAAGCAGCACGCTTCACTGGAGCACCCGCTCTGCCTCTGCGCCACCTTCCCTGACAGCCTCGCCTAACTGAACAACAGGGGCCCGGCAGGATGGGGTCACCACACTCGGGACCCATCTCCCTGCTCTCAGCAGCAGGTGAGCTCCGTACCAACAAGCCTTACAGCGAGAGGCACTGTCCCGTAGCAAGGCTGCCGGCACAGAGGGACAGAGCCAGCGGCCAGTACCGGGTTTGGCAGCACCCCAGCTGCTCTCCTGATGCTGTGTCCACTCGGGACTCCAGCTGACAGCAGGCAGAGGAATGCAATAGGTGATTCTGTGACATTCCTCCTGTTTACATCGGTTTAAGGCTCCTGCCCTCCCTGCTGCCCGCGTTGCTTACTGTGCACCCGCCAGCCTGCATGCCAGCCCAGCCTGCCTCTGGCTTACTGCGGGACCCAGGCTCTCATGCTTCAGCGCATCCTTGCAGTCAAAACAAGATGTTTGTTCACATGTATTTTTAATCTTGTTGCTACCCTGGCTTCTTCCCATTAGCTGTCTCGCACAGCCGCCGGTTCACACCAGGGAAACGGGCCAATTACCCTGCACAGCCCCAGGGAGAGCTCCCGCTCAGGGAGGCGATGGGTGCTCGCCCCAGCAGGAACAGCTGCTGTCCCACGGCGAGGGCAGCAAATGCCTGAACTTTAAAGTCTCAGCAAAGCAGGCAAGAAAATGCCAGATCCAGCCCTCCTCATCGGGGGAGAGAAGCACCATCCCTCTGGCAAGCGCTGCCTGGGCCACACTGCAGGTGGCAGGTGAGGAGCCGCTGCTGGAGGGGAGCTCCTGGGGCAGAGCTTGGGGCCGAGCGGTGCTGGGCAGCCCCAGGGCACTCTCACTCCTTACAGCAGGGTGTGAGGCAGCTCGCAGCTGGTAGGTGGAGACCTGCACTGCCAAGCAGGACCGTTTGGTGGGTAAGCACCCAGCACCACCGTTTCAGCTGACATTAACTTGGGCTGAAGGTCCCGAGGGAGGACCTTCACCGAGCCCAGCCACCCTGACCTGGATGTCACGCAGGCAGCCCCCTGCCCCGGCGCCAGGCAGGCACACCAAGCCCGGGCTGCAGCCGGAGGCACAGAAGGTGGTAAGTGACGGGTGGCGTGGCTTCAAACTAAGCTAAAAGCTCTCTGCTTTTCTGCACAGGCAGACCCAGTCTCTGCTCCTCTGAACTTGTCACCGTGCGGGACATGGGCTCTACCCCCCAGAGAGAACCGATCTGCCAGCATCTGCAGCAAAGGAAAGGTCTGGTCCCTTCACCACCTGCCTCCTCTAAGCCCTGCACCTGCAAAATGCATTTTCACACCCAATGCCCCGCGCAGCCTCTGTGCTGTCCTTGGTGTTGCGCAGCAGCCGTGCTCCTTCCGAACAACGCGTGGCCCAGGACAGCCAGACGGCACGCACGGCGAGTTACAGCTGTGAGCAAAGTGTCTGGACAACTGCTGTGGCAAAAGGGACTGGCATGGCTTCCCGCTACGGCTGCCAGTCACCTTCTGGTAGCACAGCGAATCCCTGATCACCTGCTCTCACCAGAGCCGGGCAGGAGCTTTGCAGCCTTTGCTTTTGCCTCACCAATCATTCCCGGGCTGACAAGCCCCGCAGACTGGGAACAGATTGCTCTCGTGGCTCAGAAATAGAGCCCATACCTTGCCTTCACTGCTGCAGACGTGCCCTCAGATGGCCCGTGATGCCATTTTTGTCTCCTAGTGGAAGCTGAATGTCACCGCTCTCCCCGACTGCTGGCACAACGAGGCCCGGCCCCAGCCGCTCGCAGCACCACAGGAAAAAGCACCTCGGGGTTGAGAGCTTTAGAGCTCTTTTGGTTGGGGTTCAGAAAGGCAACCCCCAAAGTGACACAGCCCTCACGTAATGTAGGAATTTTCCTCCCTCTGTTGCCTCCAAAGCCGTGAAACCAAGATGCACCCAGGTGGGCTGCGGCCCTGCAGGGGCACAGCTCGGGTGCCATCCACACCCGGCCTCTCCCCACACCTCCCCTGGGGGTGCTGGCCCACAGGCAGCTCCTGGCAGCTCCCCACGAGCTGCCCGAGCTTTGCACAAGTAAGGCGAGGAGAACAAACAAGGCGAGGAGATCGCTGGCCCGAAGGCCGGCTGCTTGCTGCACCTCTGCCTACCTGCTGGCAGCCACGGGCACGGATTCAGTACGCGAGTGCACTTTTTGCTGCACATGCCCAAACGAAGTGATGGAGGCCCTGCAAAACCCAGAGACAGTGCTGTGTATTCAGGAGTGCCATCTGCTGGCACCTTCTCCTTAATTAACCTTTACGAAGCCACCTGGGGGGGCACGGAGCTCTCCAGCCACCACGCACGCCGGCACCGCTGGCTCCTGCCAGAGGCCAACAGGGAAAGGAGAGCTCCGATTTTCCACGATGCTTCTGTGACCTGGATAAGCAGAGTTAAATGCATAAATATATATACGTGCCTCCAGCATATACACTGGTTTCTTCCTCAGAAGTCCATCTGAGCCCCTGAAACCTCACTTTCTATGGTCTGCAGCTGCAAAGAAGATTTCAGGACTCGGATGCCCAGATAACCTTGCAGGCGGTGCTGACAGCCAGGAGGGGCTGTGCCATGACTGATCGCACACCTATCACCACGGCTGCACAATAGCCATCGGGAGGACAGCCATCGGTATTTATAATTTAGCCAGTTTTTCGGGGAGAGAGAAGCAAAGGGATCCCAGATCTGCACAGCTTGCACCACAGACTATTTCCTTAAGCGAGCAGAAGTCAAAAACCATTTGCAGGCCTCATTGCTTATTCTGCTCCCCTCAAATGGGGAGGAGACCAGCAGAGCCCATGAGCCTAACGAGCTCAGCCCACCGAAGGAGAGCCCTGTAGCACCTGTCCTCGTCAGGGCAATAATTGCACTCGTGAGGGCTTTGTGAAAGAAGCCTGGCAAAATGAGAGAAGCTGGCAGCAGTGGGAACATGCCAATCTCAGCGACAAGGCTGACAGACGAAGGCTGCTGGGAGATGAGGAGCACAGGACTGGAGCACAGAGGATGAAACACATCCAAAAGCGCACCCAAAACATGCTCAGATGGAGAAGGTCTCCTTGACACAGGCGCTGGAAAGAGCAGAGCCACTTTATCGCTGAGCCACATGGGCTTAGGATTTGTGTTCTCTTTCCACGACTGTCCTTGACAGGGCGCCAAACTCATCCTTCTACGCTTGCAATTAACACCCTGTAGGGCAAGCTCTTCTTATTTTCTTGTACAGACACAGGCATTAACCTTCCTTGAGATCACAGCACCCGGCGCACCTCTGCTTTCCCTTCTGTCCTCTCCCCATTTGGTAGCCTCCTCCTGTTTGTTTTCTCACCTTCAGCAACCTTTTATTTGGAGCCAGAAACCGATACTCATCCTGCAGAGAGCCACCTAAAGCAGGAGGCCTAGATCCTAAACTCTCCCAGGTAGGCATCTGCACACTCCTGATGATAAAAGTGACCAAATGTCACTACCAGGCTGCAGTGCTGCTGGGATGCTTGCTCTTGAAGAAGGGCAAGGTCCAACTGCACAGAGATAGCAAAGAGATAACAGAAGAGAACTCAAAGTCTGGATAATTCATAGTGCAGAGAGCACTCAGGAAGCCTCAGTGCCTGAGGTTTGGTACTGGGAAGGTGAAGATGCATCTCAAACACTGTATGTACCTCTGCAGCAAAAAATCCTGAAATAAGTGGGCGTTTGAGTCTTTCATTATTATTTATTTTAAACAGAAGCAGGGGGAGCAACACAACAATGGCTGGAAAGAAGAACTACACCACTACCGCGATAACTTCCTACGGGAAGCGCTGGGTTCTCTCTGGGTAACAGCCTGTGGTCTGTGTGACACGGGAGGTCAGACTGCTGGGTTGGAACTGGCCCATCCTTTTGGGAACAGGGCTGCCACAGGGGAGCTGGAGGCTGAGAAGTGGCAGCCAAAGCACCAGCAGGACACAGCAGGGCCAGCTTCCCATCGCCTGGGATCGCGGCACCACTGAGTGAGCACTTTAGGAGGCAGAATATTGACGTTGCCTACCCAGGGTTTCTCCAACAGCAACAAAAACTAAGAAGATATACAGTATGACTCATACAGGCTGCATGCAGTAAACAGATCATGAAAATAAACCATGGCAATACGCAGTTTGGGAACTCCTGTGCCATGTGTGCTGTTACTTATTCATTGTATCCCGACAGCAAGACGCTTCTGCAGCACCCTGTAGCCTAAAGCCCCACGCTTCCAAACGGTTAATTAGGGCTCCCAGTAAAGGCTGAGAAGCAAGGGAAGCATTTTCATCTCTCTCCTACAAACTAAAGCCCTACAAGTAAAACCCAAAGGGACCTGCAGAAGGTCAGCAGCGAATCAATGGCACTGTGAGAGACAGAGCTCAGAACTCCCGGCTCCCACGTTCCTTCCAGAGAGAGGAAGGTCGGTAACAAATCCCCAGAGAAATGGGAATGAGCAAGAAAATCGCAGTGTGCAGCCTGGCTGTATTCACAGGTGTGTTAATTAAATTGTGGTCTAATTAAAATACAGCCTTTGCAGCCCGCTTTTCCTCCTGGATGATGTGGGCAATGGGTGTAGGTTGCCCATCAGTTTACACCATGAGCTAGGAGATGGCTTCCACCTACAGAGAGAGGGCAACAGCCCCACGACGGGGCACGAAACCCAAAATGCTCATGGAAATCACCACTGGACATGGCTGCCTGCAACAGCAGAGGGAGAGAAAGGAAGACCCAAGACTCTTCCCAGTGCTCCTTTCCACAAAACGAAGCAGCAACCACACTCCCTCTTCTGCATCACAGGGAAGCTGGGGAAAGGAAAGCATGACTTGTGTTACGGGGGGACACAAACTGGTGCAGGCCGTGAAAACGAAATGTTAACCAAAGAGTTGGTTCCACACCCAGAACCTACCAGCTGGGAAAGCTCTGCCACAATAAAACAGGTTTTTGTCTACAGATTGCTTTCAGAGGGTGATGGTCTGCGCAGGGAAAAAGCTGAGTTTAGCTTGCTTAGCCTTCAGCAAATGGTAAGTGTTTGATCAAGAACTCACCCCCCAAACCCGCTGCTGCCACTGCCCAGGCAGAGCTGCCGGGAGCAGGCACTAGGACATCACCTCTGCAGAAGGGAGGTTTCCAGCTACCAAAGGAAGAGTCCAACCCAGCTTCTTCCTGAAAGCTGCAGCCCACAAGAGGAGGAACAGCTACAGAATGAAATACCACAGTCTCCCATGACACAATCAGTTCCTGAGTGACCAGAGGAGCTAAGGGAGAGCTAAAACTGACCCAGGGCAGAGCACAGAGGGACTGAGCCGCAGAGCCAGAGCGCCCAGGAGGTGCCCACAGCAGCTTCACCCAGGCTGCATGCCCGAGGAAATCCCTGCCAAGACAGACACCCTGCAGCCGCAGACAGTGCTGAGATACCTGGTGTTTGGCAGATGAAAAGGGGAAAAACGTCTGTAAACTCTGAAGGTAAAAGACATCACTCTCCCTTACCAACTCGGATGTATTTTTCCCTGCCTTGCCTGCCAACCATTTCAAACCAATGTCACGTTTCCTACCAAACTGTGATGCTCACACAAGGAAAGTCGAGTGAGCTGGGGCCTGAGAGACTGCCTACTGCTTTGAAAGTGAAGTTTCCAAAGGCATTGGGATAATGGAAAAGAAGGGATCGAAAGCAGTGAGGAACAAACGGAGAAACATGGTTTATACGTTCACCAGAGCTCTAAGCTTTGAAATCACATGAAAATCCCATCTTTCCTAGACTGAGTAGGAAACAGCCCAAAGGCTCCGAGGCAATTCATCCTCAATGTGACAACGCCGTCTGCAGCCAGAGCATCACATGCAGTCAGGCTGCACGTTACGAAATAAAGATCACAGAGCAAGAGGGAACGGCTCCAGCCAGGCACGTGTGAGTCTGCAGCTGCACTGCTCCCTGTCTCACCTCGCTGACGGCACGGAGCCAGCTCAGGCTGCACCCACACACAGCAGCAACCCCGAGCTTGGAGCTGCCCCCTTGCCCTGCCTGCCAGACGGGGCTCCGGGCACCTGCTGAGCCCCCCTGGCCTTCAGCGGGCAGGCAGCACTGCAGGAGTGCTCCGGCACGAGGGCCAGATGAGTCCTGACCCCGGAAAGGTCTGGTGGAAACAAAGTTCACATCCTTGGGGGCTTTTAGCAGCTTCCAGTCTGATTTCTCTTGGTTTTGCTGTCACCAATCATGAGAATTGGTGCTGGCCCCTGGCACACTTGAAGGGAAAGCCCAGCCGAAGATACACCTGGGGACTTATTCCTGAAAATACAATTTTCAGGAGTGAAATGATGCCTACCGAGCTCACCAGGAAACACTGCAAAGGGATCAGAGACAAAGAAGGCTTGTGACTGGGACAATGCAATACAGGCACGTCAGTAGTTCATGTTAAACAGCAGGAAAAAACTGATTCACAGCCCCACCCTGCCCACGGCACAGAGAACGGCAGCACCGTGACACCCAGCTGCGGCACAGCGTCCCTACAACACCCAGCCAGGGGCCCCACCAAGTTGCCTGCTCGTGATCCATCACTGCATCACCTTCCACAGTCATTTTGGTCCCGATCACCTCTTCTTCCCAACCATCAGCTCCCCGGTTCCCCGCAGCCACGAGCTGCTCGTGTATTCCCATGCCTTGAGAAGTTTGGATGAGGACAAAGAAAAATAAATCCGTGCTGGATGCTTTTTAGGTCATCAGAAATACAGGGTAGCACTGTAGCACGGACGCAGGGCTTTCTGCCACTGTGCGAGCATTTCAGGAGGATTCCTGGTTTTCTTCTCTCTCCCTGCTGCTTCCTTACAAACCTGCCCCTCTCCCAGCTCCTCCCGTGATGTCTCGCTGCAGCTGCCGGGGCAGGCAGCCCATCTCCCCTGCGTGGCTGCCCCTGCATTTCAGGCTTATTTGTATGAGACGCTGCCACCCCGCAGGATTTGCATACGTACCAAAATGCGAGACCTGCACAAAACGAAGCAGGAAAAGCATTCGTCTCTCCCCTCGGAGAAGGTTAATGACGTGGCTACTTTGCAAATGTTTACTATGAAGTGTTTCCTAAGCCTCTGAGCTATAGAATTTGTACATAAAAGGAGGTTCGCCCTCTTCCCCTTGTCCCACAATCCTATTTGCTTCAGATTAACACGAGTGACCTCCACTTCACTTGAGCTTCATTCATCTCCCACGGAGCAGGGCCTGCTTTCGCTGAATTATTTCCCTGCCATCCTGAGATGCTATTCAGCTGCATCGGAGGGGACAAGGCTGCAGACGCAGGTGTTCGCTTTCTGTTCCATTAACCATTCGACACCCAGACGAGACTCTGATTTCAACCTTACTCAAATTAGGAGCATTGCAGAAAAACACAGTTTAAGATACCTGGACATGACACACCAGAGCACAAAAGCACGGTGAGGAGAGCAGGGGGGAACCCCACGCTGGTGACTGCATGCAGTCACACAGATCGGGGACAGCACAGCCCTGGCACAAAGCCCTGCATCTCAACACCCTCCCTCTCTGCCCCAACTGTGTCCCTCTCTGTCCCCGGCTGTGTCGGTCACCCCCCAGTCACTGTCTTCAGAGTGCATCAGAGGTCTGGGCTGGGTGCTCTTTGAAATGGGTTAATTGAAGTTGACATATGACGTGTCACCTCCAAATTACGCCAGGCTGAAGAAAAACCCTTCAGGACCTTCCTGTCCCTTCTCTTCTCCCTTTCCCGTCGTCTCCCTCAGCTTTACAAAGGGCTTACGTGTCCCTCACCTCTCTGCCCGTCCCTGGGAACAGCTCCTCCCTGAGCGCTGTCTCCAGTCGCAGAACGGGCAGGGAGGCTCTGCCCTCATGTCCCCGGTCCTCCCGGGATAACAGCCCAGACTGAAGTCCTTCCACAAGTCACATCTCCTGCGTCAGACACAAACCCAAATTATTCTGGCACGTAAACACAGATCCGTGCTGCAAGAATGGCCGTCGGGCAATTAACAGAACGAGCATTAAATCTGTCCCACTCCTTTGTTCTGCAGGCAGGCTGGAAGATTGACTGAAGCCTTTTACTCAGAAAACAAATATTGGGCCTGATCTTCTGCTGGCAGAAGGCCACGCAGGGCCATCAATTTCCCTGTTATGCTGACGAAAATTTTGTCCTGTGTTTTCCAGCTGCGGCAAGGCACTTCCTTTCTCCTCACCTTCAAATGGCACAGCAACTTCACCCACCTTTGCTGCAGATACAGCCAGGTTTTCCCAGATTTTTCCCAGCAGCATTTTTCATCGTTCTGGTTTCCCTGCCAGCTTGCTACCCCTTCCAGGCTGGCCCTTCTGCCTCCTCACCCCGTTCTCCTGTGCTCACACGGGCTCTGAGCAGTAAGGAAGGAGCCAGGTGCCACGCGGCGCCCAGGCAGTCCCAAGGCACCTTGCACCCTTTGGCTCCCCAGGGAATCACATCCCAGTCCTAGCCCTGCACAGAGCAGGAAATGCCTCTGCAGTCAGCGCGTGCTTGTTGGGTTTTGTTTAAAACCAAAGCCACGGAGGCAATAGACTCACACGTTGCTCCCGAGCCAGGCAAAGCTGTTTGAAACAGCCCAGAAACAGGGGGAAGCGAGCAGAGCACGGTGGGCGCTGTGTGGGCCCCTCTTGGCCACGCTCACTGACCTCGGAGGCCAGAGGCTGCCAGGACAACCAGGATAAGGGAGATTCCTCCGCGAGGAGACCAGTGCAGCTGGCTTTTTTTAGCTTAAGCAGAGGCTGAGAGGGGTCATCGCTGCAATCCAGAAATACCTCCAAGGCAAACACCAAGGAAGACAACAGCCAGTCAAGATCAGGGACTAGAAATAAACACAGAAGAAGAAAAAGGCCGTAAGGAAACTTGGATCGGAAATTTTCACGTTCCTATTACTAGGAGGACGAGGCAGAAACTTCTTTCTGATCGAAATAATGGGGAAAAGCGACCATTGACCACCTCAGAGTTTACCAAGACGACCCTGGGATGCAGCACCCGCAGCCCCCAGCTTCCTCCTGCGCTGGTGTTCAGCTCAAACCCAACGAGGAGGGGGGAGAAAATGTCAGCGTTCGCCACCGCTGTCAGAAACGTCTCCTGAAAACTAGGCCACAAGCGCAGCAGGCTCTGCGAGGAGGGATGCCCAGGGGAGAAAAGTGGCAGCTCCAAGAATCCAGGCTCCCTGATCCGTCGTGCTGTGCCTCGGCACCCCACGCAGACACCTGCCCCGCTGCTCTCCGGGAGGAATTGCCGTGTGGGAGCCTCCTGCAGTGAGGCATCGGGAAACCATCGGGAAAAGCACGCCCTCGATGAGAAACAAACAGTTAAGAGGAAAGGAGCTCAAGCTTTCTGGACTCCTTTGTGGTCTCTGTCAGTACAACTTGCAGGAATCAGAGAGCAGGAGGAAAGCTTCCATCCCTACTTGCAACTTTTCAAAGGAAGGGGGCTTGTTTTCATCCCCCCAACAAACACTCGCCATCAATATTTGCAATTAGTTGCCCAAGAACGCAGAAAGGAGGCAAACACGTCAAAGAAAGCAGAATGTCAGCTTCTTAAAATCCCAGTTCACATTTTGCAATGTACAGAGCAGCAAAAGAGAAAGTCAGCTGGGTTGAAACAGGCAAAGCTATTTTTAAGGGTTTCCTTTCTAAGCTGATAGAGCTCTAGCACTGCATGGATTTTATTTTATTTTTGAAAGAAAAGAACTCAGTACCTCACTCAACACCTTCACCAAGGATTCAGTGTCTGGGTTTGATGTGGCAGGATTACACAGGCTGCTTTCTGCAGATGTGCTCAGTCAGGAAATGGCGATTCCCTGCTCCTCCGACTGCCTGGCAGTGCCACCGAACGATGAGTTATCGTGACCAAAACATTAAGGAGCTCATTCCTGCCTCCTTGTGTGCGTGGAGCTTGTGGTGACACCTTTAATGTGCCTCATGATGTAAGAATTTAAAAGGAAAATGAAAGGAGAGGGGGAAATCAAGTAAATGGGTGAATAATATGGGGGGAGAGAGCCAGCAGAAAGAAACAAATACCTCCTTCCTGCTTATCAAAGCACTTAAAAAGTGATAGAAGCCTTTCTGTCAGACATACAGTGAGAGAAATACTGACAAGGTTAGGTTCGTGCTCCCTTCGAGTGGCATTTCTGTCTTGCACATCTCCTTGTCTTTGCTTTCACTCTGTCCGGGACAGTTTTGGAAGGCTCTACCAGATCCTCTGCTCTTTGTTGTGTGCCTAGAAGAGACCAAGGCTTATTGTAGTTATTATTTATAAGGACCAAGGTCCTACAGTTACATTTTAGAGTCAGAGTGCTCTTTCCAACAGCTTTATCCATCTGAAATTCCCAAGAGCAGGGAAGCACAGCCTGTGGGGTTTGAGGATGTTCTGTATTTTGTTGTTTTTTTTTGAGGTCAGCTTCATTGCTACTTTAAAAGTGCACTGGCTGAGCCTATCTGCGAAAACACAGTTATCAGCCCTCCACAGGCTTGCAGAAGGTCAGGGAAGGCAGGAGCTAGAAAAAAAGCGAAAACCAAAATTCAAGAAAGATTCAAGAAAGACTGTGTGTTGGCTCCTCAGAGTGCCGTGGGTACTTCAGCACTTATTTAAGGTTAGGCATGTGAGCACTCCCACTGAAGTCACAGGAGCTATTTGCGGGCTCCGGGGTTGGACACGCATTAAGCACCCTCCTGACTTGTGACTTGAGCTGATAAGGTCTCCGAAGCAGAGCCTGCCTTGTCCAGCCCTTTACACAATGACCCCATCTGCTTTGGATCTAAGAGCTGCTGTGTAAACAAAGCAATTATTTCATTTAAATGACATCACTTGAGAACAGATTAGCCTTAACTTTGACTTTTCCATAAAAAAAAAACACAGAAAACTTCACTGGATGTGTATTACCTCTCCTGATGTCAGTAGGAATTTTGCTACCGATTTCACTCCAATGTTTAATGCTGAGTCTCAGTAAGTAAAAGTAGGGCTGTCCCAGATTTCCCTGCAGTTGCTAAGCAGAAGAGGGTTATCACATCAGCTCTACAGACAAAAGCAGACCTGTAAACACTGCGACCGGCAGAGGTGATAACTGGCAGAAAAGGAAAGGACGAGTATTTCTCTGCAAGACTGGATGTTCCTAGCAAATGCTAAAAATGGCAGCAGTGCTCACTGACAGCTACAGCCCATTGTTCCGAGGCAGCTTTCTCTTAATCACAACGTTCTCCCTCTTCAGCCTCTGTTTCTCTAAAGGTTTTCCAGATTATTATTTTTTTTTTATTTAGCCTTTCTTAGCCAAGCCTGCTGCCTGGCTTGGCTAATAAAGGCAAATATTTGGTGCTTCTTTTTGGCACAAACACTCCTCTTCTGTTGGAGGGAGTGAAGAAGTTCATCTGTACTCACAGACACCGGGCGGGCTGTGCAGCTATCCCCACTGCCATATCACGGGACCAGACCGCAGGCAGGGCAGGAGAGGGTCGGTAAGTCACGGGGATTCAGGCAACCTGTCCAAAGAGGAGTCTCAGGAGAACGTTCAACGTGGATAGCCTCCTCAGCCCTCCTGCAGCTCTGTTTATGATCGATTAGATGTAAGAAATGGTAATAGCTTGATTGATGTAAGCATGCAGGAGGTCATGTTTAGAGCATCATTACTTGCATTATGAAGTTTTAAAACTCACGTCACCAGAATTATAATAAAGGTTTCATCTCACATCACCTAGCACTGGGAAGAGCGTAGTGGGGGGTACTTGGGTTTAATTCCTAATCTAATTAAAACCCTACTTGGTTCCAGGAGCCAAAGCCAGCTTCCTTTTTAAAAGCACACCAGTGCCCAGCTGCAGCTGGGAATGCAGCTGATGCATTAAGTGTGCCTGCTGCACAGAAGAATCTCCTGCACCTCGGATGTCCTCATGGAAAACCAGGAACCACACAGCTCTAATGTAGGACTTGCTGATCCTTACAGCCCAGTACTGATATAAAGTAAAAGATCACAAAGGCGGAGAGCCCACAGCTTTGCAGGGCAAAGGCACAGCCGTGTTTCATACCTCACAGAACTCCTCCTGCGCAGCACGCATCTGAGAGCAAATCTGGGGGGTGGGGTGAGGAGGGGATGCTCAAATCCCTTCACACTTGCCTAGCTCGGTTACAAAGTTATTAGCTGCATTGTGAGAGTTACGAGGCAAAGTACCACGGCCTGAATAATTCAGGAAGTCAGACTGAAGGACTCCTGCAAAGCCTTCTCGCTTCAAATTCTGCGTCTCCCCCCTTCCCCACACCGATCTCCTGTGACTAACCATAAAGCAGCAGGCAATAAAAGATCCAGCCCTTACTGCAGGCGGCTGCATAAAGCCCAGCTCCCTCCCCTCGCCCCCATCCAGCCATCAGAGGTGACTCTGCATCCATCCTCCTCCTCCTTCTGCTGCCTTGTGAATGAGCAAGGAACCTGCAAGGGGAGCCCAAGGCGATCTGCTCCCCAAGCCCCAAGGCACGGAGCATCCCCAGGCTCCAAGGGAAGAAACCCCTGGTAGGGTGGTGCCTTCCTCTACCTGGCGAGGCTTCGCACAGCTCAGAAAATTGCAAGGTGCCCGGGATCCCAGTGACATGGCGAGGTTGGAAGTCTGACTGGGGTTTATAAATCCCCGTTCAACACATGCGCAGCACGATTTATGGACACAGCACACTAACGGCTGGGCCCGGCGTCACTAAATCAGTCCCTCCTGTTACCAGCCTGAAGTAAAGATGGATAAATCAGAGCACTCTGTTTAGGGTGATCTTCATTGCAGATAAATCAATGGGGTGGTTTGTTAATGCGCTGCAGGATCTTCTAATCTCCTTCTGGCTTGCCATCAATCAAAACTTTTGGAAATGACATCATTAAATCCCAGACTTGAGGGGCAGGGCCGGAACGCAGGGCTCGGGGCAAAACCGAGCGGGCTCATGGTGCAGGGTGGTGGCTTGGTAACAAGGACGCTGGGTTCAGGTCCCTGCAGTGCCACAGACTCCTTACGTAATGTGGAGGCCAAACTTCACCCAGATCTGCTCTCCTGCCTTGTTCCACACCTCCTCACTTCTGTGGTCCCACGTGTTACACGCAGAGCAGCACACTGGCAAGGCAGTCATGGGTCCTGGGCACCTCAGAGAGGATCCCAAGAAGCAGCTGGGATCTCCCTCCAGGTGCCAGAGCGATCACACATCATGGGGACAGGTGTATGTGGAAGAACCTGGACTCGGGCATCTCTATGAGGAACTACAGCTGGGCTGTGCAATGATATGAGCATCATTTTCACCACGAGGAAGGTGATCTGCAGAAAAACAAACTGCCTGCCCCCAGGCCAGAGTTTCCTGACAGAGCTCCATAACCAGCCTGCTTTATCGCCTTCCTAACAGCAAAACAGTCCTGAAGAGATGGTAGGAGAAGAGCTGCTAGTAAGGGAACTCAAGAACCATTCACCTTCTGATGTAGTGCTATGATCCTGGGGGCTGCACAGAGCCAGCAGGCCAGTACATGCCGCAGCGACTTCTCCAACAGCCTTACTGGGCCTCTTCCATAGCCCCAAAACAGGGACAGCTCTCCTCCTGTGTCTCAGTACAGAGGAGCTCTGGTCCTGGCTCCAGCCTGCTCCATCAGTTCCCCTTGTTGTTCTCAGTACTGGTTTCCTCAGCTGTGAAGGAGAAATGAGGAAAGCAGACTCATTAATAAAGCCCTCAGAGATGTGCTGATGACAAGTGCTCCAGGAGTGATTTGTTCTTCAGGCATGACTTCTGTTCTCAGCGGTTGCTCACAGGCTTTCAGCACATCCAGATAGATTAAGATGCAGAACTGAAGCACTTAACGCCGTGTCTCTGTATTACATCTCCCAGACTTCATAAAGTTCCCGTTTCCTCTTCCAAGCATCCACCAAGGGTAGCGCAAAAATGGCCGGGTTACAGGAGCTGGGCTGCAGAGCCACTAGCTCCTCCAGCACAGAGGCATCCCAAGCTGGTCAGCAGCCCAAACACAGGAGCTAGGTGCATCTGTTCCATCTACCAGAAGTCCTTTTCTCAGCTGTGTTTAGCCTCAGTGGTTACTGTTCCCCACATGCAAAGGCACCACCCTCTTTGACAAACCTTCTGCTTCAGCTTTCCTGTTGCAGCGCGGCGCTGAGCGGGCAATCCTGGAGCAGCATGCGGTTCAGCACAGCCCACGTCGTTTGTGTCCCATTTCCTCAGAAGCATTCACCCCCTGAACTGGGAAAAAGAGCTTTACCTTCGATTTTCACCCCTCGCTGGTCCAGCTGTGCCAGTATGGACAGCACTGCCCTGACAAGCCGGTGCTTCCGAGGGCACAGCTCTCCTCCCCACCCAGAACAGCCAGAGGGCAGGGCGTGTTGCTCGTGCCCCAGTGGTCGAGGTCCCCACCGTAACACATCCTACAGGCGTATTTAAGCAAAAGAACTGAAGAACAAAAGCCTTGGCCTCTATAGTTTGGAACATCCCTTTTAGTCCCATCATTATTCCAACAACTTGGCAACTTAGCTGGATTTTACCACTTGGAGAACGATTTCATGCTCCAGAGATGTTTGCTGAGGGTAAAGCAGAGCACCACGTTTTTAAATATTACCCGATGAGGTGACTGCGCAGCACACAGAGGCACACGTTAGCAGCACATAGAGAAGAACGCTGCCCAGCTGCGGTGAGCCGCACGCCCCGCACAGCAGCAGTCTCCTGCCCAGCCCCGGCGTGCTCGGGCTTCTGGACACGGGGCACACAAACCCCAGCGGGAGCCCCGCCGCTGCTTTGTGTAGGCTCTCCCACGCCGCTGGGTTGAGATCTACCCTTAAAATATTTACACACACGCTTCACACGCCAGGCTAGACACCGCTGAAGCAAGGCTGTGGGCATGCATAATGCACCTTTTTCCCCTGTGATATTGTTATGAAGTGGGAGGTGAGATTATTCACATATCAGGCCTTCAGTCTCCAGGGAACTGTCTGTGGTTTCTATATTTATACTTCCAGGGTTGTCACTGAAAACACTAAGAGATGATTTAAATCTTGAAAACTGATGCAAGATAAAAAAAATAAAATAAATACAGCTAATCATCTGTGGCGTTCCCACCTTATCCTCAAGCTGGGGGAAATGAGCAGAGGCTCTCGGACTTTTGCTCTCCTTTTACTTAACCCCAAAAGCAGCAGGAGGCCATCACGCGAGTGGCAATCATAAAATTGATCGGGCTATCACACAGCTGTCACCAAGGAGCGGGCAGCAGATTGAGGAGCAGTCGCTATCGACCGGCCGAGCAGCCTGGCCAGCAGCAGCTCCCCTGGGATGCCACCAGCAGCAGGACTGGCACCCCGTCCAGAGGGTTTTGCTCTATGCCACGTGGGGAAGACAAAACAGGTGTTAGGTACAGCAACGAAGACGTGGTGAGAAAAGGAAGGGGTTCAGGTGGCCACTGGAAGTCAGACGATGGGACCAACGCGGCTGCCAGCAGCCTCAGGCCAGGGGCAGGCAGGAAGCAGGGAAGGGACGACGAGCAGGTCGCGTCTGATGGGAGAGGACAAAGGGCACTGGAGAAGAGGAAACGCAGCCATCAGTCTGCAGGAGCAACCTCTGGCAGAAGTAAAATGAGATTTGACAGCGTGCTCGGAGAGGGATGATGCACGGAGCTGAGACAGAAGACGGAGAGGACCTGGATGGAAGAAGCTTATTTATACCTGTTTTTTAAAAAAACTAAAAAGCATCTTCTCTCCACATGCTCTCAATCCACTTGACAAAACCATCAAACTGAACAAAACACACCTGAAGATGACCCAAGCCAAGATCATAATTCAGCCTAAGCCGACATCAATGATGCAGGTAACTGCAGAGCCCCGTAGGCACAGACAAAACACCGTCAGCAAAGAAAATTAAAGCCATTCGCTCTGAGGTCAATGGGATCAGAATGTGAGACGAAATTGAGCTCTGATACCTCATTTGAATCCCTTATATTTTCCTACACAAATAAATAATCATGCCACAAAGCACTTTATTTTTTATAACAGGGACAGACACCATCCCTAGTGCCCTTTTATCAGTGCTGTCCTCCCCCTTGACAGCTTCCTTACCAGCAGCGCGTTCCTCAACCGAGTGAAAGTAGGGATAAAAACATCACTACCAAAAAAGAGACAAAAAATAATCCCCACTCTCGCAATTGTTTGCACTGCCAGCATCCCCCTGACAGTCTGTCAGAAGGAATCACTCCCCGAAGGGAAGCTGTGCTGGGATGCCGATGGATCGCCGTGTTGTGAAGTCCCGGCTGGGACCAATTTGAAAATAACATTTCACCACAGCTACAAGGCCTGCCCCGGGATAACCTTTAGCCCAAATTATCACTTGTGGTTCCAAGGGCTTTTACATATGCGGGTAATCACTTCCCCCTCTCACCACCCTTCTGCTTCTAGCTTCGCATTTCCACTGGGAAATGAATAAACTCACCCCCCACGGGTCATTTTATTTATTAGCGAGCCAAACTCTCTCAGTTCCTTCCATGCTTCTCCACATAGCTACCAGACAGTGTTCAGAGGCCCTTGTGCTTGTGTTATCAGCATACTCCTAAATTTCATTCAATTATGAGTGGAAGCCAACACGACAAACTCCACCTGATCATCTGCCACTTATCTGCGAGGTCCCTTTCTCATTTCCTTTAAGATTCCCGACTGCCTCCTGGGCTGCTTTGTTTCTCTAAGGGAAGGTAAAAGCCAAAAGCTGTAATTTGTCTTTTTAGTCATGCCAAAGATTTTTGGATGCAGGTAGAGATACTGTATCTCAATACTTCATTTATTTCCTAAGCAGTTGAACATTTGCTCTTTATAGTGTTGAATTAGCCGAGTGAATGGTTAATTTTCAGCATCGCGAAGGACATTAGTCTTGCTGAGGGCTTTTAACAGAGAAAGATGCATGCAAAAAAAAAAAAATCACCGTGCATTGCACAAAATATAAATAACTAAAATGAACCTATATAGCTACATTGCATTTTAATGGGATTTTATAATTATATTGCATTTTAATGGGATTTGGACAATTAACTCCCTTTAGCTCTTTGCAAATCTGTGCCTTAGGCAATAACCTTGTGCCAACGGCCAGCCCAAACCAATGTGTAAAACAAACTCCGGGATGACTTACATGTACATCTCCGCTGAAGTAGTCACCTCTGCACAGAAGCCAGCCACTGCTCACCCCTTACAGCGGCCAGGGCACGAAGCCAGAGCGCTCTGCTCAGCCGTACGCCACCAGGGGATCCCACCACACGAGACGTGATGCCAGGAGCCCAGGATGAGCAGCCCCAGCCCATCCTTTTTCTTCTGCTACACCGTGCAGCATGGTTGACTTCGAGGGAAGAGCATCAGCCACTGACACCACATCTAAAATCAAGGCAGAGGGGGTTGCTGCCTTGGGAATCCCCCCACCAAGCGCTAACCTATGCCAACCTGTGTGCTCTTCACGAGCTGGCGAGGCTGGACAAGTTCAGAAACAAACTCATGGGTCAGGAAACCTAAACTCTCCCTGGGAACTACATTTCTAAATAGAAACCATCCTTTTAGCACAGTGCTATTTTTAAGGGCTGCAAGTTCATACTGCTCGTTCCCTATTTAGTTGAGCCTTTCTCTAATATTCATTATCTCACTCTTGACTTCTTGCTGTCTGCAGATCCGTTGTCACCTCTCATTTAGGAGTGACTCATTCTTAAAAGGATTTAGTCAGCTGTGAACAGCCAAACTAAGTGCTGTGCACGGCATACCCAGGGAAAGGGAAACTCTAGAAATGTCTGGACAGATCTATTTAGATAAGCCACGCTGCAGAGAGCATGCAGGCAGCCCAAATAACCCACCTTGGCTCGTTGGGGATTTTACTCCCAGAATTTAGGGTCAGGTTATTGCTGCTGCCATGTCGCAGTTAGATGGGGTAAAGGCACAGGAGCCCGCTCCTCTGCTCCACTGCCACCCCTCCAGAGCAGCAGCCATTTATTTATCTGTCTGCCTTTCCCCTCAGCACACCAGAGAAAGTAGGGCAATTCACCATCTGTCAGGCAGTAGTGTCCAAGAGCAGAAGTTTGATCTGCCACCCTATTCCTCCACATGTCATTTTATGGCACGCAGGACCTCCCCCGAGGACATCCCCATCTTTTGGCCCCCATTGGAAGCACAGAGGCTCGCTCCTGGCCAGGCAGGGCTGCCTTCTAGCAGCCCTCATCCAAAAACACAGCTCTGTGAGGCCTCATCTCCTCACTCTGTGGCCTGCTCCTGAGGTGACCTGGCTGGTGAGCGGCTCACAGGCCCATCCAGGAAGGCGGACGGCCTCTGCCACAGCTTCTGTGCTTCCTCTCTTGAGGAAGGAAAAGCAAGCCTGACAATAAATGAGAATTTACTTTAAGGTTTAAGAGCATGGCTGAGGGTCACAGTAGCATCCAAAATGATGCGCTAGCAAAATTCACCTGGCTTCCTCTTGCAGTGAGTCTAACAAACAGGGAAAACCCTGCCCGGCTGAATAAACTGCACGTTAGCGAGGTGCACGTGCGCTCCCCCGACAAGGCTGCCCCCAGGACACAGGGACACGCAGCACAGCCACAGCACGGCGAGTCGCCACCACACCGCCTCACGGTGGCACGAGCAGTGTCTCTGTTTTGTCTGCTCCCACGTTTTGCCTTTTCTGCCATCAGGATGAAAAAACTGCAGCTCCTTCATCGCTCACAGCCCGTAAGCCCACCTGGACACGCACCCAAATCAGCTCAGTGGTCACAGCACAGTTTTGTAGCCACGGACACCCCAAAGGCAGATCTCCTGGGACTGAACAACGAAGCCTGCCTTCTGGATTTCAATCTGCAAGACAGAGCCATCCCACAAAAAGCAACCAAAGAGGGATAAAGGATGGGAAGGAACAAAAGACTCACCGTATTCTTCTACCTCTCAAACCAGAAAAGGACAGAAGAAGGAACTGGTTTTGATCAAGGCCCCATTCTAGCTGCAAGCTGAACACTTGAGGGGCTGTGAAGGCAGGCAAGTAAATGGTTCTCATTTGGCATATCCTGCTTACAGATGTACCATGTAGTAAATCATCCCGAACCAAAGCAGACACCAGCATAACTGGTATCACAAGAGCAATGCTGAACCCAGACCCTGGGTTCAGTACCTACGCCAGACTGAAACACTGCACGCAGACGTCCACCCCAAGGGGAAGGCTTCACGTGCCCTCCCCTTGCTTGCATCTTCTGCCATAAGGTATCCCTAGGAGGGAAAAAATAATAAAATAAACGCCTGTGTAAACTGAACAGCTAGAATGTTGGCTGAAATCAGATTGTAAGAGTATTGGAAAGTTGCATCTGCAAAGATGAGCATTTCCCTGCCGAACAGGTTCCAGGAGCCGTTTGCATCCAATTCCCAAGGCGAAACCGAAACAAGCTGCTGCTAGGCCGGAGCAATTTGCTTAGCCAGTCTCCTGGGATGCTGCTTCCACAGCCTTCGTTATGAGAAGCTGGCACCATGAGCTCCTTTCCCTGAAATCTGTAGGGTCAGACACGAAATAGCCTCTCAAGGATCAACACTGCATGTGACATTAGCCAACCTACAGCCGGGCAGCCAACCTGGCCATGGAACCAAACCTGCTCTAAAAAAATCCAAGTGGGTTTTGTTGAATGCAATGCAGTTCAGATCTGGAGTCCTTGTGGATTTGTCACTAGGTATAGCTCCACCATATTTCCAAACAGAACTGAGGCAAATCCCTTGTCCTACAGAAATGGGGAAAACAAACGAGGAGGAGAATGGAGAACTTGCTTCTGAAATAAGAGCTCCCCAAGAGTTGCTCAGCTTGCTTCAGCCACTGCAGCAAATCTTGCAGATAAGAGCTGGGACAGAACCTAGATCAACATATTTCTTCTCCACCTGACTTGGGCTGATCTTACTTTTCCCAATGTAAGCAAACCCAATTAAAAAGCACAGGGCAGGTAGCTCAGCAGATCTCACCTAACAAAGCAAGCCCTTGCAGGAGGCGTGCTACCAGACCACGGAAGGGCACTCGTGTCACCACAGGATCAACAAACCAAAATCTGCTGCGAAGCTGAGCATTTAGATCACCTCTTTGGCACCAAACAACCCGGTTGCATCTTGAACCCTGCCCACACCTTGCCCCAGTGAGCAAAGAGCCCTGAGCAGCAGGGACTTTCCTGCTCACAGAAACGCTTCTCCCAACTCTTATACCCCTCCACCCAGGAACAATTCAGAAAGAGTTTGAAAAATATTCCTTGTGATTAGCAATCCGGTTAAATTAGATTCACATTGTTTCTCCTTTAGCTCAACTACACCTGCAAGCCTGGCTTTAGCCCTGGCTAACCGCAGTTTGGCAGTCCGGGCCGGGATCCCAAGGAAACCCAAATGGCGCGGCCCCAGCCCGGGCACCAGCCACCTCCCAGCTGTGCCCCCAAAGCTCCCTGAGGGCAAAAAGCACACCGGGGAGCCAGGAGAGAGATAGGAGTGGGAACAAAAAAATTTATCAATTTCACAGCTTCTCTTTTCTACTCCTAAATGCAAAAATAGGAGTAAAGAGGTGGTCTTTCTTCCTCTTTACTGCTCCCCTTCTATTTTCTGCCTTTTCTAACCCTCTCCAACTTTGACAAAGTTATGGAGTGACAAAATTTCATTATTTTATTTTTCTCCTTCATCTTGGTTTGGAAATTTTACAGAAACGTGTTTGGTTTTTTCTTCCCTCCTCTCCAAGACCAGGGGGAGAGCGATGTAAAAGAGCAAACCCCAGGCTTTATTCATGCAACCGCATTAGGAGCTTTAAAATGGAGGGGGCAGAGAAGGAAGTATTCAGGAAAACCCCAAATAAGAGAAGAAAACCACAGAAGGATTTATTTCTGAAATAAAACCGGAGTTTTAATTCCTCCCCGCCTCTCCATCAAAGCCTAGGAAAGTATTCTCTTCCATTTCTGTATCATTTCCTACCAAAACCCTTTGGTGGGGTTTGATCAGAAATAACTCGAGCTGCTCCTTACGAGCCCAGCCGTCTGGCAGGAGGGCGCCGCGAGGGGTGCCGGGTGTGCAGCTCCTCTCCCGACAGCAGATCTGTTTTTTCTCTATCTTGTGAAAACCAAGGGGCTAATACAAAAACTCCTCTGTAGGTGCAAACCCAGTTTGATCACCCGCATCAAGTGAAAATATTGCACGTGCATTGATGGTCGCCCCCCAAGGCCCTGAATTACGGCCACTAACAGTAAGCTCTGGGCACCCCAGCACCCCAAGAAGGAACACAACCAAGACCTTTGTCCCATGAGGCATCCAACAGGGACAGATGGGAACAGCAAACACAAAGCAAGCATCCAACGAGCATTTGATTGTAACACAGCAAGCCCAAAGCAACCCTCATCGCTCCCTGTTCATGCATCTCATCCCACCCCGTCCCTCTGCTCCCACAGGGGAGCGATGGGTGAAGCCCCCTCTGCTTTCCCTGCCCCTGCTGTGGGCAGTCACCTTCAGGAAGGCAGCAGGGGGCAAGCAGACAGGAGCATGTTTAATTTGCCCCAGCACCAGCTGCCAGCCTCTCCAGGAGCCCCACACCCCACCCGGGGTGACCCAAAGCACCGGGTGCCTCAGCCAGAGCCCCTTTGGCTCTGTCCCCAAGGAGTCTCGGGCTGAAGGTCTGATCCAAGTGATTTTGCCACAGGCAGATCCAGATCCTGGCCCAAAATACTGTGCTGGCACGGCTGCCATCGAGGTGCTGGAAGGGCAGCTCGGCCCGGAGAGGTCGGGTCTGGGAGCTTCCCGACCCAGCTCTAAGCAGAGCGGGTCTGCAGGAGGAAAACAAGGCCCTGGACAAAGGGAAATGGAAACCAAACGGGAGGACAACACAGGAAGATGAGAAGGGAGCCACAACGCACAACTGAGATTTTAGTGTCTCCACCCCAGTTTGCCAACCTCCAAAGTCCAAAATATGGCAACAAAGCATTTACGGGGCCACTCCAGAACTACCAAGAGCAGTAGGAATCAGCTCCCTGGGTTTGCTGGGACCAGGCTCCCCAAGGCAGAGCCCGTACGGGCTTCCCTAAGGCCATGGACACATTTTTTGTCAGATCTTGGAGCAGCTGAGTCTCCTGAACAGCACAGATTGCCCCTGGGGAGGGCTGGCAGCAGACCTGGCCCCCAGGAGCCACACCACAAGGCTCTCCCAGGAACAGCAGATCCTAGGTGGGTGCCCAGGAGCACAGACCACTCTTCTGTTCATAAAAACATGGATTTCTGCCAGAGACATCCCTGGCGTTTCCCTGAAGCCCCTGCATGGCTCAGAGCAGTCACCTCTCACAGTGATGTCTATTTAATTTGTTGGAGGACACTTTGTGGTGCCGTTACAATATCTGTTCAGGGAACATGCTGTTACGCAGCGTGGAAACTTCATTAAACAACACATCGGATTTCTTCTGATGAGCTAGTGCTGCACAGAGGAAGACTTCAGTGCAACTTCCCAGCAGCTCTGGGGTAGATGGACAACCCCTTGCTGCCCTCTTACTCTACCTGTTTGGGTTTTTTTGGTCACACAGAAGAATTCAGCACAAGGGGAGATCCTTGAGAGAGAGCAGATGCTGCAGCCTAAAGCCTCGCAAGGGACTGCCCTCCTCGCTGGCACTGGTGAGATTTCACCACCTCTTCAAATCCTGCTGCATGGTTTGCCTCCGAGACTCCTCTTGACAATTCCAGCCCAGTCCATTTGCTGCACTTCTCTGAGGCACTGAATGCCAATTGCCATTCTCTCCTAATTTACATTTTTCCTAACACCATTCATCCACACAAAGGGTTAATCTGAGTTGTGGTTGAATCCACTCCCAATTATATTGCTGAAATGAGCAAAAAAAGGGGGTGGGGGGATCAATGCTTTTGCTTCCATGCAACAAATGATCCCACACCTCAGTTTGCTAATTTATCATTGTTCATTTGAAAAATAAGCTTTATTGCAATACCTTTGGTTTCCCTGGAAATGCCGGGTTTGCCTCGCCTCTCTTCTCCTATGCAATAAGACAGGAAAGACAGCAAATCTACCCAAAGTGATCTGACAGCTTGGAGTGCTGCTAATAATACTTCAGTACGAGCATGTTCCTGATCCTATCACCAAAAGGAGCAACTGATAAAGGACACCAAGAGGCAATATCCCCTGCGGAGATTGGAAGTATCAGGTAGATTCCTTCATTGTGTCCTCAAGTGCCTTGGCTATCAGCAAGGCTAGAGCAGTGTTACCTTGTCAGAGAAGGACTCAGACCCGTGGGGCCAAGAGAGCAGGGAATCAGAGCTCTGCTTGGTAATTCAGCAGAAGCCTGCTTGATTACATGGCATTAGGCACACAGAGGTCTCCCTCTCACTCCTGAAGGGCACATCTTTCGGATCTCCCACCGGCAGCCTCCTCTTCCCCTTGCAGCACAGACACAACCCCCAAACCGTATTTTGTAGCCACGTACCTGATGAGAGGTGGGCCACGGGAAAGTTTACAAGTCCTGAAGGCCACATCTTCATCCTGCAACCACGCCAGAATCCTCCCTCAGCTTCACACGCCGCCAGGGTTCCGCTTACAACACGCGGCATCGGCTCAGCACGCACCGTGCCCACCGGGAGCCAGAGCTGCCCGCGTCCATCCCCTGGTCCAGCGCAGAGACCGGCCTCAGCCCCGTGGCATCCCTCCAGCTGCCCTCCTCCTCGCCCCCCTGTGGGAGGCTGGCGGAGGCAGGAGATCTTCCCCGATCTTCCCTTAACAAGCCCCCTGTCACAAAGCCGTACTCCAAGGGCCGGGGGGAGCGCTGTAATTAAAGGAGCAAATACGCCCTGGTTTTGAATATGCAAGGGGCTGGGTGACACAGCCGGGATTGCAAACCAGCTGGCTTATTGTGGGGCAGACAGCTGCTGCATTTGTCAGGCTTCACTGCCTGCTCAGCCCAGCACCATGCTACAAATACGCTGAGAGAGAGACTTCCAGCACCGCGTGTGAGACTCCAACTTCCCCTCCATCAAGCAGCCACATAAGCCATCCGTTAAATGGGGTCAGTGTTAATTAACCCACTTTAAACCCCTTTATACAGTAAAAAGACTGCTTTTCCCTTTCTGTGGACACACAGCTTCATCTGCCAGCGCACCATTACGCTGTACAAAACCGAGCTCTGGTCTGCAGGGAGGGGACTGTGCAGCTCCACACGCAGCACATCCCCAGCAGCCAAAGGCCTCCTCTAGCAGGACCCGTGGGTGGAAACTGTGGAAAGAAAGGAGCTCATTGAGAGTACTCTGTTAGGAAGGTGCACTGCTCACAGAGGGGCTTCAGGTTTGGGTGCATATTTACTGAAAAAACAAGCGGATGGAATATATCTCATGCACCCCTGTTAAGGGCTCTCCTTTCTCTGCTGCTATTCACAACCATCTTCCTACCGTCTTCACTCAACCACATCAAATCGTCTTCTCTCCCCATCAAAAGATCTGCAAAGCCCAGAGGATCTGCTGGAGAACACTTTTTTTTTTTTTTATAGGCTCTTTTAAATACAAAAGATATCTCAAAGTAAAGACTGAACGTATGACTTATGAATTCGTTGCCAGTAACTCAAACACAGGTTCACACGCTTCATGCCAGACCTACCTGTAACAACAACAAGAAAACCAACCAAATATATCAAGTCCCAACATTTTACATCAGGCACTTTCTGCCATTTTATTTGTGTTACAAAATTGTAGGTTATTTTAAAACCACAAAACATTTAAAGCTTTGACTACTCCTATTATTTCTGGTGATTTACTAGCCTTGAACCTAAACTTTCAAAAACAAACCTGCCTTGCTGCAAAAGGACTGAGGAGTGCATTTACTAGGAATCTTAGCCTCAGTTCGAAGCCTAGCAGAGATGCAGCACTGCAGTTCTGACCTTGAGATAACTAAATCTGCTGGGATACAGCCAGGTTCAATTACCTTGGGGTAAAAGCTGGAATATCACTGATCCCCACACCTGAAAAATCAGGAGTCAGGCCTCAAAATAAATACATACAATGACCGATCTCAGGATTGGGGACAGGGAAAGGTTCCTCCTCTAACACGCAGCTGGCTCAGATTTCCACTCATTTTTCCATGAATGGGGAACACCAGAAATGATTTCCTTAAGGGATGCTGAGAGTCTGCCCTGAATTCAAGAGCCAAGGCCCTAAGGAAAACCTCAGAACACCCAAGTGTCTAAGAAAATAACACTAAGATAGGCTTTGTCTCCGTGAGGACTTTTCACTGACATCCTCACCCCTCCCCTCCCCGCCCTTCTTTCAAATGAAGCAAAAATCCCCAGATCACTTAGTTTCAGATATGCCTTAGAGAAAGAGCCTTTCTGGCTTACCTTTGCTATCGTGTGTTTTTCCCTCTACTTCCCCCTCCCTTTAACCTAATTTGCTCTTCAGATGTAAATCTCAGCTATGTGGATTTCCTAACTAGTTCATAGCACTTCTTACATCAATATTTTACATTATAAAAGACCAACAAGACTGTATGAAGAAGCCTCTGCTGTTATTTTTTGTTACTGCCTCAGAGAAGAAAACGCTGCTAACGTAATCCATGTTCACCAGGACATGCTGCAGGTACAGCAAAGCTCCGTGTGCGCTATGGTATCTGCATTTCTTTTTTTCACCTCCCCCCCCAAACCATGTATGTCTGGCTACTGGACCCCAGGCGTGATTTTAATGGGTGATTTTTATAGGTGTGACAGCTGGAGTAAAGTACTTAGCACTTGTGAAAAATCAGGTCTCATCTCCAAAGTCAACCTGGGCATTCAAAAACCATTAGTTGGATCCTAAAAAATAATGAGATTGGCTTAGAAAACAAGATCTTTTTAGAAATTGTATGCTTTATTCACCTTATAGTGTTTCTGCCTCTTGTGGCTATGCTCAAGTCTTCCCTTTTCCCCTTCCCAGTAAGGAGAGCTAGAAATGTCCTCCAAATGCAAACAGTGAATCCTCCCCTGAAGCACCTGACTCCTGAAACTGGGATTTCAGAAAAAAATCCCAGTTTCATTAGATTTGTGCTAATAGAAGCGGGTAAGGGTGCATATCCCCACCAGAAGCAGGTTTTGTTGTGCAGGTCTCTTGCAGGTGACAGAGGTATGGCTGCATTCCCTGCTCGTGGATGTTGCTGGACAGATTTCACGCCAGCTGCTCTCTCCCAGTAGTCAGAATGGGGACACACACGTTCAGAAGTCAGACTTTTGCTTGGACTTTCAGATTTATACTGAACATAATTCAGAGGAAAACTCCCACAGTGTTGGAATGGCTGCATCCATTTCCCACAGCCTCAGACGCTGCAGGAGACCTCCTTCCCTCTGGCTCTAGGAGAGACATCAAGGCCCTGCCAACCCCACCAACGCCTCCCCACATTCACATAGGATAAGGGAGTAACCTGAAGCCCGGCTTTTTGGGAGGCCTTCACCCAAGCATTTCAAAGCTCTGGGGGAGGCTCAAGACAAGACTGAGCTTTGTATCTTACTCCTTTTGAGGGTGGGAGATGGGGGGAGCAAAGTACTCAATGTACCGTCACAGCAGCGTGTCCAACCCAACCTCACCCCCCAGCACAGCACACTGGCAGCGATCTGTCCAAGCCCTGAGCTGGTGGAAGCCAAGCAGCACATGCTAGATGGCCTCCCGAGAAGGTCTCGCTGCCATCTCCTCCCTTACCAACTCAACAGCAACGCCTCCCTTTGAGGGGAAAGCCACGTCCTTGCACCATCCAGCACCTCGGCTGTGAGGCAGTGTGAGTGAGGCACCGCTCAGCAGCCTGACCCAACACAGATCTGGCACTGCAAAAGCACCCTGGAACACAAGAAAAGTCAGACACTCAAGCTACCAGCCTGAAAGCTTTCAGAAGCTGCCACAGGTGTTTCCCAGTTCTTCCAAGCCCTAAGCCCACCTCCTCTGCCCAGCAGTTTTCTTCGAAGCAGGGCACCATTGCCATAAGGGCATGTTGGGCCGCAGGGCAGGGAGCAGAACTTGGCAGCTCTCGAGTCCCATCTTCCACTGCTTCCAGAAGCAGTTTTGGCTGGAGAGGGTGTAACCAAGGACTGATGTTCCTACAGAAGTTACCAGGAGCTACCCTTCCTACCAATTCCACCTGTGACAACATCAGGGCACTGAGCCGTCAGGGCATGGAGTTATAGTGACGTGCAGAGCGGGATGTACGGACACTGAGAAAGAAAACTGAATGCAGGAGCAAAGACTTTCACAGCCTGTCCTGCTCAAGGTAATTTGAGAGGCTTATCTTTATACAACACGGTTTCAGAAGTGATATGAATACTTACTGCCTTTCTTTGCTCCCTGCAAACTCCCCATGCTGCTCTAGTAAGAGGCCGTGGTAAAACAAACTACACACACATCGCTTCTCAAAGGAGGCACCGATGCCCTAAAGTAAATAAGCTTTTAAACCCCTGTGCATTGAAGCACTTGCTGGGCCTTAGGCAGGGGGAAAACAAGACAAACTACAGCTGTGAAATATGAAATAAGACAGGAATGAAAAAACATTCCTTTCTCCTCAGGAAGCATATGCAGAGCTGCAAGCATTTTGATCCACTCGTTTAAATTAGGCCTTGCAAATCAGCTGCCATGCTCACAGAGCTGAGAAACTGCTCTCGCTGAGTGCATGCAGCAGGGGCCTGTAGGTGGAAGGTGTCCCAGCAACACCTGGAGGTGAACAGACCCAGCGGGAGGAGGGAGCAGTCCTGCTCTGCCCACCTCTTCTGCTGCTGTGGCTGTGCTCAGCTTCCTTCCCCCGCCCCAACCCTGGCATCTGCTGGAGCTTTTTCTGCTTTGAGATGTAGCACGACTGTGCAAGGAAGGATGCGAAGCGCACCACGAGATGTTTTGTGAGGTTTCATCTTTTAATCTGCAGGTACAAAGTCAGCATTCACAGGAGCCCAGGGAACAGAGCATCTGGTGACTAGGAGCGTGCACTGCAGCTCGCCTCCCGGCCAGCAGCCACCCCAGCATCCTGCTCCCATTAAGACCAGTTCTGCTCAGCCTTCTCCTGGCTGCACATGACAGAGGGTGAGGTTCCCCCCTGCTCTCAACATGCCTTGCTCCTGGAGCCCTCCCACCACACCTCGCTGTAGGGAAAGCCTAATTCCTGCTGCCTGGTCCCTGGCTAGCAATGAGCTTGGATCCCCAGCCGGGCTGGTGCACCGAGCAGCAGCAAATGTCACCCCATGTAGGGGGAAGGTCAGAAGGGCTGTTTTCCAAAGCACTGGTGTAACACCAGGATCTCAGCATCTTCAAATACCTGCCCAGGAACCAAGCACCTGGCTCAGTTTAGATCATGTCAGACACATGAAGATAATCAAGATGAAAGCTGAGCCACTGACAGCATCCAGCATTTCTGGGAGGCCATCCTTGTCCCCTGGCCTTCCCGTAACACTATTTTTCCTATCCAGTCTACACGGAAAAATATAAGGACCAAGAGTGACGTGCGCAGCCACCAGCTCTGAATTTGTCAATACCTGGTTCTGGCCACTTGGGACTTGCCTCGCTCATCAGGTCCCAGTTGTTGCTGTCAGTGGTCTTCCAAAGGAGCAACACATCTTATTTCAAGGGAAGAAAACATTGTACCAGGTTGACTGAGCACTTTTGAAATACCTGGCAAGAGAAGATGTGAGGAATACCAGAACTTAGCTTGAATGTTTTCCTGCTTCACACCATGAGCGCTGTTATCACCTACGCGTACAGGCAGCAGCAACGTGCAGGCAGAGCAGATTTTTTGGTCAAGCCCTGAAAAAGTCATGCATGGCAGATGAGAACAGGCATTTCTCTAAGTCCTCTCTGCCATACACTGGTAGAAGCACCCCTGCAGGTACTCTTCAGTCCCAGCTGTGTGAGCTGAAGGTACTGCCTCCAAGGCTTGATGATCCTCAGGGGTCCCTTCCAGCCCGGGCTATTCTCCAGTTCTGTCAATCCAAGATCTGGTAAGACAACAACAATTTTACTTCAGGGCACTTTGAGGTTTCAGTGCCTTCTACAGGGAGACAAAAGTCTATTTCAGTCTTTTAACATAGCAGAACCATTCTGAAGCATCATCCACATTTAAATGTTTTTCCAATCAAGATGTGCAAACCTGGCCATTCTCGGACCCAGCTGAGACGTGACGGGTTCACCTATCAGTCCCTGATGTGAGGTGAAGCAGCCCTGACAGATGAGTGACCTTCAACCTGTAATAACAGGTTCATTGCCTGTGTTTTCTCTGCAGATGCACCTGTATGACCACATTCACCAGCAGGTGCACCCACACACTGAGCAACTCCAGCTCAGCTGCTGGCAGCAACCCCTGCGAGCCGGCTGACAACACAGCCCCAGTCGGGAGGTGCCCTGCTTTACAACAAGCTGAGCCTTCTCGGTCACTGAGAAACTTGTGTAATGTAAGCTTGTACCGGGATTTGGATATAGAAGACAAGTTCAACACCTCAGTTTAGAAGAGCCAAAGAAAACCTTGCCTGCAACCAGGCAATCAGGCCCAGTCAGCATGGGTTTATGAAAGGCAGGTCCTGCTTGACGAACCTGATCTCCTTCTGTGACAAAGTGACGCGCTTGGTGGATGAGGGAAAGGCTGTGGATGTGGTCTACCTTGACTTCAGCAAGGCTTTTGACACCGTCTCCCACAGCATTCTCCTCAAGAAACTGGCTGCTCTTGGCTTGGACTGGCGCACGCTTCGTTGGGTTAGAAACTGGCTGGATAGCCGGGCCCAAAGAGTCGTGGTGAATGCAGCCAAGTCCAGTTGGAGGCCAGTCACTAGTGGCGTCCCCCAGGGCTCGGTGCTGGGGCCGGTCCTCTTTAATATCTTCATCGATGATCTGGACGAGGGCATCGAGTGCACCCTCAGTAAGTTCGCAGATGACACCAAGTTAGGTGCGTGTGTCGATCTGCTCGAGGGTAGGAAAGCTCTGCAGGAGGATCTGGATAGGCTGCACCGATGGGCTGAGGTCAACTGCATGAAGTTCAACAAGGCCAAGTGCCGGGTCCTGCACCTGGGGCACAACAACCCCAAGCAGCGCTACAGGAGCTTATGAGGAGCGGCTGAGGGAGCTGGGCTTGTTCAGCCTGGAGAAGAGGAGGCTCAGGCGCGACCTTATCGCTCTCTGCAGGTACCTTAAAGGAGGCTGTAGTGAGGTGGGGGTTGGCCTGTTCTCCCATGTGCCTGGTGACAGGACGAGGGGAAATGGGCTTAAGTTGAGCCAGGGGAGTTTTAGGTTAGATGTTAGGAAGAACTTCTTCACTGAAAGGGTTGTGAGGCATTGGAACAGGCTGCCCAGGGAAGTGGTGGAGTCACCATCCCTGGAAGTCTTCAAAAGACATTTAGATGTAGAGCTTAGGGAAATGGTTTAGTGGGGACTGTTAGAGTTAGGTCAGAGGTTGGACTCGATGATCTTGAGGTCTCTTCCAACCTAGACGATTCTGTGCTTCCCCCTCCTTAGTTTGTCTTCCCCCGAGTTACACTAGCACTGCACTGACAGGGGGCTGCTTGAACAAGGACTCCTTCCCACATGTAAGTAACGCCAACAGGTAAGGAAGAGGAATCAAAGGGCAAGTATTACCTACAGTCATCTCTAAAACAACCTTTCATATCCTGCTGTTCAGCTTAGGCCTCCAGATACACATATTTTCTCCTCTATGCATGTCTCAGGGACTTCCTTCTGATTTGTACAGCACGGAGACCAAACCACAACCAGCTATTTTTTAGATATATTTTTTAAGTACAGATTCATCCAGAACTTCGATGAGAGCATACATATTTTTCTCTTTGCCAAAACATACATATAATGTTAGCTCCAACTCCACGGGATGTTACCTGGCATTGGCACAACCTGCCTGAACGCTGGGCCCGGAGAGGAGAAGCCTCTCTCCTCTTTGCCTGCACTGAAGGAGAAGAGGGCTGGCTCCATACCTCCAGTGCTCCAAGAATAAGCACAGGGCACTACCAAATGCCTGCACTAACTCTGCTGTACTCTGAAGTATTTGAGACAGGGAAGGGAAAGAACAACAGCATTGTGCAACAAGCCCCTTCCACAGCGCAATTAACTCTCATTTCCCTTGGCCCTGGAGTCCTCGGCTCCTTCACTCGGCACTGAAAGAAGAAACTGAAAGCTCTGGGGCAAGGGAGGGGATAAAGGCAGCTACTGGAAGTTGTTCTCCCTGTTGGCTGTACATTGCTTATTTAGGCAGGAACAGGAGATGGTTGGTTTGTTGGTCATTTTTTCCATCAGAGGTCACCATAAATAAACTCCGCACACACATCACGTCGAAATGGAGAGGTCAGGAGACTCAGGCTCACAAATCCCAAACTATGCTCCCACTGGGTCACCCAACAGCCTCCAGCAATCTGCTCCTTTCCCATTCTGCCACAAGACACTCTTTCAGCAGGACCCCACGAAAAGCTCGTCATCAGCGCCTGTCACACCACAGTGCCACTGCCCTGCTGTCTCCTCATGGCCCTACAGCGCCTTCCTTCCTCTCTCACTCCCCCCACGAGCAGTTTGGGGCCGGGCTGAGCACAGCCCTGCTGCCTTCAGGCCCGGGGATCCCAGCACGGGGCCAGCCTCACCTCACTTCACCACCTGTGAGCTGGGAGCCAGGAGGAGACTTTCTGCTGGAGCCTGGCCATCAGCTCAGGACCCGTCCCACAGCACTGACAAGGGTGAAGCAGGCTCACGCAGCTTCCTGTGCCCTGCTGCTCCTGTGGCACGCCCAAGGCAGCAGGTCGGGCAGATCTAGCTCACTGGCTGCCCATCAAACCATCCTGGCTGCTCTCTCACAGGTACTTATAATGAGCAATCTACGTACTCAGGTGCTGGAACAGAAGGAATTGCTTTCTAATTAGAGCCACAGACACCAGGAGAACTATATAGCTAATAAGCACAAACAGAATCATCATTAGAGGAGACTTTATTAAGATGCAATTGAGACTGCAGACATTTGTTCTGCCAATAAGCTTAGGTAAAACTGATGCTTTGTATCCTTTAAACCTCAACTGGTTTAATCAGACTAGCTGAGGATATTTGATACCTCATCCCCTTGGCTTTTCTAAAAATGATCGCATCGTGTGTCCTATTTATTAATTGTGATTTATATCAAGATATTCCTCTATTTCTCTAGGGGGTATTTACAGAAGTTAAAATGCAGAGCCAGCCAATAAATCCATCCTGCATGTAACGAAATGACCTTCCTAGGAAGCAAAACCCATCTCCCTGAAAAGCCGGAGAGGCCTTTGTTGGGTTTGCCGAAGCTAACTGCAGCTTGAAAGATGGCATCTTTGTCTAAGAGGCTGGAAAAATTGGTAGCTATCACGTTTGAGTGTATTATTAAAAGTGACAATTATCTCTGTATGCTTACAATTGCAACTTCTGATTTCATAGACCCTAACAAATGCACCGCGGCTGTTCTGGATGGCCTAGCATTAATAAAGCAAACCAATTTTGAATGCCCAAGGCCGGGACTTCAGGGACAGCAGATGGTGCCCAGGATACCCATTCTCACATTAGCATGAGAATAGCATGGAGTGGGTCACAGATTGCCTTTAAGCAAGCTTTCAGTTGTCCACACAATCTCTGCTTCCTACCAAATGAGACAACAGCATTGCTTCGGTTTGTAATGTAGGTAATCAGTGCCTCGTTATATAAAATGCATTTCACGAGCAAGTCAGGCAATAAAGAAGTGCACCTTCTTTGTAACAAGCTGTGCTCTGTAAGCACCTGATTCAAACTTTGGACACAACAAAAGGAAGCGAGCAGTACTTGATCCAATGCATGAAAACACTTCTGGACAAATGACTTAGAGTTCTTGAAATGAGATTTTTTTTTTTCTTTCCTTAAATTGCCTCTAATTTTATGTGCAATCAATTGCAGCTGTAATTGCTTGCAAGCACAAATGGCAGCATTTGGAGATCCAAGGTGACTAAAATTGAGGATGAGAACACACTCCAAATACAAATTTGGAAGCTGTGCTTCAGATTCTTTAAAAAGCACATTAAATCTGTGTGCTTCCCTGGATTAAAAACAAACAAACAAACAACAACAACAAAAACGGAGACTCTCCTTATCACACAAGAGGCTTCACCCCAGTCGTAATTTATGCCTCAGAGTTAAGTTAAAAGCAGCAAAGGCTTGGACTTTCCAGACAGAAGCTCAAACTGATACTTAGGATATCATATGCACCCTCCCGTGAGATATTTCGCCTTTCGAGTAAACATAGTTAGGTTCCACTCTGAACAACATGCACCACTGACTGTGTGCTTGGTATCTCCCTATTAATAATGAAAAGAGCGTTGTGTGTTTAGATGTCTTCTTGGCTGAGTTCATTCAGATTTCTGAATGAATTAATTAATAATTGATTTCTGATTTCTGAAGATACGATTCTGCAGTCCTTTGCAGTTTGCACTTGTCCCTTGGACAGGGATGCTACACGAGTTTCCTTTCCTGGCTGGTTATTAACCATCAAGAGGATGTTTCAGCTCCACTCGTCACACACATCAGACAAATCTAATCCAGAAAAAAACTACAAGAAGAAGTAAGTTCATCAAAAAAGGGAAGTGCATTAATTGAGAGATTGCCTACTACCTCATGAGCGCTCTACAAGAAAAGGCACAGAAGGGCAGAGCTCGCTTCTTCTTTCTCCGTCCAAGAAATGAGAAGAAAAAAGGGGAAGGGTGCTATTTCCACTCAGAAAACCAAGGGATTAAGAAGAGGAGCTGAACCAATCCACACTGGAGGCCAGGTTGCCCAGGGCCTCGTCCATCCTGGCCTTGAGCACCTCCAGGGCTGGGGCCCCCCCAGCTGTGCTCACCACTGCACTGACTCAAAAACTGCAGCCTTGGCTTCCGTTGCTTGGGTCGCCCTTGAGAACCCCTCAGTGGGAAGTTCAGAAGTGAAGACTGGGATAAAAACTACGTTGGGTTTCAAAGAGATGGTTGATTTCATTCCTAGTTAAAAGAGCAAAAATCTAGGATCACAGTGCCGTGGAGTCACTAGAATGGATGCCGGCAGGCTCAACAAGCCCTTCATTTCCCAGGCTGTTCTCTGAAACAAGCCTGTCCCTGACAAGGAGCTAGCAAAGACAAGTCACTCCACACCACAGGCACACCCCGGATTCCAGACATGGGTGATGGTGAGGCAGCTGAGAATTACAGATTTACACACAACACAAACTGGCAGCAGGAACAGACGAAAATCCTTTGTTGATGTTGCTGTTCTTGTTTCTCATGTAACACAGTTTTCATTCCCTAAAGCCAATGCACTAATTGCCAACTGAAAATAAGTCATCTCATCATCTTACTTGAATAAATACCAATAGTTCTTGAGCGTGACTGGAAAATTCATGAAGCCCTATCTGGGCAGTGAAAACACATAACTATTTCTGTATCTTGCTCAGCAGAATACTTGCTAAATGAACTGCCTGAAAATGATAGTTCTCTAGTAACATTTTGGGCTTGGGGAAAGCATCTGCATAAACTGGGGGTTGCTTTGGGTCACGAGATCACTGGACTCCACTGAATTCTGAGTGTCCTTCCTTGGAAGAGGACTGACAAAAGCTGGGGACTTCATGGTTGACAGATGAAATATGAAAAAACACTGGGGACAGGGACTGAAACCTGGATCCCTATGTAATCCCAAGCAAATCTGCATAGGGCTTACTTTTAAGGATTGTTGAGCTTCAAGGATTTCAGTTTTCACTCAAATTCCTTCTAGTTGGATATTTATGGAGACGACAGTTCTAAAAAACAATATCAAATGAGAGCTTGCAACCCTGCCAGTGGCACATAACCTGCTGGAAAGAAGTCAATATTCAGCATTGCTTAATGGAGAGAAAACGTGAATCTAGCAGCATTTCTTGACACTACCTTTGGGGAAAGAGCTCCCCACCGCTGCAGGTGTCTCCTCATGAGCGGTTCCCAAAGGCGAGCAGATGCAGGGGCAGTAACACCTCCTGGAGGGGCAGCTGCAACCCCTCCTGGCACTGCTAAGACCCCACACTCACTACGGAGTGAGACTGAGAGAAAGGAAGAAGACAAGCCCAAATATTCCAGTAGAACACTGTATTTAAAGATGTTATGCTGCATTTGTGCTGGATATTTATAGCTGCAGAGCTGGGATGATGTCCATAGAAGAATTATTTTTATATGATCTCTAATATCTCATTTACTCCTCTCAGATTCTGCTAAGTAGCCAAGCTGGGGTGGTCTAACGAAAAAAAAGATAATACTCTGTAGCTAAAGCACTGCAGGCAAGTGTTGAATGTTCTGTAAAAACATAAACAGCTTCTTGCCTGCAAATCTCCTCTCCCTCAGATTTCTCATCTTTCACCCCTCAGTTCCCAAGATACTAGAATTTCCTCCATTTTGCGGTTACCTGGAGTTTTCTCATGGAAACAAGCACCAAACAGATTATGAAGAAAACAAACAATAGGCAAAAATCCCCTAAAAACAGCCCTTCGGCTTATTCCTCCCTATTCTTCCTGTGCAGGCTCAGAGCCAAAGATCCTCCAGTGACAGCTGAGGAGATCGGTGGTAAATGCAGTTAGCTGTTAGCAGAGGAAAAATCTTACACAGCTTTTGATAAAAATTAAAGGTAAAAATTAAAAAAGGGTATAAACAAGTGACTTCTTTATTAGTTAACAATACAAACAATGTCCTGACAATTAAGATGGGCAGTTTCTCTGACCCCATGGGAAAACCCTAGAATACAAAGCTTCTGTCCCATGGCTGCCGTGACTTGGGGGTGGGATGGCAGGAAGGAAACCCTACGCCGTGACGAAACCTCAAGTCATCTGTCACGGGCATGTGCTCTCCCCTTGCCTGGAAGCACCTGGCCGAAGCTGAACGAGGAGGATATTCCGCCTCGGTCCAGCTGTGAGGAAGGGCTTCCAGTGAGTGGCAGCTACACACGAAAGGTATACGAAAGGTATCTTCCAGTGATCTCCTGGACAGGTTTGCCTTGCCCAGGGGCATTCAACGAGGGACCAAACTCTTCTACGTGCCCCTGCTACAGGAGCTGCACGGATGTGCACAGAAGGTTGTTTCGGTGACAGCCTTCGGGTGTGCTTGCAGAGCTCCTCTGTCTTATCGCCTTGTTTGGTTTTAGGCTCTTCCCAACTTTTAGTTTAAGCTGAAGGCTCCGGATCATTGTTTCTCAGCAATAAACTGGTTGCCTTAAGAAGACTAATCAAAGTTTGATGAGGCCCTTGTGCAATGGAAAGACTGATGAGATATATTAAAGGGTAGGTGTGGGGCAAAAGCGAAGATAAGAGCAAAAACTCCCACCGAGTTCAATGGAACTATGATTGTTGCATATCTTTTCCCAGGGCTCTAGCTCACATTTTAGTGTACTTGTGTAACTACCTCAGTATCCTGGCAGACATTCATGGTAACCTCTCCTATGCTTTGTTTAACTTCTCTGTGTTTGCCAATAACACCACGAAACGTTTTTCTGGCTGCAGCATGCCCTCATATCCGTGCTCCACCAGGCTACCAAACCATAGCTTCCACTAAGAAATGGGCAGATTGAAGTAAATAAGACATTTTCTTTGTACACCACAGATAACTAAAACCTAGAACTCATCAGCCAGGCAGTCATCCAGACCAAGAACTTAACAAGATCAAGGAAAAGGGTTAGAAATGCCGATAAATACAGCCTCCAAAGGAGCCTAGAGAGCTGTTGCCCAGGACATCCCCATGCTCACTGTCCTGCACGAGTGCTGCTCAGCTCAATTTAATCCCACAGAAGGGTGCCGTGCCCAGCCTCAGCTCTGCCAGCCCAGCCCCGCATCGTACGTCCATCCACACGTGGGATGAAAGTGATGGTTTTGGTGGCAAGAGCTGGGAGAAGGGCAGGGGAGAGTGGCAGGCAGGCAGGAGTCACCATGCGAGAACAGAAAGCTCTCCGTGATATCCTGCTTTCTTACTCTTGAAATTCTTCAGCAGTGGAGATGCCGCAGCCCCCCGAGGCAGCCAGTTCTAGGATTCAATGTCAGCGCTGCTGGCAAGCTTTCTTCACTTTCTAATGGTAAACTTTTGGCAAACATATTACATGTCATGCTGATCTCTGAAGGCAAAAACGAGCCGTAACGTGAAGAAGTGGACTGACCCACACATTCCTGCAGCAGGGTTTTTGTGCTGTCCCCTGGGCCACCCAGGACCGCTGCTATCAGGCTCAACAGCCCAGCAGGTGACCTTCAGACCCGCTCTAACAGGGCAGTTCGTAGGCTGCCACTAAAATAAAGCAGTTTGCACCAGTTGCCAGACAGCGGGGCAGCTTTTCCAGCTGATCCTCTGCCTTATTACGTAAGATTTACTGTCTGCTTATTGCCCTCTGCTACCCTCTGCATGAATTAGCCATTACGGACTAGAACAGAAATTATTACTGAAAATTCAATCAGAGCTAACTGGTTTTTAATCCATCATCATGTTCAGGTCAAAGTGCGTTAACCTGCTTGGGCTGTTGGAAGGGATTTCCTTGACAAACTCTGTGCAACCCACCAGCATCACGGACAGGGAGCAGCGGCCAGAAGGTGAGAGGCATAGGGAAAACTGAGTCTGGACATCTCCATTTCAGGTTTCACAAATGCTACAGTTAGGAGGAGACATTAAGCATTGCTTCACCTACAAAGGAGGGTTTATATCCTACATGGCTTCATCTCTGTTCTGCTTTGGCTGACACAAGTCCCAGAGCTGTGGGTGCTGGTGGTGTGAGGGCAGAGGTGACCCACACCATTCCCCTCCTGCAGAAACACGTCACCTCTGGCATGCTTGATGCTCCTGGGCACAAGCCAGCCTGCAAGAAACGCCGCCAGCGGACAGTGCCCGAGGTTCGAAGCCTGTGAGCAGTGCTTGGGGCACTTTCGGGCAGAGTGGGTGAAGGAACTGCCTTATGGCATACAAATACTAAGTGATGGACCCACTGCAAAAATGAGTTCTTTACAGCAAGACCTGCCAACGAATGGGTTTCAAGCACTTGAAACTGCAAGAGCCTCCCAAAAACAAACAAACAAACAACAACAACAAAAATCAACAGGTGGAAGGAGACACATTCAATCAGCGCTTATTCCAGTCCTGTCGCACAGTCCGCAGTCTGCCCCACACTGATGGGTCTGAAGGCAGAGCTTAGGAGGCTCTGTGACACCACCAGACAGGTTCGCCACAAGGCTAGAGCTGTGCCCATCCCAAATTCCCATCAACACTGGGAAACATCCCAAAACACTGGGACCCAACATCCCAAGCACTGGGACCTCACTGCACCACACACACTCCTGTGCTGCAAATGCTGCCTCCAAAATCCAGTCTCAACAAGCAGAAGAAAAAAAAAAACAAGTTGGAATACATAAATCTGTAAGGCTGCCTGCAACCAGCAGCTGCTATAAAAAGATCCCTTTCACATCTCTTCTAGCCTTGCTCTATCAATCTATATATACCTGGATCTAACAGGAAGGTATTAGAAAAGTGGGACTCTTGGCAAAGGTGCACAGGCAAAGGTAATAGCCAACAGACATGCTGAAACATGGGAAATTCTGATTAAATACTGGATTTTTCATGAGGATGGTCAAAAACGGGATCAAAGAGGTTATGAGATCTCCGTTCTTGGAAATATTCTTAATTCAACTGAACAAAGTCCTGAGTAACCTGCTACACACTGGCCCTGCTTGGAGCAGGAGGCTGGACTAGCTGACCTCCAGAGGTCTCTTCCATCCTAAAATACCCTACAATTTTTCCTGAGTATATTTGGGGCCACACCAAAGGACCTTAGTAAACATTAATACACATTTATAATACTCAAATGTGCCCTGATGAAGAATGGAAGCAGAATGCTGGTGCTCAGCCGGGATAAATGACAGCGCTCCCCACCAAACACCCACCAAGGTCAGCACCTGCACCCGAGAGCTTTACTCTCAGAAACCTTCCCCAGGGCACTCTGTGAACGCTTCGGGCCCCATGGCCCCAGCACGTTCAGGGGAGTGCCGCACACCCCCTGCTCTGCTCCGTGTCTGGGCTGCGTGGCTGGGCACAGCTGGGTCCTTGAATCCCCATCACAGTGACATCTTCTGGAGCAGGATGTGCTGGAAGAAAGACTACTGGGGAGAACAACTGGAAGTAAAAATCCTACAGGTGCTCAAAATGCAGTTCATTCTGCCTGAAGGGCTGAGGGCAATTTTTAGGGCACTTTCCTAACCTTAGAGAGCACTGTGAGAGACCGCAGTACTTACGTGTACTAGAATAGCTATGATCTGATGATTTAAAGTGATACCTATTGATGCCCAAAGGTATTTTCAGGCTCCTGCTTTCTTTGCTGAGTGTCTGTTTTCATGGGGTTGTTTTGCCAACTGCTGACAATCTGTTGAGAAATATCAGGGAACGTGAAATCTGGAGGTGTATCAGTGTGCGAGCGTCCACCTCCGTGAAAATAACCCTCAGGAATGGCAATCAGCCAGAGATGCAGTTTGAAGCCAGCTAAGATACAAATAAATATTCATGTCAGTGGAGGATTTGAGATTTAATGCCATTCTGCTAATGCAGATAAATATTCCGATTCCCTTGGCTTCTGTAGATTAAGCCCAGTTTAAAAGAAAAATCTATACAATGCCATTCAAATCGCACCGCTGCTGCTGGGGGCTTGGGGAGCTGGGGCAGGGTTGTGATCCTAACCCCTAGAGAGCCAGATGAAATCCCCATGATTCCAGCATCCCCAGCGGGAGGCAGATTCGGCCACGCTTCCCGATGGACTCCGGACCGCTGGAGTCCCTCCGCGACACCCGGTTCACAGAGGAGCTGCGGGTAGTGAGCTAGAGCTAACCTGCTGCCACCGCTGCCACCAGGTGAGAGCAGCAGCCCCACATCACCACCTACCTGGCTCCAAGCTGGCGTTCCTCTCCACCGACCGAGAAGCAACAGTCGCGCCTTGCCACCACCACAAGCTGTAGGGGCATCACGAGCAGAAGGGACCTCAGAAGTTATGCAAAGGGAAGCCGAGTGAAAGAAACTGATTCCCCTTTCTCTGCAGATCCACTAGCAAAAGGATAACTGTACCCTACGGGCCACTCACAGAACTTGTGGCCAAGCACAGCGTCGGAGCACACAGCGGCCGGGCGCTAGCAGGTAAGTCACTGAGCTCGCCCCCGTTGCGAGTCAGCAGCCCGATTCACGTGCTCCACAACAGGAGCTTTAAAACTGTTCGCAACACACCTGCAGGCTTCATGGAAGGAAATGAGCAAGACAGCAGATGGACTAATTGTTTTGTTTTTCATCTTTTTTTTTTTTTTTTTTTTTTTAATTCTCAGCCTGCTTTACCTCCCTGCTTCTTATTTCTTCCATCCTGCTGTCAGAACAGAGCATGCTGTGCCGTATTTTCATTTCTGTACGTTTCTGCAGACTCGACAGCTTGCACTTTCTCTTCCCTCTTGTGGCTGGTTCTGAAAAGGCCCTTAAGAAAGGAAGGTGAGTGGTCCTGAAACTGCCCCTGACATTTGGGGCTGGCCAGACAGGGCCAAAGAGAAGGGCACGGGAAGAGCTCGTGCAGCCCCATGGCCGTGACAGCCCAGGGTCTTTTCCACAACCTTGCAGTACACTTAGCAAATCCCTTCCCTTACACATTAAATCTAAGGAATAGTGAACAGAGCAGGCTTCTGGCAAGACTTCCAAAGTAGAAGGCTCGGCTACCAGGATATAGATTTGAGGCATCAAAGTGCTCTGCAATTCAAGGTGCTCGGCACTCTTAGACATCAAACAAATTTTAAAAAGTAAATGAAGACAAATATAAACAGAGCCAGCACACTTAGGATTCCCAGTTAATAAGCTAAAACTTACAGGAATGGCCACACCTGTTCAGCTCGTCGGCCTCTCTATGCTGTAAAACATACACTGGAGCTCACGGCTGTCAATGCATTTACTCTTTTGGTTAAAGACACAGTTATCCTAAGCTGAGCTTTCGAAAAATCCTGACAATTCCCACTCAAATGAGAATCCCTTAAAGATATGCAGACCACAAGTTTCATCTTTGTGAGGAAAACTATTCACAAGTGAGAGTACAACAGTTTGTTAGTGCAGGTGCTTCTTAAAAAAGGGGGGAAAAGATGGCACATGCTCCAGCAGCCAGTGAGCCATCCCTCCTGTGAGCTCGGGAAGTTACTGACTGCTGCAGCAAAGTTTTTGCATGGTCTCAGTGCTCCTCTCTCTGCTGGACAGCCTGCCCAGCAGCTGGCAGGAGAGAAAGCCCAAATGCTGCACCGAAGTGGCAGCAGCAAGGATAAAGAGAAGCTCTGCCCCTATCCCAAGGGGTCTCATTTAACTCTAGCAGAAATGTGCAGTGCCCATCTCAGTTTTGGGTATTCTGCTCACCCTTACCAATCTCAAATCACTCGGCCAGTGTGGGGTGTTCCCTCAGGCTAGGGCACGGTTATCAGACCCAACCCAGAGGGCTGGACGTGCAGACTATGCACTATGGCAGGGCAACACCGGGAGCTTCAGGTTGTGACTGGCTTTGAAGGCAGCCCCATCCCACTTCTTCTCCTCCCGTGAGTCTGGAGGTGGCTCACGCTCAGACAGACAAGACCATCCGGGCAAGCCTTCAGCTTGCAGGAGAGCCAGAAGCTGGAAAATGCTTGATCTGTGGAAGGCAACTCCTCTGCAAGCCTCGGCCAGGGAAGCTGCTGCAGGCACCTCTGGCAGGGGGCCCCCAGGAGCCTGCAGCCCCCTCAGCCCCGCTCCCCGCTGCTCCCCGCTCCCCGCACCTGCCGGGCACACCCGTGGGGCATTTTCCAGGCCCACGACGCTCCCTGGAGCTTCATGCTGAGCCCCACGGCAAGGGAGGCTCGGGCGCTTGGAAGGCAGGGGTTTGGCAGCTCGCTGGGAGGCCTGGGGAGCGGCTTGGGGGCTCTGCCCCATCCCTCCCGGCCTGCAGCCCCGTGCCGGTGCCCTGCCTGGCCTTAGTGGCTGCGGGGGGTAACAAAGCAAAGGACAGACCTTCTCGCCGGCCTCTTCCACGCTGGGGAGGCCGCGCTCGTCCTCCCGGCTGCGGCTGCCGGCGGGATGCTCGCAGCGCCTCAGCGGCTCCGCATCGCGCCGCTCGCCCGCGGCCCCTTTCGGTTCCTCTCCCCCTCCTCCCTCAGCTCAGGGGGGGCCAGAAAGGGGCTGGGGAGGGGGAGACCTTTCTGTTGGTATTATTCTAATATATTCTGGGGGCTTGTGGTTCCTGCAAGCAGGCGGAAGTGAAACCCGTCCTCGCCCCCCTCCTCCTTCCGCGATGCTCCGGGGCTGGACGCGGCCCGGCGGCGGCGTGGGGATGCCTGGATGCGGCCCCCCAGGGCTGCCCCTGCCCCTGCTCCTGGGGATGTGGAACCGGGGAATTGGGGCTCAGTCACGGGCTGCCCCCACCGCCCCGAGGCCCTAACCCCGCAGCCCCCCGCGGAGCTGGGAGCAGAGAGGCACCGAAAACGCAACCGGCTGCCTGAGGGCAGGATAACCTCCCAGCTGGGAGCCTCTCCTCGGGTGGAAGCGGCCTTGCAGGACGCTTCATCACGACGAGCTGAGCAGATCCCAGCTTGCAGGGGTGCCACGAGTGGTGAGGATCTGGTGGCCTCAACCTAAAAGTGTCTCCACAGCCCCACGAGGCTTGGTGGACCCGTGCCACCGTGTTTGATGCCACTCAGATCATAAAATGAAGGCGAGCCTGGGCAGCCCTGTGCATGCAGCAACTGATCCCTTGTTTAGGGCCGTACGGGTGCATGGGTAGGTGGCACAGGCGCTGCTGGACTGCACGGCAGGAGTGACTCCCAACAGACGATGCAGACTTACACAGGAGATGACTGGGGCTCCCTTCTCTGAGGTCTCTGGTGTCTCTGCAGCAGCCTCCTGCTGACAGCACGGTGCTGGAACTCATCCCCTGTACAATTCTGGCCTTCCACCTGCTTCCACATGGGGAAAGTAAAGCGCTCAGTGATGCTGACATCTACTTTGCCAGCTGCACGTTGAGGACCTGCTCTTCCGAATTTTACAGCTTCAGCACCATGCTGAGCTTTGTGCAGCGTGTTTCATTCACATCCCACCAGCAGCGGGATGCATCTGTCCCCCAGCCCCAGGGGGTCTGCAGCCTCCCCACCACATCTGGATGCCCACCCAGCCATCGGCAGCAATGCCCTCTCGCAGGTGGGACTGGCCAGGAGATTGCAGGAGAGAAGGAGTGCAGCCTGGACACACTGATGCATCCATTTGTGTCTTCCAGCTTAATTACTGCAACTCCCTATGCTTTGAAATAAACCACAGCTGCTGTAAAACACAGCAGATGTCTGCTTAGCAATGGAGATCAGCCTGGTGCTTTGCTCACCCTGCTTTCTTACTAAGTACGGGCTTGGTTTTCTGTTCGGATGTTCAAAGCCTTTCATAATCTTCTTCCATAGCTGGCTCCTGCTGGAACATGGCAGCCCCTGACAAAGGGGGTAAGACAAGACGGAGTTTAATCTTTCCCAGGCAGTATTCCTGAACTAGTTTTGCCTCACGGAGGTAGAAATAACCCAGATCCCACGGCATTCAGAAGTAAAGGCAAAATTTCCCTCCTCAGCTTCATTTCTTCGCACAGAAACATGCAGAGAATGCCAGTACACAGTCCAGCAAATCCAAGCCCTATAAACTAATCAAGCTATTCCTCTTACGGGCTAGATCGAAAGCAAGACAGAGAAGGAAACAGCTTTTTTCTATTTTAAAATACTTGGGAGGCACACAAGTCCCACAGAGATGGGAGCCATCTAAATATATATAAAGACATAGCTAGATAAATGAATCCATCTGTTGTAATCTAGCAGTTTCATAAAACCAATGAAAAAAATCGACAGTTTCATGAAACCACTAAAGTGCTATTGATACTTTCAAGTGTTTAAAATTCTTCTCAAATGTAGGAAATCAACCAGCCCCTATAGGATTCCTGAAATGAATGGAAAACGAACAAGACCGTGCATGAAGCTGGTGCAAACAAATACAAGGCGTAATTAAAGCAAATTGCCATTAACAATCTAACACAGACTATTACAAATCCCTCCTCGCTCCCCAAAATACATTTCTGATTCCCATGATGTGGCAGCACACACACACACACACCGCCACCCTTCTTCTGTCCCCGGGATCCCAAAGCACCTCGCAGATGGTGCTCGAGCGGCGCCGCCCCACACCTCCACGCTACTTCTCCGCGGGGAAACCGAGAGGCGAAGCGATTTGCTTGTCGCCTGACAGAAGCATTAAAACGGCCGGAAGGATGTAGGTGTCCTGTCTGCACATATGCCGTGCTCTCACTGCCATATAGCACTTCCAGGATGAGTCTGCTTGCAATTAGAGAAAGTTGTTCTTTTACAGACTGCGCTGAGCAATCCACTGACAGCTTTACAGGCAGAGAAGGGCAAAGAAATAGTGTTTTGCTTCAACCCAACGAGCGATGCCTTTTCTCAGCTCTGTGCCTGAAGAGCGGCGTGGCAGCTAGCTCTGGAGCAGTGCTCAGTAAGACCCCACGAACTCACACCAGCTTCCATTTGTTTCAGGCGTTCCTGTTTTGGTGCAGCCAGGCGACAGGTATGGAAAGCCATCGAGCTGGACGAGGCCAGTGGAAAACCCTCGCAAGTGTTTCCCAGGAAATGTACCCGCAGGCTCTGCTTCTACACACCTCACTCCTTTCCCCTCGCCTCCTCGGGGCATTCACGCTCCCCATCTCAGCCATTTGTGGGCCAGTCCTGCTCTGAAGGGAACCAGAGGGCAAGAGACTGAGGGACGGGTGGTGAAGGAGATTTGACAGGCTACATCCTGAAACACTGCCTCGATGAAAGCACAGAGGTACCCCCAGGCCTCGGGGAGCTACCCAAATACACACGTCCAACACTGGTGTTCATTAAAAAGGCGCCAGCTGTCCCACTCCCTGTGTGGAGTTACTCTCATTTGCAGGGAGACGTGAAACTATACAGCAGTCAGTCCTCGGGTCCATAACACAGCCCAGACCAGGTGTTACTGCACGCGCAGAGCATTGCAGACCGAGTCCAGGGCTACCTTGTGGCTCCAGGCATCAACATTGCAACAACAGCTGGAGCTGCAATGGCAGGTCACTTCTGGAAGTCGTGTCTTGGTTACCATTTTAAGTACTCTTCTATTTCCTTTTTTTCTTCTTCTTCCAGAAGTTGGTAAGTGATGTCTCACTTTTATTATCGGTATTTTATTAGTAAAATACTGTCAGTATGGATAAAAATTACAGATTTCCCCCCATAAATGTTGCAATACGAAAAAACAATCTGCTGTTAATAAAACAGAGACAAATTCCCAAAGGAAATGAATGCTCTTAAAAACCACAAACTCGAAGTAAAAAGCCACTCCGCTATATTTGAGGCAATTACAAAAGAAAAATGAAGAAGACTGTTTCTCCTCAAAACTTGGCAATTTTTATATCACGCTACTGATATTCTTAATGAAAAATGGTGCTTTTATTCACTGCCACTTCTTTTACTTTGGCCAGCGCTGTAGCCAAACATCTGCTTGTTGAGTTAGCGGAGTAAATTGATGGTTAGCAATGCACGAGTTTCCATAGGAGATCTCCACAGACGTTGCCAAAGAAAGTCCTGATCTAAAGCTTTGTAAGGATGCACCAAGGCAGGGAGGAGACTACAAAGAAAGAGAAAGGTCCAGACAAAGTGTCCGTGTAAATGTTCAGACAGGTTGAACTCTTCTCCTGAAAAGCCTCCATGGAGGATTTGGGATGGGTTTTCAGCTGAAGGCCTCCCAGAGCTCTTAGTGCAAGATTTACACTGACCACAAACAGACCCACTGTGACTGCAGAAAGGTGCGAGCACAGAAGTGAGGCTGAAAGTAACGGTGAGATGGCAGACAGCGTGCTGCTGGAAGGGTCTGCTCCTTTCTCTTCTCTCCTCTGACAGTGGTAGAGCAAATTAATCATGATTATTACAGTTACACCTTTTAAGCCTCTTCTGCTAATATGACATGCGTGCTGGCCCTTCTCTACAGCAGAAAAAATCTTAGGAGGCAACACATCTACACCAAATATGTCCCGTTACACTGAATACTGTATATCCAGGAGTTAAGACACAAACCCCCAGAGGCCTGCTGTCCAAGCAGACACAATCCAGACAATCAGTAGCAAGTCTTCCAGGCTTACACTACCTGTACAGGATGGGCCAGGATAATTCAGAAGTGTCAGACTTCAGGACTTTCCAGGCGCAGATACAGAGAAGGTATCAGCGCATAGCCAGACCTGAGCAGCATTCCCACCAAAATCCCTTCCCTTCCTATTTGAAGGCAATCAATTGTCACACACCAGGGCTGAGACAGAAAATACAACCATTGACAGAAAATAGCGTATTGGCAGAATAATGATTTCAAGGAGATCTACAAGAAGCCACACAAATCCATGTGAAAATAGTCTGAGCATCCTCTAACGCAGGGCAGTTAGATCCAGCAGAAAACAACAACTCATTTTTTAAGTGATAAAGAGTTTCTTGCAGGCAAACTATGCAGCCCTGAAGCCTGAATCTTCAGACTATCCACAGCCCAGGGCAGCGCAGAGAAAAAGAAGCAAGCTTCTCCAAAGTGGAGCCTGAGACCCAGAAGGGCCTCCTGCCAAAGCAGCGAGGAAGCTTGGCTCCCAGGATGTTAGGAAGAACGGAGCATTTTGTCTGCTCGTGCATACCTGCAGGAACACATCCCAGCCAGTTTTCAGCTCCAATGGGAACTGAAGGTTAATTATTTTCTGCCAGTATGGGGGACAGACTGGGAGTGTAACAGCACCGACACAGAAGCACGGAATGCAGCGGGGTACAAAAGATGTCAGCAGCAAGTTCGGTACCTCTTGGCATGTCCTGAAAATAAACCACCTCTGACTGCTGCTGGCTCAGCTTCTCAAACTCCTTTGGTTGGTGTTCAACAACAGGACATAACTCTGGGCCTTGCACACTCTGTGCTATTAATTGCTAGCAAAAAAGATCCATCACAATGCACACAACGCGAATGAATAATTGTGCAACCATTTCCTAAGCAGTACTTCCTTCCTACCACTGAGGGACAGTGTTTCCTACCTATAGACTGCTAAGAACAGCATATCTGCAAGTTCAGTTCTAATTAGCAATGGTTAATGCCTCCCTTTACTGCCTGAAGAGTTTCTTTTTCCATGTTATGTGTGTTTAACAAGTTACTGTTTCAGCACAGTGAATTACAGCTCTGTCCTCATCTGTGCAGGTAATTCACACAGCGGTAACCTGGCACACTGATGCTCCTTGGTAGGTACTGACTCTGTCTCCGTTTAAACCAGGGACACTTCTGTCATCAGCCTCACTCAGAGTGAAGATTACATCTGCTCTTTTCAGAGACAAATCTTTGCTATTGGTCCTGCTTCTTCAGGGATATCTTGTGTTCTGGAAAATAATCAACCTGATAGACTCCACTACGTAACCTACTCTGAATTTGGGTTTCGGAAAATACCCACCCTCACCAGAAGGCAACGCTAACTAACCCTTCCTAACAGGCTGTGGCTTACTTACAGAAAGTGAAGGTTTTATAGGAGGGTAGAGCAGAGATGCCTGGTTTTCCTCACTTTCACACTCATGCGACTGAGAAATGTCCCTGAAGTAGTTGTGACGGTGACAACCGGCTAGAAGATCTGTAGCTGTACATCAAGCTGGCTTTGTGGCTGCACAACCAAAACACTGCCTCCCTGGGGTCTCTTCAGTGAGAGAAAGCACAAGGCACACCATATCCAGTTAATTATGAGCAACTTGAAATAAATAAATAAATAAAAGCCACCAGTCCCATGAACAGAAGGATGTCCAGATTCAGTATTTCACTGAACAGTACACCTAGCCTTATCTACACAGCCAGTCCCGTGCAATTAGCCCCCGCTGCTGCTAGCAAGAGACATTGGTAAAGCCAAGTTCCAGATATTTTTACTACCTACCGTCTAACCCTGCCCTGTAATTAAGTGCAGAGCCCTGCAGATTTCTGCCTGATTAGCTGTTTCAACTAATGAGCGGCTCCAGCCTCAGCCAACACCAAGGGTGAATTACCTGCCACTCTCTGGCTCTCTTTGTGGCCGCACGCAGCACACCACAGGTGCAGAGCCGCGCTGCAGGGAGAGCACAAAGAGGAGAAGGGGCCCGCGGACAGACCACGCACGGCTCCCCGCACTTCAGCCCCACACACCGAATGGTTTGGATGGCTACACACATGGGAGCAAAACCGGATAGTTCCTGTATGGCCATTACCCGAGATATAAAATGTTTGACTTTTTAATTAAGATCTGCAATATCGATGTCACAAAATGAGTCTGAAATTACAAGAGCGGGATCTGATCTGATTGTAAAAAGCTCAGCTATTCAACTGAAGGCCAAGGCTCGGTCATAACCAGAGAAAAGTTAAGGTCAGGAGTCCAAGTTCAGGAGTGGAGAAAATAAGAAGCTGAAGGAAACCTTATATCCTCCAATAATCCTTGCAGGAGATATGATTTCAGCATGAAAGGATGCAGCCCTGCTTTAAAGTTTCCAAGCAAAAATCGTTCTACTATAACTCCACTCCGAGATAAAAGCAGACGTGAGCCAGTAATACTGGCCTCTTTGCCTGGTGTTTTTATTGGTGCTGCCCTCCGTATTAAAGAAAACAAACACTCTGCTTCTAATATTAAAGATAACTCCAACAGGTCTCCCTTAGAGAACCTTGCTGCTAATCCATGCCTTGTAACACAGTTACCCTTGTGTACATTTGGAAGGTGGCTTGTAGAAGGAAAAGCAAACAGAGGATTGGCTCTTTTAAAACTTTTTCCCAGTTTGGGGAGGGGGGAGTGTTGTTTTCTTGTTGTTGTGTGTTTTTTAATATCAGCTCCTGCTCCCTTCTCTTTTAAGGGCTCGTGGTAGAAGAATAAGTAACACTGTGACCTCACGTGTGTGACCTCACCATTTTGTACCTGAGGGAGATCTGTATCCTCCTGGGACCTGAAATACCTGAAGGAATGCCTAAGTACAAGAAAGAGCATATTTACTGAGCAGAAATATCCCTCGGTAGCACAGCACGCTGAACTCAGGAGACAGGAGCTGCTGTAACTCTCCTCTCAGCCCGACGGTAACTGCTCCCGCAGCATTTCCTCTTACTGTGTCTCAGTTTCTCCATTTCTAAAAAAAAGATAACATGAAATGTCCACGAGTTTTCCAGTTCCTGGAGGTAAGACAGTGCGGTGTAAGAGCGGTTATCACTGCCAGCCACAAATCCAGTGGACGAGCAAGGGGCTGATGCCCCAGTTAGCAGATGGGGCACGCACATTTTGGCAGTGCCTTCAACTTCTTCGTAATGCGGCTGGATCCAAATGGGAAGCATTTTTAAGGGTGCTGCACCAGCAAACAATCATTTTGCGTTCACTATACTGCCAGACAATAATTTTCTTACCCTTAAATCACGAATCAGATCCTTGTAAGTATTCCTTTAGCCAGTTCTGTCAGCTTGTCAAAGCGGTGGCACTGAAGGACCAAAAAGCAATCGATTGCCAGCATTGATGAATTTGAGTCAAGAGGAGTGAAAAATTTCCTACTCATTTACCCTAGCCACAGAGCTGGAGTGCAAAACCTCTTGTGACAAAGAGGAATGGTATTTGTGTTTCTGAACGCACGGAAGAGGGCAGAGCTCTGTGGTGACACAGTCAGCAGGTCGCTCTTCCTCTGCAAGCCAAGACGAGCACACTGACAAACCCTGTCTGCTATCGGCACAATTCGGCTAACGGCTTCAGGTACTGGATGTCGTAGAATAACAGAGAAAGAAGAAACCTGGAGAACTGGTGCCAGGGTCAACAAAAAGCAAGGTGTATGTACTGGACCAGAAGCTGCAAACACTCCTCTGGCTGCTGCATGTTCTGCTCGTTGCAACAGAAATCACTGCTTGTATCAGTTCCCACTGATAAATATTTGGATGAGCCGGAGTGCGAGACAAGCTGCTGTTGACCTAACCGTGCCTGTGACCAGAAAAGGTCACACATAACTTGGCACCGTCTGTAACACCAGGCCTCCAGTTTCACACAATGGATTCCTCGTATTCAGCCTGAGGACAGTTTGACGCCGTGTATCTGCCCATCCTGACAGAAATGCGGGGGAAAGACAGAAAACCAAAAAAGGAAAACGTCCAGGAAACCACCTGCTCTTTGGTTCAGAGTACCACTGCTGCTGCCCCAAACCATTTCCTCCTGCAGAAGGGAGACGTTGGCCTTGGGAATTAGCCAGCCATCAAAACCTTCCCAGGGAATTCCTCCTCCTGAGAGGCACCCGCAGATCAGAGGAGGAAAGGCTGTCTAAACACACCGAGCCTCCGCTGCCTTGCTGGGTTATTTGCTTTGTCCCTAGGGGAGCTCTGGCCAGGGGAAGCTCCAGCTTTAGCAGAGGGTGGCTTGGTTTCCTCCCTGTTTTTACAGCATGAGCAAGCTACAAAGGCACCCTTTCGACAGCGTCAGCTCTTCAGAGTCAAGTTCTCTGCAGTACTGGAGCATTTTCTACTTCACTTCTGCCTTCGCTGCAGTTTGACTTGGCTCCTGTCTTTCTAGCACAGCTGGCACACCAGTACCCCAATGCAAAATGCACTGAAGGCAAATAGTGAGACATTGCATGACCCTCAGCCTGTGCTCATTGCAAGGGAGCGCTGACATCCCATACAGAATACTGCCTGCGTTCAGCAGGTCAGAGAGGCACCAGCAGTGCTCACTAGAGACCCAGACTGGGCTTTCCAGTGCCCAGAGGGACAGGGAGCCAAAGGAGTAAAGGTTTCACCTCCTGCGAGCTGGGCTCCAGACAGCTGGATGCTGAACTGTCCGCTGCAGTTCAGATGCCATGCCTGAAGGTACTTACAGGGAAATTGTGTGTATCAGCATTAAAGACATCAGAATTGGATTATACTTGGACACATGCTGGCGAAGTATTTGCAGTAGATTTAGAAGAGCTGGGAATTGGCCGCAATCACATAATTTTCCTAAAGTTGGATAAAATTTAACAGCAGTAAATTAGGAAACTTTGCCAACTTCAAAGCACTACCCCAAACTTGGGCCAAAACGATGCACTGGCACTCAAATGCTCTGGAAGGATTTTTTCCTCCTGCCAAATGCTGTTGATCAGATAAGAAGAGCTGGGCTGTGGACCACAGGAATAGGGATGCTGTTGCTGGAGGAGGCTGGGCTCTGGAAAAGAGCCTTTGTGGCGAAAACTAAGGAAGCTGTGATCAAAAACTGAAATACTTGCAGAGTTCTGTGGAAGAGGCAAAGAAGCAGGGCTGCTGCAAGGCTCAGCTGCAGAGGCTCTGGGCAGTGGATGTTGCTCAGGACCTGCTTCTGAGCTCTCCTTACCACCACGCTGTATTCCTCACTGACAAATCTGCAGAGGAGAATGGGAAACTGAGCTGTTATGTACATAAGAAATGTTCCTTACAGAGAGGTATCTGGAGCACCATGGGAGGGGAGAAGGAGGAGAGAGAAAAAATAAACAGCTGTAAAGGGAAGACACAAGCTGATGGCGCCTGTGTCTTTTGTCAGCTCTCAGCCCTAATGCCCGTTGAGCTAAGCAGTGAAATTCACATTTTATCTCCCAGACCTCAGTGAGACTGCTTGTGCACGACAGCGCTCCCCCAAACAACGACACGTTGCCCTGTCTGGCCCGCTGGAAGGAGGGGAGCGACCCCACAAACCCAAAGGCTTGCAGGCAAGCAGCACGGAGCAGGAGCGCAGCCCTGCAGGAACCCTTCCCTCTGCTTCGGGATGATTCAACGCGATACTTAAAAGCTTCTCCCCATCTCCTGGACGCGAAGGGGGGGAGGATCTGTCTGATTGTATCTGTGACCCTGGCAACTCTTCACAAGCAGAGACAGCTGAGTCACTAATATTTAGAAAAATAACATAATTGACTGTATTCAGCCCTGCGGAGGACCCCTGCTGGGTATTCACAGTTGAACATTAGCAACTCGGTCATTTCTGGCAGCCTTTGTGAAGGGTTGCCAGGGCTGTAGATTCAATTAGATGACCTCCGACAAACCGATTTCCCCCGCAAATATCTTTTAAAAAATACATTAAATCCCCAATAAATACAGTGAAATTGGAGGAGACAGCCCTTCCTACCTCATTGAATGGCCCTCGTCACCCTACAGCCCCAGCTAGATGCCTTGCCTGACTGTCATGCATGCACGGGCTCTATTATCACCAGTGCCTAATGTGATTTAGCCCTGTCTGTGGATTGCACTCTTTACATCTGAGAATGTGACACTGTCGCAGTTGGATGCAGATTAGGATATAAAATGATGTTGAAAAGCTAAAAACGTTTGCATGCATCGTGCTTTTATTTTTTTGGGTAGGAGTAACTATTTTTTTACCACTGCTTTTTTATCCTCTGACAGCTTTTTTCCATTACTAGTCCCTGAATTATTTTGATGTAGGAAGCATTAAGATGAATTGCTAGATCCGATGTTTTGTATTATCCGTTATAATACACTGCAGCAGAGCATTGCATCGAGCTGGGATATTTACTTTCTTGCCATAAAATCTATACTAAAAGTGATTAACGCACGACTGAGGCAACTAGAAATGGGATTTTAAAATTCTGCTTTGTGCATAGGTTTTATGATAAGCCCTACAGTAAAACACCTTATGTGGACACTATTTGTTAACACTATCATAATGAAATCAGCTAACACCTTAATTACACCTTGTAACTGCTTCTTACAGCATGTAAGACATTTCTAATTCAGCTTTTAAATACCTCAGTTGTAAAAGCTCTTGTCTGTCCCCTCAGAGTGCCAGATTTCATTTCAGGCAGCATATTGTGCCCTAGTAAATTGGTTCTTAGCTGCTCAACTTCTTTGTTTGGTTCGTTTTATATCCTAAATAATTCTACCAAACCCTCACTTTTCTTGCACACATCAATGTTAGAGGAAAAATAAAGAAGCAGAGCAGTGCTGGATTCTCCGCACGTCCCTCCGGAGAGAAGCTTAACAAAACAATGTTTTAAAATAATACATCCTATTGTGTGGGTTAGAATAAGATAGGAATTTAACATCAAAAAATTATAACTGGATAAGAGCTATTATGAAATGATTATCTAGAGAGCCAGGAAATAACATTTTCTCAAATGGCATTGTCATTATTCTTTGTACGCGGTGCAAAAAAAAAAATGTACTGAGGGTAGTTAGAGAGGGGAAACTTTTCTTTACGTATCGTGTAAATTGGGATATGGAACAGAGACGCTGCATGGAGTTTAGTCCTGATTTTTTTTTCTTGAACGTTCCCTGCTGAGCAGTGCCACAATTAATCAAGCTTTCTAGGTTTTAGTTAATTGCTGGACCCCAATAAATTGGTTTGTACTGGCATCAGTCCAGGTCTGATAATTTCACAGCCTTGGAAACTGCTGCATGTTCACACAAGAACCTTGCAAGCAGGGAGCCAGGATAAAAAGAAAAAAAGAAACTCTTGTTCTGTGAGGTTCTATTAATACTTTAAAAGCCAGCCCACTAGCAACAGTGTCTTCGCTGTTTGTTTATTTTCTCCATGTGTTTTATACTGCTTTTTTTAATGATTAAAGGAAATCCCCCTTTTCCTTCTTTTAAACTCCTTCTGTAGATAATTGTTCTCAAAGAGACATTTCCAATTTCAGCTGTATCCTCTTGGAAATTTCCACTCTACCCATCCTTTGCTGAACACTCATTGTGGCTTTTTGTGAAAGCTCGGCTATTTTTTCCCCCTTTCTGCAACTCTGTTCATGTGAAAGAATCACCATCCTCCGGTGAAGACAGGTTCAAGACCAGCTTTATGCCCTGGACAAGAGAGATGAGGGCTCCCACAGCTCCCACTGGCCTAACTCCCTGCTGGTGAGTACCCCTTGTGGTCAGACGGCTGCTACAAGAGGACACCATGGCTCTTCCCAAGCAGGCAGTTAGAAGCAAGCAGACTGGTGTTGCAGTTTAGTGCAAGTCCGATGCATTAGGGGCTGTTACGAGCGAACACACAATGCTGTTATCGGCGTGGGAGACAGGTTCACAGCTATTAGTTCATTTTACAGCTGGGCTCAGTTACAGGAAGGACTTTGCATCCTCAAGTCTCACTGGTAGCGATGGGATTTGCGAGCGCTGAGCCCCTGGCAGGCTCTGGCTCCATGCTGGCACACATTTGACTTTGTTCTCCTCAGGGAAGGCTCATTTGGCAAAATCAGTTTTACTAATGGGTTTCAAAAGCACTCCCATACCAGCAAGTTTCAGAGGAAAAGAATTACATAATACCCGAGGTGTTCGGTAACCTCCTTGTTATTGTCTTTGGCTCACCAAGGCCAGATTAGCAGCACTAATCACAGCTGTATAAAAGTGTATTTGAATTGCAAATGGAGCCTCGTTCAGTCTGCCTCGACTCCCTCTGTCACGCCTTGGAAAACTGGACCGCAGAGGGCTTTTCTGGTGGATCTCAGCTGTAAAGCAATGCATCAGCAAGTAAAGTTTTATTGTGGTATGATCAATCTGTACGATTTGTTACTGCTTCTCCTACAGACCTCATAGATCCTCAGCGAGTGCAGATCACCAGGATTCTTTGAAATGCCTGCACATTTGTACCAAGTGGGATTCTGGTCAATAATCCCAATGGCATCTGCTGTTTTATGTGAGCTGTACTGCTTTTGGCTGTTTTCAAGACTGAGGTACTGAAAAAACAATCAAGGTGAAGCTCCTCCCAGAACCTCAGAACAATCACTCCCAAGGATTGCTTTATGCTGCTTTTCACTTACTGAAACAGTTGCCGAGACACTACGGCATGCCGTGCAGCATTACACTCTGGGAGAAGCAGGAACGGTCCGCTGTGCAGGCTTCATCCCCGAAATGCTGTCCTTACAAGAGTTATAGCTGGGCGTTTGGGATGAAGAGTTGGACTTGATGTCCAAATCAAGCACAAAGGGGTGTTTCAGCAAACACCCCTTCTAGTTTGCTGAAATACGTGGGATCAGCTAGGGATTTAGAGCTCTGCTTTCAACTGCTTTATCAATGCTATGCCTTCAACATCCATTACAAGATTAAATAATGCAAAAGAAATCCATTACTGTTGTTAATACTAGAAAGTGAGAGAAAGATGAGTCTGACACGACTAACAACTTTCTTAAATAAACAACAAATAAACAAACAAGTAAATTAGATGGATAAGCACACAAAAGAGATGAATCAGAAATCAGTGGTTTCTGTCAAGAGGTTACAATGCACCCCTGACAGAAAGATGTATCTGGTCAAGAATTTCCCAACTTGAATTGGGAAATCTCAAGACAGGACAGACACGAAGACATTCTGGGAATGTCACGAAGATCAGCACTTTCACAATTTAATTGTAGTTCATGTCAATTCCTTGGGCTCATTTGAAAGTTTGAGTAATAATTGCTTCTACATATCTTGGTGATGACACTGAAATTTTTCATTACTATTTCACTCTCAGTAAACCACTGAGTACTGATGCTTTGACGCACTGTGGTGAAGGATATTTTATATGCAGCTCATGAATCTACAAAAAACACGGATTGCAACCAGTTGTCTTGCTGGTTTTCTTTGAAAGGTAAAGGTAGAAGAGAATTACAGGATTATTGTTACAGCTGTGCACACTGCTGTGGTTATAGAAATAGAAATATAGAAATATCTAGGTTGGATTGGATTGGATTGGATTGGATTAGAAACAGCTGCAGGTGAACACTTTGAGACCAATGCAAAATTCAGCCGAGCCTCCTCACCTCTGAGCACACGTCTGTCTGTTCTGTACCCGTACAGTGCTGTTCTCAACACCACACCTAGCAAAGCACCATCTGCTCTAGGACAGGATGAAAAACTGGTGGTTCTCTTCTCCTGCATTTTCATATTGGTTACTGGCAACTGGTGACTCTCTGTGCACCTCTGTATCTGGAAGTGAGATTTAGAAATGCGTATTTTATTAGCATTTTTTGACAGAACATTGAAAGACTTCCACCTACTCTTCAGTCTCAGAGGAACATGTCCGCATCAAGGTAAGGAGGACTGGACAGCAATTTGATGTCTTATGTAATGTTGCTGTTGTTTTTAGCAAACTGCATTCAAGGATCTCAGATTTACTAACTCCATCTGTCTCTGCTAAATAAGTAAATTAATTTCTAGTGTTAGAGGACTGAAACCCCACCACAGATGAAGTCAGTGCAACAGAATGAACAGGAGGGTGGAGAATGCTCATGACCATCCTATGCCATAATCACAAAATCATGCACATCTGAAGTCCTTTTTGTTTAACAGCGTATGTGGAGACTGCTTGATGAACATCCAGATTGTATTCCCAGTATGATAGTTGTAGGGCTGATCCAAACCACAGAAAGTAATTTAGAGATTATTATAAAATCCTGGGAATAATATTTAGCATTTTAAGATACATTTTCCAAAGGGCTCAAAAGAATTTATAGGAATGTAAAAACTAAGACATTCATTAGTTTAAGAACTTCTTTTCACACATATTCAGAATTGAAAAATTGACCGTAGATAATTATTTTTTTCTTGAAAGGAAAGAAAAAAAAGACAGGGAGGTAAATGGAAGTTGTATCACATCTACTGTCTCTCAAAACTCCATATCTAATCCAGTTAAGAGAGCTTTGCATGGTGTATAAACATGTTAGCATTGGCATGAATCTTTTATCTTGCTTTTTTCCCTCACAAGAACTGAGAACTAACAGTAGGATACCCGTGTGCTGTTAAGTCACTGCAAGGCACAGCACGAGGAAATGGACTTCTACTGTCAGGGTCACACTTCATTAGCTGTCCAAGTTCTATTACCTCTAATGAGAATTACATGGCTAAATTGATGTGCTCTTAAAAACGTAGGGCATCCTTGAATCCCTAATGCCCACTGCTGGGAGCAATTCTTCCCTCTCCAATCACGAGGACACTGAGCACATTCAAACAGTGAGCTCTGCCCGACAGCGTGAAGGGTAACAGCTATGTACTTGCTGCTCCTCTGGAGCTCTCCGTGTCCCACGTGTGCAGCAGCCCTCACCTTCAGAAACTTCAGTCCCAGCCCACTGCTGGGCAAGAGCACAGGGCAAAGTGTTTCCTCAGTCGTGGCAGCGCTGTGCTCTGCAGGGAATAAGACAGGCTCCCTGACTCGGGGCTGCATTGGCTGCAACACCCAGCAAAGCAGAGTGGGCAACACACAAAGGGTACCAAATGTAACCGTACTCACTCCTCAGTGGTACTTTGATGGAGCTGGGAAACGAGGAAGGGCGCAGGCATGGGTGCAGCTTTACCCACATCCAGCGGCATCAGCAAGCTCAGCAAGCTCAGCAAGGGTTACTCACCAAGAGGCCACCTGCGATCACTTCATTCCTGCACAACACCCAGCGTGTGTCACACTGCCCTCTGCACTGACAACCGTGGAGATGCATGGCAAGAAGCAGAGGCAGGCTCTGTACCTGCCTGGACCAGGTCAGCACTCAGCTGCCTGCAGGGACGCCCCAGGCACGCTGCCCAGCTCCCCGAGGAGCAGGACCAGGACTAGCGGTGAGCCTGGGCCGCACGGCCATGGGTGGGTTTCCACCGTCTTGCCCACCCACAGAGTCCCCAGTCCCAGGGAAAGGCTCTTTCAGCCAATTCTCTCCAATCTAGGTTTGCCAAAGAGTGGGAGGAGGTCTCCTTTTTGCATAGTTCAGTGTTCAGCAAAGGTCTTACACCTAAATTAGTATCTCCAGAAGCCGCCAGATACCGTCACCTCTGAACCAGCTTCGCAGGATGCAGTGTAAAGTGCTGGCATCTGCAGTGACCTTCACAAGGCACTCTTCAGGCCAAATAAGCAATTTCTCTTCAAAGAACCTCTCTGCAAAAGAGTTCGGGTCACAGACTATAGAAAATATTTGATTTCTCATTACTATTATGCTGACTATGCATAAAGAGTACTACAAGGACTACTGCTGCCCTTATCCATGCACACCGGACTTTGTGCCAGCACGGAGGAGGTCGTGCGGGGGAGGGATGTGGTCTAGGGGAGGCTGAGAGGGGTCGGCAGTGTGGCAGGTAAGTGGGTCTGGAGGATGCCCAGGGAGCAAACCTGAGCTCTGCCAAGCACCAGGCTGTGCCTACCAGTCACACAGATGCCATAAAACCAAACTCTGGAGCCTCTGTACAAGGACCTGTGGATTCCTGCCCACAAAGATCTGCAACCTCTTTTCCTTCCTAGACAGAATTGCAAACTGTGTGTTTGGTCTTAAGTAACACTGAGGACAACAGATACTCACACCCCCCAGGAAGCTTAATGCCTTTTGAAAAGCTCACCATATGAACACTCACTTTGCCTGCTGCCAGCCATAAAGAGAATACAGCTTCTGAGCAGCAACATCGGCAACAGAGCAACAGCCCAGCACAGAGACCCCAGCCCTCACCCGCAGCAGTGACACGGGATTTCAGAAAATCAAAACATCCTACCCGAATTGTGAGAGCCCACGCAATGCCCCTTTTCCATAAAGTAACATCATTTTAATGATGTTACCGAGGGCATTTCAGTGTCTCGTTAACTCCTCTGAAATCTGACGTCTATCAGTTTAGCTCTCTCTACCTAATGCTGGAGGGAATGGATTCTTTTTTGGTTTGGATGGAGAACTACCAGGTGTGGAGTCTCCAGCACAACTTCAGCCTCCTGTGAGGAGTGGGACAAAAGAGCAGAGCTTCAGTTGTAAATGCTGCACTAGATCCAAGAAACAGCTCTGGCGATGCAATCTGGTCTCGATCCAGAGCTGTGAAGGGGTGTTCAGAGCCTACCACATCCTGCTGGCCCACCCCAGGAACAAACTCTTTCCCGTTCACAGCGAGAGCTTTATCTCATTTGACTTTGCTGCCCTTCGGCGTTACACCCTTCACTTTGCCACCTCTTGGTGGGGTGTGAGCCCAGTTTCTGAGACATGATCGGTCTTAAAGGGGTCCTGGATCAGGATTTACCCCGGGGGAGATTTGCTATTACCCCACACCCAGCACCTGGCAGCCAAGGGCAGCTCCTAGGCAAGTCCCCGCACCCGGGGTCAGTGCCAGCGGGAGGACTCGGGCGGGCTCTGGCTCTTTGCAGCATGTGACGGGACTGGCGCCGTCGCAGCTCCCGGTGCACACGCTATCTGCACGCAGTGTACTTTGCCAGCTGAGCCCACGCAGCCCAGCCCGGTGCAGCAGCTCAGTAGCAGCGCTGCTGCAGCCCCACCACGCCGAAGGGGGGTGCGTACACTTCTCCCAGGAGCGTGCTCGTACCTTGGCAGGGCCAGGGCTTGCACAGCCCAGACTCTGCTTTCAAGCGCAAATTACAAGAATATTTCTGATTCACAATAACCACTTTTTTTTTTTTTTTTCCATATGCCCATTCTTATGTCACCAGGGGCTCCTCCAAAACTATCAGCCTGTGGCAGCAGCTTAACTCCAGAATGCAGCTTCTTTTTATTTCCCTTTTTAACATTAAGAGGTATAATATTGCTTTTTGCTAACACACAGCTCTGATTGCTCGTGAAGTCACACCAGATCGCCCTTAGAAAGCCACCTCCTCTCCTCGTGCCAGCACAAGGTTTCACCACGTGCTGTACTTTCGCTGTTTCATTAAAATGGAAGAAATGACAAGTTCTGCTCAGTTTTCAACCGTCTGACCTCCCAGCAGTGCTCCCCAAACACCCCGCTCCCAAACTGGGGGAAACAGGTTGGCGTTTCTTTCTCCGCACGGTGTCTTTTCATCCCTCGCCCTTTTTCTCAGACCATTTGTCGAGGGTTCACCGCTCGCTTCTTATGAGTTACACGGGCTAAAACCAGAGGGAGCGGGGCCGTTTGACCGAGCACGAAACGTCACGAGCCAGGGGGTTCATTCAGCCCCTCCGGGTGACCCCGAAACCTCCCGAGGGAACACCCGACAAGGAGGGGAGAGGGGGGCTCGCCTCTGCGGGCGGCGGGGCTGCACCCGACCAGCCGGGGGGGGGGGCTCGCAGGTGGCGGCCGCGACCCCCCGGCCCCCCGGGCGCCCCCCGGCTCCCCCCCGGAGGAGCAAACTCCACCCCGGGCCGCGGCCCCGGGGCCGGGCGGCGGCAGAGGAGGGGGCCGGGGCGGGAGGCGGATCGCCGGGCCGCTGCCTCCCAGCGCCGCTCCTCCCGCTGCTCCCAGTGCCGCCGCGGCTGCAGCGGGCTGCCGGGGCACGGCCGAGCATCCTCGGGCCGCCGGCAGCGGCAGGAGGCGGCAGGTGGCCCGGGGCTCGGCGTGGTGCGGCCCCAGCTCCTCGTCCCCAGCTCCTGGGGGTCGGGGACCGGCTGCGGGACCCCCCCCGTCCTCCCTCCCCGTCCCGTCCCTTTCCCCGGCAGCCCCGAAAGGGCGGGCGGAGATGCCGGCAACGTGAGCGGGGAGCGGAGCCCCCCGGCCCCAGCCCGGCCCCAGGTGGGTGAGTTCTTGCTTTGCTTCGCTTCGCTTTGCTCTGCTTCGCTTCGCTTTGCTTTGCTTCGCTTCGCTTCTCTTCCCTCGCCGAGCCCCGGAGCCTCGGAGCCGGGGCTGACCCCGCTGCCGGCCCCATCCCCGCCGCGGATGCGCCCCGAAGCACGGCCGGGTGCCCCCAGCCCCGGGGCTCGGGCAGCGAGGTGCCCCCGGCCGGCTCCTCGCAGGGCGAGGCGTGAAAAAGAGGAGCCGGGAGCCTGGGCTCGGCGAGGAGACGCGTCCCTGCGGGTCCCCGCGGTGCCCGTGCTGCGCGGAGAGCACGCCGATGGTGAACAGGTTAATAGAGCGGGGCTGCGCTGAGCCGGGGGGAGTTTTCGGGACGTTGCCCTTTGGGGATGTAAAGGGAGTGTGCTAATAGGGAAAAGTATGCGCTTATATTTGGAGTAACAACAAGACCGAAATTAAAGAGAATTAAGGAAGACATCAAAAGTCCCCGTCCCGTTGCTGCTGTTAACTCCTCCATTTCACTGCCGGGAAGCGCTCCTGAGCGTACGCAACCCCAATTTCCAAACGTTCCTCCTTTGGAAGACGTGACGTGTAAAATGGATGGGTTTCTAAGCTCCTTCTATTCGAGCTAGCCGAGCTAGCCGACAGGTAAAGTGCTGCACAAAGGATTATTGTGCTCCGTTTATAAATATTGTTTGCTTAAGCAACCCCCAAGAAGGCCGAAGTATTTGACCGTTCGTATTTCTGCCAGTCCCGCTGATGTGCTACTGTTGTTCTCAGCGATGTCCTGAGACTAAACTGCAAGGTTTTCATTTTAAACAAGTTTTTAGAAGTTTGTTTGGCTTGAAAGTCTCCTGTGTGATTTGAACATGTTGAAAGGAAAAAGTGACTTAAACCTTTCTTCTGAAATGGGAATATTATTTTCAGCTTCCAAAATAAATGGAAAGTTATATTTTGTTACTGCCATAGGGAGTGTGCTTTGAAAACAGCATTATGTTTTTGAATGCTTTCAGATGCAGTCTGCATTATTTTGAATGACCCCACTGAACACAGAGCTCGCTGAAGACAGACGTGTTAGTTAGGGCACATATCCATTTTGTTGTGGTTGGGGAATATGTAGAGAACCTCCCGACAGTAAAGGTAATAAAAACACTCTGATAAAGGATCCCTTGCTCTTTGTTAGGGTATCCTAGAGCACAATAGTTTTAATAGGAAGATTTTTTTAAGTGGCTGTTAACTTACAGTGCCTTCTCCATTCTTCTTACAACGGTTGATTTCTCTAAGCTCTCCACCACTTAATCTCGAATACACATACCTGAATTATTCTTTCTGCTTTGCTTATCTGTCAGCTGAAACACACTCATGTACAGTTCTAGTATTTACATGAAATCTGAAGAGGTCAAATTAGTTTACGAAGCTGATTGTTTATTTTTCCAATAGTGAATCTTTTTTTTTGAACTTTTATAAAACTGTGAATCCACTTCAAGACTCTTAAAACCAAATCTTTTCTACATTGTAAATTGTGGACAAATGTATGCTGTGAAGATAATGCTTTTGCAGTGAATGTCTGATAAGCAGTAAAGCATCTTCAGATTTCCTAAATTAGAATTTTACATTAGCTATCATCAATAAGTTTTACCTTAGTTATTTACATTTCTCCCTGTTTTATTCATTATAAAATAATTCATCTTTTAAAAGCCAGAAAAAGATAGAGAATGGTGCTTGCAGCAAATACGATCCCATCTCAGCACCTCTCAGAGAATACATTAGGCTTTGCTCCACGTGCAAGACTTTGACACTGAGGATCTACAAGGTGGAAGGGGGCACGTTTCTTCCCCTATTGTACTTACAGATTTCAAGGCAACGAACGGGTTAACACTAGAAAAATTAATTATACCCAATCCCAGAACAATAGTAGTTGGGAGATGGGAGGAGGGGTGAGTTGAATAGTGGTGGGAGCCTGTTAGATTCAGTGAGGAAAACTCCCCTCGCCCAGAGCCTGGCCAGCATTTCACCCAAAGCAGGGATTTCCACGGTGCAGGGCCAATATACCAGGTAAACACAAGGGTAATTTTACAATGAGACAAACATGTTATCACTGACACCTGTATTTCCTAAGTTACACCCAAAAGAGCTGTTCTACAAGAAAATCTCCCAACCTATTTTTCTTGTGTAAGAATTTAGATTGCTTACATGCCCGATTTCTCCCCTTTGGAATCAAACAGGACTTGATGTCCACTAGATGTCCACTTTTCAGCTTTCATGAATGAGAGTGTGGTCCCTTTTCCAAAAACGGGATGATTTGAGGCCAAAGATGTTTCCATGAAATGAAGATCTATGATATTGACAGATTTTTTGCTTCCTGCAGTTTAGGATTGCTGGGTGCTGGCCGAAGGCATGTCAGAGAATTTAAGTTATCTCGCAGGATTCTAGTTTAATTCATTTCATGTTTTCTTCCCGACAGCTGAACATTCTCTACCTTGGAGGCTTTTTCTCTCCCTTTTGTTGATAAAGATGAGAAAAAAGTGGAGATTGGAGGATTTTCATTTTATCTTTTTTGGTGTGGTCTGTCTCCTTTTCGTAGATGGAGGTAAACTAGAACAAGTAAAACGTAAGTAGACTTCTAAACAAAGCCTTCACATTCACTCAAACCTGACATTTTCCTGCTATTTGACAAATGTGGATCAGAAAAGATTTTCAAACAAGAATGTCCTAAACTGCAGGACTGCATTCAAAACCTTCTACCATTCTTCCTCCTCCTAATCCCGCGTTTAGTGGAATCAGGTCACACCCATGTTTGGGGCACATTTTCCTAAAGCTGTACAGGTTTCACTGCTTCATAAAGAACATAACACATCAGTTGGAGAATCTGTTTTATTTCAAATACCCTGAATCAAGAGAGTGCTTAATTCTATTTTAGTGACCTCTGTAAACATCTGACAGATTATCTGGATTTTGTCCCATGTGTAAGACTATTGTGCTGAGGTTTTCAGCTAGTGTAAAGCTCGTCCAAGACTGTTCCGTTCTGTTCCAAAAACAACCTCATATGAACTGGATTAGATACATCCTTTGAGAAAATTAAGAGTCTAAGCACTGTCAAAAACTTGATGAGAAGCATTGAAAAGAATACAAACAAAACACAGGGAATGCTTCTACAAAGCCTGTAGGAGTTACTGCCTGCTACAGCCGTGCCGCTCACAATCTGGAATGCTCTCCCAACCTGTTCAGGCTGCATTTTGGCCTTTTTCTTACAAAGCACATCGCTTGCCCTTAAGAAATTGTTAAAATTTTCAGCCTCACTGTCAGCAGCTTGTGCTTCTACAGATAGAGGAAAAGAGGAGAGGAAAAGAAGAAAGGAGAGGAGAGATTTCAATCCCTTCCTCTTGCTACTTTCTCGTAGCCCCGTAAATGTTAAGAATGTCCTTGCTGAGATTATCTCTTGGAAGGCAGGTATTTTGTTTGATACCCTGAAGCATCAGCTATACAGAGAGTGATGAATCAAATGGAATTCGGACATCATAAAGGTATGGCAAGGATTCCTCTCATGGCAACACAGAGAACCACATCCTTTTACTGAGGAGATTTGAGTTTTCTCTATGAAACTGGAATGTGACAGGGAGAGATGGGGCAGTGATGTCTGTAGGTAGACGGAAATCTGCAAAACTGTACCTGCAAAATTACAAGTATTTAATGAACATAAAGATCTTAATTTGGAAGCTGATGCGTGTATAAATCAGCACAAATTGCTCTGAAATACTAGGACAAGCTTCTTTTTTATCAGGTTCTTACAACGTGGGGATACTCCATGTGCAGTGTAAATGCAACGCATGGATCTTCCTTCTGTAGTCCCCTTGTTCAAAATCTCTGCTGTACAGCTTGAGATTTTCCTGAGTGCAGCCAGTTGCTTTGGTTTTGTAATGAAAAGGTTTAGTATATAAACCTGTCTGAGCAATCAAGCACTTCCATTTTGTTACCTAAATGGGATCTGAGCCTACGCTTTTGAAGCTCAAAGAATAAACACACCCTGTATGAAAGGCATTTTGTCAGCTATTTTCCAAGTATGGAATGGGATTGTTCATTCATAACTCTTTCAATTCTTCTCTGGTTTACAGATTCAGATACATACTGTGTGTTTCAAGACAAGAAGTACCGTGTAGGAGAAAGATGGCATCCTTACCTAGAACCCTATGGACTTGTTTACTGCGTTAATTGTCTCTGCTCAGAGGTAGGACTATCGAGCTATTCTCCCTACGACTTCTATTTGCTTAACTGGCCAGAATCCTCTGCATTGTATCTACAATTTGACAAAGCCCAAACCAGTTTTCACTGGTGGGTCCTGATCATGCTGCAGGAAATAGAGGCAATGAAGGGAAAATGTCCTTGTGAAGGGAAAACATTAACAAAGAAGGCTAACAGTGGCAAAAATGCTTGTACAGTGTAGCCAAAAAAGCTCCTCAACTAGCCAGAAGCTCGGTCAGTGCTGAGCATTACCCCTTGAATAATTAGACCCCACTACTTAAACACAATCCTTGTACTGCTGTCAGTACGGAGGATTATGTTGAACCCAAATTTCATTGTGTTCTGATGTACATACACTGCCCATGTCTTCTTAAAGGCATTTCCATAGTCAAAGCACCTGCTGCCTTAAAGTGTTGAAAAAACAGTGGATAATAACAATAAATGGATAATAACATTTGTAAGACTCTAGGAAGGAACAATGAGATGACAAAAAATGAGGAGTGGGCACAGAGGGCAGAGAGAATTGGCCAGGTTAGGAAAGGACAGGCCCTGGGCTACCATCAGTTGGTGCTTGATACCCAGACACAGCAGTCACAGACTCTCTAAGTATGTTGTACAGTGCTGGGAGGACAGGAGAATGAGAGCAGAATATGTCCCTTGGAGTACTTTATAATGACTAACACATGAGACACTCCAGATGCTGAGTTTTGTCTGCTGTATTTAATGTAGAATACATTTTTCTTGGCTATTTCCTTCCCCTGCAAGTGTAAAATACTGGGCCCCTGTGCAGCATTTGCTCTGGGGGATCTGCTACTACAGCTCTGTGCAGAGATGCACAAACAGTAGTCCTGCAAGGTTGGCTGCCTCTCCCGTCTGTGCATCTGTGAGAGCAAAAGCATTGTGCTACAAAGAAAAAAGTCCCTGTGTAAAACAAAAAGGAGTTGCTGCTCACTTCTGCTGATCTATATGCAAAGTTGTAAACTCCCTCAGAGTCAGTATGTGATAAAACACTCGTTACATTGCTGGAAAGCTGTGTCTTGGGTGGGGATGAAGTTCGCTAGAAACCCTGGAGATCTGGATACAAGTCATTGCTTAATGATTTTTAGGAAGATGTGACAGTGGAGGGATGGGAAAAACAGCAACCTACTCCTGCACACTTCAGAGGAAAGTAAAAACAAGCCCAGGGGTCTACATAACCGGTGTGACCAAAATTTCTTTTGTGGCCTCAAACGTCATGATCCATATGATCTCCACACAAAACAAGTGACACCAGCCAGGCAACAGAGAGAGATTTCTACACAGACACACACTTGAATGTTGAAGAGAAAGTTAAGACACATTAACCAGCTAAACAGAGGCCAAATTATTCAGCCTGAGATTAAAAAAAAAAAAAAAAAAAAAAAAAAAAAAAAAAAAGCATTCCTGGTTTTGTGTATGTAGTATTGTATTTTTACGAGTTATAATTTACATACTTAAACCAGAATAAACGTAAACAGAATTCAGTGTTCTTGCCCCATTCCTCCTTTCCTGCACACGCACTGCCAACCGCCCCCTCCCTGGCCAGAGTCAGATCTGCAGACTTCAGGGGTTAAACCCAACGCTCTCCCCAGGCAGCACCACGCCGCAGCTCAGGAAGAGAGCTGCCTTGTTACACGTCGTGTCGGGCGCAGGAACGCTTTCCATGGCCCTGACTCACGGAGCTTATGTCCCACTTTAGTCAGGAGGGCTTAGATTCCCAACTATCTCTGAAAATCTAGGCGTAAGATCAGTTAAATAGGTTTGCAGAAGCACCAAAAGTACATGTTCACCCAGGAGGTTCTGCAGGACGAGTAAATAAAAAGGGAGAGAGGCCACGGGACAGGCCAAGGAAGCGGCACGGAGCCAGCCTTTCTTTGGCAGCAGTGCTTCACGGGCTCTTGGACCCTGGTCTGCTGGGCAAGGAGCTGTGCAGGCCAACAACAGTCCTCATCCTGCAAAAGCCTGCAGCCTAGGACTTTCTCCCCTTTTATACAATCAGTACATTTAATCTCAATCACCATTGGAAACAGATGGCTATCATTTTAGTGTCTCTTTCTGGAGAAGATGCATAAATGTTCGTGGGTAGTAATGGCCTTACAGCATGGCTCCAGCCTGCGGTCTACAGGTATGGAGGAGTCAGGGGATTGCTTCGAAGGCGACGGCTAGAAAATCCTATACAACGGAAATCTAAGGGAGCCGGCACCTCTGCTGGAAACATTTCAGTGCTCCAGAAGACATATGAAAATGCAGTGGGTTTATTCCCGACACCACCTGAACCGACATAGTCACAGCACAGTCACAGCATAGTATCAATGCTCATGCTGAAAGATCTTTCTTGCTATAAACATGAGCAACTCAGAGCCAAATTAGGAGGATGAATTATAGATGGGAAATGGGAATCTGAAATGGATAGTCTTTTCTGGTTACAGACACTGGAGAAGGAAAATTCCCTGTGTTTTAATTATAAATCAAACTTAGATGTGGTCAAATAGAATATTATGTTAATGACATGAGTAATGAGCACTATTCCCAAGACTTGCTCATATTTCTTAGAAAAATGGCTACTTACCAACTGGTGTTCTTTGTCTACTGGGGAACCCATAAAATGAAAACAAAAGACTCTCCACAGTTTTCAGGAAAAATTACAGACACTATTGTCTCTTGCGGTCTTGAACTAACCCTCAGTAGGGGATATCTCAGAGACCTACCATTCATTATCTGTGTCTTAGTTTTGGAAATGCAATTTCCAAGCACAATCTGCTCAAAAGAAAACACAAATGAAGATTGTTGCAATCCATTTTTAGGCAATTGCTCTGATTTTAAGATTTGCATGGGTTTCTGTTACAATCTGACCCCCAGCTTAAATTCAGAGGCAGTGAAAGTAGTCTGGGCGTACGCTGGTGTGACAGGAACCAGAATGTTGTAAAATGGCATTTGTTTTTAAAATATCCAAACACAGAATAGATAACACAGACACTTGTAAGGTAGCCCGTTTCATTACATGTAAAGTATCGTATTATTTTCTGCCTGCAGAATGGAAATGTACTGTGCAGCAGAATAAGATGCCCGAGCCTACACTGTCCTTCCCCTGTGCATGTACCACAGCTGTGCTGCCCACGATGCCCAGGTAATTTATATTAATGACATTAATTCATATTAATGGCATTTTCCTTTCTGAAACAGCTATTTGATATGCTGAGTAACAGCAAAATGCAATGTCTGTGCTGGAAAACTTCTGTGAAGTAGACATCCTTCCATATCTATTTAGGTCATGAGAAGCTTGTCCTACAGTAATTTAGAGTATTTTCTGTGGTGATTGCTTTTTAGGAAATCAAAAGTATGTATCTGGGGAGGAATCAGGTACACCACCAAGCCCAGTCCCCTGCAGTCCTGGCAGAAGGTAGCAGAAGTTTCACAGATGGGGTCCATGGGCTATCTGCTCCCCACTCCTTCCCTTATCTCTAAACTCCATCACAATAAAACCCTATCCCACAAATTTCCTAGGTTTATGCTTTTGGCCCTTTTCATAAGAGCAGGCTAAAATACACAGCTATTCGCAATGGCTCTCTGTTAATGAGCAATTACAAATTGCTGTGGCAAACGTGCATTTGTATAGTATCACTGTACAACCAGTCTGGTAAATTTTGCCTTCTACATCTCATATCCAGGCATAGCTTCATTAGTAGGGACTGTTGTAAATCATAGAAGCAGTGCTGTGGAAGTTTATGACTATATAAATCCAATTGGATACTGTATAGTAAATTCCTCCAGACTGTACATTTATTATATGCTCATTATTAAGAGCTACTGTATGAAAGAGACTGGGCAGGATCTTTCATGAGGCTGTTACAGCATTCCCGACATGGCCTAATGGCTGGTAGATTTGACTGCAGCTTTTCCCTAAATGTCTGTCTTAGTGGCACCCCTCATTTCTTATAAAAGAGTATTCATGCAGCATCACAGAAAGGGGTTTTATTTGACTTTCTCCAGAGAGAGTTTCATTGTCTGAGGAAAGCAGCTGTTCCCTGACCAAAACCTGGGAGCAGGGGGCAGTTTGCAGTGGTGGACATGAGCACATGAGTCAGTTTGCTGTTCAGCAGGGACTGGAGTGTGCTGGTCACACTTACTGGAGAGTAAATGGCACCCACTGGTAAATTTTCGGTAGGATTAATCTGTCCTGACAATTATACCCATCTGTCTATCAGCTGCCTACATCAATATCTGAGCTAAGTATCTAGAATCCTTCTTTAATCAGAGGGGAGGAGGAGCCTGTGCATAGCTCATCTGATGCCATGACAGAGATCTGAAGCATTTGAGTTGTATCCTGGAACTGCTGCTGTATTTCTGTGAGCTACAGCCAGAATTACAACACTGCTTTGGATACGGACAGCTACACTGTCACCGTATACAACTGAGGGAGATGAGCTCCGTCCTTCCTGAGGTCTGTTCCTGCCTTTGTCCCAGGGTACGAGGAGTCCAGGTACTGTAAGGTACTAACAGCGGTCAGTCCACGAGGCTGGGTTTCACACACACCGCAGCAGCACAGAATCATTAAGGCTGGAAAAGACCTCCAAGGTATCTGGTCCAACCATCCCCCTGCCACCACTATCACCCACTAACCATGTCCCTACGGACACGTGCCTTTAAATACCAGTCATCATTCAAGAGGTGCAGAAGCTTCCCAAACACGATACATTCCTGCTCATCAGTGCAGCACTGTTTTCTCCAAGACATTTCCTAGTGTTCAGTCTTTTTTATAGTTATACCCCAAGCACTGTGTCTTCCCATATACCTCTGTATAGTCAAAGAAAGCAACCTGATCCCATTCACAGAGGAAACAATTGGACGTATACCATAATTACAGTCAGCATGCCTTAATGGCTTTCTGCTCACAGGGGCAGTCTCCCAGCAGTTCTCAGAACAGTTTTCTCCACAGTAGCCTTCTATTGCCATGATGTACCCCAGCAACGAGCCTGAAACCTCAAGTTTGTTTCTCCTGTCATTAGTGGTTTTATTGGTGGCAGCCAAGTCTCAGGAGCAGTCTGCAGGTCCCCAAAAGATTTGAATTAACTTAGGCTGCAGCTAGACTTCACCTTCTTGTCTAGCTTTGACTTATTGGGATACTGGTTGCACTTGGATGTGTTATGGTCAGTTTGACTGTGACTTTGGCATGCTGTCAGCCACCTCTGGCTCAGGATGTTATATTCTCACTTTCAGTTGAGGTAACTATTGGACATTCTTTGGGTATTTTCACTCTTCTTGCGTTGTGGGACAAGATTCATCCCATGCAACTTTAGGTCTAGTATTTCGGCATCTAATTGATAGTAGGGTTTTAGATACGATGGTCTAATACACAGGGAGGAAAGACTGTAAGGGAGTATCTTTTATTTGACCAACTAGTACTGTTAGATAAAATAGTAAGATGCTAGGAACATGAACATCACTTCAGTTTTCAGATCAAAAGGAAGAGTGGTGTGCCCAAAAGCTCATCTGTTTTTCCAACTAATCTAAACTCCATTTGGCAAGGGAATCATCTAGATACCCTTTACAGCTGTTGGAAACACACCGTCCCCAGAGGGTGATTCATCCTGTTATCCAGAATGAAAAGAATTTTTCCCTGGAGATGCCTGTCTCTCTCTGCACTGATTACTGAGGGAGCACAGGCAACTAGCGTATGCTAGATGCTTACTTTTTTGACAGCTAAAGTTAAATCAGAGAAATTCCACTCTCGGTATGTAATTAACAATTGGGGGCAGGACCAGTTGTTTTTTTATGCGTCTCTGTACAGTATTTAATATAGAAACACAAATGCTTCTGGATTGATTGTTTCTGCTTCAAGTGCTCTTTGGCAGCAAACTCAGTGTTTTTTGTTTGTGTTTTTTTTTTTTTTTTTTTCTGTTCATGGGGATGTAAACGTGATACCAGTCAAGATTTTAAAACATTCCTCATTAACCTAGGAAGAGTAAGGAGCTCTGTAAACTCTCCAATCCTATCAAATTAAATTTTTGCCATTTGATGACACGGTCATCAGCTAGATTTTCGTACTGTGTGTTTAAACCAATAAATTCAGAAAATTATCAGAATAAGCCTTTCCCGGATTGTGATCCTTTATCTGCTCTCCACTCCTAGGATCTAAGTATAGTCTACGTGCTATGTATATGATGGGCTGTTGAGCTGCTAGCTGGTGGAAGCTCATTAAAAACAGGATTGCTACTAAGCTTCATTTTTTCCCCTAACTGAATCTGTAATTCACATAGATCTGCACCAATGTTAGGCAAAACAGCACAAGGGATTTCTTGTGATTTCAGGGGTTATTTGCATTCTGCTTTCTGCAGTGAGTATGCGTATCATAGTCAGATGCTCTGTCGTCAGTGGTAAATGTTCATGCCTGATCTAAATAGGAATTTCAAGCATTCCTATACTTCTTATGCCAGCTTTCAATTTCTGTGTGTCCAGCAAACAATGTCTTGTGTGCAGCATCCCATGCTATGGAGTAATGTCATTTCTCTGGTTCCCCTGATTATTTTTTGATGGAAGGTGTCTGAGCTGTGGCCCTCTAGCCATTCATCTAACTGCTTTCGTAAATACTCATGAAGTTATGTCACTTATGTTTCTCCTCCGATTTTCAAGCTACGTTTCAGAAAAGAGTACTGCTAGTCACAGTGACTTTGGGCTCTTCCTCCTGGCTTTTCTGCAGGCCTTGTAGAGCGTAACTGCCCAAATAACTGCCTCCTTATTTAACGAAGCAGAGGTAATGCCAGGAGTCAGCGACTTTCGTTGGAAACTGAACTTCATAACCACCTAAGTGGAGGAGCTGTTGAAGGGATTCCTTTGAGAAAAGTTGGCACTGCTCTCCCTTTGGAATTAATGTCTCCCGCATCCATAGTGACACTGGCCTTGCTGACACAAAGAGATGCAGTGTTTGTATCCTGTCTCCCTGGCACCAGCTACCAAGAATCTTAAGTAGTTGTCAGACATATGTTATGAAGCATCTTCTACTTTTCACCAGCGGTTCATCCCACCAGCTTCTGCCACAGAGTCATTGCTAGCTTTTTCGCATCTTTTCAAAACTTATCCTTCAACTATTTTGTTTTACTATCTGAATTAGATTCTTATCTTCACACACACAGCATCAAAACAAAAAACTAGCTTCGCGTTCCTTGGGACCCTTTTTACACAGATTAGTGAGATCCAAAAGGACATCACATGCTCTGGGACTCCTTCTAGCAACCTCCGGTCAGATTGCTAAACTGGGCTAAAGAGTTATCGGCTCAGCTGGATCCATAATCATACATCTGATCACAGCAGCAGAGCTTGAATTCTTTCCTTCCGCCTCAGGATGCTGCAAGCATCATCAGAGGAGAGGTGCTTTGGGGAGAGAATTTGCCACCATTCTTAGGGCAGGATCAGCTCTAGAGCAGATGAGACCTGCTACCTCCTTTCGTGAAAATAAACTTCACGTACAAGCTCTCAACATTTAGTTGCAGCTGTCTTCTGTGGCACTCCTGTGCACTACCACGGACTACTTCCTTTACAAATGGAACATTTATTCTAAGTTGTTTCATTTCTACATGGAATAATTGCGACTCATAGCATGTAGCGTCTAGTTTTAGGTCAGAAGTTTTTGAGTACACTCTGAAATATGTAAATGGAGGATGCTGATGTCAGAAGTAAAAATGCACACTGCAGGATTGAGAAAGGGTTTCCATATTCCATTTGCTGGTTCGATTTCTCAGCAGATAAGGCTGCATACTGAGGTATGAATCAGCCCATCTGGCTCCAGTATTTTTAAGCTTGCTGCCCCGACTAAACACACTGGCTTCCAGGAACGTTCATGATTAGTAACACATTTGAGTTTAAGCTCTTTTGGTACTATGACTTTTCTGTATCAAATTCAAAGCGCTTTTCTGATGTACTTCTCGTTGTTCTTTAGATATTGAAATAACAAAATGCCAGGTGGTACCTATACAAACAGTTGGACTAAATACATAGACGGACCAAATCAGGTGTCTCACAATAGTGATCTGACAACATCACCTAAAATATGTGAGGCTATGATTGCGTGGTAGGCTGCAGCATGACCTAGTAATACCCATACCTTTGAACTAGCAGCTTCAGACCCTGGAAGCAACCTAGGTAGGACAGTGCAGAACTCACTGCAGTGCAACGCTCTCTCGAGAAGCAGGAAAAATCAGCCTGCGAGGAGCTCAGCACTACCTGCACTTGGTTCCTTCCAGCAGCCGAGCCAGTCCAGGGAACACACTGCATTTGGTAGTGCTGATGGTTGTACAGACTCAGTCTTGAACCATGCTGAGTACATACAACACCTCTAGACCTGATATAGATCATATATGTAAACAGAGAACCATGTGGATAGTACAGTGCATCTTGCACTGAATTACAACCAAAATCTTCAACCTGGGCTGCTGGAAGGCTCTGGTGGAATGGTTTTCCTCTGCAGGATGCACATACAACAAAGCATTTGGAGAATACGTTCTGATTTCTATCCAGCTCACACACAAGGGCTCCCAGGCTCTCAGTTGCAGTTTTCCCACTCCTCTGTTCAGAAAAAAACGATCTACTTCATGAATGTTTGGGGACGGGGGGAGGAGGGCACAGAGCTTTCACATACATGTAGCTCAACTATTGCATCACACCAGCCATTAGGATTGGAGGAGTTCCAACATCAGACCGAAGTGTCACCTACAAGGTCCAATCTGCCAGTGATGGAGTAGTGCACCACAGGTACAGCTGAAAGTCCCTAGAAGTGGCTCCATACAAAACACAGTGCTAAAAAAGTGAGGAAAAAGAAAACTCAGTATGCAGAAAGAGATTTGTGTAGAATTACTGTTGGAATACAAGAGTGGGGAAACATACGGAATAATTGACATCATTGAATCAGCTGCAATACCTGAAAGTCCTGCAGGTTTTATTCTTTCCTCATACAACGTTGTCCACAGGTAGGAAGCAGCTGAATTCTCTGACAGACAACAAAAAAGTTAGACTCCTGAAAATTTTGAACATTTGAAATCCACAGAATATTTATATATTCTGTAAGTGATGTCTGGTATGTGATGGATTCATAGCCACCTTAGCAGTGAGTCCTACTAGGAGTGTTTTGCTGGCACCAAGGAATAGATAACTGGCACTTCAGGAACAGTCAATTGACAGAAATATGATTTGGGCACTACAGGCACACCTCAGATTTTAGAGCTGGCCATGTTCTCAGCATCCTGTCTACTTCTAAGCATCATGTCACATGTCTGACATGAGCTTCAGTTCAGGGGAGAAACACTCCATACTCAGCTCCCCTTCAGTGTTCACCTCTGCCATCCCTTGTTACTTTGCCTCAGAATCCAAATATCTTAAGATCTTTAACCCACACTTTTACACTGCCTGCAGGCCCTGTAGCTCCACCACTGCCTTCACTGCCACCTCTTTTACGGACGATGAAAAAGAAATCAGAAATAACCTGTGACCCAACCGCTCGGCAGCCACACTACAGAAGGCTGCAGAATCTCTATGCCAACATACACAGCAGCTGAGAGCAATAACTGGAGAAATCCATACTATTATCTAGCAATAAGAGCAATTCTCAAGTTTCTCCAGCCTGCATTTGGTTCCTGTGGAGGTACCGGGATATTGCAGAGCCATGCTCGTGGATGGTTCCTTCGCATACACCAACCAGTTGGATGTTCACATCTGGAATTTGAAGGACTCACAGAATGCTGCACAGTGCCAGAGATTAGTGAGATGATCTGGTTTTTGCATGGTCCCACCAGTGGGTAACTGCCAGATAGTTCACATAAACTGCTTATTTGATTTGGAAATATAACGATATAGGCATTCTTGGGAGACGCCTAATTTCTTCCTATTGACCCAGGCTCACGTAACATAGTTTGGTTTGTAATTTCCCTTTGTTAGTAGCTTCATACGGAATGCTTGCTCTAACAGCCAGGTTGAGGTTAGCACTTGTTCCCGTTCTGTTTCTTTGAACATTAAAAATTCAAACAATCTATCTGTAAATCAGCATCAAAAATGCACTGAAAAAAATATGTGTCAGTACACACGGATGACGGGACTAGAACTTCCATTCTTTGGACTGACATGATAGCATAGAGTAGGCTGCTCAAAAGTTTTCCAAGACAACTTCCAAGAGCTTCAAAGATACTTCAGAAAGGATTGTAAGTGCAGCAAAGCTTAATTCCATTTGTTTCCTTGGCTGGGAAAGGGACAGATAGATTCAGATAAGTTCAACCTTAAACCAGGAATTAAAATGGAGCAACTTAGAAAGTGTTTTATGACTCCTTCAGAGTTTTGCTGGGCATTTTTTTTATGCCACTATAAAAGAAAACACAGGAAATTGAGCTGCAGAAAATATATTAAAATAATGTGAAGAGCTTGACTTTAGCCCTAGAAAGCTCAAAAACAACCAACAGCCTTTTGGGGGTTTCAACTCAAACTGCATCTTTGCCTTGAATCTGTATGAAAGTTCATGGTATCTAGATAAGGTGCTACTAGTTCCTTCAAGCAACGAGTTTCATACACTTTCTCCCATCTGATCATATTAAAGACTAGCTGTTGTGATTAACTCTGAATTACCTCGGAGTTTTTAGAGCTTAACACAGTCCTTGAAGTTATTTTAATGTAAAGCATTTTGCGGTATAATATCTTTGTCACCTGCACCTCCGAGAGGCACATATGGATTTTGTTTAGAACTTGTGTTTGCAGTTTTTGGATAGTGAACAACTTTTCAATCCGAATTTATTGTCAGCCTCAGCCACTGCTTTAAAAACATCATCGCTGCTCTGTTTTTGTTGTTTTTTAGAGGGACCTTCACACATCATCTATGTCTCTTTAAATCACAGATTTATAAGAAGTTCCACTGTAACGCATGAGCGAGGGACCAGGCTAAATGCAGATGGACTGCAGGCTGATCCACAGCTCACTGCAGTCAATCAACACTTTTCCATTACATTTGATAGTTTTTGGACTAAGCCTTCTATGAAAACAGATGCAGTTATTGACTGTGATACAGTCCCCTCTCTAGAAATGCTAAGGAGCATGCTAGAAATATGAGACAGAAGATGAAAGAGGAAACTGCCTTTACACTGCGCCACACGGAGTAGGTGTTTGGGCCAGGTTCCAAATCTCTTTAGTTCAATGCACTTCAGATCAGACCTTGAGGTGACACATTCATGGAGAGCGGAAACAAAGGTACAGGGAAGAAATTAAGCAAAGGAATTTTTGATAAGAAAGAAATCAATTTGCTCTCTTCTGCTCTGCTGTAATCCCCTAAGAACCTCTGGCCAGAAAAGATATTTTGTATAGCTAGGTGATAGATGATAGCCCTGCAGTTTTCTCTACCTGAGGTTCCTGAATTCTCATCAGATGATGGGTCAGGATTCAGTTCTGGCGATAAAATAGCTTTACAGTGTTTGTGTTCTTTACCTCTCTTGACATGACAGTGGTACAAACATTTGCTGTGTCAGCGGCTGGTGGTTTTGACCTTGCAGTAGCAGTTTGTCCCACCGCACACTGATGGCACTTGGGGCTCAGGTTAGTTGTCCAGGCCTGAAGCTGCATGAGCAGCAGGTCAGGTAGCTGTAGTGCTGACAGGTTTTGTGCTTTCTGAGGCAAATATATGCAAGAGGCCTCCACAGATGCTGAGGGAAGTTTGGCAAATTTCTGGGGGGAAAAAAGAGCATGCATTATCCTAGGTCACCATGACACTTGTGTTCCACAGCATCCCATGCTGCCCATAATAACAGAATCAGAATCGCAGACTCATCTAGGTTGGAAGAGAGCTCCAAGATCACCGAGTCCAACCTCTGACCTAACACTAACAGTCCCCACTAAACCATTTCCCTAAGCTCTACATCTAAACATCTTTTAAAGACCTCCAGGGATGGTGACTCCACCACTTCCCCGGGCAGCCTGTTCCAATGCCTCACAACCCTTTCAGTAAAGAAGTTCTTCCTAACATCCAACCTAAAACTCCCCTGGCGCAACTTAAGCCTATTCCCCCTCGTCCTGTCACCAGGCACGTGGGAGAACAGACCAACCCCCACCTCTCTACAGCCTCCTTTAAGGTACCTGCAGAGAGCGATAAGGTCGCCCCTGAGCCTCCTCTTCTCCAGGCTGAACAAGCCCAGCTCCCTCAGCCGCTCCTCGTAGGACTTGTTCTCCAGGCCCCTCACCAGCTTCATCGCCCTTCTCTGCACCCGCTCAAGCACCTCCATGTCCTTCTTGTAGCGAGGGGCCCAAAACTGAACACAGTACTCGAGGTGCGGCCTCACCAGAGCTGAGTACAGGGGGACGATCACCTCCCTAGCCCTGCTGGCCACGCTGTTCCTGATACAAGCCAGGATGCCGTTGGCCTTCTTGGCCACCTGAGCACACTGCTGGCTCATATTCAGCCGACTATCCACCATCACTCCCAGGTCCTTCTCTGCCTAGCAGCTCTCCAACCACTCATCTCCCAGCCTGTAGCTCTGCTTGGGGTTATTGCGCCCCAGGTGCAGGACCTGGCACTTGGCCTTGTTGAACAGAGATTCCCGTCTTCTCTGGTTTCTTTCTCCACTCTGCAATTGGCTCTCACTCACCAAGAAGCCACAGTACACGCATGCTAAGGTGGGCAGGATATGACCAGGGAATGTCTCTTGCACTAAAAGCTTTTTTGGGGAAATGATCCGCACTGGAAGAACAAGGACATCCACATTTCCAGCTGTATCTTTCTTTGCACAGGCCTTCCTGGCACAAATGGCTCAGAAGATAAACATTAAGTGGATCTCTGGGTACAAAGCAAACCTACTGTACCTTAGTTTCACTGGGGCTACAGGAAAAAAGACAAGTGCTCTGTGCTATATAAAAGCACTGCTATTTGTGAATGAAATGCACTGCATAAACACAGAGGAATATTATTTATGTGATCTTTTCCCCATATAAACATTAGGATCTTTTTGAAGAGAATATCTTAAAAAATACAGTTTAAAACACACAGCATCAGGGTTAGTCCTATCAACAGAGTTGTTCCAGATTTATTCAACATAACTGTGACTAAAATCTGCCTGTCATTCTAGCAAGCTCTATAATCTCTTTCTGCGGGATGCCTCCCTCACCTCTTCAAGTCTTAGGCTCTGTTCTGAATTTGTAAGGATCAGATTATCAACGCATATTCATTCCTCCAGTCCAAGTATGTGTCTCATACTGAATAGCTGTCTTAAATATAATAACCATATTCCATTGGCTTGTGTGTAGTAGAGGGAAGGGCCTAGCACAGAGGATTTCTGCCTGGAGGCAGGTTTCTTTATCTTCTACTTGGAATGTCACTAGCACTTAGCATCCTTCCAAGCCTGGCAAGAGCTTTGGCTGAACCCCTTGAAACAGACACCAAGGCAGCAGGAGTCGAAGTACTCATTACCGCTTTTTCAGAGCTCTGATTCCTCAGGTGACAGGATGCTGGTTCAGATACTGTGAATCAGAGCAGCTGCAGGGTTGCTGACAGCTATACACGCCTATCCAGCTGTCAGGAAGGCTGTTCAGCCATGAGAAGAGGCATGCATCATTTTAAAGCTGGAGCGAGGAGCTTAGCACAGGTCCCCTCGCAAAGTGACCTTCCAAGTGATTGGATTTTCTCGCTTTGTGTTTCTCCTCCATACATCAGGATGGCAGGGGATTGCAACATGCAGCCATGTACGTGTCCTTGGTGCCATGGAAAGAGAAATCATGTCAGTCAGTGCACAGCAAGCATGCCCAGCTACAAAGAGGGTCAAAACCCACTGCCATCCAGTCTGATCCTAATGTATCACTCACTATTGCTTCCCCGTGTATGAATGCCACAGGGCGTTACTGGTACACCGTCCAGAATGAACTGTACCACCTCATCTTTCAGAACCTTCCTCTTAGCTCAGTTTCTCCTGCATGAGGTGAAACCATTATCTGCCAAAGGGAAATGTTTTGAACCAAAGCACAGCTCATGTGCTTTGAATTAGTTTTCAATATTGCAGCCCCTAAATAGAAATTAAAACGTGACACCTTGTTTGCGTAGAGTCCCCCTCTCCAGAGTTATTCACTGAAGAGAATTCATTGGAGAGGTCACTCCTTGGCTTCACTGGGACCCATTGGAAAGAAACGGGCTAACCCAGGCTGGGGTGGAAAAGGGGCTGCTCACCATGTGCGAGGCGGCACCTTAGGCATGTTAGCACCCTTAAAGCTTTAACACCGCACCAGAAACTCCAAAACAAGATACAAGAACTGTTTTTCCTGCTGCCAGTCCCAGCTCTGCTTTCAGATAAAAGCTGGAAGTCGGCGTGGGGGGCACACCTCCTGCTCTGCGGGTGTCTGGCCCACGACAGAGCTATAGCCACGAGGGACAGTACGCAGGCGAGCTACTTTGGGGACGTATAAAACCAGAGGGCGAAATCCATCCTGAGACAGATAAACAGCCTCTGTGGGTGACAGCCCATGTTAAAAACACATTTCAGTGGTATAGGAAAACACTGCATTTTTTGTACTGTGCGAGGCCTCTGGCTATTGTAACCCATGTTCTGGGAGCAGTGGAAGAGAGCTGGAGAGGTAACAAGGTGTGTAACGTAAAGAAGGCTTCCAATGGCTTATCTGCAACTCTGTCCTCCTTGCACTGATGCTTGTACCTCCTAGCACGAATTGCAGTCAGTGCTAATTGGCTTCTTGTTCCATATCGCTGCCTGGATTTTTTTCAGCACACTTTGTAAGTTGCAACTTCACCTGCAGGACTTGATCCAGAAATGCACTTTTCAGCATGTGAATAATTTATCCCATTACTGTTATTCCAAGCTACTTCAGCGAGTATTTTGGGGCCTCCTAGGATTTGTCCTTCACAGTGGCACCTGGAGACCACTGTGTTAGCCCTTAAAATTGCTATAAAAACCACCAATAAAAAGACTCAATAAACAACAATCATCCTTACATCTCTCTTTCTACTGCCATTTGTGTAAGTTACCCTACAGAACGATTCTGCTTGTAGGGAAATGGCCTGGACTCCATGGAGGTGGAGAATTAACAATAAATTTTTATCAAAGAAGCCTAGGGGTACGTGCAACTCCTACACAAGCAAGCAGTGTTACAAAAACAGATCTAAGGTCATCTAAGTGCCATCCACTGTGTTGGGCAGGGTGTCCAACCTAAGCTGATTCACATTTCATGTATTTTTTAATAAGCAAAACAAGGAGAAGTGCTCTCTCATGCTAGTCCCGCTCCCCTTTGGCATTAGATATGTTTGTGCCCGGCACACTTCCAAGAATTGTTTCATTTTGACTAAGGACCTTCATAATTGTTCTTTGAGTGTTGCTTCTGAATAGTTGTCCTGCAATTATTACGCCAATTTTAAATGTCAAGGCAAGTAATATGTTGCAATTTGGGGTGACTGGTTTCTGTACAGAAGCACCACGTGAGATGACCACATAGCTGGTGTCCAAAGACAGTTTCCTGCACCAAGGTGCATCCTAGAGAGCTGTGAAATACCCTTTTTATCAACTAAACTGACTCTTCCAGTTGAGTTCACTGGGAATGCAAGTGATTATGCAGGAGAGATGTCAATGCAAACAGTTGCTCCTGAATTACAACAGGATAAAATTGCTTGACTAGTGAATAGGGCTCCAGAAAAAGTCCACATTCTCTTGGTCTGTATGTACTTATGCTCCGTGCTGATTCAGAAAGCATGTTTTATAAAATCCACTCTGGATTGAAATTCATAATCTATCATCTGCCTAGTTATAGTGGAGCGGAGAGACTATCTGCAGAACAGTTCCCAGTATGGTAAGTTTCTTAAGGCTTTAAACCTCATGATTAATTTCAGATTGTTTAGCACTTGGTTGTTTTTATAAGGGTGGTTAATAAAACAGACAAACTGCGAAAACCAAGCCAGGCTGAGCGCCTAGCATTTCTGCTTGATGTTAAAAGCCCATCTTTTTCTGTAAATGACACTAGGTGACTCTGAATGTTGCAGTTTAAAAATAGTTTCTAAGTCAGCAAGCCAAAAGCCTGTAGGATTTTTTAAAAATGATCCTTGCCAGATGTTCTGATACTAAAATAAGCAATAGTGAGAGTGTTAAGGAAAGTACTAACAAGAACAGGCAGAATATTGTACAAGAAAGAATCTCATAGAGATGCAATAAAAACCCAGAGACCCTTCCTGGGGTGCTGTGCAGGGTCCTACCGTGCAGAGGCCTTAGTTTTGCCTACACACCTTCCTTGCCTAATTTGTACATCCTCCACTCTGGGAACACACTCAGTTACCACTTTGATCTGTTACTGGTTGCAGATCAGTAAAACTCAGCACAATTTGAAGAAAGCAAAGATTCTTGGTCTCATTGTCCACAATGGCAAAGGCCATCCAAAAAGCAACTGGCTTTTCTGTCTTGAAGGTAGAAATAGCAGAAATAGTTTACTGATTATCATGCCATGACTATGCGGTGGTTTTGCCAGTTTGTTAGCTGGTTTGTTTGCCAGCACATGTACCTTTATGTACAGAAGGATCCACGTTGCACACTTCACTGACTGTAGTAAGGCCTGGATCCTGAAACCTCAAGGAAGTGACCCTACAGGAACATTGCCCAAAAGGCCAGTTTGCCCATCTCCAGTTAGTGTTTCTCACTGTCTACACAGAAATACTTTCAGCGAAGTTGCCACTGATTCAAATAGCAGGAACTCTCAGTGGAATTTGTCTAAGCTATTCAAGGGATTAGCTGCAGATAACTGATGCTCTTCTGCTTCATATCCAAGTAAGGGTAAAGCATCTCAGGAACAAGCTTTTGTAACAATCCAGGAAGAAAAACAGTTGCAAACAGAGGAAGCTAAAGGATGTTGTTTCCAAAACTGACTGTGATCCACGTGACACCGTTCTGTCGCTCCCAGGAGACTGGAGGCTCCGGCAGCCACGAAGCCCCCAGAGTTCTTGGCCAGGGTCTGTGCATGTCGTATGGCTGCCCTCAAAGCTTGTTTCCAGGAAACCCCAAGCCATGGGCATACACTGTGAACGCACGCAGGTTTCCATGAAAAATCTGTGACGAGTAGATTCCGTAGAGCCAGAAGATTTCTGTAAAACACTTGTGGTTTATCAAATTCATATCTAGCTGTTGTGTCAGAGACTGTCAGAAAAGCATTAATACTGCACTTCATGGCAAACTTCAAGCATCCCTTCATGGCAAACTTCTTGCCATACTGTTTCTTCACACTCCTATCAAATGGACACTAGGTTAGAGAACAAGTGAACTATAGCAACATGCAGTTCCAGTTCTGAGTGAACTTCTGTATCAGGCTGTACCATAGATCTGGACTGATAGAAAACCATGGTTTTGTAGATCCACAGTTCCTCCCAGTACAGGCTGCCATCTCCCCAAACATAACCTTAAAAAGCAGAGTTACAGCAAGCACCTAGGCTGGATCCTGAGGAAAATCTTTCTGTTAGCTTCACTGAGGCCAGAACTTACTGTGTGTGTATGGCACACCAGTGAAAAACAGCCTAGGTGGACAACACAAGCTGGAGAGAGCCCCCCGTTTGGAAAAGAGGCGTGCTGGGATATAAGAACTCAAGCATAGTCACTGCAACCTCCAATTGCTTTTTTTAAAGACTTGAATTTTTGAAGCTAATCAATTTTTGATGCAGTTGTATTGTGTTGTCTGCTTGCAAAACCTGAAACCTTCACCCAGATCCAGCCTTTAAAGATACTTACAGGGTAAATTCAAACCCACAGCAAGTCACGTGCTAAGCCTCGGTTGCACATCATAGCTCCTTGCCATTGCCTAATGCTAAAATTGTGATATGTCAGCACTACCCATGTTACTAACTCATGGTCTTATCTCGGTCCCACTAAAATCCTTGTCAGATGCAAGCAGGGCCTGTCAATTTCTGTATTGATGTCAGAGCCCTTAGCAAATAAATAGCAACCCCAGAAACAAAGATACTTCCTTTTCCATTGATGCTATAACACCTTTACCCTGCATGTTTTATATTGCTTCCACTGACACGCTATGAATGCCAGAAAGAAAAGCTCAGATCGAACCCAGTTAATTAGAAGGATTCACACAGATGGTTTGCCTGGTACTTTACAGAGGTGGCTAATTAAAGCAATGTTAGTCAGCACCATTAAAATGCCAGATAAAGCTTTAGGAACAATGCTGATTAGAAAACGAGGTTTACAAATAGGGCTTTGAGCAATGCAGGATGTTTGCAGTTAATTAATCCAGTTCTAACATATCTTTACCGAGGCACAGCGTAATGCATGCTGGTATCAACATTAATGTCAAGATTTTTCCTAGTTCAAACGTGGCAGTTATTAAAGCAATATGAAGTGACTGTAATTTCACATTCTTCAAGAGAAGATGAGGGAGTTTGAGCTCCTCTAATTAGCCGTGATTTAAAGAGCACTGGAAAAGAAACCAAGGCAAGTCCTAGTTGTAGAAAGTTACTCACATGCTGCCTCCTCTCTCCAGCAGTAGATGTAGGCATGCAATAGAAACAAAGCTTCCTTCCAGTTTCTGACAGATGCTGCATTTGGAGGTGATCAGCTGCACTCTTCAATGTGCTGTCTCCAGTATATGATTGTCTGTATTTTTTTGCAGTAAGAGTCATCTGATCTTGATCTGAAAACTTCTTCCAAACTTGTTTTATGCAACCAAATAGTCACTGAATGTGCTAGCAGATAATCCCATACACAGGTTTGTGCAGCAGCATCAGGGACCTAAAACATGGTCTTATTCCCTGTAACTGAAACTGACTTTTCTTATAATTATTACATCAAAATAGCAATAGAATTGCATCCCACATTCCACAGACAGGCAGGCATACATGTGTTTTGGGCTGTCCAGTATGACTCAGTTGTTATAGGCCTAAGTTCCATGATCAACCTTGAAAGAAATACAGATGAACAAAACTACTTACTGCCACCACCTACTACTGTTGGCCAAGCAAGGCTATCGGTAGATCCATTTAAAAGAAAAGCTTTTCTTTACTAGCATCTGCATCACAGTTGAGAAAGGCACAGTCCCTTGATGTCTTGTTACTGGAAGATCTTCCTGGAACAAATAGTTTCATTCCCAGCTAAAGTGAACAATTGCACTGTGTCCCCCCTGGTGCCCTGCTGATCTCAGGTGGCCAGCCCGCCTCATTTTCAGGTACATTTCTAAGAGTCTCTGTTTCCTACCCCGTCTATGTCATACATGCAAGGGCCTCAGAGAGAGAATTACAGTTATTAGGTAATTAGTAATATAGTAATAGTAATTAGTAATATTAGTAATAGTAATTAGAATTACAGATATTATTACATCTACATTCTCTGTAGACCCTAATATTAAGCAAAAAATGCAGCAGCACACCTTGAGCTGCTAGCCCATGCTGGTCCAGAGCAAGCCATCTTATTGCCAGCTGTCTTCTTCCTCCTTGAATAATGCAGTGGTCTAAAGCACCTTCTTCCTAATCTGGTTAGGAGATTTCTTGTGATCATTTAACCTGGCAGTGTTGGAAACCAAGGCAGAAGTCAGAATCAGAGTGAGCGTTGGCTATATAAGAAAATTGTTTTTTTCCCTCTGCTGCTCACCTTCCTTTCCAGTTAGAAAGGCAGCAATGGTTGTCTCACCCAGCATTGTGTCTCTGCAGTCACATGCCAGGGCTGATCTGCTGCTACCCTGTAATCCTATAGGAACCCTACAACAGTTCAACAGTCTCATGGATAAGGAGGTAAATTTAATTATTTAAATAAAAGTTTCCCCATTCTCGTTCCCTTATTGGAAAGCTTTTATTAAAGGCTTTTGGAGATTTCATAGTGATCTGAGCAATGTGGCGTATACAAGGTAAAACCTCAGTAAAATTTGCTGTCTTTATCCAATATGCTGAAGAGTCTGGATGAGTCATTGAAGCCTGAGCCTTTGCAAGCAACAGACCACAAGAACACTGTCTTCGGACAGGCATCCTACCTGGGCACAGCAATGCCCTGCAGAGGCTGCATGAACAGGCCCTCATATCCAGACAAGAACCATCTGCATTCTCCTTTCATTTTCTTTCCAGTTCTACTGCTCTTCCAGTTGCCCCAGGTGCAGGGGCATAACTAAGGGTTTGGTAATCCCTTTTTCTGCTTTCCAGGAGGTCACTCTTGGAAAGGCCAAGAACTGATGGTGACATAACTCGGGGCAGGTGGCACAGTGCTGAAAAGTGCCTCTTTATTTGTGCTTTCTAATATTTGGGCCTGATGGGACAGTAGCTGAATTTGTCACTTGAATCTTTTGCTGATGACTTTTCAAGGCTGTGCCTCAATTGGAACATATACGTTGCTATTCCAGAATGTGCATTACTAGCAAACCACATAGAAAGTGCAGAGTGCACTTCAAAAGAGGAAGTGCAAACACCACGTCTGTCTCATGAAAAGAAATTAAATACCAAGCATGGGACCCTAAATGGGCGCTAAAAGGCTAATTCCTGCCATTCTCTGGCAGAAGGTTCTTTGCTGACCCACTAGATTTTCAAATACTGAAGTATTTGAAACATACCATATGTGTATGTTCCACAGTCAGATTTGATATTTACAGTTCAAAAGGTCATTAAGATTTGATGAAGCCAACATAACAAAGTACATGCTTTTATGGAAAACTCTAAATGTCACTGTTTAATGCCAGTGCATATCACCAGAAAACTGCTCTTTCACTTGAGCTACCTGCTGAGAACAACTGTGTTCTGTGGTGTCATGGTTTCATAAAAAAAATCTGATTGATAATGAAGGGGCCCAAAGCAAAATCTGAATTTTTGGGTCAGGTTTCTTTTACATGAAAGCCCAAACCCACTGCTTGAAATTTCAGCTGCATTCCTAGAAATCTGCAGTGATTCTGGCTCCAGAGAACAAACGCTCCACTGTTACTTCCTTAGAGCTCTTGTTCAAAATGCCTCTTCCCATGCTGGGATGCTAAACTCATGTAAACATAAATGCATTTAGTGCCAGATTTGCTGCCCAATAGGTATCGAGTGACTTAGACTTCATAGGTAAAGCATAATCCCTTTGCACAGTTTGTGTTCAGGAGTTAAACAGTCTAGGGAATATCCTAACATAAGATGTGTTTAACTGTAAGTCTAAGAAGAAAGTTTGAGTGACTTGGTGCAGAATGCCATATGATCTGGAGCGGGAACAGGAGGTTTCAGGGTTGAACTGGCACTGCCAGCTTGTACACTTCATTGTATAAACTCAGTTGTGCAAACAAAACACACTGATTTGCACATCTGCCATTATAATGCATACAAGAGAAACGTCAGCATTTGGGTGCCTTTCGAGGTCTGCCTTTGAAAAGCTTTGCCCATTCTGAATACAACAACAGCAGCAAGGTGCAAGGGCCGCTGGGCACAAACATGCACGTAGTGCCATTATTCTGGGGCTTTTTTGCTCTTGACGGAGTGCCATCAGCGGTGTCACTCCTCCCGTAGGCCAGAAGGGCTGTGCCTGTGCACGGCACGGAAGCAGCATTATGCACGTCCTGCGGTACTCTCTGTACTCTCTGCTAACCTGCAACTGAGATTTCTGTCTGCTACAACACTACAAATCAGTAATAAAACAATGCCAGTCCTAAGAAGGGAGAAGCCATCCTGGAAAGGTGCTAATGCCTTCTATATTAAAGCATGAAAAAGCCATGCAAATGTAACAAGTAGGCACATAACTGCACCTACCCATCCTAACAGCAAGTGCTATAGCACACACGGCAAGAAAAAAAGCAGCAGCACGAGGTATGGCCATCAATGCTGGCACTGATGATCAAATCAAAATCCAAAGATTAACCAGGACAGTCAGCTTGAAGTGTGAATTACAAAAGTTCAGCAAAATAGCAGCGTGAGAACATCACAAATATTTTGCAGCATGACAAAGCTTGTCCTTAATAAGGAGAACTGGGGGAGAAGGGAAGCTTTTCCATCCCTGTATTTGTGATATTGCTCGTTGTTGATAACATCTGCATGAAGTGTTCCTTTCCCATTGCTTCCAGAGGACTCCCTTTTCTCAGTAAGCAGCAAAGTAACTGGGAAATCCTGCGAATACAATGGCACCACCTACCATCACGGAGAAATGTTTGTGGCAGAGGGGCTTTTCCAAAACAGGCAAGCAAACCAGTGTGCCCAGTGCAGCTGCTCAGTAAGTACCGTAATTTGTCAGAGCCTTGCTCTGTCTGTGCTTCATTTTGCCTTTCTAGCAGACGTGACACTGAAATGTATGCAACATGCAGCACACAGCAGAGGCTGGGAATTGGGAATTGATGCTGAAACTCACAAAAGCACTCTGAGCCAGCCCGTGGCACATGGGGAATGCCAGGCTACCTCTTACTCAAACACAGTGGACAAAGCTTACCCTGTCAAGCATCTGCTGTAAGTAAGCTTACAGCAGGCAGGCAGCAGGTAAAATATTGCTACTTGGCGTATGAAAATATTTCACCTCAACCTGACTGGAAAATAGAGCACTAAATCAGGGACTGAACCTGGATTGATTTGGACTGAGCTGCTAAGAGCCTCACAGGCTGGGACTGGGCAGCAATGTAGCCTGAGCCTGGGCCACAGAGCTGTTCTAGGTGTCACCAGCTCAGGTCCAGCATATTTGAGCAGTCCCCGTCTGAAGTACAACATCCCTCTCAATCCAACCAGCTCTTTAGTATCATGACCTTCTCTGATCAAATTATCATCATATTCAACATTAATTACAAATTGAACAGGCGCCAACTACTGAACAAACTTTGTGACTGCAGGTTTCAGTCACTGCTCAGTTCTTCCTCCACCTCAGTGGTAAGACACAACAAAAGGAGAGCAGCAGGAAGAATTTTATGCCAGGTGGCTTTAGTAGCAAGGTCAGATAGATTTTAAGCCTACAATCACTGCAGTTCTTTCCCTCCCCACAATTGCTTTTTTCCCCATTTTTTAAAAGAAAGAAACCTTCCTCTACGTGACAATAAATTTAAGAAATGCTATTCAGACTCTTCATTGGTCTCATATTCTGCGTTTGGCTACTACAGTGGCATTTATGTAAACACCTACACTGGATTTAAATATGTCCATAAAAATGTATATACAGTACCATATGAATTGATGCCTCCTTCTAAATGCTCCTTGTTTTACCGGCAGGAAGGAAATGTGTACTGTGGGCTGAAGACTTGTCCCAAATTAACTTGCTCTTTCCCAGTCTCTGTTCCGGAGTCCTGCTGCCCAGTCTGCAGAGGTAAGTGTTACTCCGCCCACAGGACACGCGTCGGAAAGCACTCCTTCCCCTGTCCGAGCCCTGTCTGTGCACCAGCACTGGGTTCAGGACACCGCAAGTTTCCCATTTACTCACAACCCAAGGCATGTTGGGAAGCGAACCCTCACATTCCAGCAGGGCAGCACTGCTGGCTTTGTTTTCCTGAACTGAAACAGGGAGAGAATGCACTGATGATAAAGCTGCATGCTCATAATGAGGTAAATCAAGGCTTCAAGTGATGAATTGAAATAGCTGCCATTACTTTGGGTAGAAAAGCTTTGAAATAAAAGATGAGCTTCTACCTGACAAGTTACCAGACCTGCTCGAGTTATACAAGACACAAGAATTTCAACTCAGAGGGTAAGACCAATTACTCCAGCTTAAATTAGATGTCGATCTATATTCAGCTAACGTTGGTATTTTACTAGTGATTGCATTTTGGAACATGCACACAGAGAACTTGATTACAAGGAAGCATGCTGCCAGCCTTCCCAGCCTTCCCAAACGTCTAAACCGAAATGTCTGTCTAAAAGCCTGTCTAAATATCTGTATATGTATTTTATCTCACCACTGGCATTTGAATCAGCACTTTTAGGGTATCTAAGCACCTCTGGCGAGCTCTCAGAGATGCGGACAAGCACCTAAGGGTGCCTGAAGTTTTCTGAAGGGCCACTCTATTGTTAGCAGCGATGCCAGGCTGCTTTGAAAACCTTTCCTGCTTGCATCTCTGTCCTTCTGGAATTCTCTTTGTTTGTACTCGGGACTATTGCATGGTGAAAATAAGGAGCGTTGTATTGTCAGTTGCATAGTTTTGCCTATGGTTGTTGAGAAACACAGACTAACAGTCCCCCAGTCCACACAGTCTGCAGCACAGACACTACGGTAGGCATTGAAGGAGCAAGTTCTCAAGCAGAAGCTGTGTAGTCATGTCAGAGCAGCAAGCTGTCTAAACTAGTTAACCTACAAAGTTGCAGTGGTAATTAGCTTAAGTGTGGCACCATGCAGGAACTGACATAATCTCCCGGCAGGGCAATGCTGTGAGCTGCATAAAGACATCCTCTCAGTCAGAGCAAGGGCGAGGATTTCTGTGCAGTACTCCTTTGCCTGAAAATTATTGCTCATTCTCTGCTGCTTTGCTGCGTTACTGCGAGGCACCTTTACAAATCCTGAAATAGTTTGCTGGATAAACTGCTTATGAAGCTTTCTGACCTCAGGAAGGCAAGGTCATGGTCCTAATTTCTCAGGGTGAAATCTAGTGATATATTGGTTTACATTTATTACATTGACAGTTCAATTAAAGCAAGTCCTTGCCATTCGTATGATTCCTGGTGTCTGTTCCCTGGTAATTATTGGATCTGGATTTGAAACCAACCTCTGCCAGCTGCAAAAAAACAAACTGCCTTTCAAAGTACAAAGTATCGGACCTAGGTATGCTCCAGCCTTATGCTGCAGAATCAGTCACTGCAGCCCAAGAGTCACTAGTAAGGCAAAAGCTCTTTAGAATTTCCATATAAGAGGTGAGATTAAATTGGATTATGCAGTAAAGGAGACTCAGTGTCTCCATTTATGCAGAGTTTTTTGTGTATTCCACTGCCTTTGATTCTTATTAAAATGTTAAAATTGCCATTTCTCTCATAATCAACCTTGTCCTTTGCAATATGGGCTAAGCTGTTTTATCTCCCCCCTGTGACTCTCACAAAACGCAAACCTAAACAAAATGTTTGCATCGAGATCTCAGCACAGCTCATGAGGAGGAAACCAAATCAATTTCTGTTCCCTGCCTGGCCAAAAATACTAACATAGTATATTCAAAGTTGCTGATTTTCCTGGTTGTTGCTCTCCTACTGACTAGAGAAGGCTTCAATCACTGTGGTTCAGATGCTGATTTATGTCAGGATTCAACTTCCTCCTAAGTTGAAGTTCTCAAAACGCACAGAGGATAAAATGATAACATCCAGTGCGCCAGAAGGTAGTGGGTCCGTGGTGGATTTGACCAAGTGAAACCCAGCTAAGCCCAGAACTGGAAACACACCTGCATCGGCACCGTGGCTCTCCCAAGGCGGTATCACACACTTCTCTGCTGCAGCAGCTGTCCTGGGGCAAGGACCCAAGGCTGTGTCTGTGCCTGGCCCTGCCGTGAGCCACCCGTGTAGAGCAGCAGGCTCGTGCTGTGGTGGTACTGCACTGCGCTCTGGTCTAATTGCTTGGCACATCCAGAGCTAGGCTTGGAGCCACTAGCAAAACAATTTTATCTGGACCTATATCTGAATTCCAAGGCTGGGATAAATTCCAAGGTCAGCTCCACACTAAATGATTTCTCCTGTTCTTGTACAAGTTTTCCAAGAATCAGATATCAGTTCAAGTTCCATGGCTTGTCCTACCAAGGATCACCTCTAACTATGTCTTTAACAACTTCTTAAAGCCACATTCTCCCCCTAGCCTGAACTGATGTTTCCCTGCTGCAAATTTCACTGTGGCTCACGCTCAGCTATGTATATATTTATGAAGCTTGTCTTTACCCAGAAAACAGCTGGACGCTACTCCTAAATAGAAACTGAGAGTTTCTCCTTTCCAACTTTCCTTTCCATGAATCACGTTTGGCTGTGAGGAGCCAGAGCCTGGCTTTGCGAGCCCCTCACACTGATTCGCAAAAGCATTTGTTACTTCTGCCTTAAATCTACAAATTGCAAGTGCTCTAGCAAAACCCTTTCTGTTCTAAAAGACAAGTCAGAATGCCCTTGCTTTGTTACAAGTGTCATTGGTGTTAGGAGCCTTATTCTGTACTGCTTTTATTGGCCCGATTCAAAAATAACAGTGCTGAATATCTCACACTCTGCCGTAACTTATTGCAGTGTTATTCACAGGCTTCCACATGAATTAACAAATTTTATGAAGTGAAGCATAAATAAGAAGGAAAAAAAAAAAAAGACATGGGGTATGGGGTAGAAAATTTGCAGGACAAAGTCTGGCATATATTTTCCTGATATATATAATAAAATGTTAAAATGTTAATTAATGAATACACTTCAGAGGGGACTACAAAAATGTAATTCAGGCTTCGATTCTCAGGTAAGTTACTGTCAACTGAGCAACAGTAGCTGTGCTTATGCACACAGCAGATGGAAGGTCACACCATTTAGCCTTTCAGAGAGCTAAGCTATATCTCCTTGTCTTGAGTACCCACACTGGTGGGTACTGGAAATCATCTAGCCCATAGCATCTCACTAAGCCACATAAATCTGGTAGTAAATCTTCATCCTGAGCTTGCTAGATATTTGGGAAGTCATCTTCCTTTTGCTCTCTGCAGAATCTAGTGACAAGAAGGTCAGACTACAGACTGACACTTCTACACACTAATGCAACCTCCACCTTAAACGTAGCATTAAAGCTGGGTGAGACTTTTCCCCTAGGTACGTCCCCGAGCGTTGCACAGTTACTCCCCTAACTGATACTACTCTGCTTCGTGTCCAGGAGATGGGGAGTTATCCTGGGAACATGCCGACGGAGACATCTTCCGGCAGCCGGCCAACAGGGAAGCTGTAAGTGTGACCTACAATTTAAAGACACGTTTTCCTGCCGTACATGCCAATGTATCAAGGAAAAATAAGAAAAGGATATTAACAGATCTGGCAAGGTATAGGAATATCTGCTGCAGCAAACTCCTTAATAAACTCAACCTGAATGCATGAGTAACCCTGAATTACAAACTGCCATGAGCTCCTGAGGGCTCTGGATTTGGTCTTCATTGTACATGCTCTACAAGAATAAAATTCCAAAGTGTTTTGTTTGCTATGTAAGCAACACTTTAAAATCATGATGACAAACTCTTTCCCAGTTGACATACATACGTATGTATATTTACGTTAGGGGCTTCACTGCCTCTGGGATTAAGAGTAACCACTAACAACTTGCTCCTCAAGAGAAGCTTTTTATAACAGCACTTGGAGAGAACATTAAGAGCTTTTAAGCATTAGGCACACTACCCAAATACATGAACCAACAGGTCTTTGGATTAGTGAGACGAATCATGCCTCATAAAATAACTGCTGTAACACACACTATTCCTTCATGCCCATGGGTATTTTGGAAAATCATTATCTGAAAACAACCACCGTTTTTGCTCTAGAAAACATACTGCACAGACTGCTTCCCTCTGCAAATCCAATGAGATTTCCCTGTCTGCGAGACAGATTCCAGCAAGGTTCTGCTCAGCCTGTGTGAAGTCGGCCAGCCCTGGCCCTGCAGGAGAGTTCAGAGCAGCTGCAAGCAAACAAGGCTCTGGACGGTCATTGTGCATGTGTGCTCTGCCGCTGCAGCCCGAGGAGAAAGCAGTTGTGATGAGGAAGACTAGACAGGCTCACTTATCCTTATCTAATCTTGAAACAGACATAAGTAACGAATATGTCTAGCCCTGAACTCCATCTCTAATAAACAGAGTGAAATAGGCTCTTCTGCAATGTGATTCATCTCCTCATGATGTAGAGATCCACAACAGGTCAGATGAATCATGTTCTAAAAGTGCTTCCCAGTGCACTGACTAGATCAGGGACTTGAGATGCCCAACTTAGATACAGACACCTAGACCCAATGCAGAGCGCGGTGAGCTGAGTTCCAGCTGTGTACGTGCAGGTGACTTCATTGCCATGTTAACTAGCTGCAAAACCTGTATGGCCTTTATTTGTATGGTGCCACTCAGTACTTTTGAGGCCTGTTTGATGGTGGTGGTGGCAACAACCACTGCCTGCATTAAGCTTCTGGTACGGCTTCTTTCACCACGCTCATTGGCACAAGACATTTACTTGCCTGCCCCTTTGTGTCTCCCAACAGAGACACTCGTACCACCGCTCCCACTACGACCTGTCGCCCGGCTCCGCCAGGCAGGTGGTCAATGTGCCTCGGTTTCCCAGTGCCAGGAGTAACCGCGGAGTCCTGCCAGATCCCCAGCAAGCATCTGGAACAATCGTACAAATTGTCATCAACAACAAGCACAAGCACGGACGAGGTAAAGATGAGTGCTTCTTATGGTATTACCCTGGGTCAGGCACCTCCCTACAGCTCAGAAAGAATCCTCCAAATACACGGCAGAACCTTGGAAATTCGCACTGGTATCAAGAGACTCAATGCAAATCAGAAAGGCAAAAGCAACAAACTATTAAGGATACAAAATCAGCTCTTGACTAAGGTCAGTTGTGCCTGCACATACTACAGTGTATTTCACTCTGCACAGGCACCACGCTGTTGTGCTGCTCTCTGAATCACTTTGTGGGATGGTGCTGCATAGCTCTGAGCACACGTGCTGCTGTGAGCAGCCAAGCGAGCACTTAGAGCCAGAAAGGACACTACGATGCCCTTAGATTTGCTGGGTGGTTCACACGGTGACTTGTCCAGTAGGGAATAGACAGTGGTTATTTTCTTTACATTCTCCTATCTTGTAATTTTACTAGCTGTAAAAAGCACATGTTTTAACTACCCCAGAAATCTCAGACCATAAACCTTTGCCATAGTATCAGGGAATTTTCTGCCTCCAAGGCTTATTAAATTATTCTCAAGAAAGAAAATATCATGACTCCCCCCACCGTAAGGCAGTTGTCTGAGATGCAGGGGGCACTTCTCCCCCGTGTCTAACAGCAGAGACAAAGCAAGCAATTAGCCTAGACTGGATACTGTAACCAGGCAAAGTCAACCAGAGTGAGTCCCTTAGTGCCTTCTGATAATATGAGACACACCACATCATGGGGACAGCAGGACTGCCCATCTGCCAAACTTTATACAAACAGGATGGATTCCTGCTGCATTACAGAACAGACAAAAATAGAGGGAAAATATCAATTCTCCCGTTTGTGGGACAGCAGGTGCTGTGCAGTACAAAGGGTAGGATGCTCATTTCCTGGGGGCGGGGGGTACCTAAGTCACTAGAGGTCTGCAGGGACAGGCCTAAGAAGCCATCAAAGAAATAGCTGGAAATGTACATGTTCAGAAAAGCAGCTATCCACAAATACCAGTCAGTACGCACTCAGAAACTACCCACAAAGAGTTAAAAGCCCTTGTATTAGGGCCAACTAATCTTTTAAGGTATTAACTAACAGAAGGAATGTTGGCCATAGGATCTTTATTATCCACCTGAACAACCATGAAAAAACATTCAGATCATGCCAGTGTTTTATGCTGAATCTAGGAGCAGGAATCTCCACACAGTGCAATATCTTTGACATGTAATTCACACATGAAGACATCATCAAAGAGATTTCTAACCGATTTGTTTCAGCAAATAAAAAGCGTACAGACAAGTAGCATATTTCTGGATGCAGTAGAGTAACTGCCACAGCTTCAGACATTTGCTGCCTAGAGAGTGTCTGAGTGACCCCCATGATGGAAACCGGAATGCTGACCATGTATTTTCTTTTGTTCTTATGTAATTAACAAGTATTTTATTAATTAATGCATATGCCCCTTGAGACATATTTCAACAAGCTAAAAAATAAACACGTAGCAATTACCCTGAAATGAAAATAATGTGAAATAGCATGGGTACAGGTTTATAATTCTGAACATGAAGAGTACTGAAAGCAGGGCACCTGGGAGCTAGAAGTTATGTGCCGTATTTGGGCTTCCACTGGAGGCTTCATCTGCTACCTCAGAGTACTCATTTAACTGTTCTGTGCTAAATAAATCCTTGAAACAGAGAGAATGTATCTACATTCTATCAAGTGGTATCTCTTCCCCTGTCAGGAAATATTTATGTCCATAAAGGATCTGGAGAACTCTTGCAGGGGAAGCAATCTATGTACGCATAGATACAATGAATAATACAGTATTTAAGCATGTAAGGAGCCTGCTGAGTACTTACTAGTTTTATCTCATTTACAGGTTTTTCTCTCATGTTCTCAGTATACAGACAATAGATTATTTGCTTTTATGTGAGAATAAAAACTGTTTTCCACCTCTAAAACAAAACCATGTCTTAAGAAAGAGTTAAAAAGTAGCAAATTATAAACCAAATGATAGCATAACCCCATGAAAGACAATACATTACAAAGAACACTCACCATAAATCTCAGTAACTCAGTAAAAGTATAAGCCAGTTGGTCACATCTGTTACCAGTTAGATGTAAATTTCAGATTACAGATAAAAATTAAATTGCTTTTGAAAGTTACAGGCAAAATAGGAACATATTTTACAAATAAAAGCATTAATAAAAATGATGGCATATTAGAAGAATTGGAAATATTTACAACATAGCCCAGCTTCACTTTAGTTGCTTTTAGAAATCTGGCAGTGCCCTTTCTTTCACCTTGTTAGGATTAGTTTGCATTTTTCTTTGTGTTTATAAAATACTTAAAAAGAAAGAAGTAAGGTTTATAGGACAAATGTAGACATGGTGTAAAGTGATATAATTCCCATTAACTGCAGGGTGACCCAAACCGGCTTCTACCAGGTACGGATTTTTCCACTCTCCTTTTGCAAGCTGTACTTCTCTGTCTTCCAGAGGCACTGATGAAAAATATTCTGAGATGCTTAGATGCTATTTGAATGAAATTTCAGTCCCATGTGCATCCTTTCAAGTTAATGTTTTCTTGTGAATCCCAAAGCCAAACGTCCCTATATACCCATAGACACACACATCTCCACATTGGACTTCAAACTTCATTTTGCAACATTCCCTTGGTCTTGCTCTGTGTTCTGTAGCAGGAAGTCCCACATGAAAGTGAAATAAGGTCCAGGTGGCACTAATCCACCCTGTTAATATCATGGCTCTCCCTGCAAAAGCCACGTTCAGCTAACGCTAAGAGAAGTTGTGCAGATGACTCAGTAGTAAATGTCATGATTTTGCCAGCTGTAGATTCAATTCTAGAAACCAGAGCCAATTTAGCAGGCTGTGTCCTGTGTGTGGACTAAGAGCAGGAGGGGGAAGAACAAATTAGTTTTTTAAGCTGCTTAATGATGCACAACTGAAATGTGTGCAGTGGAGAGGAGCTAGTCTAATAGTTGACCTTCAATGTCCTCCTCCTCAAAAGAGCGATGGACACTGGCATCAGCAGATTTGGAACCAAGGCAAATCTGCTTAGAAATGAGTGATCACAGGCTCAGACACATTTGAAGTGGCAAAACTCCGACTGAAGTTAACAAGCAGTGAAGTGAGCCAGAGACACTAACAAATGATAGAGGGAGACACTGCTTTAAACAAATGTGCATGAATTAAATGAACATTTGTGGAGGAGTAGCCAGTGAACGTACCTTTTCCAGTTGTACTTCTTTTTCCTTTTCTCTTCTTTTGTAGTTTGTGTTTCAAATGGCAAAACATACTCCCATGGTGAATCTTGGCACCCTAACCTCCGGGCCTTTGGAATCGTGGAGTGTGTGTTGTGCACCTGCAACATCACCAAACAAGAATGTAAGAAAATTCATTGTCCAGAACAATATCCCTGCAAATACCCTCAGAAAGTAGAAGGAAAATGCTGTAAAGTCTGTCCAGGTAAAACAAAGAGTTGATCACAGACCACCTTTTTTCTGTGCATGTTAAGGGTCTTGGCTGAAGCCTTCTGGTCACAAGATCTGATGAAAACTGCAATAGCAGTACCCACTGTTCTAACCTGTGTGCAGATATCACAGTGGGACAGGCAGAGCTGCCTGGCCAGCCCTCCTGTTAGCTGCTGTTCCTCAAATGGGGGGGCTTGCTGTGTGGGGCACATACATTCTCATCAGTCACTGCCTTTTTCTCTACTGTTAGTATGACTTCCTGACACTCATTTCCAAAGAGAAAATTATAGAAGCATACACAGACAGTTCATTACTGTCGAAAGACTCTCCAATCCTTCCCCCACTGCAGTATTCTCAGAACATTCGAAGCATTTTCTAGCTTGTGAAATCTGCATGGACCTAATACTGTTTCTCCTTTTCAAAATGTACCAGAAGGACTCAAAAACTCTGACTACAAAATGATTGGTGTCAATTATATAATTTAATCCTTAAAATAAATACTAACGTATCATAAATTTAGCATTAAGTCTCTGTACTGCAGTAATGATTAAACTTACGTTGACGTGCCTACAACTAGTGAAAAATCTGTTAATAGGATGAATCTGTTGGTGGTCTGCCAAATGATCAGGTGTGTTGCATATGATAAAAAGAGTCAAGGAGCATCCAATTCCCTCCTGTGCCTTTGAACTTCTTTTCTAATCTGTATGGCCCATTTCTGTGCTTAGCTGGTGATGCATTGGGTGGAAGTGCTCTAAGGAAATGAGTTGTTCAGTTGCATATGGAAATCCTTCATAGAACACACACTGCACTTCTCTTGCTAGCCCTGCTAGCTGGGAAAAAGCTCAATGCAGTGGCAGTAGGTTGGAAGAAGATGTGTGTTTAGGCTCTTTTGGGTACTTGCGGATCTGAGACACACAGCATTTAACTCATCTGAGATGAGAATAGTCAGCAAAACTAGCTAACAGGCTTCAATGGAAAATGTAAGAGCAAACTGAAAGTTACCGTCTTTAGGAGATTCTATGCACCAATTGTTCAGAAAGCTGAATGTCTTCTGATCTGTCCTCTGAGTTGCATCGTCTCTCTCACATTCCTGTCCAACTTCCAACTGCATCAGAATAATGACAATTTCCACTTATATGCCCTATGACTTTCCCAGGTGGTCATGAGATAACGTGTGCTGTGTCTAGCCAGGCATGCACTGATCTCCTGGCTGGCCACATCCCTGTGTGCTGACCAGCCAGCTGGCTGCTGCTGAGCAAAATGAGTAGGTTCTCCCTGCCCTTTTCCTCAACAAAGCAATATTTTGGGTCTCTTCATTCTCTCTAACCACTGATTTTCGCTGTTATTTAATTATCTCTGAGACTTCTACTGTTATTGAAAAATGGACAACAAGTTCAAAGATCATGAGGAGTCTCACAAACCCGTACAACATATTTTGTTACAAAACTGGATTATAAATACAAATACTGTCTCGCCACCACAGACAGGCAATCAGAACCTAGCAGAACAGAACATTATTGAATGTCTGGGGCTTAGCTGGAGATGGATTTGAAAGACCATACAAGTGAACATATGAGCTGGACCCAGTAATCCTTGTGGGTCTCTTCCAACTTGGGATATTCTATGGTTCTATGAAAATTCTAATTTTAAACTAAACCTGCTTGGCTGTTGGTGCCAAGTAAGTTCTGGAAGACTTGATTACAGCTGTAGAATGTGTTTTGGGCTTTTTTTAAACAGAAGAAGTGCCAAGTCAAAGCTTTGACAACAAAGATTACTTCTGTGGGAAAGAGACATTTCCCGTCTATGAATCCATTTTCACAGAGGAAGGAGAAACCATCAGAAAAATTGCAGTAGAGACTGAAAAGCCACCCCAAATAGAAATACATGTGTGGACAATTAGAAAAGGTGAGTTGAGTGGGTGAGTGGGTTCTTTCTTTAAAACATGTATCGTCTTCCATTAAAATCCCAGAACGATATAAAATCCAAGCATCTTGCAGCTGCTGTTCTTCTAGCTATTTAGGGTATCACTACCATGACCATGTCAAACATACACTTTGCTGAACAAACACCATTAATAACACCCAAAGCTCTACTTCTGCAAACTCCTGGACACAAAACCTAATCAGCTGTCAGTAATGTCCCTGGTAATTTATTGCAGAGGAATGGACAGTAGGGTTTGAAGCAAGTGTTTGGAGGTTCTTGTTTGGATGGACCCACATGCTTGCCACTGAAATCACTGTCTGCCCTATCAGCCTCACCAATATGTACCTACATCCATGATGCTCTAGAATATTGGCAAGAAATGTATTAAGGGTGGAAGCAGTATCTTTTAGTAGATCAATTTGTAAAGCTAGAAGGAAATTGAAAAGTTTTCAGAAGCCCATGCATTTCTGCATATCCTGAACAGCTAGTGTGGTTAAATTATTACCTCCAGCTCCCTCAAAATCCTGTCTACTTTATCCAATTTAAGCAAAAAGCACGTGATCCTCATAGGAAACCCTCATGTAGTGCAGCCCTTACCATGGAGATGATACATATCCAGAACGCACTTCAAAGCACAAAGCCAAACCCCAGCTGTGAGCAGAAAAGAAGTCCCAGGGGGGCTGACGGTTAATAATTACTCTGTGTGTTCAGGAAGCCACAAAGCCTTGTGATGACTTGACAGTGATGTTGTCTGCTAACTCATGACAGGCAAAATGGTATCTGACAACAAAATGATACTGTTTTTATCCAAGACACTGGGATTTTGGCTTCTGTTGCAATCTTACATTTACTCACACTAAGGAAGGTTTCAGCTATGTTGGAAAAGAATCAGCTAATTCTCACACCCCTCAGAAACTCTCTGCAATCATAAATCCACAGAAGATAAACACTGGGGTAGCAAACAGAGTCAAAAAGAATAGGCTGAAAATCCACATTATCGGTAAGGATTATTTCACAATGTGGCTCGACACAGCAGTCATTCCACATAAAGGCTGGGCAGCAACCCAGGCTTAGAACAACAGGCGCGCTTCCAGTAACACGCACTTCTCCTTTCTTTGCTGAAGGGATTCTGCGCCACTTCTACATTGAGAAAGTGTCCAAGAGGGAATTTGAAGAACTTCCCTACTTCAAGCAGATAACAAGGACAACCCCTAGTAAGTAAAATTCTGACCTCGTCAGATTTCTATTGTCCATATAATTACAGCCTTGAAAAACATACCATGTTACTCAACACAGCCAAGCAGATGTACTCATTTTCCTCCAATACATGGCATCAATATGTGTAAAATTAAATAATCAAAATACGGCAATTTAAAATACAAATGCATGTAACAAAAACTCATGTCCAGGCTGTGTTAGTCTCCTAACATTCTGAGAAAATACAAGATTGTCTGTTTTCTGCTTGTGCTGCTATAAGTCTGAAATATGGCTGATGTCAGTAAAACAGCACAACTGGACTTCAATTAAGACAATATATATATACATATATATACACATAAATATATACACATATATATTTATGTTATATTTGAAAGAAGCCTTTCCTACGTTCTTAGTTACATATTTACTATTAAAATCTGTCTTTTGAAAAGTTATGCAATTTATTTATCACTCTTGATTCAATTTCTTTTTTGTATTTCACCCAGCTTGGGATATGACACTTAATGTGACAGTTTAGTTGAGGTATAGACATTTACACTTCCCAGTTCTTTTGCACTAAAAGTTGACATTTTTTCCGAGGTCCAATTATGCAAGGAAGTATTTTATCCAGGAATACTTGGTTCTTGGTAATACAGTCTTAGTTAGAAGTAAGCACCTTTTCATCTAGAAGGTTTCCTAATTTTTTCCTTTCAGCCTTCTCTACACATGTTGTTATCTGTACTATCATATTCTAGTTACCAAGACATCAGGCATTCCTATTAAAATTATCAAAACCGTACAGAAATACTAATATCCAACAAATACAGTTTGTATTATACACAGAGAGACAGAGTTCATATTGCGTGAAAAACTTCGACTTGTTTCCTGACTTTTAAATACTTAGTTTCACCATCAGATTTCAAGTCTCAAATCACTCTGTCATAAAGCAGAGGATCTGTTTTCATAACTGGATGAAATAAACAGGGTCAATTTATAGTACTAGTTGGTTAAAGGAAGCGGTAATATTCAGGTTCTTGTTTATTATTTGTAACAAAGTTATTTTGCATGGAATATGTTACATGATTGTAAGATACTTCAAATATTTTCCGTGGGAGGATTGGACATCCTCTCTTTGACCACTATGAATCAGTTTGTCTGAAGAGTGCTTGTGACTCCAAAGTTCCCTATGCCCTTTCTAAGTCAGTATCTTTCTCCTTTGTATTTTTGTTTTCAGGCCAGTGGAAAATATTTAGCGAGGGAGAAGCTCAGATCAGCCAAATGTGTGAAAGCAGAGTGTGCAGGACTGAGCTCGAGGATTTGGTAAAGGTTTTGTACCTTGAGAAGTCTGAAAAGGGTCACTGTTAAGGGAGACAGCACTGGAGGGAGAAACACAAGAAAACTTATGAAAACTTGGATCTGCAGCTGGACTGCAGGCTTATTTTGCTTAAGTCAACAGTTGCCTTAAAAACCAAAACTATAATGCAGTAATTATTCACATCATGCACAGCAAATCTGCTGCTTTATGTGTAGTGGTCTGTGTCAACCAATTCAAATATCTCCTCCAGAAGACTATGAGTCTCTGTATTACTGGTGGAAGAAGGAGAAAGAGAGACTGTACTTTCCCCGAGTTGCAGTTCTTTACTAGTTAAAAAAAAGAAAACAGAACATTTTTATTATTATTATTTGGCAAGTTATTCAAACTAACGAAAAGAAGGACACCTAATAAATGTGCAGGAGCTATGGAGAGCATTATTTCCTGTGCCGAGTTTATACCATTTCTGGTGTTGAAATGACTCACGGATCTTTTTTAGTTGTGGAAGAAAAATACAAGTGATAAAATACTTGTGTTGGAGACATATAAAACAGATTTAAACTAACAAACTCCTAAGCAGCCTGCCTTTGGGATGATGTCTTGTAGTTGAGCAAACTGAGTCCATAAACTGAACAGCAGGTGTTAGTGACAATCACTATATTTTTGTAGCAACTTGAGCAAACGTTCGCTTTTAAGTGGTTTTCACTGTGTCCACCACCCACTTCTCTCAAAAATGTAAGTATTAGCTCCCTATCACAGCCCTAATAACTTCATTCTTCTGGGCCCTATTAATGCACAGCCTTGGCTGATAAACTGCCTTCTGCAGTGATGTGAAAGAAGGTGGTGAAGTACTTGCAGCACTTTCAAAACTCCTGGAGGGTTAAACCTCCCAATTAATAACTCCTTAGAGTTGCCACAGTGCTTAACTTATTTATTCTCATTTGTTACAAAACTAATCTGCATTTTTCTGATGGTGGCCTCTCAGTTCTCAGGCTTCAAGGACAGACCTCTCCCGTGACAAATATCAAACAGCTACAGCAAGCCTCTAGAACACAGCAGATCTGTGAAAAGTGTTATACTGGTGAAAAAGAAATTTGAGATACTCTTAAATTTAGTGTAGCATGTCTACAGTGTGTTTAAGAAATGTGGCTCCCATCTCTAGAAAGAAAAGAAGTATAAGGTCATTACTTTAAAAACGGTTTTCTCTGAACGTGAGTCACCGAAATGCTGCACTGCCTCATGGCTGCAGTGTTGGATTAATTCCCACAAAGCAAGTGACTCTGCCTGCTTTTGTCCCCTTTTTCTATTCCACAAGAAGGAAGGAATACTGCTGTTCATACACACACTAGGAAACAAAGCTTTATGGAAATGGTTTGAGCCAGGGGCTGTGTCTTCATAGGGATTGAAGTCAATACTGACAGCAAGGATTTTGAGGTTTGTCATCCTGCCAGTGACAGCACTGCAGGGGTGTACCCATTTCTAAAGGGATGGAGGTGTGAGAGAGCTGAGTGCTGAATGCCAGAAGCCAAAGCCTGTTTCAGGCAAAGCTTCGCCACCCTGAGGGGATGCTGGCAGCCTCCCTCTCAGCGCAGGCCTCTCGGGCAGGCTGCTTCATGGCGCCCAGCCTGCCTCTGCCGCGGGCAGCATCGGTAGGAGCGCAGTGCAGGGCTTCTCAGCAAAGGGGAGCAAGTGAGAGGGACAGACAGAAAGTGACAGAAAAGCTGAAGGGAACTAAGAAAATAACACATAGGGTGATCCAGGACATTGTGGCTCTCCAGTCCTCAGCAATCTTGCCTCTATATAACCACCGCATTGTCCCTAGACCTGGTCAGAGCACAGATAACGCATAGGAACATTTCCTTCCCTGCCAAGCATTCAACTCAGCCCACTGTGTAACAGGAAAACATGCTAAAAAGGGAGCATTCAGGTAGATTTGCAGTAATAAAACATTCTTGCCTGCTATCAGTAAGAGCCAAACCTCCTTGAGCCACAGTGTGGAGACCTGCTCCAGCGCGGGCTCCCCTTAGCCCACAGGGAGCTCCGGGCCTGGAGCCTGTCCTGCCCTGCCCTTGGGGCCGTTCCTCACACCACCCCCCTCGCTGCCGGCAGCATTTTGCCCTCTCTGAAATCCACTTTCCCCGAGGTGTTCCCAGGGTCACTGCTGGGCCCAGCTGGGGCCCTGTGGTGGGGCAGCTGGAACCAGCCAGCCCTTACTGTGACAGGCCTGGGGCAGCCCTGGCCTCTCCTCACAACGCCCTGCAGGACACTGGGCATGGACACCAACATCACTGGTTAATGGGCACCTGGCCATTAGAAGGCCCATACCACTGTTCATAACAGGAGAGCTAAGTGAATCATCCCATCAAGTTTCTGTAGGATCCCAGCCTCTGCCTCCATAAATGCTGTGTTGGTGTTTGGGAGGGGTGTAGAGCCTCCTAACCGAGGCCCCGAGACCTCATGCAACGTAATTAACTGTAGAAGCAGCAGCTTGGAATCAGCAACACCCACAGCATGCGGCATCTATTGGGTTGGAATGTGCTGTAGAAGTGCTAAATTTCACTAGAAATCTTCTAACAAGTCATGAATTAATCCTTTGGTGAAGACACTGTAAGGAAGACTTTCTGAGGAACTGTCGCGATCAGGTGGGAAGACCAGCAGTTGTCTTCTCACCTCATGGGCGTAGTCTGCTTGTAGCAGTAGCTGGTGAACAAAGACTAAGTGGAAAGTGTACAGTATTGTGTTTTTTTTTAAGAAGAAGAATAAGAAGGCAACCAGCTTTTTGTATTTCTGACAGGACCAGTGGAGTCCAGATTGTGTATTTATTTTATAATAAACATGTTTAAGAAAAGCAAAAAAAAAAAAAATCATAAGTATCATTTAGTAAAATGCAGTGTTGCATTTTTACAGTTCTGGTCACTTAAGATAATAAAATACAGTGTCATCATGCTTTCAATTCTCTTCGTGGGATGTATGTCTGTTACGGTACTTATTTATGTACTTGTATCACTTTGACCTGGTTTTATAAATTAATAAACTTTAAAGTTGTTAATAAAGCAAGACATTTTGTGCCTGATGTTGCTGGGTCACTGGGTTTCAGTGCTCCTGCCTGCAGCCCTGCTGCTGTCACCTCACAGCAGGCTGGAGCCTCACATGCTCGCAGCGCTGGGTGATGTGCATGGCTGCATGACATGGGATCAGACATTAAGTTACAAAAAACTTAGATTCAAAACTTTGACTGCCAGACAGGGTGCAAAGGAAGGCTTCAGCACTTACCCAGGTCCTTAATGCTTCAAGCATGAGCTTAAACCACAGGGACCAGGTGCACCAGCAGTGCACCTAAGACCCCAGGTTATCAAAAACCTTAGAGAAATTTGGAGGTTAAGAGAGGTTGTGACTTACAGCCCCTTACAAGCCAGGCCTGACAAGCTCTGGGGAGCGCATTCATGGGAGGCCTTCTGAGCTCAGCAAGAGTGCATAGTCCACCACAGACAAGTTAGCTACAATTAATTCATGGCTGCAATATGCTGCAGTGTTTAATCCATAGGAGTGGTAATCTTGCTCCTATTTAAATCTGTTTCAGACCAAGGCAGTAAAAGCTTACTCTTTCAACTAATTCAGTATCAATAGGATCAACATTGAGCCCTGACTGTTCAGTATGTCTGAAAACCAGACAAAGCTTGCAGCAGGACATCTGTGTCCCCAGCACTTCACTAGTTCATTCATCCAGGTCTTCTCTCAGGAATGTCTTCTGCTGACTTTTGCAAATCAACTTACACTAGCACTCATCTCAGCTAAGCTGAAAATCAAGAGAAATAGCACAACCTGGGTAGTGCAAAGAGACAAATGAGAAGGATCAGCCCAATGCTCAAACTATCAGTTCGTTTAAATTGGTTAATCTCAGGAGACATGATTGTTTGCTTTCAGGACTTGTCTGTAAAGCAACAACAGTATGCTGGGGAGAGAGCATAGAACCTTCAACACAGAAATTTTCTGCTCAGAGATATGTTTGACTTTTGGGAAATACGACATTTAGTTTAGCTTTCACCTACCCTCCATGATTAATCTTGAAAATCAAAGCATTGACAACCATACACGCATTCCAACTAAAGAATTCATCAAGCAGTGACAACTGAGAGAACAGTCCAGGGCATATTGCTTTCTGTGCAATATATATTCTGAAGCTCAGAATAATTGATGGAATCGATCTGTGCTAAATACTAAAGAGATGGTCTTAATGAACCTAAGAAAGAAGTGTAAAACATGAACTTACACATGGCTAGTAGTTTAACTAAAACAGAGATAGCAGCCTTGGGAAAGGTGATTGTTCAAAGTGGTTCCACAGTAAATCCCTGTGAATCAGTAAGTACATAAAATCTGAAATTCAAGATGCCTCTGGAAATTCCTCATGAAATTGATTTCTGTGTGTTTTTTTTTCATAACCTGCAAATTCATCTTAGCCACCATTTAACTTTAACAAGGCATCTGTTGCAAGGATCCTTTCCATGAGAACACATTCCAGGCATGCATACCCGCTCTGCTCCAAGCTCCTCTTGTACCAGCTCCCTTTTCCAGGGCTGAGAGGTGTGAGCTGTGGACTGAGAGTCACTACCAGTCAGGATTGCACAGCTGCATTCCTACTGGATGTATTCTCTTGATTTCATAACATCCAAGTGATTTTTAGCACTGCACTAAACAATCATATGTCTCACTTCACTCCTATTTGCCTGTCATGCACTGCAGATCATCTCTGACTCCACAGGACTCTACAGAGCAATGAGGAGTGGCAGGGTACCAAGAGGAGAGCCCTCGTTGGTGCTGTGCTCTTCTGAAATGACTTTTAAACATACCTACACAAGCACAGGAGAAAGAATGTGACAGCCTAAGACTCACATCTTCATACACTCTCCATTAGGAAAAAAAGGTCAAACCATTTCACAATTCAGATGATGAATACTTCCAAAATAATTGATAGCACATGAAGTATTTGCGTAATATTGGTGTGCTCTGGTGCCTATTGTGTTATCCATCTAAGATAAAAGCCAAGATTTTGGAGATTTATTGTGGGAGGGGTGAAAATTGACACAGTTAATCCTTATTTCCATTTATTGCTTTTGTTTGGGGTTTGAGAAATGTCTTCATCTTCTCCACTGAGGTTTTGGACCATTTTACTTCTTGGGTAAAGTACGTCTGCAACCACAGGAGTATATGAACATGAACCCACAACCCTGCCCTTCTCACATAACACCAACCCAACTGTGAGCAGGAATGCAAAGCATCCAAAGCAAAAGCAAGTAATTGAGTTTAACACGAGAAAGCAGATTTTCATGTAGACGCACCGGATGCTAGGTCAGTAAATCCAAAAAAGGCAAGAAGCCTGATTTCACTACAACTCTAAGGAAAAACTTACACTCTGTCCTCAGCTGACCTCAGCTCAAGAGATACATCACCCTAAGCTGTGAGTGCTGCTAACTGCTTCACAAACAGCACCAGTAATTAGTTAATCTCTCCACCAAGATCAATTTTATTACCTACAGAATTATTTCTCCTGTTTCTTTCTCTTCCTGTTTGTTTCAGAATCGCAACACGAAGAAATCAGGTGTGCTCAGGCCAACATAAATTAAAACTGAGTTCTATTGCCACTGAAGTAAATAGTAAAATTCCCAATCCCTATACGAAAGAGTCCCTGAAGAACTTACACTGACACACTATAATGGCATCAACCACATTTTAGTGTGCTGTAGTGTTTCATGTGTACCAAAGGCACATTTTACACTTTTCACCAACAGATTCCCAGCTGCAGTGGTCCTTAGCCAGCACTGTACCTTAATCTGTTCTTCCCCAGCTCCCTTCTCCCCTCTGCCAACAGCTAGGATGGGCAATCAATCAACTTGATTTGGGGCCTCAGCTTAGAGGTTTAAATAGGAGTCAAGTGATGATTAAAGTTTATGTACTGGTCTATCTTTTTGCTCCACATCTCTAAATGGGAAGATTCAGACTTTCCTGTTAAAACCTCTAGATTGAAATCGATATGGTATTTATTTTCATTTCCTCTATTAAAATGGTGTGCAGCATGGCCAAGCTGTACAATGTTAAAGATGCAGTTCAAGTACAAACTTTTTGTAGTGGTCTCAGGATGGAATGGGAAATGACGCAGCAGCATCAAACAAGAGAAGTGAGACCTGGGGACATTTCTTTTTGTTCACAAGTGAAATTATCTGTAGAATTTATAGTCGTGGTTACATAAACATCTCATAAACTAATAGACAGTAGTCATCAATTAATCAGTCGTCACAAAGTTCTTCCTAGAAAAAGGAAGATTTGGTTGTAAATATACTTAAGAAAAAAAATACATATATTATGTACAGCTTCAAGTGAAAATATATTCCAGAAAGCTGTAATTTTGTATCTGAGATCACGTTTTCAATTCTGTGCTATTAGAAAATATTTCCTTTCTGTGAATGCCATATTACCTATTCACATAAGCGAAGTCTCACAAAACCTTTGTGTTTTTTTTTAGATCTAGCCAGACAGTGGCATCCTTTAATAAATGGCCAAATGACAGCATTAAAAAACATTGGGGAATGTTTACAATCAGGAAGGATTATCCACTATATTTAACTTTGCCATTCATTTTAATACAAAACAGTTGTAAAATCATGCAACCAAATCCAACCAGTAGCCTTTCTCACTCACTTCACACCATGTAAGTGACTATAACCAAGTATAAATTAAAAAAAAAAAAAAAAAAAAAAAAAAAAAGTTATTTTGAGCATCAGCAAATGTGCTAAATTTCTGGAAATAAAAACCCTGCTGCTATTTTGTTTGAAAGACTGAGTTTATAAATTATGGATTGTTTTAACAAGCGAGAGGAAAAAATGCAGATTACTTATGAATTCAAAGGAAATTCAGCCTAGAGCCTCTTTTATTTTGCAGTCATAACTAACTGAAAGATTCAATTGACAACACGGGCCAAAGCCTTGCTTTTTATCCAGAGACTTACAAACTTAAAAGAGCTTCTCCCACTCTGTGTTTTCTTCCCAGCCTAAAGTCAGACACTTTTTAAAGCCCTTTGCACTGATGAGTCTCAGCTGAAGAGAGTGGGCTCTTCCCATGACATCAGTTTGCAACGAGCTCCCAGTTTCTTTCTCGTCAGTACGTGTTGGGAATTATTTACTCCATCTGAATGATGCCCATGATGAGATCACTCTTATTAAGAGACAGCTATTATAACTACTGCGCTCATGTTGACCATAGCTGGTATTAATACATGGACTGCCTAACAAAACGTAGCCACCAATAATTCATTTTTCAAGCAGGAAGTTAAGCAAGCCCTAGAGAAACTGAGGAGCAGAGAAACTCCTGACAACTCCGTAACTGCACTTGACTAATCATTGCTCAAAACTGGAGCTCTGCTGTCTGGCCTCTCCATCAAGCAGTGTGTTTCTTAAGAGATGCTCTATCTTTTTGTTAATGATTACAATGTTGAAAGGTGCATTTGCTAGAACAGTACTTCTCAAATGAAGCTCCAGCAAAACTGGTCTGATGGAAGATTCTTAAAGCCAGGAATCCATTAGCAGGCAAATGGGGTTTGCCAGATCTCTGATTGCACAGCTCAAATGTACCAGAACCTCATTACCTGCTACTGCTCCCTTAAAATATATTCTCCATAAATCCACATCAAAGTCATGATAAACTCTGAAGGTTTTTGTGAAACTTGGTAGAAAAGATACCTCAAGTAGGATTTCAAAGTAAGCTATCAGGTCACACTGCAGAAATCAATCTGTTAGCACAGTAGGGGAACATCTGACCAGACAGAGGAATAAACACTCCTATCTGGACAGAAGGCACAATTAAAAAGAAAAATAAATAAATAAAATAAAGAATAAAGATATGTGACATTGTCTGTTTTGAATGTAAGGAGAGCGATGTTTCTCATCTTCACAGTTTCTTCTTAAATTGCAGTTTTCAGGGCCATTGCAAATCATTCATTGCCAGTCCTGCTGAACAACCTGTGAAATCGTGACACGTTTCCAAGCAGAGGCTTCCAGGGGGCTGCTTAGCCCAGAGGATTAAATCTGAAGAGAATACAGCGTAGTCGCCACTCAGTTCTATTTTGGTGCAATGGGATAAACACAGCATTTAAGGTCCAGTCTAGCTTTTATTTCCATCACAAATAACATATCCAAGGACCCTGTTTGTAAATAAAAATCTCTCTGGTCTAATACATGTCAGGCAGTCAAAATAAATCCCAGGATCTCTTCAGGGGTTGCCTCCATAGGCAGCATATCTTAAAGCCACTGCTTTACTGGTCAGTAAAATGTTACTTAACATATATTAACAACGACAACAAAATTCGTCAAAACCAATAGAGACTTCTTCCTTGTATAAAAATGACACAATTTCTATCAAGTGCCTCCTCCCTACCAACTTTCTTCCAGTCCTAGACCTAAGGACACCTTCTTGTACCTATTCTCCTCTCTGAGATTTCCAGTAAAACAAGACTTTGTGAACCAAACCAAAAATAAAACAAAACAAATAAAACACAGGAGAACCAAGCATTGGAGATGCCAAAAATCAGGGAGGAAATGAGAAAATTGGATATAATCCCTGCAGAATGAACTTTTAAGTACAGTAAAATTGATAGATGCGCTTTTCTCCACATCTTGAATTTCACCCTATAGACTAAATACTTTGGTTATAGCTCTTTCCTCCATTATAAGATCTCATTAACTCCTCACTGGAAGCACACCCTCCACTATCTGTCTTGTATTAAACTCATTTTTCAAAAATAATAACAAATAAACTCAGGTGAGAAGAAGTTTAACGCAGTGATTGGACTCTTTTATGAAGTGAATAGGTGCTCCCTGTGCCAATACAATCTGTTTAATCACAGTCTAACATTTTAATTATGTATAGCTAAGGGGACTTGCTTGCATTGGCTTAATTATTCTGCATGATAATATGAACAAAGGGCCTCTGTTAAAGTAATCAACAAAAATTTTAGCTGGCTGAGTTTCCTCAAATGTTCCAAGACCAATGAAAGATCTGATCATTAAGCATTTACTGCCTCTGAGAGCTATTTTAAACCTGTTCCCTTCATATCACAGCTGTCCCTTTGAGTAGCCTCGAATTCTTTTTATCTGAAAGCCTTAGTAAGGCGGAACAAAAGAATGTCTCTCGTTTGGAGTGAGCTGTCTGTGTCATCTGTGTGATGTTCACTAGCAGGAGATGTCTATGTTAATGAGCTTTTGGCCAGAAACAGCGCTGCCACTTTCTAACTTTTGTCCAGTTCACAGGACTCCTGATGCAGGGTGCAGTGGATGTGTTAGAATTGTAAATGAGCCCCAGCAATTGCATGTTTCATAAGGATCCCACAATAACAATTAAGCAATGGTCTCTGCTGTTGTGGGCCTCTCCTGCCAGCTAATTGACCACGACGGGAGCTATGCAGAGAAGCACACTGAAGGCGAGGACACACAACAGAAGTGAAGGTTCATTATCTTGCAATGAAAGGGAAGCTAGCACCAATGGGAATTGGGGTTTAAAGGACTGAAGGTTTTAAAGCTTTCAGTTTTTGGAGGCATTTATCATTAATTTCTCCTCTACCCAACAGAAGCCAAGTGTTTTGAAATACACTCCATTTTACTGGGCCCTGGGAATCAGATCAGTGGAGGCGATGTACACGCTCCAAACATACCCAAGTACACGGTAGAAGAGCTTTCAGGAATGTCAGAGAGTTGTGCAGACTGAGTTTCTTTACTAAAAAGCTAAGCTTTCTGTCCCTGTAAAAACTTTCCATGTAAAATTTGGAAGCTAGTGAAGAAAACGGACAGCCAACGTACCACAGCTGGGGAGTATCTCCGTGACATCCTGCGAGAGCTGAAGCCTGAGCACTCTGTGCTCCCACTTTCGCTGTCCTCACCGGCTCCCACGGCCCCGCAGGCACGATATGCTCTCACTGCGACGAAGCACTGCACAGGGACCTGTCCATGGCTCAAGAGACAGCTCACCTGCCCACCGAGGAGAATGGGGTGGGGAAAGAGAGCTATGCCAATGTTCTGTGCTGTTCCCCTAGCCCCGTACAATATTTACTCCTGGAACTGCCCCCTTGTTTTGAACTCAGCCTTCTGCTCCTCGCTCTGCCCAGATAGCTCAGCCCTGGTCCATTCACCCCAATCCTCTTCCCTGCTCACCAGCCTTAGCATTTCCCTTATGTTTGGCAACCCACCTCACCTTCTAGTTCCTCTGCCACTCAGACAGCAAAGCACGTTGCTTTTCAAACATCTTATTCATGCAGTTGATCATATCAGTGAAAGAAAGTGGTGATAGATGATCATTTTGAATAAGCTTGTGCCAAAAAGAGAGCATAGCTGAAGGTGCAGCAGGACCACATTGAAGCACTAGTCCCATTAGCCCGTTCTGCTACTTGGGAAACTGCCTCTAGGTGACAGCTAAATTGTTAACATGCTACACCATAAAACGATAATAAATATGTATTTTTCCATTCACACTCATTAACGGAGTCAAAGCCATGCTAGAGTTGACTATTCCCAGGATCTCATATCCCTCATCTACATTCTAGTCCAGTCCCTGAAGCTTCTCCCTTACCTCATCTGCATATTTCCTCATTATTTTCTTTTGCTACAAATTCAACTAGCTTTGGCGAACAACTCAAAAGCACTAAAGGCTACTGAAGAACAGAGCGGGTCTTCTGCCATCTTATTGGCAAGGGCTGCTACAAAGTAAGCCTGAAGAACATGACAAAGCAAACCAATGACTGAAGCTCCCACAAAGCACTCGTAGTTTCAGAGAGCTGGATGTTTGTCAGGGGTTGTTCTGCTTTCCTCAGTGCAAGGACAGAGACATGGAGAGCTTCGCTCATGACAGGAGGTGGTAAGAAGGAAGGAAGCAAAGGGGGAGGAAAAAGAGAACTTTTACACTTGAGCAGATGGCAAATGTGGGAAGGATATAGAATGGAAAAGAAAGGGTGAAGAAACCCCTACACAAGCAGCTCTTGTCTTGTCCCTTGCTGAACAGCTCTGGCCAACTGGCTTTGCAAATTCTTAAGCAGCCTCCTGTGCAGTGCTTTACCGTTGGTGTGCGTGCCAGCCTTGCTGCTGTGGTCTTGGCTCCCATTTGTGGCATACTTCTTCGGCAGGGTGAACCTTATTTCCAGACATCCCTCCTCCAGCACAGCCAGTAGAGTGGACTATGAAACATTCACAGCCGCACGCCTGGGCACAGCATTAGAATGACTGCCAGAATTCGCTCACAAACAGCCTGCATGGCACAGCAGTGGCACGACCCCTGGGGAAGGGGGCAGGGGGCAGACATCCACCAGTCCGAGCTTTCAGCTCTCACAGCTCAAGTTTCCCTGCCGTCAAGCAGACGATCCCCAGTACACGTTGAAACCAATGCACAGGACATCTCAACCTTCGCTGTGGCCTCACTCCAAAGAATGCAAATCCCAGAATTTATCTGAATCATCTGATTGCTTTTATTTTTGGTCTGAAAATATCTACAAAGCTCTGAAAACATCAGAACCTCACCAGAAACCAACTGAAGAAATGTTGTTTCATACTGCAAATTCCAAAATCCGTGGCTAACTTTGAAGCTTTCTGACTGAAATTATTTTTATGCGATTCACATTCATTTATTAATCTTACCATCCAAAAATATAGCTCTGTCTTAGATCCTTTCCAATCTCCGTTTGGAACCATTTACAGAGTTAGTAACCTTTGATTCGTGGGAGAAACGATTCCAGTTCTCTGTAGCACGGGTTTGCCTCAGTACACAGAAGTCAGCAAGAGGTTCCTGGGGAGAACAGGTCTGGATGTGATGTAACCCTGCTACTTGGTCAGGATCAAAAAGTTACCACCAGGAACCAGCTACATCCCAAGATCTTAACTAATCCTTGCTGTTCTCTTTCTTTGATCTACTGAATAGCAGCAAATTCAAAACTGATTTAAAAATCTCTTCTGCCAGCACGGAGTCTTTGAAAATACTACCGCAAAAGACCACTGATGTCCAGAATGTTAAATATAGATTAGAAACTGATGTGAATGAGAGAATCAATAATTAAACCCCTAATCATCTCACTTTTATAATGGGAGAGCAAGAAAGAGAGAAATCAGCAGTGATTCCTGGCAGCACTCACTGTTAGCATTCTGGCATCGTTTTCCATACACACAGATCTACCAAAATAGAAACGACCACTAAAACAGTTTTTAAAAAAAGAGACTCGCTTTCACTAATGATAATAACACTTCTCCCCACCCTGAAAAAATATCTCTGTATTTGTCAAGTCAGGAAAAGAGGTCATGACAGTTTTCAGAAAATTTGGAAACTTTCCAGCCAGCTCTAACACCAATGACAAATGGCAGCTGAGAGACTTGCAGCCAGTGCATGAGGGAGAGGGAGCTCTGCACTCGGAGGCATTCTTGCTTTCCTGTATTTCATTTCTGTATTATTTCTATTTTACGAGTTTAGAAAAGAATTTACACACACGGATGTCCAGGCCTGAAGTTATGCTTGTTTTCAGGCAGCTTATGCCTCTGTCTCTCCTGTCTGCCCTTCCACTTCTTTATTATTAATTCCAGTCTGAGTTAGTTTGTGAAAAAGCTCCAGCTATAGTCTCTGATGAGGGCAAAAAAATGTATTTGTATGTGAAAAATACAACATTCATCTTGCTTTTCCCCACTTGGTTTCCTTTTCCAATCATCTCTATTTATTTTACATGAAGAAAAACCAAAGAATGGGTGTGAAAGCACAAAAGGGGAAGAAGCAGGTCAGGCTGTCTCCAGTCTCCTACTGGAAATGCTTCTCAGCCCTTTCCTGCTCAAACAAGCATCTTACGATTAAAGGTGCAGCTCACAGAATTACCATCACTTATTTGCCAGATTTTCTTAAGTCTCTGCTAGATTATTTTTTTTTTTTTGGCATCATCCACCTTAGAAAAGTGTGAATTTTCAAGAAGTTTTATATTATCAAGACAAAAGACTGTAAAGCTGAGAGCCAAAAATTACTCATCCTTTGATCAGGGTGGTTTACTAAGTGTTAGACAGAGTCAATAAAGGCTTTCTTCCTAAAAAAATGTGAGTCTTTTTTTAGACTGGAAACCCAACAAAGAAAATTATATTAAGGTCAAAATATCTTGCCCTGGTTTTGGTTCTTGTCATGTGTATTCCAAAATTGTCAAGTCTGCTGCAGTTGCCTCAGCCCTAGGGATGCCATCTCCGAGTACCCTGGCACATCTATCCTGCACAAACGTGTACGTAATGGGTAGATATGGTACGCAGGCACTGTATGCTGTTTATCACAGGCATTCTCAGCAGCACTTTGTGTTCCCAGCAAAGAGTCGGAGTGGGTTGGTCGGGGCAGTGCTCGTGGCTGGCTCTGTGCCATCGGACAAGGTGAGCTCAGGGTGACTTGAGCCACTCCTTCATACGGTGCGAGCTGCTGGTGGGAAGCTGGGCACCACTGACCTGCAGGAGCTCATTGGTAAGGAAGCCAACCACATTCAGCTGATTCGGGCACATTTCCTAGTGCAAAATCTACCTTTTTCTGAGGCAATATGTTGTGAAACAGAAGCCAGGCATTGCCTGCCATGTAGGTACTCCAAGCAGCATCCTCTCTAGCAGAGCGGGTACCCAGGGCTGTACGATGTCCCTGGGGCAGCTACACACTGCCTAGTTCTTCACGGGCTGTTGGAGTAGGTGCTCCCCATAGCAGTGACATTCTACCAACTCTGCTCTCCTAATGGGTAGAAGACGTTCATCAAAGGTGGTTAGACTCCAACGTTAACAAAGCACAAGAGAAGAGCAAACCAGGACACATTGACAGGGTTTGGGGCACACATTTCCAAACCGGGGGCTGAGCTTGTGCAGATTCAGTCACCTGGCAGAAACCTCAGAGCACCGATTCTCTAAAAATGAATCTTTCCCTGGTATCTCAATTAGACACCCAGGGAATAAATAAATCTTCAGCACTAATATTCAACTTCCTATTTTCACTAGTAGCAGCTTTTGCAGGGATAATTTAATTCTTCTGTTTCATCTAGCATTGAGGCTTGTAAACTCCTTTGAGGATCCCTACCAGGAATTCATCAACATGAAGGATATATACTGGGAAGATCATAATCAAGTCAATCAAGGGGAGAAATTCAAAAGCTTTGCCACTAAAGGAATCAAACATAAAAGCCTCCCTGGGGGGAAGAGGTTTATGTACCATGCCTGGCCTATGTTAAGAAAATTAAAACTCGTTTCACAACATAAAAGAGCCAAAGTGTCAAGTCACTAAAACCAGTTTCCAGTGCAGATGCCCTTTTCCAGACTCGTTTATGAGGGAAATACAGATTTATAATACATTTTAAAAAACACAACTGACAAAAACATAACTAAGGGATATATACATGGAAGACAGCACAGAACATAAATTAAACAATGACAATTTAACCATAATTTAGCAGCCGTCCGTGTTGCTGTAACTAAGGATACTTCTGTTTATATACACGGCAAACTTCTTGCTTTTTTCAAAGGAAATGTTTGCAGAACAGATACCTAAGGAAGCTGACCTAACATAAAGAGTTGAGGTTTGATCATATTATTTCCCAGAGTCTATTCAGATGGAAGGATGAAAGTGAATCCAGACTATTGCCAGGGTATGCGTGTCAGGGAATAGAAAATGTACTTGAGTTTGCTGCTTTGTTGTTCCGCTGGAATAGGCAACTCTTCCCTTCCTTCCACACCCCCTGGTTCAGTAATTTTGTTTTGAAAGCCAGCATTTGTAAAATGAAATACGTTTTAAATAAGTCATTCAGAGCAGGATGGAAGGAAATCAGTTTTCTGAAGAAAGCTGTCACTGTAACACCCGGAACAGGATATAAATGAATTGTTACAGGGTATATGTCAAACACCAAGGTATGATTTTTCTTGCATGCCAAAATGATGATCTACTAGCTCCTTTCCAAAACTGTCTTTCCTTTTTGAAACTGGCTTATAAAGAGGACACAATCGTAATGAATTACAAATTTAGCTGAATGGAGAAATGGTGCTCTTTACACTTGAGGAAGTAAGATGATCTCTAACTTTACGCTAGCAGTGTTTAGGGAAATGCAACTCCATAAGTGGGTAAACATTTTGTTGCCTCCAAGAAGAGCCATAAAGAATCTGGTGGAGATTTTGCAAAGCTGCCTCAGGGGATGGATGTCTAATCCCCATTAAAATTAACAGAAATTGGCTCCTCAAACCCAGTCAATGGCTTTGAAGAATCAACTCTGTGGGGGTAATATGTAGTATCAAAGGGTAGGGATGAGTTGTGTGGTTAGCTGTATCACATGGGACTTGCTTGTTTCTTTGCTTGTTTCTTTGAATAAAAAGGAATAAAGGGGGAGGTGGGGGTGGGGAGACGGCAACAGCAACAGTAACAGAGAATTATGACACTAATAATACTAAAGATTGAACTAAATACCCAGACAGATTTTTTCCAGGGGACTCTGAGGAAGGTTTTACAATGGTAACTGGAATTCCCTGATAGAACTCAACACTCAGATCTTTCTGACATGATGATACAATTTAGCAAGTCATTATTGGCTGGATCAAAGTTATTTATTTCTAAGTGTGCCAATTTTCTCATTTTGTTTTCTTAAGGTTAAAGAGAGGGTTTTAGATATTCAGTAAGAAAGAGTAAATGAATTAAAATGTCATCGATGTGAGTTGTGAGAACTTTCAACTTGCCAAATAACAGGCCTCTTAAGGCTGAAATTTCTGGGGAACATTAATAATGCTGAATATGTTGAAACAAATTCCACTTGCTAGACTTAACAAGCATTTTTACTCAAAGGCTTGCCCTTTCCTTAAATTATTACAAATGTTCATGAACTGCTATCCTTATTAAGTATTGGTATTATCCAATAAAACTTAGAGGCAGCAAATCGATAAAAATCAATAAAAGGAAATTATTTAATGCCAAACAAGAATCACTAGAACTCACAGACACAGGAGATAGTTGAGGAAGAGCTTAACTGGCTCCTCTGAAATATTAAAGGATTTACAATTAAAAATACCCATGATTCCTAAAGACTGGTTCAACAGTACATCTGTTGGAATTTGTCATCGTCTCTTTAGGTGGGATTCCCAGGAATACATCCAGTATGGGCAAGACTTCCACTTCCTCAGTCCTACCTAAGAGAAGCCACTTTTCCCGTATCTGCCTGTAACAGAGATGCTTTCAGCTTCCTGATGATGATGGCCCTCGGTCCCACTGTGCAGGCAGGGGAACAGAGGCTCTGGGAGCTATGGGGCCTGCTCCACAGCCCCCAGAAGGCACATGTGCATCCGAACCACTGCCCTGTGCCCTGCTGCCCAGGCACAGCCATCCGCAGAAAGGTGCTTCAGTAGTGCGGGCACTCCCTCAGCCCCGCTGCCTTGCCTTACCCTTCTAAAACCACGTGCTCTTCTGCCTTTTACAGGGAAAAGCCTCTTCCCTAGAAAAGGCTCGTACAATGAAAGGCAAACGGGACTGTTTTGGGAATCAGTGAGATTGGTTAGGCACCAGGAATTTTCCCTTTACCCTCTTTCAGCATTTGGAGGTGTTGCTTGTTGCAGCGCAGAACAACGCGGGCAAGTTGAAGTGAGAGCTCTGTCGGTTTTAAGTTTCCCTTTCATTTACACAGCCCCTGCCTGCTCAGGCAGCCCACACGTAGAAGCATTTCCCTCAGCCTTTCTCCTGACCTCTGGCTTCAGGGTTTTATTTGTACAAAGCAAACTGAGAGTGAGTCCGTACTTAGGTGCCAAATTGGGGGAGAAGTCACCACAAAAACATGAAAAATGCTCGACATTACCAGAAGTAAATTAAGTCCAACTAAACAAGCCATGCAAACAGGGTAAACTCACACTGTAAGGTGGACTTTCACACAGAAGGCAGCTATAAACTGAGTGTGGCCTGCAAATCAATCAGCCCCCTGCCTCTGCCTAATGAGACCCTTTTCTTTATTGCATTTTTATTGACTTATAAACCCGGCATAGGATGGATTATATGGGCTGCCTGTCTGCCCTGCCCATCTGTCGCCGTGCCGCTGGTGCTCACGCCAGTGGGCCGGGACAGTCCGTGGCAGAGGCTGGAGCTTGGGGAGTACAGAGCTGATTCTGAGACTTTTAAAAAATTAACAGAACAACCCCATGCATATGACCTCCTCCTCACCAAAACACCGAATTCCAGCACCACTGCTTTGTAAAAGGGCCTGTAAAGTCAAAGTGAGTCAATAGGAAAACTTGTCCACAAATGCAGCACAAAACTTGAACAGCCTTTGTGTCGGTACTCATGTGAATGTCAGTCCTAATTTATGTTAAAAAGCCAGGCAATTTCTCAGAACTCTAAATGGAACATAATTAGTTAAAAAAACAAGTTATGTCTATTTGGGTAGGATTATTTCAAAGTTCTAGGATAATGACTTCACTTAACATGCATTAAACAAAAGACATTTTTGGAGCTATTCCCGTACAATCAAAGCTTTCCTGTTCACGTAACTCATTTTTGTGATTCTTTATTTTGTCAGTGTTGCTGTAAACAATGTGCTGCCCATGGCAGGGCGGGGAGACAAGAGATTGTTTAAGGAAAAATAGTCATCCCTCCACAGAATTTGGTTGTTACATTTACCAGCTGCATAAGCATTCTGATAAACTGCCAAAAAGGGTCACCATAAAGAACACTCCTTTAAAGTTTTAATCCCAATTAAAGAAAATTATCTGGACTCTCTCCAGAAACATTTTTTTTGGGGGGAGAAAGGGGCAAAAGCTTCCGCAGAAGATCAAATGTTGTTGATTATAAATTCATTACCAGCATAGCTGCTAACTTCAGTAAATTAACAAGGAACTTTTATTACATCCAATCAAGCTCTTGTTAAAGATAACAAGTTCTTTTCATTCCTTGTATTTGTATAACAGTCACTTTTCTGGAACTCATCAAAGCTTGTTGTGAATCCATGCCAAAGTACCACTCTCTCTTTTAACAGCTTTAAAAAAAATAATGAAACCTTATGATCACAGTGAAAAAGCACTGATTATGTTAAAATATTCCAAGATAAAAGATTTGGAATTACAGAGAAAGCTGCTGTAGCATCAGCAAAGAGAGTGATATTCCACAGCAGAAATATCCTAAACTGATGAGTTTTTCACGCCTGTTTTTTATTGCTTTGTTTGTACAGAATAAGCTTAGCTAAACATCCTCTTTATGAAATCTGATAATGTAACAAAGATCCATTATGGTTTCACTTTGGAGCAGGCTTTCACTCAAATATTAATTGCTAAAAGCTATTTTACATAATCTGTTTAACCATATGATTATGTTAAGAGTCTTTCTTTATCAAATAATCACAAGTGGGAGGGAAGAATGCTTTTCTTTGAAGCTCTTCACTAATAATATATTTTATAGCAAGTTACATATTTTCTGAAAAATACATCAAAAGCATGTATCTTGGGATAGGTTACTGAACTGAGATCACTTTCTTACATGCCATGATCCAAATGCATTTTTTTCATCTGTTTCATTTGTCTGCTGTCCAAGTTTAGTAGCAATGAAAGAAACCTTTCTAGAAAACATTGAAGAAAGTTCCAATACCCACTGAAATCAATGTCTAGACTTGATTAGTCTAATATGTGATGTTTTGGTAGAAAACTTAATATTATCCCTATAAGTATGATAAAAGCACACACAAATGACAAGATTCATTTCTTTAAAAAAGGCAATGCAGAACAGTTTTTCTCAGGCCCACCTAAAAGATAATAAGAAACCTAACGGAGAATATATTCCTTTTAGGCCTTTAGGTCAAATAAAAAAAATATCTTTCTATATACTGTAAGATTCTTCCATTTTATATATTTATTTATTTATTTATTGGTACAATCGGTAGCTTATTGCTTATTCCTGAGATTCATTGAAGCACTTTCTTCTAACAAGCTATTTAAGTAGGAGTTTTTACTCAAAGTGCACTCACTTCTTTTGTTTATTTCTTTTCTATGTCTGTTGGCCAGAATGAAATACTCATGCACGGAGAGCTGAACATGAGGATGGCCATTTCTTCTCCTCCCAGTAGGATACGAGTTGTATCTGGGCAGCCTTCCATTGTCTGTTGTCCCGGCATAGAAGTGTTTCAAAATCCTCTGCAGAGGCACAGTCCAAAAGTCAAGAGGTGAAGCTGAGAGAGCAGCCACCTGCAGCCTTTTTATATCTGCATAATATCAAGTACATTCAACTTAAAATGTTCTTGGACAGCTCTAGCATCCTGTAATTATCGTGTAATGCATCCCTCCTCCCTGAAGCAGTCTAAGGTTCATTGGCTCCGCTTAGATAAAAACAGTCATTGTTAATAAGACTAACATTATGTAACGTGCTGATAGGAGGCCTACGGAGCAGCACTGTGCTTCGGAGCATAGGCACCGATGTGGCTCAGGAGACCCACGGCTGAAAAGGAAAGACAAAGGAGCTAGAAAGAAGTTGCCCATAAAAGATGAGGGACCGATGATGGAAGAGGAATCATAGAAGACAAGTGGATTGCATACACCGAAAGTTCCTCTTAAAGGATGACAAATTCATCCTGTGTACCAGAAATAAGCACAAATTAGCTATGACTCTTCTTTAATTTATGTTTAAACAAATCTGCTATCACCTAAGTTTGAGGTTACACGGTTTACAATACCAAAAACATCACTGTCAGCTTTCCCTTTAAAAGTGAAGACTCTTGCTATAGCAGCAGTAAAGGCTGATGGGCATGCTCCTTCAGTTGAAGCCTGTTGCATTCGTTAAAACAAGCAAAATGTCAGAGAAGTAATACTGCCACAGTTTGCACGTAAATAGTACATTGAAGGTTTTTCTCACAGCAGCAGGCAGAAGGAACCACTAGCAAAAACTATGCAAGTCCCCGAACTAAATACAATATGAAGATTTGCTTTTTGTTTTAAATACTGTAACATGTAACATTTAAATACTGTAAATGTAACAGACAATGAACAGACAATATGAATTATTTAGTTATGTGATGAGATAGGTAACAACACCCATACATATTCTTTCACCTCCAAACCACGGAGTTTTGGCTTACACAAGATACATAAGCATCCTAAACCTTATACAAGTCAGAAGCAACAATCTCTGCTACTGGTATTTATCATATTCAAATTTTGACTGAATTTTGAACTTCTAAATCTGAAAAATGACCTTATTAGTTATGGGGAAAAGTTTCACTCTGGTACTTTCAGCAATTCCACATTATTAAATGTAAGCTAAAGCCCCCATGTTGTTTTTCTTCTCCTTTATTGTTTGCTTTGTTTTTATACTTGCCTTTCATCCCATTAAATTCATTGGTCAAATTAGTTACTCTTATCTGTTTTAAGAATCATTTCATAATTAACCAAATGGAAAAAAAAAATCAGGTTGTTTCCAATTCCCTAAAACCCAAATCTTATCCACCCACTCCAACATCTGCAGATGGTAAGCACCGTGTGTCTCCTCATTAATATCAATAAAGCTAGCTGTTAATATCTACATACAATAATCTTTTGATCTATACTAAAACTATTTGTATGGCCTAGTTCTGTACTCATTGCTGAGGCCAAACTTACTTTCAAATCAAAGAGAGCTTTGCTCAGTTGAAGCCTACATGGAAAGAGCTCTTCTATTGCTCTTGGCAGTAAGCGCACTGGAGGAATCCCAGTAAGAAGCAGCACTGTGTTATGCGGATATATCCCTTTGTATTCAGCAGCTGCAATAGGTGTCCCAGCTCTCTGAGTCAGCCCTGTTTCAGTAAAGCAACTACTGGTGGCAATAGATGAAGAGGTTTTTTGTGGAGCCAACAAAAATACATTTTGGTATGAACTGGTTACATTCTGTTAGAGTTTGAGTCTCTCCTGCCATTTCAGAAGGGATGTAATTAAGCAGTTGTAAAGTGTGAGAGATACTAAGGACTGTCAGTCTCAAGCACTTAAAAAATAAATCAACTTCTCCTTCGTAAAGAATGAGCCAAATCAAAATACAACCCTTTCTAATCAACCTTGACCTTTTTTTTTTATCAGGTTTTAAGTCTATGAGGTTTGTGATTCTGAGGTTTTCTTAAAACAAGAGGCTCAAGAACAGATTTTGAAAATTCAGATGCTTACAGAATCAAACTACTCTAGCAACTGAAGCTTTAAGAAAAAATACAAATAAATAAATAAATAAATATAATATATATATATAATATATAATATATAATAATATATATTAATATATATAATATAATAATAAAATTATTATCATTAACCATTACAATTCCATATGTTCTAGATTCTACAGATTTAGAGTTACCTTCCATGCCAGTTGAAGGGCAAAGGAAGGGACATAAAAGGTAAGAAAGAAAATCTGTTTTCTGAAAATGGAAGATCTTTTTGTAACATTTATCGCACAGTTGTGTGCATTTGATACATCTGAAGGTTTCATTTTGTACTCACAAAGCCCTGACTACAAGGCCACACACATTAATCCTGCTTTGCCTGAATGATTTTCCTGATAAATAGGCATGGGAAGGTGATTGCTGTTGGTTTAGCTGCCTTAGAGACCTAGCTCCCCCCAGGAATGTTCTTTTGAGGAATGCTGCTAAAACCACTCCAGATAGAAGAGATACAAGAAAACTTGGTTTTCTATGACAAAAGAGTGGTGACTGCATTCATACAGTGAAGGCTGAGCACACTATATTTCATAAGTTGACAGTTATTCCCAGAACATGCAATGAAAATGCAGCTGTTCACTAGGAAAAAAATAACTTTTCTTGCATAAGTAAGGTGTGCCATGATCAAATGAAAGTGTGGTTTTGGGACAAAACCCAGTCTGTGACTAAATACTGGACAAGAGATTTCCTATACAATTTGATAATCTGCAACCAAGAGGCAAGATTTGAAGCAAAAACAACAATAAGCTTTTGAAAATGGATAACACAATTTGGAGAAAGTCATCAAAATGACTTTCAATAGTCAAAAAAATCAACACCAGCAACTCTTAGATTGAATTTAGTTCATTAAGCATCAGAAATTTCTACGAACTTTTCTTCAAAAACAAATACCAACCCCAAAAGATAATGCAGTGTCAAGAGCAACTATTTATTCAATATTAAGAATTTCAAAAGGAAGAGTTCAGGGACAGATTCCACCTTTTACACAGACTTTTATTGCTGCAGCAGGTCGCAAGTCTCCAAAGCCACTAGTTATACTTGCTCCTAGTTTCAACTCATTTTTAGTTATCACAATATGAGAATATGCATATCCAGAGTGTCTATACTGTGTGAGTGCTGAGCTGGTTGTTAAGTAAAATAGAAAAAAATGGAACTGCTTGCTGCTATATTTTTTAGTAATCTTCTTATTCATTCACTTACTCACTTATTCCTCCAAGGTAACATTTGGACCCGGGGGAGAGGCAGCTCTGTGTTTTCAGCCTGATATTTGCAAACTCTCAATGGCTGCAATCCAGTGGAAATTTCCCAAAACCTGCTGGTCATGCAGGATTCCCTGTCCATTAGACAGAAATTATTGCTCTAAGGCCTGTGGATTTCTCCACGAGCAAGCCCTTTCCAGTCTGGGATCCTTCACTGAGGTGGCAGATGTGTGTTTGGGGATCTTCCTCAAAATCTGTTTTTGCTCTGTAACTGAAATACGCATCTCTTAAAAATTCTGGATTGGAGTTGCATTCTACTTAGAGGAAAGGAAGATTGTTTTCCCTTTTTCAGTTTCACAAGGAACAACAGCTGGAAGTGTACTTACTGAACAGACTAAGACTCACAAATAAAATTACAAGAGGTATGTTCTAGTTACCACAGTAAAATGGGACATAACTTGGCCATTAGGAGAAAGGGCCTGCTTGTTCATTTAAAGTAGAGAAAGGCCTTATCCAAAGATTGTACCAAAGGAATTAAAGCAATGTGATCCCTCAAGTGTGGTTTTAATTGCATAGCCACCAATGGAATAAAGGTGATTCCTACCTCTGGGGGATAATCTCCCTTTACTCCAGTGACTGCGTCTAAGGTGTGACTAAGCATCACTCTGTAATTTTAATAAAAAATAATGCAGACCAATCTATCCATACCTCTAATATATTATGTGCATTCATGCTTTCAGTTCATTCCCTGCCAAGCATCAATACCTAGAACAACCACTTACGTTTTTATTATATATAAACCATGCTTATTCAGACATTATCTCCTCAGAACCTAGCTTGCCAGGATATCTGAAATGTATAAATACAGGTTTTTTTCCTAAGTTAGAGGCAACATTATGAGTTATTAAAGCTAATAGAAAAAACTACATTTGATTATTAGTTTTTTCATTATTATACTCTAATGTGCATCGTATTTACCACCAGACCCAGGGAGTAAGTAAGAAAACGTGTGCTCTTCATTTCAGAAAGCATGCTTATATAATTCAATTCCAGCTAAAAACAGATAACAGAAAACATCGATTGAAGAAATTAATAAAAAATATTGGCTAATGTGAGGAAAGCAGACTATTTATGAGAACTGATCAGCCACCTGTTTTTATCCACAAGAGGAGTTTCTCAGTGCTTCCTTTTTTGCCTCCACTCTCCTGAGTTGAAAGGCTGGTTATCTTCTCTCTTCCATTGATTTCTAACTGAAATTTCTAACTGAAATCCACCCTGCTTGTGGCATTTAATATTACAATTGGTGAAAAAGCAGGATTTTACAGGACAAAAAAGGAAGTAACAGTTAAAAAGCACATGAGGATCCTCTTCTGAATCACTGTCCAGAAGAGCCTGCTTTTCTCTCTTGACTATATTACTTCTATCAATCTCTTCTTAGAGAGAATAGCCTAGAAAACCTGTCCCTAAGGAAACTTTTAGTGAGTTAATTCCTCTTTTTTACAAATTCTAACCCAGGAAACAGACATATGTCATCTCCTAGACAGTAACTCTACTCTTATATGCATTTGAAGAATTGGGCACTGCTCTTGAAGAAATCTAGTGGATTCTAGGCACAAGCAAACATACACTTAGACACACAGGCACACAAAGGTACACGTAAGACATATACCTGAGGTGAAAGCAAGTACAAAATATCCTCTACTAAAGGTGTCTTTCTGCTAACAAAACAGGAATATAATGCCTGTCCAAAACGACTAACCTGCCTGCCAGTGCCTGTAGTCCTTTGACTTTGCTACACCTCAAGACGTTGGTACATGGCTGCAAACATTGGCCAATGGCTCTCAGGGACCTATGGCCAAAGAATAATTTATAGGACAGTACTTATCTTACATGCTGCAAGATCTGCAACACACCCTGCACTTGCAATCTGAAAGTATATGGGAAGCATCAGCTCTAAAGCTCTGAAGCATGCTACTGCAGACCAGCTTCACGACTTATTTCTTCCATCAAGTCTTGACAAGAGAGTGCCCAGGTTCCCTTCTCAGCTTCTTATGCCATGGCATAAGCAACAGGGATAACAATGACACAAATCAAAAGCTTTTCCATTTAACACATTTGCAAAATCGCCATCTGAAAACCCACAAAGCATGTCTACATCCACCAGGACCTATTTTGAATCCGGGACCAATGTGGTAGGTTTCTGAAGGGAGGGTGTCAAGAGGATGGGGCCAGACTCTTCTCAGTGGTGCCCAGCAACAGGACAAGAAACAGTGGGCACAAACTGCAACTGAGGTAGTTCCAGAACACGAGGAAAAATTTCTTTACTGTGAGGATGACAGAGCACTGGAACAGGCTGCCCAGAGAGGTTGCATGTTCTCCTTCCCTGGAGATATTCAAAACCTGTCTAGATGCCATCCTGGGTAACATGCTGTAGGGGACCCTGCCTGAGCAGGGCGTTGGATTAGAGGATCTCCAGAGGCCCCTTCCAACCTCAGCCAGTCTGCGATTCTGAGATAAGACTTTTTAATTTTATTAAAAAGAATCCCACTAGGTTCCCCTTAAAGCTGCCGTGTAGCCATTCATTTCTACACAGTATGCTTATGAAGTGAGGTGAGAAGCCACCAGGGCTAATGTCAACACCTAACACAATGTTCTTAAATTCACGTTTAGAGAGACGAAGATGTTTCATATCCTCTCTTACATTCTGTGGTTATCACTGCTCACAGATTACAGTCAGACCCACTTGTAGGCACAAAACCAAAAATGTGCTGAATTCAGAAACTGCCAGCCACCTGCACCATACACTGACTTCAGTTTGTTTTGCAGGTACTCGTTTCAAACAGAAGCTTCCAAAAGATGTCTCCATATGGGCTTCGGTACCAGCTGCTATCATCAGAGAGCCTTCACTTCAGAGTGCTCTTTAAAAAATGAATGTAGAAGAGGCATGGTCCTTCCTCCTTTGAAGTGAATGGATTCTTTGAGGAAATGGGAGTATTAACTGTGATACAGCTACCTTTTTTTTTTTTTTTTTCCAAATTCTTTCACAAAGAGATCACTGCTTTTGGGACCCACAGGCCCACGTATTATTCACAGACCACACACTGGGAGGAGATGCATTGACCTCAGGTCTGTTACATCATAACTAGCATTACTCCACCCAGGATCTGAATCGTTCATTTGGATGAAGTTTCAGAAGTTATCAAGAGCAGCCCGCATAATAAGCCATAAACTTGGCCTGATGCAGTTTTGAAAGTCTAAACAGTGCTCAAAGAGCCAAAGAGAGGCCAAATTTTCCTTGTTGGTTGTTGGGTTTTGGTGTTTTTTGTTTGTTTTGCTTTTAATGTATAGTACAGATTCCCTATTTTATTGCTCAGTCCCAAGGAAATGAGACAAAACATGTATCTGCACTCATTTATCTCATCTGTCATTTAGAGGAACCACACAAGAATGCCTTCTGGAGACATGGTCTCCTCAATTCTGTAAGCTGGACATGAGGCTCTGCCTCACATAAGCAAGAGGACAGGCTCCATCGCCAGCCTCGCAGGGCTCTCCCACTTGTTTTGTACAGCTGAAGCAACACAGAGCAAGTGAGAAAGGACGCAGTGGATCCCTTGAGTGGATGGTTGACAGAGTAATAAGCCCTTTTACACAACAAATGCCTGTCCTCCCCCCAGGAGAGACTTGTCAGAGGTTGTAATCACCTACATGGACTGAGAGCAGACATGATAATGTAAAAAGTCTTTGATCAGCAGAAAGGACTGCAGCCCAGTCTTCAATGTGTGCTACGCTAGACTAAAAGCCCAAGTCCTGTTAAGACTGAGGGAACAGAACAGAACCTGTCTTCCTTGTTCTTCCCTCCTTGGTTGGACTAAGCATAAACCCAACAAGCCTGAGAACTGTGCTCTTGTTTTTTCATTTCTCAAGCTACTTGCACACACGGCCTTTCATGTGTCTACAGGACAAAGGGCAGAAGTAACGGAGAGGGTTAACTTCACTACCGTTGACTGGTGGTAAAGCCAGGGCAGATGTGGGCTTTAATTAGAAAGCAGCTGCGCGTACATAAACCACAGCAATCTTAATCCAGAGAGTGACGGTGCGAATACAGAGCTCTTGCAAAAGCAGATACCTCTAATCTGCATTTGTCTGTGTTTTTAGGGAGAAAGAGCTTCAGCAAAATTTTATCCAGGAGTGCACAGGAGAAGGGAAGGAAAAGTATATATATGTCTAAAAATTAGAGAAGGGTACCAAGAATGTAAACAGAAAAGAATAAAAATAACCACACAAAGATCAAGTTACTCAGCACCAAAACAGAACAGCAAAGTTTTCCATTACCTTTCACAGAACTGAGCTCTCCCACTCTGAGAGCAAGGCTCCAGCTGTTCTTTCGGCTGTCCCTTGGGTGTTGATTATGCTCAACATCCTGTGAACCCCCACAAAATTGGCATTTATTTCTAGAATATCCCAGCCCTGTAGGAACTCAGGTACCCAATTTGCTAGAAATACCACCGAGGAGGAAATCCCAAACATCAAGCTCACTCAGCTAATTTTTATCATGGTCCATTGGGTAGAATTTGGAGGTTCCCTTGCCAGGAAGCAAACAAGTGCAGAGGAAGCAGTGCTGCCAGACACAGCAAGCACGACGTACTCCCTGCATGTCTGCAGCAAAACCCTGCAGCTGCTCCCTGACAGCACCATAAAATGGAGGTTACTTACACAGGCCCAGAAAGTCCATTAATTCTGAGCCCCACACACTCGCTCATCCTATGTATGTGCCTGAATACTACTGATAGAACCATATTTTGGCACTTTTCTCTATCCAGACAGGAGTGTTCATGCCCTACACCATCACATGGCCTGCATACACAGTGTCAAGGGGTGCAGTGAGCTTTGTGCTGTCAGCTCCTCTCAGCTTTAATCTTCAATGGGACGTGAAGGTAGAGAAGAGGGTGGGTGAGCTGGGAATGCATGTATATTGGCAACATATCTCAGATATCTCTGTTGTGATGATTGCCCACATGTAGTCTTACACTTAGGATGCCACTATCCATTAACAATCCACATCCCACCAACGTAGATCACTGGGATGAGAAACATCCAGCCCTCAACACGAAAGAGAGGGACAGAGAGAAGGACAATCCTATCAAGGACTGCAGCAGCCCCAGGAGCTTCTCTAATGGCACATTGCTCCAGCATTAACAGAGAACCATGTGGTGGCTCTGCAGATTACAAGGCCTCACATCCTCGTGTCTTTTTTTTTTTTTTTTTAATCAGAAATTTCCAAAACCATTGAGTTTCCTGTAGTGACTTCTGTGGAGATTGTTATATAAAAATAGTTGCTAACAAATATGCATTTGCATAGCTAAAGCTAGGCCACCATTCTCAACAACTAATTACTTCTTGATATTTTGGTTTACATATGACAGCTGGGGATGGTGCAAGGCTGTGCAGTGACCTGAAGAGGGTTTGCAACATAAAGTCAATAGTAATGGTATAAGCCAAAGACAAGGTTGGTAATCTTTCTTGTGGAGACTGTGCAGACTGAATATTAAAGGAAAATTGAAATATATAAATAACTGTAGAAAAAAATGAGGGATTTTCTTTGATGAAAACAGTTGTAGAGGAGGAAGCAGAAGAACATAGGTGTTCAAAGAAAGAAAAAGGGGCAGATGGAAAACAGGAAATAAAGCATACTATTGACAGACTGATAGGCTGAAATAATTCGGGATGACAACACTTCGAAATTCATGACAAACACTTGGGGATACTAGATTGAGTATTTTGTCCCATGCCTTCATAACTGACTCCAGGCAAACCGCCAGAGCTATGGGGTTTAACCCCAAAAGGCTGTAAGGTGTTGTCCCAGGATAGGACAACAAATGGTTCCATACTCTCACATCCTCCTCTTGGAACTGTTTCAAAAAAAAAAAAAAAAAGATTCTTTACAACGACTGAAGTGATACTTTGGCAAAGGAGGACAGTGAGAGATACCCCCACAAAATGTTTAAGTTGTGGATCTATCGTGTTATCACAGTCTTCAAGCCAAATTCTATACACAATTATAAATCCGAGGGTTATGGGGATTTTGTGGATTTGGAATTTCTGACGTTTATTGTTACTGAGGTTAACATCGAGCAGAAGTCAGCCTTCAGACCTTCCTTTGTCAAAGATGGATAAATCTGGAAACACCGATCACCTACACAGCCCTTAGCTGGACCACTGCTTCATGAAGGTTATGATTCAGCTTCTGGTTGATTTGTGAGTAAGTACCAAATTTCCTTCCTTCCCCAAACAACCCAGTAATGGCTCCTGGCATTTGTGTGCACAGAAAACCAACTAGCAAAGTATTTAATAAACTGTAGCTTCTTCAATTCAACCTGACAGCAGGAAATAGCCACTTTGTGCATCAGTGCTTCGGGGACCAGTTGGCAGCCTCTGACACATCTACCGGTAGACCTTCGAAGTAGCACAGGAATCACTGGCACAGAGTAATTAATTTGTCAGCTAACTGCAATGCCTCCAAAAGAAATCCTTCCAACCCAATCTTCAGCTATAAAATAATGTGTTGTGGCCATTCCTTAACATCCATACTATGCTGCAGCTGCTTTTTCATGCATCTTCTTTTGCATAAAGCACACCAAAGTGGGGAGTGATAGGAAGGTCAGATTTGTTTTGGAAAAGTCCAAAAGCTTTTCTGCAGCACAGTTATTAGTTGGACTGTGAGAAGGCCCAGTGGCAATGATATATAGATAAACATCTGCATTCCTTACATACCACAATCATTTTTGCTTCAAGTAGGTCTTCACACTTCCAATGCCGAGCAGACTGTGGATGTGTCAACTAGACATCCCCATTCGCTCTCCCTGTTTGGTGTCAGGTATCCATCTGATAATTTGCTTTTGCACTATGAAGAGCCCTGACTGACTCGGTGATCCTCTCTTTAGATTTGGCAAAGCTCTCTTGCACGCTGAGCAAACACTTAGTTCACTCACAACACTGTATTAGCTGATTCTCTAGACAAAAAGTATTCTACTACCTTGGAGCTGCATTGCAAAGATCTCCAACTATTTTATGCACTGTCTACTTAAAAAATAAATAAAGATTGAATTACATTCCTCAGCCCAGGATCCTCTTGCACTATATGAATGTAAGCATTTAATTTGGCTTTCCCTGTTTATGTTAGCTTGTTTTAGTCGCTCTGTGTCTTACTCAACCACAAGAATGCAGCATAATTGGACTTATTCAGTACTGTGTCTTTGGCTGCTTTTTGCTCCCCAGAATTAAAAAAAAAAAAAAAAAAAAAAAAAGGTTTTCAAAAGAAGGTCTAAAAGTGTTTTTTGTTCTTTAGTTGTGAAACTAAAAACTAGACAAACAACCAGAAGAAATTTCATACTGAGAGCCTGCAAATAAAAGCAGAGAGTTGAAAAATGAACTGATTGTAGCATTGGTGAAAGGAAGCAGATTGCCAGCCTGGAGAGACTGAAGTTTGCTGCTTACCCTGCAGAATCATGCTGGAGATTATAACAGTGCTGTACCCCCTCCAGAACTGTTTTGACAGCCTAAGTGAGTTTATGGCAGGTACAGGGGAGAAGGAAGAAACCACGTAACAAACAGTGACCTTCCCTGGGAAGGGTTATTCTAGCCTGCAAGAACTGGGAGGTACCAACCAATGACAAAAAATATGGAGGATCCTATGGTTCAGGATCCTCCTATACTCACATGCTAAATAAACAGCTTTCTCCTTCCTGCATCCAGAAGCAAGGAGCGGGCACTGGGGTGAATGGGAGCGACGGGGGCTGAGGGGCAGTCTCTGACGCTGCAGGAAGGAATTGCTACCTGAGCATCAGGCTTTGAAGAGAAGAGGGGAATCCTGCAGTCCACCATGCAACAGATGGATTAGAGAAATGACCTTGACCTCAGAGATCATGAAGGGCATCGGTAGAGCTTAAAGGTAGCAGGGACAGGATCTGGGACAAAATGAGAGAAACTTTGTGACAAACGTTAATTTCGGTATCTTCCCTTAGATTCACGCCAGCTTAAAGGCACATAAACGTCTTCTAAAAAGACATTGAGGATTCCCCAATAGCACAGAGTTTGTCTAGCAAGATAAACTCTGCATAACTGATCACTCACATCCAGTTCCATGTCAAGAATACCAACAGCTTTTCCATGCAAAGTGCATGGACAGGGTCGGGGCTGGAATGTGAAGTCCAGCCCTCCCCAGACACAGGGAGCATGCTGAGAGCTGGGGAAGCTTAGGGCAGCCCTGTAGATGTTTTGCCTGTTTCTGTGAAATGTGTTAAGTGAACAACAACCAAAATAAATCTCCACAGGAGGCAGAAAGCAGCGGTACACAAAGCAAGTATAGTTAAATACTCAGAAGTAGCTCTCAGTTTGGAGATGGTTTGAGTTTTCTGATGCCTGATAAAGATGTCCTACCCAGAATCCCCAAATCAGTTGCCACATTTAAAATACTGATTTTCTTCTGCTTCATAATTTTACTGAAGCTGCAGGAATTCCAGATCCTTATATTTTATAATTCCTTATAAGTGGAAATTGGGCTGTAAAAGTATTTGAAATGTAAAATTAAGTATTGTTCTAGAGCTTGGTTGTTTATGAACACTGTGAACAAAACTGATTCGATACTCATTTTTAATACACGTAAAGCACACGTTGCACTAACAAAATAAGGAATCGCCAGAGAGGAGCAACATAAAGCAGAGGCACACCCTTCTGAGGCAGAATGCAAAGCAACACCCGTCAGTAAAAACTAAACAGTTTGTCACAAATTTTATATCCAACCATTCTCTGCTACAGGGGCCAATACCTAAAGATTTCATAGATGCCATCTACTGGGGAAGTGGGAAAACTAAGTAATTGCATACTATACTCACATGCTAAATAAAATAAATCGGGAAACTATTCCTAAGAACTTGTAATTTCTTTATTTATTATGTTAGCTCTTGCATGAAGAGAAGCAAACAAGGTAACCATCTCTTAATCACTTGTGATTAGCCAAATAGATATAGGGGAAATGCAGATGTGTGAATGTTAAGACCACTGAGACAGCAAACAAAGTAGGAATAGCTTTGTTAATTACATCCTCATCACAAAACTGGGAAACTGCTGATATCCTCGAGAAGTAACCCATTTAAACTCAGTCACTGGATGCTCCCAAGGATGTCACGCTCTCGTTGTTTATACAATGCTGCCCTCTAGTAACTGAAAACCAGCACACAGGATCCATGAAGGTTCCCTCAGAACACAGATCTTTTTTTCCTTTCAAAAAGTGGTGGTTGTTTTTCACATCTGTGCTTGAAACCACATTTTAAAGATCTTACTTGGTTAAGCTTCTACACGCGTGGTGTTTCTCCTGGGTACAGAGAAAGTGCAGAGCTGGCTACTCACTTGCATCAGTACAAAGTAAACTGCATCGTGTTTGGGGAGAGCCACTGCTGTATAGAGATACATACCCCTGACTAATCCTTGCCCCATCACAACATCTGAATACATCACCGAATCTGGCTCCAGCCCTCTGCTTACTTGGCTCTCCATGCTTCCCAAGACCACGGTAGTGCCTGGACATTTTTTCTAGCACTCCATGTACAGGGCACACTGCAGTTCAAGGCTGGCACTACAAAACCCAACCACAACAGCCGACAGGCATGGGGTCTGACACATCCAAACACATTCTGCCAGTCCCACATATTCCCTCTATGACTTGGGGTCACTCTGCTGCTAACTCAATCCACTTGGGAATTCAGATGCCAATAAAATAAATATTCATTGAAATTAAAAACTAAATCAGTAAGTTTAAGGGCTGTTCTAAAACAGATATTTATAATTTATTTTTTTCTTTGACCTGGTAAAACACATTCAAATTCCCCAGCTCTGTGTTAATATTCAGGCCTTGGCCAGCAAAGCATTTAAGCATAAGCTTATCTGCACCGTGCAGTGCTGTGAACAATACCACTGAAGTCAGCATGAGTTACAGATATACTGAGACTTTTCTGAATGCCTGCCCTAAACAGAAGTTAAGATTCTGATCTCTAATTGAGTTGAAAGCCACTGAAAAAGGTTGTCATTTAGAAAATCTTGTTCTAATTATAACAAAGCCAAACTGGCTCCAGACCTAAATTGGAGAGAGACATAATTAAATATTTTGATTAAACGGCCTCCATGATTACAAAAAAAAATAAACAAATACAAGTTTCTGTTGTTTGTTTGTTTGTTTTAAAAAAAAAAGCCATCTCAGGGAAAGCACTGGAAATGCTGCTAAAAGAATGAAGGTGGGTTGGTAGCCACTTGGCTAAGGCAGGCTCTTCAGCTCCCCGTAAGACCAAATTATTCTTTGAAATAATGCAGAATTGGAAAGCCAGAGCAAAGTAGAGGTCAGGCATCTGTAGAAACATACTCCAAAAGGCAAGGAAATTTATATTTTACAGATTATACCCCCTGAAGACCTAGCAAAAGATCACTGCTGTCGTCCAACTGAAAAAATTGAAAAAGCATTGAGAGGGAGACATCAGGAAGACGTCTGACGCTCTGCTCCCCTCCCTCCCCTTACCCCACGCTGAATCAGACTGCCACTGGCCATAGCATCCAGAGCCCAGGCAATTCAAGACGGCCCTGCTGACCCCTACATCCTTCTCCCCCTTTCTTTTCAACAGGGCACACGGGCAGAGGTTAAAGGGAAAAAAGAAAAGCATGTTTGCACTAGAAAATCTCAACTGCAGATTTGATGAAGCTTTTGTACTGCCCAAACAGACAGCACAGTTGATGATTAAATACCAAGTATGAAAAAAACATAGCAGCGGAGAAGGCATGCTAATTTCATTTTACAGTGAACTGCAACATTACATCTGCTGAGAACTTTGTATTAAACTCAGAGCATTTCCACTAACCTTTTCCCCATAATTTTAAACCTTGGGAGGGGTTTAAAAGCAACACTACTGAAAACCATGGTGCTGTAGTGGAAAAATGTGTTACATGGAACAGATCCTCCACCTCTGTTTGTCCATGAAAATATTATTTTCCATTAACCATAACACAGGAATCCTGCACCACTGTCTTTGAGGATGATTATGAGGAACTGCTTTTAAATACTACTTTGGGGCCTTTTTGAACCGGTGGGACATTCTTAAAATACCGTCAAATTATTTTCCTTGCTTAAAACTAATAACAACACTTTAAAATATGTTCAGCTTCTTGTCCACACCCAGTTTGTTGACAGGTTGTAATTAGATCCACCAGGGATTCATACTGAATAATTTCTCAGTGTGTTATAAGCAAGAACTGTCAAACAGCAGAGTTAAACCTTGGGTATCATTCTACAGGCCTCAGGCAGAATACTTACTGTAGTCATAAGAATATTTCTTGAGAAAAGACCAAGGGATTAAACTGTTGAAGAAAAAAAAAAGATTTTATGAAAACCTGCTGGCCAGTTTACACATCAGATAAACTGGTGTTGGAAGCAGCAGGCTATTGGGAGAGGAATGTAAGACCTCGTGTGCTCAGCCAGATTGATTCAACCACTACAAAATCTTGTCTCTGGAAATCAAAACTTTGCACGCACAGTGAGAAACAGAGCCCTAGGACTGGAGCAAGGCCATAGGCCCTCTGATACAGAAATTACACTATCAGAATTTAACTTTATCAAAAGAATGGTTAAATATAGTCCTAATACAGCACTAAATATAGCCCTTCTGCAGTGCAACCTTATCTCCAGGTACACGTTTCTGTGCTTTCCTGAGTCGAGGTATTAAAGAACACAGGCTTTCCTACAGCTGTTCCTACCTAGACCAAGAAATACAAAATTTCAAGGCTAGGTGTAGCCACAGAATATGCCTGACTTCTTCACTTACAGGAAGAACACCACGAGCTGACCAAAATGCCACTGCTGTGGAGAGCTCAGACGCAGAGCAACGAACTCTGAGACAGAAAAGGTAGCAACGAGTCTCCGAGGTGAAAGAAAATTTTGCAGTGATGGTACACAACATGAAACCTAACTGGCATTTAATGTTTTGTTCTTTTTCATGGTTTTTTAACTGTTTTTGGACACTTTCAAATTCTCCCAGTTTCAACACGTACCAGAAGCAAGCCATCCACTGAAGGAAAGCACAGGCTCGGACTCCAGTCTAAGGCCTGATCTATTCTTCCTGTACAGCTCTTCACAAGACATTTAACTTCTCTACTCCATTTCTTCCTCATTATAAAATTGCTACCCTAACTCAAAGGGCTGCCGCAGTACTACTTTGTTATGCATACTTTCCCGGTGTATTTAGATATAATAGATAGATTATACATATAATAGACAGATAATGTACATATATGTATATATATGTGTACATTATATGTACATATAATAGATAGATATAACATATTGTATTTAGATAGTCTGACTGCAGGCAGTAGAGATATAACAAGTATGTTTAAGCCATCCTAGGACAGAATCACCACACTGGAGATGGAAAATGATGGTGAGAGAAGGGAACGGCAATACAGCAACTGCAATAGCAACATTTCCCCCCAGTTACCGTATCAGACAGGATGACACTTCTGGGCTTCCAGCTGCATCTGATTTCTAATAGAAACTTTCAAGTCAAATCAAGTCCAACAGAAAGCCCAAACTCTTTTCACGTAATCCATACATTTAGAAACTGAGCTAATCCCAACTATGAGATGACGTTTCTCATTTTTACCACTGTAAATCCCAGTTTAGAAAAGGATATGCTAATTATCTAACTCTACTGATCTGATAGGAGTAAGTTTAGAAAGGATAAGTAAAAGTGCTAGAGCTATTCTGAATCACAGTTCTACGATGCAGCAGAATTAGGATCATTTTGCTTACTATTTTCCCTAACATTCACAATAAAACTTTTGGGAATGGAGTTGTTAGTATCCCAAAATTAGCTGCTCTGGAGTGTTCTGATAAAAAGTATTGTATATAAAAAACTGAACAAACATTGAATGCTTCACAGCATGGCAATAAGTGTGATTTTGGTGGTTGTTAGTATCAATTTCTTACTATATTCTCACTTTGCTGAGGCAAATCTGCAATGCTCAGGCCAAGCAGATGCAGAATGTATCAAATTAGTACCTTAGGGCAATGAATGCAGTAAGATGTTTCATTATAAACTCAGGGAAGCAAACTATATCCTTGACATACTCTGCTCCCAGACATTGCTGAGGCAATTGATTCCTTTATGTCTCATGTGAGGATCACCAGAGAAAATCTCTGGAGCTAGTCATTAATCACTCAAAGCATAGCACGGAGTCAGAATTTTTGAACTGATGCCAAAAGCAGTTGTGGAGATTTGCAGTGATGACTGATGAGCAACTAAGTGCCTGGAGGGAGGGAAAGGTTTTGGCTTTCCTGTGGTTTGGGTTTTTTAATTTTCTTTTTCACTGATTATGACAGAATCCTTATAGGGATCTCGCAAAATCTGTCAGTTGGCCCTCTGAAAAGAAGAAAATAAATTTTACAGAGAGCTTAAATAATGTCGGGACCTTTCCTGTAGTTATACAGGATTAGACTTACCCACCCCAAAAGTAGGTTTCCAACTAATCAAGGTAACCAAGACACAGGACAAGAGAATAGGCCTGGAACACACCAGGGTGGGATGAGATGCAACAAGAATGCACTTGGCAAAGGAGATTGTGATTAAAAGTGAGTTTTAAACACAGAGGAAATGTCCCAGACAGTAGGGTAGAAAGGTAGAAAGTGGAGAGAAGAAATAAGAGGAAACGTGAAGAGCTTCTGGTAGGTAACAGAAAGTGTCTGCATCCAATTAGCTTTAGCTAGAATGGCAGAAATACGACGTAGCAAGCCCTTGTGGTTCAGTTGTAATGTACAGGAAGGGTCCTTTTTTTCAGGTTTCTGCCATAATGGAGGTATTTGGCACCTTTCTGCACACTGCTCAGATAAACAGTGCTAGCTGTACTGAAACAAAGAAAAAGACAATTGCAGCAATCATATCCATCAACCTCAGGTTGCCCTACGCTATCAAACCCAGGCCCTTACAGTTGAAATGATTCAGCTAGAAATATCCGTCAACGCACTGATATGTATTCTTATGATATGCCCTGGGACACTACTGCTGCCATCGAGGACTTACCAGAAGGAAAAAAATATCTGTATGAATAATAATGCGCACTGGAGTCACTGGAATTCCAACCTGAAGTTCATTTAGCACGTAATACTAAGCAATAGATCATCTCAAGATTCAATGGATCTTAGGTTTAGGTTTTTAGATTGCCATTTTCTAAACTCCTGTGTCTGAATTGCCACTTCATATCAAACAAAACACCGTGAAAGGCATTACAGAAGAAGAGGTTGATTCAATATCTTAAATGAAATGAGAAAAATCTTTTAAATACCCCAAGGAGTTATCAGTTGCTTTGATTCAATACATCTGGTTTAACCCTGCACTGATAAACTTTGTTAAAAATATTTTATGTTGACTTGGTGATAACATGGTAAAAGCCATGAAAATTGGTGGGAATGCTGATAATTTTTTCAATTCAAAATTAGAAAAAAAAAAAAGAATTTCAGGAAAAAAAAATCTTAAGGCTTATTCACTTTCTCTCTTTTTTATATCATGGAACTTTCCTTGTTATTTTGTAAGAAAAAGAAACACATCACATGTTGGGCAGTTAAATCTACCTTGTCATTGAAGAAGTGGGATTATGCCCTTAACTGTTTCAAACAATAACTTATGGTTATGCTCTGAACACTACTTTATCTGATTTAACAAAGGATTGATGTAAACTACACATATTCAGCATAACCACTCAGATTTCAAAAGGTTATAGTGAACAGAAGATAGCTTACCCTTGTGGGTACTACACTGAGCGTTTCATTTCCAGCATTTCATGACAGCATAATGTATTATTTTATTCTCAAGGCCATTAATTATTTCACCATTAACAGACACTTTCAGCAGATTTCTCCAAGTTTGTTACTTTAATAAGGACCACATCCAGCACCCTGAATCAATTTTTTTCCTATTGATTTCAATGGAAGCATGATTTGGTCAATGTTCCCTCATGTAATTAAACCAATGATTTTCTCCTCCCTCGTAGCTAAGATATTTTATTAACTTAGTGATTAGCTTGTTTTGACTTTTAAAAGCCCTTGTGTGAGCTTTGTTCTTTTTCAACTCCAACTAAGTTCATCCTTACAGTTCTCATGCTGTACCCTTCCCACTGATTTTATGAGGACTGCCATGTGAGGCCTTTTTATTTCAAGTCATGGTTACAGTTTTGGGTAATACAAAATGTTTTTTTTTTTTGTACCAACTCTAGCACTGTCATTAAAAGATAATAATCTGTCAATCCACTGGGAATTTTCCTACTTCAGTGAGTTACACGTGCCAGACACCACTTTGAAGTTCATACTCCAAAGAGTTCCCTGAACACCGGACTGGCTGATAGGAAAACCAGTTGGTGACATCCTGCCCCACTGAAGTGTGTAAAACATTTGCTTGCATTTCACAGCTTGTTTTTGCTCGACTAGTTTCTCTAGTGGAGTTCTCATTTACAGCCACGCTGGTCTGGTCAGCAGATTACAGTGGTAGGAAAGGGACTGTGTTTCTCCAGATCAACCAACACTTTCAGGCAAGACCATTCAAACGTCACTGGATGCTCAAATCCAAATCCTGATGTGCTCACAGACACACAGCTGGTTTACTGCTCACACTTGCTTATACGACAGGCTCACAGCATAGCCTTGGTGGGACAGCACTGGTTCCAGTTACTTCTTTCCAGGGAAAGAAAAGATGAAAGCCAGCTCTTAGGTTACAGAGTGCTCAAGTCGTGTGATATTAAGGAAACGACTGAACTGGAGAAACAGAGAAGAGCATCCAACCATTTAGCTCTCAAGAGTGTGTTAGATATTTTAGAGGTATAATGATATAAAGCATCCCATTTAGCAGAAAGAGATCTACTTGATCCATACATCTATTTGATAGGCACCATAAGCACCCGTGTTTCACTCTAAGAACGATGGATGTATGCTACCGTCTTTGTTTCCATGCCAAACCACCCATCTGTTCTCTGCTCAGAAATCTGTCATACTTTTTTCTTTTCACTTTTGCCCTACGTTATATTTAAGTTAAAAAATACAAAAACAAGCATTATCTCATATGTATAATTTATATTCTAAGCTCTCAGCACTAATGAAATTCAACAGAAAGAGAATGGCTCAGCATACTAAGTTTCCCATTGTTCGAGACAAAGCACAGCTTTATTGTGTTGCATTAGCAACCTCTTTATAAAAAGGAAAGACAAAAAGAGTGTTTGAATTAATGACCTCATTGGTAGAAAATAAAATCTCCTTTTTTAATGCATAGCTCATCTACTACCACACAGATACTAGCCTCTAATGGTAGCCTTATGCTGAAGTATCACTAGCAGTGTACCACATGTGACGAATTACCCACTAGCTGCCATTATTCTTGGCTTTAGGTTTTATTAACTTACTAAAAAGGTGACTATGCAGTCTTTTGTATTATCACTTGCTGCTTCAAAGACAGGAACAGGTTTGTTAGGGCTTTTTAGGAGATTCATAATCAGACTTCTTGAGCTTACCATTAAATTTGAGATAATATATACCAATATGAAGTATGTGTGAGTAATTACTGCTATTTGTCTGGGAGTGGATGCTACACCGTGAGAGTCATAATTATTTAGGCCATAATTTCTAATACTCTACATTTAGTTTTGGTCAGCAGAAGCACTTCAGAGACCGGCTGTTGGCATATAAATACAACAATGAGCAGCCTACTTCGGGCAGTGTCTGCTCCTCTAGCTTCTGGAACACTTCAGATCAGAACAGTTAGAACTGCAGATACAGCAAATGAGCTGATAAATGCATGTTTTCCTCCAAAGCACCTGCAAAAGGGAAGGTCACAGCCAGGCATTCTCTGCCTTTGTAAATGTGCAACTTAACTACTTCTTTATTTTCATAGGACAAACGCCTAACTCCATATCCCCAGAGAACTTCACTGTAGCATGAAATGACAGCAACTAGTATATATTAAATATATTCCCATACACACAGCATTTGCAAGACAAAATGCTCTGATATTCTTAAAGAAGTATAGCTTCATGGCTTGTCCTTTAAAGTGGACAGTCCTACGTAATGATCACACATCTCTGTGGCTGAAGCACATTACCCATGTTGTTCTCCTTATGATGCCATTATTGTTTGGCATGACTTGACAATCTGATGGCAAAACAACGGCAGACTGAAGTAAGGGCAATATCCAGCCTTTTTTCTCAGATGCATAATTGTTTTCCAAAAGCAGCAGCTTCTCATAACCCAGTCCCATGTGGCTGAACCTAACCCAGATATAGCACTGAAAGCTCTTTCCCTTTTCAGTGTCAGTACAAAGAAAACCAGGGACTAGCTCCTAGCCCATGCTCTGGCAGCTTTAACACTGTCCTAAATAGGTTACTGAGGATTACTTTTGGCGCTATTTGGGAAACTTAACTGGCTTCAAGCCACTGTACCCAGCTTTGTGCCAACTGCTTCTTGTTCTCTTCTAAATCAGGGAAGTAACATAAAAAAGTGCCAGGGAGCAAGCTGAGGGCTGGGGCTGAAGGATGCTACACTCTAGCGATCTGTGTAAGCACAGGGAATCCATAGGGGCCACCTCTACGGACCAGAACAACCTGGAGCAGTCCTTAGGCTCCTGTCATTTGTTCTGGGCACAGCACAGAGACACCAGTGTCTCCTCTGAGGCTGTGACACTCTAGCGATTCTTGAAATTTTGTTCATAAGTCACTGCTTGCAGAAAAAATTCTCCAAGTGTTACAGCACCCTTTCTCCTGCAAAATGTTACCTGAAATAAGTCACTGCTTGCAGAAAAAATTCTCCAAGTGTTACAGCACCCTTTCTCCTGCAAAATGTTACCTGAAATGTTTCCACTCAGTGGGACTACAAATGGCTTAAAGGAGGAATTTAACATACACCCCACACAAGGCAGAGGTTTTCAGAAATTAGAACTGTGCAATTTCCAAGACCTCTGCAAAACATCAGCTTGCCTGACTGCTTTGAAATTTATTAAGTACGGCACTGCTACAAAATAGTCTCACTGCATCACAGATGTTGCAGTTGAAAAGAACTTTTTTGGTCATTTTTTCCTCTCCAGTCTCCTGTTGCAGAACTTTCTTCCATGCTGAACTCCGAAGGGTTAACTGGCATTGCTCGGAGGAGGGGGAAATCAGAGGTCAGCTCATGTTCTGATACCAGTGAACTCACAAGTTACTCCTTAAACATGTGGTTTCATCGTAGGTTCTTCCTGCCAGCAATTTCTCACTTTAATCATACACCCACAGCAACCCAGATCTTTAAATTCAGCAATTCTTTCTCAGGTTTCAGCAAGTCATTGGCAGCCTGAGCTATTTTTGGGATATTTTCTCTACTGCAGATGCAGCTTAGGAAAACGCAGGGAGCATGCTAAAGACCTGCAGCTATTTGCCTTGTACAATTTGCTCATTTCTCTTTATTTCTCTGTTTTCCTGCACTGATCACTTAAAGGACAATCTCTCTTGCAAACAAAATCCCCGGAGCCTGATTAGAGGGACTGAAGGCTCCCAGACACGGGTTGCCTGCCAGCCACAGCACGGTAAGGACATGGACACTTTTGGCTAGCCTTGCATTGCAGTTTTTTAAGCTTTGCTGAACGTTTATTTGTGTCCATCGCTTCCAAATCAACACTGCTGGCATGGCAGGCAGTCTCCAGCTCCTGGTCTCCATTTTCATTCCCTAAAATCCTCAGCACTTGTAAGTAACACATTTATACTCACCGTCTCTTTGTGTGTTCTAGAAATCAGTGACTGACACTAATTTTGATCAGTGCCAGGGGTTGTTTGTTTTACTTACATTTTAGCATCTTTTAGAGATCTGTAATTTTTAATCCTTACTGAAACTGTGGGTATTTCTATTGCCTGATCTTCTCTATTTTAGGTATATTGTTAGTCTCGTTATTTAACTCAGCAAATAATTCAAATCAGGGACTTGTTTTATATACTGTAGATGGAAACATTATAAAAAGACCTGCTATTGTTGGTTTACAATTATATACATATCTTCTCTTGTGCACAGGCTCTGCTATAATACCTTAAAGCTGCCACACAGCAGAGTGCTAACATTACAAAGACAAATACGCTGTAAAACCAATGCAGCAGACTGAGTTGTACTAAAAATGAATCGGTTTTATCGTGCAGTTCTTCCTACACAGGCTCACAGAAATGCATGAAGTAAGCTCTGCAAGAATGATGAGATTCCTGTTTTACAGGACATACTGTTTTATAGAAGTACTTGTAAGAATATTTTACTTATACATACTACTGCAGGAAGATTAACACAGTTCTTTTCCTAATGAATGTACAAACCAAATTCTGAGAATTTGTGGTAACCGAAACTGGAGAAGGGATTCTTCTGGTCCCTTCCTGTACTTGAGGCTTCTCTGAGAAACTGAATTGTTTTATCCTTTCCAGATTACTGGTATGATGATTGCAAAAAGAGAAACCTCCTGAGGGTTTAATGTACAGCATCCAAATCTTTGACTGCAACTTGATGTCTGCTGTCCTGCTGAGAGGTTTTAGAAAGCCTGAGTTTGCACTTGAGGTAGGGAGGCCTTCAGATATAGGAAGCAATCAGAAGCTATCTGTATCTGCTGCCAGGACAGACAAGAACATAATGGACAAATGTAGCCCCATCGTCTTGCCTATGAAAATGCTTAGGTATTACAGTCTGCAGAAGAAGCAAAAGTCAGCACATCCTTCCAAACGGTATTTTAGGAGTTAATTCAATCTTCACCTTTCTCTAAGGGAGATTTTTTTTGTTCATTTTCCAGCCTGCAAATGTTTTTTGACTGATTTAGAAAACTGATTGGAGGGATGGGGGAAACATGCACAAGTGGACTGAAGGCACTGTGTTCAGCAACAAAGACCTTCAGACACTGGATTCTTATTTAAGGCTTAATTTTCAGCATCAGAAAAGTTACCATGTCAATATGCAAAGAATTAAACAAACAAACAAACAAAAAATAGCATAGCCATGCAGAATATAATGACTTAGGACGCAGAGCACTAGAACCCAAAAGCAAAACCTCCAGCTGGTATCGGTATGTTTCGGATCAGGCTCTGGAAGTGATATTTTCGCTTCCAAAAACCTCTCGTCAGTTTTGATAGACAGTTTTCTCTGACACTGTGTTCCCTCTGAGCATCAGACTGATCTGTGAGCCTGACTCTCTCCTCCCACTGGCGGATCTCAGTCTCAGTGCCACTGAAGTCACTGATACTAAATCAGTCTGATGAGACAGACAAATCAATCCCTTAGTCCTCAGTTCCATTTTGTACTTGATCTCAAACTTTAGCACTCAGCTTGCTGGAAAAACTGAGACTCGATGCATTTCACAGAGAGCACAGGCAGAAAGCAGTGATTATAGCTGGATGTGCTTTTGCTAAAGGTTAGCAAAGCATTTGATTGTTTACTGTTAAGAGAGGAACTGCTATGTCATCAGACGGGATGCAGGGCATGCATGTAAATCTAGATCCTGTATTTCTCTTCCAAAAAAAGTTACTCTAAGCACAAATAGGAGTCTACTGACACGACAAGTCTGTGCAGAATTTAATGTTTTTCAGCAACATAAAACTCATTATAGTGATGCACCTCCACAGATAACAATTCAAGTGCTGCTTGTTTGGGATCACTTTAGGAAATGTCATACTAAATTATGCCATTGGAAAAAATATTATTAGAAACACAGTGAATGTTGGAAAAGAAGTAATATAAATAATGAAAAAGAAGATGCCATCTAGGATATATTAACTTCATATTTTTGAAACAAACTGTTGCACACAGGAGCTCTCTGGAAACTGAAAACCCCAGCTTCGTTAGATAAGGAATAGAGGTTAATGGGATCAGCAACTCTCCAGATGTCCAAAACCAAGCCCACACTCATGTTGTGCTGCTACGTTCATTTTGGCTCCCCACAGACTCCTGCACAGCCCTTTCACACAAAATCTTCAGACTAGGACCAGGAATAGCAGCCCTCTCAGGTAGGCAGAGGCCACTGCTGTTGCTGGTGTGTGAGAGGGGTCCCACCTTTGGTAGGCAGGCCTTGTCCCTGAAAATACAGACACGGCTCCTCTTGTAGAGGGAGCAGTGGAGCAGAAGAGAGGCTGACTGTGGAAGAACAGATAGAAATCACCTCCTGATCAGCTGGAGGTGCTGTTGAAACTCTGCAGGTAGCACCCATTGCCCGCACGGCTCCTAGCCCAGGTAACAGCACGTACCTCTCTGTGCTCACATTCTCCTGGTTGAGGCCCTGCCTCACGACCTTAGAAAAAAGAGCACTGGATCGCTTGCACTCCCTCCTGGGGCTTGTGAAAAGTGGAAAAGCTAGGAGAAGACAGCAGTTCTCTGTGCTGGTTTTTTTTTTTTTTTTTTTGGTGCATATACATTAAATCAGCCACACACAAGATACTAAAGATTAACTGACTCTGTAAATGTACTAATTTATAATTCAGCAGCAGCAGCGATGCCAGGCACTCCATAACTCAGATTTGATGGTCTTTGCCTAGAGACAAGTATATGCAAAGGGCTAACGGATATCAATAAGGGCAGTGGCTAAAGTGGAACACATGCTGATTTACAGCAGAACTTGTTCTAGAGGCTGAACATGAGTCAAAAGTATAATTATTTCTTCACTTGAACAATCACAAAATTTGTCCCTCCAATTTTAATGGCATCCTCAGACATACACTACAGTTACTATAAATCAGTTATCGTGCATGAGAACAGTCATGGTAATTAGTGAGTTATATTCTCTTCACCTGACTTTTTTAACTTCATTGTTTCCAATTTTAGCTGAAAATTCAGGAGAAAAAAAATAATCCTGGACTACTCATAAATAGACTACAAGTACCTTTAACTCTCAGTGGCTCCAGTTCCATGCAGTAACTTTCTACACTGCAACAACCTGCTGAGATGGCTGAGCCCTTCAGGAAAATTGAAAGAACAGTCTTATACTTCCTGGCTGTTACTTTGCACCTGACTGATTCTACTAAATCTGGTGGAGGGACTGAGTTCAAAGAGCAAGAAGTGAAAAGCACAAGAATATATTTACAGTGTACCACTAAAGATAAAGATGCCAGAGGCAAGATAGCACTGATGCCACCCTGTAAGTATGACTGAGTCCCTATTTGGGATACTACAAAGTTCTTGTCACCCATGTCCCAGAGAGATGAAAACCTCTCATAACAATGAGCTGGGGCTATTAGTGCTTTTGGTAAAGACACCAGCAGGGAAATGAATTATTTAAGATGTATAACAATGTTGGCCCAAGAACAAACAGACATAAATCAACCATTACAACTAGAATTAGGACAATACACTGCAGCAGTGAGTTGAGAGCAAGAATCCAATCTATCTTTTTTAAGATGGAGCATGATCAATTACCAAAAGCACTGTATGTTTTTGCAAGCTGTTTTCTATGGTTACTGCGCTACCCTTGATTCATGTCAATATAAAGGAGATTAAGAATCAATGCCTGGATGCAATGCCTGGACAAACGGGCAGGTGCTACAATTTACTTTAATAGACATTGCTCCTTTTGATATCACATGTATTTCCATACAAAGACTAAGGTAACACTGGTGTGATAACATCACCCTCTTTAAGACACAAACAAAATTACCACTTTGAGCTAGAGAGGGATGAATGGAGCAAACTTAGTTCATGTTGATATTCTGAAGAATGCAAGAAATCTGTTAAGAGACTGCACAGATTAGGGTATATTGAATGCATTTTATGTGTAAACGAATACTGAAAATTAATTTCACATTGAGATTTTTCCTCTTTCGCTCAAAAGCCAAGTTGAGCATTTAGCCCACCAGCCAGTACTGATTCCACTCCCTCCACTGTACACTGCGGAGGGAGGGGAATACTGAGAGCATGAGACTCGTACTTCCCCAAACCAAAATTAAATTGCATGCCACATGGATGAGAGAGAGAAACTGTAGTGTAGATCTGGACTGATACACTGGTTGATGCCAAAGCAACAGACCTTAAGCAACCAGGCTTAAATTTTTGTCCAAACCAGGTCAGAGCATCATAGCTCAGTTGCTGTGTAAATACTACAGCTGCCATACAGACTGCAGTAGTTAGACTCAGGCACTTCAGAAGTCTTTATGCAGACTGCAGTACCAATAAAGAGAAGGCTCTAAGCAGCCTTCAATGCAAGTCAGCATTTCTCTTGCAGTTAACCTTCAAGTTAACCTTCAGAAATGGATGTCTGTTCTTTACAAACTAACTTTTGAAAGGTATCCTTGCAGAATTTATAACTGAAATTCCATCCCTAAAACTGGAATTAGTCACTGCAAATTCCACAATATTCAAGTACTTATATTATCTTGAGATTGCACGGCAGTGAGCTCCCACAGCAGCAATACAATATATCAAAGAGATCCATTTAAAAATGTCCAAGGCTACATAAAACAAAGCTACAAGAAACAGTTCATCTGCAGTCACTGGGCAATTTTACACAGAATTTTGCACAGAAAATAAATAAATCCACTGGATGAGAAGACTAGATCTCTGGCATTAAAAATACTTAAATTGTTGCCACGTAATAAAAAGACATTGTTGAAATAGGTAAGCTGAATACTTTTAAATGTAACCTGTATAAAGACTTAGTTGAATCGTAAAACTTAAAATTAATATTGCTTAAAACTACTTAGGAAAGAAAACAAACAGTTGTCATTACAGCTTCATGAATTCAGTGATAATGCTTTGCAGACTGCAGGATAGTAACCCTCTCTGATACAGCCTTTTGCATTTCTAAACACTGGCTCCAGTTAAACACAGCTGTGAAAGACTCCTTAACTTCCCCATCACATCTGCCAACCTTTCTTTAGTCAGCTCTGGTGGACATTTCTTTAACTTTGCTGATTCTTGATTGACTTTGGTTTCAGTACATATGATGATCAGGCCAGCAATCCTAAGGAAAACTATTAGCAAATGCATCTAAAAATGTGCTCATTCTTGAAAAGCCTAAACCAGTAAGGCGAGCCACCAGCAGATACAAATGACACACTGCAGATCCCAACTCCAACCTCTCCTGGTTAGGCAACACCATTTCCTCTACCACCACCTGTTAGAGACCACAGCCACTAACTTTACCTAAAGCGAGATACAATATACAAACTCAGAGAATACAGTATTTGAATGCACCAACCATCTACTAAATGTAAATACTACTTTTAACAAGGATAAAAAATGAAGGAAAAATTCTGTTCTCACAAACACCGTTTCACATTTACCCTGAATAGGTTATGATGTGACCGTATGTTGATGCCAGACACAGTATTCACCTTTCAGTCCTCAAAAGCCAAAGGCATAAAAAGGCTCAAATGAAACATTTTTCTGTTTGCAAAGGAAAAACAGGCCTCAGCTGGAAAAGAGGAAAGAGATTATTACCATTAAGTATGAGAAGGCCTTCAGATATGACAGTGACCTAGTCATATAGATATATATATATCTAGTAATTTGACCACTTCAGTGTTAGATGGAAGCAAGCAGTATTTCAGCCCTGCAGAGCATGCTGATAGCACACAAGCTTCAAATTTAGTTCTTTCACGTAGTTTGTCTGTGCTGGTATTATTAATAGGCACACTAAAATGGGAACTTCATCCTGGCTCAGCTTTGACTCATTGAATGGCCTTGGGCGTCACATAACCTCTGTCTCCAGTTCTCTATCTACATAATGTGTTTGTCTATTTAGTGACTTTACAGAATCACGGGGAAAACAAATGAGCCACTTCACAGAATTTTTAGATGGCAGAACACTGGCTTCCTGTATAATCTCCATGCATTTTTATAAAGCTTTCCCTGAATTTTAACATAAACCTGGCTTTTTCATCAAGGCAACCAAACTGTTTAAACAGAAGGAGGAACTATTTTAAACTTCCAAATTAAGTATCCTAAGATTAGTAACTTGTAGTATGAAAATGGAACCAGGGCTGCACAAAGCTTGGAGTCTCACAGTCCCAAATATCTTTATTCGATGATGCTTATAAAGATCTTCACTGTCCAGGGGAAAGGGAAGACAGAAGGAATCTTCGCTTCCCACCTTGAGATGAAATAACAGATAATGTGGACAGTATAATCTGCACTGTTCCTGGGCATACCAGATGGAAGAATCTGTCAAACACTCTCAGTTCGGAAACTGGCGGTGACAAGAGCTATATTATTTTGGAATCTGAACTGGCTCTGAGTGCAGGACAATCAGATTCATTTGACTGCACCAGAGGACGTAAATCCTCAGTGTAGCTGAGATGATTTGCCTAAACGTAATTGAGTTAGCTATAATCTTAGTTACATATTTTCCAATTTTCCACTAAAACTATTCAATTTTTTTTAGCCTTCTGTACATTGTGACTTTCTGCTCTGAGTTTGGTCCTCTCTGTCTTAGAAAAAGACCCCTTCCCCACAAGGAATGCCCTCAGAGGACTTTTAAGACATTGACGTGCAGTACTCAAATGTTCATTAATTTCTAATGTGAGCCTGAAGGAGATGCAAAAATAAATTATAGAGTCATCTGATACCAATTTAAAATGGAAAGATGGACAAAGCAAGCACAAAAATTGCCAAAAGTTGAGTAGTTCAACAGTGACGCCAGGAGATAATCTCCACGCTGCAGCTTTACAAAGCCCAGGCATTGGGCTAACCCCTGCTGCCTCCATGGGAACTGGGGACTGAACCTTGTCAAGGTGGTATTCTTTGGATGCTCACTCATCCACCATTTTCTTATTTTTTTCTTATGACTTGGTTTCCTCTTTAATTGCATTAGAGTCTAGATCCAAAAGGAACGGATGGCAAAGTAAAAGGATATTTGTAAGCATGGTGTACCTGAGACGTATGTTGAACAGTGGTACCTGTAATAACTGAGCTGTGAATTGTGGCCCAAATTTACGTCCTCTCAACTATGCCAACCTGCAGCATGGCTCTCGAGACAGCAGAGGGAATAGCCAATGCTGTTCCGTTTCTAACTGTGTCACTACAAAGCAGTGAGGAACAATAACGCATCACCCAAATAGGGTTGCATGTAGGTATGTATGAAAACATAACAGATGCCTGGAATTGGAAGTGCCTTGTCCATTCCAAAGAAAAAAAGAATTTAGAGCTCTGATCTAGCTCACAGCTTGTGTTCTCATGGAACTTGGCAGCAGAACAAGGGGAAAAAAAAAAAAAAACTCTAAAACTGAACTATTCACTAATAATTAAAAAAAAATATTATGACATAACTACAAATGTTATGATATATATAGTCTGACCATGCTATCAGAGGACAAAAGTTCAAATGAGGATGCAAAAAACCAAGATCTATATATTCCCAGTATATACTGGCACTATTCCTGTTGACTTCAGTGGGATATTTACTTGTTCACACCAGTTCTAATTTTGGGTTAGCATCTTTCTAATTATTACACCAATACACCATGAGTTACACCAGCCTAAAAACTACTTACTCTTAAATCTAAAGCAAGCTTCTCTCAGAAGCTGAGGGAAAGGCATATTTTCATATAAGTATTTGTATTTGGACAGAACTTTTAGATATACTGTTATTGAAGCAACTTACCAATATAAAGAGAAAACATTCTTAAAAAAAATCAAAATATAAAAGCCTCAGAGGCAGAGCAGCAAGAGCAGTTCATCTACATGACTATTTGATATCCAGATAACTGGAAAACAACTTGAAAGTTACTTAATGGCTGAGAAAAATAAAGTCTAACATAAAATTTGATGGCAATGGCTCCAAATGTGAGATGGAAATGGGCACAAATCCTTAGAAAAAAGAGACTGAAAGACAACGGGAAATACAGGTACATAGAGCCCCCCCTGCCGACAGGGGCACCGTAGAGTGCTGCACGTATACAGAGGAAAGGAGTTCCTCAAATAGAGAGTACTGAGGAAGGAACAGGCAGAGCCTTAGAGACATGTAATCTACTTGCTTTGTATAGCAACAATAACGAATGCAAACACGAAATTTGAATGAAATGTTTCTTCTTTCTGTTTTGCAGAAAATGAGATTTTGTTTCCATTGTGATGCAATCAAAAGCAAGTTTCAAAACTGCGAAATTTCCTGAGGAAGGGAAATTTTGAGTTGTGCTCTGCTAAATAGCCTTGTTAGTGTGAATTGCAATAAAAACCAAAAAGATACTCCACCCTACTGTGAGACAAACTGCAACAGCAACAAGGCTGGAGGATCAGTAGTAGCCCACAGCTAAACCAAAAGTATTGCAACAGCAAGTTCTTGATCCTGGAGGAACCACTTTGCCATAGGTAGGGCTATCTACCTGCTGTGATGAGAAAGCACATATTTAGATACTTTACTGCATTATCTGAGGGCTTTTGCCACAGGGCAGCTCTGTGAGGGAAAAAATGAAGACAGAACTGAAGCAGCCAAGTGGTCCATTATGTCTTCTCAGCAGACAAAGCAGTGAATCATTTATGATTAGCGTGATAAGCAAAACCACTAGTTTAGGAGCTTAGCTATAAATACATTTTTTGATGTGGTTATTGATTTACCATTTAATGATGGTTGGTTAAAAGATGAGGTTGCCCAAGATCTGCATCCATTACCATTAAGGGACAAGCGCTTAGGACTTGGGGATAATTGCTGTTTATTGACTTTGACATATTGCATACGTATTGTGGACATAATTCACTGACTCGATTAGGTCAGGGTGTATAGTTCAAAACTCTGTACGAATGTCAGACAAGCGAAATCCCTGAATCAGTGTTTTATATATTAAAATATATATAAAAAAAATACAAGTTATATAAAAGCATAGGACTGGAAGAGTACTTTGTGAACTGCTAGTTTAATTTTAATAATGATCAACAACATTTTCATCTGCTGTAACTATTGCTTCACATGGAAAAGAAAACGACTTGACTAGGCTCCATTGCCTAAATGGCACTGCAAGTTTCTGCCACTAGAGTGTGTCAAGGCATATGTGAAGACTAAACCTCTTCATACTCAGCATCATTGAATTCAAACTGCTACCATACACAGGACAAAGTTAAGCAGTATGAATGTACTATTTTTATCGTTTCCTGCTTGACTGCTAGAACTTGTCTTAAAGGTTATACTGTTGGGAAAAGGTCTCATCCCATTACTCTGCTTGTGCTGGACACAGGGATTTTGATATGAATACTGAATAACACAGGCGTCCAGAACCAGCCCAGCCAATTTTAAGATTCATTGCATTATGCCTATGTTTTCAGTTCAATGTCAATGAAATATCCCTTCCAGAATAAGGCTCTTACTTTGGAGCCATATAATAAATAACCCTGTTATTTTGTATTGAAAAGTTAGCCCAACCAGCCAATATAACTAAATCTGGTACTCTGTTTCTCTTGATGCTAGACATGTACAGTTGAACAGCTGCATGGAAAATTTGCAACAGACAAAAAGAAAACAACAAAAACAACAACAACAAAAAACACATACCTATGCACAAACTGAAAATCTGATGTTTTGCTGAGAATGTAGATGTTCTTCTGTATCTAAGTAAAGCAGTTTGAAGAGAATCTATAAAAGCCCCCCTCTTTTATAGTAGAAAAAAAATCAGAACAGTTAAAATTAGAAATGCGTAGGCATAAAGCATTGCCAGGATCAAACAGAATATGTCGAAATATACACATTTGGAAATGCTAAAAATCAGGTTCTGCCTCCATACTTTGCAGAATGAAGGCTTGGCCCCTTCTCCATCTGCAAAACTGCACCAACAGCACTCCCTTCTCTCTTTTTGCTCATTTTTTTCTCTTCAGATTGCAAACTTTTATTAGCTGTGTTGATCACACAGGCTACATCTCAGTAACAGTTTCTCAATATCCATAGTGCCTTCCTCTCGGTGAAGATTTTAGCTACTAGATCAGCCCTATGAAGTATTCTTTAAAATACATCAAACAGTAACAGCAAAACCCCATTGTATGAGTAGACAGGAATCTATGGGACAAGACGCAGATTTAGAGTCACATGCGTCTTCAAGTGGTTTTCTGACTGGAGACATGCAGCAGCAGTTTCATTCCCTATCTACTTCCCTTAGGAAAGGTCTCCTGAGCCTCCTGAGCCTTTCCTTTCCTGGAAACTATCTGCTTTCTGAGCTTCCAAAGGCCCACAGCATTGTGGTGACAATGATGACTGAGCAAAAGTCTTCCTAAAATCTGAAAGGATCCTTCCAAGTCAGCCATGCAGGGTCAATATTTAAAAACAAAACAAAACAAAAAAGTAGATGAACCCCTGATCTGAAGATTTAGACTTTGAATTGCCCAGATCAGCCTGAGAAAAAGGGGGAGTCTGACTGGGCATGTGGAGTTCTCATCCAGTGACTACCTGAAAATGGTGTTACATGCTGCATTTATTGGAAACGAGCTGGGGCTGACTAGGGAAGAAGGAAGGTGAAAGAGAAGAACAAGAACACAAAGCATAAGGGAAAGCTCTGTGACTGATAAGGTGACATTTACCCCGTGTGTGCTGAGCTGTGCAGCCTGATGAGTTCACAAGCCCTTGCACACCACAGCTTCATCCCAAAGAACAGGAGTCGAGCCCAGGCAGGGTAAGCCACAAGGCTCATGCTCTCACACATGGTCACACTTTCTCCTGGTGAGCAGAAGAGAGGAGCCGTGTCCTTACACCCTAACAGAGGTGTAAACAAACGACTTTTCACAAGTCACCTGAATATTATCAGGATAGTGTCTCCTTGGAACAATAAGTATTTTTTAAATTTATACTAATTTTGAAGTGGAAAATGGGAATTCAAAGATTAAAAGTTTCTTTTTATATGTGTTAAAAATTTTCCTCTAAAAACTTTAAATTTTTTTTTTTCTATTATTTCACTTGAATTTATTTTTCTAGTTCAACCCAATCTCAAAAATGGTCCCAGTGCTTTCAAAACTCTGTTTTGCTAGGAATTTAAAAACCATTGCAAATTTTTGTCCAGTTATTTTCCTAAATTCAAGCCATGTTTATAATCATGGGAAAGGAAATATTCAAGAGGCTTTCCAACCTTCCTGCCTCCTGCCACCATTTTCTAGGTGATGTTGCTTGCGTCCCTTCCCAGTGGCATCTCTGCCTTGCTATGGCGGGGCCCCTCATTAACCATTTTCTAGGACTGGAGTGTGAAGGCCAGAAAGGGAACTTACTGCTTTTACAAAGAGGGGAGAGCAGCCAGGAGAAGGTATTTAAATTATGTTCTGAGGCAGAACAAAGTTGATTTATGTCAGGGATTATTTTTATCTCTCCAGTCAAGTAGAAGCTATGCAGCGAGGTCTGCATGGGTGCAGACACGCAGCACGGTTTCATACCAGACAGACTCTGATGGCGTTTGAAAATAAAGCAAACTGGGCTGCAGGAGGACCTCTGCCCTGCCGCAGACCTTCACGCAGCTCTCCGCAGGGAAGTTTCCCAGGCCAGCCCCAGGAGGTGGCTCGGAGCTCAGGTAGGACCAGGTCTGCCCAGCTTGCACCGCCCAGGCAGCCACACGCTGCTTGCAAGTTGCCAGCGGAGAAGTTCCATGGAGGAAGAAGAGTGTCACATCAGGCTCCTGGATTTACCACACCACACCTGGCCTGGCTCAACAGAAAAATGGGGTGGACGTGCCATGTTCTTCATTCTCATACTAATGCTAAACACATCTGAGATCAGAATAGCTCAACTGTGAACGCCTGGGATCTTTCCCCTGCTTTTGAGGTTGGTTCAGACACAGGAAAGGATGCGTTCATCTGAAGCCCACCACCGTCAGCAGGAACCTTCCCATTGATTTAAAGAGTCTGCATCAAATCCTAACAGAGTACCTCTGCAGAATAACAAAAGGGGGAAATAAAAACAAAACAAGCAATCAAAGAAACAAACAAAAATCAAATAAACAAAACAGTGAAACTACCTCTGGAAGAGGAAAAAAAAAAATTTCCTCAAGATTTTTTTCATTGAAAAAAGACATCGTACTTACAAAGTGCTTAATATATAAAGGCGTGAACTACATTGCCTGAAAGGACATGACTTAATATTTTGCATTTAATTGTCAGGGGTAGAGGAGAAAAATCAGTAAAAAAATTGCTAGAATAAAAAAATAGAGGATATTCCCAAGCAGTATACTGAAATAAATAAATTATGTGGATTTTAAAATTCTCTTGCAGTATTTGAAATAGAAACATCGCAACACGTTTTCAGTGCTTGAAAGCCAGAACAAGTTCCTAATAAAATAACACAGAGCTACATTTTCCTGTACCACCAAGCATACAGGCAGTGACGTGCAAGCTCATAAATAAGAAATTTAAATGCATTTGTATGTTAATAAATGTAATGAGATATATGAAAATTAATCATCTGGTGAATACAGTTCATAAATTACAGAGAGTAAGGAACTAATTGGATTCTCCTCATCTTGTCTGTTGCCTATGAGCCACATATCGAAGGTTCCCTAGAACTGAGAAAAATAATACAGCTGGAAAAGGAAGGATTTCTATCCAGATGCAGTAGTTTGAACTTCATGGTGAGGAGCTTTGTATGCTTTCTCTTTTCAAATTTTGCAAGTAAAAATACCACTTATTTTACAAGACCTCCATCCTTTTGAACAAACACCATTCTGAATCAGTGAGGTATGTTACAAAAAAAGTTAATTATCAAAAGAGTAGCTAAAAGGAGCAGCTCTTACATTAACTATACACTTGAATGTCTTGGAGATTTCAGAGAGCACATCATCACAAGAGCTAAGATGTGATTTTACATTTAATCAACTGTAGAAATGCAACAGATATATGTATTTTCCTAATGAACCTATCTCTGAGTTCTTGGCGTCTTGAATCAGAGCAGCAAAGAGCACTAGGACACAAGATGGGGTAAAGCAAAAATAAAAAATGAAAAAGGTAACATTTCTATTCACGCTTCCTTTTAGATACATGCTATATACATATTACATTCACAAGATTTATTCCTTTCTTGGCATGGATTTTTATGGCAACATTACTTGTAAGTAGAACAGAAAGATCATAACATATTTTTTAGGTTTAACAAATACAAATAATGTTCTGCCTACTAAAATTCAAAGATTTCTTTGAGTCCTATGCTATATTTGCTTATCTTTTTCCCCATTATGAGAGGAATCACATATCATTCCTAGGAGATAATGAGATCTAATAAGAGTAGATGAAATTTGCACAGCAGTTTGCAAGAAACAGAACTATTTTTTAATCTCCACTTTACATAAACAAAGCTGATAATAGCAAACCTTCTGGAGAATGAATTATTATCAATTAGCCCTAATGTGGGTAGTGTATGCTATAGGAACATTTCAGTGGTAGACAAATGCAATTTGAGAGAGGTTTGTTCTCTAGCAGTAAAATAACAGGCTGAGGTCACTAAACAAACGTTTGAAATGCAGTGTATTATTACTATTTCAATCACTGCCAATTGCCTTTACTTACTCTAATTACTGTTTCATTAGATTTAGAACAAACATGTTTTGCTATATGCTGCAGGACAACATAGCACAAATTAAGGTGATTCAGATTGAGACTTGTCATATTGTAAGCACATTCTGAAGCCAAGTCTCTAAATCTAATATATATAATCCAAATACCACCACAATTGTACCTGTTTCCTGCAAAAAATAAAGTGAATCTTCTATGAATATTCTAAGTAATAATTTCTTTCTAACACTACTCCTTTCCTAATTTTCCAAAAGGTGTCTTTGTGAACACAGTTGTCAGATTTTATTAGAAGTAACTAATTAAGAGCTGTCTACAAGCTTCATGGAAGGGATTCCCTTTTTCACAGAAGGGAGATGCAATAGGCCACCCTGATTTACCCAAATATTGACAATCATAAATACACTGAAATATTAAATGATGTATAAGCAAGTAACTACCTTTCTGAAAGATGATAGATATTTTAGAATGGAAACATTGAAAGTTTCATCACAAATGAATTCATAATGCACTGGTTTTGAACAAAACCAAAACCCAGCAAACCACCAGACTTCTTACTTATCTTTTAAGGAAAAGAAATGTGTATGTAGGATAGTTAGCATGAATAGCTATTGTTATCTCCTTGGTCTTGGAAACTGTGAATGTATGAATACAACAGTTCACATACCCCTTCCTTCATACATAGCAGATAGAACAGGTTTCCTGCATTGTCCTCATGAGGCCTTTAAGACTTGAAACTCTGCATTAAGGCAATAACTGTAATCAAACCACATGCTTCAGTCAGTAATTCACAGGACTCAGGAAATAGTTTCCCTGATGCATGATTTCTTTTTATCTGTTGGGTTTAATTATGGGCATTTTTCTTTTTCATCTGAAGCATCTGCTCGGCCCTAGCTGTCTGTACCAGATAAAGTCAGAAGTTCAAACGAATACTGACAATAGACCTTTAAAATTAAAAGCAATGTAATTCAGCAATGTATAAATCATATTCCTCCACTGGCAGCTTTGCAACTGTTAAAGCACAGCTGGCAATTCTTGTTCCAGTACAGAAATAAATCATTCAATCTTCATTTAATGGTTTCTCAAATAATTCTACAAACTTTGTGTAGCCCAAACAGCTTTTCTGATCATTTTCCCTATTAGTAAAAGCTACATAAACAGTACTGGAAAAAAAAAAAAAAAAAAAAAAAAGTACTACTATGTTAGAGAATTCAGTTTTGGCTAATATATTTGTAGTCCTTGTGCGCCCTTTCATGACTCCACTGCAGGGCCCTAACACCACAATCCTCTGACCCTTGCCTCTGTGCATCCTTCCTACTCCGCAATTTTTGTGTTTACAGCCCCTTTTCTTAAGCACACAGCCTAGGTTGGTCACAGAGTCCACTCACCTCATGATGGACTGCAGCTTCAGGCCACTGCAGACCTCTGAGTGAAGTACAAATACGATCCCATTTGATATGGCTGCTTCACTTTGTGATGTAGGTATGACCACACAGTTCATGGTGACATAGCTGTGTTAGGGCTTGGGCTGCTGCTAGGGAGACAGGAACGTGAGAAAACATGGTAACATGGGCAATGTGACTTCAGTATCTATATGTGCACAAGGTCTTTCACACATTTCCTTACCTCTGGATGACATCAGTCATGTACACAGCATTACTTCCCTATTCCTTGGAAAAAAACAAAGAAAAAAAAAAGTTTTTTGACCTTTGGGGTCAAAATTCATACAGAAAACCCAAATCTTCTTTACTCCACCTTCAAAAAGACTATCAAGATGACATGTATGATTTGGCAGGCAAGAATCCTGCAACTCTTTAGTGTCCATGGCTCTTAAAACACCCTTCATTTAAACTATTTCTGATCCCTTTTCTGTTTATGCCCTTGGTAGAGGTAGTTCAAAGAAAGCACTTTCCTTATGCCCTTCTTTTCTGCAAGTTCTCTGTGTTATCCTCCGAATTCTTGTTCTCAGCATCTCTCACTTCCCTCTCTGCCTGGCAGACAAGGTAACCTTTAGGGACCCTTTTGCTCTTAGAGTCACCACAGGGCAAGGGTTACAATTCGTACAAGGGCTGTCTCCTGCCAGGCTGTCAGCAAAATGCTAATGTGGCGGCCTGGCAAGTATTTGAGAACATCACTTCTAGCAAAATAACTGTCCTGAGTAGTATTTGTCATATACACAGCTGCCTATCCCACAGAAAAAAAAAAAAAAGAGCCCTGCAAAATTCAAGTCTAATAAATTTTCAAACAAGATGCCCATAGGAACTTAGGACATGAGTACATGTCAGTAGCCATATGCACTGAAATCCTCTTCATACGCGTACCCAGTATAATGGTTTCATGCACCATATATCTAATCCATAGTCTCTGCTTCAGAAGGACCCGCTATAAATTTCAGAATTAATTCAAACATTAAACAGAATATAGGTCTTCATTACTTTGGTTAACGAGCAGTTAAAGAACATGGCAAATGACCAAATCATCAGCCTGCCATTCAGTTTCAGCTATATGCTGTGCTACCATTTCATTTCAGGTTCTTCAAAGCCCTGCAGCTGAACTACAGCCGGGTATTTAATGCAGAATTATATCTTTTGGGGGAATGTGTTATTTTTAAATGCCTAATAATTATGAATTCATTTGCCATTCTTTTTATAAGCAGGAGATCATAATGAACTCATCTGTTATTCATGTGAATGTCAAATGAGTTCCCACAGGAGTTTTATTCTAATTCACTATTAGTTAGTGGACTCATAAAATAAAACGCTATCCATTTTCCACTCTGAATATCTAACACTTGGTAATTGTTCATCAAAGGGCAAATGCAATATTTTTCTTTGATAACTTTCAGTTCTGATTTAACCAGGTAAAAAAAATGGGTTTAAAGTAAATGTACCTTCAGAAGCAGTTAAAAGTAGATTTGGTACACTGTGAATCTGTCATTTTAGACGCAGCGCGTGAGATCACGAGCTAGTATTTAAAAATGTAGATGTATTGTACTATAACCATACACTCTTGAACTATAGGCATTTAACATAAAAAGACAAGCTACATAATAAATCACACTCTACCCCAATATATAACGCCTAATGATAGCTCAATGAAAGGCACACTTTCAGTATTCATGAGATGATCACAACAATTTTCATGCATCTGTTCTATTGTGGTTAAAAATGCAGAGGTAGAATACTTACAGGTGACTGTGGGATTTGAATGTGATGACACTGGGCAGTGGGACTTTGACCTGTGAAAACAAATACAAACTTAGCAATAGAAAAACAGGGAGAAATCAGACTTTGATTATTTTTCAGAGTTAAATAGGTGTTTTTTTAAAGATTTTTTTTTCTAAGCCCCTATTTTAAAGTGAATGTTAGTTGTACAGACCTAGCCCATGAAGTAATACCCCTGAAATGTTTCAGCAACCGTCCCTTAGATCACTTCCTACACTAGACTTCCCCTCATTTTATTGCAGTATGTCACAATGACTCTTCCAATACATAAAAATGCTATAGAGAAATGTTAACCAAAATGAGTAAACTATTAGAAAGATGTATTTCAAATGGAATAGTAACAGCTGTAGAAGCCCAGTTTTAACTGAAACACTAGACAAGTATATTTCAACGTTGACATTAAAACTCACAGGCAGATGAGTGCTTTTTTTAAGCTGAATTAACATAAGGATAGGTTTGTAGTGTTAATGACTGTCTCAATCACTTCTGCACGGAAATGGTCATTTCCTCAAATCAAATGCTCAGTGCTTATACAAAAATAAGTTACCTCTGTGCAATCTCTGGCAGTCAGTAGGTGATTAGAATATGAAGCATGAAGAAACTGTTGAGAACAGGCACGCAAACCAAGTTTGGTGTGTTCATATGTGGGTATCCATATAGATACCGTTTTCCTTGAGACCAGAGGATAGCTCAAGAGACCTAGGAACAGACAAGTCGTTCATCAATTTACAGTGAGAACCTACAGGTTTAAAAGGCCTGGTGTAGAACTCATTGTTCTGTAACAATAAAATTCTATTGACTTCATTGGAGTAATTTGATTTGTACATATCTGAAAGGAGAACTGACATTTGCAATAGAAAGTACATCAGAAAATGTTACGTTGGAGAACGTGAATGCTGCGGAAAGGAAGCAACAAAATTATGAATAAGGCTGCAGTTCTGTGAGAGACTGGGTGCTACCAATTCTCAGATTAAACTTTATTCAGCAGCTTGAGGCTTACTAGTCTCCTCCAAAGCCATAAGGATGTAATAAAGAATTAATAGCTGGATGCAGTGCACGTGAGTTGTTTGGCTTTTGCTACTGCACTGAAAAAAAGAACAATCTGCAGGACTGAATACTGGAAAGCAGACAGGGTGAGGGTGAGAGGTGACTCCCAAGGCACCATAAGAACCAGCCTCATGGGGCTGCACTGACCAATTGCCAATGATGAAAGTGATGACTGCAATGAGAAAGGTTTTGCCGGAGCCTCGCTGGCTTTTTGCCACAAGAGTTAACATCTGCTACTAATTAGTGTTCTGTATGGATATCTAGGCTCTCTTAAGACAATGAATTTAGCGCTTTCTAGCAGTTAGAGCTTTATAGCACCAAAGTACCATTGCCTTTATGACAAACACTGGCATTTGTCAGTTTGAACCCAGCATACTGGGAACGTTTTTTTCTTTGCACAGAAAAAAATAAATGCACCAGCATGACAAAAATGGTGATTTTATAAAAACAGTCACAGAAAGGAGGATTGACATGATATTCAGCTTGACATGTACAGATCAGAAGCACTGGAAGACAGGAGGTTAAGAAATTTAGGCATTGTATATAAAGGCTGGTAATACATCTAGAGAAACAGGAAAAAATGACATTCAATAATCAGTATGTTACAATAATACTGTAGAAGGAAACACTTATGACTGACATGCATATTTTTTTTAAATGCAGTAGTCTAGTGCAGCTAATGAACATTCTCTTAAAACAATAGCTAAAAGATTTTGTGAGGCATGACTAGAATTGTCTGATATAAAGTGACTAGTGAAGCCCCATCTGGAACAGTGGAAGCAGCTCTTGATCATCTTAAGATCAACGAGTTCCTTTATAGAAGTGAGAATAGTAAAGGGCAAGCAGAAAGATTCACTGATTTTTGGTATTCACAAAGATTAAAGAAAAAAGTTCTTTAGTCTTTGGAGAACAGCATATCTCACTTCTCCGAAAGGCACAGAGAGCTGGCAGCTTCAATGCTATCTCAGCAGTGTAGAATACCAGAGCAAGGGAGCATGAACCTAAGCAAAGAACTTGCCATTAGAGGAATGTAGGTGAAATTCCTTCACACCAAAAGCTAGATAATACATGCAAAAAGATAGCAAAAGCAGCTGTCAGAGTAAATTAAAACACTTCACAAGAAAATTAAATAACATCTGAAAAGGAAGCTCAAGTAGTCTTAAATCAAAAGGGAGACCAAAATTAATGCTTGTTAGCTTCCTTACACAGGAGCATTTTCTGTCATCCGAATCAACTGACACTGTTAACAAATAATTAATGTTGCTAACATTCCCCTCTTTTCTGAAATTTCTGCTCCTTGCATTAACTGAGCTTTTATGTACGTTTCATTTCAGTGTTTTTAGATGAGATGCGAAATCAACTACTGACCACCCGGTTAGAGGTCTAGTACAACTCCTAGAAATGAACAGAAATGTAACTGTGATGTTCTGATCAGATATAATTCTCAGCAATTACATTCTATCCTCCTAAATTATTCAATTAGAAATGAATGATAACTTTCTATCCTTATACACCTCAGCTGCCGTGTCTGATTCGACTGTGGTGAGGTTTCAATAGCGGTGGCTGTATGACTGCATTGGGTAAACAGATACCCACGGATTGTTCTAAATTTACTGATTTTAAACTTTTACAACAAGCACTTTGCACTCTTCATAAAAGAGAAATGCTGTTAATCCATATGCTTGCTCTACAGCAGTGGAAAACATTTTGTGAAGGAGACTAACTACAAACAGCCATGTCAAAAAATATGTCCTAAGGCTTATTATTAATGTATCAGCTAGCATAAATCACTGAAGCTCCACTGACCTCAACGGAACCATGGTGAATTTCCAGTGAGAATACTGCTATGTAAGCTACATAGTCTTTTATCACTGTACAATGGAAAAATACATTTGAAGAGGATAGGACATTGCATTGACGTAGTATTGGAGGAAGAACGCAGCTTCACAAAATTAAGTGAAACGAATTCCATGGAAAAGCTGCTCCTAGTCTCACCTTATTGCAAGTGCTTTGATATTTAGGTTTTTAATTAAATTACTTTCTTGACTCCCTCGACACTTTTAACATTTAACATTTCTGTCTCTAGTTAGAGGACTGCCCAATCCTAGATATATAGAGAAATTACACTTGGAAATCTTTTTTTTGCAAGTCTATGCCCAGTTTTGTAGTGCAAGCTCCATGCACAGATGGTTTAACGGGACCAAACCCTAAATTTGCGTAAGAGTGCAAAATGCCTGTAAAACAATGTTAAGTTTAAAATAACACAGACTAGATTCACAGAGTGGTGATATTGTAACATAGCTCAAAATATGAAACAGGGCCAGGATTCCAGTAACACAACATGAGAGGACCTTTTGTCTGCTGGCTGGTATCACATCCTGAAATGAATTTTTGTACAAGATTTTTTAGGAGAGACTTCAATAGGGGCTTAATATATGGAACAATAGCAGGATATGGCCTCTAACTGGTAAGAACAATTACTGCAAGTTAACTTTATTGGATTTTGTGCACACTTTCTGGCCTAGATTCAGAGCTGCGTCTAATTTCTCATGGGCACAGCTGAGGCAGTGAGCCTACTGAAGAGCAGTGACTATTCTGTCTGCGCAGAATATACCAAGGAAAACTCATATGAGCCTCCAGAGTGTGATAGACCAGTTTGGGAATAATGTGAGAAAGCCAACCAGGCAAAACCACTTTCTTCCTAGCTACACTCATAATGCCTCGGAGGCTGCAGTGCAAGGGGAGAGTTGTCTAGACTGTCTCCACAATGGGTGGGAACTCCCCAGACCAAAGGAATTCTCAGAATGTAAATCTTCCAGTTTTATGGCAGACCCATCCAAAAAAAGATCATTATGATGGGAAGCTACAAAGATAGAATTTAACCTCTGAATTTTGGGGAATGTAAGTACAGACTCTTCTCTAGAATAATATCCTCCACAATAAAACTAACAACTTCACAGAGATTCTGACCATGTACGTCGCGCACTTTTTGGGAGTTCATTTTTACAGAACAAACTGTGGTATAATGTTTCCCTTAGTTCTAAGAAAGTGGAAAATGATATATTTGGAAAAGAGGACTTTCTTTCCATTTCCCTTTCTTTCATTCCCTAGTTCTGACTTTTCTACAATCTTAAGTATAAACTACTTTTCTTCACTTTCAAGGCTGTCCATCTACCTTCTCTCATTCATATCTTTCCTCCACTGGCCTTCATCACCTATTATTTAAAACTCAAAAGCCTCTAATTTCCGACAGTTTCCCCATAAATATGTGCAATGTCACATTGGGCTGCATTTTCTCATTTTTCCACAGCACTGTTTAAGCTGCTCAAGGTTTTTTTTCTCAGTTTTGTACAGTCCCCCCCCCAGAATAGACCCACACAGATTTTCGGGCAGCCCTCTGATATAGCGGACTGGAGAACTGATTTGGCTGAAATATAATCAAGGGAAAAGAATAATTGTTTTTCAGTTTCATCTTCTGCCTCACATCTGCCCAAACAGCTGCACGGACACAGCAGAATGGGTGGGACAGGAAAAAGAACAATCAGCTGAGGTAGAGCTGCTTAAACCAACATTACTACTACTGCAGAAATGCACAAAGAACCACAGCCTAAACGTGCTATTTTAAGTACCCTTTTAAATCTCTCACCTGTCACAGTGCCTATTAAAAGAATGGATACTAATAAGGCAAGGATTATATCAGTCCTGCTTACAGTGCAGCCCAGTTTTGGCTCATTGTTTCCTTGTTCTCGTTGTTCTTGACTAGTAATTAGGTTGTAAGATACTCACAACACAGATACTCTTTTGTACCAAAAGAGTATCAAAAGATACTCTTTTGGCCTGCTTGAGAGCTACCTGACTCCCACTACAGTCAGTGCAAATTTTACCTTGGATTCAGAAGGATCACACCCAGTAAGACACTGTTTCCCCCAGATACCAGCCAATCTGTTTGGATTTTTGTTTGTTTGTTTAAGAAGGGCAATCCTTCAGAGCAGGTTTGGATCACTGTGAAATACCTTTCTACAAGTAGTATTATATTTCTTATCACCGTGTCCATAACAGCACTTGACAAGAATTTTAATTGAAAACTAATTTAAATCTCTCACTTGTAACAAGAGACAATTTTAAAATCACTGGGACTTTAGAACATAAAGTGAGCAAGAGTGCTACACAGCTGGAGTCTGAAAGAAGAGCTACATCACACAGAAATTAAACTGATTTAATTGCACTACCATCCTAGACTCCACTCAGACTGTTAGGATTTTTTTATGCTGAATTCATTTAGTGAATTTGACTGCATACGAGGCACAGCACAGTCATCAACCAACAGGAGAAAATCTGCTAAAGTTGGCAAAATATAGAAACGCTCTATAAATGAAGAAACTGAACACATTTAGGGTTCCTTATAATAGGAAATGTAAAGGAACTCAAGCTTTACCTGAAGCCAAGGGGCCAATGAAACAGATGTTGCAGTTAACCAAAGCCATCTCATTCAAAGAATAAACTCTTATTCAAATATAAATGGAAATTTTCCACTGAGTTACAAAAATTGTTTTGTTAATCTACAGTTCTTTCCACTTCAAGATAATGACCAAAATATCATATGATACAGTTGTGTCTTCCTGATTCCACTAAGCAGTAGTTACCGCAGTTGTGTTCATATATTTGCTATTGTCTCAACAAAAGAGAAATTTGGTACGTATTACACTATGCTGAGGAAAAAATAGCACAACTGCTGGTAAGTTTGCAGGCAAATACAGAGAAGAGCATCTGCAGAAGTGGAGGAAGGAAGGTGTTCTTAATGAACGAGTACCGTATTTAATTTAGTCCTTCATTCAGGGAGCACTGCAATACGATATTTAATCAAGATCACTGTGCACTATTGGTACTGCTGATACTGCATGAGGATATCAGTCCTAGCTCTGAGACTTACCCGGAACCTCACAATTGCCTGTCCCAGTGGAGTGACTGATTTGTATTTCTATCCATATCATCAGCTTTTAATTTTTCTTATATTTTTTTTTGTGCATGTTAGTGCTAAAGACCACAGAGCAGTGAAAAACTTAGAAAAAGCCGGAATTCAATACCTGAAGAAACTCTTTTCTCAAAAGCAACAGAAGGTGTCACTGCTAACTGATTTTAAACAAATGAATCCCTCAAGTGGAAGACGCTGCCTTTGTTTTTAGTGAAAGTTGTTTCAGAGAGGGAAACTGGGTTCCACTCTCAAGTATTTACCTGCTCCAAACACAAACATTAAAATTTAAAATACGAAAGACTGCCTTACACCATCGAATTCTTCTCTTTTCTGTTTGCTATTATTCCCTGCAGCTGTTTCACCTCAGGCTATGATTCAAACAGAGAAGTTTCGGCCAGTATTTGGACAGAAGCCCTTGAAGGGCTTTTTAACCAAGTAGTATTAGAGCTCCAGTAACCATTGATTTCCTCCTCAAATCCATAATAACTAAATATCCAGACAGTATTAAGACCATGAGGATGCTGAAGAAACCCTTTACGACCCGAATCTCTGTAGTTTGCGCTTGCAAAACCTTTCTGTAGACCGCGTTTGCAACTAGATAATGACTTTGTGTCTCTCTAAACTTGCAATATTCAGAGAGTTTTAGCTGTACGAGGCAGCCCTCGCTCCCTTGCCTACCTTGATATGGCCGTGCTGCTGTTCTGTGGTACCAGCTGCTATATCCCATGCCAGAGCTAGCCCCATGACACCAGTGGTGTTCTTTTCAAAAACGTATATGTAGGTTGTTAAGTACTTTATGGCCACCGTGAAGTCTCTCAATAAATTCAGACATGTGAGGCTAATATAAAGTCCCCCCCCAGCAGCCTGCCCAGCTTAACTGGGGATGCCTCGAGCCCTGCGGAGCTCCGGCCTTTCCCTCGGGCCTTCCCCTCCCTCGAGGCTCGCCACGAGGCAGCCCGAGCTGCAGGCTCCGGGGCAGTGGAGCCGCCGCTTAGGGGGGTGCGAAGCAATCGCCCAAGCTGCGATGCAAAAACACGCTGTGTGTCTATATAAAATCTAACATCTCAGCCCTCAGAGGGCTGTGCATCCGATAGGTGCATCCCGGCACTCTCCGCAGGGCTCCCCGCCTGCCCGCCCCCTCCCTTCTGCTCCCCAGCCGAAGGCAGCTCAGGTCACTTCAATTATTGAGCAGGGCTCGGAGCCGGCTCGGGGGCTGCGCGGGGGCATTTCCACCTCATTCTGCCAGCACCGGGGCGGAGCCGCTCCGCTGCCCTGACAGAAGGAGGGGGGGGGGGAAGGCGGCTCGGCCCGAGGAGGGGAGGGGGGAAGGCGGCCGGCCGGCTGGCTCGCTCTAACGCCGCTCTCTCTGTCTCTCTGTCTCTCCCTCCTCCTCCTCCTCCTCCTCCCCGCTGCAGGCGGAGCGGGCCCGGCAGGAGGCGGAGCGGGCCGCCGCACGTCCCCCGGCCGCTCGGCCGGCCCCCCCGCCATGGGTCGGAAGCGCTGCGTGGGGGGAGACGGCTCCAAGATGGCGGCGGGCTGCTGCGGGGTGAAGAAGCAGAAACTCTCCAGCTCCCCTCCGTCGGGCGCCGCCGGCCCGGGGAGCGGCGGCGGCGGCTCCCACTGCGGCGGGGCGGCGGCGGGCGGCGAGCCGGGGGCGCTGCCCCCGCCGGGGGGTCCCCGCCTCAACGGCCTCGGGGGGCTGGCGGGGGGCGCCGCCGGCTGCGCCCTGGCCCCGCCGCTGCCGCCCAGCTGCGGCGGGGGCGCCGCCGGCCTCTCCCCGCCGGCCGCCGCCGCCTCGCTGCTCTCCTCCTCCCCCGGCGCCGGCTCCGGCGGGCCCGGCTGCAGGAAGATGGTGGTGTCGGCCGAGATGTGCTGCTTCTGCTTCGACGTGCTCTACTGTCACCTCTACGGCTACCAGCCCCCGCGGAGCCCCCGCTTCACCAACGACCCCTAGTGAGTATCGCCCGGCCCCGCGCCGCTCCCGGCCCCCGCCTGGCCTCGCTTGGCCCCGCTCGGCCCGCGGGCGCCCCCGCCGGGCTTCGTCCTTGCCCCCGCCGCTGCCCCGAGGGCTGCTCCGGCTCCGTGCCCTGCCCGGCTCCCCGCCGGGCTCCGCTTCACGGGGAGGCTCCCGGCTCCGCGCGGGGTCCGCCGGCGGCTGTGGGGCTGCTCGGGGTCAGCCCGCGCCGAGCCCCTGCCTTGCGCTGTGCCCTGCGGAGGGGCCCGTGGGCGATGCGCTGAAGCCCCGGGGCCGTCTCCCGCACCGAAGCTCCAAAGTTTTGCAGCGATCGCGCCGAGCACCTGTTACTGCCGCCCTCCTTTGCCTCCCGAGCGTGTGCGAGCTGCCGCCGAGGGCCTGCTGTGTGCCGGTCCCCGGCTGCTCCCGTTTGGGGTTGGTGCAGAGCCTCACAGCCTCCTGCCTCTGTAGGGCCCCCAGGAGCACCTGCCGGTGCCGGGGGACAGACGGACAGACAGACAGACAGACAGACGTGCTGCCGCAGGTGCAGCTCAGACACTTCAGGGAGAAACTTCTGCCCGGCAGGAAGTTGCTTCCTCGCGGCTGGGATGAGTTACCCCGCTCCGAGGCTGTGTGAGCACAAAGCCAGCCTTAGGGGTGCTTTGAAGCCGCTTCCACCCCTTCGCTGTGCTTTAACACGGGATGGAGCTCGTGGGGCGAGCTCCAGCTGAGGCTCGGCAGAGTTGATCCACACCAGTGCATGCCAGTGCTTCGTCTGCGGTACGGCGTGGCTCTCGGGGTCTCAGTAGCACCCGTTCTTTGTGGGTACTTAGTGGAAACGTTTTCTGTGTGTCCTCTGCCCACACACACCCTCGCTGGTGTAAAGGGTTATCGTGTGGTCCATGTTTCATTAATGAGATGTAGCGCATACTTCCCGGTGTTAAAATTCTGTCATGTGTTAATGATCTTGTTTGGAGTCCTTGCTGTTCTACCATCCAGGATCTATACGTCTCTTGCATACTGTCAGCTGCTGTCATGACAACCCGGCTCAGAGGATTCCTACTTAACCTGCCACCCCAGCAAGTCCTCCCCATATTCTCTTCGTACCTCCCATGCGATTACACCAGAGCACCAGTAATGAGAGGAGGGCAGAGAGACTCCACCGTGAGTTTCTTTACCCAGGTCTTTTGTAAATCCACGTCCGTCTTGAAGAAACCAATTTTTTAGGTACTGCTGCGCTGTCCTGTATCTGTTCTCCACCCCAGACCACTGTTGGTTACCGCATCACCTTTGTGCCAGTTCACTCCTTGCTAGTGCAAGAGAGTGAGCTGAATTCTGCCCATGTTTCTCTGTGACAACGTTACCTTGCTGCTGTGGTGTGTTTTTTTTTTTTTTAACCATGGTGTTTTGCTGAAGATTCTCCTGTTACTGTCCCTGTTTTATTAATGGAGGAAACTGAGGCAGAGGTGAAGAGTTAATCACAGAAATGTTTTCCTGCAAGCACTTGGATTCCTCTTGGTAGCTAACAGATCACTTCACCTTTCTTCTCCCACTTCTTACTTTAAAAAGGACATAATAACAAATTAAGTAAAATTTGTATTTTTCTGAAATTCATGTGTGTGCATATGCATTCTTGAGATTTCGTTTGCTGACCTGGTTTAAAAAGTTGCTGTGTCAATGGACTTACAAAAATGGCACTGCCGTTAGCATCACTGATACCGTTTGTGCATGTTCCCATGCTCACGCCAGCACGCACAGTTGTACTGTGTATCAGACTGGAAGAATGATCTAATTATCATTTTATTTTTTTCCCCGGTTGGTTTTCAGAGATTGGTTCCCTCTGGATCGTTGTGTGGCTTCACAAACACTTGTGCCTGCACAAGTGTGAGGTGGGAATAAGCAGACAGATGGCAGAACTGCTGCTTTCAGCAGCCTTGTGAGCTGATTATGTTTGTGCAGTTGGGGAAGCAACTTTGAAAAAGTTGCTCAGTATTACATGTAAAATTCTAGGTCAGTGAATAATTTGCTCCTGCCAAATGTTCAGAGGCAGCGTGACTTGTAGCAGTCAAAAGATTTGCGTGCGGTCTTATCAATAGCCAGGTAGCTCACAAAGGTGTGATGTTGTCTTTGAAGCTGAGCTTCTTCCCGCGTGGCAAAAAAGCTGAATGGGAACCGGCATTTCTCAGTGAATGTATGTCGCAGCTTTCTGTCAGGAATCCTTCTGGAAGTTTTGTCTGTAGACCACAATAACTGGTCTAAGAGTAGTAGCCTACAATAAAAGTCAGCAATTGAACAGAAATGCTGTTTTGAGCTCTGTTAATTACAGGGAGGATGAACGACGTGTGAGCAGGTATCCTCACACAAGTGTGACTCATTTCTTGCAGGTCTTTGAACAATGAAACTGGGCAAGATCAAAGAAAAGCAGGTGACTGAATCACTTGGGCTGGGGGTTCTGATGTATTGTCTTCTGAACAAAAACTGTGTGCGGTGCCTCTGGATTTTTGTAACTTTTGGCTGCTGAGCTGAGGACCACAGCACAGCCTGAAAGGCAGGGATTTTGGAGCAGTTAGTAGGAATGAGACAAAATGCCAGTTTTTGAAAGGGCACAGATTTTGGACTTCAGCACAGCCCAGACACGGATTAAATAACTGTCATTTTCCTATCTCTGAGTGTAATTCCTAAAGCACAGGATATGGGGTGCTGGTGGAAGGTATTGCTAGGGAGCTGTTGGGCTGGAGGCAGTAAGTCATGGGGTCAAAAGAAGAGAGTGGGAAGACGCTGAATCTGTCCAGTGGTGCCTTGGTGAAAACAGACTTGGCAAATCTTCCTTCTTCTCTTGCAGTCTTCCACTGATCTTTCACCATTTTCCTCTATCTCTGTCATAATTGAACAGCTTTCTTTGACCTGTAATGTCACCTCACATTGAGTTGCCCTCTAAAACAGTCCCTCCCTCCTTCTCAGGACATGCTCTGCAAGGCATGTCCTTTCCTCTTGCAGTGCAGCGGCTCTCAGCCTACAGGAGTGGATGGAAGGTAAAAATGGTCCTGGAGGTATGGAAGATGATACAGAGTTTGAAAACCATTGCCCCAGACAAAACTTTTCACTTATACAAAATGTCAATCAGCCATTGTTTGTTCTTGAAACTCAGCTTGATGTGTAGAGTTATGGAACACTGCAATTATTTAAAGGTGGTTTTTCGCTATAGGGGTTTAGAAGTGTCAATCAAAATACATTGTGAGGGGATGCAGAAACTGTCAAAACACTTTACCCTGTGCATTTAGGGAGAAGGAAAACTGAATAGTCCTTTTTTTTCCACGTTTCATATCTTTCTAACAAATAACTCTCGTGTCTTTATTTCCTTTCTGGTTTGGTTTTGTGCAACGCACCCTATTCCTCCGTGATCAGTGCAAACAGTACCACGTCCTGCCTTCCCTTGTGGAAAAGGGCAGCACACCAGTGGGGAAGGACTCAGGATTTGTGCTGCTCGCTACAGTTCTTCTAGTAGGAAGGTGCTCGAGTGGAAACCTAAACCGAAGTGTGTGCCAGGTTGGTGTGACAGGGTGGGAAGGGTAGGTGCACAAAGAGGAGTTTAGCTGAAGCTGTGCGGTGGGGCATGAGGTTCTTTTTTCCCTTAAAGATTCTGAAATCTCTGCTTGCTGCATAGATTTCCTTTAACGCACAGAAATCACCCTGCTGAGATCCTGGTTCAGCACACTGTTTGCCTCATCTTCGCAGCTCTTCAGCTTGCCTATTTCCCGTTAATGCCAGCTTCTTTCTAGGGAAAATGTGTGTCAGTCCACCAGGTTAACTGTTGTGCCAGATGTTTGTGTCTTGCAGTCCCTTCCCGAAAGTCTCCTGGGAACAGCCTGCTAGTTAATGGGATTATTTTGGTGCTGAGCACCCTTACTTGGCACAATTTGTTCTGCCCGTGTTGGCTGGTACATGATAACCAAAAGCAAGGTTTTGCACCCAGAATGGCTGGTGCTGCCCGTGCCCTGCCTTCCTGTGCTGCTGAGGAGCTCTTGAGAAGGATGTTTACCACACGTGCCTCGGTGATGGCTTGCTCACATCCTCTTCATCTTGCAGGGGGGACTGTGACACAGGCAGTGAACGGTGTGAGGCTGCCAGCCCCGTGCACGTGCCAAGGCTCCAGCCGCCAGCAGAAGCATTGCTGGCAACCACGTTCTTTGCCACCTGAGTAATCTGCCTGGCTTCATCTGGGATCAAAGGCCTCTGCTTTAAAACAAATCTTGGGCAATATCCAGTCTTGGTCCAAAGAGGTGGCTGGGAAACGGACCAGTTCTTTTCTTCCTTGGTGCCGTGCAGTACTCTGCAGCAACCTTGGCTGCAGGGCTGGGGTACAGATACACCATGGTGTCAGTGTGCTTGGCCTTCTTATTTCCGTGTGTTTTCAGGTCTAGGATCTGTCAGTTTACATCTTCTAGAAGGGTATGGGGTAGTGCTACTACGTCACCTTGATTCTGTGTTAGTGAAGTGTGGAGATGGTTAAATTCAGTGCAGTTTAAAGACGTGGAGCTAGCTTGTCTCGTGCCCACCAGTTTTCACGCTTCCCAAGAAAGTTGTGATTCTGCTCAGAGTAAGTGTAAATTGACCCTGTAAGAAAGAAATGGTTCCAGGGTTTGTTACCGGCTATCCGATGTTTTGCCTTTGTGGGTGTCTTAATATTGTGTTAACACCAGTGTTGGTGATTTGTTAGCAATTTACATTGGAATAATTTAAAACATTGGAATAGTTTAAAATCTTCCTGTGCAGTTCCAAAGCTGAATTTTCTGAAATGCTAAACTACTGTCTGATGCTTTCCGCTAAGGTGCTGAGGAAACACAAGGCTTCTCTGCAGATGTGTGCATATGCTTACACGTGTAAATAAAAATGTCTTGAAAGTTCATAGGATTACTGGCTTTTCTTGATTTCTGGTTTCTTCAATGGAGTCTCACTTTTAGTGAGTTTTAGTCTTTACAACTTCAGGCTCCAACTTTAAATTTAACAATGTGCTGGACTCCTTGCTCGTGTCAGTATGTTTCTTTACAACCGTTTTTGTAAAACTCCCTGGAAACTTAGCAAATTTCAGTTACAGGTTTCAGAGTATGGTCTTTAAATAAATAAATAAATAAAACCTTTCTCTGCAGTCCCTACTCGGAGTTCAGCTGTACCTCCTGACATTAGTATTGTTGATGTCCGAAGTCAGAAATTTTGTTGTTACTCTACAGTACTTGAGTGGCAGTGGAAACTTACTTGTGTGGCAGTCTCAGTGCAGTAATTTGTATTTGTTGTCACACTCGGTAACATTACACAACAGCTATAATGATTGCTTGGTCACAGCTAAAGATCAACACCAGACATAAAACAAAACCCATAGCGTTGAGGAACGCGGACAGGGAAGTGCTGTTTGGTGTCTGTGTGTCTGTCTGACTTCATTCTGTTTTTATGTATGTGTCACGGTTTCGTACAAGCTTCAGCATCTTCTGACTTAACACTGTCTTTGCTGTTGAGTGTTAAACGCTGGAGTATGAAGGATTGAGTGGTTCATTCAAAGTGGCATCCTGTGGTGGAAGTTTTTTAAGTACTGTGCAGCAGAAAATGTATTTTGGCTGGCATGAGCAGTGCTCAGCAGGGAATTCCCAGCGTATTTTAAAGCAGGACTGGTGACCGCAGTTTGGTACAGCAGAGGAGGAAAACAGAGCTGTACAGCTTCAGAAAACTTGCCTTAACCAGTAAGCTCCTCTTCTGGTCTGATTGGTGAACAGAGCAAATACTGTTCTGATAAACTCCAAATGAAGTTAAATGGACTTTGAGGGCCTTTTGCTTCATAAACTCATTTTAGTGAACTGTTCGTATGTTTCTATTAGTACAAGAGATCACTTCACAGATGGCCTGAAGAAAGGGCCCTGGTTTTCCTTCTTCAGATACACACAACCACCACAGAGTTACCATAAAGGCTCCGATTCACTGCAATGCTAGTTTGGTAGAAATTGTTTGATCCCTACACCTTGTAGGGTAAGAAGTCAGCAGCCACTTCTCCCTGTGCCATCAATCTGGTCGTTCATTTTTATTGCCTCTTTTGTTTTAGTTGCAATCAAATCTTTAGTCACCTTTCCTTTTACTCTACCTTCTATTGAAGATATAAAGATTTCTGGGCATTTTGCAAATCCAGTTCTTGACATTATTTTTGACGTTCTACATGTCTATTCCTATTTAACCTGTCTGCCTGTGAGAAATGCATTGGGTTCCAATTTGACTGACTTCACGTGTACATCTCTAGCATCCTTTGCGATAAATTACTGAGTATTTAATAACTTAAGAATGAAAATAATTATTTTTGAGTTACTGAAAGACCGTAGAGCTTTGCCTTTGTCAGTTCACTTAGGGTACAGACCTAGGCTGTGACCAGGCAATGAATGAAGTATGTTTGCTTTACCTAGCCCGTAGTTCTTGGATCTCTTGAAACTCATGCCACGATTAAAGGAGCAAGCTCAATAGCTATTTTACATTAAGCACTTGTTTACAGGTAACTGCTGGTTTTCTGTAGCATCAAATTATTGTCTTCAGAAGTAAAGTGCTTGTATGCTAACACAGAAGTTGTTCGAGCCGTATACTGGTGGTTGCTGTGGTAAGAGCTTCTTTGAAAGGTGCAAATTATTTAAAACTAATAGTAGACTTCCCAGAGTTTGGCCAACACAGAAACTGTTGCTAGGCTGGAGGCCAAAACAAGTCCAGTCAGGCCCTGACCCTCATTAGCAAAGCATTATGAGAATGCTTGACCTTTTTTTATGATGTTTGTGCTCCTAGGGAGCAGGGTATTATATTAGTACTCGGTTTAGCATTGCAAAGTTTGCATCTAAATAACGAGCTGGGGCAGCTCTGCTGCAGTCAATTCATGAGTTCTCACAAGCAAGTCCTTAAAAACAAAGCGTGTTGGGGAGTGCAGTGTCCATAAAATGGAGTGCAGCTGTTGAAGTTAGCCGTAGTGCTGTCTTCAGAGAGCATACAGCTAATCATTTGAACTTGGATCGATAAACGATGCAGATATCCTTACTGCTAGTGCTGTGCTTTAGAGTGACTGCCCAAAAGCTATGGTGTCGTTCAGCCCAGCTCTGTGGGCAAAAGTAGGTATCTTTGCAGAGCTACTTGTGTGACCTTCTAAAAAGCCATTCATTTTCATAACTGGGACCTTGGCAAATGGGATTAGTGTGAAGAGCTTCGCTTGTTCAGTAGGACACCCTCCTCCTCCTTCGGCTGTAGGCGTTTATCCTGTAGGGTGTTTGCTGCAGTTGTCATGTCTTTGTGCCTGCTCTCCCCCTTCTTGTATTCCAGGCTGCATGTACACTTCTCTGCCTTACGGGATTTGGCTTCGTTCTTGTGATCTGACTGGCCTTCGGTAGCTTCCTGGAAGACATGGCTTGCGGGATGTGGATGCTCATTTGCCATGCTGAGTACTTGCAGCCAAAGTAATTAAAGTGCTGATTTCTTGAGAATGGCATCTCACAGAATGTGGGACAGCTCTGCTGACTCGTGGCGAGGCCGCCAGGGCAGCAGCAGTGTAGAAGGGTGTATGTCTTCCCAAGACACTTGTACCTTTCTGTGCTGTAGGGAGCTAGTTCTCACGTTTCTTGGTGCTTTTAAAAAAAATTGCTGTATGCCCTTCTTCCTGTTAGCTTGAATTCTGGGGCATTGTTAGCAAGGTCCTGCTTAGGGCCATGGTGTTTGTAGTCATAGGAGTCATAACCATACTCCTGCTGTTTATCCCTTGCCTCTCTGCCAGCAAAGATATCTCCTCTGCAGGCTTCTCTGGCACATGATGGGTTCTAGATCTGAAACGCCACCTGCTTTGCTTGATAGTACTTGGTGAGCATGTTTGAAACAGAAGAGGAAAGAGGATCATTGTCATAACCCCCTTCTAATCAGCATCAGAATTACTTCTGCTTCAACCTTGCCGTAGAATTGCATCACTTGCCTTGCTTCCCGCTTGGCATTCTGCACCGAGATAAGAGTTGTGCGGATGAAGCTCTAGAGTTTGTGAGCTTTAGGTGTGTTAGGAAAGGTGAGAAAAGCATTTGTTGCTCCACTGCTGGGCAGCTCTTCAGGCCAGCAAAGTAAATCTGGCTGCTTCCAGCCCCTTTGCCAGGTGGCTACAAGAATGGAAGGATCGGGTGCCCCACCGTTCCCATACCCAGTTCGTGAGCAGAAGAAGTTCAGCTGCCAGTAAGTGACAAGTTGCAAGGCAGCTCTTCTGTATAGATAAAGGTGTTAAAACACTGACTTTTGGGGAAGATTACGTTAGGCAGAAGTTCCTTGTAAGCTTTAGAAGGGAAAAAAATGTTTTCTAGTCCTCAGAACTTAATTTTGACTGCAGCATTAAGCAGCCAATGAATGCCAGTCAGCAAAACCTTGCACCAGCTGCCTGCAAGCAGACTTTCTGCGGTGAGAAGGTTGCAGGCTGGGGAGGTGGTTGAAAAAAACATAGGAAGGGTGTGGTTGTAGTGAGGGAAGAAGCCCTCTCCATAGGCAGCTATGGTGCCAGAAGAAGGTGTGTAGTTGTACATGATGCATCCCCTAGGCATGGGCAGCCACTGGCTCAGATGAAAAACTGGAAGCTGAGCGATAAAGGGAAATTTTTTCAGTACAGCGTTGTACAAGCAATTATCCAAACTCTGGAGAACAAAATGGAAATGTAGTATTAAAACTAATCACTATTAAATGCTGAGCAAATGTGGAGTTGTAGCGATTAGCTCTCCTCTTCGTTAAGAAGTAGGAGTCTGATTCTGGCTCTGGTTCAGTTCAACTGGAACTGAAAAGTAAGCAGACCCAGAAAAGACAGGTGGCAAAAATTTCATTTGGGATGTTCACCACCATAATGTCTGAGTTCTTGTAAAGTATTGGGAGAGAAATTGAAAGAAAGTAAGGATTAGCGCTGTTCATTTGGAAGAAACCCTGGATAAAAACAAGTATTAAAAATAAAGGGTTGTGAAGAAGAAACAGAATGTAAATTACCTTTCTCTTATTTCACAGAAAAAAAGATTCAAGTGAGACAAATATTCCCATGTATGCTTACCATTGTGGTTCTTTTTAACCTTAGGGATAAATTATTGCAGCTTGCCATGTTTGGACTATATTTTAATATAGAAATCAGAGCCCATACAAAAAGTTGTTCCCAGTAGTGCTTCTTTTGGGGAGAATATGAAATCTGTTATCTGCTGCCAGTGGCTTTTTTTTTTTAATTTTGGACGATTTCAAGGCGTTAAGTTTTTCACATACGTAATATAAATAGCTTGGAATAACCTACTTGAAGACTGCCTACTACCATATACCATTCTGCTAATTTAAGTGGGTTTTCTTTTTTGAATGTGTCAGAGATGCTCAGCAGCAGCTGACTCCTATTTGTCATAAGCTGAAAGTAGTAGTGTAGTTACACTAGACAGAATTGATGAACATATAAGGTGCTGAACAGTCTGCTGCTACGTGTTTTATGGTTGGAAATTAGAAATTTGTCCCTGCTGAATAAATGGGCTATTCCAAAATGCTTCCTTAGTATGATTTCTTTAAATTTTGTAGCCTGAGACTGCTGTAACGCAGAACTTAAATTATGGAGGCTATAGACTTGGTTATTTCTGAAGCTTTCATTGAAACTTCGTGAAATTTTGTCTCAGTTGGGAAGAAGAAAAAGTGGTGGTGTTTTTGTTTTTTTTCCCCCAAGGAAAGTTGCTAAGCCATTCAAAAATGCATAGCCAAGGTTTTATTATATTCTTAAATGTTTATCATCCATTTAGAAGTCCATACACTAAAAGTGGAGATGCCTGATATTTGCTCATCCTCAGAGTGGCAGTCATCTAAATGTAATGATTACAGAAATCCAAAGTTTAGGCAACATAAACATCATGTACTTCCTTAGTTGTCCTTTATGTGGAACGTTTAATGGAAATTGCTCTGGAGGAGAAAACCAGAGCAGTCCATAGTGGTCTCTGAAATCTTGGCGCTGAAGTTTAGGTCTTTGGAGATGCCTAAATTTTCTTGGAAGAAGCCGTTGCAGAGAGATCAGGAATCTTCAGATGGTTCCAGAGATAAAGCCTCTATTTGATTTTAAGGAACTGGGTTAGTCTAAAAAGAAAGAGGTAGTATTACATAACAGCATGGATTGGCCATTTGACCCTTCAGCGTGACAGTGTTTTGCAGGTTCTGCCCAGCTTCTGTGTGCAAGTTATTAGAGGAGGCAAGAGTGACTTGAAGCATAAAGCACTGCAGTGAGGTTTGGAAGAAGTTTTTGTTCCTGACGAGGTCATTATGGTGGACAAACCCGCATGAGACCCTCAGTCTCTCTACCATATGATCTTACCAATAAAAGTAAGGCACCTCAATCTGCTTTTCTTTGTTAAGTTAGTAGCAAGGACCACAGAAATTAATTATTATTGTTGGAATTGTTCTTTCCCAGAAAGGCATGCCAGAAAACTCTCCAGACTCAGCTCATGGTATTTTTGCCTAAATTGGCAACTTGAAGAACTTGGAAGCATATGCTTTTTTTTTTTTTTTTTTTTTTTTTTTTTTTTTTTGTACTGTTATCCATTATATCTGAAGTGAATCATAGTTGTATTTGTTAGCTTGAATCCCTCAAAGGCCATTGTTGCTTCTCAGCTAAATGACAGAATTTTCAATGAATTTTTTTTCCAGGATAGTTCCCTCCGTTTGGGTATTCTTAGTCACAGTATTCTCCTTTGTATTTTTAGACTACTGTTCAGCAAATCCGTTCTCTGAGAACATCTTAGACGGTTTAAAGTCTGCCAGCAAATTTGAAGACAAGACCTTCCAAAAATTGTATTACATAATTGCTTTTGCTCTAGACATCCTATTTGTCCACAAAAACACGGTTTTCATGGGACTAGGACATTTTAGCACTGAGAGAGGGACAGGTTTACCCATTCACGGCCCTGTTAGAGCCAGTAAACTGCAGTTCTGTAGTGAAACAAGATCCATTGGTTTACTAATATTGAAGAATGGAGATGAGCAGAAAGAGGAGGTAAGGTGGTTGAGGAAGCTATGAGTAGTGTCCATATTATGCTACTTCTCCAAATGTTTTTCTAACCTTCAGTAATTTGCAACTTGGCATGTCTTGAGCCACAAGTAATGTCTGTTTCCCCTGCTAAGCAATGGGTATAATGAAGTTTTAACGAAGCAAAGTCGTAAGGCAGATCCGAGTTCTACGCAGGAATGCTTGAAAGACTTGAGACTCCTAGAAATGAGATGAAATCAGTATTGTATAGGGCAGCTTCAGGTACTTCAGGTGTAATTAAACAAACAAACAGACTGTGTAAGCTACAAGTTTGTGTCTCTCCTTACTGATTTTCAGGTGTTACCAGTTGACTGCCAGTTGTCTCTTAGTCATTATTGTGTTACACATATGTAAAGGACAAGTGGCTATTTTGAAGAGAAATTATCAGTAAAACCAGAAGGGTATTAAGTACGTTTGTACTAGAGAGGGGTTGAGATCTTAATTGAAAACCTTTATGGTTCTGCTGCCCTTGAGAGAGAGAGAGAGAGAGAGACGTTTACTGGTTGCAGAGCAGGGCAGCCTGGGTGCCAGGAAGAAATGTGAGATCAGCTTGCAAAGGAAGAGGAAAAGAGCTAGGTGGCTTTAGAGGATCAGAGCAATGGCTGAGAGGCACAAAACTTGATTGATTGGGGGTGTGTATCTGTGCTATTGTGTGTGCATATATATTTGTGTCTATATAGTAAGAGAAAGACAAAGGGACACAAATTACCTGTTTGGATTAGATGCCAGTACTGACAGAAGAACAAAAGGATATAAAATGACTGAATACATTTACATTTAGGGTGTAAGGTTTCTACTTGCTGAAACAGTATGGCTTTGTAGTAACCTTTTAATAGGATTAGTAGAGGCAAGAAATTCAAGTAGTTTTAGAGATATCTTGATCACTTTATGATAAACATCTGATGAGTTGCCTTTGGTGGTGAGATCAATAGTTTAAAAGATCCTTCATCCTCTCTGTTGAGTCGGATTTGTTTTTTAGGTATCCGTGTGGGTTTTCCTTGTGATCCCCCTGTGCAAGGGCACTGACAAGGGCAATAATCCTGGTTCCCTAGCAGCTTCTGCTTTTGTAATATGTTCTAAATTGAGAAGTCTTCTGGCAATGTTTTTTCCTTTCTTGAAAACATTGGTTTTGCCACTGAAGGTCTATTGTGGCAACAAGCATCTCCTCCATATCATATTAGTGTCACTTTATTTCTGTGTCAAAATTTCCTTTTATTATTTTTATATTGACATAGCAGAAGTTAATAAATCGCTCACTCTTGTACAGACATACTCAAGAAGGTTGCTGACCATAGTTAGTTATGATCACCGACATTTCTGACTTAGCTTCTAAGTCAGTTTTGTTCTGTTTAAGTAAAGAGTGTTATAAGAGAATAATAATGATAGATCAAGTTCAATATCTTATCTTTGAGGACTCTTAGGTGACCTTGTTATGAGTGGCTTCCAATAGAAGGTGAAAAAATTGTTATTTTTGAGAACATCAATTGTTTCAGTGTGAGTTTGTAGATGGTTGGAGTTGGCTCTCTGACCTGTTTAGGTCTAGCAGGATTACTAACGTAGCAAGTAAATCTTGTTTTCTAGCAAGCTGTTTAGCTTTGGCACAGCAACATTTACTGTCCTTTCCACTGTGCTTTTGGCTTGAGTGAGATTTATATCTTTGTAGAGGTAGAGACAAATGCAGACAAATGGTGGTCAATAACAGCTCTGTGGAGGTAATGAATTTGGAGAATGTTACGTGTGTAAATAATTTTTCACTGAATTGGAACTGAACCGTAATTCAGTAATGGGTTATGTTGAATGCGGATATTGCTTTTCTGAACAGAGTGTCTCTGCTCTTAATAAGAAGGATCCCCAAAAGAAAACAAAAAAGAATGACAATTCAAATAGCAAACAGTATGTAAGCAGACTCCTTTTTTTAAATAGTAGTACTGGAGACTTTACTAGTTGACCTGAGCCAACTAACAAAATGGGGCTTGATTTGCACAGCAGTTCATGACAAAAAAAAAAAAAAAAGCCATTTAGGAGAGGTTCTCAGGGATTAATGAGGAGATGAAGCTACAGGCTCACCCTGACTTGTCTGGGAAAGCTGGGGCTTCCAAGTTTACTTGGAGATGTTGGAAGACTTCAAATTGATAGGTTTTAAACTTGTGGTATGTGAACCTCTCCAAAGCTGTTTTTTTTTTTTTTTTTTTTTTTTTTTTTTTTTTTTTTTTGTTGTTGTTGTTTTATCTTGCTTTTTAATGAAAGCTGGTAAATGATGGTCGCTTCCATAGCTGATAATGTTTTACTGTTTACCCATGTTTTTAAATGATTGTTCGGTTTTCCTTCATGCCAGCATCCCAGGTTTCTTCCATCAGCTGAAATACGGCCCCTGTTGCTTGTGTTTTGGGCTTGGATGCAGTTGAGGGACTGGTAACCTGTCAGGAGCTAAAACTGGAAATGATGGTCAAGGGAGGGAGGAGTTGGGTCTTGCACCATGCAGTAAACTAACTGCTGACAGAGTAGTGATTTTTGTTCCTGAAACATACCTGCTGTGAGAGAGGTGGAATGTGCCACCTCTCTGTGGCATAGGATGTGGGCAGAGCTCAGTGCTTGATGGAGTGGATGTTGTACCAGTACCAGTAGCTGAGCCACTGGAGTATGTAAGCCCCTGTTTTGGTTTCCAGTAGGACTTCCTGATTGCATAAAAAAAAAAAAAAACTACTTGCTGCCAGGTTTGGTGAGTAATAATTGCATTCTGGAGTCTGGTCTCAGAGTGGGACAGCAGTAGAATTCTTCCACTTGAGAAGAGGCGAAAATAGAAGGCCTGGAACCTTGGGTCAATGTGCTGAGAAATCCAAGAAAGACCCACTTAGACCTCTCTTTTCAAGGAATTTATAGCTGTTCTTTCATAATCCTTTAAAAGCCATCTACTGTTATAAGTGTTTTGATTTTTTGAAAATAAATAGGCAGTAGAGGTGGTTGAATCTCTCACCTTCTGGTATAAAGGTTCATCATCAATGCTTTGGCCTTTAGAAAATTCATTGACTAACCAGTGCACAGATTTAATGACAACAAAATAATGTTGCCCTTTAGGTCAGTGGCTTAATTCACAGCTGTTTTTTTTTCCAGTTGATTCCCAGCATAATGATTGAGTTACGGTTGTGTGGGATCCTCTCACGGAAAGGGAGCTGTAGGGGTCCCTTTGGTAGTATGCCAAATAGCTATCTTTAACAAAACCAGTGATTTTATGCTATATATTTTTCTGACAGTATTGTAACATACAGTATTTTCAGAGAACTCCAGTACTACTTTTGAAAGGCTGTATGTATTTTGCTGGTGCACAATGTAGTAATGGTTTTGTGATTGCTTCAGAAACATAGTGTGATTTGCAAAGTTAATGTGGAAATGTAGTTAGTTCTTTGTTTTCGTGAAGTGGGATCTAGTGGAGAAAAACATAATGTGAACCTGCAGGTTTTAATGCAGCTAAATGAAAATGCATCCTGGTTATTTTTCAATGTTTCCAGGCTGATGGGATGCTTTTTGAAATTCAGTTTTGACATTTGAAGGGATCTTACTGAAGATGTTCTGTATGTAGTTATGAAATAGTGATTGTATCTCATGTACTTGAGGGGATATTTCATTATAGAAGTACTTAAGCTTTGCTGTGAAGATACTGGGGTCTCTCTCTTTGAGGTCTTCCAGAATTATTGTTTGCTTTAGTATTGTTGAATAGCTTTCTTATGCAGTGTACTGTATCTGGCAAGTCACCTGAGTAACACGATATAATCGGACTGTAGTTTCATAATCTTTTAAAGCCAGTATATGATGGAGTTGCTGCTGAAAGAAGGGATCAGACTTCCCTTATGTACCAAATGTATTGCAAGCACAATTAATGGTGCGCCTGGTTTGCTGGATCAGGTAACTAACAGGAGTTAAACTCAACTTTTGGATAAAACTGCACGTCCATGGCAAACAAAAGATGTTCGTGTGCCCCACGCCCTCACTTCTTCTACTTTCATTGATCACTGCGTGCTTGCAGTGCTGTTTCTGCTTGATAAGTCAGCAGTAGATACTGCTGCCTTTTGTTAGGCTGTGTTTTTTTTTTTTTTGCTGAGTTGTAAGACTTTTTGCTGAGCCTTTTAGCATGGTAAATGCCAGAGCGGGCTTAAGGGATTGGGTCTTCCCATGGAGGGGATAGGACCCTTGCAGCCAGTCATTATATTGATTTTAGGCTGCCAAGAACTGCAGCTTAAGTTGCTTTAACCTGGATTTGTTTTCTGCTCTGAGAACACAACTACTGTTCTCTTGCTTGAGATGAGCAGCTTGCTATTGTCTATGGCAGCATTAAGGTATCAGTGGAGAGGAATATTTGTGATTCTCATTTTTTGTTTACATTGTTTTTTTTGGACTCCTCTGATTTTTCCAGCTTTGGGCAACATCAGCAGGTAGATTGGTGCCTGTGAGTACATCCAGAAGCTATGGAGGAAGAAGCAATCACATATGACAAACTTTCTTTTGTGTATCTGCAGTTGGTGGCGTTGCTGGTTTTTTGCTTTACATCTGACTCCCTAGTCATCAGAACAAAGCTTGCAAGCTCAGATATAAGGCTAAATGAGGTTATGTTTTTTTATTTTTTGTTTCCTGGGTTCATCTGAGTCCATCACGGTGCTCTTAAGCACGTGGTTGCAAACAGTGGAATATATAGCAAACCTGCGTGTTGTCATTTTAAAATGGTGACGTTTGCCAGGAGCCTGCATTGTGTAGCAGGGGAATGTGTCGCCTGTCGCAGAGAGCCTTGGGCCCCTTTTGGGTGGCTGGAGACTACGTTTTACAAGTTCTTAGCAGGTAGTCCAGATTGGACCCCTTCCATAAAACTTGAGTGTTCAACTCAGTATCCAGTGGATCCCCTAGAGGAATGCAGGAATTCGGAGTGATACAGAAGCTGGTATCAGCTGGGAGGGAGAGCTGTGGTCTTGCTAGGATTCTCATTTACAGAAGCTGTGCATGCTCTTTCCCAATGGACTGTGTATGTCTCTGCATAGTGATCTGATCCTTTATCACTTACCAGGGATAGAAATCACGTTTGCTTTTCTCCAGTGCTTGTCTCTTGTGGGCAGTGGCATTGCGATGGCAACCCGTGGCCCAGCAGTTCTGCAGTTTCAGGTCTGGAACTTCTCTGTAAACATCTGGCCCAGGTGGGTGATGTCTAAGTGGTCTGGTCAGCATAATGCCTCCTCTGTATTTAGTTCAGACTGATCTATATGCTACAAAAATGCGTGTAGAAGTCTCCCCAGTTGCTTCACCAGTAAAGACCAGTACCGGGTGTTCAGTGAGCTCCTCTGCATCATCCCTGTATCCGTTTTGCACCTTTTCTCTCCACAAGAGCCCACTGTTTTTTCTAGCTGCTTTCCTGCTTTCGAGATAGTGAACTTAAGTTGCAAGGTGCTAACCAAACATTTTTCATTCTTTTTCCTGTTTACTTTTGACCTACTACGTGTTTTATGATCTCTTCTGTTCTCATTAGGCAAGCTTTCTGTTTTTAAAAGCATTCTGTCTGAGATGCTCTCCTTAACTTCCCTATGGAGCCACACAGGTGTGGGATTTTCTTGCTGGGGTTGAAGTATTTTGACTGCTTTGTTTTCTCTTCTAACTGTGGTGAATGTTTTACCTGCTCTTTTAATCCAGTGGTGAATGTTTTACTTGAACTTTTAATACAGTATGTTGTGTGCTTTGGATTTTCTTGGGAGGTGCTTTTTTGTCTTTGACAGCCTCCAAGCTGTTGCAATCTTTTTGCTTTCTGGATTGCTCCTTTTCAGGTTTTTCTTTGTTTTGAGGGGGAGTGGGTTGGGAGGATTACTAATTGCTTTTTTTTTTTTTTTTTTTACACTGTTCCTTTTCTTGAAAATGAATATCCATGTTCCTATTTTTTGTTTGTTTTGCCTACTGTATTCAACTTCAGTATTGAAATACGATTGTACTGCAGGTACAGTTACAGAGCAGCTTTTCTATCCATGTTCTTTACTTAGGTCCTGTGTACCACTCAAAACTGAACCATTACTTAATACTAATAAAATACAACCCCTAGTTTTCATTCAGATGAGGCACAGAGCCCTCTTTATACTAGGAAATGTCAATTGCCCATCATTATTACCGGTCCTAAATTTGCAACTATCTAATCTCTGTGAACTGTTGCGCAGTTGATGGGACATCTTCATTATTTGATTATGGACTTGTAGTACAAGAATGACATTGTTTTTCTCTTCTCCTGTAATGCTTTATGCCATTAAACACGTATGTGTTTCACATTCCTCACCTGCACGTTGTCCTTCCTTCCTGTTGGAGTTGCTGAGTGCCTGGTAGCTTCTCAGTGTTGTACCGTCTCGATTTGTCCTCCCTCCACCCAGCCTTGGAGGTGCCTGTTACATTGAGGGTGTCAGGCGAGGCCAAGCATTTGGTCTTCCTGTGTGTTACTTGGGAAGTACCTGGCAGTGGAGTGGAAGTGCTCATGAGTTCCCAAACTCTTATTAGCATGTCAGTCAGGGTGACTCTGTATGAGTAATGTACGTGCTTAACAAGTTCTTCCTGTTCCCATCATGCCTAAATCCTTTCTCTTTGTATCACTGACTTCCTATTTTGGCTTCTTTCTCAGGCCTTGCATGTGGTCTGACAGCATTTCAGAAAATACCACAATGAAAATCCTGTTTATTGGTCTTCTGCCTGACCTGAGCTTTCTCTCCAAAGCATCCATAATGTGCTTCCTTACACAGTGGACCCCGTGCACTACTGTTTCCTTTGCTGAATCACTAAGTAGTCAGTGCAGATGCCCTGTGAAGTTTCTACCTTTGCATCTGACAGGCAGCATGCCAGCTGATGGTCAGATGCCACAGGCACAGCTAGCTGTGTGTCTAGTCGAGTCATCCAATACCCTAGCCTACTTCTTCTTAGCCTTTAAGCCTGTCTGCTGCAAGGACGATCCCTGGTTCAACAGGACACAGCAATATCAGCTGGAGGGTAGACTGCTTCTAAGAGATTAGCTCTGAGCCAACCTCTGACCACATGAGATGGCAAAATCCATGATAAGGCATGAAGCAGAAAACAAGTAGGCGATGTTGAAAGCACTCTTTTCAGTGGCATTGCTAGTTACAGACTGTAAAAGTGCAGTGAGGTTCATATAAAGTAGTGTCTTTTTTACTGTTTAGATTTGTTCTTTTGTCATAAAAGCATAACCCTAGTCAGTCTTGAGATACAAAAAGTGCATTTTTTGAGTGAAATTTGCTGTATTATGGACAGCGTCTCCGTATCTGTGTGAACTTGTAAAAGAACAGATGGCCCCAGTGAGGATCTGTTCATCCCTGTCTCCCAGGGTTGGCTGGTGACAGGTACTTCTGGAAGGTACAAGACCAGGGGAAACCTGTACAAATGCTGCTGTATCCAGCTCAAGGGTTACCTAACCAGAGCTAGTGTCTTCATGTTTGTTTGTAGTCTAATTGTATTGCCAGTGATACCACATAGTAACGCAGTGTGATACTTGCTCAGAAAATGGTGTGCCTGTTACCTCTTAGAGTAACTAAGGCTGTGTGCTAAGAAGTGAGATCTGTTAGGTATGTTGGCTCTGTGGATTGCTGCATCTTTGTGTCACTAACTTTAGTTTATCCCTCTTCCACAGGGACCTGGTCATTTGGCCTGTCACTATCACACTTCTCAGCTGCCTAAACACTAAGTGCTTTTTCTCTTGAGGGGTTTAACTGGTTGGAGTGGTTATATTACATTATGAGCAGCTTTGTTATGTCTTGCACCTTGCTGCTTTGCCTAATCTGCTAAACCAGCAATGTGTCTGAAAGTTCCTCTGCTTTTTCTAGCAATATCATCTAGTTTAATAAAAGTATATTTAAAAAAAAAAACTTATTTCTGTTCCTTTTTTTTTTTTTAGGTTGTACTGCATATGTTTCTTCTTGTGGGGTGCAGATGTCAGCAGTCATCATCCTCACTCGTTTTCACTGCTTTAGCCTCTTCTTTCTTGTGCTGGTGTCCCTGTGCGTGCTTCTGCACAATGAAACAGAGCAGAGAAATGAACTTGGTCTAAGTTAATATGCCAAAAAGAAGATAGATAGATACGTTTTTAACCAGATCAGTTCCCCAGTCACAAATATTTGTTCCAGAACAAGAAAGGAGGCTATGTGTCGGGATAGAAACATTGGGTGAAGCTGCTCTTTCTTAGGCAGTAGCTCTGAACTTCACTGTTACTCAACCATCTATGCAGTCATTTCTGATTTTAGGGGTGGAAAGACATTGCGAGATCATCTAGTTCATCTCAGGACTATCTCTGTACCGTACACCTGTGCTGAGTAACAGATGTCTGTCTTGCTGGCATTAAAACCACCCAATCTCCTGAGCAGCCATTACTTTCAACCCAGGGAGAACTCTGGTTTTGAATTATCTTTGTTGTTAGCAAGTCTTTTCTGTGAGGAAAATATGAATGCCATCAGACTCTAGCAGTGTATGTAGTCTGCTTTTGAACCACTCTCTCGTTGGTTAAATTCCCTGGTGAAGCTCAATGCAACCAGTGCATTGATTTGATGGTAATTCTTGTGACCATGATTAATTTGTTCCAGCTGTAGAGTTAGTGAAGTCTGAATTAGAGGGCAAATTCAAAATCTGCTGAGGCTTGTTTTTAGCTTGCCTTATGAGCTTCCTAAAACTGGTACCAAAATAACCTAATGTTTACTATATCTTCAAAATCACATATTTTAAAAATGTTCAAGTGTGCTCTGTTTTAGCTTCTTATTGTGTGGTTCCTAGTGTTTGAAGTCTCCTGCAAGCTACTATTGCACGGTGGACCTCTAGGTACAAATAAATTTTCTCATTTATTTTAACATGAACAAGGATCAATGACCTTTAAATGAATAGTTTTGAATGTTTGGCAGAATCGCAATTTGTCCTTTCATCTGACACCTTAGAGTATCTGTTTTGTAACATACTAGTGCTATAAAAAATCCTGTGGGGTTCCAGTTTTTTCTTAGGTTTCTTTAAATATTTCTCGTTCCTTTGAACCAAGTTCTGCTTAAGCAGAAGAGTTCTGTGCATAAGCTTCTCTTTTCAGAGGCTTGGCATATGATCAGCTATTGGCATAATTTTTTTGTTCAGCTCTTTCTGCTTGTGTCTGTAGGTGTTCGTATGTGTCAATGAGCATCGTGCATCTGGCAAATAATGGAAAGCATTTGAAAGGTCCAAATGGATACCATTATGAATGTATATCTAGTGCTTTTGTGCGTGTGAAGTGTGTGAATTATTAACGAAGTTCTTTTCTGTAACAAGTTGCATATGTTTCTGCCTGCTTCTGCTCATTCATGCAATATTTTGAAAGAACAGCGTGTCTCACGGTTAGCTGAAGTGCACTAAAACACAAGTTATGAATCATCTCTTGTAGGAGAATCCCAGTTCTATCTCTAATACAATTTTGTGTAAGGGTTTAGTAATTACCATTCCTGGTTTTCATCTGATGACATGACTAACTGCTTCGGGAATATTACAGCAGAAATAAAAATAGAAAAAACAGCATCCCAGTCGCTAATGGTCACTGGCAGTTTGGATGAAACTGTCAAGTAATCAGAAGGAAAAATCAGTAGCTTTGTGGGCAATCAGAACAGACTTTATTTTAAGGTAGTACATACGGACTCTAAAGGTGGGAGCTCTGTTTTAAGCTGCTGTCTGAAATCTGCACAAAACAATACTCTTGGGCACTTGATCTGTAATTCACATGCGGTGACTACCTGTGAGCATGCTGGGAATGGTCTCTGGATCCACCTGCTCTCTTGTAAGACTGGAAATGATGAAGTGGAGCTAAACTTCCAGACTTCTAATGCCCAGAGGATGCTGCTTCTCTAACTTTCAAAACAGATCTGAAGTTTGAATCATACTGCTAATAACAGAAGGCGAAACGTATGCTAGCACCTCACAGCTAATGTTTGTTGTGTCATTTCTAGTGACGTGGAAAGAAAGAATCTAGGAGCTGAAGGTATTCTTATCCAATGCATTTAGCATTGTCTTCACAGTTCTTTACAGGGAAGTAGTCCTGGGGGACTTACGCAACTTTCCAAGACGTTTTGAATATGGTGTTCTTAAGGCATTGGGTTTGGCATATATTTGACTTAGTGGAATTTTAGGAAAAGATTTTGCTGAACCTTTTGAAAGGTTTCATTGGGGAAAAATAACTGACAATTTGAAGGAAAGTGCTTCAGTGGAATGATCTCAATTCCAGTTTGTAAGTAGAATGATCATAAACTCTATGTAAGATCTCTTGTGGTACTGTAATTGTTTCGATTTTGACTTGCAGAACTGCCAATTATGTGTTTTAGGATGGCTGCTGCATTCTTTAAAGAGTTTCACGCTAACATTAATATCTCTACTTCAGGATTCTTGCTCCGCCTCGATAGTAAAACGCATAGTATCGCTGGGAGGAGGTTAATTTGAACACTTGTTAATTTGTTAACTTATCTGTCAGCCTGAGAGTTTTGAGGTGCAAAGTCATTTTTAGATATGGGAGCAGCATATCATTTTAAGTTGCTCAGTTTCTTTGAAAACTGGGTGGGGAAGTGACTGAGACCTATCCACATGGAAACACCTGAAATATAGCCAAAGTTGTTTCGATGCAAACTGTGTATTGAATTAAATGCAGCATTTTCCTGGTTTGCCTCTCTGCATCTACAAATTGTTTTCTGGGTATGAGAAAGGTAGGAATAGCCAAGGAGAAAATACTGGCTTTGCTATAATAGTTTTTGTGAATTGAAGTGTAAGAAACCTGTAGTTTCAGTGTATAATACAAAGTTAGTTTGAGTTCATTAAAGGAAGTATAATGTATGACTAATAATACAAAGCAAAGGAAGCAGAATTATACTTCTTGGGAATATTTAAATGTGCCCCATAGAAAGCCATAATCAGGTGAGTGCAGACTCTGAAGTAATAACTTTTTAATAATTTGTAATGACACTGAATTGATTTATTAACTTCATAGTTACAAAGTCTGATTTTTCTGCTCTGGTTCATAATTGTGCAATTGGGGGAAAAAACTTGCTTAAGTAGGTCAGAGCATAAATGTGAACAGTTTTATAAAGTAAACATACATATTGTTATATAATTGTATTAAATGTTACAAATTACAGTGTCTTAATAGCCTATAATACGTTGACACTTATTGGTCTCTGTAGACTCCAGAGCAAGAGTTTATCTGGAGGTGCACCCCTTGCTGGGGGTGTGTTGAATAAGCATGTGCACGCTCCTGAAAGGCTAAGCAGCACTTTGATAAGAGGAGCTACGTTTTCATGTTGGTGTTCTAAAACTCAAAACCCACCATTTCGTAATGTCAGTAACTTATACTGAGGTTTTGGGACCGCTCTGAGTGCTCCAAATGTTTTAATCAAAATGCGTGTTCCAGGATCTCTGAGAGCAAACAGGGAGCCATTTAGAGAGAAGGGCCCCATCCCCAACAGACTTGTAACGGGCACGTGGCATGCAGTACCTCCAGTGTTACTTCATTTCCTCTTCCTCCTCATCAAAAGCTGGTCACCAGCTAGGAGACAGGCTTAAGTATGAAAAGATGGTGGGAGGCAGGAAGGACCAAAAAGCCAAAGGAGATAAAAGTTGGGGGGGGAAGTAACAAAAGCACAAAAGATGCTCTGAATATGGAAATGTAGAAACCAGCCCAATGGGCAGAATGACTTTTAAAGCCTAATGAGTTCAGAGTCTGATGGAGAGAGAAGTAAACACTTGAACTATCAGTTCCCAAATAAGCCATTGGTTTTTAAACTTGCATACACCAATGTTACTTGGCATTGAGGATATGTGAGTGCAACTGCTTCCTGTAAGGAGCTACGTAAAAATGAGCTGCTGTGGCTTCTGTGTCAGTGCTGCTCTTCTCATCACCTTTTCCTTGAGCGGTGCCAACAGTGGACATTGCTGCTGGATTTCTCTAGTGTTCGTTGAATAAATTCTGGCTTGGGTCGCTTAGTTCTGTTATTCCTGTACCTTCTGCCATCTCGAACTGTATGAGGCCGGTGCTGGTCTGAGGGCTGCTATGTGGTTATGGCCCTGTTAAGAAACATGGTACAGTGAGCAATTCCTGTGGTAGTGCTTCGTAAGAGCTGGAATCAACTAGGCCGAATGCTAAGCTATCCTATCCGCTCTCATGCGTGGTGCTGTGCCGCTCAGATAAGCACGCTTGTCTGGAAGCAGCTCAGGGATGCGTCCCCTGAAGCCGCATTGCTCCCTCTGGATCTGTTCGGGGAGGCTTGTAGGCACCTTGCATAGAAAGGGTGTGTAAAGCAGTGTGCCTTTGGGGGAAGAAGGGGGCAAAATTCATTGTCTAGTGACTTATGTTGTTAAAATGGAGATAACTTTTCTGCTTGTTTCTGAGGTTCAATGTGTTCAGCCTGCTGGTCTGAGCTTGCATAGGATTAGCAGAAGTTCACAAGACAGAAGGCAAACGCTACGAGGCAGAGGTAAATGTGGAGGAGCAGGGATTGTGGTGTGGGTGATCACAAAGTACTGTGATAACACCCTGCTGAGGAGCCTTGGCATCGCAGTCGCTGTGTTTTAGAGAGGATGTAAACCCTTGTCCCATTCTGGTAGTTCCTTTTTATTTCCATAACTTCTGTTATTTAGGGCTCACTGACTTGTTCTGCTCAGTATTCAGAGGAAGATTCCTTCACTGCTATTCCTTCTCTTCCACAGTCTTCCAGAGGAAGGAGGAATTTTTGGTTTTATTTTTCCCTGATTTTTTTCTCCTGATGTCTACTCTGAAGTCATGTTCTCCTCCCCTTTTTTTTTTTTTTGTGTGGGTGACAGCTTTGTGCCACTGTTCTTCATCATTGCAAAGACTATTTGAAATTGGAAATGACTAATGGTTTCCCTGTTGCACGCGTGATTCTGACAAGAAATAGTAAACACGAGGGCTGTGTTAACACTGTTGCTAAGATCAGCAGCCAGGGTGCTGGAATAACCTTGTGATGTTGCATTGGCTAATACTTGGGTCATATTTGGAAAGCTGTCTACACAGCTGTATGGGCTAGAGCTGTTTCGAAGGTTTGATGTTTAAAAACAGAGCAGAAGAACCCACTGTGCTGTATTGGGAGCACAGGCCCCGAACCGTGTGCTTTCTAAGGGCAAGGAAGTTTCTCTTCTCTTGTCCTAACTGCATAAGGTGTTGTAAGTTACATTTCATCCTAATGTTTTGGAAATACAGATGGCTTTAGTGGCTGAAGGACAGCCTTGAGGGATTGGTGTTCTGGAGATACCCAGTGCTAGGTGACTTAATTTAACTTGATGATTTAGCAACTATCCAGATGTATAAACTTTAGGTTTGCTAATGGAGTTGTAAAACTGCTTGATGGATCTGGGAGTTGATGGTGGTAGAAAGCTGCAGCTGGAACATTGTTGAAGCAGTGTAATTTGAAGCAGTATGAGCTGATAAACCGGTATATCCTTCTGGTTAGCCTGTGCGTGCTTGGCTGTATGTTAGTGCAAACACCATGACAAATCAGTCCCTCATACAGACTCGATTTATGCGCAGTCTGGTTTGTCATTATGGAAATTTGGGGAAGAAACATTCCATTTAGAGGAAAATTCACAGGTCTTACCCTAAAAACAGATGTATAGACTTGAAGATGCATCAGTAACCCTAGGCAACGCAGCGAGCAATCAGATGGGTGACCTGCATGGAAGGTGCCATCCCCAGGAATTTCCAGGAGCTCCGTGGCCTGGAGCTGCTGCAGCATAAGTGAGCAGTTTTTGGCACCCTTACAGTGCTGAAAAACATCTCTGTCTTGAATACAATGATTTTTAAATTTGTTTGCTGAAAATGCAATTATATGGTGCTGCAAATAATTATGTTTAGTTTCAAATACACTTTCAGGCTCTAGGACAGAGGTGCATAAACCTGGCTTTGTTCTGAGCCGTTCTTCTCTGCCTGCATAGAACCTAACATTTGCTGCTGTTTTTGTTTCTCTGGAACTGCAAATCTTCAAATCTTTTTTTAGCAGTACTAAATAAGCCTGCATAATCAACTTGTGTGATTTCTTAGCAGTTCTGGATTTTGTTACATATAAATATTTATTTTAGTAAAGTGAACAGAGAACTTAAAAACATGTCATAGAAACTCGATTCATTTTATGAAGTTGGTGGATTGTCTTATGGGAGCTGGAGGGAAAAGGTGTAGAAGACTTACTCTGTCATTGTGTAGTAGTTGTCTGATGGAGAGTTGTCCATTTGGGCATACCTCAATGTTCTCCATGCCTCCCTACCCCGTAAGTTGTTACTTGTACATTTTCTTTTCTGGAGTGCTGCCCATATTGCTTCAATTTGTATGATGGTAGCATACAAAAACAACAGCACAGTTCGTTCAGCTGAATGAACAAATGTATCACCTGATCGTGTATGTGAATTTCTATCAATCTTTTTCTATTTTTAATTTAAGTTGGTGAAATCATTTCAATTTTAATAAGCTGAATGCAACTTTAATTATGGTTTTGTAGGTTCACTTTAGAAAATGACGTGCTATTAAGCACTCCTCTTTATTTTTAACCCTGATTATGCTGCTGTTTAAACTAGATTTTCTTAAAATAGTAGCTGCTTGCTGACCCGCCTGAAGATTAGCTGCTTAGATAAGCAGAACTTGCTAACAAATTCACACCTCGCAGTTTAAGTTTTGATTGCAAGGCTGATCTCTCTGGGGCATGTAATGATGTCAGGAAAGCCACCAAATATGGGAAATCCATTATATGGGTAAAGAAGTTTCAAAATGATTTTCTGAAGCACAGTAGTGTAAAGAGTTGCTCATTTGATCATTGAGTGTTGATAATGACTGAGAGAATATGCTGTGCTCTCAGAAGTACTTTAACTTTTTCAGTAATTCTGTAGGTTTTCAAAGTAGGAATTTGCATCTATCATCTGAAGCTGGTATGTCGTGATGTTTGTCTTTGGATCATTGTGTTTTGGCAATAATGAACCTTCTTCATTGACTGACTGTGGTGAGGGACTAATGCAGCATAGTCTGTTTTTAAGAATCTCAGTGTATTTCCCCAGGAGGAAGAAGCATGTTAGCACAGACTAAATTACCTCCTGTTAGGGGAAATGTTTTTTCAGACGTGTCCCAGTCTTTTGGAATTTTGCTAGAGGAAATGATTTTTCTGGTAAAGTGTGTGTGTGTGTGTCTATAACTGGGCACAGGCAGAATAATAGATTTCAGACACTTTACTCAGCAGCTAATTCTTTTTCCTATTGTGTAAAAGTAGTCAAGCAAGTAGTGTTTTGTTTTGTTTTGTTTTTTTGTTTGTTTTTTTTTTTTGTTTGTTTTTTTGTTTGTTTTTTTGTTTTTCTCATGTCAATGTATGTGTTAAGTAGCACTGTAGTGGAAAAAATAGCTTTCCGTTTGCATCTAGGCTAACTGGGCCGAAGGAGAAACTATAGAAGTCTTTAAGGCGAGTTAATTCCAGGGGAAAAAATACCCTTTGAGGGGCTTTTATATTGGTGTTCAGAATAGGAAAGATATCCATGGACTTCCTCAATTTTTCACTTACGAGCCTACTTTGAGTTTCTAGTTAAAAGTGCTGAGGAAACTGGCTTCTATTCTTGATTCAGAAAGAACTTAGCTCTAAAGGAAACCTTGAATAGTACCTTGAACCTCGCTGAAGCTACTCAGTTCTGTTGTTTTAAGCAGTAAAATGGTTTCTGATCTTTAGAATATGGATAATGTTACTCATATCTCTATTCATTTCTGTAATACCACTACACAGAAATAAATGGACAGAAGCTTTCAAGATGAAAGTGCTTTTTCTTGTATGTTTTGGTTTTGATCCTGGCAGTTCGTAAGGACAGTCATCTGTCCAACAATTTAGAGTTTCATGTGTGAATTGTCCCTTTGTTATTTCAGGTTGCATCATACAGAATCAAAAAACAAGCCTGAAGTAAACATCAGGAGGACATTTGGTCTAGTCTCTTGTTACAGGGCAGAATCAAATATATTTACAGGATTCCTGACAGTGGTCTGTTTGTGAAGGCCTTTAAGATATACTGATGGTGGCACTTGTACATCTTTCTAGGCAGCCAATCCCAGAAATCGTGTTTCTTAGCATTAAGATTTTTAAAGTTAATACTGACCTCGAATTTTTCCTGCCATAATTGAATCCTTTCACTTCTGGAACTATTCAATGAGGATATAGGGAACAGATTGTTTTCATTGCCTTTGCAAAAAGCTTTTTTCGTATTTGATAGCTCTTAGATGTCTACTTAGACTCTTCTTCCATAGCCTAAACCCTAGTCTTTTCCATCTCTTTTCCTAGCTCACAGCTAGCAGATCTCTGGTGGCTCTTGTAGATGCTTCTCTTAGTCAACGCCTTCCTTGGAGTGTTACTCCAAAACCTTGTCCTTTCTGATGCTTGGGCCTTAGCAGTGCCTTGCTGCTTTTGTTTGTGTTGGTGCAGCCTCACCTTAAAAGTCTGGGAGAGCCTCCAAAGGAGGGCTACAAAGATTGTGAATGGTCTGGAGGGAAGGTGTGTGAGGAGCACCTGAGGGCCCTTGGTTTGTTCAGCCCCGAGCAGGCCGAGGGGAGGCCTCATGGCGGCCTGCAGCTCCCTCACAGGGAGCGGAGGGGCAGGCGCTGAGCTCTGCTCTCTGGGGACAGCGACAGGACCCGAGGGGATGGCATGGAGCTGGGACAGGGGAGGGTCAGGATGGGGGTTAGGGAAAGGCTCTGCACCCAGAGGTGGTCGGGCACTGGGACAGGCTGCCCAGGGGTATAGTCACAGCACCACAAAATCACAGAATCACAGAATTTATAGGTTGGAAGAGACCTCAAGATCATCGAGTCCAACCTCTGACCTAACGCTAGCAGTCCCCACTAAACCGCTGCCAGAGCTCAAGGAGCGTTTGGACAATGCTGTCAGACACAGGGTCTGATTTCTGTGTGGAGCCATGGGTTGAACTCAATGGTCCTTGTGGGTCCCTTCCAACCCAGGATATTCTGTGATTTCCCATTTGACCTCCTATTTCATACAGGCCCAATGTTCAATGTTAGAAGTGCTCTAAGTTCACTTGTTACTATGTTGTCTATTCCTGTTGTTGAATTATTCCCATCTGAGTGTAAAACTTCACTTGTTAAATTATGTTCTGTAGCGTTCCCTTCTTTCTCTTGCCATACAGGTCTTCAGTCTGATAAGATCTTAATTTTTGCAGTGTGTTTCCTTGTGGTGCAAGTTTATTAAGTGAATTCTTTCCCATCACTCAGATGCTTGATGAAAACATGGACTAAGACAAGACATGAGCAATACCAAATGCAGGACATGTTTCTGTAGAGCACATCTTGGTGAAGAGCTCTGTTGGTGAACTCCACTGGTGCACGGTTTTGACCCTGTTTTGTAGATGAGTCATCTGGACCATGTTTTGCTATCTTACTTAAAAGACAGTGTCAAAAAGCCTTACTAAAATCAAAATAAGTTTTAATTCTCTCCTTAAGGCAAGGCCTGTTAGAGAAGGCAAGTTTGTTTTGGCATGAAATGGATAACAGCCAAACTTGACAAGTGTATTTTCTTGTTTTGTAGGAATTTTTCTTTCAGTATTTTTCTAGGAATCAGAGCTCATTATGCTGGAAAAAAAAAAAATCCTAAAATTCACACAGCCAAAAAAGAAGTATCACTTTTTTTTTTCTTCTCTAGGTTTTAATTTTTTTTCTCTTTGCTATGTCCTGGCATCTCAACACGTTCTTGAAGACAACTATTTTAGTTCTGGGATTGCTTCAGTTACTTTAAAGTTAAAGCTTAGCTTTATTTAGCTAGTCCAAGGTATTTAAAAACAATCTAATTTGGTTGAACAGTGTCTTTTCCTATTCTAGCCAACCTTTTTTTTTTTTTTTTTTTTCCTGTCAGGTATTAACTGTATTGGTCCAACAACTACATGTGATGTGGGTTGTGGTGGTTTTGTTTGTTTGTTCTTTGCCATTCTCCCTTCTTCCCCTTTTGAAGACTCCTGAACTCTTGTCTTTTCATGGTCACTCTCGCTTCAGATTTCTTTTCTGAGTGGAAAAGTGATAGTAAGGAAACTATTAAAATGAAATCTAGATCTTCTCAATCTGTTTTCCACACCCTCTGAGTTTAAAAACAAACAACAAAAGAACAGGAGGGACAGGAGCCACAAGCATGCTGTAAGAGCTTCCTTCACTTTCTTGTTTCTTACCAGATTTCTTCCAGCATAGATCTGATAAGCCAAAATGTCTTTGGAGCACGTTGTGTACTTTTTATGATTCTCTTCCAGAAAGGCGCCCACCGGGTTTTTGTTGTCGTTGTCTAGCTCCATAACATCATCCATCAAGTTTTCCCTTTCATCACAAACAAGATACTTTCAACATATCTACCCTCCCCATGCCTTGAAGCATACGTGCAGATGCCCTTGATAAAGCTATCAGTGTGCGTGCACCCACCTCCTTCATTATTAAGCTATATTCTCTTATATTGAGTAACATGAATTAGTTCACTGAATGTGAACTGAATGGAAATGCCACAGCCTAGAGAATAACAAAGCTTAGATTGCGTCGGTGAGTAGGGAGACTGCTTTGTGTGATTCTGAATAAGGCATCGGTCGTGTAAGGGGTCTCAGCTGACTGTTCTGATGATAGACTTGGTCTTTTTGTTCTAGTTTGAAACACTATTACATGATTGTTCAGCATTCTTGTCAGTTTCAGTGTGATTCTGAATAAGATAGAAAAAGTTTTAACTTAAAAAAAAAAATCAAATGTCTAGAATTTAGGACTTGTTCACTTTTTCACTGTTGTGAAACAGAAAGGAACAGAAAGGCAAAAAGCCTTTGCAACTTTGCTTGGTTAGAATACTTCCTGGGAGAGCTGTGCTTGGAGGTGCTTGGAGTTGATTAGAAGCACTGTGGTCCCACAAAGGGATCACCATTCTGAATTTTTAAGTGTTTGATCCTATAGCCTTGGATGGCAAGTAATACTAGACCTGTAAAGACTTTATTCCCTTCCTTGTTACAACAGTTGATAGGTTAAATTGCTATTATTAAAATGTCTGTCTAAATACCATGAGCTTTCAGATCATGAAGTTAAATTCTTTTCACTTCCAAGTCCTATGAGTTTTCTATTACTTGAGAATCTTGAAGTGAAATCAGAAAGATAAGTCCTCACTCAACTTTCGTAAAGGTAGAGAAATATTTTTGATCTGTTACCTCTCCTTTCCCCCATTTTTCCTTATTTCCCCCCCTTCTTTTTCTGCCTATCCATAACAAAGAGGAGAAACTTTTCATACTGCTTCTAACGGTACAAGAAAAGACCCGTGTATTCATGCTTTTTGCCTCTTCCACCTTCTGAATTAAAGAATCCCTTTCCTTTTCTATTAAAACTACCAGTAAATAAAAGTCAGCTTGCATCCAGTACTGCTTTATATTAAAATAATGTATTTTTAACAGTACTAACTACACAGTGCCAGCATGCTGACTCTGACTGTGATAGCTGATTACTAAAATAGCTTGCACACTTTTACTTTCAGTTGAAGTATTTTCAGTAACATATCATAGCAAGTAGGTCACTAATTTTTTTTAGGGGATTTTTATTGTGAAACATTAACGAGAAATAGGCTTAGGGCACTGGGTAAGCATGGTATACAAGACAATACTTTGATGCTTTATTTTGATATTTGTATAGGTTTAAACCTTGTAACCTTCATGTATGGTGCATCATCTCTCTATAAGTTGTAACAGATCAATGCTCAACTGAAGTACGGGGCTGTCTCAGTTTCTTCACTAATGAAAAAGGCGTAAAAGTAGCTGAAGTGACACATGGGGTAGGACTCTGGGTGACCCATGCTCTTGTGCTTCAGCCACACATTTTCTGGCTAGCCTCTCAGGTCAGTGTTTAGGATAAGTAGGATATTGGATACATGCATATGTTTTAGTCCATCAAGGAGATGACATCTCTTTCTTACTACAATTGCGTATGGCCCTTCTGATAACTGCAATTTTATATTTAAAAAAAAAAAAAAAAGCAGTATTACTTTAGGCTTTTATGGTGTTGCAACTGTCTCTTTAATTCAGTTTCCCAACTGAAAGTAGGGAGAAAACAATATACCATCAGCTGGTAGAGCAGCCCACAGCAAATAATTGAAACAGTTGTCTGCTTTGCAAGATCTATTTAGATTAGAGCTGGGCAAGACTTTTCAATAAATAGTAAATTAGGCAATGGCTGGATGGAAAGTTTTATCATCTCCAGGTCACTTGTGAATTTGCTGACACCAGTAAGCAGCTTCAGATGGAAATATTTTTTCAGTGTCTACACCCCCAAACACGAAATAAAGAGCCTTATGAAAGAGGAACAATTAGGACGTTTACAGAGTTTTCTTAGAGCCTAGGTTTGATCTCTTCTGCCTCTGTGCACTCTGAAGCCTCTTCCGCTAGTTTTCAGCTACTGGGTGTTCAGGGTGCTTTGCCTGACTTCTGTTAGCTCTGGCAGGAGGGTATGTCAGAGGTAGCTGGCACTGCGGTGAGAAGCTGGGTAACCCATCAAGGACGTTTCCAAGTCTCTCGGTTCAAGATGGCTCACTCCCAAGCCCGGAGCTGTTTTGCTTTTTAATAAGATGCTTCACCCTGAATTGAGTAAGAGGATGACATGAAGCTGATTGTTAGAGCCCTCGCAGGCAAGTGCGGCATCTGTTTTAATGAATGTTTCAAAAAAACACAACCAAAAAATTCATATGAGGGAGGGATCCTGAGCCAGAAAGGCAAGAGCGTTCCACCCTGATGTACTCTAGCATTCATGTGGGATATGTGGGCTCCAACTTCTTTAGGCAAAAAGACGACCCAGATCTCCAGCATGTGATGCATATCCTACGTGGCTGGATGAAAGGGACTCCTGAGTATCACGTCTGCCTCCTCTTCTGCTTTTATTGAAGTTTTTCACTTCTGTTGTTTTCCTTTCAAGTGCCTGGAGGTGCAGATTTTCATTTCAGGTCTAACAAGATGTTGCTCATTAAAAAAAAAAAAAAAAAAAAAAAAAAAAAAAAGATAAGAGGAAAATAAACTTTTTTTTTTTATAAGTTGAAAAGTTACATATTTACTCAGCTGTTCTTGATGTCGATATCTGGAGTTTGGCACTGTACTGCAAACCTGAGATCTGAGGCTGTTAAATGGCAAGTTTATTTGTGGATTTTTACTGGCTTTAAAACATAAGAGCACTGGAGGCTTGAAGGAAAGAAGGAAAAAGGCAAACAGCTGAAACCAAGGATGCCTATAAAAAGCAGAAGAACGCTACTAAAAAGAAAGACATTCTTTGCATAGTTGGTCTGTTTCTATGAGCAGGTTTTCTGTTGCCTTTGATTAGTGTAAGAACAGAAATGCTTTGTAAGGTTGTGAATGACAGACTTGGACGTGTATTAGGCTGTGAGACTAGATCCTAAAATGTAGCGGTCAGTGTTTCTAGTTCAGAGATGGAAGTGCTAATGTGGGTAAAAGACCCTCCCTCCTCTGTAATACAGTTCTGGACAGTGATCTTCACGATGGTGAATAGAAACTGGAAAAAAGTGCAGAGAGCTGTGATGGTCAGAATGGGAAGAACCCGCTTAAGGGGAAGCTGAATGAACATGACCTGTTTAGCTCAGCACAGTGAAGGCTGATATATTCTTTCTGTAAATACTTTGGGGAATAATAACCAGGAAGGGAATTGAACTCCTTAAGCTAAAGGACAAGGCCAGTACAAGAATAGCTAGGCATGAGCTGACAGGGAATACGTTTTGGCAGGAAATTGGAGTATTTTCAGAGGTCTTGAACTTCAATGAGGTTTCAAGGCAAATTTCTAATTTTTCTTTTTTTTTTTTTTTTTTGTCCCATTATTTCTAGAGCTTTTTAAGATAAAGAATATAGATCCTTTATGAACAAAATTATATAATGTAATTATTCCTTATGATAGCAGGAGCCCTGAAGGTCTCTTTTGGCCTTATTTTGTGAATTTTAAGAGTTAGAATCCTCTTGGGTCACTGACTTCTCTGAACCTTTGGTCCATATTATGCTTTGAAGATGTCTGTGAAGGTAATTAGGAAAAGTAGTTCTGTTCAGCAGGCTTAAATCTTACATGCAGACATGCTGACACCTTTAGTAGCTCCTGGGGAACAGGGAGGCATGACTGGGGGAAGCAGCAACTGAAATACTGGAAAAATATCTGAAGGCAGATTTTTGTGTTGTTTAGCATGTGTAGCGAGCTACCAGTGATGGTTCGTTTAGACAGTGGATAGAGGTTTAAATTTAGTATAGTTTGTATGGTCATGTTACTAGTGGTACAATTATACAGCTATATAACCTTTACTTTTTCTTTTTGTATTTGTTGACAAGAACCTTCAAAGCACATGCAAATGTTTCAGCAATCTATTTGACATTCATTTGGTTGTCTCAGCACACTTTCTGATATTGTGTCCTTTTAAAGTAGCAGTAATGAGGCCATCCTAGAAGGAATTCCATTTTGACAAGAAAGTAAATGCACGTATGTTTCTCTGAATTATAGCATTCTGCTAAGTATATTACAAGTAATAAATCTCATAATCCAAAGATAAAGGTCAAGAGAATAATCCTGCGGTCCGATTTGAGTCCTGCTCAGGCTTGCTTCTCTGAAGTGGGGAAAAGGCATGTACTGCTAATTATGTTGGTACCATTTAGGTGATCTGGATACAGGTCTTGAAAATGTTAGTCAAGTGCTGCTTGATGATCTGAGTGCAGAAGTCACAGTGTTACGTTCTGTGTTACACTAAATGGGAGGTAGTGTCCCTCCAGGCCTTATGCTCTTTGTTTGTTGTTGTTTTTTTTAAAATCAGAGAATCATAGAGCACTCCAAGTTGGAAGGGGCCCACAAGGGTCATCAAGTCCTGTGTTTTTTATTTTGTTCTCAAAAAAAAAAAAAAAAAAAAAAGCCACAAGAAATAAAAGTAAATCCAAAAGAAAGATACGCCTTAAGCTTCCTCTTCCCTTCATTGTCCTGGAAAGAAGGGAACTTGCCCAGTTTAATCAAATAAAGGAGGAAGTTGCTCTACCAGCAGGCCATAATGTGTTCGGGAAAGTTGTGAAAGGGCCGGATGCTGCTGCATCGGTGCTGTAGAGATTGAGAGGTGTGTGTGTGTGTGTGTGTGTGTGTGTGTTCTCCCTGCCATGTGATGAAGACCTTGTGCCACACCAGAGAAAGCAAATGGGATAGGAGGAGAAAAGGGAGTACGCGCTATGAAATGAAGTGGGAGTCCAACAACACATCCATATGTGTATGTCTCCAGTGCAGTTACATCTGTCTGGGTCTCTCTGTCCAGTGATTGACGCAGTCGTGCAGTGACTGAGCTGCTCAGATATTAACGCTCTTAGCCTTTGTATAACGTAAGAAACTTAGCAGGGCTGGAAAAGGAGGTTCTCTGTTTCACAAGCTACCAAGAAAGAAACTTTTTTGATTTTACTGGTCATTGAAAAGGAGTCGGACAAGACATAATTACCGAAGGCTGATTTACAGTTGTGTTGTTAATCTTGCTCGTTATTTGCCACTGATAGTAGTAATAGATAAAGATTATTTTTCTTTTTTTTTGGATGTAGTCAACTTTTGTTTTTTTAATCTATCCATGCTTCTGGATCTGCTCCTCTCCTTAAAGGCACACATGGTAATTACATTTGCTTTGTAATCTCCTCTTCTCAGATGCTAGCCTGAGATAGATTACCTCATGTTAGACGTCTTGATCTTCATAGCAATGACTGTGGGCTGGATAGTAAGGACACTATGGAGAGAAAAAGGCTATAAAGAGAAACAAGGCATATTCAGCACAGTGGCTTGTACATGCACATAATGCTGGTGAGCAGTGACTAATCAGGTAGGTTTGGAGAGAGTCAAGCATCCTTAAGAGAGTCAAGCATCCTTAAGTGTCGTGAGATGGTTGCAGGTGTTCTAAATGTCACTGACGCGCCTTGCTTCTGTCAGCCTTTGTGCAGCGTGGCTCTGGCCTTCATACCATGAGTGCTGTGTGTTTATGCCTGAATAGCCTTCTCACAAACACTAAAGCCAGATTTAAGGGGAAGGGGCTGAAGGCAGATGTTTGTTCTGCAGAAACATGACCCTACTTGTGATCAAGAGTACTGTGTCAAAAAATAAGAAGTCATTTCAGTATTCTTAAGCCTAATAGTAAGAGAAAGTGCAGGTGTGTTTGTGTAATTCACTTTGATTTGTGTACTTTCTGGAAAACATATAGAGAGATTTTGTGTACGTGTATGTTCATGTGCTTTCCTTCTCTCTGCACCCCTGTTTATCTCAGGATTACAAATCATCTTCTTAGAGCTGAGAGGACTGCTTATCCAGGAGCTGTGTGCAATTCCTTGAGAAATTCATGTTTGTGTAGCTTTCTTATGTTTGTGTATTGATACAGTGCTACAGAAATACAATGAAAACTTCGGTCCCAGAAAGTTCACAGAATCACAGAACTGTAGGGGGGGTTGGAAGGGACCTCGAAAGATCATCGGGTCCAAGCCCCCTGCCAAAGCAGGTTCATCAGAGCAGGCTGCCCAGGTAGGCGTCCAGACAGGCCTTGAATATCTCCAGAGAAGGAGACTCCACAGCCTCCCTAGGCAGCCTGTTCCAGTGCTCCGTCACCCTCACCGTGAAGAAGTTCTTCCGCATGTCAGTGTGGAACTGCCTGTGCTCTAACTTGCAGCCATTGCCCCTTGTCCTATCCCCACAAACCACTGAGAAGAGGTTGGCTACATCCTTCTGCCCCCCACCCCTCAGATACATACACTGAGGAGAGATCCCCTCAGTCTTCTCTTCTCCAGGCTGAACAGACCCAGGTCTCAGCCTTTCCTCATAGAGAAGATGCTCCAGGCCCCGTATCATCTTTGTGGCCCTCCGCTGGACTCTTTCCAGGAGATCCCTGTCTTTTTTTTTGTACCAGGGAGCCCAGAACTGGACACAGTACTCCAGGTGAGGGAGTAGAGGGGGAGGATCACCTCCCTTGACCTGCTGGCCACGCTCCTTTTAATGCACGCCAGGATCCCATTGGCCCTCTTGGCCACGAGGGCACAGTGCTGGCTCATGGTCAGCCTGTCGTCCACCAGGACCCCCAGCTCCTTCTCCTCAGAGCCCCTCTCCAGCAGGTCATCCCCCAGCCTGTACTGATACTTCGGGTTGTTCCTTCCCAGGTGCAGGACTCTACACTTGCTCTTATTAAATCTCATTTGGTTTCTTCCTGCCCATCTCTCCAGCCGGTCCAGGTCTTGCTGAATGGCAGCACAGCCTTCTGGCGTGTCAGCCACTCCTCCCAGCTTAGTGTCATTGGCGTACTTGCTGAGGGCAGACACTATTCCCTCATCAAGGTCGTTGATGAAGATGTTGAACAAGACCGGACCCAGCACCAACCCCTGGGGAACACCGCTAGTCACAGGTCTCCAGCCGGACTCTGTGCCGCCGATCACCACCCTCTGAGCTCGGCCAGTTCTCAACCCACCTTACTGTCCACTCCTCTATCCCACACTTCCTCAGCTTTGCTAGTAGGATGTCATGGGAGACAGTATGGAAAGCCTTGCTACAGTCAAGGTAGATAACATCCACTGCTCTCCCCCCATCTACCCAGCTGGTGATGCCATCACAGAAGGCAATGAGGTTGGTTGAGCACAACTTGCCCTTGGTGAATCCATGCTGACTACTCCTCATAACCTTCTTCTCTTCCAATTGCTGGGAGATGGCATCCAGAACAAGCTGCTCCAACACCTTTCCAGGGACAGAGGTGAGACTGACTGGCCTGTAGTTTCCCAGATCCTCCTGCCTGCCCTTCTTGAAGACCGGAATGACATTGGCTATCCTCCAGTCTTCAGGCACCTCTCCTGTTCTCCAGGACCTTTCAAAGATGATAGAGAGCGGTTCAGTGATCACCTCTGCCAACTCCCTTAGCACATGCGGATGCATCCTATCGGGACCCATGGATTTGTGTGCGTGGAGCCCACTCAGATGCTCCCGAACCACTCCCTTGTTAACAGGGTGGGAGATCTCTGCTTCCCAGACTCTTTCTCCTCCCTCCAGGGTCAAGGAGTCCCAGAGGGGAGTCCTTGAAGCGACAACTGAAGCACAGAAAGCATTCAGTATCTCTGCCTTCTCAGCATCTCCCATTACCAGGACACCCCCCTCATTCAGCAAGGGACCCACATTTTCCCTAGTCTTCCTTTTACTGTTTACGTACTTAATTTTTTTTTTATTTTTTTTTTTTTTTTTTATCTTCTATCTCTTTTGCAAGCCTCATCTCTACGTGGACTTTAGCCTTCCTTGTCGCGTCCCTGCAGGCCCTGACAACACTTCTATACTCCTCCCAAGAGGACAGGCCTTTTTTCCACATTTCTTCGACCTTCCTCTTCCTTTTGATCTTATTGATGAGCTCCTTGCTCATCCACGCAGGTTTCCTGCTCCTCTTCCCCATTTCCTACTCCTAGGGATGCACCGATCCTGAGCATGGAAGAAGTGCTGCTTAAATGTAGCCCAGCTGCCACATGCACTCTTGCCTTCTAGCAACCTATCCCATGAGATACTCCCAAGCAGGTCCTGTAAGAGGTTGAAGTTGGCTCTCCGTAAAGTCCAGGGTTGCAATCCTGCTTTTAGCCTTACTTCCTTTGCCTGGTTCCATCTGGAACTCCACCATCTCATGGTCACTGCATCCCAAGCTGCCCCCGACCTTCACATCCCTAACAAGCCCATTCCTGTTGGTAAGAACGAGGTCCAGGAGCACCCCCTGCCTCGTTGGCTCCTCCACCACCTGCATCAGAAAATTGTCCTCAACGCATTGTAGGAACCGTTTGGACTGCACGTGCCTGTCCGAATTGCTTACCCAGCAGATGTCTGGAAAATTGAAGTCCCCCATGAAAGTTGACTGATTCCTTTTTCACTTAATTTCTGGATTAATACAAAGCTGTTTGTTAACAGAAATATTTCTTTGTAATGGTCACACTTATATTATGGTGATATATACAGCTTACTAGAGGTTTTGTTCCACTCCTGTTTGTTCATGAGATTCTTAAATGCTGACTGTAGGTGACTTGGGATTCATGGAAAGAATATCCTTTGTTCAGGTAGTCCTTTAAGTTTGGAGAGTGTTCTTAAACTTGCGTGTCTTCCAAGGATTTCTGTTAGTTTCTTGTCTGCAGTGTTAAAGACAAAAGTGCATTCAGGTGGAGGGCTGGTTAATGTGTCACAGGTATTCTTCTCTTCTGTTAAAGGTTCTTTATTTCTAGAGGTCTAAGGAGAAGCTTTTCCCATTCTCAAGAGAAAGCTAACTGGTAATGGTGCAAGACATCGAGTGTATGATGTCTGCTACGAAGCAGAATTTTGTTATGGCTATTAAGTATTCTACTAGTCCTACTTCCTGATACTTTATGTGAGCAAGATTTCTATAGCAGTCAAAAGAATGGCAAAGTACATTTCTAAATACTGTGCCCCCCTCAGATACAGTTACTTTAGACATTTGGTTTCCCCTTGCTCAAAAAGAAAGAGCACAGTTGCTGAAATTCCACGCTGACTGTCAATATTGCTTCTGTGATCATGTCTTTTTTTTTTTTTTTTTTTTCCTTCTCTTCCCTAAAACAGCCCACTGTTTGTAACGTGGAAGATTGGTCGAGATAAACGATTGCGTGGATGCATAGGTACTTTTTCCGCCATGAACCTGCATTCAGGACTCAGGGAGTACACGCTTACTAGGTAAGATTTTGTTTCCTGCAGCCTTGACTTAAGTATTTAAATACTCTACTGGGGAGTTGATAGGTGTGTTTTGTTTTGTTTGTTGGTTTGTTTTTTTTTGGCTGTGTCACTGTACTGATCAATGAAAACTTCTATCTCCTTTTGATGCTAAACATCATTGCCTGGTTATTTGACTACTGATGCCATGGGATAATGGTTTCATTTAAACTATAACTTGATCCTTTGTATTATTTTTACTGGTTTAGAAAACTACTCTCCAGTAGCTTATTGTAACTGGCTGGTTTAGTATTTTTTTTCCCAGTGCTCAGACAAATTTTAAGCTTAATAGTTAATGTGAGGGCAGAAGACCAGAAAGTCAGATTTTGGGATTATCCTATTCACGCTTCTAAAACAGCAGGTATTCTCACCTCTTCTCCATCAGGTGCTTCCAATCAGCTGCAGTTAATTTAATGCTACAAATTTCCATTACATGTTACTCTTCAGATACATCCCAGCCCCCGAGCGGGAAGCTTCTGGATGAGGGAGGTAAGTGATGATAATCCTTCACTCCCCGGCAGCATAATCCTTCATTTTTTTGATCTACACCTAAATTCATTCACCTTAATATTGTTCCATTTTCTTTGCATAGAGTGAAAACTAATCAGTTTATCACTAGAGCTAGTAGTAAGCTTTCTACTTTCTTAAGTTTATTTTCTAAAGAATCAACAGAATTTTGTCCTCTCAGTTGTAATAGACTGTTTATGGTGCTTTAAAATAGAAACTATAATCAGGCATGTAAAGACCTCTAAAATTATCATCACTTAAAATAATTAGTGCCTCCAGATCACTTTAGATTGGAGGCTTTCCTCCATTATGGGATCTTCCTCTTTTGCTGTTAAAGCTTCATGTCAATCCCAGTATTAAGTAAGATTAATATGGGGAATGTTCTTTCTTACATGTCTCACTAGTTTGTTACAAGCTGTTCATTTTTTGCTTCTGTCTACTCAGCTTGAAGGAATCAACTGCTGGAGTTCCTTACAAACTTCTCTAAGACCTAGTTACCTTTATCCTCTTGGCTTTATTATGTGCTGTGGAATATTTGCTTGTGTCCTTTAAAACCTCAGCAATCAAAATGGTCAGTGAGAAGAAGCTTAAATTCAAAGCAACTCCTCTGTTGAAGGTTAAATGTCTTACAGGTGTAAACATTCATGAGCCAGATGGGAGGGGGGCTCCTCCAGCCCTCTGCAATAGAATGCTTTTCATTCCTCACAGTGCCCAATCCAGAACAGTGAGCTTGTACAGAAAATTTCCCTCAAAGACTAGGAAGAAGGTGATAGCCAAAAAATAGTCTTACAAACTGATAAAATATAAGAATGAGGAAATGGAAATGTATCAGATATCTCTTACCAGAATGGAATTCTCACACTTGAAGCTGAGGAGTAGCTGTTTGAAATCCTCGCAATTGTATGATGTATGCAAACAGCAGTATTGCTAATAGATTATCCATTGTCACAAATCAAATAGTGCTGTACTCTTGAATAATTTTAATAAATGATTAAAAGGTTCCCATTGCATCATTTTAATTCTAAAATCCGAAGTCATAGTATAGGAGAAGTGATGCAAAAGTAAAGGGGACTCAAATATTTTCAATGTAGCATTTAAGTAATGGCCGCATTCTTTGGAAGGTTATACCAGGCTATCCAGAGGATAATTCAGTAATATTCAAGAGAAGAGAAATGGAACTACATACCAACCTATTTTTCAAAAGTTGTTGCAAGTAAAATGTCATGTTATTTTGTGGCATATAGGATTTTATTATCTTTTATGTGGAGCCTTTTTCACATGGATTGCACCAAAAATAAACAAACAAAAAGAAGACAATAACAAAAGTAAAAACGAAAGAACTCAGAAGTGACTACTGAAGTGTAAAGTTCCTATGTGAATTTACTAAAAAACTGTTCTTTTATCTCTGTCATTATTTAAAAAAAAAAAAAAAAAAAAAAAGGGGGATACCTGGAGCAGTTTTCTTCATGGCATTAGTAATTCCAGCTACAGGGCTTCCAGCAGAGAGTGTTTGAGGAATAACAGAAGCAGCTTTGAAATGCCTGTGAACTTCTGGAGTTTGGAGTTCCACAAGCCTTGCCTGAAGGTATCAGAAACCAGGACACTGTAACTTGATGTGGGCAGTAGGCTCTTGCAGAAGATACAGCAATTTCTGAAAGTAAACAAAAACTTCTTCAGGGGTAGCAAAATTAATCAGTAAAGTAGGTAGTATGAATGGGCTCTCCATTTCAGAAAGTGGAACTTGACCACAATTTTCAGTTGAGGATACAGGCAGATATTCTTCTGACTTTATTTTCCTTTAACACTGAAAGGTACTTTTCTTCAGTTACTCTGAAGATACAGCATTGCTGAAAAGAACCAAGTTGTCTGTCTAGTTTATTCTTACATTTTTCAGCACCCTCCATGGAATTGTGGCCAGTTCACATCAGGCAAGATTTTATTACCAATATACTGCATAGTGCCTAGAATCTCAATAAATCAGAATTTCCTTAACCCTAGTAGCAATCTCTAATTGTATATTGCATAGTGTGTGGTGTATACACCTCTACCTGTGTACAGAAAGAAAGAATAACTTCTTTCAAATAACGATGATTAACGTTTCAAACGTTTCATCGTTTCAAATAACGATGTCTGAGGTGAACAGTTTCCTTCTTGGGACAAGGACAAACACGTTTAGAAAACCTTTTTTTGGTCTGTATACAAAAACGGTGAAGAATTGTGACCTAGTATGTTTCTTTTCCCCATTTTGAGCTCTGTAGGTTGTTATGCTGGTATGCTAGTACATTCTAAACAGGAAATTTATGTAGAATGATTCATCATTAATTGGATGCATCTGCCTAAGTCGTGAGGAGGGATGAGAATACCATAGTTAAAAATGCTAGTGCTGTATTCCTAATAAAATCTTAGAATTCAATTTTCTCTGCAGTTATATCAGTGATACGGGAAGGAAGTATATTATTAAAATCCTTTGCAAAATGTTATGAAAACATAGATTCAGAGTTAGTGGCTTCAACATAATTTTACTAAGAGGTTAGTTGAATAAAATCTATCCGTTTTCAAAATGTGTCATTGTGTTGAATATTTAAATTAGGATGTAAGAAGTTTATAATGGGTGAAATAGTTCTTTAGACTGAATGTGTGAATATCCCTTCTGAATGCATAAAAGTAAACCAATCCAGATTATGAAAAATACTTTGTGTTTTCCAGCTCCTTCAAGAAAATACACTGAACTTGGAAGCAGGTTACCACAGATTTTCCTAACAGGTTGATAAACTACTTTCTTGTGTGTTCTGTTCAGCAGTAAGACTTAAATTTTGGCACTGAAGTTTTAAACTCCTGCTCTTTTACACCTGAGATACTGAATGAAATGGTTTCATTTATTTTATGCATTTTAGTTATTTTTTTTCCAGACATGTCATATAATTGGAAGTCATACTTCACACTTAGTAGATGTAGTTGTGTCAATTAAGTTTTAACGATTTTTATCCTGTCAAGGTTAGAATATGTATTTCTTCCTTCCCCATATAAATATATATATATATACTTCCCTCCCTAGTATATATATGGTGAAGAAAATAGTAGAGAAGATACAAATAAAGAGAGACTGATTGTATGGATTATGAGACACACAAATCTTATGTCGTAGAAGAAAGCAGTGAAATGAAACTACAGGGCTGCAAGACTTAAGTGGATTAGCATGGTGGCTGAAAACTGGATTTAAATTTTCAAGTAATATATAAGTCACCATTCTTAACTAGCATAGACCTGTCTCTACTGGCTGTATGATGTAATCAGTCTTTTTGTTGTGTGTTCCACCTGAGAATTACGACTACCTTCAGACATTCAGCCTCGCTTCCATAGATGTGGTTGGTCAAGAAATGCAAACAAAGAGGGAAGCTTGGGATGAGAAATTTAAGATCAAAGGCAATGAAACCTGCAGCCCAACTTTCTCATAATTGAATTTGGGTGTAGAGTCTACATGACTACTAGTGACCAGTTCACTACCAGTGACTAGACTTCTATTGCCTGGTGTTTATCAGCAATTTCAGGAGTCAGTCCTTGCTGCTGCTATATCGCCTGCCTTCTCTACATGGAAAACAGCGATCCCTTCTGCCTGTCCCACACAGGAAAGCTAAATATCCAACTGCAAAACTACAGTATGGCAACCGTATTTAAGGGGTAAAATAAAAACCAAAATTGAACGACCGATCATGTTAAAATAGATGTTGGCCTTACTTAGTTAAGACTAGAGGCAAGTACTTGTATAGACAAGGCATCTCCCCTCTCTGTTGAGCCTAGCTTAATTTCTGTTTAATTCCTTTTTGTTTTTACTAAGCATAGCCTCGTCTGACCTTCCTCACTCGACCCAGCACTAACTTCACAAAGCCCTGACTACTGGGCAGTGCTGCTATGGGTGAGGATAGACATTGCTGCTGGCCCAGGGCAAAGCATACTCGTGTTGCTGACTGTAACTTTTGAACGTGGGGAGTGGGCGGTGTGCGGGGGCATTATATATGTTTGACATTTCTGTTGTGACCTTCCCTGTTCACAGAAGTCAGTCTGAAGTAATTCTTGCCAATAGCATTTCACGTAATGTTTCAGAGCACATTGTTGTTCTGTGTTGCCCATTGATAATACTTCGTAGACTGTGGTATTGATTTATAGCTGATAGCTTCTGAAAGTCAACTTTTTTTATTCTGTTACTACTCTGTGTCTGGTGTCAGCCAATGCAAAATGCCTGATAATTGCAAGGCGAAGCTTACACTGTCACTTCAGAGTTAAACTCTGCAGAGCGATGTCAAGTCTTCTCCGTCTGAACTCCCCAGTAATGTGCTATTCTTGTACGTTCAACATTAAAGCCAGGAAGCACAATGTTGCTTCTGTTGCTTCCTTTTCGTTTGTTTCTATGAAAAGCAGGTGTGCAACAGGGAAGCTGGATGGCAGATGGAATTTCTAGTGTCTGTTGGTTGCCTCTGAGTCTTCAAGGTCATCTTAATGAGGCAGAGGGCACAGGCTGTGCTGCTGCTATAGGGTGACCAGCAACAGATGGAGAATCTCAAGGTGAGAAAATATTCTTAGGGAGAGGTGTGGTAGCATAGCTCTGTGTCTAGTTGAGTGGATGGACAGCCAGTGCCTCCCATTAAGCATGTGAGGGGCCAGTGGCAATATACATCTGGAATTTGTAACTCCTAAATCCCACTTAGCCCGCATGACCCCGCTTAGTTACATTTTTAGTGGGGGTGCAACCTATGAAATCCACTCAGCTTTAATAAAGCTGGTATACACGCTATCAGATCCATTTGAACCAACGAGAATACAGGCACCTGAGGCTTCTCGGGTAGTTGCAGCACATGTCTTTCACTCGTGCCGTCATCTCCTTCCCTGAGTGGCAGTCTTAGCAAGTCTGCACTGAGGACTGATGCATCTGATGCACTGAGCATCTGATGTTGCTGGGGAGGTGATGTAGTGAGGTACCGAGCTGATACTTAAACCTCAGGTGTCTGGCCCTAATGGAAGCTCAAGGATACTAAAGGAGTTGTAGGACTGCTCCTCTGCTAATCTGTACTGTGGACCCCACTGAAAGTTTGGTAATTGAGGATGTTGCCATGATATGGGCAAAAGCCATGTCTGAAAGAGATTTAGAGGTTTGTAGGCACTATGACCACGTAGTATGATTTCCCTGAAGGAAGGACTAGCTGGTTCAGAGGAGGTAAGGCTGTACCTGAGGAAACAAGAGGCCATATCAAGGAAATACATGAATTTAAACTAATTTTTACTAGATTAATTCTGAAAACTTCTTCCATCATAACTCAGAGATAAGTGCAAAAGCTAAAGATAGGACACCTTAAGATACTTTATGTGGCCACAGGATTTGTCAGCTGAGTCAATTGCCAAAATACAAAAGAGTTGAGATGGTTGTGTTTTACTAGGTGCTTTTACTCATCACTAAATTTGAGGTCTGCCAGCCTGTATTGTGCCTTTCTTACCTTTGTGGGTAAATGATTTGCAAAGGTAGCTGTGATTTTCCCCTTTCCTTACAGGCTTAAATGAGTTCTATTTTTAATTCCTCAGTGGTTGTCACACTTGGGCCACATGTTGTTTCCTCCATCTTTCCCCTCACATACACAAAACAAAGTGCAGGAAATGGAAGAGAAATTCTATCACAAATGAGTACATTCCAATTAAAATCAGTAACTGGGGGGGGGAAGTACTTAAGGTGATCTTTGTCAAGTATAGTTAGACATCATTTTTGTAAGAAAATGGATCCCTTACGCTTCCAAAACTGGAGTCTTAACAGCAGTTTAATCAGGTTGTTATAGCACATGTGTGAGGTAGGATGTATACAGAGATACAATCTCTTATTGGACTGATACAGTTGCACAAAACTAGATAAGCTTTTAGCTTACATGCCTTTCCATAAGCAAGCTGTTAAGAGATCCTTTTTAGTAACTAAACCTTTTCTATTTTATTTTTCTTTTTAGGGAGGCAAGTTAATCTTTTATTCTGTAGAAACTTCATCAGGTTTTGATCATTATTTTAAGTTTTCTTTTGGCTTGCCCTTAAATTTACCTTTGTGTTCCCTTCTGATTATCTTCTGAAGTTAAAACTTAGCATTTGAGGTGTTAATATAAGAGCACAGGTGGTCCAGAGGTGGTCTGAACATTTGTAGTGTTAGTAAAGAGTTAGTAAAGGTAAGGTGCATGGTGTTAACACTCTTTTTTCTTTTTTATAATCTTTATGGAAATTGCATCTGACTTAATAGAATTGTCTTAAACTCCTAAGTCAGAACTGGGCCAAAGTATATTAAGAAAGTTCAGCAGTGAACTTTTCTTTACAAACTATTACTTATATATATATATGTGTGTGTGTATAAATAAATAAATGGTGGGGTTATATATGTATATGGTGGGGTTGACCTCCAGAGGTATTTATTAACAGCCTTAACCCTCCTTATTATTATTATCCAAAATGCTTAGTTAAATGCATAGTTTAAGTATGATCTGCTGCATCTAGTGAGATATGAAATGAAAACATGATGTATTGGCACCTTAATTTTTAAACAATGTCTGACTACCTTAATGAAATTCAGGCAATATTATTGTAACAATGCTATTCAGACTCATGTTTTGCCTGCCGCATTATCTGTATAGAGATTTTACTGAAATGTGGAGCTGTTCATATTTTTAAATCTCATCTTAGACCATAAAAAGTTGTTGCTGAACTATTGTAGACATGAATTTTGCAAATAACACCACTTTAATTTGGGGTAAATCCTCAGATCTATCATAGTGGAATATAATTGTTTAATAGTAAAATAGATTATGATGTAAACTCACAATAGCAGAAACGCCAAGTGAAGTACACAGATTTGAATTTATTGAGCCATGCTTAATTATTCTATGTGAGTCAATTCAGTAAGTAGGTCTGTAAATGATTTTGTGCCTACAGTCCCTGGTCATTATTTCAGGGAACTGTTGCTTACCAGAACTGTCTCCTGCCTTTTTTTTCAAAAGGGCAAAGCTAAATACCATACTGGCTCTAGAAATTGGGGGAAAAAACCTTTTGCTTTAACGATGGGTTAAATGTTTCTCCTTATTTCATTAAGAAATGAAAATGAAATAATATTGTTGTGGAGGGAGAAGGAGCATGCCGTAGTAAATATGCTTCTTGTACATTATGTGTGTGGGGGAATAGTAATTTTGCATATTTTTTTTTTTTCCTTTATTAAAAATGTATTGGTTTTGTAATTGTTAGCTTATTATTTCTGAGAAAACCTTGCTAGACCTGTGGACCTAATGGTAGATGATGGTCTGTTTCCTTAGCAACACTTCCTGAAAGAAAGCAAAGGAAAGCACTACAAAAAGGAGGACGGTCCTTAGATTGTTATTATTTTTAAGAAAGGAGTGCATAAAGATGCCCTACCAAAGCTTTTTAAATATGTGGAGGGTTATCAAAATGCTGGTAATGATTTTGCTGGGAAAACTAAATTAAAGAATATGAATTGTTAGGTATGTATGTGGGGGGGAGAATGCGTTACTCCATTTAGTGGGATAAACTCATTCTGAGAACTGACTGTTGATGAGAGGTAAGGAAGGATTTTGGAGAAATGGAATTCTAGAATTCAGTGTGATCACAGAATAGCTGGATCTGGCTAAAGTGGGTCAGGGAAGCTTGGAGGTTTTCTGCTGAGGTTGTCGTAAGTGCTAGGTCTCAGCCTTAGGATGGAGTGTAACTAAGGAAACTCTCTGAAGTAAAATACTTATTTCATTGTCATATTAAAAAAAAAAAAAATGCACTTAAAGAGAACATGCGTTAAAACCCAGGAATTTCAAAAATGTGCTTCTTATAAAATGCATGCTTTGAAAAAGCCACGAATAAGGAAGTTGACTTGCATTAGTTGAGGTAATTTGTAGTGCTGGGGATAAATCAGATATTCCTGAAATTTGACTGAATGTGAATGAGTAACTGGGGACATCCAGCAATTACTCAGACTTTCCAGATGGGTTTCCAGGAGGAGCCATGTCATTTGTGACTCTGGGCTTTCCCACGATGCTCTTGTCATGTACTTCCCACACAGTCTCCTTCTTTTATGTAAAGAAAATGGTACACACCCTGTGAGTTCAAAGACAGAGGTCCAGGTGAGTTGAAACGCTAGTTGGGTTGAATGTCAGATTTGTATTTGACTTTGAATATTACTTGACATAAGTAATTGGGAAGGAGGGTGGAGTCGGGGAAACTGGCCACCCTGGTTTTACTAGTAAAGCTTAAAACTTCATTGCCAGAATTCTTTTTTTTTTTTCCATTACTTGTATGGATTGTTGTTGTTACTCCATGGTTTTTGGACAACTCCTTCATTTTGTTGTATGATATTCTTAGAAGGTTGTTCAAATCATTCCTAAAAAAAAATCTTTTAGAATGGAAATTGCTTTTAGTTGAGAGTTTTAATCACTTCTTAAACACTACAAAGCCATACCAGGTTAAGGGCCAGTGCTGGGGAGTACCAGACACAATTGTGTGTTGACACAGAAGAGAGGCATAGATACAGAATGCATCTCCCAGCAGTTGTGTTCTAAAGAGAGATTTGGAAACTCGTAGCTAGGACAGAGTAGAAGTTGGCACCGAAGTCACCTGCTTCTGGGCAAGCTCCTCTCTCTGGCTGTTCTCAGCTCCGCGGGAGATGCTCATTTTTAATACTGAGTAAGGGACGTTTCCCACCACTTCATTACTAAAGAAGAAAAAAAGAAGCTTCCCACTGCACACACTGGCCAGTGCTAATATGTGCTAAATACAAGTAGTATCTTAACATAGTTTGGCTCTCACTTCCAAAGGCATTGGCAACTGAGGTGCAGCTGTGGTGTATTAGCTACCTGGCACAGCAGGAATAAAGGCTGTGTTTGGCTCAGAAGCTACTTCATGTGAAATTTTCTGTTTTAATAGACACTATCAGGGATTAAACGAGGTCAAAGGAAAAAGAAATGTTTCTTACACTTAGAAGCTGTGAAAATCTTTAAACTCTGTAGCTTTGTGTGGGAGGGACTGTGGGAAAGGAGTCTCAATTAAAGTTTTCAGTCTGTCAGCACCTCCTCCATTTAGGTGTTTTCTGATGCTTCCTTTTGAGCCTGCATTAAAGAAGCAGCAGCACGAACTGGGTGTGGGGAATGGGCTCCAAAAGCCTTCATTATTTCTGTGTACTTCAACACAAAAGTCTTGAAGCTTTTAAAATCTAATCGATATTTTCATAATCCAGAGGAAATGAGCATTAAAATGCTCTTGTAAACTACAGTGGGATTTTATGGTATTTTTAAATAGTGCCAACAGATGCTTGTTTCTAAAAATCATTCCAGTGCCACCGAACAGAGAAGCTGTGCCTCATGTCCTTTACAGAGCTGTACAGTTGAGGTGATAGAAAAGCTCTTTGAAGAAGAAATGGCGTATCTGCTTCTGGGTGGACTTCAGCAGCCACATAAAATGCTGAAGAATGTCTGAAGACACCTAAGTCTAAACACACCTCTGATTCCGAGGTTCTCCAGAAGTCTCATAGGCCTCAGCACTCTTCATTATTTCTGCTTTTATCATCTACATATTTCTGGGGATGATAACCTTGAATTTAAAAATGGCTGAAGTGCTACTATTCATTTGATGCTTTAAAATAGGATGGAACCAATTTTTTTCCTAATGTAACTTTAAAATGTGGTATTGGGGACAAAAGGAGCCCAGGTTAGTTTTTTTTTTTTTTTTTTCTGAACTGTTGATGTAGTTTTCAAATCATGCCATTTTCAAATGTACTCCATAAAAGTACATGGAGCAATGCATGAACGGTCCGTTAAAGTGTGTGTTAGTGCTATCCTTTCTTTTAGAAATAGAAATTAAACGTTGACTTCTTGGCTGCGTAACGATGGATTGACACAGTTTCTAATTCATCTAATGCTGTGAGAATATGGAAATAGTTCCTTGGAAACATTGCTGGAATATACATCTCCATATATTTTTAACATCACAAATTTCTACTTTTATGTTAATTTTCAAAACTTTTAATTAAAACTGTTCTAAATCTAATTCTGTGTGTTTTAATAAGCACACTGAGAATCACTTTTTGACTATAGTGGATAGCAGTTTTTTTGACCATCAGTGCCAATTTGCAGGCTACAAAATCTGTTAGCTTGCATGCTTACATTAAGGTTTGTTGTTCTGATGCAATGGTATAATGTTTTTTCTCACTGCATATTACTTGTAACAAAGGGCCAGCAGTCATGCCCGCAGTCTGTCAGGCTGGACAAGTACACGTATAAATGACTCCCACAAGAACTTAGGGAACTTGTACAGATGTTAAGGAGTGCTCTGATGAGCCTGAGCACAGCTCTTGGGAAATTCCCCAGCTGTCATAAGCTGCAGGCCCAGTGTTACTGAAAAAGGCCTTTGTGATGATGGCAATTACTTAGGTGTTGTGTAAATCAGCGTCTCAAGTAAGGGTTATCAAACTTGTACCAGCAAGGAAGTGTGACTTTGTTAAAGTTAATAATGTTACACCTTCTTACTTTTTATCGAGTTCTCAGTTGATTAAATTTTATTTGGTTTCCTTTGACAGGGAAAGGAAGAAAAGCTCTTGGTTTCTGAACACTACAACTCTTTGGTACTTCTAGCTTAAGTAATTCTACTGACTTTTATTTCTGCAATACCACAAACTGCAATAGATCCCACGCTACCTGTAGCATACGATTCACTTGCCAGTTTGGACACCAGCCTAACAGCTAGGAACAATTTTGGTGTTTCATTCTTAAACAAAAGCCAGGTTAAAAATACATTCACACTGGTACGTTCAAGTGATGTGTCTCAGTTTAGAAGATGTGTTTTTTTTCCCTGTGTGAAAAGTGGCTGAAGTGGGAATGATTTAGAATAAGAAGTATATCTAGCGCTTGATCAGAGCATCAGTAATGCTTTTTCCTCAAATATTGGCTTATATTTCATTCAACTGAAGTGCCAAAAAAATGGAAGCCAAAAATATTTAAAGCCGAAATGTATTGACTCAGTTGTATGAAGGTTGGAAGAGACTCGAGTGTCTGTGTTTTAAAATTATAAATAAAATAAAAGAGAGGGAGGGGGCTGTTCTTATGAAAGACAATTAAAAGCTTTTTCTGTTATCTCTCAACTAGTTATTTCCAGATGTTATTGCTAATGCCCCACAGATAGCATGTGGGTTCTGCTGTGAAGAAAAAATGCTTATATTTATGAACACACAGGAGGGAAAAGGGGAAATATAATTTTAAAATAACTGAAAGGTCACTGCAACCTCAGTCCTCCAGTGGGGGTATCGCTCCTTTTCACCAGAATCATTTTTACATGTTCTGTCAAAGAACTGTTGCTGGTTTTGTTTCTGTTCCCAGAAGCTTCTACACAATTTGCAAGCTGGTGAGATGGCCCTTTCTCATCCATGCTGAGGATGCATTCTGCAGTTTGCTCACTTAGCTACAGAGAGGCTTTTTTTCCTTTGACCTAGACTGCTAATCCCTCATTGCAAAGAGCAGCAGCTGTGCTTTGTCTGCGGAGGTCTCTGCACTGCATGCGGCCTCGTTTGTTAGAGCAACCCCTTCTTTGTGTTCTGCTTTTTCAGATACTGAAAGGGTGACTTTCTCTTTTCTCACTCAACAAATTGTCTTCAAGTTTGTGGAAGTCTGCAATACATAAGTATTTTCACAAATGTAGGTTTACAAGAACTGCTATGTAGAGTTTCACAAAACTGAGTAAAGTGTTGCTGATGTGCGGGAGGTGAGCCATTTGTGAGCTGCTTTTTCTAAAAGAGGATGAAACCTATTTTCATTCAAATATTAAACATTTTAGGTACGTTGAATTGTAGCTGTAATGAATATAACTAAATATGAACCATTTTTGTGTTTATTGTATCCTTATTCAACATTGAATAATCAAATGTCAGTTGCTGTTGGCGTAATTTGCACAGTTAAACTTCTGTAACTATATATGTATAATATAAGTGATTTAAGACATTACAGTATTTTAAAGCTAAGTTAGCACAAGAACTGAACAGATAAAATTATTTGCTGTTTCAGGCTTCTAATGCAGTGAATGGCAGAACTCCCATTACCTTCAAAGGAAGAAGAATTTGGCTTGTAGTTTCTTCTTAGAGGATATTATATGAAATATTTAATTAGTAAGCATAAATTCCACATTTCATTTAATCTTATAGTCAAACATATTTACGTTTATACTTAGATGTTTGTAATGATCCTTTGTTCTGTAGTTGAGAAGAATTTTCAAATATATGTAATGTTAAATGGATTCCTTGACTACTTATGTTGCAGTTTTTGAGGCTGCAGACAGATGTAGTCTACCATAACCTGAACTCTGCCTGTTCTTCATTTCAGAACTTCTTTTCATTTTGTTCCAGCTTTTTTTATTTGCTACTCAAAGTCTGATTTAGAGTAGAAGACACATACAGAGCGACAGCTGGCAGACTTGGAACTGAATGTAATGTTTAGCTGAGCTTGCAAAGGTTTTGTTGCTTTGGGTGTCTTGACCTTGGAGATAGTGATTTGTGAATGCCCTATCCAGTCACCTCTGTAAGCTGAGAATGTTGGAGGTGGCACTGAGTTTACCACCCGAAGTAGACAGACCTATGGCAGAAAGCTAGAAGGAATACAGGAATGAAACAGTGAACTTCTGTCTTGAGAGACAGAAGTCACAGAGTTGCTAAAAAGAGAAAAAAGAAGTTTACCTGTGTGTGGAAGAGGAGGAAGGGACAGAAGCATGCAGACAGCAAAGCCTCCAAATGTATAGAATGGGTTTATATATCTGATGCATGGTTTTGGATTGGTGATTTATGGAGGCATACAGCAATCATAACTTAATCTGTTAATGAATTTTTTGTATAAAATAAAAGCCTACAAGTGCACAAAGAAACAAATTTTGAGAGTCCTTGGTTATTGTTTTTAATAACAAATTAAGATTTGTCCTAATACAACAATTCTCATGCCTGCACTTCTAAAGTGGCTTCAAGATAGCAGGAGGAAGTGTCTAGAAACCAAAATGCTTTCTTCTGTGCCTACGAGGTTCCCATGAAATAAGGAGTGGCTATTTCTTTCCCAGAGGATTTACTACATATCATATGCCACAAGGGATCCATCTTGTGCCTTTTTTATACTATATTTACAAAAACACTGAGAATTAGTAAGATGCCATGAGCTCAGACACCAACCTTTATGCTGACAGCACTCAAATTTGCATCTCTTTGTAGCTGCCGTATATATTCACAGTATGTCTAAGAGACTTCGCTTAGGTTACAACACACAAAAAGCAACAAACCACCACCACCACACAAAAAAAGAAGTTTAAACATGATCGAAGTTAAGTAGAGAGATTAAGGAAATGCACATCTTAGGAAACAAGCCTGGATATTACTCTGTTCCCTGTATTGTGAGGAGTCATATTCCTGTCTCTAAGACAGCGTGCACCGTGAGCTATCAGACTACATTCATCAGTATCTTCATGTTATTTCACTGTCTTCATCTCTTTTTCTGTTGTAGTGCAACAGCTCAAGTGAATGTGATTTTTTTTCCTTTTTAATTCAGCTACTGTGTATTCCAACATGCCTTTTGCTTTCCTTGTTCTTAAGGTGATCATATGTAATTTGTCCATAACTGCGGATTTTGACCACAGAACACAGTTTCTGTATTTGTGATAAACAGTATGAAAATGGAGATTAATTAAATTTCATCTGCAGCATTACCTGAACTGGTTGGTTGAAGGATATTGACAACTAAAAAAAATGCAGCTACTTCATATCTTTATGTAGAAGTACAGTTTATAGTATTTCCAGTGACAGAATTGAGAATACTTGGTACTCTGCTGTTCCAGGCTTTCAACAGTATAACAAAAACAAAACCTATTTTTAGAGGTCTCAGGAAATTGAACGTGTAAATGTTCAAATTATATTCATATATTTATGCATCATTGCATTGCTGAGAAGTTTTGTAACATTTTTACATATCTGCTTAGGATGAGACTTTTTAAAATGCAGAAAGAACTGAAAATATTTTTATTAACTTGTACTTTTTAAAATGGTGACTTGAACGCTTCTCTAGAGGTGAGTAGTATTTTGCGATTGATTAAGTGGGGGTTGAACTCAGCAACAAAGTGGCCTTAAATATGTTGTCTTGAATCCAGTATCTGTTTTGGGGTAAAGTGGTTACGTCAGTAGTGAGAGAACTAATGGAGCTGTAAAGAATTCCAGGAACTTGTCACGTACTTAGGGATTTGAGTGGTTAATGTTACTCGAGCTTAACAGTCCTAAATCTAATCGAGCAGTTCGTTTTTGTCAATTACCTAAACTTTGCCATCTGCTGGAGAGCCCTTTAGTGACATTAAAATTTAGTCCAATTGGAGCTCAGAGTTTTGACTGGTCTTTTATGATGTGTTCACCAAACAAAAACCTACACACCAAACCCTGGTCAGTGTAGTTATGCAACTTACTAAGCATCTGAAATGAGGGTGGTAGGCTTTCTGTGTTACGTTGTGTGATTATTTTAAGCGCTGTGGATTTGCTTTTCCTATATCAAAACAGGACTTTTCCATGGCAATTGACATCTTTCAGTTTTGTGAATGTTTGCATGAAGCTGACACACAAACTGTCATGGCTTTGAATTCTATTGTCCTCATTTATCCCAGCATGATGAGAGATGCTGGGAGGGGCGAGGGAAAATGTAGGAAGAGGCAGAAAAGAAGCTGCCACTTAAAAGGAAACTGCACATACAGCTGCTTTACCTCATGTCCAGCTACAGTCAGAAAATGCTGTTCAAAGTCCTTGCTGAGCCACTGGGAGGACAGGCAAGTGTTAGCGTGGACTTCTTAGCTCACGCTGTCCGGATGCAGAAGCATGGAGTGCACGGAGCATAGCAGTTCTGCCTTTTTTTGCTAGGCCTGGGTGAATGCACAGTAATTGCATGCTTTGTGCTGTAATTTGCTACAAACCGTACTTCTGTGTCTTACTGACCTGCTAGGTGAAGAGCTTGAGTTTAGCATATCTGTTACCCTATTACTGAAGCTCTGCCTACATCTTTAAGTTAGGTTAATTTTAAGTAAGAAAAAAAAATGTTTTTCTGTGTAATAGGACATTTTTACAGTAATTCAAAATGATTCCCCCATTTCCAGTGGGATTAAAACAGAATGAGAAAAATGCAGAGTCTTTTAACTTGTTTGTTCTTTTTTCACATCCAAGGAGAAAAATAATTCCTTTATAACCACGAAAACAGTATAGGGTAAGATTTTTGGCTTCAGGAAACAGTAAGGCTGTTGGAGCCATAGAAACTTGACTCTTACTAATGTAATCAGGACACTGCAATACTGCTTTGTCAGTTTTCTATTTCCAACTGCGTTATGTTTGCTGATGAGAGCAGATCGTAGGAGTTACGAATTCTGTGATCATATTTTTCCACTTTACTGCCATAACAGTGCATACACAGAATTCTCCTGAACTTTACGGATCTCTTCATACAAGTGTTCATTGTTTCATTGGAAACTTACAGCAGTAAAAGATTATATGGACATAATGACTTGAATTAGTATGACGTTATTTTGACATAATGATGAACAGGGTTTACAGGGAAGAATCCAGATCATGAAGGAATATTTCTCTGAGTAGTTCTCAGCAGTAGAAGAAACATGTTTATTATTTTTTCTTCTAAAAAGCTCTTTTTAAATTTATGTGAGCCTTAGCTTTTACAGCTTCTATGGTTATGAGCTTTCTTTTCGTATGGGAAATTTTGTAATGGTAAAAAGCAAGGAGTTCAATCATTTGCACCTGGCATTTGTGTAAGATTGTCAGACTCAGCTGAAGAACCAGCAGTAATTAAACCTCCAGGATTTTCAGACACTGGGCATTACGCAGATGCACACTAGCTACATGTCTTAACAGATAATCCCATTGAATGCAGACTTCTTGAGAAGCAACTTTGAATTATCCCAGACCACGTTAGTTCCGTCTGTGCTATGGAGTTGACCTGTGCATGTACTGTGAGTCAAGATAGCCAGTGCAGGAAATGAGATTAAAATAACTAAAATAAGGATTTGCCTGCAAATCATGGGTCTTCTTTAGAATCTTTAGAAATACTGTGAAATATTTTAGAAGTACCTCTTTTGTTGATTTAAATGTCGGTAGGAAGTGAACTACAGCACTTGTTTGGGGGAAGACCAACAAGGTAGCAGAACATTTTCAGCAGCTTCAGTATGGTTTGCTTTTCAGTTGTATGTGGTTGGCACAATGCGCCAGAGGGCCGTGCTGCCGTCCAGAGGGACCGCAACAGGCTGGAGAAATGGGCTGACTGCAGCCTCATGAAGGTTAAGAAGTATGGAGTCCTGCCCCAGGGGAGAAGCAACCCCAGCACAAGGACATGCTGGGGCCTCCCAGCTGGAAAACAGCCTGGCAGGAAAGGACCTGGGTGTCTTGATGGACAGCAAGTTGAACAAAAGCCAGCAATGTGTCCTTGCTGCAAAGAAGGCTCTTGGTGTTCATGGCTGCATTAGGCAAAATATCACCGGGAGGCTAAGGGAGGGGATTCTTCCCCCTGCTCAGTGCTGGTGAGGCCACATTTGCAGAACTGAGTCCAGTTCTGGGCCCTCCAGTACAAAGAGACATGGACACACTGGATAGAGCCCAGCGCAAGGGCCTGGAGCACCTCTGCTGCGAGGAGAGGCTGAGAGAGGTGGCACTGCCCAGCCTGGAGAGGAGGAGGCTCAGGGAGGACCTCACTGATGTCTATGAACACCTGAAGGGAGGGTGCAAAGGGCATGAAGCCAGGCTCCACTTGGTGCCAGGGCAAGAGGTGATGGGCACAAGCTGGAACACTGCAAGTTCTGTCTGAACATCAGGGAGGATTTCCGTACTGTGCTGGTACTGATTGTGAAATCATTTCCCCATAGTGAACTGATGGAACTGATTTGGCGCAATTTAAGTTATTGATGAGTTTGTATAGCATGAGGAGCAGGTGCTAAAATACTTATCTTCATAGATGATGATACAGAAACAGTTAATTGTGGTATATCCTAATTGCCTCTGTTCAGGTTTCAGGAATACTCCAAACAAAATCCCTGAATTATTATTTTTATTCCTTGTGTATTTGAAATACCTTTGAATTAGTATTTGTATAAATAGATCTTTTAGGAATTCCAAGTGCAATGCTACAATGTTTACAAAAATCTGATCTGCAGCCAAAATATATATAGTTTTTAACACAGCTTTTAACTTTTCCTTTATTACATTTACTTTTTTTTCAGTGTTCTCTTGGAGGAGGCCCATTAGGTGGGGATTGTTAAGGTTTTGCTGGGTTCCGTCATCGCCACCAATAGTCGCTTCTCTTTTGTTCCGTACCATGAGCCATTTTGACATGACATGCACAGCTCTAATTTTAACACATAGCACAGCTGGGCACCTCTGTCATAAAACCCAGGGATGACAGCGTCCCGTGTGGGAAGCCATAAATTACCGCTGCTTTGTTCTGCAGGCAGCTGCAGTACTGATGCAGAACCTTGTCCTTTGTTTCTTTTAGCATGTGTCAGGGTTAGATGTAGATGAATGACTTGCCAACCAAGAAGTTCAGGTGCCTTGAAATTTTAGATCAAGTTTTTAAATACTTTGGCATCTGAATGAAGAAAAAAAAAAAAAACAACATTGGAAACCTAGTTGTGCTTGTCCTTGTCACTGTTACGCGACTGGGAGAGCAGCTTCCAAAATTACTGAAGTGAGCAAATAATGGTTTCTCTCGTTTTGGTAGATGGTTCTTCTTTTGCCCAGGGGTTCTTCTCTTCCTTGTCACTCAGCAATTTGAAACTACTAATAAAAACTCTGTATATTGGTTTGTCCTTCAGGATATTCTGAACAAACCAAAGTTTTCTCGAAGGAAAATGCTTGAAATAGAACACCGGGAAGTTTTTCTCTTTCTGGATCTGGGTCTGCTCTTCACAGTTGTTATGAAATTTTTCAGTGTATTGTATTTATGTCTCTAATACCACTGATACACCATCTGCAAGAAATCTGACAATATTCAATCCTGTATAGTTTAAAGGAAAAAACCAAACCTATACAACAACAAAAAGAAACCAAGGAAAGCTGAGTGCCTCTTGGTAAATTCGACCTACCCAGATGTGTGTGTTCTCTTAGTGTTGTCTGGTGACTGCTGCAGCCTTGCTAACAAATTGCCTATTAACAACACTGGTAACAATTTCCACACATACCAGAGAGTTGAGAAATTCTAGGGACAAAAATTAATAAAATAAGACAGCTTATTTGAGGCATGTCTGGCTGCCTAATCTAGAGGCTTAATTGTGTTATCCAGTCAATTAATGGAGGTTGCCTTTTCTAATGAACTCTTCTAAACACTTAATTTAGGTACATACTCTGAGTTGTCTCTTAGAGGAATGTTATTCTTTTCAAAATTAAAATAACCATCTAAAATAGAGTATCAGAATATTCTATCATCCCCTGAAACCAGATGACTGGATCCAAATGCTGGAAGCATGAAGCCAGTGGGGGGAGGTGAGACCGAGACTGGGGGAGAGATTTCCTGGCACACCTTAGTTTGCAGGACTTAGAAAAATTGACTGAAGAGCCAAAATGCCAGATCTATATTTTATTTCTCCTATCTGAAACACTGCTGCACTGTGCTAATTAGTTAGGCCAAAAAATTAGAACTTCAGAGAATTATTTCTGTCCAAAATGTCAACAAGTGTATTTCCTTATTTTTATTCTTTTTTACCCCATGACTGCCACTTAGCAACATAATGTGCAGGAAATATAAATGTTGTTCTTTCCTTTTCTGTCTCTTAAATGTAAGGGAGGGTTCAGGAAAAAAACACGTCATTCACAGTTGTTTTATTTCCTGGAAATTTTGCAGTCTTAACAAAAAAAAATAAAAACAAAAAATGACAATATAAATAAATTATTTTCCCCTGCATTCAAGTGATTTGACAATGCATGTAAATCACGGCTTGAAATCTCCATTTAAGTTGGCAAATCTCTGCTGGTGATGTAGAAAAGCTAGAGGGCTGTCACGTAAGGTCTGTTAGGCTGTCTGATCGCTTACACGGAGAGCTAAGAGAATTTATTCACCACAATTCCTCTTTCTGAAGAGGAGCATACTCTGCCATGTTTTTCTAACCTAAAAATTAATTGCAGATTGTGACTTGGAAGCTGCTAGCTTTCTGCCAAACTGAGTTATGATAGCTGATTTTCACCAGGAAAATGTCGGTGACCTCCCTAAGTGCTCTGTAATTTCTTCCTATTTAAGTTATACGAAAGCTGAAAAAGTAAAAAATCTCAACTAACTTAAATGAGCCTGCAATGGAACAAACTTTTTTTTTTTTTTTGAAATCCTGTCATTAATTGTCTCTTATCGCTGTTATCTCACTGCTGTTACCTAAAATTCAGTGAGTTTGCCACTCATTAATTTCAGGATGTTTTGAATTAACTGAAGAATGATATGTAGGCCCTTTGGGCTCAGTTTATTGACATGAGCCCATTTCTTTGTAAAATGTATTTTCTAAGGTACCTCGCATTTCTCTTGATAAAAGCATTGAGAATATCAGGGTTATACTTACTGAGCTGAATGAAAAGGGTTTTCAAGTTTCACTCCTTTGCCTACCATTAGCACTACCAGTAGTGCTAGTATTTATCAGGAGAGGACAATAGTTTGTAAAGTCAGATCTTTAACCTATTTTTCGTCACTGTCCTGATGGTATTTAGAGAACTGTTGTTTACTTTGGATGACAAAAAGATATGGTTTGGTTTACCTGTGCTCTGTATAGGAAACTGGTTAATTAAGAAAAAAAATGGTCTGTAGTAGAGTGAACTGAAAAAAAAAAAAGGAAAAATTATTTTTAATTAGATTAGTTTACTTAATTTTATCCATTCTCTTTTGATTGATGTTCAGGGATCTATATTTCTTTGCTGTAGACTGAGCAGATTGTGAAAGAAGCTGTCACAGAAAGATTTGTAGGAGTCAGGGATCTTGGATGCTATTCTTGATTCTGTCACTGACTCACTGTGTAAGCCTCCTAAATTGCGTGAGTCACTTAATGTCTCTGCCTCATTTACACTTCCCTTAAAAGTAGAGTATTACTTATATTATGCCCCGTGCTTGAGTGTTTCGTTTGCATCTTCTCCCACTATGTGATGTTAAAGCCCTGAAAGTAATTCCCAGTAACATACACAACCGGACCCAGTTTTGCCTAACTTCCATCCAGTTTGGGTCTGCAGATGTGATTGTCCACTAAAAGGTTTAGTGAGGAATTTAATTATTGCTTTCATTAAATAATAATAAAATAGTAAGAATTCTTCCACTACCTTCCTTTGTCCACACAAATCCTTCTCTAATTTTTGTGATGCATACACGCTAGTAAACTTTTTAAAGATCCTTTAAAATCATTTGTATTTCTCATTTCCCCCATTTCTGCCCTTCTGTTTATTACCAAGCTGCCACGTCACGTTTAAGAGCCATAGGTTCTTAAAGACTGAAGGTGACTATTTTTATTTCTTCTAGCATTTCTGTGGCCTACAGAAAATACAAATGGGGACAGCACAGTGATGTATTGAATTTTGGTTCACCTGCTCATGCTATTATTTCAGAACCATGAAACGGTATTTTATTAAAACAAGGTGTAGTCCTAAGGAATATAAGCCTTAATTATAATTTTCACTGAATTTCATGCTGTTAGTCATAACTCAAAATAGTTGAAACAATTTCCTTTTCTTTAAATCTTTTCATTGTCTTTAAACACTGAAATACTTCAAAGTTTGCAAGCTTACCTACTTTCCTGTACACCCAAATGCAAAGGGGAGTGGAACATGAACTTACTGAAGAACATATTTCTGGAGAGCTTATGGACAGATGAAGTTCATTTGAGCAGGAGCTGGGATTTGTATAGCATAGCTCAGCCCAAAAAAACAAAAACAAAACCTCATTGTTGATTAATACTTTGTTTTTTCTCGACTGGCAATTACTTGATCTGTCTTAGTAAGATGCACAAAACTTCATAAATAAGTATATTTGACTAGAAATGCGGTGCATGTGTGTGCATGCATTTTGTGTCTAAAAATAGTTTTCTTTGAACAGGATTCAATTTTGACTTTGCCTGCTTTGCTTTTAACATGAAGCAGAACCCCATGTGGAAAAACTAATGTCCTTTTATTGGCCAGCTAGAATTCCTCTTGCTTGGCACTGCTTCTTTTCAACTTTTCACTACCAAGTACTGCCATTTAGTCAGAAGCAATATATGTAAATTTGCTCTGGGCATTAAGAAATACAGAACAGATGACGTAGAAAATGTTTTTCAAAATAGTTTTTTTTTTCTTTAAAGATGTTTTGAACTCTGCTTAATTTTCCCAAATTATTTTACTGGTTATTTCCACCCACTCTTCCTTTATTTTAAGTTTAACAGAAAAAAAAATTGGAATTTGTTTTCAAAACCTGTTATCTAATAGTCTTACCAGTCTTTGCTCCGATACAATACTTTTGTCTTTCTAACAGAAGAATTAACAGAACATGGCACTGAATAAGATGGTAAAATCATGTTCTACTAGTGCAAAAGTAATGCTTCCATCAAAGAGACACGACACAGTTTCTTCAATTGAGAATACCTACACGCAAGTATATCGTGGCTTTTCTTTCTGAACATGTCAGATCAGAAATGAGTTTTTTAAGGAAAGTGAGCATATGTTATCTCGTCTGTGTTTTATGCTTGCTTTTAAATTGCTCACCAAGAAGCACGCAAACAGTAAAAGTGAGGTAAAAGTCTGAATTTACATATGTACATCTTTGTAGAGTTTACGATATATGCCAAACTGTTGTCTCTAGAAACTGAAATTCTTTCTCCACAGAACAGGAACAGCAAAAGTAAAAGCTCGTGCAAGCTTTCTTGTGCTCGGTAAGTGTTGAGACCTGCTGACGTTTCTGACCGTCTGTTAACCATTGTACAAAAGCTAAGCTCTCAATGTAGACAGCTGCTCGTGAGGAAGTCTACTGGACACCCTCCACTTGTTTTGCTGAAATCATCCGAGTAGTCAGTAGATGGTGACTTATTAAATACCACAGAGGTAAAGTTTAGGCTTACTGAATAATTGCAGCCCAGGGATTATGGATGAATTCCAAAGGGATGCATTTCACGTGTTTCCTGTTAATCAAGCAATTAAAAAATGCAGAAATGAAGGTTTATCTCTGAATAGATGATAGTAAGCTGGCCAGCTCTTGGTTTTTCAAAAGGTATCTGAAACTTAGAGTTTCAACCAAGGGGGCAATAGAGAGATGAGTGATTGGAAGGCTGACAGTCTGTAACATACAGCACTCAATAGATAGATATTTCCTGGTTTTAAAGAAGTATGTGATGCATCTAGATGAAACTCATTAGGTCAGGATTGCTAAGTTTTAGGCTAATTTTCCTAGATTTGACACCTGGGAGAGTTACTGGACTGTTCTAGTTTCATACGTTTTGCATAAGCATACAGAATCCTTTCTGTGTAGCTAAACGGTACAAATAAGGGCTTTTAGGATGTTCTATTGGTTGTTTGTCAACGCTAATTTCTTCAGGTAATTTTTTGTTTTGCTGACATTAACAATGGAGACAAAGCTGTTTAAGAAGATGAAAACAAATTGAAATGTGGGACCTGGAGATGGGGAAAGAAGGAACACAGTATTCAGTATTGACTAGTTACAGTCGCATCAGAGACTTTTATTCAAATCTCTGATCATTTTTTTCTGCCAGATTGCTCCCTTATCTTCAGCAGCAGCAGTGCTAATATAGGATATGTGCAAAGATGTCTGTAGGTATGACGGAACAATTTTTCAGCAAGCTGTACAGATAAAGATAAAAAAAAATGCACCTAGCAGTTCTGAAGAAACAATTTCAGGTGTGGTTGAAATGGCATTATCGTTTGATAAACAGTACTGTAGTTACCATCAGGTGGTTACATGAAAACAAGTATTTGAGCTAGTTTCGTATTACTGAATAACAGAATTAGCCAGTTAATTTTACTAATAGTGTATGCGATATGCACTCTGTTGCTCTGCTTTCACTAAAATTGAACTACTTTGTTCGCTGTGTATGCCTGAGGCTTTTTTTGCCTTTGTGTGCCTTTCTGCTTCCACTGTGTTCACATGAAGGCTTCATATCACAGCTTTTTATCAATATTCAAGTTTGTCATGATTCACTCATCTTGTTTTAAAGTATTACCACCGCATTTGAGATGTGACTGACACGTGTGATGTATGATGTTTGTTTCTGTACGACTTAAAGTATGTTAAATTGAGAATGGTTTCTCATCTGGTAATGACGGTGCAGGAGATCTTCAGTAAGTGGGAATTTGCCTGGGCTTCTACTGATGATGATATGGGGTATCAGGCTTACACCCACAGTAGACAACCTTTGCTTCAAAAGTTTAAATTCATAAGTGCATTCTGGCAGCTTTAGGAAGGGGAAGTGAAAGTTAGATAAACTAGTATCCGGCTGTGCCCCCCACAGAAAAAAAAAAAAATCTGAAGGTTATAAATACTTACAGTATGGTAAGATTGTTACATAAATCTTGAAAACAGGATTAAACAAGCATTGGCAATATCCATGCATACTGTTGTTTTATAAGATAACTGAATCTGCAGTTTGTTAATACAATAATATTTGTCTTTTCGTGTGCTTTTCAGTAGTTATTCAAATAGACTGGTTATATGATAGAGGTAGAATATACACTGGGGAAATTTGAAATTTGCATGTAAGTAAACTTCCAGTAGCAACAGATTCTCTGGATAGGATATTTCTTAATCAAAATATCAAATGAAAAGAGGATTTGGGTTTCTGAGCATAGTTTTTAGTTTCATTAAAAGGTGTAAAATTTCAAGAGCATGCTTGCATGCACTTATTAAATAAACCCATGGAGAAGTGCAGATATCCCATCTCTGGCTCAAAATCCCTAAGCTTTAAACAGCTGGATTCCTAGAGAGTCTTCTAGGGAAGGACCACCTGGATATTTATTGTGTTCTTGTATTTATTCTTTTGCCATCTGCTGCTGGTTACTACTTAATACAAGGCAAAATGGACTTCTGGTTTGAGCTGACCCTGTGTTTCAGAGTATCCTCCCTTTACTCTTATATATGTTTTGCCTATTTGGAGGGATATGAAGGCTGAATTAGCTGCTCAAATTTTCCTTTCTCTCCTGCTGTAGCTATTTAAGTTGGTCTGTGATGATGCTCTGAAATACCAGGTAATGGAGAAAGGTAACTGTCTGGTTTCCAGCAGTTAGAAACCTGGCTTTGCAAATCCCATCAACAGAATCATGGAGAATATCTTGATACATCTTCAGTGAAAGTCATTACTTAAATATCACAGGCATTATGCTTTAAATCTCATTAGTGTTCTCAGTTGTTCACACGTCTATGTAGCCCTGTCCTATATAAATAAGTTTAAAAAATTATCTTGGCTAGTTAATTATTGTCTCAACATCTTTTTTTCCTTGTGTATGGCAACTTTGACTAGCGTTGCCTAGAAGTACCTCTAAGTACTGGTAGAATAGACTCACCATCTGTTTCCTAATTACGTAACAAATTTACCTTCATAATGAAAATCTAAATTTCTTATCTATTTTATAACATAAAAATACTAAAGCTTGGAGAAGAGCCTCTAGTAATTCCAATAGTATGTTCTTTACTTGTAGCATGTCTGAAAAAAAAGACTTTTTTTTTCCCCCTGGAAAAGGAAAGGTTCTGTTTTAATTCATCAGTGTATGGGATTAACTTGTGATGGGATTTCTATTTCTGGTTATACATATGATGATTTCTCCTAGGTTAAGTTTACTTTTTTTGTTGTTGTTGTTTTGTTTTTGTTTTGCTTATGCACTATTATTTCATATGCCTTAATAAAGCTATACTATTCCTTACGTGAGATGGTGGTATCTGATGCAGAGACTTCAGCCATATTCTAAATGCCATCGTCATGGCTGTAATGGTATCAGCTAATGGCAACTACAGGTTGTATGCCAAGCGAAATGAGTAAGAATGATCTAATTGTTATATGACACAGTATGACATGAAGAACTTGGTAGTACTTTAACAACTCTCTAAATGTTAAGCTCTCCTTACTTAGTAAAAAGCTCAGTTAGCAGGTCTGTTTCTGTTGGAGATGATCATGGAGATGTTCACGTATGTCACATTTAAAATTGTAAGAGAAGAAAAAATGATGGGATACCTTAACCTTCCCTTTTCCAATTGAACTGGTTCTTAACCAAACTTATACGAGTAGGTTCTTACAAATGTTCTTACTGGTGGTGCTGCTTTCTGTCTGTTAACTGCTTTGTTTTTCAAGGGGCACTGGAATCTACACAGATAGTTCTTGGTATGGAATTCTGTCTGCTAGATGTATGTTCGTCTAGAGAACCGTGCCTTAGCCTGAGGATTAGCTTAGCTGTTTGCAAGCTTCCATGTTACTAATCATTATCTCTGCTTTGCAGAACACCTTCAAGTTCTGTAGGTTTACAAGTCTGTAGAACTCCTGGATGTTTTTACCTATTTATAATCAATATTCTTTTTGGAGAATATTCTGCTTGCTTGGATTTCTTTCACTGAATTAAATTCTACAGTTTGATTACTGTATTTACTACATTTGATTTTTGCAGGCTACAGAATTTCCCTCTCTATTCTATATGGTTTAATCTTTTTTTGAAAGGGATTTACTAAATTGCAGGTAGAAGAGCTGTTGCTTTGTTTGTGTGTTTTTGTTTTGTTTTTGTTTTTAACTTTTTCCAAAACTTTCTGGTGCTTCATTAGTAAGTCATTGTCACAGAAGCAAAATCAGCTCAGGAAGCAATCACCCCTAATATAGCGATAACACCCAGAATACCACCTAACTGACCAGCCAAGAAATCTAAAAGAAATGTCTAAGGAACAAGTTGGGAATATTGGTCAGTGTGTTACACCGGTAACTGGGTTATCAAACTGGTCATCACTTCATCAGTTGTCTTTTTTTGTTTTTGTTTTGTTTTGTTTTGGTTGTTGTTGTTTTTTGTTTTGTTTCTTTTTTGTCCTTTATGCTTTTCAGTTGATTCATTAGATCCTTGATCTTTAAAAAAAAAAAAAGTTTGAAATTCTGTTTTGTCTTCAACAGTGCCCTTAAAGATAGTCGTTTCCCCCCAATGACGAGGGATGAGCTGCCACGGCTTTTCTGCTCAGTGTCTCTACTCACTAACTTTGAGGATGTATGTGACTACATGGACTGGGAGGTAAGGATTTCAGATGTCTTTAAGAAAATTACTTTGATATTATGAGCATCTATAGCAGAAGTCACGCCATTTAAATTATTTGCATATATTTAATTAGTCACTGTTTTGCATGCTATATGGATTGTTTTCTGTAGAAATTTAAGAGACTATTTTGCTAGAACTACCATCACCTTAAAGGTCTGAGTTGTGAAAGTGGAGTGGAGATTTGATTTCTTGCCCATTTAAGCACTAAAAATAAGAGTGCCCTGTGCGGTTGTAGTTATCTCTTAAGATTCCATCATGCAAGGTATTGTCTGGAGTGATGGGGTCCTGAGACCTCTTTTGCAGCATTGCTAACTACAGAAACAAAACATGGCAGATTGTTCTATTGATTCTGGAAACAGGATGCTCCAGTGTGAAAGTTGGTATTCTGATGTATGCCTCTGGAAATGGACACTGCAAAAATTGCAATCCCAAACCAAGCAGCCTTACGTAGATTGTAGGAGCAAGCCATTTATCTTTTCCAAAACATTCTTCACTTTCAGAGCAAGTGGCCTGCACAGACCCCACAGAGCCCTTAAACAGTGAGGCCAAGTAAATGATTGCTCATATTTTCCTTTGTTACTTCTGCATGGAGCAGAATCTGTTTTACTTGCTTGATTCTAGGAAACCTGCATGCGTTCTCTTGGAACAGCAGCATAGAAGTCACAGATTAAGAAGCAAATACTGCTTTCAGAGTTATTTCTGGGAAGGTGTACTGGAAGAGGTGTTATTCTGTTACTCTTACGTTCTTTCCCAAATTATTTGGTATTGGATGCATGCGAGAAAGTAAGTTACTCAATTTAAGATGAACTTCTTATCTCGGCAAGGATGACTGTTGCTTTGCATTTCTAGTCTATACTTGAATGGATAGAAAATTTTTTGAAGTTGTCATATATGCTGGTGGATGTGTCATAATGCCAGACATACCTCACAAGTACTTCACTGTAATAATGACTTAACCCTACTAAACATTTAGGAATTCTTAATAGAAAAAGAGGCTTTCTATTGCACACACACATAACAAATATATATTGAAGGGAAATTTCATTCCTTGTTAAAATGGTAAGAGGCTCTACTGTATCAGAATGGTGGTGTCTGGCTGTAACCTCAGCAGTATGAATTAATTTTACAGTAGTTAAAAATATAATAAAAATGCATTATCTGTTCAACTTGTAATGACAAAGGCTTCTTACCTTCTTATATGTAATTCTTCATGAACTGAGTGTAAGTCTGCTTTGGTGTTTATCAGCATTTTTCCTATAAGCAGAATTATTATTTTTTTATGAAATGTCAGACAAATAAGTCTTAGCTGAAACTGTGCATTGTAAACAATAAGAGACGTTTTTCAGGGAACTCATTTGTCCTGCTTCTGAGCCCTTTAAGTACCTTTAGTCTTTAAATACTGTTTTCAAGCATTTAAAACTGTAGTGACTTTTAATACTAAATCTTTCCTGCTTTACTAGGTTTACTTCTAGTAGTAACCATAGTGATTTTTTTGATTTTATTTCATTTCCAATAACTTATTAAAAAAGACTGTGAATATACTCAGAAAATATCTCATTAAAAGTGTGAAGTGCAAGATAGTATTTAGCTATTTCTGTGGGGTAGTCTACCATTAATATTAGATGATATTTTATTGCCTCAATAATAATCTTTTAAGATGACCAAATTTTTCATTTTTAAAGAGAAACAGAAACTAATGTCTGAGTACAAAAAGTGATTGTTTCATACATAGTTATGGGTGATCCCCAAACTTTACATGCAAAACAGATGGGGGTGTAAATATGAGAAAGATAACATTTTTAATTGTTAATCCTTAAAAGAATGATTCATCCCTGCACATGCCCCTGTCAGTGAGATAGCTTATGTCATCTGTGTTTCTTTTAAGGGAGCTTCAGTTATGCAATGTTAAATAGCAAAAAGATATTTCAGGATGTCTAAAATATGATCTATAGAGGGCTTCTGCATCTTCTGTTTAGTATAATGCTAATTTCCAGATCATCCTAAGAATCAACGTGGTTAGAAGATCTTAAATCTGTAGGTATGCTACCGATTGATGATCTTGTAGGAGCTACTTCAGCAATTTGCTGATGGAGGTCACAATATTTCAAAATTGCAGATTCAGACAACTCACTGGTTTGGCAGCTTAGAGACAGGATCGTTTGACCCAGGAGTGTCTCCTGTATCCTGAAGCAGAGTAATAGATCTTTTCTCCGATCAATGAATTATATTCCCAAACTGAACAAATGAGTATTACAGTTGTAAGAAGCAACGAGAGATCCTTTTGCAGCAGAAGCTTCAGCCAAATAAACAGGAGATGTAAGTTGACCGCTATTAGCTCCATATGACTTTTCAAATTGCTGCCATTTTCACCTTTTATAAAGGTTTGTACCTTCTCCTAGTTATTTTTAAAGGACCGCGTCAATGCAGTGGTTCATGAAGACACTTCCTAAAATATAATTCAGGATTCTTACTTGCATGTGACTGTATATGGACTGTGCTGTGCGTTAGCAGTTGAAGAAATGTGGGGCTTTGAAATGAATGCTGGGAGTGGATGAAGTGTTTCCTTATTTCTGCTGGACAGAACTCGTGAAATATTGCTGTGGTCTGGTAGCTGCTGGGGTGGTTTCACAGCCTTTCTCAGCCCTACTTGAGGGCATGGCTAGAACATAAATTGCAATATTATTGTATATATTGTATATATTCTATGCATGCTTGTTTCCTAGAAATATAGAAAAACACAGTGCCTCTATTCATTCTCTCTCTTTCATCTTATAGCAAGTGAACCCTTTCTAAGAATATTTTCTGTTCATTTCATTAAGAATCTGTGGGGTTTTCTTGCTACAAGGTAAACTCTGTCTTGCTAATTCAGACCCTCCTCCAGTTTTCCTACTAAAATGTCATAAAACATTAAGACGTATGTCATTACAATAAGAATCTTTTTGGAAAATGTTATTTTAATTCCAGCAGGGTAATAAATAACTAGAATTTATCAGCTGTTGTTCCTTAAAATACCTTGAAAGAGATCTTTGTCCTGAAGTTGCTGTTCTTCAGTAACATAAAATCTACAGAATTATGTGTGCTTTCTGTGTTGATACAAAAGGCCTTTAGTCTGTATATGCTGGTTTAAATATTAGTTTAAATAGTTTTAGGTGGCTTTTCATTGTTGACAAAGTTAGTATATTTAAGAGTTGTGGGACTTCTTCCTGTAAGTGCTCCCTCTTCCTTGAAGTGCAGCAGCACCGCAACTTCTGGAGCTTGTATTTGTTCGAACAGAGAAGAGTCTTGATCTCACTGTTTTATTTTCTTTAGACAATATTCAGTGATTCCATGTATGTAAATGATATAAACATAAAAAAGAATACATGTCATGAATTGGAGAGCATATCTCCTTAATAGCCTTTTGCCTCCATTAAATCAGAATGTAATATTTAAGCCCTAATAAAGATGGTCAGAAATAAACCAGCATATTTGGTATGTATAGAAGGCTAAAAAGCTGAAGAATTCCACTAATAAAAAGTAGGGTCAACTTCTAGTAAGTAGCAATAGTTGCTTAATCTGAAATGTTCTGTTTCCAGGCACATTCATTTAGAGCAAGTTCCAGTAAGTAAATGGGAAAGATACTACATTATATGGTATAATAATGTATAAAGTATCATATAGCCTCTATAATATATAAGCTATAGGCTAATTTATTTGTTTGAAAATGTTTCTAGTTTGCCACTGTTGAAGGATTAAGCTGATAAACTGCAAGTCAGTAAAAAGCCACACACCAAAACAGCCTGGTTTGGTTCATCATGTGGTTACATGAATGCTCGTACTGGTAGAACCAAGAGGCAAGGCAAGCAGTGTTTGTTGCATGTTACCTGGCATGCAGACAGAAAGGACTGCACATCAAGCCACGTTTCTAGTCTCAGGTGAAGAATATTGAGTGAACTTAAACAGAAAGACACTTACTTCCACCACCAAGGGTGTGTTGCAGTACTCCAGCTGGGGTATTCAATGTGAATACTTCATAATAGATTCTTTGTTACCTGCTTTTAATGCATTTCTGAAAAAAATGTTTACAACTCATCTTAAACTAGTGTTAATATATGCAAATTATAGATTTCAGTGCAGTAGATAAAACTGAACAGAGCAGTAATTCGATAATTCACAGTGGACTAGACAGTTAAATTTCTGCAAGGCTTGATGTTTTAGATGCTTATCCAAGTTCCTCACTGACTGTCTAATAAGAATAAAGTTACTTCTTCCTCTCAGTATGGATGGGGAATCAGAACGAGAGGAGCGGGTTTGTAAACTGTGTTTGGAACTCGGTCAGAACCAGGCAGTTGAACATAAGAGTTGCCTGAATGTCAGTTTTGGAGTAGATTCTAGAACAATTTTTTGTTAACCCAATTGAAATAGATACGGACAGGTACACAGATATAGGTATAGATAGGTATGATGGGCAATAACCTAGCATGTGACAGAAGCCTTCAGCAAAACAATAAATATTGTGTGCATTTCTTTTGCCCCATCCTGAGATGTATGTAAATAAATGATTCATTAAAAAAGAAACCATATAAGTGTGGATAAATGAATATGAATATGTATAAAATACACAACTAAGTCTGAAGTTCTGTTGCGGTCACTTCTAGTTTCATATAATCCCTTAGATTTAGGGAAAGGTCTGTGTTTTTGAATGTAGTCTCTGGACTTAGTGTTAAGTAGTCTCTGTCTGCTTGTACACGAGGCCAAAAAGCTTATATCCAAAAGTATTGGATACATATGGTACAGTATTTCATGCTATAAAACTCTATAGAAATATTTCTGTTGGAGGAGACTGGTTGCTGGATTTTTAAGTCTCTCCTCATCTGACTTTGGTTTCCCAATAGCAAAGTAATCTAAATAGATTCCTATTAATTTTTCACTGAAAATGTATATTCTTTTACAATTGTATGGTCTTTTTGCAGCTCAGAAGGATACCTGCATATGTCATACATAGGGATATAACTTAAGATAGAACTTAAACTCCATCTGCTGAAGAGGACTGTTTGACTTGTTTTGCTGGATGGCACAGATGTTATTTCAGGAAAATTTGCCTCTAGTAAAGCAGAAATCTTAGTTTGCAAAGAAAGCCACAGGTTTTGTTTAAGTTCTGTTCTGAGCCTGGTAGGCAAATTACAGTCCAGTTAATGTCTTCCAAACGTGTAACTACCCGTTACCTCCCATCTTAGGAGGGAATATTTGGGGAAATTTCACAGAAGTTTTCATCAGTGCTGGTCTCTTGAGGAAGTCAAAATAAATTGCTGTAGTTGAGCCCATGCCTATCTTAGTCTGGATCATTCTTAATATACTCGTGTGTGGCTTCTGTTTTTTTAACTTATGCCTGTTTTTGTTTAACTGGAGCTAAACAATGGAAAGCCATTTATACTGGACTAAAAGTACTGCGTAATTAGCTGGGCAGTTGGAATTCATGCTTCACAGAATGCTGTGAAATTTTCCCAACCAGAGAAATTGTGGGCACAGTTGTGTTGCCTTATTCATTTTGCTTTACATCTTTTTTCCTCCATGGATATGGGCCTAAAAATCTATTAAAATGGTTAATGGGAAACATCTAGTATAATGCAATTACCTACTGCTTGAATGTGGCATCATATTTAATACATCATCAGTGTTTCTGGTTAATATCTCATGAATACTACAGGGTCACTGTTACGCAAAAAATGTATGGAATTTGGAATCTAATACTCCGCAGGGTTTGAAGGTGTGCAAAAACAGGCCATTTGGGTTTAGGGCTTACTCAATTGAACGTATACAGTTATGTAATCAGCCAAATGCATAGGTAGTTAATGTGATGTTGTTGTTATAAGATTAGCATTCATTTTTCCAAGTAAATCCAGTTTTACACCAGTTACCTATAGTAGTAGTTGTTTCACTGCCACATAATCGACTTAAGTTTATACAGAAAACTTGGTGATTTGTGCTTCAATTGATAGTTCCCATTTAAGAACGATCAGATCCTCCTTTTTCCCCATGTATAGTAATAAAAACAATTAGTTTGTGTTGATGGAAGGGGTTTTGATGAGTCACTATCACTTTGATAGACTTACTGATGAATCTTTCTTCTACATCTTTTACTCAGGGGAGGGAGTAAAATCACTAATGTATTGTTCTGATAGTTCACGAATCAAAATGTTAGCATTCTCCTAGGATGTTGCCTTAAAAAAATACTGAGTGACATTTGTAAGAAATGCCTAGTAGAAGCAGATGGGAAATTTGTATAAGCTTAATAGCCTGAAAATGATGCCATGTAAAGGCCACATGAAGTAACTTCTAGAAGTTGTAAGTAGACACTGTTCTTGTGTTCTGGTTTTGTTTTTTGTTAGGGGGGTGGGGAGGGAGTACTTTTGCTTAAGGTTTAAAAGTAAGCAAGCATATATTAGCTAACCTTTTAACTACATGTCATACCTTTGTAACTGCTGTTGGATCCTTCCCATCTGCTGCTTGTTGCCTGCTTTTGAAAGTTACCTACACTAATCCACACAGTAACAGCCTTACACTATAGAACAACCCAATCTTTATCTAATCACACTTTCTAGTTTACCAACAGAGATGAAATTTCAGAAGGTCTTGAACCTTAGAGGACTGACCTGATACTTTCCGGGAAGCTGGAGGCAGGCTATGTTTTAGGGCAATCTCAAATAATGTTCTTTTAATTTCATATCTACTTTTTTTCTGTTCTAATAAAAAGCCTTTTAAAATTGATATGAGCAAACGTACAAAGGAATATTGTTAGAATTAGATATTTAGGTCTTCAGTTCTGATCTTAATTTCGAACATTCTTGGAGCTGCAAAAACTTACTCTGTTCTTATCCTAGGGATAAACTAAGTAGATTTCAGCTTTAACACTGTTGCTTTTTACTTTCAAATTCTTTGGGTTTATAATCACATCATCTGACCATATAGAGTATATATCTTTCTAGTGGTTATATATGCACGTTATGAATGTTAGGTAATGAAATACGTTGAAATTTGCAGTGAATTAAATGTGTTAGTCTCTAATTAATTTTTCTTACATGAGGAATACTGGGTTCACACAGAAAACTTACTGAAGCCTGGCCAGGAGAGAGACTTTTCCCATCATTTTCCCATGTTTATACAATGTATAAAGATTACGAAGTTTAAAAAATTAAGTCTCAATAAAAGCAAATATGTTAATTGAACAAGTGGTTATTAAGACCTTTGTAAATATTCCTTATTTTTTTTCATTGTCATGCATTTACGGTAAAGTAGGTTGTCACTGGAAAAACTATTACTTTTTTTTTTTTTTTTTTTTTTTTTTACTAATTTTGTGTTGAAAAACAAACACCATTCCAAATAGCATGTGATACTCTTTTAAACATAAACTCTCCATTTCCTCATGCAAAGTTGGGAACTTTGGATTTAATTAGAAAAAACATCTTAGTTATGTGGGCATGAGTAAACTGGTATTTTAATTTTCATGTTTTGAGTTTACATGCAGAACTCCAAAGCAACTTATTTGTTATTGTACCTTGAAAACTGGGGTTCTTCATGCACTGGAAAAAGTACCTAGCCTTTTTTTTTCTGACAGCTCATATGTAAAATACTTCTAACACCTTGAGATTAGGTATTTTGGTTCCTACACTGGTATTTTGTCATATTAGAGTACTTAGTAGCACGGAAGTGGGAGTTTGAAGCTGAACGCTCTGGAATACCTCCTTTTCCTCTCCAAAGTTAAGCAGAAACTTTGAGAGCTTCAGGTTCAAGTTGGTAGTGACAAATATTTCACTGTTCAGTTGTTACTTCAAACAAAATTAAGGCTCTTAATTGAAGCACCGCTAGACTTACCAGCTGTATGATTGCCTGCAGATTATATCTTGCGGTCTCAAGTGTCTAAGCCAGGTGTTTTTATGAGCAACAACATTGCCAACAGTGTCAGAGGGAGACAGTAAATCCAGTTACAGAACTGCCTTACTTAGCATCTCAGCTGCCTCACCTTCAGACCAGAAATGAAGCTCCATGGTGGAGCTGAGGAGCATATCTGTGCTGCTACTGACTTACAAGGCTGTCAGGTGAACACACCTTTCAGAGATTAGATTTTGCTTCAGTACCACCTTTTGAAATTCTCTGCAAAATGCTATTAACCATTTAAAGGTTCACATTTTGGCCTTTATCATGTTAGAAATCTCTTGTATCTTTTTTTTTTTTTTTTAATGTACTAATAAAACTGCCGATTTCTTGCAGGTGGGTGTACATGGCATTAGAATAGAATTCATCAATGAAAAAGGATCAAAACGCACCGCCACCTACTTACCGGAGGTTGCAAAGGAGCAAGGTCATTGTTGCACTTTATTTCATATGATCTGGTGAAGAATTTAAACATACATATAAATCTAAAATGCAATATTTGACCTTGCACTGATGTCAGATGATGGAGCAATATTTAATTGTAAGAGAAGACTCTTATATAAAATGCCAATTACATGTCTGTATCAATCCCCTTATAGGGATTCAGTAAACTGTAGCTGTTTTTTAAGCAAGTCATAACCACGGTGAAGCTGTAGGAAAACAAAATATGGAGAGGAGCCACAGTGCTGTCAATGAACTTTACAGTTGTCAAAAGTTATAAATTTTCATATAATTGTTATGCTGCAATATTAGACATGCACAAACTCTGTTAAGTTGCAGGATGTCTGGTCAATAATCTTAACAGCTGATTTATTCTCAGATTCCCAGTGGCGAAGGTTTTTTCAGTTAGGTACTTTCTTGTAGTATTTCATTTGTTTGCATAAACAGCGGCTTCTGGTATTTTGGATGGATGGATGGAAGGGAATTACTTTCATACTGAAAGTCCAAAATAATGTGTCCCTTTTAATAGAGGGATAGACTAAAGTGTGTGAATTAATATATATGTATATATACCGCAGATTTCGTTGAATAGCAGTCTGTTGGTCTAAGCAACTAACTCTGACTACCACTAACATTATTCTCTTTCAGGCTTGGCAGTGTGTCTCAGTGTTTAAATTTTGCATTGCCACTTTTTTGGTTTTCCTTTTTATATTTGATTTGGTGAGCAAAGGAATAGGATGAATTCTTAATTAACGATCATTGTTAATAGGTAATTCTGTTTCCAAATGGTCACTTAAAAGTTCAGATGCTTTCCAAGGCAATTGTTTTCCTTTTGTAATCTGAGATTGGCCAGTTCAAGAAGTGTGTTTTTTTTGTTGTTGTTGTTGTTTGTTTTGTTGTTGTTGGTTTTTTTAAGACCTTTGGTGATCACCTACACAAGTTTGTTTTATTTTAAATTCAGGAATTAGGAGAGGATGTTTACATTTCTAAATACTTATAGTAGACCGCGTTTTTTACCCTTTTTTGTTGTTGTTTTAAATATTCAGTGTGACTAATCTTTTGGAAATAACACGTCTTAACAGCTATCTTGGAAATATTAAGCTTTTTAAAATCAATATGTAGGAGTTTTGAATAACATGAAGGCTTTTTGAGAACAATAATGAATCTGGATTTTTTTCCATCATTGTTTTTAATTAACCAGCCACCTATATAGTAGTTCTGAAATTAGCAATATCACTAAGCTTTACAGTGACATTTGTGGAGAAGAATAATGTCTTTCCACTTGTTCAGCTAATAAATCTTTTGAATTTTAGAGAAATTTAGTTTTTCCATACCATCGTAGCCATTTATGATGTATAAACTGATTGTGATTAATGATCATTCCTGAATGTTTCAGAAAAGTATAATTTTGTCTGTTAACCCAAGTCTAGGACACAGTGGGTCTGCTTTTAAAATATTTCAACTATGAGATAAAAATGTGTGTTTGTAAAGTAAGCTTTATGCCTAAAGAAATCCTATGCAGCATATTTCCTTCAACCGTTTTCTTAGGCAGGGAAGAAATTTCTATGTTTTGTACACAACTTCAGAAGAGCACTTGTATTATCAATAACGCTACATACTGTACTGTATTTTCTGCATCATCTATTGTTACTGCTGTAATTCTCACTAATTTTTACTGCTGTAAAATTCAACAGGATGGGACCACATTCAAACCATAGATTCCTTATTGAGGAAAGGAGGCTACAAAGCTCCAATTACTAATGAATTCAGGAAAACCATAAAGCTAACCAGGTATGCACCATGCAATACTACCAATACTACAGATAAGTCCTGTTTTGATACTGCTGTGATATGCTCATTCCTGAGATGTGGTTGTTTCAGATGTTAATAGTAAGCTTTCCCTTATTTATTAACAATTTCTTTTCACAATAGCAGTACGGAATTTAGAGATATTTGTGCCTTGCAATAAATGTAACAGGGATTACTGGCATTAAGCAAGAAAGAAAAGACAGTTATTAAATAGTTTATTATATATTTATCAGGGCTCATAACTCTGAAAAATCTTTGCAGTGTATTAGCTCTATGTTTTTACAGTTTGTTCGTTAGGTGTAATGGATCTCAAGGGGCTTTTATTAACGAGGATTACTTGCCATTGTCAATTTGTATTGGAGCACTTGGAACACTGAGTCTGTTGCTGTGAAGGTGTGGAGGCCCTGTTCAATGCCTAAAGCAAGCACTGGCTCCCATGGAGTATAGGCTTCTTCCTGATCTCAACAGGCTATAGGTGTCCAAGCTAGCTAGCTGATGATGACGGTCAGTGTACTACTTTGACTGCGTCAGGGTATCGTCAGGAGTAAAGCTATGAATCTGATACTTTATTTCATAGTCTGTCACTCGTACACATTAGAATACTGTTTGTAATGCTCATTTAATAAAATGTGTTCAGAAGGGCTTGGTAGCAGGTCCAAACCAAAATCCTTTAGAACTAGTAGTGGATATTCTGCCCGTAAAATTGAAGTTACGTGGTGGAAGAGTAAATGTTGATAGAAGGTCTCTAAAACATCATATTTTTATAACTGTGCAGTATAAAATGACTGCTGAGCTCTAGCTATTTATTCCATGCTTGGGGAAAAAATATCTTTATAAATTTCTTGTTATAAGGAGGTATTGACTGTTAACCCTTTGTGTTCCTTTTTTTTCTTTGGGGATAATGAACATACTATTAATAAAGATAATAAATTTGCTAGTTGGAGTCCTTTGTCCAAAATTGTTATCCTTTCTACCTTTTATCATAGGGATTCATAGGGTTACAGGATTAGTTTTTTAAATGTTGTATATATTATCTTTGTTTCTGTGTACGTATTTCTCTGGAAATTTCTTTCCTTCTTAGTGCAACTAGACGTGAGCTAGACTTGCCTTCCTGGGCAAGGAAACACAAGGATTAAAACACAATCCTTTCATTTCAGACATTTGAAAATACTTGGAATCTCATGATCATTTATGAGCTTGTAGAGGACAAAGAGCTGAGATTCGTGGTTTTTTCAGCTCTGACATTTGTCATCTCTATCTACAAAGCTCGCTATTACTTAGCTGCAGTGGATGTTTAGCCCAGATAGAAGGCAAAGCATTTCTTAGAAAAAAAAAAAAATATATATATATTATTTTTATTAGAGGAATCCCTCCTTCATTCAGTGGTCTTTTGTATGAAGAAGAAAGCCTTTGTGTCCCATTGATTATTCAGAAGTCTGCTTTATTGGAGGAACCTGATTACTGTGGAATTGCTGTTACTAAGGCAAACAAGTTATTCTGAGAGTTAAATTAGGGAGGAAGGATTTACAGAATACAGCTAAATTTCCAAATGCAGCACCCCAGTTTCCTTTTCATTTATTTTACCAGTATACCTCGTTATCTTCTTTTCAAAAAGAGTATGTGGTGATAACTGAGGGCAAGAGTAATTGCTAGAATTCTGAAATGAGACTTTCTGTACACCTCAATAAATGAGGAATATATTCTTCCAAGACACCAGACTTCTATATAGCCTGTATTTTCTTCCAGCTCTATGATTTTGTTGGAAGCAATGGTATATGAGAACAAAACAAAGTATGCTGTTTAGTGTATTTAGGTTCACAGCATCCAAAACGGTAGCAAAAACACTGGCCTAATGAGTGGAATAAACAAATTTTAACGTTCAGAATAAAATTCTTTTTTTTTGTAATTTGTTTTAACTCTGATTCTACATAGGCTGCCTTTGGCTTATTTTAACCCACTTAGAAACAACTTCATTAATTACCAAGTTTATGGTTTAGTTTAATAGTGGCAGAGGATTTCATTCACAAATGAGCTTACTCATTGGGGGCAGTGAGTGCTGTGTGCCATTCACATCAATTCAAGAGGAGCTGCAGCTAATCTCATAGCCAGGACCAATGACCACTTGTTAAATCAGTACATCATTAACCAACACTGTTTTATCAAGTAAATATGGGCTATTTAGTGCTCTGAAATGTGCACTGAAGCAAAAAGCTGCAAGCGTAAGGTGTTCTGCTCTGGCAAAGGGGCAAAAGAAACGAATGTGTTTGCTGCCTCGGTTGCTGCAGTTGATAACTCAACAGTAGTTTAAATTTTTGTGTTGGGTTGTGAGTGCAAGTGGTTGAGGCATGTGTTGTGCTTTTTCAGACCTAAAAGGGGAAAGAACAACCAGAGCAACTCCAGAAGAGAAATGTCATAAACAGGGGAGGTGGCAATATTTTAGACCACTGTAGCTGGATTCACCAACTCTCATCTGTAAGATCTCTTATGCAAGGTCTTTCTAAGTGAAATTTGTGGCAATGTGCAATAGTGTTATTTTTATGTAGATTTCACAGTTTTACAGATAAGTATAAATGTGGCAAGATGTTCCTTGTCAAACAATACTGATGCAAATGTATCTGAAGTATTTTTTGCCAGGGTCTGGATTCTGCTTTCTGCTATATATAGTCTAAAAAGGATATAACTGCATTTAATGTAGCTGGGATTATTTTAAGAGCAGAATTTAGTAGACAATTGATACCGATTTTTTAGAAACAGACCCTAAATCTGTAACGCTTGTTTACAGTGTTTATCTCCTAGGTTTTATGTAGAGAGTTGGCTGACAATATGGGACACTCCCAGTAAATCCTCACGAGTTTAAATTCCCTCTATCATGAATAAAGTAGTAGGCAACATTTTTTAATAGTTCTGTGTGTTTGAAATATTTTTCATAAGCACTTACTTGTCATAAAATTCAAGAATAAACCTGAAAACCACAGTGGTTCTCTCCATGCCCTTGTGCAACTGAAGTTAGTATTATTCCTAAGATCAGCCTGCAGAGCTGTTCTCATCATTAAACGTACAATTAGTGCCAAATTTTTAGTGCTACTCCTAGCTTCCTGGTAAAAGTTCTTGCATTTGCCTCTTTGCTCTTTTCTAGGTACCGTAGTGAGAAGATGACCATGAGCTACACAGAGTACCTTGCCCATCGTCAGCATCATCACTTCCAAAATGGCATTGGGCACCCCCTTCCACCATACAACCATTATTCCTGACACTGAGCCGCATGACCAGTCACTGGACCTCTCTGCAGACCTCTTCCCAGGAGACCCTGCCCCTTCTTGGTCTAGCTATCTCTATTACTGTACCATTTTATGATGATAGTTTCCGTTGCCATTTTGAGGCTTCTCCTTAGCGCGTTAAGCTCATCATGGCAACGGGAGGAAAAACTGCGTTATTACAAAGATCCCATACTTTTTTATTATTGAGTCACTGCAGATTTTTTTGCAGCATATATAGCCCTTGTGTTTTTTATGAAATTTTAAATTTCTACTTCATTAACATTGAATTATATCAATCAAGGCTTTCTGTGACTGTGGATGGAAGGAAGAGTTTAAGGATTACAGTTAGGGATTCTTTGCTCAGAAAAAAGGCATTCATGGCTTTTTCATTAATAGTTCTGACAGGGAATGAAACATATCAGATTCAGGTGTTATACTAGACAATGAATTGCATTTTTATAACCTTCTCAATAATATTCTGTGAACAGTATCTCACCCCTGCAGTAAAGATTTCATGTAGCTATATACATGATCTTCAGATCCAGCACATACAGCCAGAATTTGAAGGCTGATATCCAAAATGCTTTTTTTGGATGTAGAGAAGCAATGAAATGTACAATAAGTGAAGTTCATATTACAGCATTTTCAGAATCAAGTGGTCTAATTGATAGGACATGACATAATCCAGTAGGATACCAGATAGGTTTATCTCCTGTTCTGTGCTGGAAGCTGAGGGAAGGCAGCCTTGCCAAGCCTGGTCATAGTAATGCATTTGTAATGAGATGATGCCTTTCTGATGATCTCAAATTAGGAGTCACATTTGTTTTTAAAAGCAGATTGGTGAGTAGCAGATGTCATATTAGGAAGAAAATTGATTTAGATTTTAGTGCCTTTGACTATGACATTACTATATACTTGCATATACAATTCATAGAAAAAAATATAGCAAATGCGCCAGACATTGTAGCAAACTATATTGAGTTCTCTGCTGCTCTGGCGTTGGGGTTTCTGGGATTATTTTTTTTTTAAAGTGAGGTATTTTTCTTTCTCTTTTTGTTAGCTTATTCTAGAAAAGAAAAATCCCTATTTTGTTCTTTCTTGTGCTTTTGAACTTGCTGAGTTTTATCAAGTCATGAATAGTTAGGTAAAATTAACTTGTTTAAAAAAAAAAAAAAAAAAAGTGTTGTGAAAGAGCACAGGACAAGTATGCCATAATTTTTACATGTTTTCATCTATTACAGGAATAGTACTTGAGAGCTCTAAGTACTGTGTAATAATTCTGATACTTCTCCAAGAGGTAAAGAAAGAAAACTGATTAGAACTTTTAACAACTGTAAAAACAGGATTATTAAGAGGTACATGTGGTATAGTTGCAAGCCCAGTATATGCTAGGACCTACCTCCTTGCTTATGTGCCTGCAGAACTCCCACTAATACCTGTTGTAGGTCAGCGCATGTTTTAGGGGACAACACATCCCATCTATTATAGAAAAGACCTTCCTAATATGGGTGAGTAAACTATGGTAAGCAGAAATTCCAATTCTTTTGAATAATGAATGTTTGTAAAATATATATATAATTCAAATGGATGAATTAAGATTGAGGTAATTTAAAAAAAAAAGTCTGACCAATTGTACAAATGTTTCAAAAAACAGTTATGGATAAATTTTGCTCATCCCTTATGTGAGGTTAACTCTGCCACTTAATTTATATGGAGGTTCTCATAGAAAGTCTTTTGTATTCCTTCATCCACAGCATCTGATGTCCAAATATTTACATTTTCAGTTGTGATGCCTTAATTTATAAGCAGAAGGCCTGAAATTTCAGGAGCCAAGAGGTGCCAGGCAGACGCTGCAGAAATTAATAGACGTTTATACAGAAGCTATTTTGGATGATACTGTTGTCTTGTTTCTACTTGGGGAGCAGTTTTAAATGGATTTGTCTTCAAGTGGAAACTGAACAAGTGGCTACCTGATAAAGTTTTTTGTTTTGTTTTGTTTTTTTTTTCCTTGCCCTTATAGGGAAACTGAGCACAAACTGAATCATTCTGCTGCAAAAAAAAAAAAAAAAAAAGTCATCCGACCCCATCTTTATCTGTCATCTCGTTACAGCATGCTCATGCTTCTGCATGAGCTCATTGTTAGAAGTTTTTTAAAAAGATCTATTATATATAAAAATATATATGTATTGAAAGGTGCTAATCAACCTCAAGCAGGTCACGTGACTGGTCATGCGGATCTAAAATCATATCAGATTTTTTAAAAAATCTTCGATATATGCAGATGTTATACAGAATTTCTTACCAGTGTAATAATGATATACTGATGAATAAACAATCCTGCAGGTTTTTAAGGACAAGGTCAGCAATACTTCCCACCATGGCTTGGGGGGGAAAAGGATAGTTTTGTCTCCTTTTTGTATACAGCATAATGCACAATGCATTTTTGTCTATCTCTTAGTAGCTGTTGCTTAAAAATATAGTTAAAAGGGTGTTATACAAACTGTAAAGGTGTGCTTTTGAAATGAGTTAATGCCAGACCCTTCTGGACCAGAGTTTTGTATCACTAATTAAAAAAACTGTTACAAAGTCTGTGGTCAATCAGATTGTATGGTATTTTGTAGAAGAGATTGGAATAATCAGTTTATCTACAGTGTTTCTAGGGCACCTACCTCCTCAGCATGCAAGTGCTGAAAATGCTATGGATTGTTTCTGTGTAAATGTGGGCTTATTTGTACAAAATGTGCAGTTCACTGTGACATGCACTGGGACAGAATAGGTCTGTTTGCTTAAAGCTAATCAACAATTGCTTTCACAAATGTCATTCCCTCATAGTTATGTTTATTACCCTTTTAGATATATTACTGGGTTTAGATACAGATCTTTTTTTATTGTTATTTTATTTGGGGTACTTTATAAAAAGTTAAGGTACAACCAAGCAGTTAATTTCACCGTTTTTAAGTTGGAATGCTAATTTTTGGTAAGCACTAATCCATTTGCCTTATTCCATTAAAAATATTTTATTTTTTAATTCTTTTGCTTAATGTTCCTAAAATCCCTCTTCTATAAACTAAAGTTAAAAAAAAAAAATAATGGACTTGACATGAAACTATTGCTTAGTCGTGCCTCAAGTGGCCTTCCTTCTGTCTAGACTGCCGTAGCACTGATTTTTCACCATCTCAACCCCAAATGCTGGTCACAGCAGGGGGAGGGCACATGAGAGTCCTGACCTCAGATACACTATGAAATCAAGACAGTCAAATCCATTTTTGCACACCCTGGCGTTTGTATATGGACCTCTTTACTTGTCTTCAAATGTGCGGGTTTTTAAAATTGTTGTCTGGAGTAGGTTACATCTCTTGTGTGTGTTAGATCGAACCAAAGAAGCCTCCAGCCATGCCCAAATGCTGCTCCTAAAGCCTGCCTTCCAGTCCTTACAAAATCCCTGCAGGATTAAATGTGTTAACTTTTTTATTTTTGTACAGTTTCTAACTGATTTTTGCTAGTGATGTTAATTGAATTAAGTTTATGTGGGGAGTCTGAGTATCTCCTCCATTTAAATAAACTGGTGACTTTCCTTTTATGTTTAAAAAAAAAGAAAAAAAGAAAAAAAAAAAAAAGAAAAAAAGAAAAAAAGGAAACCCAAAGTGTGCCTCTCAGATTTAAAGGGTTTCTGGTTACATTTATTCTTAAGACCAGCAATGATTCTTTATATACAAAGATATGTTTTCCTCGTTTTTTATTACTGTTAAATAAATAAAAAATAAAAAATAAAAACCTCTTTCTTTGCTCTGGACCCAGTAATTGCGCTGGTACATAAACGCACTGAGAAAACAAACTTTTGTTTGAAACTTTTGTAACAACTTTTGACTGTTTTTGTATATCGAAGTTGATTCTTTTCAGAATATTTGGATCTAGTTTCTAAGTTATTTTAGTGTTTTATATGTTACAAAAAAAAAATTTAATTGTTCACCAGCATCTTGAGTTATCTGTAATGCAGTGGTGACACACAATGGGCTTAGGGCTACCTGGAGTAGCTTACAAAGCCTCTCTCTTTTCCTTCCTTTCTTAGTAACTTGATTGATTACAATTATATCAGATTACCTGAACCCCCTTCCTTTATTACTAGATCCTCCTTCCTTCCACATTTAATTGCTATTAGTGTGAAGAAACTGTTGAAATGGGCATTTTAATATAAGTATGGCTTAAAAAGATAAAATGAGGAAAAAGCAAAAAAAATTATATATATAGAAGGTTATCTGTGGGTCTGTGAGATATGGCTGTGGAAAGATATTGTAGTAGTTTTAACACTATTGTTATTACCTTTTAAATCATTTACCCAATAAAATAAGGAAAAAGAATCACCATTTCTTTTTATGTTTCTCTGCTTAATTGTGCGGCTTTGTCACTTTGTTTTTCTTTTTTTATTTACGCATTTGCAGTTACTGTTAATTTTAAAGGCTAATGCTGTGTTAGGAATATTTTCCTGTGATTAATTCTGTCTTTTCATTTTGCCTGCTGTAGGAACCAGTTGGACAGGTGCAGCTTGCAGTTGTAATTCAGACGTGAGTTACTGAGTACTCCAAATTATAACTGTTTCATGTCCACTTTGGCACTTGTTACATCAAATTTTAAATATGGAATTTTGTCCAGTAAATACAGAATTATGTTTAAGATCGGGCCCCTTATTCTCTGAGAGGTGGAATTGGTTTCAAATTCTTTAAACAAAACTTGGTTGCAAAACCAGTTACACTGGTGTAACCAATACATTGCCTGCACTAGTAAAGGAACATGAGTCAATGGATTAATGCAGCAAAATGTGTATTAAAGAGTATCTTGCTATCACCTGAAATAATTTCAGTATTTTCTTCACATTACTCTCACAGGTGTGATTTGAAAGAATATCTAGGCTAGCTTTGTCATAAGGGGTTTCTTTATCTTGCATGACATAGATAGCTAATGTATAAACTGATATGTTTTACGGAAAAAAAAAGAGTGCAGGGTTTGCAGTGATTTTTGCAGGAGTCCTGTGAAATACGAAAGATCAAGTAAGAAGTCCCGTGCCATTCCCCACAAAGTAGGGCTACTTTTAAAATTTTGGTTTGGTTGATTGTTTTGGTTTGGTTGGGTTTTCTTTCTTTTCTTTTTTTTTCTGTTTTTTAAATATTAGTTATTTTGGTTGGTTGTTTTTAGCGTAAGACTATTGGTGAACCAAGGGTTCAGGCATGCTGCTTTCACTGGATCAGCTTAACTGTCAGCACCAGTTTTCAGTGCCCCTGGAGTACCTCTGACATGGCAGCAGAGCTTTCTGGGGTGTGCCTCAGTGGTTGAGGGAAGCTTGGCAAGCGTCAACATTGGTGTAGATACCCATGATATCAAGGGGATGTTTTATTTAATAAGGGCAAGGAGTGTGTTCCTGTGAAGCAACAGACCAACAATCCAGCTGATGGCAAAACGCAGGATGACCAGATGACAGGCATGTAAAAATGACATGGAAAACTGTTTCCTGAGCCAAGTGCCTAGTGTACTGAGACACGTTTTACTGAGTTTGACTTAAAGGGAGTATGTTTTCCTCTGCAGGACAACAACTGAAACAGAGCAAGAAATTTCTAGTGTTGCCCTGGAATTCAGATCTGAATTTGGAAATCTTTTAATTAGCCTTTGGCTTATTCAGTTGTAATAGGTTACCCCCAAAAAAGTAATCTCTAGCTGTTGATGACTGATGCTTAAAGATTTTATTTTTAGAAGATAAAAATTAAAGGGATAAACCTGCTTGAGTAAATAGCTTCCATTGTGGTTTTAGTATTTTACAGGTTTTGTATCATTAAATCAACCTGAAACTCACAGTTCATTGAGATGTCCAGCTAGTTAACTTCCCTACCAAAAGTTTCCTTCAGCCAGCGATGGAGCTAACACAGTACAAAAAACAAACTAGCAAAATAATGCTGAGTATTGGGGATGTTTCAGAAGTGGTTATTTGCTTGTTCTTACATATATGTTGATATTAAACAATGAAAAGCTGACTTACAATTAGAGTTGTTGAGTGCTGTAGAGGATAATTAGCAGTGCCTGAAAAGGAAATGGCTTAGTTAGTTCATTTCAGGTTTTCAGAATGTACTTTACACTAAATTTCTACTTAAGCTGCTTTAAAGACTTATGCGTAAGGACTTACCAGTCTTTCAAGAGAATTTAAGCTGGGGAATTGGTTCTGTTCTCCAACTAGGTGAAAACTTAAAACATCTAAAATGCATATATAGTAAACTCAAGTGGGCATATCCAGTATTCTTTCATCAGGAAATTTACATAATGATCTAACTGGTTGTCTGAGACTGTACTGGGTCACAGTGTTTATTGCAGTGTACTTAAAAGTCCCTTTTATTACAGCCAGAAACAGTTCAGGAGTGCATTAATGATGGAACTTCTTTGCCATCGCTTATGGTGCAAGACTGGCCAGAATGCTACTGTAATTAATGTACTTAAAAACTTGAGCTGAACATTTCTGTACTTTTTCTGTATTCCTCTCCTGAAGTGACTTAGAATTGAACAGGAAATTAAAAAACTCTCCACAACTGTGGTAAAGAAATTTGAAAGAAGAGTAGAAGACATCATAATACTGTTTCCAGAGCTTTTTTACTTTTTTTTTTTTTTTTTTTTTTTCTTAAACCCATGGGACATGGACAAAGAACATATGAATAGCAACTAAAGGATTTATGTCCTGCAGTGAGGTCTACCAGTAAACTCAGGCTTGGCTTGTGTTGATTGCTAGAATAACAGGCACAGGTCATACTCCAGTGTTTAAAATAAACTCTGGTAATCATTGTTCTCACTTAAAGGAACTGCTACCTGCAAGGTAAGCTACCTCTAGCAGTACAGATTGCTTAAAACAGGAGAGTCTGTATTCTTATCTGATTTGATGCATCTCTCTATGACTAACTGCTAATATTACGAGCAGAAGTGGAACATCAACTTCAGTTTTCTTACTTCGTTTCAGAAAATAATGAGCAAGACAGACTCAGTGCCTAGCATGATTACAATGATGACAAAACTGTACAGTACTGTTAAAATGCATTTATTTGTTTTAATTCAAAGGTTTAACAACTATTTGCCCAGTGAGCTGGACTTAGGGTACAACAACAAAAAAAATCATCAGACCAAAATACAAAAACAAGTTCACAAATTACCCCTTATTTGTAAATGTTACCTCATTACCAAGTTTTAGCACATTAAAAAGTTACAAAATTTATAACACTCTTACAAATTATTCAGAACTAACAGCATACGTGGAAGTTGAGCCTCTCCACATCCATCCTTGCCCTTGCCATTCCATTCGGTGCCTGGGTAACAGCACACTTGAACTAGAGGGTTGGGTAAGAGGAACTGCAAGTTTCCAGAGACTGCTTTGTACATCAGTCCAGTACCTGAGCAATTCCAGCTCCCTGGCACAGTTTGGCTGGCAAGAGTGGTGTGGGTATGCTTACCGTTCTGCTTGCTGCATCCTCTGCAGCATTGAGATAATGACTCAGTAAATGCAGGAATAATTTAAAAAAAAAAAAAAAAGTACAAAATTGACCCTGCAGAAAAATAACATCATTTTAAAAACAGCTTGGCTTTACTAAATTACTAAAAGCTGCAATACAGATATACAACAATAGCATCTTGAGCATGAGGTCACAAGAATGAACAGATTTGTTATGTATCTTGTCACTGTAGAAATGAAAACATTAACATTGACCTGTCTGCCTGTAGAAGCCTTCCAGCTACTAACAGAAGGGCTGACATATGCCCACCTTTTTTATTTTTATTTTTTTTTCCTTTTTAGAGCTTTTAATTCCTAAGAATCCACCACGTGGATCACACGACAAGTGATAGGATGCAAAAAGGAAATGGTCTCATGTTGCACCAGAGGAGGTTTAGATTGGACATGAGAAAGAATTTCTTCATGAAGAGGGTGATCGAGCATTGGACTGGGCTGCCCAGGAATGTAGTGGAGTCCCAATCCCTGGAGATATTCAAGAGACGCGTAGACATGGCAATAAGGGACATGGTTTAGTGGTAGGACTCCGTAAGTCAAGCTGATGGTTGGACTTGACAATCTTCGAGGTCTTTTGCAGCCCAAATCATTCTATGACTTGCAACAGCAAGAAAAACAACATCATCTATGGTTGCCATTAGGTATAGATGCATAGGAAACACATGCCTGTAGTTTAGATGCAAGAATTAGGATCTAAGAGTAAAATACAGTACTTGAACAGTTGCAAGTAGCCATTTCTGAAAGGAAAATACCATTAGGCTTTACAAAATATTATCAAATATACAGAAATATCAAAACCCTGATTGTGGACAGAGACCGAGGGGTAGATCTACAATGAGGTACTGTATAAAATAAAGGTATGCAAATAAACTGACTTTTTGAGTCTCCCAGCTTCAGCAATATAGCTATACTTTAAGCACAAAGGACTTGAGAAATGCTGCTTGTAATTAAAGCCCACAAGAAGCTGAACCAAACCCCAAGTATGGGTGTTGTGGTCACAGACAGGGGTTCTCATTAATTTTTAAGTATGATCAAGAACTGGTAGTTTTCACCCTTCAAAAAGAAAACGATGCAAATTCTTTGGTGCTTAAAGAGAAGGAAGTTACATAAAACAGATACAGCTCAAATACTGCCTACAGTGTCTGAATCCTTCAAAAAAAAAAAAAAAAGAAAAAAAGAAAAAAAGATGCTGCATATGTCCTAGACAGCTAAAGCCTTGGCACAATCGCTGACACAATAATCTCAGTATTCACAGGCTATCACCTGAAGTTATGGTGGATTCAGAATGTGTAGTTGCTCATTTTTATGCTTTGGAGTGCTGCATAAACAATCTGATCCGTAAACAATTTTACTGTAGTTACTAGTGCTTCATTGATGTCTACACCTGGAAGGAAGTTTAGACTGTCACTTGTTGGCAGAAAGGATAGTCATTCTCATTGCTCCTTGTTTCTTTTGTTTGGAGTGTCCGTGTACTAAAAATTGGAACAGAAAGCTCTGTTGAGACAGCTGAACACATAACTTAGATGAAATGAAGCACCACACAAGAATTTTTTCTGGTATTGTACATGACTTGCTCATGGTCAGCGAATCAAGCCATTTCAGGGTGAGGTTTTGTAACGAAGCCTAAGCACTTCTAAAATACAGGCCCCTACTGAAAGGAACAGTCTGTCGGGCTATATGGGCAGCCTCTGGCTGTGAACCATATGAGCCCCTAGTATCTTCATAACTGGTAGCACTGAGATAAAAGACTCCAGAACGTCTGACTAGGGAGGGCCAGGACTACCCTTCTGCTCACACATCGCACTGCTCCAGTGTAAAACCTCATAACCAGGTAGTGGGCAACAGCTTGAATTTCCTTTGACATAGATTGTGTCCATGATGCCACAGGAGAGAATGCTGATCAGCTTTTAAGAATAGCAACATAGTTTCACTCTTTAATTTCCAACATAAAAGCAACCAGAGAAATCACCTGTACAGCATAACTGCCCATAAAATAAACTACTAGGGGAAAATAAAATCTGGCAGGGAAGAAAACAGATATTCCTACATGGAGGTTAAGTGTTCTGCTTTCCTGTTCAAACTAATATCCTACATACTGAACAAGCTCTGTAAGATGCATCTTCCAAACAGCTACCCGAGACAGCTGGGGAGTAAGGGATGTGAAGTTCATTCCTTTTCTGCCCTGTTCTTCTCCATACGTGAAGCTCACGTCTCAGCTGTGCTGACATAGCTTGCTGGGGAACCATCCCATAAACGAAACTGAAATACCACATTTAAAAATAACCTTCAGAAAGGGGCAGGGGGAACAATAACTTGGCCAACTTCATCAGTAGAAGACATCAAGCGAAGAAGTCAACACAGCTTACCCTCACAAAGAGGTGCTGCCCTCCCTCATGATCCCAGTGGCACCAGTCTTCTGACCCTCAGAACAGCCTTACTGAGGGTAGTGGTTTAGCTCTCTACTTCTTTGCTAAATTACCACATTCAATTAGCCATTTTAGCAACTTCAGCAGTTTAGACACCAAAACCTGCACCGGTGAGGTGTGGAAAGGGAATACGAGTTTCCCTTTGGCTGTGATGAACTGTTCTGGCAGCTGTTGTGAAGTTGTGCCCAGAATGGTGAGAAGACCGGGAGGCCCAGCACCAGACAGAAACCAAACGGCCCTAGGGACTTTCCCGTAGTGGTGGCTGTACTTGAAGTCACCACTCCTGCTCTTCAATTTTAAGTCAGTCAGAAGGGCTTTGCATTCCAAGAAAAGAGCTTGCACTGAGACACCTGAGCTTATGTAAATGCTTCTGCAGTCTTAATTGACCAGAGGCAGTCACTGGTGAGAAAGAGGAGCTGTTTTATACCTGGTTAGAATGAATGCCCTGAAGCACAGGACTGCAGAAGATAGGAAATACTGGCATTTTTTTAGGGGGGGAAGGAGAGGGAGGAGAAGGCGTTACTCTCATTTTTTTTTTTTTTTTCCAGTAGCTTGAATATTATATTCTGAAGAAAAAAAAATAAACAGGATTCTTCAAAAAATAGTGATTAAAATTAAGTAAATTATAATGCTAGTGTTTGCAAAATTTGGCAAAATCATCCCACTGTTACACCAAACATTCTTTCTAAAGCAGACTAGATCCAACCCAAGGCATTTTGCCAAATTAGCAATAAACAAACCAAGATACAGTTGACTAACTGTGGGGAGGGCAGAAACACTACATTTAGCTGTTCATAGGAGATGAAGTATATTAATAGAGAGCACGCATTAACATCCAGCAGTGCCCATCTTAGCATCTCCCAGCAACATCCTGTATTTCATCAACTTCAGATGCAGTTCTGACTCTTGAAGTACTTCAGCAGCTAATTAAGTGGTCTTCCACAGATGGGTTCAAGCCTTCAGTACCAATGCATTTTTTCTTTAGGCCCCGCACTCCACAACTACTTAGGCAACATATGCCCAGCTTCACTGAGGCAGTAGTGGGATGCTCAGTGAAGTTCAGTACCTACTTAGACATTTGCAGAATCAACAATTGCTAGTGAACTCTGTGATACTTCTTAGTATCAGGTACTTAGTCTTCTCAACCTGCACACTGAGTAAGGGCGCATGGAGTAGTGTAGTCTATAACAGGGACAAGCTATCCATGCTTGACAGATAGTTTAGATTGTTCTCATGTTCTCAGGTTGTGATAGTGCAGGATATTTAGTTTATAGGCATGGAAGAAAGCCAGAAGCGAGTTTGAAAATTTAAATGTAGAACAAAGTACATCTAACTGGGATCTACTTTTTTTTTTTTTTTAAATAAAACCATGGGGAGTGAAAAATATTTGGAGAAGCCATTTGTTCCCTTCTCCAATGAAAACTTATCTTACAAAAAAGAAAAAGAAAGTCAACCACTTATCATTCTTACTTTTCTTCTTGAGGTATAAATGACTGTACCTTCACATCAGAGTATGTATTCGGGTGATCCATCCAGAGGAGGTATGATGGTTTTGTTTTTATCTTACAAGTCACAGCTACCACAATACAATGCAAATAATCTATAAATGGCAACAAACTTCTGTACAACAAAATTCCTGCAGCCCTGAAATGCTGCACAACAATAGGCTTGCAATTAGCTATCTGGAGGCACACAGTAGAGCCCTCCCAGCTTCCTGCCCAGCAGTTTCTCCCCTTAGCCAGTTTACTATTTATAATTCTGTCTACCTACATCCTGTTCTACTCCAAAACACAGGTTGACAAGAAAATTTAGTCATACTAGTAAACTGGAACACAGCATTTTCAGTCCTGTGCTAACGTGACATTCCTTTTTGTACCTATATTTTAAAAAGTGTACAGAATGTATTAGAGTCAAAGAGAAAGAAAGTTTCATTTTGTTTCCTCATTAACCACTCTATTAAGGATCAGGGTAGAACACAGAGGAGGAATGTTTCAATATACTGCAAGTTAAAAAAAAGAAAAAGAAAACTGTTTACATTGGACTCTGTATTCCCACTCTCTCTCCAATCTAAACTAAGTGCCAAAGAAAACATTTTGTTTAAAGGCAGGTCAGAGCAGTGGATGAAATATCTATTGTAGCTTACACGTAACGTGGGCTTTTGAAATTATTTCAGTATGTTCTTCCAATCCATCAAGAAGCAAAAAAGGATCAAGATCTGATGGGACCTCGGCAGACAGATACTTACCCCCAGCAGCTTAAGAAACGAAGTAGTCAGATAAAAAAAAATCATGATTTTTGAAAGAATTATTGTTCCCCAATATTTTCAACCAGCTTAATGAAAATACAGTAGAACCTCACTGTTTTGCACCTATGACTGGGAGATCACATGTACATCATTCCACTATGACCATTTTGCAACATTTAAGTGCTAAGAGTTAAGCCAGGATGATGCACTTCAAGCTGTGTTCTGTTCACATCAGTGGAGAGTTTTAATTCAGCTTTCCTTCCTATTCTGTGATTATAACTGTACTCATGTTTAGTGGAAAAGAAGTCAAAATGAGGTAGCACTGCCACTCTCTTTGCTGGAATGTGGACAGATCCTGGCCTAATTTTAAAGGGTGGATTAGCAAGATGATTCTACTGTAATCTGCACAAAATGTATAAAACACGAACCTTTCCCAGAATAAGGCCACTAATTTTGCCATTGGCAATAGGCAGTGAGAAACAGCAGTTAAAAGAAGAACCCTCAATTGATAACAGAGGTGTTTTTGAGGCAATAAACTGTGGGGAGAAATATAAACACACAGTCTTCTCATCCCTCCTCTTTGTTTTCCAGTATGAATACAGGTGTCTCTGCTTCCTGTATGTGCTACTCCATGGGGAGAAATTTCAGTCTATTTTCTTAGCGGGGAGTCTAAGTAAGTCCACGCTACATTTAAAGATGGGGACAGCGCTGTAAAACAGCAGGATTACAAGCTTCCCATGAGTCATAGTCATGACTGTCTGATGTCCAGATGCCCAGATTCGATACCAGCGCCCATAAAAAGGATCTGAGATGGCTGGGCATAACATGTTGTTCAAATTCACTTCTGTAACCTAGGGAAAGGGACAACAGATTTATAAATTAACAATATTTTGTGTTGCATTGATTCAGACACTGAAAAGGGTAATTTACCATAATGATCAAAATTGCTTAGATGACAATCCTTTGTTCAACACAAGCAGTGCAGCTTTCATAAGCAAAGCAGATCTGAATTCAGCTGTGCATTTAATAGATGGATTTATGCAGGTACATAGTTGATTTATGAGAGGCTTTGCCAATACTTGTGAGATATGAGATACAAGTGTCCATTAGAACATGCAATTAAAAATCTGCACACAAGTCTTAACCGTGCCTATATATCTGGACACCTGGAAAAACTAGTCAGTGTTTCTACTTTCAATGTACTTGCAAACTATCCATTTATTAACCCGTGTTTACTTACCAAACCCAGAATCTGCAAGATGCTAAAATGATATACAAACATAAACCCAGTAGATAAAAGAGCCCACCAGAAATTGGAGAGTGGTTCTGGAGTGTAGATACCTTAAAAAGAAAGGAATACATTAGTATTCAGTTCGTATTCGGCTGAATTGCTGTGTCCATCAAACACTCATGAATAATCCTCTCTTTTCTCCTCTGTGGATACTAGGGCATCTGGCTTTAGCTGATAACTTACTGAATACCATTATAATAATTAATATTGGAGTGCCTTCTTTCTTACCTGGAGCATCCTGATCATTTTCTTCCCTCCTCCTGGTACAGCATTAAAACATACATTGTATTACCTCATTAAAGCCTGCCTATTTTGCCTTCTACCACAGAAATAACATACTCTAAAATACAGTAATGGTATACAAGGAAGTTTTCAAAAATCACATTATTCGTACTTAAACACCTGCTTCTTATGGGGCTATGACTTAAGCATGCCCAGAACTAACGCAGGCAGCAGCAGTTAATGTGCAGTGCTGTATTACAGCACAAACTGCCATGTCCTATTTTATAGTTGTTCAACAACTATTAAAAAATAACTTGTGCCAATAATGCATAGGAACAGAAAAGCTATATAAAGTAGTCAAGCCATTAATGCCAGGCTGCTTTTAAGTGAAAACTGCTGTGGATATATTTTCAGATCTACCCCGAAAACACTTTCATAACCGGGTATCACAGACACTGTAAAATACTTTTCCCCCTCAAATGAAGTAGCAAATACCACATTTTTCCTGGGCTCATGCTTCTCTCAACTCCTTAAATGAGATTTTGTCAACTTAGTGATAAAACAACAACATCTCACATGATCTAAAGTGGACCAAAGAAGTCAGATCTAATAAAAGTATCCTTAGATACCAGACAATTTTTGGAATTAAATATTCCAACATTGCATGTTGATAACAAAAACAGCGTACAGAGTTGTCAGGCACTTATTAGCTGACACGAAATCTTCAGTTTAAGACTGGGAAAATACTACTTTCTGTAAGACTTTAATAACCTAGGGATGCAAAAGAAAGATATGCATACTGTCACACCACTCAACTGCTACAAAAAGTTGTTGTGTTTCAGACAATTAATACACCATTTTTATCTACCTTTGCACTCCCTGACCCATTAGATGTTATTAAACATTGGAATGAATAACCAGTACTCAAAGGATGGCTTACAGCACAGGGTGCAATATTCATATTAGCCTTTGCTAGCTTGCACATTCAGTAATTACCAGGAAGATTTAACAGATTTCGGCATATGCTGTACAACACTACTGGGAACTCAAATTTAACTATACATACATAGCTAGCTATGACAGTACTCACCAGACTAAAGCTGGTACGAGTGTGCCTATGTATACTATTTTACATAGATAAAGGCAAATAACTGCTGTTATCTGCTTTACCACACCACTGTATAGGGGTGCATGCTGTCTCAGTTTCATAATCCCTAGAGGATTGCTTTCTCAATCCCCGCTGTGCTTTTAAAATTCTCTGCGCAGTTTTCTTCCACAGTATACACATCATGCCAATCTAGATTGATTTTGCAGCAGCTACTTGTAGTAATATAATTTAAGTAGAATTTTCTCAAAGTTGCAATATTCTTACCAAAATTACCTATACTTTACATTCTAAAACTATGTGTGTATTCGTTGTCCACTCAATGTAACATAGCTTCTCTGTTGCTAGTCGACAGAGTGAGGAGTTGATAGTATGCTTGACTGACAGCAGCACATATGACCCCATATATCACTCACTGTGACTTCAATGAGCAGTAGTATCAGTGTAATTATCCAAAATACAGCTGCACACTGTAAGCAAACTGTTACTAGGTGCTACCAAGACAAACAGGAGCAGGGAAGCTACTTTGAAAGCATAAGGCAGCTTATAAGATTTCTTATCAAGTGGGTGCGTGAAGGTCAGAGGCAGTGTCTGAACCATAAGCAAAATCCCAAGGTACGAGACTACATAAGTAACCTTAAGTGGAGTCCTCCTGCAGTTAAAAACAGAAAACTCACACCAGTCTACTTAGAGCACGCTTGCTACGTATGTCAGAAGTGCTGGTATCCTATTTAGAAACCAGTACAGGAGGCTTCACTTAAATAAATAGCGAGGTTCATTTAACTCCCCTGCCTGAAAACACGAGTAGGATGGCAGGTACGCGATACTACCTTGCAAATAGTTTTTCATTGTAGACAGCAAGAGAAGAAGCAATTAGCCTTGGTGTTGCAGTTTAGGAGACCATAGCTCTATTTTTGGCTCTCCCACCAATTTTGAGTGACCTGCTCAAGCTATGATTTCTTCGTACTACCTCCCCAGCTGCAGGATAAAGAAAACATACTTTGACTTGCAAAGTGGTTTTTTTGTTGCTTATGCAGACTTATGGGCATGTTTAGCCTAGATGCAAAACATGAGATAAAATTTAAATAAGGTGTAGAAGAAGAATAGTTCAGTTGGAAGCAGCCTACATAGATCATCAAGTCCACCTGCCTGATCATTTCAGGACTAAACAAAAGTTAAAGCATATTTACTGAGGGCATCATTCAGGTGCTTCTTGAACATGGACAGACATGGGGCATCTAAAACAGCTCCCAGAAACTGGCAGAGTAGTGCTGTATCATATTCAGTTTCACATGAACTTGCCTAGTTGGCAGCTGCTTACGTTATAACAGAAGTTTCTGTAAAGCCTGAGAACAGATCCTAAAGAAGTAAACACTCAGAAAAACTATAATAGACCTCGATATTGGGAACGATTTGGGAGGCCTACAGTGCAGGCAGTGTAAACACTGAAATAGACAAGTGAGCCCAACTATGAAACAGGATTGGTGGGAGAATACAGTCATTAAAAGACCCAAGTATTAGTCTTTTAAGTAAAATTGCACAAGATTACAAAATGGATCAGTGACATAGTTTGGCTTTGAAACGCAGTTTCTTGTGGCCAGCTCCAATCTAGTGAGGGAATCATGTTTCAGAAGTCACTTAGGAGAGCTGTTCAGGTTCCTACAGCTGTGAATTTCACACTGCTACATCCTCTCTTTGTTCCAAGACTTAAAAGAAGAAAGACATGGTGACTCTCACCCACTACAGACTCTCAATCTATATAAGAGAAAATTTCCTCCTTGCTAGACTTTGCAATCCGGAGAACGATAGTGTGATTTTCAGCAGTATCTTTATCTGGACATCAAGGGACAAAAAGGAAACAATGACCTCCACAGAAAAGCATTTCAGAGAGCTTTGGATTCCCAAGTGTATTTGGGGGAACTAATTTTAAATTCATACCTGGGATATTTTCTGTACATTTGTCACTGAGCAAATAATCACTATAGATTTTATTACTGTACTGTCCTGCTATTCAACAGATGCCTGCTTAACAGAGCAGTGTGATCTATTTTCTATAGTACACAGTCTGCTAACAAAAACATACAAACAGGAAAATTGAGATCCAGCTGAGTGACTGTTTGAATGGCCTGTGTTGTCTTTGGCAAAAGCTATCTGCTGCTTACACGAGAAATCAATTTCAATATGTGGCAGTGAGTTTCACTATCTCTCTATCCACAAAGGATCACAGGCAGTTCTTATACGTTAAGCACTTTCAAAAATTTAATCCAGCTGCCAGTCTGGCACTAATCTCATTCTCGGAAACGCTCATGCCCCAGACAGTTGAGACTGTTTCAAATCAGGGTCATCCAAGTAGGCTGTATGTTTGTTCCTGTGTTGAAATAGCATGGCAGTGCATCTTTCAGTTTAGATTAAACTTCATTATTTCAGTAGCACTGATAGGAAGGACTTCATATAGGTTGAGGGCCTTGGGATTCTTCATCTGCTTCTGCAGCAAGCAGTTGCGTGACCTTGAACAAGCTATGTAGTTAATTTTGCCATTCACAAAATGGAAGCGTGGCTTGAATAATCTAAAGATCAACACAGAGACTCAATTTATTTTATATTGGTTTCCATCTTCCCCTGCAAAGTCTTGTGTTAGTTGCAGCGTTATAAATGTCTAGTGTCTTAGGAATTACTGATATTTATTTAAAGTTATCAAATAATAGGATCATAAAAATTTGAATGCAATTTACTAGAAAGGAAAACAGAATGCAGTACAGTTATTCCTGCTTGAATTGGAGAATTAGAACCTAAATACAGTATATTTTTTTAATTTGATAGGGTTTAAAAATAATCCCTCTTTCCTAATTAATGTCTTGCTTTATTTGCTACTATATTTAATAGAGATGTTTCAGTTTTCCAGCCCCAAACATTCTCTTTTAGTAGTCTCCTAACTAGAGCTATACATACTTGATCCAAAACTCTGAGCAACTGTTGCAATTCCTTCAAGTCGTAAAAAGGTGAGGGCAAACTTAATCCCATTTTATTTCCCTTAATCAAGGGGTTAATTTCAATAGCGTATTTTGATCTATTGAGCTAGCCTAAAGAACAAACTTCCTTTCCAGGGGGAGAACAGAAAAACTGTTCTCCAGAGGATGAGCTAGTTATCACCTGAAATCTGCAATTTCCCCTACAGTTGTTCTGAATTTATGGGCAGATTTCAAAATACAACCTTATACCAGGAGATTTTTATTTCCCAACCGTCAGCTATTCTTGTCAAAATCACCTTGGACAGGAGATCTTGTATTACCTGCTCCTGTCAGGAGTGACTTTTGATAGGCCATAAAGAAGGCTCTTCCTTTTCCTTCACATTGTTAGTCATTCTTCCATATACTGGTAAAAATAAAAAATAAAAAAAATTGCTCAACTTCTCAGTCTCTTGCATGCAGAGGGAAGTCTTTAACAGACCTTGGGCCCAGTCAGAACATCCTTTTTCAGTTCAAGTGTTTCACAATAGGAACTGCCCAGTGCATGAAGCTCAGTGGGTCATGTGACAGACACTGTCTCCTCCTCTTCCTCTCCAGCTCTCTTAAATCTTCGAACAAGACCAGCTGGAAATGCTCGAGCTGCAGAAGAGCCTGCAGCCCAGCACACAGCTCCAGCTGCCAAGTGCCACAGCTGCCCTGCTGCTCCAAGTGCCAGCTCTCAGCACTGCTGGGCAGCGGACCAGTCACTTACATCTAACACGTGGGATCCGGGAGGCAGAGAAAAGCTGGAATAGTAACATGGAAGCTGTCAGCAGGAGAGCAGGAACATAATCGGATGAGAGGGAACCTTACACAGTGCACAAGAGTCAACAGCTCTCTAAGCAGTTAAGAGTTTCAGTGGAAGAAATGAAACCCTTATTATGAAGTATTTCACTGAGAGGGAGATAAACGAGGTTTGTAACTATCTAACTATATTCAAATATACGGCCAATTCTTCCTGCATTGCTAAGGTATATAATTCCTAGCAGCCAGAGAAAAAGCAAAAGTTTAATTCCCTAATTGCTTTAATTCTACCTCCCTAGTTTACAGCTACAGAAAAAATGATCCTTCCATCTGTACTTGCTACCTGTGCTCTACATCTCATAACCGAGCCCAGCTTCTTGTTAGGTAAAAACCACCGCCTGCCCTTAAGGAAGCTGGGTAGCCAGAGCAGCTTCTGTCTGCCTTCCCAAGGGTAACGGTGGTGTGCTTTGTTGCAGGGGGAGGTTCGTCAACTTCTGTGGGCTTTCTCACAGTGCTAGAGAGATTAATCTGTTCTGATGCCACCTTTGAAGACAATTAGATCAAAGAAGAAAAAGGCTTCGTGACCTGAGCCAGAGAGATGGTTTCTTTACTGCTCATGACGATACAGAATTGCCTTATAAGCTGAATATTCTCACTCTGCTCCCAGCAAACAACTTACCTACTGAATTATTGAGGATCAGTATGTCTGTCCCTCTGTGCTCAGCTCTCAAAAGGAGATGGGGCCAGCCTACATGGCTGTCCAGAGTTTGCTCCAAAAAGGTGTTGTGTTTTTTTTTCCCTTCCCTAAAATACAACCAAATTAATTTACTCTCTCCACAGAGTGGATGACCTACGTTTCAACTGTGAATTTTGAGAATTTGCCCGGCCATTTTAACAGAGTGGATGCTAGTGACCATCTCCCCCTGCAGGTGAAAGTGTCAAATCACGTTATAATTGACACCAACATAAAGGGCTCTAATTAACCACACTAGATCTTCAGATTCATAGATCAGATTGCTCCTTAAAGTGACAAAACCCTAAAAATACCCAACACCAACATCCTTGCCTACTTCACTAAGTTACTGAAAAAATCTACTAAATAACACTGGGGATCTCAAAACACATGAAGGATGATCTCAACTCTGCTGTTAGGAAGCCCCTACAAATCAACCCTTATTCCAAACTACTATGGAGTGACCAATGCTCACAGTCCCCAGGAAACAGCAATTCCACTTTGATTAAACTTCAAAACTATCTGAAACTCTGAAATCAGGCACACATCTAATCTTGTCAAATCCATCCAAAAGCTGACCAAACTAGCTTACGGACCAAGACGGTCAAAAACTGAGAGACCTCTGAGGCTGATGGAGCACAAAGTAGGTTTTTTTCATCATGTTATGAGCTGGCAAAACCAAGTCCTCCAAAAAGCACTGAAGGTCTCTAATACTTTGATTTTAGAAGGTCAGGTTAATGCACTGTTGAAATAGCTTTGACAGTTTGAGACATTACACTTCCTCAGCTGCCATCTCCCTGAGCCTTCTGCCAGCTGTCTGTATCCCAGTAGCAAAAAATAGACTCACCCGAGCACACTCATATGCTTTAGAAGACAAGCTTAGTTGTAACTGTAGATGAAAGTGGTTTGAGGAGCTTTCAATGAAGGGGTTGGTTCCCTGGTCTCAAGTCATGCTGCTGTGGTTCCCGTCTTCTTCCCTCCACCCTGATAATTCCTTTCTCGCACCTCCCTTTTGCCAGTCCCAGCACTCATCTGATCCCACTATAACCCAACTCAGGAGCTACAAAAGCATGCACACCTTCTTCCACACGGAAATGAGAATCTCACCTCCTGATGACTAGAGGAAACAGTGAGTATATCCGCAATTCTACATCCATCCTATTGCTCCGCTTCAACCTATTCAGCTATTTCAGGAATGTTGTGTCCTGCCAGAGGCACAGAACAATATTTGGCAGGGTTCACACATGTTACAAGGTAAGATTCATCCAGCAAGAAAGCTGAGAATTGCAGGTCTGTTTCATGCATGACCTGCCTTCAGTTTGGCTTCTCTGTTGAACTGCTCTATCTGAACTACCTCCGTTCTGCATGAGTGCCTCTTACTGCAGGTCAGAGAGATACGAGCTATATCATTTATTCTGTCTCAACTGGCATGCGTGTGTATGCATACATGTGTGCACTTGGAAAGGAAAAACGTTAGAAGGGGAAGTAATGCAATTTGTATTCAATCAGTACAGAGGGCAGGGAGAAGGAAGAAGAGAGAAAGATGTGTTAATCCCTAAAGGGGAATACACCTCGAGCACGGAGCTCTTAGTGAGCTCACTGCGCAGCACTGATGAGAAATGTTCGAGCTCAGCCTTCAGTTTGATCCTGCCATTAGTGAAGCCCCCACACTGACAGGGGTGGGGCAGGAAGGTGATGCTGCCAGTGCAACATGACCTGTTTCCACTGCTGTAATGAACAACAGGGAGAGAGAGAAAATAAAGGATTACAGCCCTCACTTACCGTCACCCAGTTCCCTGTCCAGAAGGAAACACTTTAACAGTTAACTGAGCCTGGGTGCGTGACTGTACGATGCTCAATAAGCATGCCAACATCATTCTGTACAGACTGAGCCCCACATCATCTCCGCTCCAGGTGTTCTGCTCAACCTTCCTTAGAGGAATGTTAATGCTGGGATAGAGGTCATTTTAGGGCAATCAGTAATATCAGTAGGTTCCCAATAAAGCTGGAGAGGGATCGTTTTTCACATGCAATCTATTCCCTTCATTTTTCCATTTTTACTACCCTTCAGTTACTTCTCCCAGCTATAATCTATAGATTAGCCAACAGAAATTTCTATTTAAAATACAGAAATAAACCAGCATAACAATACATGTCAGTAATAAAGCAATCTGCCCAGGACACAGCTAGGTTAAAGGGTCTGACCTACTCAAAGCACTTTGAAACAAAGGTGCCAGTTAAATGACGAAATGCTAACAAATGTTTTTAGGCTCAGTAATTGTTACATCAAAAATCATACATTTAATCTCTTGTGGCATTAGCTGTAATTAGTACAAAATTGCATGGGTATTTTACTAAAGAGTCACCACAGTCAGACAGGCGACCAAGAGCCAAATGCAATAGGAAATTGAGGAGTTATTAGTTACACAGTCTGAGGCTATCTCAGCTGAAATATTTAGCCAAAGTTCTCTTAGAAATTTCACTGCTACCATGTCAACATTAGATGGCAGCAAATACCTATAAATTAATAACGGGCAAAAATTTAGGAAACTACACGAGGGTGAGAACTGTACAACAACACAAAGCCCTCCAAACTACAGACACAATCCTCTCAGTCCCCAAATAACAAGCACTGAAAAAAGAGAGAACCTTTAATTAAAAAAAAATAGAAATATAAATGGGAGACCACAAGTGACATCCAAGGCCAAACTTTAAAGCAGAACAAGTATACATCATAAAATGACATGTTCTATGATATCTTCTATGTTTTGATGTCTTCAAGGATATCAGAAGAAGTGGTTTGGTGACATCACAGGAGCCTCGCACATTGTTGCCTACTGGGTACTACATGGCTGGGCACACTTCCTTCCCCCTCCCTGCTCCACTATGATTACAAGTTTGTGTAATTTCTACATCTACACTGCACTCAGTCTTAAATTGTGGCAAACTATGCTACCAAATACAGATTAAAATGAAATGTGGCTGGCATATTTCACTAGTGAGAGAGAGAAATTGAGTGAGCTTTGGAATGATGGTACTTCACTTTCTGCTCTGCATTGTTTTTACTTAGTTTCGCTCAGTAGTGAAGAACAAACAGAAATTACAAACCTGTAGTGCAGGAAGCGCAAAGAAGTGCGCGTGACTGCTGGTATAAAATACAGCAGATTGACTGCAGTGGAAGGGGCCGACTAAGCTCATTCGGAGCATTTGTTAAATTGTATTCCATTGCTTGACATCACATCCCTGCATTGTCATTAGAGGCTACTGAACATCTGGACCATAAATTCCACTCTTATTTCCTGTATGAAACAATGTAGGTGTGCTAGAAAATGCAGCTGGAGGCCTATCAACGCTAGAGGGGGACAGAGCAGCACACCAGAGGAAGACGTCCTGCATTAGCTTCTAAAAGGCCAGAGTAGCACTGGTCACTGAAATGATGTGGGATTCCCAGACTTGCTGAACTATTAGAGTATAAATTAATGCAAGATAGTAATCCTGTTAGCAGAGAGATCAAGCAACCCAGCTCGTTTCACTTGCATGTTTCATTAGCACTTCAGAATTTCAGGAATTTATCTGACTAGGTGACTGGTATTTACCCAGGGATCTAATGACAAAAAAAGATTTTTTTGAGCTCATTTTAGCTGCAGTACTTCTCAAGTGACATCAAGAAGGCAACAGTCTTAAAAAATACACCACACAAACAACTTACAACATTACAAGATGGCAGAGACTACTCAAGAAGACAACACCTTAGGCCAACACATTCTAGATACCCCTTTGGGCAAAAGACCATCTTTTTATTCCCTCGTTTCAACGCCTGGCACAAGTCTTTGTTATTTGTTATCCAAGATGCAACACCAACACACCACCAGAAACCATTACGTAACATCACAGAGAAAAATGACAAAAAAAAAAGAGAGTAAGAATAGGATCTGTGGTAACCATTGAGCACAGCTTGTTCATTGTGTGGGACCAATTCAATATGCGAAGGGTAAATTGCCAACCTACCTCCTTTCCGCAGCAGATAGATGGGCACAACATAGAGCATCACATGCTGGATGTAATAAATTTCCATTTCAAATGGAAGCTGAGGAATAAGGAAAATACTTGTAAATGTTTTTCATCATTAACAACCAGAACCATTTTCCTTATGCCCCCATGATAACGCGTTCAGTTCAGTTACATCCCCTACATATAAGAGCAAAGCAATGACAGCCATTAATGGCTAGTGCTTGGAAAGCACAGCTAACTGCACCCAGTCCGTCCCCCTTGCCACAAACACAATGCAGCACTTCAAGTAGAGAATTCTCAAAATTAGCCAGCAGCACAACAAAGGAGGCATAGCACAAGATTGCTCTTTTCCTCATTGCTCTAAGTTTCCAGTAATGGTGCAAAACCCCGAGGTAATTAAAACAAAGACTATACACATACCATATGACAGTAGCCTAATTATAAAGAAACGTTAACTGCAAGCTTGTAAGTTGCAGAAGTCTACAAGGAGGTCTTTTTCTTACAACCATACATAAAAGTAATTGCTGAGGGCACCTGTACAAAAAATCAAAAGAACTGCTTCATAGCAATCTGCATGCATTTGTGAAACAGCCAAGCCTCTGTTAAAACCAATAATATGCAACAGATTGTATCAGTCGGTCTTCAAGCTGCAGCAGTATGCACATAAACAAGTTACCAGTTAGCGGTAAATCCAGTATTCCTCACCCGCTGACAACTTTGGGGAAATTAAAATTAGTCATCTGAGGGTTTAGTTGAATTCATGTTGCCTTTTACAGGAGGTCAGAGTATGCTGAAGTAATATTGTGCTGAAAATAACTTGAAGCACAGCTCCGAGTTTAATCTGAACCCCTTAATCCCAGTCCAACTAATTCTAGCTCTTGAACAGTTAGAAAAAGTGATGCAATGTATTTGAAAGCCAATCCCATCTGTAAACATTTTTGTGTATATACTGATTTGTTGAACTGGAGCAACACATTTAACACTGACAAACAGCAGGAAAGATCCAACTCAAAATTCAGAATTCAACTTCTCGGTGCAGCTCCCTTACAAAGCTGAAAAGACATACCTCTCTATTGTATTTCCCATGGAAACCTGGACAACATTACAGCCTGAGTCTGAAGTCTCACAGGAGTACCAGAAAGCCATTAGCTTTGGTTCAAATACAGTATCATTCTGCAGGCTGAAGTGAAACAAGATGCAAATACTACTCCTATGGCATGTGTCCACATTAAAAAATAAATCATGATAATCAATTTTAAAAAATCAAGAGCCTCCCCTTTCTATTATTGTTCCAAGACACTGAAGTCATAACATTGAAACAGAAACATTACAAGAACTTCTGCATCAACAGAACATAGGCTGAAACAGTTTGTGTTTTTCCTCAAGAGTCAGTCAATAAATAGTAGGTTAACAATATAGTGAGCTCTGAAATTCTACAAAAGTTCTTAGATTTTATTTTGAACATAAAAGATATTATAACCAACAGCTGGGTTCTGTTAGTCTTGCCATCCCCAAGCTGAACACTATCACTGTCCTGTTTGCAGACTCCAAGATGTTCAGCCAACTGCTGGGAGACTAAACTAAAAAAATCTTCAGTACAATCTGTTGGGTTATTTTCTCCCAAGTATCAAAATATAAAACCATGTGAGATGATGGTATGCAAAAGCAAGAATTTCACAGGAGTTGTGAGGTTTCCTGTATCTGAACCTGTTCTTCTCTCGCCTGTTGAAAGACACCAAGTGCAAAGCGAGGGGCTCAAAAATATTCAGGAAGAAGTTAACGAAGTTTGCCTAACTGGAGGAAAAAATCGGTACCCCCCTTCCAGGTGGGGCGCACACACTTCAGGAACAATAGCTCCTGATATAAACAGCACAGCACGAGGCACTCACTCCTGCCAAGGAGCAGTCTCTATTCAGTATCTGTGCTTTCAGAAGGGCTTCTGCGCTCGCTGAGCTGTGAGGGTCAGTTACACAAACACGATGCTCAGGACACTTCTGAGAACAGAGTAATGGTTGTTTTGCTGCAGTAGCATTGACACTATTTTTGTTTGCGTGAACAAAACATCATTTTTTCCACTATGAAAGATTGGTTGTTCTGAAACCCGGCTAATTCGGCAAGTGCATTTCCTCATATCGAACCGAAACGCCGCGTTTCGGTACAGCCAAGCACTTGAGCTGTACAGGCAGGCTACAACAAACAGAAAAAGAGCAAACACAAAAGATGAACTATGAAGTTATACACAGCCACTGACTCGCCTACCTCTAAAGTCTCATCTATAAATTATTTTTCCACAAAACACGCACAGATAACAGATCGGTACTTTGCATTTGAACAAAGACATTGCAAGCAAAGACAGGGTAGGAGGGCAGATCAATGGGTGGGTCACCCAGTGATCCAGGATTTAAAGACCCTCGTTGTGAAAAACAAGTGAGCACTTCTGCAGATCAATGCCACGCATATTCCCAGAACACAAAGTATGTTGAAATACTGACTTGGACCATCCAACCTTTGTCTGCAGGCACCTGTGAAGGCCACAAACTCAGGCTCCAACAGTCTCTGAAGTGGACCCTCTCCAAAGGTCCCAGCACACTTGACCTCTCCTGTCAGGTGCCGCCAGGGAAACTTTGCAGCCTCTCTGAAGTAATAAGGTAGTAAGTACCTGCCTGGTAACAAACCAATGGTGCCGATGGTAATATTTTAATCCATATCTGTCCCCCCAGAGGACCTATTTATATTAATTGTCAATTTATATTAATTTATATTAATTGTCAATATTTGCTTTTTTCTTTTTTTTTTTGCACTGAACTCCTCTGTCCCAGCTGCCAGCGCTACTCTTCCTGCATTTCCCTTCCTCAGAGTTTTAAAATAACTAAGGGTACAAGACAAAAGGAGAAATTATCTGCTTCTTCAACCAGCTGATATCCTAGGTTCCCAAGCAGTCTGTATGAATAAGGAGTACAAGCTACCCTGTTACTCAGCGTGATAAGCAAGTTTTTCCCCTTTAGATTCTTACTTGTGGAAAAGCAGCGCTGCTCATTGTCCATTCATAGGTTTGACACTGGGATCACATCACAGACATTTCAAAATACACTAAAGCAATAATGACACACACAATTCCTCTAACAAGTGCACAAGATCAAAACACGCTAACAAAGCACTCTGAAAATAAATATTCAGACTCGTCATTTTTTACATTGTATAAAGAAGTTTCTGTTGGAAAATAAATGGTGTTTTGTTCTTCCAGAAAGAGTATTGGCCTGGCATGATGCAGACTGGGAAACGCCGCATTCCCTGGACATGTGCTAAAAGGCTCTCTGGCAAGTACCAAGCACAGTGAGCAGGCAGCAAGCCTCCATCCCAGGCATGGGTAAGTGAGGTACAGTGCCACTGGTCCTAGCAGCCACTCACATTGCCAGTGAGACTGGGGAAAGAAGAAACCATCTGATGGAGGATTAGAGCACACCTTATTCTTGTACTTCCGAGCAAGAAAAATGTGGGCACGTACTTTATATCCTCATTTAAACCACCTACTGCCCTAAGGAAACAACGAGCTCATTCCATTGACTGCACTAAGCTTTAAAAACTCTCTTCAAAACAGCAGTAGAGTTAAGCCCAAAAGTCAAATATTCGTATGAGAGCTTCCCTCCAGAAAGTGTGGCACAAGACTCATTTAAACTAGCTCAAACCCACTTCAGCACAGCAGCTGGTTTTCAGTGGACTGAGAGGTTGCTACTTTGCTCTGTTTCCTGAAAGTGGTACTCCTCCCTCTGTTAATTATTGATACTTTAGCTTTATATGTGCAACAATAGCTCAAGCACCATATTGTGCAAGAGCTCTCTCTCCAACATCCTCTACATCCTCCACTGCAGAGCACAGCACAAAAAGGAATTTAGCTCCCAGGTTGCCATCTTTCCTACAGCATATCTTGCACCTATCTAGTCAGTTTGTACCCGTCCCCTTCTTAGACATCAGCAGTAATTCAGATTTTTAACTTACAATCAGTAACTGGTTTCCTAAACATGATCTGTAATCCAAAAAATAAACAATAAACATAGGCTTTGCATTTCACCAACAAAGCAGACCACAGCATAGATTAACTAACAGAGAACAGGGATGTATATAAAGCTGAACAATACAAAAACCATGGGGCAAACAGCTACTGGGCCTAACAGATGTAACAGATGCTGGTTACTTCTGTTGGTTAGAAAATGCTGGGTACTTCAGCATAGTTAGGAGTGTGATAACAAATGACTTACCTTGCAGTGAAGAAATAGCTGCCAGAGAAGTTTAGGAGAACGGTCTGAAGACAGACGTGAAGCCGTAAAACAAACAAACAAAAAAAACACACTACCAACAAAAACAAACAAGTAGCATTTGCAAACGAGACCATTCACAATCTTTCCAGGATTCTTTTCTCCAGCATACATCCAAGCTGGTAAGTGGCGAAGAAGCTGAGCAGTGCTCAGATCACTGTTACACTGCTCAGGCCATTTTACAGCTCAGGCACTACCAGCATACCTGGCACAGATCAGAAAAGGATTTCCATGTACTTGAATACTGGGAAAGAATATAAAGAGGAAAAAAAAAATGTTGATATTGAAATAAAAGGAGTACAGGGGCTGTAGAAAAGTGTAATGCATCTATGTAGCACCTGAGTGAAAGTCTAAAGCAGCTTCCCCAGATTTTATTGCAATAATTCTTTTCATTGTATTTTAGGGGCAGGTTGTTTCATTCCAACTTCCTGCCATACGCCTGCTTGTCTGCAATCAATAGAAATACGTATTCCCAAGAAAACCTGTTTCAAGTAGGTGTCTCAGTCAGTATCTACCCTCTAGGCTGTTCTACACCATCCAGTCAGTACAGGGAATTATAATAGAGTTCCCTTTAAGTAGCATTAATTCAAGCTTTATCTAGTTCTTATTTTCAATTAATCCTGTAAGGGAGGGGACACATACTAAGGGAAAGAATCAGAATCCACACCTGCTACCATAGCATCTGTATGCATATGCACAGTCCTAAGAGCTACAGAAGAGCATCTGTTGTGCTGCTGGTCTGTAGTAGAGTGAAGATGCAACAGAACACAGGCCTAGAAATAACTTCTTGCTGCAAGGATGGAGGGAACCAGAAACATAACAAAACAAGAAACGTGACTGCATTTTTGCTAGTCTACAAATTCCAGAAAATCCAGGTAGGACAAGCCCCCATGTTTCCAACTCACGACACACCCAAAATCTGGCAAGCTGTCAGAGAATTTGCTTTATTAGCCTGTCACTACAGAGGGTGAAGCTTAGTGAGAAAATCAGGAGAACGTGTTGCTTACTGCACCACTGATCTCAACTGTATGCGCATTGGTACTTTCATCAGTGCTTTGTGTATTTGACTAGCACTGTATTTGATGTAAAAGAGAAAGGCACCCCTACCTTCTGGTCACTCGTTTTGATCACACAAACTGGCTCACATTAATGACACGTGGGATGCAATCAGGCATTTGTGGAGTTAAATGGCTTCTAGAAGAGACGGACCAGATGCAGGTAGCAATACCAGTTTCAAGAACAGCTTTCTTCCAGTTACTCTAGAGATGATATTTGGATTACTTACCACTACCAGCAGAAGACACATTTACATTACCAAATACAAGTGTGATTGCAGGCTGTACAGAGCCACACATGTGTTTTGATGCACATAGTATAGGTAACTGCTGAAAGATGTAGAAACATTGGCCTTTGGACCTCCTGGCAACCAATGCACAATCTCTCAACAGCCTTCAGTGTGCTACTGCTCTGTTACCTTGCCTTGTGCAGGTTAGATTAAGCCAGCTTAGATTTGGTATCATGTGCTACCATAATCTATTCCATTTTACTGTGCAGACAAAGGCATTTCACGCAAACTGTTTAGTGCAGTGAATTATTTATTACCTTGACATGCAACAGAAATGCAGTAGGCAAAGATCAGAGGTGCTACACAGCGGGTACTGTAAGTGCTGCTTACAGCATGATTCTGTTCCTAAAACAGATTTAGAATGCGTACCTCTCAAGCCAAATAGTTCTAATAATAGTATAGAGCTGCTTCTGGAAACATTAAAACTGTACCATCTCAGCTGTGTGAGCAGAGACAGCAAGTTCAACACCTCTGGGACACGTCCTACTTTTTTACTTCATCTATAATAACATTTTCAGGACATCAGCTTGAATGGGAGAAAAAAAAAAAAAAAAGAAAAAAAAGAAAGAAAAAATCACATACTTTAAAACCAGCAACAAGAGTTACTTGGGAACCTAACAACCTGATTACCTTTGCATCTTCCCTGTTTACTTGAAAGTCTTAAAAGATTACCCTATTTACCATGTGAATTATTAATGCTGACCAAGAACGATTTGCACCATACGAGTGGAAGAAAATTATTAGAGAAAAATTAAATAGCCTTTATTTCTAAAATGGTAATAAGAACTCACAAATATTGACTGCAGGAAAATAAAATAAAATAAAAAACTTCTGTCTTTATCCAAGGACTATTCCAATACACAAAATTTAAATCCATCTGCACATCATAAATAATACGTGGAATATTTACTGCTGAATAAATGTAAGTGGATGCATCTGTTGCTTAAAATGGTTAATTCTTAGTAACTCAACGTCATGCCAAGGAAGGAAAATATTTTATTGGAAAAAAAACAGAAAAGAAAATAGTCTGACCTGATCTTTCATACTACACTTTTTGGAAACATTATCCCAGGTGCACACTGCAGCCAATTATTTGGTTAAAAATTATTTTTAATGAGCATAGTGTCACTGAAAGGTTACGTCTACTGAAGGTAGAAACTTCCTATTGTAGTTTTAAGCATACCTCAATTCTCCAGTTCCACTGTCAACAGACAGATATTTAGGGATAGTTTTGAAATGACTGAGGCTTTAGCAGTTTTAGTGGATACCTTGCAGACAAAATAAAAAGCCAAGTTATGCTAGAAAATTGTGAAAGTTTCTTTTTCAGGGTAATGAAGCCTTGAATCATAAATGCAAAAAAAAAAAAAATGCTTATAATACATTAAGTAACATAAATGAAAGCAGAAATGGTGACGCTAACCTCTAAAGGTGACCCTGTGGTCACAAAATGTTGGACTAAGTATTCTGGAAATGACCTGGAACAGGTTAACATTTAGAACCACAACCAAGTACAGTTCATCCTTCGTGCAACGTGGCAAGCACCGAACCTTTTAGAAAACTAAATACATGAAGTAAGATCTCTTCTGTGGGAATATTCTACTCTTATGAACACAAGAGTAGTCATCCCTCCACTCATCCTGAATACTATGCATGTTCAACACATTTCTGATGATTGTTAAATGTACGTGACAGCAAAAAGCATCTCTGTACTTCATGATGCTCAGTTCCCACATATGAAACAAGGGATTTCTGTGAAAATCTCTTTCAGGTAACTTTTTAGTTTTTTGAAGTTTTGGAGCCTTTGCTTTTGTTGTAAAGTTTCAGGACTGTTTTATAAAATATCTGAAATTTGCATTCATCCAAAGATTCTTAATTAATGCATTTAAATGCATATATCAACAGAGAGTTTCATATAGATGACCTCATATAGGAAGAGCCAAACACCAATAAAATTAGGGATAAAAAGAAAATATTAAACTAGGAAATCAATAATAACTGCAATAGATTTTCTTAGCAAAGAGACTACACAAAGGAACAGAGAAAACTAGTTATGACCAAAGTTCAAATTACCAGTGATCTTCCCCGAACACTCATGGCCACATCCAATTTAAGCTGAGGACTGTGATTATTTTCTTTAAAACAACACAATACACTGCATTTAAAACCAGACTACTACAATTTTTCATCATTGTAAAGCTTATCTCCATGATTATTTCAAGATTTCACCCACACATATAAAGGCTTCATTCTTAAAGATATTTAAGTATTTAAAATGCAGCTAAAATCTAATTGAATTTTCAGATGCAAGGCTGGCATTTAAGACTAGATATCAAAACCCTGCCATAACTTCACAGTATATGAATGTGTATGCTTACCATACAACTTTTAACATCTGTTCAGTAGTTCATTATCTTGCATAGCAGATGAATACCAAAGGCTGATGGATTCCAGCTGACTTACTGTGATGTTTTGTAGCATAAATAGGCCTATAGTTCAAGTTCCTAAAATTACATATAATTCCACCCCCCTTCTCTGCCAAAGTGGTGCCCTGCCAGTTCTGAAAATAGCAAATCGATTAGCTGAGCATCTTAAACACATGGCAGACTATTCATCTTATGGTCACCTATAACTTCATGCTTCTGGTATGTATAAATCCTGATACCCACTTGTTCCTGAACCGCCATCACCTGGTGAGGTAACGATTGTCTTCCATTCTTTATCTTCTGCTTCTTGTCCCTTGCACCTTACTGATACATACAGAGAAAACTACGTCTAATATTTTTCCTGCACCTCACTGCTTTAATCTCCATAGGAATAACTAATTTGCTAGTGTGTGCATGCCTGCTGCTGAACTTGCTGAGTTAGCAGGCTAACTTTCGTTAAAAAAGGCTGCAACTCAACAGCAGACATCTGCTGTCTGTAGGATAACTGATAGGCAATCCACTTGCAGGGAGCAAGTCAGGAGAACGTCAGCTGAAGACAGTAAAAACTACCTACAACAACACAATTTCTAGCAGTATATCAAATAACTTAAGGATAAAACACATTTCACATGATGAAAGGTAACAGGAAGGCATTTTGGTACTTAGGGCAATACAAAAGTTTGGTATATAAGCTCACAGAGCGATAAGAGGCAACAGCCTCCCGCTTTTCAGTTCCTACTGACAGCAGAATTCCCCTGCCCACTGGCCCCTAGTCAGCATCTCCTTCCCCACTTCTAGAGGAACAGTTGGGGTCAGGTGCCCAAATTTTCACACTCTTAATTTGTGCCAGACACTGTATATTACAACTATTTACAACTAAGAATACAAAGCTCTTGTATGAAATGTACACATTAAATTACATGTCTTAAAGTATTGTAAAAGTGAAATAAAAAAGATGAGGCATAAGGAGATGACCACTCTTGACCAAGTCAAAAGTTTTTTCATTTAGATACTTCAAACCAGAACATGGAGCATAGACAGAATTACTGCAATTTTATTTATTTATTTTAACTCCCAAAGTTGTAAGAGAGATTTCTTGCTTTCAGGACAATCTCAAGGTAAATAACAATTGCCAGTCACAGAGCAGAGCGTGTCTACCATGAGAGAATTTGGACCAAAGTAGCCACGCTATAAAACATCACCCAAATTACCTTGTGCCAGAAGAAACACTGAAAAGAGACCAGCCTAGCAAGCAGCTGTTAAGCCAAAAATATCCTAAGCTGTATTTATTCCAAGAATACTTGCTCTTGGGCATTATACTTTGGCTCCTTTATCCCTAATTAAGAAGACAATTTAAGTGGTCCATATTTTTCCTGTTTAATCTCCCTAATATAAACGGGATCGATTATAATAACAGATAAAATATAAGCAAATGATTAAATATTTCAACATTTAATCCTAAGAAGGTTATCAAGAAAAATAATTTTGTAATGCTAAAGTTTTAATTACAAACTAAGTAGTTTGAAATACAAAATAAGAACTGTTCTCCCAGTTATAAGGGAGAAAAAAAAAAGTATTTTACTCATTTTATGCCCCTTCAGCAGTTATTCGTTTTACTACCACATTGAGAAGGTACACAAGGCAGATATACATGTTGGGGAAGAGAGAAAGAGAGCTGGAAAATAATATGTAGTTACCAGATTAGGAAGGATGGCATAGAACTTGAATAAACTCTAGGGTTATTGTACTACTGAATTAACAGAAATCTGAAGAACATGATCCAGCTTTCTGTGTGTGTGTCTTATGCTGTGTGGAAGATCATTTCTAATACGTCAAAACCTACAGATGAATTATCCTCTCTCTAGTTACTAAACTGTATCTCAGGGCAAAGTTTTCTCATCTTAACAGAAGAAGTAAATTATATACAAGCCCACAATAAAACCGTCAGTTTTCAAGTCTCCTAGCTACAAGGGTGGCCAATCAGCACAGCTTATCATCCGTAAAATTCAATACGGATGCAGATTTCTTTATCTAATCCTGTCAAGATTTGCAAATGGACAACCACTAATGAGATTTTTAATGTAGCCTGAAGTCCCTAACAATTTTGTTAATATCATTAACTCATGTGCTATACAGAAACATATATATAAATATGAATATTTTACCCGGACACTGCAAATGTGTAAATAACGTTTTAAGACAGTTCCTGTACATTTAAGTCACAGGTATTTTAGCTGACAAAAATGCACACATTGCATGTATGTGTATGTATACACACATGTGCAAGCATAACAGCTCTTAAAAAAAAAACTTAGAAATACCCTAAGTCTGAGCCATATGAAATAACTTCTCTTACCGTTAAGTCTTGGTAGGTTTAAGAGTCTTACTAGGGATACTGGCAGACGTGAAAACTTGGATGGAAAAAAAAAAAAAAACCTGCTGTGTTTAATTTTGGAGGAGAGGTGGTGACAGACAACAACAATATTTGGAATTTTCCATGGCCTCCTCTGGACTCACTCCAACAGGTCCATGTCTTTTTTATGCTGGGGGCCCCAAGAGCTGAATGCAGTACTCCAGGTGGGGTCTCAGAAGAGTGGAGTAGAAGAGGAGAATTAGCTTTACCTGCCAGCTACGCTTCTGATGCAGCTCAGGGTATGAACAGCTTTCTGGTCTGCAAGCACACATTGCTAGGTCATATTCAGTTTTTCAGCCACCAAGTACTTCTCTGCAGAACTCTGCAGTACTTCTCCATCAGCTCATCACCCAGCCTGGATTTGTGCTTGGGATTGCCCCGGCCCAGGTGCAGGACCTTGAACCTGGCCTTGCCGAACTTCACAAGGTTCACACAAGCCCACCTCTCAGGCCTGCCCGGGTGCCTCTGGGTGGCATCCTTTCCCCCCAGCGTGTCAACCGCACCACACAGCTTGATGTCATTGGCAAACTTCCTGCGGGTGCACTAGATCCCACTGTTCATGTCACCAACAAAGATGTTAAACAGTGCTGGTCCCAATACTGACCGCTGAGGAACACCGCTCATCACTGGTCTCCACCTGGGTATTGAGCTGTTAACCTCAGCTCTTAGTGCAGCCATCCAGCCAAGTCCTTACCCACCGAGCACTCCATCCATCAAATCCACATCTCTCCAATGCAGAGACAAGGATGTCACGTGGGACAGTGTCAAATGCTTTGCAGGAGTCCAGGTCGATGGCATCAGTTGCTCTTCCACCAGCACTGTAACCCCATCATACGAGGCCAGAAAATTGGCCAGGCACAACTTGCCCTTAGCGAAGCCCTGCTGGCTGTCACCAATCACCTCTCTGTTTTCCATGTGCCTTACAAGAGCTTCTACGAGGATCTATTCCATGATCTTGCTGGGCACAGAGGTGAGACCGATGGCCTGTAGTTCCCCTAGTTCCCCACGTCTTCCCTTTTCCATTTTTTAAAATGGGGGTTATGTTTCCCCTTTTCCAGTTACTGGGAGCCTCACCAGATTACCTTGACATCAAGTAAGATGGATAGCAGCTTAGCAACTTCTTCCGCCAGTTCCCTCAGGACCCTTTGATGCACCTCATCAAGTCCCATGGCCTTGTGCACATGCCACATGCTATCCTATGAAGGCTATATCAAAGCCTTTAAGTTCTCCCTCTGTTTAAAGGCAAGAATGGAGTTGACAAAATAATTTTGCTACACCTAGAATATAGCAGTGTTGACTTTCCACATTGATTTATAAACACGATCACAAAAAAAAAAATCCAGAATTTATATTTTCCTATCATCATAGCAACCTGTACTAGGAATCTACAGCCTGGTAAAATGAACTATGAAAGGTGAAATGAATCAAAGATCAAATAACTTTACAAATAAAATAATTAAAAATAAATTAGAAAGGAGGAGAAAGGTACAATACACTCACCAGGCGTGTATTAACAACAGGAAACAGTAATGCCAAGAGGGCCCCATTCAGCATATGCATCTGCAACCTTAAAAAAAAGACGTGATATTATTTTCACGGGAAATGAAATATTTTCACATATTTTGTGTAGGATCTCTCCAATAAGAAGCAGCCAGAGATTTGGGAAAATTCCACTAAATTTGAATAAAACCACTGTTAAATGCAATAAGGACAAAACTTCTCTTTAAACACACATTTAAATACTTAACTAAATAAAATTGCTTTCTGTAATGACCTTTACCTTCCTAGAAGGCCTGGCTGCTAAAGGCAGTCTAAGCAAAGAATAGGGCAGGAAAGTAGTATTATACTACAATATTTAGTATAGCTTTCAGTCACCTCTCCCTGAACCACAGTTGCATCAAAAAGAACACAAAAATTGCATACATACTGGTTTTGTCACCTATTTAAAGTAAACTAACTAAAGAAAAAACTCTCCACAGCCACTGCCATAAAGTCTATAAAGAATTACAAAGTTGTTTGTAATTTAAAGGGGAAAAAAAATGTAGTGCAAACCCAAAACAGTTTTTCAAACATCATTTATATGTCAGGGTGTAAGAAAACAAAGAGGTTAACTCTGGAAAGCAACAGGTATTGTGGCCTTGCAAATGAATAGCAAATCCAGGATTTCCTGGACACCAGACGTATTTTGCATGCCCTCTGAGATGAAGAAATACTAACACAGTATCTCTGTATTTGGCCTACTCTCAGCCCAAAGAAGGAAGAGCAGAAAAAATTTGCAGCCACACGGTACCACTCCTGAAGCAATTTATGAGGCATGTCTCCAGATCATTTTTCTAGTCATTGCCTAGAGTAAGACAAGAAAGGGCAGACTGAAACCACCAGCGGCACAAAAGAACCAAGGGTATGTGGCTCAGCACTCACAGTTTAAGCTATGACCCTTTTCAGGGTGTCACTTTTCAAACCAACCAACATCTCTTTCCTACTGAATACATACCTTAATATTTTAATGGCTTATGCCATGATTAATTTCTAAAATACATTATGCAAGTAGACAGAAATACAGTAAGGAAGAGGCATTACCTGAAGAGAATCATTGCAACCCGACATGGAGGGCAGGCAAGAAGAAAAATCTGAAACAGTAAAATCAAATTTCAATTAATGGAATGATCTCTTTTAGACTCCATTTTCTATATCTTTGTGTCCTAGTTCTGGACGTTACAAATCATTTCTAACCAGAAGAACCATTCTACAGAAGAGCTGGGAAAGACTCAATATCATGAACAACGTAAAAGTTTATACATGTTTATGTAAATTCACATTGCCTACATGTAAAGGGTTATGTGATACAAGCAGCATGTAGGGTTCAGCTTCTACCAGTACCTAGGAAACAACATCAAATTCTAGCCTTTTTCATTAAAAAAAAAAGTTTTTCCAAGGCCTCCCACAACACAGATATTACCAGTCATATTCCTCCAACAGCTCCTATAGCTGTCAGTCACCACAGCGTCCTCACTGTGCTGAGGACTGAGCATTTACACACTGCCAGTACTCCCTTTGCTTCAGTGGTGCAGGACCCAGCTCTTGAAGACTGGATGCAAGATGGTTCTCTAAAAGCCTCTTAGCACTTCACAAAATAAGGCTACCACAGTGTCTGTTCTGTGGATAAGCTCAGTAGTCATCTGTAAATACGTCCGTTGCCTTACTCAATAGAGTATACTCAGAATACTGCAAAAATGTCACCACGTATGAGCTAGCCGTTTCCCAAGACCAAAAATAATGATACAACTGGAGCAGCTTATGTTTGTTTTCCTTTACAGAAAAGACCCATAAAGCCCTTGCACATACATGTATGACCCATCCAGCTTCTGGGAAAAGCACCTAACATTTATTAATTGTATTTCATTATTCTGTCATTGCGTATTTTTGCAACCGACTGTTTACTAACTAAAGTACTTTGAATTACGGACTATAAGGATTGGGATGGACATAGTAACCTAAAATATTTAACTACCATGGAAAAGTAAATGAGTCACAGTTACTTATTTTCAAGTCAACTCTACTGCAAGAAACACAGTTTTGAGGACTAACAAGGGCAAAAGAAACATTTACTATTTTTAAACATGCCAGTTCCTTGGTTATGGGGGAATCTTACAGAAAATATGTTTAATGGCAACAGAGAAAACTACAATGCTTATGTTAAAACTTTACAATCATGGAAGAGATCTTCAAATATTTCAGTTTTAGCAGATGAATATCAAGCACTTTCTCTATAAGTAAGTAAATAAATTCCCCTGATAAATAAACCTCACGGCCTGTTAAAAGAGACGCTTGACAAGAGGCACTTGTATTTGATTTTCAGAGAACTATATTATTGAGTAGATTTAAACATCTTAAAAAGTGTTTCCATGAGTTCAGCTCCCAGAGTAATTATTGCCCTGAAAACATCGAGTTCACAGCAGACAAAATCACGAGCTGTACCCCAAGTGTTCGCGTGCTTATCCCACAATCACATTACATTTCACTGCCATGCCGGAAATAAAATCCTTTGCCTTGCAGGAGGAAACAGCTACATTTATAAACCAAACAGCGTCACGTTAACTTAGTGGTGAAGCTGGGAAGAGTTCCCAGCCCCTGTTTTCATGCCAGCACTCGCAAGGTTTCACGCACGCTAGTCTGCTAGCCCCCCTCCCTGGCATGCTGCAGAGCTCCCGGGTAAACAAGGCAGCGAGTGCGTTAAAGCACACCGGGGGAGGCAGAGTAACCAAACGGCCAGTGTGGAAGAAACAAATTCAGCGTCCTTCCTCATTCTGGACAATGTGTTACCTTTCACGTTTTCATGTGTCATGTTACAAAAGTAAAGAAGGACAAAAGAATGAACTAGAAACCCAAAATGTACACAAGGAAGTATCTGGGGAAGGAAAAGCAAGCCATAAGGTACCCCTTGTGTTACATATTGAGTTCTGGGCACAGTTCTGATCCTCCCCTTTCTCTTTGACCTCTCTCACAACAGTGACCACAGGGTACAGACCAGCTTTCAGCAGATCATTTTAACACATGAAAGACCCTTCAATCTGTTAAAAAAAAAAAAAAAAAAAAAAAAAAAAAAAAAAAAAACAGGCACACACATATAGGCAGTGAGTAAGAGAAAGAGAGGGTGCAGAATCATGAGTGTCCTTGAGAAAAGTTCAGAGGAGAAGTCCTAGGTGGGGACAATGTTGTGAAACGGGACAAGAGTCTTCTTCACCAGCACATGACCAGACGACTCCCCAGTTTTTTCCTCAGGCAATACACTGTGAAGAAACTCATAACACTGGTAAGTCCATAAACAGAGGTTCACTTCGACCTTATGGAGCCAGGTGAAAGCAAAAGTCAGTACTCTTAAAGGCTCTGCAAGACCATAAATAACACTGTCCAACCCAATGGGAAATATTTCGAGCATGAAGTGCTGCACGGCCACTCTCCTGCAGAAGCCCAAACACAAAGGTCACACCACAACACATGCTGGACAAGCAGGGCTGTTATAATTTAGAGACTGTGATATACAGGGTTTGTCTGCTTAACTGTACCTTTACTGAGACAAGATCAGAAAGAAACTGAACTCCTGGTTGCTCACAGCTAACCCAGGGCTGGGTTGCAAATCAGTCTCTCCCACATTCCTTCCTTTGAACCATGCCCTAAGAAAGAAGACTGAGTACTAAATGCCTACAGGGCCAGAACAGACTGGAAAGCAGAAGGAAGAGGATGGCATTTTTCTCCCTGTAGCAATACTTTTTTAAAATGTTCTAAAGGAAACATGTATGTGACCTTGTCATTTGGTATTTCACATAGCTCACAAGAAATACCTTGAGTGCCATAAACTTCAGAGATCGCTGGTATCTTAAATCTAATGGAATCAGTCGTTAGTGTTACTGTAGCAGGTGTGGAAAAGCACTAGTTTGGAGGCAGTAAGAATGTAACTTTGCATGACTTTATTCTGAAAACTTCTTTAACCACAAACAGAATCATGTGAAAGAACACAGACCTGAACAATGTCTTGTTTCCAATTTTTGATCCGGGAAGATGTGACCTAGAACAAAATGGTTCTGCATTTGGTTATAGATAAACTGTTCCAGAAGAACAGAGCAAAGTCTATCAGGCCTCATTCCACTGCTAAGCGAGGTCAATAAAATGCTTCCTGCCATACCACGCCAACCCTCGCCATCCGTGCAAACCAGAGAGGTAAGAAGCAACCTTTACTGCTCACTTGGTACTGTGTGAGAGGGGACATTCTGTAAGGCTTCAACACTACTTGGAAATCTTCCTTCGCCACCTAACCCAAAAGGCTTATTTCAGAGTATCCCCTCCCTACCTTCCTATTTCCTGGCAGGACGAACAAGATAACAAGCAGTTATCACCAAGTATTACACCCGCCCTCCACAAATCCCTGTTAGGTTCCCTTCTTTTGTAACCACTGAAGGAAAGATTCAAGGGAAATGTTACTGTTGAAAAGGAACTTCATAGTTGGGGAAAAAGGAAAAAAAAAATTAGTTTTCTACAAATTCATTGTTACAATTTGCAATAAAACCTGCTCTTTGACATTGCAATAGTGTCTCTAGGTAAACATTAAACTTACACGCATGGAAAAAAGGCTAAGTACTGAGCAAAACAAGCTGATATTTTACAGCAAGTCACATTTTTGTTTTATTATTATTGATTTATTTTTTTTCCTAGTACTAAAATATGACAGCAAAAGGTACCCAAGTGTTACAAATGTGAAAAAAAAATCCAGTACTGAAAAAAAATCCCAAAATCCGCAACAGACAAATTTTATCAAACCACAAAACAAACAGAAAGCAGTAATATGACCTCCCCTTAATACAATCCAATTTCCTCATGTCCATGCACTATAGCAACCTCTAATATTGTTTTCCCTTCTTGCATTTCAAATGCTGCAATTATCAGATCCATTCTGAGATATTAGTTGATTTTGAGTTCATACAGACAGACAGTTCTTCAACCCACCTCTTTTACAGTTTGTGCATCTACACTACAGCAACGGTCAAGTTCATCCATATAAAGAATTGGAGAAAGGTAAAGAATGCAAACTGTCAAGAATATTTGTTTTCCTATTATTCTTTCAACATTATTGTTTGAAAATGACAAGCAAGGAGAGATTGTTGTTGTTGTATGGGTTTTTCTTTCTTTAACTCCAGCAATGCTTCTTAAGTATATTATGGATTTTTTTTCTTTTTTTTGGGTGGGGTAGGCCACAAGGTGAGTGGTTTCTCTTAAATCTGCTTTATTACAACCACACTATACTCAGATAACGTGAAGCTCAAACATACAAGTGTTCCCAATATATCTATTATATCTTATTGCTAATATATAATATCTATTAGTAGCTAAAATCTACTGGATTAAAATACTTGCTAGGATTTTGCCCAGCCAGTCATTACGAGCCATGGCATACCTAAAATACAGATCTTAAAAACCAGCTGATTAAATACCTAAAATGAAAGGCAATGGTACATGCTGGACTCATGCCTAGAGCTCTCAGTTACTGGCAAGGATGTATATATTTACGTTATGTTACAGGTTCCAAAAGCTTTGAGAGCATCACCATAAAATCATTTCTAACATCAACTGCAAATTTGCTCATCTGTCAATTTGTCTAATATTGCCCAGTTTCCTTGACATTGAAGCATGCTATGTTCCATCACTACTGTTTACTAACCAGCATTTCAGAAATCAAGACTAGTAAAAAGATCTATTCCCAAAAGGGATGTTTGAAAATGGGCACAACTGAAAGGTACAACAACAATACTGTATCTGAATCGAAGGAAAATACCTCATTAAATATCTAGACCTGAATTCTATTCATTAAGTGTTACTGCTCCACTCCATGTGCATTTTAAATAGGTAGACCTCACTGATTTCCCCCACCCTTATTACTTGGCTGGATCTCCAGTTCTCAGATTCTAAACATCCCAAATCTCCACAAAATATTGCACCTAAGAGCTCCCTCAGAAGTACATCAATGATGTTATTTTTGAGTTGGCACACTGAGGCAGAGAGCGCAGTCACAACTTGTCATGAAAAGCTTCTCTTCTACCAGCCTTAGTCCTACTGAGAGACAGGAACATGCATAACACAAAGATCGCCTTGTTTGATCAAAAATAAACTAAAAAGACAAAAGACAACAATTCAAAAGGTAGCAGTGGAAGAAAAGAACAAGCTACACAGCTAGTAACTGATGATAGGACGTGCAGAAGCTGCACAAAGCTGCACCAGGGAGGTTCAGACTGAATGTTAGGAAAAATTTCTTGGTCAAACACTGGACCTAGTTTCCTCTCAAGTTTCCTAGAGAGGTGTTTGATGCCCCAGGCCTGACAGTGTTCAAATGGCAGTCAGACAATGCCCTCAATAATGGGTTTTAATTTTGGTCAGCACTGAAGAAGTCAGACAGTTGGACTATTCTATTCCCTTCTAATTCTAACTATTCCAGATGAAGCATCACACTCAGTATCACCTGCAACAGACAGGAGTACTTACAGATGCCCAGGGTCTCTTTTTTTCTGGCAGAAGATAGCTGAGCGTTCTCCAAGTAAACCCCCTGCATCTCAAATAAGCAGCACAGATTTCATTTACCTTGAGTAACTGCAGCTTGTCCATCTCTGAGCCACCAGTTCAACTTAGCACCTGCTGCAGCAGCAGACTGGGAATGTATCTTTCTCTGCAAACGCTCTAATCAAGATCACTTAGGCCATAAACTGATCATTTTAGTATACTACTTCAAAATTAAAACTTCAGGAGGTGAAATATTAATTTCTAATTCTATAGGGCAACGTGAAAAATCCATGGAAGCTGGATCGATCCAAGTTCCAAAACAAATTTAGAGAAGAAAAAAAAAAGAGAGAGACAAGCTTTGGTTATTCTGCACTGAAATAAAACCATTTTTTCTGTGAAAAAAAAAATCTATTCCCCTTCCTAAAGGCAAGGAGCATTCAAGCAGCTGGATAAATTAAAAGATGTACAAGACTTTGCTAAGCAACTTGAAAATTCATTTTTGAAGTAAGTTCATAACAATCACCTTATCACTTAACAGAAACTAACGCTTGGTAACAACTCCAGCACACAGCTTTGATTCAGCATGTACATTTATTTTAAACATCGGCTGTTTGTGCATGAACTAGTAATTAAGCACAAAACAGCCATATAATTTAAAAGCCATGTCCTTGCCTTCTAAAAAGTAACTTTAAAAAAAAAAAAAATCCTAACTGTGAATTGACATGTTATTATTTTAGACTGACAAATGTTAAAAGAGAATGAAGATCAAAAGATGTTACATTCTTATTGCTAAATAGCAGCAACTTTAATTTATGGAATATTTCAGTATACAAAGCGCAGCTCTCTTACTGCAGCTGTCAGACAGGTTCAGGGAGTAGTTAATTTGTCCTGTAGAAATTTTAAATTGGCATCAAGAATACTCATGATTCAGTGCAGTATTATTTGCAGAGCATTAAGTAATACTACAGTGGAAGCAGCTCCTGTGGTCTATAAAACAGACTCTGAGAACAGAAGCAGCAGCCAGTCCCTCCTTCCTCCCAGCTCTACCCAGGGCTAACAGAAGTGTAGCAAATCAAACGATTTCCACCCTCTACTCTAGAACCTAATGTCTTCTAAAATAACACATGTTCATTTAGACGTCCTAGGTTAGTGTCCCCTTCCACAGGCTTAGCTTATTTACTGGCTGAACCTCTACCCACCTTCACTTTTACAGGCTTAGGTGAAAGATTTCTAGACTTCTCATATTTTAGGATTAATGATTAACGTAGGACTAGGCTTCCTGTGTGTGCAGCAGCATTAGTTATGGCATCTTATAAACTAGGATTTCAGAGAGAAGGTATCACTGAGCTTAATTCCCTTCCCTTTTCTCTGATCAACATCTGTACCATCCCTCCACTAGCAGTGGGTTGCTTCCTTCCCCATTCCCAGCTCAGTGCAGTCAGCAAAACCTACCAATCAAAAACTAATTTGAGGGGAAAAAGAATAAAAAAAGGATGGTTTAAAAAAAAAAAAAATAGCAGCGATTTCTCAAGAAAGCTTAACCTGTACTGAATTTAGATTAACTTGTATTTATCCTTGCCACTGACACTGTGAAAGCTTGCAAGTGTTCCCAGTAACATTTTACATACATTCATTTTTGTTACTTTTTCCCAAGCATGACATTTCATATCTCACTCTTTCATATCTCTTCATTTCTTACATTAAAAACCCTTTTAGAAGACGCCTGCCCTATTATGCTTCAAGTCCCCAGTGCCAGAAGGCCATCCTGCAAAAAACCCTGCTTATGTACAGTTGCATGCTGGTGGTTATCACAGCACTTTCAGATTGGGCATGTTCTAAGAGCAAATTGACTAATATTTCCTACCCCCTACACAGTACTATGCCACAGCAACTCCAAATTGAGACATCAAGGAAATAATCCTAAAAGATCAGAGAAGCTGAGGAGAGGAAGGGGGAAAAAAAAAAAAGCTGAACTAAGAAAATTGTAGAATTAGATAACTTAATCCATTCAGACATTAAAACTGAAGTCTTTCATTAACGGATCACATCAACAGCATCTCCTCCTTCACCTTTACTCTCCACCTCTCTCAAATAATGAAGATGTTCTCAATCTTTCTGTTCCTCTCTTCAAAAGAGAGTACCATCCCTCTATAGCACAAGAGTGGTTTAAAAGTACATTGCTCATGGTTAGCGGTGAAACAAAATCACGTTGTCATGAACATACACAACATCCCACAGGTGAAAGCTCTAGCACACAACATGAATGATATACTGAATGTTTCTGGCTTTGCTTTTTCAAAGTGCTGGCCGAATTGATTGCATCTTTGACTTCAACAGATGTTTCGGCCAAGACAGACAAAAACAGGCAAAGACTTGTGCAGAGCCTGACTGGTTATTAAATAATGGTTATTTTTGAGCTCAGCAGTTGCTTTATCAATGACTCTGCATGTATCTTACATTTGCATTGTTTTATTGATTTAACTATTAATAAAAAGAAGTATAGTAAAGATAGTTGAAGTTATTAAATGTTATTTGGACATTGTTTCCTCCTTAAAACAGGGTTACATCTTCATCATCTGTATAGATACATGTGTTCTGTCTAATACATCTTAAACCTGCTGCCCAACTTCAACTGAATTTGACAGATTAGGAGATTTATTTTTTTGATAACTAGCATCCCATCATCTTTGTGCAAACAGATGTCCAAGGCAGGGCACAGACATCTTGTAAGTGCCTCTCAAAACACATTACAGAATATATATTTATATGCTCATTTTAAAATATTTAAAAAAAAAAAAAAAAAAAAAAAAGAGGAGAATGGCTTCACACAGGAAAAAGGTTTCCATTCAAGACTGCAGTTAACCACAAAATAGATCTGCAGAAACCAGGTTAACTTAAAAATAAACTAATTTTTTGTTTAAAGTTATTTTAATAGGATTTGAGATTATAAATTTAAATTTCAATAAACTTAATAAGCAATATATGTCAAGATATTCATGGTAATAAAGCGTTTCTTAAACAACCTTCTTTTTTAGCACAAATTGGAAGATGACTGTGTAAGATGAATATATCTTTTACCTGGAGATCTCAGACCATAACAAATACATTTAATAATGCTACAAAAAATATATATAGTTACCAATGTTCAGAGTTACCACAGATATAAGGGATCAGTCCAGACTGAAATAAGCTGTGGTATGAAGCAAAAATTAGACAAAAACTTCAACTTGATACACAATATATTTTACACTGCATAGTTGCTACTATACCATATGGAAATGTTTTTTTTTTCTCTAGAATCACTCTCTAAATCTTTTAACTCTCTTTTAATGGTGATAGCAACCATATTTTAAAACACACCATTCATACCTGCCTTCACTGTCTGCCTACAAAGCTGAGTTTCAACGGTTCTCTGTCCTTTTATGGGACTAAACATAGTTGTAAGCCTTTGTTCAACCAAAGAAATTCAGTACAAAGAACCGAATAAGAAAAATGTTTTTCTCCCAGTATTCTGAGTTCACACTGCAGAACCCTATATGTGAATAAATATAAGCCATCTACAGTCCCATCAATACCTTCTAGTCAAAAATCCATAATTTGTTTTTCATATTGGTTCAGAGAAACCATTACCAACTTTATGTCTTCAATAAATCATTTTTCACATTTAATTTCCTGGACTTCAGAGGCATGCTCTAGAACTCCTATTGCATAAACAGGCTTTACTAGCGAGGAAGCCAATCAGGAGTGCTTTTACTTTATAGATGTCAGAGGCCTTCAAGTTTGAGGTTTGATTACAAGTTAAATTTCAGTAAGTTTCTATTCCTTGTAAATGTGGCAATTACCCAAGGATCCCGTTACATTTAACTAACCAGGTATTTGGAGATTATTTTTGATTGTGTACAATTAGTGGACTGTACTAAGTGCATATTCTAGAGTGAGATGCAATCTTTAAGAATATCGAGGTAGTAAATACCTAATAGCTTCATTATTCCAAAACATCATTTTCTCCAAAGAAACAGAAATAACTCACACAACCCATAAAAAGCTACAGTGTATGCCATCATATTCCTGATAACGTAGGCTGGCATTTCCCCAACTACTAAATATAAAAATAGAAACAATTAAATTCACTTGACACTATTGACTTGGCAATCTGAATAAACGTAAACCCCTGAATACATGTAAACCCTTCGCATATCTATCTTAAGCCCTGAGGAAGTGTCGTGAGAAACATGAGCCCCATCACACATCCAGCAGGCTTCAAATGCATGGCATGGAGCTTCCTGCCAGTGAACACTGGCACAGCTCAACTTGCTGTTAGCTGATGTACAATCACTGCAGGGAAGCCTACCATCTGCTACTAGAACTGTGAACACCTACAACAGTGCAAGGAAGACAAGGAAGCAGTGGGTTTTATTGGAATGGAAATAAGAAGATGAAAGTCTTCCCAATCCCTGGGATGCATACAGGGTCCTACGTGGTCATTCCCTGCCATGTGGTTTATTCTACATCTCCACTCAAGTTCCTATAGGCATCAGGCAGCTGTTCCTGAAGCATCACTTTAAGCTGTTAAGAAACGATTTACATGGCATGGTAAAAATAGGTAAATAGGTAAAAATCCACCCTAAAATATATTACAACTGACAGTGATATATTACAGCACTGGGCAGTACATTGAAACAGCTACTGATAGCTCCACTCTCCTAAATAAATAGCTGAATGTCATTTCTCTCCACAACATGTTGTTCAAATTACATAAGTTACATGCTGATTAATATTTGCATGAAATCTATGATGATCTCATCAAAACAACCCAAGATCCACTTACCTAATTATTCATCTAATGGCAATTATAAAAAGCTTAACTTTTCTCTTAGTCCAAATATTTACATGGAGGATTATTATTTTATCTAGACTTTCCAATCATGCAATCCCTACTTTTTAGAGAATCAAATTACTTCTTGTTAATTCCACACTTTTTGTATTCTTTTCTCCTATGATGACACAGGATAAAGGGGAAAATTACCGAAGCTTGCTTTCTGTCGTCAGACACAGGGGGAACTTCCAAATCCCACCAGGGTCAAAACAAAAGCTCGGCCTAGAGTTTTAAGAGCACTCGCCGGTACCATGCAGCACCGTGATCTGGACCACCTTGACTAAAGTAAGCATGTGCACATTTTCAGCCCAAGATAGAGCAGTTAATGGACAGAAATGAGACAGAGACAGAAACGTCCCAGTTAAAGTGGCTGAACTGTAATCTCTTCAAAGACAGCAAATCACAATTCACAGCCTTAAAACATTTGCTATTTATTTTACACTTACAAAATCACAAATAATATAGTCACTTTTAATTAAGAATCCTTGCCTTATTTTTCAATTCTCTTACTATACACTTGGATTTGCTAAAAATAAGCAAAGATGGTGAAACAACCTGTGTATATACAGTGTTAAAATTATCACAGAAAAGCTTTTCTTCAGCTCAATAAATTATGACATCAATTAAAAGCCCCTAAAAAAATGCCTTTGCTGTTCTACATCCTGCCCAGGAAAAGTAATCCAAGAAACAGTGAACAAAACTATTAAGAAATACATCTTCTCTTTAGAACACTGCTACCCTTTAAAAATTGAATAACTCATTAAACTTTTACTTGCAGACTGTTGCTTACGTTATCCAATACCAGTTTTGACATTACTTAGTGTCATTTCTACAAAAATACTCTGCGTTTCTGCAAGCAAAGATTCTTCATGCTCAACCCAAATAACAAGATATGAATGCCCCTTTAATTTCAATTCAAGGTTTTGAAGAGACTGAATACAGAAAACATACATAATCTAGCTGGATTCTTCCAAATATCACAAAGCATTTAGGAGCAGTGCATGCAAATTAAATCAACATTCACACTTGAAAAATTACATCTGACCACTAACCAGATTCTTTCCAAGAGGGAATAGGGGAGAGAGAGGGACAGGGAGAGAATTACTTGTACGTTGTATATTCCCAAATGATGCAGAATTCAGTCAAGCTATGTTTATTATGTAAGCTCTGAAAACAGCCCATTGTTTCAGAAAACACAGAAGCCTCTCTTGCAGAGGACAGCAAAGATCCAGGTCTCTAAGAAGCTAAAACTGGAAATAATAAACACAGGATTTAGTATTTACTGAATTACAGAAGCACTTAGCATTGATTTTAGTTACGCAAACATCAGATCAAGATCATCAGGTGAAACTGGGCTCCCCTTTATGTTAGGCTCTTCCTTCCCTTGCCTTCTTCTTTCCCATCACTACCCCTTTAGTCTGCTTCTTTTTTCCAGCAACATAGGCCTGCTTTCTACAAAAAACACTTTCTTTTCTCCACACAAGTGTCTGCTCTTAACTGCCCTGAGTGCAACAACTCAGTGTAGGACTGGAAGACAATTACAAAATTTACCAGCTGAGGATCTACCTCTAAGAAATTATTCTGTAGGATGAAAACCTGCAAACAATCTTACAGAAAGCACTTACTGAAGCAAAACCAACCTAAAACTCATTCTATAGGTTGGTATTTAACCAACCATACTGGAATAAGGCACTGGTGTATTTAAAGCAAGGAAGGTGACAATTTACAACATATTAGAAGGACTAGCTGTACCTATAATTTTAGGATAAACAATAACAATAATAATCATACATTCACTGAGGTTGGAACGGACCTCTTGAGATCACTTCGCCCTTCCACTATTATTCACAAATTCTGATTCAGTGATTATTCACAAATTCTGCACAAATTCTGTGCAGTTTTTCCTACATTTTATTTTTCAAATTTCTCTTTCACAATACAGACTAATTTTATCTCTGGGTCCTGGTTTATATTTGTCTACATTTAACCTTAGCTGCCTGTATCACCAGCTTGATGTCCCACGGGATATCAAGAGACACCTGTATTTATGCATTTCAGTCAAGTTGCACTGATTGTGAGCAACAGCTTGGAAAAAAAAAATTGTGCCAAATTACCAACAGGGGTACAAGAACACATCATGAAGAATGTGAAATTTTTGCTGGAAATTCTAACTGCCCCTTCACTGAACCTGAAATGAAGAACTGCTGCATGAACACAAGTGTTTGGATTGAAAAGCTAAAAAAATTACACTTCTAAATACTATGGAATAGATAAACAAACTGGTTTCAGAATACAGAATAATTGTTTTTGACATTTGTCCTGGTTTCAGCTAGGATGGAGTTAATTTCCTTCCCAGTAGCTGGTTTGGTGCTGTGTTTGGGATTTCGGATGCAAATAATGCTGATAAGGCACTGATGTTTTAGCTGTTACAGAGCAGTGCTTACACTAAGTCAAGGGCTTTTCAGCTCCTCATGCTGCCCTGCCACTGAAGGGCTGGGGGTGCACCAGGCGCTGTGAGGGGGCACGCCCAGAGCAACCAGCCCAGGGTGGCCACAGGGATGTCCCATGCCACGGGGTGTCGTGCTGAACATGTAGTGAACAAGTAATAGTCTCCTGTACAAAACAATTTAAAAGATCCATAATGTAGTAATTTGCTATTGGATGAGTCCCCCTCTTACACTGCAGAAAGATTTTCTTCACATCTTCAATTTCAACACAGTCCTCACGGGTCCTAAAATACTAAAAATGATTAATGTCTTGAAAATGCAACACCTGGTCTGCTAAACACATGCTGATTTTTTTCCTGCTGTGCAGGGGAAAATAAGTTAGCAACACTCCAGTGGACTTGAAAGAAAAAAAAAAAAAAAAGGAAAGATTCCCCTTTAGGATACCCTTTTATGCCAAGTTCACGGCAGTATCATTGGTCCAGTCATATATACTCACTTCTAAAACAAGAGCGTTTTCTGTGCTTATAGAGGTATTCAAATAATTTTCAGTAAGACTTTTCTTTATGCAAAGAAAGAACTTAGTATCACCTCCTTCATAGGCTTCCCCCTTTTTGCACTAACTAATATTGTACCGCAGAAAAACACCCACAACCCCATGGCATACCTGTCAAAGAAACCACAGAATTTTCCATTTCACCTTTGGTTGAATATATATATATATTTTTAATTGATTTATTTCTCAATAATGCTGTACTTCACTGGTGAAGAAACAACATTGCCCTTCCTCCTCCAAAAGCTAAGCAAGAAACCAAAACCAAGGCTGAAAATGAACAGCAGTGTTTCTAAGATTATTCAACTACGTGGCAGGACAGCAACAATTTCTCTGAACCTATTAACCACAAGAACTGCTTAGGCAGTTAAATATGTTCACTCAACCAGCACTTCATCCTCACGATGACACATCTAAACTAGTTCTTCCTGCTTATGAGAATGATCTGATTTGAACACAGGTTGGTGTGATAGGCAGAAACTAGACATCTGATCAAAACAGACTCGGAGTAGCCATTACAGTGTGCAGATCTGTCTGCTAAAATGCACCACCGGTATAATTCCCACTTTATTTTGTGATTTCATTTCAGGCTTAGGTCTTTCAAAAGCAGGACTTATGCTTTTATGCAGATAAAGTCTGAAGGACAATTTCCAGTTCCAAATATTTTTGGCTCAGAGCCCAGGGCCTTTGTTGCTCTGAGGTGCAATAGCCTCACATGAAGAAAAGGAAAACAGGAATTGAGTGAGAGGAGAGACCTTTACAAACTGCTACTGTTGGCTTCCCTTTGAAGGGATCCCAAATGTTAGGGCGTGCTTCACCTCTTCACCTCCTACCTTGTTCATCCTAATGTTTCAGCCCTGCAGCAGGATAACGTGCAAGCTACTGTAAGAACAGAAGTGAGGGATAAGTTACATTTTTCATGCATTTCACCTTGCCAACCAGGTGCCATCAGCAAGCTCAGGCCAGATGAACTCTTTCAAGATTCCACCAACTATACATTATTTTTCTGCCAATGGAGGTCTTCAACTATCTTTCCATCTAACCTGTTTTCTCTACTGAAAGCTGTTGGTTCTGCAACAATTTTCATTCTCCACATTAAGCCCAGGCCTATTTGTAACACAACAGAGAACGAAGAGGCATGACTTCTGAATTTCACTGACATACCCATCTTCTCAACTGCACAAAATACTGTAACACCATTTCTAATGAGTAATTACCACAAGATTATAGAAAAGGCTCCACAAGTGGTCTGAAAGAAATAAAGAATAATTGCCTATGCCTGACTATAGACATTGGGTCTCTTTCTTCCTGGGGGAGACCACTAATAAACAACCTAAACAATAGTACCTCCCAAATTTATGTCTAGACACTAGTATTTGCTGGATTTGCTGTTATAACAAGTACCATATTACTATCACAACACAACATTATAATACCACATCAAGGCAACCAAGCATTCAAATCATAAAGGTAACCTATCCTCACCTTCTTCACAGAGGATTAATAGGAAAAATGTCCAGTAAATAGTGTTAAAGAGCAATGGAATGAGGCCATAATGGTTTCTTTCATAATTATTTCTACAGCTCTTGCATACCTTCTGCTTTCCCCCTCCTTACCAATATTGACTAATTGATTTCACAGCAGTTGTTACCACTTTATGGAAAGCATTTCTACTGGTGTAAAATACCGACCTAACAGTGCATCACAGCTTAGGAATTTACATAACCTCCTAATTAAGATCTGGAACAGTAACTTAATTGTTGCAGATGTCCTGAAAAGTGCTGTAAAAGCCTCTTTTTTCCCCTCTTAAAACAACACCTATCTCCCTCAGACCTCTGGTACTAGCAGTTAGCCTTCTGCAAAGGGAGACTAAGAATGGTATTGGTCTGATTTTCATTTGTTATTGCTGTTTGTCAAAAATCTTTCACAAAAGCTGCCATGATATAAGTTTGTCTATCTCCTGTGAGTTGTTGAGCTTAAATTTTGTAAGTTGTCCTGTGTTGATGGTAGTGTGTTAGCAAAATTAAACAAAATGATTATTTTTGACATCCCACACTCCTTAACCTCAGTGAGCTAAGTACATACACCGATCTACTGACAAATACAATTTGTAAGATTTAGATATCACAGCTCAGTAACTGTTTATGAACGTTTCCATTATTATTATTTATATTTATATACACAAGCTGTATATTATCACCCATCACCAACTATGCCACAAGTTGCTAAAGTACATGGTCTATCCACAGATACGAAGCCAGCTCAGTTCATTCACCCATACATAAGGTGTTGGTTCTTTACTATGCAGCTTTTAAAATAAGAAAGGCAAACCGAAATTACCAGCATAAAATAAAAAGCACTTTGCTTCTTTAACAACTTCACAAAATACATTCACACCCCTGAATATCACTTGCCAGAAGCAGCTGTTTGTGAATTACATGGGCCCTTTTGCAATAATCTTGTTTTTATTACATTTGGTGCTAGTTTTCCCACTGCAGTCAGTGGAAACAGCTTTTTCTATTCTTGAAACAAGGGCAAGGTGAAGGTGAGAAAGCCTTTTCAACCACAGAAGTAGGCATTAAACTAGCTACAATTTCACCTTTTTGTTTGACTTTGTTTTTTCCACAGATTTCAGTTCAGCCAATTAAATGCAAAGTTCTAAAGCGTTTACACCAATTATTGTCATTTGTACCTTTGTGGACTTTCGGTCCACAAACTGAAAAAAACGCTGCTTTGTGAGCACAAAACTGAGGCAGACTGCCCGGTGCACAAGCCTTACCTGCATCACGGTGACCACATGGCAGGGATTCAGCAGGTAAATGACGGTCCTGGTGGCAAACTTGAAGCCCACCTCCAGCCCGAAGATGAGACACAGGGCCACCAGCAGCAGGTTCTTGCCCAAGCTCTCCTGCTTCGCCCGGGGCTGCTGCAGCAGCTGAGCCTCCAGCTCCTTGCAGTGCAGCTGCCTCAGCTTCCACAGGGACAGCAGGATCTCCGCGGCGCCCACGCTGAGGAAGACGAGGCTCTCCACGAAGCGCTGCTGCCCTGAGAGGAAGGCCGCGCACTCCGGCCCTCCGTTGCCGGCGAAGCTGGGGTCCACGCCCCCGTACATCCAGTCCAGGAGGTTGTGCAGGCTGTACCGGGACATGGTGGGCCGGCGCCCGCTCTCCTCCCCGTCACTGCCCGGGCGCAGGTAGGAGCAAGTCGGAATCAAAGCCGAAATGCTGTCGGGCTGACGGAACATGAAACGCGAGGACGTCCCGCCTTCCTGCCCGAGCCTTTCCTTTCTCCGCCGGCAGCCTGCGAAGAGAGGTGGCACTCACGGGAGGCGGCGAAACCCGGGGGGGGGGAGGGAGTCGCGGGCCCCCGGCTCTCCTCAGGCCGCCGCCCGCCGCCTCCCCGCCCGCTCGCCTCAGGCGCCGCAGCCCCAACGGCCGCCGCTCGCGGCCCTTCCCGCCCTGAGGGGGCGGCCCCGGTGCCTCGCAGCCCCGTCCCTCAGAGCCCGGCGGCGGCTCCGTTACCCAGCTCGGCCCGCAAGAGGCGGGCCCAGCTCCCCCGTTCCGCGGGGCCGGGAAGGAGGAAGCGCTCCCCTCAGCGGCGGCGGGGCGAGCCTCCCTGCCGCCGCCCTCCCCAGCGCCGCAGCATCCCCTCCCTTCTTCCCTCCCTCCCCGCCACACACACACGCAACGTGCCCGAGGCGCCCCGAAAAATGGACGAGCCGCGCGGGTGGCTCCTCTGCTCCTCCTCCTCCTCTTCTTCCTCCTCCTCCTCCTCCTCAGCCCGCCCGGCCCGGCCTCCAGCCCTTTGTGGGCCCGGGGGCTGTGGCAGGACCGCTGGCCGAGGCTGTTCTGAGGGCTGCCCCGCCGCAGGGTTTGAAGCGGCTGCAGAGAACTACGTGCCGGGCGGGCCCCGGCTGCGATTTGTCTGGCGTGTAGGCAAATGATCCGAGATCTTGCCAAAATATCATTATCGGAACATGGTGATGTGAAAGTGAAATTCGCAAGTGAAGGAAGTGGTGGTGCAGAGCAGGAAAACCCGTTAGCGCTGCTCTGTTATCGATGCATTTTCTCCATTCCCTATCTCAGTAATCCTGCTCCCCACACGGCTACCTCCCCCAGACCCCTCCTTGTGCCTCCAAGACCCCCCTCAGTGCCTCCCAGTGCCAACCAGCACCAGAGGCCCCAGAAGCCCACAGGAATGCCCCAGCGCTGCCGTGCTGTTTGCAGGCACTCTAGCTTTTCCATCAGCGCAGATGCTGAGGGCAAGAGCATCTCCTGTCCCTGTGTGTTCTGAGAGCTGCTGGCAGCTCAAGACTACCACACCAGCTCAGACCAGTTTGAAACTAAAAGCTCGCCTGTGGACCTGTCACTGCCAGCCCGTCAAAACAGATTTATGCTGTGCTCGTGTTCTCATCTTTTTTGGCTTAGTCACCTATCTAAGTCTCTTGCACGCGCCCAGTTCTGAGGAAAAGGACTGGTAGTGTGACTGCATAAGATTCATTTCCTGGTGAACAGAATCTAATAATACCTGACTGTGTATTGCTATCCCAATTACAGGCCTTCTTCGCTTTACAAAAAAGGAGTTCAGGAAATGAGAAATCCCAGAAACAGACCACAGGCACTGCAAGGTGACAGACAGAATGAAACTCAGAGGCAAGTTACAGAGCTGTCTGCAATTGTAGCAGCAGTGGCTGTCCTATGGCACAGGGCTGGGGAGATGGACCTGTGCCAGGTTGTGCATGAGCAGACAATCCAACTGGTAGACTCCAGGAGAGAAAATACTCTGTGCTTATCTTTACAAGCAGTATTCCTGTATTTTACTGATGGGGAAGAAAAAACTGCCAAGCTAGTGATGTTAGTGCTGAGCTGCTTCAATTGTTGAACAGAAATTGTAATAAAGGTTGCAATATTTTGGGGGGAAAGAATATAAGTATGTATCTAATACATAATACATTCTCTATGTGTTTATATTATGTGTACTCTATTAAAGACATAAAATAATGAAAGAAAACAAATTATAATCACAGTAAATAAGAACTAGATGAAACATATGCAAGTGTTCTGGACTGATCCATGCAGTTATTGATTTCCCAGTTCATTTACCATAATTTAGGTGAGGTCAGTAGTATCACTGTGTTAAAATCCTGGAAAAAGCTCTTACAGAATAGCTTAGATCTTAATCTTAGCTTTGAGTTAATGAGGAACCTATTAGAACAAGAAAGTGAAACTGCAAGGGACTAGTATAGTCTCTTTCAAAATTGAATAAGTGAAAAATTAACAGCAGGGACAAAATAGCCTATGTTTTACAACAAGCATAAGGCTATTTTTTTTATAAAATGTTTGCAAGATGAGTCTGTCCCTGTATGGATTACTTCTACCTGAATATGCTGAAACATTAGTTTTGTTTTCAGTTAAAATATGTAGTCAGCAAGGCACTTGCAAAATATTACCTGGAGAACTGTATTAAAAGGTCTATACAAAACTGGCAGGATAGAAAGCAATGGTTCACTGTTGAAAGGAAAGATACATTGGTGGGTTCCCAGCATGTGTCCTCAGGTTCTGCTTGGTATTTTTATTAACAATGCAGGTAAAGGAATAGAGAACATACTCATCAATTTTGCAGGTGACTCAAAGCTGAGGGGAAGAGAAATCAATTTCAAAATATTCTTGATAACTCAGAAACATTTTTTTTAAAAACAACAACAACAACAAAGAAATCCAGTAAGAATGAGATGCGTCATAGTTCAGTAATAATATTCATATAAGCCAGCTGCTGTGAATCGCTGCCTTTCCCTTCCCCATGCTACTCATTTTTACTCTCTTATGCTAGCATAAGCTCTTCTGCTTGACTGTATGAGAAAACTGGTTAACATTACAACTCTAATCCCAGAAATAGCTGGAACCTGGAGCACCTCCCTTCTCCATTTTATCCTACTTTGGGTTACGGTGATGGGTGACCTGTTTTTCTGTGATTATCCACTTACTAAAAAGGAGCATAGTTGGTGTAAAAAGGATACCTTGGTATAACTGATACTTTTTAGCAACATCACATGAATTGTTAATTCATGGTTGGATTGTGGTCCACTACAAATCCAAGAGGAATTGAGTTCTCAGTTCCTAATCTGCTGGGTGGTTTACACACAGCTCTCTGTGTTCTCTTCATTCTCAGTGTTTTGGTTTCAGCTTCTTTCAAAAGCACTCTGAATTCTGTAAGAATTGAGTAGTATTGACAGAGCACTGAGCCGTTGCTCTTTTCTGTTTGTTAACCATTTCTTCTCTTCCTTTCACTAAGTAATTTATGCTCTCTCTAAGATCCATTGTAAACATATATATCTCATGTGTCAATAGAAATGGTTCTCTGAAAGCAATAAATTCCTGTGACTAAACTGTTTGCACAAGAGCCTGAGGCTTGTTCTTGTATCTAATGTTTGATTTGTTTTTCTGTCCGTGACTTCTTAAAATTATCAAAACAGTGAAATCTAATGTCAATCCATGAAGGAATGACAGGGCCTCGGGTATACCCATGGTCCTTAACCACCCGGAGCACACACATCATCTGCCCAGGAGTTCTGGTTTAGCTCTGGCCTGGTCCCAGGGGCTTTGTTCCTGTTTCATGAAAGAAACCTGAAGAATAAATCAATTATGTCCTGTTAAAATTCATATAATAAGTCTGTGGTAGTCGGGACTGCACCAAAAAACTCCTGATTTACCCTCTTCCATTTACTCTTCTCCCACATTCATTAGGCATTTCTTGGCCAGCCATGAGCAATGCAGTCTTGCAAGGCTGACTGTGCACAGGAGAGAAAGCTTTGCTTTGTTCCCTCAGCTTACAAATTAGCAATAATGTTGTTTTATGTGCTTGATCTGGAAAGTAAGAAGTGTGTCATATGTGAATTCCCACTCTTACAGACACAGGTGCTAGGAATTAAATGAAAATTGCCTACCTAAGGTGGGAAGTAAAGAGGCCATGTGAATGGAAGGGAAAAACAGGAATGGGGACGAGTTTTGCAGAGTTGTGAGGTGCCAGTTAAAGTGCTGCAGCTTATTTACAAGAATTTTCAATAAAAGAATGTGAACCTTATGTGCAGGACCTTTGATCTGATGATCTTTAGAGATGCAAGTGGAGTCTGAGTCAGTTACAGACAAATTTATCCTTCTCATATGCTTATCATGGAAGGTGGGTTGAAATTCCTTGTTAGCCCGTCACTTCTTGTCTGAAGAACAGTACTTGGCACAGTACTGCAGTCTGAAGTAGGCCTTGAGTGCTCAGAATGAGACTGGGAATAGCCACAGTGCAGCGGTTGCAGACTTGGGGCATGAATATATTCAGGTCATGTCCACAGAAAGCAACCACATTTCTGCTGCTTAGACTTGCAAACCAGAAGGCTTGTTGCCATACAAAACGGAAACCAGAATCTCTTTGGCTTTTCAGTGACATCCTACCCCTTTCCACTTTTCACCTGGCCTTTTTGCTGCATTCTCTGTAACCCACAAATTAAAGTGCTTTTCTTTCCCAAATCAGGAAAATTGCTTCCCTACTCTGAATAAACCTTCAGCAGTGTATACACATACATGCTTCCTCTCTCCTCTTCCTTGCAATATTTTTTTCAGTGTTAGCTTGGCTGTGATATCCCAAGCTGAGATCTACAACGTCTCAGAATATTTTATAGTCTGAATAAAATTCTTCTCCTTTTTTTTCCCACTTTCCAAAAAGTAATCAGAATCATGATCATTTGCAAAAGCAGTGGGGCTATAAATAATGATGTACTGACTGGCAAATGCTGATTACATACTTGATTTGCTGTATTGAGTTCGAGCAAGAGAAATAGACTGTTCAGTTTTGATTCATATTTTTAAACAATTTTATTTTACTTCAGTGACAGGACAAGAGAATATTAACTCCAGGCTTCAAAACTGTTTCACTTAGAAAAATATCTAACCAAGAATATTTCCTTCATTGGTAGTTTTTAAAAATGCATTTCTTCTTGCTCATGCTCAATTTGAGCATGCTGCCAGTTCAGAAGTAGAGTTCTCTTTCTCAGACTTTCAGAATAACTGTTGGTAGTTCGTTCTCAAGTTCTGGGGAAAAAAAAAAAAAAAATTACCCTTACCCTCTTAGGGTACAAGAACAAGACACCTCCCAGCAAATCTTCTTGCATACTGGTGTCAGCAAGTGAAACAATCAAGAGCACGTAGTTATATTGTCATTAAGCTCTGGAGTAAATATTCTGCCCCCCAGAGAGAGATGCTTATAGATATTATACTTTTTAAAAAGTTGAATTATTGACAGTTCACACTTTGTGAACTACATTTGCAACTAGAAGTGACTACAGAGCGACTACCTGGAAAAATTCTGTCTGGTAAGCCATGGAGTACAGAATGGGTTTTCTAACATTTTCCTTTTCCTTCTCCTTCTCCTGTTCCTTGTTTCTCCTTACTACAAGTCTAGTTTCAGAGATATACTACCATTCGTTATTCTGACTTCCTTCTGTTTATTCAGTTGCTCACATATATATTTTATGAATTTAAAGAGAGGCTTGTTGTAGTGTAATTGCTGATTTCCTCTCAAGGAATGTTCTTGTGAGAAAGATGAAAGGCTGTAGCACTTATCATATCTCTCCCTGTCAGCTAATTTAGCTAGAACATATGCTAGACAATACTGAAAAACAGTAAATGTCAACTTGAAACATTCAAAATAGAAGCTTGAAAAGCATACCACATCTTCCATAAAAAGCTGCAGTATTAATAGGCACAAAAACAGTTGGATGTGAAAGCAGGCATAAATCAAGGAATAATATTAATGTGTGTGATTTGCTCTGAGACAATTAAAATCACGGTTAACAGTTCTGCCTCTTAATTACTCTAATTGAAGTTAACAGGTCAAGCTCTACTGTTGCTAACTGTAGTAGAGGTTGAGGATGCATCTGAGAAATGGTGATCCATTTCTTTGTAGGCTTGTGCATTAAATGAATAAAGGAATTCTCTGAAGATATTTGAAGCTTAGAGAAATAATATTGTTTGTTAATATGTATATGAACAAAAAATTAGTTTGGTATAAAACATATCAAATGTGTTCCTAAGAGAGTTAACATTCCCATCCAATTATTAGTATTCTTAAGCCTGAGGTATCTTCAGAACAGAAAGAACAAGACTGACCTTTCCACACATCACTAAGAAACCATTCTATTAAAGATTCCTTAAAGTGCTCAATGACTTTCACCCTTTTCTGTGTTTGTGTCCCGTACTGTAAAGCTATTTTTTCCATTTTCAAGGCACTTGCTTTATTTCACGTCCTGTCCCAGCACCATAGTATTGCTAAGTGTAATAAAAGGCATTTCACAAAGAGCAACACAAACTATTTTTCTTGGAAGTTCAGCCTTAACAGCACTTTTCTCACTGCTGCCTTCCAAGTCAAAATATTATATTAGCATAATGCACATGTATACATGTTTATAACCACAACAACTCAATAAACTTCCTAGTAAAGTTTAGCTACTCTTTCAACACAGCATACCCAAATGGAAGGTGATCCCTGAAATATGTATAGGTAGTCTACATGATATTTCTCAAGCTGATGTCTCATTAAAAAAAAAAAAAAAAAAAAAAAAAAAAAAAAGTGAAGTCAGAAAACCAAATCAGCGATGAGAATATTAGTGTTACAAGAATTGTTAGTCTGGTTCATGCTGAATTAAAAAAATCAAAAGATAAAGCTGTAGTTCCAGTCAGAATGTAGATCAGTTCTTAAAATAAGAATTATTTGCCCAAAATTAGTCCCAGAATTATAAATCACCTACCAAGAGAGCCTGAATAGCACGAGTCCAGTTGCAAGCACTGACCATAGCTGTCAATTAAATTCCTTCCATGCAACAGAGACTTTCCAGGCCACTAGACTCCTGAGGAAAACTTCAGTAACCAGAGTGACCTTATATCACATTAAGTACATTGTAATTGTTTTCTGCTGATGGGACCACACTAGTTATTAAAAGAGGAAACAAAAAAACTACTGTTGTCATGAGGCATGGGGTTAAAGTTGATCTGTAAGCACATCAGGATTTGAATTTTTTCCATCTTTAAAGGTAGAAATAAACACCCTGAATGGGTGTAAGGAGCTTAGGCAGTACATACTGCAAAAAGCTAAATAATGTATAATCAAAGTACTAGGTCAAAACTTGTTTTGGATTGTTGGTTTGCATGAAAATAAAGAGTATTTCCAAAGTTGTGCAGACAAGTAACTGGCATTTTTCTAGTATGACTAGGAAAGAGACTCTTTTAAATGAAAACATTTTTAAATGAAAATAGATAATGATTATTTGTATTAATTTTGTCATTTCTGTAATAACTCAAATTGCCAAGCATGAGAAGCTGTGGGTGTTAAGTGCTTGAGTAATAAATCCATGATCAAAATGAACCATAATGTATGCATGGGGGGATGACAATGCGATGGTGAATGTCTCTTTGGCCAGTCAGAGACTAGCAGAAAATAAGAATTTTTAGAATTTGAAAGTACTGTGGGAGGGCGGTTTAAAAGTAACTGTGATGCCAAAGCAGAGAGCTTTAGATAGTACTTGTGAAGCAGAGTTGAAGTTCCATCAGTTTGCAACCCCTGACTTTCATCTGCAGATAAAAGAACTGGATACTTCTACCTGCAGCTCAACAGTGAGTTCAGTCTTATAAACTGATTCGAACGTCTGATTACAAGACACTGTCATTGCTTATAAATCTCAGCCTGAGAGATTCTGAATGCTTGTGTCTTCCCTTAACTTTGTTTCTATCTTGTTTCTATTATTAATATCACAGGAACATTTGGCATTCAAAATTAGGGAACCATTATTTTCAACATAATGCAAAACAAAGGTAATTCCAGTTGCAGAAACAAAACAAAAGGTAGGAAAGAAAAGTATTACATGATGCTATCTCTGGTTAGTTAGGTTGTATGAAATTTGTTTGATTTCATTCTAACATGGGATATTACATGATCAGGCTCATAATGGCATAGTATTGTGTTATCACTATGTATTTTAATGTCTTGTGGTTTTAGGGAAGAAGGTGTTCAAAGCTGAGTATCTCAGCTTTTTACAGAGATATATCAGGAACTCAGCGCACATTTTCTTAAAGGTTTCTGACCCAAACATGGGTTCTACTAGAACCCATAGGTCCTCCTATATTTTATTAGCATGCAGATACCAGTCAAACATTTTAAAATTTATATTGAACAGAATCCATAAAAATAGATTCTGTAAAATACCAAAAGGCTCTTCTCGTACCCTGTTGAAAACGATGGCCCTCAGCCATCACACAACAAATCCTGGCTTTTCTGCATAATGTGCCAGTCCTCATTTGTAGGTATGTAGAAAGCTTTCAGTTTTGCCAATGTTTTTCAGGGTCAATTCACTGAAGATACAGGTGTATATATCTATATGTATTATTTTAGAGAATTTCATCTCATGAGAGTTTGTATTAATAAGTTACTGAAGGGGAAAATGGTTATACTGTATATATATTCTGTGCAAGCTTTATATATTTCTGTGTCAGTTTATGCATTTCATAAAGTCACAGGAACCTCATACATGACAGATCACATTTAAGTTCTTTGCTATTGATAGGCTTATTCAACCATTTTGGTAAAACACTGTATGGAATAATGAGCCCTCTAGTGGTTGTTCATCTTAAATTCTCATTATAATGCTCTGTATTAACTACCACAATTAAAAACAAACAAACAAACAAAAAAGCCTTTCCTTTTCGGTAGCAGCACAATTGTGGTTTTAACTCTTGAGGATATTATTATTGCTTTTCTACACAAAGGAGATTAAATAGTAAGAATTGGACTGGTTCGGTTCTAAAGCTTGAAGTGAGTACCAGTAGAAAGGGATTCAGGATTACAGCTGCATGATGCATGATACTCTTCTGTAAGGGAATTTGACTTTAAATAGCAAGAATACGTCTGATTCTGCAAAAGGCAGCAATCAAAAAAAAAAAAAAATCCACTGATGAAGGGGCATTTGGTCACTGGGAACTTGGAGGGGCCTGGATATATCAAGCATTTTTTACTTCATATATTGATAGAACAAACACCGGAGAAAATTTTCAAAGTTTGTGGAAAGGAAGAAAAGAAATTAAAGTATTGTGTGCTTTCCTGTTAGAGGGAAAACTTAGGAATAGGTTTAGCAGTTCTCTGATGAGATGGGGTGGAAGGGAACCATCTAAGTTGCAGCAGTCACTGGACTGAAATTAGTGATAAGTAACCTGACTTACATTTTCTTGAAATGTGTAAGGATTGCATTTCTGAGAAAGAGCTGACATAGAAACAAAAGATGATTTATTTATTTATTTATTGGGTTAAGCCAATGTAATGCAAAATGTTCAAAGGAAATAAGAAAATATATATCTTGTGCAGATTTAATATCTCTGCTTATATTCCCACCTCAGCACTCAGACGGATCCTCTAGTCAGTGGCTCCTTTATTCTTACTACGTCAAAGATGCGTGCTAACAGTTTTAAGTGAAAGGGTTTTTATTTTTCAGGCCAGTTGTGTTGTGACTTCTAGATAGCTCAGCCCCTTTTCATTTCATTAGTCTGTTTTACAGGTCTTAGAAATATTTACCACTGAGCTCTCGAAATTTACTAAGGCTCCGAGTTCACGTATCCCTCTGCATTTTAACAGCATGACAGAGGGTCTGCATCATGCTTCAGAGCTAGCTGCTTTTTGTTTCCTCCCCTGGTTGATTGCTGGGAAGAGTTTTTCCACATTCTCAGCCTTAACACAATCTTTTTCTGCCAGGACAGGGGCTCAAGGCTGCAGTACTCACTACAGGCATCTTACCCAGTACTTTGTATTGGACTCAGCCACTGATTTTTCCATTTAGAAATTCTGACTGATGGTGGTAAGAGGCACCCAAACTATTTTCTTAAAACAAAGCATTCTTTAACAGAAACAGGAGGAAAGGGACTAGCAGAAACTGCACTGTGGTTGCATAGCTCCAAAGGAGTGGGCAGACCTCTGGAAACATGTAATTGAAAACCAACAAAGGGGAAAAGAAGTAACCAAAATATTTATATCCCAGCTTGAAAACATTCTTATAATTAATGTTTTCAGATACATTTGATGATGTTTATAAATTCCAAAGAGTACAAATGTCAGCAAGATAAATAAAAACTCTTGATGTTGAGTCACACAAACAGAATAAGGTACAGTTTTCACATTAAAAGATTCTTTTAAACCTTCATACTATTACTACTGCATGCTCTCTCCTATTTGGGCAATGCCACTCTGAGGCATTTGAAAATTAAGTAAATGAAACAAGATACATTTAACATATAGTTGGAATGTGTATAACTTTACCTGTGGAGGTATTTTCACTGGTATCTTGTGAATACAGAATACTTTCTGCTACTACTTGGCAGGGAGGTGAAATTATATGGAAGCAAGTACAGCATAATTGATGCCTGTGTAATTGGTACTATTAAAGTCATTGCCTGTATTCTGATAACTATTTCGTAATACATCAGAAACCTGGCAGAGATGAACAATTCATTTGAATGGTGCAAGGTCAAGTTCAAAGCATTTGCTGAAATTCTAACAACAGAGCAACATCCTACCAAAGCACTGATTTCTGTGCTGAGATCCCAATGCTACCCGGAATTATTTAATTTCTTTTGGTTGGATGGTTTTGATATCTGGCAGCTCTACTCCTGCTCCCATTAAAATATGAAGCAAAAAATCGTGCTGTCTTAAATGAGTCACAGTGAAAAGGGATAAAGATCAACGAGTTTCAGTCTGAACTTTGCTAGATAACAGCTGTCACTGTGTGGGATCTCTAAGGACTTGATATTTTAATCTGTTCAAGTCATGTATCAGAAACCAAAAGCAGAAATTACTTGGTCCTTGTTTCTCATGTTCTTATTTTTCTTTAGTCAATAATATTTTTAGTTTTATTTTATCAAAAGAACAAGAAAATAAAAGTTCCCATTATTCTCATGAGCTTGTGTGAAGTCAGGGCATGTTAATAGGAGGTGATGTTGCAGAGTGTATAGAAGCTTGAGTTCACATCATGAAATAGAGTATTTGTGACAGGCTGTCCTCTTGACCCTTTTTATCAAAGTCAGAAATTCAAGGAAGACACCTAGTTCAAAGAAGAAAATTACAGTGATAACACAGGTGGCTACCAATAGCCATATGGATTAACATGTCAGTTCTCATTTATTTAACTGCTGCAATCTTTTTCATTTTTTTTTTTTTTCTCAATAGTTCAATTTATTTTTTTCAAAAAAAAGTTCCAAAATATGTCATAGGAACTATAATTTTTAAAATAACATTAATACAAAATTTTATGGACCTCACTTTTGGGGTCATAAGAACATAAGCAGTTAGTTTCTTCCTCCATTTCTTACATGTGTTCATATCTACTTCCAAGACAAGTTGTTTCATGTAATAACTGTTAAAAGTTAATGTATGTGTGTTGTAGTTTTAAACATATTAACAATATTTAATAAATTGCACAATTTATATCTTTTACTTTGCAATTATGTTTTATATTTTATATTACTAAGTCTTTTAGAGTGAACTCCCAAAGAACAACAGAAATGCTAATGAACCTGTAAAGAATAGGAGGTGTTGGTAAAAGCTAGTTGTTAACCGGGCAAGTAGGCACGAGGGCATCCGGTTATCAGCTACTGAGGGAGATGGGGAATTACCTTTTACCTTTACCTTTTACTCATTAAATTTTCTCAGTGTTAAATCTTACTTGCCTGTCAGTAAAACCTGGCTTAACTTAGTCTAAGGAGATTCTAGAGTTAATATTAATTCATATACAAATATGTAGTCCTGTCTGAGCTTCTGAAACCTTCATTGGAAGAAGTTTCTAAAAACAGACTCCATGCTATGCAGTGCTATATTTATATTATCTCTGGAGGTAAGTGGGGAACTAGTTTAAGAAGAGAGTAGTATATGCCCGGTACTTCTTGGTACTGCATCTGTAAGTGCTGTTCAGCATAGGGCTTGTTGAGAACAGTGCTTGTGGTTAACTTTCTACATTTTCTTAATATGTGCACACTTGCAGAAATGCTCATTATTCTGTAAAAGAGGTCTATAAAAGCCTAGAGGAGAATTCACCTTGAGATAGGAAACTCACTTTGTGAGGAGATCTAGAAGATCTATGTTTGTAGAGAGCACAGGACAACCAGTGACCGAACTGCTTTAAGTATTCATCTGCATGCTTTCTAAAACACTGTTTAAATGTCACCAGTAGTTGGTATTTTGAGTCTATTTATTGTGTAGAGATTGAATTACACCGGGTTGTAAACATGCAGATAGCACACACATAAGGTAATGTCACAGAATAGATCTGTGCAACCTTCTCAGCTGAGGCACCTGTTTGATTTTATATGAAAACACGGTAAGTGCACAGCACTAAACACACCTGGGCACATTTTTCTAAGGCTTTGTCCATACCTGTGTATAGCTAACTCCTCGCTATAGAGGATTTTTTTATGAGATAAGCTGTGCTATACATTAGCATCTGCATTCTGCAATATTGTCTTTTGTTGACAAATTACTTGTATTTTTTATTGGGAATAAAAAATAGAATTGCACAGCAGGTGGCAGCACAGGTCCTGCTTGACTTCAGCCTACTTTGCCCCTCTGAGAAAACTCGGTCACCAGTCTCGTGTTGGTTACAGCTATTAAACAAATCATCTTCGAAGCAGATGATTTTTAGCAAAGAAATAGAAATGACCGCTGAGGCTTTCTCTCCTCCTTCCTTAAAAGAGAAAGGAGGGGAATGAAGTCTGAAAGACTTTAAATGCATGTGAGGAAAAAGACTGCTCTGGGCACAAAACTTCTGAGAGATCTCCATAACCAGATGTGCCTCTGTAGAGGTTAATGAATTACCGGCTCCTTTTTAGTATTTTTCTGGTGGTCAATGAAGATGATGTATTTTACAGGTCTAAAGTGATACAAACAAGGAAAAGCTGCCTTGCTTTGGGTAAATACACCTTTGCTTGATGCACTTAGTCACATGGTCTAAACTTTTGGGCAGACCTGTGAGGTGTCAGGAGTTGGACTTGATGATCCTTATGGGTCCCTTCCAACTCGGGATATTCTATGATTCTATGACCTGTGTCACTGCTGTAGTACAATGAGTGCTTTCTGAGAAGCTCACTGGAGACACAAGCAGCTCCCTGGCAAATTGGGGTAGAGCTTGCTGCAAGGGTATGTTTTATCTATGCAGTACAAGCAGAGTGTGACATGTTAGCAGAAGGAGAAGGTTTTCACAACATATTTAGAAATATGCAAACATGCTCTACTGTCTTCTCCTTAGATTTTTGTTTCCCAGCTAGTCGGCCCTTGCTTGCCATCCTTGGAAAGGGATAATGATGAAGCAAAATGCTGATAATCATACCAGCTTCAATTCCATGGAATTTGTTACTATATTTGCTCTGGGGTTTGGAATCCAAACACATGCTCCTTGGTACACATACAAGAAAACAATTTTCCAGAAAACAAAGCTCACCTAGCCTCCTGACATTGTCCAGCAGCTTGCACAGGGTGCAAGGTGCAGGTAGCTTGCAGCGGGATCCTGCCAGCAGCCACAGAGTGATCATATTCAGTTCCTAGAGAGATTATGTTGCTTTTTCACTTTTTAGTTTTTTGGATGTTGAATGGCCTGAATAATCTGAAATATTCTGGCTAAGCTGTAAGGAGGAGAGTGCAGTAGTCTAAACCTTGTAGAACCCAGGATTTTAAAATCAGATTCTGAAATTTAATTCCCCTGTGCATCTCCCACTCCTCTCTTCTCTGATCCTTCAATGGGGTGTGTGCTGGGGAGAGCGCAGGGGGCATAATTCAGATCCTATTTGCAAATGAGGTGGTCTGCTTTGAAATACCTTGGACCAGAATTCTCAAACAGTCCACTCATCAGCTCTAACAATTGTACCCATTCTGTCTCCAGGTATGCCTAAAAAATGTAATGATGACATTGAAGATTACATATGGTTTTTCCTTTTTCAATTTCCTTACCTAGCCTGTGGGGAAAAGAAGCAGGAATCCTTCTGGGAATACTTTGATCATTAGTTAAAACTTGATGGTATTTGTTTTGGGGTATTTAGGGCAGACATTTTAATCTTGTGTTGCTAAAACCATTTATTTACTTAGTTATACATTTGCCTGAATCACACATTTCAGTATCTGGCTAAAGTATCACCTAACACTCAGGAGGCTTATGAGATTATTAGGCTTACTTAGTATTACTGTAGACCTCCTGTGGTACTGAATATGGTGTGCTTTTTTTTAAACTTTTTAATCCAGTATTAAGAGGAATTGCCATTAAGTTATAATAATTAGCCCAATGTAAAATCTTGAGTGGTTGATTTAAAACTGTCTAGGCCTCCTATTTACCTCAAATCCTCTACCATTTTTTTCTGAACGTTCTTGCAAACACTTTCTATATCATGTGGGCTAGATTTGTCCCCAGTGTAGCTCAACACAAGTCAGTGGGATCATGTTGGAGATGAATTTGATAATACTTGATACTATTTGAGTCACCTAAGTTGCTGGCCTCTTAGTAATGCCAGAGCCTTGTGCTGCTGAAGTAATGGAAGCTCATTAAGTGCCCAACCCTTTTCTAAGTGAGCCTTGTTTTGTGAAAATACCCATTCCTGTTTCTTTGCTTTCTGTGATATCCTCCTCACATTTAATTTTTATCTGCTTATAAGGTGAATTCTGAGAGGTCTTAAGTTTTGTAAACAGGTGGCAAGGTAAGAGGAACTGCACAAGTGATATCATTCACTGTTTTTACACACATCCACATATAAAAAGAGAAAAATAGGGAGAAGTCTCAAAAGTAAATGGAGCAATAGTAAAAGGTTTTCTGTGAAATGAGTCACGGAAGTAAAAACAGATGTTTAGAAATTACAGTGTCATTTATATGTTGTGCTTCCCATATACTGCAAGTACCATATGCCTTTGAAGTGCTGTTGTAGCATATTGGAGAGGAGTATAAAAATACTCAAAATCCGAAGTGATTGATCGGAGATAAATGAAGAAATATTAGCATTGATTATGAATCTTGTTTTGTGAGTGAATTTGAACAACAAGGCTAGTACTTTACTTTTGGCTCATCTGAAATTCCCACCAGAGGCACTGGCAAAGCTTCCTTCACAAGATAACTAGATCTGCCCTAGGACTTCACTTTAAAAGCTCTACAGGCCCTATGAGCAAAAAGACATCCTGATAAAAGTAAGAATTTTATTGTTTTTAACCTTATGTATAAGCTGAACTTCATCAGATAACTTCTATAAAACTGTGCAGGCAGCTACATATGACTTAGCTAGTTAAAGACCTGAGAGTGTTTTTAAAGGTGAGATCAATTTGCTTTTATTGAAAATAATTTGATATTTTGTTAAAATTTCAGGAATGCAGGATTTATACATGCAGAGACACAAAACAACCTGTTTATCATGGAAATTTTAACTAATATTGGAATTTTTTTATATTAATGGCACAAGTTGCGCTCTGATAGCACACAGTGAATAAAACAAAGTGGGTAAATTAAAATTCTGCTTGGATACTTACTTCCAACTCTCTCAATGGAACAAAAAGGCCAGCTGAATATTTTTAAGCAGTTTTAACTTTTGTTTCCATGTTTCACTGTTCAAATTCTCAAGAGAAACTAAAAAGAAACTGAAACAGCCAAACAGAATATGTAGTCTGACACAGAAACTACCAAGCAGACAGAACTATGTAACTCCTGGGTTCACAAATCATTAGTTTATAAATTTGTGTGTAAATTAATCATAGTGATTATTTGTAATTATAGAAAAGCATAAATCAACTGTTGTTAATTCACACTTTTGAGGAGTAAAGGCATAAGGACAAATTTTAAATATGCTAATGTTGGCATAAACCCAGAATAATTCATTTAACTTTTGTAAAAGTACTTAATCCTCACATCAAAGTAAATAAGCATAAAATCTACATCTCAGTTCCCTACATGGCAATGTGATGGTGCTTGATTCAGCAATCATCATTAGAACAATTGAAATGAACAGACAAAATGGATGAGATATATAAGTATATAGCTATTTTAATAACTGCTTTATCATCTCCTTTTCAAAGTATGTCAATACCTAACAAGCTGTCATGTTTAACTTCAAAGACAGACTAAATCCTAACAATGCCTACCTGATAAATACATTTAAAATCTGAAGAGATAACATAATCTGAAGTGATTCATTAGTTAATGTGTATATACATGACAGGTCTCATGTAGCAAAAAATAAGAACAAAACATTGAGAGAATAGTAAGTATGTATATAATATTATCTCTTTATAATACATTACTATAAGTAATATCTTATACAGAGCTGCCAGAAAATTTTCATTTGATGATGTTTTATGTGAATATACTGTGTACGACCCTTTGTTAGTAAGTTATAACCCACTTGCTAAAATTCATATGGCTAAAGGTATGCAATTATATATAATACAGTTCCTAAGAGTTTTGTGAAAATCAATTATCTCTAAGAATTCTCTTCTTTTTTATATCCCTAGCAGGGGGAAAGGCAGCAATAAGAGGTGAATTCTTATCAAGCAAGGATTCCGTGCAAGAAAAAGAGCTATGGATTCATATCTACTTCAAAGACAAACAAAACAAAACAAAAAGGTAAGCTGTTAGACCTGTTGTTCATAGGACTGTTTGTTTATTCCGCATAGCAGTATTTGAGTCTATAACCTTTCTCTGCTGTGGTCAGCCATTTCTGAGAAAGGAAGTGACCGTCAGCATAACATCGAATAAGGATGTAGCTTTGAATTTTCTGCCCTTCAACAGCACTGTGTCAAATGCTCAAGCTGAACTTTCAGACTTCCTAAATGTGGTATAGAAGTCAGAGGTGTTGCAGTATTTCTGCATTCTTTGTACTTCATTAGCTAATGCTAAGAAGCATTTCAATTTACAATGGTACTTGGAAATACGAAGTGTTACAGACACAACTGTTGAGACAGGTAAATGCTTGGCTGCCACCAGTACTACCTGAGGATAGATTGAATAGAAATATTCAGAGAAGAGTAAAACTCAGCAGCACAGTGTGTACTAGTAGCATTCAAACTGGAACCGAAATGGCATATAACTACAACTGAATCAAGTGAAATCAAAATGCAAAATCAGAGCTCTAAATAATTGAAAATTGGATAGCTATTGCAGTCCTGTAGTGTTCAGTCATGTCAGAAATATCCCTCCACTTCCAGTCATCAAAAATATTTCAAATTTACCCTTCAAAGTATTAGAATTAAAATAAGATAAGAGGATTTTGGCAATCCAAATAATCTCATTGTATTTGTTGGTTTGTTTTGACATCATACTCAGCCTGATGATATTTGAGCACTCCTCTTCCTGAGTCAAGGAAGTCAAACATGAAGACAAAATTCCAAAGGAATACAGATTGTTTCACATTACAAGAAGATAAAGTTGTGTAGTTTGCAAAGTCTATCAAACGTACATAGATACTACCTAAAAACTATATCTGTCTTACAGATCCTCCAGGTATTGTCTTCTAAAACCTTTCCCATTAACATCCCTGAAAGTAGTCTCTAGTGAATTGACAGTCACCTCTACTCACTGCTAGGAGTCCCAGTGCGTGTTCTGTCAGTCTGGATGTGCTGCAGAGTACAGCTGGAGGCTCGTGGTGCTTTCATGGGGTGGGAACCTACAACAACTCTTCTGTTCCTTTATTCATATTTGAAGGTTTCTAATCTACAAAGGTATCGCTAGACTTCCTTTTCGCCTTCCCTTTTACCCATGATATCTAGCTGATGGTTGTTTTTTCTAGAGTTAATTTACAAAAGAAAGAAGAAAAAGCAGGTGCTGCAATTGTGTCAGTATACGCAAGTTGTTTCTTCTGTCACTGGGCAATACAAGATCTTTTGCCCTGCACAGGAAGAGACCTGGTCTGGAGGTGGCTGCTGAACCCTGGTCTTTCCTTGTTAATTGCCTTAATAAGCTGTCTGCTTACAGTGTCTTTAAACTTCTGCAACATTAAAAATCAACATTGCAACTGTTCGTGCCCTAACTGCGAAGCTGGCGGGATGGCTGGGGGACATTCTGCCTCCTCCTCCCAGGCAGCCAGGTGTGCTTTATGAAGCTTGGACACAACACATGCCCTGTGGCAGTACTGGAAGCTGGCAGTTAAGCGCAATAGGAGCAGATTGCAGGCTGAATTGACAGAGAAAAGGTTAGAGTAAATGGCTTTATAATGGAGAATATTCAGGTATAAAACTCTTTGATAGACAGCAGAGATAAAAAGGGAAAATGATGTTCTGTTATGTGCTTTGTGAGCCTCCAAATTATAGAATTGACCTTGTAATAAGAGAAACTTCCTCCATGAGAAGGAATGAATATACTGCACATGACAGGTGTAGCCACTATTCTGGGATCTCAGAGCTTACCACAACATACATAAACCAGGTGTGAAAAAATGTATTAGAAGCATATCACATAGATTTACACAACCCTCTAAATCCTGTAAACAAGCGTACCACATACTCCATGCCTGAGCTTTTCAGAGCCTGCTGAACAAGCCATGACCAGAACTAGTGGATGCTTGAACTCTGAAGAGAGAGAAGTGCTGCCACTGCCATGCCCTTGCCCTAACCTGCTGGTTTAGGTTGGTGCTCCTGACTTTTCTCCTGTAAATGCTGATCGATCATACTTAAAGAAAAAATCACAATAGTGCTGTTTGTGGCCTTGATCGGGAGATAAGCAAGGAAAAGTTTGTGAAGCTCTTCTCTTGTTAGGCCCAGTGATAAAGTTGGAAGAAGTAATGAAAATAATGCTTTAAAACTTGGTAAGAGATGGAATTGCTCAGGCTGTTTGTCTAGGGAATATAATGTATCTTTTGTTACCCTGGCTATTTTGGCACTAACTCTTAGTTTCCTCAAACCGCTACAAGTCTTTTATCTGAAGATGCTTCTATTGTATATTAATGAAGTTATCTAGGCAACATGGGCTAAAGCTGAAACTCCCCCAGCATCATCCTTCTCAACTAGCATTGTCCAGTAAGAAAATAGGGCTGTAAGTGATCCTATTCATCTGAACAAAAAAGAAACCGTTACCGTGGTACCTGTCAGCTGGGTGTAATTCTGATACAGGAGCTGCCCTTTGGAGCCAGGTTCCATTACAGATAGCGTGGTGGTGTCTACTTTCAGGCAGTTCTGAATTCTGACCATAAGACCAGCAGAAGCAGAGAACAGCTCAGAGAGCAGCCATTCCCCACCACAGCTCCAGTTTCTGTGAATATTCACAGCTAGGTTTTATTCACAAGCATGTATTTGTTCTGTTACTACAAAAAGAATAACACTTATTTCTGCAAACAATTTGTATTTATAGTGTTGTGTGAATAAATTAAATAATTGATTCCAGGAATCGAAGTGTAATAGTACTACTGACAAAAATGCAAGCATTGTCATTATTGTGTAAATTAAGCATATTCCATTAATACTCTCATATATTATGTTTTTTGTAGACCCAAGGAACAATATGCACAACCTGGTAACAGCTACTGGTTTGACAAACTGTTGTGTAAGTAGAATTCTCTTCTGTTTTAACAGCAAGAGGGAAGATAACATCCCAAATGCATGACTTTAAAACAGTCACCATTTTGTTAACTTTACCAGTGTGGTAAGGGTAAGGGATGGTGGATTAAAGTTCATTAAAAGTGCTTTATCTTTACAGATCTGAGTGCTGAACCATATTCTTGATCTCACGGGAAGTACTTCTGAAGGTAAGAAGTCAATTATCTTTTTGAAAGACACTGTATTAAGGTTTACTTGGTTTACTTTTCTTCTTTGTATGTCACTTGTGGTTTTTTCACTGATAGATATTTTGTGTTTCACAAATGTGTATGAATGGAAACAGATCAACTTAGAAGCTACTACGCAAAGGAAATGTTGACTATTTGACTGAAAAATTCTGCTAAGAATATAGGAACTTATTACTCTAGCCTCTTTCTCCATGTAAGTGAGAGCCTGTAGAGACATATGTGGATGGAAAGAGGTAAAAGTGTACATGGGGCATGTTTTGTGGGTGTCTTCTAAAGGGTTTGCAAAAGGTGACCAAGAAAAAAATATTTATTTATTTATTTATTACATTGTAATAGTGTAATATGTGTAATTCCTAAGGGGGTACCACCCCTGCAAACTGTCTGGGGTCCAAAACCAATATTTTAAAAGTCTCTTCTCCAAGAATTTGTGTCCTTTTCACAGTGGTCCACATGGCTATGGCAATGATTCTTTTGGACTGATGGGATCAACAATGCAGGGATCAATAAACCTGCAAAGAAGGAGGATGTGCTAGAAAAGGCAAGATATGGCTGAACATTTTGTTACAAAGACAGAATGAAAAGATGGCAATTTACGTTCCAGCAAAATCCTGACATTTTGACAAGCTGGGTAAATGAGATTCTTTTGCATACTTCATCTTGTAAACTATGACAGAAAGGATGGAAGCTGCAAGGCTGCCTTGCAAAGGCTCCCTTACAAGTTTAGGAACCAGCTGAAGCAGAACTGCTGGAGCATGTCAGGGCAGACTGACAACTTATAATTTAGACAGGATCTGTAGAATAGTTTAAGATTGCAAGGCTACCCGGTTGCTTTAAAGCATATATAATACTAATGCCCTTGGGCTGTGAATTTTGTGTTGTGACTCCATAATTTTACCCTCTGGGCACAACAATCTCTGAAACAGAAAAGGAAGGACGTCTGTGGAAAGCAGGATCAGTTTGTACTGATTCTTCTAAGGATATATAATTACATAAACAGATGTTTCAAGTGTTATTTATAGTTTGATTAAAAAAATAACATAAGGGAGTTCGCAACAACAACAAGAAAAGTGTAAGACTTGCAGAAATAGATTGCAAATTTATCAATAGTTTCCAGAAATTTCTCTTAGATATGATGAATAAATAGTTCACAGTCTGCCAGTGCTAAAGAATATAGGTAGATTTATGTTGTGTTCTGGTTTTTTTTTTTTTTTTTTTTTTGGTGTTATTGTTGTTGTTGTTTTTTTTTAATTATTATTATTTAAGAAATTAAACACTGGTAAACAAAGAAAAATACCATTTAATCTGTGTGTAATAGTTACACTGTTACATAGGAAGCCAGTTGTTCTAAAATAAGTATTTCTTCATGCACCAAAACATGTTTTGGACACAAGATTATATCTGACCTTCATGAATATCTGCTGATGTGTATTTCCTCTCCTCAGCCCCCCCTCAAAAAAAAAAAAAAAAAAAAAAAAAAAAAAAAAAAAAAAAAAGGATGAGGATGACAAGGAATGACTAAAAATATATAAGCAATAAGTTGAGTCATTCTTATCTTACAACATTACTTCTCACATTACAATTCTGGGGAATATGTGCACATGCAACTGTTCCTGTAAGAACACTTTGTACACTTTGTATGGAGGACCAACAGAGGATTTTGTTTGTACTTGCCTGTTACATATTCCCCTGAAATGTATGTGAAGTGGCAGCCAGCCCGCAGACATATGTGATTAGAACTTGTGTTATTTTTTTTAATTGCATCACACTTTTATAAAAACTAAGCTCAGATGACAAGTTGGAACACAGCTAAGGTGAACGGGTAGTTCTTTTTTTACTGTCTAGGTTCTAAATAATTAAAATAAATAGGATGTGGAAAAGGGTATTTATTGAGAGGTTGGCCTTGTTGTTTCTGTCAAGACAAACTTCTGCCATGGCATATGTAAACAGAAAAACTGTTGAGGTCAAGGTCCTCACTGAATTTTAGTCTTTGCTCTAACAAACACCCAAAACAGTTTCATGCTGAATTAGGGCACCACAGTGTTTAAAATATTATAATTCCCTTAAAGGAAATTGTAAGACTCAGGTGTTTCTAATGAAAAGAGTGTAGAACAGACTGGAATAAGGCAATATTTTAGCCATATTTTTAGCCATAATCTGTCCTAATCTAATGGGCTCTTTATAGTAAACCCGGCCTGTTGTGGCTATTACTAACTATGGTTGTGCTCTTTAGACTGAAATGTTTTTTGATTTTTTCACAAGATCCATTTTTAGAGAGTTCTATTTACTTTCTTTTGACCATCTCTAGAAAGTACTGAACATATTTCATTATGTGGGAACTACTCAAAGTCCTTGCAATGACTGTTCAAAGTTCTCTCTGAAGTCCATAAAATCATTTTTAGTATTTTGTTTTGTACAGTGATCTGCTGATTGTACAGTTGTGTATGTTCTACTAATAAGCAAGTAAATTTTTGCACCAACATTATTAAATCCAGAGTGCTAGATCTTTCCTTAGATTTATTTTGATATAGAACAGAAATATCCCTGTCAGTACTGCTTTCCTGTCTTAAAATGAATATTCTTCATGTCAGGAAGAATATACAATTCCATGAACATATAGTATCATGTTTGGGGTTTAGTACTCTGAAGCTGTGCTTCTGATGGGGCTTTTCAGTTTTGTCATAAACTTTACATTAAGACAATGTTGAAACTGCATTCTCCTTTGACTTTATGTAATGTGCAAGCCTACTGATCTCAGCAGTACAGTAGACGAAGTGCTGATTTGATCCACGATCATTAAACAACTAGGTGCCCGCTTGGACAGAAAAATCAATACTCAGGCCCAAAAGTGTGACAATGCATGCTACTGTAGGTATGGCGTCTTGAAGCATACTGGACAGTACATATTGATAGGTCACAACTAATGAACTAATTCAGTATATTGCAGTCTCTAAAATGATGCAGATACTTGGGTCTCGTGGAGCACAGCAGATATCTTGGTAATACTACAGCAGATAGCCTCTCCTGCTGCCTAAAAGGCAGAAAATTTCTGCCAGCCACTACCCTGGAAAAGAAAGTAGTTCTAAACTCCAGATGGATCTGAGCAAGTAATGAAAGTGACATTTTTACAGAATACAGATGTTATGTCTGCAAGCAGGTACACGTTTCTGTTTCATGCATGGAATATGGCTTAAAAACAAAGATGCAATTATGTAATGTAATTATATGTTCAGTGCTTGCAAGTCTACATAATGACCCAAGAATGAGAAGCCAAAGTTGTATAGCTCAGGGTAACAAAAATGATTAAAGTTTTTTAATTCAAGAGACTAAAGAAGAACTATCAAACTTTGTCTTGACTTCCCCTCTCCTCCTTCCCCAGAAAACATACAGTGTGGTGGCTATAGATACTAGATGTAATAAAGAATTATTCCCTCTTTTATATTCAAATTGGTTATTTTATGGCTATTGTTAAAAACAGATTTGCAGATAATTTTCCTGTCTGATTTAATGTATAATATAATAGTAAGAAGGGAATTGAACTAGCTTGAACAAAAAGTGTTAAAGAATGAAGCGATTGATAGCTTCAGAAGTAGGCCTCTTTCAACACCACCCTTTAAAAAGCCATCTTTCAGTTCTCCCTTGCTTGAAATTTCTCCTTGAAATGTACTTCTTTGGAGGCTCAACAATCCTTTTTATCACCAAATTTGTATGACCGACTGCTATGTTATTTGTGTTGTGTTCTCTTTTAAAACTTGAGGTGGTTTAAAAAGATTTAAAGAGAACAACAAATGTATGTTATTCCTGATGAAAGGAGATAATGTGGAGGTCTAGCATGCTTTTTTTTTTTTTTTTTTTTTTTTTTTTTTTACCATGTACCTAAGTTAATTGAAAAGTAGCAGAAACACAATTAAAAAGAAAAAAGAACACATTAAGCCTTTACCAGCCTAAGGCAAAACTGAGACAACTTTCTGAGGAGAGTGTTTGCTAAAAAAAAAAAGGTGAAGGAAGCTTATGTGCAAAGTTATTTTTCTGTTGTTTTGCTTCTAACTGTACACTGTGTAACAGGATTGCATCACAAAAGTACTTGATTTCACCAGTTACTGCTCCTAACATAAATAAACAACCCACGAGCCTTCAAATATTGATTTAGTACTTAGATTAAAAGACCTAAAATTATGCAATTCCCTTGTTGAAGCCAGGAATGAGGTGAGAAACTATTGACTATTTCAGAGGTTTCATCTCATCATAGGTGAAAAATAGAGATCTTTTAGATTGGCCTTAGTCTCTACTCAACTTACCTTTCTCTTGCTTCTTTTTGACCTCTTTGATAAGGATGAAAATTAGGGGTGGTACAGAACAATTCCACCATCTGGGATATTCTGTTGTACTGATAACACTCCACTGAAATCATCGTTGTTTTTTAGTTACTGGAAAGATACAAAGCAGTTGCGATGGGAGACAAAGAGATCCCTTTCATTCAGATTTGTTTTCAAAGACAGTGTGACATACTGTTAGCATAGAGCCATAGAATATCCCGAGTTGGAAGGGACCCATAAGGATCATCAAGTCCAACTCCTGGCACCACACAGGTCTACCCAAAAGTTTAGACCATGTGCCTAAGTGCACAGTCCAATTACTTATTAAATTCAGACAGGCTTGGTGCAGTGACTGCTTCCCTGGGCAGCCTGTTCCAGTGTGCAACCACCCTCTCGGTGAAGAACCTCTTCCTGATGTCCAGCCTAAACTTCCCCTGCCCCAGCTTAACCCCGTTCCTGCGGGTCCTATCACTGGTGTTTACAGAGAATAGGTCACCTGCCTCTCCACTCCCCCTCACGAGGAAGTTGTAGACCGCGATGAGGTCCCCCCTCAGCCTCCTCTTCTCCAGGCTGAACAGGCCCAATGCCCTCAGCCACTCTTCATACGTCTTCCCCTCTAGGCCCTTCACCATCTTCGTCGCCCTGTTGCATTAAGGCAGTTGCTATTTTTCTTCACGGACTCCTGAAATATTTGCAGAGGAGTTTCAGCCCTTTTGTAACAAATGTAAACCTCCTGACAACAGGTTTGCTTTTCTTAGCTACCTTTTTGGAAGCCTTAGGACATATTCTACTTACCCCCAGTGTATCGTTAGTTGACCCTAACTTACTGTTTATTTATAGAGAGCAAATAAATCTATTTCGGATTTGTTTTCAAAAGGTGATATACGCAAGTTTTCAAAGAATGCACGTAAATGTAACTATTCTTTATGACAAACAGAAGACCAACAGCTACATCAGTAAATCCTCCATAGTTCAGTCAGGCATTGGCATACCTGTAGCTACAGGAAAGGCTGCCCGTGGTGCTGTTTCTAGAACCTGCCCAGAACAAGGTGCATTTGGCTCTTCACTTGTACATCTTGTCTTTGGCAATCTTAATTTAGGACTCATTATCATAACTGCAACCTGACAGGTTATGTTTCTTCTGTATTTAACCATTTTTTTTTTCTATAATTAACCTTTTTTTTTTTTTTTTTCTGACTTTGCTGAAATTATCAAACTGACTTAGAAGCTCATCCTTCCGAAACAAATGAATTCCAGAGTGCGTAGTTCTTGGTGGGCGCTTGCTATCATCTTACAAACTGGGCTCCTTCCAACTGCTTTTCTACTTGACATAAGATACCATGACTTAAAGAGATGTCATATATTTATCACACATTAAAAAATCAATATTTTAACTGTGTGCAGAAGTTATAAATTGTGCCTATTGCTTTTGTTTAATTAAAGTTTTCTCTTTTTTCTTTTTTTAAGTGGGTCTTAATGAAAATAGGAAAAAGTGATTTGAAATTACAAAAAGTAGTTCTGAAAGGTGAAAATGCAACCAGATGTACGCACTACTTCAGATGATGGCATCTCTTGGCAATTTATTCATTTTACTAAACAGGATACCATTGGTATTGAACATGGTAGTAATAATTTTAATTTTTTTTCAATTATTTTTGTAGAAAAATGGTAAAGCCTAGACCATCTAAAACGTACAGTTCCCACTTCTCCCAGCTTGGAAAGAAAACAGAACTATGGAAGAGACCCCAGAAAGCAAAACAGATTATCAGAGATTCAGAGGGGCTCTGCAGAGGTAACGGGGTTGTGGGGCTGTGCATGTTTCAGCTGATCTGCCCGGCAGCTGCTGGGGACAGTCACAATTTCTTGCCTCTGCCTGCAAGGGGGCAGGGTAGATCCCATCAGGTTCAGCTCAGGAAGCAGCGCACGGCAGGGCCAGGCAAGTATCTCTGAGTATGAAGGGCTTTTGTCTTATTCTTTTAGGGACAGCTGCTAGCCCAGCCCTAACAAATCTGTCAGGCCCTGAAGGCACGGGAAAAGGCTAGAAGAAAAGGAATGTGGAAAGCATATCTCCTGTTTAATGGGACAACTAGGGGGTAAAAAAAAAAAATAAATGAGGAGGGAGGGTGAGGATCCAAGGCTTAGAAATGATTCAAGGGAAGGACATTTTGTTGAGCACACAAGACCATGCCCCTGAACCTGAATGACCCACTGGCCTTCCTATGGCACTCAGGACTGCCTTGTCCAGGGCCGAGAGGAGGTTGAAGAGGAGGTCCCATGACTTGGTGAGGTCTCCTTTTAGGAGGGTGTGAGGGAAGAGTTGCAGCCACCACACAATACACAGCACCTGAAATTGACGTGGGAGCAAGAACAAGCAGTGTGAGGTAGAGGGATGGGTGCCCCAGCTTAAATTTCTTTGAAGTCCCGGGACACTGCAGCTGGAGAACACAAGACTTGTCAGCCTAGACTAGAGATGAATGAGGTAGTAGTGCACAGAATCTGTAGCACAGACCTACAGAACAAGGAGTGACATGGAGACAGTTATGAGAGAGCAGTAATTCATGGATAATCAGCACAGAAGTCAAGGGATATCAAATGGAAATACCAGACAGAAGGCTCAAAACATACAGGAGAGATTTTCACAGAGCATGAAAACTATGGAATTACAGCGGGCTGTAGATGCCAGAAGCTTATAGGAATTAAGAAAGCAACTAGATTTTTCTTCCACAAATTTGTCTATCAAGGGCAGGAATATGCTACTTTTAGCTAAAAATCACTGAGCTGCAGACTTCATTTTCTTCCCTGGGGGTGCCAGTCCCTGCTGCAAGCAGCAGACTGTACCAGCTGGTCCTTGTTCTGACCCAGTGTGGGTCAGAGGCTCTGGGTGGCTCCCACACAGAAGATGCTTCCTTACCCACTGGCAGGATACATCATCACTAAGCTCCATGAAAGACTACAGGAAGTGAAAAATAGTAGGAACAGATTGCAAATATATTCTCTTACCCACTGACCATTTATGAGAAAGATTTGGAAAACAGGCTAATGGGTCTGTTTTAGTTGGGAAAAAAAAAATATCTCTACCAAGTTTGTTTGCCTAACCCTTCCTTAATAGGGAGAGGTTAAATCAAGAAATATCAAGTCTGCATAAAGCAGATGTGCCTTTGGGCATCTTGCACAATCCAGGCTCGTTCATTAGCAATGACCCGACAATAAGGAAAACAATGAGATTTGAAACAAATTACAACAAAGTAAGAGCAATAAGGGGCTGCCCTAAAATTCGTATGGCCCATGCAAAGCAAAAACCACACAGTAGTTCAGTTCAGCCTCGACGTAAGGAAGTGATGCACTTTGTGCTTTTCTAAGAATTATTACGTCTAACGCCCACATTGCATATTCTGCAGTTGCCAGAAAATTTTAGCCCCCTGCGAGGTGCTGTCTTTAATAGGAACACATTCCTGATACCAAATTTAGTTACTGCCTGTTTTCTTAGTTTTGCTTTTTTCACATCCTGCCCCGCTCCATATGGGCCGGGGGAGGACAGTGCCGGACATCTGCTCGGGACTGACGGGCGCATGGCGTGTGCTCTCTTCTTCTACGCGTTGTTAGGACGCGGCTGTGCGTCTTCCCGAAAGTTAGTTATTTGGTGCTCGCCCTGCTCGGAAGAAGCCTCAGACTGCAGCCCGCGCATAAGCATCTGGCCAGCTGCTGCATGAATCACAGGGATATTTGTGGCCTCTGGCTTTGCGAACCGCACTGGGAGCAAGCCGAGCTGCTCTCCTCAGCGCTGCGCCTGAAACCCTCCCCTAGCACCGAGTGAGTCCCCGTGGGGTCCCCCCGCTCTGCGAGGCGCCCGGGGACCCTCAGCACCCTCGGGAGAGGCGGCAGACCCTCGCTGCTGGCCCGGCCCGAGGCAGCCGGGCTGGGGAGGGGGACCCGGGGGGACCGAGCCTGCGGACAAAGGGGGGGAGGCGGCGCGGCGCTGAGCCGGGGCCGGCCCGAATGGCGTTGGCTTCACCAACCGCCCCCCGGCCTCGGGCTGCGGGGGGGACACCTCGAGCCTGAGGCGCCCCCGGCCCCGCCATCGCCCCCGGCCCCGGCCCCGCGCCGCCCCTTTCTCGGCGGCGTCGCGTCAGCGGAGGCGGCGGAGCATTGGCGGCGGAGCGGGGGCTCGCTCCTCCTCCTGCCGCTCTCCCCCCGCCGTCCCTTCCCCTCCATCCCCCCCCTCGCCGGCTCTCAGCCATTTTAGCAGCGGCCGGGGCGAGGCGGGCGGCGTGAGGCGAGGCGAGGCGAGGCGGGCTGAGGTGAGTGCTCGCGGCGGCCCCGGGGCCGCTCCTCGCCCCGCGGGGCTGAGGCGGGCGGCGCCGGGGGGGCTCCGGGAGCCGGCTCCGGGGCTGGCCCCGCACGGCGGGGGTGGGAGCGCGGCCCCGGGCGGAGGCAGCCGGGGCCGAGGCTTCTCCCGGAGCCCCCCGGAGCCCCCCCCCGGCCGGTGCCGGGCTGGGGACGCGGCCCGCGGGCGCTGTGAGGCGGTGCCCGGCCCTGGCGCGGCCTGGCGGCGCCGGCACGGAGCCGGGTGCCCGGGGGGCGGCGGGTTGGGGTTTGGTTGTGCGGGGAGGATGCTCGGGGCATGCAGATGGAGGCCACCGGGAAGCGTTTTGTAAATCGGGGCTTGTTTCCGTCGAAAGTGAACCGACCGCGCTGCTCCCCCAGGGGTTGCGAAAGGGGGCCGGCAGGTTGGTGGTATCTGTCCTTGCCTCGTCGTTATTTTCCTTTTGGGCTGTTACAGCTTGAAAATACAGACACGGCGTGCTTTGCCGTTTAGCATGAAAGGAAAATCTGCGTGCCTTACCGATTCTGAGTGCAAAAAGATCGCAAATCAGGCTACGAATAGCAGTTGGAAACACACCATCTTTCTATTTTGGAGTTGTACGTTTTGAGTCATTGGGATTTGTCATCTCTGACTAACCGCGGTGATGGGACCATGGATGTTTCTTCCCGCCTTGTGAAAATCTTAACTTTTAAACATTACATATTTAAATATTTTTTCTCCCAAATGAGAGACAAAATTCAGTGTTCCCCAGTTCCAGGAAAAAAAAAATGTTTTTCTTCTGTTTTTCATGCTTGGATACAAAATTTGCGTTTAACACAGTTCCATGGAAACCTTAAATATTTCCATGTAGAAGTTATTTTAGTAAATATTTATGTATTTTTAATTTCCTGCCCACGTATTTGTATTTGCAAAATAACCCTGCATTGTTGTCTTAAACTACACAGTTATATAAAACTTAAAACAGGCATGACCAATTTCCTTCCCCTGCACTGCCCAAGAAAAGCCTGTGATAAGGTTTACACGATATGGTAATAACTGAGGGATTTGCATCTCATGCAAACTTTACTGACCCCTTATCTTTAACGCTATCGGTAACATACGCTGTGCTAGCAAGCGGCAGCGTCGCCTCTTGTCTGCTGGCCCAATAATCCAATGTTTATCAGCAGCTATAAATTTTCAGCACAATAAACTCCCGGTGTTCTGTGGATGACACCTTCTAACAAGGAGGTTATGCTCCAGCCCTTTTATAAAGCTAGGAAGCAACTCGTTAACAAGTTGCTAAGGCGAGGCGTTAGGAACAGATATATTCCAAGAGATAGCAAGATACCCATCTAGTAAAACAAATGCACCCTATTATGCTGTTTTAAACAAAGTTAATTCCCAAGTGAAATATTTAAATGGTAGTCGGAGCCTGAGCCAAATAAACATGCATAATCTATTTGCATAATCTATTAAAGTTAATCATTAATAAAAAGGTAGTTAACGTGACAAGTGGTTGAGTGCCTGTTTGTAAGAAAAATATTTTTCATAAGAAATGTCTTATGCTAAAAAGAATTGGAGTTAATTATTAAGAGAAGTCTTCATTGTGTAGGCCTGTGGTCACCATGCTTCAGGACATTTATATTTTCAGGAGAAAGGGAAGCTTCACAGAAGGAAGAAGGCAATTTTCTGAGAAACAAAACTTACAGTTTTGTTCCGGTGTTTGTACGTTGGATTGTTATTTAGCTCGTGCAGTCTCTTCCGAAGAACAGCTGTTTTGTGGAAGGTACATCTCAAAATCTGGCCACACTACTATAATTTTCCTTTATTCCACAGCAGCTAGAGAGCAACTGTGTTGTGCTTGGCTTTGTTTCAAAGCTGCTGTGCCTCCTCGTCCCCCTGTAACTGGGATCACTCTGACACCTCTCCATCCCAGAGGTGCTCAGGGGAGTAGGCGAGTTGTACAGCGGGTCCAAAGGGGAAATTCAAGAGCGACTATTTCTCCTTGGGAAGTGGAATAGGTGGCTAGGAATTAGTAATTATTTGCTATTGTTTGTCCTTGTTTTTCAGTTGAGGGGGAAAAAGAATTTAGGATTGTCCATAATCCACAGGCACTAATGACTGCATGCTTCCTCAGAATCTCGAACTTCGTAGGCAGGCACATAAAAATGAAAGCTGAACACGGCACTAATGACTTCTGTGGCCGCGCGCTCACAGAGTAGCTTGTGTCATGATGAAAGTAAAACATACACTTGAAGTGGTGTGACGGGTTCCTTCCTTCTGCTTCTGTAATGATACGTGGCTCACGTGAAGTCTGAAAGTGCCAAGGCCCTTCCCCACAGATTGCTGTTTGTGTTCTGAGGGTTGGCTGGGAGAGCCTTGTCAGAGTCCTGGATCTGCTGGAACTGTGAGAAGTTTTCACAGGTTTTATGTGAATCTGAGCTAAAAGCCCCTGTACAGAGCAAGGCTCACGTTTGCAAAGAGGAAGCCTGACTAGTTGCCAGAACTGCTTGGGAGGTGCGGTTTCAGTTTTCTTCTTCACAATAGATACTTGCTGTGATCTGCATCGAGCCACTCAGCCGAGATCAACAAAAATAATTGGAGAGAACTTAAATAAACTACAGTAGGTTTCCTTTCCCTGCTGCTCCTTACAGCTATCAGCTTCTACCTCGTACTTCATATGAAGCATACTTGTAATCGAGATACTGCTTTCATCGAGTGCCAGCTGCACATAACATTATTTACCTGACCAAGTGCATGATCCAGAGGTTAGGAATGAGAGGTGGGGGCGGCAGCTCCCTGCTGTTGGCCTAGATAGGGAGCCCTTGGACTCTTCAGGCTACTGGGCTGCTTCTGACGCGTGCTGCCGTAGCTCACAGTAGCTTTGGAGCCAAGACTAATCTTGGTGCCGGCTTGAACTTGATCTTCTGCAAAGGTTAGGCTTGATGAGCAGTGTGTGAGGCAGGCGTGGCGGTACAATCTGCCAGGGAGTTACTTTACCTTTTCAGATGACCCTAGTGGTGGCAGAGAGCTCAGAAGGCATGTGGAGCCATTTGGCAATATGGAGATAAATTGCACAGGCGTTCTTCAGAAATAGAGGAGCAGAAGTAAAGAAAGGTGATGGTGGGCATGGAGTTAAGGGGGGAGATATTTTCTGCTAGCCAACATGTTGCCAGAATTTTGATTTATTTAATGAATTATTTTTCAAGTTTGTGTATGCAAGTTGCTTATTGGAAGTGAGGGCAGTGCTAATGCTATGGCATCAAAAAGTTAGCATGCGTTGTGTTTGGTTTGCTCTTAGGTTAATAGCTGTGTAATGTGGACATGGGAATTTGCTTCCCTCTTTGCTCTGGACAGAGCTAAGCCTCAGACCTTCTTGATTGAAATCAAGAAGTACTTTTCACCTCAGTAAAGCGTTTTGTAAGGAATCCTAGATAGTGATAAAACAATTAAAATTTTGCATGTTTTTGCTTTGTAGTACAGTTGATGTCAGATCATTGGATATTGTGCAGCTGGGAGATCACTCGGCTTCCAGGTGAGATAACTTCATCTCCAAGGTGGAGATAAAGTGATCCACCAGTTATCACAGATTTAAAAGTCTCCAAGCTGGATCATTTTAAATTCAAGGCTCTTAAATCTATTATACCTGAATATGACAGTTGTTCGGTGTGGAGGAAACCAGTGACCTAGGGTTTCCTCTGGCGTATGTTGATGTGATTGTTGATGCCTTTGAGTACATCACTGTTGCATCAGCTGAGCATCTTTTTTTCTAAAAGCATACTTTCTAAAAGTAACTTGCTTGTTAGGCAACGGATTTTTTTTTTTTTAATTTGTATTATAAATTCACTGGTGTGTCAGAAACAGTGTTAAAAATCAGAGCATGTACATCTCCTTTACTGTGTGATGATGCCGTACCTTGTCTAATTATTTTTGCTTGTTACTTTTGTTAGTGTGGGGTGGGAAATGCTCTTATTTTCATGCCCTGATCATCAGGAATGTTAACAGCATAGATGCATTATGGCAGTTAAAATATTAATGTACGTACCAATGGAAAAAAAAAAAAAACAACTAACTTTTCTTGAAAACCTTTGAAATTAGAAACAAGTTGACATGCCAAGGACAGGATTAAAATAGCACATTGCATTCCAACACTTGCACTCTTAAAACTTTTACTAATTAAAGACATATATTATTGTAGTAACTCTGAAGTGGTCTGGTTTAGTACTACTTATTATAGAAAACAAGACTGCAAGTGAGTAAGATGCTTCACGGAGATGCTTGTGTTCAGAAGATTTCTATAAAAATGTACGTTTATGATAAATGTACAATTTATTTTTAAAATAGCTGCTAATGACACATTTAGCATCTAGTATATTTGCTTCTAGTATAAGCATGGTCAACATGTTAAAAAATAAAAAATCTTAATGTCCAGCTAATGGTTATGTTTTGCAGAATGACTTGTTAGATCTGAGCAGCAGATCTATTTATTTTTAAAGATATGTTATGATAATGTGCAACCCATTTTAAGGTGAAAACAGTATTAGTACAGTGCACTCTGTCCTTGTTCTACTTAGCTAGGTGCCTTACCTAACTGTGTAGCATTCTAAATTTAAGTAACACTTCTTAATAAATGTGACTTTCGTTGTAGGAGACACACAAGAGTAGATCTGTTCTGCAGGAAGTGATGGTTACGGTTTCTTTTGAACCAGTGCTCACAGTGAGCAAGACATGTCTCTGAACCGTGTTACTCCGTGTGTGTAATTGTTCAGTTTCAGCTGTACTTACTGCAGTTAGATGTCTAGTTTAGAGAATTATTGTTTAAAGTTTCACAGCAAATCCACAGAGAAGTAATTTGAGTAGCACAGTCATCTCTTTAACGAAGGTTCTTACCTGAATGCTGCTCTTCCACAGCAGCCCACAGGCGTGCCACGTGTGCAAGGCTCCTCGTGCGCAGCGCTGCACCCTGGTGTGCGGTGTCGTGGCTCTGGGCTGCGAGCTGGGGTTATTGGGGACTGCGCCTCTGCAGCTGCTGCCTCCATGGAGCCAGCCTGTGGTACAGAGTAAAAGCTCCATTAGCAGCTGCAGTATACCTTTACGCTTGGTAATAACTAGCATGGTAATTATGATAGACGTTTAACAATTACGCAGTTCTGCTTTTCAAGAAGAATTCAAGCCCTTCCAATCGTCTTTGGAAAACCGGTGGGAAGTTGGCCGCTGTACCTAGGTAAGCTGGAGACTCAGCAGTTCTCCAAGGAGACTCCGAAGTTCTTGAATTCATTCTCAGAAGATTGCTTAGAAAATGACAGTGAGCATTGTTTGGGTGGGCAGCTTCATGAGAACAGATTTTTGCCAGCGAAGTTCTCATTTCTGCTAGCTGAGGTAAGCTGTACTGAGCTTGGTGTGTGTGGCAGGTTACACCATTCCCCGTGCTGGCTGCACAGCTCTGTCTGGCACAGCTTTAGGTATATCTCCCTGTTCCTGAGGATCCTAGTGCAGAACGAATGGCATGCCAGAATCCGAAACAGGCACTCGAGTTCTTAAAACAACAAGACACTTCAATATAATAAGATTCTTCTGAACTACTTGTAATGCCAGGCATAGATAATCTAGGCATAGCAGCCTGTGGGACAAGGAGCCAGAGAAGCTACAGATCCCTTTAATCACTCCTTTAATACTGTTTTTCTATCAAGCAAATTATTTACTTTCTCAGCAGAAGGAATAGAACATTCTGGGGGACAAGTGGTCTCTCAGTGATGTCCCCTGTGGCACTTCTTAATTTGCAGGCTTTAATTGGGCTTGTGTTGAGAACACTGTGAACAAGAGCTGACTGAAGAGAAAAACTTGACTTCAGGGTTTCTTGTTGAAGCCTTCCTCCATTAACCTTGAGGCTTTTTAATTTTGAAATGGAAAGCTATTAGTAGAGCAGTGGGGAGTGGAGGAAAGGTGTGTTATCGGATGCTCTCTCAAAGAGATGGCCCAAGGTGTGGCTTTTTCCTCTCACTTTGATGCTAACAATCAACTTCTGAGGGAGTCTGGGCGTCTTCTAGATTCTTGCAAGATGTTTCTTGATCGCCTTTCCTTATGAACCTTATAAACAGCCTGAGAAAACTTGTTTAACTTTCTGTTGGCACTCAGGGAGACCTCCTTCCCAAACGTTTGGGATGGTCAGAGGGGTGTCCATGTGAGCCCATGGTGACACGTGGGCACTGCCACTGATGGGGATAGCTTCAAGCTCTTCTGCATTCCTAGGAAGGTCAGCAAGCTGCCAGCAAAGAGCTGGCTGGGGAGCTGGGTTAGGGTCTCCTGTTTGATTCTTGCAGAAGAAACTTGACGGAGTCACCTTGATGCAGAAGTTGCCTAGTCTCAGACTGGACTAAAGCTCCGTGATGTAGCAAGGGCAGTTTCCAGCTGGGCCGAAAAGCATTCAGGCTGATAAAATATTCGAACCTGGTTTGTGAGATTGCTTCTGGGAGCTCTGCTGCAGTCTGCCAGCTTGGATGTCAGTTGCTTGCAGGAGCTCTTCAAGTAAGACACTTGGTGATGCTGAGCACCCCAAAAACCCTCATTTCCATATGGAAATTTTTCAAAGCTTAAACAACGCAACTCAAAACAAATGCCAAGCATGCATGAGCTGCTGCTTAGCTCTTAATATACTTTCCCTGTTCGCTAATAGTTGCATGCACAGCCATATCTCTGCCATCAAACCCTTTGCAGCAGGGTGGTATCCCCTGTATACCTTCTACATTGTCAGAGAGTCATCCATAAAATAATCGAGTAACTGTCCTGCTTGGTAACTGACCCTTACGCCTTCCTAAGAGCATTGTTTGCACAGATTCAGCTCACAAAAGTAGACAAATATTAGGACAAAGATATTAATAAATAATAATATTAAGTATGTAATAGTGCAAGGAGAATTTTTTTCAGTGTTGGTAGTTGTTAGAAGCATTTTTTTTCTATTTCCCAATTCAGTCTCTTGGAAAAGAATGTAGGAGGCACTGCAGAAAACAAACAAATGGTTTCTGCAGAGCACATGTGTGCCCCAAGGCACTTCTGTGGCAGTCAGAAAATCTTTATGCGTCACATAAGAACAGCACTAACACCTGTGTTTGGCTTTCTTTAAGAGTCTGCTAGTGCAGGTCAGTTTTTCTCACCATCCCACATTAGCAGAAACGTTTTTACAGATAGAACCAGGGGCACATGGATACATCCACAGCTTCTCCAGCTTCTGGCTGTGGATGACTGCACGGCTGGGCTCTGGTGCTGAGCCTGCAGGAGGGAGCCCTTCATCGGGTCGTGTGCCTGCTGTCAGAGCGCTATCAGGCCGCAGCATCAAGGGGACACGCCTGTTGATTCCTGCCCCAGTTTTTTTTTCTATTAGCTACTCTGCTGGAGCAAATGAACAGTGCTTGGTTCAGCGTAATGTGTACTGATGAGCTTGAAAGTAAAACCAACGTCTCACTGGTCTTCTGAAGTGAAAGCTAACGGTGTGCAAGTTTCTGACAGCTGAGCAACTCGTTGCTCGTTTTATATCCAGCTTACTTGGGTCAATAGCAAGCCTCCTATAAGGCAGTATTTGCTAAAATACAGAATCTCCTAAAATAAAAGATCATTTATTTCTGTGTTTCTGTAATGATTGCTTATCTGGCCACAAGTCTGATTTGATGTTTTAAGTAGGTTACTATTTTATAAATCACATTATGTGCATTTCTGTACACTAGGAGCCACCCGTACTAACTGAACCAGGAAACCTACTGAGAAAGGCGTACAGAGACGCACTGGATTGCAGATGAGGAGCATTCATCCGCTAAGGCCCTGCACTGGCAGTTTCTCATGCTCGGTGAATACACAGCGGCCTCACTGTCTGGTTAGGCCACAGAAACACGCAGGTACTACAAAGCACTGTCTAACTTTGCACAGGGTTGCGGTTAACAGTGCTATACCTGTGTGTGGCAGGTGGTACAGAAATCTGCAGGGGTCTTTCTGAGTTAACTGAGTGCTGCCATCAGTGTGCTGTGGGGCTTGTAGGGCTGAGCGAGGCCAGAGGTAAGGGTACAAGGAGGAGGTGCTGTGGTAATTGCCAGTAAGAGCATGCAAGTGTCTTGCTGCAAAATCCAGTGAATCGATGGGGGTGCTCACATTTAAGGAAACGTTTCACATTGCCCAAGCAATGTCAGGCACTTTGTTGTCTCCTCTCCAGTAATTACACCTGCAGTATTTTGTCGAGAAGATCCTGCTAACCTAAGTACATGGCAGATAGAACACACAGTGAGTCATTTTCAGCATGTTTCCTCTTGGAAGCGAGAGGAGCTGAGCAGCCCATGAAATGTCACTACTGCAAGTATGCTGGGTAGGTTTGAGGAGCTAGAAACTGTCCATCTCACTGCACACTGAAAGTTGATTCGAGTATTGGTTAACAGCAAATCCCCCCAAATTTATGAATGAGGGCATTCTTTTCATAGCTTAATCTCTCAACTCAGCTGCTCCCTGTTTCCTGCACCGTATGACTGCTTTGGATTAGGAAAATTACTAACTTCCGACCTTCAATAAATAACAAATTATGCATATTTTGGAGTATACAAAATTAGTCTGTAATTAATTTTCAGTAAGACATTTCTGTGCTTGCAAGTGGTTGTTGGTGGTTTTGTTTTGTTCTCTCTTTTTTTTTTGTGGGGGTGTTTTTTGGGGGGGAGGGTGAGGGTTGCTTTTAATATAAATTAAAGTAGGTTAGTTATCACCCTACAGCATCTGGTTGCTTTTTTCTAATGCCGTACTACCACAAGCATGGTATGCTTGCAAGAGCTGCAGCCGGCACTCCCTCTGGATCCTGGTGCAAGGGGATGGGACAGAATGGGACAGCAAAAAGTAGGTAGAGGCTGCTTTAGCTCCATTTTGTGCTTGTTTAAGATGCTACAAAGCTATGGTGTAAAGGTGCAAGTGATCCTGTGTCAGCTGAGCTAAACCAACGTTGCCACTTCCTCCCTTGCACTCACGCTTGTCTGACTGGATAGGGAGCTGCTTCGGGTACCTGGCTTGACTTGAAAGCTTCGTGTAAGTGCCTTGCTGCAGAATGTGCAGCCCAAGGGAACAGTCTGTGCGATCACAGCAGTCCAGAGTTGGACTGAGTTAGCTGCCATGAACCCAAACCTAAAGACTCTGATAGGGAACCAGCAGGATTTTTGCACTGCTGTCACTTCTCTGTTTGAGTTTCCATTATGCTGAAGTCATGTTATTGTGAATCCAAGAAAATCATTTGCCCTAGTTGCATATAACTCAAAATGTGTTTTAAGTACTATTTATGGCATTAAAATCTTCAATCCCTTTTATATTCTTAATGTGACACTTTTTTCACAGTAAAAACGTGTATCTTCAAAGAAGAAGAATTGCAATACTATACAGGCTAAGTGTAGTTTTACAGCATTAGTTTCCGTAGCTTTGAATGTTACATTCAGAAGAGTTGAGACAAAAATCTGCTGCTACTGGTAATGCCAAATAACAGCAAAGCAATGTAACGGGGCGGGGGGGGAGCAAGAGATCCTGGTTTGCGGTGCCTGTGGTCCTCTAGTAGGAAGTGAGGATGGAGCAGTCTGTCTGGCCCAGTAGCCCATTAATTTCTCATTTTGCACGTTACTGTACATGAAGGCAGCTGCACGTACAACTGATTCATACTGCGTATTTACACAGTATAGTTTAATACTGAATTTAAGATGCTTGTTTTTGTGCCTTTGTTAGCTTGGTATGTGTTTAATTTTCATTATGAAAATAGATTCTCCCTTTATTTCATAAGCATGCAAATGGTTTTGCATTTTTACAAGCTCTACCATGTTTAAATAATGTGGTCAAAACTACTTTCATTATGAAGGGTATCTCTATGGGGAAGAGAGGAAGGAAGAAGGGGAAACTAAGCTTGCTATTCATAATAAAACTCAGGGTCAAACTGGTGAAACTGGGATAGGAGCAAGGTTATGCCTTAGAAAACCGTGAAAAGCATCCTGCTTGGCTGAGTATACTACTGGACATTGTGGGATTGTCAGTACTCAGTCTGTCTGTGGTTATACATTCCCCTTGCTCTGGTTCATGTAAAAGAAGCTGCATAGGCATTTCAGTATTTCACTGAAGCTCGGTCTTTTGAGTATGTTTTTCTTACAAGCCTTTCAAGAACAATACCTTACAGTCATGTAAAACTGGACTGAAAAAAAGAGCATGCTAGACAGTCCGGGAATTTTAGTCTAGTGTAAATTAAGACAAAAACTTGTTCTATCAGTGGGCTGGTCATGTTGTTTGATTGCTCATAGATGGTTTGATGAATGGTAGTCACGTACGCAGAAGGGTCAGTGATGCATGGAAACAAGCGTAAGGTTCCTTTCAGGTCACACCACCCAATAAAAACGACCAGGCGGTGAGCAGTCTCACCATCTCTCTCCCCCCGTCTGACACTGTAAAGATGTAGCAGTTATTCAGGTACATGTATAACCTACACCCACTGAAACTACTGTTGTGTGGAGAGTAATCCTCATTAAACGTAGTTCATAATTTCTGGAATACGTGCATGATAAGAAGATACTGATATAGCTTGTGTGTATGCTAATACTACTCTATACCCAAAGTGTGAGATTTTAGCACCACCCCAACAGTTTTAATGCTTGCTTTCCTACCTCTCTGAATTAGGGTTTCTGTTGGAGACATTGGATGCAGATGTAAAGGGGGGGGAGTGTTTCTGGTGGCTCTTTATCTAAGGTAATTCTTCTGTGAGACTGTTCCTCAGACAGATAAAGCAGTCAATACATTCATTACACATTACCTATTAGTTTATAAGTTTACCTTCCTGATAAAAAGCTGAACATGAAAAATATTTCTGTAACTTGGATAGTATTCTGTAGATTTAACTTCATAAGTTCATGAAAAGTAAACTTTGAATACCAGGCTACCAAAGCTTTAAAGTTGATGCTATTAAAAGCAGTGCAACATCATAATGCTGGTTTCAACCAAGAGTAAATTTGGAAACTTTTTGTCAGGAAGAGTGTTTGGCAGCATGTTGCATGTTTGAAATATCTGAAGGCACTCGGAATTTAGGTGAAAATACAGCACTCCAGACTGGTAACGTAAGGAGTTCCTAGTGGTATCCCCTGATTTAACATGCAGGATCAGTCTGCTCGTGTTCTTAACAGCAAGTAGGATTTTGCAGTTGTGTAAGTGATAGCACCAACAACAGCCAACAAAGCTTGCATCACCAATCCAGAAAAATGTTGGATCAAATGGTCTGTTTAGATATGTTTATAACCGAAGAGATGCCTAGAATTTTCACTATTTACTATTTTTCTTTTTTAGATTTTTGTGAACTTATCAGCCTTCTCACCTAGAAACATTTGAGTTGCAATCGCATTAAAGGTAAAGACTGACTTGTTTTTTGGGTACTAGTGAGCAATCAGATTGATGATAACTGGGGAATGGGCACTTAAATAATCCTTACCAAAATTCTGCAACAGTGAACTTTGTCCTAGCATCACTATTATGATCAGTCTGAGTAGTGATAGACTTGGAGTGAGGCCTCTGTTTCTAAGTTGATGGAAAGATTTTCTAACAAAATGAGCTTTTTGAGTATCACTGCATTTGTTAGCAAATAAAATTCTGGTTTTTGTTGCTAACCATAATTTGCTATTGTGATTATTCTTTCCCTTTTTCAGAGCAAAAACATTCCTATAAGTAAGCTGAAGAAATGGTTAACAATGTCAGTTTATTCCTCTCCCTTCCTTTAAAAATCAGGTCTAAGACTGGTTTACCGTCGGATTGATTTAGTGCTGTACAGTTTATTGCTTTTGCAATTGCTACTGTGACTCGTGCTTCATTCTTACTAAAACGATCCAGTTCTCTAAATGTCAAGCCATGCCATCAAGTTTAGAGATGTAGCTGTGTGGTCTGTGCAAGCAGTCACTCCGATTTTTGTTGCCTGAGCTAGCAGGGTTCGAACAAGCCCTTTCAGGAAGCTCTGCAGATGCCCTGTGCTCCCAGGTGGTGCCGCAGGGTAGGACCTGGCAGCGGAGGCAGAACCAGGTGGTAACAGGGCTACACGCCGTGCTGGCAGAGCTGCCCTGCTCTGCTGTCTCTGCTTTGAGCACATGAGAATGACCCAATCCTGTAAACACGTCCTCTGCTGTTTTGCAGAAGCTCCTTGAATATTTTGGACTAAGAATATCAAAAGCTGTCTGCCTCTGAAATTGTACATGTTACACAAGCATGTTGGTGTCTGTGAATAAAAAGTGCCAACGCACTTCTATAAATGTGACTGGCATGTGTGCGGTACACTTTTTTTAAAAAGCAAAAAACAAAACAAAAACCCCACGTTGTTTCAGAGGTCTTTTTTTCTCCTCTTTTTTTCTTCTTTTTTTAACCTTTCTTTCTCTAAGAATTGTGCTAGTCTCCATGTTAATCTCCTGTCTTGGTGTGAACAGTTGTTTGAAGTATTTCTGCATTTTCTTCCCCATGCTGGTGGCATTACAGCACTCAGGAGATTGAGCAAAATAATATTCAAATCTGTTAAATCTAAAAACTTTAACCTCCACATTCTGTGTAAGAGAAAATGTGCTGAAATGTTTTTGTTCATCTTTCTTCCTCTTTGAAGTGTAGCTAAACTCAAAGAACTGTTCCAGTACAGTAAGTCAGTAACACTGTCTCCTCTGGTAGAAAATGCCATGACCAGTGTTACTTCCCTTGCTGCCGGGTAAAACCCCAACTTCCCTGACTAAATTGGTACACGCTGCATGAATCGATACGCTGCATTTATTATCTGTGTACAGCTCATCAATGGACTATACCCCCAGATCGTCTGAATAAAAATTAATGCCTGAATTGCCAAATAATGTTATTAAAATAGCTGTACCCTAAAGATCTCCATGTATCACTAAGCACAACATGAAAGTAGCAAAAAGCAAGTTCACTAACAAAACATCTAGAGTAAAGTGAGTAAAAAGTTGCAGTTTAAAGCCTTGTCTTAGGTGAACCTTTATCTGTGAATTCCAGCTGTGTACCTAGAGATGACAGGTATCTAGATAAGGTGCGTTTGACTAGATAGCTTATAGGATAGGTTCACTGTGTACCAAGCAGTGGATTATGCTCCAACTTAGCTAAAATTAAGACCAGAGGGAAATTCACTTCCTTAAACAGACAAAACACATTGTTGCTGTTTCCCTGGAAATTACGGTGATTATGCAGAAGATTAAAATATGGTTGCTTCCAATGCACTTAACTTTCATTGACTCTTAAACCATTTTCCTCCACAGCTTAACTAGTTACATGATGACAATAAAAAAGCAGAGATGGCTCACGCTTGAAATCTCAGGGGTATCCATTTCAAATGCCCATGGGTGGGGACTCTTTTCTTAAAATTGTGTTTTTAAGTGCACACCCAGTCATCTGTATACCAGGACATCTGTGTGGAGAACATTTCTCAAAATTGCAAATTAAAAAAGCCTCATTCTTTTTGCTTAGTCACAGCAAAGGGAGGAATTCGCATTAGGATAGTGAACTCCATAGAGAAAAGTGAAAGTGTATTGCCCAACCCCGGTGCTCCTCTTGTTGACAGACCCACAGAATTTTCAAAACCCCATACAGATGTCAGAAAATTCCCTCCCCAACCCGCAGCACACTTTTTTGTAGGCAGAGGCCTACTGATGTAGTAGGAACAGGAACTAACAGGAACATTTACTTCTCTTTTTTTTCATCCCCTCTTTTTTTTTTTTTGGTATGCATGTAGTTCATTTTACTACCTAAATTATGATCCCTGTCAGGGAAGAAAGCAAGCTAATGCCACAGATAAAAGACAATGCAGTCTTTGATAGGAAGGATAAATATAAAGTTAGTGGCAGTATTTTTTTGTTGAAATGAAAACTGAAGAGACCCTCTGTTTTTCTGAACTAATACAGAATAGTACGTGGAACTTCAGTCTGGCTTAATTTGCCCACTCCTGGTAAGATATTTAAGAAGAAGAAGAATATAATCTGTCAGGGTAACTGCAGTAAAAGGGAGAAGCTGTTGGAGCACATTGCTGTGTTCAGATCTGAGAGGAGTGCAGGAAGTTATTTTCGCTGGAATCCTTCAATGGAGCATTAAGACGGGATTATGATGGTATCTGCCATTACGCTGCATGCTTGGCTGGCAGACTGGGCTTCTGGTCATGCACTTTAGCATTTTAATGTTTGAGTTGCTCCATTCATAAAAAGGTTATTACAGAGCAATGCTGATACATTTCAGGAAATTTATAAATATAGGAAGTAGTTTTTAACGTCCAGCTCTCCTCTGTTCATGTTACTAAGCTTTGGTCAAACAGATTGATTAGCTGAATCCTATTGAAAAAAGAATGATTTTGTGTTTGCTTTCTCTTTTGTTCTTACATAGTAACGGAGTCATGCTACTGTTTTATTTTGTGTTGGTAAATGCTATTTTATGTTTTAAGTATTTCTGATGTATCATCACAAAAGTATGTGCAGTTTCTTCCAGGTCAGGCTGTACAGATGTTTGGTAAGATACCAAACATGAGGTCAGCAAATAAGTGTTTGTATTTAACCTGTGTAGCTATGACAGTATCAATGATTTTTTTATTTTATTTTTTTGGCATGTTGAGTAAAATGTCGTTAACATTTCTTGTCCAGGCCTAATACCATGACTTGGTCGTTCTGAACTTGAATGCTAACACTTCTGGATTCAGTGAAACAGTTGTACCCAAAAAGGATAAATATAAATGCATTGTCTCTAGATAAATATTACAATGCTTTTTTATCCAGGAAGATTATTTGCTGTATTCCTTCATTTTTACTTGCAAAACACAATGCACCAGTTGTCCTAATTGCCTTACATTGTGGAAGGATGTTGTTGAAATAATTACTGTAAGCACAGGGTAACATCTTGAGGGGACATGAGCACGCAGTGTCCATGGATATCTTCCTAATACTGACGATAATTCAAAAATGGATAAAAATGAATGTTTAATAGACCCAGGAAAGCAGTTGGCAACTAGAAGCAAAAGAGTAGTTAGAAATTACAAATGTAACTTATGTATCTGCAGCACCCCCCCCACCACCACATTATTTCCATCTGACTTTGAAGATTGTAAAGCACCAGACGTTATTTACATCTAATGTTCCCTGAAAATGCAGGGAAAACTGAGTTCTTAACTTTTCTGTATTAAAAAAAGAATGGCTTTGATTAAATTCTCACTTTGTTGGGAGTGTTGTGATTAGGAAAGCAAAGCAAAATCTAAACTATTCATTGACTGCTGAGTGAGGTGAACTCAGGGCAGAGTTTAAGAAGTTACCAGGAAGAAGTAACTTGTGTGAGTGTTGCTTGTCCCTTCCAATGCGAAGTAAACCAGCTTGACGTGAAATAGCACAGAACAGCATGCCAGTCTTTAGATGTCCGTGTTCCATACAGAAAAAACACAGCGTGAATGTCATCGAGTTCAGTGTGGAGTCTCACTTGTGCTTTTGCATTGTTTTATTTCTCCCTTTTCTAGCTGAAGTGTCTCTCTTCGGCCTGCAGCCAGTATCTTCGATCACATTTTCAAGTCAGAATCACCCTTATAAAAGTTCCAAACATACACTGGTTATAAAAATTAGCTTTAAGAATTTCCTTGTAGTTACATATTCTGCTAGAGACTGCACAAGAAGTCCAAGATATGGACCAATTTTTTTGTAATGCATAAGTCCAGTTTTAATATAAATTGTTTTAGGAGATTCTTGGGGGACCTGGGGTATAGAATTTCTCAAGGACGGTACATTTTTTGCCTTAAGACTCAGGCAAGAAAACTTATGGAAGACGCAGAAAATAGGGCTTCTGTATTTGTAGGTCTCAAACTTATTTGATCTTCTAGACCACATAATTCAACAATTTTAGGAGTCCTCTACCTCTGTACTTCTGCAAAGCAGCTTGCTATTGAGAAAAAAGCAGGAAATGAAAAGATGATAACTTAAATCTCACTAGTTGGATCGTCAGAGCCATTGAAGTCGCAAGTTCTCCATTGCAAAATGTTTTTTTAAAAACAGACTCAGAAGTAGGCAGTCTATACGTTAATCTTCTTCCCTGGTGTAATAACAATTCTTAATCAACTGTTAAAGTAGGCTTTGCTGAACTTGCATGGCCACAATCCTCTGAAATTTGTCCTTGGTCATACTGCTTGCCTTTTCATGTGCTTATGAATAAAAGTTGGGTGAAACACTACAAATGCATAGCTTTGCTGCTGAACCACAGGAGCAAGAGTAACACTCATAATGCCTGATGAGTTTGGGTTTTATGTTGAGATGTTTAAATCAGGCTGAAATACATCTTTATTTCTGTATGTTTTCCTTCTTAATTTTTGTACCCTGTAGACAGAGTATTTTGTAGCTCTTGGAGGAGTCTTGAGGCAAAATCAGTATTTTTCAGTTGAGTGTTTTCCATCCTCTTCTGAAATACTGTGTATTCAAGCCAGCAAAAATGACTGTGTTCATTTCCTTTAACAAAAATGCCAGTGAGACAAAAGGCTGCCTTTCACTTCCTTTACCACAAAAACTACGTTTTAACAGCTGAGCTTGCTGTTAGTTAAATTGAGTGCTAGCATGCACAGACTGGAGTATAAATTGGATCGGCTTGTGACCTTGTCCAGCCAAGGTTTGTGATCAGGTTACAGCACAACCAGCACAGGCTGGTAAGGGAGGAAGTGCTGGAGTGAATGAGCCGAAGGTACTCGCCGTGCGCCTTCTGCACAGAGCTTAATGAGGAAAAGTAACAAGAGGTGGGCCGGGAGGAAATACTTCCCTGGGTCAGTGGGTTCTCGGTGGATAGTTCTCACCTGTGGATTCTTGCCTTGGCCTTCCATGTTTTTTGCCTTTGGGGCACACAAACAGGCCATATCTTCTCACTAAATGTTTGCTTGCCCTTATGCTACCCTTAGAAGAGACAGTTTCACACCAGCCTGCTAGGTAATTAGGAAATACAGGGTAAGAGTGGCTGGTCTGCTTTCTGTTACAGTTGTGCTGGAAGTTGCAGCAACAGATTTATGACATTTGACACTTACAAACTGATTTATTTTCATTTTTCTAATTGACATTAACTGCATATATGTTCTGAGGCCATAAAACAGCAATGATTTACTTTTTTCTTGAAAACAAAAAGGTGATTTTCATTTAGCAACGAAGTAAAATCATTGCATTAACATTTTATCACTCAGCAGTAAGAGACGCAAGACTTCCTAATACTACTTGTGGTTTTGCTGTTTCGTATAGAATCTATATTTAAGAAGGTTCTCCAGACTCCTGTCAGATCTGCTCTATCTGACTTCCCCCCTCCCTCTTTGTTCAGACATAGGTGATACTATTTACACTACAGACACAACAAGAGCTCTTGAAAACTCTTAAGATTTGGAGCCACTACTGCATTTACAGAGCACAGAAGTATTTCTGAAACTTGTAGGCATTACTCTGGAGCTTTTCATTGCCTCTTGACGTACAAAATTGTGTAAGAGGAAAATGTTTAGAAATCTGCCAGTGAGAAAGGAACAAAAATTGAACCTTGTGTACTTTTTTTTTCTACCATGAGTAACTTGCATTGATATTGGCAGTTTGTTTTTATATATAAAAAATATGATCTAAACACTCAATCATCTCCCTTAGCTTTTATTCTTTCAGTCTTTCTAACCCCAAAAGAGTTGTAATTAGTCACAATATTATTCTAACTCTTACATAGAAATATTCTTTCATTCTTCCGTGTGACAGGTATGAATTTGGAAAATCAAAATTTGTAAAGAGCCTGGTAGTACGCGCTTTTTTGTTTATCATGTTTAAGCTTGCTGCTTCTTTTTGACAACATAGTATTTCTCAGGCTTTCTGTACTTTCCTTTTTAAATACTAAGCTTTGAGTTCCATCCAGTACAGGAACAAATTCAAGACTAGTAGATATTGATTAAATTCCCTTCCAAAACCAGACTTTAATTAATTCCCAATGTATTTATTTTTCCACTTATAAATTATGCATGTGTATTGTGCTTTCCAAAATGTTTCAATCTGCCCCAATGCTAGAGAAATGTGAACAGTTGTTACTTATTCATACTGGATTGTTTTGGAAGATTTCAGTACTTCCTGAAAGGAGTCAACCTTAAATAATTACGTTAAAGCCAGAAATGTGTCTCCATTTGAAGTTGGAAAGAGCTCAGTCATAGGAGAACCAGGATTTCCTCCAGTGTTGCTTTTAAATTAAACAAGCTTCTTACTTTGCTGATTTTTTTAATCTAAAATACTCTCCTTTTCCTGTCTAATGTTATCACTCTTACTAGAAGACTTTCTTAACATAACGAAAATACATTTAAGAAGTTGCAATGAATGTTTCAAATGGATCAGAAGTTTGTTTTCATCTAATGATGAGATGATATAGCAATTTGGATCCCTGTCAAGCTTCTGAACACAAGAGGAAGAACAGTAAACACTGTCATTCATGTACTTTCAGTACTAAGCCTTTACAGTGTTTCAGGTTTGGCTAATTAAAGCCTTTCCTAGTGAAGATAATAATTGCTGCTTTAGTAGAATTAAACTGCATAGGATAAGATTTCTAGGCACAGACACTTTAGGTTTTGAGTTACACTTAGAAATGGTAGTTGTATGTGCAAAAGCTGGGTATGTTGTTTCTGTGCTGTCTGAATACTTGAATGGAAAGAAGACAAAGGCATTTCCTCTATGAACAGTCACCTCCAGGCGTATAAACCCCTCTCCTTGTTCCCTACACACACCTGCGCTCTTACTTAGTCCTATAAGCTTGTATGGCTACTTAAAAGATATTTTTTTGTTTATATGTGTATATGTATAAATAGCATAGCTGTTACTTGTTCCTTCTCAGTTAAATTAATGAAAAGTTATGAAAAGTGCCTGTCCTTTGATTTCAAGCTTTGTTCCACAGCCCTGACTCCCAGACAAGAGTAAAGGGTTGCATATTATCTGTCGGAAGCTTTTAAGTGAAAATATCGAAGTCACATTACACCCAAAGAATATCTCTTCCATCTGTGGCATAAAATACAGTACTGCTGCTTGTATGAGCAATCACATCGGTTACTTGTTCCCTGTAGCAAACGTGAACTCTAGAATTTCTGTAACCCCCCAGCATGTACTACTAATAAGGGACAGCTTACCTCATGAATGAGGTTGCTGAAATGTACGCTGTAACATACCATTGCAAATGACAAATGAACTTCAGTCTGCAGAATTGCCATTTCAAAATTGATAGAAGAAGCCTACTCACTTGAGGAGAATGCTTTGGAAATGCTGAAAACACAGCTATCTAGAAGAGAAACTACGTCTGGTTTTGATTTGTTTTGTTATCTTAGGCTTTCTTAGTCATGCCTGACGCACGCTTATTGCTGGGAACATGCGTCTCCTACATCAGGAACTGGAAGCTCTGCTGTTTCCAAAATAGATAGATAAGCTTCCAAATATTCCACTTCAATTGCACAATTAAAGGAAATAATAAATTTTGTAAGTCAGTATAGAATATTACACATTCTAAATATTCTCATGTTACATAACAGCTGCTATGAGTGCATGCCATTTTTTGTGTGACTACACTTTCATTTGGGAGCAAAGTTTACTGAGAACCGTTACTTTGGTGGCAGCATGCATTCGGCTTGCCTCACAGCTCTCCTTGATTGTGCGTTGATATGAACATTGCATCTCTCATTGTCCCTTTCTCTCAAAGACTAATTAAACTTAAAGACAGTGAAGGCATAAAGTATAATTTGAATAGCTAAGTTTGGCTTCTAACCAAATGGAATTGTTGTCTAGGTACATCTGCAAGTTCATTATGTCAGCTTGTTATGCATTATATTTAAAGTATGATAAATATTTATTGGGCATGAGTGTAGGACAGTGTAACGTCAAAGGCTAGTCGTCTTCAGGAGCGTTAGAGGAGAGATTGGAAGTGGAAATAATGCTTTCCTGCATAACATCCTTTCTGCAGGGCAAAAAATACCCAATCTCTAATACATTTTTCTTTTCTGTTTTAATAGAGGTCTAATTGACACTGAATAAAACCCGGCCATCACTGTCAGATAGCTTGTAAGTATACATGTGTGTGTAAATGTGTGTATGTGCGTGTATGTGTCTTTTTCTGGATGTTCAAAGAAAAAGGTCAAGTGTTTCTTCTTGGGTCTTAGCAAGTTTTTCCAGCAATTTCTGTTAAGAATTCCAGCTTATTTATGTCAAAATATAAGCACTTTAAATTGCCACAAATGTGTACAGATTAGCTGAGCTCCCTGTTTATAAACACTTTTTAAAGTATTTCAAACTAATCTGAAATTTCAAGATGAATGAAATGCAACCTTTAACATTTGCTTATGTGAACTTTAACATAACTGGCTGCAAGTGTACAAACAAAGCGTGCTTGTACGTGCACTTCACTCAAATGCTAAAAGCAATTTCAACAGGGTACCAGTTTTAGGACAAAACAAACCTCCCCCGTTAAGACCCTTTTATCATAATTTTATGATTTCAGGCAGTATTTAGAACATTCTGATGAGGTTTCTGTGTTAGTTTTAGCACTATGGCTGGCTTTTGTTTTAAATACAAGCTCAAGTGCTTCCCTTGGATCACTGAATTAACTGGAATGAAAATACCACATAAGATTTGTAATATAAACCGGTGACCTTCATTTTAGAGAACTGGAGCTTGGGAAAGTAAAATGATATGCCTTCTGCTGAGGTTTGACTGTTTGATGAGTAGTTGATGATGAAGAGGTTAACTAAGGCAGACTAAGCATGTAAGCTTTGAAAAGAATGTAGAATTTTCTTTTTTTTAAGAAAGTATGCACTCTTTTCTTCTGAACAAGTCTGAGCTTAGTTTCATACTTCACACTATCATTCAGTAGCAACTTGAGATTACAAGTTTTATTAAAAATATAACAACATGGTGATGATGTTACTTCAAGTATCTGAAGATCTCTTAATCTTATATTACGTCAAATTGTGATGATATTGGCTACAGCGCAACTGCAGACAATGGAATTCTTATTAAAAACTCCAACAAGCTATTAATACATTTCTGTTGTGCTGTTAATAGCAGCTGTCTTGTTTAACCTGAAATGTTAATTGTAGCCTCCCTCACCTGAGGTGGCAAGTACATTAATAAAGGTACATTTTGAGGTGTGCCTACATTCTTTTAATTCCTGATGGAGCCCTGAAAATTTCCCTGTTCTCATCCATTCCATTTACCAGAATTTGTCTGTGAAAGACTGGGCTTTGCTATAAGCTAGTCAGTATTTACTTCCCTGTGTCTGAGCTCCTGCTCTTTTGCTAGTGCACCTTTGCCTGCTATTTTTCCTGTCGTGTGCATTGTTGGCGTGTTTGCATGCTGTGTTTGCATGCCGTCCAGATGAAGATAAGCACCTCTGTCTTTTATGTGCCAGTAGAGACTAGTTACAGGGAAGTGGGCTAGCCGTGACTGTGGTTTGTTGCAATGGTTTTGTTTTTCTCCTATTTCAGTCTTTATTCAGGCCCAGTTCTCCTTAATGAAGACAGATTTCTGACATTCTGACAAAATCTTGCTAAATTATGCTTTATTTTAAATTGGATTGCATTTTCCATACCTGGAGTTCAGAAATACTGAAACAGTTGCTGTTTTTTTTGGTTTCTTTTTTAAGGAGGGGGAAGAGAGGCCAGGGAGAGGAGAATCTATGTCATTGATCCCTTTCCAAGAATCTGACAATCATAGACAAAAATTAGTAAATCAAAAATACAGTTGTTGTGGCAAAGTTAATAAAGCAATTTTGGAATATTCTTTAGCTTACATGTGGGTTTTTCAAGACTCTATATCCAGATATATTTTAGTCTAAATATAAATTGATACAACATTCTGAAAGGCAGTAAGGAAACCTACTGTGTCATTCCATTGTAATACAAATATTTAGGGGGAAAACAACTGTTGACCTTTCTGATAATTATGCAACTGTAGCATTGCACAAGTAGCTTAAACACAATATTATGATGTGAGAGGACAGACTTTATCTCTACAGCCCTGAATTATTCCAACAGAGATACTGGGGAAAAGTCTTCGAAAAGTAAATATTTGTGGATGCAACAAACAAGTATGGAAAACATTCATCCTCTTTAATCTTCAGAGCAGTACGCTGCTGTATCATGCAGTCTGTTAAATCGGTTAATTCAGTCTCCTTGGTCTTGATGCATTTGAGGTGAAATCTTAAAGAATTAAAACTATGGACTGACTGTAATATTACTAATTTAATTCTTTTTTTTTTTTTTCTTCCTGCTCTCTGCTTGGCTCTGGTCTTCACCCACAGGTGTCCACTGTTGGCTCTCAAAGGTTACTAAAATTTTAGCAGCTGCCTTGAAACAGAGCTACCTAAGCTTCACTTATCGTTGCTTCTTCCTACGCCATACTGCACTGCTGCTTTTGCTCTTGCCTGCTTCAGAACACAATAAGAGATTTTCTTTTTTAAATACCTGCAATGAAACTTAGGCTAGAAGTATGCACCATTCTTTTGCTGCCTGTGTACTTGTTAATATCTGTGTACAGTATGCTTGTATTTATTCCATGGTATTTTCTTACCAACGCAAAGAAGAAAAAGGCTATGGCAAAGCGTTTAAAAGCTAAACCCATCTCGGACAAACCTGGAAGCCCCTACCGTTCTGTCACTCACCTTGACTCACTAGCAAACATAAACATTCCTGGAGCAGACACATTGGACAAGCTGTTTGACCATGCTTTAGCAAAGTTTGGGAAAAAGGACTGTCTTGGGACCAGAGAAATACTGAGTGAAGAAAATGAAATGCAACCAAATGGAAAAGTGTTCAAAAAGGTAAAGCTTACAATTTTGTACTTAATTCTGATTTGGTTTTAAGCTGCTTTGCATCTTGCTTCACCAGCAGAGGCCTCATTAGCGGTCTTCCTTAGTCTTCTCTTTATAATATAAAATATCCAGTAGTTAAAGAATAACACGCTACCTGATGCACTATTTATTCTGCTTCAAGCAAAGTGAAAGCACTTGTGGTGTTAGGCACCAACTCAAGTAAGCAGGTAGTGCTGTACCAACAGCTTCTTGTAATCACAGGTGTGTTTTCTTTTGTTCCCTGCCCCAGTTAATCTTAGGAAATTACAGATGGCTGTCCTACGAAGAAGTAAATCAGAAAGTGAGTCGCTTGGGGAGTGGACTGACTGCCCTGGGACTAACCCCGAAGAGTACTGTTGTCATATTCTGTGAGACCCGAGCAGAATGGATGGTTGCAGCTCTAGCCTGCTTCAAGTATAACTTTCCTCGTGAGTGCTGAACTTGTTTGCTTTGAGTATATTTTAGAACCACTCTGCAGCACAGCTTTGCTGTTAAGAATTTTGAATGTTCCAATCCTGTCACTAATGGTATGAGAATTTAATAGACTTGCTCCGCATGTAGTCTGATATTTGTAGGTTTGCAGCCTATTCTATGCATAGCAGAGAATTTACTTGCTCATACTTATGAGATTATTCTTCCTGATTCTATTGTAGCAATATTTAAGGTATTAGAATAATGGAAAGGTACAGATACTACTCAGGTTTTATAAAATATTCTGAAGACTTGGTCTGGGGGAAATGCAACCACCATGGAATGTTTATAGCATTTCCTGTCTGTAATCTGACTTCCACATCTGACAGATGAAATGGCTATTGGAAGAGAGAAGAACAGTAATCAAAATTATATGCTAGTCTGAGGGTTTTTTGGTAACACTTTTAAGTTGCTCAAGTTCATTACCATGATGTATATGCTTTTTTTATTTATTTAAGCAGTCAAATGTATAAACTAACCTGAGGCATACAAACTTCTTGGTGAAGTAGCAAAGATTCCTAGAGAGTAATGTAACATTTCTCTCTTTTTGTCCTTTCTATATGATCCCTACTTCACAGGAACATTAACCTCCTTTAATGTTTCTTGGAGGTTAAATTTGAGACAGTAGCACAATATTAAAGGAAAGTACTTTTCTCGGTAGAAAAGGTGAACTCCTCAGTGCTTGTGCGACACTTGATGTCATTTCTGTGACTGATTGGGGTTAAAAATAATCTAGCACCACGAATGCCATTCTGATTCCTTAACCTGATTTTCTGCCTTGCCCCCATCAATAATTTCATGGAAACAAGTGAAGTAGCTGACACAGTGGCTCCATAAGCTGGCACTGCAGCTGGAAGAGCTGCTTGTAGGAGTGCACAGCTCTAACCAGTGGTAGTGATGCTGAACACCGCAGGACACCTCTCCCCCTGCGGTCTGGTTGCAGAGAGCTCAGAGGAAGAACACGTTCTCAGTTGCTTACAGTGCAACTGCATTTTTGTTGAGTTTCAGTTGGTCTCTGTTCCACATAACTGTCCTCCTCATTCTGGAGATCACTTGTAGCATAACATCCTCATGTGGGAAAATTAAAAGCTGTTTGGTTTCCTAATTGGAAAATTCCCTGTTGAGCTCATTGCCCCTACCTCTCAGCCCCCTGCCCCCAGTAATGCACTGCAGTGAGCTATAAAGCATGAGCTTTTGTGTTTTGTATTATTTTAACTTTTCTTTTGTTCTCTCTCCCTTCCATGTAACAGTTGTTACGTTGTATGCCACCCTCGGTGAAGAGGCAGTAACCTATGGTCTCAATGAATGCGGAGCATCGTATCTGATCACTAGTGCAGAACTTCTTGAGAGCAAACTTAAGGTAATTTGGCACCAGCTTTACCTGCTTACAAGCAATCCAACAGTCATTTTACAGCACAGTCAATGCTAACGGTTTCCTTTCTGTCCTGTAGGCTGCATTGCCACAAGTCTCCTGTCTTAAACATATAATTTATGTGGACAATAAAACCATCAACAAATCTGAATACCCCGAAAATGTGGAGATTCATAGTATGCAGACAGTGGAAGAGCTGGGAGCCAAACCAGAAAACTGTAAGTGAAGCACTTCAGAGAACTGATTGAGCAATGTTAACAGTGAAATCAGATGTAGTCTAAGAGGGCTGGGTAGCAGTAAAAACAAACATGCAGGTCTCTAACAGGAAGGAAGTGGTAGATCACCAGTTCATCCTCTAGCTTCTTTTAAATAAGTGGATAATTTGTTTGATCCCTATTTAGTGTCCTGTACCTTTGTTCAGGTTTCAGGTATTTCAGGGTAAAACTTTCTAAAATACAGCCAGAATAACCAACTCTAAGACTGCCTTTGTTTTAGGAAGTGAAGTAGAATATGGTGCAGTGTTTTATTTTCTGCTACTCCTACCTTTTATTCATCTTATTTTTCACTATTTGTCCTAAGAGGAGAAAGCACTTGTGGATTTTTTGCTTATTGGCTTAGACATGTCTTTTTTCGGAACTTATCTGTGCCTGGGAAGCACCTTGAACGAGAGAAACAACCGTTACATAACCCTTGCTACGCTGGGCAGCCAGGAGCAACCCTAACATTGTGTTTAAGGAAGGAAAAAGTCCAACCTCGTCTCTTTTCCTTAACTCTGTGGTCTGCACTTAGCCAGATTTTCTGTCTCCTGAAAAAGAGGAGATAAACTGGCAAAGGAGTTTTTTGCAGAGAAGTACACATTCATTACAACTGCTTATCTTTGATCAGCTTAAAGTCCTGATACAGACCAACCGTTTTGTTTTGTTGTAGTTGTTTTGAAAAAACCCTCTGCTTCCCTTGCAGACACTTCTGGTGCCTCTCTAGCTCTGAAAGCCATGAAAGCCTGATGAAGTGACTTTCATCCTAAGAATAAGCGCCAAGGGATTAAAACAAAAATCAAAAGCCAACTGTTTTAAGTTTAAGCTGCTTGTTAGTGGAAAAGCAGTAAAATAGTCTTCTCAGCTCCATAACCCTGGCTTCGGAAGAGTGACTGACAGAAAAGCTGACTTACGGCTTTTTGTCTGTTTTCAATCTGTTGTTTCTCACCAATATTTCTCCCCTTCACTGCCTTTGACAGACTTACTTGATCTTCAGCAGGCTTTTTCTATGAAAATTGCAGACAGCTATAAAACGTAATGGTAAAAGTGCCACCCAGATTGTGTAGATGCCCCAGTACTGGTTACTGCTTTGGAAATCTGCCTTCCCTCACATCTTCTTAAAAGGAGACCACAACTCTCTTCATCGCTCCCTTCTGCAACCATGACTGACAACTTAGCAGTACATCGCGCTTGCCATTCCTGAAGTATCTGTTTCACACTGGTTGACTACCGGAATTTTCCCACTGGTTAATTACAGAAATAAAAATTTAGAAAGTATTAATGCAGTTTTTCTTTTGCATTTTGCAGCAAGCATTCCGCCAAGCAGACCTGTTCCTACAGACTTGGCTTTAGTAATGTACACCAGTGGCTCTACGGGGAGACCTAAAGGAGTGATGATGCAGCACAAAAACTTGATAGCTGGAATGACGGGACAATGCGAGAGAATACCTGGGCTGGGGTAAGAAACACTTGGGTGTCATGTGTGTGTGCAGAGGTAAAACAGAACCTCCAAAAGTGCCTACATTTATAGAAAGCCTGTTGCTGGCACCAGATGGTAGCAAGCTCCTTGATTTCACTGTGAGCCCACTAATCTTTAATTTATATGAAGTAGGTCTTGTATTTGTGAACCTACTCTGATCTTCTATATCTTGTCCCACATGCTTTTTCTACTCTACCTTTTTGTTTTCCTCTCACCTTTAGCTACAGGTGTGTGATGGATTTTGCACTTTTTTATGCATTAAAAGACATCATCAGATAAAGAAATTCCTCATTTAGTCAAACTCAGGAAACTTTTTTTGCTAGATGTTTTCAGGCAGCTAGAATCACTTCAGGAAGTATGCCAAAGCCTGCCACTTCCATTTATTTAGAGAGTCCACTGCTGGATGGATAATACACATACTGCAGAATCTGCTCAAGTATATTCCACTGAAATGAGGACAGAAATAATAAATTGCTTTGATTATAGTATAGCCAATTGCAAAAAAAAAAAATCATTAATATTTTGAAGAAATTCTTCATGAATGTGGATGTCTTTGTTATTGCATTCACAAAGAATTTAATAGCTAAAATAACCTATGTTAAACTCCTTTCCTGGTAAGATACAAAAACACTTCTGACCTGATGCTGAAAGCTTCTGTAAAGTAACAGCTCTAAGGTTCTTCCTGAGAAATCTCTGCATTTCCTGAAATAAGCCTCTGTAAGTCAGTGATCAGCTCTTCACTAATTTATTTTAGAAGGAGATGCTATGACATAAGGATCTGTAAATCATTGGTGATTCTTTTAAAATACTGATTTCATTCTTGATTTGGTACTGGGAATGAAACCTCCCACAAGGAGAAATGGCAATGGAGCAGCACTAAGGAAACTTTGAGTTTCCTAGAAAACAAGGCAGACCCTGTAATCCATACTGATTTCACTAAGGTAGGATTTTACCAATTTAGTTGTTAAACTGTTTTAAAATCACACCTTTCTTGCATACAGAAGAAAAAGCCTCACTTGTGATCCAAGTTTAAAAAAACAACAAAACAAACCTAAATACGGCATAAAACAATTACGCAGTATTTTCAGTCCATTTGTGCATCACTGTTAATTAGATAATCCTTTCCTTTACTAGACCGAAGGATACTTACATTGGTTATTTGCCCCTGGCCCATGTATTGGAATTGACAGCAGAAATTTCTTGCATCACTTACGGCTGCAGGATTGGATATTCCTCTCCACTTACACTATCGGATCAGGTGAGGAGGGGAAAAGGCAAAAGCAAAGTTAAGCTTTCACAGTCTACATCCTTCTTGATTAGCTGTTCTCTTCCAGTAAAGAAATGTTGATGTATACGGTATACTTCCGATTTTTTTTTTTTTTTTCAGAAAATGATGCAAATTAACATTCCTGATAGAACTACAGTTGCATGTCACACCATATAAACGTTTATTTAAACTTTTGCTTTTTTGATACTTAAGAAACCTAAAAGCCTAATAAATGTAGCATTATCTATTGGAATATCAGGATATGAACGGCTATTAATATACTAACTGAACATAAGGCTGCTTAAAGTGATTTTCAGTTTTCAGTCTTATCAGTTTTTTACCCCATTATCATCTCTTCTATTTAGCTTTTTGCCTTATTCCATTTACCAATTAAGATAAATAAGAGCAAATTAAGCTAGAAAATAAAGCTTCCGCACATTTTGCTCATATAGAGACTGTTTTAGACAAAAACCAACCAACCAAAAAAATCAACACACAAACCAACAACAATAGCACACCACACCACAAAACACTCCTGGAGTTAAATGGAGGAGAGTGCAAGAACAAGAGGGAGGAAACAGAAGAAAAAGTTATACAGGGTGGACTTGCTTTACCCAGTTGGACTTGTAAAACATTTGATATTTTGGTTGAAATCGCTGTTAATCAGTACTTTTTCCAATCATGATGGAAAACAATATACATTTTAAGCAGGAAATGTTACATGGAGTGAAAGGGGAAGAGATATAAACAAATTACGTTACCGTGTCTCCCTCCGTTTTTGTCTTTCTTTGAAGAGCTGCCTGGTTTTCAGCTTCATAAATTAACATTTTCTCCTTATTACAGTCAAGTAAAATTAAGAAAGGAAGCAAAGGAGACTGTACTGTACTTAAGCCTACACTGATGGCAGCTGTGCCTGTAAGTATGCAGACGCATGTATGTTTAGCAAAAATGGTGCCTTCTGCCTTGTTCATGTTAGCATGCCTGTCTACCAAGGTTTTTTTCCTTTTTTGTGTGTGTAACGCAAGGAAGTAGAATATAGAAATCCCAGTTGGCGTTGCCTGAGTTGGAGAACTGCAGACGAGCACAAGAATATACCTATGTTTAGGCCAAGACCTTTTTTGATCCAAAACTGGAAATGTTTTTTTAGTAGTTTTTCAAGTGATGTTTTACTGGGCTTATTGAAGCAACAACAGGCCACAGAAGGTCTTTGGCATTCCCAGTCTGAAAGTTCCTTTTGCACAAGGAGAGAGCAGCATGGATTTGTCAAAGATTGAGTCTTTAAACAGACCAGCTTTTGGCAGAGATACACAACTTGGCAAGTTAAGCTCTGCTGTTGCAGCTGTCAGGGTGCTTGCTTTTAGCTGCTTTGCCTGCAAGCAAAGTCTCATGCTGTTCTCAGTGTAAGCAGGCCCCTGTTTGGTCTCCTCATATAAGAAAAAAATGATCCAGAGACTGCAACTGTTGTTTCTGCAGCCTTTAGGTGACCAAGCTTCTCTATTCCCAAAGGTCTTGGTGCTATCAAAAAAAAACACAACCAACCAACCAACCAACCAAACAAACAAAAAAAATACACCCCACAAATATTTTCTTCTTTCTGCTGCAAAAAGCTTCCATGTGTGCCCTGAAGACACATTTCCCTCTTTTATGGTTATATCACAGCTGTAGCTCAGAAAGCCAGTAGCATTAGCTTCTGCCGCACTGGCAGGTGGGGTTGGGGGAGGAGGATTTGGTCTTAGTTAGGAACATGGAGTTTTGATTGATCATGGATTTGGTTGTTCTGCAGAGTCTTTTGTGAGTAGCCAAAAGTTTTAGAATCAATTACTAACTTGCTATTTTTAAAATATTAATAATATACATAGGTTACATCTTTTTCTTAGTAATTCACGGAGTGAAAATGAATCACTTAGAGCCTCAACTATTTTGTAAAATAGCCATTTAAATTTATTTCTTAGGGAAAACTGAACTGTTAGACTGCTAGTAAAAAGTGTAAATTTAAAATATAAACATAATCCCTTTTTGGAAGGAATGTAAAAAAGTGTATGGGCCAGAAAAACAAACAAAATAAACATGCAGACAAGTTCGTGTGAATTAACTGCAGACCTGTGAAATGCTAACAGTGATAGTGCTGAACCCTGCCTAAATGTCTTGATTCCAGAGACTTACTATCATAAAGGATCTAGACTCCAACAATCCATAGTAGAGAGGAAACCCCTTCAGAAAGTCCTAGTAGGAACACAACTAACATTGCCTGAGAAATATTTTGATTCCCAGCTGTATTGTCTTGTTTTTATCATCAGAATATGATAACATCACCAGTAATTAGAATGCATAAGGAACAAAAAAGAAAATTATAACAGAATCCAGAGGCACAAATATTCCTAAGTATTGAATTGAGTCAGAATGTTGCAATAGCTGTTAGTTGGTTGTTCTGGCCTTTATGATGCTGCATACCTTGTCACGCCATTGCAGTATTTCCAAAAAGTTGCCATGAATTCTGGTAATGAATTTAAGATACCTATCTGGCTTTTGGAAATTCTCTTGGAAAAGGAAGTGATGAAATGAAATTTCTTACTTCATTCCCTTGTGCTTACCAGTTGCCATGAATAAAGCACAGCTTCAGGACTCCTAGGCATGATTCATCTTCCATGGCATATACAAAGCTTAAGCAGAGAGATTTAGCTAAACTTGAAGTCAAGGTTTTGTAAATCAGTTTGTCATGCTTTGGGTACAGATTAAGGTGTTCTTGGTAAAACTTGCTGTTTCATTGTTTACATTATGACATTACCCAAGATATGTTGCTGGGGTGACAGAGAAGACATCTTTAGAACAAGGGGTGGGAAGTATTTTAAATGAAATCCGAGGTTTAGAAAGCAGTTTGCAGAAAAGGAACTATGAATTACTGCAGTATGTCTGAAGATCCACAGTGGCTACTCACTCACTTGCCCTTAACTTATATGTATACCTCATTCAAGGCAAGTTTGCTAAAATAAGCTATAAACTACAGCGTGAGGGTTCTTCCTCTTAAGTGATACTGTTTTGAGGAGATCTAAGCAAGTGGAGAAAAGTGAGGATAAGTCACTGCTTTTTGTACTGCGTTTTCGACACTTCATCCCACCCATTTCAAACAGCTCCAAGCCAGTGGTCTATAAATTGACTGACTGATCACACATTAGAAGCATTAGAGTTAAGCACTGCTTAAACAATGATGCAGGTATTTTCATTCTTGCTGTACTACCTGTTTAAAATGAAGAGTAATTGCGTTTTTTTTTTAATTATTATTTGTGGCATGAAAATTGCAAATAGTAGTCTATGTGGTAATCTTCCTTGCTCTTTTGAACACTGTAGGAAATAATGGACCGAATTTATAAAAATGTTATGAGCAAAGTTCAAGAGATGAACTACATTCAGAGAACTCTGTTCAAGATAGGCTATGACTACAAATTAGAACAAATCAAAAGGGGATATGATGCACCTCTGTGCAACATGTAAGTATCGATCATGGTCAAACCGTACTTTTTTCATTGTGACTCGTTAACAGTCTAAAAGAATAATCATCTGAACTATCTGATGTAAGAATTCTATTGCAACATGCAAATATGATCTAATAACTAAACTGAAATAATTCAGGTTCTTACAGGAGACAGGGAGGAGACATTTACTGGCAATCACAGAATATCCTGGGTTGGAAGGGACCCACGGGGATCATCAAGTCCAACCCTTGGCTCCACACAGGAATCAGACCCTATCCTAGCCCTCCTTTAGATGCCGTCTAATAGCTTTATTTCCTTCTGATGTTGCATTGCCCAAACGTGCACACGGTGCTGGAGGTGAGGCTGCCCCAGATGATCCCTGCCCTCGCCCAGCTAGCCAGGCCGTGCTTGAGGCACTCCAGGTAGGGGTGGCCCCCATGGCTGCCAGGGCACGCTGAGGCCTCGCATTCAGAATGCCCAGGGTCCTTTCTGCAGGGCTGCTCTCCAGCCTCAGAAGGACTAATGTTCAGAACAGGTGACTAGGTAAATCCATTCATTGGATTTCCTTTTTTTTAATTGATAGAATCTAATGTCTATTTGGGTAGCGTATAGGAATTCTGCCATCTTCAAGTGTTACACAGGAGGTAAGGTTTTTGATTACCCCTGCTGTCCACTAATGTCCATGAATGATTAAGTTATTTTTAAGGTGTTTCAGGTAGGAAGAAATATTGTCTCTTATTTCTTTTATAAAAGTGATGTGAATGAATGATCCTTAAATACTTTTTCCTTCCCTTCAAGGCTGTTGTTTAAGAAAGTCAAGGCACTACTAGGAGGGAATGTCCGCATGATGCTTTCTGGGGGAGCACCACTTTCGCCTCAAACACAAAGATTCATGAACATCTGTTTTTGCTGTCCTGTTGGTCAAGGCTATGGATTAACAGAAACATGTGGAGCAGGAACAATTACAGAAGGTAGTTAAACAATTCTGGGAATACATTATATATGTATTTATTTATTTATTTTTTAAGGTAAAGTCAGAATAGCGGTAGCTCTTATCTCAAGTTACTTTATTGCAGTTAAGCTGTCTTCCTATCTATGGTTTGAGTTTATATTTCAACATGAAAAAATCTTTGTGTTCTTCCTTGTTTTTTCCCTAAGTTGCTGATTATAGCACTGGCAGAGTTGGAGCTCCTCTTATTTGCTGTGAAATAAGACTGAGAGACTGGCAAGAAGGTGAGCATTAAGTGTTTTGACTTCAGAGCAACTAATTTAATTGCTGCTTAGCTATTTTCCTTGCCTATCTGCTTGGCTAGGTATCGCATATGAAGTAACTGCTCTTAACCTTTGATAGTAGCTGTTATTCTGTGTGCATGCTTTAACCTGAAGTTTCAAAACATTTTGTTGGCAGTAGAATACATGACCTGAAAATAATAGTGTGCGGATTTCTGTTTTCTTTCCAGGGGGCTATACTAATAGAGACAAGCCCAACCCTAGAGGAGAAATAATAATTGGTGGACCTAATGTCTCAATGGGCTATTTTAAAAATGAAGAGAAAACAACAGAAGATTTCTCCATTGATGAGAACGGTCAGAGGTGGTTTTGTACTGGAGATATAGGAGAATTTCATCCAGATGGGTGTCTGCAGATCATAGGTTGGCCTCACTTTTTGCTCTCTTAATCTACTGCAAGGTCTTGACTGAACAGAATTGTAAGCATGTTATTAATCCTGTTGGCTTTGACAGTCCTTATCTTACTCAAGGTTACCTGCTTGCAAAATCACACTATAAAACACATTCCCAAAAGTCTCCACAATTATAAGAACATTTTGGAAGTGGTGTTGTTTCATATAATGCTAGTACTATTTAAATTCAGAACACAAGCTTTGATGAGTAAATGTAAGATTAATATTTTGGTATTCATTGCAAAGCTTTGAAATCACAATCTCCATAACTTCCATACATGTTTTGCGACAGGTGTAGTGCTACCTAAACTTCTTTACAGAAGCCTTTATAAAGTTTCCAGAATACGTTTATGGCATTAGCCTTTTTATAATTTGAGTAAAATGCTTTAACTCCTTTTAATACACCTTTACATGGCATGGCACAGAATACATATGTAGTGGCTTTGAAAATGAGTGTGGAAGTGCAGAAGTTTAAATGGAGTACGTTTTTTTTCTCCTTCTTTCCCTTCAACTCCTAGATCGTAAAAAAGACTTGGTAAAGCTACAAGCAGGAGAATATGTGTCTCTGGGCAAAGTAGAGGCAGCTCTGAAGAACTGTTCGTTGATTGACAATATCTGTGCTTATGCCAAAAGGTAAGACTAGTTTTACTGTTTAAAGGTAATTTAGGGTAAACATGAAATGCAAGCTCTGACCCTTTGATATACTTTTCTATTGATATACTACAGTTTTCCATGTTTTCCACTGAAAAGTGGAAAACATGGAAACAAGTGTGAGCTATAAAGAGCATCTCTGAAGTAGCACAGGCTCCCAGATTCCCCCGAACTGGGCTTTTCTGTTGGCATTTCTCCTCTTGTAATTCATTTCAGCTTCATCCCTTCTCCTCCCCAAACAGGTATAGTTTAGCATGTACTTTGGCCTTCTGTCAGAATAACAGAGAAAAGTTAATTGGATATTTTGCACCTGATCTAAAGCTCTCTGAGTTTTGGAAATAGCCTGGGTGCCTCCTTCCACCTGCTTATACATACTACATGAAGGGAAACTGCAGAGAACTACTTAAGCACCAGATGCAGTTGGGAAGCTAAATTATGCTATAATTTTGCACATTAAGTATGATACTGATCAAACTTAACCACTTAACTTAGAACCTGACCTTTGATGGTCAGAAGTTGTGAAAACCTAACATACAAGAAAAACTCTGTATGGGGGAATAAGTGCATTTCAAAAAGCACTGTGGATCTGTGTATATAACATCAAGTAAGCGTTTTACTCCTTGAAATGGAAGCTTTCAACTGTTTTAATCTTTTTTTCCTTCCTTCTCTTGCCATACTGTGGTAGTGACCAGTCTTACGTGATCAGTTTTGTGGTTCCTAATCAGAAGAAGCTGACTGCGTTAGCTGAGCAGAAAGGTATAAGTGGAACCTGGGTGGATATTTGTAACAATCCTGCAATGGAAGCTGAAATACTGCGAGAAATTAAAGAAGTGGCAGACAAGAGTAAGTAAAGTGGCATAGTGTGTTAGCCATCTCATGGTGCTTGTCCAGCAGAAGTTTTCAGCTATCCTTACTAACTTCTCTTCCTTCTGCCTGTTGATTCTGCCTTTACCAAAACTTAGAGAGTTTTATCACAGACAAACACCACATCAAATTCATCCCTGTTATGCCAGGAATTCACTACTTTTTTTTTTTCCCCTCAAGAAAATAGAGACTTTTAAAAACTAATTTCTAAATTAACCTGTCTATAGACAGGTTGCTTATTTAATGCAGTTAAAGTAAGAACCTAAGGGGCTGTCAGTTTGGAGGGAACGTTACAAGACACTTGCTGGTAAGAAAATTAGCTAAACAAGATCTCTAAGCTTTTTTCTGTGCAACTGTGTGTCCTACAGCTTTGAACCACCATGACCCTTATGTTTGTATTGGCTTAAAGCCTACTATTCCTTGCTACAGTGCAAGTGAATGATCAAAAGCCTCATCAATTTGTAGATCTATGACTTGAGCTTAAACATGCTAATGTTATTCCATCATGAACTAGGTAATTATTCTTCATATAGATTTGTTATTCAAAGTCTCTGCTTATACATTTTTTACTTTCTAGGCAGTCATCTACTATTTAGATGCAGCTGTATTTTTTTCCAAAAGTACTTCAGAGACAATCCTGATTTTTAGCAGAACATAATGCACCTTCATCATGAGCAGGCATGTAACTAAGTAGGATGAAACAGTACCTTCCGATACCTGTTTGAAGTTCAGAAGACAGAGCTCCAGAGAACAGACATCCCAACTGCCCTGTATTTGCTGCCACCTAGAGGCTGTGCTGCCACAAGTTGTCCTAGAAATTCTGCTACAAGACTGAGTGGGTCCTCTTGCAGGCCTACACGCAGAACCTGGTGGCAAAGCCCATCAAGCAGTGCACATGCAGCAGCTCCCTACCCTGTTCCTGATGCAGGGCAGGCACTGTAGCAGCTCCCCACCTCCTCCCTTACTCACCCCTCTTCAACCTGGGCAAGAGATAGGAGCAGCTTGTGGTTGTAATGATGCTGTGTGCGTGCACCAAGCGTCTGGTTCCAGCTTGAAGGGAGAGTAAGTGACTACTGTGACAAAAATACAGAGAAGCCCCTTCATTTTGAACCCTAAACAATCTTTTAGGAAATAAAAGTATGGGGAAGAATTGCTCAAGCACAGAAGGTATAGAAGTAAATACGCAGTACATCTAACCAACCTGAGTTAATACAGTTATTACTGTGTTCCTATGATCGTGATCTAACTCAGCATATTCTCTTGTGACAGTAGTCAGATCTTCAGGCTACAAACTCCTTTGTTGCAAGCTTTAGATTTTTACACTCTCAGATCCAATACAAGCTAAATACAGTAAGTTATTAGGATATTTGTACAGTAATCAGCACTGAGCTTTGGTACACAATTAAGTTTGCTTGTGTACCTTCTTTAAGGTTACTCCATCAATAGGACACCATATTACACAAGTTTTAGAGTGCTTGCCTAAGTTTTTAGGTAGAGTGAATGTTCCATTTGACAACATTACGCTTTTGTTTCTTCTTGTCCCTGCAGTGAAATTAGAAAGGTTTGAAATACCCATCAAAGTACGATTAAGCCCTGAACCATGGACCCCAGAGACTGGGTTAGTAACAGATGCTTTCAAGTTGAAACGGAAAGAACTGAAGAACCATTACCTCAATGACATTGAAAGAATGTATGGAGGCAAATAAACAAGTTCTGTTGACTAGACGGTTGTGCAGAAGGTTCCTTCTCATGCCTTGATTTTGGATGTCTTTGTATAGAGTAGGTATCACATGGATCCAGAAAATACACCAAATGGATGAATGTTTCTTATAATCTCTAATGAGAGCAAAGATCTTAGACTCCAAATTCATAATTACTAGCAGAAAACCTTAATGTGCTTCAGTTTCATGTCATCATTTCCAGTTTTGAGACAGACATAATTATGTGAAGCAGTATGGACAGATAATGTTATTCTTATTGTTTCTCTAGCATATTCAGACTGCTTGCAATTTCTCCCTAATTGACTGTGAAGTCTGATGTACATTTCAAAGAGAAACATTAATACAATTTTGATGATTCTATCATAGTAAGATACTTAGTGGGGACAAAATGTGTATTTAAAGCTTAACTGTCTCCATTTAAAATAAAAATAAGAAAACAACATGGGTCAAGAACTTGCTAGAGACCACTAGTAATGTACTGCTTGAGAATGGATGGATTCTTCTGCACCTCAGTTATCTTCAGTATTTACAGTGCCTAAAAGAAAATACGAAGTATACTTATTGAAATAAAGGTGAACTGAAAAGCCTTCTAAAAACAAGTTATTTGAAAGTTTTGCTCAAGACCATTGAATCAACTATTTCAAATTTCAGCTCACCAAATACATCTTTTACTTGCCACCACGTTTTAATTCAAGCAGAGCTTTCACATTAGGACATACAGCATTTAAAAACAAAAAACAAAGACTTGCCTTACTGCAGGAGGTTCTGATGAGAAAACATCAGCCGAATGCAGAATGCAAAACTTGCATCCTGACTGGCAAATGATGAAATTGATGGGCAGTTGTCTCTAAGATTTGAAACTCAGTTGATTTTTTTTTTGAGGGGGCCTGATCCTCTGGACCTTCACACAGATGTGAGTAATGGTACAAGTTATCTCTGTGTAATTTACAGGATCAGAATATAAATATCTATGTTACAGAAAGGTATTTCTGTTCACCTTTTACAATATGGTAACCAAAACAAGACAACCAGGAAACAACAGTAGTTTCTCCACGTAGTTTTATTTTACTTATGGGAAAGTACGCAGTGGCTGGGGAAATCTTTGTTTTAAGGGACTTGTTAACAGGGACAAATCACTCTACATAGAGATTCCTTATAAAAATGTTCTTTTATTAACTGGAAATTGTAGATGTGCTGAAGTGAGATGTTATAACTTAATAATAGTTTATCATTTTGTGTGCAGCATCCTGTACTGTGTCTCTTTTGACTTGTTAGTACCTGAGCTCCTGCATCCCTGCTAGCTCTTTACACTTGAACCGTAAATGCTGTAAAAAGTGGAGGCTCTTGATACTGTTCTACTTTGCACTTTTCTTAATCATTTTATATATGTTGCATACATTTTGTACAGGTGTGGCTCAACTGCTATATATGACAAATTAATTTTAAAGTATTTATAGATTTCTTCTATTCATAATGTGTTGTGTATATGATGGTTAAAAAGGAAAATTATTTGTTATTGTCACTGTACAGAAAGTAAAAGATTTTGTACGATGCTGCCCTTTAACGTACTAGCTTGCAATTTCAGGGCAAGTTTTTATTTTCTCGCATGTATGTGTATTTTTTTTTCCTCCAGCTCAAACAGCTTTTGGCTAAAATACATCATGGCTATATACTGGTCAACCAAACTGCCCCTTTTCCTTGGGACCAACTTGAAAGTTCCCCATGCTTAGCTTCTCTGGCCAGTCCAGAACACTGCCAGTCCATCTTCCAAGAACCCTGAGGGGGAAAGGGAAACAGCAGATCTAGTACACAGCCCTTCCTGCACCTAGTTGTGCATGGAATTAGAACAGTCACCAAAAGGAACCAAAAACCAGCTTTTCTAATATTCCTAATTACATTAAGAATATTAGAATACAGAGCATATATATAAAGACACATACATCGGTTTATGACAACACAATTACTTTCTGTATCATTAGCACCTTTTCAAGTGACTCAGTCCTGGACCTATGTCACCAACTTTTCCATGGTTAAAATCAGTCGCTGTTAAATAATGGTTAGACAGCCTGTTAGCATCACAGAAGTGTTTAAATGTGTAAGGAAGTTACTTGCACTTGGACCTGTCAGCAAGTTGTATGATTTTCTTTTAAACCATGAATGTATTTATATGAAATGTATTTTATCTAGACTCTGGGTACCTTCTGTGTCTTGGCTGACTGAGAATTGCTATTTTCAGTATATATATATATACACACACATTTCAAAAATGGAATACAGTTGAAATGGTTAAAGAAGTTGTGTTCTGGAAGGTCTTTATGTATTGCATGTTATTTCCAGTTACTGTTCAGCACCTCCCATTCTCTCTGCAGCTGAGCAAACCTTCACGAAATCAACGTACTACAAAGGCTGAAAACAAGTGTAGGGCAGGCTTAGTTTATCTTTTATGAAACTGAATGCAGATATGCTGCAAAAGTATTCAATACACATCAGCTTTTCAAGCATTTTTGGAGAAGGGAAAAAAAATGGAGGGGTAACAACGGGCTTACTTCAAATGTAATGTAGAGTTTACTTGCAAATTATTACATTTGCACTTTGGTAAGAATGTCATCCTTATTTTTAATTAATTGTAAATCCTTTTGTGATAGAACTTGTAGAGACATAAGGAACAGTATGTGTGAGAATGTCGCTCTCATTAGAAGGAATTAGGATGCAGATGACGTGACAGGATATGGCTTCAAAACCACTACCTGACATACCCAGTGCTTAACTGAAAGGACAGGAGATGTGGGACTGAAGACTGAGAAAGCAGTCCATTTGTTAAACCTGAAGGTTCCAGAGAAATGAAAACAACTGCAAGTTTCCAAACAACTCTGAGTCTCCAAAAAACAGACTCAGAGTTTGAAGTCATCTTCAAACAAGATTGAGAAACGAGTTCAAAAAGAAAGGAAGGGCCCAGTTCAGGCACAGATGGTATTTAGTCTCTCTACTTTCAAAAACATAGGGTATCTACAGACAGACAGAGTATAGCAACAGTCACAGGGGGGCTTGAAAGCTTCATCTACAAAGAAAGGCTGAAGAAGTTGAGTTTAGCTGGCCTGAACAGGAGTGGCCCATAACAAGTTCCGATTAACCTTCAGCTGCATATGGCTTTGTTGTCCTAACAAAGGCACAAAAGAGCTGTCTCCAGTGGAAAAGGTTTACAAAAAAAGTCTATACACTAAGGGACATGTTGAGAAAAACACCACAACTTTTAAACAAATCCTTTATTCAAGGAGGAACTTGAGGTTGCTCAAGGTCACCGTCACTGAAAGTCCCTAGAGCATCAGAATGAACGAAGGCTACACGAGCACCTCTCAAGGACAGCTTTGACACTGATCCCTGGGTAGGGGCTGGGGGAAGTGATTCACTTCCTCTAGATAACGCAACACTAACATTGCACGTAACAGGAGGCTGGCCTAAATGCTTGCAAGGGAGAAAAGTATAAACAGAGAAAGGAACAAGTTAGTCCCACAAGAGTAGGTTACGTGGGGTTTCGCAAACCCTGTGTAATTGGGTGCCCAGTACAACACCAGAAGGCTTTGAGAGTAACAAGGAGCAGAGAACCCCCCGGTAAGCCAGCACGAGGAACTGCAGCTCCTGTCTAGCGCTTCAGGGCTGCATACAGAGTAGACAAGTTGAGAAAGGGGGTCATTAGTCAGTCCCCAGTCAGAACAAAACCAAAACAGCCACCCTCCCACCTCCCAGACTGTTAGCTTTGAGTAACTACAGTGCAAAAGGTAAATTCTGGTTATTGCAAAATTCCCTGAGCCTGCTACTGGCTAAGCACCATTTACATATGAGTAAATCAGTTTCCCTTTTGGAGGGTAACATTTAAGCATCAGAAGGTCAAAACAAAAAATGGTGCTTCTTTTGCATGAAGTACCACAAAGATGATTTACAAAATGCAATCAACAAAACTTGCTGTTGCTGCTTGCAGGAATGCTGAAGAGCGGACTCACCAGGTGTTTGACAGTAGTGTGAAGTTACCAGGAACAAACAAATCTCATTTCCAGTTAATTCACTGCTGCTGCAAAGTGGGACATTGATAGGCTTGTTTTCAACGCGATAGGATTACATGAGCCATAGAGGAGCAGCACTGACCATACTAAAAACCACACTTGTTGTTGGGCCGTCATTGTCACCTCATTTGACTTGGGTGAGTTCTGACAGAGGCGGGGTGCTGGATTTCTCTGCACCATTGCTTTGCTACTGGGAGCTGTACACCTAGAATCATGCTACTCCTTTACTGGGGAAGAGATATCTGGAAGAAAATCAGACCTGTTTTGTTGGATATTGACCAAAAAGTGTTTCAACAAAGCACGCAGCTGATTACCATGGGTAATTTGTCCAAAACTGTGTTTAGTTTGAAGTGTGCAGTCTTGACATTAGGCCAGTGCTAACTAAATTAAACAAAGACAGCTCCGGGGCACACTGGTCCTCAGCCCACACCTATGCATTTAAAGAAGGGGAAAAAAAAAACAAAAACAAGAAACCACCCCAACAACAAAACAACACAAAACAAAAACTAGATTTTTTTTCCACCTGTTCTCCCATTTTGAAACACCACCACCACCAGGTTTCTGTTGAGCTTATTTAAGAATAAAACAAGCCCAGCTACGTTTTGGGTGAGTCCCCATACTGTTCCAGCACTTCACAACAGAGTCCCAGCCCCAGGAGGTGTTGCTGAGGTTTTTGTTTGTTTTAAACAACGTGGTATTTAACCTAAACCTTTCCTGTTGGATATGGATCAGTTTATTACTTACGGTGCTCCCCCAGGGAGTGAACACAAAGAATAGGATCACTGTTCTCTCCAGCTGCCTGCCCTACTTTACTTTTTGTCTTTCAAGTCTAAGCAAACCCAACCTCTCCTGATGAGCCTGCTTTTACAAACTTTAACCAGGGTCATGAAAACAGGGCCACTCTGTCCCTGTTTGAAATACAATACCCACCCCAGCTGCCCTAGGCAGCTTAGGGGAATTACCCCCCAAAGCCCATCTGTAAGGTTGCTGCATTCCAAACACATTTCCCTCACATGCAGCAGCTGAGACCTGCCTTGTGCTTGGCTTCTGACTCCCCTTAACACGCTGCTTTTTTGTGGTAACGCTGCACAGCCGCCACTAACGTGGCTGCACATCTGCTTTTCCGAAGCATCACCCACAGGAAGGAGATAAAGTCCCAGAAATTAAAACCATTTTGCATTCCGATTTCATTCTTCAGAAGCCTGTAGCCCTTTTTCTCACACTGGTGTAATCTAAAGCACAGTACAAGCATTCTTCCTGGGCCAGGCTCTTTTCCTGGGACAGGGAACTATCTGGTACCATCAGGGAGGTTACATGTGGCAAGCTACAATTTGCCCCTCCCTATAATATGTTTCTGTCAGCATGAAAGATTTTCTTGCCATTTTTCCCCCACTTCCTTCCAGTGGGACATCGGCATCTCGGCCACTGACAACAGTCTCACCACAATGTGATCATTGCTCATCTCACTGGTTTGGATTAAAAGACAACCCTACCCTAACACGGATTTGGCAACTTCAGTATTAGGGGCATACCACATGACTTGTGTGAGGGCAGGCTTAGTCCTAAGAACTTCTGGACCAGATTTCCATCCTGCTGCTACTGTGGAGAATTACACCACCGCAGAGGACAGCAAAGGATGGAAGGTGCACCTACGGCAAGGCTCGCAGCTGGGCCAGGAGAGCTGGTCAGCGGGCTTGGCAAGTGTGACAGAAGTGTTACACCGGCAGCTGGCAGCAAGCAGAGGGAAAACAGCACCCCAGTGCTGGGGGAGCAGCAGCAGTGCCATCTCCAGCCACCCACCTCACCATCTGCTTCACATCCACACCCCCTCCCAAAACCAGCACCAGCAGTCACAGCTCCACATCCAGATCCACGTGGGAAGCTGAGCTGGCTTTTAGAGTCCTTTTTTTGCCTTGTTAAAAACCTGCATCTCTGCTTTGAACGCTTACAGTAACACAATAACAATATTGTTCTGAAGGGCAGAAATGTGCAGGTGGTGACAGGGACTTCTTACGGAGCTCTGCAAACAAACGCTACGCAACCCGAGCTTCACTTCTAACAAGTCAGTCTGACTCAGTTTTAACCTACATTCAGCCCACTAACAGCTACTGAAAAGTAGCGGCCTTACTTTGAAAGGTGCCAAGAAAATTGTTCAAGGCAACAAAAAACAATCTTTACTTCTGTTGTTTAGCCACCAATACACTTCCAGAAGGCCTTCCTTAGACAATGAAATAGCAAGATGCCTACAAAGTACCTGAACCAAAAGCTTTGTTCATAAGAGACGTGACACACCACAATTACCCTTAAACCAGAGGATTTCTCAGTTATATTTTGCTAATGCAGAAACAAGAAACAATGAACCTTAACCCTTAGGAAAAAAAAAAAAAAAGGATGGAGAATACATCATGGTAGAAACATCCCCATGTTACTAGTACTTATTCCTGGAGCAAGTTAAAAAGAGAGGCTTTAAGGAAAACCAGCTCCTCTCTGGCTTTATGTCAGTGGGTCTGCATTTTCCCAAGTAGTTACAAAAAATCATGAAAGATCTTGCCACTGTACTTCAGGGAACCGAAGAGCAGGGGGTCTCAGCTCGCACTGCTCTGAGCAGAACAGATTTTTCTTAGTTTCGTCACCATTCCCTGCTAAGGGGAGAGGGAGCCCAGCTGGTGCTCAGCAGTGCCCAGTGCTCTCACCTGCACAGGACCTGCTCCCGGGGGCACAGGCATGAGGATTGCTCGGCTGCTTTTTTTTTCTTTCCCAGGCTGCACCTTTCAAACAGAATTAGATGATTTTATCCTTTCTGGCACACAAACACGCGTCCCAATGAAGTTAGGCACCGTAAGGAAGCAGCCCTAAAGGCTCTCTCCCCGCTCCCGATTGGAGCGAAGCTTGGAGCCATCCCAAAGGGCTGGCACGGCCCCGAGCCTCCCGGCACAGAGGCTGCGGCCAGCAGCTGCCGACCGGAGGGGCTCAGCCGCGGGGCCCCGTTCCCATCCCGGCCATGAACTGCAGCGAGGCGCGGCGGCTGCAGGCGCTGCTGGGGTCGCTGCTGCGGGAGCTGCGCCGCGGCACCAACGGGAGCGCGGCGGCCGGCCAGGGCCCGGGGGGAGATGCCTCGCTGTACATCCTGCTCATCATGGTCTTCTACGGCTGCCTGGCCGGGGCGCTCATCCTGGCCTACACCCGCTCGCGGAAGCTGGAGTCCAAGCACGACCCCTACCACCTCTACATCGAGCGCGACTGGGGCCGCGGTGGCCCCGGGCAGCCGGCCGAGGAGGGCGGCCCCGCCGAGGAGCAGCGGCTGATGTGAGCGCCCAGAGCCTCCGGGAGGAAGAGGAGGAAGAGCCCAGCCTCGGGACCGCTTCTGCCACTGTGCCGACCCGGGGCCCCTTCCCTCGCGTGGGGCTCCCCCAGCTCTTTGGGGTGGCCACCGCGCTCCTACACCGACCGCCTGCGGCACTGCGTGCCCGGAGCCCTCCCGTTTGCCGTCTGCAGAGCTTCGAGGTTTCAAGGTCTTCCTTCTCTTCCACCGCTTGTGCTCCCCCCCGAAGGCAGCGCTTCGGCAGTGAAAGGCAGCTCTGCGATCACAGCGTCATCCCCTCCATCACGCCCCAGCCCGGGTCGTTACAGCAGGTACAAGGCTTTGCAAGGGTCAAGTCGCGTTCTGCTAAAGCAAGACGGGTTTGGGCTCGATGTGGACGCGTTTATTAAAACAAAACCAGCTCAGAGGTGAAGCTGTGCCCACGAGGAAAGCATCAGTACCTCCTGTAGGCGCTGTGCCTTTGCTGACACGCAGTTAAGTGCTAAAGCCACCGGTAACTTCTCTCCACCGACGCAGAAATGTAATTCCAAATATATCTTTGTACAAGTTAAAACTTAGGATTAGAACAAACAGCATTTGCACTTTACAAAGAAGTGAGGCAGATAACGGTTATTTTCAATATTTTGCGGATGTTCTAGCTATGTTAATAGCCTATCATTTCTTGTAGTTGTTGTTTCTCCCCCCTCCCCTCCAATAAAGCTTAATGAACAATCCCAAGGAACATGTACCTCCACCCAGCCCCGTTACTTCAGCGTTACGATTTTATCCAAGGTGATATGTCATTAGATATCAAAGTGTACCTTGTGAATCCTAAACACCTTAATAATTAAAAAGCATGAGGCGGGGGGAAAATTCAAGCTCCATGAAAAACTTCAATGTGAGTACAGGCAATAGTGCTACATGCCAGCACTGTAACAGCAGATGGCACGTGAAAACTTCAGCTTGGCAAAGAAAATATAATAATTAGCATTGTGTGAAAAAAGAATTTAAGAAAAAACAAATTGCCAATATTCTTAAAATCTCCAACTAAATTGTTAGACAACAGTAACAGTTCTAGTTGGCCACCTCCATCTACAAGGATTAAGAGCGTGCCTCTGGCAAATGAAACTGCCAGTTTTGATGTGGGCTTTGTGAAGAGCACTAAGCACAAAGGGCACGTGTCTGAACTTACAGAAGCTGCCTACAGAACTTCTACACGGGGCTAACTACAACATGGTGCCAGTCATGATAGAAGACTTTCTGTGAGGAATTCCTTCAATACAATAAAAATTTAAGCTGACTACAGCCACAGTTTCCCCCTATGAGGAGGATGGGCTAATTATACATATCCTTTTATATAACTCTATCCCAGTGATTAGTTCTCTTTTTCTGCCCAAACACTGTCCACCAGCAGGACTCTGGCCTCTAAGAGGCATTACAAACTATTTGGAATCTACAGCACTAACTGCTGCTGCTGAATTCAGCTAGGTAAGGCAAGAACAGGGCAAGGACTGTTAGAGTTCCCCGAGTATGAGAGGTCTGTACACATTAAACTTCAGTGCACTGGACACTAAAATGTGTGCTTGAGACATTTCACGTAGTATCAGCCAGTTAGTATCATCAGTGGAAGCACTGCTCCATCCTACAGGCAGCTCAGAAAGAGTTGTCCTCCCAACCCCTCCCAGTCAGCATCCAACACACACCACAAAGTACGTTCTCCATAACCCACCTGCTTCTCTCCTCCCCAGATACGAAGTGTGTGCAATATGCTGTATTTAGAGCCTACCTAAAAAAAAAAGGGCTGCCCTGGAAAAAGGTTTCATTACACATTTCACAAATAGGAAAGGCACAAAACCTCCTGCCAAGTAACTAACAAAACATCTAATTATCTGCTGTTCTATCTGTACCTTTCAATACTTGCAAGAACCATAAGGTCTCGGTGAACTGTAGCAATCTGTAATTTACATCAGCCCATCTATTCTGCCTAACAGTTACAGTTCAACCAGATGTTTAAGGTAACACCATCATGCATCAACTGCAGCTTATGCTGGAACAAGATACATACCCCATAGATATGCTTAAATACATCTACAAACACTTAAACATACAAATGCATTTGCCTGTATACATGTGTTTATTCAGTTCACACATTTTGATATTCATGGTGACTCTGGCAGGTATTTTTTCAGAAGCCTACTGGCTTTGAGAAAGCGTGGAGAACAAATGTAAGCGACGGTGTTCCCAGATGTAGGGCAGAATGATTTCACCTGTTCTGCCTGCTTGCCTGTGTTAGGCCAGAAACCTCAGAATGATCTACATTATGTTCTAAAGATAGTGCCAATTTATTTTTTACTTCCTTTTACACCTCATTGTACTTTGTGGGTATGATAAGCCTGCGACAAAATGAATATTGTGTTTATTTCCTATACCCGTCTCACATCTGACCAATCGCCTGGGAATAATAACCAAATGTGTCACCAGTGTGCTGCTATACAAATTGTAATTCCATTTGTGTTACCATCAAGATGATGTGGAACCTGTGACTCAAAAGACAAAATATTTTCAGTGGTTTTCAAAAATATTTTCAGTGTATTTCAAAATATCTTTTCTTACAGTTTATCTTTTGCCCACAAATGTACAGAACCATTTTTTGTTACAGTCCACATACTGTCTTAAATCCTATCACAAATGAAAGAGGAAAGCACGCAGTGGGATTGTTATAGAGGAGCGTTAGGAGTCTTATTGGACTCTTATGGGAAAACAAAACCATAGACTTGAATGAAAACCTCAGTTCCTTGACGTCTCCCCAGTGAAAGCAGTCTTCACGGAGTTCAGCTGGGAACAGACACCCTATCAAACCAGGTTAGACTGCCTTGGCAAGCAGCACTGCTTCAGGACTGGAAGAAGCAGAACAAAAACTAGCCTGTCAGAGTAGTGAGATTTCAGCCATTAGAAATTCTGGCTTCCTAAATCAATTCAGTGACACTGAAGAACTCACAATGCGCTTATAGATCATTCCATCCAGATGAGTCTAAAGATGTATAAAGGGTGCATTGAGTTCCTCAGTAAAGCATACTTTAAACACTCAGAACCCAGGAACACACTCCAGTTTGACAGAAGGGTAAATAACAGAGCAGGTAACACAAGTTCATATGAAGAGTTCACTCCCACTCTGTTGGTACAAACGGACACACCACAATATTTGGACACCCAAGAGAAATTCACACTGTGGCATACATAGACCTTGATGAGTATTAATCCCACCACCAACATTCACATATTTTTGGTTTAATAAAATTAATACATTGTACACTTGGAAGAACAGGGAAGCTCCAAACCCACTGGGAACGAGCTGAATTAGCTTTTAAGAATATAAAAAATAGCCACCAAAATGTAACACACTTTTTAAATCGGTACCATATTGCTAAGGTACCTGTATTACTGATGTAAAGTGAAATGCCAATTTAGTCTCCACAACCCATTCAATCACTGGACACAAAAGATAAGGAAATGGATTAATTGATCTTATTAAACCCAGTCTTCTAAATAAATAGCACAGCTATCAATACCTTTTTCAGTTATGGTCAGAAAAGAAAAGCCTGTTTAGAAAGACTTAACTATTCTTTTCTTCAGCCCCGGGGAGATATTGCAAGAGTAATTTCTAGATTCACTTTTATCATACAAGCAAAAATATCTTGTGTTTTAGCTCTGACTGTGATTTGTGTTTCCCAGCACTCCTAAGCCTTTATACTTTATCAGCTGTCAGAGCCTTTGTCAGAGTAATTACAAAAAAGCGACTGCTTTTGAAGCCTCACTAAAATCTACACCTTAAAACACAGCAAGAACATTACAATATAGTTGGCATTACTTGCTTCTAGACCATGGTTCTAGGTCAATGCCCATTTCCAGATAGACATGGCCCTCACATTACCATTCTCTTTCCATTACTAGCAACTGTTGGATAGCAGTCTAAATGTCAGTACAGTTTATAGGACAGAAATATCAAATTGAGACTGTTACTTTAGCCAGTTCAACACCTTTTACTGCTTCACAGTGCCCTTCGTGAGGCATTTGCTGTAGAATTACCCGTTATTCCAAATATTTTTTTTACTGCAGCACTGACAAAGAGCTGACAGCCTGTTCTGCAGTGTCCCAGCACCACGCTGCAACAATCAGAACTGATATCTACAACACAAGCAGTAACGATAAGAAGCCACAAATTATTTCCTGAAGTTTTAATATCATAAGAACTATGAAAATGTTTTTTAAAAAAGCAAGACTTTTTTTTTAAAGAATCTTACAAGAGGTCTTGAAAAACTTCAAAAACTTACAAAATATAATGAAGTGCTAATAAAGCAGCATTTCTTTTATAATGTGCTTTTTCCCAGTCAGGATAACAAAGTGTAGGCATATCAAAGTGTCATTTGTATCAGGAGAATAAATCACTTTTCTCCATTCCATGCAACAGCAGGTGTTTTAAGTCAGTTTAACCGTAGTACGTTAAAAGAACAAAGCAACCTAAGAACAGTGACTTCCAAAGACAATACAGGGAAAATACACAAACCAGAAGATCTATCAAGTCTTCAGCAGCCACAATTCAGTATGTGGAAGTGCTAAGCTCCTCATCTGGCTTTGTTTCACTGTCTGGTTGTACATTAGCAACTCAGGAATCAGACAAAGATGGTATTTCCTGGTTACAGCTTACAGCATAAATAAGTTCACATATAACAGAAGCCTAGTGTAAATTTAAGGTATTACAGCACAGTCAACAAGAGGAAACACTAAACCAGCATGGACTGATTTGGTACTGAACGGAACAAAACCCTTTTGTATGTTATCTCCAGCTAATTTCACCACAGAAGTGGTAACAAGCAGTACAGAGCTGCACCGTCCCTAACTTACCCAGCTAGTCTGAAAGAGATTTTCTGCTCGTGCCATTAGTTTCTCAGTGTTAAAGTTACTGACTTCATCTGATATCGACGTTATCTCTTAATATGTTCCAAAAAAACGTCTTGTGAAGCAGCTTTCTCAGCAATAAAAAGCAACACTTAATCATGGCAGTGCTGAAGCACTCTAAGTGCTCCTCATTCAAAGATAATAAACAGCCAGCACATGAACAGTACCTTTCCCTAGACTCAAACAATTAATTTATCTTCAAAAATCTCCATATGCACACCAAGTCCAATTCCAGCTACACATTTTACTCAGGTAGTTGTGTTGTTTTTTTGTTTTGCTTTTTAAAGTATTAATTGCAGAAGTCAAATTTTAAAATAGCATATATTTAAATAGCATGGAAATAATTGCTAAGAACAACATTTGGTTGAAATATTGTCTCAGATATTAAAAAAATCTCCCACTCTGCACACAGACACAAAAAAAGGTTCAGAACTGCTATACAAATAAAATTTGGACCAAAATATCCAGTAGGTATTTACTCCCAGGAAAAGCTTATCAGGTACAAGTGTAAGTGTAGTTTCTGGTGACTGTTTTCAAAGCTCAAGCAAATGCTACAGGTGCAGCCATCACTACATTCCAAGAGTCGAAACCTGTTTTGTGTAGGTAAGCAGATCTGTAACACTACTTATGTAAACAACAGCAAATTAAAGAAAAGCACACCACACACCAGTGTCACAGTTCAACAATGCTATATAAGAAACAGGCAGATTTGGGGTTTTCCTTTCAAACTCGTAGAAGAAATACAAATATATGAACCTCACATATTCTGTTAAGAACAAACAGTAATTAAATAGAGCAATCCTTTCTTCACTACATACAGAAATAGCAATGTATTTACAGTATTTACAATTTTCAAAGATTTTGGACTTCTTACATTGTTTTGCAGGAATTAATATTCTTCAGGTTGAAAAAAAAAATAGTTACAGTAGCTTGAGGAACCAGTCAAAATATAAACAGCTTCTGAAGTCAGGTTACTAATTCCAACTTACTGATGTAAAGACTAGAGTGCCTTAAAATGAAACAAAACCACTCATTTCCCCTAAATATCCCATTATTTATGGGACAATATCACAAAGTACAAATGTTTTAGACAAATTGATATTGCTCATTTTCACAGTTTTCTGATTTAAGTAATGAAACCAAGTGAGCTGCAGTCTTAACTGCTTTGTGTATTCAGGCTGCTGCTGTCATTGCGGCAGTACTAATATCAGTTAGAATTTCCCCTCGTATTTTCATTTACAAGCAATCATGTTCTCACATATAACTAAATTTTGACTTTTTGCTCAGATTAAAATAGAAATACACCAGTTTGAAACAAAATCTGTTTATATTCAGGTTCACTTTGCAAGATCCCAAATTAAGATGAAGACTCTTCTATCATGCACTTGAGAAAACTACTCTTAAGCAATCAAAAGTTGCTGTAAATTTAAAGCAAGGGGGAAAAAAAACACAACATTACCAATAATTAAGGGGAACTGTAAAACAAACAAACAAACAAAAAAACACATGAAAACTATAGTAAAAATCTGTAAGTGAGGAAGATGGTACTTGTGTTCAGATCTGTTCTTCTAAGTTGACAATAATCAATGAGCCTGTTCCGAATTAACAGTACTGTAGATAAGAATTGTAGGCTTCACAGTAATGCAAACTTCTAGTGCCTTTTTTTTTTTTTTTTATTAATCACAGTACTTCCTGAAAATATAATAGCGATTCAAAACTTGCAGACTGAAGATGGGAAAACTTGTCCATCCTTCATAGCGGCAGAAATACCAGTTAGGGCAAACAGAAATTAAGTTATTTGCCTACTTCTTACACTGTAAGACTTCAAAGAAAAGTAATGTCTGAAGTCCTTCACATGCATTTGACAAGAGTCGCTGGCATAGGAGTTCTGAGTTATTCAGCATTCCCTATATACAGATCAATGTAAATTAACTATATCCAAATTACTGAGATGCTCACGTCAAAAGGAAACCTGAAAAAATTTAGTCCTTCCCTACCACTGTTAGCTTTTCGATGGACTATTTGACAGATTACACACTCATAAGCCATACTTCATACTTTCACAGAACAGAAATCATTGTCAATTCATCCCAGCCTCTTAAAACCACGAGTAGGTAGCTTTGAGAATTCTACGTACATGTCACACGCATCTTCTTCCAAAGAGGTAAGATGCTACTGTAAAAACAGATCTGTTCAAGTTGAAGCAGTTACATGTTTGGTCAGAACTATACAAGTATTTAGCTTCCAAATAGTAGAGTTTCTGAGTTACATAAAAAAAAAGTCTGTAAGTGGCAGCAAAGCTGCATGTAAGGCATCTTAGGAATGATTCCAACACAGCTCATTGCCTTCAACGTTTCATTAGGTTTAACTAACACAAGCAACCTCTTACATTTTCAGACTGTTTACTACTAAAGCCATGCCCATTGGGATCAACCCTGAGACATCTGTAGACCTTCCCTAACGACAGGCGCAACACGAAGTGAGCGTTTCCACGCTTGCAGAATGTCTGTCCGTACAGCTGGTTCACTGCGTCGCATGAGAGAGGTCAGTCCCGCAGCCAATCCTCACTAACTGGCCCAGTCCTGGAAGCGGAAACAGTCACTGGCAATCTTCCACACCGTGTTGGTAGGCGTGGCTTGTGCTGTCAGCAAGAAGTTCTGGTTGAAGTAGCGCTGCTTGTTGCCATCAAATTTTACTGTCCCACATGTCACCACGAGAACTGTCGTCTGGCTTTGAGTAGCTTGCTCTTCACAAGGAGAAAAAGTATAAAGAGAACAACCCAAACAAAGACTAACAGGTAAAAGAAGCAGGAAACGTATGCGAAAGTTTTATTCATTTCTGGTTGTACTAGGTATAGGCTAAAAGTTGGTTACACATCCATGAAAAATACAGTTTTGTTGCATCATTTCTATGTGGACAATAGTGTATTCGCTCTCCAACAGTGCTTTTTAATAGGTTTTGTATTTTCATCTCATGTCGTTCGCTTTAGAGCACTAAAAACAGCCCCTGGGTTTTTGCTTAGAATAAGCTCTCAGGATTTGATACACGTATTTAGCAAGTTGCATACGTTCCCCTCTCCCTCACCCCGCTAGACCTCGTATCCTTTTCATGGCAGAGCAAAGCAAGCACGCTTGGCAACAGGCTTTTGTCTCATACTCCGCAAATATCCATTGGAAGTCATTTATTAACTTCTCAATTATGTAAGCATTTCTTTGGCAGTTGCTAATTAGAAATCAATGTAACTTAACATCAGTTCAAGATAGAAAGAATTCAGAGTACATACAGGTTAATGATTTGTTCCATGTTATACTGCACGTCAGTATCAGAGGCTACAGCAGAGGTCTCTTGGCTCTCAGACATTGTCAAGGACAACATAACCCAGTAAGCCAGACTTTTCACAACCCACAAAAATACATCACATTTGAATACGATCTTAACAAAAAATATCCTTTAAGTGTTTTCCCAGGCATGAGATGTAGTGTGGAGTTGCTGCACCTCTTGATTTGTGCTTTTTTTATGCACAGCTTTACCTTTTAACCCTTAGTATTTTCTCTAAGCTAGACCCAAGAGCACTATTATAGCTGTAGTTCACTTGCAGTGGTTATAAGATACCTAACTAAATAAATAAATTATAATGGAAGCTTACCATGAACAGGCTGGCAGTCCAACACGTTAATCTGGAATTCACTAGACGGCAACATTTCAAAAAATTCATTCAGTGCTTCTTGCCCAGACACTGCATTACCATTCCAAACTAAGGTTGCTTTGTCCAAATAAAGCCTAGTCAAAACCTGAGGGGTTACGAACAGACATATTTGGAAAAAAAGCATAAGCACAACACTCTCCACAAAGAGGTTGAGAGAATATTGTTTTGCATTACAGATTTCTTCAGCTACGTAAATAAATAAGATGCCCTCCTCAAATATTAGGTCCTTTTAACAATTAGTGCTCCCGATCAAGAATTAAAATAAAAATATGTTTTGCTTTATAACTTGCATACTGACTCGTGTCCAAATTTAAATATTGATGAGATTCCTTTAACAAAGCTAGAAATACAACTGAACTACTTGATAACAAAAGGAAAGGGCTACTTTTCCAGAATAATTAATTGCTGATTTTGTGTGTGTACATACATGTGACACAGGTAGTCAGCATATTATAATTTCAGGTAAAAAAAAAAAAAAAAAAAAAAAAAGGAGAAAAAAACAGTAATGGTGGAAGCCTACAAGAGGACAATTACCTGCAGCAGCAGCAGAGCAGCACCTCCCCAGTATTTCATAACCTGTGGGGTACCTTCCCTACCTCCCCTGCAAGCTGTTGCTACACCTGCAACTACCCTACCTATGCAGTGTGCCTCAGTAGTGACACGCAAGTGCTATTTTCACAAAATCTACAGCTTTTGAAATTACAAATATAATACAGTAAGAGGTCCAAAGAGCTGTCAGTTCCCACAGGTTTTTGTGCACAAATATCCATTACATGATACAACATGAGTGTGGTCCATGAAGACTTCTGGAGTCAGACAGAGCTGTTTCCACTTTATCTTTCAGCACTCCTAAAGATTCCCAGAAACAGAAGGGAGAACTGCTTACACAAGCTTAGCAAAAAAGGAAGCTAAATCCTAGCCTCAGAAGTCACGTGATAAACCCTAAACGTAGCTGGACATGAACTGAAATATACTGAAGAACACTAATGCACCTCCTAATCGGGTCCCCCTCACAACAATGCTGCATAGTAACACAAAAATTTCCCTTCAGGGCAGTCCAAGAGGCCAAGTTGAGATCTCTGTTCTAATACAACATGTAACATCAACTTCCAGGTACTTTCAATTAATGCTAGTTAGAAAAGCAAGCAGGAACACCACAGGAAGTTCAAACTATTGTCAAAATATCTACATACCCTCCTTCTTTTATCCATTGTCTCATAATAAATGTTGACAAATTCTTCTGCAGCTCTGCAAGCCTGATCCACATAAGTTTTGAAATCCTGGAGAGAAAAAAAAGCACACATACAAAATTACTGGTTAGGCAGTTTTATGCAAACTAGTCATCCACACAACTTCTCCAGCTAGTTGTCAACCAAAGTCACTATCCTTTCCAACCTCACTGAAAGATGATGTCAAATAATGATGAAATTAATTCCAAATTCCTCTTCTATGTGCTGAAGGTAGCACTTCTCTAAGATGCCAGTTTTAAGAATCATTTACGAATGCTTATTTATTTATTGTATTTAAATTGGAAATGTTTACATTGGAAAATGGCCTATGGCTAGCTGAACTAGTGTGAACACAAGTTCTCAGTAAAAATAGCTTTTGTTGTGATGGCTGGTCTGAAGAAAAGTTAAGGAACAAGATTTAGCCACTTATTTCTTAAAAATTAGCAAGAATCCCATCACACTACCTCCATAGTCTCATTTTTAATCCAATTATATATATATGTAAAATGTAATAACAGTTGTAACTGGATATATAGGAAGGAGAGAGAAGGCCTGTGACCATGCTGACCATATTCCAGTATGAATTGCTCCAGTGTTATATCCACAGGTAAAAACCACTACACACTTCTCACATATCTCTATTTCATTCATCCAAAGTTTATCAGCCTTTGGTGCCACATCACTGCACTGGGATCTCACCCAGTTATTGATTCAGGCCCTTAATCTCTTACAGACCGTGAACAGTGATGTCTGAACTTCTTGTCCATAGATCTATAAACTTTCATTTGGTTTTGCTATGATAACTTTGTTTAAAATATCATCATTCTTCTATTTCAGCACTGTATCCTTGGTGTTTGCAACTTAATCACTAGTTCCCTATTTAGCAACTTACATCTTCTTGGCAGTCTTTAATGAATAAATACCAGAACTACCACAAATTCCTACAGCATTACCCCATGAAACACTTCTGCTCAGAGAAATTCCCATACTACAAAATATTTAAATGACCTATCAAATAATTCCTGCTTACTCCACACGCACACACAAAAAAAAAAGTATTTCATATTACTGTTTACTATTTTTTAATATCCCACTGTAAGGACATGAGCCTGTTCATCTTCCTAGCTCATCCTACAGTTTCTGAACCCACAGGCCAGTTCCCAGCACGACAAAGCACTCTGAAAGGCACTGCACTGCAGCCAGCAGGCACTCTTTGGCAGCAGGAGACGAGCAGTGCCCAGCTGCCCACCAGGGGCCCTGCAGGCAGCGCTCGTCCTGTCGGTGCCGTGCCGTTACTGCCGGCCAGCCCCCCCCGCACACTCGCACTCTGCAGCCGGCAGCCACGCAGTGCGCGTTGCCAGCCGGACCCCAGGCAGGCAGACGGGATGCGAGGGGGCGGCCAGCGGCTCTGTGGGGCGCTGTTACAGAGCCCGGCTCTCAGGCACCACCAACGCGCCCCGACGGTCGGGCGGCGATCGCCGTGCGCGCAGCGCTGCGCGGCCCTTCGGAAAGCTGCGCGGGCCCCGGGGCTGAGCCCGGCCGGCCGAGGGACCCGGCGGAGGCTCGGGGCGCCAGCACAGCGCCGCCGCCAACAGCCCCAGCCCCGGCCCCAGCCCCGGGCCTCCCGCTGCCCTCAGGCACCGCGGCCCCAGGCCCCAGGCCCTTCCCCTGAGGCCCTCAGCCCTACCCCGTCCCGGCCGGGCGCAGAGGCCGCGCGGAGGCCACCGCACCTCCGCCCGAGCCCCCGCGGCACCGGCGGGGCCCAGCCGTGCCCCCGCTCTCACCAGGGCGGCGGCCATGAGGCGGCGGAACGGAACAGAACTGAACGGAGCGGAGCGGAGCGGAACGGAACGGGCCCGGTGAGGCGCGCGAGCGGCGGGCGGGCGGGCGGGACCGGACGTGCGCCGCTGCAGGGCCCCGCCGCTTCCGCCCGCGCGGGAACCCGGGGGCCGCGGGTTCGAGGCCCGGCCCCGCCGCCAGGCTGTGGCACCGCGCGTTGGTAGGAGGCCGGGCTGGCAGCGCGGGGCTGAGCTCCATGCTGATTGTAAAGGGCTTGGGAGAAAATACCAGTCGTGTGTGCAGGTGGCTGAGTGGGAATCCGCAGCGAGTCCAAATGCCTTGGTGTCCACTGCAGTTTTCTCAAAATAAAGGTCGTAGCAGAGCTGCGCTGCGCACCATTATTCTTCCCCAGCTCCTTCTCAGGCCCATGAAGCTGTTAGTCACAATTTCATTCATGTGTGTGTTCTCCCCTACAGCTACAAGCACTATCCTCAGCATAGCATCCCTAATTATCAAGGTAATGCAGGAGCATTACCAAGACACTAAGCCAAAATACTGCACGGCTGCTCCCCCAGCAGCGCCCTCAGCCATCGGTGCGCACCGAGCAGCCCGCGCACTGCAGATCTGCTCTGCCTCTGCATCTGCCTTCAGCACGTTCAGGCCTCGAAAACACAACGGCATCCAGAGTGCAGCAGTGAAAAAGAAACAAGAACTTGCATCAGTAGTTCTGCTTTTCAGTGCTAGCAAAACCAAACACTTTAAGCGAATAATTAATCCGTAGATTTGAGTTGTTTCATTCTCTAAGAACCCAACCCTTGCTGTATTTTTTCATCTCTTTGTTGTCATGTTCTGCTCTCCGCGTTCTTCCTTAAAAACACTTTACAGTGAGGAGAAAATGCTACAGGCACAGAACATCTAATGTATTACTGCTCGATGCCACAGTGCTGATACACTAACACGTCTCTGTTCTCGATACAGCCACAGGTACAAAGCACCCAGCACCACGGAGCTCCACAGTATTGCCTTTCTGTTCCACACAGTTTGACTCTACACATGATGCAGTGTAACTGTGGGATGCTAATGCAAGGCACCTCCTGCTCTGTCCTCTGACACAAGAGCACTCCCAGCCAGCTCCCTAGTGCCAGCTCTGCAGGCACCTCTTACACCTGTTCAAGGGCACGGCAGAGCACATTTGCTACAGCAGCTGTTTTAAAGAAGAGTTCAAGGACAGAGCAATTCAGAGTTGCTTGCTTTAAAACCTGAAGGTGATAAACAGAGGTATGTATACATTAGCACCAGGGAATTTTATACTTGCTCTTTCTGATTCCTCACTTGTATACTTAAAATTCACAACTTCTTAACTAAGTGTAAGAGACCATTTCCTTCACACAGATTCCACTTAACACCTGCTATTTTCTTCTTAGATCTGCAGGGAGTGGTTTCACATTAACTTTTTCTGTGGCAGTGCCAACTTAAGCAGTCCCTTTGTTTTACTGGCCTTCCCTGATTTGCAGTATGGCTCAGGACACTTGGCAATTATTTCTCCTGTGTGATTTTTCAGGCAGATCCATTCACCACTTGAGTTCAGTGTGTGACTCCAAGACACAGAAGGCAGAAGAACAGTAACAGCAAACGTTAAAAGAGAAGGATGGGATGGATCTACTTCTGCCAATCTAAGCCTCAGTCACGGTCAAGATTTTTTCTAACTGTCACTTGAACAGCTGCAAACAAGTCAAGGAACACTTTGTACAAAAAATGTATATAGGAAGTGCTTTTTTTTTTTTTTCTTTTTTTTTTTTCCCCATAAATCCATGTTTGTACTATATATGTATATTAGTTTGTTTAACGTGCTAGTTTAAAAACATTTATTCTTCATGAGTTTAGGACCAAAGTACACTCTTTTTGCCCAGTTATATTCAAGTGGCATGGAGATTATATGTATGTAATGCCATCTGATCACCAAAAAAAGAGTTGTTTTCTACAAATGGGTTTATTAAACATGTTTTTCTTTGGATCATTATATGCCTTTGTTGTTACCTGCACTTTGCCCTCAAGTATTTGAACCTGATTGTTCTGAGAAGTGCCTGCAATTATTTCAAAGATTCGGACACGTTATGTAACAACATGTATATATATTGCTGTATCATGCCAAACTCCCAAAATAAGATAATTCAATGTATTCCGTTTGGCAAAACACCCCTATGAGACACCCCTATTATGAGACATAAACACCCTTATTAAAATCACAAGGAAGCAAAGTCATTCAGAATGCAGCATGTTTTTTAACAGAACTATACAGCACGCAATAGAACGTAAGTTTCTGCATAACTTTCCTGAAAATTCCTGTTTCAGAGACTGTACCAATAGTGAAACAGACCTAAGTCCTACAGAGACCACAAAGAGAGACTGTATCTCAAATGGCTTACAGTCACAGTTAACGCAGCAAGCAGCTGCACCAAATGTGGCTGGCAGGTAAAGAGAGGATGTAAAGCTGATGCAAGCATGCTTTTGCAAAGACTGGTTGTGTATACAGCAGAACACACTCCCATGTAGCAACTATGCTATGAACGCTGGACCCTGTCATTGGTAGTAATAAAAACAAACAAACTTCCCTAACAACACTTCTAGTATGAAATGAAGTGCCAGGCAGACATTGTATCAGTTGCATTTTGACAGCATAGTCAGAAACACCTGACTAGCTCCTATGAGCAGTTAAAGTAGCTCTCACAGAGAGCAGGAACTGAACGGCAGCCTCAGTAAGTATTTTAAATCAAGCCAAGGTTACAAGCAAAACCATTTTAGTTGCTTGAGTTTAATGTCTTAGAATGACTGGCCCTCAAGCAAGAAAAGAGAAACCAATCCAGCAGTGTTATGCTGTTGATAAAGTGCACGTGGGTAATCAGACAATTAGTTGACTCCCTTATGTAGGACAGTCTGATGGAGATGGTATTATTCACATTGGTCTGACTGAAAACAGTCCACAGAGAAGCACAGGAGAATGGCATTTTTTCCTTCTGCTTCTAAAATAACAGTTGCCTGCTTATTGTGAAGACTGAAAAGCAGTTCAAGTACAGAATAGCCTGGAGCACAACAGGACTTAAATGGTACTATTGTGGCCCTCCATTATAACTAATTTGGTGATCCTTTTCATGCTTCTTGTAACATTAATGTTAGTGCTGTGAAGCAGCACTGACCTTGTCCTGGGAGAATTAGTCTGGACCTCAGATGGCCTCTCTGCAGTGCCTTGCAGCAATATGAAATAATTCCTCAATATTTTTATGCAGAAAAAGAAAGTGAGTTTGGGTTCTTCAGCATCTTCCAGAGTTGTGAAAATATTCATGAGGTCTTACACGCTATGCTACAAATAGTTAATGATAATGATGTGCTCTATATGTTAATTTGTGAATGCAATTTCATTTACTGGCGAATAACCAGATGGAAATTGCACACATTACTTACTTACTTGTTAGCAAGTTGTGCTTACTTTCACAGATAGCATGGCCAAACATGCCTTATATTGTGTCTGGAAGACTGGATATAAAAATGGGTCAATGTTTAACACTTTGTCCTTGATTTCCTACATATTTTAGATCTCTTCATGCTTCTGCTACGTGCATCTTTTTTTTTCCATGTGGGAGTGACTTTTCCCCAGCCTGCTGTGCCGGCCGGGAGCCGGCAGGGGGGAGAATGCACCAACATCCAGCGCTCCCATAGCAGGGACTGAGCCAGGCAATTGCAAAAAAAAAAAAAAAAAAAAAAACAACAAAAAACTTGCTGCTTTGCTGGAGCAAGTTGAGCCGTAAGGCCGGCCAGTTAAATTTGCATAATGCAGTATACAGTAGGAAACGACCTGAAGAGACTCAAGAGACCTGCAATTACTTACTAAAGATGATGTGCAGCTGACTGTGAAGAAATCGTATACTGAAGGTGATAAACACTGGGAATGGAAAGATGCGTCTGTGATAGGACTGCTGGGGAGAGGACTGAGAGTTTGGGTCAGGGCATATGAGGCTGTGCCCTTTAGTAGACTGAATCACATCCAGGAATGTCAGCTGTATACTAATTTGTCATTGCTGTGTAGGAGTTGTATCACTAAGAAACAACATATCGTGCTGAATTAACAACTGCTTGGTGATGGTTGCTTAATACAAAAGTTCAAATATCTTCCCATTTTAAATCTCAAGTCTGTCATTGTGTCACTACATCACCATGCTACCTATTTACCTCAAATTAATAAAAGTACTTCATAATACCTCTCTCATATAAAGAAGAGCTATCATCAGTTTCCAAACAAAAAAAAAAAAAGCAAGGCATTGAAATTATACATCTTGCTCAAGGTCACAAAGGGAGAAAACTGCAGAAATGAAAACTGCAATTCCAGTCTTTTACACTCGCTATGTAAACATCTTCACTCCATTCTGAGATACTAGTGTAAAATTAAAAAGAATCAATCCTATCTGTTATCTTCATTCTGTATTTCATGTTTATTTTCTTCACATTAGACACAATTTAGACAATGTGTCTAAAAAGTACAGTGTCATGCTCCTTTTCTATGGATTGGATGTGTATGTAATGACTACTGTAAATGCTAGTGGAGTGAAGGAATTGTATTTTTGTTATTACAGAGACTGTGAACAACCTGGATAAAACAACAGAAACGTGACAAATACCTGCAAAAGCATTACCTCTTTGTTTACCCGTATGCATCTGTGAAACCTGGACGAGTAACAGGCTTGGCACAAGCCTCCCTGCTGGCAGGTTGTGCAAAGTTCTCTATTTTTCAAACACGTTAAATTAGGAATCTGAGGAAAAGATTTTTTAAACTCTCATTTATCAATGGCTGCTCCATCAAACGAAGTAATGTGTAAAGAATAAAATCAGAAATAGTAGAAACTAAGGTAGCTAGTGAGTTCACAAACCTTTCTGACAGTTCAAGATTTGTGTCTACGATTATATTTTTTTTCATTCAACTACTTTACACAGTGCAATCATTATCTTTTGTTCTGGCAACGGTTCATCAGAATACTGCTCAAGCAGGATTCACTGCAGATTTTCTAGTGCAAGTTAGGGAGGTAGATAATTTAAAGATTCTCTATGCCCGTTGCCTGCCTTAGCACCAGTCATAACTCAGTGAAGTAATGTGTCAAAATGGAAGATGTGCTAAAAACATGGGTGCAGAATTCATTCTCAGCTGCTTCTAAGGATGACACAGAATTCTGAATATCCCTTTAGTCATTAGACTTCTTGTTGGGACCATGAAAATGGGGAAAACCAGAATTTTTTTCCTTAATGTGAAGCAGTATGCAAGACCTAGTTCAAAATATTACTGTGAAAGAGGTAACTTGGTAGCTCACAACAGTGGCCAAAATATATTCAGGTCTAAGCTTCCTGCAAAAACAGAGACTAAAAAACAGAAATCCACCACCACAGTATTGAAAAAGTAAGAGCAGCAGGAAGAAATGTAAAATGTTTGCAGGTGGTATGGAAACTCCTTCAAGACATATTAGAAATCTGAGATACTCAGAATAAATTCATGTCACTTAATGAAATACTTCTAAAAAGATCATTAAGGTTGAGAACACTTAATAACAAGCAAACATAGAGAATTAGAAGTACAAAGATATCCTCCAAAAAATGAAGTTGTTTCCAAATGGAGAAAATAGGGGGGGGGGGAAACATAAAGTTTGGCTGGTAAAATTTAAAAAGGAAGTAAGGCAAATCAAAGTAGTTCTCAGAAACATTTTACTCAGGCACTATGAATGAAATCCTTTTTCAAACATATCAAAAGCAACAAGCCCTGCCAGAAAATCTGCAAGGCCAACAAGTGAACAGTACACACCAAAAGAAGACAAGGCTGTAGTAGAAAGCTAAACAAACTCTTCATATCTTCAGGAGTTTACAAAGTCTCTTATATTAGAGCCTTTCTTAAAAGGGAATGAAATGAAGGATCTGTCATAAAGTGAAATGTCAGGACAAAAGGTTTTAGAACAAATCCATAAAACAAATAGTAACTAATCACAAGTTGTATGCCAAGTTATGTGCTCCTAAAGGACATGCTAACCATGGCATGTAATCTCTAATTTACAACAGGTTCTGTCCTCCAGGAATGGAAAGTGCCAAATTTGCGGCCAATTTTCTAAAAAAGCTCCAAGATGTATCTGGGGAACAATAAAGCAGTAAGTCTGATGTTTGCCCTTTGCAAATTGGTAGAAACTATAATAAAGAACAGAACTGGTAGATACTTTGATAAATGTGACATACTAGGGCAGACTTAAAGTAGCTTTTTAGGGAGAAGCGTCACAAATCTGTTAGTTCTTCAAAAGAGTCAAGAATCATGTGGGGGTAAAGAGCCTTACTAATGAACAATTTCTTCTTCCACTAAGTGATTTCCTTTAACTTTGAGATTTTTCTAACTCATGGTTGTAGATTTGTCATACTCTGAAGTAGCTGAATAGTTTTTATATGAAATATTTTATGTAAATGTACAACTCCAAGTACCAATCCAAATTATGTCTGTGGAATAATAAGACTCTCTGCTTACCATCTCTCACTTCTTTATCCAACTCAGACATTAGATATAGTTGTAGTATTTTTATGGCACTTTTGCTGATTATGCAAAATTAGACTTTGAGAAAGCTCACCTAAACCTGACTGCCTGAAGATATATTTTCTTAACTTAGAAAGCATCATTTGCAAAAGGAAACAGAAGAGTCCATCTGAAACATACCTAAGATTTTCTTCAGGATTGCCCTTTTAGGCACCTTCCCTTGAGCAAGCCTTTACTTTGGGTTTTTAAGTAGTAAAAAGTAGTATGAGCAGAAGCAATTTCCACTTTGTGTTGAATAAATCATAGTCATTCTGTATATTGTCCAAATAGATTCCCAAATATGTATTTGAATGTAGATCAAGAAACAACTAAGTCTAACTCATAGTTTCTCTTCAAAAGCCCAGCTATTCCTACCAGTTTCTCAGCCTTTATCTCCAGCACCTCAAGCCAACTTACCCATGCTCCCCAGGCTTTTCTATTCTGGAAAGAATGTACAAGGTACAAATGCCAGAATGACTCAGCAGCAATGACACTGAACTCGCATGCAGAGTTCAAGCAGTTTACATCAAGATGACTCACCAAAATACCTTTACATCTGAAGATGGTTCCTAGAATATGCTCCACTACACCCACTTACCATATGGAAGGGAAATTTTGAGTTAGTTTAGATCTTACAGACCAAAGCAGAGGCAAAAAGTGTAACTGTTGAAATAGCTGGGATCAGCAATTACGACTGTGAGATGCATTAGATATATGGGGTGGTTTTCAGTCTGTAATCAGTAATACTAACCTTTAAAATTATTTTTTTGTTGGAAAGCTTCCTAAAAAGCTGATACTAAGAGCAATGAATTCAAACTGTAATCACAAATAAATGGCAAATAGGATGACATGCATATCAATGTATATTGATAATACCTGTATGGAGATAGGAAATAGCTTTTAGGGGTGGCTGCTTTATAAGTTTGGTCAAATTTACTCAAAATATCATAATTAAAGATAAGTAAAAATGCATTAAGATTTCAAAAATGTATTCAACGATCTGTGTTACACCAGTTGTTGTTTTTTTCATCAGTTGGTACTCTGTTAATTAAAATTAATGAATAGCAAAGCTCTGGATGATTTCAAAATCGCTGGAAAATGTATAATATTTATTGCAAATTATTTTGATACTGGGTGAATAATGATCACAGGATGAATGCAGAATTCAGTCTCCAGCAAGAAAAAGAATTCTCGTTTTTCCCATAATATTCTCACATGACAAGTACGTACACTTGCATTCTCATCTATACAAAAATGAAGCCAGACTACATAATGCTAGGCTGCTTTTCAAACTAACCTTGTGTCAAAGAAAACTGTGAGTTTTCTGTAATGACTTCTGTAACAGGCTAAAATGAGGTCAATGGGTCCTAATTACCCTTGGTAAAATGAACAGTCCTTAGTTTTGCTAATACTCCCAGATTAATGTGTTTGCAATTTTCATGGGTTTATAATTTATTCGCCCTTAAGATTACATAATTAACACTGACAAAGTTTGAAATAGCATATCCTCTATTAAAAAAGCCTACAACCTACTATGTTTTTTAATTTATTGAGTTCAAGAATATATCCAGCATTACTTAAATCATAAACTTACTTGAACTCTGCAGGTTCAAAATCTCACTGCAACATTGTACATAACACTGAAGGGCAAATTCAGGAGGAAGCAGAAGGCAATGTTCTTATAAATTACAATAGCTACTCTACTGAAATAAAAACAAAAAACAACCAGAGACCGAAGAAATGATCCATGGTTATGTCAGTGATTAAAATTAAACTGGTAGGTTCACTCTCTCATTATTAGGTTTATCAGCCATCACTGATTGAATGCCACACACAGCATCCTTGTTAACAATGTCCAATTACAGTTCAGAGATTTAGCAGGTACAGTGATGTTTACCAGAAGGATTCCCTCAAGGTCAGTGATTCATACAGCGCTTCAGCCCTCAAGTTGGTAAAGCAGTATGTTTAAAGGCTATACGCTATTCTGTATGACCTTGAATCTTTCTGTATAGTGAATGGTTCTTGTGAAACATGGTTCTTTAAACTTTTGTGAAAGTTATCAAAATGTATAGGTAATGTTAGCCACGTGTAGAGAAATTCAAGGAACTATCTCCTAAAATAAGAGAAACAACTGACGTTAGCCAAATCCAGACAGGTTCTGACGAATGTGATGCCTATGAATTTGGACCATGACTCAGTGTTAAAGGGTTTTGCCTGAGCAAGGGCTGAATGAGATCTCAATTCTATCCACTGATTTCAATGGCAACTGGGTGTAGGTCTCATGTGTTCAGCGCATTCACTCTTTGACTTATATGCTGGGTAAGACAGACTTGCTAAAATACTGCTAAAGCTGGATTTTGGATTTATTAAAATGCAGTGGACTTAAGAAGGTCTGGTTTGGTCAGTTCATTTTCAGTGAAAAAAGGCACATTACTCTGGATAGACCCAGGCAGAACCTGTGTTTGTTACAATCCCATGGGGACTGTGGACTATGCACTGCTCCACCTCAAATTCCTGTCATACCAGAACTGGTGGAATGCAATGACTCTTATCCTGATAAACACCCCTCTTATTTTTTAAAGAAAAACAGGTCTTGTTATATATTGGACTGTTCCACAGACCCAGAGGGATATAGTGAGATCAAGGTACAAATACCTATTCTAATTTAATCCATGTCAAAACACTGCCAAGTGGGATAAATTTTCAAAACAGGTCAGTTCAAAGTGTCACCACAGTTGCTAGTTAAAGAAATTTTAAAATCCAATCCATTTCCTTAGGTAATGAAATGGTATATGAGCTTTTATGAAGACTTGGCAATGTGTAAGTAAAACCTGGGTAAACGTACTCGTATTAAAATGGACTCCACGATGGCTCAATGTAGCAAGCTGATAACTGAAGTGTGTACATGTACACAGAGGCATATTTATATACTAGCGGGAAGGCACCTATAGCCTTACCTTTTAGGCTTGCCAGGCACTTCTCTTTGCACTTGTCCTTTTATCTCAAAATACTGATCAGGGCTTCAGCAGTATATTGTGCCACTTTGCAGTCTAGCATCAGCTCAGTTGTGCCCTGTATACACAAAACAACATTGCAAATAGCTGTTATCAAGATATCTGAATCACACAATGTGTTGCATCATACATATCAGCTGACAAGAGGATTTTACAAGCATCACTTGCAGCACATGACCATAGTTTACTTTAACTTGTGTGCAGCTGAACCAGCACAATCCATAATTGTTTCTCATCAGGGGCTGCAAGCAATAAGTTATTTTTCTTATCTCTATCTAGCATTCCTCAATTTTTACTAAAGCCTGGGAAGAAGAGAGGCATTCTTGCATCTAGTTCTCCCTTTAAATAAATTGCCTGTACATAGCCAGATTGTGTTTTGAGGAAAAATTCTGTATATAAAATACTGGGAATCATCTCCAGTTTTGGAGCACTGGTAAAATGAGCCCAATTCTAGACATCACCCTAGGATATTTTTAACAGGCTCAGAGACAGAACAAGAACAATTTCAAATGGCAGTAGCATTCTCGTTCCCCAAAATTATGAAAAACTGGAAGGAAAAATCTGAGCTACAAACAACTTCTAAACCTGCTGTAAATTGCACTACAAGTCCATCGGTATCTGAGAAAAAAGGTGATGTGAGACGGATGGCCATCTCTCTCCCCGCCTTCTGTCCAGGGTGGAATGTCAGATATTTATCCCTTTCATGTGTGTTTATAAATCCTGGAAAGCATGAGTACATATCTTCTTATCCCAAATGAATGAGTTTACTCATAAATCACAGTATCCCCAATTTGGTCCATGTTGCTGCACTTTTGGAAACTTTGGTTTTATAGTTGTTATTCTTAAGAAACTCTACTGCTGGTAAACAAGGAAGTTTAAGAAATTCATCCAAAAAAGATTAATCTTCTTCAAATAGAAATCAATCAATCAATCAAACAAAAACCACATGTATTAGTTTTATACTCTATATATGATTTTTTAAATCCAAACTTGAGGGGTTTTTTTGCGCCAATATAATTTTTGGAGGCAACAGGAAGGCTTTTGACATCAGAACGAACTGAAGGAAAGAGCTAATGCAAACATTAGACTTAGGTTATCTTAATAGATGTGCAGAGACTTTTTCATATGTGCTTTGCACAACACTGTAATGTTTTTATGGCTTTAACTACATTTATCTCTGTTTTTAATTTACTTTCCTTTTGAGGTTCACAGGAGTGCTATGGTAGATAAAGGCTATACAAATAAAAATAATTAGCATAATCAGAATTGTTTCTGATAAACACTTCCATGTTCTGATACTTCTTGTTTGTAGATGGAGAAAATATTGTATGTTGCTAGAAAGAACTAAAGATCAAAGCATATAATCCGAAAGCAAATAAATACACATTACATGTTACATCTTTCATCATGTTTTACTCCTAGTACCTGATCTACCACTGGAAATGGTCTAAAATGCAAAGACTGTGCAATTTGGATCTAGAGCTTTTGTTCAAGCCAGCTCTGCAAACCTTTCAAATGTTCCCCTTCTTGGTAATTCCACTGCATTTCTTTGAAAGGCTGAGAAGTAAACTACAGAAGTGTTTTCTGTTTGTTTCACTCCTTGATTTGTTCTGGCAAAGTTTGCCTGTTTTAAGTAGTTCCTACAGGTACAAATAGCATGCATAACAGCAGCCGGAAAATGTTCCTTTTCCACTGGTAATTTCAATAAAATCAGCATTTTAAAAAATTAGAATCAAAACCAAGAAACCAGCAAGATTTTGTTTGTGAACAAATTTTCTTCTCTTCTAGGTCAAAATCAATTTTTCTTCCCAATTTTCTGTTCTTTGTTGTATTTTTTCCCAGTATCTTTTCCCCTTTAGAAAACAACTTTTTTTTGAGACTTTTTTGAGAATAGTCTAATTTGGTTGAAACTTTTTCATTGAAAAGGAAGTTCTATGAACAATTTTTGAATCAGCTATAGATGAAGCATTAACCACTCTACATTATAGATTTAATAAAACTGTGGAGCAAAGTTCACCCAGATGAGAAAGGCCTGAAGGGCTAGAATTATGATTTATATTCTGTCTGAAATAGTTCAGGTCAGCCTGTAGCATATTTGGAGATAAATATACATTTGGCTCACACTTAAATGCTGGGCATCAGTAGGTAGGCCACAACAATTCACTGGTTAATGGGATGACCTACCAACAATAAAATGCTAAGTAACATTTCTCCAGGCCAAATGTACCTGTGCCCATTTAAGGAATCATTTTGCAGTAAAGAACCATTTACTTCCAGATGGACGTAAACAGTTTTGTCAGTTACTTTTTTTTTTATTTCTTAAATTGACGAGTTGAGAGAATCCTTTATGATTATGAAAGGAGTACGTGCCTTCAGATTTTTATGAAAATGTTTTACTTTTATTCCCTGACTACTGTAAAATATTTAGGACTCTCTGAGCATCTGAGCTATGGTTCCACGGTCAGTTGACCTGGAACAACAGCTCTATAGTGATCAAAAATGCATACCTTCCTCTGTGTTGCCCTGCTCTCTGGGATATCTGCTCCCTCTGTTGTTCTTACTATCATGTTCATCTTACGCAGAGCTAATTTAATTAACTAAAAGTGTGAAGGACTCCACCTTTTCTTACCTTCTTACCGTCCATATACTTGGCAAACTAAAATAGATCAAAGAGTTGTCTCACAAGTGACAGAGTTGGCAAATAACAGTAAGTGGCTGGAGTATATGGGTAGGATGAGAAGGGGAGGGAGGGAAAGTGGTTGAGAAGAGCACCAACATGCTGTTACATCATCTCATGCCACTTTGTGAAACGATACCCTGTGGCTGAATTTGACATGCATGCAACCCACAGCCAAAAAAGTATGGTCCCATTTTTTCCCCTTGCTATCTCCATTGTGCATTCCCATCACTTCCTTTGTGTCCACATTTATGCAGATATTTGCTGAGACTGATTACAGAAGTGATCTGACTGCAAATCATTCTATTGAGTTGATTCTTGGGTCATTTCCTCATCTATATTGGCACAAGGAAGGTGATGGAAGCATACACTTAGGGCAGGATTGCCCCTTCTGGTAGTAGCAGGCACTTAGGTCAGTTTACAGCAGCTGTGGAAGCACATCCAGCAAGTCAAAAGTGAACAAGTAAATAAAACTGACTGTGGATGTTTACAAACAAGCTGGGAAAACTGAACATCCAGCAGGCAGTAGAAATGGTGGCAGTATTGCAGTGTTGTTTTTTTTTTAAACATACTTTCAGTCTGTGTAGTGGAAGCTCTTCTAATAAACAAGTGAGGGTATTTTCAATACCTACACATGTATGAAATCTATTTTGACAATGTATCTCAATGCCTGGAAGCCAAATTCTGTCTAGATTTATACCTGAGAAACCATATCCTTTTAATAGGAGAGCATCTACATAATGAAAGCATGCTCATTAGTGCACTGTAGGCCATGACGCTTGTCGGTAGATCTTCTGCCAAGGCAAACCCCTCTGTTATTACGCAATAACCCACACTGAGAACACATATAACCCCACTGAGGTCTGGGGTGGTCTGTCCTAAATGCTGAACACAGTGATCTGGTAACTTCAACCTGACATCAGACTAAAGAGGAATTATTTAGTTAAGCCACTGAAGTTGGAATGTGGTAGATTTCATTACTGTGACGAAAAAATGAAGCCCACTGTTTTCACTTCAGGAATGTGGATAGCACAGATTACTTATGTATGGTGCCTCTTCTACAAAATCGAGTTTATATAAAAATCTTTCATCCTTTAGCTTCATGTACTTCAGTGCCCTCCAACATGGGCAGAGTGTAACTTTAACGTAGATTAAGTTCTTACTGCAAGTATAAACAACTGAATTGTTTTAGGAATATAAAATGGAATCTGTTTTATCCTTCTTCATTACATGGATTATAACACATTGGAATGGAAAACAGTCAAATTGCATTGGCAAAGCCGGTACATCTATTTTTATCTATTGAGTTACTTGTTAAAATACACAGGAAAAAATGTATTGGACTTTGCAACTCACTTCTCTTATCCTAATAGCTTGCTAACTTGCATTCTACAAGCTTCAGCTATGTATCTCTCCTTTACAGCTTAATAATCAGTGGAGCATATTAATTCTATACAAGGGCTTCACCTTTTTTTTTTTTTTTAATTCCTAGTAGTCTATTTCTAGTAGTCTATTTCTGTGGTCCTTTGCATGGGCAGAGTAAAATAGAGCCAAAGCTCAAAGAGAAACGAACTGCACGAATGCCTGAAGCCACCTAACGAATTGCATCAGAGTAATCACAACCACAAGAAAGAAGGCAAGTGACATACAACCCAAGATAAGCATTACCACCCTAAATCATTGACTCATATGCCTCTTGCTTCACAAATATTTCCTGTATCGGAAGAAAGGTAGTTGGAAAGCAACCTGATGTCACTGGAACATTTGGACAAGAGATATAAAAACACAGACCACAGAAAGGAGAAACAGAAATCTCTTATCACCTCTTCTTCTGATCATATTTTCTATGCTTAGATAATATTGATCGTTCCTGACAGCTATACAGATCAGCAGATGGTGGGAGACAGTTACTATTCTGCAGAAATGGTCCATTATTTTACAGTTCATATTTAACATTTTACAGTGTACTTTCTAGAAGGGGGTTGTTTCAAAGAAAGCTTTTTCACATTATTCTCTCTTCCAGGATGCTTTAAAATAAAAGCAAAACTGCAAGAATTATTCAGTGGGAGTAACTGATGAAATGCTTCCTCCTTTTCCCTTAGATGTTTGAGAAGGTGAAGTGTTAAAAATATTTTCTTTCATTTTAATGAGGCAACAGATGTTATTTGATAAACAAGCTTACTGTCTATTCAGTGTTGACTGAAACCCAGACTAGGTTTTGAATTTGTACTAAAACCTGGAACCAAAAGAAACTATTTCAACCTGAGCGCCACATGCATGTGCAAAGCAAGACACCACTGTAAATACAGGGTCTTTTTGCTTGACAGTGCAGTATTCTATTCTAACAGTAAACTCCAAGGACAGAGCTACTGAGAGTTCCTTAAAACACCTGTAGTCCAGTAGTCAACTGCTAAAACAATGGCAAGACTCCCAGTAACTCTAATGGAAGCCAGATATGGCCTAAATATCAAACAAAGGAATAAAGAAAGTTTCTTCCAAATGTAACTTTAATCACTACCTCAGTTAGAGAGCCTCATTGCTCAAGCCACAGTTTTAGCAGATATTTTGGCAAAAGGTCAAGCAATTCCATCAGCTCTTTGAAGACAAATATTAGACAGAGACAGTGTCTGAAATAATTTCCCCAAGCACCATTCAATTAACCTACTTGGCTAAAAGGTGATTCAAAAATCAATATTTTGTAATAGATGCTTGTGTTTCAGATGAAACTAGTCAATAGGCATCAGAACAATCTCAAATTAAAGACCAATATAGACAAAGTTAAAATATCAGGCTGTTTCAGTACCAAATGTGTTGTAACTTAAAATAGGTCTATTATTTCGCACAGGATATTCCCCCAGTTACTATTTCAATATGTCACTTCTTTTATTAAATTCACTATGACTTTTCTAAAACAAAAATAAAAATAATTACTGTCATTTTGGGAGAACTCGCAAAACAGGTGCGAGATCCCCCGTTGGTCTTGCAACAGCTGTTAACTGGAACTGTGCATTTGGTTTCCTCGGAGTATATCAGTTTGAATAGACCTGAATATTTGGAATTTTTCTGTTTGTTTTTCATGAGCAGCTTCTCTTCCCCTATTCCTTGTAGCCATGTACATATATAATCAGATGGAAACAAGAGCGGACCCAGCCAAGAGCCCAAAGGATAAATTTTAGCATCAGAGGGTGTGTTATTTTGTACCTGCAACTGACTCAAGGAGACATTAAGCATGTCAGTGAAACAAAAATAAATAAACACGGCTGACTGAACAGTAAGAAGTTTCTTATTCACAGGCCTATTAACAGAATGGGTTGTCAGTAATGGCAAGGAACCGTACAAAATGAGCCGATTCTAATCTGTGTTTTCCATTACACTGTAAATATATCCTCCAATAAAATTTACTGGAGTAGGACACAGGATGTGCAGAAGCTCTTCCAGTGAATTGTTCTGGTTCCACAAAATCACTGGCACACTTTTGGCAGGTTGCCTGGTTCCCTTTAGTTGCAATAACAGCTTGCTTTCCAGCAGTGAAGTGCACTAATAACTTATTTTCTACACTTACTGGGTAGAAGATAAACATTTTTCCAAATGGATAACCCCATGATGGTAAATAAGGGTTTATCTGCATGTAAGCTCTCCACTTTGGTAGGGCACTGGGAAGGCAATGCACATTCTACTTCTCCTTTGAAGTCGTCAGTGTGGATGTAGGATAGTCAAAGAAATACTGGACCTGTCAGATGTCAGCATTACACCAATGTTTCTGCTCCTCTGTGCTCCCCAGTGATAAAATGGTGAACCTGACATCTCTGTGAGTGAAGACTTGCAAGGAGGATCCCATCTACTCTTCTTTTTCCCAAATACTGTGCATGCCTCCCCACCCCTCACCAATAGTTTTATGGAATATCCATTTAAACAGGGATGTTTGTTCCCCAAAATAAGAAGGACTTAAGAGCAAGTCCAGGCACAGCTTCCTTTTTACCTATACTCTTTTACAGGTTCTGTTTATTTATGGAGACCCAAAGCTAGGTCAATGTATAACCTCCAATATAACGACCTAATCAATTTCTCTATTGACAAGCTATAATATTTGGAATGGATCTCTTACCACAAAAAGCATACGAATCTTCCTGCAACATTTTTATTGTGTTTACCAAGTACCCAGTAGGATGGATTCGCATCCTGTCTAAAGTTATTGATAACTAACTCTGCATTGCTGCAGTGAAAGCACCGACTCACCAAAGACCACTAAGTCTGATTATTAACTCCCATGATTGGTCTAGCCTGCTAGTGAGGAACACACTCAAAATGTAAAGTAGGACGCATGGGGGACATGCGTTAGTTGTGAGTCATTTGTAAGAACCTTTCTGATTTTATCACCAAACAGCCAAGAAAGATAAAAAAAAAAAAAAACATAAAACATTTGATACATTTTTTGCACTTGTTCAGAATGTATATCAAAGGGAAGAAAGGGATTATCATCTTTAAAAATACTGTTCCTCCAGGTCACCATTCTCTTGAGATGAGGTTCAAGGACATGAGGATTCTCTTCAGAAGAAAGGAAGACTCGACTTAGTCAGAAGCATCAAGGATTTCTTAGATGACCTCTGAATTTATATCTCAGGATTATTTTGCAGGGATACTGAGAGTTATTTGCTTCTTTCAGGCACTAAAACAGATCAGGTTGATTCAGGATATTGGTAAGAGGCTGTAAAACCCCACACTTATAAACTTCCAGTCAAATCCATCCAACTTACTGAGGTACCTAAGTGGCATTTATTATTGATCCTAATTCAGTTCTCAGAGAGTACACAATTTCATCAATAATGGTGCAGCCGTTGTTCCACCTGGCACCATTCCCCAGTCAGGAAAATGAGGATACAAGATTAGTGATCTGTAGGTAAAAAAGCTCTCTCTGCTCCTGAACAACTTAAGAAATCTAAAAGACAAAGTACAGGAAAAGTGAACATCTCCTGTAATCATGTTTTAAAAAATCAAGGTGAATATGCTCATACATCAAAAATCGGCTGTGTCCCCAAATTCTTCTCTATAAGTAATCACTGTAAAACCTCTCCCTCTTATTTAAATTTCAACACATTAATGCACCATTGTGTAATAAATGGTTTCTTAAGGATCGAGAGGAGAGCATCGAAGAAGCTGGTGGAAGTGCCATCAAAACAGCCAAGAATAAACCAACATGCCAATGCTCTGTTGATTTATTCCAGAGCAATGCACCTGGACCCACCAGCTGCCATACATATTCCATCTGGAGCAACAGCTGTTTGCTCAATAGTTGTCATATTGTCTGACACAAACAATTGCTTGTTAAATTTGTCATCAGTGAAAAATGGAAAATGTTACATTTTGTTCCTGTCCTTAGGTTTTGAGTAGTTTTTCTGTGCAGAGCTTCTGAATGGGAGTTTGTGCAGCTGAGCATTTGTAAGTGTAGTCAAAATTACAGATCCTGCAGCTCCTCCAAAAAGGTCAAGTTCAAGGTGGTTCACTGTGAGCTAAGGACACCTAAGGAGGGGTGGAAAGCAGTAGTGAACAGATCAAATTGCAGAGCATAGGAGATGGAAGGATTGATGAGATTCTCAGGCAAAGAACATGAAACTGACAAAGACGTTTATACACGCTATGGGGGTGAAGGGAGAAATTCTGGATTGTGGAAAGTATGGAAGACATTACAACAGCCGGGGCTGGGGAGGGACCTAAGACGGTCATAGCTGTGGGGAAAGAACAAATATGTTTATTAGAAATGTTATTAGAGAATGTTTTGCATGAAGCAGTAGAATTTGAATACTAGATGAAGGAAGCAGCAAGTTATTACAGGGTTGAGCAACAGCAAGGACTGTGGTGTTATTGCCTGCAAAGAAGATATTCCACAGGAAATGAAGCACCACTGTGATAGGCGAGTGCTTAGAAATGGAGAGGAAGATCTGAAAAACTTCAGAGCACGGACAAACTTTTAAGATGAGGGCTGATGAAATCACCATACAAATGTGTGTAACAAGAAAATGTGGAAATTAAAGACAGTAATGTAATATTTCTGAAGAACGGAGAACAGAGTGGTACCTATCAAAATAGATGTTTTATGAACTGTAAGAGATAAACACCAGGAACGAAGGTAATGAAAAAAGTAGATTGAGATGCAACCTGAAAAAATTGCTTTTAAAACACATTCCAATGGGAAATAATAGAATCAGTAAAGCACATAATGGATGGGAAATCTAGTTAGCAGAGACAGTACCTGCCAGACAATTATCCACCTAATTACTTCTGTGTATCTATTGTTTGTGGCACAGGAGAATTTGGATGAGTGAAAATACTCAGCGTGCTACCATACACTGCTCACAACAAACAGAAAATCAACAGCCACCCAAAACTCTCTCCAATGAACCTTTCCACTAACAATATGCACTACCAGAAGCACGTGTGCTTGATGAAACTCTAGGGCAGGCAGTTTGGCTACACAAGCAGAACCGCCCTGAAACTGAAAATGACCTGCTTTCCTCTGAGCTGCATGCATCCACAGTTTGCTAATGCCTCACAGCACATCAGATTTGCTTACATTTTTTGGAGTAGGATAATGATTAAAGAATAACATACAGACATATTTTTAAAGGACCCTTTTGGATGAGCAGTGTGGATTTATCATTATAAATCATCCAAAATGATATTTATCCAAAAATGGAATCTGATAAAACACCACTAAGCTCAAGAATTTTTAAAGGGGAATCCGTGGTGTAAAGGAACAAGGGATACAGCAGATAGTGATGTCTCCATTCTTAAAGTAGGATAAGACTTTTACTGAACTGAGGCTGAGTGATGCCAGTCATTAAGTTCACTAAATATAGATAGATAAGATAAAGACAAAAAGAAAATCTAGTTACATTTTATTGCCAGCACTGTTCCACTTCTCCCCGACAGGTGGCATTTAACCAACACCCCAAGCAGCCTGTTCCACACCAGCTCTGTGGAGCTGACAGCACTGTATACTTTCACACTCCGGCAATGATTTATAAGGGCAGACATGGGCTAAACATTCTTGGATTACCAAGCAGTATATGGTTTGTGACTGAGGTCAAACATCAGGGTAACATTTAGTCATCACATGTCAGAGTAAAGTCTAAAGGACAAGATTTGGTGCAATATATTTACTTTCCACCAATGGAGGAACTTTGGTTTCAAAGAGTAAGGAGCAAAAACGCAGAAGACGTATTTGTACGTGTTCAGTACCAGAGCCATATACCCATATTTAGTTGTGGATACAAGTGCACCTTTCCCTTGTCTGGCCATTCCTTTTCAATGTACTGATCCCACTGAAACACTACTGAAACAAGATCCTGTGTAGTTGGTTTCAGAATTTCTTGCCCTAGAACTACCAAAATTTAAAGCACCTTTATTGAACTTAGATGGAGAGCTGAGAGCTTTCATATTTTGTAGAGTTTGTAAAACCTTTGAAACTGCATTAGGATACTGGTAAGAGTTTAAAAAGCTTAGAGAGACGAAACTTTAAAGTTGTTCTCAAAAACTGCATTTACCACTGGCAACCACCACCTTAGCCAAGTACTCGGGCTTCTCAGCACCAGCTGCGTACCTCTGCAGTATCAGTAACAGTAACTAACGGCAAGAAGTAATTTTGTTCCAAGCACAACACTCTGTAACTGGGTAAGCAAGAGAACCAGAGAGGAAAGAGGAATATTTATGTAAAGGTCTGACAACATTTTAAAAGATCTTTTTCTTTTGGAATTCATCAGATTGTATAAAATGTTAGATGTCTGCAAGAATATTATGGGGGAATGCTCTTGAATATCAAAGCGTTTTCTCAAACTACCTAAAACAACTTACATACATGTACATCTGACATAGAACTACATTTTTTTGTATATTAGGCCCCTGTCCAACGTCCAAGCCATGAAAACAAAATAAAATAACACTACTGGAAATTTGGAAATCACTTTGTAATAAAGGATCTTCACACAGGGACAGTACCTCTATCACACAGAATACAATTAAAGCAATAGGACAGGAAATTGTGAAATACTTCATACTCACAAGTAAAAGACCTTGTGCCACTTAAGTACAGAATTGGAACGAATGCTTCCAAGTTCTTATTAAATTTCAAGCAGAAAGACAAGTAGGAAAAATGACAGTGATAGTATGCATCTTACATTCAACTGTGGAAGAAGAACAAATGACATGTACATTCACAATGATAACTAAAAGTGGGTTCTGGAGCACGCAGTAGATTAATAAGGAGAGGGAAATTGGGAAGTATTTAAACTAGATGCCCCAGACATTGAAGGCTGCTGAGAACTAAAGAAGTTTTGTCAATGGTCTTTGAAGTCTTCCATACAAATTGAGCACATACTTCTATCCTTCCTGTCACAGAGGGCTCTGCAAAAGGAACATCTCCTCGCATGCAAACTTAGGTGACAATGCTAGTCCTTCACCGGAATGGATCACACAGCCATTGCATGCTGTGAGCAGCACTCCCCAGTGCCCTGGTGCGTTCAGCAACGTTCTATATTCAACTAGTACTACAAGCACTACTGTCAGCTGCTTTCTGGTTGGTCTCATTTGAGAAAGGAGACAGGAATGTGCACCAGAGACGTGTTCTAATTTTTATTTTTAGACAGATCTTTACAACCTTGAACAGCTATCAAGAAAAAGAACCCAATGTTGTAAACAAACTGAACTAGAAACTCTATGGTAGTAACTTAGGCAGAGTAACTGCATTACTCTGACAGAAGAGGCAGCAGATTGCAAGTCTCTGTGAAGTAAAATGCTTGGTGCTCTGTGCTGTCAGAGTACAGCACAGGAATGGAACTGGGAACTCCTGTAGCCACCCCTCTGCCTGCAGGTACTCTCTGCCTCATACTGTGACAAATCTCAGTGTCACAGTGGTTGCTTTACCAGTCTCTTTGACTTCTGAGACCTCACATAGATCTGAAATATTGCAGCATCCCAAAGCAACCAATGAGAAATTCTTCTCTTATACAGACTTCAAGCATAATGGTGACACACTAGTTTATGTGCAGGATGGACTAGAGGATGAGATCCTAGAAAAAGCAATGTTTTGTTCATCCTCTCAGGTTATTTTAACTGATTTCTTATGACATCACACCTGGGTTACAGCAATTGGATGCTTGTATAAAATGGCAATAAGCTTAAAAAAGCCTGACATGGGCTACATTAGCTCCCAGATAAATTTCTGTGAATTTTGCCGGTATAGACTCCAAGTCAACTGAATTACCCTCAAGTACCAGCGTGGGTGCTTTATAAGCCAGTAGAGTAATTGAAAGTAAAATGATTAAGGATTTTAGGCTCAGAGTGGGTGCACTTGATATCTACTCATCGGAGAATGGAAGTTTATGGACAAAACGTACATTATTAACACAAACAACACTTCTGTCTTCCTGTATAATGCTTTTGGATGTAGACATAACAGTCCAGCTCTGAACAGGTACTGCAAGAGCACTAAATTCTGCTGACCACCCCCCCACCCCCCCATTTTATTATGAAGGAATAGTCCTATAAAAACAGGTGGATTACTTGTGGTCATGAGATGATGATACTTCGAACAATTTTAGTGAAATTTTCAACCCATTCCACAAGTTGCTTAGGAGTCTGGATACTACCTTTTAAAAGTGTTACCATCTTCCAAGTACATCATGACTTATCTTGTACAGAGGCTACTAACTTTAATCGGTCATGAGGAATAAGTAAGAATAGAGCTACTCTGGAACCAATTCCTAGCTGCAGCTAAAGTGTGAAATTACCCTTGATTAAAGGATTTAGCAAGTATGAACTAGGGCTACAGAATGTTGTCTCAGGTGCTGCCCTGTGTCCAAATGTGTGTTTGTCTAGTGCAGGGACTCTGAATGTCAGGTACTTACAAAAAACTGCAAAGAGGCATATTTTATGTTAGGATGCAAATTTAGAATTTTCTCAAACTCAACAAAGCTGCTTTCTAAGAGATGAGAGGGTGTGTGTGCCTTGAAAGCAGCAATGTACAACATGAGAAAATTTAAATTTGCATCCTTACATAAAATATGCCTTTACATTTTTAAGTCCAAACATAGAAGCTTGCACAGACAAAACAATTTGGACACAGGAAGACAGAAAACATTCTGTGCCGTTATATTGCTATAAATCCTGAAATCAAAGTAATTACTTGCTGAGCTGGGAATCTGGCTTCTGGAGTAGTCTATTTTTACTTATTCCCTCATGACGATTAAAGTTAGTAGCCTCTGTACAAGATAAGTTACATGATGTACTTGGAAGATGGTAACACTGATAAGGACTAACCTGCTTTCTCTGCCTCCACTAGTGATTTGCAATGGAGCTTGCCTGTCTCTGATCTCACAATTGTTTCTACTTACCTCATGGTATTTCAGTTCTTGAAGCACTTTTGGAAAGGAAAATTGATTCCTTTCTAATTAAAGTGATATAAGAAAACAGATACAACCTTTTTTTCGCACTGCTCCAAGAGGGAATCCCCCAGTAGTTACCAGCATACCATGTACAAAAGCTTCTCCGCTTTGCAGGCTGCTCAGCAGCATAGTGTAACAACTGCAATGTAAGCTGCTTCTGCCTGTTGCTCCTTACTTGTCTTGATAGTGTGTCTGTCAGAACTGGGTTTTATTTTCTGTAGATTCTTTTCACTTCCTTTCCTAGCTTTGGTGCTCTTTTTGTGTTTTCACCTTCTCAGCCTGCCTTCTCATGGAAACGTCTTTACATCTTCCTCTTTTCAGGACATCCCCATCCCCTGCCTTTCATTCACATATATTTCTAATTTCATTTACGTTTCTGCCTTCTTTTTGACATATCTTTGCTTGTGTCCCAGCCACCGCTGCTCAAAGGTATCTCCTAGGAGCCAAATGATCTGGTTACACTGAAGAGAGCCAAGGGCTCCTTAGCAATCCGGACTCTCAGCAGTAGGTGGGGGAGTGCCAGCTGCTGTTAAGTTATCAGAACACGTAGCAATGCCAGGTTAGAAATGAAACTGGTTGTTCTGAAGATTTACCACATCAAATATGTTCACATGATGATAAAATGGTAAAATCTTAAGAAGGAAGAAAACCACAAAACACTTGCTCTCTGCAGCTGGCAGAGATTGTGCTGGAGCTCTTCATCTGACTGGAAGTGAGGACGACCACTTGGTAAGGTGATGCTGCAGTGCTCCCTTGCCTGACCACACTCCTGGCTTCACTGATGACTGCAATATGAGAATTAGGGAAGGTAAAAAGACTGTGCATGCCTGGGTACCTGGATGGCTGGTTACATGTTAAGAGCTACGTTGTCCACTGCTGGAATACATGTTGGAATACACGGAAAGTGAGAAATGAAGTAGGAACAGGGGGAGCAGCAGCAACAAGCAACAAGATCTTGGTGGTGTCAGCAAAATGAAAATCCTGCCACTCCACCCCCTGTCAGGAGTTGCTGGAATGGAGTCCCACTGCTGAAATCACCGGTGTGAGACAAAATTTTTGTTATCGAGGCCCAGACTGAAAAGAGAGAAATGGTTTTCTGGCTGCCTTTAAAATGAGGTGGGCAGCAAACTACTGCTTACAGACACAGTTGCTCTAAGTCAGACAGCACCTAAAACCAAATAACCTTCCACACTATCCCTCAGCAGAAATGCGAGGAAATCTGCAACAACAGCACAGTAATTCAAGTAATATGAAAACCACAGACATAGATTTTACTGAGGAATAATCACTGGAAGGAGTACATGACATTGTCATACTGCAGGGCAGAACACTGGAAGGGAGGATATCTTATTGCAAGGAGAAATGGTGAGGTAATGGTAACATTATTTTATAAACTGCATACACATCAATGACAGCTTTAAGCTCAATGTACTGGAATGTCTTGAAATAACAGAAAAAGAATTCATCTGACCAGATAACAGGCACAGAACATTGTTAACGACAATGCCAGCAATAAAACCAAGAGGAATTTTGTAGGCTTACATTGACCTGGGTTGCAGACCAACATTCCTTGTGTGTGTGTCAAACCGTTATTTATTTTTTCCTCCCCCAAAAGGTTAGTATAGGAAAATATAACAACATCAGATGAATCTATCATGTGCTATGGTAGCAATGAAGGCTCATGAAAATCAGGCCCAGACCGTGCTGCACATTCTGTGAGAAAATAAGTCAGAAGTTACTGAGTGTACTTATAAGAGCACAACATAAATGAAAATAGTATCAGTGTCTTCAGAACTCTGTTATTGTGCTAGCAAAGCATTCAGTTGTTGTATTTCCCAGTAGCAACACCCAGAAAATTGGTGTGACTCGGGAAAACAGAGGTGTGGCTAGAGTCATGAAATGATGTTGACCATCACATGGTTTGTTATTTTGCCCTTTAATAAGCTTTTTTTTTTTTCTTTTTTTTTTCTTTTTTTTTTTCTGCACAGTAAGTGAATTCACATAATACAGAGAAGCTCTGCTAAAAATGTAACTACCAGTTAGCAGTTCTGTAAACCAGTACTGTTAGGGGTCGTGAAAGGTCGTGATAGGGGTCAGTCCTGACAAAGCCCAGAAGCATTACTAAATGACCAGCACCACATGCAGGGTTGTCACCGAAGTTACCTAAATTCATTAACAGATGTCCTGCTACTAATAATGTTGCCACTGATTTCTGCTGGAGCCTGCTGTGTTTAGAGGCATCCTGTGATCTCCACTGTCTGTTGTCTGACCCCAGCACTGCTCCAGCTGTTACAAAACTTTACATTCATTCAGTATATATTTTATTCTCCTTCTATCTGTTGCATTGAGCTACACATCAGTCTTTGCTCAACTTTTGGCTTACAGACCTTTCACAGCAATTGTTCCTTTCTCTCTTTAGTCAACCCTGCCAGAGCTCTCCCACTGGCCTCCAGCTGCCTTCAGCTGTGCTCAGGAGGCAGTACCAGATCACTTTTTATCCCATTACTGTGTGTCTCACTATAGCTTACTACAATCAAACTGGTTCTATTTTTATATATATATATATATATTTTTATTATTATTATTTTTTTTTTTTTTTGGGGGGGGAACTGTACATGGGTTTTATTTTGCAAAATACTAAGAACTTTCAATTCCCTTTGGCTTCTGTGGAAGATAAAGATGTCAGCACTCTGTGGAACACACCCATTAAGTTTACATAGGCTTTGCACCTGCAAAACCCTCAGTGAGTTTAACTTGTTATCCTGTCAGATGTGTTCTTTAGATATATACTTTGCATACACTTTGATAGCCAATATTTCAATGGAACTATTTTAAAAGACTTTTTCTTTATTATTCTTTTTCCTTTATGGCTTTTCTGTTTTTTCTTTCTTTCAGAGTTCTGAGTTTCTGTAATTTCCCCAAATACATCTACTACACTTTACTGAAATGCTTTATGTAATGCCATCTTTGCTCCACCTCTCCCAAATAATATCTTGAATTTCTTCTCATTCACAAACATAAATGCCTTTGCATACCAAAATGCTGTTCAAGCAGTGCTTTCATTCAAATGGAGAGAAAGCTACTCTTCTGCTATCAAGCATTTAGAACTTCAAAAACCAACAGACACATCAGGCTGATGTCTCACACGGCCCCAGCCTAAGGGTAAAATAAAATGTGAGGATGTTTGGAAAAAAAAATCATATTGCTGCTTTTTAGATTTAGGGGCCTGAAAACTGAATCCTGTTTTCATCATTACAGGCTATTTTTGATATTTTCCTTGACCACAACTGACTCAAAAATAGTTTCACTGATGGATTTCCTTTTCCTTTGAATCTATGTATCAATTAAGGAAGCTGTAATTCTAAATTAATAAGCACGGAGGCCAAAGAGGAACCAGTGCTGCTCATTGTTTAGGGAAATAATTTGGCATTTAATGAGTTCTTTATAGTGGCTGAATAGGAAAGTAACAAACAATGCATGTTGGGAGGGCCCCTGACACTTCCTTTTAGTAAGCTCAGTAGTTGTGTATTTTTATAATACAATCTTGCATATTTGCTAAATCATATGTGTTCATGTAACCCTGCCTTTTGTTAAACGAACAAATTAAATCCGTACATAAAACTGAACAATTAGAAAACAACTGACGTTATATATGAAATGCTGACTTGGTACTGTCTGTCATTCAGAGTGCTCTCCTGAGCAATAGTTTAAGGATAAAGGGAAATGTGAGAGGAAATCTGAAAGAGGGACTATATCAAAAAATGAAACTAATAGGGATTCTGTCATTCATCGGCATGAATCCAATCAGGAATTACTGAGACTGGAGGAACAATTATATGCTTAGTGGAGAGTCTTCTGTGTTTTTTATTACTATTGATGTTTCTATTCTCTCTCGTTTGGAAAAATAGTCACTGAAGCAAAGTCCAGACCTGAAAATTTAGCCTTCTATTGATTTATAGTCTAGAAAAATAAGAGATAAAAAAGCAGAAACAGAGAAACACATAAAGGTTGAAATGTGTTAAATCGAACACATTCTAGAGATAGTAAAGTATTTTCTCAAATGTTTCAATGAATAAATTAATTCTACAATTAAGAATTATCTTAACCTTCTTAATTTGGTTAAAGTAAACTGATCCTAAAATCATTCCCATCTGTTGTGTAATCTTCTTTCTAGCAGAAGAAGAATCCCAAAGAATAGCACTCAACGTTCTTCGGAATGGTTGTTAAATCAAGGCTTGAAGGATGCCCTGAGAATCACAAGGTATTAGGTGTTGTGTCTAGGTATTGTGTTGCCAAACTTTTATTTAATTATTGACATGTGCAGACAAATAAACACTTATCAGTTTTCCTTCTCATGTTTTTATAGATCCAATGTACCAATAAATCCAACTAAATGTTCCACTGACTAAACTTATACAGCTATCATCTAGAGAAAAAAACAACCAACCAACCAACCAAAATGCATTTGTTTTTTATAATCTATTCTTTTCTTATTGGTAATCTATTGGCTAACAGGCAAGAAGGCATTGACTGGACACAGCACAAACAGCACAAAGGGTACATCACTCCCTGTCTGAGAGGTGCAAGCCCAGGAGCCATGTATGAAAGCAGACAACACAGACTTGAACACAAGCTCTGCCTTTCTGCCAAAGGGGACTGGAAGTGATCTGAAGTGCAAAAAGAGACAGAAACCACTGACTTCAGTGGAATGTGAGGCATGCTTTCCCCTTTGTTTTCCAGCATGTTTGACTATTACAAGAAAACATTGTCTCTAGCTTTGAATCTTTCCAACCATAACACCAGCTGAAGCTAAAAGGTGCTGAGCACTTTCTGAGAAGGTGCAGAGCTCCACTAATTCCCATTAAGGCTCTGTAACAAGAAAGGGGCAGCCTTCTGACACTGAAGCAAGTTCGCAGCTTTCAAACTGTAATGTTTCTGTGTCATAAAGCTGCCCTGCTGGTACTAAATCTAATCACTACCACGTGCCCCATCTCTCATGTAAGCATGTTTTGGAGAATACTTTCTACAATAGCTCATCTGTGGATTCAACCACAAATGAAATGTCTTGCTTATGTTGCACTCCCTTTCCTGCCTGCCTGCGCAGAATAAAGAGGAAAGTTTCTTCAATTATCAGGCAGCCTGCCTCTTTCTCTCCTTCAGTCTGAACATATTCAGCGTGCCTCCAAGATTATTGTACTTTTAAATTCCCTGTACACACATATAGATGTGTACACATGCAAATGTAAATATGTCATGATAGTTTCCTGTTGCCATGCAAATTGGAAACAAATATGGAATATTTCTGACTTTAAAAACCTTTCTGGAGCATTCTAACGCTAAAAACATATTGGTTCTAACCTACACATGCCCGAATTCAACAGAACTGCAAGAATTGCTAAGTAAATCCTGTAAGAAAAATAATTATTTCCAGCAAGACCTTAAACCTTGTAAAAATATTAAAATATTTTTTCAGAATTAAAAATTATCCTGCCATCTTCTTACTTACACACTCCTACTATCGACCCAGTCGCCTAGCCATTCATCAGCATCTCTGGGGACGTTTTCTATCCACAGTTAGAGCTTATTACCTCTCTCCCTAGGAAAAATGTATTGGAGAAAAGGATTTTTGGTCTCCATCTTTGTTAGAAGTTTGCAGGTTCTCTTTTTATTTATTCTCTCATTTTTATTTCATGGATTCCTGGGAAAAATAGGCTTTTCTGACTCTTTGATATTGGCCTCTCCGTATAATTTCCTGTGCTGAAATTCCTTGTCCTGTAAATCCTGTGTGTAGCAAGGTTCCCTAATTTCTGGTTGTTTGGGAGAACAAAAGACTGAATGGTTCCTTGTGAATTTGCGGTGGTGTTACCGCTAGACTGTTAGCCCAGATCTCAGTAGCTAAAATGAGTCAGATTTTGATACAAACTGCTGTTTCATTTTCTTAATTGAAATTTGAACAGGCTTCTGGTATGCTTGTTCTCCAGTATACTATGAAAAAAAAGCTGCATACTGATTTGTTTCTAATTCTTAGAAAGCTCACTCGTCTTTCGAGGTTACTCTGCTGTTGTTTACACTGTGTCACTCCTGAATGGTGGAGGAGGACCCTCAGACTTGACACAGGAAATCATTAAAATTCCTGGTATTCTTGAAGCAGACTTATGCACAGTCCCTTCTCTTCACTGCCCTTGCACAAAGTTGTAAAATGCTAGCTGCAACACTGAACTAACTGTTGGCATCAGATGGACTATTCTACCTGATCAATCAAAAATGCATTTTTGAAGTCAATCATACAGCATACGTAAATTAATAAGACACAAACGGAATACATTTGTCATTTGCTCAACACTATTTTGCTGTTCTTAAAAGCTTTCAATCTGAGGAACTCAAAATATTTCATTAGCATTGACGAGCTAATCTTCATAACCCTCTTGTGAGTTATTGTCCCATTTTATAGTTGAGGAAATAAATGCAAAGAGATGAAATGGCTCATTTAGAATCACAACAGAAATAGTAATATTTGTATATCAGCAATACACAGAGGCTGCAGCTGAAACTTAGGCCCTGGGGTTGCACAGACATAGTCAGCTTTCAACCCCACAGGATTTACATCCTAAATGAAGACTAACAAGAGGTTATAGTGGAAATGGATGCACAGAGGGGCAAAGTGACTTTCCTATAGTCAGACAGAAATCCAGATCTCTGATGCCACACTGAGATAAACACAGCATAAATGTCAAACCTGCTCACTAAATAAAGTACAGACATGTAATTCCATGCCAGAGGAAAAAAACCTACTCTTTTCTTACCCCATCAATCTTTTCTCCTTCTTCTTCTCTTTTTTTTTTTTTTTTTTTTTTATACGGTATTAACATCATATTTTATAACAAATATTTTCTGGTACCTAGATAGATGGGAAACAAAACTTCAGCTTTCTCAGAGAAGAGAGGCATATTCTCCTGTGTAACAGACATATAGCCAGCCAAAGAACATGACCCTCCCTTTTGCTCTTGAAGCTGTAAATAGTTTATAACATATGTTCTATCACTGTTTTGGCAGAGCTATTCCAGTAATAATTGTAGGGAAGCAATAAATTGGGATACACCTATTATAAAACATTTTATGTGCAAGTCCATAAGAATATATATTAAATGTCTGCATTTTTCCCATTCCTTCTATCTTATTCAGCAAAATATAAAGCCTGCATAGGCCCTCTCAAATAAAGCCAACAAAGCAAGCAGGGTTTATAAACAACGGTGATCTAGTTAAAAGTAAAATGAAGTCTAACAGGAAATTATCAGCATTATTAACATGTTATTTTTATTTTTTCCCCCAGTTCAATTCATTTCAGGAATTATATCAAAGGTGATACTGCCTAATAATGAGTTTTGGGGTATGTCACTGGGCGTACTTGATTACCAAGAATCAAAGTCCTGGTGAAAATCATATTTCACAATGCATGAACCACTTTGGAGTAACCTTCTGGCAACACACTGAGATCCTACCCACTCATGGGAGAGCAGGAACTATCTGCCACATCCCTTCTCTTTTCCCAGCTAGACAAAGAGTGCAGAGATGCAGACAGTGAGTCAATCCCTGTTTCTGCTCCTGCCTACGACACTAGCGAGACTCTGTGAGCTCAAGTAGATTGTGAAAATTTTTCTCTAAATTGCAATCTTTAAAAGAAACTAAAGACTGTTCTCTCTTTCATAGGTTACTTGGAGTGCTCTTAAGAAGGGTTCAGAATGAAGTCTTTTGCTAGCTGATTATACCTTGTATATATTGATTACTTAAAACCACAATATTTGGATGTCTCTCTGTAAGGATTTAAAATTTAATATTTGCTTACTGTGATATTAAAAATAAAGCAAAGTTGCCCTCCTCCTTCACCTAGAGAAAAAGAAATGCCATTTTTTCTGTAAGAGAAGTGTTTTTATAAAAGGACTAATTCTTGTTAAATTGGGCCTGAGGCAATTAGCCTATTTCTTATTATCAGATTTAACTGCAATTTGACCTACTTGAAAACTAAAACCTGTGCTACACCTGTCTGAATTCCCTTTTTGTACTGAGACTGAAAACATCACATCTGGAACAGACAGTGCACAGAGGAATTAAAGTCAAGTGTGGGGCTGCTATGCTTTTGTATAAGTATTTTGGAGGCTAAGCACTTCCAAGAGATAAAGAGAGACTGTCAATTTCAGTGAGCATAGAATGGGTCTCTTATAACCCATCCCTGAGTAACTGTCAAATAAATTACTCCAGATATACACCAGTATTAGCTACAAGTGAAATAACTGATCTGTTTTAAGGAATGATCCAGAACCTGAAGAAAACACAGGGAGAAAATGTATTTTAATAGCTTCCAAACCATAGATTTCTAAGAGATTCAGGCAACTGCACTACCATATGGGTCTTGCTATCTACTATTTATCACTCTATTATGATAAGGAAGCGTATTTGGAGCACTACTAGATGCTCCTGTGAAACAGTGTGAACAGGAAGTCTATGTTATATAGTCCATCCTTTTTTTTTCTGCCAAGAGTAAATCATATCATCAGAAATTCTGCATGTCATCTGTGTTTTGAAATAGAGTTTTGAAATATTCTTCCATTTTAAACACATATTTCATTCAGCATTTAAGCCATTGGTGTTTAATATCCATTTGAAAAGAATAATTATGGCATATACATATATATGTACACGTGTGCATTTGTGCATATGTGGATGACAAAAAGTTACACCTATACATAATTCAGAGCTCTTTTCTACACTACATCTAGTATGTATTTAAGCTTGCATGGAGGCTGCCTAGATGTCTCCCCTTTCTATTTTAGAATCCTGCCCTTTACAGACAACCAGAAATGGGCCAAAAGTGGAAGGCAGTCTGAGTATTTGCGAAAAAGTTATAAATATATTTAACAGCTTGTTAGAGCAGAAGAAATCACTTGACTGGACCGATGTCTGCAGCATTTGTCATTCTGCTCGAGGTTGTTTTGACTACACTGGAGGCTGCATGGGATGATTGAATATTTTGGTTTCTGCCTCTTTTGCCTGAAAAATGACCAGCAACCAGGAAGGACTGTCATATTTTCACAAATGGAAAACAATTACTGAGCTGATTCTGTAAGAATTTAAGAGTTTTCTTCTTGTTTTTCTGGATGATCAGCAATATACTTTCACCTCTGCTGTGTACAAAGCATCTCTCCCATTGTAACAGGTAAGAGCAGAACAGAACAGAGAGATTTTAAGATTTGACTTAGCTCACATATTACTGACCTACAGACTAACAGAACTGTACAAAGAGATCCTATGACCCCACAAATTCTGGAAGTTGTAAAAGGCCATGGATATGTCAACTGATTCATTTCTGTGGTACTGATTTTGCTGCAGTAACATGCTGTACTTTAAAGGTCAGTGAGAACAGGGCTCTGATAAATCGGGCTTGACAACCTCAGAGTGAGTCCATGATAACAAAACAAGAAGCTTTAAAACAAATAAATAATAAAGCAGGTAGAATGGCCAGAATTCTGTATTATTCTGATTAGAACAGAAACTGTAAGTAGGAGAGAAGGCTTTTTCTGTTGTCTGGGGCATTTATCAGGTTCCCATCACAGTATTAAGATTCATGATATTAGGGTTGTTCCTTCACTTCTTGTTTATTGATTTGAACAGTAGTTGTTGCAGTAGCTGTTCCAAGAGGGAAGGAATCTCATATAGTTCTCTTTTGTATATACTTAGTACTTGATACATGTACACAATCTGCTTATTTCTTCACAGAAAAACATTTAAATTCCTAAGAAGAAAGTATGCTTCAAACTTCCTGCCCAGAATGGTAACTGCAGTTGTCACCTATTATAAAACTGAAAATGATGAGATCAAATACTCTGAAATAAAAAATAAAATACCAATACCAATCTTCTGGAATACCAAAGCAATGATTGGTAGATGACCAAATTTGCAAGTGAGAGAGCGTGGCAAGAATAGGCATCTGGCTCTCAGTGAAAGCCAATAAACAACTGTTCTACTCTCAGGATACACTCAACGGAGTACACTGTTGTCAGTTATTGCCTTCTGTGTATTTTAAGCATGCACAGACTCACACTTAATTTATAGAATCTAGCTTTAGCTGCATACTCAATTTGCTTATTTGTCTCAGCAGTCGGTAAGGAACACACTGCATCCACAAGGGCTTGCTCAAACTTTCCAGTTTCTTATCTAAGTTCAAACATGAAAGCTACATTAAAAAATGCAACCCTTATATTCAAAGTCCAGTGTTTGCAGAGCATTCACTTTTCTTTTAGGTTAATTTTATAATTTTATAATATATATATTTTTAATACCACTATAATTTTTTTAATACCACTATTGTAAAATAAGTCTAGATATTGGACACCTGTAATTATCACTAATTCAGCAGGAAGATACAGTTATTCAGCGTTAACCAGGATTTACACCTAAAGAATAACGTCTTTCAAAGACAAACAACCGATGCTGTAACCCTTACTACACTTATCATCGAAATATAAGGGAGTTCTGTTTTTGACTGAATATATTTTTTTATTTCAAGCCTTACTGAAATTAACTTACTGTACCTTGAATTATTGCAGACTATAGATCTAAACAAACAATGCCAATAGTGCTAAACTGACAAATTAGGTTGGGATTATGTATGTGTTTGATTGTTGTCACAAATCACATGTCACAGGAATCACTATGTGATAGAATATTTTGCTAGAAGCAAGAACAACGAAAACACGAGGCACCGGATATGTCTGTTTTGTGAAATAAGGTACACTGCAGAGAATCAAGAGCTCCTGATAACTTGAACCAGTATTTTCATGTGGCATGACACACTGCCAGTGGAAATATTAGCTCAGGTACAGAAAAAGAATATATATATATATATATATGTTTATGATTTGCTTTGAATATGAATAATTAAAGTTTCCAGTGAAACAAATAAGACCAGGATAAAAAATACACCTTGTGTAATGCTGACTAAGAATTAGACTCTGTGGCATGAATGGAGATAAAACCTTTTTTCAGGATGGCTGCTGCAGTTTTTTTTCCATAAAGAACAGTTTAGATAGAAGGTACGTGACCAAGTAGACAGGCCAGAAAAGATGTTAACTGATTCCCTGTAGGGAAGCTTGTCAAAAACTGTAAATAGCTCTGCTTTGATATCACAAATAAACCACTTCATACAGACTGGAAAGCTTGGTTATTTGTACATGTCATTTTCATTGATGTGATACAAAAATTCCCAAGGCAACTTCTAAATTTTATCTAAGACTTCCTTTTCCTCATTTAAAGCTGAATGATTTCCTTGTATGTTTTTATCAATGGGCCAGAAAAGCTGATAAGATTGCTTCCTTCCTCTGTTAGATATGTTTGGACTTCTGCCATGCCATTTTGAAAAGTCATACATTTGCTTTCCTGTCTAGCGCAGAAGCAACAAGTGGGAGGCGACTAGCTCCATTCATAAAATGTAGCCAGGAGATTGACATGAGTAGTAGAAAATCAAACTAACAGACAGGCTTGCATCTGAGCTATTCAGCTTCTTGGCCACTGTGCCCCCAACAACCTACTGCTATAAAGATGGTTGCAAGGGGACAGTCTGTGAACTAGTGTGAACTCCCCTCACAAGGAAGGTAGTGAGTGTCCTAAGCTCTCCTCTCACCTTTCTCTTATAATTCCTCTCTTCCCTCCTCATCACATACTTTCGATATGGGGCTCTATTTTTATCAGTTCTTTGCACACCAGAATGAAGTAGGTGTGAGGGAGATGAAACCATGACCTTATTTAATCCTGCATTGCACTTCTCCTCTGAAGGGGAGTAACTAGGGCTGCAGCCAAAAGTGATTCTGCACTTCTGTGGCATTATGGGGAAGACCTTTCCCTTCCTACCTCATCACTTTAGCCCCATACAATGAAAAACAATTTTAACAGGATCTTCAGTATTTACCGTTCAGGCTCACGCATTCCCTCTGTTGGACTTCAGCCCAACATGTGAGTGCAGCAGACAGAGGGAGTTTGATATGACTCCCGTATATAGATGTCAAGGCATTATTTGAAGTTATCTACTTCCGATACACGCGTACAAAAGCAGCAGCTGTTTTTACAAGATACGTAATATCACATCCTCCTGGGCCTAAAAGAAAGAATCAGACCTGAACTGCTATATAGTGCTTTAACTGTAAAGGGCCCCCATTAATCGATAAAGTTCCTATCACTTTTTGTGTGTGTGTGTGTGTCAGTTTGAACCATATTTAATTTGAGTGACAGCCTTCTGGAAGGAAAACCTGGGGGACTACAGACCAGCCAGTCTCACCTCTGTGCCCAGCAAGATCATGGACCAGCTCCTCCTGGACACTCTCCTAAGGCACGTGGAAAACAGAGAGGTGACTGGTGACAGCCACCAGGGCTTCACTAAGGGCAAGTTGTGCCTGGCCATTTTGGTGGCCTTCTGTGATGGGGTTACAGTGCCGGTGGGTAAGGGAGGAGCAACTGACATCATCCACCTGGACGTGTGCAAAGCATTTGACACTATCCTGCATGACATCCTTGTCTCTAACTAGAGAGATGTGGATTTGACGCATGGATCACTCAGTGGGTAAGGAATTGGCTGGATGGCTGCTCTCAAAACAGTCATGGTCAATGGCTCAATGCCCAGGTGGAGATCAGTAACGAGTTGAGCTCCTCAGGGGTCAGTAGTGGGACTGGCGCTGTTTAACATCTTTGTCAGTAACCTATAGTTCATCAGGATGGAATGTACAGGTGATACACTGGGGCTTTTATGCTACCTATCTCAGCTTCGGTTGCAGCAGGCTTAGTGAAGCCATTAGTTTGTTTCTGGCTACCCACATTGAGACAGATGCACCCAAGCTGGCAGCTGCTTCCTGCAGCCTACCATGCACTAACCTCAGGATGAAAATACAACAACAGGTTCTTCCATCTGCAGCGGTCCTGTCTAGCCTCTCCTATGTTCTTGTTGGCACATTGCCCACTTTCTCCTGTAAGTTCTCTTAAATTTTTGTACTCTCACCATCCAGCCACCTTATTCTCACTGTTTTCCAGTCCTCTGTTCCTCTTTTCCTCTACCCAGATATTTCACTTCCCTTTATGTCCAACTCCACCCAATCTCTAAATACTTTTCTGAGCTACATTTGGATCAAAACACAGTGTATTCAGAGCTCTTCCGATGCTTTCCTCCTGAGGCTGTACCAGAATTATAACTACTATTATATCCTTTGTGGTTACTCGCCATCCCTGCTCCAAGAAACACTGAGATATTGCAAAGCTCTGGGCATATCTTTGATTGCCACAGAACACCTGCAAAATGCTTACTGCCCAGAAAACTATTGTGGGAAGGGTGGAAGCCTGCCCATGCCTATGTCATATTGCACAAAAAAAAAAAAAAAAAAAAAAAATCACGCAGTGGCTGTTTCTAAGGGGCAGTATCTGCATGACGCTATAAAAAGTAAGCCAAGCTACTTTTCAACAGAAAACATGACCACAATGTAGACACACATGTATGTGTTTATATCTATGTACTTGTATGCATACATATACATAAGTACTTATACAAAAATACTTCTAAATGGTTTCATTGTTTGTTCCTTCAATTTCTTGAATTCTATAAAAGCCTAAACAAATCCCATGCTCCCAAGCTTCAAGAAAATACAGTGACATCCATTCAACTGCTGAGAGTGGCAGCTGCAAGAATATGGAACAAATTAAATGCCTAAATTATGTTATGGTTAAGTTGAATATGGCTTGGAAAAACTGCACTTCTAGTGAAAACCAACCTCTTGAGGAAATTTAAGAGGTGAAGTCATAATGTGGGCTACTTACTGCCAGAAAAAAACAATGTCATCCCACGCTGGAATGCTGATTGACCTGGTAGTAGTCTGAATATTTGGGGTATTAGAAGTATTATTCTTCAGAAGATATTAGTTTTCAGATTCATTAAAAGCTGAGTTTTAACTCTAAAATCTTATTTTTTTTTTATCTTTACCACAGTAAAAAGCAATGCAAACAGGGTGAGAGAAGCAACAGACCAAGAAACCTTGCAAAGTAATTGGTTTGAATTTTCCATGACACAAAAAATGTGGTCTAGTGGTCTGGGTACTGTAGCAAGAGCCAGGAATTTCATATTTCCAATCCTGTCTGGATTTCCCAGTGGCATTAAGAAAGCTATTGACCTATGTGCCATAGTATTTCAGAGGGGAGAAAGTTCAGTAAGAAGCAATGGCAATAATCTAATAAATACTTTGGTAGAAGGGAAGAAGTCTGTAACTTTAAATTGGGACAGAGAGATTTTCCCAAATTGGAAAGAACACCAAGAGAACATAAAATAAAATTTTTGCATAGTTTGTGGACAGAAACACAACTCCCTCTTCAACAGAAGGTGGACCTTTGCAGAAAAGGCCTCCAAAACGTAGTATGGATTGAAAACCCACACATCCTAGAGAAGCAGAAAATGGTTCTGTAGGAACACTACATGTCTAAAAAATCTATAGACATCTGGAGAATCAGAGCCTTTCTTTGGAAATTTTAGAATTTTATAGAAGTTTAGAATTTTGTAGAAAAAATATCACTTTCTGTCAATACTGATAATGATAATTATTATGATCTGGTATTTATTGACAGCTTGCCATTTCCTATTAGAATGGGAAAGCCATCCTTTAAAGAAAGAATCAGACTTCTATGCCTGAGGCCATATGTTTCTTGTTTAGACTTTGCAGTAAAATGTTACCTAGGAAGTTGTTTGCCCTTGCTTTCATACTTGGCAGCAGAAATATAAGATAACAAACAGCAAGTACACAGACTATAGATGAATGAACCTCAGTGTATGTTTGAAACTGACTCTTGACCTGAGACAATTAGACTTTTTTTTTTGGTTTGCTGCTCTGTACTATGAGGTTGTCACTTCATGGTATGTTACGTTTTGACAACAATTCTAAAAGTATGCACATACTCAAAAGTCAGCACTTCTGAGAAAGACTACATAGCATTCCCTGCTTTCTCCAACTCCATGTTGCATCTGCTTACCTACCAGTGAACATGTGTTTTTTGAAAGACACTGGTGTTAGTTAGGCATCAGAGACAGGCTTCATATGAAACATAAATATATGACCATAGTGAAAGAAAAAATGCAGATTGCAGCTGGACAAATACAAATTTATATGCTCTCAAAAATACGGATTTAGAAAGTCAACTCCTTAAGGCATATATTCAGCCATGTCCATTAAATCAAACCCTTGAGATTGATTCTGCTTTCATAAAGTTAACCAGTATTTTAAGGTGGTACTGTACAGGAATGGGAGAAGATTCCTGATAAAAACTATGAAACTAAAGAAACTTAGTTGCTGAAAGCAATTGGTTTAGATTATTTGAACCAAGAGTTGTCTTTTCTCAAAATATATCCGCACCCTTCCTGTTATTATTTTTATGTATCTTTTGACATGCCTTATCTCAAAAAGAGCCTCAAGTTGTGAATGGATTCCTAAATGTCTTTGTGTTGTTTGCCTCTCTTTGCTAAAGATGTCCTGATAATTGTAATACTTTCCAAAAACCTAACTTTGTATCCTTGGCCTGTTCTCCTAATTTCTGGAGGCCCTGCTTAGAGCTGAGAGCTACGGAAGACACACACGGTTCAAAATGAACTGGGTATGTTGCCTTTCAGCCACATGTTGGCTAGCAATGTACGGAATTCCCAGTCTCAGAAGCATACATGGAAAAGTTTGAAAATGGAACGAATGTACATATCAGAAATTCCTTATTTAATATTTTCTTCTGCAAGCAGCTTTAAAACACGTGGAAACTGTGATTTTCTTTTACTTAAATAATTATGCAAGATAATTTGCAAATTTTCTGCACAATAACTCTTGGTCTGCTGTTTGAATAATTCTTTAAGCATTTGCCAATCCAAATATGTATTTTGAATGGTGTTCGCAGAAACGTAGGCCAGCAGACATGTTTTTGTTCCTTTGTTGACAAATCACAGATAGGTAATTATAGCACGTAAGTATGGAAAATTGATTTTATAAATGTTGTTTCTTTTCAAAGTATTAATCCAATTCCAATCGGTCCTTTGCATTCACTCACCCGCATCCTCCTCAAACATTTCTGTCCTTTCAGTATGTCCTTTGAAAGTGTGCAAAAAAAAGTCCTTTAAATTAACACACTCACCCTCTGCCTTTAAAAGAACCTCTCCTCTTTTCTGTAACAATGCAAATGTTTTTAAACAATGATGGATAGAGAGATGTTAGACTAAAATGTTTCGGTTTATGCCTTATTGACCTGCTCTTATTCTTTATCTACCCTGACTGTGAACAGCAGTTTTTTGAAGTTTCTTTAAATGTCTTACACTAGTTTTCATTTCCAAGTGTTAATCAGACAGTATTATTGTTTCAACATTATTTGAATTGTGATAGTGTCTAGAAACTTCAGTTATACATACTGCTGTAATAGATAACAGTCCCTCATAATTTAAGACAAAACTATTCGTTTGCCCTGCTAAATGATGACAGTCCTTTTCCTTACATTTCCAGTAGGCTCTGTACATCAGTTCCTAAATGTTCCAAGTGATTTTATTTCCAGCGCTTCCTCTGGGAGTTTATTTCACAATCTAATGGGTCTCTCTCTCACGAAGTTCTTCCTGCTATTCAGTCTACATTTTCTGTTTCCTTTTTAAAGCGTAATGTTTCCCTTTGTGTCGCCCAATACACCTCTTGGAATGGAATCCCTGTTAAGGAGTGGCACAGTAGGGTTTAGATGACTGGGTTCTTTTGTATTTGGGATAACTTTATAGGAAGTAATATACTTTTCCTAATTTTATCATTGTATATTTTGAATTAAAAGTTAAACAATAACTGAACTAGCCCTTTGGGATGCTCATCAACAGAAGAATACTAGCCTGTAGCTACAGAAAGCACAACATTTTCTTCCCAGGCTTAATCTGTAATATTTCCTTTATATCATATCATATTTGTCACTGGGTCTCTTTTGCTGTCATCGTTCTTACATCATATTTTGTTGACTGCTCTAATATGGATATTCTATGATATTCTCACAGATAAAAGCATTCAACCTATATCATCCTTCTTCTGTTTATTTCAGTTAACATTAAGTGAATTTACTTTTTTTTTTTTTTTTTTTTTTTTTTTTCAATTTGGAGAAGATGGTGATAACTTGCACCTAATCCTTGAAGAGTCTTTACAGATATACTCTGACTTGAAATTTAAAGGACTAAATTTATCCCTGAAGTAAACCTGCTGACAATTAACATTCCATATGAAACAAACACTCAACCCTCCAGCCTTTAAAAGAAGATGTGCTGGGTCTGAATACTTTAATGTATTTAGCAAGACTATAATGCTAGTGATCTCACTTTTAAAGAACTTGTTTTCTAACTGATAGTTTGAAACCACAGCACATGGAATCAGCACCAGAGCTCTAGAGGTGGACTATTCTACGTCTGTGTGTGTCTATCGGTCACTGCTTTCTTCAGGCAGAAGAAATCCTGTTCATGATTAGAGTGAAAGCAAAGCGGCTGCCAAACATCTGTGAGAAATTGAACACTATTCATTTATAATCTGAAACCTGAGTGGACAGCCAGTCGCTGGCCTCTTCTGTCTAGACTGATGTTGCTCCCTGCCCCCACCTCCATGCAAAAGGGTCAGCCAGGAACCTGCAGGCCAGAAAGAAAGCGGTCCGACTTTTCATTCAAGTCGTCAGAGTTCACTTGCACACTCTGTTCTCCCACCTCCATCAAAACATCAGTGACAGGAAAGCATGATTTTAAAGTTGACAGCTATGAAAATAAAGTGCCTGGCAGAGGTTCTAAGGAAAGGCATGCCCTGGTTTTAATTTATATTACGTAGAGGGTCTCTAAAAGTGAAAAAGCATGTGGTATGCTCGAGGCCCCTTGCAGCTAAAGGACTGGAATGAGAATAAGTTCATTTATACCCTTACTTTATTTCCAGGCCTTTTCACATGAAGGTGCTTTTTGAATCACTCAAGAGCTTCATCCTTAACTCTTTCTCGAGGTTTTTACCTCTCACAAAAAGCTGTAATCTGGAGAACTCAAACCACTGTGAAGAGTTTGTCAAGTTCCCAAATTACGCTCACATTGAAAAAAGATAGGTATTATATTCTTTCATTTGATAGACTGGTAAAGTGATTTATGGAAATACATTTTTAGAAAAAAAATGGTGAGGGAAATGCCTAAATTTGCATGCCACCATTTTGAAAGAACAACAACTACAGGTAGTTTGAAGCTGATTTTTGAAGGGTTGATCATTCAGATATTCAACCGAGTTTAATTACTAATTTACAACGTAAACAAGCTTAGCTATGAAGTTGTACAAGGAGACACATTATAAGGAGTCTGCTGCCTCCATCATATCTCAGTGTGGATTAAATTAATTAAACATCCTTATATTGGCAAGCTAGAAATTTGGATTCAGTTAATGAACATCAACATGAAGCCAGCGTAGCACAACTCCGAAGTCAAAATCTCCAAAGAGGTGATCCCCAGTGAAGCCGGAGTAATACCATGACAGATCACAGTATCAATGGCAGGAAGCTGAATAAACACGATGCCAGTGTCGACTCATGTATTTCATCCATTTTGAAAATGTTTGTGAATAAGAGCTGTTCTGTACTTCAGCCTCTGTCTTTTTCATCTGTGAGGGGGGAGCATATTGGCTTGTTATTTAAACAAAGCTTTTAGTATTTATTCATTCATTACAGTTTTCTACGCAGTAGATCAGACATGAAAATTTGTATAACAGCTGTGATTAACAAGACAAAATGCCTCTTTTTAGTTCCCATGGCATTTTCTTTACAGACAAGTGGATTTCTTTTCTTTAAAAAATGTTAATTATAGCTGTGAATACTATGGTATTTTTATCCATTTTAATAGTTTAAATGTCCTGATTCATGGGAAGTGTTTTTTGCTTTTAATGACACAATATCCAATAGGTTTATGTTAAAGCCCTCATTGTATTCCTCCTGCTTCAGTTTTTGCTCTTGGGTATAAAACCAGAAATGGTCATACAACTGCAAGCATGGAGAAAGATCAGAGAGACAGCTAAAGATAAAGAAAGTACGCATAACTGCAATGAAGATTGCTGATAAGCACATCACAGTGATTGTAGTTATCACACAGTTATGACCACTCTGTACAAGTTTGAGTTGAAACTTGGTATTTGACAAACAGATCAAAGACACTGAACTTGAAAATACATTATAGCTTAATATTAGGAAAACCATTTTTAAATTGTCATAGTGTCTAGAAGACCTGCAACTGGAATCCAAATTTTTGTAGACGCTATGCAGTTAATATACTAGATGATATATTTGATGAATATACATGCCCAAGAAAACATACAATCTAAAAAGGATAGACTGAAAATCTGGAGAAAAGGTGGTATATTTTTTTCCATTGTACAGGTTGGAAATTAAAACACTAAGCGATTTCAAGCTTAACCCAAAACATAATGATTTCTATGGGCTTTGGCTAGACTCTTGGATTATATCAACATTGTTTCCAAATGTCACCTCAGTAGCTGCCAGACTGTACACAGCACAATGCAAGAGGTTTTGGCAAGATGCTGCAGGCTGCTCTGTGGAATAAGTGATACAGGCAGCAGAGACACCGCTGGTCACGAAAGCCTGCAAGGACATATTGGAAGGACTCTGCAAAAGTGGGTGTTTCTGGAGACTCCCCGCAGTTTGCCTACAGTCTGTCTTTACGACTTCATAAAGGCAATCCCAATTTAAGACTAAGGTCATCAGGGATTTTGGCCTTACAGACACTATCACAGGCATATTTATCCATAAAGATGCATCCTAAATGATTACTCAATGTCACAAAAGCACCTGAATCTGAATCTAAGCTTCCCATAATTCAGAAATAACCTGCTCCTCTAGTCTAAGTCCTTAGGAAATGAAATGGCTTAGTTCCTGCAAACACATGCAAGTTTGGATACTTCTCTAGGTCTCTGGAGTCTGCAAAAGTAGGGCAAGGAATCTCATAAAAATGTGTGTGACTTCAAGGAAAGTTCCATGCAGGGTGTGGCTGTAGAATTAGACCTCATGAAGTGCTCCTTTTGCTCAAACTTCATTTTCCAGAAACTGCTCTGTTGGTCTGACCCTGCGCACGTGGTCCTGGGTACATATGTTTGAGCCATACATTCTCTCAATACCCCAAAGAGGAGTGTACTACACTTATGGAGGACTGAGAGAAAAAAAACATTGATGATCCTATTCTCATTCCAATGATTTAAGAAGACTATAATTAATGAACTAAATTCATGACATATCCAAATGAAGCTAAAAAAAATCGATGTTGCCTGCACATTTCATCCTTCAAAAACTTTTTGTCAGTGTCAGCTCACACTTTTTGCAAAGACAATGGGTTCATGATTGCTAGAATTAGTTCTGTACTTTATGGCTTGATTTTAAAAACTATTTTTTAAATGAAAATGAATTCTGATATGTATTATAGTTTACTTTCTCTAGTCCCTATTGCACTTCTTGATGCATTCTTAGAAACTTTAAATTTAATTTTTTAAATTAATATCACATTTTCCATTTTGTTTACAAATACAAAACTACAGCGCTGTTGTTATAAGACTTCTGATGAGGGTGGAACTCCTTAAAGTATATTTTCAAATATAATTATTCGCTTATAGAAAGAATAGCCTATCTAAAGCGTCACTTGCTTCCAGTAATGGTCTCCTGAATATACCAGAATGCCAGGCAACCCCTTTCACCTTGTGAATGCAAAACATCGCAGATTTCTGTAGGGTCAGAATTTAAGCTGCCAGTGTAGGAGCTGTAAGCATATGACTTTGCTGATGTCTTCTCCATGTATGCGTTGCACCACAGTGCTTGAATTACCTAAAGCTGTTTTTCTTTCATCAGGGATGTCATAATATTGCTGTCTGACCTGTGCAGACACTAGGATCTGTCAACGCAGATGGAAGGAGTACCTTTGTGGTTATGTGAAGATGAAGTGAATGGATCTGTTTACTTGTTTGCTCACTAGGGATCGGACCTAGTAGGATGGCTGACATGAACAGGACTCCATGACTGAGCCCAGCATCATTTCATTCAAAAAAGTGCCAGTACATAGAAAGCAGTTGCAAAAGATGTGTTTACTGCTTTCAAGCTTCAGCATGGTACATTAGGGCAATATTTTAAATCTGTAAATTAATGTAATGTAAAAAATGTAATTAAACCTTACAATCTCAGACAAACACAATGTCTTTGCTTGAGATTTTAACAAGTAACATTTAGCCACAGGTCCCCTGAAAAATCAAAGATCAACCAGCTCACAATGTGCCTTATTGATTTGTCTTCTGTGCTGCAGGTTTTGGAGACCTTATGCAGCCTGTTTAGATCTGCACAAAAGGTCAAAAAGAAGAAAGTGCTACATTTTGACTATTTCAATCTATATGCTTGTTTTCTTACTGTACTTGGTGTTCCTGAATTTAAATAACAAAATTTGTAAGCTTGCAGCTTTTGACAGCTGCATTTGCTGTGCTGCTTAATTTAAAAAACAAAAACAACAACAAAAAAAACCACCACCTATTCCTTCTCTGCTATTCTTGAAGGTGCTGACATTGCCAATTACCTGCCTTTTTAAATTGACGTGCACATGTAAGAAATATTTGGGACTCAGATCAGGATACAGCAATTATGATAATCTTTACAAGGATTATTGTAACATTTTCTCTTTCAATGACAATATTCCTCATCAACAGGACATGTTCATCCCCATAAGATACCTCTAGGAGAGAATGTACCAATCCATATAATAATGTAATGGCATATAAAGACTGTATGCAATAGCAGTATGAAAAACATGTTAATTTTGCTTAAAGCTTGCCAGCTTCTTCCCATCAATTTTACTGTCTCAGTTAAGAAAGTATTATAGAAGTGAACAATGTAAAAGTATTTCTGAATGGAAAAGTGTAGCTCATGACCTAGTATTTGCCACTAATGTGAACAAACAGTCCGATATGATGCTTAGTTTAGTCAGTGAAAAAAACTCATGTGGATTTCCTTAATCCTTAAGGCAGACATTCAACAAAAAATTGCAAATATTGTTTCAAACAGTTCTGCAGCCATCCAATTCTTCCTTAAAATGGTGTATCAACCTGCCCCTCGTTCTGTTCAGATTAAGCCTTTCTTCTTTTCCGTCTGGGCCCTGAAGGTTATATTACGCATAAATGTGTATAGACCACATTTATTTGCATATTACACAAATACACATTCTAGTTTCTCTTAAAGTCTATTCCACATATTTAGCACTTTTATTTTACATTGACTTTTAACACAGTTTTTTGTTCAGTTCCAGACTTTTTACCCACCTCACTCCTTGTATCCAGCTCATGTCCTACCTTACCCAATTTATTCTAGTGTATTTACTCATTTATTTTACATGCAGACATTACACAAACGTATACTCAACTCTTCACCCCTGCCACAGCTGTCTTTCTTTTCCATGTCTCTAGCTCACTGGCCCTGGTTTTGCAGCAGCAGAGACTACAGAGGATGATGGAGGTGCCTCAGTGGGTTTTATAAATCACCAGCAGGGTGAAGGGAAAGCAGAGTAAGCTCCACCTTCCTGCCAGTGGAGCCTGCCAAGCTCTGTGCAGCTCGGACTCCGGGTGCAATGCTATAGGGAGGGTTTACCCTTTTGCACGCTGCCCCAGTTTTCTGTGGTTCCCATGCAGCAGGGAAACACTGGGTCCAAGAGTCTCACTACCTACCCTCTGATAAAAGTCTGTGTGTTTCCCTTCTGCATATACAGTCCATTTTTTTCCACAAAGTGTACTCAGGGATTTGAGGACTGAAGATAAAAGTAAGCCCATGAGAATAGATGTTTAGAAATCTGGACAAAGATCAGATGACTCTTTTCTACCTGACAATTTGTTTTATATTATCTGTCTGTAGTAAGCGCTTTTTTTTTTTTTTTAATTGGTGAGCTGAAGTATCTTCCTTTCCTGCTAGTACTCAAGTTAAGACCTCCTGATGTAAATTCCAGTCTGTTCTCAAGTTTGTTTGTGTTAATCAGGAGTTCTTGAAACAATACAAATGCATTTGCTTTTTAACACACATTCTGTCTTTTGAACTCCAAAAGACTAATTTAAGCAAGGATTCAGTCAAAGAAAAAAGACTAAATATTGTTAGCACTATATCTACCCTGTTGACACTGAGGTCAACATAAATATCTTGTCAACTTAAAGATTCAACAGAATCAACCTTTCTATTTTCAGGGAGAACTAGTAAAAAATAAAAATAAAAACTGTTTCTCTGTTGCAAAACTGTTCACTTACAGTTTTCCATCAGTAGTAAAGATTCTGCAATCAATACCTCAATAAATTTCTGAAGTGTGAAAATGAACAGAATGAATATAACTTCACTTTTTTACTGAAGCTCACAAGGAGCAGCAAAACTATTTTAAACAAGCAATATAATGGTAGCTAGACATGACTTTATAACCTACGAAAAGAATCCTGCTTAAATCATCATTTTTGCTCTCTAACCTCACTCCTGTGTAGTACTAATCATATTGTCCTGGAAGCTAACTGAAAACATTTTTTTTGAAAACTGTTTAAAACTCAAACTCTGAAATGGAATTTCAAAAACTGAAAATCTAGCTTCTGTATTTATTAAGCCATTCTATAACTGATTTGTTCATATGGTAAAATTTCCAGCAGAGAAAAGCCATATCTTTTTTTCAAAACATTCCTGCATCCTACAAGGGTAATGTGATACTCAAAACTAAATCTGGTTTTAATTTTTGTAATTCCTCATTATTTTTACAATAGCTAAAACTTCCCGATCTATAACTTTACATGGAATGTGGGGACTGAAATACAGGACTGGATTCAAATTCTGTGTCTGGTGTCAATTATAAATATCAGAGAAATTAATTTGTCAGTTATTTTGAAAATATTAGCTAGCAACAGATTTACCAAAAAATAAGACAGTGCTACTGATTCTACCAGAAATCTGGAAGTTACTTCCCTTTTCTATTGACTAAGCTCTTTTATTCTTTCCAACTGGCCGATTAGGTGATTTATTCTCATATTCTTATTAAAGTATGAGATGACACTAAGAATTCTGCCTTCATAAGATAGGCTAAAGGAACACGATACCAAAATAAAATTAAAAGTTAAATTAGTGCCTTTTACACTTTTAATATTTATCACAAACATAACATGACTTCTGAACAATTGAGCAGTTTAAGAAACTATTTTTCAGAAGTGACGGCCCTTAATTCTCAGCGTACAAAATCTGTGCTGAATGTGGTACAGTACTAGAGCAGGGCCTCATTTTGAACTCTGTAGTGGCCACCTCCAAGCAGGGAATGAGACAACACGTAAGTAAAAAGGAGGAGAAAAAAGGGAAGAGCCTTGCAGCAGAGGTGCAATGTACCCTGGAGGGAACACTGGCCATAACAACTCAGCTAATCAACAGTCTAACCTACCTCCTGCTACGCCAACATTGTGTTTCAGTTGATAATGCAACTTCTCAGAGCCACTGTGTTTCGGAACAAGTTGTACTTGGCAGATCGCCATGGTGCTGAGTGATCCTTCTCCTGCGGGATTCCAGAGCTTCCACAAACACAACAGGTCACTTTCCACTAATGTGACATAAAAGAAAGAGATTGAAAATGTCAGTGTTGACATTGGCTGCCTGCTGAAATCAGTGTGCAGAACCCAGCGCTGTTTACAGTGCAGATACATTAAAGGGAAATCACGTAACTCCTCGTCCCCCACCCGACTTCACCTCTCCCACACACAGCCACGCTACCATATCGAACAGCTGGCTGGAGTCTGAAAAGAATGCCCACAAATTAATGAATTTGAATTATTTTCAATGAGCGCACATCTAGCTTTAGGATGATAATGTTCGAACACAAAGTGCTGTACCACCCGGAATCCAGGGATAACCTCACTCTACCTGTGGTACTGGAAGGAACGCATAAATATCTAAGCAACAAGCATTATGAACATTTCTCAGCTTTTAAAATCAACAGGTGAAAACACTTTTTGTAACATTTTATACATTTGAAGAATCTCTTCTTGCTGTTTTGTTTTTGTGTGTCCCTTTAAAATACTCAAGAAATGGAAAGCAAGGTGTTCTGCCTGTAAATCAGTGCTCCATGGAGTGTCTTTAAATTCTTGTACAGTAGGAAATGCCTTAATCTTAACCATTTGATTTATTAACGCAGTTGAAGATACTTGAGCAAATGTTGAAGAAATGTATTTTCTTCTTTGCAGATCAGATTAACTTCAATGTAGCTTTCAGACCACATAATCAAACAAAAACAGTAAGTGAAGAAGTCTGGATGTTAAGTACAGATGAGTGGATACCTGCAAAACTTATGTCCTTTTTAATGTTACAAAACATGCTCAAAAACTATAAAACAGGAGACGAAAATTGTTAAAATGCTTTGCAAAGCAACCCATCAGTGCTACTATTGATAAGTTACGTAACATGCTTCAGAAGAAGGTATGTCAAAACACACAGGGGACTTGTTCATTTAGCTCTAGCAGGCTTACAGCTGTCTAGATTTCTCTCCCAAAGATCTGCTGTGTTTATACCAAGAAGAGTGAATTCTTAGAAAAAAATCAGGAGAATGCAATCAATTTACACTATTGCAGATAGAACCCACAGCATCCAGGAAAAAAATAAAGAATTAAATCTGTACGGTTTGCTTCCTAAACAGGCTTTTGAAATAGCTATAGCCTCAGTACACCATTCAGTCCAGAACACCACTATATGAATGGAAACAGTATTTCAATCATGCACCATCTTATATATCCTATTATTTTTACATTAACAAGTAAATCAACAGTGAAAAGATGTTGGAAACATGGGAGAGAAAATGTAAATTGATTAGCCTGCTAGTTTTTTTTTGGATTCTTTAAAATTTTCATTTATGTCATGCTTCTGTAGCCTAGTTGTATGGCATCAGTGAAAGCTGGCTTGCCAGTGACTGCTTATACTGTTTGTTTATTTGTACCCACTTGTGTTAGTACTGGAGCTGGCTGCCTACCAACTTCCCTGTCTCCATGGATTATCTCCTCTGTTTTGATGCATATTCTGAAGCCCTATAGCAACTGAATACTACAATAAAACAAGAGGGTTTTATTTATTTGTTTTTGAATCCTTGCAGTAAATCTAGGAATTCAGTCAAGACTTCTTCTATCGAGGAAGTGGGATTCCAAATCAATTCACATTAAATGCTATCATTTTTATTTTGGAAACAGTAACAGAAACATGTATTAGCTATTTTTAATGCAATGTTAGTCTTAATCTGTTTCAGTGACCTAGCACACTGACTCAATCCACAACTAAAAATTACATTCATGCTTAAGTATGTTCCTAAATCAGTCATGGTAAGGCTAAGATTTGGTTCTCAGTTGCTTTTCTATTGCTGTTTTTGAATCCCCTTTTACGTTGGCTTGACCTTACGAGTTTCAAAACCATGAAACATTAGAAACAAGGAAAAAAGTAGTATCAACTAGAGTTCCAACAGGCTCTCTCTTCACAAGGAGCCACATGGAGAAGACAGAGTACAAGCTGCACTGGTAGAGGTTTCATCTTGATATAAGAATGATTTTTTTAAAGTGAAAACAATGAATCACTGGAACCCCTCCCCCCCCCCCCCCCAAGGACACTGTAGAGTTCCCATCACTGGAGGTTTACAAGATACAACTGAACAGGGTGTTAGATAACCTCAGCAAGCCTTTTTCCCAGGAAAAATTGGACCTGATAATCTGTTGAAGTCCGTTCCAATTTGGGCTGTTCTATGATTCTATATGCATTTATCATACTTTAATTACTACTACTACTGCAACAGTTCAATGCAGTTATCCCCTGTGGATGTAAGGTGGGAAAGCCTGAGAAACACTTCTTTGCCAACCTGCAGTCTAATTCCCCCCTCCATGGTCAAGAACCTGAAATCCCAGAAAGGCCTCATCTTTCACAAATATGTGAAACCTCCTCAAAAACATGAATAAATAATCAGGTGGTGAGCCTGCAGTGAGCTACACGTTATTACAGCTACAAACCCTGCTGGTACACTGATCACTCTGTCCTTCAGCTACTTACGTATCTGAGTGAGGATCTTGACTCTTAATCTCTGACAGTTTGGCTTCTATAGGAGCCTTAGGTAGGTGCAAATTTTTATTGGCCTTTGGAAATAAAAGAAGACTGCAGCACTTGTTTTTCTTCCTCATTCACCTGGTCAATGTCTCCTTTAAAGATTGCAATAGATTTGTACCAAAGTTGGGCTGACTTACACTGAATAGGTGATATTCCTGTGTGCACTTAACTCCACTCTGAGTTTCATTTCTGAAAACTTGCCTTGTGCAGGTTTCAATCTCACAGGATTATTATCCTTAAAGAGGGAAACATGATGCATACTTTGTTTTGCATATCATAAACAGAGATTTCCAAGACAGACTTTCATTTGGCTGCAACCATTGCACATCAGTTAGCAGCTGGGTTCTTGCGCAAGTCGCCACTGTGCACTTGAATATTAGATGGTTGAATAAAATTCAGCCAAAAATCCTTACAAAAGCTTTAAATGAACATGCCTAATTTAATTATTCTATTTTCTCCTTCTTTTATTTTCCTATTTTGCTCAGGTACAAAGCACGTAGTTTAATAAAATCAGAGAACTATCAAATGGGCAGGGCATCTCTGACCTGCAGACTGAAACACAGCATGGAAATACTCAAACCTGCTTTAAAGGGTTAGTTCAGCTGCCAAAAGCAATCTAGCCGGGGTATCAGGGAATTTGGTGTTAAGCAATTTACTCTACCAAACAGAACCCTACCCTTGTTCAAGATGACTCAAGTCACCCATTGTAACAATACCTCAGGAATGCTGGGCAGTTTACAATGAAACTATCATGCTTTTGGATCTAATAACAACATATTAATACATAATTAAGATTTTCTAAAACCAAAAGCTTGCCCACAGTACAATGCAGGGCACTGCAGAAATACCTGCCTCTACCTATGCCATATGTGAACCGGAGGTTATAGGGATTGTTTACGCAGCACAACATTGGGCAAAGCTGCGTAGCTACCTTGCAGGGGCTGTTGACCTAGGAAGTCTGTGCAGAGTGCTCTGCTAACGTAGCTGCACTGCTTTCAGGACCTTTGCTCCCTCTGCACTGCACAGCACCAGGTGAACATCCCTGAGACCCTCTGTTTACTCATTGATCAGGCAAGGCAAGCCTAACAGCCACCCTAACTTCTCAAATTACCTACTATACCCTAAGGCCCTTCCGAGGAAATCTATCTGTTGCTGAGAAGATGGACTGAGGCTTTAAATCCACTCAGTATTACACTTCTCTGCTGAGATTACCAACTGCGTTGTAAAGAAGAGCCACGCTGTGCTGTGTGCCAAGGGGCAGCCTAATGTTACAGCTACTTGGTTAGCTTGTGCCAAAAAGGTTCATGTCCCTGCCCATCAGCTCCTGCCTCCACACTCCTAATCTCTTTCACGTCATTGGGTAGGATGTCAAATTTCTAGTCTCTCTCCAAATTCCTGCTCTAGATATGAAACCACTTGCTTGTCTTACATTTCCAGTGCTTACAAAGTAAGAAAGTCTTGCTCAATCTCTGCTGCTACCCCAGCTGAGAATCTGGCCATCAGGACTGTGTAAGCCAAGCCTAGCCTTGATTGACACTTTTTTTTTTTTTTTTTTTTTTTAACCAGATATCACAGTCACCTCCCTTGGGAAAAAATGCCATTTTCTAATGATGTCCTCTCTTTGCCCTCTGTTCCCGATTCCTTTCCTATAACACTTCTTTCCATGGTTAATATCATGCCATGATTATATGTATGGAATTGCACTGGGAAAAGTCCACGGTATAAATAGGAGGAAAGAAGCGTATATTCACCAAAACAGTATTTAAAAATAAGTCCTTATTTATCTATCTGATAGCTGATACCAGATTTAGTTGGCTTAGCTTCTTAGTTTTTAGAGTGATCTTGTGCCTTTTTTGTTTGTTTGTTTGTTTGTTTTTGTCAGCAACAATTTATTATTTGTAGAGGAAGGATTTCCTTGCTTGGCAGAGTCATCAGTAATAATTCAAAGTAAAAATAACTCCATGTTGAAAGAGGTAACTGAAAGGAGCACTACACCTCATCAAAAGTCTGCAAGATGAACATAAAAGAATGTAGTACATCATGAACTGTGATTATAAACCTCAGGTCCTGGTTGTGCCCAAATGCACATACAGAACTGAGTACAAGGTATGCTGCCCCCTTAAACCAAATTTCTAGATTAAATGTGAAAGGAATCACAGACCCACTATCTCATCTAGCCTTTGGAGTGCACTGCATCTTTGTCTTGTACCAACAAGTGATGAGGCATTGAGGAATTTGATTGTTGTTTTAACTGTGGTAGGACACTAACAGTCAAACAAAAGGTTTTCAGTGCTTCTGTTCCATAAAGCCAAGCCTGCACTTGTAAGAGGGTCTTGTTTTTTTATTCAGTCCCTCGAGCTGAACGCACAGAATTTGTTATCCTCAATTCAGTAGCATAGCTTTACTGATAAAAAGCAAAACGTGTTTCTGTCAGTTAAGATTCTAAATCAGATTTGTACTTAAATTTTCGTCAGCTTTTGTTTGTGTATTCTACTCAACAACAACAACAAATGCCACACAGGTTTCTCCTGAGGGAAATGGGAAAGATCTTCTATTGGGTCTTGCAGTCTGTTTTCGTTAACAAATAAAAACAGAGCATATTCCTCTAAGAACGCGTTGATATGAATCATTCTATTTAAGAAAAGATGTATTAGAAGGGAATGAATCATTGTTTGTTCTATGCAGTATTCCAGCACAATGAAGGTACAAGTATTGTTCATCCAGATGTGTCGCTACTTCACTGCAAGCAAAGCAGTCTATCTAGTGTTATCAGCTGCTTGTATCTTTTTCTGCTAGTAGACTATTCACACAGACTGAAAGCACTTAAACACATTTGATCTTGGAAACTAAACGTTACCAACCCTGGACAGCATTTAGATGGGAGATTATAATATACAGAAGCAGAGCTGATGCAGAACAAAGAATTGTGACAGACTATTAACTAAATATTAGACTAAGATTGACTATTTAGTCCTACTGTTGCTGCTAAACTGACATGGAAGCAGAAGAAAACAAGAATGATGAATTCCATGCTCTAGAATCATAATCAATTCACAATAAATGTTATTTTCCATTTCTAGAAAAGATGTGCAAGACAATATGTCATTATGTCATTTCTTTCTTCCTTTGTGATTTCAATTCATGTTAAGTAAATCTATAAACTATTTTCATTTTCAGAGCTGAAAACATAATATTAAAAGTTTAGTTACAATCAAAGATACATTTTCAGCAAAGAAAAAGGGAAGAAGTATTCCAAGAAACATATATAACCTTTTCTTAAGGTAAAACTGCTTTTCTTAACCTATAACTGCTGTTTAAGCTTAATGAAAAAAAAAACTTAATCTATTAAAACACACTTAGAAACATTTGCAACTGAATTTAGCTTAAAGATTTTAATGATAAACACTGTTTGCCTAACAGGATAAATTATACCGGTAAAGTTAGTAAGCAATATGAAAAAGGAAATATCATTTCATGCCAATAGGATGAAAGACTGATAACAGTATATTAATGCAATTACATCCTCTTTCTGCAAAAATAAAAGTCCAGTTTTCCCCTTACAGTAGATACGGATTTTGTATTTTATCAATTATAAACAACCCAATATATAAAAATTTTCATGCCAATTATTCAATACAAGAGAAACACAGCCTTCAAAATATCAGTCTTTTCTATCAATTGACAAGAAATTATTTCAGTTCAGTATTAGGCAAACAGTGCTTTGATTCAGTTGACAGACTGAAAAGCAATTGGCATTAAACTGCATTTAAGAATTTTGGAGGGGATGATTTTAACAGCATGTCCAAGCTGAGCAGAGTACACCTTATAAAATGAATTTAGTTCACAAAGTTAAGTGCCCTGTTCTCTATACATCCACAGCAGACGAGACGGGATCTCCCTAGCAGAAAGCATGCAGTCCCTCTCAAAATCAGGTTTGTCCCTATTTGCATAGTACCTAAAAAGAAATTAGAAACTACAACTCTTTATTTGTTTAACTTAGCTATTTATATCGACTTGAATTTAATTTATAGTTTATAGTTTATATTGATTTCATATTGAGTTTATATTGATACTAGTTGATTTTCATTTAACGATGTATATTTATTGTCTACAGTAGATTAGAAATTCATTCAGTTGCAGACTTGTCTGAATAAAAACAATCAAAGTAAGCTTCCAATGGCATTTGTGCATATTCTTGACATATGCCCACAATCCAGAACTTTTTTCCTATCTTTTAAAAAATTATTTATGCATAGAAGTCTATGCATCACTACCACTAGACTGTGTACTAAGGGTCACTTTGACTCGGACAGTGGAAACATTTAAAATATTATTAGATTTCATTGACTGAAATGGACTTTGAAGTAAGGGTTGTATGCCTAGGTATTTCCGTGCATAGATAGGGGTAGAGATACAGAGAAAAATTTGCCACCATACACAATAACGTAGTCACTGACAGAGGTATACATCAGCTGCCAAAGACGTGTTTTGCAGTTGTACTTTCATCTGAATACCAATATAGAACATGTTGTACTTAATCTTGCAGGAGAAGGCTGTTTCTGCAACAGTTTTGTCTCATTCTGAACTACTTATTTTGCTTAGGGATGAAGGTAGCCATTTCATTTAGCTTTATCTCAAAACATTGCTGCAGGCAAAAATTTAAACAATGTTGCTGAAAGCATGCAGAAAGTAATGTAAAGGGTCTTACTTCCTAACTTGAGCATGCAGAGGATGACTAATGAAAATGTCAACTTCTACAGCTAATTGCTAAGGGAAGTCAAGGGAAGTCTCGTAAGAATGGAGGACAAAGTAGCTGTGCAGCATGCCAGGAGTCTGAAGCACAACTCTGAGAATTTAAGATAAAGATTATTAGCATAATACTGGTTGGCAAATACTAGATTTTTATCTGAGGATGATTATGGGAAAGACTTCCGGCACAGTCTAGTACTAGAATGTGTCACCTATGTAGACACAGCATAAAATTAACCACAATTTAAACGTATAAGGTTTACTTTCACAAAGCTTTTAGTGACTGTTTCCTCTATTACTCACATTCCTTTAATTCATATAAAATTGTTACGAAATATGGGTTTTAAGAGTTTTTCCCCCAAGCCCTCATCTGGTTTACCATGTTGACAAAGGAGAAAGAGGAATACTCTTCACCCACTTGGAAGTAACAGTAGCTCATTCAACTGCCCTTACCAGCTGAGGCCACCCAACTCCTAGCAGTGAATGCAGCAAGCAGGATGAGCCCCACCAGAGCTCTGCAAACAGCACCAGTTGCCAGCACACAGGGAGCACCTGGGCAGCAGGGCTCCGTGCTGGCACAGCAAGGCATCTGCCGCTGAGCCTGTACAAATGCTGAAACACTCCCTGATTCAATAATGCTGTATTTTCACTGTATCTGAGGACCTTTATCTTGCAAATGACTAGGCAGGATTTGCCCCTGAAAAAGTGAAGATTAACCAAAATATATAGATAAACAGAAATTTGCCTTTTGCTCTCATCCACCATGACCATGCACATTCTAGGTCTGTGCTGTAGCAACAGCCAGCGCAAGTTGTACACACTTGTGAGCAGTTCAAGTGGGGCCCCACATCAAACCTGCATCACCAGGCTGAGAGCACATCTGTAGGTGTTGCAAGTACTCTTGCTAAAGGGGTGTCCAGAATGTTTTGGGAGCAAGCTGCAAACTTAGTCACCTCTGTCCAGTTGTGAAGCAGCATAACCCATCACAGCTGTTGTTACCTCCCTTCTCTGGAGCATGTTTCTTACGGCTTTATCTATACGTTACACAGTTGGCAAAGGCAGGCTGAGTGAGCTCCACTGGTGTAAACATCCAGTTTTAAGTTAATACATTTCCTTACAAACTCGTTTCTTTTCTTCCATCTTGTTTTCCTTCCTCTTTTCAAGAAATCATGCTCCTATATTCAATCGTTCTTGTAAATTCTGAATTATCTTACATAGAAAAAGCAGTGAACTTCTGGAGCACACTACCGTTGTTCCGTGACTACAGCTGGCTGCAGCCTGGCCCAATATATTGACTCATGAACTCAGTGCCCCTCTGTCATTCTTCTAAAACCTTGTTCTTGTGTGTGAGTCAAAAGCTAAGGATTCTCTTAAACAATAAATTTCTGAAGTCTCATTCTCGGGTGTCAGCTAATCTGTGAACTCCTTGCAAATATTTAGAAAACAAGCTAGAACAGTTGTGTTGACTCACCAGTGCACTCTACCACCTCTCGGTCAGGTAATGTACACAAGAAGAGTCTCTCTCATCGAAGGCACTGCCAAAGGGCCAAATTCTTGCCCTTTCTGGCAATCCAGAAGAATAGCTCTACTAGGTATTTTACAATTTACAGAAATGTATTAAATCTTCAGTACTTTTGCTTCTGCTTGTATAGCCATGCTCTAGCACCCTGCATTTCCTTCAAATGAAATCCTAAACACATGGGGAACACAGAAAAATGAAGACTACTTATCAAAAATTCTCTCTTCTTTTTCTAAATTCTAAATGTGACTCCTGTTTAAAATGCCATTTTCACTGATTTCATCTTCATATTTTTCATGCATTGCTTGTATGCATTTCAGTTTGTGGAGACAGATCATAAACGATTGTTTTAGCATTCTATAGATTTAACAGCAAGTCTGAAAATTTATCAACAGGTATGGAAATAAAGCACACCAGTTTTTGCATGAGAATTTACATAAGCACACTCAGGCTGCATACACCTATGGGTGCACAAAACTTTTAAAAGATGCTTGTGAAAAATCCAGTCCTTATCAGAGGTTCAGGAGGGCAGGCTTTCCCTGCTGTACTTTGAATCAGAAAGCTACAGTCTTTGTCACCTGTCCTTCAGTTATGAGCAAAGCTATTTCTGAGCTTTAGCTAAGCAACTTCAGATACTACCAGCTCTCAATTCTTTGGTATCCCAACTAGTTGCAGTTTGTCAAACAGTATTACCAGAAATATTTCTGAATAACTAATAAATCATGGCACAACTGTGATCTGAGACAGAGCATGGGGAACTGTATGTGCACAAAAGCACCAAAGTTCAGACACAAGGCAGATGATATACTGAAAGAAATATCAGATTTTAAGATGTATATATTGCAGTTGAGTCAAAGTATGAATTGCAAAACCTTTCCTGTCTTAAGAGGGCTAACTTTCTATGAAGCTGCTCTAATTACTATGCAGCTTAGAACAGAATTTTGTCTCAGAGAAATGGGAATGAAGTACACTCGTATTCTCTGACACACTGTAAGCATTTTTTTTCAGTAAAAGCACAACTTCTTTTGCTCTTAAAATTATTTTTGCCCTCATTATAAAACTATTATTGCCCCCATTTTTGCTCTTAAAATTATTACCAAGTTCTCTTTCCATAGTCTGCAGAAGGCAAATTAACAATCACACACACATACATGGCTCTACCCCAACCTCACATTCAGGGTGCACCCACTCCCAAAATAGCAGTGCTTGTGCCACTCAGTGTTGGTTCATTCAGCAGCAGCTCTGGTACCAATATTTTATAATGGGTTAAAGACATAGGAAGAAGAGTATTTTATTAACTTTCTGATTAGTAAAAATATGTATTTTAATTTACAACTGGATAAATAATCATGCACATTTAGCAAAGAAACATAATACTTGTTTATAAGAAGTTTGAGAAGAGATACAGTTGATCACGTATTTTAGCTTTGCCCGTGCAATGTAAGCAGCCTTTGGCAATCTCCTTCATTATCTGTACTTATTCACCGCTGTAACACATAATTATTAAAAAAAAACAAAACTATGATGACATGATGTTTTTGCAGAATATTATCTGGTATTAATTTTAAAACTAATCTCTGTCAGCTGTTCCACAAAGTAGAAGAAATAGGATTTTCTACAAATAAAGCCCACCCAGTCAAAGTAACATTTCTTCTGCTATATAGTAACTTCCTTCACTCTAAAGGATTGGAAACAGATCAAAAACTCACAAAAAATATGACTTCTTTTTCCACATAAATAAGCAGAGGCAAAGACTGTTAAGGTGATTTAAGTATGAATTAAATCCAATAACCCATTCTAAACCTCGTATTACACTATCTTGCCAGAAATCACCTCAGACAGTCAGGAAATTATACCTGACAGCGGATATATTTGTCATACTATTCCCAAAAGATTTTATGAAATACTAGTATTGTTCTGTTTTTTAAATCTCCAGATTTATAAATGATAATTTAACTTCACTAACAAAATGTAAATCTTCTTGGCACATACATACTAATCTGCAGACAATTCAAGTACACACGTTACAGTTTCTTTTGGCCCTTCTATTAGTAAGAGTAACACTGGTTTATTAACCCGTAGTCAATTTACAGAGACGGCTTTGCCAGGTAACAGACATTCTGAACCTTGTGTAAATAAAAGGTAAAATTTCTCAGACGTGAGTGCTTTTTAGAGCAAGAAAGACTGGGATGGCAAAATGTCTCTTGGATGCAACAGTGAGGCATTTGCTCTAGCAGAGACTGAAAACGTGCCTTCATTATCCATTAACAACTTCAAAGGAGCAAAATTGTAACAACTTCACAAATGGTTAATTATACACTGTTACATTAACAGGAAATACAGCAGATATTATAGCAAATGCTGTGTAGAGGCTGCAAATAGTATTATCTCTAAAGGTATAATAATGATCTCTTCTTTCAGGAATCTGAATTGATTCCTGTAAAGGGAATGATAATTCAAGACAGAACAGTGCTTCAACAGTGGAAGACTCCATTCTGCACCCAGAAGGAACAGGAGTTTCTTAGATGAATCTAAAGGATTTCTGACTTGATCAACAGAAGCAAAATAAACAGAAATAGAGGAGATTTGTTATTTAAAGTAATAAAGTAATTATTATTTTCTGAAGTTTCAGAAATTTCCTTTCCTTTTTATCTTCAGCAATCTCAATGTTATTTGAAGACATTTATGTTCTCAACTTTGTCACTGCCTTTTTTTGTTTGAAAGATTAGGTTGATAGCTAGATCAATGACAGCTAACTATCAACAGAAATTAAATCCCCTGTCTTTCAAAAAGCTTTGAAAGAAAAATAAAAATCTAATGAAATCTAATGAAAACAGACTGGACTACAATGTGGTTCTGGAACTTCACAAAGTCGAATCTTACATCATATTCTAATTCTCAGACTTGAAGCAAGTTTTATTTCAGAAAAACTGCAATTCCAAAAGTGAGTGACTGGCTATACCCACCATGAAGAGGTCTATCTTTTTTTGTGTTATTTTACTATCCCTGTATACTAGCAAATTTCAAACGTTTTTGGGATTGACTCTGTTCAAATGTCACTAAATTTTCTTTAGCTCTGCCATTAATATATTTTGTCCTTTTATCTTCCTTTCTCATTTTTCTACTCTTCCTAATACTCAGTTAATTTAAAGTATTATCTATATATTTATATATAAAGTTATATATATATATATATATTTGTTTTGTGCAGACAATACAATCATAGAATGGTTTGGGTTGGAAGGGACCTTAATACCCACCTAATTCCAACCCCCCTGCCATGGGCTGGGACCCCCCCCCCACCAGCCCAGGCTGCCCAAAACCCCATCCCGCCTGGCCTTGGGCACTGCCAGGGATGGGGCAGCACCAGCTGCTCTGGGCAGCCTGTTCAGTGCCTCACCACCCTCACAGTAATGTAAATAAACATGTACTTTTTCTTTTGTTTTTCCTTTCATTATTTTTCTCTTAATTTTTATTTTTCATGCATAAAACATGGGAGGAACAAAGAAATAAGAAAGAGAAACTGTAATGATGATTGCATCTTCCTCCTGACTTATGCTGAAGACAAAAAAGCTCTTGAGCAATTAATAACTGAAGTATATTTATGTTATTTTAATACTATAAACATTGTCAAAGTTTGCACACTTTTCATTGTCATCATCAGGATCCTGATCATTAGGATCGTTGTAAACTCAAGACAAAATGCCTTCCTAAATGTAATGCTACAAGCTGTAGATCCCAGTTTAAGCCTAACCACCAAGTGAATCTGGCATCCAATTCCAACAGTAGAATGTTTCCTTAACACCATAGCAGGCATGACTTCAGTACTGACTCAGCTATAATGATGAAACCTATTAAACCACTGACATCCTTTCTTGTAATACGATGAATTTTTCTCACACATCTCCCATTCAAGTACAGACGAGGCCCAACTTTGTTTAGTTTCTGAGATATTACATGATCCTACCTCAAGCACAAAAGCAGCTAAACTAACATGCTTATTGGCTTTCTTAATGTTAAAGTGATTAACATGTTACCTCTTGCTGATTTTGTGACTCAAAAAAAAGACATTCAACATTGCTCATTTCTACAGTTTTGTTAGATTTTCTCTTTTCTCTATTACTGTATTTGTAATCTACGTTAAATGAGATACTGAGGTACAACTTTTATAAAAATCTTTTTGTTATATATATTTTAATTACAGCAATGTAGTAGTAAATGTGTAATAAACCAAATTATTACCTCAAGTCTTATAATACATTCTGTACTGCTCCTGATTATTTAATGACTAAATCTGATAGATTTAGATACTCATAATTTATTGTTATAAATGCTATATTAAGTGTCTTTTCCGTTCTGGAATATTTGTTCCCTAGCGAAGATGCTCTGCACGTGGACACTGGGCATTGCTAACACGTGTTGGCAGACGGGAACTCACACTGCATGCAGGTTATGCTGAGGGAAACCAACTCTGGACATAAAAACTGCCTAAGCTAACTAGCCTTGTGGAATAGTTGGACTTCTCAGTCTGGGCACGCAATCATGGTAACATACTTGCACGGGTTTTGGACACCCCATCAGGTTCATTAGCTCTGTGCACATCAATGCACTTGTACAGTTTCTGAGTCACAGCAAGATCGTAGCTGGCTATCTCGGACTACAGGCATAAAACCCCAGGTTTGTCTGCACAGACATGCCCAGACCCATGCTAGTAAAGACTTCAAAATGGTTATAATATTTATTATGATCTTGAAATAAATATACAGGGCCAAATACTTCTCATAGTTATAGAAAAGTAGTTTGGAGTAACTATTAAATTTCCATATTTATTTGCAGATCATTAACTTCAGGTTTGCTTCTTGAAATTTACACTAGTTCCACCAACAGCGCGGTCTGCATCTCTAACGTGGAGGTGACAGAAGCAACCAGTCATATATTTCAGAAGAAATTCCAGCTCAACTTGTATTAATATTTACCCTTTAGATATCAGCATAAAGACAGAGGAACTTACAGTTTTAACAGAGAGATATTTGGTGAATAAAGTAGGATTAACGTTGCTGAAGGTTAGTTTAGCTATCTATTTGATCTTTGAGAATGTGAAGAACTAATTAAAGGTGGCTAAAGTACATCAAAAATAGGCAAATCACTAAATATCTTCCTTACCTTTCCCTTCCACATCCTAATACCATCAGTTCTAGTTTTACTTTTTCAGTTGCAATCTTGCCTTTGGACAACTGATTGCTCCTCCTCTTTATATGTTTCTAAATGGACAAGGAAAGTTTTGCCTTCATTTCATTCTTTACTTCTTCATTTTTTCCCTTAACTTCTAAGATTATACTTTGATTGCGTTCTAGGGATTTTAAACTACCTTGCATATCAGCAACACTTGGATGTTAAATAGCATTACCAAGGTCATTCTGACAGGAGGAGCAGAAACAATCTGTTTGTTTTGAAACCAAGTGCTCTGTTTAAATCTGTTTATTTCTGTACTAAGTCTAGTCACTTTGAGTTGTCCTGATGACTCAGAGAAAAGTTGCAAAGCCTCAGCACTACAAAGAGATTAGTCACTTTGTTTTTTGCAGTGAGCTGCTCTGAGTCAGCTTCAAATTGTGTGTATAGAGTACCTGGGTACAGCTTCAGATGGTGCAGGTAACCTCAGTGCAAATTTCTGAAAGAAAAACAATCTTTGTGTATCTGAACAAATAACTGGCTAGGTCTCACTTCTCTGATATCCCCAAATAAGAACTGCCTTTTAGAATGAGAGAATTGATAACAGTATGAATGTTGATTTACATGTTTTCTCTTAGACAAGGAGAAACTTTAGTGTATTAAACTCAGACTAAGTATAGTAAACAATTGTTTGAGCTGTGCTCTTAAATCATTAACTCGTTCAAGGATTACAAATTTAGACACTAAAATATTTAATTATTTTTGTACTTTCAATTGTTGGAAATATGTCTGTTTTTTACACTGTGGTATAAGAAGCTTTTAGCAAAACAGAGATCGAGGTTCACACAAATAATTCAGCTGCTTTACTTGACTGTAGAAATCGAGTTAGTGTATCTTGCTTCTAAACAAGTGACTCACTTGTATAGACCTGTTTTTCATTTATTGTCTGGGCTGTGTTTTTTCTTTTCCTCAATGTACATATATATGTATTGTATATTTAAGACTGTGAATATATGACTGTAATCTGTATTGTTGATTTTATGACTGGGGTTGACAAGGTACACTATTTAGTCTGTACACTATATCATCTAACTACAATTCATAGCATTTATGTGTAGCATTTAGGTGTATTTGCAACATGGAGTGAGAAGTGTATTGCTATTGTATAGGTTTACATCTACACATGTAAACACCGTTTTCTATTTTCAATAGAAAGTACGGTAGTCCAAATGGTGTGTCTAGACAACAGTATAATCCTTATGCTTTCTAGGGGAAAAAAACATAAGAAACGTCTTTGAAGAAACGATCAGATTTCTCTGAATTACACAGCTGTATTAATGCTATTACGTGGATCAACAAAGCAGCATATAACATGAACGCTAAAAGTACTGAACTCTAGGGTAGGAAGGAGAAGGATAATGACCCAATCCACTTACAAGTTATAGCAAACGAGTGTTGTTTTTCCTAAGGCCATTTTGTGAGGACTGAATTTGCTCCCCTTTCCTAACAGTATGTTAGATATCTTTTCACAAGGGCCCTCCTTATTCTTCACCAGACCGTTTGACACATTCTGCTGTCTCACTAAGCATTTTTAGCATGTTAAAGAACGTGCAAGTGTTTATGTCTTGATTCAACTTAAAATATTAGTCTCATTAAGTTATTTTCCTGAGGAGTGTTATGGCCATTTATTTTTATTTCATTTGTTTTCTAAAGAAAGCATTAAGGATAACACCCCTCAAATGCCTAGTCACTACAAATATGACTTCTGCTACATCTTTACCTGTCACCTGTTCATATTCTGACTTATTTATCAATAGACACTTAAATATATAAATAAGAATAAACATCTGTTGCACTTGTTCATTCTTTAAACTCATTTCTGTCATTAACATGTGTATCCTTGATTTTTTTCTATGTCTTCCCATCTAAATCACAAATAATAATATAAATGCTTTCATATATCACAGCTATCACAGTATAACAATGACATCTTAAGTCATAAATTCTATAAACGTATTTGGGACATACTTATTTGTAAGACTGTATGAAATACTTTCATTACATCATACAATGCTTTTACGCTGAAGGGACTGTAATACAATGTCAGGTTCACTCTGTAAGATTCAAAAATAATTGAAACTTGGAAAACGAACACTCAGAATATGATTTAAGAAGCAATAGAAGAATGTTGGGTAAGATTTTGAAGTCTTCTGAAGACCATTCCTTTACAAACTGCCTGGAGATGAGAAATATATTGCTGTGAAATGGAGTGATAGAAATGCTCTCCTGTACACTTTATCAACAGGAGTTCTAGGATAGGAATTTTGGAGAGTTACTTTATTTCAAAATATATCAAATGCTGTTGGAAAACAAAACAAAACAAAAAAACAGGTAAGCCTTTGCTAATCTAGGATGAAATATAGAAGATGATTTAGAGACCCATTGGCCCTGTATTAAATGTCATTATGTTGCATATTGTATAAATATACACAGAAATAACACTAAACTGCCAACAAGATTAAGCAACAGAATATCCCATTACTGAAAGAACAGTAGGAAGGGAAGCTTTGAAAGGCATCAGGTGATTGATTTTGCACTGATACAATGTACTTACGCACACTTCATCCTCTCCCCCTACTCTCTCATTTATTTTTTAATAAAAATAAATCAAGCTGTGAGTATACAGAAAAATCACCCTATTCTTCAAAATGCATCAGCACCAGAAGTGCTGAGTTAATGTGTACTGATGTGTTAAAAACAAGCATAATACAAATCATATTGCAGACGTCACAATTACTTGAAAAGGAATTTTAGAAAACACCTCTTCTTAGAATTTCATAAAACTATGAATAATAGCATGAAAGTCAAGCAGGCTGGCAGTTGTTCGCTGGCCACATGGTATGCCAACCAAAGACAGTTGAGATGAGGATTATTAGTTTTATCATACTGGTGTATCTTTCAGAGTGACTGTTAGGTTCTTAAAAACAGAGGCACATCACAATTGTGATAATCGTGATAATAACAATTTATTACTCAATCTATTCTTCATTTTTCACAGTGATGTAAAGTAGAACTTGACAAGCAGAAAAGATTAGCAATAACAACAGAATGGCCCTGACAAAAGAATTTCGGGAGCAAATATTCAGTGGCAATCTCCTGTTGTTACAGTACATTGTAACATTATTTTTTTTTCTGGCTTTATCATCATCTCTTTTCTTTTGTAATGATTTTCAGGTTTTGTGAAAATTACTTGTGAATCTGCAAAAGCTCCTTCTGAAGAACGAGGGTGGTTATAAGGATCATGCAGGATGGAATTCCAAGTTACATTCTCAAAAAATGGATTGTACCTACTTACCCCGGCAGTCCTAGAGGCTAAACTCGACAAATTGATATTTCCTTGTGCACTGAGGGGTGCATAATTTGCCCCTTGAATATACAGTTTTGGTAAAATTTTCTTAACATTTCATTATAAATGTAAAAGTATAGGTAACTATTATTGAAATGAATAATTTCAAGATATGCTATCCTACTTAGATTTTCCTCCTTCATTAATGGGGTAAGAAAATAAATACTACTCAGTGGCAGGCTTTACATATAATTACTGTTGCTAGCAAATTAAAATTCTAAATGCTTGATTCTAAGTAGGTTACCAGAATCATTAACCTCTTTAGCCATTAAGAACAATGGACCTTTGCATTGCTAGGTGATCTAATACTAATAAATGAATACTTTAACCCTGATTTACACTGTTATAAATTTTACACTGTTATAGATTATTACACTGATATAAATCACTGTTCATCTACAAAATCTGGTGATGGAATCTGTTAAAAGTCATTGCAGAGTTTAATTAGCTGATCAGATTTTTTTGGTTCTTCTATTCTATTACTAAATTATTATATTCAACATACAGGAAATATTTATTTTTGTTGGTTTACATGTGACTAAAATTCCTTTTTTGTACATTAATACCAAAACCTCAGCTTTGTTTAATCGTATTTTCCTTGCTGATTATTAGTCTTGCCAGATCTGCCTGAGATCAGACTCATACAGTACTTTAATGCTATGTCATTGTTGCTGATAGACTCCCTCAATGCCACATATTGGCTTTCCATTTGTTTGGGATGACAAGCGAGTGCCCAAGGAACAAGAACTAGTTTCAGACTTGGCAAGAGAGTACAGTGTCCCACCAACAAACACGCAGCAACACAACTACCTAATACACCAGGTACTGGGTTGCTAGCAAAGTTCTTTACGAAGTTGTAAGGCCTGTGCCATCATGCCACCTCTCCTAAAAGCCCTACTGTGGGCACTGCCTTAACAAGCAAGCCTCAAAGAGACATTGTTTTCTTCCATAAGCAAGTACAGAAGCTGAAGGAAACGGGGTCGGAAGTAAACATACCCATCACTTTCCTCTCGTGTCAGCAAACAGAGCTGGCTGGCCATGGGAGAGGGAATATGCTTCGTCTGGCAGAGGGCCGACAGCATACTCCCCACTTGTGCAATGCTACAGCTCAGGGGAAATATGATTCAGAGGGCTGTCTCTGAGTCATAATTTCTTTTTGAGCTCCTTCTGAAGTGGTAAAGCTGTTCTGTCCCATACTTAGAACTACAAGCAAGGCTTCCATCTTATCCTAAATTCTGACATGTGTCAAGGAGATCAAAAGCACTAACTTTGCGAGGGGCACCAACACATGATTTTCTACTCACTATTGCTTCACTTTGCAGTAATTTAGCACGACTAATATATTCTATATTAGCAAAAAAAGCATGACCGCCTACTGCTACTGAAACAGCAAAAAAGCATGTTTAGTGTTTCTTAAAATGTCCTGCTGCACAGCTGAGATAATTACATAGCATATATATATATATATATATCTCCATCATATATATGGAAAGCTGAGACTTGTTACCTAAAGTTTACAGAGATTTTATATCAATTAGTCATCAAATGAGCACTAGTAAGAATTGTGAATACACAACTTCACTGTGAATTACCATTTTAGCAGCTTTATTATTTTACCTTTTAAAGCTACAGGGAAGGAAATCATTTACTAAAAATTAACAAGTAATTTCTATAAAAACAAAACTAATTCATATGAAATACATGCAAAATAGGACAGTAACTTACGGTATTAATAGCAATTAACTTTTAAAACCTATGTTAGAGGGAAGATCATTATCAATCTAGTTTATATTGTAAAAGGTTATACTTGTAAATATGTTTCTTTATGGCAAGTAGAGAGATTGAAAACATCCTTCTTTAACAGCACCACAATGTGTCTTTGTTCTACTAAAAGAGTCCCCTAAACAGGGAAAGCATTGCTAAGCTTTCTAAATCACTCATGCTAAGCATTACAAATAATTGCCTTTGTAATCAAGGACTACAAATAGATGTCAGCTATTACTCAGTTGCAGGACATGACACAAAAACAGCCTAAATGAAGGAATAATTCCCAACAACCTATTTGAAACAACATTGGAAGCATCCTGCAATAGCAAATTAACACAATATTGTACAGAGTTAATGCTAATATACAGTGCAGAAGACAGTGCTGATGATCAGAAGGCACTAAGTCTGGTGCCTGGGGGGCTTTCATCCTGTTCCCACTTCAGGCGACGTTCACGTTGGCTCAACTGAAAACAAGACTGGGCCCTTCTGATCAACATCCAGTGCTTTATGAACACTTGGAATTTTTCTATCAGTTCTGTTACACTGAAAAATGCCTCCTGCAGCTGTACTGCACTGCTATGACGTAGTTTTCCTCTTGGCACAATGTAACCTTATTTGAAGCTCTCAAGTACTGAAACATCTCATATTTACAAATTCAAGCAGTACTTTAACCAAGAAGTTCCATAACCAGGCAAAGCTGCCTTGACTGTCTTCATCTATATTTTTTTTTCCTTTAAATTCTTGAAATTCAGTAGAACCCTGGAAATATTAACAAAAACTTCTACATTTTTAGATGACCTCATTGAAATATTTTTGAAAAACATTTCTTGAGGTACCCAACGCATATGACAGTTTAGGGATCACTAAAATTAATCTGTTCCCCAAACTGAATGTTCCTCTGACAAGGGACATTGCAGAGCAAGGTTTCAGCTTTTCCATAGCAAGGCTTTATTTCAGTGGATTATAGAGAAGACACACCACAAATTTGATTTGCCTTGTTTACTCCATATTACTCCTGTTGAGGCTACTTGCTAGTCTTAAACTTGCTAGCTGTGTTATCAAGCAGTGCAGTAGAGCACAAGAAGATACTGTACTGAGGTCACGAAGTTCATGCTGTGTGCGCTTCCACAGTTTTTCTTTACATCAACTGTAATTTGGTGCTACAGATGGACTCGTTAGCAGCTGGAGAGCATTAAGGCCATGTCTACATTAACAAGAACTCCAGACAAGTACGGTAGATCTGGAGAGCCAAGTCAGTGTTGAAGACTTGATGTCCACTCTATGTGCATTTGGCAGTTTACCTGACAGCAGTTCTAGGCTGGCTCAACGAACAGCTAAGCTGTTAGCATGCAATGCATTAGCCACACTACTCTACCACAGCTTTTGGTCTAATTTCATCTGAAAGGAATTTAGTTTGTGCACTCTGAGACTGTTCCACAGTGCAAATCAAAGCAAGGTGATTAGGGACGAATGAGAAATTAAAGTTCACTTCTAATACAACAATGTAGATACACCAGAGTTGTACTCCTGGAACAGATCTTTTGGTTAAATTAATCAGAAAGGAATTCACCCCACATGCACCAAGACTGTCCTCTTCCAAAGTCAACTCCTAGTCTTAAAATGCTGATGCACATAACACTTTTGCAACCTTGACAGACAGGAGCTCTGTTCTTTACATCACCCTATGTTTTCCTTCAGAGCTCTACACGATTAGTTTACTTCTTCAGGCACGGAGGGCATTGCATTTTAGAAAAGCAACACTTATGGAGTAGAGTGACTTATTAACACCCTGTTCAAGAGAGCAGAGAGACATGCCTTTGCCATTGTACGTGTGCTACTTGTGGTCAGGTAACAGTGTGCCAGAGAATCACATGCAAAACCACCATCATCCTCTCCTGAGAGCGCGTAAAAATGGCTTCACACAGTGAGGAGCAAAGGCACTTTCACTCAGACTTTTCCATGCTCTGCCTACTGCAGTTAGCATCCATTATTTATAGTCTGAAGCGGACTAAACATCGCTCTAAGCTAACACTTATTCTGCAATGGAAATTGGCCACGTGTGTTAAAAAATACTGACAATAGTGAAGTTAAAACATTTCTTTCTGACAGCAGGTCTGGTATCGTTAGAAGCCAATTATGCTGCGTCTTGATGAGAAGAGGAGGCATTTCTGAGCTGTTGGTCAAAGATACCATGCAGGAAAAATATCAGCCCCACTTTTCCAACAGGACATTCAGGCCCAGCTGAAGAACACAAACAGGTGGGAGTACTAGCTTCTGCATGGGAAAGGATTTCAAGTGCCAGGATTCCCTCTCTAAAGTATTTTCCCTTAGGTTAGATGATCTTTTCTCTTCTGATAAATACTTTTCTTAAGTTCAGGTGGTCACTTGTTGCTCTATTACAAAACACGACTGTACTAACAAAATCCCCAGAAATTATTTTGATGACCAAAAATCCTACATCTTAACATGCAGAATAGATTTATTTTTCTTCTCTTGTACCAAGAAGAAAGGACATTTTCTGTCAATTAGAAAATAAAGAGAAGTGTAGAAGCTAAATGAAAGCGACAACACAAAAATTGCATAAGGAATGGCCACTTTAAGTGTGGCTGTTGTTAAGACAAGCACACACTCACTTCCTCAGATATTGCTGAAGGTTAAAAACAGGTTAAAAACGATTTGACTCACTGGTATGCAAGTATTGACTCTGCAGGACTGAAGCCATCATCAGAAAAAGTAAATGTATCAAACACAAACATGTTTGCAAACTTCTGTTTTTTACCTTTACTTGCTAAAGTGACTTACATCAGGAAAGAAATAAAGAAATTATTTGCAACTTCATATCTTCACATGTCAAAAAAATGAATTTGAGAGGCAAATAGATCCATATTTTTTTTTTAACTTGAAGCATTTTTACAAAGTTTGTTACAAGAGTTACAAAGGTTTTTATCATCCAGCACAACACTGACATTTCTCATTTATAAACTGTCTAGAGGCCATGTATTTAAACTCCCACTAATCATTTTTTAAAGTCAAAATTAAAGACATGCTGTCTAACCAATATGTAACATCTTTTCAGTAGATCTAATGCACTAGCAAAGAAACTAAAAGGAAAGGGTCATTTGTACTCACTCCGGGGAATAAATGCTTTTCCTTTATCAAAACAGTCTTGACTGCTCATTAGCTTAAAAACTGGCACTAATTACACCACTTTCTATTTCTAGTTATATAAATAGGTGTCTTAAAATTTCTGTTCCAACCTGCTGTTCTCCGCAGACAATCTGTGAATTCAGTGAGTAAATTCTGGTTGCTTAAGTATTTTCCACATCTTACTGACCTGGACATACAGCCAAGAATTCTGTATCACATAAGAAATCTGTGTCTTTCACTACAGCAGTTGCATAACATTCCACATAATCTCAAAGCTATCATCACTATATAACCAAAACAGCAAGTAGCAACTACACATAAATAGCAAAACAAATAAGCAGAATAATCTTACTATTCATTCCTGATCCAGTGAGAAAACGTTTTGCAACTTTGAGCATATGCCTTTGAAAAACAGCATTCTGTGGTTCTTTTCACTGCATGGTGACACTATCCCCAATTATACAAAACAGTAAAGAAACCAAGCGTCTGAGCATTTTCTGTAGACAATTACGCGATAGGATTAGATAGATGGTGAAAGGAGTAGAATGGAACAAGTAAACAACCGGATCTTCATTATCAGAGAGGTGCTGAGCACCCACAGCTCCCTCTAAACTAGATTGGGCAACTCTTTAATATGTCTGCCTTTAATCTTTGTGCCTAAAAATCTTAAATTCAAATTTATACATTTTCATAAACAAGCATCATAACAAACGCTGTGAGGTTCAGGTATCTTATTTATGCACAGCAAAGAAGAGCTGGATGAGAGAAATAGGAGGTCATGTAGCTTACGATCGGAAAATGCACATTTAGGGGACGCGACACAGTGGATTCTGTGCATTTGTAAAGATAAAGGAAGCCCTCGGGTTGGCTTTACAATTATTTTCATATAGCCCTTGATACCACAACACCTGAGGTTCTCAGTCATTAACAGATTTTATCTCCAAAATCACTCTTCTAAGAAAAAGGGAGGAATTATCATTTCCATTTAATGACTGAAGGATTAAAGACCAAGGTAGATGGAGAGATTTACCCAAGGACATGGGGCACACTTACAAGAAACCTAAGAAAGCTTTGAATTCCTTTAACAGAAAGTGTTTTTGTCCTCTGGATCTTAAGTAATGTCATAATCATTTCATTTTCTCATTCCACTGACAGACATACAGTGAATGGGAAAGTCGTCCTGTTTGCAGAATAACCTAGCTATGATTGATTAATTTAAAACCATTATCCCTTTCCCATTTCTGAGCTTACATTGCCTGATCACAGTATGCCCATACTGAGAACAGAATTGCTAAGATGTCAATGGAGTAGGCTACACAGGAGATGTAATGAGAAAATAAGACTTCTACGGGAAAAGTCTGAGACAGAAATACTTACTTGCAACAAAAGCTACAATAATTTATTTTGTGAACTTAGTTTAAAAAAAAAAACAACACACACACACAAAAAAATGAAATGTTGGGAATGTATACAAATCCACAGTTAGCGAAATAGTCTTAACACAAAACTGAAAGCTTAGCATTCACTCAACATCCTTTGTTACAAAGAACTGACAAATACACCTGCACTATTTTTACTCTAAATTTACTCTGAGAGGTAAACGAGATTCCCTTTCCTTTTTATACATCACATACAAGACTGAGCTAGGTTTGTGTTTTACTGATCAAAAAAACCCAAACATTACTTTTTTGCTGTTTATCAGGTTCTTACCTGAGCAGAATAATAGCAGGTGCAACTGAAGATGGGCATAACATAGGCTGGTGATAACTAGAAGTAATGAGCATTAAATCTTGTAACATTGTGTGAAAAACCATTTACCTTTCTGCATCAACAACATTGCTCTTTGGGGAATTGTAGGTGACACCAACAGGAACCCATTATTTGTCTCTCAGTATTTCTGCAGCAGATGACATATGGCCCTCCGTTTGGCTCAACAGTAAAACTACCAATCCCTTAATTACTTCACATTACAGACGTTTTAGCAAATTGTGGAAACTACAATGAAATGGTTCCAAACTTCTGGTCTTTTACAGTGCCTGCTTCAGGCAGGCACTTGGAAGGGTAGAAACAGCAAATAAATGAAACACAAAGCAAACATACCTCCAGCTTTAGGAACTACAGGTTCTTCTAGTCTGGTGAAAGATCAAGAGACACGAAGAGGGGATCTTGATTTCCCTTTACAATTGCTGCAAGACAATACAACCACAGTTAAGGAAGCATTTGATACTAAGGCTAGGCTGCTGTCTTTAAGTAAAACTGAAGAATATAAAACTGACTTCGTATAACAGTAGGGCACTGGCTTTACGGAGTAAATTGCAACTATGTGCTAGACCAGGAGCCAGAGGTACAGTGAGATGGTAGCCTACAAAAATTGTGTGGAAGTTACGACAGTTTGTGACATAAAAGGTAGTAAGTTAGATCATATCCCATTTCTAGAAAACTACTTCAGTAATGCAAGCGTATCATCTACTAACAGGTATTCTCTCTTATTTTCTGAACTGCAAAAATAAAAAATAATTGCTACAGAAAATCAGTAACTTTGATCCAATAACTGCATCAAGGACTCTAAAAATTTATTTGAAAAGTAAGTAAACAAATTTTCTACTCTTCCTAATAATGGAAGTTGGGAAAGCATATGCAAACTAAAGATTAGTTTGCGGTTTGGGGAAGTATTTCTCAATAGTCACATAGAAAAATTTGAATAACTTAAATTTTGAGGAGGGCTAAGCACTCCTTTTAACACAGAGAAAGCCTGTAAGAAACATCTATCAGCTCTGTTTTTCACAGCTACCTGTCGGTGATCACACGTGACTCCCTCCTGGCCCCAAATTCTACATGACTGAGCTATGCATGTATCACTTTCTCAAATCCCCAGCAAAAACCTTGCAAGTGCAATGCAGGAGCAAAAGACTTTTAAAAAGACCAAAAAACACTGATGCATTTCTTTTTACATCCAAAGGCAGGCTTATTCATAGTTACTGTCAAGCAAGCCCAGAGGTTGATGACTAAAAAAACCAACAAAGAACCACCATAAACAAAATAGAAAACCAAAGCCCCTTCTTTTAAATCGTTTCCTTTCTTCCACCCACACATATCCTTCAGCAACCAGCTGGAATAAGCATGAAATGAACACAGTTCATCTTGCTTTACAGTTTTGAGGGTTTAATTTATTTAAAACTTTAATACCAATTTGAATTTTCATGTAGAAGTACAGAAAGAAATCCAAACAATACACGGAAACACCCAAGCAATCTCAAATCCACTCAACTGAGGTACTAAGAACAAAAAAATATTCTAATTTAGTCTAGCCTAGTCCTGTCAGAGGCTATCAATAATATAAAGGAATATAAATGTACACTGATTACGTGATACCACCACATGACAGAATCAATGTTATTTGTGTGTTGAGATGTATTTTTTTTCATGCTAACCTGTTTGATTAAAAAAAAAAAAAATCTCCTTTTGTTAGTGTCTATAATACTTGCTTTGTGAATAATTACATTTCTGGAACTACAACTCATTCACTGTATTGCCATAACACTTAGGAGCTGTAATCATGTACAAGAACACATTGTGTTAGGTGCTGTAAGAATACACAACAAAAGCGATTGCTGTTTAAACACGATAAGCAGACGGTGAACCGACAGAGAAGTACAAAGAAATGATGAGACATTAGCTATCAATACAGCAAGTACAAGATTTGGCATGCCAGCTCCCAAACCGAGCTGCTGGAGACTCCAAAAAATATCTTCTCCCACATCTGAGAGGCAGAATGAAAGAAAACACTGAGCTACTTATCCAAAAATTTAACAAGTGGGTGGTGGAAGTTGGTGTCAAGAATTGGTTCGAGTTGTCATCTCGGTAATGAATCATAGGCGAAGCAGACAAAGAAGTCTTGAAAGCTCACCGAGCACATCGCGGCCAGTGACTGACAGGGAGAGCGGGCAGAGACGTGTGGCCAGGGGTCCTGGCTGGGGGAACGATCTCTGCAGTTGGACTGCGGAAAAAAACAGCACTTTTACACGTACGTTACTGACACACACAGCGCCCTGCCTCCAGTTAAACCCGGCTTTGCTGCGGGGACTTTTATTAAGGCGAAGCCCCGGGGGGTGCAGCGCTCGGGGCAGGAGCCGGGGCAGGGTCGGGGCAGCGCCGGGCTCCCGGGGACACTGCAGGGGCGGCGGCGGAGGGCAGGGCGCTGTATGGGGAGGGAGCGAACACTTCATCGGGGAGACAATTTAACGGCACGCCAGCGTCCGTTCGCGGTGTGACCGCGAAATGAGAGGGTTTTGCTCCTCGCTCCTCACACAGCGGCCCTCAGCCCGCAGCACAGCACACCCCCACCCCGGGACCGGAGGGTGGCTTTGGGGGGGGGGGGTCCCTGGGCCCGCCGAGCGCCTGAGGGGAGCGGGGCCGTGCGCAAAAGGCCAACGGCTGCCGCGCACCCCAACGGCCGCCCGCGCGCTGCCGCCTTGTTTACGTCCCCGGAGCCCCCTCCCGCCCGCTCGCCCCGCCCACTCCGCGCCCTCCGGCCAATCAGCGCCAGCCGCCCGGAGGGGGCGGGAGGGTGTTAAAAAGGAGCCGGGGGAGGGGGACGGCGACGTCAGCCGCTCGCTCTCGCCGCGCGGCGCTGATTGGGCGGGGGGGCTGCCAATCATGTCCGAGCTCCCCGCCCCTCGCGCCGCCTTGCGTGTTACTCGCGCCGCCGACTCCACGCAGCGCCTCGCCCCCGCCCTCCCGGCGCTGTGTGTGTGAGGCGCGGATTGGCTACCGCCCCGCCACTCAGCACCCCGCCATCCAATCAGCGCCGGCTCCTCCGGCCCAAGACCCACCCCCGCGGGCCTCCGGCCTCCCCCGCCCCTCCTCGGATCCCTCCCCCTCCCTCCGATTGGCCCGCCGGCCTCAGACCTCCGCTCCCTATTGGCCGCCGGCCGCGCCGCTCCGCGCGGGGGCGCTCCCCCCTCCCTCCGGCGGCGGGGAGGGGTCACGTGATGTTTTCGCCGTGCCGCCGCCGCGGCTGCCCGGGGGAGCGCGAGTAGCCGGGCGCGGCGGGGGGACGGGGACGGGGCCGGACCCGCGGCGCCAACGGCCCCAACGGCTCCAGCAACGGCCCCAGCGCGCGGCCGCCTCCCCTCGCGTCCCCTCCCCTCTATGCGCCGCCCGCCGCCGGGGGGGCTCCTCTCCTCCTCTCCTCCTCTCCCGGTGAGGCCGGCTCGCCGCCGCCCGGCCGGCAGCTAAAATGGCGAGCGGCGTGAACGGCGCCGCCGGGGCCGAGGGGGAGCCGGGCGAGGCCGGGCGCTGCCCCTCGCCGCAGCCCCACCACCTGCTGCTGCTGCTCCGCCGCTCGCCCAGCGCCTCGCTCTGCGGGCCCCCCGAGGCCGGCGGCGGCGGCGGCGCCAGGGGCGGGCAGCCCCCCGGGAGCGCGGCCCGCGGCGGGGAGGACGTGAGGAAGTGCGGCTACCTGCGCAAGCAGAAGCACGGCCACAAGCGGTACTTCGTGCTGCGGGCCGAGAGCCGCCTGGCCCCGGCGCGCCTGGAGTACTACGACAGCGAGAAGAAGTTCAAGAGCAGCCTGCGGGCCGGCGGCGGCGCGGCGGGGCTGTGCTGCCCCCCGCCCAAGAGGGTCATCCCCCTCTACCAGTGCTTCACCGTCAGCCGGCGGGCGGACGCCAAGCACAAGCACATCATCGCCCTGTACACCAAGGACGAGTATTTCGCCATGCTGGCGGAGAACGAGGCCGAGCAGGAGGCCTGGTACCAGGCGATCAGCGAGCTGATGAGCCAGAGCAAGAGGGGCTTCCTGGAGCAGGAGGAGCAGGCGGAGCAGCAGCTGGACGAGGACGACGAGCACTACGGGGCGGCCCTGAGGCCCGGCACCGTCTTCAAGGAGGTGTGGCAGGTCAACGTGAAACCCAAAGGACTGGGCCAAACGAAAAACCTGACCGGGGTGTACAGGCTGTGCCTCTCCAGCAAGGCCATCCACCTCGTCAAGCTGAACTCGGAGGTGCCCTCCGTCCACCTGCAGCTGATGAACATCCGCCGCTGTGGGCACTCGGAGAACTTCTTTTTCATCGAAGTGGGCAGATCCGCTTCCATCGGGCCCGGAGAGCTCTGGATGCAAGTGGACGATTCGGTGGTTGCCCAGAACATGCACGAGACTTTTTTGGAGACCATGAAAGCGTTAAAGGCCTTTGCGGAGTTCCGGCCCCGAAGCAAAAGCCAGTCTTCTGGTGGCGGTGGCGGCACCAACCCCATCTCCTTCATCACCACTAGGAGGCACCTGGGCAACCTGCCCCCCAGCCAGACGGGCTTGCAGAGAAGGTCTAGAACTGAGAGCGTTGTTGGAGGGACGCCTCCGACCACCAAAAGCAGCAACTCCTATCGCTTCAGAACATCCAGCGAGGGAGAAGGCACCATGGCCAGGCCTTTCAGGTCAGTGACGGGGAGCCTCATCCACCTGAATACCGCAAGGATGAACTTGGGCCGGCAAGAAGGGAGCGGAAGGTACGTTAGAGCCGCGTTCAGCTCGTCATATCACACCCGCTCTGCGTCGCTGCCCGTGTCTCACTTTCCCTCCACTACCAGTCCCATCAGTGTTTCTTCCAGTAGCGGCCATGGCTCTGCTTCAGATATGTTGACCAGGCCTTCTAGCTCCTCTGTCTGCGGTTCCCCAAGCGATGGGGGATTCATCTCTTCTGATGAGTACGGCTCCAGCCCTGGAGATTTCAGGTACTTTCGGGTCAGGAGTAATACACCAGATTCCCTGGGAAACACGCCACCTATCAGAGAGGAGAATTGTCTGAGTGAGTACATGTCCATGAGTAAGCAGCAAGCAGACGATAGCTTGAGAGATGATTATATGGAGGCTGAAAAGTGTTTCAGGAAAAGAACTTACTCTCTGACTAAACCAACCTCGGTAGCAGTGCAGCAGAAAACGACACAAACGACGGCTTCGTTAGATGAAGACTCTGGGGGAAATCATGGGCGACTGCTGTACTCTGAAACACCAAAACTGAAAGGTAACCATGAATTGGAATACAATGACAGTAATCTTGACTCTGTATGCAACCAAAGCAGGAGTAAAGCTAGGGACGATGGGTACATGCCAATGATGCCAGGAGTTGCATCTTCTCTGTCAAGTAGCAGTGATTATCTGCCAATGACTCCTAAAAGTATGTCTGTTCCAAAACAGATAAACAATTCGTGGTCACCATCTCAGGTTGACTCCAGAGGATATATGATGATGTTTCCAAAGGCGAGCTCTTCACCCGTACGAAGTCCTTTAACTGGATTTATTTCTAAAGGAAGTAATGAGAAGATTGTAAACAATGAGTATATGGATATGTCTCCCGGTAATTCTGCTCCAAAGCACCCTGGTGATTCAAATTACATTCATAACAATTCTGTTTCCAAAGGTTTCAGTTCATATTTTTCTTTGCCCCGAAGCTTTAAGGCGTTATCAGGACAAAATGGTGACCACAGCGAATATGTTCCAATGTCTTCACCTGGAAAACTCCTGTATGGTGGACCAGAAAACGTAAAAAGCATCAACAGCGAAGCCCTGTCTAATGGCATCTCGAAGTCGCCAGTGGTGAAAGGTGAAGAAGGAGGACTTGTGCAGAACAGGGCTACGAGGCCAACGAGGCTCCCGCTCGGTACGAGGGGAAGCAATACTATCCCGAGAATGTATGATCGTACAGTTCCACCTGAGCCAGCAAGTCCTGGTGAATACATAAATATCGATTTTAATGAAAAGGCAAGTAACACACCGTATTCCTTATCTGCAGAGGGATCACCGTCATCTCTGGGCTCGAGTAGTGACCACAGACAGTCCCCGCTCTCTGATTATATGAGCGTTGACTTGGATGTACAGTCGCCAAAAGTAGCGAAAGAACTTTCCAACTCTTTAACGGATATTTCAATTTATGCAAGCTCCAGTATTCCTAGAAACCAACCAAATCCTGACTATGCTCGGCTCTCCTTTGGTACCGCCTGTGTTAGCGCTGCGAGTAACAGGACTGACGATTACACGGAGATGACGTTCAACATGGCAGCGACGCCACCGCGGCCGTTTGCCTCCGAATCTGACGATGGAGTAAAGATTGATAGTCCTTCTTCCATAGTTAACAGACTGTGCATTGTCGATCGATACGCTGGTAGCAGTAGCTTCTCTGTTCCTAGCTCCGATCCTCCCGTGGGACCGAAGGTGATCCGAGCCGATCCCCAAGGCAGGAGGAGACACAGTTCTGAAACATTCTCTTCTGCTGGGACTGTGACGACTTCCTCCTCTTTCTTTACTGATAGTAGCAAAAGACACAGCTCTGCCTCATTTGACAATGTTTGGTTGAAACCAGATGAAAACATTTCTGATGGTCAGGAAAGCAAAATGTCCAGGGATACCTCAACTGGATTTCAGAATGGCTTAAACTACATTGCTCTGAATTTACGCGATGATCCTATAAGCTGTGAGGCAAGTACTGCAACGCCAACTTGCCATCTCCAAAATGGTACTTCGAGTTTGGACAGTGGAGCTTACGTAAGCATAGATTTCACCAGGTCCGATGGTCTGAAGTGTAACGCTGCGCGAAAAGGTTTGTAACTTTAAAAGCACTTTCCTTTCATGCTTGCTTAACTATAGGAATTAGATTGTTTACTTAATACTGAAATGTGGCCTTCAAAATAGGGTCCATGCTTCTATAACCTTCTGTATCTAGTTCAACTGGTAGTAGTGCAGTTACCTAAACATTGAATGAACACACAAAAAAGGATGTGGTCCTTGGCCTAAAGGGTATACAGAGTGATGGAACTCTCCTGGGAGGTGTTATCAACCTGTCATCTGCCCAGGCTTTTTATGAAAGAATTTTGCTAGTATAAGCACTGATTGTATTTTGTATTGTGACTTCTTGTCCTGAGGTTATGATGCTTTTTTTCCACCCCCCCCCCCCCCCCACACCTCCTTTTCCTCTTCTTCCCTTCTTATAACCAAATGACTTCTCACCTGGTTTGAGATTGAAATTTTGTAATTGGTGTTGTGGATAGGAAGCTGAGAACTGCTAAACTGGGTTCAGAAATCAGAAGTTGGGGCTTAGATCTGTTCGTGTCAATAAATGTGCGTGAGATGTGTACTTCAGGGCTTTCTATGTGTAAATCTGCCCGCATTTATTTAATTGAATCTTAGGTAAACAACTCACTTTTCTTTTTCCCTCGAAGGTTTGGTATGCTGCTTTTGAGTTCTGGTCCCCTAAATATCCTTGTATCCTCAGGAGAAGCCATCTGCTGCTGGCTGGGAGGGTGGTGAGGGGCTCCTGCAGCCTGTACCCCCGAGTCCGCCGCCTTCTTGCAGTGTCTGGGGGCTTAGCCGAGCTGTAATGCTCCTGCTGTGCAGTGATCTGCCTTGTGAGGAGCGCCTGTGGTAGAGGAAGAGCAGGCTCAGAGGGGTGTATTTTATGTCTGAAGCTTTGGAGAGCAGGCTGCTAGCTTTCAGGTTGGCAGTAGAGCTTGACCAAGCTTAAGGTAAAGTAGTGAGAGGTATGCCTAAAAAGTTAGGCTGTTGGGGATGGGCAGGAGGAGTAGGGACGCTCCTATTCATGGCTTAAGCTTTTTGCTCTCATAATGAGAGCAAAAAATAATTACCTGTTGGTGGTATTGTGTATGTCCTCTGCCTAACCAGCAGTGTTTATGCCAGTGCTTCATTGCACTGTAACATTTTCTTTGGAAGCATAATCCATGTTTTGGTATTAGTGGCCCACTCAGCTCCTTACAGTAATTCACCTACCCAGACAGAAAACTGTGTGTTGGAAATGTTTTCCTCTTTGCAAATGTGTGTGTAGTCAATAATTGATGACTACTAAGAGGAAATATTTAATCGTTGTTGGACATTGATATTTGTCTACTTCTCTGTCAATAGAGAAAGCAGTAAAGGGGCAGGCTGTTCCTGCCTTCTGTATTTTTAATTACAGTTCTAACCCCTGAAATGATAGCTTTTTTTTTCTTTTTTTTTTTTTTCCTAGTTTCACTTTAAAACTGTCTAAAGGCAGAAGGTAGTGTAGGAGCTTAAAATTGTGTAGCCTTTAATAGGGGAAGGTGTAAGCCTGACTCAGCTAGCATGCCATTCAAAGTCTGGCAGCAGTGCTTGGGGCTGCTCAGAAATGTGTGGTTTGCCTCAGTGGTTTTTTTTCCCTGCTTTGTTTTGTTGGTTGGAATCAAATTTAGAAGACGTTGAAAGTTGCCAGTCCAAGGAGTGCTTTCTTCCAAAGTTAGTCTTTCAGCACTTCAAAGATTTGTCCGCTAAGTCAAAGGCACACTGATTGCCATGGTGGATTTCTTTTTTTAGAAGAAGCACCCCCCAAAGACAGCAGAATTCCTACTGGACCTTGTTCCCCTCATATGACTGTTAAACTTGTAAAATTTTTTAAAAGCAGGGGAGCACCAAACAGGTGATTTCATTTTGGCTGTATTGTAAATATGTGTTTAAAAATATTTTTCCAGAGACTGTTCAGGAATTGTACTTAAGTTAAATGATTTGTTTACTGCAGCTACAGCAAAATATCCACAGGCCTGTGCTTGGGGCTTTTTCCTTGTCTATTACAAGGTCCGGAGGGGAAGGAGACTTGCTGCTGGTGTGTTTTGCTGTCAGTCTGTTTTCTGGAAATGGCATGCATTAGAATGAAGTGAGAGAAGCTGTGTATAAAAACATGGACACTGGCAGGAAATAAAGCATGAGAATAGTAAGAGCTTAGGTCGGTGGCTTCCCTCTAGTCCTAAAAATAAAAAACAAAACAAGAGTGCTTCAAAACAAGGTCTATCAGTTTTTGACAAAGACAGCATCCAGTATTCATGGTGCATAGGAGGAGGGCAGGCGGGGTGTGGACACTGTGCATTTCTAGGTGCCTCTCAGAGGGGCGGACAGATTTCGGAGTAGTCCAGGCTAAAAGCAGCTTGCCAAACATAAATACAGTGGTGCAAATTGGTGGTGTGTATCTGTTTCTTTAACAATGACTTAAAGTTACTGATTATAAAAATACTAGTTCTCATTCTCACTTTAAATCGGGTTTTTGAGCTATAGCAAGCATAACTGTAGAAGTGTACTCCTTAAACAGCTTATCAGTTTTTAATGCAGTGAAGCTTTTATTCAATACTTAAGAGAATGTGTAATCCAGAAAAAAAAAAAAAAAAACTTTCAAATTCCATCTTGAATAGTGGAAATAAATCTCCATTTCTAAACCTCTTATGTCCTGAGGAGGTGCAGTGTGTCCCTATGTGTAATTAATATTTTTAATATTTTTGCAGACTTTTAGCAGAAGTGCTGTCTTTATTCCTACATCCCAGCTCTTTTAGTCTTAGCCTGGAAAATCATCTGTGTGGTCAAATACATTCTTAAGGGAAATATTTAGCAGATGCATTTACCCTTTACTTCCTAGGAAGGAGCTATCTTGTATCTTTTAAATTCTATTGGGTAAAGAACTTTAATCTCTTCTCCCTAAACTGTACTTGCACTCAAAGGAGAACACTTCCCAACATCTGATTATTCACTGTTCCGCTTTGTTTTTGTTTGCCTAAATGGGATATTGTGTGCAGTGACTCAACTGTATTCTCCTAACTGCTGAGAGTGAAATGGAGAGAGATTTCCAATGCATCATTGCCCCTCATTGTAATTCCCAAACTACTTCTGGTTCAGGTTCACTGATATGAATCTAACTTTTTTTTTTCCCCTTCTTCATTCATGAAGTGGATGGAGGAGAGGGAGAGCACTGATTTAACATGATAAGTAAATACATCTGGCTTGCTGTTAACTTTTATTTAGGGTTAAAGCAAAATTGAGGTCAGGTTTTACGATGAAAAAGATGCTAAAAGGAAAATAAGGTTGTGATCCTTAATGCCTGAAGTTTAAGGAGGTCATTAGCAGAACAGTTTCATCATGAAATTGTTACACAATATTGAAGCAAGCGGTTTGCAGTTTTGATTACATGAATCTGAGTCATGAAATTTTGTGCTAGGAGTATGGAACACAAAAGCTACTTCAAACAGGGCTTAGCTAATGTACACCTTGTTATTGGACCTCGGAGAAACTGCGGATGATAATGAGAACGGGGTGGTAATAAACTGCATAATGGGTCATGTATAATAAAAGTTTCTACAGACGTAATTAGAAATACTCAACCTACAAAGATATCCTGAACTACAAAAAACAAAACAGACTGTTCAGGGTAAATGTGATGTTCAGCTTCGTATCTACCTGCCTATTTTATACCCACTCTTTAATCTTATCTCTACCTGATTTTCTAGTGGCATGTTAAGATGCTATTTCAGAAGTTTGCTAAAGTGTAGGATTATAATTTAAATGTTCCTCACCTTTTTAATCCTTTTTAATCTACTCCTGTGTTAGACTTGTGTGAGGAGTTGTGTGTTCTCTGGGGAGCTGGGAGGCAGGAAAACAAGTCCAGCTGTAGAGCAAAACTTTGGGTCTAAGTTGTCCAGATCCTTTATGGGAGCTGCTGTGTTTCAAATGCAGGATCTTGAACATGGTAAACAATATGCACTTTGAGAAATCCAGCAGCTGGAGGTTTTAGCTCTTACTAATATAGTAAATTACAGTTTACAGGATACCAGACAAATAACTGCCCCTTTTGGATTTCAGACCAGTGGTTTTTGGAAGTTTGCTTCAAACTGAGGCTCATTTGTATTGGAGGAATACTTAGGGCAGGGACCCATTTAAAAATAACTTGAAGAACTCTTCTGAAATACATCTGAACACAGCCATGTAGCCTGAATCTTGTAAGCGATGGAGGGATAATAATTCTTGAAAGGAAAAAAAAAAAATCTTGCTGTAACAGATGCCACTTTAACAGTCTTGAGTGACTTACTGCTATGCTTAAAAATACCCAGGGTAACTTTTTCAAGTAGGATACGAGCTACTGAAGGCAGAACAGATTTTTGTCTTGTGGTGTGGGAGTGAGTTAATTATGACATATTTGACCAAGAATCAGCTAGGTTTTACTGGTGCTTGGGTGAGAAAATCTGAGTTGAGAATGTTCCCCTGCTGCTGAGAGAGAGTACTGGTAGTGAGTGTTGAAATGCTTTTGGAAAATCAGCTCTCCAGATTTTACATCCAGAGTTGCAGCTAATGGTCACGTGGCTTTTTAGACTTTGAAAAAAAGAAAATAAAAAAAATTCTGTGTGTAGCTGTCTCGTAGGTTAAAGCACTGCTGCAGGACACTGGGATTTCCAGGAGAAACCAGTACTGGTTCAAATGGCTTTTTTATTTTTTTCTTCTTCAGTCTTGCAGTGAAATCTCGAATATGTCATTGCCTTTTCAGTTTTGCCTCCACAACTTCATGCTGTCCCTCCTGTGATGTCCCAGGGCCCCTTGCTAGCTGTGGGTACAGCTTGGTGGGGTTTAGGCTCTGCGTATGCCCTTTTTTGTGAAGGGGTATTGAATAAGTTTTCTTCATTTTGATTGCTGGGAAGGGAGGGTTTGTGCCTTGAGGTTTTGGATGGTGCCGAGAGGTCGTCGTGCTGTGCTGTGACTTGGTGTGTGCTTGTGCGCTGTTTGTGGGCATGGGGTGCTCCCAAGCACCTGCTGAATGCTGCCCAGTGTGCTGTGCTAAGAAAGCTGTTGTTTTTTTCTGATCCAAATCCTACAATTTTGAATACTATTGTGATCACGTGTGCCATTCTTCAATCCAAAGGAAAGTGGAGCAATAAAACTGAAAGGCAGGAGGTGAGAGAGGAAAGCTTTCTGGAGCCTGGGGATGTATTATTATTGCTGTTTTGACCTAAAAATGTAGTCCTAGCTTACGAGTCATCCTCAAATGGTCAGTAACAACCTGGTTGGAGGTGAGTCCTGTTGTCCACCCTGCAAGTTGCTCTTTGGCTTTTTTTGGCATTTAGCTTTTACACGTTAGCAACAATCCAATGATGATGGTACACTGTTGTCTTACTGGCTAAAGCAGAGCCTTACAGGTAGAAGCAATTAATAGGGGAAAAGGAAGAAGTATGTTCTAGCTTTAATCAAGCCCTGCATCTCTGTAAAGGTCACTGAGCTTCAAGGTGGTTACAGGTTAGCTGAGAACCTTGATCAGTGGGGATTTGTGACATTCTTGAGGGCAGGGGGAAGACAAAAGTAAATTAGCCTGACTCATCAAAGGCATCGCAGAGGTGTTGCTCGACATCATAGGAATATCTTATCTGAAAGATCTTGAACATACAAGTGTTTGGATTTGTGGAGATTTTGCTTTGGGTGGAACATTAATTACCCCGGGAGTAGCAGTGTAACAGACTGCTGGGAAGAGTTTTCTGCCCCGGTTAAATCCTGAACTGTATCTTGAGGGACAAAAGTTGATTAATTCCAAAGTTGGTTTTCCTAGTAATTCTGCTATATAGCTGCCTGCTAACAATCCAGCTTGCTTGTGCATGAGTACGCGTGTGCTGTGCGCCAGTCAGTTGTGAGTTAAGTGTGAGGGCTAATCTTAATCTTCTGAGAAGAAAGGGCTTTTGAAAGAGATGCTTTATACTGAAATTAATATGGTTAAGATTTAGCTATAATTCCAAGGTGATGATACAATTTGATGTGACTCAGGAACATTCAGAACTTTTTAATTACTGCTGAAAGGTGAATGCTGCTTGTGTTCACGGTATCGTGTACGTGTGTCTATCTTGAACTTATAAATACCAAACTGGTAAACTTTGCTTCTGAATTTATTGAGGCACTAATGAATGATATCCTCCTTTCACAGGGAGTAGTGCGGTTCTGTTCCCGTGCTCATGCTGAGCCAACGTGCTTTATTGTTTATAGCTCTTGCTCAACAGCTGAATGTGCAGCATAACTTTCTTGGACACCGGATAGCCTGAGCCTGAAATGCTTTTGGGAACTGATGTTTCTTTAAACAGATACCTTGGGATACCCGGAGTTTGTACAGCTCTTAATGATGTTGCGCTTCGTTAAATAAATGAGCACCTGCCGTATGCTAGAGCAAGAAGAACTACCACCGTGAGCCGTGTGAGAACCCTATTTCAGCCATTGACAACTAGTAGGATTTCTGTGGCACCTCGTTGTCGATTGAGCTAATGTGGCCCCAGTAAAGCAGGAAAGAGTAGAGAAAGGCTTCTCCTTAGGCCTGGGCACCTGTGTGAGTAACCAGAGGGTATGGGGGTGGGTGTGCTGAGGGCATTCATTAGCACAAGCTGGATGCTGGTAAAACACCCATCAGCACTGATGCAGGAACTGGCTGGGACTACTGCTGCTCGTCTGCAGCTTGTTTATCAGTAGCCCAAACAAATAAGGGTCAGGGGCCAGAAAGAAACTTTGCTCCATGCTTACGGATTTCTTTGTGTTTTAAGTCGGTTAGAAAAAAATTGCAAGCTTTTTGGGTTTTCAACAGCAGTATTCACTGCTGAGTTTGGGCTCCCAGAGTATTTGTTTTTGTGTGAGAGACTTGAGGAGGTATTTGCCACCCGTATTTCACTCTGTGGTGTTTTTCTGGGTGGTGGTGGCATTTTTTGTTTGTTTTTAGAAACAGATGTTTTTAAGTTGCAGATTGTGGTGAACAGGGTAGCAGTCAGAAATGCGTTTAAAAACTGAATAGGTTTGCTCTTGAGGGAGTTGGGGCTCGAGTAGGACAGGGGATCTGCCGGTGGAAGCTTGTAGCTCCAGACGTGCCCCCTGCTCCTTGTTGCAGAACCTGAACGGGGAGGCAGGGCTGAGGGCCCGCGCGCTGTGCCACGGGTGCACACGTGGTAGTCCCTGTCCTCAAGAGCTTACAGTTCTGAAGATGAAACTGAAGAGATGGATGAAACTTAATGTGCTGGGGTGGAGGTGAGATAGAGATCAAGGCTGCTGCCATTGGCAGTGGAGATAAGAGCGAGCCTCGCAGAGATAAAAGGCTGCCTGCGAACGGTTGCGAGAAAGGAAGCTGGTAGAGGCGCTCGGGAGGGTACGCGCCTGGCAGGGAGCGATGGGAGGTAGAGAGCTATAAATACAGTGGTTGTAATGGTTTAAGTGACTTGGAGAGGATGAGGTAAATGTCAGAACACTGGCCAGGATATTAATCTCGGGGAGAGGAATGTGGGCCAACATGTATCTCCGAGTCAGGAGCGTGTCCCGGTGTTTACTTCTCCCTTTCAGAGGTGGAATGTGTGTTGTTGTTTTCTCCTTGTCAGTTGGGTTTCCTGCAGCTGTGGGACTGACAGACGTGGTGCCAGCAGGGATGCAGGAAGGTGTAGTGGAGCACGAGGTCACCCTAGGTAGTGTGGATGCGATGTGGACCTGCACCCCGTGTCGAGACTTTGCTCCAGAAATGGATGGGGTGCTGGGGTTGCTCTGTTGCCTTTTTTCACAAGCTTTCTGGGTGGCATCTCTGAGATCCAGATGATCTTCTGGTGTTGGGGAGGAGCTGTAGTGGGGATTTGGGATCTGGAGGCAGTAGCGTGGCTCGCAGGGATATATTCACCTTTGGGATTTGCATTGCAGGGCCCCTTGCAAGGAGGAGGTGTGGGTCAGCTGGTCGCCACTGTGGTGCTTTCAGCTGCTTGAGAACTGCCTGTGGGAGCCAGAGCGTAACACAACAGCTGTGGCAGGAGGAAATGACTTGAATTTTGTGTTGGTAGATCAGGTTGAACAGACACTGGTGGTTGCGGGTGGGTCTGGCAGTGGTAGCAGTGAGGACTGATTCACATGTCACCACTGCGGGTGTAAGTGGCTGAAGTACTAATGCTGGCAAGTTCCACGTGGCAAACGCTAAGCAGGAGTAGGCTCACTTGGTTAAAACTCGTCTGTGTGTAGGCACGGTTTAATTCTGTCCTTGGTGAGCCCCTGAGCTGCTCCTGGAAGCTGAAGGCCCTATCCTTGGCTGTCGTGCATGTGCTGGGAGTGAGAAGTGTACTTAGTGCACAGCCTTCTTTCTTCACAGGGTTTGGGGGGTTGGACTCAGTGATGTGATGATTTCACCATGGCAGAAAGCAGCGTGTGCCACTGCTCTGTGTGGCAGCACGTAGTGGCTGATAGCAAGATTTCTGTGCAGGCACACGTGGGCTAAGCGCACGGCTGAGGATGGTGTCGTTACGTGGTGTGTGGCCACGTAGCAAGCTTCTGCCTCTGATGGTCATTTACGATAATAGAAGCGAAAGAAGAGAAAGTGCTGAGCGCTTTCAAGTGTTGGTGACTAAAGGGGTTGGGAAGAGCTAAGGATGAACTGGCAGATGTGGCGCGTTCCATAGAAAAGTCTCACAAAAGGTGAGTTGGAAGGCGGGGAGCTGGTTATTTAGTCACGAGTGACACTGTCCTTTATCTCTCAGGTGTGTTCATCAGAATAGTTTTGCTCGCTCAAACCAAAGACCTGTGCCTGCAAGCAGACGCCACCCAGCAGCCGAAGAACAGGGCCGGCTGACAGACACCTCCCCACAAGCATACTCCCAGCCTCTGATTCTTTTTCAGCTTGGGGATTTCCTGAGCCTGATGCAGTTTGTCTGTGTTATAATCCTTTATGGATCTCTAATCCAAGTACTTTTCCAACCTCTTTGATCCTGTGTAACGCCTTGTAGCCATAGCAGCCTTTGGTCGGAGGCAGTGCATGCTGCACACGGACCTCTTCGTGTCTATTTTGGACCCAGCTTTGTTTGACAGCCCCTTGTTTGTGTATTGGCAGAGATAACGAACCCTATCTTTTCTCTCCATGCCACTTAAGATGTCGTATCCTCCTGTGCCATACCCTTAGCCTGTGTGCTGTCAGAGGCTTCCTGCAGTTCCTTCACGCAGTGGGGACGTACGGTATATCTGTGTGTTTTCATTTCCTGATACATCCCAGGACCTCTGTGCAGGCTCTTACTTGGCAGTTCCTCACAGGGAAGCTGTTGCACACCTTTCATGAGTTTTTCTGCAATACTCTTGACTCTTGCAGTTATTCTGGCTCCTTTCTGAATGAGGGAATTGGAACTGCACGTGCTGCTCAGTGCCCATATTTGACGTGGTTGTTTGCTTTTCCTATTTGCTTCCCAACAGTTCTTAACATCTGCCTTGCAGAAGGAGCAGGGGCAGGAAATGTATTCCTCTCTGTTGACATTTACAGACTCCTAACCTTTGTCACCAGAGCAGAGTGAACTGTAGCAGGTCGTGTTGCCATAAGCCACACAAACGAGTTTTTGGGGCTAAAATTTAGCTATGTTTTGTGCAATTTAGGAGGTCAGTCAGAGTATCTTGACACACGTATTGTTAAAGTGTTTTTGAGAAAGCAGGACTTCTTCACTCTTCTGTAACATGAAAATCTGAACTTGTGAACTTGTGTGTCTTTAAGTGGAGAGAAGTTAATTCTTAGCATCGTCCTGCTATGTTGAAACTGAAGTTTAGTTTTCAGAAAAATGAAAAAAACAACTTATCAAGCTGTCGAGAGCAATTTGAGTTGGTGTTCAGGCCCTGCCAAAACTGCATGTAAGTTTCCTAATTCTAGGAATAGGATTCGTAAAGGAGATGAAGCTGGGGAGTGTGCATAATGCCTTCCTAGAAACTCCACTACTGTTTATTAAAACAGAAAAAGAAGCTGCTGTTGCAGAAGATAAGGCATTTCTGCGAAATAAATAAAAATGCTCTTAAAGCATGGGAGAGGTTTTTTTAGCTCGTGAAGTTGCTGAGCGTAAGGATACTGGAACCGTGTTTTGAGTGAATTACTGTACATGGAGTATTTGTAGGAGTAACTTTGTCTTGTAAATTTTAGAAGCACATCTGAAGGAGGAAGAGAAACCTAATTTACTCAGATATGTTGTTACCAATCAGTTCAAACAGTTTACGTAATGAAAAGTGGATCACGTAACAGTTGCTTTTTGTTTTTTAAAACAAGCTTTTGCTTTTTTTTTTTTTTTTTTTTTTTTGCCTGTGGAAAGGTCAGTCAAGTCATAGGTACAAAATATATTCATTAGCTGAAGTCGAACACGATAGCTTTGTTGTTGAATGAAGAAAGTATGCGAAATATGTGCTTAATGGTAAGCATGTAGTTTAACATACTTCCCAAATAAGGATGTTTTTCTGTGTCGGGGCCTTGATTGGGTTACCTACAGAGAGTAACTGCGTACGCAGCGGCTCCAGTAAATGTCGGGCTTTCTGCTGCGTGTTTGTAGGGTTGGTGTCCGAGCGTGCAAATTAAGCAGAAATTCCTTCCACAAATAACACCTTTTGCCTCTAGCAAGGTCTAAAGCTATACCATTAAAATCAATCTCAAATAAGAAAATGGTGTAGGATAGTAACTGTGTATTTGGTAAGATCTGGGGGGAAAAAAAAAAAAAAATCTCATGTTTTGTGAGGAATGTGTTTGAACAAATTGCCTCCCCCTGCCAGGCCTGCATGCTCTGAGGAAGGCTGGAAATGCAATCCATCACCGTCCTTCTGCCCTGTCCTGGCGGCACAAACAACATGCTGGGGTTTGGTGGTCTACTGAACAACAGCAGCATGGGATGGCCGCGTGTGCAAGCAGATCCGGGGCTGTTCTGATGCTTTTGATCTGTGCAAGTCCAGCTAACTCTGGTTTCCCCCCAACCTGAAGTTCAGGAAATGGAGAGCTTCAGTGGTGCTCTCCAGAAGGCGTTAAATTGCCTTAGTCTTTTGACATGGAGATTTTAAGCATTTAATTATCTTAAATTAATATCTTTTGTAAGCAAAGCTTTTATCCTTTCAGGAATCAGTTGCAAAATTATGTCAGTAAAAGCCTTTCCTGTAAAAACACACTATCTAGCATGGATTTCTTTGAGAGAAATAGGAGATGTCTGCTCTGTTCTTAAAACCTCTTGGTTTGTTTTAAAGTGGCCTGACTTGTACGACCTTAATAATTCAGATGCAGGAAATGAAGTGTAAATTGGATATACACTCATCTGATACATTTTCAAATGGAACACACAGGGTTTGCAGGCTAAATAATTGACTGATCTAATCCTCTGCCCCTGATTTTTATAAAACTATAGATTTTTTTCATAGAAAACTTGCAGAGCTCTTTCTCTGTGCCTTCCTTAATTTAAAGCTAAATGGTTTTCTGAGCAACGGCCTGCTGCCATCCCAATTTAAATATTTGCCCTCTTAGTTTCTTTTCTGTCCTTTGGATCCTTTTCTTCTGATTATTTACTCTCTGGGAAGATGACAGCTGTGTGTAGTTTTATAATCTGATCCCATCTTAAATTGGTGAATTTAAATAGACTTGTGTAACGAGGAGAATGTTGGGTTAGTTATCTAAACTCTACTTATATATTTTGAGAGGTGATCTGTGAAATTTTTTGGATGCTTTCTGCATTCATTTTCCATACTAAATGCTCGTAGGAAGTTGAATTTTAATTCTCGAGATTCTGAGTCAATTTTGAATAAAGGATGAAGCTTTTGTATAGAAACTCTTCATCACAGAATCACAGAATTTCTAGGTTGGAAGAGACCTCAAGATCATCGAGTCCAACCTCTAACCTAACGCTAGCAGTCCCCACTAAACCGTATCACTGAGCTCTACATCTAAACGTCTTCTAAAAACCTCCAGGGATGGTGACTCCACCACTTCCCTGGGCAGCCTGTTCCAATGCCTCACAACCCTTTCAGTAAAGAAGTTTGGGATGGCTGGGCTACTCAGTGAGCATTATTCCTCTTTTCCTAGCTAGTTCACATCTAGGATTTATTTTCTTTTTTGCTTCGTTTACTGTTCAGTGTTGAGCCAAATACATTCATACGGTATCTATAATGAAATGCTAATAGTCTGTTCCTTACTGTTGATCAGAAAGTCTTGTGCTTGTACAACGAACATTGCAAATTGTTGGCTGATGAGTCGTATATTAGGGAGACTGAAATAAGATATCAGACTTTGCAGAAGCTGTGCTGTTTTCCTCAAGCACTTCATGTCCTCTGTTAGTTTACCTTCCTTGACTGGCTAGTCAAAAGGTGGAAGAAAACCAGGTGTGGAGGAGAAGAATCCCTGGGGAGTGCCTGAGCGCTCCTGTAGCCTTGCTAAATAAACCCATGGCTTTTCCTGAGCATCTTCTAGTGGGGAACCACAGAGGTGGCTCTGGGTATCAGCAGCACAACAGACATCAGCCGTGTTCTCATTAACACGAAACCCATTTTACAGCTCTCTGATTAACTTCTCTTGTGTATGTGCACGTGCGGTGCTCTGCGCAGCTCCAGGTGCCTTCATAGCAACAAAGCCAGCGCTTGGTGGCCCTGTTGGCGATGGGGGATTGCTGCAGATCGTCCTGGGAGGATGCCGCGAGGGGAGCAGCATCAGCTGGAGTTCGTACAGCTTCCTGGTTTGGAAATGGACATTGGCTTTGTGGCTGCCACTGCTGAAATAGCCCCTGGCTCTGCAGGACTGGCCCCTTGGCCTCGGGCTCCAGGCAGGGATGTGTTGGTGCCCTGCGGTGGCGCAGGGGAGGAGCGGCTCCAGAGGTGCCGCAGGGGCTGGGTGGGGGGAACCTTGCAAGACCTCAGTCACTGCCCCACCTTGGATTTCGGGTGGGTTTATTGGTGTAGTCAGGTCTCAGGAGTTCTTTTGCTACCTATACATATAGCACTTTTTATCTACAAATAAATGCTTGATGCTTTTATCCCCCCCTCCAAAAGAGGGGATGAGTCAGGGTATGAGCCAGCTGCTCTGCTCCAACTGCAATACTGAAATTCCAGCTTGTAAGAAGTGGTACCAAGCCACAGCCCCAGGTCTGAAACACTCCAGGCTTTGTAAAGCTATTGTCAGCTTGTAGGTAATGTTTATGCGAGACTCCCTTCTGTTTGTTTGCAGTTGCCACAAATTTTGTTTTAGCTTAAAAACGAAGAGGAACCATGAAAAGTGTGGTTTATAATCACAGGGAGAAGGGGAACAAATTAATGAGACCTTGTTTAATGCACAGCACAGAGTTTAGGGAAGGGGAGGCTCTGAAGCCACTTGACGGTGGTGTAAGGCTGCACCTGAGCCAGGTAATCCAGGGAATTCAGAAGCTGTTGCGAAGCTTATCTGAGGACACTTTGTTCTGGTTTCCTATAAATTAATCTGTGTCACTTGGGGCTGTGATGAGTTACCTCCAAATTAGTTACTGTGCTGCCTTCTGGTTTTTGCCAGGTTTGTTCAAAGAATCAAAGTTAGGAGCTAAGCAGGTTTTCTTGCTCTTAAGCTTCCCCCCCGCCCTGACAAGCATCTTAACTGTAATTTGGCATGAGTTTATAGAAGTTTCCAAAAAGTTTAGGTATAAATAGCGAGTTGTGCCGTATGGGATTGTCCTGTTCAAACAACCGGTCCCTTGCTGTTCAGAATGTTTTGGGGATATGCGTGGAGAGATTAGAATAACTTGTCAAACAGCTTTCAGGTGTGCCTTGTGTGCTAGGCGTGGAGGAAAAATGCACTGACAAAAGCAGAGACGGTTTTTGAAGTTCCTTTCATGTAAGCTCATAGGTGCAAAGCAAGGAAGGGGTGGGGGGAATGTTGGGAGATATTAATTTTTACTGAAGGTAAGTTTAATGCAGAAGCTTCAACTGTTGTAATGGTTCCCTTGCACGGGTTGTTGAGGTGTGATTCATTGCGAGCTGTGGTGCGTGTTTTCATCCTTTGGTCCTACAACAAAATAATATTTTTCTAAAGGGGAAAACTATTTCAAAAATAATAGCTTCACTTGGCTTTTGTAAAAACAAAGCCATCACTAACCACATCACACTTTGTGTGTAACAAGCAATAGCTTTTTGTAGTGATCTTATGATGTCTGAAATAATAGAAATGGAGATTTTTGGGTTGAGGGTGTATTTTTTTTGGCTGTATTTTCCTTGAATTATGAAAAACAAGTTGCTTTATTTTGGAAATTGCTCTGCATTTGAAAAAACGAAGCTCAGCAACCCCAACCTTGGGGTGGGTGGTGCTGGGACACAACAGGGGGCTCCCCTGAAGCTGTGGTCCCGTCCCCCCCCACCCCCGTCCCTCTGCAGCGCTTCCAGCCCTGGGGCCTTTCCAGTCCCAGCAGCCGCTGCCTGGGCTGGGGGTGCCACAGCTACCCGGGCAGGGGCAGCCCAGCCGAGCTTTCTGCTGTGTTTTCTTTCTTTTGAAGAGGCGGTGTTTTTAGCTGGACTGAAATCAGAACTCCTTTAACTTAGGGTGGAGTCTGTGTGTTTAACAAGCGCATGCTTCATGTGATTGGCTATGTAAGTAAACATACAGGTTTGCATTATACTACATAACACTTGCCTGTTCTGTAGTTGGTCACATTTTCCTCAGCGTATTCCTGGGGCAGAGGTAGTTGAGTGCTAACCTTTCTTTAAAACAAGACTGAGCTCTGATTTCCTTGTGACTCCCCCTGGAAAGCACAGCCTGGGTTAAGCTGAGAACCCCCCTCTCCTGTTCCTGCAGGCCAAGCTGCCCTCCCTGCGGGTAGCAGTGAAGCCTTCCCGCAGCGCAGTTCCCACTGGCCGGGAGCTCTCCCCGAGTGTGGTTTGGGGAGGAGAAATTACACTGTGCTTCTCTGCTGGATGCTTCCTGAAGACTCACTCTCTTATGCTAGCTGTTGTTTTTGCTCCGATAGCAAACTTGCCTTTCCCTGCTCCCCTGTAACGCCAGGAGACAGATCCCTGCAGACATGTGCACCAGACCTTGAAGGCGAGGTAGGAAGATGTGAGCGAAGTGACCCACACCACTGCCCGGCACAGGACAGTGCTCTCAGTCTTGCCCAAGAGGACAGAAGCAGAAGGGTTTGCAAATGCTGCCTCTGCACTTTGAGGAGGGAGGAATCATAAACTGGTACAGCAATCAGAAGAGTAGAGATGTTGGTTGACACAGTAGCTGCAGACCATGTGCTTCGTGAGCATAAATGCAAAGTGGAAAAGACAGTGCTGGATACCTAAGTGGTCCAGGAGGAGGATGTACAGCTGAAGGAAGTGCTGTGCTTAGATAAGCAAAGGGTAAAATGAATAAAAATGATGGAAGAGGACAGTCTGTCAGGACTGGGAGTCTGTAATGCAGTGATTTGGCAGATAGTACCACTCCAGACTGAAAATTAGTGCTCCTAATTGCTCTGTTGGGAGTGGAGAGGGTCTGTAATGAGCTGAAATGTGACTTTCTGTATGTTCCTCAAGTTGTGTTCACACCACTTCAGAAAGTGTTTACCCTCCCCTTCATCATTTTTTTTCCATCTCAGGAGCCCATTGAGTCACTCTCACCTTGGCATATGCACGTTTAATTGCAGAGCGGGCGTTCTGCTTCGAGGGCATCCTCCCTCCTGCTTGCATTTCTGCCTTGTCACCCACCCGTATCTTCCTGTAACACAAGGTGATGATTTCCTCCCCGTCTTACTGAGCGCCCTTGTATTTTGCCTTTTCCAGTCAGTTTGAAGCCACTGGGTTTTGCTGACAGCAGTAAGGATGTCTCTGTACCGTTGCTATGTGCTTTTGTGTGGCAGACTGCCTTTTAGCGAGGAAAACTGTACTCTGAGGTGTTCCTTATTATAACTAAATTATGTGTTTTCCTGAAAAGTTGAGGACAGGGCACGCAGCTGTCGTGACTTGCCACTCCTTGTTTGGAGCTGGAGTTGCAGTGAATGTTTACATTGCAGTTCTGTACCTGTTGTGAATGGGAGTGCTTGCCGCAGCCTTAATTATATCTGGGTGAACAGAGCTGCTCTGCATTCGTGCTGCGTTGTGAGCTTAGTAATAGCCTCTGCTATGCGTGCAGCCCGGCGTGCTGAGAGCGTCGAGCTGTCATTAAATGAAATATTGATAGTGAAATCGGTGATGGCAAACTGCAAGCTTTGATCCTTCCCGTAGCGCGTGGGGTAGCAGTGTGGCGCTGGCCGCAGTCCGAGGTCCAGTCTGGTGTCCACGTGCCAGCTCGGAGCTGTGCAGCGCTCCCTGGGCACCTGCTTCAGCCTTCAAGTTTCTTCCCCACCGTGCAGGGTGTCTGAGCGTGGCATCATCTGGTAGTGCCTCCTCCCCGGCGAGAAAAGCCTGCTCTGTATTCAGCAGCTGTCACTTCTGCAATGGATGAGCTCCATGTATTCTCCTCGCTAGAAAACATTTTTTTCCAATATAACTCGCACTTAAAATGTCACTGACTTTTTTTTTTTTTCCCCTTTCTAGACTGACTGCATTGCCATGGAAACCATTGTTGGAAGAGAAGACTCTTCTGCTGGTAACTCCAGAAACTGTGTGGTGCTTTTGGAAGCAAAGCTCAGCTCCAGCCGGCTACTTTCATTTCCACCAGCACGGACATGGACACACATCCTTTTAATTAGTTTTTCATAGACATCAGCTCTCTACAGTTGAATTAATTTGAATTGAGATTTTTCATAGCTGTGCTTTGGTGATGGAATTTGGTCTTTCCTGTCATATCTATTTGGGAGGCAGCGTGAATGCTAATAGGAGATTCCTGTATGCCCCTTTCTTCCTCCTGCCTCTCCCATTAATTAGTTTTTATTTATATTCTGAGAAGTCAAAGCTGGTTTCCGATTGTCTGTTTAACATGGGTTTTGCTTCTCTGGTACATTAACAAGTGATTAGCTTAAAACATGTGTTGTTTAGAAATATTTTGGCAGTTCAGGCTATTTTTTTTTCAGGTGGCTGGGCGGAAGGAGGGAGGGAGAGGTGCACATGAGCTTGAGGGGAGAACCCGTGGGACTGAACTGGTCTGAAAAGGAGAGACCTCTTCTGCCTTTTTTTTTTTTTTTTTTAATAATGTTTTGCTTTCATGGTACAAGAGGTATTTCTTGATCATAGGCTAGAGTATTTTAAATCAAGTGTCTATGTCAGAGCTTAAAATGATTTTTTTTTTTTTTTTTTTTGCTCAGAATTCTGGTATGTACAAAGTAGGATTAATGGGCTGGTTGTCTTGTAGATTGTTTTTGTTCTTACCCTCAAGATACTTGTTTATAAATATGAATTGTGTAAAATGAGGTTTTTGTTCATGCATTCAAATGGAGAAGTGCAGAGTCGTATCCAGCGTTTGTGACTTCTGCATTATATTTGTCAGCTGTAGCTTTTTAAAGAGAAACCACCCTAATTGATCTTACTTTCAACCAAGTCCCATTTTAATTTGGGACTATTTTTGTTCTTTCTTCGTGGCATAATGGGAAGAAGTAAAATACTGGCTCATCAGTTGTCCTTATCCTGGTTAAAGAAGTGCGAACAATGATGATTTGACATTTTTAAAATAAATTGCAGAAAAATCAGGGCTTTACTCTTGTACTGATTTTTTTTTTTTTTGGTTGAAATGAGTTTAGGCTTTTTAACACTGCTACAAACTTAAAGAGCATGACACTAGTTGTTGGTACATGCAATGTATAATAAAAGGCACTGACGATTGATAAAGGATTTAGAAGTGGTACACAAATCCTCATGCTGTACTGCACCACACAGCTGGTAATCCTCTACATTGTATATTGTACAACTGATTTGTTGGGCTGCCTCACCTCTAACATACAACCTTGAAAATACTAGTACAGTTTTGATTGTTAGGTGATGTGTACCCAAATCTATTTTGAGTAGTATTGTACATGTCACTAAAAACATGAAGACTTCTTTTTGACACATGGTACCAATCAGTTTACACAGTGTCTAGTGACAGGAAAAACTGTTGCTAGAGGATTTAAAAGCACAGACCTGTTTTTGATTCTGGAAGAGAAGTTCAAGTTGGTACAGTTCCTTGTTGCTGCTAAACATACACTAATTAAAAATATGACCACTTTTCTAGACCATGATACTGTCTCACCATATAGCTTTCGTTTGGTCTCGTAAATTAATAATGCAATATGTAGACAGCTTTTTATAAAGCTTTACATCTTTTTTAGGAAATCAAAATTTGGATGAAGGTAGTTCTAAACCTTTAACGTGAGAGGAAAAGGTTGTTTTGAAGAAAATAATGATCTTACACACTTATTTCATATTAGATCCCTGAGGCTGCCATTGTACAATATACAGCACTGATTTAATAAATGCTGAATAAATAATTAAATGGGTAACCTCAAGTAGAGTGGTACAAATACTAACAGGTACGGCATAATAAATATGCAATCTTTTTGAATCTCTTAGTTTACAGCAACTAATTTATTCAGTATTGTGCTGGAAGAACATTTTCAGAATATGTAAAACATATCACTATATATACTACCTTCCAGCTACCCGTTTATGCTGCTGTATAGTACAAAAATACCAATGATGGAACAATGTTTGTCCTGTAAATTTAATTTGATATTGGACAGTTATTGTCTGTACAAACTAAAACATATATGGTTGAAACTGTTCATTATATTTGCTATTTCTGCTTCACAGATCTGTTTTAAAGTTGAGCTGATTGATCTGGCTTTGTCTTCCATTGTAAATATTGTTATGTTGTTTTCTTTGTAAAACACATCGCGTTTGCGGTTTTGGGAGACTGGCTTGAAGCTCTGTATAGTGTTTATATTTATCTGACTTGGCTTTCCATAGAGCTACTTGCAGTAAATACGTGTTCATGTAGCTCCGTGTCTGGGTTTTATTTTTAAACAAACTTTTGTTTTATTCTGTCAAAAATGCATTTCTTGCTGCTGCTTTCTTTTTAGAGTGGTTTTGTCACCCTGCTTCCCTGAAGATTTGGAGAAGCTTTTAGCATATTTCAGGGGAGTGATTCTCAGCCTTTCCCATTTACTCTGCCACTTAGCGTAGAAGGTTACAGGCAGCAAAACACCCAGAAGTTTTCTTTGTCATAGATTTGTAGTGCTGGTAAACAACTGAGTTGTTGATTGGGGGGTGGTGGAAATCAGTGCATGATACTTCCTGCTTTAAATGCAGAATATCTCATCAATTTGGGGTTCGTAGCTTTGTCTATGACTGGGTATGGAAGTTTTATTATCAGCATGTAGTAGTCTTGGAAGGAATTTTTAGCAGCAGAGTGTCAAATAGGCGGCTGCCTTTAGAGTTTACGGTAAAAGGGGACAAGTATGGCTTGCTGTTTTAAGTTTCATAGCAGTACTTTGGTTTGAGATGTGCTAAATATGGTCCCAGTATGTAAAAACAAAACATATATAGATCTCGTAATTTCGGGTAGCGTACCCACTTGTACAAACAACTGAGCTTAAGCTGAAAGATACCTATAAAGTGTAATGCCTCTTCAGATTCTTCCTGATGTGAACGATATGTCAATTTGATATAGAAGGAGTTTTTATCCATAGATGTGAGCATATCTTATTTTCACAAATATGAGCAATTACTTTGAAGTGCATTGGGTTATATATTTTTTCTTTAAAAATACCTGATTTCCTCCTTATTCTGTTATTCAGAATACTGCATCAAAACAACTCGGTAGAAGTCGGGTTTGCTGTAAGAATTGGGTTTTCTCCAACTAAACCAGCCCCCGTAGGGCCCCATTTTATAGCAGGGAGCCTGTATTGGGAAGAGAAGGAAGACAGTACTTCTCATACATGGCAGAAGCAGCCCTACCAGCAGTAAACAAACAGTGAAAATTATCCAAACACTGTCAAGATTGTTGCAACAGTCTCACAATAACTGCTTTAAGAGACCTTTGACTGAAAGCCTCAGCAGACCTGAAATTAGCTAACTGCTTGAGGGTTTTTGTTTGTTTGTTTGTTTTGGGGGGGGGGGTAGAGAGGAAAAGGGAAGGCTGAGGAGGGGAACACAGTTTTGCATTAATTTTTCAAACTCCTTTGGGTGAATCGTTGGCAGAACTCAGTTTCTGAAGCATGATGAAAGCCCTCAATTAAAACCAGAAGGCAGTACGCCTTCCTATCTGAGCTTGAAGGTAGTGACTAAAATAGACATTAAGTCTTTGTTTTGAAATACATTGACCGATTCCAATGGCCCTTGCATCTCCTCAAGCAATATGGTACTGGAAATAAGTATCTGGCAGTGAGAAATGACAGGGAATGAAGGACCAATTCAGTTACCAGGTACTATGACATATTCTACTTTTCCCGTCCCTGCATCCTCTTTTGGCTGTAGTAATAGCATTTCTTCAAACACAATTTATTTTCTCCTCTAATTTTTCCATGAAGGGCCACGAAGGAACATCTCAGAGGAGGAGAGCAGGAGCCCTGAGCTTGCTGCATATATCTGGGAGGTAAGAACTCTCTTTTACCTCCCTTTTGTAAGAGGAACACCCCAAGCTCAGGCACTTGCTTCGTTTCTTTGGTTTTCTCTCTGAGATACTGAGTTACTTTAATTAAATTATTTTAAAGTATTTTAATTGCCTTTGAAAGAAGAGTTGCAAGCTATAGAGACTGACTCTCAGGAAATTCTAGCTCAGTGGGCACAGAAACGATTCATTGGCAGTGTGGCAGTAGCTACTGGGCTGTGCTCCACCCTTGAGCTATAGTGAGCACCTCTAGTACAGCCAGCAGTTTGTCTGCTTTAATAACCAGTTAATCTTGACCTTGTTGCCAGCTGGGGCTCTTCTTATGCAGTGGTCACCAGTCTGCAGCACATGGGTTGAGTTAATAATCTTTCCTTCAAAAGCAAAGAACTCCAGATACTTATGTATTAAAATGTAGAACGCTGCTACTACTCCCCTGAGCTAATTACTGCTCTTGCCTTTCATTAGCAAGTGTCCTGCTTTTTGTCACTAAACTGCCCTGAAAAGACTAAGTTATTGCTGTGTCTTGCACAATGCCCAGCTTGCACTTCTAGTGGAAGTAGCCACAGCAGCAGAAGTATTTTGTGTCCGGCAACATCGCTGGATTGTCTAAAGGATAACTTCTCTGGGAGGGAACGGTAAAAAAAAAAAAAAATCAGCTAATGGTGTCCACAGCAGCATGCTCCTAAATCTTGCAAAACAGCTTTCCCTCGGTGCCCCTGTGATGGCACTTCTTTACAGTGCAGGCGCCACACTGACTCAGGCAGTTAGCAAAACAGAACCTATGAAATATACGCTACAAAATACATAATCTGGATAGAAAAGTGCATAGAAAATGAAAAGATCAAATTTTGGAGCTTTGGCCTTTCTTACTTGCAAGATCAAAAAAAATCCCTCTTTCAGGTTCTAAAATTGCTTTCTAAAATTGGTACTTCCTCTGCCTTAGAGACAAGAAATCCTTAGCCATTGAGGGACTAACCTCTGCAGTAGAGGACAAAAAACCTGTATGGTTAAGAGCTTCTAAAGCACAAAGTTTGCATGCAAAGTTCAATGTACTGCAAAACTTGCTGCAGTGCTGTGTGTGCCCACCTTAGTTTATAGATTGATTGGAGAATTCTCTCAGAAGTTCTGCATTATATGACTTTGAGGGTAAAAGAAGCAGTTCCCTTTTAGTCATGGCCTAGAATAGAAATTATTACAGTGAAGGAAGCTCCTGCATAGCCTGTCTTTAGTAGAATTTCATTCTTTACTACTATAACAGTATAAATCCAAGTTATACATAAGGTTACTGTTTTTTTAGGATTTGCACACTAGTGTTCCTTCAGAAAGCTGCATTTTTAACTAATCAGCCATATTGCAACTGGCAGCAGACCATCTTTAACTCCATTCTGCAAGAAGTTTTCAAAGAAGAACTGGGCAGTGAGGAAGGAGAGGTAGTGCACTCCCCTTCCAGCAAGCTTTAATAAGTCATTGCTGATGCAGGCACTTCCAGGAACTCGGTCCTGTTTCTGCTCTAGCTTTCTTTGAAAGCTGTATGGTGCCCTCGAGTGGCTAAAGTGCACGTCTTTTCCCCCTTAGAGCTTACAAATGCAATCATGTTAACTTCCAGGTTCTTGCTTAACTAAAACAGACTGGTTTTACATACTTAGCAAAGAGAATAAAACCTTTAGTTAAAAACGAATCAAACTACAGGAAGAAAGCCTAACTATAGTTGAGTAAGTGAGGTTCTGATCCAGATCATGTTTAGGCTGAAGACTATAACGCTTTACGTGGTCAAAACAAGAACTTTGAAAATAATAAATCTGCAAACACAAGGTTTTACCTGTAGTTTAATATTTATATACTGATGGATAGCACCTAGAGGCCCCAGTCAACAGCTGAGGTCCCCTTCAATGTTGCACATAGACATGTCTCTGCCCCAAAGAGCTTACAGTCTAAGCAGTCCAGAAGTGGCAGAAAATAATAACCATGCTTTCTTTTATAGAAGAGAAACTCAGATCTAACACAGGTCAAGTGATTTGCCTGTTCTAAGGCACAGACTGTGGTGGGAATTAAGCGAGCATTGTTTTAGTCTCTACTGCATGTCTCAATTAAAAGATGCTCCTTCTGCTCTACACTACTTTTCTCTTAACAAAAAAAAAATAAATCACAATTAGCTCTTTGAGAAATCTCAGCCTAAAGTTGATTAAAGTTCAGGACTGTTCTCTAAGTCAAGGTGGGAGCTGCAGTAGAACAAAGAACATACCTGTCAGAAGTGTAGCTGCTTCTCATTTTTTGTGGTCATCTCACAGCTTTGGGAGCTAAAGCCTGCTGCAAGACAAGCTGCTCTGCACGCTATCTATGTTAGATTGGAATTGTAATTCCTGTCTTGTCAATATTCAGTAGGTTTTGTTCTACATGCTGCAAAAGAGGCCCAAATCTTAGAAAACAGCACCATTGATGCAGTGCTAGAACAAACACGTTCTGCCCTTTCCCAGGTCCCAATATATAAACACAGCTCCTTGTTGGTGAATGCAATCAAGGCAAGACAGGTAGAGTTGGTAGAGATGCAGGAGAGCTCTTCACCCTGGGCACTGGCTGAACTTAGCCTCTATTCTGTTTTCTGGGGCTAGGGATAGGCTCCTATGTTCATTTTACACTTTTGAGGAGAAGCCAGTGGTAAGATACGAGCTTGGGTTTACAAGAGACATAACATTTTACTTTAGCTTTGGTAACAAGTTCTTGGCTTGGAGATAGCAACAGGTTCCATTTATTGTGATGTGCACCAGCAAACCAAAGTAAACTAAGTAGAAAGATGCACATTGTTGGTAGATAATGGCCTACTCAGCATAGATAACTGCAGCTAATGGAAAAAGGATAAAGCTATTATGTCTTTGCATTTTAAACTAAATAATCTGTTCCATACCTGAAAGCTTTTGAAATCAGCACCAATCTCATTGCAAAAATCACTGCCACCTGGTAAGTCACCAGTCCTATGTCTTTTTCAAACATGCACAAAACAAGATTTCTGATGCTCCAGGCCTACAAGGACAACTGAAAGGTAAGGGTGAATAGCCATTAGCAGATAAATTACTTAACAGTAGTCAATATAAACACATGTACTTCACCTGTATAAAGCTGTATGTTAATTCACAAGTTAAATTGTATTGATAGATAGTGGAGGTGACAATATACAATGAAAATGTTAAAAGTATCAACACTTGAAAAATAGTCTTGCTTTGGCTAGGGAGCTCTGTTTATATATAAATGTAAATGAAGCAGCACTGACCATAAAAGCTGACCAGTCACGGACAGTTACGCATACAAAAAGTGATCACTGTTCAGCTATTGCACAAGTAGTGACACACTAAGACATACACAGTAGGATTCTTACAAAATCACATCAGAAACAAGGAACTGCATGCACCATTTTTCAAGGCCTTATGTGAACTGTACATACACAAGAGTTACTATATATTGTGAATACATCGTGGTTGAATATAAATTCACATAAGATCAAAGGGAAGGATTAATTTGTAAATAGGAAAAGATCAATTTCCACCAGCTTACGCTTTATTTTATTCAGAAGGTTTCTTAGCATGTACACTATTCTGCATAATATGTGTGACACCACTTCAGAGTAAAGAGAGGTTTCGTGTAAGCATAATCTTAAATGCTTTGGTAACTGGATATTCCCAAGGAACAGGTTTTGTTGAACCGAAGTGATTACTACTAAAATGTGAATGTGACTTTTATTCAGAATAGAAGGATATAGTATATGGCTAATAATTTCACATATTTTCATAAGATTTAAAAAAACAAAACAAAACAAAAACCTTTTCAAGTGGATCGGGCTCTTTAAGCACAAATAAAACCACTGATAGCATGGTGTACATTATTAACATTTAAAACCCTGATGAAAATGACTTCAGAATAATTGTGCATTTCCCCAAATACAACAGGTTTGCAACTGAGGAAGGAAATGAAATATTGAATGAATAAGTAGGTGTAAGAGGTGTAAATTCTCTCCGTACCACAAATTTTGTAATAAAACACTGCTGTATATTTTAACTTTAGACATAAGCATTTTCATATGTGAGTCTGGTTTGTTTCTAAATGACTGAAAGTTTCAGCTAAAAAGGTGTTTACACAATATACACATTTCATTACTTACAGAGAAATAAGCTTAAAATTTCATATTAAAAACCTGGGATACAATAGGGTTAGTAGCACCATGAAAAATGTTTTTCAAAACTGCAGTCTTGTTATTTTAAACATACTCAGTGCGTCGTTTTTCTTTATTCTCTTGGTAGATCAAAAAGGTGCCGTTTTGGTACAGGGAGAGAAATGAAAAATTTCATCTTCTGATCCTTTGTGAACCTCAAGTGTCTTTTCTGTTTCCAAGAGGTTAATTCTTTCTTCTCATCTTAGTCCTGTTGTCAAATACGTACCAAACAACCCTTAGCTTGGCACGAGTGAGGTACACTTGAATTTGCGTGGTTAAAACAGTTTGGATTTGTTTTTTCTTTTCTTTCTGCACAGTAGCACCATTGTTACAGCTGGAGGACAGTGCATCTTAGGAATTTTCAACTGTTTTATAAAACATCCTCCAAGATGTTACGTCTTCTTCATGCAAACTTGACAACGACTAATACGTGTCCTCAAGTCTCCAGCTTTCAGTGTCTCTGACTGAGGTTTACTGGGTGACAGACAGAAAGGTAAGGCTGGATTAGCTTTCTCTTTGTTAACAGAACTGTAACTTTAAACTTCTACTTAATTTAACAGTTGAAGGTAAAACGGAAGTATGTAAGTGGGAATTAGTCCAGTATTTAAGGGTTTTTCTTAAGAGCGATCTTTTTGGATATCCTCACAGCAGGTGACAGAAGCTCAATTTTGTCCAATATCCCCATATGCAGAAGGTGTGCTATAATCAACTACTTTAGTCCAGCATGTGATGGACCAAAGCACAGATGAATACTCAACTGAGTAGAAAGCAAATTTTGTACATTGGAGGGCCATAGTGTACTTTGCCCCTTTCGTGAAAAACGCATTTGGAATCATTGGTTCCTCAGATGAAGGGTATCATAACAATCCATAAGAAACACTGCTACAGTGAGATTTGTATATTTAAGTGATGAATTTAACCAGTAATTTTCTCCTATCCTGTAGAAGGTAGGAGGTAGTAATATAGCATACTTGTGTAATAGGAATGTTCACACAGAATAAGAGCCATTCTTGATTTTCTGTTTCAATAAGGCAAGTTGAATTTCTGGGTGACAGCAAGTGGTAGAGACCAGAAAACACAAAGGTCCGTAGTAATTACTAGTAGGCAGTTTTCATCAGTGAATTACCACTAATAAACTATCCTGAAAACTTGGTGATGATTACTTAATGTACATCAAATATTAGTGTAATTGTTACACAAAACCCAGTTAGAGGCCATTAATACCCTGTCATGACTGTGCACATTGTAGCCTTGTGGTACAGGACTGGCATTTTCCAATTTGGTGACATTGGTGAGGCTTTTATTAGGTACACAAACAAAACAGTAGCATTTTATTCTATGAAAGAAGATGCTTTTTCAAAGAAAAAAATGAATATGCTAATCAATTAGGGAAAATCTGGAGGAACTGAAATCCTGATGGCAGAGAAGCCAGTGGTGTCCTGATCCTTCTGTAGAGTACTGGAAAAAATGCTTGCTGGGGAGGGTATGGAACCTTCCTCAAACAAGATTTTTAAAAACAGGTTATATGACCATCTACCTTAAAAGGTACAGTTGATTTTGCCCTGGGGCTGAGAATGGACTATGCAGATTTTCCCCAATTTTCCCTTAAGTTTAAATATTTCAGTCTATTTAAAGGCATGCAAAGAAGAAAACAACAACAAAATCAATCTTTTAGGCTTGACCACAATCACTACAGTCAGACTACTCTCAGAGAAGGTCCTACTAAATATGAATTAAGAGTTGACTTACAAAGAATCTGACTCCTTCCAAAACAATGTGCCCTCACAAGTTTTTACATAATATAAAAGGCTTACCCTAGCACACACTTGAAAAACTGGTTGTGAGGGGGAAAAACAAAATAAATTCTTTCCCTAATCCCCTGTAAACACATCTCTTTTGATCTTAGGAATAAATTTGCTTTCTAAAGATTTAAGTCTGGAATAAAGCACTATACAAGAAGCAGGTTTTCTTACCTGAACATTTCTGACACTTCAACAGTTGCCAGCCAGAAACTGTATGAATTGGCATAGTAGTTACAAGTGCCACGACCATGGCACTCGATAAACGGAGCTGAGCGGAATTCTTCTAAACAGGATCCAGGTGATGCCAAGGCCTGTCCAGAGCCTTCTGCTCCAGCACTAGTGTGCTGAGGAGGTAGTAGGGAAGAAAGAAATGCACATGCACACAAGAAACTTAGAGTAGGAGCTAAAAAATAATAGCATAGCATTCAACTGCTAGAAAATACACTGTTTCTTTATTCTTGGTTGAGATGTTGTGACGCTGGACACCTCCATACAAAGGCAGGACTTAAAAAGCATTATTAGTTACTCTGCTCTCTGTATCCTGGAAAATTGTTATTAATCTTGGCCACCAAGGTTAGGAATTGAAGGTAAAGGCTTTCTCTAATGACAACCATACTTGATTTTAACAAAGTCCTAAAGCAGCAAGCAGCTACTTGAGGACACAAAGAGGTAACAGTCACTTCTGGAGTGGGAGGCAATTCTTACCATCATAAAAGAGTAACCAATCCAAAGGGAGTCCCAGCCTGGAGGACACGAAGGAATCTGAATGGTCTGACTGTGGACAGCTATCACCATAGCAGGAGCTTCACACACAACACATCTGGACACAGAATAAGTATCAGAGAAATACATGACATTAAAATGTATGCTTTATTAAGAGTTATAACACAGGGAAAGGGAGAACTAGACAGTTAGGGGCTGTTCTGTTAATCCAGGTTTCAGCTTCTTAACATATCTTGTAACTGCAGTAAGACCCTAGTTCTGAGTGCAAGATCTGCCTCTATTTCCACTAACAACACTGGGTAAAATACAGCAGCAGTTCCTGAAACAAAACGTGGAAACTCCAAGTCCCCACCCAGGTAATCCTAGAGCTGCTGCCTCCCATGTTTTCTTTCCTGTTCACAATGATCCTGCACTTACACTTCCTCGGCTGAGAAAAGCTCTTAGAGCATGTCAGCCTCTAAGGATCTGCATGTAGGCAGCCTTTTGAGACAACGGACGCTTTAAAACAGACTCTTTTCCCAGTATGTCCCAAAGCAAAACATAATCTCACAATATCCAACGTGCAGGTTGGAAACATGTGGTTAAGACGTATTATTTATTTATCTAGATACTTAAAAAAGAGACTGTGGTAGCCTGCTTTGTCTCACCGGCTAATGAATGGCTGAATGCTCTGCCCAGTCAGGGGCTCCATGCTCATTGGCATTGGCTCTGGAGTTGATAGCCAGTAGGAATAGTCATTCCTTGATGCAAAATTACAAACGTTGTTGATGTTGCAGAACATGAAGGGCATGGTGCTAAAACGTCTAAGGCAGCTCCCAGCAGTACCTGAAGAATAAGATACATAAAATGCGACAGTAAAGTTTTAATTTAATTGTTTTTAGCACTTTTTCAAGAACAGTAATTGTGTATTCTTCCTCTTGACCTGTGTGCACTTATCAAATTGTCACATGTGGTAAAAAAAACTCTCAGATTTGGTTTACATTCTTCCATCCTGAATTATGCACAGCTTCTGGAGGCAGTAGAGCTTAGCATGCTTTCCCCATCCTTATTTAAGTAATCTCCAGGATGGTCATTTCTTCAGAGAACCAGAGCACTGGAAGAAAGATCTACAACCTCTTTCCTCTTAAAGACAGCATACAGTATTTCTCACCCAAATCCTGGCCATGAGCTCTCTCATTTCCTTGCACATATAAAAGAGAGAATCCATCATATATTCTTGACGTTCCTTGTGGACAAAGTGGTGTATCTCTAGTCTGACTGTGCCGAGTTATAAGGAATCCATGAGCAACAGAAGCTGTTCCAGGAGGTCCAGGTGGGCCTTGTAAACCATCAGGACCAGGGGGGCCCTGTATTCCTCGTGAACCTATTCACACGAGAAAAACACAACACAGTATTTAACACGCTTGCTCTTTCAGGAATAATGTAGCTCTGAAAGGAAGGACGGTATAGTGATTATGGTGCTTGTAAGTTGGGGGACCCTGGTATCACCTAACTCCATCTTCCTTAAACCATTTTTTTTTGTTCTTATGAGGTTGGTCAAATCATAAACTAATTATAATAGTGCAACTTTCTGGCAGCATAGGGACGTTCTGAAGTTAAATATGTTCAGAGCTGTGAGGCACTAAGATAACAACTGCAATGGACATGGCAGCCACTGAAATAAGTCCAAAGCAGCTTCCCAAATCCAAAACATCCTCATCTGCCTGTGCAGCTTGGTAAGATAAAGCTGAAACATCTTGCTTAAAATCACACAATAGATCACAGAGCCAGAACAGAAGCGGTTCTCACTGGAAAATGCTCTGACAACACCTGAACTAAAGCCCACCAAAATGAACAGAAAAGCTGGTCTCAGTTTTGGAGTAGGTGACAAAAAGTGGAAATGGGCTAGAATAATCTTGAATGAGACCAAGAAGAGTCACGGGACTGAACAAGGTATCAGAAAAGGCATTTGTTCTTGAACAACAAAAATATCAGAATGTATAACTACAAATATTTAGATTATTTCATCCCATGATCATTATTAATGTTTTTTTCTTTCACTTAAAATAATGTTAACAGATTTCATAGAGGTATTCAGAGAAAAAAGAAAACAAGCATTGTGGATTTTTGTACTGTTTTAATTGTTCTAATATTTTTTTTTCCCAAGCTGCAATATAGAACTACCCTGATATGCATCTCCTGCTTTAGAGAACTGTTCCAGTGTTGAATCTGATTTCTTTTCTCAAATGAGCAATCCTAAACAGTGGCTGCATGGCTGCTTGATCCCTGCATATGATGAAATCCTTTCCTTTGTTAAGTCTGATTTTCCCCATTCACAAGTTCCTTGTAAAGTGAAAGTTATTTCACTAATCTCTCATTTCAGTTTCTTACTGTCGTCATTTTTTGCTGTTCACCATCATCGCTGCAAAGGGGATGCCATTAATCTTGAAATTAAGTGTTCTATAGTATTACTTAGCAATGACTAGCAATGTGCTGATTTCCAAGAATGTTCCAAACCAAAGTGTGTTCAGCAGTATCATATTTTTGCACTGAGAAAATCCCCAAATTATTATTCTATTATTTCATGAGGCAAGTCTTGCTTCCCAGTATTAGCCTGCATTCAGTAGGGACCACATCTTTTTCCAGTGGGTCCTCACAGGACAAACAGTACCTGGCTGGCCTGGAAGACCTCTCTCTCCTTTACGTCCTGCTGGACCATCAAAACCAGGGAGACCATCTCTGCCTGGATCACCAGGAACACCAATTGGACCTAGAAGAGGCAAATGTGAAAGTGAAAGAAATCTCACTACAGAAATCTTGAAACTATGTAGGGCTCATGTGACATTTCTTCAAGATACACTAGACAAGAACAGACCATTAAACCAGATGTATGTGCTACAATCCCACATTTTTCTATTGTCTCTTGCTGAGTTGAGTAACTTGTCTCTGCAGCCCATACTAAGTGACGCACATTGCAGCTTGCAGTCAGCTACACTGCTTACTCCTTTTCCCTGCAGCCACCTAGAACCATACCTGGCAATCCCTGTGGTCCTGGCAATCCGGGTGGCCCTTTCGACCCAGGCTGTCCTGGAGGACCTGGGGGACCAGGGTCACCTTTGACAACTATGCTTCGTCCAATGGTACCTGGTAAACCTGGGGGACCTGAGAGAAAGCAACTTAGTGTTAGGTAACCCAAGGCAGAAGAGAGCATTAAAGATGGTTGCAGTAGCACACTGTTTCTGTTATTCTTTATTGCAAAGTCAGCAGCCAAGAGCTCTATCACTACAAAGAGTAAGTGTAATTGTATATGAAAGGCAAAAAAATGCTCTTGGTGGCACCACAAAAGACATCTCTTGCAGGGGTTAATCCAGGTGGACTGGATACAGAGTATAAAATATAGTAGGATTAATCGTAGGGCTAAAAGTTATTGCCTGGAATCGTTGTTTAAGCTGTTGCTCTCTTACCTACTGCCATTGCTGGCTGAGATCCACACAGTCCTACATCTGTGTAACAAAATCTACCAGCAGAAAGCAAAGTGATAATAATGCCACCCAAGACTCCTACCTGGCGGGCCTGGTAATCCTTGACTGCCCGTGAGGCCAGCGGGTCCTGCAGGTCCGGTGGGACCCTTCATACCTGAAACATCAAGTTCATATGGTCACACAGTGAAGGAACATGCCATCTTACAAAATCTGCTGCAGGAATGGCCAAAATAAAGTTTCTTTCCTCCCTGATAGGCTGTTACTAAATCTAGAGGTTTTCACTTAGAATGGTAGTTAAATACCTGGGAATCCTGGAACGCCTGGAACCCCGGGATCGCCCTTCATTCCATTCAGACCAGGACGACCAGGATCCCCCTGAACAGAACAGCTTCACGTTATTCACTCATCTCTCCAGTGGTTTCAGAAAAAAACATAAAAGCTGTGGCTAGGGGACAGATCAGCACATTTTGGGTCTGTGAAGTAGTGCTTTGGAGGGCTGAGGCCCTGCATCCTGCCTGGTGCAGCAGGTGCTGTCAGAGAAGACTGGAACATGAACAGCTCCAATGGGAATGTAATGGGGAACAACTGCCCAGGTACTGGGGGATAATGAAGGGTAAGACCCCCTATCTTGGTACGAGGCAGGATATTAGCTACCACCACATTTTGGCTTTTATTTTACCATAGTAAAATGCATGTTCCACCCAAACATGGTCAGTTTTTATTACATTTAAAAACAAACTAAGAGAAAACCATTTCTTGTCCTACCTGGCGTCCAGGTGGTCCTTGATCTCCCTTTTGACCTGTCAGGCCAGGTGGGCCAGGCTGACCTGGATTCCCTTTTTCCCCTTTAAGTCCTCCACTGCCTGGTGGCCCCCGCGGACCTTCTGGGCCTGGCGAACCTTAACATTGTGGAACAAATATGCACATGTCAGTACTTGTCAACTGTTCTTCCCAGGATTGTGCCTTCAGTGTAAAAAAAAATAAAAAAAATTGGCTTGACTTCCCGTTTATGTTTCAATGCTGAATTCAAATAGAATAAACTAAAGGGAAATCAAATAGAGGGATTATTTGTACCACCCAAATCAGGAATCAGGCCTCCTGGTATAGCTGCTGAAGAGGAGCAGGTCTTTCCGGAAGGCAGTGCAACTCACCTGCATTAGAGGCTTACCAGTGACCAGGCAGCTGGCTTTAGTAGGAGCCAAGAAACCCCAAATTAGATGGTACAAATATCCCCTCCGCTGACCTGCATTGCATTCACTGTCTCTTAACAGACTCAAGAATGTAAAATATTGCTGCTTTTTTGCTGTTGGAATGTGTAATACCTGCTGAGGAGCCTGGTATATGCTGTCTGCTGACTGCTGGGCAGCAGGAAGCCACTCGTTTCGTCTTGCCTGAATACTACGTAGAGTTGCAGGCACTACCTTCTGCTCAGTGACCCTCCCTCCAGCTGATTTGTCTATCTTTAGTAGAATTATGCTCTGTAAATCCAACAGAGGAACTGGGCCAGTCTTTAAATATTTTCCCTTTGAAACGGCCATGTTAATCCAAAAGAAAGGAGTGGTTTTAAATGAAACCTAGGTATTAGGAGCTCTGGAAAATGAGACCCCATCTTTATGCCACCCTCTAAACAGAAAGCAACTTGTGGCAAAACAAACTGTAAGCAAGTGCAGCAACGGCTTATAGCACTTTACAACTTAGATCTCATAATTGGATTAACAGAAGGATCTCTTTGCAGGACAGCACTATGACATTCTCCCCCGTAGTACAACAAATCTAATAACATAGCAGTGTGCTGGATTTTCAGTTCTTAAGAATTTAAAGTGTCCTTTGAAACCCTCATGGTCTATGTTCAGTGGATAAATCTGATGAGCTGTATTTCTGCATGCAAATCTGAGTGTAGAATTCATTCCAAAAATATCTTTTTAAAATAAGAGCCATTTTGTACTGTATTTCACACATATCCTATTGCAGTTTCAGCTACAGAAAACATCCCATCATGCAAGAGTTTTTTGTGTTCATTTTGTTCTTTTAAACCGGTCCAGTACTGTACACATGCAAATTATAACAGGTTACCATCTGAGGCATGCTAATCAAACACATACAGTCTTGCAGGGTAACCACAGTCCTTAAAAAACTAATCACAGAATTACAGGAAAACATCTGTTTCTCTTACATCAAATGCAAGGCAGTAAAATAAATTGACTGAGTTAAGTGTCTAACCTGGAGGACCTGGAAGGATCAGAGTTCACCAAAGCCCAATGATCGATGTTAGAAGGGTCAGACATCACACAGTACAAAACAAGATTACTAGTTAGAAATAGTACAGATGACAGCATATACACTACACATTAACCCATTTCACCAGCATATTTTGTATTTACAATATAATCCACATGCATGCATAAAACCATACATGAGTACACAGCAATATGTATTTTCAGATACAAGTTATTCTGGTGACTAGGCTCTACTAAGACTAATTTGACACTTCATTTAATGGCAAACTTAAAGCTTTACTATGTGTTATTGCTTTAACACTATAGCTGAGGCCTGCCACTAGTTAGTCCTACTCACAATGGGGTTTAGGCTATGTAACCATTTCACTGACAATATTCAGCACTCCCAGGGCCTGGAGCTTGGCAAATACACAAGGAAATTGTGAATGACAGCTTATTTTTGAAAAAAATCTGCTTTGGGCAGGGCAGAAGTGTGATTAATACAGGGACTTAACACTACTAATCAGGTAATAGTGTTACCTAACTGTGAATAAAACTCTAGGACTGAAAAGTAGGCATATATCCTCCCCAAAACAGTAAGCAGAATTGATACAGACCAAAAGGGCTGCAAATGCTATCAGCAAAAATATGGGGGAATTAACAAATTTGTAATTTGTCGTCTACTGTTGGAATTACTTTTTCTTAATAAAAATACCCCAAGATGTTAATTTACCTGTTTAAAGTTATGGAAAATGGCATGTGATAACATCCTTAGAAAAATGGTTTAAATGTAAGCTGCTTGTCCCTACCATGCTCCTGAATTAATATGTAATATAAATTAATATTAATATTGCTCCTGTCCCACTCGCATCTTTCATGTCAGTGAAATGATTTAAATATATGAATGTATAACCATGCAATTTACAGCTAAAAACTACAATAAATACATATCGGGTTTACCTTGATGCACTATTTCTTACATATTTGGTAAATCATTTTAAATACTAGGTGTAATACAGCTGTTAAAAATAATGACATGGACATTTCATTGTTTCTGTTAAGTACTCATAAACTTTATTTTACTGTTAGATAAGTTTTGCTATGATTTATCGATCTCTCCTATACATGTCAGTTATTGAATGCTGGCTGGGTACAGTCACAGGGTGGAACAAAATATGAAGCCATTGGTAAGTTCCTCCCTGCATACCCATAATGGGAGCCTTCATTGCAAGTGTGGTTACTGCTTATGTGACCATGATTTAGTTAAAAGAAAGCCTTATTTTTTATTTTTTCCCAATGATTTCATAAAGCTAAATGTGTATTTAGGTTTTGAAACATCAGGGGCTACCACATTTGATACCTCACAGTGCTTAAGACAGCATGCTAAAATCTTCCTTTATTAAATTTCACTGGCAGTTCTTTCCTTCCTAAAAATCATCATAGCAACACTTAAAGACTTCATTATTAAGTAGATATGCCAAGTCATTTTTAATCTAGACATAAATGGTAGAGTCTTCCCAAGAGCTGGCTTGTAGTACCTGTTGATATGGTAAAATTAAGACAAGCTTGTGAAAATGACCATGTTCTTGCCAATCCTGCTCCTGCTCCTCCTCCCTAGTGGTACGGAGGAGAGGGCTGTGTGCTTCATTTTCATTAAATACATGTTAGAGCAAGAGCTTTCCTCATTTCCTCTAACCATGTACTGGTGAAACAAAACAATGGAAATAAGGATTTCTCTACACCATAAAGTTAAAACGCTCTACATTGGGAATGTAAAACATTACAATTGCTCTGTGTAACTTTCCTATGGTGCCTCTTGGTATAAAAGCACCTAATTCATTTATGTCACTTCAGAGCATCCAAAATCAACAGCAGCAGGTGTTACAAAAAATAAGTACTGTCATTTGTCGAAGCTGCAAAACACAATTATACAGCAAAGGCACAGGAGGACAGCAACAATATGCTTAAAAAAGAGGAAAAATAGTCTTTTAATAATCTTTTAATAATCTTTTCAGCTGCTCTGGGAATAAATAGGCTAAAACAAATTTCACAGTCAGGGACACTATAAAAGCCTTGCAAATCTGGACCCACATGACATGACCTTCCATCATGGGGAACGCTGTCCTTCCAGTCCTGCAACAACATGGAGGAAGAGTCTGAAAGCCAGCTCTAAACTCTTCTTTTCTACCACAAATTAAAAGGTACGTATGAAAAATGACTCAGCATATCTACATTTAGACACTAAAAACATATATACTTCGTATCTTCATGCAAAGTTATTATTTTGGAGTTAAGGGGCTAACCTGAGGGACCTGGGAGTAGGGGGTCAGAGTTCACCAAGGTCATCATTAGAACAAGGGAAAAACATCAACATTGTTAGAAAAGTCAACAAACTAACATATTCAACTAAACCTTTCTTTTTAGATTTAGCTCAATATTCCTTTACATACAGTATGCAAAACACCAAACTATTATTATTCATTGCAATGAAAACTAGACATATGGAATAACAGCAATGTTATGTTGCCCTGGAAATTGACTTCATTTTATCATTGATTAATCAATCCCTCCCAACATCATCTATCCAAATGTGTTTTAGGGGCAACCCAGCTGAAGTCAGAGTGCTTTACTATGTTTGACCTCATTGCTTTTGCTAATCTTAGAATATACCCAGAAGTCAACAACAAACAGTATACGAATACAGCTTCTGTTTTTATTTATGTCCCTGGAAGGGGAGTAATTTGACAGCCAGACAACTGCTTTTATGACTAGCTGCCTTATGTTGAAACGTTACAAAAATCAGCATTTCAACAATAGACTGTGTTATCATTTGAAACAAAAGGCTAGAGTGCTGATTGTACCAGAACTGTAATAATAGTTTGGTTTGTCCACATTAGTTCACGCATAACTGAGCGAAACAAATGCTTTACTTTATTCATTGCATGCAACAAAAATGGAAATCAGAGAAAGAAAGAGAGAAAGAGAGAGAACATGGCTGAGCAGAACTTCACTGGCTGTTGTGTTTTTTTTTCTCCAATGCTCATAAAACTACACAAAATGAGTACCACTACTCCTCTGCTTCCCCATTCAATTTGAGTCAGTAACCACCCAATTCATACAGAAAAGTGTAAACAGGATGAGAAGCTTCAGAAAAACAGCAATGCTACAGCAGAGCATAGAATCTCAATTAGTAGTTTTATTAAACATCAGGAGATGCTTAGCTGGTTTACTGTTTGTTTGTTTTGTTTTTTTTTAAAAGGTATCAGAATCAAGCCTGAGGAAAAAAAAGGGATCTTAAATTCTTCCCAAGTATTCCCTGTAAAACTAAATTATCCCTTGATATCTAAAGTGAAAAACACACGTGTGGCAGCTATTTTACAAATACACCAGCTCAAGACTGACTTTCCGCAAACAAATCTTTGAACAACAGAAAAATCTGAGGTCAGAGTTTGAGAATGCAAATAAATTGAGGGCAACAAACATTTTATGACAAAAATCAAATTCTAAAACAAGCAAGGAAGTTGCTCAGCTATGTTAACTCAGCATGGTGAGTTTTTCATTCCCAGAATTAGTTGGTGCAGGAACAAAATGCAAACGTGGAATGGAAAGATGAACACAGCATGATGGTGCACTGAATCCAAGGGAGCCACATGACACAATGGAGCAATGACTTATGTTACATGACCTGAGGATGAAGAGGCAGCTATCCAATTTGATCATGCTGTGATGCTAACGTGAATTTGATTTTCATGACTCTTAAAATGATGGATTTGTTACTTTTGTTTTTTTTTTTGTGTGTGTGCGATGACATTTGCAGGATTGTCACATGATCAGCAAAGGTATCAGATGTTCAAAAGGCGGTATCGTGCTCGCTAGATGATTTCTGTGACAGCATGCGGAGAATCTCACATTTATTAAAATATGTTTTTGCTGCCAGGTATCAGAAACGAATAGAAACTGAGGATGTTTTATTTTTAGATACTGTCACTTTTGGCAACAAAATCCTCTGGTTGCCCATAAATACTTAAGACCTATGCCATGAGGCTTGAACTTACCATCCAAATAAATTGACAAAGTCTAAACACTGATAACCTAGCAGCAAAATGCAAAAGTACTTGCAGATGTTGGTGGGTATGGATCACACTCTTACCTGGTCTTCCTGGAACACCTGGTGGGCCAGGGCTACCTTTAGGACCTTCCAGAGGTGGCCCTGGTAATCCTGGTGGACCTGGTGGACCCTGTAGGCCAGGGAATCCTTGGAAACCTGGTTCTCCCTTCAGACCTGGAAGTCCAGGTGGTCCTGGTGGGCCAGGTAACCCCAGTTCACCTTTTTGCCCTGTAAAACCAAACAGCCGTATTTATGAATACTGTTACAAACTGGTATGTGGAAATGTCAGTTTGCAGAGCTATTTCTCTCTCTTGATTAAGAAAGTGCAAGTCTGGCCACAACTCATCTCATTTTTGGAGTGAGAAAGTATAAAAATCGAACTAACAAATTCAGAAAAGAATTGGGGCCAATAATTCTTGCAGGAGAAAGTGCTATAGCTTTTGAAATATTAAAAGATCTTACAAAGTCTCGCTTTACTACTCAGTGACACTAATTTATAATCATCCTCTGAGTTTATGAACCTACGAACAATGCTTTTCATGAGCTTTATATACCTGCAAAGAAGTATTAATATTGAATATTGTGAATATTAAGACTTCGTTATTTTTTGGAGACACCACTGAAAGTTAAGGAGTGCAAAATTTTCAAATACATTTAGGGAATTTAGGAACACACTACTGGAAAGTAATACAACGTAGATTGTAAAGTTGCTTTTGAAAATATAGCAGACATTTTCAAAGCAGCTTCTGGTGTAGGAATGCTTTATTTACTGAGACAGATCAGCAAATTTCCACAAAATGCAGTAGACTCAATTGTCCTGGGTGGATTTATTTTGTCTGTATAATTCTAAGTTACAAAATTCAACTCATTAATGAGTGTCTTTATTACCCTGGTTAGCTGAAAATGATCTACCGTGGAAGAAAAAAAAAAAAAAGTTCTTTCTTTTCTATATTCATTTGTCGCAGAAGAAACTTTTTTTTTTTTTTTTAAATAATGTGTACAGACAATTTCCATTGACGTTTTTAAAACAAAGAACAGCAAGAAACTCTACCTGATAATCCTGGGAGTCCTGGAGGTCCTGGGCGCCCAAAACCTGGTAGACCTGAAAAGAGACGGTTTCATTTAATAACGCACATTTAGATTTCAAGTCTCCAGGAATAGGAATACAAGGCTGCAAAGGATGGAAGTGCAGTTCATCTAAATCTCTGATTACTTTAGACTAACAGGATTCTTATTTACTCCCAGAGTCCACACTAAAGCTAGAGATTTTACTTCAAAATGTATCTGTGACTTTCATAAATATTTCCATCCCTTCCCAAGACGCTCTTTCAGACTTTGTGGTTTAATATATTTGCATTTCTGGTAGGGGTTCTCATTTTAGGGCAGACATTATGCCATTAGGTCATTCTGTAACTGAGCTGAAGCAGTACAGGTACCACTGAATACAAGAATAAGGCTTCATGCTGAATTCATGGAATAAAACTCCAAGAGCTTCTTTGAATTCTTCTACTGTGCTTCACAGGCAACTTGGCAGCATCCTTTGTGAACCATTCAGCAGCTGGGAACCACAGAAGCAATTTTGAAGGTGCATGGGTAGTTACCAGAAAAATGGAATAGAGAAAGCAGGATATCACAGCGGAGACTGAAAAGGAGAAAACAAGAACAAAGGACAGCTAACCTGGCTCGCCCTTCTGACCAGCTGGTCCAGGGATGCCATCTCGACCAGGCTGACCCTTTTCCCCTGGAGGACCAGGAGGGCCAGGACGACCAATATCACCTAAAAGGAGTATACAACACATTAGGACAGTAATGGCTAACCTGCAATAAAATAAAATAAAAAGCACACATCCCCTGAATCTTGAAGCGTGACAATGTAATATCAAATTTACAAGGGTGTAATCTTAAAATTAAAACCTCTCTATCTCTCCCCTGACAATTTAGAAAAGACATTTCAGCCCATGACCTTTTAAGCAGTTAACTAAAAATAATATAAAGCTTTTCTTTAGCATAAATTGGAACTTTTCCCCTATAGAAGGAGGTTAGACCACTGGAATACACAAACAAAGCTGGTAAATACTGAAGCAGTTAGCTACTTGCTTCAGTGGCTTATGATTACAACAGCAGTCAAAAGCTGTGAAAAACAAGTTAAAACTTTTCTGTTTCAGTGTTTCAGTGAAATGAGTGTGCACAATGGTGTTTGAGCATCTATGTACACATTAGATAGATTTTCACCACATTAAAAAGAAGAAAGGAAGTGGCTTCATGTGTTACACTTTTCACAGAAGCAGCTGACCTCTGCAGCACTGCTCATGCTCACCTACTGGCCCAGGTGGTCCAGGCAGACCAGGGTTACCCGGAGGCCCCTCGATACCTTTTGGTCCTGGAATTCCAGGCGTGCCTGTAAAATACAGACATTTCAATTAAAACATTGGCATTTTAGCAGATTTTGAAACACTATAAGCTGAGATGCCCTGAGCAATAAATCAGCTAATTGTATCAAGATACTGCATTTATGCCCATTTTGCAGATTTAGAGCTGATCAAGGAGATAAACTATAAAGCAAAGAATGTACAAAACCAGAACGTACTACTATGACTGTCCTTACTGTTAATTTGAAAGCTCTTAATTGCTGAGTGCCAGTGGCTGAGGAACAGTCAGTCTGGCAGTCTGTTAGAAAATAACCATTCTAGAGACAAGTATTACTTGTTGACAAAAAGTGCAGGCATTATGAACTATGGCTGGCCAGTCCTTCCCCAACCCTCTTTTCCTTCATTGAAAAAGGATCTTAAGAAAAATGGTCTTAGTATTTATAACTGATTCTTACCTCTACTGCATGAACTGAGTGGGAGGTAGAAAAAATGATTAACCTGTTGGAACATGTCTGCTCTGAACATCATCTGAGCCTGATCAAGGTAGTACCCGAATACACCATTTTGACTGTTCACAGTTTTTGAGGCATGACACAGGTTAAATACTTTCAGGTTCACAGCCAGGTTTTTGTTTTCTGCTAAGCTTCTTGCTGCCATGACTACACTATTATAAATTCCCTGATTTCCTATGTTAAAGAAAGCTCAAGCATGCTTGCAGAACAGCCTTTATCGCTACAAGTACAGCATAGGCAAAAACCTTGCTTTTTTAAGCTATATTTAGGATATCTGTAAATTGAGAAGTGAAAGAACTGACATTTATCATCCATGAACAATCTCTATTAATATTTCCAGTGAAGAGTACAAAATCTAACTTCATTATGTTTCAGAAAGATTTCTCTTTATAACATTTTTTTAGACAATAAACACGATAAAAAGCCCAGCTTTCCTGATTACACTTTTTTCTCTTTACTGATTCACGAAGGAAAAACAGAGCCAAACACAGGTATTTTGTGGGTCAGGAGAGGAGAATACAACCACTGTAGGGAGTGGAAAGCATTGGCTCACACAACTATTACCTCCCCTCAAAGCAGATGGGTGATTTCAGAAGGCAGTCTGAAGTGATGCATTCACACACTTACACTTGCAGTGACAGTTCCAACAGCACAAAGCTTAGAAACACCAGATTGCTAGAAACTTTTGAGAGAAGCTGCAGCCCTCCACCAATTACCCACTGTGTTTAGATATATATATACACCAATATAAAAGAGCAAGAGGGAGAAAAAAAAAATTCTGTTCAGAATTACCTGGGAATCCAGGAAGGCCTGGCTCTCCTTTTGCACCTGGATTGCCTGGCAGTCCAGGCAAACCAGGATTTCCAGCTACACCTTTACTGCCTGGACTGCCCGGGTATCCAGGCAAACCAAGATCACCCTGGAAAACATTAAGCAGAAATAAGAAGCCAGTCTTTGTAGGATGAGTAATTAATTTTTGTAAGTTCCCAGTCTTACCATCACAAAAAGGCCACCATTATATTGTGCACATTTCTTCTTACTTCCAGTTAATGTTAACAATCTCACAAAAAATGAGTTGCAAATAGCATATACAAAGAATTTAACAGTTTCCCCCTTCAATTCGTATATATACTGTATCATAGCTTTTCTTCAAAAGGAGCATACATTAAACAAAAACAACACAAAACCAAAACAAACCACCACAAAACAGAATTATTCTCTTTTCTTGCAGAATAGTCAGATTTTTAGTCTTTGACAGTGGAGTTTAATTTTGAATGTAACCAGAAAAACGTCACTGCTGTATCTCAATCATACAGCACCTCGATGTTGTATCAACATTTTCAGTTTGCCAGTAGAGCTTTCTCTTAAGCAAATCTTCAACTTCTATTAAGAGAACCAAGCACTTTCTAGATCTTTGATACTAGTGATGATGTAAGTGAGAAAGGAAAGTCAAATTATTTTGCACACACCTCTGCAATCCTGATGCATTCCTATTTAATTCTACACTGTTATGCTCACATGCCAGTTCATCTATTGGGCTTTCCTAGATGTTTTAGAAGTTTGACATTCAAAAACCCTAGACAACTTTAAAAGTTTTAGCCATAAACAAATGTTAAATCTTAAAGGTTATTTGGGTTACCAATGTTTTGAACAGTATGTGTATAATGTTTGAACAGAAGGAACAGTAATTAAAGCATTTTAAAGTAGAAGAAAATGGCGTCTCCTCTGAATTTACACATAATGATGTATGTGACAATTAGAAAATGAACAAAAAACAGAAGTTTGGTCTATAAAATCTACCAAAAAGTTGGTCTATGGCTTTTGACAGTCTTGACAGACCCACATAATATTTTCAACATGTTTAAGGTCACCTGTTATTTACCTAGCTGTAGGGATTTAAAAGCAATCTTCTACTCCCTATTGTGGTTTATTCTCTGCCCAAGCTGTACAATCTCCCTAGAGCATCAAAACTACTTTCACAACAAAACCAAGAGGATCATGGCACTAGCTGGAAAATAAGCAGCACATTTTAAGAAGCCAAGATTCTTTGACTCGGCAGTAACCCGTGATAATGCAGAAATAAAAAAGAAATCTGTGGAGCTTTAACTATGCATTGTTTTTGCTAAATTAATTGCTATTCAACATCAGTTATAAGGTATCAGTGAAGTCTACTAGATATTCCATTTCTGTCACTTTTTTGTGGGTGACAGAAAGGAAGATATAGGCAAGTGTTAGTACAAGTGTTTTACAAATTTTAATCAGCATTAAACATGATATATCAATTCCTTGGTAATTTATTCTTAAGTGCGTATTGTTTTAACTTTTTTCTAGAATTAGCTGCTTCATGAGACGTAGGAACAAAAATACTCACTGTATAATTCCCTATCAACTATCAAAATGTCAGCAGGTATCAATGTAAACGAGGCTACTAATTGAACACAATTTGGAAGGTCAGGTAAACAGTCTTCTGCTCTAACCAGATTGAACGTTATATGAATGTTTTCACCAGTAAAATTAGAAATTTTTGCTCCCACCTGAAAATGACTACAGGAAATCCTGCTTGTTATAAATACATTTACATACATATTTGTCATTATACATATCATATATTAAAATATAGTTAAAAAATCAACACAGAATCTGATTTTCTCATTTAATTTTCTATTGAAGAATTTTGGAAACATACCTTTGGACCGGGGAGACCAGGAATACCAATGCTTGAAAGTCCAGGGTCACCTTTCTCCCCTTTCAATCCAGGAAATCCAGCAGGCCCAGGCTGCCCTGGACGTCCTGCTATTCCTTGGCTGCCTTTAATCCCTGGGGGACCTGTCCAAAATATAAGATGCAAGTTTTATAAACATAAACAAACTTCTGCAGTGGTTTAGAGAAATCACTCAAATTATACCCATTCATCAACTGAACTAGAAAGAACCAACAGTATCACTGGTTGATTTTGAATACTTAATGTGTGTGTTGTCTTTTTTTGTTTAACTAAAACTAAATCAATTATCTAAAATCTCTAAAAACTAAAACTAAAACAATTATCTAAAATCTCACAGCTTTTTCATGACACCTCTAAGATTTCTTTTTTCATTCTTAATTTACACAAATCCGAACACCTCCTTTTACTACCTAGGTACAATTTAACACTAGAATCCTCAGAAACTGAAAGTTTGTTTCAGCAGCCTTTCTAAAGAAATGAATTCACTTTGTCCTTCCCCTTTTATCATTCTATCTGATATCTCTCTACTAAAAGCTGGGTTTATCAATTTTTTTCTGAACTGTTTCATAGATTGGAGTCTGAGAAATCAGAAGATGACAATTACAAGACATAGATAATTCTACTTCTAGTTTTGCAAGTACTTTAAAATAGCACACATTTACAATATATGAGCTATTTGAATTTTCTGTTTTAATGGGTATTTCTGATTTCTTATGTACTACTTTAACAATGTGTACATAGGACTTTCAAATTCCCATTCAAGTATGTTATTAGGTACTGCACACAAGCAGGTCCACCTCAGTATCACAAAAATGATACAAAGCACTATGAAAAGCACTAGCCAAGATGGTGTAAAATACAAGCCTGGTAACTAACCTGGAAGGCCCATCTCTCCCATGGCACCTTTTAACCCTGGAGGTCCTGTTGGTCCTGGCTGCCCAGGAAGCCCCGTGTCTCCTTTGATGCCTAGGAAAGTTGTGGGTTTAGTTAATTAATGACAATAATTAAAATTTTCTGGTATTTATGTGTTGTCATACAAATATGCCTGCCATCTAATTACAAAGGCAATGGATTTTGAGTTGGTTTAGGCCTCAAACTTCTTCTACATGCTTTTTCTCCATTTGTAGGGAAATTTTAAACTTCTTCAGTTCTGTGCCAGGACAGGACAACTTCTTCTCTGTTCTGAAGATTAGTCTGATGAAATGGGTCAAATCTCAGTCAATGATTTAGTAACCATCTGAAATAATTTAGAACCAGTGTGACTTGGTCTCCTGTGAATTGTTTTGCAGAATGAGCACATTATCTCTTCCTCATTTGCAATAGGTATTCAGGAGCTTTTATTAGGAAATTAAATGTAACCTACAATGCTCTAACTAGTTTGAGTCCTGGATGGTAAAAAAAAAAAAAAAAAAAAAAAAATCCCAAACCCCAACAAAGTTTTTAGAGCAAGACCTACATCAGACATAGTGAGCAAAGATTCAAGATTTCAGATTGTGTGATAGCTGTAGGAAAAAACACTGCAAGACAGAATTTGTTTTCTTGATCCCTGCAATTCTTGAAAGCAAAGATGCGACATCCAGAGAGCCTTCAAAATACATTCAATCAGCCATTTGCAAAGTGCAGGTATAATGATTAACAATTTAAGAAATGAAGGTAAAAAGAACATGCACGTCCGGTTGGCAAATCCTGCAGTCTTGTTGCTTACTCAAGCAACAAGCACTTATCCAGTCATCCTACAGATATTCCTAATGTCTTTTAGGAGGAAAGAGCTCAAAGCATGCTGTTTGGATAATGATTTTAACAGCCCCAAACTGTGCTGCAGCTCTAAGTGTAAATCCAAATGCTTTGCTTAGATATGCCTGGATTAACATCCCAATCCCATGGTATAAAAATGCATGAAATGTTTTTACATAGCAAAACTATCCAAGACCTGGTTTACTTACCTGGCAACCCTGGTGCACCTGGGGGACCACTAAGTCCTGGTGGTCCTGGGTCACCTTGGAGACCTTGATAACCTTTCTGCCCTGATAGACCAGGAATACCTTAAAGAAAAACATATATTTCATTATTATTATTACTACTTCTACTATATATTTGCTTTTCTGCTAGATGATCAGATATTTACATGTGTGAATAAAAATCCAAACAGGGATTTTTCTTCAGTAAACATAATTCCCCGTAGTTCTGGTAAGGAGAAGTATCATAGAACAAAAACATACTCTTTCTAGAAAGTGTAAAATGAGTACAAAATTGAAATAATATTCTGTAAGTAGGAGAAAAAGCAAATTTCTGACTAATGCTAATACAATTCACTCAGAAGGGACTCTTTGGATGAGCAGACTCTATGCTAACCTCTGTATATTCATTCAGATTATTTATGTTTAATTTCATTCAGATTATGTTAATGTTTAATTACATTACTACACCAAAAGCACTTTGGGATTGAGCCATTACAAAATGTAACACAGGTATTTTGGCAGATTTTTACAGATACCATGTGGTTTTAATCCCATACAATAAATTTGTGCTGGCACAGTTAAGTCTGCCCTCTACAGCTCTCGCTTAACAGAGAAAAAATAAAAAGGCAGGTGTCTTAGGAGCTTACCTAGGCTTTGCAGAAATTAATACAATAGATAAATTAGCATAATCACGGCTGGGCCAACATTAGAGAAAGGCATTCTAGTTCTCTCAAGGGTAGAATATTTTTACTCTTCTCAAGACAAAATTAGAGTCCACAGGAGACATCAGAGCACTTGAGGGGATAAGGGAGGGGGAGTAGAAACACAAGCCAGAGAGAAAACAGACTTGAGTGAACTCAGAAAACCTTCCACGCTTAACCCGCATCCTGAGGTGACACACACACAGATGGCATTCTGCTCAGCTGAGGGTGAGTTTACAGAGACACCCAAAGGGAGAATTTGGAGGTGATGCATGAGTAGATGACCTCTTCAAGTCCATCCTACAAGGCAAAGCCCCAGTGGCCTGAGACAGCAGGAATGCAGCTAGCGCAGCAGCAATGACAATGATCTCTCACTGTGCTTCAGAATAGTATTTAGAAGACTCAATCCTAATCCTGGTGAGAGCACTTTAGTGCCTCTACACAGAGTACCTTGGTCATAGAACTCCTTAAAAGTGCAGCCTAAATTAAGAGAACCTTATTTCACCTCCTTGTTCTGAGTATTTTTTCTGTAAAAAATACAGACCCACATGCAAAATTCTGTACCTGGAACACCTGGCTCGCCTTTTTCTCCTTTTGCTCCTAGTTGTTTTGGATCAATTTTTCCAGGTGGACCTGGCAGGCCTGCTTCACCTTTGATGCCTTTCTGTCCTACCGGTCCAGGAGGCCCAGGTGGGCCAGGTAATCCATTATTACCTACAGGAGGTAAGACAACAAATGGGAACAATACAGTCCATAAGGTAGACTAATATATTTCTAATCCTTTTTCTTACATAGGTTGGCCATGATTTATTCATGAAGTCTGAACCCACTGAATGATCAGTCAGTTTATGCAGGGTTCTCCACAGCATCTCAAGCCTTGGAACAACTGTAGGTGGAGTGTGTGGGGATGTCTGCATGCTGCAAGAAGGCAGTATGTCAGCTCTGGACAGCCCAGAGGAACCAGCTGTGTGTGAACCTCATTGAGAGAGCTCCAAGAGCTCCACCACACTGTACCAATAGAACAGAGGAGTTGCAACGGCTACAGCAGCTTTGGATTCACAGCCCCATTGTTCTATGGAGATGACTCTTTTCTTATTTATTTTTTTTAACCACACTCCTCCAAAATTCATCTCCAAAAAGGGGGTTGGAAGAATGTAGCTAGAACACACTTCTCTGTGATACTTACAGACCTGATTGGGAATGACGCCATAACCAAAAGCTATCAATGTTCTTCTTTCTGCTGCTTGAGCAGAACTTAATTCAGAAATAATGCTCTACTTGGGCACCATCAATCCAAAGATAACTTTTTAAAAATAGCTAACATTGCGTGACATCAATTAAAAAAAAAAAAAAAAAGTGACTTAATCACAGAATCACAGAACTGTAGGGGTTGGAAGGGACCTCGAAAGATCATCGGGTCCAACCCCCCTGCCAAAGCAGGTTCCTCAGAGCAGGCTGCCCAGGTAGGCGTCCAGACAGGCCTTGAATATCTCCAGAGAAGGAGACTCCACAGCCTCCCTAGGCAGCCTGTTCCAATGCTCTGTCACCTTCACGGAGGGTGCTATGGGTTAAAACTGCAAAGGAATTACGAATATCAGTACTGTTGAGAAGATAGTGCCTGTGGATCCCAGTAATTAATTGTAGATATTAGCATTATGAAGCTTTTTCCACACAGGACATTCTGTATTCTCTTCAGTGTAAAATAAAACAAACATTACCTTTTGAGCCAGGAAGGCCATTTCTTCCAGGAGTTCCTGGGGGGCCTGGAGGCCCAGGGGCTCCCATGACGCCCATCTCACCTTTGGCACCTGAACACATTGAATCACCATTGTCATTCAGAACACCCAAATCCATCAGTATCTACCTTTTCCCTGCATCACTATGCTATTATTAAACAGGCATATAGAGCCTGAACTATGTTTTAAGGAAATTATAAACACTTCACTGATCTAAATCAGAAAGAATACTCAAAAATGTTACCAATTTTTCCACAGCTAAGTCCTGGGAAGAAAATCAGTAGCACAGTGATCATTTCAGTAAAAAGCATATTTATACCTCCAATAAGTTTAGTCCCCAGGTTTGGAAAATAAATACTTGCTTGTAAGCAAACTTGAATTTAATTGAAATCCAAAAAGACAACTACAAATACAGTACTTTTAGAACCTTTTATATTACTCCTTTATCAAAAGACAGATTCTCAAAACTCATTTTGAGATTTCCCATCCAGAGGGAGAAACAGACTGCTATAACCGAAAACACTAACACAAAGAATAAGGAAATGAGTATTTAAAACTATATGCTGGATCCAATTGATTGCATTTCTCATAACTCCCTTTAAACAAATTTGATTTTTAAATTGTAGCATTGACTGGAAAACTATCACAAAAGGAAGTTGTTATAATGAAGATGATCAAAGTCATATTTGAAAGTTATGAAACAGTAACATGGAGAATATATGTGTCAAGTTAGAGAGAAGAGTGGAAAGGTGACACGGATTTTAATGCAAGAAATTATAATTAAAAAAAATCAACTATGAAATGTAATAGTTACATGCATCCAACTTTAAGTGAATAGAATAAACATTGAAGCTCTCTAAGCTGACATGTCCAAGCATAAAGAACATTTGGTTTTTGTCCAACTTTGATTTTTGTCCACAGGTAAAAAACTCACCTGGAAATCCAGGAATGCCATCCCGGCCTGGTGGTCCAGGTGAACCCTGAGGTCCTGGGAGGCCAGGGGGTCCTGGATAGCCTGGGGTTCCTTGGTCACCTGGAGGACCAGGAACATCAAAGCCTGGAGGACCTGGATCTCCTTTCTCACCTGGAACGCCTTGTAACCCTAGACAACATTGTTAAAACACAATCTTTTAGCAAAAAGTAAGGTAAAGCTGAAATCTCTCTCTCTCTGGACACGGTACTGTACAAACAGACAAGTTTTATCTGCAGTACGTTCCTAGCACTGATGAAAATCCTGCAATTCTTCTAAAACCATTTATTTTTTTAATTATGTCCCAGGCATTAAGGGCCATGTTCTCCTGAAGCTTCTCTTGAAGAGAAGCATTACTAAAATTTTACCAAACTGTAGTAAGTGCAGTTGAATAAATCCTCAAAAGGAAAAGAACAACTTTCTTCATTAGCCATTTAAGTCTGGTTAATAAAACAAGAAGCCAAGATTTTTTAGTCTGGCTTGTATTTTGTCTTTAAGTATAGAGAAATTCTTATATTTCCATTAATGATTCTATTTTATAGCATTCTAAGACAACATCAGCTCAATATTTTTGAAGGCTAGCATTCTGCATTGCATTACATTTCTCTGAGTGAAAAATATGAATTATCAAAATATGCTCAACATTGTTTAATACTAATGATATGGAGCTCGAGATGCTGCTGAAGCAACTGGGAAGCTTGTTTCCCTCCAGTGCACTGTAACAGTGATGGTACTCATTCTTGAAAGGTAGCAGACAAAAACTGATTTTTCTTAAATCTGAAGCTAAGAAAAGGCTTTGGTAAAGAAACCACAGTACCTGGGGAACCTGAGGTTCAAAAGCCAACGAGTTAGAGCTCATCAGGAAGTTGAGACAGGTATCAGTAAGGAGTTGTAATAGTCGTTAAGTTAGGAAACAAAATAAAGCACATAGAGATTAGAAAAAAAAAGGCAAACAAAAACTAAAACACTACCATAAAGTTACTGAAAACAAAAATACAAAAGTACAAAGAATACAACACTAATGCAGTAAGAGAAACCAGACTATAAGGAACCTTGGGGGATCTTGTTCAAAGCACAGCCACCATTGTACATAGAAACAAAAACACAAGTGAGGTATTTTCAAATATTGATGAAACATTCTTTGAAAAATTGGATTATTCCCTCTCCTTGTCTAGCCCTCTCTTCACAAGCGGGGAACAAGATTCTTCTGAACTCTTACATGAAACTGTAGCAGACACTGGCTTGGACACCTTTTGAACAGCAGAGTACATCCTACCAGTTAGCTTCTTGTTGATCTGCATCGTATGCCTGTAAAACCCTTCAAATAGGGATTTCCAAAAAGATTCTTCTACACACACACAAAACACTAAATATGTTTTTTCTTTCTTTGCTTGCTTTGTTTTGTTTTCCCAGACTTCTATTATTCAAATGTACATCTTTTTACTTGCAGAGATGGTATATTACATGTTACATGCCCTAGCATAATGTACTGGGATTATGACATTATGCCAAAACCTCATAAATAACCACAAGGAAGTATTGCTCTAACAGATGGGGCCCCCCATTCTCAATGGCATGAACAAACTTAGAAGTGATGTTTTCATGTGCTTTTTGCATGCTAAAAAGGCAGATCAAGTTTTCTTGACTGTATTTGACTTGTATTTGTTAATTATAAGCATGCTCCCTTTGGCAGCTGCTTACCACTGCATTAAACTATGGTGTCATGTGCCTGGAACTGCTTACTTTGCAGAGAAAAAACAATACCAGAGGATGGATAGGGATTGTATGTGTTATGTTTAAATGGGTCTCTACCAGCAAGTTGAAAAAAAAAAGTCGAAGTAACATTTACCCCAATAGTAGAACAAACTTAGTAATTAGCACGATAAAGATACTTAGCAAATATAAATTCATTGTGATTGAATTTCTGGTTTTCAAAAGTCTGACCATATCACAATTGGAGTAATATAGACAACACAATAAATTCTAGAGGAATTTGCCACACATTCCAAAAAAAAGAAAAAAAAAGAAGGTTGTTGAGTTACTACAAATTATTTTAAGAGGTGGTGCTGTAGAGAAAGGAAAATTTGAACAAGGAAAGCCACTCAAGAGTTTTCCAAACTACCTGAAAAACAGACCCCCAGAAACGTTACTCTACTGTTGTGTAAAGCAGCAGAATCAAAACAGAATTGTAAGACAAGAGGAAAGGGTTGGGATATAGGAATGGAAAGCACATTGTGCTGTCAAATGAAATAACGAGGACCACTCAAGTGGAGCTTCAGCCATGCACTAGATTTCAGAGCCACCATGCCATTAGTAGCCACTATGATTGGTCAGTACAAACATGAAGAGTGAAAATACAAGCAATTCAGCGCACTGACTCTACTAGTAATTCTGCATTTGTCAAAACTGATATTTTGCAGAATAAATCTGTGATCACATGAAATCAAGTTCTGGCCAATACCTGAAAAGATGTTAAAGAAGATAAAAGAACATGCATAGTATGAAACATTCAAACTAATACCATTCTAATACCTCTCCCCAGCAACACACACTTGAGTTGCCTTCTGTTTCCATTTAGCCTCAAAAGCAGCTTTCAGTTCAGGAGAGGTACGATAAGCACAGTAAGCCAGGTGAAGAACCTACCTGATGGCTCAGGAACCTTCTGTGCACATTTTTCAGACTCCTTCAGTCCATAGTTTTTTAACACTCAACATATTCAAGGCTTACTGATGCAGCAATCACACACATTCCTTTCCCAACTGGGAAACTAGTGGAAATAATATACGTAAGTATGATCCACACTCTATGTACTGGAGCAGAAATCAAACTCCATGGGGCCTCTTTACTCCAACACTTGTCTACCTTAAAGAGAAGCACTTTGCTGAGTCTCAGCTTGCAGTGCATAAAGATCTGAGTAAGACCAGCCAGTCTGTGATTCTTGCTCTTAACAACTGACCATAATTTTTTCAACATGCATTGTGAACGATGCCAGCCCCTGTAGCGGCATCCAAACAAATACAAAAAGTGTATGTCACAGACATGCAATATAAACAGTCATACAGGCACGGCAAGAACCAGATGGATTTTGAAATGTTTCAGCAGTAGGCGGGCTTAAGTCCACAGAGAATGTTCTCACTAGTTGACAGCCATGCATTTGCAACATGAGGGGTTGGTGCACAGCAGGATCATTCACTGAGTGCAGGAAACAAGGAACTTCCCTAAATAAGCTTTGAGAATAGAACGATGTGCACAGAGATGCAAGAAGTTCCTATCTTCAATAGTCAGCAGTCATTTTAGATGAAATACAATCTACTTCCCTTCAGAGACAGCACAGACATCTAAGGGCAGCTTTCTTCCTCGTCTGTCCCCTCAAAACCTCTGCACTGACATTGTGCTACTGAACAGTATTTCATAGAGATTTTACTACTACCTGTGCACAACACCTCCTAGAATCTCTGCTGAGGCTCTCCAAGTCTTCTCCAAAGCAGGCTTTTACACCCCTGAGACCTCTCTACATAATGCAAACAGCAGGACTGAATGCAATTTGGTAATAAACATGACACACCAAGTTTTGTCCACTTAACTGGCAAGACAACCACTCCAACAGACAAACTTGCTATTTTTCTTTATCTGTTCAGTGAGACCTTAAGTGTCTGTTTGTGATATGCCAGAAATAACCTGAGGGTACAATTCATGTAAATTTTACCTGGTGGGCCAACAGGACCTGGAGGTCCCGGAGGTCCAGGTGGACCTTGTCCTCCGATGCCAGGGATGCCCGGTGGGCCTGGGAGTCCTGGTGGTCCACTTGGTCCAGGGTCACCTAAAAGAACATGCTTTAGTTAGACAGTGAATTCAGTTCAGAGATGCTTGCTTACAGATGCAGAGTGAAGCCTGCATATGGTACTTGAAATCTTGTCCTTGCATGCAAACAAATATGGATCTGATACAGGAAAATAAAACACTTCAGAGGCTATTTCTGCAAGCCAGAGATTTGTGCTCTCTCTATGGACTGCATGCAGTTTACATTTCTAGGCTACACAGAGACGTGGTTTTGCATCACAATTCCCATTAACTCAACAGATGCTCTCTAGCACACCAGACATAGTCTGCAGTGTAATACAGATAACGATTAACAGTAGGAATTCACACATTGCTAATGCACGGTGCTTCTACTTGAAGAGTATCAAAACAATTAACTATCCTTTTGGAAAAGTTTTACTCCCTGCCCCATAATAATATTTGACACCAGGTGACAGACTTTCAGACACTAACCCACAAACTACTATCTACTCCCTTGCTCTTATTTTATTTTTTCCTTTTGAGAACAGAAGTTTCCTTTTACACAGGGTTCTGTCCTTTGGAAAAATGGACCCTGACGTAATTGTTCTGCTTGTATTTAACTGCCATGTGACTCCCACTTCATCTACAGTTTTAAAAGTTCAACAGAGAACAGAAAGACTCCACCATACCTTTGGGCCCTGGAGTTCCATCAAAACCTGCCCGTCCTGGAAGACCAGGGTTTCCTGGGAAGCCAGGATCACCTTTGGGTCCTTGAACTCCTTTTATGCCTGGTGGTCCTGGAGGTCCAGTTGGTCCTGGAACTCCAAATCCACGATCCCCCTGTTGATTAGAATCAATGCATTTTAAAAAGGGAAGGGTTCTGAGTTTAACCTCTCCCAAAAATGTTAGAGCAGCAAAGAAAAACCGCCCATAGTCTTAAGAGTTAAATTTCATTTTCCTACCCTCATTCAAACTCCAAATAGAGAATGTGACTTCCCCACCAGCAAAAGCTGACAAGTGGTGAAAAATTCCTTACTGACTTCGCACTAATACAAAAACACTTCCAAGAAAATTAAATTTTGTATTAAACAAGCAAGCACAGACCTTCTGGCCTGGGAAACCAGGTGGTCCAGGGGGTCCATCTAGACCAGGTCGGCCTGGAGTTCCTGGAGCTCCGGGGGGGCCTGGTGTTCCTGGGAAACCTACATATGACATGGAGGTTAGGGCAGCGGAGGAGAGGACACTAGAGAACATTAGAACAACTCTTCCAGAAATGTTCAGGTATCATGAAAAGCAATCTGAGAAGTATTTTTTTGTTTGCTCAAGCATACTTGGGGGGTGCCCATTTAGCTGAGAGAGCTTTGAGTATGCAGTGTGTCCCACAAAGGACCTCTGGGACTCTACTTAGAGGAGGGTACTTCCCTTTCTGTGTGCTCTAACAAAAATTACAAACAATTCACATCAGAAACAATACAATTTTGAGAGACCATTTGGAGATCAATTATCAATAATGAGTCAAGTTGAAATGTTCACAATTTCTCCAAGTTTTTCCCATTGGCTTTTGTATCCTGGGATTACTGAAAAACGTAAGCTATCATAAAATGGAGTACAGTCAACAGAGGAATGAGAATTCAGCATATTTTTTTTTCCTGATATTTCTGAAAGTCTAAATATGTATGAATTCAAGACAAACATTTTTAAAAGGATTCTAGAGATATGAATTGACTACAACAATGCAGAGAGGCACAACCCTCAATGTCCCCTCTTTCAGCTGGTACAATACAGCAACATGGCTGCAACCATACCTTTTGGGCCTGGTGGCCCTGGAAGTCCAATGCCAGGAATACCTGGCTCTCCTTTTGCACCTGGGATGCCTGACAACCCTCGCTGACCTGGCTGACCAGGATCCCCTGTAAAAAGAAGAAAATCAACTGAGTTATCAAGAGCCAGCCAGAATAAAAAGCTCCTGGAACTCCATGGTTATCTAGTTGCTGCTTTACCTGGAAGGCCTGGGTCACCATTTCTTCCTGGAGGACCAGGGGGGCCAGGAACTCCTGGTTCTGTAATAGTCTGACCAGGTTCACCTTTCGGACCTGAAGCAGAGAAGAGGAAATATGTATCAGTCAAAGGGAGTTTATTTTCTGTAATTCTCTGAAGAGAAAGAAAAGTTGCTAGCCACATCCCAAGCTTACAGGGAGCTTAAAGACCAGAAAGACTAGGCAATAGGCTATCTGCCCCTAAGCCCCATATAGGCTTAGACATACAGTTTATGTAAGAGAGTTTTCTTGAAAGGTCATTTTTTAGCTTCCTCCAAGGTACCATCACGTGAATAGTATTTTCCATAGCTGACATCAGTACAACTTGATAAGGATCTGTACAGTTGACAACAAAGTAACAAAAGCAAACTCATTCAAAGCAAACCTTTGTTTTCAAAAAGTTGTAGATGCATCATAATTAAGCATAAACCAGGTAGTAGTTACAGTGCATTACCGCTATCGTCAATCAAGATGAACTTCTCTAGATGTCAGAGCAGAAGGGCAAGTCAAATGGCTACAGTAACATATACAAATTCTGCTCAGTTTGCGACTCTGTGGTTCAGTTCAGTAAGGGAGCTTCCAAACACCAGGTCCTGCACTGCCTTTGGGAGAAGCTTGAAAGCATTTTCTTCTGAAAGCTACCCAGAGCCAATGGAAAAAAACTCGATCATACATTTTTTGTTCAAGAGGAAAGAGACTAACTTACCAGGAACTCCAGGAGGCCCTGGGCGACCTGATACACCTTGGATGCCCTTTTCACCAGGTGAGCCTTGTGGACCAAAACCAGGAGGTCCAGGAAGTCCTTTGTCTCCAGGAAGACCTGGTATTCCTGGGTCACCCGGAATTCCCATTTCTCCTTTGAATGCAACACTGCCCTGAAAAAAGGAAGAGCAAGATGAGAAAGAGGAACACATATTTACTAGTGAAGGAACAAAGAACTTCATTAGTTCTGTTTTGAAACTCTTTGCAACTTTTATCCTTCTAACCCTCAAGGCCATTAGCTGTCTGCATCTTATTAACATGGTAGAGGTAAGGTCTACACCTAGCTAATTAATTCCTCACACCATATAGGTGAAATACAGAGAATGGCAGAAGGGACTATCTGACTCTGTCCTAGGGAAGTCTGTTTATTTTTAGTCACTGATGGGTAGCAGGGACTACTCTGTACATTATCACTAGATTAGCATCTACTGAAGAGAATTACTGAGTTAGTCACATTCAGAAAAATATGCATTTATCATCCTCCTATCTGCACTACCCTAAACTCATCCAAGACTTCCCAAAACATTTGTCCCATCAAATACAGCGTAAAATGGAACTCACGGGTTCCCCCTTAGGGCCAGGCAGACCTGGCAGTCCATCTCGTCCAGGAGTACCATCTATGCCAGGAAGACCTGGAGGTCCTGGGAAGCCAGGGTCTCCTTTTTCACCTTTCATTTTTGGAGAAGTCAGGACATCCCCTGGGTCTCCTTTAGGACCAGGTCTTCCAGGAGCACCTGGAGGCCCTGGGAATCCCTGAGAGGAAAAGAAAATACTTAGTTTTCCTTTCAGCTCCTCTCTGAGGTTGGTACAGCATAGTGATTATGCATTCAAGCCAGCTAAGGGACAAAAAAGAAGTATTCATACAAGACAAGTATTTATATCTATTGTATGCAGCTCTACCAAATATATAAGACAAATGGCATGCTGTTTTCCCAACAAAACATGACAGCACCACTTACTGGTGGCCCTACAAGGCCAGTTAATCCTGGAAGCCCCTTTTCACCTTTTGGTCCAGGAAAACCAGGAGAACCTGAGTAGTGCAGAAAAAGATAAAACATAAAACTATAGAACCTGTAAATACCAAACATATTGTTTCTACAAGATAATATCTAAGTTGTTTTAAAACCAGGCAAGGTTTAGCAAGTGTTTCTGGAAAACTTAATTTTATTTTGGCAGAACAAAATTTGGAACTCTAAGTCAAATCAGTAGTGCCCAAGAATGTCCAACTTAGAAAGCTCCATCTCTATCATTTCAGGAATAGCAAGAAATATAAATTAATTTTTCTCTTTCAGTTAAATCTACGTCAAGCCATACACCTTCAGTGGGGAGAATGCTTGTAAGCCTGTCTTTGATCAGATAATTTATTTTTGAAAGACCAGATTTTCAAAACTGAGTGCTTGTTTTACATATGTGCAATCTGTTTCTTTAGAATACTCCCCGGCTGGGCAAGATAGGACATGGACCACCTATATATCAGAGCTGTCAAATGTGCAACTCAATTTGCACACAATACACAATAAATTATTAGTGTCATACTGTCGTGGTTTAACCCAGCCAGCAGCTAAACACCACACAGCCATTCACTCACCCTCCCCCCTCCCTCTCTGGGATGGGGGAGAGAAACGGAAAGTGAAGCCCGTGAGCTGAGATAAAGACAGTTTAATAAGACAGGAAAATAATAATAACAATAATAATAACAATAGTAATAATAATAACAATGATGATAATAGTACTACTACTACTAATGTGTACAAACAAGTGATGCACAATGCAATTGCTCACCACCCGCTGACCAATGCCCAGCCTAACCCCGAGCAGTCCGGCCCCCTCGCCCCGGCTAGCCACCCCTATATATTATTTAGCATGACGTCAGATGGTATGGAATACCCCTCTGGCTAGTTTGGGTCACCTGTCCTGGGTCTGTCCCCTCCCAGCTCTTACTGCACCCCCAGCCTGCCTGTTGGCAGGACAGAGCAAGAAGCTGAGACGTCCTTGGCTTGGTATAAGCACTGCTCTGCAACAATTAAAACATCGGGGTGTTATCAGCACTCTTCTCATCCTAAGCCAAAACACAGCATTCCACCAGCTACTAGGAAGAAAATTAACTCTGTTCTAACTGAAACCAAGACAGTTATACATAGATACTCAAATATGAAGGTATCTTTATAGAATGTATTAAGCAAAATAAGGAAGACCACAGCCTTACCTGGACTACCTGGAGGTCCTGGTGGTCCTCTCTCCCCAGGAGGCCCAGATATTCCAGTTCCTATACAGTTGAAGCACGTGTCTCCTTGATCACCTATGAAGAGTTGCATTGAAAAAGCATACTTGAGCATCTTTGAAAACATTAAAAATTCCAGCACAACAGCAACTGCTTTCTTGCTACTGGCCTGTAGTATCAAGTTCAAAGTGAATTTACGTAATTACATGATGCTTAAATATTAGAAGGCTTCCCCCATGAAGGCCACACTGAAGCTTTTTGGCTGCCAGCAGTCAGAGAACCAACAGTCAGATATGATTAGAATTTACTTAGGATTGTGCAGAATGAAACAAAACAGAACAGAAAATATGCTTTCAATAATCAAGAACGAAACTGTGGATTCTTAGCAGAAGAGTCATCTTCCGAAGTAGGTATTAGATACTTTAAACTACAACTCCAAAACACACGTACCCAAATCCTAAACTTTAAACTCCAAGAGTGCAAAATAAATATTGGGAATATCTTATTGACTTGACAGTAGGCTAAACATATACAATTAAAAACAACAACGACAACAACAACAAAAGCAAACAGAAGGAATGGTTTCAAGAAGTTTAGGAATTTCATTCACATACAGGCATGTCATTCTACGACATTCATCACTGCAGTATCTAAGCACTTCATTAAGGATAATTAATCCTTACAATCTCCAGGAAAAAAAAATACTTCTGTTTGAATAAAGTACAAAATTAAGATGCCCAAAGTCATCTAAGATGTCCATGGTTGAGCTAGGAAAAGATTCTCACTTACCCATATCAGCATCCTCATTGCAAGGTTGTCTTTTTGGGAACAAGGATACACATTAAAGATGTCTTTCTTTGCTTACCAAACAAACAGACAAACTCATTCTAGACTGACTAACTCAAATTATGAATGTTGCATTTATAATTTCAGTGTTGATTTCCATAAAAACCGTCAAACTTATTCATGAAGTATAAAACTTTCTCACATGGAGTTAGCAATTGCTGTTACAAATATATTTAGTTTCTATCTACCTGGAAGGTACTTATAAACCTGAAGCTCCATCTTAATTTAATCATGACCCATACTAGGCTTGCATTCAGATTGGTTAAACCCTCGGTCACTTTGAGATTCCTGTGCTTTTACACTAGAGACTATCCTAAGCTCAAACAAAAAGATTTCTTGCTCAGAACTGTAAAACATCTGCACACAACCCTACTGGAAAGAGACACTATTTACCCTCATTTAATGCAGGCTACATTCTTTAACAAGCTTTAACAATAAGAGAAGAAAAAAAAGCGATAGCCATGACACTGCACCTTTTTGGCCTCGCTCCCCTGTAAAGCCTTGTTGTCCTGGAATTCCTGGAGGACCTGGTGGCCCCTGTTCACATAACCCTTCACCTAAGAAGCAGAAGTTTAATCGTCAGTTTGTGTTAGACTGACAGCAGCACCAAATACATGTATTCAGAAAAAAAAAAAAAAAAAGTACTTAGAGTATTTGTGTGTGTATATTCTAATATAAACACAAGATCACAGACCAAACACTGTTGTAATTCAAACACTGGGCTGTTTACTAAAACCCATCTATGTAATCCAAACTCAAAAGAAAACAAATCAGTGGATATTAAACAACAATCACCAGCTTAGCTTCACAACCTCCTTCCCATAGCCTGTCCGTGTCCACCTCTACACTACATTTAGCTTAGGATCATGAAAACACACATACAAAATGTCATCAGATTGAGGAGAATTAACATGCCAATGCCATCTAGACATTGGATTCCTCTCCAAACCATGTTAGCCTATCTCCACCACAGCCTTCCAGTTCTCAATTCCATCTCCCATTTCCCACTTCCCTTATCCAAGATATGATCTAGAAGCTTTCACCCCAAGTGTTCACTCTTAAGCTAATTTTGTATGGTTTACACACTAGAATAATTATGAAATGAAATTGGAATTCTGTCAAAAGTTACTCCTCTGACTCCTCTGGTACCATAGCCCCTCCAAGCACTGATTAGATGATATCACAAAAGCTAAGTTTATTCAAGAAAGCAAAGTGGTTACCTCCTGCCTTATGTGTAAATTTTAATGTAATTTTCATTAGTTGGATCAAATTGGATTTAACATCAATTGGGAAAAATACTTAATTTTGTACAACTGGACCAAATCTGCCCGGCTCTGGAGAACTGTCATTACTGTGCGAGTTAGCACAAAGGTCCCGCAAGCCTGAAAAGATTTATCCTCCTACAGTCTATCTGAATCTCATTGATCAGTCAAGGCAGGACTACCTGAGGTAGAAAGAAGCGTGATAAAACCAGATTGCAACCCACACTATTGAACTCAAAAATTCTGTAATCATCTTTATGGCCAGAGCTTTCCTACAAATGTCCTGATTTGCAATGGGAGTGGAGGACATATGAATAGTTTGGAATCTTGTGGGCTTCAGCTGCTGATAAACTACATCTCTGGAGGAAGAATTAACAACAAGAAGAACGGACGTCAAAGCTATTCACTCTCTTTTCTTTGCTGTCTATATGATCATCACTCACCAGGAGGAACAGATGGTGCAGGTGGTCCCGGAGGACCTGGAGGTCCTGGAGGTCCCCGTGGTCCATCAAGTCCAGGCTGTCCAGGAATGGAAACACCAGGTAAACCTGGATCTCCCTTCTGTCCTCTCTCACCAGGTAAGCCAGGTGGGCCAGGAGGACCAACAGTACTGACCCCTACGATGGGAAGAACTTAGTTACTTGATAGCTCAAAGGTTTAAATTACCTTTTTTGTGAGGATGACAGTGACAGATGATGAATAGCATGCTGCAGATAAGGCTCTGTCTTTCTGTGTAAGTACACCATGATTTTTTTTTAATGGAATTAAAATCTACATGTTGATGTGCACTTTGACACATGCACATTTTCTATTTTGAGAGATTTTTATTTGAAAAATTGAGCTAAAATTCAACAACTAAGCAAACATTTTATGAAGAAAAAAGGAAAAATAAACAAACCAAAAAGAAACAAAACCACAAAAAGACATATGAAAGGAAGGACTGATGGAAAAAAAAAAACAACAACAAACATTTAAAACATTTACATGCTGTAACATTACAGTTATAATATTCTTCTCTGTGCATATATAAGATAACTCCCATTGTAGACTCAGATCACCTCTTTCTTTGTTACTGGCCAATCTGCAGCAAAGATTAGATTTGATGGCCAGGTACCAGACTTCTGGTACACAGTACTTTCTCTGTGCAATGCAATGGATAATGAGCCTTATGGGTAACTGATACGACACAAATTAACTCTAAGACTGTTAAGCTAGGATGTTCGACAGCATTGAGGATTATCATCCTTTGTTCACCACAGCAGGGGTAATGAATGTTCAAAATTCCTCATATTATCTCCATGAGCAAAGGACATTTAGCTCGAAAATAGAGCTCTATATAGTTTTGCCTTTACTTTCTGCTCAGTCCTTCTGTCAAAAGGAATGTGAAAAGACCATGAAGCTAAATATCCATTCATACATTTGAATATACAACTTATTTTAATGCTTACAGTCCTACCTGGAGAACCCGGCAAGCCAGGTGGGCCTGGCCTACCAGAGAATCCACGCTCCCCTTTGGCTCCTGGGAGTCCTGGCAATCCTTTGCTACCTTTTGGTCCCACTGTTGCATCAATGCCTGGTCTTGAAATGACCTGTAAATGTTTCATGTTCATGTGAAACGGTTTGTTAATTACTAAGCCAAGAAAAGTCACTGAAAAGATAAAGAGATGTAAGGGAGGAAAAGTTCAGTGTACTTTGAACCTTATACTAACGACAAGACACTTTTCCCACTCCACTGAATTACCTAATAAAATTACAGCAAAAAGTACTTCCAATAGAAAGTACCTTTATTGCCAGGACAATATGGTTAGAAAAGACTTCAGTGGAGCTGCCTCAATTTCTGCTGGTTTGAGGTAATAGTCTACCCTTGGTTTTGTAGCCTTGCAAATCCTAGAGCACAGGATCTATCTCAAAAGAAGGATATAATTATTTCTATTAGTGAGCATATGAAAACTTTGCTGGTGCTGTTAGTTTTTGTTTGTACCTGGAGATGTGACTCACTGTCACCCCAGAATTATGATGAGACACGCTGTCAACCAAATGCAGAGGAAAAAGAATGGAACAGGAACTTACACTTCCAGGGGGACCGGGAGGACCAGTGTCACCTTTTTCACCCTACAAATGAAATTAAGAGCATTTTTTATATTGCACGTTAGAATACAAGATAATTATAGCAAATATTCTTCAATACTCTAGCACCACAGGCAATGCAATTACTACTCAGCCAGAACTAAACTAAATGATGGCAGGTTTACAAGCTACTATAGCAATAATGACAACTCAGCATACCTTTTCACCATCTCTTCCTGGAGCACCATTAACTCCAGGCCCACCAGGTAAACCCTTCAAGAAAGGAGAGAGACAATCACAATCAGATCTTCTCAATATCAGAAAAAAAGCTTGTAAGTAGTCTGCTGAGATCAGAAATGTATGAGGTACTTACATCCCTACCAGGCTGACCAGGTTCTCCATCTTTGCCAGGCTTTCCCTTCAAAGACATAAATATGCATTGAAATAAACTGCTTCAAAAGTGAAGATTTTTTGTGGAAATAAAGTTACTTCCCATTTTTAAAGAAACTGAACTTTCTCTAGAATGCAGTTCTTATGACACATACCTCAAAGATACTAACCAAGTAGAATCAACTGAGCTACTGAAGTGAGGTTTTCTTTTTGAAAAACAGGGCACAAAAACATGACAAGTCTCAAAGAAACATTTTGTGAATGCAGCATGAAATGATCTTCAATTAACTAATTCCTTGCATTTAATAATTCCCTTTATTTTAACATTAGAGAAGTCCTTTACTTGGAAAACAGAACACAGTATGTAATTAGGAAATTAGCATACTGTGGCCAGTGAAACTAAAACCAAACACATCTGTGTTTGAATTTCAACTATCCCTTAAAGTAAATGCAATTTTCTGAAGAACAGTATCAATAAAAATTTAAAGTCCTATTCTGCTCAAAGAAGCAAATTCTAAAAACATTTTTGCTGAACAGATTTGTCATTGCTACAATGAAAGTAGTGCAAGCTGCATTTTATTCCAGACCATCCGCTGGGTGAGCCTGCTGTTAGCATTACAAAAGCAGTAAGAACCGCGGACACCTGGTGGAATTACACTAGGGATTGAGTTTCACCACAGTGACATGATTAACTCTCAATCAAGGAGAAATTGATAGTAAGACCAGAAGATCTAGTGTACTATAATGTGATCTCCGAAGTCTTTAATATCAGTGATTATTTCTGATTCTCAAAAATAAACAAATTTAAATGTGTCTGAGCCATAAAACATAATATGAAGCTCTAAAATCCAGTTTTAGAGTCACTTAACAGCAAAACTGCATGTTAAATATGCAACATTCAAAGTAATAAAAAAGAAAAATGTTGGTAAAACTTCCAGAAAAAAGCATCTGACATATCCGTTTGGGATTTTTATCCTTTCCCATCTTTGCAAATTTATGTGGTTCCCAATTACTTTTGCAGAGAGAAGCAACTTGGAAAATACAATTCAAAATATAATGTGAATTTTGGCTTTGTAAATCTGCCTGATTTCTTATGTATACATGAGAAGGCAAATCAAAGCCTACCCAGAAATCTCAGTAATTAACAAGAATTTTATCTAGAACACTGGAGATTTTTCTTCCATATTCTTTATTTCCTATGGAAATTGGAAAACTTAACTCCAATATGTTTCTAAGCAGTGTTTATATATTGTCCAATTAACCAGAGTAAGACCTGTGTCCTGGTTTTCAAAGAAGCCCATTATGTTGACATCAATATAGGTTCAGGAGCTATAAAAGTGAGAACACAGAATGCTTTGAACTGGTAGCAGCTTTTATTTTCTTTGCCAGTCCAAACCATGATATTTTCATTTTATTTTTTAACACCCCTGTTGTCTTCCTCAGCTTTTCTGAGCTGTGATATTCAAGTAAATTTAAATTTCAGGATGGATTGAGTCTAGACAGGAACAAAGTGATTCATGCTGTCCCCGGATGCAGCTATCCTGACTCGTCCCCTCCCCAGTTAGTATATAAACAGAAGTAGTCACTTGAGAAGTGACAAATGGACTTTTGGTCTTTATGCGATGTTCAAAGACTTGTTTTTGTGACTCACCTCACAAGCAAACCCACTGAGAATGAGTTTACATAGACCAGCTTAGAAATACAGCAATCTCATGCTGCTTGGGCAACCCAGTAAATAGCAAACTGAATGAAGAACCTCTCTAAAAGGAAACAGAAAACTGCTGCTTCAGCCAAGGAATCCGACAACTTTGAAGCAGGTTTCCACATGTAACCAGATAACAGAATTCAAATTAGTTTTCTGTCCCCCCAGACTAAGATCTACATATATATAATTCTATCATGAAGCCCTGAGAGATCCATAGCTAGAAGCATTACACCATTAACCATATATTATGTTGCCAGGTTATGGAAAAAAAGAAAGAAGTTTCTTACCCAGAGGCTGAAGGCCTCACCTGATTTCAACATTTGTTTAATTCTCAAAGATAACATTGATTGGAAAGATAAACGTTAGGTTAAATAGACTACTTACTCTTTTGCCTGGTTCTCCTTGCTCACCTTTTTCACCTTTTACGCCACCGGGAAGACCCTGGACACACAAACATCATCTTAAACTGAGCCCATAAGCCTAAACAGAATGAATTTACAGCTCTGATACAGATGAAACAAAAAAGAACTAGAAGAGAACTACTCACAGGAGGGCCTTGTGGCCCAGGAAGTCCTGGTGGGCCTGGATCACCTGGAATACCCTGTCAAGCATGAGAAGAGTAAAAGAGGATTAAGCCTCCACCACTCCCTAGTATCTCAGTTGATACATATATACACACATATGCATATATATATTCACACACATTTTAAAATAGAATCTTTTTTTTTTTTTTGCTGTCATTTAGATTTCCAAGTACTATGAACAGTAAGGGATCACATCAGTTCTTTATTTGCAGATCGTCAAGTGCAACTGTAAAGTTTATTAGCTGCTCATCCTGTTTGTTTAGATGATTCACTCCACTAGGACACAAATGCCTCCTGCGTGCACTGCAGCAGCTGGTTTGGTGGTCTGCAGCTGCTATACAATAATAAAAAGAAGGAAGAAAGAAAGGAAGGACAGATAGAACAAATGCCAGATCCTGCTGAAATCACAGGAGCAACAGTCATTAGATTACTGGCAGTTGCTGAAGTTGTGAGGCCATTAGGAGCATGCTTGTCAGAAAAGCATCAAAATCACTGTGAAAAAGTTAGGGTTTCCATTTTGTCTTGTTACACCTACAAACAAGATAATAAAATCTCTTCAGCATTAACCTAAACAAAAAAGTTACAAAAGTGAATGTGGCTGTTGAATCCACAAAAGCTTTTTGTGCAGTCTTTTCCCTTCCACAACTCCCAGACTTATACAAGCCCACCCTTACACTCGAGTTTTCAGTCATCAGAGGTCATATGTGGAGATACACATCAGAACCTTGTGTGCACTTCACAGAAACCTGAACGTAATGTTGATTTTTTTTGCTCATTTTGTACTACCAAGTATAACTTTTGTTGCAATATAAATAAGTCTTTAAACCTTGAAATCATTGTCAATGATGGTAAAGACAATGTGCTCAGACTGTCTTACTGCTTTATAAGGAAATGTAGCTAGAATGCTTTGATTTTGTACTTTTAGGTAACTTCATTTCAGCAGAATTAATCCTTCAGAGATCCCTGATGACACAGATGCATAGTCTGACCCTAATAAAATCAGCTGCATTTTTGTTTCAACTATAGGGTAGTCAAAACGTCACCTCTTGTTCCACTAGAACTATACAGACACGCAATGCTCTTTACCTTCTCTCCTATCATTCAGTAACAAAAAAAGAGCCAAAACCAGGGATAGAGACCTTTCTAGGATGACTGCACATTGCAAATGTGTATCAGTGGAAAGCTCTAGGGAATGCCTTAGTGGTGCTTAATGTTCTTCTGAAAGGCAGGGTAACAAATGGTTTTGATAAAGACGAAGGACAGCACAACAGCCCTACACCCCACCAACATAAAGTATTGCTGCCCACAAAAAGCCTTCTTCTCTCAGACACATTTCTCAAGATGAAAAGGTAGAAAGCAAGAAATTGACCCAAAAACAGATGGAGGAAACTAATAGTTTAAAGGTATGTAGGAGCTCATTTACCACAGTGACATTTGCAAAATAACCAGAGCATAAAAATGGCCACTCACCACTCTTGCCTCAAAATATCTACCTTAGTCCTTCTACTACTCAGGGTGGCATTTGAAAATACCACAGAAGCTTCAAAGAAAAAATGAAATCCAGGCACCCATAACCCTGCTGGTGGTGTTCAGATTGTCTCTAACTTGAACCCAGAACCCGGAGAAGAAAAAAAGAAGAAATGTAGTAACATTAAAAATGTCAATTGTCCCAATGATGTTTTGGCACTTATGGGTGGGGAAGGACCCATAAAAATCAAACCAACAGTTTGAGTTTACTGCCACAATATGGCTTGATATTACTTTTGAGAGGCCAGAAACAGGGAAAGCACTTTATTGAGACCACAAGGAAGAAAGATCTGGGGACATCACTGATAATAAAAATAATAATAAAAATAGACAAAAGAAAAAAGAAATTGAGTTAAAACTTTTGAAAGGCTTCTTCACAATAGATGACAGAGCTGGTTAATTAGTGGGAATCAGAATTCTCACAGCTTTGAAAATCTCAGTTTGGGTGTTCCAAGGAATGAGAGCAGTTTAACTGCTTTTACTGTTACTACGAACTTCCTCTGAGACAGTTTGTTCTGCAGGACAGTTACTTTATTAAGAGAAGTAACTGAGCTAATGCAACTGGCATGCCTTCTATTAAAGGAAAACTACTCAGACTTGAAACATTCTGTACTTTAGGAAACCTAACTGAAGCTCTGTACAGTGAGCAGGACATAAGTATATATGAGTCAAACCAAAGGAGGCTGCAGCTTGATCACATTCATTGCAGATGGGTACAGTTTCCCACTCACCTGATCTCCTTTCTGAAACTCAATGTCATTTGGTCTCTTCTGCTCTCCAATTTGTCCTGGTGGCCCTGGAGGTCCCTGAAGACCTTGTTCACCCTAATGTGCAAGAAGACAGCAGTTTGCTACAGGCAGTACAAGCCAAAATAGCATGCACAAGTATTTTGAAAGTAATAAGGAAAAATATCATCATGATCACCTACTCACTTTTTCACCTTTGGGTCCTTGGAAATTCAAGCCCATATTACCCTGCAAGAAGCCAAACTTGTCAGACCTTAGAATTCACAAATGAACAAAAACAAACAAAACAAAACAAACAAACAACAAAAAAAAGCCAACCACCACCATCGATGAAGGAAAGAAAATACCTTAGGTCCTGGTAGCCCTGGTGGACCAGGAGGTCCCTATTAAAAAAAAAAGAAAACAAAAGTCACTCTATTAAGCACTTTGCATGTCCACTTTTATACCCATGTTGACAAGGCACATGGATATGCCTTTCTTTAAGTGCTGCTCTTCATGCTACTAAACTTAATGGATAGATAAGAAACAAAGCGAGAGGTTCAAATACAATTTAGTAGGTATTAAACATGAAAGGATTAAAAATACAGGTCTAAATAAACTAAATCTGGATTCTGGGGTTTCACACTGATACGGAGACTGCGCAAAGATTTGATGATTTAAAGCAAGAAGAGCTCTGGGAACAGGCTGAGTGTTTTAAATGTATCACATTTAAATGTGCACAGTAGCAGCTCCAGGGTCAACTGAGTGCACGGTTGCTACTGTATTCATACCAAGTCACAGCTACCAAAACCTCTGCACTTCGCCTATTTGCCTTTGAGGACATTAAACAAAGAAGCAACCACCCCATTTAACATTTTAGGGGTAACAGGCTAAGAAGCTTACCGTCAAACCTGGGGGCCCTGGAGGGCCAACTGGACCTGGTATTCCCGTGGAGCCAGGTGGGCCCTGTTGAAAAAGTGGAGGAGTCTATCAGAGAGGAACCTTATTACAGAAAAAAATAATAGTGGGCCAAATGCAAGACCTTCAAGGAAAAAAAGAACAACCCACAGCTGACATCCCATACATGTCAAATCAAAGTTGCTGACCACTGACCTACCAATGTGTTCTTGATGAAAAGCCTAAAGGAGTGTGTGCTGTGCCAGGAGTGTTCTGCTCTCAACATCAGTACATCTCTCTGGCTGGGATAAGGGAATGCTTTTTTGTTTGTTTTGAACTACTTTTGCTCTTTCTTTCTCTTCAATGCACTGAGAGAGAACAACAAAACACTTTGTATTTGTAATTCCTCCCAGCCAGAAACAGACAATAGGAAAGCACAGATCAGAGGAACAGAAATGCTAACAGGCTCAGTCTGGTCAGAATAGCCTGGGGCTTGCCTCTCTGTACCAGGAAATGGGAGTTTCTGGCTTCTCTCCAGTGCAGGCTGATAGACTCATTTTCTGCTCCCCTTGTTCTTACACTAAAGCAATGAATGGCTCAGTGGGGAAGCACAGGGCCTGGAGTCACTAGCTGTTTTCACAGAAGACTGCTGGGAGAACAGAAACACTACTCAGGAGGTGCAACATGAGGAGAACAGCTGAGACATTGCCCTTTCTTCCCACCATTGAAAATAGTGGCTGCAGCTCAAAAATGCAGATGTTACTTTACCTCAGGGTGAAAAAGGGAAGGAAAATCCAGAACTGATACAGAGAATGTTTGAGAAGTAGCAACAGGAAAGGAAAACAGAGAAGCAAGCCAGTAACTGAGTACTGCTGTTTGCTGGACACTGCTTTCCTGAAAAGGGGACTTTTCTGGCCTCTGTGGGCCACCCTGTTAAGAGACGCACTTTCACTCAAGCCATAAACTAGAGGTACATTAAAAATAACCCTAGCGCCAAATTTTCCAATTGTGCTATAGTTGAAATACTCTTCATTGCACCTCTTTGGCAGAACACAATCCAGTAGTACTTTACACTACTTACAGGTATCCCTGGAAGACCTGGAAAACCTGGGTCGCCCTTCTGTCCTGGTAGCAAAGATGTAATTATTTCACCTGCTTCACCCTAGAAGAAAAACAGCTGTTTTTATTTACTAGCACTTTCAGCAAATCTTTACAACCATTCTGACTCCAAAGAATGCAAACAGTGGCTCTTAAAACTGATAGAGTTATCCTATACCCTAGCAGTACTCTTAAAATTTAAGCATTACATTCTTCAAAGAAATAACTCTTTTAAAGAGGGAGATCCTTGCATATTTGGAGGATTCTCTAAATAGCTAAACTACCAACTGTTAAGAGCTCATTTTGTGTGTACAAATATATCAGCACGGATCTAAATTTCAAAAGATTATGGGGGATTGAAATACAAATGCTTCAGAAAGAGATATTCTAGCTCCATGTGAAAGCAACAGATAGGACATGACAGAAGAAAGGCTTTCAGCTTCTTCCAGTGTCCCACCTCATGAGATTAATATTGAGTATGTTACAATAGTCATGCTTCATGAGCTAAAATTAAAGTACAATTTGTTACCGATTTCAAGGAATATCTTCAAAGTGTTGTGAGCAGCTTGCATTTTAGTATCTTCACAAAGAAAGGGGCTGAGAAGAACAATTCAGCTTAAGAGTCATAATTTCCTGGCATCAACGTGTTATGCTATCCTTTCAGGAGTTTATTGGAATAACTGTAGGTCAAGCTTCTTTTTAAATAGACTTGAACTGAAATGAATGTTTTGACCCATGCTCAAACCAGGTCAAGGTTACAAAACCAAAAAACAACACCACCAGACTTAAAAAGAGTCCTTAAGGTCCAAAATGAGAGTATGAGACTATTTACAGTAGGAAATAAAAAGTCATCTACATAAGTAATCTATACGGTAGGAGCACATTTTCAAAAGGAATGTAAAATGTTGCACTACTCCCTTAGTTCAATATTTTTAGTCACTGCTGCTCAATCTCTTACAGCATTCCTGAGCATGCACAGGAATACTAGAGCATTTTGATGTTGGTAGCATTTTTCTAACTTGATGCCTCACAACACAGATGCTGTCCCTCACACTCCCAAGGGAACGACCTTCCGAAAACTGTCTGCTACTTCTACTCACCAAAACTGAGACAAGTTTCTGCAGAATTTCTAGTTAGTTGCACTGGAGAGGTCTAGAAACAATTTTTTTATTTTTTTTTTCCAGAACTTCACTCCAGATTCCAATGGACGTATGTGGTCTTGCAATAAATGAAAGCAGCTTACTTATGCCAGATCACACTGCATAGCCATGCCTGATTAATACTTAGATGTGAGAGTTTAGAACACTTACCTTCATACCTGGCAGGCCAGGAGGTCCCTTTGTTTAAAAGAACAAAGAAGAGAAAGATCAATAAAAATTAATCATTGGTATGTTATTTACAAAGCAGTGATCAGATCTACAGCATGCAGCAAGCATTGAAAGGAGAAGGCTAAAAAAATGGATGGAACGAAAAATTTTTATGATCTTCAGAATCAGCTGGAAAAAAATTTTAGAAGTAGTTTCACAGTAAATATTGAGCATTAAAAGGACTACACTTCCATTTGCTAACAATTTGCTTTTTCATTGCCTCCTACTATCCTGTCTCCCACATTACTTTCTGCTTAGTTCTGGGGTTCCTAGCATAAGAAAGACGTGCCTGCTAGAGTGGTCCAGAGGAGGACCACAAAGTTGCTCAGAGGGCTGGAGCACCTCTGCTGTGAAGACAGGCTGAGAGAGCTGGGGATGTTCAGCCTGGAGAAGAGAAGGCTCCAGGGAGACCTTAAGAGTATCCAGTACTGAAAGGGGCCTGCAGGAAAGGTGGTAGTGGGGTTTAACCCACAGCAGGCAGCTAAGCACCACACAGTGTTCATTCACTTCCCTGCTCCCCAGGTGGTATAGGGATAAAGACAGTTTAATGGGACAGAAGAGGAAGGGAAAATAATAATAATTGTAGCTATAATATACAAAGCAAGTGAGGCACAATGCAATTGCTCAATACCTGCTGCTTCCTGCCCTGCCCAGCTCCCTGAGTTTTATTGTTCAGCATGATGCCCTGTGGCATGGGACTTCCCTTTGGCCAGCCTTTGTCAGCTCTCCTGGCTGTGCCCCCTCCCAGCTTCTTCTGCACCCCAAACCTACTTCCTGGTGGGGCAGCACAAGAAGCTGAAAAGTCCTTGACTTAGTGTAAGCACTGCTCTACAACAATTAAAACACTGGTGTGGTATCAGCGTTATTCTCACCCTACATCCAAACCATCATCAGACCAGCTACTAGGAAGAAAATTAACTCTACCCGGCCAAAACCAGGGCAGGGACTCTTTAGCAGGGACCGTAGTGATAGCACAAGAGATAACGGTTTTAAACTAAAAGAGGGTAGGTTTAGATTAGATATTAGGAAGAAATTCTCTCCTATGAGTATGGTGAAGCACTTGCACAGGCTGCCCAGAGAAGCTGTTGAAGTGCCCAAGGCCAGGCAGGATGGGGCTTTGGACAGCCTGGGCTGGTGGGAGGTGTCCCTGCCCAGGGCAGGGGTTGGAACTGGGCAATCTTTAAGGTCTCTTCCAACCCAAACCATTCTATGACTTGGTTCTGACAGTTGCTTATACCCTATATTACTGTCCCTTTTTTTCTTCCCCATTTATCACCAGCAACACTCTCTATATATACACATACACACACAATGACAGTAACAAGATTTCCCTTCTCTGACACATATGCATATATTTCTGTTTTCTGCAGGTGACAAAAGCATCTCAGCACATGAGAATTCAAATGGCTTTTTATTAGCTTTGCCACAGCACGCAGCAGAAGAGCTCACTTTTCTGCTGGACATCTGAAATATTCTGATTAACCATAACAAATAGATTCCTGTTTATTCAAAGAGCAACTGCAAAAAGAGGCTGATATTTATCTGATCTTTCACAGATCTAGGCAGAAATCTTTCAGTGGATTACAGGAAGCAGATCTGGAAATTTTTTACTTACAGGAGGCCCCTGTAGGCCAGGAAAACCTGGACTGCCTGGGAATCCACGCTCTCCCTTAGGGATGAAGAAGACCATTAGCCAAAAAGCAGAACAAAACATAACAAAAAGATTAACAAGTACGTACAGTTTAATTGGTAATTTATGACTCCAGAATAGCAAACTGTATTGGAATCAGCTACAGGATAAATGGTTTGCAAAGTCATACAAGTGATTGAAACAGAACTTTCCAAATTCAGATCTACATACATCCAGGCAAACTGCTGTACTACAGAGAGGGAAAACGCACGCACCGCTATAGAGGATCAGCTTCTCGTAAAGAAAGATCATAAAGTGAAGCTAAGTAATATATTTGAATGAAAGTGATTCCTTCCAACAAGGAATCAGTATTTTCAATGCAATATTATTAAAAATTAATAATTAAGAAGTCCCACTGTTTGCTAGTATGTTTTCCTTGGTAGCAAGACCCTACTACAAAGATCAGATGCAGCATATGATTCTAATCACAACACACTCCTCTCAGTTGTTAGCTGTAAAATTAAGGATTGGATGAAAGTAACAAAGAAGATGCTGAGTACAAATGATGTGACTTGATGCTGGCAATTTATCACTAGCAACTGGTGCTTTAGTTACCAGATCATGACCTCTTCCCTCAGATGCATGTGGAAGTGCCTGGAATTACCTGCACAAATCAGCAACAGCAAGTGCTACTTCACACAATAAACGAAACCCATTGCCAGAAGAACAAGAGCTCTTTATCATATTATTGTTGTCCTGATACGAATTTTAAAGGGATTCCACCTTAGTTCCATTGCAGCCTGGGATACCCTGAGGTCCTGGTGGCCCATCTTGTCCTGGTAATCCCTTTGAAGTTGAAAACAGGAAAGAACAGTTAGCTTGCAGGATCGTCTTCTGTGTCAGAAAGACAAAATAGACCAGATCATAACTATACAGTCCACTCCTACTTACAGGAAGTCCTGGTGTTCCTGGAAATCCTGGAAGCCCTGGCGGTCCCTAGGAAAAAAAAAAAAGAAAAAAAAAAAAGTATGTTTTAAACAGTATGATGTGATTAGATGTGCAAAAGGAATGACCAAGATTTGACTAAATGTAGCCTATATGTATATACATAAGAAAAACTGAAGCATCAGAATCGCACAAAAAATAAGAATGCAATCCTGGACAGCCATCAAGATTCTCACCTCTCTTTCAGGAAAATAGCCATGAAAACACAGAGAAGATGAAGGTAACAGAACAACTATGGCAAGACCATGTAGATATAAAAAGAAAAGAAATACTCATGGTACAGAAGATGGATGCATGCCACTGAAGTTGGTGGTGACACAACAGTTATCACCCACTGAGGGGTTTGACAAAAAGAAAAAGCAGATGCATGAAACATAAAGGGTTTCCAGACTCCATGTCTCACATATTGACCCTATATACACATATAAATGCATACACAGTATTGGGATTACTCTCCCTAATGAGTTTATGGAAAGTATTACAAGCAATACATAAGATTGTGTAATACAATCAATTGCATTAATTGTATTACTTACATAATCTTATATTCCTTACAAAAAGTAATACACTCTCTTCTAGCTGATAGACATGTTTTACCAGGATTAAGTTAATTTCCCCCCCCATAAATCACCCTTTTTATGAGGACCCATTCTATACCTGGCAGTCTTTATCTGCAATTCCAGTATATCAACCTAAAATTGCACCGATACTTACTCTAATTCCTTTGGGTCCAATAGGTCCTGGAAGCCCATCATCACCCTAAAAAACAAACAAACAAACAACAACAAACAAACAAAAAACCAGCATTCAAGCTTGCAGTCAGTTTTTCTATCAAAGTAAACTGTAAGCATGATAGAAGTTATTTTACATGTTTATAAGATGGCTAAAGGTTAAGTAAGTTGTCATTTCCTGAGTAAAAGGGTTCAGAATAATTTTATTTTGGCCACTGGACCTTGAATTGAAAAGCATTTGTTACAGTTGATAAACCATGACTTAGAGGAAACGTTTTTTTTCATTAAAGCTACCTAAACTTGCTTGTAAGCAGAAACCGTCTGCTTGCTACTTTCATCAATTGTCCTACAGTGACCTCGTGTGGTCAAAACAAGATATACAAGATTAAGCTTCATAGTAAAATAACTGATAAGAAGATATTTATGGAGTCCAAATACAATAGACTAGTTTCTTATAGAAGACTTCTTTCTCATTTCACTCGTTACACACAATTTTCTCTCTTAGCATAGCTTTTCATTTTTTTCTTATCACCTAACTATTTTTTATTTATTTATTTTTTGTTCTGCTAGTTTAGTTTTTGGGTATTTGCAACAGAAATAGGCAGATCCTGGATAAGTTTGTGCATATTAAATAAACGTGCACTCAGAAGAAGGCTTTTCAGTGTTTTAATGCTAAGCCATACCATTTGAGCATGGTGATGTAATTCAGCAGGAAATAAAAATAAACTGAAACCATCCAGAGAAAGCAAGGAGCATTCCTCAGTTGCCTCAGCATGGTTCAGTGAGGCCTTCATTTGCATCACCCCACACAAAACTAGCCCACGAATACCACTAGGTGCAAACACGAGTTTGCAACACTGCCCACATGGTGGGACCCCTCCAGCAGCTAACACCACCCTCATCAGTAAGCTAAGTAATGGAGTGTGTTATTGCAAGGAGTAACAAAGCTACTTTACAGCACCTTGCCAAAGCCATTCTCTGACCTTAATTTGCTAGGGAAAGAATAGAGGTATACACACAGTGCTTAGAAGAACATGTGTAGGTGAGGAATTGGAAACTTCATGCAATTTTCTTCCTATGGTTGACTCTCCCAAACAAAAAAAAACCAACCATCTAACATCCTAACTTCTGAAGATTTTGCCTATTAAACTGATAGAAAATCAATAATTCTGGGGTGATTTGGGATCAGCATTAAAAACAAGCTTACGCTACCTAGCATTTTCACGCTATTCTAGTAAATTGGGACTTACCTTTGGACCTCTTGGACCAGGAGGCCCTTCTGGTCCTGGAAATCCAGGCAAACCTGGCTGTCCTTCCAAGCCCGGGAATCCCCTTTCACCCTACAAAAAGAATGGGTGTGGGAAGATAATACAGCAAAAGTACAAGGAACATTAGCGATGTTCAGAAAACACACTTTGTCTGCTTTCAGTAGGAAGTTACCATACAAACTCATTAACATTATGATTAATCTCACCTGCTTAGCTACAGAAATTCCTGAACGTACACACGCATTGCATTTAATGGCACCACTTAAACAGGTTTCATGGGATGATTAGCCACTATTTAAGCTACCTATTTACAGAAATAATTCAACAATAGTTCTTCTGTGCTGCCCAAATGCATAGAACCCTCCCATCTTCCTATAAAAACATGGCTTTGTTAGTCACCAAATCTCTCCTAAAAACTCCATTGTACTGCACTAGGCGTAAAAACTCCCCAAGGGTATAGATTACTGCTATACTGTGACTGCTGGTTAGTATCATTTCACAGATACATGATTGCTATTTGTAATATAAAAGTAACTGAGATCCTGGTTGAGTACTGTAGGCTAAACACTGTGTAAAGACAGAATGTAAAGATGGTTCCAGCCCAAAGTGCTTATGATGTAAATCAAGAGACAGGACAACAAAAAAATGTTTATCCCTTTTATTTGTCACCTCATGCTAAAACTATAAGCTCTTAGTAAGGAACCATATTTTGCTGAATATTTATGCAATAACAAATCACAAACAATATTATGAATATTATAACAAGTATACCTCTACCACATCCCATCACACGCCACCCTGTGAGCTGGCAGTGTTGCGATACACTACGTCACTGCAGTTTCAGAATGTTCATTGCTGCAGATTCATTAAATATTTACTTGTATTCCTTCTGTACAAGAGATTCATAAAGACCAGTGAATATTAAGGTTTCAATAAGTACAGAATGGTTCAGAAATACCAGAATTAGGACACTTTTTTGTGCATATGGATTATTGTACACTTTTCAAATGTATAAGCCTATTTCCTACAGCTCTGTTACATCAACCAGTACATACATGTAAAACAATGCTTACGAAACAGGCAATTGCTCAGCATTATTCCCTATTGCTCTACAGCTTGTTTGGGTCCCACCTGCAAAACAACTTCTGTAGATTTGCCCCAATTATTTTTTCCACAACTACATGAACCACTAAAGAAAGAGGCCTGGATTTGTTCCACCCTGACAAGCACCTTAATCACACGGTTAGGGCTGTCATATGCTTAGGGCTGTGCATTCTTTTCTGTATTCTCTGTTCATCCTGAATTTTTATCTTTTTGCATGGCTTCGGTAGTAGCTCCCACATGTTACCTGGCAGTCTACCAGCTATGACATTCTCTAGGGAACCGGGAGGCCCTGCCTAGATCCTCAGTCAAGGGAAGGAACCGAAGCAGGAATCTCTTATCTTCAAGAAGACAACATCAGCAGAGAACTGAAAACTGGGGTTTGGAAGCAGACAGGAGCATCTAATTGCAGCCTTGAACACAATGTGCAAAAGCCAACATTATGGCTTCGCTTATCTCCCCTCTATTTTCCATGGCAGCTCCACGCTGAAGATGATTTCAGATACTCAGCAGGATAACAGCACTAGGTTTCATTCTTAAATCCCAGGTTTCTCAGTGTACTACTTGGGTAGGTGCTCCGTATTCCACTGCAGTGGACAGAAAGCTACCAGTTGGGTTCAACACATTTACAAGATGTCAGGAACCCCCCCAAAAATCAGAGAAAACTAACATGGCCTCTCTTCCTCCCAGCTTTTCCAGTAATTGCTACACTACTTTGGATGACAACCTGAAGGCTGTGAGCAAGCCTGAGCTGCAGCCTTAGCTCTAGACAGTGAGATTCAGAAAGACTCCTTGGATAGGGATGGACAGCTCATTAACCGGTCTGCTAAAGCTGGCTTCCTAGTAATTAGAAGGTAAACACACTCCTCAGTTACTCTAGGTCATATACTGCTCTCCTGTACAGGGCAAACATCTTTTCTCCCCTGGGGAAAAGCTGATTGCAAAATAACTTGAGGCTAGCTTGAGTTCGACAGCTGGAGTCTGGGCTGTCTTTTTGCACATGAGATGCCAGGCTCTGCTTCTGTGTGCAGCTCCACAGCCAGTATGCTGCCTCAGCTGAAAAGCAAGACTGGAGGAGTGTTACTCTCCTGGGCCAGGATATGAAAGGGTTAGTGTGCCCCCGAAGGAGACAGAATAAGGAATCTGGGAGTGCCCAATAAAGAAAACATCAGACAGAGCCAGACTTCAGAGCAAGCTCTGGCAAGAACTGTGTTTGCACACTAAGGAAACACTTGCATACAAGAGGCATGTCAGATGGATCAGGTACTAGCTGGGCTACACTATGCCTATTCATCTCAACTTGCTCACACTTCCCCTTTATTTATTTTAGAGAAAGTAACATCTGCAAATGGATACTAGAACTGACTTTCAGCAGAGGGGTGGCCTTGTGTCATCTGCTGCTGAAGAGCTGTTCTCTAAAATGCAACTCCCAAGGTCTCCGCTGCAAGCTGTGGCAGAACTGGGGAGCCAAGACCTTTAGAAGTGAGAGAGGGCAACATCCAAGGCCAAACAATTACACAAAAGAAACACAGGAGGCAACAGATGCACTATTGAAACTACAAAATGAGCATTTTCCAGGCCCACTTTGAAAGTGAACAGCTACAATGTGAGCCTTGCACAAGGAAACTGTTGCCAGAGCAACTCCAGGGGAGTTTCCAGCAAATTACCCCTAGAGTGAGGAGATGAGTTAAAGGACTAGACTCCCGAACAAATGGGGATTGCACCAAACGCTTCCTGAAGAAACCCTATACAGCTAGTTATAAAGAAACATTTGCACTATAACCACTATCTTTGATCAAAAAATTGGTTGGATAAATAAATGTGGGGAAGCTAGGGGGAGAAACCAACCTGATATAGCTCTCTAGAACAGAGAATTTTTTATTTTATTTTTTTTTGAACTGTCTTCTATTCAATGTTGCATGGAAGAATCCCATAACTGAGAGCAGTTTTTAGACACAGCTCCTTTTTTCCAGACTTTCCTATTGCACACCTTGTATATACTATGCTGTTTTCACCAAGATTCAGATGTTACAATGCTGAATTTGCCTGGGAAAAACGCTTGCTGCCTTGCAAACACACATTGAAGCAGAAAAGACGTTTCAAATTTTTCACTGAAATGACAAAGCCAATGAAAGGCTTTGTTATATATTGTTATATATAACAATATTGTTATATATAACAATATATTGTTATATATTGTTAGGGGTGAGCTTCACGTCCCTGGGTAGCATGCAACATATTTTCTTACAGATACAAAAACTGAGAGACTTGCCAGCCAGTTCTGCTTGCACAGGAAACTGAGAAAGTCTGGATATTTTCTGGTTTGGACTTGAAGCTACTGAAGAAAAACATATACAGGAAAGGTGTAGGTCAGCTCAGATCTCATCTTCTAGTCCTGAAGGTACAGGATTCTTTTAATAGCAGAATAAAGATTTCTCAGCTATAAACCATCATTACCTTGGGGAATGGGCTAGGAGTCAGATTTTGATCTCAGATGAATCCAAAAGGCATTCCAATGCAATTGGCCTCAATCAGCTACACAAATGTGGCAAAACCATCAGCTTATACACTTGAACACAATGTTTACTTGGGGGTTAGGAATTAAAAAATAGTTAAGAAACACTCTAAACTTGTGCTTTAAGTGAAAGAAAAAAATATAGCCTATTAAACAGGGATATGGGGGGAAATGGGCATAGTTCCAGTGACTGGAATAGTTCAGAAGTATTTATAAAATCAGGGATAGGTACAATTCTGAAGTATGCAGTCATGTACATGTCTTGAATTTCTTCCAGAAACCTAAATGTTTGTTGTAGGATTTATGAGGAGAGAAACTAGGTTATTTACACAGATGTGGTATGCTCGTGAAACAAGACTTTAAAAGTATGAGAAAAACAATCAAACAAAAAACAAACAGGAAAGCAATAGTTAGCCTATTCTGGTGGCTAAATAGTTGTAAGAGATCAGCTGTTACATTTGGAACTAGGATGTTCTGCTAAGCAAAGCACAATGCCAGAATCACATCAGTTTGGAACTACAAGTACCAGAGACTGCAATGGAAGACAGCGTAAAATTGATTTTAAAGAATAAAACACACAAACCAAGAACTACTCAGAACACCTAATACAACACCTGCCTGGCCTGCCAATCTGTAAGTCCTGTAAGCACTGTGTATCTAGTTTTAAATCCACCTTCTTCTAAGACGGGAGCAGATGCCTGAGATTCTCAACATGTGGCCTCAACACTTTTTGCCTACGGTATGCTCTGAAATTTTATTAATGCAAACATTTAACTTCAGGTACCGGTATATTTTTTTATTTGCAAGATGTTAACATGCTAACTCCCAATCTGAGCAATTAAAGATGAGAGCATAAAGTACTCCAGTGTGCAACTTTGCAAAATCCACCTCTCATAATGGATTGGGCAACAAAGGCACATGCATGCTTCCTGCTGTTGCTACAAAACCAGCAAGCATCAGAAAGTCTCAAGACAATTGACTACATGTGGCTGCTTAAAACTAGACTAATATTCTAGTGTCTGTAGTAATAAAAGATGGACAGCAGGGAAGAAGTGATGCAACAGGCAGCTGTATTATTCTTCCCCTTCCTAGACAACAGGGTGAAAGCTACAGCAATCCGTCTCATGTACCAATATAACATTAGTCAATGTAATTGCTTCCTCAACTTAAAGAGCATTAACTTAAATGAAACTATAGGATCTAATAAAGGCTTTATTCAAAGCACACAGCAACCAGCCACAAACCGGGGTGTTTAAAGACAGTTGAATACTGAGGTAGAACACAATGGAAAAAGTCTCCGCCATGATTTGTATTCTTCAAAATACACCAGTTTCTTCAGAATAGCATTTGCTTTATCTTGCAAAAGCAGTCGCAGTCCAAGTTCAATGGTCGGTCACTTGCTAGGGCTGTAAACTTCTCAGAATACAGGACCACGTTAATGCATTTCAGGCCAACGTTTATGAAACAGACACTAATCACAGTTATACATGATAAAGTGATTAAAGTTTGAGAATTTAACTATTTCATAGCAGTTTTTAATCCAACAGTAGGAAAAAAAATGAGCTTGAGTCACGTCTGTACTAAGCCATGACAATGCAAAAAGAAACAGGAACCTTGAGGATTTTACTGGTATTTTCTCCTGAGGCTCAGCTCCAACTGTGTGCATCCAAAGAGTCCAAGAACTTTTTTCTTTTGCAGGGGGCTAAGGATTTCTTACATCTGAAATGCCTCCAGAGCTCTGGCATTACAAAGCTGCTCTTGCCACAACCTTGTGCGCTGAACTGTTACTGGAGTACATTAGGAGCTTGCAGCCCAGTAGGGTCTTTAGCACCCCTGACATCGTCATCAACAAACCCAGTAAACTTGGCATCTTCTGAAGATTTCCTTTAAATGACCATGGACTAATCACATGTAGTGACTAAAGGGCAGCCTCTTAACCCATTTGATTAGCTTGATTTGAATGGATAGAACCAAATAGGCCTGATCACCTAGAACAGCATCATGTATGCCCAGTTATTTTGAGGTGCAGCTGCACCTTAGATGCCATAAAAAACAACAACAACAAAAAACACTCCAACACAGCCCCTCCCAGTGTGAGCCACATGTTTCTACTGAAGCTACACAAATAGTTGCATTGCAACTCAGCATGCTTCAAAGACCTGATCTAGCTGTAAACTAATACAGTTCACAAAGAGACCTGTTTTTGGTGAGATGAGTTCACTAACAGCTCTGAACTAAGAAGCAATTCTACACATCCAGTTGAAAAGCGCAAGCAATTCCTATAAGCATCTGTACAGGGCAGATTAATCTTTACTTTAGTTTTAAGAGAACCTTACCAGATCCAGTTCACTGAGAAGCAGGTTACTGAAAGCAGAGGACAGCACTGTGGATCTTGGCTGTGATCAATTTTCTCCAACTCAGTAATTTCTTGTTTTGTTTCTATACTTCCTATACTGTCAATTTTAATGATTTAGTTTAGTAAGGTGGGCCTGAGCTGAAGACCTTTACTGCACGGATTTTTGTCAGCTATCGTATTATGGTTCCCTGAGGCAAGACCAGTAAAGTTTTCTTATTTGTTACAGTTTAATTTGTATTACTTGTCCCAGAGTGTTAGAATTTGGATATTCTGAAGGAAATGCTAGGATACTGAGAAAGAAGGCTCCTCCTGAGTCTCAAAGGGGACACGTGAGGCTGTGCTGAGCTGAACAAAGCAGCACTTCTTAGTTGACTTGATGCAAATGGACAGCAACTTGTATGCAGAAGCTGTTTGCAGGCCCATAATGAAACAGTGCAACAGAAGGGCAGGGCTCAGCCGAGAGCATTAACAAGGCTTCTCCTGTCCTCCAGCACAGTCCCAGGTTCCGTACGCCTGACTTCCAGTAGTTCTACAAGTACATTGTCACACTTCCAAGGGGAGAACCAAAGGGGTGAATATTTATACAGCTCCTTGCCTAATGCTGTTCGTTGCCAATTAGATGAGGAACTATAGGGTCTGACTCCTGCTTCAGAGGTCACTGGAGAGGGAAGCAGGAACACCAGATGCTGAGGGTCAAACACAAAGCAAAGTCTGGAGCTTGTTGTTGCAGCAGCAGTTTGCACCCAACTGGAACAGAAATAATATTTGCAAGAAAGATGGGTTGGAGATGGTATCAGGCCTGGAAAGCTGCATCACATGTGTAAGAAACTTGGACACTGATTGATCAGCTTCATTATCTGAAGACAGCCTTAGATGTCTTGCAGCTGTACAAGATTTCAGAAAAAGTTTAATGTTAAAAAATAACAGAAAAAGTTGTGGACATTAATGACAGACACCTCTTGTGGTTTCCCAGATATGGATTGTGGAATCTGTCCATGCATCAGATTCTGGCCGCTTCATAATTACAGGGCAACTAACGTAATGAGGTGCGTGCACGCATGATCAAACCAGTTCCACATGCAACACACCACACTTAGGAAATATGGGCTTGGCTTTTCATTGTTTGTTGACATGATGCACCACTAGGATGGTCTGCAAGCTTCTGAAGGGTTATTTAATAAAAAATGTCTGGCATGCCTCAGTATTATGCTGTGTTTAACTTGACTTAGGTGGAGAAGGAATCACAGTTCCCAGATTTCATAGCAAACATAGCAAGTCTTCCATTCTAAGGCTGAAAATCTGTGTCAGATGTGTCCACCAGTTTAAGGAGGTGCTTACACCTCCCTCCACATTCTCTAAAAGGGCTCACAGACATACAAAAAAAGAAATTCTTACCATAAGTGAAGTTCTGTTTTGTTTGTCTTTTTTTTTTTTTTAAATTAAAATATTTCACTTTGCTCAAGCTGCGACCATCTAAGCTTTTTCCAAGATGCAGAACCATTATATAAGTATCTGGTCTGTTGCTGTGCTTACTTTACTGAAGGCTTTTTTCCCCCTTCACCCTTTTTACAAAGGGTTATCAAGCCTCTCACTCTTTTACTCAAGACTAACTATAATCTGCTCAACAAAAGGTACAAAAGGCCAAATTTTGCAGGGAAGTGTGAGAGTTTCTCCTGCGCAGCTCTCCTTGATGATTGGCTTGGACAGTCTAGAGGAGCAGAAACAAAGCCCACAATGCGTAATGACACTTCAGTGCTTGATTGAGAACAGATATCATATACTCCACTTGCTGACTATATTTGGATGAAAAGCTCACTGTGACTCCAAACAGTTCCAAGATTTTTTTCTCCATAAAGTGACTATCACCACGCCGTTAACTGACACTGAAAGACTGGAATGTGTCAAGTGGGCCATGATCCCAGTGCATGTGTAAGTGGCATACAGAATACTGAATCACTAAGAGAAAACAATTAATTGGTTCTATTTAGAACGCCGGATGTACTTTTAGATGTTTCTTATCCATACCAGCCAGTAGTTGTGTTCACTGGATTCACAAACTAGCTGTGACTGGTGCAGAAAAAGGCTAACTGTGCATTACAGATGGGTTCTCCAAAGTTGCACCTGCTGTGGTTGTACAAGGAATGTAACCCTGATGCTTGAACGCCTTCAAACTAAACCTGAAACAGTTCTGTGACTAGTGTTAGGATACATCTGGTTTAGCCACCTGCATTTGAAGATCCTGTAGGAATGCAAGGACCAGGTTCAGGTTTTGGCTAAGCAAATCTAAGTCAGAAAGCTTTGAGGGGATATTGTCTTTCGCTAGGTATGTAAATTGGGAATGTACTTGATGAACCAAAAGCAAGTAAATGCTAAGGAATGACCTCATCTGTTTGGATCCACCTGTATGGTACATTTGGCACCATGAATTACTCTGAATTTTGGACATCTGCCTTGTTTAACCTCAGCCAATAGTAAAATTCTGTATCAACACCACGTTGTGCTAATGCAGTGACTGAATATTTTGCATCTTTTTGGTTCACTTGATGTTATGCTTATTCATATAACCTCAGAACCACCTTTGACATGTTTCAGAAACGAATCTAGAGCATTGAGGCCCTCTTAGAACCTTGTTGAGAGGGGCCAAGTACTTTGATAAGACAGGCTTATCATACTCTTAGAAGTTCACATCTAAAAGGCCTCCATTGCATCTCAGGCAAACTTTACATGGCTATGAAAGTGTTTCAGGCACTTTCTCTCCCTCATTGTGATCATACATGTATTACATCCCTACCCTGCGACAACAGCAGTTACATGCTGACTATTTAACCAGAATTTACTCAGAAGCAGGCTCCCACAGTTGCCCAATTTGAGCAAGTCCTGAGCTGCACAGCTACATTGCGCACTGTACCTGAAAGAAATGCTGAGTACCCACAGTTTCCTCAGAGGACAGATTTCTAAAACTATAAGAAGTATTAGCAATACTTAATTAAAAGTATAGGGCTCAGACAGCAAGAGTGGAAATCCAAGCTGCATGAAAAACAGGAAAGCTTTGGGATTTCAGCATGCATCTTTTGGCCTTAGGCTGCTGGCCACGCAGCCCAGACTGCCTATTTTGCTGGATCAACCACAAAGGTTTCGTTTCTCTATGTGATCTGAGAATACAGTTTTGGCCACTAACCAACTCGTCACTTGGCAGCTATGGATGTTCAGAAAGCTGCATTTGAATGGCCACCTCCAACTTTCAGCTGAGCAACTAGACAGCAACAGCTATCACCTTAGCATACAGCTGTGTAAGCTGTGGGTTAGAAATGGTGCAAGTTCAGAGCACAACAGTGATTGTCAACTACTTAGATCAGGCAATGCAAGGGAAGTGGAAAAAACCCACACTAGTTTAAAATTCCCACTGAAACATTACTAGTGGGCATTACTGTGCAATCCACCGCTTGGCTTGCCCAGAGGAACTGGTTATAGTAGCCAGTCCCTAGAAGTTATTTCTACATTACTAAATTAATCTCTTTTCTGCTTTATACTCCCACATTCCTGCAGAATTGTGTCTCATTCCCCATTTTTTGATAGAACAGTGATATGAAGCTCTGTACACCATCAGATAGACCACTTGGTTTGACTCACTACCTGAAGCTGTTATAAAAGCTGTATACTTTGGTGCGTGCCTACAACACTGACAAAGAAAACAAGTATAATTTATTCATAAACTTCAGATATCTGCAGATGGCATATGGCTCAGTGGTCTGTGCATTAGTCTAACACAAAAAGATACACTTACCTTTTCACCTTTAACTCCACTGCAATCACATTTGGATACCGATGTACATCCATGGCACGCCTTTAAAGACATAAGAAAAGACTAAATGTCAATCACTGTAAGACCAAAAAGCAAGTCTACTGCAAAAGATATCCTAAAACATAAGCCTACAATGTTTGTCATCTAGACCTTATACATGTGTTCAAAAATAGTCTGTTGGAATTTTGACCACCTCTGTTAATAGACATGCTTCAACTCATTACAGTTTTATTGGCAATTTTACAGATTTTTAAATCTATGCTTAAGCACATTTTATTCTAGGGCTAGGTACAACCCAACACCTATAGCCTGAGCACTGAGTGTCCATTTATGGCTCCCACCAGTAGATGTCAGGTTTTGAACAAGAGTTTAACCAAGCTTAAAGCTTATGAGTTTATTTATAGTAGTTATTGGCAAGATACTTACTACCCAATTTGTTCTTTCTCCCACAGCTCAGTTATTGAGAAGTTTTTTTTAAAAAAAAAAAAAAAAAAAAACACAACTAGATTTTATCTAGTTGCATTCACTCTCCACCAAGAATGACAAGCCAGCTAATATGTTCCCTCACATGTGGGCACCGGCTGATACTAAGGGGGTCAGAGGAAGGAGATACAGAAACTCAATTCACAAAGATGATGCAAATCAGGTAACTCTATTTGCTCAGTTTAAACTCTCCCCCACTCAACCTATGATACTCATTACAGTTCCTTGCTGATTTCAGAAATGAACTGTTTAAAGAATAGATATTTCTGGAATAAATGAAACTTTGTAAAATACCTGTACATAATACACAGACAATTGTCAAGCCTCTTTCAGTGAAAAAGATAAGCAACGTTAGATGATGCACTACCCAACATACTTTAGGATTTAACTTGTTCTGAGGACATGTGCAGCATTATTCTAACCAAGATGACGGCACAAACACTGGAAGTTTGAAAAGCTGAGGGTGGGGGGTCCCCCCACCCCAAGTAACCCCTGCAAAGAACAGTACGTACAGAGAAAGTTTCAGGCAGGCAGGAGAGCAGCCGGTTTGTCAGTTCTCAAGTATACCCACACTAACTCGAGCCTTCATTATCCCAGAGACATGACCCATCACCTACCTGGCATTAGCAATGTCCTGGCTCGTAGCCTAAACACATTACCAAGCATCAGAAGGAAAGCACCCAAGTAGCTTAATTCACCTGGAGCTACACGAACCCTGGATAAACCAGCTGGGGGCAAAAGGCAGAGCTTTGAGTTTTAAGTGGGCAGTAGTGCTACCCAGCACAACTAGGACATATCTCCACACCTTTCATTTAGCTTTTGTAATCAGTTTCTTGATTTGACATACATGAAAACTCAAAATTCTCAGTTATCAGGGAGTTACTGAGCTATTTCCTAAAGTGAAGTTGAACCTTCCTAGACAGTTCAGGTTTTCAATGATCAGACCAAAGTCCTGAGTAACCTGGCCTGACCTCAGAGCTGACCCTGCTTGAAGCAGGGTGTTTGGCCAGATGCCCTTCTGAAGTCCCCCTGCAGCCCAAGTTACCCCATGAATTCCATATCCAATCCTTTTCACTTTCAGAAGCGTATTTAAAAAAGGCAAGATCCTTTTGAATCAGTTTTAGGATTAATCTCGTTAATAAAGCTTCATTTAAAAGGGATTAACCTTATTTCCATGTAATATTCCCGTGCCTCACAGTACAAGAGTAACCCAAAGAGCAAGCTACCTGTCTCGTTGTGCCATGCAGCAGTGAGTTTCCCTGCGCAAGGACAGCACACCAAGATCTACCTGAAAGTCTTTGCTGCCTCCAAGAGGCGGGGGGAACATCAGCACTTATTAAAAACAACTAAAAGCTGTGCAGTGGTAAAAGAATCTAAACCAACACAACCAAAATCCCATATAGCCCAAGGAAGACCTTTGTGGTGAAGCGTGCCCTCCAAATCTCACCGAGTTCGCTAAGGTACAATCCGTACCCATCCCCTCTTATCCTATACAGGGTGAGAGCAGCCTGGCTCCATCTTTATTATAACCTATGAAATGAAAAAGCCAAAATACTCCACTTCTCCCCTTAAGCTTTATTCTGATCTGGCAGGAGGAAGTCTCCCCAGTACCTCCCCATACACCCTGGGTTCCACCCTCTCAAATCTGGGCATCCCCAACTGAAGCAAAGCCCCAAGCTTTAAGTCAGCTTGTTTATGATCAGGGACTTGTGCTGATTTTCATTCTTTACAGAGCCGACAAAGCATTTTTCTTGTGTATGTTGGTAATAAGTAATGGTGGATATGATGCCAAAAGATTAAAGTGCACCCTTCCCAAAATTGCGCCAGCTTTTTACTAGGACGGGTCTTCCTATATAGGATACTTTAAAGAGTGCTTTTTTCCCTTATCTCATTTTTAGTTTAAAGAAAAAGTGCTCTGTGTTAATCACTATAGCTCCTACCATAAGACTTTCTTCCTTTTCTTAAAATAGACATCCCTGTGACTGTCTTCCAAAGTCATTTGTATGTTCAGGCTGGATTCAGACACTGGACAGCCACTTAGACAATTCGCCCACCCCAAAGAGTCAAGTGTACTCACTGAGCACTTTTTGACAGATTGTTTTGCATACTGGGTTCAGATGTTTTCCCCGCAGGAAGGGAACGCGGTCTTTCCCAAACAGAAGTAAGGGGAGCTGAAAACAGCCTGTAATCAGAAAGTTCTCTCCAAATACTCGCTGCAGTCAAACAATGGGAGTTTTTGGCTTAAATCCTGGGACAATCCATTCGCCCACGAGCTTATCAAGCAACATTCCCTCAGCAGAGTCACTTATCTTGCTGTACAGAAGCAGTAGCTGGACAGATTGTGGTTTTTATTCTGCAGTAACTTCTATCCCCACCACATTAACGTTTCTGAACTAAGCAGTTTGAAGAGAAAGCCCTAGGAATTCATACACTATCAAGATCAGTTCATGCCACTTATGGGTCATACAGCAATCTAACAAAAAACAAGTTCAACATCTCGGCACAGTCAAAAACCAAGAAGCTTAATGACCTATTCTAAATAAAAGCTTGCTTCTTGTTTAGACTTTTCAGTAATCTCAAGGTCTTTTTTTTTTTTTTTTTTTTTTTTTACTTGGGAAAGCAGGCACAAGAATTGTGCTACAGGAGAACACAAACTGTGTAACAAGCCAGCACAAGTCTGAAAGCCACTCTGCAGCCACAGGCAAGAGACCTGATATCACAGATTTCATTCTGTATCTCACGTTAATGCAAAAATGAATCAAATCCAGGCTCCGTGCTATGCACAGTAGCGACTACATTTCAAGCATAGAAAGCCTACATTAAAATCAAGATGTAGATGGCCGCTGCCAGTAGTTTGCCCTCAGTAACAGCTTCATTATCGGAACGAGTGACTGTTAGCTAGCTTGCTGGGTTTTCAAACATAACAAATTGACTTCAAGCCTCAGGGGAGCTCCTGGAACTCCAAGCTGCACTTGGTACATTTGTTACAGGTTCAGGAAACTGAACAAGGCCCCTGTGGCTTCGGTAGTAGCTCAAATCCTAGCTCTGGTCAGTGGGATGCAGTGTAGACCTTATGCAACAGCAAAGCTAAGATATTGGATGGAATAATGAATTGTGGCTTGATCGTAAAGATTTGGTCGTATAAGCTCCATGACCATTAAAATCTTTTAGTTTTCAACTACAGGAGGATGGACAACGAATGGATACAGCTTGGCAGACAGACCACAACTTCTTAGATCTGCTTCTTGCCTACTGTGTGCCCGCTGACAACCCCTCCCGTACCTGTGAGGATGAACTCACTGACTATCACTGCCATTTCCTTTGCTGTGACTTTTGCATAGCAGGACACAATCAAGGGCTCTAATTAATCTATTCAAGTTGAGCTAATCCTTTCATTGGATTTTCCTGACAGCTTCTCCCCCATTGAACTAGTGTGTAGACAGCAAGCTCTTTTCATTAGGGCATAAAAGGAGGGATGGTATTGGTTTTCTAGTCAAAGGATAATTCTTCCAGAACAAGCTCAGTCTTTTGTGTCTTACGTGGACTGAAAAAAATTGCTTTATGCCACCAACAGAACTGTTTTTTTATTTTTTGGTTTTCCAGTTTGAAGAGGTACACGTTTGAAATCAAAGTCACTTCTTACTCTTGGCCACACGTTTGTAACAGTTTGCTCACTGGAATGAATAAACCTAAGTTACCAAGATTTGTTTTGGCTGGAAAACTGCCTTGAGCATTAGGCACATTCCCCTCTTCTCATCAAGCCCAGAGATGTCAGTTACAAGGCAATTTCAGCCTCCCCACCTCCCAGCTGCCATTCACAACCATATAAACAAATAAAACACACACAAGACAGATGCTGCTATTCCTGGAGAGATCTGCAGCTTGGGACTTCCTAAACCTGTGAAGGGAAAGGCGAATTGTTTTTATGGACTGCTAAGAACAAGTTAATAAAAGTTATAGAGGGCTGCTCGATGGCTTCAGATAGATTACCCTGATTTTACATGAGGCAGAATCAAAGTAACAACACAGTTAGTCAACACATTAGTACCAACTACTGAGGCAGAGAGATGGGAGGTGTAACTGTGCTTTGGGAGTGATTCACCATTACAGCCACACAGCTGCAGGGCAGTAAGGTACTTGGCAGCAGGGGGAGGAAGGGGGTGTAGGGGGAAAAAAATAACCCAAAAAAAACACAAGCAGAAGAACGCATCAGTATCTAAATTACACATTAGCACTTGGCCATTGTTATTTAACAAGAATTTAATGCTCTTTCTACTGTAGAAGTCAGATATAGGGAGAGATGCTAGTTGTTTGACAGAACTTGAAATTTACACATTAGAAGTTGATAATGAATAGAAGGTGTAAGTTCTTACAGAAGCAGTTAGTGGATGGAGGTGGTGTCTTTGTAAACAATTACAGGTGTTCTGAAATAATCAAAACTGCTTACAAATGATTTCTCAATCCATAGCTCAAGCAGCTAGAGAAGAGAAAGAAACAAAGCCCAGGCTCAGCATTTATAAGCTGAGTAATTCCTCAGCTCCTTTCCATCCCCCTTACGTATTCTTTTATCACGAATGAGTTTCCTGTGCGATAAGCCCTTCCATTTCTCAGAGAGCACAGCCACGTTACTTTACCTCCCTAGCACCACAGTTTATACCAACAGCCTGCGTGGGTTCTGGACAGCTCAGTTCTGGTGGTGGCAAAAGGTCAAGGAGGAATCAAACTGATAGTGGGTATCCACTGGTGTGAAACGCTGCTGTGGCCTGCAATGCACTAAGATTTCCTTCCTGATTTCAAGGAGCACTGAGCTTCAGCACGAGGCATCTGTGGGGATTAACGTGCACAAACCAGCTTCACAAACAGATGTTGTCCTGAAGGGAACCGTGCAGTTACTTGACACCACTATGTCGTAAGCCACCTTGACAGGTGAGAAGAGTGCCCTCCAGCAGGGAAAAGATGCACACAAGTCACTGAAATCAAGTTCTGCCTAGGAGAAATTGGCCAAAATTCTCCATTTCAAAAAGTCTGACACATACTTAGATCATAGGAGCTTAACTGAGCTGTGGAACAATGCTCCAGTTTGTGAAGGAGCAGAGAGCAAGCAGCAAAAGCTAAACAGTCGATAGGCACTCAAGCCAGACTACGCAGCAGTTGCAGTTCATCTCCTGTAATTGCATGTTCGCACAGTTGTTTTTTTCTAATGACCTCTCGAGAATGTACTTGAATGCTTATGCTTAAGTCTGTAGTTTGGTTTTACCAAGACTCTCATTTACTGGAATGGCCAAAGGAAGAACCAGTCACAAAACCATTCAAAATCAATTCAGCTCCAAGGGCTCCCTCCCATGCAGGGCACACACCCGTGGACTGTCTCCCATAACTGCTCTCGAACATGAAAATCACAGCCTGTTCCACACCTGCACAAAGCACAGGACTAACAGAAGCACTTGGGCCAGGCTGGTGTGGTTGAGCCATTCTGCTACCTGCAGCAGGCTGAACTGCACAGCTGCTCAGGGAATGAAGTAGTGTTCTTGAAAGGTGTAGTCTCAGCCTCAAGATGGACACATTGCTGACCAAATACTTCAGGCTTGATGCTTCCCCTTCCTTCCAAGCGCTGTAAAAAGCACTTGTTATTCATACACAGTCCCGCTTTTATTATTAACAGCCTCAGATTTAGGTCTCTCCTTTCAATATTTGCCAGCACCACATGACTAGCCATTAGTTTGCAGTGAGACTGCAAACTGATCAGGCAGTAAGAATTAAAAACAGTACTACTTGCTTTAGAGAGGAAGGCAAAGAAAAAGAGCTGACTGAAACACTGCCTTGTGCTCTGATAGTCGTGTCAAGCCACTAAGCCCAGAGCCGGAAGAACGAAAGGTACGTCAAACCCCTTGAGTGCTCCCTCAGCATGCATTGTGCCCACAACATTTTTTGTAGCTGAAGAGAAACAGGAGCTGGGAGAAACAGTGGAAGTCTTAATTTGGCTAAAATCTATGGTTTTGAGATCTTCTAGTCACAATTGACTACATCTGTCTCTAGATCACATATATAGGGAAAATACACTCATTTCCTGGCACTGCTACAACACCAGGCTAGCTCGGGCACACACAGCTGGCATGGCCAAGGCTCAGTTTGACAGCATCCTGCAGCTCATGGCACTACTGCAGTAACTGCTTATCCCCAAAGCCAGTCCCAGCTGCTCATCACCTGCCCTTGGCCACAATTTGAAGTTGGTAAAAGCTATTTTCACTTGTGGAAGCCCTGTTCTTAGAAGGAAGCTTCTATGCAATGGGACAAATCCTGCATCTCCTGCAGTTCTTCCAGCTGCTCCAGTGCCTAAACACCGTTATTACCCTCTGCACCGAGGCATGGCAGCTTCCCCAGACAGGAACATCAGAATGTTTTAACACTGGAAAAAAAAAAAGGAGCATAAATATTTGTACTTGATCAATACCAAGACTAACTGATTAAAAATGGTGAAGACAACCTATAGAAAAGCACGTTACAAACATCTTTGCCCTATGAGAAAGGCTCCCATACTTACCCTGCTGTATCCATGCAAAAATTCCAAATTCAATTATTTATACCTCTATTTACATGGGCAAAGAAACTCAGCCTTGACATTCCACACAAAGATTAAGCTTAATTTTGGTGGTGGTCCTGAAGAACATATACTCACATCTATTAGCTTGCCAAGATCTGTGTAACAAAACACCTGCACAGTTATCTAGCTAAGGATTTACTGCTCAGCCAGGTCAAAGATTTCACCATTTATCTTCAGCAAGTTGAGCTTTCCTTTCACTTGCCTGGACATGAATATAACTAAGAAACAAAAGGGTTTGTGGGGATTTGACAAGTAGAATTAAAGCTGCTTTTGTGAGTTCTAATTATGATTTCCACATACACGCTCTTTAGGTTTAACAAGAGTACAAGTCTGCAGATCTCACAGATCTGAGTGCTTAACCATCAAGTCAGCCATGGCAGCACAAGACCTCACAGTTCCAGAACTCAGCTGGCCACTCCTTTTTTTTCACTGAAGTATCGTCTTTATAAGCAACAACATTTCTAAAGCAAAACTGATTTCAAAGTGTATCATTACATACTTTTAGTAATCGTTTTCCTCGTTTTGCCTACCTAAAGATAGTAAGAGAATACGCATCCTGATCTAAAATGCAAGTCAAAGCACATGTTTACAGAAGTTCTTGACCAGCTTTTTACTTAAATTAAGGGAACTTCTGAAGCATAACTGAACCCATTACACCTTGAGGCACCATCTTTCTTTGAAGTCTGCACAATACAGTATCTGTTCAAACTTGCAGACCAGGTTCTTAGCTGTAGTAGCCATAGCTCTGGCCACTGAGACTGAAAACACGACAGAGGCAGGTTAAACAGATTGAGATGTCGAACTGATTACAACCCTCTTTTCTCCTCTTAAGAGGCAATATTAGGTTTACTATTTAGACACCTGAACACTTCTATTGTCTTTGCTGCTTTTAAAGCAGCAGTGACATGTAAGGATTGCCACCGCAAAAGGCCACCACCAACTTACAGACTCAGCCTTTTTACTGAATTCAAGCCCAAAGCTTGTATAACTTCCATCACACCCCAAATTGTAATTATTTGCCCATGAAGACTTTTTCCATGTAAAGGAGACTTCCCTGCAAGCACCCCAGGGAATGCTCTCGCCTCCCTTTCCTGGAAGCTCCTAAGAACAGCTCAGAGAAGAGATCTAGAGAAGCACTCACCTGCAGATTTGGGCTGGTCAAGTGACCTGCCGCACAGCAGCAGCTGCTGCTGCACAAGAGACTCGATCAGCAAACACGCTGAGTAGGAGCAGGCTGTCCCAGTGCCTGAACTGCTGAGCATGGCTAGAATCAGACAAACAGGGGAACGATTTCTCTCCAGCAAGCTGCAGAAGGATGCAAGTCAGCAGGGGAAAGCTTACACAGAAACAATCCTTACCCTTCTAGAAGTTAGGGCTTTCCACCTCCCTTTTTTAAACAAAAAAATGTGAAAGCAATGGGCAAATGTGCACAGAGGTTATCCCCCAGGAGCAGGGGGCACTGCAGTCTGTAAACCGGTGTTTGGTTCCTGAACCCAGACCAGGACAGAAAGTGAGCGGGGCATGCGGTCAGCTCCCAGACCTTGCTCCCTTTCTCCACACTTAGCTCTAAGAGGAGGAAAGCCGAGAACTCCCCAGGTGCAAACCCTTCAAGCAGAGTTTGAACAGCCGGCCCTCACAACTCACAGTAGCTCATTCTCATTTTCTAAAAGAAAATAAAAGAAAATGATAGTTGCCACCCTGCTTTAATGAGTGCTGCCAGACTTGCACTCAACTGTAGGCAAAGAAAAGCATCCGGACAGTTCTCACCGCTTCTCAGAACTCGTATTTCTGGGGCCTGTAAGACTTACAGAGCAGGCGGGCTTCAGTGCAGTGTGTTCACCGGGTGGGACACACAGAAAGTAAAATAATCACATCAAGCTTCACTGCCCATCTCACAAACATTTCAAATGTGAGACTGAAGACACCTGAAAAGCCAAGTACTTGTACTTCTATCCTCATGAACTCAACTCTCCAAACACCCCAACCCTGCTGTAAGAATTTGTCAAAGTGTCCTGAAGTGGCTGCTCAGGCTAAGTACTGCCTTTATGCTGCCACCCGGAGATGCTGCTGCTGTGTTTCGATTTGACAAGTACACAGCTGGTAAAAAGAGTGCAAGCAGAGAGAAATTAAGACAGAACACAAACTAGCAGATGGTCTTTTCCACCCACTTTGCCTTCAAGTACATGAGCCCTCAGATGCCGTACTCATTTCCTTGCTCAGCAGGCACTGCAGCACCTGCCCAAACCTCTGAACAGACAGGTTGGGTAGAGAAACACCTTAAACAAAGCAGCTCTTCAGCTTTCAGTTTCGCAATAGGAGATTTTGGGAAGGGGCGGATGACATACCTCCTCTGTAGGCAGCCCACACTTTGCTACTTCTGATTTCAGTTCTAAATGCTCAACTCTGATTCTGTTCTTTCCTGGAAGCAATTTAAAAGACATTGGAGCCAACCAAAAAAGATCCTAACGGCTGCTTTAAATGCATTGCCTTTGTTTTTACTCTATACCACACATACGAGGAAACGTTTTTTCCATGAATACACTGGAAATAAGTCCTTGATGACAGCTTCACAGCTAAGACTTCAAGAAAGAAAAAACTTGCACTGAGGTTGCACCTTTACATACTGGGAAAGTCTGAGCATGAACATGCACGATGTGGGGAAACAGCCACAGTACACAAGAGATGAAGTCAGGACTGCATTTCTGTTGGCTAAGTTTACCATATATTGATGTGAACATTAAAAACTCACATCAAAGCACCCTCTGGCTTATATGCAGACCATAACCGAACTCCTTACACATGTACACTGCAGGGTAGGGGACCAGTTTCATTTAAGTTTGCCTTCATCTTCGCCTGTCCAGTTACGTGTTTCTGCAGCTAACCGTAGCACCGAGACACCTGACATTCAGACAGCAGCAGCATACAGTAAGCCACTTTGCTTTCCAGGAAGTCTCAGTTTTATTTGAATTTTACACACACGCCTCTAATCACTAGCCTCTAGAGGCTTCCTGATTTTTTCCAGATGCAAATAAAGAGTGCCATATGGCACCCATTACAGGTTAAGATTTACTAGTCATTTAGGACCTTTCCCAAGTGACAGGTGTTAGATGTTTCCACTTTCTATAACCACGTCCAAATGTAACACAAACCTCGGGCTAACTGTCAGCCAGGCTGTAAGCCTCACCTGCCCGCGAGCCAAGTATTACAGCCACAGCGCCGCCCGCTCCGGCAGCACGTCTCTAATCCTTTCCTGGGTAAGGAAACGGAATAAAGACACAGGCTCCAGACTAACTCCTCAGAACACGTCCTACTCCTCACCTTTGTCTACACAACATGCAACAGAGGAAGCTTCAGTCCCGTAGTGGAAGTCACTCATTTGACACTGACAACTGCACCTTCATGTGGTGTGCACACGAAGCAGACCACCCGTGAACAGCACTCCGCTTCTTCCTCCGAGAAAGGAGACAAAATAGAACAGCAGCTCAGATGAATCTAACAATCTCTCTGTGGTCTATTTTGAAACGACAGAAAGCACTAAATTAATACCCAAGATTAAGCAAGTGTATGTGTTGAAAAGAATAGAGGCTGTGCACAGCAATATTGTGTTGAGATGTTATCTGAAGCAGTACACACCCTCTTCACTGTCAGAACAAGACCTAACTCACTTGGAGCTTGGTAGATGTCTGGGGATTTTTTTTGCCATTCTTTCAGTTCTTGGACCAAGTATCATAGCTCCAAGGTTCTTCTAGTTAGAGCTGTTTCATCATTTGTTTATGCCTGTAGCATCAGCATACCCCATGTATGCATTTTAATACCTAAAGCTAAGTGTGGTCAGTGCTTTCTTTGTATTGCTAAATACAGATAGAAACTATCCTCCAGCCTCAAGTAATCAAAGCTGGAAAATGTATGTGACCCTGGAGAAGGCCAATTCAGACAAGGAAGCAATGAATACAAAGCAATTGTCCTAACCATCCCCAAGTCACTCCCCAAAAGAAAAGAGCATCAGGAGCTGGTGAGCTGGGAGACCCCTTTCTTCTACCCATATGGCTTCAGACATCCCTAAAGCTGCTAACAACTGGAGACCTAGATGCCTGTTCAGGAACTTGCTTGCGGACCTTCAGCAGATGAGCAGTAGGATACTCTAGGCCCAATGTTTGGCTACCTGCTAATGAGAGCTTGGGGTCTCCTTAGAGCAGCTGTCAATTGATCACTTCCCAGAGAAGATGATCAAACTGTACCCTGCTGTGAAAGAGCAAGCTTACAGTGATGCAGAGGATCACAATGGCAGTATTCTCCCAGAGCATTTAGCAGGGACAAAGGAAAAGTGGGGCTGACTGTATTTTATTGCCTTTAAAGTGCTAGAAGAGACAGCTGCAGGCTAGTGCTAATAGCCAGTCTATCTAGGACACACGATCTTGGAATTAGATACTCAGACTTGATTAGCAGTGGATTTCGTTCCCTTACACGTGGGAAGTTACATCTAGAGGCTGCACGTTACATTATCACGGGAATCGCTACCTTTGGTTTGCGCTGATCACCCCTGAACAGCAAGCATGCCCTAGGAATTCAATTGCACTTGTCAAAGGCTTGCTACTTTCAAAAAATTGAACCCATGCCAAAAAACGAGCTAAAAGGACCACAGATAAGATCTTTACAAAAGGCCTTGAAAACCAACAAGTTTTTCGAAGTATTAACATGGTATCTGTAGTAAAAAAGGCAAAATAAATCTGATCAGTGCTGGAAGGGGGTGGGAGGGAAAGCAGAAGGAGGGAAATGCACCTTAGATTTTTATTTCAAACAGCTGCTGATGTTTAAGCCTTCATAATAATTTCTTCTGTATTTTGGCTCTATTCTTCCCCTACCTCCCACTGCCAACAGTGAACAAGATCATTTTGTAACAATGACATATTCATCCAAAGAGATTCAATCAAAAAGATTTTAGTGAAGTATGATGAGTGTGTACTGAATGAACCAGTTTTAATAAAAACAAATTAAAAAGTATTACTCAAAAATTCCTTTTTTTGAAACACTTTGAGGGATACCACCCACAAAAACTTAGGAATAAAGTGCTACTTTCAGCGGATGCTGTACAAATAGTTTAGTACTACTTATCTGGGGAAAAGAAGTCTTCAGTAGTAAAGTTAAGCTCCTCCTTGCTTTGGCAATTACATTATTATTGCTTTCTCATCAGTTTTGTTCCCAGTCACTCTGGAGGTTGCTGGGAGGCAGGTTGACAACACCCAGCTCAGAGTACCTGGTTCAGACGATCCTCTGACCCAGCCTGAGGATGTCAGTAGGCTGTCTTCTGTGCAATGCTGCATTAAAGTACTGTCAGTTTTACAAAAGTGAGGGTAGCCAAGGAGAGAACCCACATTCTCCCTACAGTGACTGAACTGAGGATGTCCGTTCATAAGAAGTAGCCCTCAACTCAAGCCTTACTAAAACTCAAGATGCAGCTCGGCCTGAATCTGGGGAGGAACGAGCAGCCGCCCCTGGCATCTGCACACATTCCAAGCCAGTCAGTCACTTTCTCGAAGGGAAAGTGTTCCCCGAGGCACCCTGTTTTAGGGAGTGCACCAACTCCTACAAGTGCTATTTGGAGCTGGATGCACTCCAAGAAAATAACCTGCTGCGAGTTTGTGATCTATGTTCTGCATCCTGCAGTGACTGGTAGGTTAATTACAAGCACTACTGAGTGTTTCCAGAAAGTTTTAACTGTATTCCTGCAGGAAGCAAGGTTTGGAAGATACTTTTACAGTGTCCTTTTAGTTTGCAGCCACAAAAGAATAAATGGAGAACTTCAAAGACAGCCCCTGCTTTGAGCAAGAGGTCATCTCTCCTAGCCTCCAGAGCAGCAGGATTATACTTCCAGTCTGAGTTTTTCTTTGATTCTAGAATAAATGACAAGCTTGGCATTTTAGGTTTTTTTTATTATTTTATTTTCTTCTCTACATTGAAGTATTCCAAGAGTTAAATCCCACAACATTTTGTGTGCTTACACTCTCCTGTCAAGACCAGAGATAGTAAAGGTAGTGGAGGTCCCTAGCTCTGCAGAGCCAAGTGAAGCACAGGACTGGGACTAAAAGCTACCAAGCTACAACTGCAACTCACATTCACATACATCAGCTACCTCAGACATTCGATCACTACCAGTCACCACAGTATGAAACAAAACAAAAGGCTCCATTTGAAGAGAGACAAAAAGCCAGAGAAGATGTTTGTCCAAAGATGACAGCCTTTTGACTTCACATACGGGTCTGGATGGGAGTTTTCTCCTCCCAGGAGGAAGCACCACCATGTTTTGAGACAAGTAATTTCAGCTTCTTACGCGTTGTGTTTGGTGATCAATGAAAAGTGATGTTCACGTTGCTGTTACGTAGCTGTGACTCAACTATAACAAAATGCTGTGACTGGAGATTTTTCCCCCCAGACTTCATTATCTGTTTATAATGATTAGCTTTCAGAAATCAGTCTTTGTACTTGAAGCCTCCACCTTCTGTATTTGTCTTGTCCTCTGAGCCTCTTAACTGACAATAACACAGTATTTGGTTCATTTCACCTGAAAACTTCAGAAGTGGCCTCTGGTACACTTCTGAACACAATCAAAGAGCTTCCTCCTTGCAGTTTCAAATACCAAGTCTATTAACACATGCCTTCTTGCCATCAAGATGCAAAAGTCACTGAAAACCTTAAGTGAAGCTTAGGAGAATACACCCACGGCCATTAAGTGTCTTATTGATGTTAAGCACATTTGCTTAGCCTGTCAATTAATAATTCATCAATTAAAGAGAAACAGTACCTGTCTGATTACTCTCACTTGTAGGTACAGTACGCTGCTGTTCCAAAAATAGACACGTTCTGGGCATGACTAGACCTGTCAACGAGCCTCTCCTCATTCAAACCTAAAGTTAAGGAATTTATTTTCGATGTTCTACGTTTCAACGTTCACTTTGAATACAAAAACACACGATTGAAACTTTTCTCATTCATTTCATCCTCTCCCCATTTTTTCCTCCATATTGTGATTCAGTATATAACTCTTAAAGAATAAAAAAAAGTTAAGGAATGGCTTTGCAGAAACCTTAAGGTTCTGTTGGGTGTGATACACAGTGACTGGATGAAGAGATATGAGTAGTCAAATACAGTGAATAAGTAAAAGTGAAAAATAGTGAAAAAGCCTCCTTTTCCTTGAGCACCTTTGTCTTTTAAAGTTCGATATATGAGAGTTTTTCTTAGACTAATCCAGAAAAAGTATTTTCTGAGTCACTTTATATCCGAATGCCAGCTGCGAGCCATTTAGTCTTTCAGAAAGGACAGCTTCTGCTCTCATCCTGTGTAACATGATGGTTCGGAACAAACTGAACCACAAAAATCACTGCTCCATAAAAAGGATTCACTTTAAAAGGTTTTTAAACTCAGAACATAAGCACCTTCACCCAAGTATCATTTTGCAGGGGCACTTTATAGGAAATTGTGTGTTCTGGGGGATGAAGGCCCGTCTAGCCTTGCCTGCAGGTCACATTAACTTCACCTAAAGCAATGAAAACTATTTGTGGTTTCTGGTAGCTGCTACTTGAATTCATGGTGTATAAAGGGTGAAGTTCTTTGCCCAGGGTGCTCATTTTATTCTTCCCTATAGGCCACCTGCAGGATTTCAGTGCATAAGTCTAGAAGGTTTCTGGAGAGCGTGGAAGCTTGCTTCCTGACGCAGCTGGTTAGTGAGCCTGCCAGGGGAGGTGTCCCGCTGGACCTTCTGTTCACAAACAGAGAAGGACTGGTGGGAGATGTGGTGGTTGGGAGCTGTCTTGGGCAGAGTGACCGTGAAATGGTGGAGTTCTCTATTCTTGGCGATGTCAGGAGGGGGACAGTAAAACTGCTGTCTTAGACTTCTGGAGGGCAAAGTTTGTGCTGCTCAGGACACTGGTTGGCAGAGTCCTTTGGGAGGCAGTTCTGAAGGGCAGAGTCCAGGAAGGCTGGGCACACCTCAGGAAGGAAATCTTAAAAGCTCAGGAGCAGTCTGTCCCCATGTGCCCAAAGACCAGCCGGCACAGAAGAAGACCGGCCTGGCTGAACAGAAAGCTGTGGCTAGAGCTTAGGGAGGGAAAAAAAAAAAAAAAAAAAAAAAAAAAAGTTTATGATCTTTGGAAAAGAGGGCAGGCCACTCAGAAGGATTATAAGGATGTTGTAAGGATGTGTAGGGCAAAATTAGAAAGGCCAAAGATCATCTGGAGCTCAGTCTGGCTACTGCTGTTAAAGACAACAGAAAATGTTTTTATAAATATGTTAACTGGAAAAGGAGGACTAAGGAGAATCTCCATCCTTTACTGGCTGCGGGGGGAAACTTAGTGATGAGAGATGAGGAGAAGGCTGAGGTGCTTAATGCCTTCTTTGCCTGTCTTTAGTGAAAGACTGCAATACCGGTTGTTCTCTGGATACCCAGTACCCTGAGCTGGTGGAAGGGGATGGGGAGCAGGATGTGGCCCTCACTATCCATGAAGAACTGGTTGGTGACCTGCTACGGCACTTGGGTGTACGCAAGTCGATGGGGCCCGACGGGATCCACCCGAGGGTACTGAGAGAACTGGCAGAGGAGCTGGCCAAGCCACTTTCCATCATTTATCAACAGTCCTGGCTATCAGGGGAGGTCCCAGTCGACTGGTGGCTAGCAAACGTGGCACCCATCTACAAGAAGGGCCGGAGGGCAGACCCGGGAAACTACAGGCCTGTCAGTTTGACCTCAGTGCCAGGGAAGCTCATGGAGCAGATCCTCTTGAGAGTCATCACGCAGCACTTGCAGGGGAAGCAGGCGATCAGGCCCAGTCAGCATGGGTTTATGAAAGGCAGGTCCTGCTTGATGAACCTGATCTCCTTCTATGACAAAGTGATGCGCTTGGTGGATGAGGGAAAGGCTGTGGATGTGGTCTACCTTGACTTCAGCAAGGCTTTTGACACCGTTTCCCACAGCATTCTCCTCAATAAACTGGCTGCTCTTGGCTTGGACTGGCGCACGCTTCGCTGGGTTAGAAACTGGCTGGATAGCCGGGCCCAAAGAGTCGTGGTGAATGGAGCCAAGTCCAGTTGGAGGCCGGTCACTAGTGGAGTCCCCCAGGGCTCGGTGCTGGGGCCGGTCCTCTTTAATATCTTCATCGATGATCTGGATGAGGGCATCGAGTGCACCCTCAGTAAGTTTGCAGATGACACCAAGTTAGGTGCGTGTGTCGATCTGCTCAAGGGTAAGAAAGCTCTGCAGGAGGATCTGGATAGGCTGCACTGATGGGCTGAGGTCAACTGCATGAAGTTCAACAAGGCCAAGTGCCGGGTCCTGCACCTGGGGCGCAATAACCCCAAGCAGAGCTACAGGCTGGGAGATGAGTGGTTGGAGAGCTGCCAGGCAGAGAAGGACCTGGGAGTGATGGTGGATAGTCGGCTGAATATGAGCCAGCAGTGTGCTCAGGTGGCCAAGAAGGCCAACAGCATCCTGGCTTGTATCAGGAACAGCGTGACCAGCAGGGCTAGGGAGGTGATCGTCCCCCTGTACTCGGCTCTGGTGAGGCCGCACCTCGAGTACTGTGTTCAGTTTTGGGCCCCTCGCTACAAGAAGGACATGGAGGTGCTCGAGAGAGTCCAGAGAAGGGCAACGAAGCTGGTGAGGGGTCTGGAGAACAAGTCCTATGAGGAGCGGCTGAGGGAGCTGGGCTTGTTCAGCCTGGAGAAGAGGAGGCTCAGGGGCGACCTTATCGCTCTTTTTAGGTACCTCAAGGGAGGCTGTAGCGAGGTGGGGGTTGGTCTGTTCTCCCATGGGCTAAAGTTGCACCAGGGGAGGTTTAGGTTGGATATTAGGAAGAACTTCTTTACTGTTCTTTACTGGAAGAACTTCTTTACTGGTTGTTAGGCATTGGAATGGGCTGTCCAGGGAAGTGGTGGAGTCACCATCCCTGGAGGTCTTTAAAAGACGTTTAGATGTAGAGCTCAGTGATATGGTTAGTGTTAGATCAGAGGTTGGACTAGGTGGTCTTGGAGGTCTCTTCCAACCTAGGTGATTCTGTGAAAGATTCTGAAGAATCAATACTGTATTTAGTAAATGCATACTGGTACCATACAGTGTTATTCATAAACTGTTATATTTATTCCTGAATGACAGAATGTTAGCCTTCTTTGCTAAACAGGTGAAGCTAAAAAAATAAAAAAAATCAAATGCAAGTTCAAGTTCCTTAAGTTTGAGAGTTATATAGTAACAAATGTTATTTTTTCCACCCAAAATGTGGGAGTTCAGGAGAGATTAAGGACCAGAAGGGAATAGTAATAAAGTTATTCTGAAAAAAAAAAAAAAAAAAAAAAAAGGTCAAAAAGTTTACAGTACATCCAGAGTACTGGAGAAATAATGAAGTTCAGTATGAATTATCAAAAAATCATCACTCCTGACTTGCCTAGTTTGATTAGAAAACATAGGGAGAAGGGTATGTCTGCCAGGAAAACAGCATTTAGAATAGAGGTGAAGTGACTGTACATTACTTGGGTATGAACTCAGAGCTTTCCCACACATGGAGATGAGAAATAGTGCCAGAAAGTGTTTAATATAAAAAGTTAATTTGTTTTAGCAACAGGTAGCTATTAAAACAGTATGACCCACAAGTCCATGGCTGGATGAAGAAATCCATCTGGCACTGGTCTCCTTTTAAGGATTCCTGGATTCCAAGAAAACACATTTGCATAACATTTTATACTAGCATGCAAATTAAGAAGCAGAAGTGAGTTCCTTCTAGGTTAAGGCACAGAAGAAGAGTAACCTCCTGGAGTAAGAACAGCACAGAGAAGATGGCATCAGGGGGTGGGGAAAAGAATTGCTAGCCTCAGGCACAACAGGCTAACAAAACCACTTACCCATCCCACATGTGAGTTCGAGACTTTTAACCAAGCAGAGTAACAGCACAGTAAAAGGGTGGCCTTCCAAGAAGTACTTCCAGAAGTACAATCGTGAAAGAAGCATAGTGAAAGAGTAGTGAAGGAAGCAGAGGCAAATGGTTATTCCAGGCACCGTATCAAAGAACTGAAACATTAGTTTCACTCAAAAGCAATCACTGTTATCAAGTGCTAAGTGGTAAGTTTCTAAGTTCCCCTTACAACTCAAAACTTAAGGAAATTTATCTTATTTCCTTCTGTTTGAGGAACACTGCAAGTTGCACTTCAGTATATTAAAAACGCAACACACCAACGCATATTGCCAGTGCATGTGCTTACGTATAAGAAGTCTAATTTCTGTTGAGACTGTGCTACAAGATGAAGAGAAGGCTTTGACTTCACAGTCATAGAACTACCAGTTACAGATAGCACATGGTGAATGCAGGTTATGAAACGTAAAACACAGCACCTCTGATATCATCTACAAAATTCCTCCCTTCCACTCAATGCTGCCAATGCTCTCAGGTGCTTCAAGTACCTGAAAGGGTAGGTAGAAACAGGAGTCAGTCAGTCACAAACAAGAATATCAACACTGGGGGTTTTCTTCAAGCCTCATTGCCTTTTTCTCAGTACAAATGTTGGCATGTTGCTTCACTATCACTCCAGTTGCTACATAAAGCCCAGTTTTACGCTCACAAATGAAGGTTCTTTTATACTCGTCTAGTGCAGTAACCGTGCAAGAAGCGAGTTTGACTGAAAATTAAGTTAGAAAGGAAGGGCTGTGCAGATCTGTTCAGTTTTCTGTGTTTTCTAAAAATATGGTATAGCTTTGGAGGGACTCAGCAGCCACTTACCTCAGCAGTCCTGAGAGCACTCTGGGCTGAGAGACCTGTCCAGTTTCACCTTTCCCATGAGCTGCCCTACAGCCCCAAGCACTTACACGAAGCCTTTCCACCACAGCCCCGCTACTTGCCCAGCAGGCAACCAGAACCATCTTCCCTTAACCTGGGGCAAGAGCCCCCCAGGGACCCATCGGCCTGCCAGCTGACACCAGAGCCAGTAAGGTGATCATACCTACCGTAAATACATCTCCAAATACAACACAAAAGAGGTAGAAAAAGCAGGAGTTAATAAAAGATGGAAAGAGATGAAAGCTTCATTTGGTATCAGTGAAGTATTTGGAAAAACACTAAGGATTTTCTTGCAGATTCGTTTGGTATGCTACCACGTGCATACATCTCAGCTCTAAGTAAGGGCTGTCCAAGTCTAGTTTCACAAAGCATCTTAATTCCCCAGGAAGCACTACAGCATAAGTAATCTTCCTGTAAATTAATGGGGCATTTTAAAAGCAAGATTCACAGTGATAACAGCTAAGGTCAGTACTGGAATAAACAGGTTTTTCCAACATGTTCAAGACATTTCAGCACAGAGCCCTAACAGACATTTAGGGCATTTCAGCACAGAGCCTTACCAAAGGCAGACAATGGCAAAAAAAAAAGAAAAAAAAAAGGACTTACTAGGCTGTTTTCAGCTGAGCTTCACTTATCTCAAGGAAAGCTAAGACAAAGGCAAGTAGGGTTTCCAGCAGAGCTGCAGTAGCAAAGCTTATCTAGCATACAGGGGGCCATGTTTGACCACAGGAGAGGAGTTCTGCAGGTTTAACCATATGCCTCAAAGAAAAAAATCATTTTGTAGACAGCTCTTTGACTAAACGCTAGTCTAAGTGCTGTACGTAGATGGCTTTTACAGTGCCAGGAGAGGGAACATTGAAATTCAGCTCTGTCAATTTAATTCCTTAGAGAGATTAGGTAAAAGAAACAAAATGCTGATGAGACTAAACTATTTTCTTTCCCCTCCAAATGGGAGAAGGAGACAAGAAGAGAAATCCAACCACAGAAGTTGGAGCTGCAATAACTGAGCCTTAAAGGGTATCGCTGAAGTCAGCTCAAATCCATAGCTTTAGAGTCCCTTTCTTCCTGATTCCTAAAACGGGCTTCAGGTTAAAAATACTGTTAATATTACTGCTACATTTTTTTTCCTCTTGTATAGCAAAGTAACATATATACACATACACTGGGCAAGACACCCTCCCCAAAAGGGAACTTGTACTTTAAAATTTGAAAACAGAATCCAAATTGCAGTTTTCAATGCTGCCCATGCTGACAGCTAGAGATGGCTTTCTGACCAAAACACAGCAGCAGCTAGCTGCACTGGAAGTAGACATGAAACCTCCTACTTACAACTGCATAGTTAGAGTTAATTCTTGACTACAGGACGCACAAGTAGTCTTAAAGCAGGCTTCAGAGCACAGCTTTACTCTCACATAGCTCTGTTTAGAGCCCTGGGATGATTCAGGTTGGAAGGGGCCTCAGGTCGGTATTTACCCCAGACTCCCCCTTGGAGCGTGGGAACAGAGACGTGGTTTCATAAATGAAAGACAAAATTACAGGTGTCTTTTTCAAGAATATTAAAAATGTCCATAGTACAGTTTAAGAATCAGACTTTTAGAGAAAAATTACCACCAAGTCAACGCTAAAATGGTTAATTCACAATATAATTTCAAAATTATGTGACTGCGAAATAGCTCTTCACCCTAAAATTAAGAACGTATCTCCCACATGCAGTATCCTAAGTTTAGGACTATCTCCTTCACAAATTCTCCAAGAAAGATATGAGCTCTGTGAGAAAGGCATAAAACAAAAGTTATTTTACAATTAGCTTACTATTGGAGTTTTTTTCTTTAAAAAAAAAAAACAAAAAAAAACAGGACCTTTTCCTCTGCAGCTCAGCTGCATTCACACTGTTGATAAGTCCTCGGTACACTGAAGCTTTTCCTCTGCACACCACCCATCTGCAATTACATAACCAGGGCTTTCAGCGAGTTTCCTTTTCAGAAAGCTGCACTGCATCAGCAACACTTCATACTGTTTAATTGCATTGTTAACCTCCCACAGGAAGGCAAAGGATGCTTAAAACCATACCAGAAGTACACCTCTTGAACACATTTTTACACGTTCGGTGCTGTAAGCCACCTGCTCTTAGAGAAGCCCGAAGTCAACATCAGATAGCCAAAAACTGGGCAGAGCACCAGCTTAAAAGCACCCTGGGAGTTCAAGTCCAGACAGCCTGATGCAACAGTCAGGCAAAAAGTGCTTTCACTCCCAGCAATTTGTCTGGTATTATCATTATTGGCTGAGGCTGCTCGGGCACGCTTGCATAACGCTATTCCTCGAACGTGCAAGCGTTATCTAGATATCTTGTGAAGTGGTGATGCGCAGGGGAGAGTTTACACAGCTGATGCGATTAGGGGAGAGCTTTCATTTAAGCAAAGGGAGGGTCAGAGTGCACCGTACATCCTCACGGCCTGCGGAACCGCTTCCTCGCCGCACTTTGTCCCAGAGAGAAAATACGCCTGGTAACTTTGCCAGGGTGTTCTTTCTGATTTCAGTTGTTTTGTAGGACTGATAAGTCCCGGCGTGTTCCAGTAAAACTGACAGCAGCTAACTGCATGATGGTGAGCACTACCCTTATTCAGTGTCGAAAGGTCACTGTGAATTTACAGAACTGTTAAATAAACCAGGTAACACTTCATCCTAGGAAAGTTTACCCTTCCTTCTTTTAAAAAAAAGGGTATGTAGCTTAGATAATTGCTTACAGTGAGTAGATGAATCCATTCATAATGAGGAAAACACCGGAAAGTGCCTAAGCAGAGGCCCTCAGAGTATGCTAGGAGTTTCTGCTGAACTATCAGTCTATTTTCATCATGTAGCAGAACTGAATAAGATCCATAACTATTTTTTATGCATGGCTACGAAAGATTAGATGTCACTATCCAAAGGGGTGTTGTTAGGTTTCATGCAGAATTCCTTGGATTTGTTTGCATTTCAGTATACACCAGAGCACATCCTGAGATACAACTGTTACTGTGCATCTTCACAAACCTTGAAAGGTCCTTGCCATGAAAGGCAAAACACACGACAAGTGACAAGTCGCAAGTGTGAGGGCTTTAGCCTTGATGTTATGCAACAGTCTTGTGCATGACTGATCAAGACACATCCTCAGAATTTCAGGATGAAATATTGTTTGGGTTCTGCAGGCGAGCATCCATTCCATCCTGCTTTTCAAGACCTAGCTTTCATAACTAGAGAGCCAGGCAGTTATGAAATGCAAGATAATGGTAACCAATCCCATGAAAAGTATTTGGGTCCAAAGGAGACAACTACCATATACACATCAAGAATATTAATTAAGTACAGTGTAATTAACTACATGAGATATATGTATATACTCAAACTGGAATAAAAAACGCAGGCAAAGAAAAACAAGGCATTGCAAAACTTTTATTTTTGACAACTTCAGGGCATACAAAGCCCATTTACACACACTAAACATCTAGGCCTTAGCCATAAAGGTTCCCCCCCAATAAAAGCTAATAAGCAGTCACTAACTTCAATGGAGTTTCACAGATTAACACAAATCAATGATCTAGCTCATCTCCATTCTTTAACTAAAGAACTTCCACAATTGCAACTTCAGATGACTTCTCTATAATAGTAAGGGTAAGCCTGCAGGAGAGGGAAAAGCACTTTGCTTATAATAGAAACTAGTTGGCTTATATATGTATACGTGGAATTACATAAGAAACACCAAGTCTTTTAGGCAACAATATTGCCCCATGCATACATGAGCACTGGCAAACTCTGATGACAGCAAATAAGTACCTCTCCTGTACTCCATCGCAGCTGGCACCATATCCTACCCCTTTCCTCCTCCCACTCTGCAGCAGCACCGGTCTGACTCCCAGCTACTTTTATGCTGCTAGCCAGCGCTTACATGCTTCACCTTACATCACTGCTCAGTCTGTACAAGTGCACTGCATGACCCGTATCCTACTCACCAAGCTGAGTTTATGGCTTAAGGGCAATGGAAATCCAGTAATAAAACCTGAACAATTAAATTCATCCGTACTGAGTACGAGTTTCTGATGGTTTTATTAAGTCATTGCCTCCATGGACAGATAATAGCAATGCTCTGTCACCTTGTACTTATCAAGTAACACAGATAGCCCTACAATCCAGAGCAAAGACAACATGATTTTTACATTTTAAGTGTGCATAAGGAGGTTGAATAAGCTCAGATATTTTAGTCAGGACACCAAAATGACTTCAAATCATCCCACCAGGATTATGCTGTCAGGGTGGGCAGCTGGGATGTGGAAACCTAACATAAGGCCCCAAAACAATATCCACAAAGAGACTGTATGCATTATGCATACTGCTATAATGTTAGTTCTACCTCTTCTGACCATCAGAAGAGTAAAACGCTGATCCAAATTGATAAGGGTCAGCATAATTCAGCACTGTAACCATCACGGGAGATTCAAGGGCATCAGAACACCAAAGTGCTAAGAAACCAGAGAGTCAGCAGGATTTACGTAGATTGGGAACAGAGCTGCCCGCCTCTTTCTCCCATCCCCACTAGCCCTCAGGTCTTGAGTTAATCTCATCTCACCATGGGGCAGTAAAACCCCAGGAGGCTCATCCTAAAAGAAAGCCTGTAGCACATGGTGGCATTGAGATCCACAAACTCCACCATTTTGCTTTTTTCCTTTCTTTTCTCTCGAGGCACAGGGCTGCCAACAGGGTCGGCCTGGCAGTGTCTCCTTCCAGGACCCCACAGACTCCCACCACTCACACCCCCCCTCTGCTTCAGGGCTTTCCTAAAGGAGTGGGGAGAGCTTTATTTATACACACAGACCCATCCCTCTTCAATCCCCACCTCCTAAAACAGTGAAATCCTGCAGGTGGAACTGACCCAGCCCCTCCTTTAAGGGGTAAAAAGTGGGGAAACCTCATGGGAAATAGTCTGGGGCCAGAAGCAGCACCGCAGGCAACACGAAGGCGAGCAGCTAAGCATTGCTAACACACTGGTGTCACTCACGTTTGGGTACACACCTGGTAAGAAGAAGGGGTGGAAGAGTAGAGGAGAGCATTACAGCCAGTCTTTACTTTTTGGAAGGGCAAATGAAAGGTCTACCAGGTCTGACTGTAAAGGAATGCACTTCAAAGGAGCTCCAGACAAGGAAGATTTTGTCGGCTCTATCTACAAAACCGCACGTGGAGTAGGGCCACAGCAAAGAGGTGCTGCACAGCTCTAGTTAGGACCGCTGTTCAACTGGGGAACAATCTGAAACATCAGAAACCTGAACTCATTTTCTCTTCCGAGGAAGCTTCAGAAAAGTTATCGCCCCAAGCAGTGGATCATAAAAAAAACAGACAGGAGCTGGCACAGGCTGAAGCAGGAGCCTGCTCCCTTCCATACCCCTCGCCAGCAGCAGGTCCCCGTGAAGCACTTGACCCAGCAGCCGGTGCCCCCTGCCCCAGCCCTGTGAGGGGAGGCAGGGCGGGCACCCCAGGGGCAGCACAGCGCCTTCCTCCTCCTCCTCGCCCCTACCACGGGCGCCCAGCACCACCCGAGGAGCACCCCTGGGCCTTCGGGGCGCCCCCAGCCCTGCCGGAGGGGGGCGTCCGGCCTCCTTTGTCCCCCTGCCTCCCGCACACGGCCCCCCCGGTACCTCAGCCCCGCTCCGAGCCGGGTTGCGGTCAGCTCCCCGCAGCCGGCAGCCCCCAGGGCGACCCCAAAGCTGCCCCCCCAGCTCCTGAGGAGAGCCCAGGGACGCCCCACACTCACCGCCGCCGCCGCCTCGTCCAGCCGCCAGCACCCCAAGAGCAGCACCACCAAGCACCCGGCGGCTGGGCTGCGGCTCCACCACCGCGGCTCCATCCTCGCAGCCACCTCAGGAGCTCCGGGAGCGGGCGTGAGGCGCGGGCATAGCCCGGCGCGGGTAGCCCGGCTGGCTCCGAGCAGCACCCCCCGACCACCCCGCCGCCACCGCCCGCCCCTCTGCCGCGCTCGCCCGCTCCTCCCGGCTCAAGTCCTCCCGAGACTACTGGCACTGGCCCGCCCCGCGAGATTCATCCGCGCCACAGGCGTCCCCCAGCGCGTCTGTGGGGAAGGGGTCGCTCCGCGCTGAGTAGAGGGGGCCGCGGCTCCCCGCCCGCCGCTCCCCGCCAGCCCTCCACGGTTCGGGCGTCGGGGTTTTGGCGGAACGGAGGCCGGGAGCCTTTTGCCTCTCCCCGCTGCCTCGTCTGGCGGCCGTCGAGCCCCGGACTATTTTTCGCGGCGGAGGCAGCGGGGTGTGTGAGAGGTTCGACGGCAGTGGGGGCCGCTGGCGGTGCCGGGTCCGCACCTCAGGAGTGGGCGGGCGGCGGGGCCGGGCGGGGCCGCGCTCTGCTCCCCGCACCTCAGGTTCGACGTCCCGGCTGTGGCCGCGCAAACTCCGCTGTCCGCGCACCGCAGGGACGAGGAGGTGACCGAGAGGCGGCTGGGGGGGGGAAACCCCCGCTCCCTGAGCCGCGCAGGGCGTCCTCCCCTTCCTCCGGCGGCATGGGCTGCGCTGGGTGAGTGCCGGGGCGCGGTGGCCCCTTCGCTCCGCTTCCCCTTTTCCTTCCTTCCCCGGCCCCGCCGTGACCCTCTCTGTGCTCTCGCCTCCCCTCAGACTGCTGTGGGTGCTGCTGCTGCTTGTCTGCCTGGGCATGGAGCCGGCGAGTGGGGTAAGTGAGCGGCGCCCGAGCTGGTTGTTGTGCTCTCTGCCCCCGTCCCCCTCAGGCTTCCCCTTGCGTAGTTTTTTTGGGGTGGTGGGCAACGAGTACAGCCGTTTTCTGCCCTCTTTCCTACCCCCTATACCGCCCCCGTCCCCTCAGGGCCGACTGCTGCAAGCCCCCGGGTCCCTGCCCCCAGGGGCTGCCCCCCGACCCCTCCGAGCTGAGGGGGGAAACGAAGGGCTGATTAACGTTTAAACAGCTTAACGAGGGATCGTGGCTTCTTACACATTCACCGTTTTCATTTTTTTGGTCTCGTAATTTTCTGTAACTGGGGTGTTTAAGTTGTTAGCCCGCTCGGCTGCAGCGAATGAAAGAGTCCTTTGGAGAACCTGTAGCGTGAATCCAGCGTGCGAGTGGTGTGCAGGCAGCTCACAGCAATCCCCTTGCTGTGTTGTGATGGGAATGAAGGCTGCACAATGTCCTTTACTCTGTGTAGTCCCGATCTCACCACACGTAACCTACAACGAATTAACGTAAGTGGTCGGTATAACATGCTTTGTGAATGTTTATTTAAATTCTTCTTCTAACAGGCTTCTAGCAAAAACAGTTTAAAACATGAGCTCTTGATTTCTTAGCCAATGTTTTCCTAGTGCTTTTGCTACTCTTTTGATTAAAATTTTAAGGATTTAGAGCCTTCCTGTACAACTGGCAAGAAATCTCTTGAAAAGGCTTTAATAGCAGAGGAGTTTATATTTTTCATAAGCATGAAAGACTTGCTTCTGCCTTTCACTTTTTATAATCGATTGGACTGGTAGAATTACACCATCCTGATCAGGTGGTAGTTACAGGCATTAATCTGCCCAAAGATTAAAAGATTAAACAATGTGCAAAGATGTGGGAGTTACTTTGCATGTTTTGTTTTTTTTTTCCCTTCAACAAAACCAGCAACTGTTCTTCTGAGTGTTCTTAATGCCATGGAATCTACGTGGAAACGCAGTGCATATTTTCAAAGCGTTTTGAAACAAAAATGGCAAGCCATATTTTGCTGTTCTTTTTATAAATTCATGCAGTATGTCAGTGAAATTATTCTTGATAGGCGTAACCAACATCAGATTTTTAATTATCTGTTTCAGGTTTGCTTTATACCTGTTGGAAAGTGCAACCTTCAAACAGTCAGACTTCTGTTTCTTGATATGTTTTGTTGTATGCAAAGGGACTTTGTCAATGGAAGTTCTATTGAAATGAGTAAGATGAATATCTACATGCCATTTCTAAGTCCTCCTGGCCGTTCTCTTCATGGTTAGAAAACAAACGAGATCTTTGTTCTCGTGTGAGCAGTCTACAGGTATCAAAAATATTCAGAAAGAGGTCCTTAAAACATCTAGTTTTAGTACTTTTTCTGTCTAAGCGGTTAATGCACGTAATTACCATTATTAAAAAGCTGGCAAACATGCTCAACAGGAAAGATAGACAACTATGTTTTTGTTATCTTTTCAGATAGAGCAGTGGGTAATTGACTTTCTTGTAGTAGTGATTTAAAAAAAAATTGAAAAGTCACCACCACCACCACCAAAACAGCCACACCCTAACACCTTCCAGCATGAAGCCCTTAAGAGAAAATGCTAAACTGAAGTTGGTTTTGCAGTAGGCAGAGCTTTTGTGTGGAAAGAAGAAACTCTGTAAGGTTACTGAATAGTCCTCAGCTGTGTGATTTGAAGTGCCTGGGTGATGTGAAGTACAATGTTAATAGAATGAAGTCAAAGCTTTGGGTCAATAAAGAGTAATAGCTTCCCAAAGGCTACTCAAAGAGATGGTCAACAGTTAAAGTACTTCTTGTTGAAGGTGATGTGATCTGTAACTTTGTTCACCTTCTCTTTCCTTCATTTAATCTGATTTCTATAACTTACCTGTTATAAACCCTACAGCTATTGCACTGATTTGTTGAGCACTCTTCCAGAATAAGTGGCTAGGCAGGGGCTGATATGTCAGGCCAACATCCTGCATAAAGTTGCATCAAAGATGGCTTTGGCTCAGAAGTATAGTCGTTCATCCCTTTCTAAGAATAGGATTTAAAAGCGTATCATATTTATTTTCTCAGCTTGTACTTATTTTTCCTGGGTATAAATGACGTCGTATTGAGTGGCAGTACAAAACTAGGCCTATAATGCAATCTAAGTTCTCTTGAACCAAAAGATGAAAGTATAAATGACTGTTATCTGTGTGGTTACTTTGCAAGAGAGGGTTACCTTGTCTGTGGGCTAATTTCTGGGAGTGACCTAAGAATTTCCCTTAACAGCTGTCAGCTGAAGTCACTTCAGGAGCTATGCCTCATTCAAGTTTTCAATCTTTTATTATTAGTAATTTCCATTGATCGTGTCTCAGGAGTGTCAGTGCAAGAAATTGCTTAAGTATAAACTAGAAGGGCAGTACTTCCATTGCACTCCAAGGCAAATGGCAAGAATTGGTCCAGGGCTGGAGGGAGCGTGACAAAACATGGGAGCAATCCTTGTGGCAGGTGCTCTCCTCAGCTAATCACTGACTGCTAATGGGGCTTTTTCAGGGCAAAATGCAGTTTTTAGAAGAGGGACTTCAAAGAGGGCAATTAGAGTTTTGCTGATGCTTTGGGGATGTCCTATAAACATGTTGGAGGGTGGCATAAAGATGGTTGCAATGACCATGGATACCCTCTTGCAGTGAAATTTGACATTCTCATCTCTTTACAAGGCTCTCAGAGGTGCTTCATGGTATCAGTAGTTCTACTGTGCCCACCTGTGAGCATACCTGGTATATAGGTGAGATAACTCCTTGTTTATGTCCTTTATCTTACTGTTCAGCTAGTTGGAATTTAGCTTGGAATATGGGCCAATATTGATGTGATGTCCTGAGTAACTAGTTATTGTTGGAGAGCTTCTTCTGGAGCAGTTGAGCTTTCACATAGAGCTCAGTTGGCTTTTATTTCGTGAGTGTGGACTTCATGTACTATTGCTACTCCTCCAAATCTTTTCTTTATTTTTTTCTTCTTGATAATAAATGTGCAGATTAAATTTGGAAGTATACAAGTAAGGAAAAAAAAACAACAACCCTATGTGATAAAAACAGTTCTGGGCAGTCTGCTCTATTTGGAGCTCACTGGTTTATGACAAGCTAGTCCAGGTGATCTTGTTTCTTTCTTCTCTTACCATACCCCAGGTTTTCTGTGCATTTAATTATGGTACAAATGTTTCTTGATATCGTTTAATTTAATATGCACTGGGTGGGCTTAATTGAACCAAACTCATTGTTTTCAGTGGCCTCACGCCAAAGGTAATTTTTGTCTTGGCAGTCTATATGCAGGGAAAAAAATAGCTGTTTAATTATGGATATTTAAAAAAAGAGTTACCACTCTCATCATTCCACTTTCCACGGTTCAGTTTCTGGAAATATGATCTTATCCATTAAGATCTGTTTTAAAAGTTCTTTTTTCCCCACTTCTTTGTTGTTTGACCACTATTTATAGGTATGTGACCCTTCTGAAGACTCACTTCTTACAGCTATAATGTCTACATAGCTTTGACCTTTGTAAATAAAGTAATGTCTGATAAAATTGCTTATGTAAGGAAGGATTATAGAAATTCAAGAAATAATGTAAAATGCAGTTTTAATCTTGTAAACTTCTAAATTTGCTTACTAGGCAAGGCAGCTTCTTATTTGTAAGGACATGTGGGTGCAGAGGCACTTCTTTGGCAAAGATGCACGCTGCATTGAGAGCGGTCATGTTGGAAAGGTCAAATTTTAATAGCACTAGGTCTGCTAATCCTTGATTCTGTAGAAAAATAATGAGAATTATTTTTATCTGAAGCATAAAAATATACAAGGGAGACAAAATTGCTAATTGTGTAGCCTTTGCCAAGACGTGTCAAATTTTATGGAAAATTTCATGTAATGCTCAATATCCCCTTCTCTGCCATCTAAACAAAGAATGGTTTATTTGCCGAATGTCTTCTGGGTGCTAAAGATAACTGAGCATAAAGCATGGCCTTTTATTTCTTACTTGAACATTGCATCAGGTCACAGCAGTTATGAAACGAGGTAAGGTGTGTGGTTGTGTTCTGAAAAGATCTTTTTTGTGGTGTTATCCATTTAAGGTGGCGGCTGCCTTTTTGCATAGGTGTGAGAGGCAGCATATGACTTAAGAAACTTATTTCCCCTGGGGGCACGCCAGCTTTAGTGCCAGCCCCAGCGTTCCCCTGCCCGAAGGACTGGTGCTGTGTTGGTGTCCCTCAGGTAGGGACAATTCGTGGTGGGGTCTCTGTCCTGTCTCCAGCCTCACAGCAGGGATGCTGTCAAGGTAAGTACAGGTCTGGTACCTTACTCCATCCTAATTCTTCCTGAGGGAACTGCAGTGATGTGCTTCTAGATGTTCCGAGAACGTACGGATTACAAAAAGTTGTGGCAATAAGAGGGCTGTGGCTTGCAAATCCAGAAGTGCCCAAGGTCTCACCTCCACCTCACTTAAGCGTTTCATAGTCACGCCCCACTTGCAGACACACAGATGCTCCTAGAAGAGAGCTGGTGACTCCCTGACTCATAGAGGGAGAAAACTCTTTCCCCCAGAACACCAGCGATGCAGCATCTGTTCAGGAAGGGCTGCTGAGCTATCACCAGCTGCTGGTATTTAATAAGACAAGTTTTCAACCCATAGGAAGCTGCTGTGCTTTTTGAAAAGGGTGTAATTGATCCAAAGGCTGCTCACTATTCATACAGATGCTCTGCATTATTTCTTCAAGTACTTTTGCTGCTGCTGAGTGCTGACTGCTGTGTTAGATCCACTCAGTCTCTTGTCAGGTGGAGTTTTGGCTATGTGCAGGGAAATACGGCCTATGTTCTGGTTTTTGAGCTTCTTTGAAGATGAACTTGGAAGAGAGAGAACTCAAGGCTACAAAGCTAGTGATTCTGTGTTGGTGCTGAGGAAACAAATATATTTCAGAGATACTAGGTGGTTTTAAGCTTTTTTCAGTGCCTTTTATGAAATTATAAATTTCTTTAGGGCGTGTACCTGAAAGTAATAAAATTAAGGTACTTTTACTGATATAAAAAAAATAACAAAAATTGGTGTTCTTATTTTGTAGAGTGCTGTCATGGTATTTTGAGGTGACTGAACCAGCCCCATCCTGTTCCCTTAGTCTCTGCTCAGTGGGTTACCTTGGTATTGAGAGGATCAACGCGGTGAGATTCGTCTTGCTTCAGTCCACTGAGATGTCGGTAGCAGCTGCGCTCTAAGTTTGCCTTATGATTCACTTACCGCTCTGTTTTCTCCTGTTCAGCTGGAACCTACTGTACTTTGTGTTTCCAGCCCTTGCCTCAACGTGCTCTTAAGCTCCTCTGCCTTCCTAGCTCTCCTTTGTGTCTTAGCCGAGGGAGCTGCCAGTATGACTCCTGGCAGTAATCTTACTGTGCTTTTCCTGATGCCTCGCTCTTTGCGGTGGTGAGGACATGTCAGTGCCTGTTACCTAGGAATCTCTGCACAGATTTGTTTCAGAAGCTTGCACCTAGTGTTTGCTGCTTTTCCCATTAGTAATAGGAACAAACGATCCCGTCCTTGACAGAAACATTGGCAAGACTTCAGTGTGACATATACCGCAGGTAAAGTCATCTACGTATCGCATCTGGACTAATCACGAACTAGCCAGAAAAGGCAATACATCAGTTGAGGTTTCTGTAAGAACTAAACGTGGTTTTTCCCTTTCCTTCAACTCTGCATGCGTCATCTTACCGTTTCCATAGAAGGGGAAAGAGCTTGGAGGCAAGGTAGCAACAGCAACCTTAAAGTTTTTCTTTGGCTGGCAGAGAGATCAAGGCCTGCCACTTTCTAGAAAGTAATCAGATTGGATGAAATGTTTGTACAGAGCGAGCTGAAAGACATCTGCATAAACACATAAGTGTTAGAAGGGGTTGGTTTTGATCTGGAAAGCAGAGGAGAGGAAAATGAGAGTGCAGTTAAACAAAGGATGGACTTAGAAATGTTCCTATGCTTCTTAAAAGTACTCTGTAAATGCTGTGTGTCAACGAAACATAACTGTCCTACTTTTCCTCCTGGCATCATTTTAAAGCTCTAAATAGTGATAAGTTTATGCTTTGCCTTTTCCAAACTTTTTTAAATTACTGCATGCACTTTGCCTGTTCACGTTGCACCAAGTGATTGCTTGAATCATTAAAGGTATTATTTTCTATTAAGAAAGGTTTTGCTCTCACGTATAGAAAGACCATTTCTCTGTAGACGTGAAATGACGTGTAGCTCTAAAATGGAGGTTTAAACCAAGAAGTGTTTCTTTAGAAAATGATATGATTAAAAAAAAAGGGATGATGAATCTGTTACTCTTAATACTTTACTTTTGAGTCGATGTTCAGAATTTATAGCCTGGCAAGTCAATTTTTCAGAAATGCATGTATGTATGTATCTCATTACTGTAACAAAGTTAAGTAGATTCACTGACTCAATGAGCAATTACTTGACAGTCCCAAAGAGGTACAGGACCTTAAAGTTGTAATAGCTCTCCTCATATCGGTTGACATTTTGCTGTGGAATATGCAGAAATCACTTACTCTGTAAAACATACACGTTTTAAAAGCAATTTGGAATTATTGTGATTGCTATAGTGGGAACACATCAAAACAATAGGAAGGTGAATCATTATACTGCACTTTGATGATTAAACCTATTCACAGAGCAGGGTGTAACTGCACTAGAAGAACATAGCCTGCAGGAGCAGAAACATTTGGCAAAAAGCAAGCTTGTAAAATTAAGAATTTATAGGAGTCTTCAGACTTTTCCATAAAAGGAGCCCGTAGGCTTCCAGCCTCAGCCCTCCATGTGAGATTCAAGACTATCACAAAATGTGTGCGAAGGGGTTGAAAAGTTGGAGCATTATCTGTAAAATTAATGTATTTGTAAATATTTTCTAAGTAGAAGCGTGGATTTGGCTGGAAAGCCCGGTTGGCAAGTCCTGCATTGCGTTGTGTGGTGTACGGAGGGTTTTGTACAGAACATACTGACTCCTCGCTACTGCAGGGAAGGATCGAAGTGTGCTGGGTCTCCAGCTTGTGCTCATGGCTGGTGGTCTGCAGTAAACCACGAGTGCCCAAAGTAGGGCGTTTGATTTCCAGCTTCCTTCTGAAATACACAAGCTTTTACTTCGATTCACTGATTTGATTTTGCTGTCACTGGGGAAGGTGTAAGGTGTAAACTTAACAAAAAGAGAAAAGATGTTCATAGGGTGGTGAAGAGAAGAAGCTCTCAAGCCACTCCTGTTGGAGAGGTAGAGCATTGTTGCTGCCAGAGCAAATACCACCTCCTGAGCCTGCTTTTACTCTAAGTAGATACAGGAAATACTCTTTAAACTCTGCAGAGTTTTGAAGTTAAAAGAGTTGGTGACCATAAACAGTATACTTTGGATGGTCTCTTCAAGGTAGTGATTACATGGTTTGCTTTGTGGTACTCTTAACAACTGTAATCTCCGTGAATCTATAATCTTGTTAGGATTAAACTGGAATCTGACTAGATAATTAGAGTGAGCTCTGAACTGTGGTTTGACCTAATACCTCTCTGTGGAGCAATTTCCATGTTAATGTATTGGCCCTGAAGCATGGGGAGTGCTGAGAACCCTCAGCAGGGTCTCTGGGAACTGAGGGCCTCCTGTTCCTCAAGTAAACTGCAAAAAAACACCTGAGGCTTTGCAGAGGCTACAAAAGCCTCTGCAAAGAGGCTGTACAAACTGGGCTCTGGGGCAGAGTTCTTAATGTCACTGTGCTCATATTCCATTGAACGTAAGAATGCGTTTGCAGACCCTCCAGAGTGATGAGACTTGCAGGATAGGCTGAATGCTGAAGTGAACATGCCTGTTAAACTATGTTGTTGGTTTTATACCTTTTCTAGAGTTCTTTTATCATGGATGTTCATTTGACCCTATTTGACGCTTTCTCTTACATAAAAACAAAGTAGTTTGTTGCAGTTTTAAATACATAACCGCTGGTTATGTTACTGTACTGTCTTTCACCCCTGGTTTTGAGTGCTTTGCAGATGTCCTTCTGCAGTGCCTGGCCATGCTGTTTTGTGGCAGATTACGCAGTGGTACTGCTCCTTTCCGAGCACGAAGAAAGCTTTGCCCCAGATCAAATGGCTGGTCAGTAGTGGGGATGGATTCTGGCTCCTTGTTCTCTGCTCCGGCACTGGATGTGAACAGACCTTAGAGCTGGGAAATGCAAAACAGCACTTTGCATAATGAACCCAGGTCTATTGTGGAGCTTTGCTGCTTTGAACTGTCCCAGGATAATTGGTAGCCCTTTGTATGCCCTAAGGGTCCCCTATGAATGGGAAGGCTTGGGCTTGTCTGCCTTTGGAGCTGTGGAAGGGTTGAACCTAACCAGTAAGGCACAGAAATGTAATCAGTTGTTTGTGGCTATTTAAAGATCCTCTGTCCAGCTGAATCTTATTCTATGTGCTAGCATGATACTGAGAGGTTTCCAGTGAGCCTGGCTGGTTTTTATCTTTCAACCTTACACTGCCCAGCCAAGTTCTGCGCGTCTCAGAGGAGTGGCAAGGACTGACAACCAGCTAGCTGGTCTCAGCTCTGGGCTGGTGGGGTACAGTAGGATTGGTTAATGCTTAGATCAGAGCTTACTATGACTCTTCATTCAAGGATGCTTTATGAAACGGCAAACTGAAATGTTTGCCAAGCATTTTAGGTAGAAATAAACTAGTATTATATTTAAAAAAAAAAAAAGTGATTTTTTTTTTTTTTTTTTCCCCCAAACATAAATCTGATTCATAAATCAATAGCTGTAGAGCATATTTCAGGCAACTTTTTAATTTCAAAGAAATAAGAATTTAATAATCCTCATGCTGTTTAAGTTGCTGTCCAGATCTAGAATGACTTGGTATTTTTTCCTGCACAGAAGACTGTCAGCTCAGTGATTTTTGTGAGGTGATACTGGTCACAGATCTTGCTGGGATAACGTATCCCTGAATTTACCAGACACTAGTTTTGCTGAGGTAGTTGGATACATGTTCTCTTCATGGTAAGTGTTCCATGGGTAAGAATAACCAGACCAAATACAACCTGATCCATCAAGATGCACGCTAATAATTTCCATTGAAGAAATTCCTGTGAGAAAGTAATTTTCCTCCCCTTCATTCCGGTATTATGAGCTCATGCACAGGAGGGCAGAGGGGTACTGGGTTTCGGGCCTGGATTCCTTTGCCGGAGGAATGTGCAGCGAGACGCAGGTACAGGCTAGCTCCACGACATACTTGTTCAGAGGGGCCCTTCCACAGCCCTGCAGCTCGCAGATTTACAGTACTTTTTAATCTGCAAGTTTGTGTAAAGAGAAGGTGACGGCAGGGTTAATCTTCATGAAGAATGTTGTGAGTTTTCTTTACTTTGCAGATAATGGGAATTGTTTCCTTTTCTTTTCCCTTGTTACAGGTAGGCAGTAAAAGTGTACTGTAAGATGATATGAATCCAATAAAAGCTGTGGATGTGGTGAGAGAGGCTGAGACAAGAAACACTTCCATGCTCTCTAATGTAGTCTATATGCTGTTGTGTTTAGCTGAGGTCAGTGAGGATCCAGCATGCACCTTACGCAGTATCTCATTGAGAGCCTCATTGAACTGATTATATTCAGGTTTGTTTTGGAATTTTAGTGTCTGGCAGGAGTGATCCTTATTTTCTTATATAGAGAGTGTCAGCTGCATCCTATGCTTGGTTATTTAGTTATTACCTTGTGCTGTATCACGGTAACACTAGTATCAAATTATATCTAGAAAATGTTGCAGAAGAGAATTAAAATGCTGCCCTCAAACAAGTTTATTGTAACACTGGCAAAGGAAAGTAATTGTAATTCTGTTGGAAGCCAGATTCTTTCTGTAAGATGAAACTGCTACAGTACATCCAAATACTTGGCAGAGTTGTGAAATTCACTATACTGCTTGGTTTATATCTGCCACAGCTTCTGTTCTCCGTAAGCCTGAAATTACTGATTGCTTCCTGATGGTATAAAGAAGCTGTAGCAGGGGACTGACCTCTGCCAGCTGTTTTATGCTGGGACAGGAAGGCGTTCCGCAGGTAATGCGGGAGGCATTGGTTGGGCCATAAGGAATCAGGAAAAATGGGCTCTGTTTTCAACATTACTTGATGAATGATTTCGGACAACTTTCTTACCCACTCCCTGTCATGGAGCATGTTTATGGCTGTGTGTAAAATGATTGTACTTACTCGTGGTGCTTTGTATGTCTGTTCATCAAGGTTTGTGCTGAAAGGGGTTAGAAAAAGGGAAAATATGCGTAATCTTTCCTTCATGTCATTGTAGTAGAACTGGCCTAAGGGAAGGTCTGCTTTAAACTTAGGACAGGTATCTGTTGGTAATATTGGAAGAAATTTAGTGCTTTGGGTTTTGGTTGTATGTTTGCTTATTTTTTTCCTCAGGTTTCCTAAGATGACACAAGTACTTCGCTTTCTTGATTTGTCATGAATAATCAACCAGCTTCTAATACCTATGAATGGAGAATCATGACAATCATGAACAAAATGGCTATTTCGTTTTAAAAAAAATAGAGAAAAAGTGTTTTAATTACATAAAACTAAAAGTTTTACCCAAATCTTGTCCTTTTCTGTACATATATACCACTGAGGTCCATGAGGATTGTTAGAAATGAGGATTAGATAAAAGCCTAGCCTGTACCCAACAAATGGCATCAGTGTAAACCAACAAAACAAAGTTGGTGTTACTTCAACTTCTAAACACAAACTGTAAATAAAAACATATTTTATATTATCTAGGGACTTATGGGGTGCCAGTTCTTTTAAAAGATTACAAGAGGGCTGGAATTAGTGCTATTAAGGTTTTATTGAATCTTAATTTATTAGCCTTAGAATGCTATGCTTTTAACAATAGTGCATGCGATTTTTTTTCCCTGAAGTGTTGGCAAAAAATCATGCCCATCTCAAGAAATCCTGCAGAGTTTCCAACTCTCATTTTTATTGCAAGATTTAAGAAAACTAATTGTTACATATATTGGAATCATGTAAAGATGATAACCATTCTTACTTAAAATCAAATCTCACCTTCTGACCCTAAATATTGGATAAAAATTGAGGAAAACTAAAGGAAAACAAAATTGAGGGAAACAAAATGGTTCTAAAAGTATCATATTTTCTTTCCTAACCTTTAAGCCAGGTGCTTGACTGCGGGGGATTGTTGTGCTGGATGTTTGACCTGAGCAGCATCGAGGCAATCAGACGGTTTCCCCGTGACTGGACTATCTCAGACCTGCCAGCTGGGGGATTTCTCGGGTCTGTGTGCAGGAGGGTTGGCACTGGTGTGCTGCTGGAGCAGGGATCTCTGACAGGCTGGAGCTTTGTTTATATAAAGCTGGACTGAAGAGCAGAAAACAAATAATCATACTTTTCTGGCCTGCAGGACCGGCTGCGTCACTTATATCATATTTGATGCACACTGAACACACTTAAGTGTTGAGAACAATGTTCAGCCTTTAAAAAGACATTGATTGATCGTGTTCTCTTTATTTTATTTTTGTGAAATGTCTGTGGAGGCACTCGAGTTTGTGGGAGGAGGCAGGCTGCCAAATGGAGCGAGAGAGGCCTGCGGTGCAGGTGCCAGAAATCCGGTTCACTGCTGCTGGTATCAGGCAGGAGGCTGTGCCCTGTCATGGGTGCGTGTGTCTGAGAGAAAGGAGGCCAATTCTTACTGGCAATTCCTCATTAAACCCACTATGTTCCTTTTTGTGGTTTTATGTAGACTTTGCTGCAAACTTCTACACCTCCAACACAGCAAACGCAGGGCGTTCTCTTCAATGTGAGACAAGGAATATTGCTGTAGCTGGTTTAAATCTAAATAAGTTACACAACTTATACCTTAGTATCAGGTAATTTATATAACTACCTAAATTAAATAACTTTCTAGACCATCTCTTATTTTCCTTTTGTGCCATTGTGCAAGCCTGTGTGCTTGAAAAGTAATCCACTTAAATAAAATGTGAGTGCTTTCAGATAGGCTTGCTGTACTATGTGAGCAAAGGTCTTAAAGCCTAAATTCATTTGGAAAAAAAAATCCTTTAAGACCCTTCTCAGGCCAGCACCTTTGGCTGAAATTTGATATCAATTAATTTAGCCTTGTTTGCTACACCCGTGGCGTGTAAGCTGCTATTGTTAGGGCACCTTTGCAAAACGTGAAATGAAATATTTTCTTTTGACTTCACAGCGCATAGATAAGTGAATGCTCATGTAACCTTTTGTTTGGTTTTCTATGGAATTTAATTTACAAACTTTGCTGGAAAATAACCTTTTGCCCTTTTTAATGTATTCTGTACCACAGGAATCTGCAGGGTGTCAGGATGTACAATGTACAACCCCTGTTCTTCAGTTCCTAGTTGTTATTTGCCTCTGAGAGGGATTTTAGGAAGTTAATGCTTGGATCATTTCATAGGTTGTACTCTTAGGTCTAGTTATATTTCTCCCACTGCAATTTATATCAATCCTGGTCTGTGGGATTAATGTGGGAGTATAGATAGCTGTGACTTTTGTTTTCTCATGGTTAAGAGAAGGAAATGTGCTTGTCAGAAGTCCCAAGCATGTAATTTTATTGAGATTTTATGCTTTGAAGAGACCCTTCAGATAGTACTTATGTCCACTTTGTTAAAAATACGTGATGTTTAAAAATCACTGCAAGGAATAATTTGTTCTGAAATGCCAGTTGTAGAGCTGTGAGCCTCCTCATGTTTTTACTTACCTTTGTAATGCTGGCTCTTGTGAATTTAGGTCACCAGATATGACCCCGTTGTACCCTTGTACACGAAAAGTCCGAATTGAAATACAATCCCTACTCCAAAAATTTGCAACCCACCAGAAGCATGCAAAACCTAACAAAAAAAAAGAAAAGGAAAAAAGAAAAGGAAATATTGCTCAGCAAGGGGCAGTCTTATCCCACCAAGTGCTGAATTGCACTGCTGCTGTTTAAGATGCTGTATATGCAGAGCTTTCCCTGATAATTCTTCTGATCACTAAGGGCAGATCCTCTGCCTCTTAGAACAGAGACGACCCAAGCTAAATGTTTTACCTGGGTATAGATGTGGAGGTTCAAGCCTGATTTTAATTTAAAATCACGTATTGCAGGGGGAAGGTGCTGGTAATTAGCTAGCTGTGGAAAGTCCTGAAAGCAATTGTCACTTCTTGAGAAACTGTTCTTTTTCCTCAGTGTGACAACAAAGTAGCTGCAGGACCTGTGAGCTCAGAGCACAGCTGCGCTTTATGTTGCTGGCATGTAAATAGAGCCCGTAAATAAAGGACCTTTCTGCAACAGGATTTTATTGTTAAGCTGATGGTTGGTGTGACAGCTCAGATCATAAATCTTTTGAGTCAGTGATCAGTGATCCAAAGGGATCGTTCTGATTTCCTTTCTTGCAACAGTACAAGTATTGGTCTTCCAGAAAACATCAAATTATTTCATATAAACAGGAAAAATGTTCCTGTGTGCAGCCAAAATATACAGGAAACCTGCTTAAGCCAGAAACTACATCTTGGTGTTCACTCTGGGGACAATACACATGCCTCTTACAAATAAAGAAATTAATTAGGGTCATAATCCTTGGGTAAGATTAACATTAAAGTATCCAAAACTATTATACTTGAATCGAGTAAAAATGCATGTGGGTGTATGTTTATATACAGCTATTGCTTAGTTTTGACCTCTTGGAAATCTCAAATGGCAGTAAGAGCAGGTCAAAATAGTTTTCAGGGTACATTTGACATCATATCCAGATTAATTATCCAATATCCCTTCCTAACTTTTTAAGTCTCTGGAAGAAGGTTGAGTGGGATATTTACCCAAGCTGGTTTTGAGCTAATTTACCCATTTAACTGACATGGGACTCCAGGAGTGACCGTTTACAACCAATGTCCTTTCCATAGCTGAAGAAGAATGGAAGAGCTCAAGGTGGAGCACCAAGGCCGGATAACTGACAGAGGAACATAAATGCGTTCCTCTGACATGAAGATCCTGGATGCTCTAACAAACCCTCTTGTAAGCTGGCATGTGGATGCAGCAATATCTGAGAGATCAGCAGAAAAGGGTGCAGATTGGTATGTGGTACTGCTGTTCTGGTCTTTTTTCTTGCCGTGATACACAAGTAGCTCTAAAGGATTTCATCCCTGCGAGCTATTTCCATGGTCCCGTTACAGAGCGTGCAGCCTCTCCCCATTCCAGCACCCTGTGGAATGAAGATTCCTGATAGTATTAGGTTGAGCTACCTGAAGAACTTGGGTAGCAAATAGATGAAGGCAGTGTCATGTCCTAGTGTAGGACAGTATATTAGATGCGTGCAGTGTTTTGTAGCACACCAGCAAACATTGCACAGCATCTCTGGATGGGCAGAAGGATATATGACTTATCTTGAAACAGCAAGGAATTTTAAGAAGGCCAAATATAATTGTTTGTGTTGGAATATGACCAGGACGCGGTGTCTAATAACCCCCATAAATCTAGTTTCCTAATGGTCACCAGGTGCCAGGACCTCTGGTTTTTATCTCCTCCGAAACAAAGGGTAAGTCATCAGAACCCCTGATAGCTCAGGACAGACTGAGATAAATGCTTCCTGCGAATTCCCAGCCCTGCCTGTTCTATCACTCAAGTTGCTGTGGAAGCTTCTTACGACAACACTGTTGTGCTGAGATGGGGATTTCTGAAGGGCTAGGTGCAAAAGGTTGCAGCTTTCCTGTGAGATATATACATTCCGCCATGTCAGGGCAAGGCTTGTGGTGATTATTGTCATAACAAAGACAAAATAAATCTAAACACGTTTCTCTAAAATACTTTTTAAAATACTTGATTTCTCCCTCAGGAATAACTTCATGCTCAGTCTTTAAGCCATGAGGATTTGTGCTCAGTGATGAATTTAGGAGTTTTTGAGCCAGAATTGATGAGAAATCATCTTGCTGCTAGTAATTTCACATGGGTGACTTCTCATACGTATTTTCGTCTTTTTGTGAGCCTTCTTTTGGCTTTTGTTTTACCTTTAAGAAAACCAAATAGTTGGCCATGCGCAAGAAAATTCAAGTGTTTGATGAAGCCTTCTTCAGAAGGCCTAATTCTGGAATGTTTTGTAGTCTGTGTATTTGTTGGCCTACATAGATACATAAACAATGTTCCTCCTCCAGGCTGTTATCCCACTGCGCCAATGTGTGACACCTGCACTCAGGAGCTTGGCAAACAACAGGCTGTAGAATCATTTTCCGGACCTTAGGTCAGTAAGGGTGTTTAATATTAGTAAATATATTGATTTAGCTCCCCTCTTAGGTTTGATAATGATTCTATTACATTCTAACAAGAGGATGAAACTATCTTGTTCAAATTTGTCAACTGAAAACCAAGAAACGTTTCCCTTTTAATAGTCATTTTTTGGAAAGAGAATCACTGGGTATTGTTTTTGTTTTCTGTATTTCTGTAGCTATCTAGGTACGTGTAAAAGGCAAAACCAACTGTGTTTAAGACAGAATTTTATGGTATTACATTTATGAAGGAATGTTGTGCTGCCTAGGACCAAGCTACCCTTGACTATAAAGAAAAATAGCGAACTCTCCTTTCTGAATGTTGTGTGACCAGAAACAAACGTTAGTCTTCTATCCCCTAAAATCTTAGACACTAGCTGGCATTTAAAAGAAGGATGAACAGTGACTGTAGGTCCCTTAGTGAGCAGCTGCTTTGTCTCTTCAGCCATTACAATGACGTGTAAATACAGGAGCTGGCCTTGTGTGTATCTTCCAGTTAAATAAGTAGAAATTTTCTCTGTGCCCACTATTTTGAACTACCCCTTAAATTCCTTGTTATGTCACATGTCTTTGTTAACAAGACTTGGAGAGTCACGCCAAAACCAAAGCCTGCTATCTCTCTCCTCTTCAGTGGTGAGTGGGACTAAATATGCAGAAAAAGCTCAGGGTATTGTTGTGGGACAGTACTGAGCCTGTGGAGAGTCATCCTACCGCTGGCTGAGCTGTAGGATATTGCATTCCAGCTCCTGTGCAATATAAAGGTAGTGAATGGTCTGCATGAGCCCAGTGAGACGAACCAGAAGTAGGAGGAACCTTCCAGATAAACCTCAGAAAGTGTTTTCTGATTCTGTGTGTATGAGTACTCTACATCTCCCATTCCTCCTTACCTTAAGCATCTACTTACCCTCTAGGAAGAATGAGTCTTTCCTGAACAGGGGCAAAATCTGATGAGAAAATCGACTGCGCATTCAAGCTTGTCCTGCACGTATGCAAATCTTGGATGTTATCAAAACATTAGCATCACAATATTGTTTTGGGTATTGAGCTGTTTTTAAGTTCCATGCAATCTTTTTTTCTAAAATGCAGCTGCAGGTAGCTGGGTACATCCACAGCCGCGTTTGGAACCTGAGCACTAAAAGCAGAAGGTGGTTTGAACACTTCCATTTTCAGGCGTTCTGTTAAGAAGACAGTACTGCTGCTGTCAAGATACCCGTGCAGCTTTTTTATCTCTTGTATCTGACATGGAAATGTCTGTAGGCTACATTTGTACTCCAAAGGAAGCTGCCAAGATCAAGACCTACTGTTCCCTCTTCCAAACTGCGTGTACTTTCATTTTTCTTTTCAAAATGAACGATCTCTTTTTGCGTTTCATCCTGACCATTAAAGGTGGTCTGGAGACTATGAGCTGCAGCTCTTGAAAAATACTTCTGAAGTTGAAATGATTGAAGCTGATAGTTATATATTCAGTTTGGTCTTACGAATCCAGCTCAGCGTATGAGCCATAGGTTGATGGTCAAGATGGTAAAGAATGACTAAGGAAATGTAATTCCTCAATTCAAAGTTCTGGTTTAAACCGCATGAGAAATGGGTGTTTGTTTATCCATTTTAAATTATTCATGGAAAATCTTGAGCTTTACAGATCCCTTGTGTCCAACGCATTGAATGTGGCTCTTCTTTATTTTTTTATTTTTAATATGGGAGTTTGAACTCCAAAGATTTGTGAGGCTTGGGGGTGTAAAGAATCTAAGATTGATTTTTCCTGATCATCAATTTGTATCCATATTTATCTTCATTTTATCCATATTTATCTTCAGTGAGTGTAGCTGAAATTGTCAAAATCTGAAATGTTTGCCTTGCGGAAGTGTTCATAGCAGTGAGGTGATGGCACTGAAATTGCACGCTTTTGTGTATAAAGCAGCTTGAGCCCCAAACTAGGTGTTTCAAAGTGAAAAATACTCTGATCCCCTGCAAAGCTGTGAACTTCTGATGTAGGAGGCACTTCCAAAAGGTGGATTTTCTTACTACTGAATGCTCAGAATGCTTCAGGGTTTAATTTATGTGTGAGGAGTATTCAAACTGAACTTTACCTTTGTCCCACGTTAATACATTTATCTACTGCGCAGAGTAGTAACAGGTTTTGCTCATATATATGTTAGCACAAAAGTTGGATGTTCTTTGTATCCTGGCTTGTACTCTTTGTGTGTGTACCCTTCTAATAGTTTTTGTAAAGCACAAAATCAGGGATGGACAGTTCACAATATCTGAGCTGTGAGGCAGATACCTCTTTGTTTGGGGTTTTTGCTGACCTACACTAATGCCAGCTCATACGTTTGCAATGTTACTTTGATCAGCTAAGAGAGAAAGTCGTCTCTACGTGTAGTTACTACATTTAAGGGCTAGGTATGGCTCTAGGAAGTTGCTCAGGTGAAAAAAAGAGGTCGGTCTTCAAGGTAATGAGAGATTGTTTGACGTCAACTAGGTCTAAATGACCCACTGTGTTGTGGTACACAGCTTGCAGCAGAAGTTTGCGTGTTTCTTTAAAAAGAAACACGGGCACCATTATTTTCCACTATATGCTGGACAATGTCAGTACTGTAATTTACAGAGCCACGATAAGAAAGGATTCACCGATTTGATGTATTCTGTTCTAAGCATGTCAGTGTCAAAACAAGCCAAAAGAAACATGAGGCAGCAGTAGCAAAAGTGAGCCGAATGTGTTCTTAGCTGTGGTGCCTTTAATGTCTCTGTTTGCACCAGTTGTGAATTGGGATCCCAGCCTTCATCTAAATACAGACCTTTCTCAGAGACTGAATAAGGGGCCAGGTGAAGTGGCCTCTCCTTTCTCCTTCCTCTCTCCTCCTTCCCTGTATCTCTTGTGTTTTCAAAAATATACAAAGAACGCCCTGAATACTGGGGAGAAAATGACTTACCAGTAAGACTCTACAGCTGTCCTAGAGAAAGCAGAGTTAACCGCACCTGTGGTGAGTAGCTCTAAAAGCAATGATAGTTATGGATAGGATTGTTATTCACAGCTTGTACTCCTTGTATTTTGCTTTGTATGCTGAGCAAAGGAAAAAAAACATGTGCGAGGGAGTAGCGTAGGCTCTTCAGGAGTAGCAGGAGCAGGCAGCCTGTGTATATTACCTAGGCTAGCAGAAATTTTTGTTAAGAATTTGATTATGCTTAGAAGAGATGCTATTTTCAGTTCAAAGGAACTGTTAGAAAGTTGTAAAATCATCACATTTCCTCTGCTGGTATGCACTCATTCAATCTGTGGTCAAGGATACCTTAAGGGTCAGGAAGCCCAGACATCTGACCGTTTTCTTATGCTTCTAGCTTCCACTGCTTGATTTCTTCTGCTGTGTTCAAACTGGGCAGAAGTGGCAGAGCACCCAGTTGTTCTTGTATTCCAGCCGTTGAGCTGGATGGGGAGATTTGGGGATTTAAGAGGGTCTGGAGTGTCTTCACTGTTTAAAATGTCAGAGATTGTAAAGCTGTCCTTGTGAGCTGTCTCCTTCAAACAACTCAAGCCTGCTGTAGAAATTCCTCACCAGAGAAACAAAAAGTGATTTGAACAGATCTCTGTGGCCAACAGAGTTTTGTTTGCTTAGCTTTAACAGAGACACCACGTATTTGCTTAAAGACAGAAAGGATATGTACAAATGAAGGCAGAACTGGCCTAATCAAGATGTGGGTGGTTGGAAAATGAATAATCTTCTTCTGTGAATGAACGTAAATTGCTGTAGCGTGGTGCCTTTAGATGATATCCTCCCAGATGTTTTCTCATCATTGTTTGCATCTGATCGGTTCCTGTTTTCTGAAAACTCATTTGCTTCTCATTGTTGACATAAAAGGAGTCTTTGAAGATGGTCTACTGCAAGATAAACAGCCCTGAGTCACAGTAAAAGTGCCAAGCTAGAGTCCAAAAAGTCAGAGTTCTGATTGTGGAAGTGCTGTGTGACCGTGAGTCATTTTCTAGCTCCCCTCTGCATCTCGCTCTGCAGCTGTCCATGGGAATTGTGAGATAGGTGACGAAAAGTTGCTGGCTAACTTGGATGAATTATATAGCTTTTCCAACATGCTTCAAGCTCTAAATATCAGCAGATGCTCTGTATGGAGAGACCTTTTGCCAGAAAACAAGTCTAGAATGTCCCTGTGCTGACACTGACCTATCGGTTGTTCTCAAGTCTTAGGTTCTGCCTGCAGGTTGGTTTTTAGGGTGGTGTTCTCTGAATTCAGAGGGACTATTTCTGCTATCCTCAAATCAACCATTAGAAAAGGCTTTTGCAGGGGAAAGGAAGGGATTTTGCTAGGTAAATTACTTATTTAAAATACTTCTGTATAGGAAGTAGAGAGAAGTTTTTAATGCAGCCCAAAAACTTGGGTACTCTAAAGCTTATCTTCTACAACATAACGCAATGTAGTAAAATTGTTCTGGTTTGTCTCAAACTAGTAGATGCTCTTGAGAAGGCTAGAATGGGTTCTCTGAACTACTTCTACCTTCTGGCATTAGTGGTAGTATGGCATGGTTGTCGTGATGTGAAGTCAGAATTAGGACCCGTGTTTCATTCACCCTGCTATCTTCTTTGAAATCAGTCACCTGTGCTGGCCTTTGCTACTTCATTGTTCCTCTGCTTAGTGAAACTAATTATTTACTAGCCTTCAAAAGACGAGGAACTGGAATCTTTAGCTGATAATGACATCTGAGACGTGGCTGTCACTTGTACGGGGTGCCTTCATCCCAGCTGCAGCTGGATTGCATCAGGTCCTCTTGAAATTGTAAGCATGGAAACAAAGGTCCCCATCCTCTATGTTGATCGTGAGGACTTCACTTGTGTTGTTATGTGCATAAATAGTAAAACTTCACGCTAGTTTTAAAGTTCCATTTGAGCCTGGCAGTTGAGCCAGTTTTCAGTGCATCTCACTGTGCTTCATCAGTTTGTCTCTGTGGTTGTTAAGGCAGGCAGTGCTGAGTGCCTCACTGAAGTCATGATAAATGCCAGCCACTCCTCCCCTCATTGCCCAAGCCTGTCATATCTTCCTAGAAGGCTATCAGGAAGGTTAAGCACAATTTCCCCTTCATAAATCTGTGCAGACTTTAAAATAAAAATTGTTTCCTTGATTGTGCTTCTTGTCCTTTATACGTGGGGGAATGGTTTCCAGAAGGATTTGCTCCACTGGCCTCCCAAAGACTGAGGTGAGGCTGACCAGGGTGTAGTTCCCTTCTTCTTGCTGGTCTTTAAGACAGGAGCAACATCTGCTTTCCTCTTGGGAACCTCTCCTGATCGCCCAAAGAGAGGAACCTTGGGAACCTTTCCTGATTGCCATTCAGAGATGATCGAGAGTGGCCTTGCAGTAACATCAGTGCTCCCAGGTGCGTTTGTCACATCCCATGGACTTCTGCATCTTCTGCATCCCATCTGTAGCTTGTTTAAAGGTTCCCTGTCCTGATCTTCCTCCACCAAGGGCAGGTCTCACAGACTAAAATGAGCAGGGTAAGATTTAGAGTCTGGCTGTGAAATGAACAAACATTGCTGTTCTTTTGAGTTAGTTTATAAAAGGACCTAACGTGACCTTTAAAACATCTGCTTGTAAAGACAGGGTGTCAGGCAGAACTATAGGCCAGAGCATTTTGTTCTTAAAATGACATTTTTGGAACTGTCATTACAAGGACTGGCTAGTCTTTGCTTTGAGAGAGTCCTCTACAAAACTGCACCGACGTGTTAAATTCCTCTCCCATACTGCTCCTTCCCGGGGCTGCCTTACTCCGGCCATGTGCTCAGACAGAAGGATTATTTGCTTATGGGTCTGACAATAACAGGAAAGCTACTCAAATGGTGAAAGTTTACTAGTGCTGTACAACAGTGTTTAGTCTTAACTTAACATCCAACAGCTGAGGCAAGGAAGTTTATCAATCTGAATATAATTATTTACTGGTTTATGATGGTGATTTTGATGATCTGGTGGCTAGTAGTTGCTGGGAAAAGTACTCCTACACCATATGTAGTCTTTATATTAAAAATTTTGTGTAGGAAAGAGCGCGGTGTATGTAGCCTAGTGGTTCCAGTCTTGGGGAAGCATCGGTAGCTCCCCCACACCACAGTTTAGTCTGTGAGATCACTAGATTGGGATAGGTATATGCGGTGGCTGCTGCCCTGCAGGACGTGCTGCTGAGCTCATCCTAGTATGCTGCAAGGTCAGCAGCAGCCTTGGAGGGTTTGTCCAGTTGTCTTGTGTGTCAGATCCACCTACTCCACCCTCCTCTATATAGTTGTTGGTATGGTTTGAAATGAGACGTGTCATTTTTCACAGTAGGGCAAGAAAGTAACTGTGATCAGAGTTAAATATACCTCATCTTGAGAGCTGGGTAGCTGTGGGCATTTCCAGTGCTTGGGCAGGAGGTGTCTGGGCAATCCCAGGTGCCAGGGAGCAACAGCGTAAGTACAAGAGCAAGCAAGCAAGATGGAAGATGATAGAAGCCTGTTCTTTCTTATAGTGGAGTGATCTAGTTTTAAAATCCATATGTCCTCTCTTGTTGCTGCTAAATGTGAAGATACCTGCCAAAAGGCATTTAAATACTGGCCATGGCATTTCCCTATACATAGCTTTAAACTGTGAGCTGCATGGGAACTTTTTATTTTTATTTTTTATATATGTATATATACCTGTGTGTGTGTATATATCTATATAAATAAAATTTCTGGTGCCTGCACCAGGTGCTTTGTCTAAACATGGACTTCTGGTTGGGCACACCGTATAATCTGCATGCGCAGGATGCAGCCTATACTTAGTCACTGAATAAAATGGCATTTGGACGTGCCTGAGGAGGACGTTTTGATAACAAGCCTAATCTTGCCTTTTTTGGAGTCAACCAGAAGTTTCCATTGGCTTCAGTGAGTGCAGGATTCTCAAGTACTTGCAAGTCTTTAGTGAGGTCAGGTGCTTTGCCCCTTGTGCTAGTGTGCCCAGCGAAGAAAAGGACTAATCCTACAAAGAGCTGTGCCCATCAATGTGGGGGAACTAAATATAATCGAATACTTGATTTCAAACCTTATATTCTGTCTTCTCTGAAGTGCAGTCTTGTGTTGCAGTTAATCCACTCCAAGTCTGGGCTGCCCTCCTGCCCGATGATGGTTCAGGGTGATGGTTCCTACCTCGTGTTGGATCAGGCGAAGACAAGGTGAGGTGGTCTTGTTGCTGTGACCGGAGTCAGACCCTGCTGATAATCCGACCTGCTGTTACCGCTACGCTCTCATGACTGCTGCCTCTGAAGAGGTGGGAATGCAGAGAGGAGAAGAGGAGGAGTGGGATCTAGGAATGAAAATGAGACTTCGGGCATCAGCCTTCAGTCCTGTGGAATTAACCTGAAACTAACAAGACTCTTATGAGTAAAGGTTGTCAAAATGAACTCTCAGTCTGGCCTATTCAGGTGCCAAAACCCATCAAAAACTTACTCAAACCTGTACTGACTGAGCAGAGTGAAAGGAGCAAGTCTGCCAGAACTGTGGCAGTGAAGCTGTTCCTCGTGTTGCAGCAGCTGCCTTTTGTCCCTTACCTTGAAGGGCTAACACAGCAGCAATTGCTAGTTGCATCAGGCTGAGATAAGCCCAGATGTACATGCTGTTTTCTCCAAGGAAGGTTTTGTAATTGGTCAAGCATTGTTCTAAGCAATATGCCAAAAAACGTGTTTTTCATAATCTTTTCATCGAGCTTGTTACTTAAATTTCAGGTAGAGGAAGGAAGTTACAGCAATGCACATTGGTGTACTTTGGGTGGTAAAGGTGGAAAGAATAAATGATTGTTTGATGTTTGTCCTTTTTTACCTTCTCCTCATGATACCAATTTTCCAGTCACTTCATGTCAGGACAAACACCCAGTGATTTCAACGGAGGCTGTGTTAGTGGTTTTCCTAAATCAAATGAATAAGATGCTGAAACTTTAACCTCTGAGTACTGTACAAATAAAGAGGGCCTCTCAAACAAACATGCTTCCTCTGTCTGGAGCCACTGAAACCAGATAGAGCCGTGTGCCTTATCTCAGGGGTGATACTGTGGCAGAGATACCCAATAGGTTGCTTCCAGCAGGATGCTTTCAGGGGATGAAGAACTGCACAGCTTTCCCACCACTGCTTGATATGCTGCCTCTGGAGCACAATGCAGTGCCTGTATTGAGTTGCAGGTGTCCTCGGAGACCCCAGGGCTCGGTCTGGCTGCTGAGACAGGTATTGGCTAGAAGGTAGAGGAGCACCGGTTGACCTCAGGTGTGGCTGCTCTGAAGGTTCTTCCTCCTGTCATTTGTAAATGGCAGCGAGAGATGTGACTGCTCACTGATGTGAGGATGCTTGGCTGTGTCCTGGAAAAAGCATTCATTTCCAAGCACGTTTTGTTGCTATTTCAGAGTACTTGTTTCAACTGCAGGAGGTGGTTTTGTTTTCTGTTTTGTTTTACCCCATAGTAACTGCTTGGAGATTTCTTTTCACAATTACTGTGTTATGCCCCGGAGTTAGGTCTGTTCTGTTTGTGGTGGATGCCTCTGGACTTAAAAATAAATAAATAAATAAATTTGGAGGATCTTTCAAAAAGGGGAAGATCTCCATAAATAGTTGTACTCAGCCCACCTTCATGCCACTGGCTGTCGGGAATTATCTGAAGGGGTGCTGCTCTGGGCTGATGTGCTCTTCTGCCACTCCGAGAGAGAGGTAAACACGCAGGGAATCAAATACAATTGTGTGCAGGTAAAGATATATGATGGTGTATGTAATCTGTTGTGAAGGGCTTTTGAATTCTTTCTTGGGGGGTTATCAATGAAAAAACTCAAAAGTAAGTTGTGGCGATATATTTTAATACATTTCTTATTCTGTTGGTTGTTGTCCTGCAAGGTTTTCTCTGCTTCAGTGCGTTTTGAGCTCAGATGAGCAGTCCTTTCAAAGAAAATCATCGGCTTTTCCTTTCACTGCCATTCTCTCAAATAGAGCCAAATGGACCTGATTTTACCAAGACTTGTCCTGTAGTGGGCTGTCCTGGCTGCTGTGCTGGCTGCCCCTGAGCTGTGTGGTCAGTTTTGGCACGTGTCAGTAACGCTGTGCAAAGCGCGGGGATGATGCGTGTGGTAGGAAGCATTGCCAGCCTTATGCAGCGGCTTTCTAGCTGAAATAAAAGAGGAGCTAGGCAAGAAAGGAGGCCGGGGAGTTGAACTGCAACACACTCAATGGCAGAACACACCTGGTCTCTTCAAATTGTGGGTGAGGCAGTTGTGGTCTGTAATTATAAGCTGCAAGGTAATGGCCAGGTCCATCTGTGAGCACATGCCGGCTCTAACCTTGCAGCTCTGGCCTCACACCTGTTGAGAACTCATGAGTAAAATCATCTTCTAAAAAGCCAATGTATTTAATCTGAAGTTACCTAAATAACAGTGTCAAGGAGTATTGTTCTCACTGGACAGTACAAAGTATAAATTCTGTCAACTCCTGCTTTTTCTGAAGTTCTAAGAAACAAGAAAATTCTATTTAAATGTCAGCATATTTCTTGTCAGGGTCTAGACTGCGTTTTGCTCCTCATTTAACCCTTTCAAAAGGCAATGGGAGCAAGATTGCCTGTCACCTGGATTGGAAACCTAGCACAGCCTAGAGGCTGCTGGTGGCTAGCGCTGGACAGACCACTAACAACAAAACTACGCCTTATCTTTGGTAGGGACAGTACAGCACAAAATTACCCATCTTTTTGCAACGTAGATTGTTGCATGGCGTTCCCCGGGGCACCTGAGAAGCCGAAGAACAACCAGAGGGGAAGAAGGTGCTGGAGCAGGCTACAAGGAGGCAAACCAGGAGGAGGTGAAGGAAGGAGCAAGGCTACCACGCTGGGAAAGAAGCAGCACCGGGGACCTTAGTGCCGTGGCTGTTTCTTGTGGCCCTCCTGAATACAACACCGAGTCTGCCTGTGTCAAGCACTGGGACAGATCCTGTCCTATCGGGCTGGCTGAGCACAGCGTCCCCCTTCACTGAGCCTCTGCTGTGTGACGAAGCTGGAGAAACAGGAGCTGAAAAGCAGCCAAAGTGATTCAGTGTGCAGCGTGGTGTTGTGCTTATCTACTGCTTTGAACGAGTTATTAGGTGACCGCCTTTGAGCTGGTTAAACGACGTGTTCGTACAAATGCCCGGATCATCATTAGGCTGGGTCTCCCAAGGATACTAAAGAGAATATAGAAAAGCTTTGTGGAAAGCAGTAGTATAAACCTAAAATCAAAAATGGAAAGCAGGCTGCCATGACCAGCCACAGTTGTGCAATATTCTCCTGGACTGAAGTACCTAATGGCTAGGCAGAACTACCTTTGGGAAGGGCGGTGGATCTCTGTCAATTTTCTATCAATTCAGGAGGATATTTTTTTTGTTTGTTTTTTGTTTGTTTGTTTTTTGTTTTTAATCCAAAATTTGCTCTTTTTTTTTTTTTTTTTTTTTTTTTGCCCCATGAGATTTCTACAGATTTTCTTCTTCAGGATAGCATATGGTTCCAGGGGCCATCCCTTTTCCTCAGTCATTTTAGGATCAGGATTTCTGTGTGTTTGCTGTCATAAACGTGTGTACATTGTGCTATGTGCTGCTGCTTTTTTGGAGAGGACCGAGGTGGGTGGATGGAGAAGGAGGAAATTCAACAGTGAATCGATTTGATTTTTTGGAAACTATTACCAACTTGCGCAAGGCAAATTTGCGGCGTGCCTTTTCTTTTTCTTTTAAGAAAAAAAGGAAGGGAAAAAATCCTCAAATAATCTGAAAGAATCCAACATCTCAATAAGACGCGGTCCCTCCCCTCTGCGCGGTGTTCTGAAAGGGACCATTGTTTCCAGGTTTCAAGGTGGGCTCATTGACTTGCACGTTGCCATGGAACCAGCGTGTTTTCCTTCCTGAATGATACTTGCTTGTAATCTCAGAAGCTTTTTCAGCAAATTAGCACAGGTGATCTGTGAGTGGCTTTGGATGGTCTGAAGGCTGGTGCAGGACCTACTTGATTAACCAGATGAAGAAATATAAGGAGTGAAAATAAAATCCTGGGATAAGCCTTGGTTGAAAGAGGTAGGGCAGATAAACAGAAATGCTGCTAATTTGCACTTTGTAATCTGTGTGACACAGCATGTTAATCCAACATCAACTTTCCTGATGCATTTAACAAGTAAAGCAAGCAGACTTTTATTTTAAAATCCACAGCAGTACTACGGAGCTAACAAGGTGGAAAAGGAAGCGGTACTTTTGGTGGTAATTTGTAACCTGCACAATTAATAAGATGATGCTAACTTGTTTAATAAAACCTACACATGCGTTTAAGGAGTTTTACTCGGAACCTACCAACACATTGTCTAATAAAACTGTTTAAGAGTTTAGATGGAATGGTTTTTCTGCTGAAATATGTTGATTCAATGAACTCAAGGAATTTGAGATGATGGATCAATTTTTGTTGACCTGTTGTACGGCAAGTTATAAACATTTTGATAAAAATCAAAACATTTTGCATCTAGTTCTGTCGTTAGAACTTTGATGTTTGGATATGCAAATCAAGGTTGGGTGATTTCCTAAAAGATACGTTCTAGTTTGAACAGGAATTAAACTGGGACGTGGTACAAGACGATTCCAGAAGCCCTGGGTTTGTAGCACTGGAAGATGCAGGTCTGACTCGGGAGCGATGCAGATCTGACCGAGGAAAGGTTCACTGGGAAAATCCATTGTTCTCCTAATGGGAGAGTCCCAACAGCCGTGCAGTGTTCTGCAGCATGAAGTGAGGTCTTCCAGAAATGAACGGTGTGCCCTCTATCTTCTCAAGTGTGCGGTACAGAGAAAGCAAGCAAGCATTTTCCCGGTCCCAGCTGCATCTGCAGTTTTGCAGAAGGATGCAAGCTCTGTAAATGGTTTCTAAAGGAGGCATCCTCTGCACCTCCTGGAAGCCTCAGCAACTTCCTTGTACTGGGTTCTTGAGTCACTTGTCAGGGCATCGTCTGTATTTCAGTGGGAAAAAGTTGTCAGTCTAAAAGTGCCGCATTTGCTTGGTGCTGCCAGATATGCAGCCTCTAGAACACCCCCTCCAAAAGGAAATACTTCGATTGCGCTGTCCCCCTGGGCATCGGAGCCAGAGGCAGAGCACACACGGGCTATTTGTGCTATGCAGTCTTGGTGGGACCACAGGGGCTGCTTGCTTTGACTCCGCTTTTTATTCCTTTGTGTAGCTGTGCAAGCCTAGGCACAGTTTGGCACTTAGAAAAACGTGGTGATTTTTCAGCAAAACTGGTAGGTGTGTCTTCTGTCGGCTCTGAGATAGTCCCTGAACTGCTGAGCGCGCTCCCCGCTGGTTGAAGCTGCCCAGATGGCTCAGCACTTTGTGGGACGAGACCTGGGTGAGCCCCATGTTATTTGGCATTTCTCTCTGTGTGATATCAGCTGGAAATATCAGGCTGTTATTCTAAATACATCTGTTACATCTGTTGTTTCTTGGTACAAACAATGATATTTTTCAGCTGGAGCCAGTAGAGGTTTCCATTAAGGAAAAAATGTCTTTTTCTCAAAACAGAGAAACTTGAAGTAGTCATTGTTCAAACAAAAGCTTGGTCCTTTCCTGCGTGCAGTCACCTGTTTATGATATCACTTTCCAGTTTAAATTCTGTAATCTATTACATCTTTATGTACGAAAGATTCACACTAAAAAGAACGGAGGAGAATGAGGCAAATTGTACGGAAACGCATAGTAAAAATTAGGAACCAACACAGAGAAAAATGTTTGTTCTTCTCATAGTCTTTATATTTGTCCTAGGTGTTGTTTTTTATTTATGATGCTTGTAGCTAAAATAATTGCTTTTTAAGGAGCCTTTACTTAGTTGGCAATGTCCTTGAAAAAAGTTGTTTGGAATAGCATGGGTGTTACTGTCTCAGAAGAGACATCTGTGCTTAGCTAGCATTTTGCGCAACCAGACAAGAAGTTTTTTTGCTTATAGCACTAATCTTTATTCCTTCTTCAGTTTTTTTCATGAATTGCCGGGTTTGTTCTGAGCGATAATGTCAAGTTGGATATTAAATTACCAAGAATATTCTAGTAGTGTGCTTCCTGCGTTGCATGCACAGTGCCTCTCAGGTGCAGTGCTAGGTGCGCCAGTGCTCTGTGTCTAATACAGCTCATCCGTTACTGTGCTATGCCTGATAGCTAAGAAGAAATATGCCCAAATTGTGAACAGTTTTGGACGTTTTGAAAGCTTAAGATGTTTTGCTTTTTGATGTTACTCATTCCATAAGATAACGCTCAGAATTGAAAGTGTCGCAGTGTACTGAACTTCTCTCTTTTTTTGGCAGAAGCTGTTTTGAATATGGTGGCAACTGCTTCCTAAAAGCCTTCCCCTCCAAGGCCTCTGTGTTGGAGCATTTCTGGCTCTCACCACGATAACACAGTGAGTCTTGAGGGACTGCTTAACAAGGGGATTTATAGAATCAGGCTGTAAGATGTTGATTTCAGTGAAATGTTGTGTTTTTTATCACCACCATCTTCATTTTTGCTGCTTAGATGACATCTGTCCATTATCAGCTGTAGTGGGTTTCATGAAAGATGGGGCATACATGTAGTAAAACCTTAAACAGATTAAATGTGTTCTTATAGGTAACTTTGTTTTACAAACTAACTACTCTAAGTGTAGTTATTTGCTTGGACTTCCAGGATCAAATCAGTATTTAGCCTTGCCTGGTTCCTTAGATTAATTGGTTAAGACTTCATTTTAGTTGCTTTTACTTCCTAAGCTGCTTTGTTTTTTGTCTACCCACACGAGTTGCTGGATTAGTCCAGGCTGTATGTCTTTAGTTAGGCAATACTGTATCTAGTAGGTATATGGGGATTAGAGGGTTAAGCGTTTTAACAAGTCACCATTTCAAACAGTTGCTTGCAAGGGCACACACCTATTGATAAAGATCTATGCCTTTGGCAAAAAAAAGTTCTGGAGATTATATTAAGTAGATATTTCAGTTCTAAATTGCATCAGACTCCCCGGTCTAATTTTGTAGTTTTAGTCCTTCTGATGACAGATTTTCCTTTGCATGGTTTAATAAAGACTGAAAAAATTGTATGTTCTGTGGCAAACTAGACAAATGAAAGCTGGTGTTGTATATGCTTACTGCATGCCCTCTTTTTGGTCTATAAGGTAATGCAAAGCCTTGTTTCTCCACCCCTCCCCTCCCATTTGAACTAATACAGGAAATGAAAATTCCAAAATAAAAAAGTGACAAGTCCAGAAAAAAAAATTAAAAGATAAAACAAATCCTTTGTACTCAAATTGTGGAGCTTTGATAATGATGCCTCACAGAACTATCCTTTTTTATTTTTTAGCTGTTGCTAAAAATAATTTCCAACTAACTATGACAATTTTTTTGTTTTGTAATATGTCATTCTAAAGTTAATAGTCTGCTTAGTAGCCTAGATACAAGCTAAAAATAGGATATTTGTAAATAAAATCGTGCATTTATTCTGCCAGTTCTATGTTTTGTCCTTTTTTGGTTTTCTTAGTAGAAATGTTTGTGGCACACATTGTCTCAGATTTAATCAGTGCCTATTCCTCAGCAAACACATTCTCATCCTGTCAAAATAGTGCATCGAGCCTTACCTCCTCTGTTCTGTTTAATCTAGATAAATGTTAGGAAGGCATTCTGTCTCTTCCCATTCCAGACAGGTAAGATTATCCTGAAAGGAGATCGTACATTTTGTCTTGGCAGAAGCTTGCAACATCCCCAGATGATGAATAGACATCCGCTTTGCTTAGAGGTGTTACTTGAAATTAAATAGTCCCAACAGTAAATTAAATACATGGGTACACAATGGAACCACTTACATTTCTTTTGATGTTTTATAGTTGTTTACTTCACTTTATATTTTCTCCCTTCGCCTTTACCCGTGTCAGGAGGCAGCAGCACTAGCACGATAGTCATGGCCTTTTCCAAGGTGTGGGGTACATCCTTTTTTGGTTTCTCACGTTGCTGTCTAGTTCGTATCTGGCTTAGCTGTGTAGTAGTGTACTCGCTGGGTAGACAGGAGAGGAGGAATCCTTAAACAAATCTGTCCTGAAGGGCTGGACTGGCTGAATGACTGTGAAAGGGTTGTTTTACTGTGAAAGGGCAGTTGTCTTGCCTTCTCTTGCAAGGCCAAAGCCTCGGTGAAATGAAAAGGGCAGCTCAGAAAATCACTGCACTACCAGCTGTGATACCAAAAGCAACATCCCGTTGTGCACATGATGCGCTATGTGTAAGTATGATGAAAGAGGAGTTGTTCTGTAGTAAGAAACTTGGTGATTTCATGTCTTGGATTCCTTAGACACACCACAGTCCTCAAAGTCTTGAGTGCCAGTCCCAAGTTCAGGACCATGGTACTGTGTTTATTCTGTACTCGGATTCAACCAGGTTCCAAGATAGGGTCCAGGAACGTGGTCTGGGCAGCCATGCTATTGCTCTCTCCCGAGCAGAAAAAAAGTACAGAGAAACACGCTTTCATTTACAAGTTCCTCTGCAAATTTGGCTTGCCCCCTCTCTTGAACTTCAGAGGCACCGGAGTGGGCCCCACGGAGCTGATGGATGACTTCAAAGCTAGAACAGGGACCTCAGAAGAAGGCAGGAGCTGGCTGGCTGCAGGCAACTCGCTAGTGCCGTGCTGGGGCGTAGGAAGTGGGTCATTGCTCTGCTTCTTCCCAGTGGGTGGAACTGGAAAAGGATTTTGCTTCTGTCATTTAAAAGTCTTGAATTCCAAGTCTTATGTCCTCCAATCTCTTGTTTTTCACTGCCTGATTTGGAGCTGTTCTGTTTTTTCCCTGCACTCCTTCATCCTTGCCGTTTGTATCTGTATTTTGGGATGCTGTTTGCTTTTTTTTTTTGTTGTTGTTCCAAGTAATGGACAGTTTTCTTTGCCCAGATGGCTTTGAAAAATCTACCCAGAATGGTCTCTCTCTGGGAAATGCCACTCAGGTAGCACTTGAAAGGCCACACAGAATCTCTTGAAGCAGGTGGAAGCTGGCAAGGTCTGTCTCTAGAAAACCTACCTAGGCTCTGACAGCTTTTCTTTTTTCTCAGCTGCTCATCAGCCTAGGCCTCCAGGCTCCTGATTTCACAAGCTGCTGAAACCAGAGCTCCAGGGGCTTGCTGCAGAGTTAAAGGTGTGCCCTAGATTCTTTTTCCGGTGTTAGAAACACCAATTTTATTCTATCCTAAAAAGACTTGCATTTTCTAGGAATTTTTATTTTTTTAACCTTTCTTCCACGTGGAATGAAAAAAATGACTAAAATGCAGCATTTCCAGTAGGTAGTAAGTTTTGCCCTCCCTGTCTCCTCCCAGCTGTAACAGAGATGGCTTGTTTGAGAAATGCTTTGCAGGACAACCGCTGTGTTTGTAGAGGACTTTGAGATAAATGTGCTTACAGATAAGCCATGCTTAAAACCACATGGTTATTGTCATCGGTATGATGGGAAGACTCATTGAAGTCACTTTACTGGCAGCAGCTGTGGCAAGAAAAGGGAACTCCTGTAATAAAGCCACGTTTAATTATGTAAGCATGCTTGCGTGATGGTATAGGCAATCTCAGATGCAAACTATTGTTTAAATATAATTTGCTTTTTCTGATTTTGCACCCCTTGTGTACTCTTTGTATTTCTGATACCTTCACGGTTCTGGAAAGTTCTTAATTACCAACTGTTTTATCCTCTCGCAGGGTCAAAATGGGAAACCTGGACTTCAAAGGGCATTTTGACTGCATTTGCTGCTTGGTTGGGCCTTTTATTTAACTTTTCTTTTGTAGAGTTGTAGGGCTACAGAAGAACAACATCTGATTTTTGTTTTCTAGTTTGCTTGCTCAGTCAGTTTCATGTGCATGCAGGAGAGTATACAATTTAAAAGTTATGCTATGTTTATCATTCATTATTTTTTCATTTTAACGTGAAGCGACTGATTTCACACTGACGTTTATTTTAGTGCAAAAACTTTTGTAGGTGACACAGGTGGCTGGGTGGTATCTCAGCTTTCTGGAAAATGACTGATCAAGATTGCAAGGTAGTTAACCAAAAGTCAACAGTTGTGCATTCCTAGGAGAACCACACACATTGACTTGACAAGTCCACTCCTTGAAAACCCTCGAAATAGTATAGAGGAACAGCTCCAAAAATGTTTACTTAAATTGTGGTTGCTACTATGGTGCCTGAAGATTAATCACCAGCAAACACCCATTGTGCGCTGCCTGAAACAAAGAGAAGCAGTCATCCTTTGCCCCCAAAGGAGAGTAATTTCTCAGTGATACTATTTGAGGTATTTTGTGGGTGGAACACCAAGTGCTTCCCTACTTTATTCTGCAGTTTTATTAACCAAGAGCACACAAAGTGCTTGGTACTTTCTGATGTTGATGTAGTAAGTCTTTACAAGAAGACTTAGGAACTTCAATACAGTGGGATGCCCCGCAGTGGTATTTGCTATGAATTTAGACTATTCTTGCTTCAATCAATGACAAAACCTCCAGGGATATTAGTGAGGAGGTATCCAAACATCGGCCAGAACATGTTTGCAGGATCACAGAGTACAAAGTGAGTTGAGATTAAATGATTAAAGGGGGAAAGAAAGCAAACAGATGAAGCTATACAGATAGAGGTTAAAGAGTTAATAATATTAGTACTATAACAGTCTCCCCACTGTTCCCAAAGATGAGTGCATATGTTTTTATTTATCTAAACTACACTTACATAGACTTCCAGCTGTTTGGTCATTTTGATCCGTTTGTAACTTGGGATGTAGATCTCCCATTTCAAAAATAGGATGAAAGGTTAAGTGAGAGGAAATGAATGCGCTGAGTTGTTTGTGTGTCCCATCCCCAAAAGGAGTGACCTTAATTTAGAAACCATAAGTGAACTGGGAAAGGTAGGTAAACCTTTTGCCTTTGGGCCATAAAACTTTGCTAACTAAACCGTTGCTGCCCATGGGAGTGGCTCGTAGTTGGTTCCACCCTGTCTGCAGCTGATGTGTGTCATCCTATTTCAGAAACTTAATCTGGGGTGGGTATATTAGTAACCTGAACAGACAAATGCCACGTCCGTAACCATTAATTTGTGTTACAGGCAGAGCTAACTGGTTTTATACCAAATGGACATGCCCCACCAATCTCATATAGCTACTATTATTTATGATAAAAATGGAAAATGCCCAACCAACTAGTAACTTCCATTATTTTTGACAGACTCTTAACACTGACTTCTTGCTGCAGAAAACTTTTTTGAAGTAAATTCAGTTCTTAAATGCTCACTTTCATTTTCAAAACTGTAGTTCTCTCATTAAGACGGGATACCAGAGTTTCTTAATGGGTGTCTCTTGATAATGTGACAGGGAATTTGAGTGTAAAGCGTTGTGTGAGACCAGTGTAGATTGGGAGTATCTACTGTAGTTTAGTAGTGAGATTTCCTTATTTTGGGGAAGGGAATGCTTTTATGTAAATGAGAATTATGTGTTGAACTAGCGTGGTGGTTGAAGTAGTCCTCAGTATTTTTTTTTAATCACGCACATGGATACAGGAGGCTTTTTGTGTACCTATTCTGGAAATAATAGTGGCTGTGGCTACTTCAGGATTATTTTGTCACTTCATTGTGGAGAAAATTAGCTGTCTAGGTATTTTCAGTATCTTTAGAAATGTGCATACTTAAGTATACTGTGCTGAGGGCAACCTTTTCCTAATCCTGACAAGGAAGGAATCTGAAATATTCTAAACAACTTATTGTGTCCTTTGGGCTAATCACACAAAATGTATGCCACATTCCAGCTGAAACCTACATGGCATATTTATTTAAAATAAGTGTCAGATAAGAGTGAGTTTTGCACGCTTCCCTCCCTGTGTTTTTGGAATAACACTGCTTCTGCTATGCTGTTAAAGATGCTGTTTTCATCTGTCTAAACTTTAAGAACTTGCTTATTCCTCAAGAGAGAACAGAACGAATTGTGTTTTTCCCAGGCCTGTAGTGAACAAAAAAAGCACATGCCTAGGTTGGTTTCTGTTTAGTAAGGCATGCCGCTGTGGTGATGGGTCTCATGGAGGTCGTCAGAATTAAGCATGGAGCTCAATGCATTGAGGAACTGGGTCTTTTAATGTTTCTTCAGTAAAAATTTTAAGTGTATAGCAATGTGGAAGGCAGCATGTTCACTGGGGAAATAAATTAAGATAGTAGCTAAGAAGGAGATTCAGAGAACTGCTGATATGTGCATTGTATGTGCACAAAGTTGAAACAAAGCAGATCTAGGTAATGTTTGGCTATTTCACTCACTACTAGTTGATTTACTTTGTTTGCAAGAGAAAAATGAGAATCTGCCTGAAGATACTGGCAAGGAAGTTACTGAAACCAGCAGTGTCCTTTTGCACAAGGTGTCTTCAGGAACTGATGATTACACAATTTTTATTTATTTATTTATTTATTTATTTTTTTACAATATCTTGAAGGTCATGAACAGAATAGCAAAGGAAACGGAGCCTTTGGAAATGGAGGTTTTGGTGGTTTTTTTTTTTGCAAGTACAGCGATGGTTAAATGGCTTTGGCTCCCATTTTCCAATTTCCTTTTGTTTCAGACAGCGTTCTGAGCCTGCACACCAACTTGTCTGAGTGCAGAAGAGGCTCAAAGGTCACCTCTGCTAAGAGGCTGGACTCGTGTTCACAGCTTTATATTTCCTTGTGCTCTTCCCACTCTTCGCTGGGTCCCCAGGAGATGGATCAAGCATCTTTGTACCAGCCGGCTCCCACACATAAGGCTGTGTTGACCCTTAGTGTAACTGCATTGCGGTAAGCAGTTACAGCAGAAGTGTAACCAGAGAATTTTTATCTGACTCAAATCCAAGAGACAGAGAGAGAGAGATTAGTAGTTAGCTTTGGAGTGGAAGGTCAGGTGGGGTTTCCTCTCTCTCCTCTTAATCCATCAACATTTTGCTAAGAGCATCACCGAAACTGCAGCCAGTTTCTACCAATGTTGTCCTTGGATTTTACTTTTAAAATGTGATCGTTATTTAGTTGTCAGCTCTGGAACTTTGATTTAAAAATAAAATGAAACAAACAAACAAAAAAGAAACATTTTTGTAGCTGATAGCTTTGGGGAATTATGCATTTTGAAATAAAATGCAAATAATAAATTACTGCAATATTTTCACAGTTGGTGGGCTGTGTTGACTATAAAAGTGGAAGATAAATCACAGTGGAAATGTTCCAGCTTACCTTCTGGTACATGCTTTGCTGCTAAGCATTATGCGCCCTTCCGTGACATTTTGGTGCAAATTTTCCTTCTGTAGTATTTTAATTGTTAGATATTTACAAGACGAAGGAGCTGAGTCAGATGCAGGATGTGCTCGTCCACTGACCAGCTGTATCTGGAATGAAGGCAAAGGTAAGGCAATGTGTAATCCTGCGTAAGGAGTTCACCTCAGTTATGTAAACCCATGGACAAACATTTTAGATGAAATGGATGGAGTTACTCATTATTTTCCTTATTTCTGTTGTGGTCAAATGAAAAGTTTTTTGTGTTCAAAACCTCACTGAATATCATTTGGGAAAAAAAAAAAGTCTTCAGTGACTTCTCATGCAACAGAACTATGTAGGTGTTGAGTACAGAAAAGCAGGCTTGAAAATCTCACTAGTTGGTGCATAGGTCAAGCAATGTCCTTACAAAATATACTGGGTGCAAGACTTCACCCCCCCCCCCCCCCCCCTTCAAAGAAAGGGGATTGACAGGGGAATGGTTAGTTTTGTAGGGACTTTGCAGAAAACTCTATGGGTTTATAATTGTCTGGGATTTCTTTTTCAAAGCGAAACGTTATGTTGCTTGCAAGTGCTCTACAGTTGTAATTTGCGCTACCATTTTGGCAAGTGGTAAGAAGAAATGAAACCGTTTTAAAGAAGGCTCTACAAGATACGAGGTAATTTGAGAGGGTGCTATCTATATTGGGACTTTTTCAGCTACAACTCTGGAAGCTTCAGCTACTTAGCGATAAAACTAAGTGGTTCAGGGGGGAGGGGAGGGGCAAATCACATTTTCTCTACTACACTGCTTTCTGTAAGTTATAATGCAATCACAAACAGAAGGGTTGGTTGAATCATCTGGTACATTCAGTCCATGGATGGAGGGATACAGCACCTCGTGAAGGTTTGTTTCCAAGCCACATGCAGATCTCTAAAGTTGTGTGCAATCCTTTCCGTATCACAGGAATATTTAAGGATAAAGTGAGTTGTCTAAAAGCAGGTGGTTTGGTGGAAAAGTGCACATTCCTCTGCTGGGAGGTTGTGTGTGTGTTTTTTCTAAGAACTGCTTTTAGCCAACTTGCTGGAGTTGCTTATAAAGACTTACTTAGTTCCTGGTGGTGTCTATCATACATGTACAATGCACAGCATGTATTAATCGTAAGGCCCACCTCCTTCAGCTACATCGATATTTCTTTTAATATCCAACTGTATGCTAGCAAGGGTTTTAGTATCCTAAACGTTGACCTGATTAGCAACTTCAGTACAATAAATATCTTCACTGATGGCAATGTGTGTTGGATTTAGCTGGGGGTTGTGGCAGAGGGTTATGTGAGGCTAATGAAGCTGTTGGGCAGGTACAAACTTGGTAAATAGCTGTGCTAAGTACTATCAATAACAGTTATCTCTGATTTTGGAATCTTTAGGCTCCATAGCTTACAGCTCTGTGTAGTTCCAGAACCAGGGCAATGCGGTTTTTTCTTCATTTGGCTTGTGCCCAGCTTTGATGGAAAGCAATATAAAGAAAACAAATTCTTTGCCAGTAGAATTTCTTAGGTTTTGTGCTGCAGCAATATGTGAATGTACTTCTAAAATTCACTTGCATGCAAATTCCTCATTGACTCCATGCGAATGGTTGAATTTGGGGATGCATAAACGATATCAATGGATAGCTTCTATTTAAATGAAAACAACAAGCTGGCTTTGCCTTGCTTTTTCAAGGATCTCTGGCAGATCAGGAAATGTTCTCACTGTGGATGAAGTCATTAAAGAAATTAGGGCAGTGTACAATGTGTTATGGTACTTGTTGTCATATTGAGGATTTGGAAATCAGTGCTTTCATCATGAGTGATGCTCACTGCTCTTGAATACCAAGTGGCTGAGCCAGCGTTCTGAGCACTCAGGTGGCTGCTGGAATATCTGGGGGATGCTCAGAGCCTGACAGCTGCCAGCGCCACTAAATAACTTCAGTGAATAAAAAAATCTGCCAATTCTATCCTCAGACTGCAGCCAACTGATGAAAAATTCACATTTCTTCAAAAGAAAAAAGTGGGTCAGTCGCCCCTCACGTTGTTCAAAAGACATCAGGTCATTTTTGCTGTCTGTATAAAACAGAGGAACTGACCTTGAACGCTTATTTTATTACATTTTCAATTTCATTTTCGGTGTGGCAGCAGTCCTTTCTCACTGGCAGGGCTAGGAGCGGGGAGCGGGTATGGGATGGAATTCGATTGAGTCTGAATTTATTGCTGGTTTCTCTAGGCCAGGATTTCCTCCAAGTTTTGTAACCTTGTGTGCCACTTGAATTGGAGGAGGGTTGGTTTCTATTAGAAACTATCAGTTAGCCTCAGCTGCCAGTTTAGATGTTTGCGAGCTCTATGAAATGAATGAAAAAGTTTGAGGAAATTGGTTTACTGAAGAAATCAGTGAACCCTGAATTGAATGAGTATCTTAGCTACAAACTCACATTTAATAGCTGTGTTTGAAAGGCCTTTTGTGCAGTAAGAGATAAGCTTGTGGCTTTGTGTTGTGTCCTTCCTCATGTAGGCTGTAAATAAACTGTCTGGTTTTAACTACGTGCTCACGGACTGGTAGGGTAGTCAGAAAAAAGTACGTACTGCTTTGTGTAATCCTAACAACAAAGCTGGAAATCTGAGGACAGAGCAGTACAGAACCAGGTCTGAAGCAGTTTACATCGAAAAAACCCAAGTGACGTTCCTACTGCTGTCATATCTGAGGGCCATTCGCTTACATGGGACTGCAAGAGGAGTGGTACCTGGGTGAGAGAAGTGCTTGCTGTCTGGCTTTACATGTGGTTTGTGTGTTAGTATTGAAACTGTACAGATTCTTACTTTTTAATGTGGTTTTTCATATATTTTTAATCTTGTTAGTAGATGAAAAATGTTTTACGCGGTTTTACAACCTTCCTTGGTAGGGATTTCCAGCTCATCTGTCTCTTGCCTTTGTGGCTGGAAGGCTGCTGCTCCCTGCTTACCTATTTTTCTCCTACATACGTTCCTGGAAGCATATCCATACGTGCTCCTGTGCCTCTCCTGTCCCTTCCTCTAACCGCTGGGAATAACCTAACCCCTGTTCAGCCCCTGACAGTCACTGTGGTGCCATTTTACATACTCCTACCACAAGGAGCTTTCTGCTGACGTACCTTTTTAGTTCCTGGCAGGCAGAGGTGTAAAATGCTCCAAAGCAGCAGGGTGGTATCCAGAACATTGGCTAGGTAAGGTGCGCTCACTTCTGGCGCTCACCTTTCCGATGAACGTGTAGATGGCACTGGCATCACTTCCACGTCTTCGTTTTGCTGGTCCAAACGAACCATGCTCTGTAGCAGGAAGGAGCAGATCTTAGACCACACATTTATCATCTGAGGGGTTTTCAAGCTTTGTGCCTCTACTGAGTTCATCCTTCTTGAAAGTAAGTGAGACAACTGTGCGCTGTATCCCAGCTGAAATTCTACTCATGTGCCTACAGCATCATTAATACCTCTGTAGTCACTTTTTCTGTGTGTGTACAGCTCCAGGGCAGTGCTGTGGTGTGTGGCCTGAAAAAGATGAGTTCCAGGGATGCGTCAGATGAGTTTTTTTGCTCAGAGCCTTGCATCCTTCTGTCCTTTGGTAGTTACTCAGGATATTTGTCTGCTGCTTCCCATTGATTACATATCCCCCACAATCTGTCCAAAACTCCTGTCAGTAGTTCCTAGGCTTGACCTGGCTCTTTCTACTATGAAAAATAAATCACAAAACAATGTGAGCAGACAAACAAATCAAAGTTTGGGGCATCTCGCTAAAAAAAAAAAAGTTGAAATGAGTTCAAATATTTGATATTCTTAATGAGAAAAATGTCTGTATTTATCTGATGCTTTGCTGACATGATTAATAGTATTTTCACCTGTTCAGTGCTTCAGTACCAAACAAATCCCAGCAACTGTTCTCCTACCATCTGACTGGCAAGCCTGTTGGTTTATTTCTGCTCTATGACACCTTGTGTGTTAGGAAGAATTACTGAATCTGCTGCATGACGTTACGCTGTCTTTGCAGGGTCACACTGCCATTTCTGACTGCAGATGTTGCTGCAGTTCCTGGTTTATCGTTTTCTTTTGCCAAGGGTTTTTAGTTTTGAAAAATTTGTTTCAAATTGCTATGGCAACTTCTCTTTAACACACACATAGCAAAGTGGAACCTGACTGATTTCCAAGAGAGGAGTTAACCATGTGGATAAGTGTTTTCAGAGCTGGGCTCTGAGCTCTGTAATACAACTAGAAGAATAATAGAAAAAAAAAATGTTATAAAGGGTTGAATTCTTTAAAGCCATGGAAGCTAAAAAGGGTAAGGTTAACACTGCAGTGTTACTTAGCGCATGAAGTAAACAGAGATATTATGTTTCGCTAGTTTTTTTACTCTGACATTTTACCAGGGTGTCTGAATGTCTGGTCCTGTAAATATAATTTCCTTATTAGTCATCAACAGATAATAGGGTCCTGAGCTTCGTAAAAAAAATGTTTATTTGCAGGTCCCAGAAGTTTTCATTGTGCTTCATTTCCAGCTTGTGAAGTTTGTCAGGATTTTGATCTTGACCAGAGTGTTCCTTAACTGGCACTTGGAAGTCACTGGGAATAAGTAAGAAAGAAGAGGGGAAGAAGTTTTAAGGCCAAATAGCGCCCAGCTCCCTCATCTGAGCTGTGCCTCGTGGAAGCCTCACTGAGGTCCTGTGTTAGTGGTTCCCTCCCACCTGTGCTGCAGGCACAGCTTGCTTGGGAGCTGCAAACAAGGCCTTCAGTACCATTTGCAGTTATTCTGTGGTCCTGTGGGTTGCTAGAAAAGAGCTGGAATGAACGGGAGCCTGGGGCACCTCCGAGGGCATCCCAGCTGTTAGGTTTCTTTACTGTCTTTGGCTCGGCTCCAGGACGTGCTGAAGCCCATGGAAAGATCCAGACGGCGCTCCCTCTGAATGAGCCACCTGCGCAGAAATGCCTGGCCGAGGGACACCAGAGGCGGGAGAGGAAGGTTGTTTGCATACTGACTCCTGTTTCTGATGGCCTTTTTAAAATATCTTTTCACTCCTATCAATTTTGTAGTGTTTTTTCCTACATTGAAGCACTAGTGATACGCACGTAAGACTGAAAGAGCTCAAGGAAAATCAGTATGGGTGTTACTCCATTTATATTGCAGCTATTTACATCTCAGAAATTGCTTTTTGTTAGCATCATTACTGTTTTATGTTTGTTTGTTTTTTAGGTTTTCTGTTAAAAAATCCTTGATCTACTTCTAGCCAATGAAATTAACAGTTCAATTAATTTCTGTTATAACTGGTGGCGCTTCCCACTGTTAGCAAACATCTTCATTTCTTTACTTCTGAAATACAGCTCCGAATATACGCCCTCAATACGAGTTCCCCCTGAACAAGTATGAAGGGCACGTGCTTACACATTCAGATTGCTATCTGTAAATGTTTGCATAACCTATGCATTTGTACATTTCAATGGAAAAATGTATTAAAGCTTTTCAGAAGACACGACTGTACTCCAGAATGTTATAAGCAGCGTTTAGCCTTGTATACATAACTATTATTGCACATGGCTGTTTGCTATTTAAGTAGTCCTGGAGTGTCTGATGTCAGCTCCTTCCCTTAAATAAAATCCTTGGGACATGTAACACCTGGCTTAGAGCCAACTGGCTCTGGTTTGCTTCCTTCCCAAATGCTTTCATTCATAAATGAGCAAAATGACTCCTCGTGTGATGAAAAGGAACCTAGAAACTCATTGAGAACACAATTTTATAAAAAGTATGGCCATATTTTCAATTTTCATTATTAAACCTCAGTGAGACTTTGATCCAGCCCCCAGTGGAATCAGTGGCACGATTTCATCTGACTTCAGCTGAAATTTGTCCTGGACTGTGTGCGCTAACCACAGCAATGGGGAGTGGTGCGAGCAGCGGGCACGGAAGGAGTTGGTGAATTTTATCCAGTCCTCTGCCAGTGGGAAGGACCTGACTGCCACCAGAGATGGGAGACTTCTGGCTTCTGCCAACGTGAGCTTCGGCGCTCGAAGAGGGCAACTGTCATGTGGCAGTGACTGTGGAGGAATCCAGAGCTGCAGTGAAGTAGTGGTTTTCTTCCATACCGTGCTCCTGGGAGGAAAGCACAATCAACAGAACCCTAGAGCCTGAAGGCTTGTGGAAATGGCTGTTGGAACAAAGAACGATCCGGGGAGAAAAAATAATTGGAAGCCAAAATCTTTGAAGAAATTAAGGCTGAGTTGAATAAGCATCTGGAAAGACACAATCTAATTCCCCAGAGGCATGAAGCTATCTGCAAACTGAGTGAATGTAAGGTTAAGTGTCAGGAGAAGAGGTATACAGCGGTGTGCAATGAGTCTGGATTTCCATGGCAAAGTAGGCACATAATCATGCCCAAAGTTGTCCTGGTGCACTTCCCTCTCGGGTCTTAGAATCAGAGCCTAAACTCTTGGTAATGCTTCTTGTTGTAAGTGACCTCTCAGAGGTGTCTGTTACAACAAGGACCAGTTTTTATGGACATTGCAGACTCAAATTCATTCTGTTCCTTCCTTGTCTGTGCAGGCAGCTTGGAGATGCACTCGCTGCCTATCCTCTATATGCAGCATTTTTTTTATTTTTATTTTTTTTTGTAACCATTACTGCATTAAGCTTGCTTATATTTCGTGCCACCAAGGGTCAGAACTGTCTGTGGCGCACTGTGTGATGATGACTCTCTCATTTTATCACTCTGCTCAAATATTGCCTTAGGTGCTACCGTGTATTATTGATGAATAGTCCAAAAGCCCTATACCTAATGGGGCTTCATCTGAACAAGTCTGTGAAAATACTGTTTGCTTGGGTTTTTGTTTTTTGCCCACCTGATGCGTTTTTAGAAGTGCTTGAAGGTAGGTATAGCTGCTTTGCAGCAAGAGCTAAAGCTCCCTTCAGGCTAGGGAAATATGGGAGGTTGGATTTAAGGTTTTGTTTAATCTCTGTTCATTCTACACTGCCTTAAGAAGAGAGGGTTTTAATGTAGCAAAATGATGTGAACATCAGTGTGTAAACTAATAACACTTCTAGCAGGAAAATTATCAGACTAGTCACTTTCATTGAGAAAGCTGATGTAAAGAAGTTCAAAGGTGCACAAGAAACTTGCATGACTCGCCTTTCATTTTTCATGTTTCTCACTCAACAGATGTCAGGAAACCTTAAAGGGTTTAAAAATATTTTCTGTGAATGCTTTCAGGAAAGAAATGTTCAATTCCAGTCGAAACTTGTTTCAGCACTTAGCTTGGTCACCTTGAGAAGTTAAATCCCAATTTCATTCAGGCTTTCCAAACCCAGTGACTGTACCTGAGCATGCTTGATGCTGAAAGACACTTCCCTTAGAGAAGGATGTTGCTGCTTGCATTTGTGTCCCAGGACTGTGACAGGGTTGTACGGGCATTGTGGGGCTTCTGGCAGCCCCGTATTTCGAGCCCGTTGAGCGTGGCAGGGAGTAGGTCAAACTCTAACTGATGTAGTTGGCTTTCATCTGTGGCCTAATGTTAGATACTGATATAGGAACCTCAACTCTATATAAATATTGCAATTATTCTTGAAATAACTAGTGCCAAAATGAAATCCAGATCTGTGGTGGTTCAAAAGTGCGGTAGGCATGGCATCCGTCCGGTGGAAGTTCATCTCTGGAGAGATGACCCTTGTTATTATCCTTTCTTGTTCTTTGGTTAGTCTTTCCACAACCTTCATGTAAATCCACATCCACAGCAAAATATGCATTTAGCATCAAGGGCACAAAGCGTGTCTCTGTGTTAACAACGGAGGAAATAAGACCATACCTAGCTCTTCTTCTAGACCCGTTGTTACAAACACCATCTCACACCTGCTGGTTTCTCTATACCTGTGGTTCAGGCTGCAGCTGCTTACTGACAGAAACATGTAAGGGTCACAGTGTTATTTCTGTCTTTGGTATTTCTCATGATGTAGAGATATTTAGGAACGCAGGATGGCTGAGGTGCAAGCTCTAATTAATGAGCATGATCAAAATGTAATTAGCATGCTGAATATTGCCAACATCGTGTAGTTTTCTAGATTTTGGTAGCCCTAGAAAACACACATCACCCTGCAGAATAGCACCAGCTCCTGTCAATTTACTTGTCCTCTAAGTATTACCAAATAATTTTTGGTGTATTTGGTGATCCTGAAAATGATCCAGTCACAGAGATTTGCTAATTCTGAAAATGACCCAATTACAGAGAAATTACAATGTAATTACATTTTACCATTTATTTCCCAATAAATTCACATGACAAATGTAACATGGGTAGAAAGGCTTGAAACTTGAGCAAATTAATTAAAGATCTCCAACAGACAAATAGTTATAACATCGAATTTTCTTTTTTCTTTTAACAGGGTGGAAAGAAGTCTTACACTGGGCCATGTGGGGGCCGTGACTGCAGTGCTGGATGCAAATGTTTTCCAGAGAAGGGCGCAAGGGTAAGTTTGTTTTCATTAATACAGCTATTCCTTGTGTCCCTTACCAATTTGAGGGGGGAGGGAGAAGAGGAGCGTGAACAAGAACCAAGTTAATATGTGTAATTCTCAATCTAATGACCTCATAAAACAAGAGAAGTGAAGAAGACCAGCTGCATTACTAATGTTCCTGGCCAAGATTTCAAAATCTCTCTGAAGGCTTTACAAATTGTTAGCTTTGCAACAGCTCTTTAATGGGATCTCATTTCTTTATGTGATCTGAGCCTTAGTTTAAAAAAGTCAGATTTTTTTAAAGTAGATTGCAACAATTAAAAAGGAAAATCTAAGTACTGTAGGCTTCCAGTACAGATTTTATTTATTTATTTTTTTTTTTTTTTAACTGTAATAGCTTCTGTTAGTTTGAAGTGCTTTTGACTTCAGTAGTTGTTTGTGAAGAAACAGTAACTCTGAATCTAAGTGCTTCCCTTTGAGGGAAGAGCACCTCTCTTTGAGGTCTGCATTTGAAGCGATCAAATGTTGAAGCAAGATTTCTCTAAGACTGCTTAATTTCTTTTGTTCCTGTGAAAGGGTTATAACCTTTATGTTAGTGCAGCTGGCAACTTCCAGGCTTAGGGTAATGCAGAGCTGCTGACTTCACTTTACCCTAAATTGCAATGTTAATTTTTATCCATACACTATCTACTTAATAATCTCTTGTAAGCTCTCTGAAATGTGTTAGCATATATCAAAATGAATCTGATAGATTTTGCTTACAGAGATGAGAAAAGGAAAGATCTGCATTGCAGGTACCTGAAGAATTAATTTGGAAGGGTTTAAGTTGGGGGGGAAATACCATTTGTCTTGGTTAATGGTAATATAATTGTTTTTGCTATTCTTACTGAAAACATATGATGTGTTCAGTCTGTTATGTAAGAAAAAATCTTTGCATTTATTGTTTATTTATAGTACAGGAATAAGGTAAAAATGGGAGTAACAATATATCCGTTCACTGAAGTGATCAAATTTCCAGTATTTCAATTCATTTTTCAATATGTCATTAATATTTCAGTAATAATTCCTAGCTGTTTATTTCAGATGAACGTATGTCAGATTCATACCGTAATACAATGGGTTTTCTGTTCATTTTAAAGGTATTTCTTCAACTCTCATTTCCTCCATTTAATTTCTGAAGCAAAGCTTATAACGTGAAAATGTATTTTGCAGCTGACTGTTATCCCACTTGAGAACTTAATAAAAATAAAATCATTAGCTCTCCTAAAATAATATGATGCTAGCAGGTTGGAAATAATTTATTTCGTTATTGAAAAGTTGTCTTCTGAGGCAAAAAAAAAAAAAAAAAAAAAGGAAAAAGAAATGAAATCTTAAACATTAGCAATCCTGATTTTTTTCATGTGTATTTCAGTGACATGGGTAAACTCCAGACATCACTTTCTAGGACTGAGCTTAGGAAAATGTAGTTATATAGAAATGAACCTAAGCAGGTGCTTAAATGCTTCACTAATTGCAGACAGACTTGAGCATGAATTCTTAATTGATAACTGATGATATGTTTGCTCTGGAAGGATAAAAATTCTTTCAAATCATCATGTGGTGCAAACATGCCTAAACAAATAAGTGAAAGAACTTTGCAAGGAAATTCTCAACCTAAAATATGGGCTAAAGCCAATTACTCAACACCTTATGTGATTAGGTCTAGTAAGGCACAAGCCTGCTTTGGTTCTGGAACAGAATATCCTCTAAATGCTTTGACCTTTGGATAGCAATGAGCATCATCCTTCTGTCTCTTTATATTGCTGGGGTTGAATGTGATTGTTTGAACTGGCCACAATGCTGTTGACCTTGCTGTTTGAGCTCTTGGTATCTCTTTTGTTAAGATGTCACAAAGATTTCAGTCTGTTTTCATTGCTGACCTGAGAACTCATTTGGATTTTAGCTTGTTTCTTATGTGACGTGTATCGATAGGCATTTTCAGTCCTTTAAACATGTGTTTCATCCTACTGAGGCCTGTCTGTGGAGTTAATTGTCTGCTAGAAGTGGTAATCGGTCCCTTTTACCAACACTGCTTCCATCAAGCCATACCAAGTCCTGCTGACACCTTCTTGGACATCTGCAGACAGCTGCTGGAGTCCTGCCATGCCAGAGGACAGGGAGGTGACTGGCTGAACTGGGAAAGGGGTTGGTGTGATTATCTGTCCTACAGCACTGCTTGTTTCTTGGAGGAGACCATACAGCTGGAGGCTAATTCCTTGGCTTCCTGCCTAGCTTCTCCTCCACTGCTGCAAGACCTCTGAGTTCAGGACAGGCAAGTAGGAGATGGGACTCTGCCAATGCCCTGAATCCTTTTTTAGTTTAAAAAAAAAAAAAAAGGTTTCAGCTGTCATTTACACAACTAACTAGACCAGAGTAAAGCTAAGCTTTCTTTTTAAAAGGAAGGAATAACTAAAATGTACAATAAAAATGACAATAAGCTGACACCTCAATGGAAACAATATTGGCATTGTCCTCAAATGTCCTTTTCCTTGGAAGTACTGCTGATCAGATCAGGCTGGGATGAACTTCTTTCTGAACAGATACTTTTTTTAAAAAAATAAAAAAAATATTTAGGCAAGAAAAATGACAGAAGTGCCCAAGTCCTCAGATGAGTTAGGTACTTCTAGAGATGGCATTCGGGCATGTAGAAACCCTTCATCTCTCAAAATCACGGAATTGAAGGGGTTGGAAGTGTCCTCGAAAGATCATCGGGTCCAACCCCCCTGCCAAAGCAGGTTCCTCAGAGCAGGCCGCCCAGGTAGGCGTCCAGACGGGCCTTAAATATCTCCAGAGAAGGAGACTCCACAACCTCGCTGGGCAGCCTGTTCCAGTGCTCCGTCACTCTCATCATGAAGAAGTTCTTTCACATGTCAGTGTGGAACTGCCTGTGCTCTGTCTTGTGACCATTGCTCCTTGTCCTATCCCCACAAACCACTGAAAAAGGTTGGCCAAATCCCTCTGTCTCCCCCACCTCAGGTATTTATACACATTGATGAGATCCCCTCAGTCTTCTTTTCTCCAGGCTGAACAGACCCAGGTCTCTCAGCCTTTCTTCATGGGGAAGATGCTCCAGGCCCCGTATCATCTTTGTGGCCCTCTGCTGGACTCTTTCCAGGAGATCCCTGTCTTTTTTTTGTACCTGAGAACCCAGAACTGGACACAGTACTCCAGGTGAGGCCTGACCAGGGCAGAGTAGAGGGGGAGGATCACCTCCCTTGACCTGCTGGCCACGTTCCTTTTAATGCACGCCAGGATCCCATTGGCCCTCTTGGCCACGAGGGCACAGTGCTGGCTCATGGTCAGCCTGTCGTCCACCAGGACCCCCAGGTCCTTTTCGTCAGTGCTCCTCTCCAGCAGGTCATCCCCCAGCCTGTACTGATACTTCGGGCTGTTCCTTCCCAGGTGCAGGACTCTACACTTGCTCTTATTAAATGTCATTTGGTTTCTTCCTGCCCATGTCTCCAGCCAGTCCAGCCACTATTCCCTCATCAAGGTCGTTGATGAAGATGTTGAACAAGACCGGACCCAGCACCAACCCCTGGGGAACACCGCTAGTCACAGGTCTCCAGCCGGACTCTGCGCCGCCGATCACCACCCTCTGAGCTCGGCCAGTTCTCAACCCACCTTACTGTCCACTTCTCTATCCCACACTTCCTCAGCTTTGCTATCAGGATGTCATGGGAGACAGTATGGAAAGCCTTGCTACAGTCAAGGTAGATAACATCCACCACTCTCCCCCCATCTACCCAGCTGGTGATGCCATCACAGAAGGCAACGAGGTTGGTCGAGCACGACTTGCCCTTGGTGAATCCATGCTGACTACTCCTCATAACCTTCTTCTCTTCCAATTGCTTGGAGATGGCATCCAGAACAAGCTGCTCCAACACCTTTCCAGGGACAGAGGTGAGACTGACTGGCCTGTAGTTTCCCAGATCCTCCTTCCTGCCCTTCTTGAAGACCGGAATGACATTGGCTATCCTCCAGTCTTCAGGCACCTCTCCTGTTCTCCAGGACCTTTCAAAGATGATAGAGAGCGGTTCAGCGATCACCTCTGCCAGCTCCCTTATTTCTATTTTTTTTTTAAGACAAAACTATCTTTATTAAAAGCATTAAACACGCAACTAAAAGCTAAGAGTATATATAGACAAAGCTCTGACTTTTTTTTTTTGTTTAGAATTTTCACAGAGTTATAGGAATTCAGCCATGGGTTTGGCTAAGTCTTCTATGGTAGCAGAATCCAGCTGTTCACGAGTGCTTACTCGCATGTTGCTCCAGGTGGTGTAATTGTTCTTGATGGTCACATGCTTCATAGAGCCCTGGTTCATTAAAATTACGTTCTTTGCCAAGTGCTACATGACTGGGACAAGCTCACTCTCACTGTAGGACATGTAGTACTGCAGAGTTGTTGTCCACTGGCTTCCACTGAGAAGTTTCAGAGCCAAGCAGGAAGCAGCAGCTGCCGTCCTGGATGGAAGGATGTGAACAATGTCATAGTCCAGAATGGATAGCTCCAGCAGGTACTTGGACAGAAGATGTTGTTCCACACTCACCTCTGCAATCTTCGAAGCTCTTCTTAAGAAATGTATTGGAAGACGATGACCCAGACGAAAGTCCAGGGCTTGCAGAATTGTCACCTCCATTTCATGTACGCCAGTCCAGTCCAAGCCACGAGCAGCCAAGCATATGCTAGTCCAAGCCATGAGCAGCCAGTTAGTTGTCCCTGTGGCTTGCATTGGCTTTTCCAAGTTATAATGGTAGCTTATACCCATTTTAGGCTGTTTAGTAATGTTTTATGTAGTATTTCAAAGCCCACATGAGAATAAATCAGTTATTGAACCATCCTTCATCTTAGCCAGTGATTCAGAATTGGTCCTTGTATCCAATGACAAGCTGATGAAAAGCCTAACTCTGTGTAACTTAATGGGAAAACTCCTGGGCCACGTTGTGGCCTCTTTTTATTAGTTCCAGTTTGGTAAAGATTCATGGGTAACAGTACAGTGATTGTACAGGAATCTACTTTGTGGTGGAGAGATGTCAAATTCTCTGAAAGGTCCCATCTAGGACCTCCTCTGGAAGTTCTCTCGGAGGTCAAATGAAAAGATTAAACCGAGTTTGTGGCTCTCACCATTTAAGTTCACAATAAGATACCCAGTTGATTCCCCTTAGCATGTTTATTTGAGGCAGTGAGAGAAGCTAGCTTGCATGTGACACAACAGTTTTAAGGGTAAATGTAAGAGCAGGAGAAGCCCACCAAACTGATTTTGGCTGGTTATAAATCTGAGAACTTAGGATGTGGTTGTTTCAGTTCCTTTAAACTGCATTATTAGAACTTAGGCTGACTTTTAATATGAAATCTAACATAATGTAAAAAGTACCAAGTAGAATCACTGAGATTGAGAAGCCCGCACTACAGCTGGAGTCTCTAGATGAAAATGTGGGGTTTCTAAATCTGTGTCCCTGCTCTCATTTTTCTGGCCAGCTGAGATGCCAGCTCTCAACTAGTACAACCTGGCAATTTTAAAAGGCAGTCTGCTTTGACAGCAGAGGTACACAAATGTGTGTGCATGCAGTCTTTTGGAAAGGGAGGCAGTCTGAATACAAACTTACGGTTATTAAACCCATTTCTGCATACATTTTTACATGCAATCCTTCTGTTTCAGAGCAATAGTTGATGGGTACAAAAGGGAAGGTGGAAAAAGCAACTGTAGTAAATTATAATGGAAGTGAGAAAGTGTAAATCCTGATGCTCAGAGGGCTGGAGCCCTCCAAGACAGGCTGAGAGTGCTGGGGACGTTCAGTCTGGAGAAGAGAAGGCTCCAGGAAGACCGCATTACAGCTTTTCAGTACGTGAAGGGGGGTTATAAAATAGATTGAGGGCAACTTTTTACAATGGCAGATAGTGATAGGACAAAGCAGAACAGTTTTAAACTGAAAGAGGGGACATTTAGGTTAGGTATTAAGAGGAAATGATTTACTCTGAGGGTGGTGAGGCACTGAACAGGCTGCCCAGAGAAGCTGTGGATGCCCCCCATCCCTGGAAGTGCCCAAGGCCAGGCAGGATGGGGCTTTGAGCAGCCTGGGCTGGTGGGAGGTGTCCCTGCCCATGGCAGAGAGCTGGAACTGGGTGATCTTTAAGGTCCCTTCCAACGCAAGCCATTCTATGCTTGTTTCTAATGAAAGTCTGGATTTCTAAAATATACAGTCCTATTGCAGGTGAGTAACCTACAGCTAGAACATTTGTGGGACTGTCAGGAGAAGTTAATGTTTAAAAAAAAAAAAAAACCAACAAATTTTTCTTTCCTCTTTCTCACTGTTTAATCCATAGTTTACAGGTAGGGACGACGCCCTTCCTTTGAAAACTTCGTTCTGTATTGATAACTATCTTGGTAAGCAGTGCTCTGCAGATAAGTCAGCAGTAACAGGAGGACATTTTTCCTGGTTTGCAATTTCAGGAATGGTAGACAGCCTGCACCATTTCATCTCTGCAGCTCATTTTGCATTAGTTTATGATAATGCTGGCTTTTTTGTTTTTATATGCTGTCATCTACTTTCAAACACTTGCAAAGATAAACTAGCAGCCGCAGGCTTCATTGCAAGTAGACCTCCTCCCGTTGCCCATTCACTTATCATGGAATTTAAAACAGTATTAGGATTTGTTTTAAGCTGTACTCAACGTGTGCTGGAGCTCTTCAGCTGATACTAATCTTTCATTTTTTGATTCAAAGTTCTGTCCTCACCTCTCCCTCCAAAAGAAGAATTTCAAGGAAAAAAAATATTTGGAAATTGTTTCAAAAGTTCCCCAAATTAATCACCAGAGTTGGCATCCCAGGCAGCTTTTATAGCTTGGAATTACTGTACAATACAAGAGCTTGGTGTTTCCAATTATATTATTTTTTATATTTATATTATCTTTTTTATATAAATTATTTTTGGTGTGATATGTTATGTCAAATAAATCATTTCTTACACGGTGTGTGTTCTCTAACACCCATAAAATGTAATATGATCAATTACAAAAATATTCATGGTACCTACAACCTCTTTCATGTCCACACAGGAAAAAATCCACACAGAACCTATTTCTAGCAATTGATGTGGTGGAAAAGGAGTGTGTCTTTAGGATGAGATGGTACTGAGAACATGGCTGGCACTTTATGCTAAATCTTGCCTAGTCACATGAAGTAAAGGACCGCTGCTGTGCATCATGCCTTGGAGTTCATCTCCTGGCCTAGCCTCACTCAAAAGAAATCCTGCATATGGATTTCTGCACAGTAAATAGAAAAAAAAATAATAAGATGGAGAGATTTTTCTCAGAAAATGCAGTCATAATATGAATTAAAGGCTAGTATATCCAGAGATATATGTGAGTCCACAGGTTTTCTCTGAAGTTAAAAAATTGATAGTAAGCGTAGTGCAAGTCATGTGGACAGTCAAAGAGTTTCTGATAGAATTACTGCAAATCACACAGTCTAACAAAGGTAGCTCCCCACTGTCCAGGTACTGAACGGCATAACCTGAGGACATATCTCTGGATGATTTAATCTAATTGTCGTCTAGTATAAACTAATGTCGCATTGGCAAGAGATCTTACATTAATGTTTGTCTGGAACTAATCCCCTCAACTTAATACAGGGTGCACAAAGTTCCTCTCTTGTGATAATTAGTTGAAGATTAGTTGATGTTTCTTTGCTATAAAATTGTGATAATTACGACGTGTATTTTTGAATAATATTTGCTGAATTCATCTTTGACTGATTAAACACTCTAATTGGAGCAGTTTAGGGATTTTCTGCTGAAACACGATTTCTTTGGAAATGTCAGCTCAACGGTTTTTTTCACAAGTGTTTTACGTAAACACATTTGCTGGAGATAAAATTCTGTTAAGCCATTGGTTCCAACTTCTTTGTTTTTCTGTCTGATTTCCTTCTACCAGGCTTGCCAAACATTTTAGGACACAGTGATGCCATTTCAGTATCTGTGGGCTGCCGGTTGGCTCACCATACCAATTAGAATTGAACCAGGCTACGAGATGTTGACATTTCTTTCAAACCAGCAGTGACGTGATATGTCCAGCTCTACATTTATCTTGGTGTACTAACTGGAGTTAATCAGCATGGTAGAGCTTAGTGCTGGGATCACCATATAGTTATTTTGGAAGATCTTTTCACACTCAAGATAAGGAGGGATTATTGCGCTATAGTAGAAGTTCTTGAGAAATGTTGGCCATTTAACAATGATCATACTTTGCTAGTTATTGTAATATGCATAATCTTGGTCAGGCAAGACAATATACAGTGGCAAATGCTACTGAATTCATATACAAGATGATGGAGTCAGTCCTCTAGTTTGTGTGAGCTCAGAAAAGGAGTTTAGGAAATGCTGCTTTATTCTAGAGTGAGTTCTTCGTTATCCAGATTAAACTGCTGTGTGAAGCCTGAATTTCTCTGCATGTTACCTACATGCAAGTGTTTCTCTCCAGGATCATTCCTCTTTAGGATAATTACAGCCAGTTATTCTTTCCTGCTGCAAAAAGAATCCGAAAGTTTGGACCAGGCTACTTGTACGTTTTGTAAAAATCAAAGATAGTGGTCTCCAGGCTTCTGCAACTGTTACTGTCTGTTCTTTCTCTCCAGTTGCATTGTAGATAACCTGCACTCCAGCTTTGATAAAATCCTGTGTCCAGACCTCAGGGGTTTGGATCTGGTAGACTGTGTTAGGTCTCAACACTCAAACTATAGTCCTCTTTCTGATGGGTGCCTGGAAGTACTGCTTATAATGTAGTTCTGGCCTGCTTCTCTCTGTTTCATCTGTTTGTGTCATTTTATTGTCCTTGTATCCGAAGAGGAAAGATCTTGCATATGTTTGCTTCATGTAAGAGGCTCCACCATGCCTTTCCAATTTCTCTGCAGTCCACATCCCTTCTATACCAGCTGACTGTGTAAAGCCTTAGATTGAACTCTAAGGTGGACAGAATGTGCACAGCAGCTTAGGGTGCGAGGCTGCTGTCTACCAAGGCTTCTGAGCACCAGAAGGCAGACCCTTCACCTCCAGAAGTGAATACAGAGCTGGACTTTCTTTTAAATTATCTCAATGTGTTTGACAATATTGCAGTGCTTTCACCCCTAGTAAATATGGGTCATGGAATTTATGCAAATGATGTCAAATTGCTGTTCAAATCCCCTTTTGGATAAGCAACTAAAGCACCGTCATTAGATTTGGGAAGAGGATTATCTATAAAGTTAAAAAATGTTGGCCATCTGTTCTCTGTTGTTAAATTTTGGCAATATTTTGAGAGAAAATGAGGTAACAGTTAAGTCAAACAACTTATGTACCAGCTGCTTTTTTAACAACTGCCAAGATTTTTTTTTTTGAAGTAATAAAACTAACTCTGCCAAGAGCGGCATTAAGCAATTACTGTACATATCCTCCTGACCCAACCTAAGCACACTGAGCCTAGTCCTCTGATGAGAACCACATCAGATACTAAACCAACATGGATAAAGCAGGTCTTGTTGCATCTGAAAGTATCCCTTGTGCAATGGGTTTCAAGACTAAACGTGCCTGTACGTACAGTCCAACGTCATTTCGCATAACCTGGAGTACATTTGTAAGGACTTCCCAAGGGGACAAGCCTTATCTTATTTAGTCGTCTTAAAATTCGGTGCTGGTGTACAACTGTATTTAAGCAAGTTAGCCAGGGAGTCTCTGGTAGCCACTTCGATGATTTGTTTTGCAGTTGGGCTGAAAGGATTTGTGTGCTAAATGATGTAAAATGTACTCTAGGAAACATATCCCGTTAAGAAGCTTTCCACAGCTTTGGAAACTAACCAGAAACCATAGCATAGCAGTGTCACCGGGGTGGCTGAGGTGACTCTGTGACCTGAAACTGTTTCTAAATCTGTCTGCAAGGGTAGCATATTTTGTAATTGTGCTGGGGGCCTGTGTTTACTTATGAGATCAACCAGAACGTGGGTCTTCAAACTGTGCTCCATAGAGTACTTCCAGATGGCTTGGAAAATCCCAGCAAAGAGGGATCTGTCACTGATCAAGCAATAGTTGTAACCCAGGATTCTTGTTGCGTGTTTTTTTGTTTTTTTTTTTTTTTTTTTCTCTCTCCTTTCCTTTGGCTTTGGAGCATTTAAAAACTTTGCTGCTGTGTCCTACGATGCTGTGAGATGTCCTAGCTTGAAAAGATATGGAGTCTCACTCCACTGGGTGAATGAGTTTTCTATTTCTCCTTTCTAGTCTAAAAAATACTCTGCTTATCTCAGAGCTTCCCAAAAGTGAGGTGTTACTGCTATGGATTTAAGCTGAGCTGTTCCTGACTACTGAAAGGTAGTCAGCTGCTGGCTGAGCCAGACTGCTCTGCCACGTACTGTGCTGTGTCCTCCTCCTCGGAAGAAATAGGAAACTGATTCTCTCTGTTCTGATGCAGGTGCTGTGAGCTGAGGGTGCAGGCACGTTCCCCTGGGAATAAATGCTTTGTAATTTCTTTTTTATACCAGCTACCATTGGTGATCTGGATGGGTAGAGTCTTGTTCCCTTTAAGGCCAATGCCGTCGCTCCCTCTGATTTCATTTCGTGTATACAGGCAGCTCAGAAGACAGAACTAGATTAGCCTTCTTCCTCTCTCCATGGAGCCTTGCCTTGGCTGGACTTATGTTCTGGTGTTGCATCTTCCTCTAAGACCACTTTCTCTAAGCCCGATAATGATAATAGTTACCTGTACTACAGATTTGCCCCAGACGGACAAACCAGAGAGTTCAACAACAGTTTCCCTAGTAAGCACCTTTGCTTCTTAAGTACTGGAGCAAAAAAACATCCACACGCCCAGTTGTTTTCCCTTATGAAAATTATCAAGTCTTCCATAGCTATGAAATGAAGTGTTTGATGAATCTCTGAGGTTATAGTTTGCATATATGTTCTTAGATTAGGGTGAACGTTGATGCTTCAGTTTCTCTCGTTCGCTGGTATTTTCACAAGAAGATCTGTAAATGTTCCTAAAGTTGTTTCCTATCAGCCACTTCACCTAGCAGTCAGAAAACAAATAATAATTCTTATAGGAAGAGAAACTCTCCAATATCCTGCCAAAGACAGGAAAAGCAAATATTAACATGAGCCTTAAGAACTTAGGAACTAGTTGGGCCTTTGCTTAAGTAAGGCTGTAGAATTTTGTCTGATGTTTCCTGCAACAATGTCTTGGTTGAAAAGAGACAATTAGTGCCCTCTTAGATCTGTGAAGTCACACAGGACTTTGCCTTTCCTCTCTAAGCAGTTAACAGACAAGAAGAGCCATTATCCTGCCTCAAAATTACCCAGTTGGCATTGTCTTCCATCCCATTCTATGTCATTCGTGTATAGGATTTGCCACCGAGACTATGTCCCAGCAGTCTTCCTACAGGTTAACTTCTCTTTAAGACCCCATTTTCTTCCTACTTCCCTCACCCCATCCCCAAATTACCCATCTTCTGACTGTGATTGTTTCAGTATATTTGGTCCTATACATGGTACTAATTATTTTTACGCTCCCTAAAATGAGAAGAGGTACCCTCTGCAGAACCAAGAGCCTTTGTTAAAGAGTTTCCGTTGGCAGGAAATGAAAGGTAGGACAGATTTTCATTGTGTTCACTCGAGTAGGTTAGCCTATCAGGAACGGAGTTATCACGGAACCAATCTATGAGCAAGGCCCAGTTCTAGGAGATTTGGCTGACAGTCAGGTTAGGAGTCGATTCATGAGCCAGGAAAACAGCCGACAGCAGGGATTACTACAAAGCAAACTTAATTAAGCAATAGATAGGCAGGAAGTACGCCAGTCGTGGAGCCTGCAGCCAGATAGAGCAAACAATGAAGATGGTTAACCAGGCAAAACTGTGTTTGTAGTCGTAAAAAGAGGCTATAGTGCCAATTAGTTGGAAGTAAAGCCAAATCCATGGGTCCCCCAGGCTAGCTGTCCCCTTTTCTGGGAAAAATGTGCAGTGTTTTTGGTGTGAATCACAGCCTTTCCTGAATGGGAAACCACACATCTCATAAAATAGGAGAACATCCTGATGCATCTCAGCTTTCTATGGTGGCTGAGGCTGGAAAGCTGTTTGGAGGTAGTTTCTTTGCTTCTGAAGAGAAAAGGACGTGTATCTATAGTTTAAAAATAAATAAATAAATGGGTAGTACCTGTGAAATAACTGTAGGTTAGTGCTTCTTTTCACCTCTGGTATATAATACCTTGTGTGCCTTTAATGGAGATCGACAGACATTCTCCGAGCTTGGAAAAGGTAATAAAAGAAGAAGAAAAGCAACAACAAAAGGAACGGAAATCTGAATCACAACCCTGTTTATGCTTTATTGGTGGAAAAGAGTTTATTTCAAACGTGAGTTTTTATTGCTTAGAATTGTCTGGGTTCTGATTGTTACCTGATCCTGCTGATGACACAATCTGTCTGGTAGGTTTCAAACAAAAGATGACTTCCTCAAAAAGGAATTCTGTCTGGAGTAGGAAGGAATTATTTTAAGATCATGGAAAAATGCAAGGGAACCATTTGCCAGTCATCCAAGAAGTGAAAAGTCAGTGATTTGGGGAAATGAACACAAAGAACTTAAAATTTTGTCTGATTGATCTTCATCAACATTATAAAGTATTCTTAGAACAAATGCAAGATTGGTATAAATCTTATACCTATTGGTATAAATCTTATACCAATTTATAAGATTGGTATAAATCATGCATTTGGTAGGCAAGGAGAAAGAGGAGAAGGTATTTCCTTGTGTATCAAGAATATGAATGCTTGGGGGTGTCCAGGAAGACGTCAGGACTGACTTTCTAAATATTTGACGGTGAAGAAAATGAAACAAAGGAGAGAAGCAGGGATTGTTATTGCAACAGACATCTTGCATAGGAGATCTAACAAAAAAAAAAAAAAGGGATTAGTGGCTTTATTTTGGGCTAAAAAGGGGGCATTCAAATAACCGAACACAGTGGGAGTAGGAGATAAGAGCGTACAGGATATGGTCTGGCTATGAATTTGTATGTAAATTGTATAAAAACAGCTAGAAAATGATGGAGCACGTAACCCTTAGGAAAGATGAGAGAGAAGTGGGCAGGATGATGTGTTCTGAGCTTGTACGTAGGAATGAGATGTAGCATGATGGAGGGGAAAAATGGCAGTTTCTAAAAGATCTTGTATGAAAGACTTCAGAGTTTAGGTACGATAAAACTGAGAAACCAGTATAACAAGGTAAAGAAGGAGGAGCATCAATTTTCCCTCCACTTTATTCTGTAAAAAATAAGAGGCAGAATTCAAGTGTTTGCTACTCTCCTCCTTTTAGGCTGTTCTTTAGAGATGTTTAAGCTGTTGTTGTCTAATATGTCGTAAATACATTAGGTAGTTGTGAAAATGTGCTTGTTCTAACTGATGTTAAGCTCCCTTTATGAGTGACATTTCACACTGTGTGACCTCCTGTGGGATTGCCAACACAGAAAACTTGGAGGTAAGGCTAGGACTAGAACAAGAAAGGGATGTCTGGGTCGTACCATTTTAGTGGTCTGAAGAGCAGCCTAGATGTACTTGTCCTTTTTAATAGTGGGTGATTTTGAAAAGATTTTGTTCTTTTTTTTTTTAATCAGTAGAGCATTGCCAAAAGTAATAAACAAAAAGTCCAAGTAATTTTAAAAATATCTGGTTTTAATCCATGTTAAATACAGTACAAACAATACACAACTTTGAAGGACTATTAAAAAGAAATCTACAGTTCTTTTAAAGCTTCTTGTAATTTTTTGAATGATCAAAGAAAGATCCCAAATAAAACCACTCAACATGTGCTGAATCCTCAGTGAACAGTAAATGAATTTCTTAGCATCCAGTTACAGAGCTGGGGGTGATGCAACTGTGCTAGGTTTTGTCTTCGAAAGTTCTGTAATGCTGTTATCTTTTGAGATCTCGCAAATTTCTGTGCACGTCCGTGTATATGCAATACTGTGCTGGAACAGTCTAACTGAACTTGCTCTGCTTTTTAGCTGAGCTGTGTCCTTTCTGCCTGCTCCTGAAGCTGGAGTACATGTTAGCACAGCAGCAATTCTGCTTCGACACCACATGAATTCTGCTCACATCTCTGTTACCAGACCAGCAGCACATGTCTGCCTGTGCAGCTCAGCATTTCATTCTCCTGGCAGATTCCAAAAATACAAGCAGAAGTTCTAAATGTAGAAAAAAGAAATAACAAAGGCATCAGCCAGGATATTCTTACCGTAGGTACATTTACTACAAACTGCTACAGTTAAGGAAATAGATTTTGGTGAAAAAAGAACTGTAAGCAATTTCTATATATGCAGAGCCTGAGTTCTGCGAGGCAGTCACTTTTCATGGCATATTTTCAGGCTGTGCCTGTGTGTTAGACATAATGGATGTAGGTTACAGAGCCAAGGAGGTGTCTTGGATCCAAGAGTCCTGTCCCCTGTGTTTGCAAGCTTCATCAACAGCCTGGTTCAGTAACGTCATTTTCTTTGTTTATCATAATTTTTTTTTATTTTATTTTTTATTTTTTTTATCTTGAACTTGTAACTGCAGCGATGGCTTGTTTGGACTGATGAACAATGAAAGAAATCACTGTCAGAAATGCAGAAGTTATACTTCTGGGAGATGCGCAGCACAACAGGTCCCAATTATTTGGAGCAGAGTAGTAATGCTCACCCTCAGCCCTTCCTGTGCATCACGGCGCAGGCTTATCAGTAAGTTTTTTAATTGGAAACACAGTTTACTGTACTTCCACAAGTACGTTGACGACAGCTCGCCTTGTCATTGTGAACCACGCTTTGTGAATAGCTGGGATACATGTATAAAACAGGGTATTTGTACGTGAGAAGTACAGGTAATAGGTATTTGCTAGCAAATCTTTAAACAGATTTTTTTTGATTCTTTTTTTGTCTTTGTGAAGCTTGATTTCCTTTGATACTTACCGATTGCGCTGGCCATTTTGAGTACTGACATGATGTTGTGCCCTTTCTTTTATTGTGGTGCCTAGTGACTGAGGATCCCAGCTGAGATGGGGAAGTCCTGCAAGGCAGGGCAATTGCAGACATACGCTAGGAGATGGTTGGTGCTCCAGAGGCCTCTCATTCTGAGAATTACTTAGTTGTGTTTTCTCCGGTTTCAGTCAAGAATCTTTACTTACCCAACTGTATTTTCAGGAAAGCAGGTGTCTTCATAGAAAACCTATCGACATCAACTACCAGAAGCTTGCCACTCTGTGTTTTCAGAGGTCTCATCTTAAGAAATAGTTTATGTATTCCTCTGAAATACATTTACTCTCCCAATTTGGAGACATGTGAAAGACAAAATAGCAAAAGTCATCGTTCTTGCCTCATTTTAATTATGGCATGTCTCCCTAACAGTACAAAATGTTTTTGGAGGCTATCAGCCCCTGGAATATCCCTAGCAGTTGAAGTATAATCCAGCCTGTCTCACAGCAAATTCAAAAGAAATAAATAAAGTCTGCATGCAAAATTGAAGCAGCAGGTGGTCATTCCCTGTATAACTCCAGCTGCACTTGAGCTGTAAATCCAAAAGCATTACAAAACCAGCAACAGGACACCCGTTGGTTCCTTGTAGGCTCGGATCAGTGTTCCTGGGACATTAAAGGAAATTTTCCTAAGATTTAATGTTTTCTCTTGAAACAATAAATGACATAAGTGTTATCTCCAGGCTTTTTCCAGAGCGGTGAAGTAACTAAACTTCCTTGTTTTTCTAACGTAAGAGACTAAAACCTGAACTAATCTATTCTAACCATCCCCTTCTCTTTATCAGCCGGAATGTGTGTTAACTCCTGAGAACATTCGGCTAAATCACAGTTCTGCTTACAGCGCCTTTATTTGTGCACTGCCTGACAGAAAGCAGGCAGGGTTTTCTTCACGGTGTTAACGTAGCTGATGTGTTCTGCATTTTTTCCCTCTTTGCACATGTCAGGTGTATCACATTTAGGTGTCTTTAGACTTGCTTCATCTGATAACATCGTATCTGCCTTAAGCAGTGCCTTGGCTTTCTGCATGTTTTTATTGTTACCGGTGTTAGGAACTCTTCACTATACTGAAGGAGGCCAGGATCTTCATTTTCAAGCCTTTAAAGCAAATTGCTTTTAGGCTTCTAAGAATGTCTGCTCACACAGCTATTTATGTGGGCCATTTTATGTTCATTTCAGGTAAGAGAAACATGGCCTGGTGTATTTTTTTTCCACACTTGCTTAGCAGAAGCTGTGCACATGCTACATGTGATGTTGGCAGGATGTTATAGCTGAAGGAAGTGCACTTCTGTAAACCCAAATCTCCTTTGCAAAATAAAGACTTTATTTTGGAAGTGGTGATTGTGGCCATGCTGGGTAGATGTGGCACTTGAGAGCAGTGTCCATCAGCCTTCACTGAGCTCCAGCCCAGGGCAGTGCCCTTGGAGGAGGTCTCAGGAACCGGTCTGTGAGCTGCCTGCTGGAAACACACACGGGTTCCCAGGGTTGAACTTATCAGCACATGCGTGCACATGCATGGGACACTTTTCTCCCTATGAAGAGTGTGTGTAGACATACCCTACCTTCCTTTCTGCCCCTGTGTTATTTAATATTTTTCATGCATCCGTTCAGTACATGAATAATAATTCACAAAGTAGAAATAAATGAAATACAGGCGCATGTCTGTGGGTACATATGGGACACTTAAGGCAGTGTTACATGGTGTTGTATATGGACAATCTACTCTTTTTCAGCCAGGCTAGCAGAAAGTGTGCTGGCCCTCTAATGAGGTTGTGGTTTCTTTGCTGTTAAAGCAAATGTATAAAAATCTCCTGTGATAATGATTTTTCACTAAGCTGGATGAAGAGAAACCACTTGCAACTAGAATGCCCTTTCGAGGTTATCCCTGGCATCTTCCCATTTCTGGGGTTCATCCCCATGTCGTTGAGGGGTCGTGACATGAGTGTGCTGAGAAGTGTAAACAACTTACTGTGCTTATTCCATCGCTAGGGTATGACATCTTTCTGTAACATTGACACGGCCTCTCAATAGTCATTTGTTTCCATCACTCAAATTGAGTGGAAGAGTAAAACTCTCAATCTCTTTTAAAATATCAATATGGCATGACACTTGACATGGCCACAGGAAAACAGGAAAGTATCATCTGCTCATTAGCCTACGCTCTCAGCCTCTATCGACAGCAAAACCTTACACTTCTTGATTTCACTCCTGACTTCACAAAGGATTTTGATTACTTACAAGAGGTGAAGATTTTCTCTTCAGGAGATGGGCATACAGAAATGGACCAGGAAAAAGTAGGAACATGATTTTTTTTTTTCTTTTTTCCCTGTCCTACAGCACCACCGTGTAGTTTGCCCTGGAGAAAGAAACAAGCAATATGTCCCTGAAGGATGGTCAAGCTTACATGTTTTTTCCATCTTGTGTAATAAGCTTCTTAGAAACCTCCATATCTGTGATCCTTTCCAGGCCTCCTCTTTGAGCAGCACAGTTCTGCTGTGTTCCCAAGCTGGGACTTGCTGTGCCACATCAGAAGAGTGGTTTCCTTACCCTTGCAAAATGAATTTGGGATTTTTATTGTTCATTTGTAGCATGACTTGCTGAGTTCTGAGCAGTCATGGTGCTTGTTCTATCTTTCAGTGATACACCAGATCACTTATAAAGACCTGCAAGGGTCTTTTAGAAAAGGTAGCCTTTGACTTTTCTTCTATCTTATACTTTTTTCGTGAATGCCTGTCTTGGTACAAGGGAAATTGAAGAGGGAGTGTGTTTCATTTAAGACAAAAATAACATCCTCATTAAATAATCCTACACTTAATTAAATTTCCTCTGTTTTAACTGGACATAATAACAAATAACTGTGACAAACAAAAATAAAGATTCTTGAGGAATACTGACTTAGCTCTGATAAGATCCGTCTGGCATATACGTAATTAATTTTGTTTTCACTTACGCTTTACTAACAAGTTCAGCATTTGTTTCACATTTCCTCTTTGTACTTTAGGGTTACTTACGAGTAAAGCCTAATAGATTAAAAATATTTGACTTGAAGCCTAAAGCTCCATCTGTAGTATTTTTTATATATTTTTTAACTGTTTTGGTTATGTATTTGAAAGCAGATGGTACAACTGGCTTCTGTTTTGTAAGTACGTGAGGACAAACAAGTATCATAAGTTCCCTTTTTGATAATTGGGAAGGTACTAGAAAAAAATGGCAAAAAACAATGGCAAGTTTCCACGTTGTTAACGGTACAGCTGCAGTTATTATCTTAGTAGCCAACTATGTTAATCTGAATTGCTTTGAGTGCTTCAGATTACAGCCATAAAATTCTTAGAGAACCTGGCAGAAATTACCTTGGAAAAGTCATTTCATCTTTGTGACTTTTTGCATTTCCATTCTTTGTTGGGCTCAGCTGTTTATCCTAGGGCTGTGTCTGTACTGTCTTCATGAGCTCAGGTCAGGTGCTACCTAAGACTAAAGCCAGTCGTGGGCACGTAGAATGAAAAAACGGCTCTGAGTTGCAAATGTCCATCCCCTGGAAGCTGACTAGCCCCAGTCAAGATAAGTGTCAGTGTAAATAGTTTACTTTCTGTCTGTCCGTCTGGTTATTTCTTAAAATAATCCTCTCTGAGATACTAAATGTACATCAAATCACTTCAATGAAGAGTTCATTTCTCATGTGCCTATTCTGTGTGGAGATGTTGGTCTGGGAATAAATGTAAACTAAACTGTGAACGTGAGGGTTAGAAGAGGCTTGCATGCTTCTACAAGATTCATAGCTGCTTTTCCGTCCCCTCAAGAGTTCAACAATAGAAATATCCCCTGTAAAGGCACTGTTTCTCATCAAAGTTAGATTGGTTAAGGAGCCCTGAAGCCAGTGTGGTTTTACTATGGTAAAACTAAGAACTAAGGTTCTGGCATATGAAACTTGCATGAGAAAAAGCATTCACACAATTATTCTCTTGTCATCCTGTCTCAAGTTACAAGGCCTCATGAAAATGGTCTGATTTTATAGAATACAAATAGAATTAATACAGGGGATGGTGGAGAAAATATATTGCCACCCACCTTTCAGTGGTTTCTTGCTGAAGGAAGAGTAAAGCAGGAATGAGAATTTCCTTCTGGAAAAAAAAAAAAACAAAACAGTACATATGTTGTATCTGTAGTGTTTTTGTTTTGTTTGTTTGTTTGTTTGTTTTTGTTCTTATTCTTAGCTGAATTTTCTTTAACAGATAATTGTGAGTTGAGGCTTGTGTTTTTAAAGAACCATCTAAGAAGAGTTGTGAAACTGAACTGAATTACTTGTTCCTGCTATTTAATGGTATTTGGACCTCCTAATATCGTTGGTTTTCTGATGAGCTGCTGAATTCTTCTGACACAACAGTGACTACAGAGTGCCTGTTGTACCAGTCATCTTCTGGGAACACTTAATTGCTTCTGACGGGACCTACCTTCCAACTCAGCATGTGCTTATGATGTCACTTTCCCTGCTATTTCCTTTTCTTTTTATTTCCTTCCCTCCAGCATTAAGGACAACGTACTCTATTGTTATCCCTTGTGCAAAGTGAGGAACTGGCTCAGCTAGATAGCACCGAGAGTCTATGATAGTAGAACACAACCAGCTTGCACAGAGAGGGCTTTCCAAAAATGCTGGCACTAAGGTATCCTGTACTCTGATGTTGAAATGAGACTCTGTAGGTATGGGAAACTTGCAGCTTTGTAAATGATAGCCAGAGCTCTAGGGAGACATTCATGCTTGCAACATAAATACCAAAAGAAGGGAGGCTGTGGGAGAAGGAAACTAAAATGGGGCTGGTTTTCTTGCCATTGCTTCTGTTGTCTTCAGCATCAGTTAGTTGTCATTGCCAGGCCCAACCTCAGTAATACAACTGACATCCTCAGACATAAACAAAAGCTGAGAACAGTGAGGACATTGCAGGACTATGTCTTCAGAACCAATTTTCCTTAAGGAAGTCCATGAACATATTTACAGTTGTTTAGTTTTAAGAAATCTGACTTGCAGGTCCTCATTTGGGGTAAATGGTGAGCCAGTCCTTCAGCAAGCAAACTATCACGAGCATGGTAGTGTATTTTGAATGGAGGTTCATGAACACCTTCTCATGGTGTTTGCCATTGGCTTTTAACTGGGTTCATTTTCCTCTCTGCTGGTTGAAAGGAGCATGTTGCACAGGATACTTGTCCCTTAGAGGTCCTCAGGAACAGGCGCTGTCAGGTGGGATGAGGCTGCGAAACTGGAGCTTAGCCACATCCCCTCTTCAGGATAAATCCTTCCTCTGCTCCTATACATTACGTTATTGGTGAAATACATCAGCAAATGTTTATAGTCAAGGGAAGTTTGTGCTAACACTGTCATGCAACTAATCTGTTTACATTATAAGTAGGGAACGCTAATTTAGCTCCATTTTGCTCCAGATGCAAGCATCTTATTAAATATTTATACTTGGGCTAGACTGTTTACTTTGCACCTCATAGGAGAGTTGCATTGGGAAGATCCAGAACACCTGGGCTTTAGTGAGGTCTTTAGTTTGCTTCCATGTTCCAAATTAAAGACTGAGCTCACTGAATGTCTGGGTATGTGATGGAGGAGTTTGAAGTGAAACATCGATTCCAGAAGTACATTTCTACAATTCAGGCATGCGATTAACAAAATATTGGTGAATACCAGGTCTTGATTTCACTCTGGTTCTGCTGCATTCCTATTCTTCTCCTACAGAGAAGTATTAGAAATATGAGAGAAATTCTAGAGTTTCCCCTAGTCTAGCTTGCTGGAGGTCTGGTGTTACGCTAGTGAAAAACAGTTGCTAGCATTGCGAAGTCACTTGGCTGACTTCAGTGATGCTACTCATGATTTATGTAAAAAGTGAATGAATGGGATCCTGAACTAGTGTTATGGATGCTCTGGCTATATAAAGTGTTCTTTCCTTGACGGGCCGTACAGTTATCCTTCCTTTCTGTCCTTTGGGTGTAACTGTACATACACTCTGATATCCAGAATTAAAACCAGTACAAAAACAGTTTTTCTGCCTAGGCAGTGAGCCAAACTTAATGTGCAGTGGATAATCCAATTTATTGGTATGAAACACTGATTGCTTGTGTGTTCAACAGTTTTACCACCTGAAGAAACATGTCAAAGCCTTAACAATATTTAAAATACATAAGTGTGAATGAAAAGCTTCACTGATTTGGAGAGCAAAAGCTGTAGCCATTCAAAGTGGAAGCTAGTTATCTAACTCTAGTCTTGCTAGGTTATTTGCTAAGTATCTGCTCTCTTCACCATGAGCCATGAACATCAAGTGCTTCTCTCAAGTGTAGTGGCCTTGGGGTCTTGGGCAGCTTTTAATATAAATGCCCTCTGAACAAATCTATGCCCCTTTCTAAGATCTAGTGCCCTTTGCTTGCTCCTAAATGCCACTGAGTATCATAAACTCCCTTCCCTAATTCTTTCTAAGCACAACTATCTGTTCAAGTTACAAACTTTGGAAGGTTTCCAAAACCATAGCAAACACCACTTGCTTGTCAGAAGTAGTAGTGTTTACTCCTTTTTTTTTTTTGGGTAAATAGATAGCATTTGATCTGATTTTAGCTTTGCAGAGTTAACTGTTTTAACCATTGTACTCCATGAGTAAAGGAGGTTTATTCTTGTAAGATGAAGAACTGGTGACGTGGAGTTATGACTAATGTGCTTTGCTTTTTTTCTGGTGAGTCTTTCTGAGCTAATACTTCCCATGTTTAAATTAATTTCCAAATATTTTGCACAAGTTCTGAAAATAAACAAAACCTGCAGTTCTAGGTGTGTACTCTTCAAGCCTGCTTTGTCTCTGAATTTGTTTGGATAGGATTTAAGAGTTGTATGTGCTGTATAAAATTTGCATTCCAGTCTAAACAAAAAGCATATTTACAAATTGTCTAGTTAGTTTAATTTATATGGTTCTTGCCACACAGCACAGTATGAGATACTATTCTCTTGATACGTTAGTGCAAAAATACCAGTATTTCCTGATACCTGTATTTAAACCTAACAAAAAAAAAAAAAAGTCATGAAAGAGTTTTTCTCTAAATTAATTACTTTTTACTTATTAATTACTTTTTCATTGCATGGAACTTGAATACCACTACAAGTACTAGAGAGATTTCTTGTACAATCTTTGTAGAAAAATCAAGTGATTCCAGTAAGTTAGAAATATAGATATTAATTTAGGAAGTAAAACACTATTTCCAGCAGGATTGGAAGACACCGTCTAAATGGTCCATAGTTTACAAGGAATGTTTTTGCAAAGACTCTAGTTTCTTTGGTCTAATGTTTCCGATACATTACAGCAGGCCCTGGGACCTCAGTTACACATCAGGATCAACTGTGCTTTGTATAAAAAGACAGAAAAAGCTTTGCACCAAAAAACTTTTCTTAGAAGCATTAAATTTACTTTTTTTTTTTTTTTTTTTTTTTTTTTTTTTTTTTTTTTTGTGGAAAAACACACAGCTGGGACAAAACCATGGAATTATCCCAAACTGTAGCTGGACACAATGGCCAAGCTGGATTTTCATCCATCTGCTTTAAACTGTGGAGCATTTGGACTTGATGTTCACTGCAGGCACAATAGGGATTTAGTGGATCCGCAGCATATTTAAAATGATCCCCAGTGTGCATGCAAGCAGTGTTGAGGGATGAGACAATTGAGGAACATGAACCAGAGGAAGAGTCTGAGAGTATGTTGGTATGGAGTAATTGAGGCAAGCACATGCTGGTGTGTTTGCAGCCTACCCTGGAGTTGATGTGGGCTTGGAGGGGGGACAGGGAATGTACAGCTGTCTGTACTCGAGCACCTGAGTGTGTTCTTAGATTATGCACACTCTCAACAGAGTTAAGGAGCAATGAAAACACCACAAGAAGCTGTGGAATGTCCTATGCTTAGTCATTAGAGCATGAATTAAGCTTCAGCCTTCTTTTGTTTAATTAAAAAAAAAATCACTAATTTGACTATTGTTTGATGGCTGAAGGTATGTAGATTGCATAACTTGGACTTTTATTCAGTGGCATAAGTTATCTTCAAGATAGTATTGTCTCTGCAAGTGCAAAACACGAGAGGATCTGATCTATTTTGCTTTCATTAAAAGCTGTTGGACTTGGAAGTACTGAAAAACGGTATGATAAAGCCTTTGAGGATATGCACTTCACATTGCTTCAGTGGAAAGGAAAATAAAATAGTCTTAATTGTTAGTTCTTTCTTTTTCAAATACAGCATGAGCTGTGTAGTAGTGTGGTGACAGGAACTGCTATCAAACTTAGTAGTGATTTGATACTAATGGTAAATCAATATCTGAAGAATTGAAGAAGTCCCAGATTCTCTTACATCCAGTAACATGAGGAAATGGAAAACATTTTTCTTTTCCTTCGTTTGTTCAGCAAAGACACAGCCCATGGACAGTTTAATTTTTCTTCCCCAGGAGAAAATAGCTGGGATTTTGACAGAATCACAGAATTGAAGGGGTTGGAAGGGACCTCGAAAGATCGGGTCCAACCCCCCTGCCAAAGCAGGTTCCTCAGAGCAGGCTGCCCAGGTAGGCATCCAGACAGGCCTTGAATATCTCCAGAGAAGGAGACTCCATAACTCAGCCTCTCCACCTCCTCCTTGAGCCCTGCCACCAGGCTGAGCAGGCCATCCACCTGCTCACACCTCACACACACGGTGTCTCCACCACCCTCTGAGGGCAGCAACAGGCTCAGGCACTCCCTGCATCTGGAGACCTGAACTGCCTCGGTTTTGAGCGGGCACTCGGTCTGGGTCATCACAGACTTTCTAGAAAGAGCTTTCTGCCTAGCGCAGACCATGGTGGTTCAGCTCCAGGCAGACAGCTGACAGATGAGCTGTTCTGAGCAGGGAGGGATGCTCTGCCCTGCTTGAGCACGCCCTGCCTGTGCAAACTGCCCTATTTGCCCGTCCTGGTTGCTGTGCTCCCTAGGGGCTGCTTTTGAACATGTACACTTCATAAACCTCCCTCGTGAGGGCTGGCGGCTCCCTCGGCTGCCTCGAGTGGCCTCGATGCTGGAAAAAAAGCCCTGCCTTTCCCAATCCCCCACTCCGCTGCTGAATGTGTCTGCCCCAGAGCCGATCGCCTCGGCAAGTGGCCAGTTTAGACACAGACACAGCCCATGGACAGTTTAATTTTTCTTCCCCAGGAGAAAATAGCTGGGATTTTAGTTGACAGGTAGGAGCTTTGATGCTACAACATTACTTGTATCAGCAGAAAAAAAAAAAAATGTTTCTGGAATGAAAAGAGAAGATGATGCAACTTCTGAGATTCAAGTAAATTCCTAGTGTTTGGGATTTAAGTCCTGTGCTCAGGCACGTCCTCCGTGAGAAGCGGGGCAATGAAACCCAGACTCTGCAGCCTGCCTATTCCAGAGAGTAGACTGACACTCAGTGTTTGTGACTGTTTCTTAGCTTTAGTGTTTGGAAAAATAATGAAAACAGGGAAGTAGCCACCAGATTTGTCTCAGAACCTCTAGCAAGTGTCTCCTGTGCTCATTCTCAGTGCTCAGTTGCATGGTGGGAGCAAGGAGACAGTTCGTTCCCTTGCCGCAAGGTGAGACAGGTCAGAGGGCTGTTTGTTGACTCCTGGGGGCTTAACTCATGCGTAACTTTCACTTTCTGTCTGTTGCAAACTGAAGGTGGACAGTAGAGCTGTGCCTCTTCTCTATTTCTTACATCTTATATCTTCTTTCTCTTCCCTTTCCTTTATTCTGCTTCTAAGGCTTGCACCTTTATCCTTCCTCAGGGGCATGATTGATTCCTCTTAGGCTTTGGTCTGCCGGTGCTAGCAGTGCTGGCATTTCCAGGCAGTAACAGATAGAGGACAACATTTCTGCTGATTCTGCCAGACACAGCTCAGCTGGACTGGCAACAGCAATGGCAGTGAAGGAGTGATGCATACCGGGCTGGATTCTTCTGCCTCTGACTTCAGAGTTGTACTTCACTTGTCTGCATTGATGTCGGTGAGAAGATGCTGGAGTTTTCAGGTGATGTGAAACTCCATAGAAGTGAATGTTTATTCAGAGGTCTGAAATGAGAGAGTGCATTAACTCATAGCCACTGTTTTGCTCTTCTTGCTGGCTAAAAGGCCATCGTGAATGCCTACAGGGTTTATGAGCAACTTAATTCGGTGTCCAGAGGGGCATGGTGTGTGCATGCATGTGGCTGAGGGCAAGTTTATTGCACACTATGCAAATACACCATGTCGTGAGGCTTAAAAGAACGTCCTACAGAAAAACATTGCTGTAGTTAACAGTGGTTTAACTGAAATTGGAATCATTTCATGAATGAGGGAAGTACAAAGTCATTTTGCTGCAGTGATCAATAGAGGATTCTTTTTTCTCTACTCATTTAAAGTATGCTTTGCTTATTTTTCTCAAACAGCAGTCAAATGCTTGCTCCCTGCCTAGTGGCTCTAGGGAAAGAGCTCAGGGTAGTTTGCGTAGCTCAACAGTGGCTGTTTTGGCTGCAGAAGTAACACTGGCAGCAACTTCCAAAGAGTCCTACTGAGTCTGTGCAGAGTCCTACTGAGTTTGTGCAGAGCAGCATCCACTTCCAGTGCTTGTCCTCCCAGGGTTTCTGGGGTTTTGTATTTCTTTATGAGCTGCTAGGAGGCTCTTTGCAGATCTGAGGCTGTCGTGGTTCCTCTAAAATGATGTCGTCATGTTTGCACGTAATAACGCTGCTCTTTGATGTAATAGGATGATGCTGAACCAAAGCATCTCAGTATTGCAGTGTAGTAGTCTACTAACTAAATATACTGAATATAGTTTGCCTTCTGAAACAAACCCATAAGCCCGATTATGCTGTAAACTTTGTATCTCTGAGGCATTGGATAATTTCTATTATCCACTGAGCTCCAAGTGAGTGCAAATTAGTGAGAAACGCAATAGCCTCCTTCAGACTAGTATGGATGACATCAACATAACTAAAACAACGTTTGCTGTTTGAAATGAAGAATGTGCAAGGAAGGAGAAGGAACACAAGTGACACCTACTCCCAAAGGAAAATAAAGTCTTGTTTTTGTAAAATGAGCTCTGCTACTCTATAGATTTCTGCTGATTTCCATTATTACACCTTCTTGGCTGTCATAACTCGCTCTCACTACTGAACTTCCAGGCAGCTGTAGCCAAAGGCAGGAGTTGCCAGCCATCTGTAAGGTGCAGCTGGATAAAGACCACTCTCCTCTGTCATTTCTGGACATCAGAATTAAGACCAACTAAATGCTTATGATTTTTCAAGTGAGAAGCAGTGTGATTTTAGCATGTGCAAATAGGTAAAAGATATTTGAGATACCTGATATCTTTGAAGTGTTTAAGCTGTTAATTCAAGCCTTTTTTTTTTTTTTTTTTCATATATGTAACTCATAACCATTCTGAAAGCAATCAGAAGCAACTCCAGCTTTGATTAGCAGCTAATTTAAAACAACTGATGAGCTAGCATACCCCTCCCTTTGGCTTGTTGGTATGTTTGCTTAACTGCGGGATGCATTCCTAGCCCTTAGACGTTTCGGTTCTACTTGGTAGAGCCATTATCTGGCTCACAGTCTGTCAGAACAGGGAACATTTTCTCCTTTTATTTTGAGAGGGAAGTAGCTGCTGAGGCTGCTCTGGAAGTAGTGGGCTGGTTATTGTCTGTGCAAAGCTCCTAGACCTGTGTGCAGGGCAGCACCAGGCAGGCTACCCTGTCATCATATCCAGCTCGCTGATTAGCACGCACCAGCGTTTGTGATCTTCTGCAGCACCGCTTCCTTCTGTCTCTCATCAAGGCCTAATGAGCACAGACCGTGACAGGTAAAATCTTCTTCCAGACCTCAGATGCTCCCATACAAAGAGCCCTGCTTAATCCCCGGCCTAGTGTGTAATTTAGTAATCTGCGTGGTCATGAATTCCAGGGATAGAGGGGCAGGAAGCGCGGGGCACTGTGGGTAGCAGGCCAGGCCTACCCAGTCATTTAAGGCTTTGTTGTATTGTGTGGCGAGGGATTTCAGGGACAATGAGACCTGTCCGTCAAAGATTAAGCAGACTGGAAGTGTAGTTTATACCAACAAATGAATGAAGCTTTTTAGAGTGTTAATACAGCCACGTAGTAAATGTCCAAGGACTTAAACATACAATTTAAGTGATGACGAGCAACTTTGGTATTAATCAGTTATTCTATATACCTTAGCCAGTGGGAATTCAAGTAGGTGAAGAGTTCATTTCCACCCTTATCTTGATCAATATGGAATACTTACTAGGACAAATGAAAAATCTCTTTTTCCTCTCCCTGATGTTGAAGTTATTTTTACTGATTGCAGTGATTCTCTGTCGCTGCCTGGTGAACCAGCCCCTGGCTGCCTGGCGCTTCTTGTTATCAGGCACTGCAGGGAAATTTTTGCCTGGACCTGCTCTGCTTAAGCCTCTAGAGATAACTGGAACCTCGCCAGGCGGTGTGTTTGTAGGTTTACAGGCCCCTGCTACCTTCCACTCCTGCTTTGGGCTGGGCACTTCCAAGCAACGTGTAGATGAAAATTCACAGACTCCATTTTTTCCCCTTTAAAGTGAGTTGTTTACGTGCTTGCAAAACTCCCCTCGTCTCTGCTGTCTAACAGGTCTCTGGGAAGAGTTTTTCTTCTTAATTCTCTGTCATTAATAAGCAAATGGTTCCCATCTGAGCTTTAAATCTTAACTAATATTATCTGTTCAAACAGATAATTTTGTTTGCAGCGGAGAGATCCGTGCAAGGAAAGCCGCGCAGACCTTTCTGAAGTGCCAGGAACATGCTGGGAAGGCTCTGAGAGGCAAAATGTAGGGGAAGCTGCTTGCAGAGAATCTATTGTTCTGCCCCTGACCCCCTCACTGGACAGATCTGTGAATGGCCTACTTTCACCGCCTGCCTTCTAACTGGAAGCATCCTTTGGGGCTGAATGACCTTAGAGGATAATGAGAATTTTTGCTGTGTTTCTCTCTTGTAAACAGCATGTTATGCATGTGGGACATGGTCTGGTGACTAAAATTGATTTTTTTTTTTTTTTTTTCCCAAGGAAAGGCTACTTTATTCACCAGATTAATATTGTTAATACAAGATACTCAAGTGAGGTAGCTCCACGCAGTACAGATCACATTCCAGTTTCAGACTTTGTTTTGGAGTTACGTTCTACTTAATATTAATATTTGGTTGTATTAGCATGAAGATTGGATATTGGACAGGGAAAGGTGCATAAGTAATGCATCAGAAAGAGCAGAGGAAAAAAGAACAAGATTTTTTTTTTTCTGGCACGCTGTTTTACTTGTCCCAATTTATAGGCACACGTCTTCTGGGCAGCAGTGTGTTTAGTAGGATAATTAGATGTTCCAGGATGATAAGAGGGAGCCAAAAAAGCAGTGTTCAGATGCTAGTTCAGAGTAGGTTAAGCTATGACTTGGAGAGCGAACTAAGTTAGAAGAAAGGTTCAGGTTTTAAATTCAGCTATCTCAGCATCTTACAAGGTTGATCTCTCAGGACCCTGAGATAGAGAGAAGCTCCTGAAGGCAAGATTGGGTACAGGCATTTAAATCTGCTTTTAGAAAACTGGTGTTACATTTGCGCTCCAAGTCTCTATTATTCCTATTTTAATGATTCACTTTACATTCTGAGAAATAGAGAACATGTAATAACACGGTCATCTTTCATTTAATTACTCTATTAGTTGCCACCTGAAAAAAAGAAACCACAGCTATATTTCATTCCAAATAAATCCTTGCTATTTTAGTACTAAGTCATTTTTGCATCCAGCTCACCTCAATATGTTAATTGTTACAAGATACGCCAAGAAAAACTAATATCAATTTAATAGAGCCACATTACTATCCAGAATACCTGCTAATAGACAAAGAAAGGACTGAACAACTTTTATAAAGATTCAAAGTCAAGGAGTAAAATATGAAGATTAGTTTATTGATAATTTTGCAGCATTTAGACCAACATATGTTGTTCTGCTTCAGCTGAATTGGTGAGAAGGTTTACAGCATCACATGAAACTTCCATGAAAAACATGGAGAGTAGAAGAGGAATAGCCTTAGTAGAGCTGCAGCTACTAGTTAACAAATAATTGGGGTGTTATTGCATCTCCATTACCATAGTCCTCAGAATCCTTAGAGAGAAATTGTTGCCCTAGAGTAACTACCATGGAAAATAAATGATCTGGCTCCCTCAAAATGTGTCATACACTACATTATCGTCCTTTGCTTGGATTATATCTAACCATTTTTTTTACCTTTATCTCTTCAGATAAACCGCAGTCCAGTGACATTTCCACATATCAGCCCACTGATATGATTCATTGATAGCCACTTTCAAAGTAGAAGTGTCAAATCAAGTGGGAACTACTAAGTCTTTGGAGTCAAGGACAAGACTGTGTTTGCAGCTGTGATGAAGTGAGTGTTTCTGAGCTATTCAGATACCACTTACAGATTAAAAGTTTTTGCCTGGCAGAAAAGATTTTGCAGGTTTTTGAATCTATGCAAAGTAAAGCAATACTTTGAGGTTTCTTAGAATGATCAAAACCTCAAATATAATTGTAAAATGGGTTTGATCTGGTATTGCCACATCTGGAGATGGATGGGTCTGGTCCACAGTACACACACCAGAGTGAGGTCTAAAATTGCCCAAAGAGGGAGACGTTGCTGTGCTAGCCCAGGACAAACTAGAGCAGCCTCTTGCCTATCCAGTGTTCAGCAGGGAATCCAACTGATGAGCATGAAATAGGCGTCCTAGAGGTTGGTACCCTTAACTTCTTTAAAAAAGAAGAAATCTTTAACTGCCTTTTTTTCAGTTGTTCTCGTATATCTGCATCTTCTCTGTGTGGCTGCTCCTGTAAAAATAGTCCTAAACAGCTGGTCTTGGATGCATCTTGTGGAAATTAGTTACCCAGGATAATTGCCAGGATTTAAATAGACTGGGAATTCAGTTCAGCTGCTGATAAAAACCAAATCTGGGAATAGCTTATCTGCAGCTGAGGCTGCACGGAAGAGCACCAGTGAGTGAAGTTCCCCTAAAAGGTTCATGAACTATTTTCTTGCCTCTAGCATGAGGCCCTTTAGATGCAAAAAGGCATCACATAAGGTAAGTGCTTACTAGACCTTTGTCACTGTTTTCCGTGCATTAAGGTTTCTTGGTTTTCATTACCAGTTATTTCATCCTTGTCCCTTTCTCTACCCTTGGAAAGTCATGTTTGGGGATGTTCCAATGCAAGAGGACACACTCTGTTCCCACAGCATGAGGGAAATAGAGAGCTCTTTGTGTCATCCATAGAGCAGAAGGGGCTTCTGTAATCCCTTTTCCACCAACCCACTGTATAGTCTCATGCTGCTGGGTCTGTTCCTCATCCCCGTTATCTCCTTATCTCTGTGTCACTGGGGGAGCAGGACATGTCCTGCTTGTGCTGGGCTTTCAGTTCCCAGGCAGAAAGAGAAAAGCAGGAAGCTACAACATGTTATTAGAAACTGTGGGCCACTGGAGAGGTGCTTTTTATTGCCTATTTACCACCAATTCCCTTTTTCCTTCCTTGCTGTCTCAGTCTTTCCTTTTTTAAAAAGAATCCCACAGCTACTGAAGAGCACTGTAAGGCTGATGGGCATTCTCTGGGCTGTGCAGCTCTTCCTCCTCATTTGCTGCTTCTTTGCAATAGAGAAGACTTCAACACTCTGCTGAGGACCCGCAGCACTTGGAAAATGCTGGCACAGGCAGTGCTGCTGCTAGATCTGCTCCCTGCCCATGTCCGTGGCCTGTCTACGAGAAAACACCAACTTTTTAAAGCTTGTGCTTCCAAGGGGAATTATAAATTTAAAAATTGGGTTGCAAAAGCAAGAGCTGGAGAGGAGCCCAAAGCAAATTAACAGATCTGGACCCAGCAGACCCTCAGGAGGTTTGGAGTCTGTTCGGCTTCAGCATGCGGCTGAACCCATCCTGCCTTTCTAGATACAATGTCCCTTTAATAGTCTTAACAGGCCCGACACTGGCAAGATTTCACTTGTTCAGTACACTGCTCAATACAGCTAATTTTCTACTGACAACATTTTTTGCAACAATGCATCTTCTGTCACTTGAATCCACGAAGAAGGCAGCTTGGAAATGCCAGCCAGACAGGGAGGTAGCAAAAAGTTCATTGTAGTTGGTCGGGTGAACAGCTCTTTAGAAACGCAATGGGCTTTGGGGTTTGGTCTGTAGGGTGCTAGGGACAAGTGGAAGGGAAGAAAACACAAAACCCCATGTTCTTCTTGATCCCTGAAGAAACCGTGTAAGGGCGTAGGTAAACCTGGAGAGTCAGAAGCTGTGGTTTCATGGGCAGCAGTCCTGATAGGACTTGCTAAGCACAGAAATGTAATTGTTGTTGATTGTTCTGTAGCAGCCCACCAAGGCACCGTGACTACAAGCCGGCTTTCCCCAAGGGACTTGTCTAATAGTTATAATTAGTGTGGTATCTTTCTCAATGATGAGTTAGGCAAAACCTCTTTAAGTGGTTTGTGAAAAATAGCGTGCCTTATCCTAGCAAATTTATTGGAGAGATTATATAAATATATATATATCTGTGACAGATGCTGCAAAGCGTGTGGCCAGGTGTTGCAAATTGTGTGAGCCCAGTTCCTAAGCCCTGCTGTGCTTCTGAAGTTTGTCCATATTGTTTGTCCTGCAAAGAGCAATTGGTAGATGCAGTTAAAACAGAGACCCCATTTAACCGGCTGATCGAAATGGAGAAGTTGTTGAGCAAGAGACAACTTTAAACAGAAAACTTGAAAGCAGACAGCAAAGTGTTTGAGGATGAGGACAGTGCTGCCAGAAGCAAGGACAGTAAGGAATGAAGGAGGATGCAGAGTGAAGCTGGCACTACCCATGGACTGCCTCCTCTCTGCAGGTCACTGTTGTGCGCAGCATATCGCTCTGGGTTGCTCATGAATGGAGCAATTGTAACTATGCTCTAGATTCTCGTAGTTTTTGATAAATATATAAACTAATTGCAGATAGTTAGCTGAGTTAGCTGATCCTCTGCTAGATCCTTTTGATCCTTTGTAGGTACCTGGTGCTTTACTGGCCTGTGCTGCCACCAGGAAGATGGAAACAAGTCCTACAGCAACCCTCTGTTTCCTTCCAAAATAATACTTTTATATTAAAATCCAGCTCATGGCTTGTGCTTCTGTCAAGAGGTGTACTCAGTATTCACAAGTGCCCTTCCCCTAGTTAAGGGCAGGAAAATGTTATGACAGCTGCTGTCTGAAGCAAACAGGTCGGGGAACTGTAAAAGCTTTCTAAAACATATTTTAGAGATTAGGCACCGAAGACTTGAGGGAGAGAAGATGAACTGAGGTTGCAAAAGACCATAAAATCTCATAAACCCTTCAAACCTTTGGCTTTACAGTGCTCTTTTGTTAAAGAAAAAATGCTTAGTTGTTAAGTAAATTGAAGTCAGGCCCCACTTGCTGCAACTTTTTGCTAAGATTTCATAATTGTGTAATACATCCTCTCACTCTAAGCCCTGCTTTTTGAAACATTCATGAGCATCATGCTCATAATGAACATTAATAGCATCATGCCAGAGCTGCAAGAGGTGTGGAGGGCAGTTCTTGCCCAGTGCTGCTCACCTTCTGTTTCATGCCTCATTTCCTCAGTTGCCTCTGTCAGGCTTCTGCATGCATGATTTCGGAGGAGTAGTGCCAGTTGTCACTTCTCATCTGCTGCCTACATGAGTTGCTCTCCATTTGTGTATGAACCCTGCCTTGCCCTTGGAGCTTAAAACAGAAAAGGCACTAAAGGGATCAGTCAAGCTAGCCAAAAAACCCTTTTGCCATGGCAAGGAGTGAAAAGATGGGCATTTCACCTGAGCAAGGCTGTCTGGGGCCTAGTGGCCGTTTAAACATGCAGTAAGTAAGTTAGAGGGTTCGGGGTGATCACCTCTGATGTGATACTCTGGGACGTAATGCACCAGCACCTGGTGTCTGCACACCACGGTAACTGTTACACATTGTTTCTTCTGAAATACGGTCACTGCTCAGATTTATGCCTTTGCTAGAGGGGCCAGTAAATAAATGCCTTTCAACTAATATAGTACAGCCCCTTAAAATAAGCCTCAACTTATAATTTTCATACAACCATTATTTGCTTAGTTGAAATACAGTATGACACCAGTACACTTCATAAACCCCACTACTTGCTCTTTATTTTAAAGAAGAGTGACCTGCACTTGCTTTCCAGTTGTCTGCGTTCTCTGGGGCCCAGAGCCTTCCCACATGCTCGTCCTTTCTTTTCCACCTTGGAGATTTTGGTACATCAATGCAGAAAAGCAATCTGAGTTAAAACATCAACTTGTTTGACTTTTCATTATTTTTTTTAAGTAATTTTTGATCTATTAAAGTAATTTCTTTAAAGGTTGCAAAGTATAAAATGGAACAATTGCTTAGATGTAACACTGAGTCACTCGTGGCATTGTCAGTGGTGGGGAAGAAGAGGACAGTATGTGGTCTCTGTGTGTGTTACAAACAGAAATAGCAAATATGTGGAATTGATTGGATCAGGATGTTTCATAAAAATTTTCAACTGGAAGCTGAGTATTCTACAGAAGAAAAAAAAAAAAAAACTTTTCAGAGATTTAAATATCTGGTTTAAAAATACGGATTTTTAAATGTCTAGGACTAGTAAGCAATTCTATATTTCTGTGGTAAACGTTCAACTGCAGCCTTATTTGTTACTGAAGTACAGGATTCATGAAGGAAATCGTTTATGGGAATCTATTTTTTTAACATATTAAAAATAGTGTTTAAAACCATATGTATACATATTTTTTACCACATAGATGGCTAGTCAGGCTGAGTGGAAATAGACATATTTTTGAAAACGGAGCTTATCCCATGAACTAGAATTGGAAATTCTCATGAGAAGCAGCCTTCGGTTGCTCATTACTTCGTTAGGAGATTGCTCCTGGGATGACCGGAGCAGCCTTGACAGGCTGCAGTGTGAGCGTGCCAAACGTGGCTGCACATCAGCTGAACGTTTCTGAAATGAACAGTGAAATTAGAGTGCCACACAGTACAGGAATAAGGTCTCTTAAAAATGAAATCAAGAAATGATCACCCTGACACCCTACCTTGAAAATAAGCGGTAAGCTTGAAAGAAAAAAAAGACTTAAAAGGAGCTGTGCAGAGGAACAGCAGGTTGTCTGATAGAAATAAAGAGGCCATTTTGAACAAGAGGTTCCCTAAGTCTTGAGGAGAAGAATGGCAGAATATTTTCCTTTAAAAGTACAAAGCATTTTTCAGCACGGAAAATAATTACTTGTGCTGGAATGTGAGCAGAGCATGGGATACCTGACCTGTAATTTAGGAAAATAGCAAAGGGTTTTTCATCAGTAATTATTATTATCAAGGTAGAACTGTGAGGCCAGGGCTCACAGTGCTGAGCAGTGTATATCAGGCGGGAGATAATCACCGCTGCAGGAAACTTGTAGAAGAGGAGAGGAAACGGAGGTGCAGAAAGCAGAAGTGGTTAACCAAAGCGTCGTGCAACTGATGGGCTCCTACACGCTGATGGGCACTGCTGCCTGGCAGTGCTAAGGGCTGTAGGCACTTCAGAGTTCGGTGTGTCTGTCATGTGTTGGCGTCTGTAATGTGGCAGCCCTGATCGCAGAGAGCGGCTGTGAGTTGAGTGAGTAAGGAAGAAATGCCTTGTCCTGCCACTGACCTGTGCGAAAGGATCAGTCCCTTGCCAGGTCACCCTGCACAACGTGGGCATCAGGGTACGTAGATCTGCCCTGGAAGTTTCAGGCTAGATTCTGCTTAGTGTATACAGGATATGAGAACATACATTTCTAGGGCAACAAAGAGGTAATGGATGACTCTTTGGTTTGCCTCACTGTAATCAACTGAGTATAAGATGCTTCAGACTACAAACCATGTACTTGTGAAGTAAATCATTGTCTCTAATGTCTTTTTTGTGTGTGTTGATAAAGCAGTGTTTATGGGGGAAGTGATGGATGAAGAAAAAGAGAGTGAATTAAACACTTCTAAAAAATGCGGCTACTGAATTCTTCTTGAAGGGAAGGAGCCTGGGATTCTGTACAACTTAATACTGTACAGAACAGAGATCAAAAGCCATGCTAGAGAAAACAACCCTTAATCTGTTTGAGAGATTTATGCTCTAGTTTGAGAAAACATGAACGTCTTTAAATCCAATGGCTCTTTACATGCACTGGATCTTTAGTTTGTTTGAAGTAATACTAGTAATGCTTTGCTCTTTGAAATAGGGAGGTCTAAAAACTTAGCAAAGGAGAAATTGGTTCTGCCCTACTTGACCAGCAGCATTCTGCTAGGTTAGCAATATTCTCAAACTTTTCTCATGTCATGAGTTTTAGCATCCGTTTTTGCTGATGAACCACTGAGTTAATACCTGGTAGTGAGCGAGGAGAATCGAACTGCCCCCCAGGTAAGAAGGCACTTGTATTTGCTTTTGTCCCTGAAATTAGGGGCATGTCCAGTGGTTCCATACCGCTACCATGTGAAAAAATCAAATCTATTTGCACTTTATTTTCCAAGCTAGCAGAGGCAATGGGAAAAAAAAAAAAAAAAAAAAAAAAAAAAAAAAAGGAATGTTTGGAATTCGCAGTGCTATGTGTAGCAGCTCTGCTGCAGTGGGCAAAAATTTATGTGGGGTATTAGAGTTGGCAAAAGGGGTAGGGACAATAGAGAAACCGATGTATTTGATTGTGTAGCAGCGAATTCCTTAGAGAGGCCCCATCATTACTGGCTTTTCCTCATGACACCCAGGGCTGCAGATGGATTACAGGGGTAAAGGGAAGAAGGCGCATGTTACAGAACTTTTTCCATCTTGAAAGACCTGATCAAAGCATGTTCTGGGGCCATTTGATTTTACTGCCTTCTGTAGTGGGTATAGATTCAGAAGCTGTGCGTGGTTCCTACTTCTGTCATTTTTTTCCTGTTGGTTACATCAAGAATGGAAACCTGGGTTTCTTGGGAAGCATCTCTGTATTTTTAATGGTTGCAATGGCTAAGCACATTGCAGGGATGCATATAACACAACCTGTGGCACGAAATTCTGAAATTAATCTATGGAGAGGTGACAGGTATACAATGCCATTGTTCTTGTTGTGTACCAATGAGATATTCATTACAGAGAGTCAGGCATCCTCACTTTGTGCTGCTTGGGCAGTAAAAGCTTGATACACAAGCAGGTTTGAGGATACAGCTCATGGGTTTCAAATATATGGAATTCTAGTGGGCATCCATGAAAACATCTGCAAGTTGCAATAATTTCATAGACTTTGTCCTTGCTTGATGTTACTGAAATTCTATACTTTCCTTTTCTTTTTTTTTTTTTTTGAGTTGTCACGCAGCCAAGAAACCAAACTGATACCATTTTCGTCAGTTCCTAATGGTTCTTCTACAGCCTACTAGGCTATATATATATAAATAACAAACAGATTAAAAATAGAGGGCTCTGTTAAATCGCTGAAGTTTCCGTTTGGTATAATTCACGTTTTATGTTTAATCTTGTCCTCGCTGCTAAGAGATGTTTGTTCTCTTTATCCTTGGGATAAGTAAGAAGTATAAGAGCCGAACCTGATGCCAAAGTACAGTACAGACTAGGCTTTAGGCTTTACCACAAGGTAAACTCAGCGGGGTCAAACAGTAGCTCTACCTGGCATTGAACCCTAGAGTTTACCTTGTGGTAAAACCTGAGTCTTTGCCGTGCTTTAATCCTGGATTTGTGCCTGTGCACCACAGCGCCTGCTCTTGAAAATGCTTTTATCTTGGGGCAGTTCATGGGAGTGCTACTGAGTGATGAAAAATGCAGCTTTTTTAGCAGTGAAGGAAAGTCCTTTGTTTCAGCATAGAAAATATGATTTCCATCCACAAAGACTTCAAAAGAACCAGTAGAAATTCTTGAGAGCCTGATTATCATGGCATAATCCCATTATCAGAGAGATTAGAAGCACTTTGCTGTGTCTTCATAGTTTGCGACTAAGGCACTGGACAAAATCCTCAGGTTCTGTTAAAATATTTATTCAATAAGACAAAAGGAAGGTTTTCACCTGTGGACACTGACATTGTAGAAAACATGTTTAATTTTTCTGTCCCCTCCAGATCTGAACACAGACAAGACCTCTAGTCACTGGTCCTTGCTCTCTCATCTACGTACATATAGCAAAGTAATCTGCAGCCATGCAAAAGAAAAGCCTCCTAAAATGTTAATTGCTATCAGTTCCAGTCCTTGTGAAGCAGTATCATTCAGTGGACAAACTAATTGAATATAGAAGTGTTAACAGTTCAAACAAGTGGGGAATTGAGTGTGTTTTCCTTAGAAATCTTGGTGGATGCTTGGATGCTGGAGCTTTTGAGGGTGGTGTCTGTCTAGAACATTAATGTGCCCATTTTAGTGTCTCTCTCTCTCCCTTACCGGCTTGCCTGGAGGTGAACAGTCCTCACCCCATGTCTTGAAAGTGAAACACTGCCTGCAAGAGTCTAAATAGCTTGTGACCATGGGAACTTACAAAGTTAAGGCTGAGACTGTAAGCGAGAGCAAAGCATGTGATTTTCACAACACGTTCCTTGTTTGGTGTGGTTGCCAAGGGCCTCTGAAGATTTGGGTATTAATGTTATGATTGTGTGCTTCCCAATATAAAGGATTTCACTGCTAGTTATCCCAGAGTGAAAAAAAAAAGTTAAAAATAATCGACAGAAAAGCCTTTTGAGATGGGAGCCTGCTCCCCTGGAAGTGCACAGTGTGCGTAGTGTCTAGGTAGGAAAGGTGGGAAATGTAAAAGAGGTGCACTTCGCCTCTGTCGGAAGGCCAGGGTGAAACAATGGCAACAGCAGGGCTGAGTGGGGGAACTGCTGAAGTTTAAAAGAAACCTGCTCCAGTAGTGTAGGAATATGGAACAAGTGATGAAATGTTTCAACCTAAACAGGTACAAAAAATGATCCAGGAAGAAGGATTTTAAAATTAATTTCTCTCTGTTTCAGTTTGCTTGATTATTAACATATAAAAATGCATTTTTAAGTTAACTGCAAAGTCTTCTACCTGCCAAGGCAGAGTCAGGACTTTGTATGTCTCCAGCTGAGATGACTAAACCCCTTGCAGCAGGGAGCTGCATTCCTTCTGCTGTTTTAAGGACTTAGGGAAATAGAAGAGAAATACACTATCATGGATGTGAACACTAGAAAAGGAGTGAAGGAAGGAGGATTTATTTTCATTTAAAACTTCTTCCTCCATTCTATATCTTTTAATTAAGGCTTCATTCTTTGCATGAATAACATCACTGAGTGTCTTGCCACTGGAGAGCATGGATCTAAACTGCCAATTTCTACTCATACTTTGGGATCTTAGACGCTATTGATCTATTTCAGGTACTCTTGAATTTAATTGAAATTGAATTGAATTGAAAAATGTTAACACAAAACTGTGATGAGGATTCAGCTGCCAAGTGGCTAAGAAGATGCTGGAGCACCTACAGTGAAATTTCTTTAGTGTTGGCTTTTTAAATAAAGAAGTACCAAGTGACTCTGTACATCTAGGTAGTAATAGAACAGTAAAAGTTCATCAGTCATATGTGAGTGTACAGTTTTAGAAAAGGTTGCCATCTTCAGGCAATGCTTAGTCAATGCACTCTTCTTTTTGAGCCTAAGAAATCCAAATCCGCACTGACTCTGGTAAGGTACTCAGAGCGGAATATGAAGTAATTCACAGTGGAATTAATCCCAGTATTGGGCCAACTATGGTACTAGTCTCAAGTTAACTGAAGTGTGCTTTCTAATTGCATGTGATGCAGTTCTTGCATCTTGTTTTGACTTTCTGTTATACTCTGTTGAACTAAAGCTTAAGCAAAAAATCTTTTTGTCTTGCAGCTTGGAAATAAAGGTTGCAAACTCAGTAAGTAGTAGTCAGCTTCATCTCAAAATACCGTTGTTTTCCCATGTTCCTACAACAATATAGGTATTAATAAATCTTCCATGAGGAAAAAGAAAAAAAAAAAGGAAATTTCTCATGACTTACCTGAAATCCCTCTATAAACAACATTTGTCTTAAAATGTACAGCGAAAACTTCAGGAGGTCCTAGCTACCCTGAGAGGTATCAAATTATGTTATAGATCGAGCTGGATAAAGTAATTGAAGTAATCAAAAAAAGTGCTAGTGAACGTGGTGCATTGACTTACTTTTTGTTTTATGTTAGGGTCGACCAGGACCGATTGGGATTCAAGGACCAATAGGTGCTCCTGGATTGACTGGTCCAGAAGGTTTGCCGGGAGCAAAAGGTGAGAGAGGAGCAGTGGGCCCCCCCGGACCACCTGGACACAAAGGCATCAAGGTATTTTCAACAGTGAATTTTCATTTTTTTCCCTTTCAATAGATTTATGGCCTTGAATATGTTTTTGTATGTATAAAGATAGTTTTGGACTATTTGTGCAGGGGTAAGAATGCAGGAGTATTTCATTATTATATTTAGAGAATGTCCTGCTTATATTTTAAAGTGAGAACACAGCTTCCAAAGCTGCTGAATGTTGTAGCCATCCTGGGAGGCGAACCGTAGCTAAATAAATATTCTGTTGGGAGTTCTGTTGTTATGTTCACTTCACCTGCCCAGGATAAATGTTATCACACTACATTCAGAGAGACCTGGAGCTGATTCCCATATAGATGATCCTGAGCTGGTGTCTAGAAAAGCAAAGGAAATGGCTACTGAACAGAACCTGTAACTCAGTTTTGCAGGTGAAAAGCTATTTGTAACAGAAATAATACGATAAACTATGTCATATTAAATAGAATAACCCGGCATAAGGGGTAGGTGTCAATGAATGCAGTGCCCAGGAATGGACACAATAGCAAATGATAGAATAGTTTAGGCTGGATATTGTGCTCACATAACTTGTTCTGCTAGGATTTAGGGCAGAGCAGTAGAGCCAACGAAGTGGAATTCACTTACAACTTAGATGGGGTGGTCTAAAAGTAATACAATGGTCTGTATATCTCTAGGTGGTGGTATCAAAATATAGACACACACAAAAAAAATAAAAACTACAATGGTAAGACCTGTTGAAACTCTTGGAAGATCAAACGTTACACTGGGAGTTAAATTTATATTGCATTGTTTATTTTCCTGGCATCTTATTTTCCCCAGATGTGCAGTAGGAGATTATATTTTTCCTTTAAATTGCCTGATTAAGACATTCCTGAAACACTCATTTGGCGTCCAGTCAAGCTCAGATGCTCACTTAGTGTCTTCAGTGACCCATACGGTCAGAGAGAATCTATATGAGATAGTTTGTTCCTCTTGGTGTTGATGGCTGAAGTCCATGATGGAAAATGTTGGAGTGAAAAGTGTCTTGTCAATAACTGAGATATACTGGAATATATAGTCCAGTAACCAGAAATCAAAAAAGAGAAAAATAACGTATTCTTTTCTTTTTCTTCAGGGCTCAATGGGAGTTCCAGGATTTCAAGGAATCAACGGGATCCCAGTGAGTTTTCATATGTAAATATAAGTCACCAGAATGTTAGTCACAACCAAAAGCACAATAATAGTGTCTTAGCACGTGCACAATGTATCTTGCAAAGGTCTTGCTTCTCTCTGGAAGGAAATACCAATTCTTCAAACGTGTTAATGATGGAGGCTCTAGCTTCTCTGTTGAGAAAAAAAAAAAAAAAAAGAAAGAGAAAAAAAAAAGTAATCCTACAGTCTAACTTCAATCTTTCTTACCATAGTTTAAGCCTGTTAGTTCTTATCTTACTCATCATGGTCACAGGGGGCAGATTATTCCATTTTTCTCTCTAATAGTCTTCTTGTATATGATAAGTGTTATCATGTCTCTCTTGATCTTCCTTCCTATGATGTGAACCTAAACAATGATTAGAGCTGAGGCCCTCCAGAGATTCCTTGCTTCCCAACTAGGTGCTAGTTCTCTCAGAAACCTAAGACAGAAAAGAGGTAATTTACTGTATTTGGCATGCGATAGGAGTAGGTAACTCTTTTCCCTGACCATCAGGAATGTTTTGTTTGTTTTGAACTTGAACATTATAATGACAATTTCTTCCTACTTCATACCAAAATTGGGTGCCTAAGGTATCTTGACCAGCTGTCTTTTGCTTTGTTTTTCCCCGGTGATTCTTGCAAAGATGTGTTTTAGAGACACTTTGGCTCAGAGGAGCTTTAGCCGGGCTAGCTTTAGAAGTTGCCCCAAACTTAATTGCTTTCTCAGCACCATTTAGTTAATTTTTCTCCTTCTGGTATTGAATTATTTTTCCCTTTTTGATGACATTTTTCCATCTTCCATATACTTGTGCCTTCTGACTACACTCACGTTTTTCATTCCCATCTTTCTTACTTCTTCAGCTGGCCAAGAGCTTCAACAGAGTGGAGCTGTGTTTCCCGACTTCCTATCAAAAACTGAATTGTTTTGATAGATTGGCTGAAAATGCAGAGTTGGCTCTGTAAATGAGCTTGCACGATTCCAGTTCCTTCCTGGCCTCTGTCCTTCTCTCCCCCTCTGCTCATCCTTGCCTGTTTTCTCTCCTGCTCCACTCCCTTGCTGCTATTTTTTCTTTTCCCACCAGCCAACTAACTTTCTAGCTCTGAAGAGAACAAGCTGTTCCCATAATACTTAATTTAATTGAACACACTGTGGGAACATGCTGTTCTCTGGGTATTTTTTCAGATGAGGCTCTGGAGAAAGGGGATTCCCAACAATGAGGGGAGGAGAGAAATAGGGCAACAGCCATTGCCAGGTAGTTGGCAGCAGCAGGCATTCCAAGAGAGAAAGGGAGGTAGATGAGAGGATTCAAAGCCACCAGCATATCCCAATCTACTTTGTCTGATATGCAATCTTCTGCAGGTGGGTGAATGGGAAAGAGGTAGATTTTGCTGCTCGTGAACGGCAAAATGCTCTCCCTATGGCTCTTCTGTGTCACAACTGCAGGACAGAAAAAGGGTGAAGGGAAACTAATTCATATTGTTTACCTTCGAGCCATTGAGACAAATATTTCCATTCAGAGCAAAAGTAGCAAATACCACTGCTTGACAAAATATTTACATACATCTATATCATTGCACTTCAGGATAGGGAGTAGCTTAGGTTTGTTGTGAAATGTATATGAACATATGCACCTTATATAGGTGTGCGAAATGCAAAGGGACAGAGAGCATAGGTGTGCTGATACATTTAAGAGAGAATTAAAAAGAAGTCACTATCTTTGCACAAGAATTAACATCCCAACATTAAGAAAGTGTCTTTGGAGTATGCAGGTATGTTCGCGTGGGCAGGTATGTTTTAGTCAAGGCCAAAAGGCTGCAAGGCTGTGATTCAGAGGGGAATCCCGCTGCTGACCTTAGGGGAAGTGGTGTTGCACAGAGTTCCCTTTGGGGAATGCTGGTGGCAAGTAAATCCTGTTTTTGCAGCTGGACTGACTAATCCCTTTAACTTAGTAAATATAGCAGCAGCATGTGTTTATCGCTAGCCCTTCTGTGTCACACTGCAGAGGAAACCCTCAAATCCTTGGCCCTGCTTGGGAAGTTTATTTTTTCCCATAGGACAGGATTCAAGGACAACCTCTAGCAAGGGCTGAAACTGAACCTGGGAGATGCACATAGCTTTTCACGAGCTACCCTAAGGTTTCTAGAAGGAAATATTTCTATGAGGAAAGAGCTCTTGTCTGCACAATGAAAGTTCGAGCTACGTGAAAAGGCAAAGCTCTTTATTTTGTGTCCCTCCTAGAGGAAGTGCAAGCACTTGGCAATGGCTGTAAGAGGCCACTTTGCCGTAGCAATCTATGAACCCGCTTATTCAATTAGTTTTGTGTTCACCCTTGATTGCATTTGTTTCCCTGTTTTTAAATATTTGTTGAGCTCTCCTGTTGGGATGTCCTTTGTGCTAAGCCTGTTTGATTTAGAAAAGAGGCCGCTTGGGATCACAGCAGTAGTGTATGTGAAGGAGTCAGATAAAGCAAGAGCCTAGATGAACAATTCAAGTTTCCTTATCTGGCTCCCAGGGAATGTCTCCTTTTGTGAGAACAGAGAGCACAAGTGAGCTCTCCATCCTGTTTTTAGCTCAGGTTTGTAAACTAGTCACCCTGCCATGTAGTAAGTACAACTGTGAAAGTCTGCCGTAGTCAGTTGAAGTGCTTGAGCTGAATTAACGCACCTGACACAGGAATCAGAGGAAGTGAGAACAAGTGAATAGAGTGATACTGTTAGAACTAATAGAGTGAAACTATTAACCACTGGTTTTGAGATCAAAACAGCTCTTTTAATCAGAGTTTTAAATTCCCATCGAAAAGCTTCATTTAAGCCAGATTCCTACGATTCTCAATGAAGCTGGTCATGAGTGCTCAGGTAAGACTCTTAAAACAAACCATCATGAATTCTGATTGCACTTTTGCCAGAAGGTAGGAAATTGTATGTTATTTTTCTAAAGCAATAGAGACTCTGGGTGGGGGGGAGGTGAGATGCTTTGGCTCAGGACCAGAGACACAGATGCTATGGGATTAAGTGGCAGGGCCACAGATGTATTTAATACACATAAGCAATCACTGTCAGTACAGTTTATATCCCCTTTGTGAGCCCTCCTCACATACTAAGGGGATACCAAAACCCTTTGGGCCCTGAGAGACTGTGTTGTGCCAAGATTTAAGAGATTGTTCCCAAGACGTGAGGCCTACCAGTCAGCTGCCTGCCACAGCTGGCTCCTGGCCCACCCTGGAGGCTCAGCAGCTTGGTTCCTCATCTGTCTGAGGGGCAGATGTTGGGGGCTCAGCTTTGCTAAACCCAGCAGCTGGCCACCTTATGTTGTAAGCAGATACATGTGCTCTTCTCACACAGCTTCTGTGTTGTCCATGCTGTAAACAATGAGAAAGATCTCATTGAAATTGACCACTGGCCTTCCTCTGCAGTCACAGCCTGTCCCATCAGAGGCTTGCTGCTCTTGGCTATGACGTGCAGTATGGATGGAGGGGGGGGTGGGTTGCCATTGATTTATCCAGTTTTGGGAACCAAAATTGGTGCTTCAGCCTTCTCCTGTTGCTGGACTGGAGCCTTGGAAGCCCTCTGCTTGCACACCACAAGTGGGTGCTTTCAAGAACAGACTAATCTTCAGGGCTCTTGGAACTATATACCCAGTGATGCCTGGTGCTCACATTTTGGGATGACTTCATTCCATGTCCTGAGGCTGTGTTTAATCTCACATTTGTACTTGTCTGGGTGAACTGCCTTGATCCTGCAGCGGAGATGCACATTGCAGTGGTTCAGCCCATACCTTGTGGACTGACAGAGTGCAGATCTGGGCGCTCTCCTCTTCTCTCCATTTTGTTGGCACAAATCACCATGCAGTTGCCAGATGCACTGGACCAAGGAACTCATCTGGATGAAAATTAACACTTAAGAAACAGAACAGTTATTTTTCTTCTGTGTTGTTTTCTTTCTCTGACTTACCTTCTGTGCCTGTGCTTATGCTGGCACAAGGAAAGGGTAGGTGTGAGCAGCCAGGAGTGGGCATTGGCCCTTCTGGCAGCACCTGAGACTGGTGAGCAGTTTGAGCATTTACATAAATACAGCCTAAGTGGCTCTGCGTCCTTGGGAATGGCACTTGGCTACTGTGTGCTCCCAGCTTCTCATCCGTAAAATGAAGATTACAGCATTCTTACATTTTTGCAAGGCATTTTAAGATCCTTAGACAAAAGGCTTTACGTTACTCCACAGTTCTCACTGAGTTTGGTGAGAGGTAATGCTGTTGGCTTGGACTGGAAGACCTTTAGTAACACAAATCTGATTTGCTTTAAGTATCTGGCACGAAGGATTATTAATGTTCTGTTTTATCCCCATTTTATCTGTGTTTATTTTTTACTTTCCTAGTATGAGTCATAACTTGTTTAATGCTGTGTCTTAGGGATGAACCTTTGGGATCAAACACAAGTAGTTTGGGGATGATTCAAGATCAGGGTGTACAAAGGGGAGGGAGAGAACTGTTGGTTACCGGTACTCTATCCCTAAGTTTCATTTTTCCTCTTGCCACAAAACATTGTCTTTGAGTGCCACAGAGCTCATTTCTGTGAAAAGATGGATAGAATAAAGAGATAGTCGATACTTGAGCAGTAAGACTGACAGTTTTGCCTTTCTTTGTTATGCCTATGCAAACCCACAGGATTCTGAAGAAAAAATAATTAAAGGCTCTAATTTTTATCTCCTTTGCAGCAGTATAGTGTTGAGTCAAATTAATAGAGCCATATTAGGGCAAAACTGTGTGAAATCAGAATTAGGTACAATTCTTATTAATTGACTATCACATATACTTTCTTTTAAAGACTGCTAGTTTTATTAGGTTTTTGTCCTGGTTGTTTTGCCTAAGGTTTTAAGTGTAATATAACGAGAAAAGCTGTTGTGCTTGAATGGTGTGATGCTGGAGCTGGAACATCTGTTGAACTATTAAAAGAAAGAATCCACAGTGCAGAGGAAGAGAAGTCACTGAAACTTTAAGCAGATTAGAATTATAAATGCTCAGTATTGCTGAACCTGCCTTTTCCCTTTGTTTTTACATGAGCAACTCCCACTCCTGGTGTCAGGTGCACCCTTGTGTGCTGTGCTGAGCTGTGTCACACCATGTAGTTCAGACTGCTAGGGGACCAGTATTGCGCTTTCAGGACCTACTCATGCACAAATTATGTACTTCAGAAAATTATCCCTTGGAGGAAAAGACAATTAAATGAAACCAGCCAGTGTTTTAGGATTTAAGCTTTGGGGAGGATAAACAATGCTGGCTGAATAAGCTAGTTCAACTGCAGTCTACCATACTTGAGTGGGAGTTGTCTGGTTCCTTTGTTTTATGTTGCCATTTGGAAGTTATCAGTTTTCTGGGGGACAGTATTACTAATAAAATGCCTCCTGTCAGTCATTTTCTCTTTTTCCCTTTTACACAGGGTCACCCTGGCCAGTCTGGACCCAGAGGTCTGCCTGGCCTTGATGGCTGCAATGGTACCATTGGGAGTCCTGGTGTTCCTGGAACAGATGGATTTCCTGGCATTCCTGGGTTGCCGGTACGTCTCAAGGCAACTAGAGCATTTGTAGTAACTAAGCTAAGATTTGCTTTTCTTGCCACTGGTGGAAAAGTGACTTCCAATTTCTTAGGAAGAACCCTCATTTCATTAGCATTGTTGGAGCTCAGTTTCATTTTCTTATTGGAATTCCACTCTGATTGACTGTCTAAATGTTAACCTCTGAAGATAAAATAAAGATCCTGTGACAATGTGTTCACACAACAAGTTATACAGTTGCAACTGGCAACATTCAATTTGACTCAGAAGAGACCATGATAAAGCTTCTAAGAACCATAAAATGGCAAATATTTTGCACTTGGCAAGTTTCAAGTTAGTGGATGCTGATTCAGAAAAGGAAGTTATCACGTGTTCAGGTCTATGCATCAAATATCGGATGCCTTCCTTCAGGTGTTAAGATAGCTAAAAGCTTTGGTATCATTGAGTGTCAGTAGGATTTACTTTCCTAAGGTATTTGTTTTACTTTTGAAAACACTTCCCTACCAATTTTGAGTTTGACCTAGTCTGCACTGGACAAGCTATTTATCTGGACTCCCATCTTACACAGAATGACGCTTGTAAGGGCAACATCTTCCCATTCGCCTTAGCGGGTGAATTGTCTTTGAAGAAACACCTATGTGGTATTTCTCCACAATGCCTATGGTATTATATATATGGTATTATATATACCATAGGTATATACCATAGGTATTTCTTCACAATAAATATGTGAACCAGTGGAGGTAGCTGGTTCACATTCTACACCCTGTTTAAGTGTGTAGGATTTGTTCTAAGAACTCCACTCTTACATATTTTTGGGGAATTATATTCTTTATATATACATACAAACATATGGGGTTAGTTTCGAAATGTAACCAGAAACTATTTGGTGTGATATTCAAGTATTTGACAAATATTTGAATGTTTGTTCACATTCAAAGCCTAATCTTAGAAGCCCAAGTTACGTGACTAATCTTACCAGCAGTGGAGCTCCTTTGCATTTAAACAGGAAGAAGAAGAAGAAAATACATCTGCCAGATATAAGTATTGCCATTTATTTCAGTTTTTCTAAGCTATGCTAAAAAAAATCTTTACATGTCGTCCAGATGTAGAGTGCATATAATGTTGAAAATACACAAAGCAACAAGAACAAGTTAAAGTATGGTTTTCTAAAGCAACTGATTTACTCATACCTACTGCTCAAAATTCTCTTTTGTAATGCTTGTAGGATTATATTTTTGGCAAAGAAAGCTGCTTGGATCAGCTCACCCTCTCAAATTAAAATGGCAATTAAATGAAATCATCTCAGATAAATTGAATGTGATGATCAAGATTAAAATAAATTGGGTAAATCTAGAATTATAACAGTCACTTCTGCAGATATTCATGAGATCTACCAGTTTTTTTCTTATTTTTTCTAAATAAATATGGTGATTTACAGTGCTACACAAGAGACATGTATATGAACAGGAGGGTTACAGTATGTCAAACAAATTCAAATAGGATATTAAAAGTTGTCAAAGGCCTAAAATAAAGGGAAAATCTAATATAAACAGGAAAATAACAGAGAAAATGTTTGCAGAACATTGTTTTTCTAAAGCCCCAGGAAGTCTTAAGTTCTCCTAATACCACAGCTTCTTTGACACAACTGCAGTGTTACTTTTGCAGTTCACTGGAGCCAGGAGTTTGCCCTGCTCAGAATACTGAATATAATTTCTTTCAAAACCAAAACAGTATCTTTTTTTTTTTTTTTCCAGAAATTTACTTTTGACATTTATTTTTTATCAGGGTCGTCCTGGCCCAAAAGGTCTTAAAGGAGAACCTGTTTTTGCTCAAGGCAGCCTTAAAGGAATGAAGGTAAGATTTGTCATGGCAGAAGATGCAGTACGAGAAACACTGATGTCCTAGAGTTCGCAGGGCTGATGGTGCAGCTTATATTGCTCATGATGTTAGACATGGGTATCCTAGGTATGTCTGAAGGCAGAGCTGTGAAAAAGCCCTCTAATTATGTAATGACAGCACAGAACGCTCTCAGAACTTGGACTTGCTTGCTCTTTGCAACACAAACACATCTTGTTCATCCCATGCTGGAATGCTGGGACATTGCTCATCCTGTTAGTGTTCAGAGCAGTTGCTGGTCCTTCAGCTGTCTCTGGGCACCTATCACTATTCCTTGCTGGCCTCAAACTGAAGATATGAGGAATTTCTTGTGAGCTTATCCTGACTTATGTGAGAGAGCATATTTTTTTAGACGCCAAACTTTCCTGTAACTGGCATCCTCACATGTGCCAGGTCCATTGAGAAAACAACCCAGGAGATTCACGGATGCATGTTAAGATTTCTACCATAAAATCCCCATTGGCTCCCAGTATTTTTTTACTGGGAGATAGTAGTAAGTAACCAGTTATACTCTGAGTTTGGATATCATGGATATCATATCCCACTTGTAGTCCATCATTTACCACTATGAAGTCAGGATTTTATTCTCTTTGTTTAATAAGGACCTCTCCCTAAAATGTATCATGTCTGTAATTTTATTTCCTATGCATAGAATACAAACTATGGATAGATGATCTCAGTGTATTGTTCAGAATGATGATAGGTTCTTTGACTATACTCATGTAAAAAAATTAATTCTTTGTTGCCTTGAATCATACACTCACCGACTTACACTGGTTTTGTTTTTTGCTGGAAGGACTAGGCTTGGAAAACGCTGTAAAGGATTCAGTGCCTCTTGTGGTACATTTAGCAGCCTCATGATTCATTAAATGTTGAAAATATTAAGATTTATTTTTCTGCCATGTAAGGCCTAACCCCTCACACTGATTTTTTTGGTCAAGATTACCACCTTTTTAAAAATTCTACCCATGTATATACACCCGTCCATTTGTAAAAGTTAAATACATCCTTATTTATTAACCTTTGATTGTGGAAAATACAGATAATTTGAAATAATAATACATTTTATACTGTTTTTGTAAGGAAAGACTTTGTATGTGTGTTTTCCAGTGTTTTTATGATGAATACAACTTTTTAGTGCCACTTTAATTTCTCTCACTACCCTTAAATAAAATGGTTGACATTTCTCCAGAGGTTTGGAACCTGTCTGTTGCCTGATTTAAATATGGAAGCACAGATGTCAAAATGTTTTCCCATGTGCACTTGATCTAATATTAACTAAAAGCAAATATTTCTATTTACACAAAACTTAATGCCCTTACTAGCTTGATGCAATATTATATTGGCATTTTTACTAATGCATTTATTATTTTTAGGGAGAAAATGGTCTTCCTGGACTGGATGGAATTTCTGTAAGTTATTTAATTTGGGGAATAATTATTTTAAAAAAATATTATAGTAAGCAAGTATTTCTTCTTGTATTGATTCTCAAGGACACTTTTCAAATTAATGGGGCATGTATTTGCATGATACCAATAGCATGAATAACTACAATTTTCTAATGGTATGCATGGGTCCACGTTATGTTAGAGGAAGTCAGATTTTTGCTATTATCTGTTCTATTTTTCCCTTTTAAAATCAAACTCCCTTCTACCATTTAACTCTGTTAACTTTGACTTGCAAAAAATATACTAATGTGAAATAGGTTATTATAGAAATTAAATGAACCTACCTAATTAGGGGATATTACTTCATATTTTCAGAGACAGTGTTTGGTTGTGGTTTGATGGGATAATTGCTACACATCCTGTATTTCTCTTATGTTCTTCTTATAGGGCCCAAAAGGTTTTCCAGGTCCAACAGGTTCTGCAGGCCCTATAGGATTACCAGGTTTGCAAGTAAGAGACCCTGACTGTTGCACTTCTTGACAGAACAGTTCAAGATGCTGGCAATTTTTCATCCTTACCTATATTTGTCTCATGACAATGAGCAAAAGCATTTGTGCATCTAGAAGTCCTAAGCACATTTTTCAGGTGTAGAATACTTAAGCTGTTTAAACTAGTCACAAGTTCTCCTCTGGAGCAGTGTCCAGAGCAGCAGTCATGAATGAGAGCTTCAACAAAGCCCTAGAGCACCATCTACAAATAGTACGTGATACCATTCTGAGCGCTTCCTTGGCTCAGGACTTGAGGGAATATGCTGACCTCTGTATGTTTGGAGCCTTTGTCATCATGAAATGTGCTGAAAAGCCACTTTTTCAAGATACTAGAAGAGAGTTTTATTTGGGCAGAGGTAAAAGCAAACTAAAAGTTTGTTGCTTTTAAATTAAGATTTGTTTTTAATTAACCAGAGTGCCAAGGGGCTATGCTGTCTATCGTAGACGTGAAGACTAGAAGATTACAACATTGCTCTCATTGTGTGCATCCTACCCAAGTCAAAAAAATAAAATCTTAATCTTTTTCGCATTTAGGGTCCAGCGGGTCCCCCCGGGCCACCAGGTCCCAAAGTAAGTACCTACTCTTTCTGTTGTCTTTTCATACCTGACTGTTAGCTTTTTTGTCTCATTTTTTCACTCATTATTGTTTGTTTGTTTGTTTTCTGCCATAGGGTAATATGGGATTAGGCTTTCAAGGAGAGAAAGGAGAAAAGGTAGGTGAAACTTTTTCAGTTATGGAAAGAATGTGAAGCAACTGTGTTCCAGTGTTCCATCATAGCTTTAATCTCTAGAAGGTGGCTAGATTACAGCATTTTCTTCTTTGCCTTTTTCTTCTTTTGGACTGAGTGACAGTCCAAATACTGAAGAATCTTGCTGGTTGCTGATCCGTTTTTACATGGAAAAAAGGATGAGAGCTTTGCCTTTGTGAAGGGAGGAAAGAAAATCTCATTTCTGTGCAGAGTTTTCATGGCTATCAAGATATGAGGTCTTCCTTAGACAACTTTCAAATCTGTCCTTCAGTTTATATGGACCCTTACCTCTTGTATTGAATTTTTCTACAGACTTTATTCTCTTTGGATTACATAACATTCATTAGGTCAACTGATGTGTAATTTGTAGTCTTACTATCCTAAATGGGTATCTTTCAGTCTGTGTGAGGATTTATGTTGGCATAATGCAGCTTCTCAGAGTTCTTGATTCTGCTACTGTTAAAATGAGTTCTCAGCATGCTACATTTCTAGTTGTTTCTTTTTCATATTGCTCTTCGAAGCGTTTCTGGGGCATTTTTATTTTTCTGTTGATTTTAAAGCTGAGCCTTTTGTTTTCTTATTTAATCTTTCATTGTTTCATATCCACAGCTCCTGTGAAACAAGTTTAATGTTTTGTTCGTCTTAATTTTCAGCCTGACTTTTGGCTTCCATGACCGAACTCCTGTGCCAGAATTCAGGCACACAGTTTTTATGTACGAGGGATAAAATTAGAGTAGCCTTTTTTTCAGAAACAACTTTCACTGGAAATTAAGCAAGCTCTTCTTATGTTAATAGCTTCCTCTTTTGCTTACAGGGAGATGTAGGATTGCCTGGCCCTCCAGGTCCCCCACCATCCACTGGAATACTAGAATTCATGGGATTCCCCAAAGGGAAGCAAGGAGAAAAGGTCTGTAAATACAATTTACTATTCCTGTCCATGCTATGAAAGCTGAAAAAAATACCAGACAGTGAGGGCTGTTATATTGCCAAATCATACTCATTTTATGCACTAGTTTAATCTGTCAGATGGCTATTGAATAAAAATGTTGTTAGCTCAGAGCAGTGTGGAGCACTGGAGGATCCATACCCCTCAGAAGGAAAAATCTTAAAGCTATTTAAAGGTTTCCATCATTAATCCTACATGAATGAACTGTACTTTCTTTGTGTTGGACCTGTGAAATGGTCAACACAAGTGGAAAAAAAAAGAAATCATATTGGGAAAATAAATAAGAAGCTCCAGGTCTCTTGCTTTCCCTGTGATGCACAATACTTTGAAATAATCACATATATTTTGTTATCCAGGCATTTACTAAGGTGCATATTTAGATCATCAGTGTGTCTATAAAAGCTCTGTGGATCTTGAGATAAAGATTCTGTTCACACAGGGAATTTACATATGCTGAATTAATGTAGGACATACACAGGCTGGTTTGGGAGCCGAGTCTGAGTTTGCGGAGTCTGCATAAGTCATGGTGCACACTGTCTTACTTGGTGGGGTTACATTAGCATGAGGTGATGCTCAGACAAGTGCAGTTTATTTGGCTTGCTCTTTAATTTGTAAGCAGGATTGTGAAGACATTATTCTGTCTCATTATGTGCTGTTTTGTTGCTTTCTATGAAGTACTATGAATGTTTGAAGTCCCTAGACGACAATCTGAGATGCTTCTGGTTTGCCTTCTAGCAGTGGAGGAAAGGAGAACAATAACTCCAAAGCAGTGGTCTGTGAAGCCATGGGAAGTGGTCACAGACAATCTGCTGCATGCATCAGCACACTGCTGAGAGAGACCATATTTGGCAAACGATGACACAAATCAAGCCTCCTTGCTGCCAAATAAGTTACAAAGCCTCGCTTTAGGAGTCAGGAGTATGATGGGTGGGTTGGGGTAAGTCTTGCTTTCATGGGTTCAGTGGTTTATTATGTTTACCTCTTCCCTGTTTCAGGGTGAGCCAGGCCTTCAAGGATTGCCGGGCGAAAAAGGATTGCCTGGCCTGCCGGTAAGAGCAGAGGAGAGTTTTTAATTTTTGCCTAATATGGGTTAGGTGGTTCAGAAGCCTCCGCATAGCTCATAAAATCTCTGCAGGAGTTTCAAGGCACCAGAGAACTTTGAAAATCTGATACAAATGTCCACAGGATTTTTGAAGAGTGTAACTGTAATCTGATCAGTTTTTGTCCTGGAAATGTGAAGAAGACAGTCTTGTCCTGCTAGAGATTGAATAAAGCAGTCATCACTTCAGCACATTTCATTTGCAAGAGGAAATTTGCAAGTGGACATAACCTTTACGTGGCCGCTTGATGGCAGTGTTCCTTGATGTCCCGCAGAGCTGGATATATTTTAAAAATCCTATTTATTTTTGTTTACTTATGTTTAAACATACATTTTGTTACTTTAAAGTTGTAAAGCACATATGCATATCTATATGTCTGACTGTTTGTCTCTGTCTCTCTCTCTCTATATATATATGTATATCCAGTTTTTAAATGGCCTGTTAAGCATTAGTGCTCGTAAACTCAGGAATGTGTAGCATCTTCCCTGTATGAATTAACAACAACAATTTATCTCTGGATTCCAGAGAGCTATTTCCCAGCTTATAACCTACTGTAAACACAGGTTCTTTAGATAAGTTTGGGGAATAAATATTTTGTGGAAGTTCTGACCAAAACCATAAATTGTTTGCCAGTTTTTCCAACCTACAGCTGTTCTCAGTATAATAGTGTGCAAAAAAAAAAAAAAAAAAGTTCGTGAAGCACAGTTTGTTATTAGCCTTTCTGGACATGTTCCATTATGTGCATGTTTAGCTTAATGCATCACAAGAGGCCCATTGAAGCTGATGGGGTTGAACATATGTGTGAACTTAACCACAAGCATAAGATATTTCACGATTGAAGCCTGAAAATTGCCTAACTACTGTAACTTGCTGAAATTAAATCCTGGTGTTACATCTCTGGATTTGATACTTCTTGCTGAGTGGGAAAGCCACCAAACAGTTCCAAATGTTGAGCGTGAAAATGCTATTTTTATGTCATTTAGAAGTGAAAAAGTATGCTCTGAGTACTGCCTTGAACTACTGCTGGTAAGAAATAAGATTTCAAAGCACTTTAAAATGTAGAATATGATATGGAGTTAGCAGGACTTGCAGGGCGTTTATAGCCGGGTGTTACTTGCAATGAATGAAGAAGATAATGCACTGCACACATTGCACTGCTTGATATGGGATTTCTTTCTGGGGCAGAAGAAGCTCAGACGAAAAAGTCAGTTTCCTATGTGTCTCTGTTGTACTGTTTACAGTAATAGTTGCATTTGTGCTTGTTCTGTCTTAGGGCTGTGCTGTTAAATTGCAGACAGATCACGGATTTAATGTTGATGTTTTTCCTCAGGGCTTTGGAGGTGTTGGAGAAAAAGGAGAAAAAGGTGTGCCTGGCTTGCCAGGTGGCAGGGTAGGTAACCTTACAAAGTCCTTAAATTTTTGTTCTCAAGCTAGTCTCATGAAGTGGACTTTTCACTAAGCTTTCCCAAAGCATGTAGAAGTCCCAGTCATAGGACTGGGACCCATAGTAGTCAGCGTCATACAACAACAGATCCAACAGGTCGTTCTTCTCTCAGTAAAGTCTCAGACTAAAGGTGAGATTAAAGATGAATACAAGCATGGCAGTCCAAGAAAATCATACAGAACTATTTCGTGGAGGTCTTGACACCGCTAGACCTGTGTTTTTCCAATTTTTGAAAGCTTTTTTTTTGAAAGCCAGCTATAAATTCTTCAAATCACTGTGATTTTGCAGACAAATGGTGCTCATACACAACAGAAAGACCAAGACATTCTGTTCTGCACGTGAAGAGCAAATCATCAAGATAGAAAGCATTTGTCTGTATTAAGTTTCATGGGTTTGTAATTACAAACTACCTACTTGACTTTCTACTAAGTTGAGACACCATGACTCACTTAACTTGAACTACTGATTAGCAAGACAATGACTAAAGAAGATAAGAGGTCCTTTATCAATCATTCTGCTGAATTCTTTCAATGGTGATTGTTAGTATGTAGAAGACAAGGAATATTAGTGGTACCTTCTCCTTTTGAAAGTTTACCTTTTCATTCTTTGGTACTGAGGTATCTTGGAGCCTGATATAATAAGACCAGACTGACATGGAGCCTTTCAGAGCTACATAAAATGTTTTGCTGTTTTAGGGTCTTCTGGGACTGGATGGATCTGATGGGATTCCAGGGAGAAAGGTGAAATGTTCTTTTATTTTTTACTGTACTTACAATTGCAGAAGCCATCTACCTGCTTACGATCTTCTGATCTCTCTGTTGGCTCCAAGCTCTCCTCTGATGCATGAATGCATCTGCCCTATAAAACTAGTGAGCACTAACTGGAAAGTCCATCTCTCAATCTCTTCAGCTGTTTCTGTAGTTATCCCTGCGTGTTCAGGAGACCACCTCCACAGGTTGGAAATTACATTTCCTTATGGAAGAGCCAACCCCTCTCACTTTCATCTTTTTGTAGTGTACCAAGTGGAAGTGGCCAGGTGATCAAGGGGCTGAAAACATGCTAAAGTGCTTCTGATTTCAGATGCACCTGTGGAAATTGTTCAAGAAAGCAACATGAGCTGCTGTCAAAGACAGCTGTCCACAACTTTAGGAGTTTCAAATTAAGGTTCACTGCTCCAGAGCTCTTAGAATATTCCATTTTCTCTGCAGTTGCAGTAGGATTTGGGATCCATACTGGGCTCAGTTTGATACACTACCTAATAGAGAAAAATAGATCACTTCAGTGTAGATTTCTAGTCATGCACCCAGAAGGGGAGCTTTGGTGTCTGAGAACGCTACCAGAAAATGGATAGCAGAAAGCTGGCATTGAAAAAGTTTTAGGACCAATGTGTTGATGGAGTTGGAACAAAGAGAAGGGAAAGTGTGGGGTGAAAGGAAAATAGCATTTGAGACTCTTCAAGCGTTTCTGGAGTTCTGTGAGAGCTCCAAAGTGCCCTCTTTATTGAGACACCACCATGCCTGTTCACAAGTTCTCAGAATTTTTCCGGCACAAGGAGGCCTAAAGGCTCAGGTATTTTGTGAGTGCTGAGAAATTGATACCATCAGTTTTTTCTTTCTTTATTACTTCTGTAGATGCTTGACAGTGTTTGTAATACTATGAATTGGGTTTGTGGTCCAAGTCCAAGCACTGCAGCTGTCTCAGCTAGCCACTGGCTTATTGTCTCACTGTGTAAAAATGTTCTCCTGTGTGACTGTACAGGGTCATCCAGGTGTTCCCGGCTATCCAGGACTGGATGGAGTTGAAGGCACAAAGGTAAATTCTCACATGAAAACACTAAAGCGCTGCTTTTGTAAAGATATTTGCATGAATAAATGTCTTTGCCCCAGTCAGACCCCCTCTTTACCTTTGTATGACTGTGATTTTCAATATTTTTTACTTCCTCGTTTACTTTATTGATGAAAATAAAATTGAATGGTTGCTGAACTGTGAACACTCAGATATTTTAATACCTTTGCAACATTTATTCACTTAATTTCATGATTTACAGTTGTGTATATATAGTGTCTCTTGTCTCCTTCATCCTTACACCAATGCCACATGTACTGGGCAATTGAGGCAAGATTAGATGGAAGTGGATGTTTAAGATAGCTGCCAAGGCTGTCAGACATCTGGAGACTGAGTGGAAAATGGTGGGGTAGTAGTTTGCTGTGAAAACAACTTATCTGCCACCAAAACTGGTTTATGGTTGGCAGGCATGAGAAATGCAAGTGCTGAAGGGCTTTTTTGTGAGGAGCACATGGAATAACAGTCAAAGTTTATGTACAGAGCAGTAATACTGGAAGAAGCATCAAAGTGTTGCGCTGCCTCGGCACACTGAATTGTGTTTATTATATATTATGTATGATGGTGATTTGGACAACAGTCAGATTTTGTACTTCCTGTTTTAAATAGGATTTAATACTGTGTTAGAGTGAGAAGAAGGAGCGATACCACTATTTGTCACAACTTGCTTGTTCTCTTTATATGATTTTATGGAGGAATCAATTTTCCTATTATTTAAATTCAGGATTCCAAGGCAACAGATAGCTGCAGTGCTAAATGCTTTTAAAAATGTTTATATTCATAGCAGCTATGAATTCATATTCATACCACAAGTTGAAAAAACGTGGTCTGTGTGGTATTGGTCAATATGCAAACATGGTTACAGGTCCTACGTACACATGGTGTATACCTGTCTGCGCTTTCTGTTGAGGTAACAGGATGCCTTCGGAGGACAGCTGGATACTAGCAAGCACTTGGTCTTAAGCAGCCATCAGTTCCATCAGACAGGAAGAGCAGATAAACCAGGACTGCAGATAATTGTGAATAGCAGAATATCAAAGTGAACAAGGGAATTCTTCACCAAGGAAAAGAGTAATGTTTAGTCAGTGAATGACCAGACCCTGCTACCATAATACAGTCTGTTTTGTGACAAGCAGTTTTCCCCTCTGCCACCCATCTCTAATAATGGTGTGAATCTCTTTTCTTCTACAGGGTGAATTAGGTGACATCGGTCCCCCAGGCCCTCCTATCGTTGTTGACAGGGAAGGTGTAGTCATTTCAGGTACACATTTCCATTTTGCTTTGGAACTAGTTTAAAGCACTTTCTCTGATCCCAACTTTCATTATTACTGTATTTTACCACTTTTCCACATCGTGAGTTGGAAATTTCTCTTTGTTATTCCCCCTTTCGCATGCAGTCAAGTTTTAAACAACCTCTTCCAGAGCTCAGGAGGAAGTTTTCCCATAACCATTAACTTGGACTAACAGCCTTACTGCTAATGGCTTTGAAACCTTTACTTTCAATATCAGTGGCCACTGAGTTAGTAGACCGAACAGAGTCTTTCAGCAGAAATTCTCACAGGTTTTTCTTCTCTGTCATAGGTGCCCCAGGTGACCCTGGAAACCCAGGAATACCTGGTCCTCCAGGAGATGAAGGGGGCAGTGGTTTGCCAGGCCTTCCGGGAGCTCCAGGGTTTCCAGGCCTGGAGAGAGGTAAAGCATCTGCTAATTGTCCTTAGCAGGCTGTTTTCTGTGTGTTTGTTGCTGAGAAGACTCTGAGCAGCAGCCTGAAGATGTTGAAGGTGTTGGATCTAGCCTCTCCCTGCTCCTCTAGCTGGCTGATTTGCTAGCTGCCCTGTGAGAAGTATGAGTCAGGGATGGCACAGGAAAACCTAGTATGTGTTCTTGGATGGAGCAGAATTACACAGTGATTACAGCCCATTTCAAGGCTTCAGGTGTAAATACTTGGTGCACAGAAGGTTGTTTGAATTCTATTTCAAATGAGTTGATTGGCAAAACCTTTCCTGTAAATGGAACATTTTAAATAATTGCAAATGTTGAAAATGAGGGTTTTTTGATTGACTTCTCATATTTGCAATAGAGAGCTGTCAGATTGGCTAAATAAAACCACTGTAGCTGGTACCCATTTGTCCCATCAAAAATCTCATTTGAAAATTTTTGTTTCACATGAATACATCTGTGAAGTCCTGACCAGCAATGATCCAGAGCTAGGAACTACTAAAGCAAATATAAACACCTCACTCAAGCGCAATATGAAAATAAACAAATTACAGTCTTCCATAGTTCATGATCTAACTATTAGAGGGACTTGAATACAGCCCTCTAAAGTTTTTTGGATGTCCAAAGGAGTGTGTAAATGGGAGCCAGTTGGTAGCTACAATTAATAAGTTTTCCTTTGTATGCCATTATAAATTGTCCTTTGCTAACATGGTTACAGTTCAGGACACAGTATTTTTCATAACATTAAAAATACAACAATATGTTTGCTGCTGGATAGCTGCTCATTGTGTCAATGTTGTCTAGATGGAATGGGCCCTGGGGGGTCTCCAGGGATTCCAGGTGTGAAGGGCGAAATGGGAGAACCAGGAAGAGCAACGATTGGATTACCAGGCAGTCCTGGTAGAGATGGTTTACCAGGTCTGCCAGGAGCACCAGGATTGCCTGGCTCATCACGTATGTACATTTTTAACATCTATTTTTATATTGCATTCACAGTGAAACAAGACAGATAATCATTTATGTATTTATTTATTTGGTACTGAGCATTATTCATCTGTAAACTTTAAAGGCTTGGTCAACATCCCATTGTAATTGTAACTCTCAACCTTAAACATATTTATCAGCAGGATAAAAAAATGTAACTGAAAAAAAAAAAGTTACAATTTTAAAAGTGGGAACCTGATAGACTGAAGCACAAGGTTTTATCGACACAATTTATGAAACAGAGGACTTTGAAGTTCTAGGCTAGTCTCCCAAGCATGGCAGATCAAGCTTGATATTTTGTAGGTTTGCATTGACAGGTGCTGCATCTCCCAAACTAAGTACCAGTTCTGTCTACTCTGTTTGGATTATTTTGTCTATTAACAGGCAGTCATCTGAGAAAGCAGTCCATAGTAAGGGAGTAGCATGAAACTGTAGCTACTTGATTTCTCCCAGTGAATGTAGGGTTGTCATATAGCAAATAACTAACCACAAGGCTGACATCCTCAGATGTCTCCTGTTAATATATACAGTTTTTTCTTCAACTTTCTGTATTTGCACTGCTTTAGTAGGATGAAACTGAGCCAGCTCAGTTGACTCCTAGGAAACGTCTTTCAGCTGGGGAAAGGAAAGGAGGTTAGAGATACAGCATGCAGAATGATGGGAGGAAAGCCAAATAATGTTTGCCCTGGTACTGGCTTAGATAAAGAAGAGATCATGACCTTATGAGTACCTGAAGTAAATGCCTGATCTTGTGAGGAGGTATTTCGGGCACCGGGAATCAGACAGGATGCCTGAAGAGACAGTTTATCAACCTAAAGAAATGTGATTTCATATTTACATGCTCATTTGTATATATGCCCTGGTTGGGTTAATTATGTATTGTTTTGCTTTCCTCAGAAAATAAATAGTAAATGAAAAAGGGGTGATTTTATGCAAACCTTATGTTTTAATATTCTGCCATAAACTGAGTTCAAGCAGCCTGTTTTATTCTTGAGAGCAAAACTTTCAAAACCAGGACGCACTCCAGTGATGGAGCCAATGAACATACTCTGATGAAATTATTTCCAACGGAGAAGAAATAACTGCCATCTTACCAATAACTATTTGTCAGTCAAATCCTGCTAAGTTTTCTGCAGAGTCAGTAAAAGTCTTGTAGCTTTTTTTAGCTGATGGCTGCAGTTTGTTTCCACAGAACATCAGACGTGCTCATTGGCACTCCATTTTACTGTTGTCACTAAGGGGAAGGCCTTTCAGACACCATCACTTCAGATGATGTTAGATCACTGTTGGATCACCCTCTGCTGTTTCTGTCAGCTCATGTTTAATTGTATTCCTTAGCATATAAAGAGGTAGAGAGAACAGTCCTGCAGCTGTAAAGTGAGGGACAGGGTTATTCCCATAACCATTTTGCCACTTAGTCTCTTTCCTGAACTGCAGGGACTTGCTGAGAAGCTCTGCAGAAGGCAGGTAGCCCTGGGAATGACTCTACCATGCCAGCAGTAGCAGAGACGTTGCTCATACGCAATGACTTCTGCACCAACAAAAAGGCAGTAGCCAGTCACCACAATCACCACCACATTGGTTAGTTCCTCCTTCAACTTCTGTCCACGAGTCCCTGCATGCGAGTGTCAGCCTCTCCCAGAGCTGTGAGGGCACATCTGATCCTCTGCGTAACGCTGCAGTGGGGACAGGCCATGAACGAATTCATTTGTGCTTCTCTATACAACCTGTTTGCAGTTGGGTTGGTTCTCTGGCCAGCTATTATTAAGCCTTTGAAAAATTGCAATAGTAGAGCAGCAGAGGAATAAAACTCTGCTGCATCTACTTTGTAAGATCTTCTGCTCTTCTGTATGGGAAGCTAAAGGCAAACATGTAGCAGAGGATTGTAGCCCATGGTATTAAGTTCATCTTTTTGTGTAACTTAGACAGTTGCAGCTTGATCCAGTGCCATTCTGTCAGTTGCGTCCCTGCCATTATAAGTAATTAATGAGCTGGAAATACAGCCTTCTCAGGGCTTTTGCTTGCTTTTTTTCCACGTGTAGGCCCTTCATTGCTCCCGGGCGCAATCCTGGATGGAAGGACTGGGGCCCCCGGGGAGCCTGGACAGAGAGGGCTTCCAGGAGCTTTGGGTCCAAAGGGTTTCAAAGGTAATTGACTCTTTTTTGGAAGAAACTTTCAACAATCAAATGATCTCACTTCCAAGTGATTAAAAACCTAAGAGATGAGGTGGAAATGTCTTTATGACAAATCAGGGAAGCTTGGACATGGATAAAAAGAGCAGCAGCCTTTACGTTTTAGAGAGAGTAGTGCCCAGCACTGCCACTAAAATTCTATTTTCTACTTCCTACTCTTCTTAGGTAACTGAGCAGATAAACACCTCATACCCAATTAGCTAAACAAGTTGTGCTTTAAAGCCATAAGATGTAACAAGACTTGGAAATAAAGCCCTGTGTTCTGCTTTTGAAATTAACATAGGCTGGAAATGACAGAGAAACATAATCTTATTCTCCTCTGTCCTAAAAATTATGAGAATTTGGGGTTTAGTGTGTAATGGAACACTAACGTGGGATGATGCGAACATCACTGGGCGTTGTGTTGGTTTGGATCTGCGCCCAGTTACAATTCCAGAAAATATAAAGATATCCAGCTGAGGGTCATTGTGACCTCCTGTGAGTGGGAGTACAGATTTGCTTTCCCTGACACACAATCGTCCCTGAAGATCCACAAGACTTCTGTCCTAAAATTCTCCTTAAAATCATCTGCTTTGGAGAACTGAAACCTTTGGCAAGAGGTCAAGGAAATAAGCATGATGTACCAGATAATGCTGAGGTTCATGCTGCACGTGGTAATTTGATGGTGGGCGTTGTACAGAAATTAACATGGACAAAGCTTCCCCTGGCTTGACACTCTCATTGCCTGAGCAGAATAGGCACAACATCATATCATGTCAGAATGGTTTGGTCCCAGTATTGCTTCTGGAGCTCTTGAAACCATAAAAGGGTCTTTATCTGAATGAAACTGACTTTGGGGTGTTGACTGTATTTTCCAGGAGAGGCAGGTGATTGTGCTTGTGATGGAGGAGTTATGAGACCTGGTGTAAAAGGCATCTCAGGTCCACAAGGTCCAACGGGAATCCCTGGTGTGCCTGGGATCAAGGGCGTTAGTGGAGACCCAGGCACTGTGGGCGCACCAGGACTGCGAGGCCCTCTGGTAAGACAAGGAAGAGTTTGTATTGGTTGTCATGAATTACAGGATAAAAAGTGGTCCTGTGCAATTCCTGGTGTTGATCGCATTGAAACCAGAACATATTTTTTGCATAATTTCTTCTACTTGTTTGGACAAAAAATAAACCCAGAAACTGATCTGTGAAAAGAATCAGAAAGTAGAGAAATTATCATGTAAAAATGGGGGAAGAAATGGTTCTTAAGGTTTGAGAACTGCAATTTAGCAGTCACGGGGAAAAGCAGTAACAATTATTATATCCCAGGGCCTCTTGGGACACAGAGATTAGACCCAGGGTTCTCTCTAAGTGAGGGCCACCTGTGGAAGCAGATATGCTTCTGTATGGAGAGAAGACCTGAAATTGAGTGATGAGCTCTGTCCACATCCTTGCGCATAGCTATAAAAGCTGTCTGCCTCAGGTGCAGTCTAAGCACGCTAAATGACTTCTGAGTGTCTTCATCAACATTGGTGGATGCAGCACACGAAGTAATAGGGTGTAATAATAAATACTCAATACTCCAATACTTGGGCTCTGTTAAATCATGACTGATACAGTGTTCCCAGATGCCATCCAAGACTGGTGGATCACTACAGTGCTATATACCCAGGTTTGGCTTGCCACTGTAAAACTGTAGTGACTTAACTGAAACATTTGGAAATACTCAAACTTTTTTTTTTTTTTTTTTTTTTTTTTTTTTCTCCCCATAACGTATACAATAGGAAACCCTTCGGAGCTTCTTTCTAGCTCCAGTCATTGTGTGCTGGCCTCATATGACATTTTTAAAAAGCAAAGGCTTTTCTATGCATGTTCATATGCCTGATTGTTTGGGTTTTTTTTGATGGTGATGGCAGTTTTGTTTTTTTAATCTTTTGCTCTGTAGGCTTCAGCTGGCCAGCAAGGTCTTCCAGGCCTTAAGGGAGAAAAAGGAGATTCATCCTATGCAACAGGCAGAGGTGCTCGTGGGGACCGTGGTGCGACGGCGCCCAGAGGACCTTCAGGCATCCCAGGAACTCCTGGCAGGGATGGACTTCCAGGTCTGCCAGGCCCGCCGGGCCCTCCAGTAAGTTCAGATTAATTTAGCAGTAGTGCTTTAGGATTGCAATAATGAGCAGAGAGATCAGAAAGGCCTGGTTTACTAGCCCTGATGATCTGTGTGGTAAATCTCCAAATACATTATAAAAAGCTCATTCTTGAGCACAGATTTGTCTTGATCGAGATTAATAATTGGCACTGGCCAATGCCTCTGGCTGCCCAGACAAACGATAAAGTTCCTGTAGTGGTGGAGGCCTAATTCTGGTTTACGTTGTGTCCTGATAGATAAGACACTGTCAGCACGAGTCAAATCCTGGAATAGAAAAATCACACCAGAATCTTTTTAATTAATTGAAATAACACAGAAACTAATCTTTCAGAATATGTAATACTTAATGTTTTGGCAAACACAACATAAAAAAAAATATTTTCTAATAGTATCTGAGTTTTCATGCACCTTGAAATAATGATGGATGATTTACAGAGGTTTTCTTGTACCTCCCCAGGTGCATTTGAAACTTGCACAGAGCTGACCAAACTTTTATGCATTTGCTAAAGTAACAATGATGTACGTTCTTTCCACATCTCTTGGATTTTCAGCTGTAATTGTCTTTGCTGTGCACAGGGGGATGGTGCGCTGGGATTCCCAGGTGAAAAAGGACTGCCAGGATTACCTGGCACCAAGGGCCATCATGGAGAGGCTGGTTCTCCTGGCGTTGGATATCCAGGTCCTAGTGGAGTTCGTGGGCCGCCAGGTGACCCAGGGCTGGATGGCCTTCCAGGACAAGCAGGTCTTCCAGGACCCCCGGGTAGGTTTTGCTGGATCTGCTCTCACTTTGAAAAGGTGCAAAGCTGCTGCAAGTTAAGTGGCACTGAACCTACTGCTGTTCTTGTACCAGGCAAGAAGATGGCATTAGGTTAAAGATAGCTCTTTAAATCAATTAAAACTGCTCTGTGGGCTCGCTAGACCTCTCATAGCAGTCACTGCTTTCTCAAGTTGTCATGCTTAGGAGGACACAGATAATAAGCAGCAAGTATCTGAGCTGAATGCTCAAACACTAATTGTTTTGGATGGAGCCTACTCACTGACTGTTGCTGGAGAGCCATTTTACACCAAAGGTAATTAGGAAGACAGCTAAAATGAAATTTTTAAAAAGCACAGCCTACTTCATTGTCTAGGTAATAATGGTAACTCGCTGATATCTGGGACTTCTGAATCAGTTTTCAGAACTGTTACTGAAATAAAAAGAGCTCTAGATTTTTACAGAGTAGGTATTACATGAGGATTTTACATACTTAAGCTTCTACTTTTGTAATTCTGTAAGCATCAATAATACAGCATTAACAATATATTTGCAGATGATGTGGTTGCATATGTTTCTGAACTGATAAACTGTTGTTCTGAGTTCAAAAATCTTGGTGATAAGACCACTGCACCTTGAGGAGTTTGACAGAGGAATATTAAACCCGGAGAGAGGTGAGAGGTAGGCCAGAATAGCAATGGGAAGGCTGCACAGACATGCTGGATGGCACATTACCTAACGTGTGTCATGCTGTGCTGTTGTTGTGGGGTGAGGAGAGAGCTGGCATTAGTGTCCTCCTGGAACAGTCTACATAAGCTTTTTTTCTTAGCCAAGTGACATGTTAAATGCCGAAAGCTTTATTAATTCATAACTATGAATGCTTATGTCTTTGGTAAATTGTCTCTTACAAAATCCACTGAATTAAAATTGAATTGTAAGATAAGTAAAAGTAAACTGCTCTGTGCATGATGTGAACTCTAGATATTCTGTGCAGCACATCAGAAGTCAGCTTATTATGAATGCTGCGTCAAAGCTTTGCTAAAAGTGAATGGTCTTTTGTGGAAATTATCTCTGGTCAAAATACAGGAAAGTGTGAAAAAGTCTTTAGCCAGTTCAGTTTGCATCCCCGTGGAAATGTGTAAGAAAACTTGTGAATACATCATGCCCTAAATACTAGGAAAGCATTAAAAGACCCTTTGATATAGTAAGTTTCATCTAATATTAAAAAAATGTGTGTGGGTGGAAGAAATAATCCAGCTCATACTACCCAGACTGAAAGGCCCTATCATGAAAATGAGGAAAGACATCTAAAAAGAGACTGTGAGATATTGAAGTTACCACGTCAAAGACACCACTGAGGAATTTTGCAGTAAATCAGGGTGAAACAGTCTTGCCTTTGGAAAAGTCTAGCTCAGTATTTATAAAATTAGACTGATTTTATCCAGCATAAGATAATTACTCAAAAATGTTGGAATTGTCTGTATTTGCTTTTATGCCTGACATGATGGTTTTGTAATTAATTTCCTTGATATTGGGATATTATTCTGTAAACTGTGATTCTGTAGGGTATTAATTAGCTGGGAACAGTTTTGCTTATATAACTTGTACACTAAGCCTTGCTTACATGATTTTGCAAAACACGTGAGGAAACAGCCCTATTTCCTTTTCAGTTATCCTTACATGAAGTAACCATTGTCCAACCATTCTGCTTTTGGCTAATAACATAAAGCACAGAATATGCTATTGTACAGGGCTGGTTTTGGAAAACTCACATAAGACACTCCTTAAAGCCATGTGATGTGAATACAACAGAATTAATTCAACTTCCCTTTCCTTGCCAGTTGCTGCCCTGCTGCTTGAAAATTACATTTTTACTATATTGCGTCTGAGAAGGAAATGTCTCAGAGATGGACCTCAACTTTTTACTTTATAAAACATTCCACATTAGGCTCACACAGGACTGCAGAAGAGCAAAGCTGGATTTTTTATTTTGTGTTACTACTATTTTAACTTGTACTTTGTCAAACAAATATTTTCTCAAAACTTACCCAAGTGCAGGCAGCAAAGTGTGTATTACATCTCGCAATCGTGGCATTAGGTGCCTGGATCCATTCTCAGCATAAATTGGATATTCCAGTTTTGAATCTCTGTCCTTAAATCTAGTGCTGACTATGAAGAGGAACTGCGGTCTCAGACGAAAATAGAGCAGTTTGGCTTTGTGTAAGAATGGAAGCGTTATTACAGCTCTGTGTAGATATTTTATCATGAATGTAATCATTTCTAAATGAGTTTTGCTGTCACTAGATGCCTTAAATCAAGGTAACAGCAATGAATTGAGAACTAACCTTTGATCCTCTCATGTCAAAGTAGGAAATGCCCTGAAGTTTCCTTCAACATTCGCATAGCATCTCAATACGTGAGCAGGTCAGACACCATGAGGTTGTCTTCCCTCTCGCTCCCTGCACATCCCACACTGCAGAGGAGCCTTGCTTGTTTCTTTGTGCTGGAGCTGATGTCTATGAGCAGCCCATGAGTAGTTAGAAGTCTCCAAAGAGGCCTGTGTGCAAAGTCAGTGTTTCTTTCTTTTAGGTATCACCTTGCCCTGCATAGTCCCTGGAGCGTATGGGCCCGCTGGGATTCCCGGCTTCCCAGGATTGCCAGGTATGGAGACAAGCTGGTCCTCATGCACGGGCTGACTACCAAGAAGCACCTAGTCCCTACTGAAGATAATACCAGCTAATTAACACCCTATAAGTGATAGTTATTCCAGAGAGTTAACTGACAGCATAATATTCTTAATTCTTTAAAGGGGCTGGGTTTAAATCCTGTGGGGGATCGTAATGACTGCACTGTTTTTTCCCCTTTCAAGTAGCCTCTGAACCTCGTCTTCTGCGTTTACATAGCTGATGTAACAGCCATGGTTTTGTGAAGCTATTTAGCTTAAATTGTGCATCCAGTGAGTGTTTCAAGCACTAGCTTTGCAGAAAAGATCTGATCCTGTTTTCTGGTGCTATACTTTTTTCTTCTGCTATTCATTCATTAATATTTTAATCTTCAGGTCCCAAAGGCAGCAAAGGCTTTCCTGGCATTCCAGGGCAACCTGGATTACATGGGTCAAAAGGACAGCCAGGGTCTCCAGGAATAATTGGCTTGCAAGGGGAACCTGGTAAGAGTTTTTGTTATCTGATTAATGTATACAATATTTTATCAAAAGAGTTGTCTTACCATCTAGACCACATTTCTACCTGTTACATTCATATCGCTCCATTGTGAGCTCCTCTGTGCTCCTTCCAAGTTCAATCTCTGCAACCAAATGGTTGCAGCTTGGGAGAAAAAAAAAAAAAAGGAAGAAGAAATGTTCATTATACTTGTTACCTGCCTTTAGTATTATACTGGTGCTGGAATTAATTAGGATAACCAACACAATTCGTTTCTTCAGAGACTATCATCACATGCTTTGTAACTCTTTAGAAACTGCAAAGTATTTTAAAACCCATTTACCTGTTTTAAGCCACGTGTTATTCTAGTAAAAGTCTGTAAACTATGCTTGGGTTTCTTTTAGCTGTGGAAATTTCTAATGGTTGTAGTAAATAAAGAGCAAGAGGGGGTGGTGAGGGAAGACTCTTTAAGCTAGGTTGATATCAATCATATTTCTCTGTAGATATGGCTGCAGAAATCTCTTTATCATTTCAATGCATTAAGTGGGGATGACAATTTTACAGAGTCACTGATTTTGTGATACAACTGTTGAGCAGCAGAAAACATTCACACAGCAATGCTACTTAGCGTCTGCTTGACAAAGGGAGAGTACTTTGCAGTCCTCCTTGTGCCAGGGCTGTCAGCGTCTTCTGTCCCATAGTGCCAGAAGTTGTCTGATGTAGAGGACAAAGTAAGCTGCAAAAACATCTTTGCAGCTTTTGTGGATGGTGGTGGTAGTGAGATACTGCCTGTCTGTTGCCTGAAGTAGTCATCTTCATCCTTTTTTGTTCTTTTTGCCTAATCTGCCATCTAGTGAAACCAAGCTTGTAAATGTAAGGCTTGTAGCTGCAGCTCCAAGATACTCTTAAAGTATTCTTTAAAGAAAAATTGAAAGGATATTTCAATTGTTTTTATCATTTTCATGACATTTTCTCACCAGTCATAGTTTGTAATTCAGTACCGAAACACTCTGCAGCTTTCCAAACAGCCTTTTTTTGCTTGAACTTTCCTTAAATGTTGATTTGGTTAGATGTGGTATTGGGAGTGGATAGCCTGTACTTCTGCTGTCTGACATTTGCTGTATTTCTCTTCAAGGCTTCCCTGGACCTCGAGGAGAGCAAGGGTCCCAAGGACTTCCAGGACTGGATGGGACAGATGGTTTGCCTGGGAAGATGGGTCCTTCAGGCTTAGCTGGAGCTAAAGGAGCTCCTGGAGATGTGTTTGGTGCTGAGAGTGGAGCCCAGGGAGAGCGTGGCCGACCTGGACTCCCAGGTGATAAAGGGTTTGCAGGTGATATTGGATTTCCAGGACCAAAAGGTGAGCCCTGTTGCTGCTTGTATCTGGGAATATCAAATGGTTTCTTTCAAAAATCTTTCCTCTTTACCATCTCTTCAAGATACTCTGTCAGCAATCTTCTAAGCTGCCTGCAGGTGGGGATTTGGTGGTTTTCTATTAGAATCTAATGCAATTTACAGAGTTTTATTACAACTCACTTTTTCATTGAATTATTATTGATTATTACAACTCATTTTTTCATTTTGTTTTATTTGTTCTGTAACCTCCCATCTCTCTGTTCCCAGGGCTGGATGGGAGACCAGGCCTCCTAGGTATTAAAGGCGAACTGGGTAATCCAGGCTATTCCGGTGTCCCTGGATTGCGAGGACCTCCTGGCCCTGGAGGTCCTTTTGGCATTAAGGGAAAACCAGGACCGTTGGGATCGGTTGGCCTGGCAGGAGCTCCAGGTACGTAACGCCTTCAAATGAAGACAAGTAGCTGAGCATTGCAATGTTGAGGAAGTGTGGGAGAGGCATGGCATTTGTTGGGAGTGAGCTTCTACCCCTGCTCAGGGGTAACTGAGTGCAGAATTTGAGTCTTTTGCCTCTGAATGCTGGAATCTTCCTGCCTAGAAATGGTGCCCCAAAGCTGTAAGAAATACAGCAGAAAGATAGGAGAAAGTATCTTGATATTTTTAACAGCTCTGCATTTACAGTCTAGCTGTATCTTCATTTTCCATTTTCATGATGATTAATTTCTAATGTTTGAGGTTGTTTGAGACATGATTTTGATAGATTGGAAAACTGTTGGCTTTGTTAGAAGAAGCACTTATATCTTGTACACTGAGGGCAGAAAAGAAATTTATTTCCATTCACTTTACAGGGAAAATATAGTCGAGTACAACAGTATCTCTCAGGCTGCACTGTCTAGAGAGTTTCATGATAACAGTAAATGCGAGACTTAAGAATCAAGCAAAGAGGCCCCTGGGAATCAGTAGATAATGGTCTGTGATGTAATTCTGTTCCGACATGCACAGTGATGGTGCTGGAACATGGTGGCAACAAATGAATGAAAGCACTAACCTCATTCTAGATGAAAATTATGGTGTTGAAGTGGTTTTTTTTTGAATGCTAACATGACTTTCACTTCCCTATTATTTTACTTTTATGGACTGTATGCCATATATGACTGTTTCCTTCAACTGTTTTTAAAAACCTTCCATTGCTAGGATGATAAACTCCAAATGACTAAGATATTTCAGCTGTATTCTCTGAATCATTAATTTCTTTTTATCCTTGTTCTTTCTGTTCACATATTGTATCTGTTTTTTCCTTCACCATGTTTCTTTTCCATTTATCATCAACTCCCCATTTCTGATGTCACACTGTTTGGTTATGGGTTCTTCACATAGGCTGTCAAGGTGAGAAAATGCAGTGTAGCATAAAAGCTCATGGACTAACAACCTAGCTTTTAATGCTACAAGAATTGCATTGACTATAGGTGATACCCCTTATTGCTAATCAAGCCAGAAGGCAAAGAACCATTGCAGTGAGAATGCTCAGATGGTAACAAAGCCTGAAAGTTATAAGGAAATCCTTAATATGCACAAAGTTTAAGTGTGCATTTTCTTTGTCTTTTTAAATAAAGTAGCCATTTTCTTCTGCTAAAAACAAACAAACAAACAAACAAACAAAAAAAACGAGTTGTAACTTAAAATATTTGTCCTGGGTACAATGAAGCTCATATACTGGGTGTGACTGCTGCAAATGCCATTTTTCAGAATCACTTGATTTTTTCTTCTCTTCCTTACTTTGGATCTAAGCATTCTGTCTTCAATGGTTTCAGCCTTTATTTAAAGTTGTAAACCATTACAAAGCTTCAGCTAGAAACATTCTGAAACAGAGGCAAAGCGGAGTGTATACGGTGTTGGTTTTATGACAACACAATCAGAAGCTTGTTCCCTTAGCAAGCAATTTGCTTTTGAGAAGTAACTCTTTAACTACCAAGGTGGAAAAGAAACTTGAAAACAAAACAAAACAACAACAACAACAACAACAAAAAAACCTCTCCAATTGATCTCTGGTTCACCCAAAGGATGGGGTAGGTAACAGAAGCTGGCATTAATGATGCTCCCCATCCTGGTTTGGCTGCCTTGATGGTAAAGGTAAGACTGATGCTCTATACTTTAGTATCTGGTAAAGGAGACAAAAATGTATACATCATAAGGGGTTTCACTCTTGCCAGTGGTGTAGTGATGTAGGCAGTAACCCTCTTCGTAGGTATTTTATTATTAGATGACTAATGCTTTTGCAGTTCTAAACTTTATGCCTTCTAGTAGGCTGCATGTGCCTTAAGGTCCATTTGTCATATTAGAACAACGCCATGTTTAAAGAGTTTGGAAAGCTGTCCACTAAACCGCCCCGGTGTTTGTGTGACATAATCTGTTGAGTTCTTTCTTGTATTGATTCAGGACTTCCTGGAGTCAAAGGATTGGCTGGGGATGTAGGTCCTCAAGGCCCTGCCGGAATGAAAGGCTTCCCAGGTCTTGATGGTGCTCCAGGATCTCCTGGGGAAAGAGGATTCTTGGGGCCACCTGGGCCTTTTGGTCACGATGGACGTCCAGGTTTCTCTGGGCCAAAAGGTATGTGTTCCATCAGGGGGCAGGCTGAGATTGCTGTGCCCAACAAAAAATAACCTTGTTAGCATTGATTTTAAGCCATCCTCATCAGAAGGAAATGATTTCTCAACTGGTGTTGGAACGCATTTGTTTTTCTGCTGAGTTGTGAATTATGTATGATGGATTTAATTATCAAATTATAGACATGAGGAGGTCCAGCTTAAGGACGTGAGCCCCTAAGGACAAAGAATCATGTAAGAAAGACAAGATAATTGAAGAAATGAGGAACAGTGAATGAAATCATGAAGTAAGGGAAATATCATAGGAGGGTACACATGAAGCACAATCCCAATGGGAAGTAAAACTTTACCATCTGTATGGCCACTGAGCACAAATACAGTAACTGGTTATTAACCAAGTGTTATTTTAGGGGGAGGGAAATACAGGTATGTAACTGCAGGTTGCTCTCTTGGAAACTGATGGGGTTTTGCCTTCCAGTGGAAGCAAGGTGAAGCTCTTGAAGCCAAACTGAGAAGTATCATGAGTGGAGACCCATGAGAGAAGTGGCCCCACTGTGCTTACACCATCACGTTTTACTGGCCAGACCCATCCTGCTTCCACCTGCCAGCTAGGTGGGTATGCAGTGTACCAGGAGAGACTAATTTTCTCTATTTCTCAACTTTTGTATACAGGTGAGAAGGGATCTTCTGGCCTGCTTGGTTTCCCTGGCATGCCAGGCCTGCCTGGTGTCCCTGGGGTCAATGGGTTTAAAGGAGCTCCTGGCGCAGCTGGAGGAATCGGAAGCCCTGGAGTTCTGGGACTGCAAGGTCAAAAAGGTGAGAAACAGTTAAAAGACTCTGCTGGCTGAGCAGCAGAGGGACTTTGGAGGCCTCTTGGAGATGTCTGCACATATTTAATGTTTTCTTCTGGATGCCGTGTTATGTTCTTGTGAAATTCTTCAGTCTGGTTGCCAAAGGTGGAATTGAAGTTCTGTTACTGTCTGCCACTTTCTAATGTTATACCCTTTCTCTGTTAGGCAATCTTATTGCAGAATAATCTGATTTTGTGTTTCTTCAGGTGACAGAGGCGATGTAGGTCCACCTGGTCTTCCTGTTCTTGGGCCTCCACAACAGGCACTGCAATTCAAAGGAGACAAAGGAGATCCTGGATTAGCTGGACTTGGAGGATTCCCAGGACCTAGAGGTATGTCACAACATTGTCACTAGTTGCCAGTATGAGTTCTTCGGAAACTGTGCTTACTCCTGGGGGATCATGGCCTGCCCTTTTGACAGAGTCTGCAGCATTGCTATCTTCTGTTCTGCCATTCACATTTCAGCAAGATTTGCATACGGCAGCTTTGAATTTTGAGAAAAGAGTTTTCCTTTGAGGCTCTGTTCTGCAGATCTTATCTCATCCCTTTCTGCCCTCTAAGGAGAACTTTGGGTAACAGCTCAGTTGGCTAAATAAGCTGAATGTCTGTATTTTGAAATGGATTTACACTCTTTTATATAAACTCAGGTGATAAAGGAATCCCGGGAAGCCGTGGACAGCCGGGTCTTCCTGGACCTGCTGGGTCAGCAAGCAGAGAGAGAGGTTTTCATGGTGAGCCAGGCTTCCCGGGTCCATCTGGACAGCCTGGGCTGCCAGGACAGAAGGGTGCACGTGGCATCATAGGATTTCCAGGAATGCCAGGAGAGAGGGTAAATATCTTCTTAAGTATCTTCATTTTCTCAAAGAGCTCTTGGGAAAATCCTTTGTTCTAATTGGTACTTATTTAGCAAAGCAGCTGTCCAGAAGCTGGCAGGATTTTTCTTCACAAAACTTGGTGTTTGGCTCGTACTGATGGATGACACTTTGGATAACATCTCTTCCCACATCTTTGCAGTCTGTTATCCCCCGTGACCCAAAGTTGAAACAGCAAGAATAAAAAGCAGAGGCTAATTTTGGGCTTTTATTTCAGGGTTCAGATGGTATCACAGGACCACTTGGATTCCCAGGACCTATTGGCCTCCCTGGTCCAAAGGGTAAGAAATTTCAGTTTACATGGTCTTTCAGTACATGCAGTCCTAAGATTCATGGCTAAAATGAATGAGCAGTGTTCTAGAAGTGTCGGTCGCTCTCCAGTGACTGGTTCAGAAGTCCCCCTGTGATGTCACTCATTCAGATGAGATCAGTTCCAAGCCAAGTGTGTTAAAACTTTATGATCCTTTGAAATCTTGGCCACAGCACTGTACAAAGTGTGTTGGACAATACAAGAGCACCCTCTCTGATCAGCTTGTGACATAAAGGGTAGGGTGTTGTGAAATTGCCCTAAATGTTAGTCTGAACATGCCCTGAGTGTATTCACTTCCATTGCTGTTTACAAACATTTTCAAACACCTCGGGGACATTGTTTACTGTAGTCTTTGTCTACCTCCTGAATTTGCAATATAAGCAAGGTTTATTTTCATAAATATGGCTATTGAACAGCACTGAGAGCTGCTCCCCACAGTCAGTTACAGAATGGCTTCCTCACCTCATCTTCCTTTTCCAGGTGACCAGGGAGAGTCTCTTGGTGTTCCTGGCAGTGCTGGAGTGAAAGGAGAGCGAGGGGACCCAGGCTTCCCAGGTACAGTAGCCATTGATGGTTCACTTCAAGAACACAAAATTCTGGAAATTAAATTGGATAATATTGCCCAGTCTGGGACTGTATGTGATCTGTAAATCTAAATACTTCAGTCTTGTCCTCTAAATGAGATTTGAGGAGCTTAATCCAAGTGGGCCACAAACGGATGATGAATAATAATAATAAAAAAAAAAAGCAGCCCGATTCTAATGCTGGGTCCCACTTCACTTCCTGAGTAGGAACTTGGGAACTTGGGCTGGTGTTTGCCATCCAGGGAGACTGGTCCAGAGCCCAGGCAATGGCTGAGCAGACACAAGTGCTGCAGCAGCAGTCTAACATGTTTCTCTTTCTCTTCAGGCCTACCTCCAGTTTAACTTGTGCTGGATGCTTTTATCATTTCAGGGGAGAGAGGCAGAGAAGGGCTCAAGGGTGAAGCTGGCTTTCCAGGAAGCACTGGAGTGAATGGGCTCAAAGGTGGCCCAGGAGATGTTGGCCAAGAAGGACCAGCAGGTACTGGACAAGGCACCCAAGTTCTGCAGTTCGTTGCGTGACTGCAACAACCTCACCTTGTTGTTTCCTTAGCCCTGGTTGGCCTGTCTCAGCTGAGGCTTAAACAAGAAAGTCTTGTTTAAAGTCTTCCATTGCAACACTTGAGTCCGTTCCCTCTCCAGACTCAAACCTACCCAGAAGGATGGCTAAAAGTGTCTTTGGTTAGTGGTGTAACTAGCAGGTATGCTCTCACATTGCTATCAAGATTTCAGTTTGAAAGAACAGTGGAAGTTGTTGGAATATTTTACTTGAAAACTCATGTAATCAATTTAGTCATTCAGTGTGCATACTATTCCAGTTTGTCACTTGGTGGGTGATTAAGAATGGAATTTCTGATTTAAAAAAAAAAAAAAAAGGCAACTATCAAATAAATAGTTGGATAAATGCTATGCTAGTAGTGGTGGTGAAAAGAGATTTGCACCTGGTTTTTCTTTACATAAATAGTTTATTCACCCATCTTATGAGTTAAGTGCAGGATCAGAAGCTGTAATACGGAGTTGTGAGCTGATTTGGCCTGAATGTGTGATGCAAGAACATTTTGCTGCTTGTTTTTAGGAATTCCTGGAAATGTTGGGCTGAGAGGAATCCCTGGGCCACCAGGGCCTCCAGGGCAGCCAGGATCTGTCGGATTCCCTGGGGCTCGTGGAACAGCAGGACCCAAAGGTATGTCTGGAGCCTGCACACATGGGGCAGATATTGGGTCAGAAAACCAGGGTTTCATCCAAGTGTATCACAGCAGGCAGGCAGCACACTATGTGTGGGCCAGCTGTGCGTGGGAAATCAGCTCAATTCTTGGCAATGCTATTGCAGGCACCAGCTGCTAGAAATGAGCAGAGGAGTGTTCAGAAAGGGAGAGGCTTTCACTGGATTTGGATCTCTGATGGGGTTCACTGAGGGTAAAAACAGCAGTGGGAAGAGTTTCCATGAAGGGGGCCTGTGTGAAGGGAAGCTTTACATTCTGTGTTCCTCCGTGTCATGTTTCTCACACCTGTTGTAGTCTCCATGAAGCATCTATGCATTTCTACCTAACTAAATTATTTGCTTATTTGCTCACTTACATAAGTGTTCTCAATGTCTCTTCAGGGTTTCATGGATTTCCAGGTTTAAATGGTCTGAATGGCTTGCCAGGCACAAAAGGGTCTCCTGGAACACCAGGTAAAGGAAACACGTAGTAGAAGCATCATAGCTGGGAAAATGCCTACATTGGTCTATCACGAGAGCAATGTTCCTCAAAGAATTGCTCCTTTTTGCCCTGTTCTGGATGTAATCATAGTATGAAGAAAAAATATCGAAATATTGTATGTACATGAGCAATTCTCCTTTTAAGAAGCATGAGCAAATTCTTCTTCACATCCTTATGCAAAAGCCCGTGGGAAGTCCAGAACAGTACTGTGCTTCTCTCTCAGCACCTTGCAGATTAAATTCACTCTGCACAGAGTAGCACAGGAGGCACCAGACCTCTTTCTGCTGCTCTACTGAAAACAGCAAAGTAAATGGTTAATTTTTCGTTGCAAGTCTGCTCGTGTAATGATTTAACTGCTAGTGAATGGTTTGAATAAGCTCTCTTACTTTCTTTAACTATCTTTAATTAGGTCTGAGTGAAGTTGGACTGAAAGGCCCTGCAGGTCTCCCAGGTGTGAAGGGTGAAGAAGGTTCTCCAGGCTTGGGTAGAGGTGCTCTAGGATTTCCGGGACCAAAAGGCTCATCAGGAGACATGGGTAAACACTGATGTTCTGGAATCCTGTTGAAATGTGTTGCAGCTCAGGTTAGTGGGCCTGCACAGTTTGGGGAATTACCGAAGAGAACTCCTAAGGTCACAGAAAAAGGCAGTAGTTCGACAGGTAAATATTCAATCTGTGATGTGGCCATATAGTTGAGAAACAGTTGGTTACATGGTTATTACAGTGTCTGTACCTCCCCTGAACAGAAGTATATTGTATTTTGTTCCCCACAGGTAGTGAGGTGTCTGTTTGTTCTCCTCAGTATGAATACTGCTCAGCCACTACTTCTGACCATGTCAGTGAAGGTGATGGAAGAGCTGGGCAAGTGCTCTCACACTTTGTATTTCTTGTTCTAGGTCCCCCGGGTCCTGTGGGACTGCCAGGCTTGCCAGGAAGTCCTGGAGTTTCTCTTCCTTCTGATATACGTGGGAGGCCTGGGGATGCTGGCCACCCAGGACTTGATGGGAGTTCAGGTATGGAGAGTGAACTAGCTAAGAGGATTTCTGTTTCTTTATGCTTCCTTTGAAGAACTCTGGGTTTTGGGGGATATAAATGACTTCGAGTAGTGTCACCTTAATCATCTGTTTTTTTAGATCGGGGTTTTTTAGATCTGTTTCAATTCCTGCTGTTGAATCTGGATTTGATGTAGCCCATTATTAAAGCTCCCTGCTCCATATTCATTTCACCTATTGTTATACTGAAGACAGGCTCAGGCAGTAAGATAGATGCTTTGCTCCAATGCGTTATGTCTACATTTGGAGGCCAGCTCCATATTAGACCGTGGTTTCTACAGATGTAACTTTTAAGCTCCTAGAGAGCTGTAACCTAATAAGCTCCTAGAGAAGTTTAGAAGTCTTCTGTGTGAGCTGGGAGGCAGCAAAGCTTCACTGCTACTCAGAGGTACGTAGGGAGTACTTGTCCTAATGTCAGCAGGAAGTACAGTTCCAAAGATTTGTCGTGATGGCATTGGTGCACATTCATCACCTAACAGCCTTGTCTAAAAAGATTTAAAAGGTTTAAAGGTTGCTGGTACCTATGTTTACATAAGCAAGTAGGGCCTGATTCTTTTCCTTTGGGAGGAGGACAACCCTGGAAATACAGACACACAAACAGCAACTGTCCTTTACAATGACTTCTTAGGGTTAGCAACAGCATTTACCTTGCCCCAAGAGGAGAATGTGCTAACTGCCTGTGTACTCTCTAGGTCTTCCAGGTCCTCCAGGACCACGAGGGCCCCCTGGCCCAGCTTCTGACCAAGGTGACACAGGCAGTCCAGGTTTCCCTGGTGTGCTTGGCTTGCGAGGCATTAAGGGCGATGTGGGACCCACTGGTCCAATTGGGCTCCCTGGAGTGTCTGGATTCAAAGGTAATCTTGCCTTGAAAAGGGTCTGGGTGTGGTTTGGCGGCTGTCACCTTGACAGAGTGAATGGCTATAGTGTGGTATGACTGCTTTGAAACAAATCCTCATTCAGGTGTGAGCTCAGCTGAGTTTGCCTCTTTCCTTTTGGTCCATGCAGATTTTACCTACTGGTTGTAAAAGTAGTAAATTAAGGCCAGCTCCAGGTGCTATTCAGTGTCTCCCTCGTGATTTATTTATTTTTATCTTCTTACTGTTTTTTTGTTTTGTTTGTTTGTTTTGTTTTTGTTTTTTTTTTTTCTGGGTAGATGATGCCCACATGAAATTGTGCTGTTTGTTGGATACAGCTACCCATTCACATGTGTGTGATTCTCTTAGAGAATCACAGAATCATCTAGGTTGGAAGAGACCTCCGAGATCACCGAGTCCAACCTCTGACCTTACACTAAACCAGCCCTCCACTAAACCATATCCCTAAGCTCTACATCTAAACGTCTTTTGAAGACTTCCAGGGATGGTGACTCCACCACTTCCCTGGGCAGCCTGTTCCAGTGCCTCACAACCCTTTCGGTAAAGAAGTTCTTCCTAACATCCAACCTAAAACTCCCCTGGCTCAACTTAAGCCCATTCCCCCTCATCCTGTCACCAAGCACGTGGGAGAACAGGCCAACCCCCACCTCGCTACAGCCTCCCTTGAGGTACCTGCAGAGAGCGATAAGGTCACCCCTGAGCCTCCTCTTCTCCAGGCTGAACAGCCCCAGCTCCCTCAGCCGCTCCTCATAAGACTTGTTCTCCAGGCCCCTCACCAGCTTCGTTGCCCTTATCTAGGCAAAGACTGGAGATGCTGTTTCTAGAGGAGCATCACACCAATGTGTGTGTGCTTAGAGGCACAGTGTGGTGGATTTAGGTCTCCCAAAGAGGCTGAGAGGATTGTAGGTGTTAAGGGATGTTGCTCTCCCTTTGGTCTCTACCAGAGGAAACCAGAGAGCAGCTGCAAACAAGGTCTCTAATAGCAAGGTTTCAAAGGGACTGCACAGCTCAAAAGGCAGGAAAGGATGGAGAACCATTGCCAAGAGAAGCTGGTATGCTGTCTGCGCAGGCTGGCAACTCCCCATTGCTCTGTGCTGTGCATGGAGGTGAATTCCAAACAGAGTGGGCATATGCTCCTCAGACACTTTCCCTGGGTTACCCCATGGAAGGAGAAGAGTTCTTTCCATATATTGTAATTACGTAGCAGTGGAATTCTTGTCTTGAGGCTCTGCAGCCATTTTGGGCATCAAAATGGGCACAGAGCTCCTGAACGGTCATGGTCCCCTCTGTCTCAGAGCTGAAATCGTGTTCTCATTGCTGCCATTACTGTGTTCCTCACTGCCTCAGCTGTGGGTCAGAATCAGGACCCCACGCTTAGCCTCTGAGGTCTTCAGCTGTGTATCTTTGCAGGTGTAAGAGGTGAGCCTGGACTTATGGGGATGCCAGGTAAAGACGGGCCTCCAGGGGATCCTGGTTACCCTGGCCTGAAAGGTGAAATGGGCCGTCGAGGTGAGTGCCAGAGAATTTGAGACGCTGTACTTTGTTGCAAAAGCTTTGGGTTGGGGAAAATTTCAGAGCTCCCGAAATAGGCTTGTCTGGGGGCTTCTTGGTTTCTTAGGGATTGAAATAAATTACAAAGAACTTGACATATCACTTTCCAGAAGGATACCCAGTGCTGATGTACTAAGGCAGCCTTAATTTAAAATACGTTTCCTTTGTCTCAGTAGTTTCCTTTGTCACATCAAAGCTGTGAACCTATTCCTAAAATACTTACACTGTCATTTACACTGTGTGCAGGTCTCCCTGGCCGTCCAGGGGCTCCAGGTATAACCCCACAGCCAGAAGAAATCACAGCCCCTGCAGGCTTACCTGGTCTGCCGGGGATTGATGGTGTGCCTGGCTTTGACGGAGATCCTGGGTTCCAAGGCCCAGTTGGAAAACCAGGTAAAAACACACTCAGATCACTGAAACGCTGCCTTCTGGAAGAACAAGACTCCTTTCTCAATGCATTAGGAAGGTTTACAGGTTTTTCTAGTGTTAGGAAGCATGGCCGAAAGCACGACAGACACCAGTTGAGTCAGATCATGCTGCTCTATTTTATTGCCCAAATAGCCTAACTTTTATAGTGAACTTAACAGGGGCGGACAGTGTTTCACACAAGTTTATTGGTCAAAAGCACTCAGACAAACAACTATAAGAAAACAACCCCACCTGCAAGAAAAGAACCCCCCTTGTGATTAGCGGTCACGTAGACCTTGTCCTTGAGGCCAGCTGCTGGTAACAATATTTTTCTGAGTTCCTTAATTGGGCGATGTGGGAGTCATTACCATGGGAGCTTCTCACAGTTACCCTGGTAGCTTGGTTTGCTCAGCTACAGCAGGCCATGAGATTTTCTAAGGCCTACTCCTGGTTGCTTAAGGCAAGCTCAGATTGAACAATTGTTCCACGGACTCATGTCCAGGCCCTGTATGCCAATTCCCAACATTCTAGTAATGGAAATAATTCCAGCAAAATACATACAACTGTCATGTTTTATTAGTATTAGGATGTGCTTGATAAATTATTTTCCTGCACTTTGATAGAGTTTTTGAATTAAACTTCCAGAATTAGGAGCAGCAGCATGTGGTATAGCTGGTGTGATGCCAGGTTTGGTACTAGCAGGTGGAGTTGTCCTGAAAGTGAAGCACCACCGAGAATTATTTCTATTGTCAACAAAATACTGTAACCGGAGAGGTGCTGGGAACTTCAGCCAGCACCACTGCAGTTTGTATCATTTGGCAAAATGGCTTTACTGGGTCCTGCACCAGGAATCTCCTAGGGCTCAGCAAGTGCCAGTGATGCTTTTCTTAACGCTGCCATTTATCCAATTTTAAAAGGTTCGTATTCTCCTTTATTCATGAAAACTCCTAGACAGGGAACCTCAGTGAGCATCGGTCCTTCCCCTAAATGCTGTCCTGATCTCCACCACAGTGAATGGATCTGTGTTGGATCCTGACTATTGTCATCAGTTCCTCGAGTGAATTAAATGTGCAGGGAGTCAAATCTGAGAAAGCCTTTAATGCTGTTGGTAAGGTGATTAGGTACCAGGCACTGTGGAGCAGTGCAAAGAGAGGAACTCATTGGGAAATCTAATTATACCCTTAATGCTCAATCATTACAGAAGTTGTTCAAATGTACACCCATCTGTTTCCCAGAGGAATCCCTGTACAGAGTTAGGGGGTTGTAACTACAGCTGTTTGAGTGAGCTTTCAGCATGGCTGCTGACAACATGTTTATAACTTATTTCTCTTTTTGTGATTGTAGTTGTAGGACTGAAGGTGTTAGCATGAAGAAATAATGATAGTAGTAATTGTGTTTAATTTCAGGTACAAAAGGTCTGCCAGGCAGATCTGGTTTGAAAGGACGTGATGGCTTACCTGGATCGCCTGGCACCGTTGGGGATCCAGGCCCTGTGGGTACCCCAGGACCACAGGGATTTGAAGGTAATGATATGATTTGGCGAAAAAAAAGCAATCAGTAGAATTCTGTTTGCCCCCAGGTTCTGAAGAAATCCTCCCCAACACCAAATGAATTACCTTAGGAAGACTGAGGGATGTACATGATCTTCTGTCTTGTATCTGCAATGAAATAGATTTAATTCTCAGTGAGAAGGGCTATGTCACACGTCATTGTCGTCTACCACTGCTGAAGTTTAGCTAGGTACAATTGTGAACATCTTTTGGTTTTAATGCTTTGTGCATGTAGGAGACATCTTGAAGATTTGAGAGCAAGATGGTATTCATAGCTATCAGGGTTGGGAGGAAGAGGCGCTGTGAGAGAGAGAAGCTTTGGATTCTGCCACAGATTTGTATGGCTTTTGGCCTTTCTGTGTCAAAAGAATATTACCATGAAGAGTACTAGAGTGAAAATGAATTTGTTAGGTTTTGGTTGGTGCTTTGAGATCTTCAGAATTACTGTACCGTGAGATATGTGCTAATGTACTAGAGCTTTTTGGGGAAAGACAGAACATGAAATGAGGTAGGAAATGGGTGGGTGCTATTGTGAAATGGCTGCTTTTAGAACTGGTGCATCTAGTCGGTCATACAACCATCAAAATTTGGCCTCTTCTTAGTACAACGCTGACAGAAACACTAGGACAGCAATGCCAAAATCAGGTACAGAGCCAGCTGATGCTCACATTGCCTGTGAGTGATCCTTCTTCTGTCTTGCAGGTGTCGCTGGAAAGCCAGGCTCGCTTGGTTTGCCAGGAATGCCGGGTCGGAGCGTGGGCGTTGGGTACACCTTAGTGAAGCACAGCCAGTCAGACCAAATCCCACCTTGCCCCATAGGAATGAACAAGCTGTGGGATGGCTACAGCTTACTGTACGTGGAGGGGCAGGAAAAATCACACAACCAGGATCTTGGTGAGTTGAAAATCTTCTTTCAGGCAAACAATGTAGGCCAAAATCCCATTTCTAATGAGCAATTTTAGTGGGTACAGCTGGAAGTTGTGATGGAGGAAGTCTTCTTGGCCAAAATCTGTGCTGGAAGCAATGCTATTTGTGCCATGCTCTGCCACTCCTCACTGGTGTGTATGAGTTTGAACACTTGCCAGCTGCTTGGTGTGACTGCTGCTCCAATTCTTCCAGGGTTTGCTGGCTCCTGTTTGCCTCGCTTCAGCACCATGCCTTTTATTTACTGCAACATCAACGAAGTGTGCTACTACGCCAGCCGCAACGACAAGTCCTACTGGCTCTCCACCACTGCTCCCATCCCCATGATGCCGGTGGACAGCGCGCAGATCCCCCAGTACATCAGCCGCTGCTCGGTCTGTGAAGCGCCCTCCCAGGCTGTGGCCGTGCACAGCCAGGATATCACCATCCCCCAGTGTCCCCTCGGTTGGCGCAGCCTCTGGATAGGATACTCCTTCCTCATGGTAAGGATTGCACTGCTAACGCAAATGCAGCTTTAAATGTGGTTGGATCTCCTCTTTGAGATTCGGTCACTGAGACCGAATTCTCTGAGTTGCATGTAGGAAACTGTATACAGGGCTGTCCTGTAGCTTCAAGTCCAGTAGTAAAACTGAATCAGTAGTTCTGCATTGCCACAGATACTTGTACCTCAAACCTTTCAATGCAGAAACACCAATTAAGCTACAGCATTGTCTTAATCCCCTCTCTACTGGGACAGTATTTTATTGTGCTCTCCTAGAAGCCCATCAGTGTGAGGTTGTTGGAAAACTAAGTCAGCATTATTGTCTCACAGTTTTCCCATGACAAGCTGATTTCCTTTATAGCAGGGCTGTATGCTCAGCCTGAGTACCTTCCTTTGCTTCTTTACCTCTAGCCCTGACTCCAAACCCAGTTACAGGGAGCCAAGGTATAAAGCTGGTTGCCTGTTTTACTCCTTTCAGCAACAGAACTTGAGTTACTGCCCTGTTCACCTCCTTTTCTGGTCCTCTGAACTCATTTAAATAAACGTCTTCATTTAGCACACAGCAGCTGGTGCAGAAGGTGGAGGTCAGTCCCTCGTCTCACCCGGTTCTTGCCTGGAGGATTTCCGCGCTACTCCCTTCATTGAATGCAACGGTGCCAGGGGGACGTGCCATTACTTTGCAAACAAATACAGCTTCTGGCTCACGACCGTCGAACAGTCACAGCAGTTTGTCAGTGCCCCTCCCTCAGAAACCCTGAAAGCAGGACAGCTTCGAACAAGGGTCAGCCGCTGCCAGGTGTGCATGAAGAACTTGTAACAAAAATGCACAAAAATAACCCTTGTTACCTAAGAAGAGTAGGTATCACTGATGTGAAGAAGGATAAATTCTAACTGGTTTTGTGCGTGCTTGATGGATGAATCAAGATGGCCAGAAATCCACAAAAATCAAGTGTCAAGGGCAGGAGTTTGCACACAGAGAAGGGAAGACCAGTGCTCTGAAACCTGTTTTATGGAACATGGTGCTATGCTTCTACTTTAATGTTGTTTGGGTTATTTTTCCTCATTTATGGCTACCTCAGAAAGCCTCTGCGAGTTCCTTATTCAGACTGAAGAGTAACTGCTGTCTCACGTTACACCACTCCTCTGTCCAAGGCACACACCAATCATCAAGAGAGACTTCTCAAAAGTTATGCTTTACTAGCATCTTTGCAAACAGTATTTGGTCTAGTATACGGAAATGAAGTCTCATTCTCCTCAGAAATACAGAACTAGCCAAAATTTATAATGCATTGTAGATGACTTAGCATCACTGACTTAAGCATTAATGATTGATAACTGACTTCATTAGGAGGAGTCAGAGATGAATTTGTTTTGCTTTGCTTGTTCAACAGATGGGACGTTCTTTGGCTTTCTGATAAGTAATCAATTGTAATCCAGACTCATATCCATGGTTGACTTATAAGAGCTATCCCAGTGAAAAATACACTTTTTGATGCGGAATCCAAAACAGCCCTAGCATTCTTCATAGCTTTCTGCTGAGATATATTCCAGGTAAAATGTTTACTTCAGGGTTTGTGCTTATCTTCGTGCAGGCAGGAACACTTCATTATTATGAACATAAATCTTTCTGAGGTAGCCTTGGCACGGTTATCTTGTAATTATTCAAGCTGAGTGTATTTAAAAAGTAGAGGCTTACTAAACAGCACGCAGGCTTATGCAAACACAGAAGAAAGCAGTTATGAGATGTACATTTTTATTTCTGCAGTCACGATCTGTTGTATTCTTCCTTTAGGCTTTATTTCTCTCAGTTTAAAAAACTGTATTTCTATTGTATGCATTGTTAAGAAGTCCCACTTACCTTCAGGGCGTAATTAAAGAGAAATGTTACTAATTTTAACATCCTTACGTATTTTGAAGGAAAGCCATGAAAAAACCAAGTGAATGTAACGTATATCACAAATTCATTTAGCTGGGCTAAAGCTGTTATGCATCTCTCTTTCTAGAGGGAAGCATACAAAATCCTTATATATTGACATTCCATGACATTTAAAAGAAGTGCCTTACGAATACACCATCACCTTGGCATAAAGATTGTAAAGATTATTTTTTTCAGGAAATTACTACTAATACAAGACCGAGACATTATTTTAAAGTGTTATTTCTTTACTAGGTTTTAGAGCTCTAGCTCTATCCAGCATACTATTTAAGAAAGTGCTTAGTTTTAAGCAGATAATATTTTTACCTTTGAGGGATTTGAACTAGACGATCGTTAAGGTCACAACCCTTCCAACCCAAACAATGTTTTTTTGATTTGGATTTTGCATAATTAGGATTTTGTCGATTAATTATATGCATAATGTGATGTTACCTTCCCAGATCAGGGTCAGAGAGCTCTGCCTATTTTAGAGTTGAATCACAATTTAGTCTTTCATTTAACATATTCCTACTTGTGAAAGACCTGCAACTGCTTTGGATGAACTTTTCGAATATTTTTTAAGGCATTTTAACACTCCCGAGTGACAATCCTTCTGTGCACAATATCTAATCTACTTCTTAGCTGTCCTAGCACAGACAGATCATATGGTATTTGCATCTTGGTTTAAGCAAATGCAACTTTAAAAAACTGTCTGCACACAGTAAAGCTCACTGTCTTTTGAAAATTTCGGCAATTAACTCTAGGAAACTCCAACAGGGACTTGGTTTTATTTTTGAACATGGACGCATGCAAATGTGTGTTTTGTTTTTGTTCCAGGATCAGAGCTTTATGCATTTTAAGTGCCAGTATCTTTAGGAACCTACCTCTCTTGCAGTAAGCTGGCTCTGTTGATACCAATACCCAACCTTCCGTCGAGTTCAACAAACCCAGCCTGTTCCTCCACTGTTTACACATAAGCCATTCTCAGTCAGGTACCGAGGGTGCGAATTCCTATCACCAGGCATTCTTCCAGCAGCCCTATTTTCAGAAGTCTGGTTACCCCCACCAAGAACACTTCTTCAAGAAGTCTGCAGGGCCTCACAAGCTTTTGCTGCATACGGAGGGCTTGGCCCTGAAGACCTCTTGAATCTCCTCAAAAACCATGCAGCTTATCCCTGGACAGAGAAGAAAGAAAATGATATTTTTTTTCTACGTTTGTGGTTTCCAAACTGTAGTTAATAAACATTAAACAAGATGCAATAGGATCTCGTTAACTCTTTTGTTTGAAAAAACAGTGGCCCTGATCGAGAGGTGCAAGTGAGAGGAGACAATATTCAGTATTTCTCTATGTTGTCATTTATTGGTGAAGATGAAAGTCTGCAATTCATGTTCATTACACTAGCATGACAAAATGACCACAAGGGGGACTGCCTGGTAGTGAAAAGGAACTTCAGCATGGATTAAAAATCTTTGCCTTTCTTTATTCTGAACTGTTTTTCTTATGGCTGCTAGAGAGAGATTCTCTGCCTTAGAAATAAAACTGCCCAGGCTGTTCTGATAAACCTGTAGAGTTAAGGCACTTCTACCAAAACAGATTTCAAAAGGCAAGAAGTCAAAAAGCAACAATTAAGTAATCTGTGTACGCTTATATATTAAGTTTTAAGATAACCTGGTTTATATTTAGTTCACACCAATTAACAAAACATAGCAGCATACAACCTAAGAAAAGCTTAAGAAATTTATTAGATGCACAGATAAAGTGCTGTAACAGAGAAACTTGTGTAAATCTATTTTAAAATAAATAAGGTACAGTTAAACCACCTTTGACTCATTTTAACTCTGAAAGAAATAACCTAAGTTTTCATCATTTGAATTTTAAGGTCAAGGTGAAATATACCATAACTATAACAGTGGTTGTGATCTGTATCAACTATTTGAGTCTCCTGTTCCTCTTGAGGTCTCCCAGAAACAGGAAGGCTATTGCAAAATGTATACATTAGACATAGTTCCTTTTACAGAAACATTTTTGTAATAAATTCTGGTTGCTCAAATACATGTTAAAATATTTAACAAGGAAACAATTTTCTCCTGATCCAGTCGATCTTTTAAACAAGACAATGTATTTTTCCTATGACGCAGCCCACAGGAGGGAACAGAAGTAAACATCCTCCTTAACTGAAGACTGTTTTGCTTTAAGAACTAAACTATTGCATTATTATATGAGAGCAAGAAATATCCATTTGGGTTATCCCTTTCTCCAAACATAGTGCCCAGTGATACATGTATTTTTGCCTTAATCTCAAAGGCCCGTTTGTCTTCAGGTAAGATACGTTAAAAAGAGATTCCCTTTAAGCATCTTATCACAAGATCTCTTACTGCCTTTCCAACCGGGGAAGTTTGTGTGTTAAACTGCCGTTGGAGTTTTGGATGCTACTAGATTTCTGTGCTCTGTTATCCATAATTTCAGGCACTTTGGGGCTAACATGGCTGTTTAAGTCAATGCAATAATATTAACAATATATTCAATACTCAGAAGAGTCACCACAGTTTCCTTCACACACTCAGGATTTCAAATTCTTCTTCCAATTCAAATAGCTTGTCAGTAGATTCAATGAGTTCTGTAAAAAAAGATAAAGAAAAAAATGCTTCTAAAGACATGCCTGATTTTGTTCACTTAAAAAAAAACTTTGAAAGACGCATTCCAGAAAAGTACTTTGTAAGAGTGAAAAAAAATATCTGTGCTAGCAATTGTATGGCTTGTTTGGATACATGCCTGCTATATATTGCTTGACACTCACAAAGGATAGTTATTCTACCTGTGATTATTCTTTTATTTGCTAACGAGGAACATAACATTGCACAATTAGGCTTTTAATCAGTGCCTTACCTGCTCCTGTGGTTGTCACTTCTGGTTTTGTTGGAGGTATGAAAGGAGGCCAGTGTGGCGGGTGCTTCTGGACCAGCTCAAACATCCGTAGACTCTGCTGCTTTAGAATCTCCTGAGGACAGAATGCTTTCATTTTAAAAGCTGGCTCAGGAGACGCTTCAAACACAAAACATGTCTGCTTAATTGAAAATGTTTTTTAATTACGCATGTCCATCAGGAAAAAAAAGTCTTTATACAGACATACTATGAAATCCAAGCACCATGGTCTCTGGAATACATCCCTAGTTAAAACACATCTGGAAGACAGATCTCTTAAACTGGACTACAAATTATCAGTCTTATCATCTTTTGATATCAGCTTTGATATCTGCAAACCTGTAATTTTGTTTACATGTAGCAAGCACACCAGGAATGTACAATATTTTCTGCTTTTTAAAAGAAAGTTACTTGCATAGAACTCTCTCAAGTTTTCTGTTGATCAATAGCACAAAAGACAGATCTATCAGCTCCTCCAAAGGGAAAAAAAAAAAAAGCATCAGATTTTGAAGGACAGGTTTTGGTCAGGAAAAAAGGTGTTCCTGAAGCCAAACGCTATTCCTCTTCAAAGAGAAGTTACCTTCTGTCCTGTATTTCAGTTATTTACAAACTGTTTTCCTTAGCTGATTTTTTTTTTTAATAAATGCCTTTAGAGGTTGATGATACTTTACATTCAGACGTCTGGTGCTTAGTTTAACATCTGCATGCAGAAATATCCTCAAGTCTGTTTCCTGTGGCAGCCAGCACCTTCTGTTCTCCCTAGATCAGCAGGAGCTAGAGGCCTGCAGCACTTACAGAATCAGATCTTTAAGATACCAGGGACTATCAGTCATAATTAGAACACGCAATCTATTATGTCAAACAATAAAAGAGGATCAGGAAGCAAATCATTTATACATCACTACAATATGGCAGTTAAACCTTAGTCATTTAGTGAGAATTAGAAGTTAAAAGCAAGTGTCACCCAGTAACACCTTCAAGTGTGTATGTTTACACCCATTTTCCAACTGGCAGGGTTTGTGGCTGGTAAAGTGCTGAACAATTTCCAATTAGCAATTCAGTAGTATTGTCTTACCCTGATGCTTTAATGCATTCTTCTCTATGGCTCATACAATTTGTATACAAAGGAAAATGCAAAGGAAAATTTTACAAAAAACAGACAATAAAAACAAGACCTTATAAAGAACAAATTGAGATGCTAAGTTCCCACTCTTACCTTTTGTACAAGACTACACCAGTTATCAAAATCACATTCTTCTTTGCAAAAGAAGCCCTTAGGGGAAAAAACAAACACACAGAGTTTTACCTTTGCAGATGGTAGGTACGTGATACCAGCAGGTAAGGCGGTTTGACCTCTGATACAGTAATGCCCTGTATGATCAGTAGATACAAGACTCCAAATATGTGGCAGCTCTAGGGAGAGAACCCAAGGGGAGAACAAGGCCCTGCAAACCCCTAACGAAATAGTGAACCAAAAAATAGCAGCAGCTCCTGTGTGCTCCTCCACGGAGCGCCACCCAGTTCCTACGGTCCAGGTATCAGCAGAAGCTGAAACCTTGTAGATGATGGACCACCTAAGGAACATCTCCATTCTGTTATCTATACTGAAAATATTTGCTCTTCATTATGATTTTGTCTGTCTCATTGCATCATGCCACATTTTGCACAGTTACATAGTTAAGTATTAAAAAAAAAAAAAAAAAACTTTCTAAAAAGCAGCAGTATTAAAAAACAGGTATGTGAATGAATGACAGATACTGGTATCTTTACAGATTGTTTAAAGCTTTAGAAACACATCCCACTGGTGACAACTGCCAATCACCAAATCACAGGGTACTGGCATGGGATCAGATCCAATTTTTTCAAATACCACAGTACCCCCATGACATTTTGGGTGAAATACAAATAATACATTTGTATTTGTAGTTTTGGGTGAAATACAAATAATTCCACTTAAACATTTTTAAATTATGATATAAAATAAGTTAAGTAACTTGTCTAGAGGTGACCAAACATAAAGTAGTGATAGAATAAAACACGTAAACCTGTTTCAGTTCCTTGCTCTGACCATTATAATGCCTCTTGAAAGAAGTAAAAGCTGCTCAGTAAAGAAAACGAAGCGAGCTCCCTACAGTACAGACAGCTCCCCACTTGCCCTAAGATTCCTATACTCGATGTAGTTATGTACAAACTACTATGTGTTGATCACAGAAGACAGCTTTGTGATCTTGGTTCTGTTCAAGGAGATGCATTGCTGGCCTTACCAATGTAGAGAGACATTACTTTGAGATAAAGTATATGCATTCAAGATTTCCTGACACTTACTAAAGCTACTGAAGGGTCCAAATTCATGATCTTCATTCTATGTGGGGCTTCCTGGCAGTGGAAACTCTCATCGTCAACCGTGCCATTTTCTTCTGAATCTACAAAGCTTTGAGTGGTGTGAGGGTCCAAATAGATCAGCTCATTGCCTGGATGGGTAAAAGCCGTATGTTAAAAATAAGCAAGTGACATTAATAAGCACTTGGTCCAGAACTGTAAAATAGAAATTAGATTGCCATCGCAGTCAGTATTATCTAGACTTTCCAGCTAGGGATTCTTTAAGAGAATCGGAAGGTTTAGACACAACGTTTCCCACAGGGTATTTAGTATAACTTCCTATTGTGACCTATTACTGTAATTTTTTGGTTGGTTATGTTCTATCTTTGTCACATACTTTTATTTTTCCATGTGAGATCCAGTACTTTTTTTTTTTTTTTTTTTAAATCTCAAGTGTTGTAAACACTAACATTTGACAGATTAAAAGGTACAGGATGTTCACAAATGCAATCTGTAATCCCATTAGGCATTCATTCAGAAATTGGAACAAAAAAGCCTAACTAAAACAGGTTAGGTTTTACAAAAGGACAAAATAAGGTTGCAAAATTTTGGCCCAAAGTGGGGTGAAATCTGAAGGAATGCATTTTAAATTAATTAGAGCAATACTTAATAACAGAAGGTATGCAAAAGGTGAAAAAGATACTGCTATCAGAAAAAGTTTTGAAATACAAGAAAATAAAAGTGACATTTGACCAATACACTTGTCAAATGCTATCAGCTATTCTTAGTATGTTGCTCTTGTTTATGTCATCACTTATTTTTACACCTAGCTTTGCTGTTAACTTTCTGCTCCTGTTAAGGATCATATCATACTGTTTCTAAACTGTTTTAGATATGTTTCTTCCTTTATTTTATTCTATTCTCATCTTTCTTTACTTCTAGAGGTTCATGCTTAGACTCCTTACTATTTCCCCTTCAAAAAATGTTCTCTTTTGATCATCTGCACATTTGGAATAAGTTTCTTTTTTCCTTACCTAAAAATCCTATGAAATAATAGGCATTATTTGGTTTCCCTCCTAATGCTCCCAAAGACTGTGGCATCTTAAAGCATTCCTAGGAGTTCAAAAGGAATAAAGGAAATTGTAATTCATTTCTTTACTGACATCACAGATACCCAAACTTATTTGACAGTAACGAGCAATGAATTGAAAGAAAACCTTACTTTAAATGCATCAATATATACTGGATTTATGTGATTTATCCCTAGTCGTAGAGGTATAATAAGCAAGAGGGGTTTCCAGCCTGTGCAGAGTCCCCCTGTGTTCTTGCTTCGGCCAAGAGCACTTCTGTGCCAATGTGCACTGCTGTGGGACGCGCTGCTGCTCTGAGGAGGGGACCAGCACATTTTTTCTGCGGGAATAAAACTAGAAATCAGTCAATGCACAGAGGAACACAAAGCAGATCTTCCTCTCAGTAGTGAATTAAGCTAGTTTGCCAGGGATCTTTGTAGGGCACCCAAGACAAAACGAGCAGGGCATGGCAATTACAGCTATTTAGTAGAAGTAATTCTAGCAGACAGTATGTGCTGGCACGTCCAAGTGAGACGTTAGATAAATGATTGGGGGATGACAATTTAAGACTGCAGTGACATGCACTATTAATGTTATTAATACTGTCAAGCTTTGCCTATAAAATGCCATAGAAATTAAATGGCAGAAATGATGACAGTAGAAATTCTTCAAGGAGCTCTTCACATCCAGTGATGTGAGCACGAAGTTGGCATCAGGGACCAAAAAGCACAACTGAGTTTGTATGTCCTTCTTCCCTCTTCTTACCCTTGCAAGAAAAACCCATGGCCCCCAGGTATTTGTTCATGTTTAGATACATGCTGGCAAATGGAGTCAAATCAGAAACTGTTACCAGAAAACTGATGAGGTTTCACTTACTGATGTCTTCAATGACCACCGTATTGTCCATAGATACATAAACTGCTAATGAATTCCATTCATCAAATAAAGCAAGCTTCCTAGAAAACATTAAGGTACTAATTAATATAAACTAGTTGGATCAAAAGGGTAGCTTTACACTCAGAACCATTTGATTTAATTTTTTTTTCCTAAGAAAAAACATCCTTTCTGCATTTTTTAAAGTCTCCATGTAAGAAAAAGAAAACTTTAAACATTAAATGTTTAATATCTTTAGAAAAATATCTTTAGAAAAATAGGTACTGAGTGGTACCAGGAAAAACATATGCGCTGCACCACGTGCAAACTGTTTTGTCTTACTGCCAACTGCAGTGACAGTAACAGTTCAACTACATCATTAAGTTTATTACTTTTTATTGCACTCGACAGTCTCTGCAGTGGGTTCTTTCCCAATTGTGTCTTTTATCATCTGGAAAAGAAAAAAATTCCTATGCCAGTTTTGCAGATTACTTTTTGCTTAAGAAATTCCACTGAATTCACTGGAATTACTTCTGCCTGAGCCTGTGTGCACAGCAGAAATGGGGCATTAAAAGCTAAATCAGCTAAGGGTTTGGGGCACCAAAACTTCAGTGGGAGAGAGCAGCACACAGTTTTATGACCACTTCTGCGAAATCCAAACCTTCGGGGAAGGGAACTACACTCTTAAGCTGCACAGGCAGAATTAGCTGTTTAAAATAAGCCAGAAAGAAATGGGGGTGAGCGTTTCATCATGAAAAACTTGGCCATGAAAGATCTGGAGTCCAGGGCATGCTTCAGCTCCCCTCCCTCTTCAGATCATGTGCCTGTTCCAGGGTGTCAAAGACTTGCTGCTGAGCTCGCAGGACCTGTAGCCTAGCCACTGCCTGAGGTAAGACACCTCCACGTACCCCTGGAGAACTGAGCAGCCTCAATTCCTTTAAGTGTGGCTCCCAAACTATGAGGAGCTGCCCATCTTTATACAGCAGCCTTGCTGGCAGAACTGCTGCTCAGAAAGGGAGGAATTGCAGCTCAGTTCCCTCCTCAGCCGAGATGGCTTCTCTCTGATGTTTCACACCACCACTCCGACCTACACGGTGGCACTCTCGACCTGCCAGAGCTGTGCCACTGTGCAGAAAGGAATATACATCTGTGGTGTGACTGGTGAGGGCATGCAGACAGCATAGCAGGAGACTTTCCTGCAGTTTCTTCTCCCCAGGCTCTTCCTTTATTAAAATCTAGAGGTCACCCATTCCCAACTCAGTACCTGCACACCGAGCTTCAGCATGACATTCCATGCTGCACTTGTAAATAGATGGCAAGTACATTCCTGACTGTGGGACACTGGGAGATGCAGCCTTCAAAACTGCCTGGGCCTTGTCTTGGCTGCCCCAGGGGAGTACATTCTGAATGAGACTGGTATGATCTCACTTACTTTAGTACTTGAGCAACTGTATTTGGTCCAAACCATTCTCCAATTGACTTCCCCTCTCCAACACCCATCTGTGCTGTTTTTATAGTGAAAAAAAGACACACGTACACAAAATCAAAGAAAAATGAGATCATAAAGAATGTGGTAACAATATACAGTAAATACCGTGACTGTCAAACATTCTAGAGTAACTGCAATCTGTATGTAGCAATAACAATTATTTTCTCAATCTATGCTCTTTTCAAAACTTAGTGAGTGCTAGTTTCTTTAATAAACAAAAGGCTTCTAAACTATAATGAGAATTACAAGTTAACAAATGTTAGTGCCCTTTATTACAAATTACAGCAATAAGCTACAAGACTGTCTATTCTACCATTACTGGCTCTGGTACCCAAGGCTTACAGAGTTTATCAAGAGCTAGATTCTAGTACATGGCTTTATTCAGGTCTCAGTGAATGTTTCTGTACTACTAGTCTTTGCACCCATCTGCATACATTTTTATTTTTATATAAGCATATACATTGTCTTCATATCCACTTTTTAAAATTATGAATTAACATACTGCAAATTAGTGATTCAACACAGTAGAAATTTCAGTGGAAAAAACCTGAAAGTTTATGTTTGTTCTTACCCATCTGGTGGATTGAATAACAGCAATCCTTCCTGTCGAGAAAGCATCGTAGGATTCTGTGATATTCTTCTGGTTGTTTTTTGTGTTTTTCCCATTGCCAATCTGAAAGGAAAAATTGATATAGAATAAAAAATGGTGATGTTTTCATTACACTGATCAAATGTCTAGACAGCAGAAAGCTTTATAATGAGATGTTAAAAGACATCTCAATTCATCTCTAATATTTACATTTTGTGTAGAGCTCCTAGAATTCCAAGCTTGTTATTTATTATCAAGCTCCCCTTTATCATCATAGGCTAGATTGTAAAAACAGGGAAAATAAAACAAAACAAAAACATCAACTGCAAATGTATTCTGACAGATCATGCTGAGTGTTGATAGCCATTCCAGTATCTATGAGCTTCCAAGATTATTTAAAACTACAGGCTGTGTTTAGACCTTGTTGGATTTCTAAGCACACATTAAATAACAATATAAGATCCATACAGAAAGTCCAAACACTCCACTGGCAGCATCCTGGGATGTGACATGCAGATAGAGGCTTAAGAGCTTGCACCAGGGGGGTTTGGACCTCGTGCTGCTGACAAGTGAGTAGTGAAGAGAAGGGTAAGAGCACTGTCCCACGGTGGCAGGTTTTCCCTTGGCCTCAACTTGGGTGTTACACTAAAAGGTTTATAAAATAACGGCGACAGGATTCCCCGTTTGTTCTTCTATGCCTGTTTCTCTGCTTAAGGCTGGAATGATTTCACCCAGCTGAATATGAATTGATTCATTAGGAACTGTTACCAGGGCATCAAAGAAAGTCTCACTAATAAATTCAGGGTTTGTGCTTTTAATGGAGTACTTATGAAGAAGCGTCTGCAGACAATACCGAAGTTCCCTCAGGACCAGCACTCACCTCTCCCTAAGTGTCTGCAGATCAGTGCTTGGGCCAGCATCATCTGCCCGCATCGCAGCATACATCCCCAGCCAGCGTCCGACGAAGGACCCGTGCCTCCTGTTAGGAAAGTTCATCACAATCAGTGCAGGCTTTCGACTGGGAGCAGCACCACAGAGGACATTTCAGAGTGCTAGAAAACAGATAGGGCTGCTGAAGCCTCCATGAACTGTCCTACAGATAAAAGGCACAGAGCAAGACTTTGGTTCCATGCTGTCGGTCTAATTCTAATCTCTGCATTGCACAAATAAACAAAATTCATTTATTCCTTGTGGAGCTGACTTACTCTTTTCATTCTTCAAGCAGCATTCACAAACGATTTACTGCATGCTATACAGCATGATGACCTGATTACATACAAACATAAATAAACACTGATTTTAATAATCTTCATGTTTGCATAAACAGTTAAAACGATGCTCAAAATGTTCTAATACTCTAGAAATATTTTCCCAGCCTATGATGCCATCACTTATCTTGCTATTTAATTTAGAACAAGGCAGTAAATCTGCAGTATACTCACCAATAGGCGAAAACTTTCTTCTATACGTAAACCACAGACGAGCACTTATATCCAACAATAACTTAGATTTGTCTGGAATATTTTTTAAAGGAAAGAAATCATTAAAACAAACTTTAAAAGCTGGAAAATTCTAGCTTTCCCTACATAGTCAGTATACAGAGTGCATGGAAGCCTCCTGTTAGCTTGTACGTAGAAAATATTTAATATTTAAGATATCTTTTAGCTGTTAAAACCTGAGAGCTTTTGTGGACTTATAATTAAAGTTGAATTATTACGAATGAAATAATTATTAGGCAATGAAGATTTAAAAGCTGTTTGGGATGACTATGTCCAGCTTGACTGGAACAACGATGGAGAACTATGTCCTCAGGAAAGAACTGGTAAAGTGAGTTAAGGTGAAGAATTTCTACGTGCAAAACAACACAGAATTAGGCATTACCTCCAAACCCAACACAATGCCATTTCTCGAAAAAATATTAATATTAAGTTTAATTTATTTATTTTAATAAATGTGCTTAAAGAATTATCCCAAAGGCTCTCAAAGGTTTCTTAAGGATCTGACCTGCTGCTCAGACCCACTGCCCTTTTCAAGGCACCGTTCAGCCAGCCAAAGCTGGACATGGCACCCTCGGACGTCCTGATACCAAGGCTGCATCGACGGCCACTGCCTCTGACGCGTAACATGGGACCGTGCCCTTGTCCCCTCCCCAAGAAACAAAACCCATTTCTGAAATCTGATTTGTGTATGATGTATAAATACATCACTCTGCAGTGACTGTTAGGCAATATGTTTCTTTTCAGCAAAATACAGTATATGCCCCAGTTTTACTATAATTATTACTAATTATTTTGAAATCTCACTTTAATTGCAGCTAGCAGACTGCAGACAGCACCCCTCAAGGGAAAATACCGTTAGCAATACCAGACATTTCCTCAAAGTTTTGTTATTTAATTTATAAAACATTTGAAGATGAGAAGTGACCAGCTAGTTTCTGCCCTAAGTATGATCTCTTTGCATGAACTATGACAGACAGTAAAGTTCTGATGTCATATTAGGAGGAATACCATTATTCGTAGTTGGTTTCTTGTTTATAGGGGGAAAAAAAGCTTCACTCATGAGACATTTAAGGAATGGAAGGAAATCAGGAGATGCTGCTGCATCTGTGAATGCTGTACAGATTTTACATACGAATTTTGCAGATACCTGCATTTAGGTGGTGTTGTCTTCCTAGAATCCACACGGGCTCATCAGTTTCAGGAAATTCTTCTAAGTAGTCTGACAAAATAGTGATCTGGTTTTCATACCTAGATAAAACTGAACAGGAATACGGGAACATTCAACCCCCATTCCGTCCCCTCCTCCTTTCACACACCCCTTTGAGTTCTTAGACTGAGCTACTGCAGCTTCGCAGCCTTTGGATCTTCTGAACCCTGCTGCCAGCTGTGTTTACACTTTCCCTTAACAGCTGAGCTATCCAATGACTTGGCTGGTTTCTATGTTGCTCCTCAGCAACTTCTGAGAGAATAACATGGCTGACACCGTGGTCACAAGCAGCCTGGCTGAAGCCGGCAGCAGAAGTTCAGGATTCCTGCAGCGAGGGGAAGATATAACCCAGGGAAATGAGGAAAGGGAGGACTGCAGGCGTCAAGGCTGCTGTGTCCATGATCAGATGTACACACGCTGCTGCTCAGAGCGATTACATCCCCGTGCTTAATGGGAAGCACATGAAAAGTGTTAGCAGGGCTGGGTTTTGCTTTCCTAGCCAGAGACTGGAAACACTTCAGGAGAAAAAAAAAGGCATTTAGCCTTAGATCTGTTGCTGGCTGTAGAACAACAGGGGATAACTGGCAGTGCTGAAGGAAAATTATTTTTTAGATGATTAAAGCAGCATTTGGTGGAAGAGCAAAAGAGGCCTTTGATGGTTATATTTTAAATAAAAACCTTAAAATGCTGCTAAAAAATTCTAAGTGGAAAGCGAAAACAAGGGCGATCATCACTTGCTCTGCAAGTGCAGGAACGTGTACGTGGGACAGGCAGCGGGTCCAGGCGAGCACGGGGGGGCCCCGTTTGCACACAAACCAGCACCGGTGACCCCCAGTCCCTCCTAGTCCTCCCCAGTTCCTCCAGTTACCCCAGTCCCTCCCAGTTTCCCCCAGTCCCTCCCAGTCCCCCCCAGTCTCCCCAGTTACCCCCAGACTCCCCTCCCCTCGGTTCCCCCAGTCCCTCCCAGTTCCCTTACCCCCCGCCCAGTCCCTCCCAGTCTTCCCAGTCCCCCCCAGTTCCCCCAGCCCCCTCGGTTCCCCCCAGCCCCCCCAATTCCCCCCAGCCCTCCGCATTCACCTCAGCGGCGCCCCGTTTCCCCCCCGCCGCCCCTCACCTGACTCCATCCTCCCGCTGCCACCATCTTCCTCCTCCCCCTCCTCCTTCCCCCCCCTCCCCGCCCCGACACGGAGGCCCACGCCGCGGCCGCGCGGTGCACGCCGGGAGCTGTAGTCCCCCCGCCCGAGGAGCGCGGCGCCGCTCCCCGCCTCCCTCCCGGCTCCCCGCCTACAGCCCCCAGCACCCCCCGCGGGCTGAGCCGGGCGGGCGATGTCGGCGGGCGCCATGGCGGGCGCGGTGTCGGTGTCGGAGGTGGCGGTGTGCAACATGGCGTACGGCGGGCGCCTGGACGAGCTGCGCGCCCAGCTGCAGCGCGACAGGGGCCTGGCCACGGCGGCCGACCAGGTCAGCGCGGGCCGGGGGCTCTCTCCCCGCCCCCTGAGGCGGCGGCGGCTCCCGCTCGGCGCCGCGGGCTGACCGCCGCCCGCTCCCTCCCTCCCTCCCTCCCTCCCCACAGGCCGGCCGCACCGCGCTGCACTGGGCCTGCTCGGCCGGGCACGCCGCTGTCGCCGACCTGCTGCTGGGGCTCGGGGTGCCCGTCAGCGAGAAGGACGACGTGAGTGGGGCTGGGGGGAGAGAAGTGGGGGGGGTCTGAGGGGGAAAGGAGGAGTCTGAGGGGGAATTAGGAGGGTCTGAGGGGAGAAATTGGGGGATCTGAGGGGAAAAAAGGGGGTCTGAAGAGGAATTAGGGGGGTCTGAGGAGGAATTAGGGGGGTCTGAGGGGGGAAAAGGGGATCTGAGGAGGAATTAGGGGTTTGGGGGGGGGGAAATGGGGGTTTGAGGCGGAAAGGGGGGGTCTGAGGAGGAATTAGGGGGGTCTGAGGGGAAAAAAGGGGGTCTGAGGAGGAATTAGGGGGGTTTGAGGGGGGGAAAATGGGGGTTTGAGGGGGGAAAGGGGGATCTGAGGAGGAATTAGGGGGATCTGAAGAGCAATTAGGGGGGTCTGAGGGGGGAAAAGGAGGGTCTGAGGAGCAATTAGGGGGGTCTGAGGTGAAGGGGAGGGTCTGAGGGGAAAATAGGGGTGCTGAGGGGAAGTGGGGGGAGCTGAGGGGAAAAATGGGGGCTCTGAGGGGAATGGGGGGCAGGGAGGGTGTTAAGCTGTCCCTCGTTGTGAGGGACTCACTCTGAAGGCTTCTCAGTGCTGGGGAAGGCATTATAGAGTAGATCCCAATCTCAGTGATTGCTGGGTTCCAAAGAATGTAGTCTGGTACCGTCCCGGAGAAAATATTTATGCTGTGAAGCATTTTAAAGGTCACCCTTAAAGAAGGAAGCGCTGTCCTGCTAGTTTAATGGGATATAGAAGACCTTGCAGAAACTTTCAGATGCCCTTTTCTGCCACTACTGTTTGTTCTCAAAATATCTCCTTTGGAAAGCAACACTGTTGGGTCTGGAGGGGTGAGGTGCCCCACAAGGTGCCATATCTAATGGGAACAGAAGCAATTTCTGCCACTTACCTGCTCAGGTAGTACTGACATACAAGCAGACCTGAGGTGATACCAGTCATATTTAGCCCTACAGTTGTAACACCATGCACAATTTGATTAGCAAGTAATCTGCTTTGCATTGGGGTTATGTTTTCATTGTGATTTTTTTTTTCCCCTGAAATTCTTGGGTGTAATATTTTTTTTTTCTTCTTATCCCTGCAGGCTGGTTGGACTCCCTTGCATATTGCAGCTTCGGCAGGCCGTGATGAAATAGTGAAAGCCCTGCTTGACAAGGGTGCTCACGTAAATGCCGTCAATCAGAATGGCTGTACGCCCCTGCATTATGCAGCCTCCAAAAACAAGCAGGAGGTAGGGTTCCCTGTGCTACTGGGGGTAGTGACACTCTTGGAAGAGATATTTAATTAGATGAACTTTTCTTCTTTCCAACCCGCTCCCCTGTTTCTTCCCGCATGTTCAGATTGCAGTCATGCTTCTAGAGAATGGAGCTGATCCAGATGCAACAGACCACTTTGAATCCACCCCATTACACAGAGCAGCAGCCAAAGGAAACCTAAAAATGATACAGATCCTTCTGCGGCACAAGGCATCTGTTAATATACAGGACTCGGAAGGGAATACGCCTCTGTAAGTGATCATTTTTTTCATGTTTGTTTTGCTGACAGCATAGTCTCTATGAAATGAATCTCCAGTTCAAATTTTTAAAAACTTCTAGCTGCCTCAGAACAGTCCTTTGCTTCACATCTCTGCGTAATTATGATTTTCTCAAATCCTTTTTAATTAGTGTTTTGCATAAGTGTGTCTGTACCTGCATACTTTAATTTGTGTTACTACATCTGCTTATGAAGTGTAGAACACCTTTTTTAATTGCCTGGAATGCGTTCAGTTGCCACTAGGGGGTACAAAGCATGCTAGTAACTTCAAAGTCAGAGGGAACTGGCCTTACAGGCTGGCTTACTCCATCCTGCCAAGCAGGAGCTGGTTTTGGAAGCTTTTTTTCACCTCTCTAAGGAAAATAAGATGTAATTTATGTACAACCAGTCCAGTGTTTGGTATTACCTTAGAGAGTAATTGGAATCTGTAGGGGTGAAACCTTAACTGCTTTGAAGTTGGTGGCAAAACTGTGCCTTGTCTGCAGTGCAAGAAAGGTTTTGCCCTGAATAAGATCAAGCAGTATATTTTTCCTATACATAAAGCCCAGTTATATAGTAGAATACATTCATTTATTCTCAAGATACGCTAAACTGAAAAAAAAACTTTTGCTGCATTTGTAGTAACTCTTTACAAATTCAGTTGATCACTTTAAGTTCAGCTACAGATTACCATTTTCCAGTTTAGCCATGGATTATGTGCTTCTTGGCTCTGCAGCCAGCAAAGGTAAACTCTGACCTAAAGAAGTGCCTTAAATTTGTGAAGCCAGTAGCAGGAGGAACGCTCCTGAGTTGCTTAATGACAAGAGAGTGACCTGATGGCAGACTTTGAAGTGTGCTTAGGTAGTTGGTTGCATGTGGTTTTGTTGTTCTAGGGTTTCTCTCCCTTCTGACATTCATGCTGTCATTTTGAGAAAGGATAATTATTGCTCTTTGTAAGCTTGGACTACTTAAAAGTGGCTGTGGGTTTCTTGTTCTTATTGCAGTCATTTAGCCTGTGATGAAGAGAGAGTGGAGGAGGCAAAGCTGCTGGTGTCTCACGGTGCAAGTATTCACATTGAGAACAAAGAAGAGCTGACCCCCCTGAAAGTGGCGAAGGGTGGCCTGGGAGCCATACTTAAAAGAATGGTGGAAGGCTAGCGAGGACTCTGAGCTTGACTCTTTCCTGTTGCACTTGTATTTAAGACTGCAAACTTCATGTTTTCATAGTTCAACTAGGATGTCGTGTATGAGCATCAGCATGTGGTAATAAAATGTGTTTCTCTAGGTTTGCTTCAAGTATACTGCCAAAACAGTCATTTATACTTCTGTTGATTATACAGATCACTGCTTTTAAAGTATTTTTGATAACTTGCAGTTTGTTTTCAGTTCACAGTATGATCTGTATATGTTAGGTCATTCCTTCTATTTCAGCATCTAGTTTAGGATTATTTCTTTGAAAAAACAAGACCAAAAGTGCTTTACCTGTTTGAAGTCAATTTTGTCTTGGAAGCCTGTTCAGTGTTTGTTTTTCTCTTAGCATTTGTGCTTGGGCTTTTTGTTTGTCTTTTTTTTTTTTTTTTTTTTTTTTTGGTACTGATTTGCTTCCTTCAGATAATTATAAATTACTCTTTTCCTTTTGTCAAATGCAGTTTGCTTAGTTACTTCAATAATTGTACTGGTTTTTACCCATGTTAGTCTTTCTGAGTGAACTTGTAATATTTTAAGCTTCTCTGTTATGTATTTTTAGTTTTAAATCTAAGTCATATGATGAAGTGCACTGGGCTGCCAGCAGAATGGATGTGCAGTTTGAGTTACCTCTGCAAATTATAATTATATGCTCTGGATACTTTGCTGGGATGTGCTTTGAATCTTTTTTTTTTTTTTTTTCCTGTTCTTCCTTCTGTGTATCTCTCTGTTCTGTTTGACTTGCATTGTGTAGCACTGACAGTATTTTATAACAGAAGCCAGAGTTAATCTCTGTTTACTCATAGCAAATCCTGGTATTAAGTTACTAGAAGGTAGACCCAATGAATCTGAGTTGAGAAGTGTTCGTGACTGCAGCACAAATTGAGACACTTTATAATCCACTGTGCTTTGTGTTTTTTTGTTTGTTTGTTTGTTTTTCCATGGGTTGATCTGGCAGACTGTTAGTTAAAATTTCATTTCAGTGTTAAAAGTAACATGATTTTGTGGAGTGAGAAGAGCTACAGCAGTTCCCCAGCAACTGCACCCTCAGTCACCATTGGTGACTGTAACACCTGCTCTTTAACCAGCTGCCTGTGATTTTTCCTGCTGTTATGAATGCTTGTGAAAACTGCAGTTAATGGAAACTCCTCCTCCTAAGTACCCCTCTAAAGATCGAATCCCTGGAATCCTCCCCACTAGAAGTGTTCTTTTTACTGGGAGGTCAGGAACTGTGCTGCCAAGCTGTTGTGTTGAAATTTCTTGAAATAGTTAAGAAACTGAGCATGTTTAGGGGGTGTTTTATTTTTTTTTATGTTTTTATTTTATTTTATTTTATTTTATTTTTGTTTTTTGTTTTTTTTTTTGTTTTTTTTTCAGCAAAGAATAAGGTTATTGCTTTAGGAGTCTCAAAGATTTTCCTGTTCTCTCTGCTTCAGATAAAGATTTAAGGGATAAAGTGTGCTTGTAAGGTGACTTCCTGCAGAGTTGTTCCAGAGCGTATGGGAATAAGGAGAGCGAGCTTTCTTATATGTAGGTTATTAGAAAAACTTAATTCTAGCAGCTTCTGTGATGACTGTATTCATGTAAGGTTTTCTTTGGGCAGGGGAGAAGTGGAGCTGTCCTCTAAATTGCTTTTTCATGCAGATCACTGAAGGCTTCCATGCACTTGTCACTACTGCGTTTGTTTCTTACTTTTGTGCTGGTAATCTCTGGTTGAATTGACATGGGGGAGGTTGGGATTCTGTGTTTTGTTTTGTTTGTTTGCTTTTTAGTATGATGGGAATTAAATTCAATGTTTTAGCATTCAGTGATAGAACTGAGAGTTCTTACTGTGTAATATAAGATAATAACTAACGTTTGTGACAGAAATATTTGAGAGGGAAGGACGAAGTTCAACACATGACCTCCTGTTCTGATGTTGGTAAGATATCTTGTGGCACCGGTGGAGTAGAGTTCTCCATTCTGAACAAATTTTGATGGTGAAATTCTGTGAAATAAAGACAATTTCCTAAACAGCAGTCTTTGGTGTTATAAAACTTTATTAAACTTACGTGTAATAAAACCAGTATTTCCTAAATAGCTTTTGCACTTTGGATGAAGAGAGCAAGGCAGCTGAAAGCCTGCCATCCGTTACACAGTATGGAAACAGAACATGTTTGTTCTTCAGCTGCAAGGAAATGTTGAAACAGAAGATGACAGTTTTTAGAGTTTAACTTGTAGGGATTAAGGTAATGCAATTTATTTTGATAAGCAAGACAGAAACTTAAAAACAAACATAATCTTCACCAAGTACTTTTAAGTCTATCCTAGAAAGCAAAATGCAGGTTACATTGCACAGAGAGCAGTGGGGAAAACTTGCCTTGACAATAACCCCTGGCTGTGCAGACCTTGAAGCAGGAACTTGAATGAGTAAATGATGTTTTTTATACATTATGGAGGTGCTGCTGAAAACTTGAATTGAGAAAAGCTGAAGTTAAATTCTGTGTTGGTCCTGGATCTTTGTATAGAGAAAAAAAAAAGGAAGAAAAAAATACAAAAACCCTGCCACAGCTCTGTAGCTTTTTAAAATCCCCTTCCCTGGAAGATGGTGGCTCGGATGTTGGCTTAATATCTGCTTTCCATACTAATGATTCTTACTCCCTCAGGAGGACATAAGTGGGCCATGCAGCAAAGACTTAAAACATCTGAAGCAAATTGTGAAAAACACTGCGTCCTGCATAGCTCTGCAGGGGTTTTGAGCTACATGCCGTGGCTCAGTATCTGATTTGGCTTGTACGTTGCCAAGAGCAGCAGTGGAAAGCTATGAACTGTGTCCCATTCTTTACAGTAAACTGTTTTACATGCGAGAATCTTCATACTGAGGATGAACATCTGTCAGAAGGCTTACAAAAATATCTCAGAATGTTAGGAAATTCTGAATAAATGTTTTAGGTATTTTCCTTTACCTTCATCTTCACCTCCAGCAGTCTGTTCTGCTTTTTTTTGGGGGTGGGTCGGTGTTTTGTTTTTGTTGTTTTTGTTGTTGTTTTTTTTTTTTTTAAGAACAAACTGGTGATTAGAAGTAAGAGAGAACTTATAAAATGAACAGAACAATTGAATGTATAAAAGCATCAACATGATCAATCTCTTGGTTTTTAGCACATGTAAGACCTGGGGTAGTCTAGGAACATTTTGTTAGCTGTATGATGCAATTACAACTTCACCAGAATAAGCCCGTAATCTTAGAAGTTATATAAGAAATAGATGCAGAGAAGCTTCTGGAGTTGAGATTAAGGAAAGATTAAAACCCAATGACAGTGACCACTTAATGTAGTCCTTCCATATAACAATGAGAGTGCTGTTGCAGACACCTGAAATCTGGAAGAGCATTGCAGTAAATAAAATGCAGTTGGCATATATACAGGAGATTACTTTAGAACTAATGCAAATAAAGCAGTGCCATGAGGAGCTGTGTATATTCTTCTATGAAGGGTAAAAGAATGCCTAGGAGTGTTGCAGAAGAAATTATGTCAAGTTAATGCCACTCTCAGCCAAGTTATAGGCTCCCTTGGGCCAACGGTACATTTGAATTTTTTCATTAGGAAACACCTGTGGTGAGAAATGGCACCCAAACAGGAGAAGGCTGTATGTGCTCTCCTCTTGCTATTACTGACCATGCTCATAAAACTGTCGGTGAGAATATAAGAAATTTTCCTTTAGCTTCTACACCTAGACTGCATGGTCAGAGTTTGCAGATTTTGCTCAGTAAAATCGCCACCTGATTCAACAAAAGATGCTTGCCTAAGAAGAAGCTCGTACTGTCGCTTGTCAAGCCTGTAAATCACTTGTCATGACTTAATGTTTGCCTTGGATATTTTGGAGAGAGAACAGTGACCCGCTGACAGGATGCAGCAGCATTGGCACTAGTAAGAGTTTGATCCTTGTGGTCCAGCATGAGCAGCTTTTAGCTAAAACAATGTTGTATACTGGTAACTTTCACAGGCTAGAAACAGTCACCAAAGGAGAAATAGTAGATCTTATAGAAGACTTAAATACCAAAACATTCCAGATCCCCAGGTCAGACAGTTTTCTCTGCAGTGCACAAGATTGGAAGTGGTGTCTCCTTAGGTCAGTGAGTATCTGCCTCATGTAGGTCTTAGGGAGCTGCTGAGGCTGTGTCTGGTTCCTGAACAGACCTGAGCCTGAACCCCGTTGTCCTTCAGCTCTTCTGAAAGCAGGTATCTTTGCCCTTTTGAGGAACTTTCTTCAACTATCTTTGCCTTTTTTAAGAAGGATTGCTTGTCTTTAGAAACTGGGCCCTGAGAGAAGAGTCTGTCTGCTGCACTAGACAGGTGTTTAGTGATCAGTGTATATGGATCAATTGCCTTTTCCTCTTCCTCTCTTGGATCTCGTTGCTCAGCTGTTGGCTGTTTTGGACCCACTGTTTACCTTTCCTCCTGAAGCTTTCACCTATAGAAAATGGTCAAAGTTACACTGGGCTAGAGCGACCAGCAGAAAAGTAGCATGAGGTTGTCACTTTGAGGGTAGGGCAGCTGCCTGGAAATAGATTTACGTCATCTCAGGAAAAGGAAGCAGTTCAGGCTGATGTGTTACATAGTTGGCAGTGATCGTTTCAAAGTTTTGAAAGCAGAAACATCTGCTTTTTGTGAGGAATCTGATATTCTGATTGCCTGTTATTACAAGCCTTGTAAAGGATTTAGATTGCCAGCACCTGTTACCTAGAAACTAATCAGTTGAGGTTCGAACTGGGCACCCAACTGCTAATTCCATTAAACTGAGAACCCAAACTGCTGAAACACCCAGCTCCAGAATGCTGATGTCTTGGGAACTCTAAAGTCAGAAGGTTGTGGTTAACAAAGGGTGTACCATGTTAGGCAGCAGCAGGGTAAATGTTTCCAGGACTGTTTTGGTTTTGTAACTTTAAGTGGAATTCAGACACAAGATTTCATTGGTTCAGGTCTTTAAATCTGTTTCTGCGCTCTGATGAAATTGATGAAACATGTTTTTAGTTCTGAAGTGCAAAATCAGATCCTTTAAACATTGCAGTGTACTGGCCATGATGGTAGTTCTTGGTCCACAGGAGACATGAGGTTGGCCAACACTTCACAGAGAAGGCTTCTGTGGTTCAGAACTGTATGACACATACAGCATTACTGATAGCTGACAGGAACAGCATATTTTCTTCAATGCTTGACACCATTTTCTAATTAATTTTGTAGAATAGGTTGTATAACTGCGGATGGTACTTTTTTATGTTTATTATCTAGCTATAAATACATGTGAAATTTGGTTAACTTAAAGGCCCAATCTGCTACTCACAAAGTGCAGGTGTAGCATCCTTTTCAATCTCCAGCCCAATGTTTCCCAATACAAATGTAGATTTAAGTCCCAATGCTATGTTAATTCAACAACAAATTCACTTTTTTGTTATTTTTTTTTTATAATGGGCTTCAAAGCTGACAAGGAAAACTGTTGAAATAAACTCTAGGCTGTTTCTTCTTTTTCCACGTCTTGCTTCTCATCATTTTCAGGTGTTCCAGAAGCTGCTGTTTCATCAACACTGGGGTATTCGTTTGTCATGTTGCTTGATGGAACTGTGGTTGCAGGTATGTTTTCTTCATTCGGTACCTGAACATACTCTGCATTGGATTGTTTCTGAGCCATTACTCTGCAGGGAGACAGGATTAGGATTGTAATTTCACGTATTGAAATCCCATCTACACTAGAGTCTTTCAAAAGAACATATCTTCGTAGTTTTGTCATCTGAACATTAACCCCCATATTATTAGGACTCTGTTATGAGAGCACCTGAGAAGGTACAAAATCACTGTTAAGACAGAGATTGACAGTGGTGGATAATAAGACTGATCAGTATCACTGGTTTAAATGATTTTATTAGAAAAAAAAAAAAAAAAAGTGGGTTTTAGTATGTTTAAATGCCAGCTCATTAAAGCAGAATGGGAAACTGAGTAGTGTTGGACAGTGTCTGAAAAGGGATAGCAAAATAAACTGGTTGGTGTGAGCTTTCAGGGAAATTGCATGCAGATCTGGTGTCCCATTCGAATACATAAACATAAGGTACAGTCAGAAAAGAGCTATGAAAAGGCTGATATCTAGAAAAATATTTTTAGTAATAGATATGAATTCCATTTCCCTTATCAAAACAATAATAAATCAACTCCCAATATTTAAGTACTTTAACATGTAAAAAAGTATCAAATACTAGTGGGTTAATTCAAGGTAGTAAGGTTTATTAGTAAGGTTTATTAGGGTCCAAGCACTTAATCAGAAGTTAAAGCTACATCAATTCAAAGCAGAAATCATGTGCATGAGGGGCCACTGGCCTGGATTAGCAGTAATGCCCATCAGGAAGTTTTAGACCTCTGCTACGGGGCAGTGTCCAGATGACATGACAATCTTTTCTGGCTCAGCTGCATGTATTAATTAAACGTTAAACATCATGGGGCTGACTGTGTAGCATATGAGATGATACCCTGAAGATTTGGCGATTTAGGAGAGAAATGAGCAACCAAAGCACAGGAAAAAAAAAAAAAAAAAAAAAGACATTTCCAAAGCAGGATCAAAATGGACATTCTGGGCTCCATTCTTTGCCTAAGCCTTAGTGGCTCCAGACATTTGAGATACGTTAGAGTATCCCAAGCATGTGTCCCATAGCCCTTTGTCATGTCTAGTAGTTGATTCTCTGAGAGAAACCCTTAGCTGCTATACTTTTTTGACTTCATCCACCTGTTATTAACAACCACCATAAACTTTTAAATACAAAGCACTGTTTTTCCAACCTATATTTTAGGTATTGTTTGGTAGTAGCTGCATGTAAACATAAGGAAGAGGGTAATGACCAACCATATTACAAGTGCAACAGCCTGAAAGTCACACAAAAGCAAATACTCCCACTTCAGAAGTTTTCTCAAGCCTTGTATTATTTACTCTTCTATAAATGTTTACAGTGTTTATGTTTTACTTTAGCTCTGGTTTATCAGCAGTGCTTTACAGAAACAATTGTCTTAAAATCAAGCAAACAAATGAATTCTTACTGCATTTCATTACTTGATGACTTCTTTTTCTTTGCTTTCTTGGTTAAGACCCAGACGATAACACAAATGATAACAGCTGCCACAATTGCTCCAATTAATGCTCCAGCAACAGTAGCACTGTCTGAATCTAGAAAGGAAAAAAAAATAAATTTAAGTATTAATCCAGCAAAATCCCATACAACTTTAGTGGAGGATCCTTTACCAGAAAGAAGGCATTCAGTTCAAAGACCTAAAAAACTAAGTATGTTTTTCCAGGAGAGAGGCCAAAGATACTCTAGGAAAAAGAGAACTGGGCTTTTATGACCTTTTCTGCCTTCTTTCTTAACAGTTAGCACCCTACTCACAACAAGCCCCATGTTTATGACCGGCTAAGGGAAATACTGGGTTGTTAACATTGGCCATAGTTGAAAGCCTTTGTTCTTCAATCCTTGCAAACAAAATCTGAAATTGAGGTTGCCTTTATCTCTGTTGCTCAGCTGCATGATCTGATTGTTTGTGAACCCTAAAAACCTATTTCCACTTCAGCACAGCTGCTAGCTCTGACCTGCCATTTTCATTTTATAGACCACTGAGTAATTGAGTACTCATTTCAGGGACATATCTCATGATTGCTTATACAACATACACTTGGCTCTTGTTAAATGTTACTGTTTACATGAAAAATCTGCAAACAGATACGGTTGACTACTGCCTGCATTTCCAAAAAAAAAAATAAAATCTGTTTCAAAGATATTACAGCATTTTCCTTCAAAGAGTATGTCATAGATCATATAAGGGATTATTTTCACTTACGCATTGAAGTTAGGTCAAGCTCACAGGTACTGTTCCCCATGACATTGCTGGCTATACAGCGGTAATATCCTGTTTCAAAGGTAGTGAGGTTGCCAATGTAAAGAATGCCAGTGTTTGGATCTGTGGCAAACAGAGAACAGGTACAGATTAACATTCGTATACTTTAGAGGGAAATGATTTTCTTTAGTTGGTATTAGTGAGAGCTTTTAAGAAAAACAGTACAAGCTAAAGGGTTTTCCCATTATTCTTTCATTCTTTATATATATGTATTCTTTAAATCCAAAACATTTACCTTCTTTGACAATTACAACAGAGGATTCTGTAGGAACATATTAGAAGATGAGTAGTATGCCCATACTCTATAAGTAAGTCTGTCTAATGTTTCACCAGCACTGATACTATTGTCATTGTAATTTCATAAATGAAAAGCTAACAGGTACTGAAGATGTTCAGGATGGATTTCTTAGCAACTGAATGAAAAATTGCCTTAATTTGAATGTAAGTTCACTCAAAATTCCAAAGGAAGGAAGATGTAAAGGTATTAATATTTCTCCCATTTTAACATTGTTTACATTTAAAGTAATGGTTGGTATAGACAAGACTTTAATGTGCCACAGTTTTTATTAAAACAAACAAACAAACGTGAAGTTTTTTTAACAATAAGAAAAAAATAGCTCTTTGTGACAGCCAATTTGAGTGTGTAAAAATATGAATTTGTGATACTGAACGTCAGAAGAGGAGGGTAAGTTTTAACTGCCCTATGTGATGCAAAGTGTTTGAAATCCTAGCTGGTACTACAGCACTCTGGCTGTTGAGCATGGTATGGCAGTCCTGTAGTTACGTACTAAATTGCTCAGTCACAGGCGTGAGGGTACTGTCGTCTACTTTGTACCAGTGGTAGGTAGGGTGAGGCAATCCCTCTTCACATTTGCATAAGAGGTAGATTAGATGGCCTTTCTCTGGCGTTCCTTCTATTTTGCAGAAAGGCTTTGATGGTTTGACTGTAAAAGAACAAGAACAGAGACATGAGTTCACACCCAGGGCTGCAGGCTTCCACGCTGGGGTCTGTTTCTGTGCTGCTGTAGTAAAGAATAAAACCACAGTTACAGATTTCTGTCAGAGAGCATAGTCTTGTTTGTGCATCTGACCAAAGGCTCTCCTGTAAAGACTTCAGTAATACTAAATATATACACGTGGCCTAGGATACATTTTTATTATCTTTTCTTCCTTTGCATGCTAAATAAATACTATTACAGGGATGGTGAGATGTTAGGCATTGATGGCAACTATCAGTTACTTATACTGGACCAGCCACTATACATTCTCTAGCATTTTCTGCCACATAGCAGCATCTTTCCCATCTTTCCTTCAGGGCATTGGAGCTTTTCCACGTAAAAAGAGAGAGTCAAGGCCTGATTCTTCAGTATCTTGCAGTTGTGGAATAAATAAATCAACTATAGTTATGTGGAGAAAAGAAAAGAGAAAAGAAAAGAAAAAAAAAAAAACAAAAAACAAACAACAACAACAACAGTTTTGATAGTTTCCCTACTTTGTACACTGAAGATTTTGCTTCTGCTTACAGCTATTATTTTTCATTTCCTATGTCTAGGCATGCTGTTGTGGTTTTTTGGAGTACCATCACTAGGACTATACTGGCAATGAACACAGCCAAAGTTTATGTGCATAAGTTAGTTTTCATGGGAAAAGTACAGTCTCTTCCCTTATCTGCTCCAAGATTTACTCTTTGGGGGATTTTAAATGAGAATTAATAATTGTACTGTGAAAAATGTGACTTTCAGGAAATGAATTTACATGTGTCTTTGTCCTGTACACGGAAGACGGGCAAATGATACTGCAATCTCCTTCATAAGGGTTTGATTTGTACCTCTGACCAGGCATGCGTTCTCAGTACAAAAGCAATGGTTAGATGGGGTTAGTACAAACTTTTGACTTACTAGGAAGTAAATGTCATTCCACTCTTTTTTACTTCTTTCTGAAATTTTGGTCTTTGCTGGGCCTGGGTTATGCTTAAAAGTAACGGCTTCACAGAGAAGTTGTCATTTACAATTAGAAGGGCTTTTTATTTTGATCACAGAATCACAGAATTTCTAGGTTGGAAGAGACCTCAAGATCATCGAGTCCAACCTCTGACCTAACACTAACAGTCCCCACTAAACCATATCCCTAAGCTCTACATCTAAACGTCTTTTAAAGACTTCCAGGGATGGTGACTCCACCACTTCCCTGGGCAGCCTGTTCCAATGTCTAACAACCCTTTCAGTAAAGAAGTTCTTCCTAACATCCAACCTAAACCTCCCCTGGCGCAACTTAAGCCCATTCCCCCTCGTCCTGTCACCAGGCACGTGGGAGAACAGACCAACCCCCACCTCACTACAGCCTCCCTTGAGGTACCTGCAGAGAGCGATAAGGTCGCCCCTGAGCCTCCTCTTCTCCAGGCTGAACAAGCCCAGCTCCCTCAGCCGCTCCTTGTAGGACTTGTTCTCCAGACCCCTCACCAGCTTCGTCGCCCTTCTCTGGACTCTCTCGAGCACCTCCATGTCCTTCTTGTAGCGAGGGGCACAAAACTGAACACAGTACTCGAGGTGCGACCTCACCAGAGCCGAGTACAGGGGGACGATCACCTCCCTAGCCCTGCTGGCCACACTGCTTCTGATACAAGCCAGGATGCTGTTGGCCTTCTTGGCCACCTGAGCACACTGCTGGCTCATATTCAGCCGACTGTCAACCATCACTCCCAGGTCCTTCTCTGCCAGGCAGCTCTCCAACCACTCATCTCCCAGCCTGTAGCTCTGCTTGGGGTTATTGCGCCCCAGGTGCAGGACCCGGCACTTGGCCTTGTTGAACTTCATGCAGTTGACCTCAGCCCATCGGTGCAGCCTATCCAGATCCTCCTGCAGAGCTTTCCTACCCTCGAGCAGATCGACACACGCACCTAACTTGGTGTCATATGCAAATTTATTGAGGGTGCACTCGTCCAGATCATCGATGAAGATATTAAAGAGGACTGGCCCCAGCACCAAGCCCTGGGGAACGCCACTAGTAACCGGCCTCCAACTGGACTTGGCTCCATTCACCACGACTCTTTGGGCCTGGCTATCCAGCCAGTTTCTAACCCAACGAAGCGTGCGCCAGTCCAAGCCAAGAGCAGCCAGTTTCTTGAGGAGAATGCTGTGGGAAACGGTGTCAAAAGCCTTGCTGAAGTCAAGGTAGACCACATCCACAGCCTTTCCCTCATCCACCCAGTGCATCACTTTGTCATAGAAGGAGATCAGGTTCGTCAAGCAGGACCTGCCTTTCATAAACCCATGCTGACTGGGCCTGAAGTGGCCCTGCAAGTGCTGCGTGATGACTCTCAAGATAATCTGCTCCATGAGCTTCCCTGGCACTGAGGTCAAACTGACAGGCCTGTAGTTTCCCGGGTCTGCCTTCCGGCCCTTCTTGTAGATGGGCATCACATTTGCTAGCCGCCAGTCAACTGGGACCTCCCCCGATAGCCAAGACTGTTGATAAATGATGGTAAGCGGCTTGGCCAGCTCCTCTGCGAGTTCTCTCAGTACCCTCAGGTGGATCCCATCCGGCCCCATCAACTTGCGCACATCCAAGTGCCGTAGCAGGTCACCAACCAGTTCTTCATGGATAGTGAGGGCCACATCCTGCTCCCCATCCCCTTCCACCAGCTCAGGGTACTGAGTATCCAGAGAACAACCGATATTGCCGCTAAAGACTGAGGAGAAGGCATTAAGCACCTCCACCTTTTCCTCCTCTCTTGTAACTAAGTTTCCCCCCGCATCCAGTAAAGGATGGAGATTCTCCTTAGTCCTCCTTTTTGTGTTGATGTATTTATAAAAACATTTTTTGTTATCTTTAATGGCAGTAGCCGATTGAACTCCAGATGAGTTTTGACCTTTCTAATTTTGTCCCTGCACAGCCTCGCAACATCCTTGTAGTCCTCCCTAGTGGTCTGCCCTCTTTTCCAAAGATTATAAACCCTCTTTTTTCTCCTAAGCCCACGCCACAATTCTCTGTTCAGCCAGGCTGGTCTTCTTCCCCGCCGGCTCGTCTTTGATGATACTAATCAAATAGTATCATTCTTTTTCCAACACGAACAATGTAGTGAACTTGGATAATTCCAGCTACCTGCTTAAATCAGGTAGCTTTTCGAGAGTACGAAGTAAATCTGAAGGCCTCTCGGGGGACCATGAGATTTTGCTGTAGGTCAAGCAAGTGTAGCAGCTGAGTGGTATCAGGCGAGGTCTGCTTCGTCTGGAAGCTAGATGGCACCACAAGCTCTACCTGCCTTCAAAGCCCTCGGAGAAAAGCTTTGCGTCAGTACACAAGTGAGCCCTTCTTTCTGCATCACAGGCCTTGTTCATCACAGCCCCGTCATTCCCTCTGCTGCTGCTTATTTTGAGGCGTGATTTTTTTTTGTAATAGGGCAGGAAAACTACAGTACAACAGTACAGAGGAAAGGCACTTACCCAGCACATTGACAATCACTGATTTTTGGCTCTGGCCAGCATCATTCAGTGGGCTGAAAACCTCACAGGTGTAGGAACCAGTGTCAGAGGGCTGCATGTTGGAGATTGTTATCGATGCGTTCCCTGGACCTGTTGCAGCTGTGATCCTGTTCTTAAACTCTCCATAGGAGTAAGACTGTCCTCCTGAATAATAATAGATCTGTGGTAGAAAATCCATTGTTAGTTTCAGAACAAAAGATCTTACTGCCACTTTGTTTGCTGCTTGTAACTGGATTATGGTTGATTTTTGATTAAGTGAAGCAAGGTCACCCCCTTTCTTGCACCTTTCCCCAAGAAAACAGAGATAAACATGTGGTACATTTGCATGTACATTTCTAATGGTTCTTAGATGACAAGCTTTTCAGGACAGGGATTTTTTTCGTTGTATAAATGGACAGTAGCTATTTTTTGTAGGTCCTTCAGTCACAGACTTAAGATCATTGACCATCGTATGACAAATCTGTGTACAAATGCTAAGTTATGCGCAATTAATAGTGGCACTAATTGAAGCACTGATCATTTATGATATTATTAATATGCAGCTTAGTAGAAGATTATGACAGGAATGGATTTGTCACTGCAAAAAGGGGGTGGCTGCAGAGCTTTCCAAATATAGAAGCTAGCAAACAGAGAACTGAAGTGAATCCACGTGACATAGGTCTAAGCAAACAAGGTGCCTGATCTGTCTGCCTTGAATTTGGAAGCAATAATAGTGCAGTACAAGAACACCAGCAGAATCATCACACGTGCAGTTAGAGCAACTATGTTGTTCTTGTTTGTGTTATCAAGATCAGAGCCAGTGTCATGAACTATCTTGTTTTTTATTTTTATTTTTTTTTCTTTTTTCTTTTGAGTTTATAGCGTAGATGGAAGTCAAGAACAGCTGTTGGCTTCAGTGCTTGAAGTCATACCTGTTTGGGACCAAGAAGTTCCCCTTTTACTATACAGTAGTAAACTTCTGCAGAATTAAAGGCATGGTAAGCAAAAATGTCTCTAAGGAATGCAGCATTTAAATTAAAATTAGCTGTTTAACATTGATGGATTTCACTGATTTCAGTAGCATGAATTGTACTTAAGAGCACTCTGGGAACAGAGTTGGCCTCACAGGCTTATAAGCCCAAACTCGTTGGCTGAACAGAAGGATAAATTGTGTTCATTATGGAGACTGGTTGGTAGTTTGAGACTTGGGCCTTGAGCTGTGAATACTTCATCTGTTTTGGGGTGAATATAATAGTTCTCAAGGAGTACGTGCATGCTGTCCTGTCTAACTCTACTGGGAAATCTAGATCTGGAAGAACAAAGCTAATGTGAAAGACTATGGAACGTTAATTACTTCTGTCAGATGTTACTAATAGTATTATATATAAGTGGCAGTGTTTGGGATAAGCAGTATGCTCCCCAGTGCACAAACACCATTTCCTAGGCAAATGGAGTGGCTGCAGCACAATCCATAAACCATTTTCTCACAGTGATGAGTGGTAACCGTACAGAATTACAGTTTGGCGCCCAAATGGATCTAACATTTGTCCCACTGACAGTATTCTGGAATCAGCACTGTAAATGTATTTATTGAAGTTGGACCTGACAACATGTTTTTAATAGAAATAGTTGGAAAATGCTTGTAGGAAAAAGTTTCACAGACTGGTGTAAAATGCCATTCACGCCTGACTAATATCAAAAGTTCTTTTTTGTCAAAGCTTCCTGCCTGTAGGGACACTGCAAATCCCCAGGCAAGGAGTATAATTTGCTTTACTTTGCAGATCAACTGATTGCCTTTTGAATTAAGAATATTTATTCTTAATTCTATTTATCCACCCTGATACAGTGTTGACTGAAATCTTTAAGCAATGTTATCTCAATGCCTTTATTAGCTTAAGGCAAGCTACACCCCAAAACTGCCTGAACATAGCTGGTGTATGCAGTGATAAAGCTTTGAAATGAAGGTCAAAACACAAGGCTGTACAGCACCAGCAGCCCCGGTACTGCAGCTTGGCCCCATCTCAAGTGCAGTTTTGTCTGCTTTCCAGCCAGGCTTGATCTGTCCCTGCCCCAGGATTGCAAACACCAGGTACAATTGATGCAGGGCTCTGAGTACCAAAGCTACTACGTGTGCTGCCAGCACGTGGGAAACTGGTGTTACAGCGAGGAAGGATAACAGCTTTAATGTTAGCACAGCGTGGGCTTTGTTAGCAGTCTGCAAGACTGCTGGAGAGACTCTCCAGCTTCCATTTTTTGCATGCAAGCCCATCAGGTTTAAAAGTGGCTTTCTGCTTTGCTAATATAAAGCTGATATACCTGTAATTAAAAAAAGCTATTGGCTGCACTTCTTTCATTCTCTACTTATTGTAGTACAAGCAATAACATAACGTTATACACTGCTCAGTTCAAGAGTTTGAAGTTACAGAACCTGTGAATTCTGACCTCAGGCTTCTCTTAAACAGATATTCCTCTACAGATCACAGCAGTGATGGATTTGTGCCTCCTCTTTGTTGGTAGTGTGATGGTCATTTGAGTAGGGTAAGGGCAGGAGCTTCCATCAGCTTCATACTAATGTGAAATTCAGTTGCACAATGTCTTATATGAAGTACTGCCTGATTTGCAGCAGTGTGAGAGGAGAGATAGGTCCATTGTATTCTTTCCTAGGGCTTCACTATTGAAAAAAGGTCTAAATTCTCTTTAGCCTACCTTAGAGCCATTTGGGATTTATGCCTGCTGTGTGCCAGCTCAGCTACAGCACATGTTCCTGGGAAACAGGTCTGGCACTGCGAGTTGTAAATGCAGTCAGAGCATGACAGTAAACAACACAGAGGAGCAAGTGCTCCCTGTGAGTGTGATGTAGTTCATCTGATGTCAGGGTGAATTACACATCTAAGCCCTCATATGATACACTGCAAAATTAATCCCCAGTGCTCTTTCTTCCTTTCTGAATGGACACAGAGGAAATATTTTGTGTACACTGTTAAATCTGAGGCAGGTGTCAGCACAGCAGAGAATATTTCTTCTCTTCGTGGATTTAAACTGAATCTTTTAGTATTTTTGTTGTTGTTTGAACTATGAATATATAAACACAGTTGAGCAGCTTAAGGAAATGCACTTGGTTCCCCTGCAGGCTCCTGTCCTTTCTCTCTTTTGCTCCTGTATGATGCTTATCTCACTAGCTGTGGAGTTCATTGCCTGAGGGAAGGTGGTAAACACCAAAAAGGCTGAGTAATGTTGTGATTAATTACCGAGTGTATATCTTGTCCCAGAGGTATGATTGGGTTGTGTACACAGGAAATTTCATTTAAGAGGAACATGTTTCAGTTAATTGGCTGCGAATTTGTAGCCCATTTTAAACAATACACTCAAAATTAATATTTTAAACCCTTGTATAAAAAGTTTGTATATTGTCCTTAAAAACACCATGTTTATGCCTTTCCAAAAAAAAAAGATAGGAAAATATTTGCAAAAATGTATCTATGCCATTTCAAAAGTCAAAAACTTTTTTTCTGTGGAAGATAGAGAAAGCTTCTTTTTTTCTTTTTTTTTTTTTTTGGCATCTGACAGCTGATATCCCTTCCCACAAGTATGCATCTCATTGACATTTCTTTCCATTTCACCTGAAATGTCCTTAAAATGTCTACATGGGAAAAGTATAAATGCAGTCAATGGCAGTCCCTTGCCAGAGGCCTTTTTAAATCAGCGTGATAAATATGTTTAAAGTCCAGTATCTTGAATGTAAAAAGTACCCAAGAAATCTGCTGTGTTCTCTGTAAAAATAAGCACTTAATGTCCTCAAGCAAACCATGAGCAGCTATAGTGAAGTCGATGATTTACCAGTGGAAAAACAATACCGTGGATGTAGTAATGGTTGCTACTTCTAATTACCAGCTTGTTTGCTCATGCAAGTTTTTATATAATGATGCCTTTTCACATTTCAAGGGAGCAGCTGCCTCAGATGACTAATCAAATAACTGACAAAAAAAAAAAAAAAAAAAAGTGAGATTATCACTCCTAAAAATGCTGTCCCTAATAACTCCACAGTCTGAAACAGCAGTTTCTGCAAAACAGTTAAAAGCTGTCCAGAAAGTCTCTCCTTGGCCTTGGAAAGGATTGCAGTTTGTTCTCTAACTTGTGGGCGAGGGTTTGCTTAACGCCCAGCGGTGTCAGCAGTCATCCCTCCTGGCTTTCTATGCCAATGGCATGGTTACTCTGTGTCTCCAGAGTCTCAGTGTCTGCTACAACCAAGAGGATTTGGTCTCATAGCGCTCCAAGGCAGTTGAACTATTTGTGTACCTGTTCAGCGAATATGGGTTACAAACAGAACAGGGAAGAAAGTGGGAATGGTCATGCTAGTTTGGAAGAAAATCTTGGTAACCTCGATGCTGGAGGCAAGGTCATTTGTGTCGTGAATTCAGAAGGATCTGGTACATGAAATCACACATCCTTTTCTACCTTCACCTGACTTGTGGGAAGGCTGTTCCCCTTCTTGTGTGATGGTAAGGAAAGTGCTCACCTGAAGAGGAAGCAGTTGGCAAAGCTGTGTTGAGGGTTTTCGAAGGCTGCCAGATATCTGGCAGAAAAGGAAAAACCCATCTACAGGTTTGTTTATGCAGCATCTCCCATAGAGCAATCTTGTTCCTTGGGGGGTAGAGCACACGTGTGAAAAAACAGGCAGAAAATTAGAAGAAACGTGCCTCCATCTGCTTCCTTTCCCTTCTTGGGGCTGGACAAATAGATGCTAGAATTAGTGTAAATGTGCGTCTTTCAAATGGCTTTGGATGGACTCAGTCCAGGTCAGTGTTCCTGCCATCCCCTGCTGCCATCACACCACATTGCTGTTTTGCCTAGTGCATCTGGGTGTCAAACTTGTAAAAGCAGATGTACTTGAAGATGTGTTACAAAACATGCCACTTAATCTGCACAGTAGCCTTGACGTCCTGACGGTGAGGCAGAACCAGGACATGGCTTCCTGTCTAATACCTATCTTCCCTCCCCCAGCCCATCTCGCTTTCTCCCACCAGCAGATGCAAAGCTGAAGCATCCTGTCTGATGACGTTTCTCTAGGCTGATGTATTCAGCATCTCATTCTGATTCACAGCCCTTGCCTGGAGAGCTGTAAAGCTCAGGCACTCGGAGGCATTCCGGCCCCAGCAGCGTGTTGTTCTATCATTTTCTCTTTGTCATTTTCTCAGGCTACCATAAAAAGAACTGTTGAAGTCTCTTTCTCACCAATAAGTGCAAAAGGAGATGTTAACAACTTCAGCAGATAGGTATCATCATCTCTTTCTGAATTCTGAGTACAGACAGAATTTATAAAATAACCAGGGAAAAAAATGTATTCATCTTTCCCTTAAGCATCTTACCGTCTAATCAGAGAGCAAATGCTGCACTCTCCAAGTGTTAATTAAAGCCCAAGGCGCAGATTCTGAGCTTGCTAGATAAGCAGGCAAATGCTCACATGTGCGTTGGTTTCGTTGACGTGTGTCATGTGACTGAGCCTGGCCCCAAATGCATTTGCTCATCCACAGCTGCTTTCTACACATTTTTAATGGAACTTTGATCTGCCAGACTGCAGCAGGGATATTCTGCCCTACATTACTGGGATTTTTGTCATGGGTAACCGAGGATGACTGGAAACCTCTTGTCACAATTGCACATTAGTAGAAGAAAGGGATGGAGTCAGAAGCCTTTAGAGAATTAATCACTCCGCAGCTTTAACTGGCGCAAAATGCTTTGGAGGATCATTTCTTTCATGTTCTCACAGTGTCATTCTTGTGGCTGAACTATTAGTGAGTAATTTCTACAGCGTATCAAGCACAAACATGCTTTCTCAGTGCCTTTGGCAGTTATCAGACCTCAATTTGCTTTGGGCTGCACCCTGTACTTCACGGTGAGACAGGAATCCCACTCAAAGAGGGTTTGGAAGGAATTCTGGCTGGGACACCGGCCAGCTGATGGCTGAGAGGAGGCTGGTTCAGCAGGCAGCTTTGGGTTCCTCTGTACGTCACAGCCCAAAATGTCACGTTCTAGAGGGGGGATCGAGGAGGAATATTTTTTCTCTCTGTAAATATCTAGCCCCAAATCTGGGCTATTCAGCCTTGCTCACATTCAGCCCAGAGGCTCCTGGTGTGTGGACGTGCTATTCAGATACTCTTTGGGTAGAATATTCTCAAAGGATTAGTTACTAGTTCAGCCACTTGAATAGCTGTGGGAATAAAGCAACAGCTACTTCCAGAATAATTCTGATAGAGGAAAATGCAGTAAAAATTAGCGTGAGGTAAAAGCTCTGAGTGATGCATCTGATTGAGCTCATCTCAGCCATGTGCTGGTTTTAGGATTTTAACCCAGAACATAATTACAAGTTTTATAGCAGTATAAATCTAGCAGAAGCTATTTAGCTCTTTTTATGTTGTTGTTAAGATTGTTTGGTTTTTGTTTGTTTGTTTGTTTGTTTCTTACCTTGTATCTCCAGCTACATCTTCCCCGTGCATCTGTCACATACACCATCTTTTGACAATGACTGACTGACTTTTCATCCATACTCAGAATACCGTGACACGGGGAGTGCTGTATTTGAGTAAAAATGGGCTGGTCTGAGAGTTAAATGAGACTGGAAATGTGCCCCCAAAGTCCAAGAGCCTGTTCTCTACACAACTCCCCTGAAGGCAGCGGTGCTGTTCACAAGGGCAGGGTGCCTCATGCTCAGCACGTTGTGCAGATGTCTTAAGCCCTGAGTAACAGAGTGGGATGCAATACCATCTTATTGCTGAGTTCTACCTAAAATTAGGCAAACTAAGTGTCCTACTGGCTCCAAACACGTAAGTTACAACCTGATCTTTTTCTACTTGTCGCCACTCTCTTTTTTGCTCTGTTGTCTGCATAAGCATGCCAGTTTATTTGACCTTCTCTCTGCAGACTGTCACCCCAGCACCAGAGAGAACCACAAGCAGCCAACAGCAACCCTAGTGGCATCCAGGAATTGCTCTGACTGCACTGACAGCAGGGTCTGTCTTCCCTTCACTGGAGGTATTGCCTTTGCTTTCTGCCATTAAATGAAGCTGTGTTTTTTGGTGCCTGCAGGGTCACTGAAGTGTTAGATAAGACTTGGTTTTAAAAACATCACCCTTAGGCAAAACAAAATGCTCATGTATCAGAGAGGCCCCTTCCAGTAAGTTATCTGTAGTGCTCCAGGCAGTGCTTTGCAGAGGCTTGTCTTCACTTGGGGGCTGGATTGGGCTGCTGTGCTCCAAGCCAGCGTCCCCTGCAGCACTGACAGCCCCTGCAGCACACGACCTCAGGCATCTGTGACTGGAAGCATGTGTGGTGGGCTCTCAGGACCTAGTCTTGCCCCTTGCTGCTAAATGACACTTCCTTGGTAGCACAGATAGGAGAAAAATGCAGAGCTCCCTCGGGATGAAAGCCAATATACAGAATAAATGGAAGATACCATTGCTACAGGCTGCTACACTCCTTCCCTCACTATCATCCATCAGCAGTTTTGCCAAAGCAGTGTTAATGTCATCATTTGCAAGTATTTCAAGGTAGGTTTTTTTAAGAGAATTTTTCCATGAGAGGCGTATCAATAATTCACCCAGCATCTCTTGCAAACAACAGCCATTCCTTTCCTTTACTCCTCTAGTTAACTCAAAATTTCATCAATAATACTGCAGTGAGCATATCTTGGGTAGCCACGCAGTGTCTCTGATAATTTCACTTGCTTTAACTGTGGGTGGCCTGGGCTGGAGGCTCGAGGTGTGGTGCTGGTTGGGTTCAGGACTTGGATTTAGGTTTGCCAGGCTGCAGCCTCGCCTGTGCAGAGTCAACAGAAAGCTTCAGTCTTTCAAACATTTATTTAGGTGCTTTATACTGAGGTCAGCCGAGTGACTCAGAGCATAAAATGAAGCACAGATGTAGATCTTAGCAGGAGCTGTGAGTCTACCTTAGGAAGCAGATAAGGCTGAGATATATTCTGTTACTCTGGGTGAGCTGAATAAGTAGTTTTTGCCTCAGTTTGTCTATTGGTAAAGTACAGAGAGTTGGGTAGTTGGAAATTTCTCAAGATCCTTGGCTGGGAGCAGCTATTTAAAAATAAAATTCATCATTAAAAAGACATATTGCTAGGGCGAAAAAGGCCAAAAAAAAAAAAAAAAGTAAAAAAAAAAAGTAAAAATACACATAACTTCCCGTTTTCCATTAGTTGACATTTACAGTATTTAGTTCAAATAAAGAGAATTACTTCCACTGGTGGAACTTCTCAGGATAGGAGCAGAATTAGGCTCCAATTAGAGAAAAGTTTAATATTCCTCACTACATATACCTACACTGTCTTCAAACCAGCCCAGCGAACACCTGCCTTTCCCCTGTTTGCTGCCTTCCTCCTCATCGCTCTGTCTGCGAGCAGCCGGCTGTTTGTGGCATCTCCTCCCCACCCGTGTAACTGCCATGGCTTTTAGCTGCTGAGCACCTGCACCAGCATTGTGGCGAAGGGGAACAGGATATGAAAACACCACAACAAACAGCAAAGCACGCCAGCCAGCTTCACAAAGCAAGCGCTGGGAAGCATTGGGTCTGTGCACTGATGTACAGCGCTGCCTAAGCTTGCAGCAAGGTAAAATCTGTGGCTGGATACTCCAGGGTGTTAAATTAGCACTGGCACCAGTCCTCACACTGATCTTATTGATTTCCTTCGAAACAGAACTGCGGCTGAGCTCACATATCTCAGAACACTGCAAAACTTGTAACATGACGGTATAAAACAATAACATTATTTTTAAAAGGACACCTATAGCCTCCATACTTAATATATATATAATGTCCTAAAATCTAATAATGTAAAGCTCAGCTTCATTAATCTTAAAAGCCAAAAGAATCTTAATTTGAATCTAAAGAATCTAAATTTGCCTTAATTAATTCTAACATACTACAGTGTTAGCTTTATTATTTGCTGCCACTGCAGAGAGAAATGGCCGTATTACCAGCTATGTAAATACACATTATTTATTAGGATGAAGATTTCATTATGTTTGTTATGGAGAATATCCCCCTGTTAATTCTTTTTATACTAGCCACATGAATAACAGGGTCCTCAAGACAGCGAGCACTTAGTGAGGTGCTGGGAATATTTAGGATTGTAGCAGGTGAGATAACAAGTATTTTCTGTAGCTTTCTGAAAAATTGTAAGTCTCCTATCTTTAAAATATTTGGCAGACATTTTCTACTCTAAAAAAAAAAAAAAAAAAAAAAAAGGAAGCTGAAAATTTATCCATTTAATTGTTGAAAAAATGGCAATTTTTTAATAACAGTATAATTTTTAATATTTTTTTCTGGAGAAAATAGACGCTAATTTTAAGGAAGTATTCATTATTTATTTGAGATGTGTTAGATGAATCTAAGTATATAATAAAATTTAATAATTTTATCCAACTTAACATGCAAGCTGCTGTTCTGGTATTCAGTAAACTATAGTGCCAACATGTTCAATTGCGCTGTTTTTGTCAGCTCAACAGTATATTGAATATATTTTTGACTTGATTTTAGTATTCTTTAAACAACGTAAGCCAAAGCTGGCAGTCTCTTCCATTGCCATGCATATACTTTCTACTAGGAAGAAAATATGAAATTTAACTTCAGCTGCATGCCAAGCAACCAGGGCAAAGCCAGGTTTGTAGAGACAAAGATTATTTTGGTTTAAACCTGTAGGTGAAAAGTATACATGCTGCCAGGCACTCTGTCCTTTCTGAAACCCAGAAAACTCACCAGTGCGAAATGGAAAGAGCAGCCTCAAATTGCTGTGGGTTTAGACAGGTTGAAAATCCGATTCCATGTTCAGCTGTGTTGTGTGACTTCTTTAAATTGGTGTTTTTCACAAGCAGTCACAGTCCTTTCTTACCACTGTTTGTATTAACACGATTACTTTTGCTGTGAATAGGTTCAAAATGCTGAGGAATCACTGTGTTGCAGTAAAAAGCTTCGGGACCAAATAATACAGGGCTGAATGGGTTGCTAAAAGCAGTTCAATTAAAGCACCCCAGTCCTGCAGCTCTGCACATGCATGCACCCTCTGAATACATCAGCAGAGGGAAGGGTTTTCTCCATGCCTCGCTGAGTGTAGAGCTGAGGATAACAGGCACTGCAGTGAAGGGAAGTTTTGCCTCTGTCCTCAAGGAGGATGGGATTAGCACTACCCCATCACCTTGCTAGATTGTATCGACTTTATTTAATGACAATGCAGATCATCCATTACCAATGGATGTGTGCTGTGGTGTGAAAGTGAATTTACCATGAAATTAGTACCAAATGGGGAGAAAACCAGATGCATTTTTTCCAGTCCTTCTAGGCACAGCTTCCCCACTGAATTCAGGGGGAGCTGCAAAATCTGGGACTGAGTGCTAAAGAGATTGAACCGTGAAGTTTCCCTGGCATTTCGGCGCCTCGCATCAGTTACTTTTCCTTTTTGGAGCATATTCCAAACCACCCACAGTATGTTCTGATTACATTCCTTAGGGGATATTTTCTCATCATCCATCACAGCTTACAAATGGTTTTTCCCCTCTTGGATCTCTTGATGCTGTCCCATGCTCCCTCTGAAATACTTTCAGCTATAATCTTCTTATTTTTCCTGGTTGTGATCAGAAAATGTATTTCATTTTTTGTCTTGCAATGAGGAAAATCTAACGCAAGTAAAATGGAGAGACTGTAACTGAATCTGGAGAATATGGGCTCGATCCTGTCTTGGTGCTGTACTTCCCACCTGAAGGAGTGATTGAAGTCTGTGCTACAACATACTGGATCAAAATTATAATGCATTACTCTATGCACAATTTAGGAAATGTGAAGCTGCCACCCTTTTGTGAGTAGTTCTTTATTTAAGAACAGTTTTGACTTGAAAAAAGCAAATGATATGAGTAACAACTACTCATACAATTAGTCAGGAAGGTGTGCATATATCAGTCTGTCATTTAGCTGGAGTCAGAACTTGGGACGGGCCCACTGTTTGTGCTTGTCACTGCTAGAGGCTTTATCTATAGCTACGACATACAGCAGGAGGGTAAGCAGTTCCCCTGACCTGTGTTAAATTGCTCTTGCTTGCATACTGGCTATTGCTCAGTGCCAAATGTAGTAAGTACTGTACGTTCTGCAAATTGCACACAGTCTAATTCTGCTCTAATTGATAAACTGAATAGAAGGTATAACTCTATCAGCCGTGGCAAACCTCTGAATATAATGTTATTAGGAAGTTGTTAAACACGACAGGAATATCATCAGAGTGGGCTGTGCCAGTGATCTAAGTCAAACCTGTTTACATCAGCTCTCAGGTGTAACACCGAGCAGGAAAATTGAACTTGTAGGAAAAAAATGTTAGCAGTAATGTTAAAACTAGGGGGGGAGGGAGGGGGAACGGGCTGATTGTCTTAAAGGCCAAGCGTGACACTAGGGTGTCGAAAGAAGTCACGGTCTTCAAGGATGCAGTGATACTTCTAAGCAGCATTTCTTCTTATAAAGGAAAGCATTGCTGACTGCTCAGCACCTTGCTGGGTGAGTTAAGGGGAACTCAGAACCTGCATGTTATGCTGGATTAATTTCACACCCAAACATTGGATTCATTGGTAGCTCTCATAGTCTGACTGCTAGCGTGGGTATGTACAGAAGTTGCACATCCCATCCCTGACTCCCTGGAGGCAGTCCAGGCTGCTCTGCAAGGCCTTCAGAGCCACGTGAGGGGCTGGGGCAATGCTTACAGCAGGCAGCTGCCTAGTACTTGGTGTCCCTCACAGTCCTGCTGCCCTCTCCATGCTGATACTCCATCCTACCACGCTGCACTGCTGCAAGGGGAGCTGCTGGTCTCAGGAAGGGCAGGGAGCACTTGCCTTTGATCTGTAATTGTTCTGCTACTGCAGTGACACCCACGGGATGCTGCGAAATGCTAACCCAAGTTAACTGGGGCAGATTTCCCACTACTGCTGCTGACTTGGGCTGGTGGTCTGTTACGCACTGCTCTCGTCCGAGCCACCCAATATCAGCGCTAATGGAGCTCGCATTTGACCCTGAGGTGGGGAATGCATTGTCATAGGCAAGGGCGTCTCACCAGGAAAACCACGTTCACAATAGGAGGAAGTGTCTGCCAGACAAGAGAAAAGGGAGCTGGTCCAGGGGCCGGAGCACTTGTGTGATTTTTGGACACCTCAGCTTTACTCCACGTCACGCTTCCTGTGTGACTTGGAGCAAGTTGTTGAAGCATCTGAATGCCTCTCCTACCTTCTCATAAGTTTCCATGAGAGCCCAGGCATGCAGTAGGAATTGGGAGCCTCGGTAGCTTTGTACATCTGCCCTAAAATTCACTGCACCTCAGTCCTTTGTCTTTAGTGTGGGAACACCAATGTTACCTGCCCCCAGGTATTAGCGAGGATAATGCTATAAAACATAACAAGATTCTTTAAGGACATCAGGACACCTTAAACATATCTTCAAATTAATAACAAATAAATATCTTACGGTGTGCAGCTGGCTCTCTTTGGCACTGTAAAAGCTCCACTGGATAAAGAAATTTCCCAGCGGCTGAGAACTCGCGTACGTACAGAGGAGGGTTGCGTTGCCGCCCGTCGTGACATTCACAATCTTCTCAGGAACGGTCACCACAACGCTGCCGGCGTGACCTGTGGGCAGTAAGCACGGTGAGCAGGGACCTGCTGGGGCCAGCTCCGGGAGCAGGGCAGGAGAGCCTTGCTCCTGCTTTATCCAAACAACCTGAAGGAGATGTCTGTCCTTCTCCTTTCAGCAGTTTCCCTTGGGCTTGATGGGGAAGTTTTCATGATAACGAGCTGGGAGTGGGTAAAGCTAACAAGCACATAAATCCCCAGAATAGCTGTCCCCTTAAAACCAAGAATATTCTGACAAAGCAGAGCTGAAAGCAGGCCTGTTCTCACCTGCAGAGGCTTGTCTTCTCATTGAGAGCCTGCGGCTCAACGGAACCTTTCTTCTGCACTCTCAGTGCTCTCCTGAACCTCACGCTCTCGCTCACAGCTGTCCTGAGTCCTCGTTTACACCTTTGTTGCCTTCTTTTCTGCAGTTACTCCTTTAGATGTCTGATCTTTATCCGTGGCTCACCATCTGCTACAGCGTTGTCTCTTATTGTATTCTTACGTTCTGTTTCTGACTCAGTGGCACTGTTGGGTTCCCCCAGTTTGGAGCCTAGCAGCCCTTCTCCATTTTCCTTTTGCTAACTACTTTGCTTATGTTTAGGTTCCTTATGGCTTCCATGCAGAAGTTGTGTTTTTTTTCCGATGTATGAGTGACAGAGGCAAACATACAAAATATCCTTCTCTTAATGGAATATCTGTGCATCTTAGGCTAGGGTGCTGCTTTTTAGAATTTAAACAGAACCTTCAGCAACATCAAAAGAATATTTTGCTCAAATTATCACTATCACCCACATGAGAGAAAACATAGTTTAAGAAAGAATATATTTTGGCATTTTTAACCATGCAAATGTTGCAGATCCATCAGCTCCTACAGTAGGTAAGCCTATCTCAACCTAAAATCTTTGGAGTCTGACTTCCTTGTTCGATAGCTTGAGTATTAGAAATTCAGTGGAAGGAAGAAGGCAATAATCCACTTTCCATGTCAGTGTTGGCTAGGATTAGAACTAGCAAGCTTTAACTACAGCGAGATTTGCATTATATGTGAGAACAGTCTCACGGGAATGGTTGCAGACTGACCTAAATTAGTGTGGATCCTGCCTTGGGGAAAGAGGGCATCCCAGTGCTATCTGTAAGTCCTGCTTGTCCTATGAGTTCCCAATAGCTTAATCCTTACTGTAATCTAATATGAAAGCCATGTAATGTTATTTTAGCTGTCTCAGTTCATTGTTCTCAGCTTTAACAATTAGAGTTGGCCAGAAGATTATAGTTTCTTGCCACAATAATACTTGCAAGTATGTGCATTAATTTTCTCTTCTTCATTGGAATTGAGCTATGGTCCTTCAACACAATGGCAAACTACTGAAAACATAATTTTTCCAGTCATCTGCTCTGTGTGTTTCCTTCATCACTCTCTGTGTCTGGAGTCAGGAGTGCCACAGCTTGAATATTACAAGCTTTTCCACAAGAAGTTAGCTGAAATGACTCCATCTTCCATAAAGTTATATGTTTAGGATAAATACATTCAGCTGAAATATACTAGCATAGTTCTAGTAAACATATAAGGCCAAAACCTATAAAACTTTATTTGTCCAGCAAGGTTTTTAAAAGCCACTGCTAATTCTAAGATGGTGCTTTTGACGGGAAATGGAGTAAGCTGGAACCGCACAGCCTATTCCCACATCATGGAAGTTAGAGAGAGCTTTGCTTTGTGTTTAATTCACTGTTTATGGTTTCGAACTCATAATCCCATCTCATCCATACAGCCCTTTTGATTTCAGTGAAAAAAGCACATGAATAAAAAGTGACCCCATAAAAAAGGCTAGTGTGAGCAGGACTATAACTTCTTGTTAAACCATTGCTCTGTCTTTTACTCAGCAATATAACTGTGTGAGCATTTCCTTGCTACAGAGAAAGTGACTGCAGTTAACTGGGAATCATCCACTTTCATTGCAGTCCCATGAAGTTTTTAATGCTAACAAATAAATACCAGTTTGCTGATATTTTGCTGGCCTCCCCAGAAACCTTCAGTCAGTGGTTCCCCTTGCTACGGCCACACTGCTAGCCTTAAGTCCACAACATTGTTTTGCAAAGTATTTGTACCAGCACTGAATTCCTTTTAATTTCTAAGGCAAAAATCTGTGGAGTTTGTGTGCGTGAGAGAGGTGACATTGAAATACTAGGAGCAAATATTTAAATTATTTCTTTGGCATCCAAAATAGGTAATTCCATCTTGAAAAGAAAACGCGTAATCTAACTTTCATTTTCTTTAGTGGACACAGTTCATCTCCTCCTGGAGAATTAGACTTAAAATATCTACTACTGCGTATATTAAAAGTAAAGCTTAGCACAATAAATTGTCTTTGAAACATGAATAATATATTATCTTTAATATACCATATATTTCCTAGATTCCAACGAGTATTACATCCTCACTTAACTTCACGGAAACCCAAATGATTATATGCATGCTTAAAGTTAAGCATAACCCCCAAAAAATGGTGGGGATGAGCCCAAGGCATCATTTCCCAGGAATATCTTGAAGAGATAAAAAAGCCAAATGTGATGAAACCAGCCTTGAAGGTTAGGTTTTCTCACATTCAGCTTTTGGCTCCTCTTGAAACAGTCTAGCACTCTACATGTGAACTCGTTGCCTCGTCCTGTCTGTAAAGCAAAGCATTGATTTACCAAAGCTAAAATTCCGTTCTTGAGCAAAAAATTACCAGTCAGAGGGCAGCTTGCTGATTTCCACAAATTAGCGTGGCATTGTAGCCACAATATTCATTCCATCTAGAAATAAATCCAGAGTGTTTTCCCAGTTTGCCAGTCACGTTGACCTGCTCTCTTATTTCAGTAAGTTCTTCTACTTCAGTGTTATTTCAATCAGTTTGTTATTCTTACCTGCAAGGGTGGCTAGGATTGGAAGTATCTTCAGCATCGTTGCAAACATCTTGATGTTTGGAGAGAAAAGAGACCAGATGCAGGTTCTGACTTCAACTAAAACTCAACCGTGGCTTTTTTTTTTTTTCAAGTGGGTTTTTGTTTTCCTTATCAGCTATGTATCAACACGTCAATAAGCTTTTTATTCTCCTTTATCACATGTATGCCTTTCTCCGACTAGTGGCGTGATTGTTCAGTTGAAACCATTTTGTGGGGTGTGAGCAACTGAGTGTTTTGTTAATATTAAACTTTTGAGTCAGAGAAGCCCCAGTTCTCCCACCTTTAGCAAGGCCCAGCAGTATTTGCCCTCATAAGTACTCCCGCTGAGCACAACCAAAGTATTTGTGGATCTATTAACAGTCAATCTGATTACCAGTGTTGGAGTCGGGCCTAGTATGAATAAGGAATAATCTTTATTTCCTGTTAATTCAATCATTTTTTTTAAATGTGTATCTGGAGATAATACTTGGCTAGTACAGTTCTGTTTTAAAATTTATTTCTCACACCATTTTATACAGAATGGTTATGTTGGACTCATGATTGCCTTGAAATTTCTGTACTGAACTCATCAGGAAGATAACACACCAAAATAAAGACAAAATAAAACAGTTTATCCTCTAAACTGATAATAAAATTAGTTTCATCCAGTCTGAATGCATGAAGTTGGATGCTACTAACACAAAATGTCAAGGTGAATATATTGATTTTTATTTAAATCTTAATACCTGATGTATTTAGCAAAAAACAGTGGATGAAGGTTAGGACTAACTGCAGTAACTTACAGTAGATTAGTTTGTCCTTGGTGAATTTAAAACACCTTCTCTAATTCTCTGAGGCTCGTGAGGAACACGAGGTGCTCAGCTTCTTGAGGAAGGCAGCTTTGCTGTCTTTATTCCATGGCATTCGCCTGACACTACTGCAAAGCCCTGGGCTGAGATGGCAGTAGCTGGCTGTGCACCTGCAGCCATGCGGCAGTAGCTGAAGACATAACAGAGGGCAGCATTGCCTTTTAGATGTGTGCCTGCAGCTCTGCCCAAGACAATGAAAACAAGCAGTGACTTTTTTTCTGTGCTTGGTGAAAACACAGGTCTAGTTCATGCCTGATAATCCAGCCTCCGTAGTGATGGGCCACCCTTTCCACGGCCAGGGCCTTGGTGCAGCTGGTGAAGCCCTTTTGGGAAGTGGGGCTCAGCCTCTGGCCGTGTGTAGTGGGACAGCTGGGAATTTCCAGGCTCACCCTCGTCTCTGATGGCTTGTGAAGATTCTTCACAGTAGAAGCAATGAGTTGCTTGTTGGGTCAATTATAGTCAGGATCAGGCTTATGTAATTAAGTGAATTTTATCCTGCCTGCTATTGCTGTGGCGATTCCTGAATAATCTCTGGGTGGATGTCAGTGTTTGGTTGTACTTTTATATGAACCATCTCAAAAACAACTTATAAAAGAGGTCTTTTCCTTAGTTCTGACTTTCAGTGCTTCATGCAGTGTTCCCACGGGATGGGCAGTGTTTGCCTTTTTGTGACAAAGAGGACAAGACTTGGAACAGCCATATGTCTCACCGTGGATGCACAGGAGACCTCGAGTCCAAAGAGAAATATCACAGAATCAAAGAATGGCTCGGGTGGGAAGGGACCTTAAAGATACCTGGTTCCATGCCCCTGCCATGGGCAGGGAAGCCACAGGGATGTACACACAAAGTCTGACTAGGCAAAGCACTGATCCACTTGTGGAGCGGGTATGCCAGAGGTGGAGCAAAGACTCTTATCTGCTGATAAAATGGAAGGGGCCAGTACCAGGAACTGTATGTTAACAGGCTTTGTGACTCAGGTCTGTGTACACTGAAACATACTCAGAAATGTTGCCTTCCAAGGAACTCCCTTGTGCTCACTCTATAAATAGAAGTGTCAGTCATCACAAAAATGAAGCCCAGAGGCACACCCGGAGCAAAGCAGCAGGCTTTTTTCTGCGCTGCCTTGCCTAGACAAGCACTTGGATGACACTTGGGTTGCTTCTGTTGGCCCAAACACCAATTTTAATCTTGCTGTAGAATTCCACATTTAGCTTGACTAAGAGCACTTCAAGTGCTTTGTGTTTCTGAAATAGTCTAAGTAGGCTATTGTTCAAAGGCACCAAACCCAGCATAACGTGATTCAGAGCTCTCTAGTTCTGCATCACACCTGATTGCTGGGGATGCAGGGAGGAATGTAATTAAAAATTCAAACAAATGCAGTAAAGGAGCTGCCTTAACCCTCTAAATCCATCATCAGATTGACTTTCAATTACACTTTAGAGTTTATTTACTTATTGTGCAACCCTATTTGTTGTCTTAAAATATTTATAAGCTTTTGTGGGAGTATTTGGAGCCTAAAAGTAAATTTCTGTACTCACTGTTAGTTTCGGGCTCTCAGATAGTGGAGGTCTGTAAAGATACCAATAATATAAACTCTTCTGAGGAGAGCACCATGGTTTATTCCCTCAAAATAACTTGGTCATAAATACGCATAACCATCTGTATCAATTTCCAAGGACTTTTTCTTATTTGATTAGTACTTAGCAACCCATGTCAGGGGCCGTGCTCACAGAAAGGGAGTACCAAATCCTGTGCAGAGGGTTGCTCTGGATCAGCTGTCCGCGTGTAGCCCCCCTGGGGCTGGCAGCGTCCTGGGATGTTATTCCAACATTCCCACAACCCTGGACTATTGCAGTTGGTGTAGCGTAAACATTTTGAATTTCTCCAAAATGTGGCAGGCAGTTAATTCAGTGGGATTTTGCTAAAGGCATGCAAAATGCTAGACCTTTGCTGTCTGATCTGGCCTGTTTGACAGCCACAGAAGAAGTAGGAAGTTTTCTTAGCCTGTATCAGCTGTGGGAAGCTGATGCTGCTGCCGCTGAAGGCATTTATTTGTGTGCAGTGCATTCACAGAATCATAGAACAGCTCAGCTTGGAAGCGACCTTAAGATCATCTGGTTCCAGCCCCCTGCTATGGGCAGGGACACCACCCAGCAGATCAGGTTGCCCAGGGCCTCATCCAACCTGGCCTTGAGCACCTCCAGGGCTGGGGCACCCACAGCTTCTCTGGGCAGCCTATTCCAGTGCCTCACCACTCTCTGAGTGATGAATTTCCTCCAAACGCCTCATCTAAATCTCCCCTCTTTTAGTTTAAAACCATTCCCCCTTGTCATTATCTGCCTGAGCAAAAAGTTGTTCCCCATCTTCTTTATAAGCCCCCTTTAAGTATTGAAAAGCCACAATGAGGTCACCCTGAATTGTTCTATTGCAACAGAGCCACAACACCTGCCTCCACACAAGTGTTTATTTACTCCTCAGAGTCTCATGTGAAATTGGTGAAGAGTTAAGCACCTGGATACAGCTGTAGATCTGGCTTAGGCCTTTGGGGTTGATGGTAGCTCTCTTTCTGTCTTTCCTGCCTCCTACTCTGAGAAAAGCCTACAAAAAAGCAAAACAGCTGTAGCTGCTGGTGCTTGTGCTGGTCTGGGCGTGCTGGAGAGAGGTTTGTAGCAGAAGCAGAGGGGTTCACAGCAGTCATGGTGGTAGCATAAATGTTCGGTTTGCCCCCCTTGTTAGGCTGGTGAGGTACGTGCCACGAGTGCTCTGGCTGCCTCAGGCTGAAGAATGACTTTCTAACAAAAAGTACCACCATCAGAGAAACCCTTTCTGTGTCAGAACCAAAGCAAGCTCTCTGCTGCTTGGTAAATCACACTAAAGTGGTTCTGTCTCTGTGGAATTGCTGTTCCCTTGAATTTGCATTGGCTGCATAACCTTTTCAATGCCTATGATTAACTTTAGTTGTATGCCTTTTTTTTCCCCTCTCTTCTTTTTCGTGCTGTTTTGAAACTGAAGCTAATAAAGCAGAGCAAAATAGAAAATTCACAGTGAAAATCTGGGAGTTGAACTGTCTCCCTGATCAGAGGGAAAGGTCTTATTTCTAATCATCAATTGCATTTTCTTAGGCAAACAATTTTTGAAACTGTAAAGTGGGATCATTCCTTGAGTGGCAGTATTTGTCGTACACCTGTCTGAAGTGAAATTTGCTTTCAGATTAACGGTGTGAATAACCGAACTGTTTGTATGGTGCCTGCATCTCTTAACAGGTATGGCAATGTAATTTTAAGGCTAAGCTAAAACCTGAGATAAAATTCATGCAATTGTCTTGAACTTGATGGTTTCCACCTGCTTCTGTCATCCCTGAAATGGAGGTTTTGGGTAGATATATGTTAAAATGATGTTAGAGTTTGGTGCTTTTTAAACAGACCCGTTCATGTTGTAAAATAGAAGGCAATCTCACTTGTTATTTAAAAATTAACTTTTAATTCTCAGTGTTTCAAGGAAACACTTGGACACAGATATGTTGGTGCACTTATTTACATGGCTGCAGCACTCTGCAGCATGTTTAATGTGTATCTCTGCATTCCCTGAAAACCTAGCATAGGAGCACAGTACTGGGAGAAGGTTGCTGGTTTAATTAGTTTTAATTCTGGCTGAGAATGATATGACACTTCCCATCCTGCTTTGGTAGTAATCCCATTATAGCTGCTTAATTATTTGAGTTACACTGAGTATGGCAGCGTCTAATGGTGTTATGTGACAAAGTTGTCTAGCAGAGGATTGGCCATCCTGAATAACAAGACAGTGCAGAAGACCGGTGGAGAGAAACCTACACACGTTTTTGTCATGTTTTTGATTTGCCTGGGGCAGACAACCAACGTTATTCATCAGCTGATCAGGGCTCAGATCCTGCAGCCCAGCAGCTTTATGGTACACCACACTAGCAGTTTGAATTCTTCGGGAGCACTTGTTATCCTTAGGTGCTCAGGTAGACAGTGAGATTGCAAACTGGAGGGAAGCGATGGAAAATGAAACTGCCAGCAGCCCGTGTGCTATGGGAGCAGCTGGGAAAGCTGCAGGGTGTAACCTTTCAGTAACAACTCTTGTCTGGTGGCACACAGCGATGCGATTGGGATGAACTAATAAAAGTAGTGGGGCAGCCTGGCCTGGCTTGCTTCCACCCCTGTCCCGCCTTCCCTCGCGGCAGCAGGATCCAGCAGCCAGGCAAACGTGCTGCTGGTGGAGAAAGCACCGACCTTGGCCTGTAGCTGGGGCATGCTGTACACCACCACTGGCTTCGTGGTCCAACCCCTACGGCTGCACTCCATGCTGTCTCCTGGCTCCCATGTGGCAGCTGCCTTCCTCTGAGCTGATGGGCACCAGTCCCGTGGGCAGCCTCCGTGCCCTGCAACTTCCTAGCCTCCATTTGCAAGCTGCCCCGTTGTTCCCTGGCTCTCACAAGCAAAAAAAAACAAAAGCCTCAGGTTTTCACCAGCCTCCCCAAAGAATCATATTGCTTTTCAGGTTTATCAGAAGTGCAGTGAGACTCTTTTTGCTCTTTTCTGTCCCAACCACTGAATATTGCTTCTGTGCCAAGAATGATGTAAAACTCCTATTGGGTGGCCTCTTCTGTAATGTTCGATGAGTAAAGTGAAATGTTCTTGGAGCCTGTATGAAACACTGAAAAGCTTCCAATTCGCTAAGCAGACAGCTCGCAGAAAGAAATAATGGCTTAAAACGTGGTTTGTGGACTTATACCCTCTGCACTACTGATGTGACTAGCATTGAACAAGCATTAGCTCTTCATTGTGCCCTGAAATGCAGGTTAATGCCCTAGATCCAGTGGGGACTGTTTCCTTAGCACACATAATGACCACTGGCTTTGCATCTCTAGAAAAAGCTCCTTTGCAGTTTGCTGTGACTCTGGGAGTCAGGTCACGCCCCAGTGGACAGCTGACCTGTAGCTGATGGATTGGAGTGGTTGTATGTTGCTAACAGTAATTACATGTAATTAAAGTGGCTTCCTGGGACAGCAAGACCTTGACCTTGCAAGCAATCACTTGCAGCCTTGATTTTAGTCCTGTGGCGTCAGTGAGACTGCTGTGGCATTGAAGTGAGCCGTGGGGCTGGGGGCTGGAGGGGGCTATGTGTCTAACCGGTGCGTTCCATCATGGGGATGGCAGTGACCTAAGATGCAGCAGGACTGTCAAATTTCTCATGAGCCATGTAATAATTAATGCTTTTCCCTAAATCCCTAGCTCCAGGCATGCTGGTAGTGAATAATGTGAAAGTTCAGTTTGTATTCTCTGCTTCCTTAAAGTAAGGATGTTTCTGTCATTTTGGTTGCATTAAAAAAAAATCTTGAAATAATTCCAAATACATCCCAAAAGAGCATGAAACAGAAAACAAATCAACTAGGCACATTTATTTTTAATATTTTTATTTTTTTTATAGTTCTGTTCATAGTTTTTGACTATTGGGAGTGGCCCTGTGTAAGCACAGAGCTACCACAAACGTGTTGTCATATGGATTTAAGAAGGATTAGAAAAGATTAGCAACTTCTTGCAATTTGGACTTTGAAGGCAAACAGGACAATGCCTATTCCCAATTTTTCTACTTCAACATTGCATTAACAACAATAATAGTAGAATAGTTGATAACTACTTGATAATTTGTAGAAAGAAAATTATGTGAATAACATAATCTTTCTTGTAGTTCCTATACTGTTCATAGGCTATGCTCATTTTTGCAGGTGTTTCCTTTTTTAAAACATGATCTGAACAAAGGGATAAGGGTGGCAGTCTGTGAGTTCATTGCAAGGATGGACTCTTGACACCTACACCAGACTTGCTTAATTTTGATTGCACACAACTCCACGTGCCTTAAATATGTTATCCTATCCCTCTCTGTAGCAGCTTGATTTCCTATCCCTCTCTGTAGCAGCTTGATTTGCACTTGCAGAGAACGAGCAGCAAATATTTCCCGTTTCCTTAGAAAATGCTATTTTTGTGTTCTCGTTCCTGTAAGTAAACTCATTTTGTGCACTAGTCCCTGAAGGCAAATACAGCAAAAGCATTGTTTCCTCTATGTAAATAAATGCATAATACATTTAGGCATTTTTAATATCTGAATTGTATAAATTTCAGGCACAGTTCTGTTTTATGCCATCAATGTTAAGCATACAGCCTATTTTGACACCTTCTCTTGTGATGCAGAAGCTTTGTGTAACTGGTAGGTTAAAAAACCTCATTGCACCCATCTGAGACTGGAGAACACGCAGGTGAACGCCAGCCTGGCTTGGATTGGTGGAGGGAGCACAGGAGGAAGGGAGGGATGCTGCCCTGTAGCAAGGGGACAGGAAGAAAATGCTCCTGATTTCTAGCGATGAGAAATTCTAATGAATGTTATTCCTTTCTTCCTTTTTTCCTTTTTTTTTTTTTTTTTTTTTTAAGATTTATTCTTTAGAATTTTCTTCTCTGACTGCTTATAAAGACACTAAGCAAAATGCAGTTGGTCCTTGAAAATTCTGGCTACAAGCAGTTGTAAAATCCATTTGTTTTTGAAAAAAAATAATCATAAAAATCATAGAACAAGGGTTCTCACGCTAAAGTTTGGCAGTTCAGTGGGACTCCTCACAAAATAGACATTTACTGAGAGCACTTAAGATCTACTGGGCAAATGTGGACTTCTAGTTCAAATTGAGTATTTACTAAGGGTCTGGCGTAAGGCCCAGTTCAATCCATATAAATTGGCCTAAGGGAGAGACTGGGTGATGCACAGATGTAGCTGAGATTTTGAAGTGCCGGCAGTATATTTATCCTGAAACAAGTTATGCTGTGTATGCCTGTTAGAGGGTGCAAAAAGAGGAAATGGCAAAGCTGAGCAGGCGTGCCAAGGAGTTTGGTGCAACTTAAATGTGTGTGCCGAGCCTTGTGCTGGAGGAGAGCACAATTTCGTATTGCTTAGCAACACTGCTGCGTACATTTCCCATTTCCTTCCATGTTGAAAGCCAGTGAGCAGCAAATGTGCGTTTCTGGTGGCTTCCTGCTGATGTGAAGGGAGCGGCAGTGCATCCAGGGGCGGGGATGGGACGGCATGTGAAAGGGGCGTCAGGCAGCATCACTTCACCACCCGCAGCGCTTTTCTGTCTGAAAATGGAAAGCCTTTACTAATTGTCTCTCTTTGAGAAGCTACCTTCTCCTCCTTGTTGTCTTCTGCTATAGGGGAGGTTACTGCTTGTGTTGGAAGGCAGGGAACAGATTTCTCAAGATGCTTTTGGCACAGGCACCCTATGCCTAGCTTGAAAATACAGCTCTTCAGTTCAGCACTGGAGCAACGGTGGTGTTAAGCAGAGCCACACGGTGTTTCCTTCTCTGTGGTGAGTTCATTCTGCTGTACGCTGCCCTCAACCTAAACATGTATGGCCACAAATATGTGTATTGCTTCCAGAGCAGTGTGTGTCTGTACAGAATCAATGCTATTTTATTGTGTGCACATCTATACTCTCACCTGTTTCCTGTGCTACCACTGATCAATACTGGTCTTGACATGTGGTTGGAGGTCTCAGGCTTCAAGATCTGTTTTCCAGAAGTATTTTCCTTGTGCCTGCCAGGCTTTGCATGGTTACTTTGCATGGCTTTTTAGCTGTTGGAATGAAATAAGCCTTAAAACCCACCTGAGGTCTCAAAGGAGTCACTGATCTGGGGTTAGAGCTCATCTCATTTAGGAGCAGAACTCACCTCATTTAGGAGCAGGCTGTGTTGTCTCAGCTCCTTACGCAATCGGTGAAGGAATATGAGGCACCTCAGGAAGGAGGTGTGTGCTCCTCCTCACCTTCTGGAGGATGGGGCGGTTCATCCCTGCAGATGCCTGTGTTCCTCTGTGTTCTACAGAGCATCCTCACCTGCAGGACCCAGCTCCCCCCTCCAGGTGCAAATCAGGGCCTTGCCCAGTGACTGGGTACAGACTTGAGCCCCTCCTGTGGCTCCCACTCCGTCACTGTGGCCCTATGACAATTATTGGCTTTGTGATTAGCAGGCGATTAGTAACTTCTTTCCCATGACTTGGGCCACGTAATTTGTAAACCTCTCAGAAAGTTCCCTGAAGCATGAGCCAATTTCTCTTTTAAAACTGTTATTAAGTGGAAAAAAAAAAAAAAACAACCAACGAGCCTTACAATACTAACAGTGCTCAGCCAGATAGCATCAAAAATCATTCACAGTTCTCACTGCCAACCAATACAGATTTGCACATTACTGTGCAAAGGACACAGAGGCTCAGTTTTTGTTTAAAACAACTTGTTTTTTCATCAGTAAAAATTGAGGTCCCCAGTGCCAAGTAAAATAAATCCAGGTTCTTAGCTGGTTTAAACTAGATGGGCTCCTTGTAGCTTCAGTGGACCTGCAGTGTATTATTCTTGCTGAGTTTTAGCTGCTACCTGACTTTCCTTCTCTACCCAAGACGTACAACAGGCTTGCAAGGCATCAGTCCGAGGAGACACATAGCTCTTCTGTACCTGTTCAGCCCTAGATGCACAGTTCCTGCAAATACAGGTAGGATCCTGCTTATACGCTGTTACTGTCTTTTTTTTTCTTTTTTGCTTTGGAATCCAAAGTTACATTTATAGCTTGCTAGTGAAGTGTCTGCAGTAATGGATGAGAAATTTTTATCTCTTTCATTATTCCAGCACACTGTAAGCTAACATTTTAACACTCAGTAAACCAAACTGAGCACCAGTTCGTTCTCAATCCAATGTTTTTGTGACAAGACAGTGGGAAGAAAACAGCATCTACAAGCACCACGTTCTTCCCTTGGTACTCCCAGCAATTTTAGCACCCCAGCTAAATAGCTGGGGAGGAAAATTACAGAGACCATCGGTATAGCAAAAATCTGAATGAAAAGCCCCAATGAAATAGTTGCTAGTGATTTCTGCTGTGCTTCCACATTGAAGTTCCTCCAACACTGAGCCAAACATGAAGAAATGCTGAGAGCATTAATCACACTGCTCTGTACTTTTCAGCTATCTTTTGGCAGCCTTTGAAAGTCACAGCTAAAAATACTGAAAACACTCTAGGTTCAGTGGGAATCGAGTTAAGAAAAAGGATAGCATAGAAAGAAGATGACTGAGAAAGAGTTGTATCATGACTGTACTTACTGAGGCCTCAGTGTAGGTGGGAAAGCAAAAGGACTGCTCATCCATGTTAAAGGCACACCGATCCAAAAAGCAGCCAACCACTGTAGTCCAAAACATTTTCTAGGTTTTGGGGGACATTTTTCTGTTACTGTAACATAGATGAACAAACCTTTGTCGCTTCAACCATGGCACAAGAAGAGGAAGCACCCCAGAGACAAATCTCTGGCAGAGGAGTAATGCCTAAAGGTCACTGCAGAAATACTGGTGTCTTGGAGCAAGCCCAAAGCTTTTTTTTTTTTTTTTTTTTTTTTTTTTAAACTTAGTGAAGGCTCAGACAACTGTAAGTTCCCACTTCTCCCTGCTTGCCCATCTGGACTGGGTGCTCCTGGCAGTCCTTGGCAGAGGCACTGATCCAGCCCCAGGATACCCAGTCTCCTTTCCTGGGCATGGAGGTTGATGCACTTGGGCAGTATCATCATTCATACCAATCACCAGGGATGTACGTTGCTATCAAGGACCTGCCAGACGATTGCAAGAAACTGTTTAGTGTTTTACGTGGCTGCTGCGAGCTGTTCACACAAAGACTTTAAAAGAGTGAAAGTTGTGAAAAGCATAAGCGTAGCTGGCTACAGCAATAAAATGGATTTTTTCCCTGATTTTACAAGCCATTGTAGAGTTGTTCCCACTGTGTTTACTTGCCTAAAAGTGCCATTTTTCACTGTCACTGATCAGGGCTGGCCAGAAAATGAACCTTTACTAAACTATCACTCCTTCTTTTGCTTAATGTATGAGCACTGACTCTCCAGCACCCAGAAACTCACCTCTCAGTGATGCCTGGAGGCTCTGTAAGCCTGCCACTTGCGGAGTCTGTGGCATGCTCTAGGGCTGTTATTCTGTACCTGTGTTAGACATCAGCTGTAGCAGCCTGGGTATAAGGTACCTGGCTAAAAACATGAAAGCACAGGCTGCAAATCCAAGCAGGTACATGTTGTACCGAGCCATCCTGTCACAATTCTTTCTGCAGCTGCAGGATCCATCTTACACTGCTTTATCTGATGCCAAACCCTCCCAAACGGGCTCCAAGCATCCCAGCCAACTCCCGGTGTGAGCACAGCGCTCTCAGCGACCTCGCCTGCCTCAGTGCTGCTGCCACTCGCTGCGGCCGGGACGTGAGAAACCAGGCAAGTTCTGCAGTGCTTCAGGGAGAGAGCAGCAGGGCTGGGGCCACCACAGAAAGGAGCTCACATGGGAAAAGCCCTGGCAGCCCTGGGTGGGAAGAGCAGTGAGAAGATGCCGGCTGAGGTACCGCTCCCCTCGCTGCCCTCCCCACTCCCTCCCTCCGTCCCCAACCCACCTCTTTGCCTTTGGCTCTGCCGGCTGCCAGGTGTCATGGTGGTGGTGCCCAGGGGCCTTCCCGCAGCCCTCTGGGCCCCGTGGCCACCTGGGGCTCCTGGCTCAGCCCCCATGCGTGGAGAGGGATTGTGACCTGCGTTAGGAATGAGTCCGAGAGGCAGCTGCTGGCCCTCAGAGAGGAGAACGCAGGCTAAAGGCACAGCTGCCTGCTGGAGGAGACCTGAGACAGTGTTTGGAAAAAGAGGGCAGCCCTACAAAATAAAGGACGTGTCTGGTGCCTGGGCAGCCCTACAAAATAAGGGGTGTCCCTGGTTCCTGCTGCACAAACAGTGGCTCCCACGGGACGCTGCCTTGTGCACTCTGCTGCTGCCTTCCTGCTTTGTATTGCGAGTTACTGCTGAAAGCCCGGGGCATGAGGTATCGCTGCCCAGTCACTTCTCCTGCTCTTTTGTCTATATTTCCATAGCTCCCCCCTCCACCCCGCTTCTGTTTACTTCCTTCTTCAGGCTGCATTGTTGTACGTAGTTGGCACAGCTACAGGAGCAGCGTTCGTGTACTGCTGCTCCCTTTGCAGCCGGTTCTTTGTTCCCTGGTGTGATCGATGCAGTTATACAAGCTCTGGTACCCTGTGGCTGCCTCTCCTCCATCTGTTACGTCTTGCGTAGCTTTCTTTGTGTGTGCTTCTTAAACAAAACAGCTGGCAGCAGAGCTTGTCCTGCCCAGGTACGTTACGGACCGCTCTGTGCCTCTGTGCCTCTGTCCTGGGGCAGACCACACGCTGTGGGCAGAGCAGTGGAGACCTGGTGTCACACTGCTGTGGGGCTTCTCTGGGGATGCCAGCACCTGAGGATCAGCTGGTTACGAGGGCTGACCTCATGCCATTCCCCTTCTTCCTGCTGTCCTTCTCCCCATCCCACCTTTGGTAGAATATCTGAGAAGCTCTGCGTAGAGAACTAGGTCTCTGCTCTCCTGCAGGGTTCTGTAATTGAAGTGCAAACTTGTTGTTCCTCCTGAACCCATAGATCATGTCCCTTCAACAAGCCTACGTCACCGGGAAGGAGGCAGCCCTTGCCACAGGATGGCACAACAAGGGTGAAGTGTCCGCTGTGTGGCAGGCTCACTTTGCATCCAAATCAATCTTGTTATCTGTGCTTCAGAGACGGGAGATCAGTGATACCTCCTGCTCAAAGGGAGCATGAGGCTGTGCTGGGGCTGCCAGCAGGCAGCAGCCCACACTGGGAAGCAAGCGCCTGGCACTGGCCCTTGGATCAGGATGAAGTTACCTTTCTGTGAGGCAGCCCCAGCTTCACCTCGGAGGGCAGAGAGCAGCCAGCTCAGGGAGTTTTCCCTTTCAGGGGATATTTTCTGCTTGTGCCGTGGCTGCCGGACCAGGGGCAGCTATCCTCAGAGGGACAGCTCTCACTGCTCAGATGGAAGCTCCTAATACTTACTCAGCTGGAGCACCCAGAAATCAACCAGTGTCATTCAATGCTACAGGTGATTGCGTTATTCTTATCCAGAAAGTCTGGCCTCCCCACCTCCTTGCAAGATTTGTGGGTGTTCGTGGAGCTGCACAGATGGCAGAAACACCTTGTCTGCGCAAGAAAGTGGTGCCAGATCATCATCTGAAACTGATTTTATTTTTGGTCGATTTAATTAAATTGGTACAATCTGTTTGGATTTCTCACTTGAGTTTACCTAAACTTTCTCTTGAGCTAAACTAAATGGCGGTTCCCGTCCACGTGCAGGTTTGTGCTACTTTAAACACAGTTGTCTAGAATCACACCTGCAGTTAGTTAGCTCGCTGAAACTTCTTCCTGTCCTCCTCATGTCTGTGGATGTTGCACATCACCCTTCACTGGGGACATTTAAATACGAGATCTCTCACATAACTGAGTGCTGTAGGGAACAGACAGTGGGATCTGGTGTGTTTTTTTCTTGTTGTAGATAACAAGTGCTGCCCAAAATACCTTCTGTCCCACGCAAGTCATCCGGCTCATGGAGCACATAAATGGCTCTGCTAAATGAGTTCACGCCTGGGAAGCTGCATTATTCCTGGGAGAAAAGTGGCCAGTTTATTAAAAACTATTCCCATGTGTGAATTTGTTTGCTCATGGAGAAAGATCTGTGACAGAAGGTGAAGCCACTGCTTTGGTAACAGGATTACTGTTTTACAGCCACCTTTATTCCATTTTTGAGTTATTTCAGAATCACCCACTCGTGGCTGGAGCTTTAAAAGTCATCCTGGACACAGAAGGGAGGATGCTGCATTATCCAAAGTTTCCTCAGCAGACAGCACTGGTTTCCCGTGGGTTTTAGCACTGTTCTCTGTCTCATGTCATCGAGCTCAGAAGGCAAAGAAATACGAAGGAATTGGACCCCCCATGTTTTTGACTTCTGAGCTCATACCATGTTAAAAAAAAAAAAAAAAAAAATATATATATATATATATATATATATATATATATATATATATATATATATATATATACTTGTTTGTTTTACAGCAGAAATAGCCTCAGGTTCTGCCCTCAGTGCCAAGGCCCACTAGCTGGAGGAGCAGGGAGGGATAAATCACCAAGCCACCCCAGTGGAAATGCGTGCAGGGCTGGGGGCTCTGCTGTGCGTGGCTGAACTGAGCCACGGGCCCTAACCTGCTCCAGAGCACCAGGCAAGAGGCGCACACTCAGTGTTACTGGGGCAGAACAGGCAAGGTCAGGAAAGCAATTTGTAGTAGGTCACCACTGGAAGCAAACACGGGGAAATCATTCTTGGAAGAAAGCAAAGTTGTGGTCAGCAAATATTTTTCAGGGTCAAAAAATAGCAGCCAGCAGTTGTCGTGAGTGGCTGCTTTTTTCCTTCATCTTCAGGCCGGGAAGTTTCTTTGTTTGAATTTGGCCAAAACTTATTTTCTGTCTTTTCTACCAAGTGAAAATAGGTTCTGAAGAGGAGTGAGTAAAAGAGTGTTGGGATGGTTAGTCTGGATAAGAAACCTTCACCTGCAATGGTCCAGCTTTAAGCTGCTGCTAATTTCCTACTTGCAGCTACCAGGTATTTATTTGTTGTTGAACTTTCAAGTATGTGTCACAGATTAACAGCTAAGAAGATGCTCTTAGGAGTAACTTTAGAGGTGTGTGGCATCTATAGAGAATGTTAGCAGGAGAGCTGAGCTCTTTCAACATGCCTTTTCTCCCTTGGCTGAGGGGGAAGCCAGGACAGCAGGGTATTTCTCTGATGGAAAAGTCAGCGCAGCAGCAATGCAGGACAAAAGGTGTGTGAGGAGCTCAACACTACCTCACAGCAAAGGTGTGGGGATGACGGGTTGTTGAAAAACAAAAAATCTTTTAAATCTCTGTTATTTTGCCTTTCTTGCCTTACTCTTTCTGCCTGGAAGTGCCGCCTTAGTGCAAGCCTCTGCTCCCCACCCCACAGCCAAGCACATTTAGGGACAGCACGGGAGCGCTCCCCTCTGCCCTACACAGAAAGCCCCGTGTGGGGCTGGATGGAGGCAGAGCAGGGCTGGTCACAGCAAGGCCTCTGAAACGCTGCCGTCCTCTTCTGCAGCTGAGACCTGGCTGTTCTTGTTCAGTGGGGTGTTGGAGGTTTGCTCGGAGTCCTGGGGCTGTGCTTGTTTATTTGTGTTCTGGCAGCACGCGGAATTACAGTGAACTACATCCTGCAAGATCTGCAAATAGTTCCCACCTATGAAATAAACACAAGCCTCAAATATTTAAACTAAAGCATCAGACTGCCAGTTTATTACCACTGAAGGGCTTTGTTGACCTTACAGAGGCTGAGTCACGCCTTTCCTCTGATGGGGCTTTTTTTTTTTTTTTTTTTGGTGATCCCAGCTCTGTGAAATAATGGCAAAAGACTGAAAAGCACAGACTTTGTTTACCCTAGGTAGGATGTTTCATTTAATTAAGAATGGATAAAAGGAAGTAAATTGCTTGTAATGCAAATTTCACTGTGTAATTCCTTGCTGGAGGGAGATGGGTAGAGCCCAGTGTAGGTAATTATTCAGCTGACAGTTGCATCAGGCTGGGTAGAAATGTGTAAAGGACAAAAATCCTCATGCATCATTCTTTACCAAAGAACACTGAAGCCTTAACAAATCTTTCTCTAATGCTGTGGATCCGTCCTTCCTTCAGAAGCAGAGGTGTTTCCGAGGGTAAATGCAGATAAGCAGATTTCACCCACTTCTGATGTGGTCAGTGGCATATTTCCTCAATTATATATTCCCGAGGTGTTCTGAAGAGGGGAGTGTACTCGTCTTTTTGCCTGGCGTGCTGGTGTTGTTCAAATGTCTGTGACCAATGGGCTGGGCTAGAGACCCTATTGCTCTGTTAGATTCCTGCAGTTCCTAAGGCCCAGAGCATCTCAGTGCCATTCCTGATCAGTGGGGAGGAGGAGGAATGTGGTATTAACAAAGCAGCTGGACTTCTCCATCATTAGAGAAGTGTCATGTGAGACAACAGCAGAAACTGAGAGAAACCCACCCAAGGCTGTGCTCTCAATGAACTGAGAGGTATTTTTCCATTGTCGGAGTGAAAAGCCATCACCGGCCTGGCTCTTGCATCCAGCCAAAACTGCCCTCCGTGGTGCTCTCGTCTGTCCTTTCGGTGGGACGAGTCAGACAAAAGATCTGCAGCCACAACATTTTTAATGGGATGACTCTTCAGAAAAAAAATGATATTACATACGTTGTACTACCTCACAACCACTCTTGTCTGTGAAGAATCAGGCAGTGCAAAGAGAAGAGGGTGCACCATGGAGGAGCCCTTGTGGTGCCGCGGAGCTGCGCCTTGCAGTGGCTAGCCAGAAGACAGTATTTCATTTCATGACTGAGAGAAGGGAGAGATGAGCACAGAACGGAAGAAGGAGGGTTGGTGCTGTGACTGTGGCCACAGGACAAGTGCATCTGCTGCTCGGCCATGTGCCGTTTCAGCAGGACAGCCCTCAGCTGCCATCAGAGCACCTGAAGCTGGCGGTGTGCAGGCTGCACTGCCTGCTCACTGGCACCCCTCAGGGCAAGGAGGCACAGTCTGGCCCCCACAGACAGGTTTTGTGCTGCTTTTCAGCCCATCCCTCCCAAAGAGAAAGACTGTCCTGTAGTTTGTGTTTTATTTCTTCTCTGCTGCTAAAGGAGGCCAACCAAATACCATCATATTATGCCCATGAGCATAATGGCCATCACTGTTTTGGCTGTGTGATAGGGATGGCAACGCTGCTGCATATTTCATGGTGCTGACACCACAAGAAATAAGGTGAGAGAAGGAGTGTGGCTGGACCCTCCAGCATGAAACAGGGAGAGGCACAGGGCCCAGCAGGAGGAGTCCCTGCTCATGGCAGGGGGTTGGAATGAGATGATCTTTAAGGTCCCTTCCCAAACCATTCCATGATTCCGTTCATTACAGCAGAGATTGGAAACTGCTGTGTGACTCTGGTGCCAGGACCGCGTCTATCGTCAGTGACACAATGCTGCTTTTGGTTTTGACCTGCCCTACAAGAGCTGTCATGACTAATAAGGGCACTGGGAAATGTCCACGCATTGTAAAGCATAAGGAGGTTATTTCCTTACGTTGTGACAGGATATGTGATAAAGAGGTATGGACAGGGGAAAGCAGCCTTTCCCGCTTGCTGCTATTTTCATCTGGCTATGAATAGCCTGGTGAGATCAGTGTTATCTGTTCCGGGTTTTGTTATGTTTTGGGGAGGGATGTTTTCATATCTTTATTACATGGACCTATGTGCAGCCCCCGCTCTTCGAGGCTGAGGTGAGTCTGGATGATCCTGCACTGACCTTGGTGATGAAATGGGGGTGTTAAACACCCTGTTGTCGCTCGTGGCTCCTGCCTAGCTAATTGGCAGGTTAAAGTTCCTAAAGCTGTCCTCTTCCTCTGCATGCAAAGCAGCGTCTTGTCCTTGCGATCTGGATCTGCTCGTGGGGTCTGTTGTTCGTCTGGGCACATCCCAATGTGCAGTGCTGGGAAGGAGGGAAAGTACACGGTGAGAAACCACATCTGAGCATGGAGTGCCCTGCAGATGGTCTGGAGATAATTTGTGTCTGTAGGCAGATGCCAGCAAGAGCACTGAGCTGGTAACGTGCATCCGAGCGATTTGTGCTGGGGGTAGTTATTAAGAGCATTAACACAGTTCTGTTTGAGCTGGAGCTGAGTTAAATCTCCTAGAAATAAAATGAAAATGCAGCATAAAGAAGGAGGCAGCCCCTTCAGTGTCCGTCTATCCAAAAGGAGCTATGTTTTGTACCTGCCAAGCATTTAATTTCCACCCAACAAAACTATTTGGAGGCGAGTTTCCTAGAAAAACAAAACCCTCTAGAATGACACCCTTCTTCTGCAATAAGAAGAAAGGTAACTCGAAGACAGAGGATGCATTACTCCAGGCGAGAGGTCTGTAACATTCCTTCCTTCATGAACAGCTCTTACAGCTGCAGAAACCCTACCCAGCGCTGGACAAACTATTTATTTTGGAAGGCTCTCCAGAGCTGCACCTTGCAGAGCTGCGTGCCCGTGACCCCGCGCGGCCGGCAGGCTCCCCTGGGGGTGATTCACCTGCGTTGGGTCACGTGTGGGCACACGCCGCCGAGCGCCGAGGAACAAGGAAATGAGCATTGTCCGGGCCAGGGGCTGTCCCAGCGAGCTTGCGCTTGGTGTGCCCCAACGCTGCTACGAGAGGGTGTCGCGCTCTGCTGAGGAAAGGTTGGTGATTGCTTGCCCCTCCAGTCTGGGGGTTGGATGTTGGTTTGGGGCTGGGGAATGCACGTAATGCTGCTGCTTGGTGCTTTGCTGGAGGGGGAAAGGGCAGTTCTGGACTGATCCGAGATTGTCACGTCTGAAGGCAGGTTTGTTCCTTTTGTTACCGTCTCTCTGAGCTTTTCCACAGATGCTTGGTGCTCTCCTCCATCCGAGGGGTCGGCAGAGCTGTTGGCTCTGGCGTTGCCCAGCTGCAGCAGGGCACAGTGTATGCTGCCTCTCGTGGCACTGCAAAACCAGCCCTGCAGGTGAAGACAGCAGGAGCTGCAGCTGCGGGGAAAAGGCTCTTTGCACCTAAATGCTGGTAGGCAGTTCTCTGGTTCACTAGGTGGGGGCAGAGAGGGGTGTGAGGAATGATGGAAGCTCCCTGAGTAACACCTGGAACGAGCAAGCATCAAAGTCCCTTCCTCTGGAAGAGAAGCCTTAGCATGACATGGGTCTGCAGAGCGAGCAGCGTGGGGTGGGTGGAAGCAGAGCAGTTGTTACCGGGTTTTCTGATAAAAGGCTCGGGGATATCAGACGAAGCAAGCAAGCAGCAGGTCAAAACAAAACACGGGCAGATACTTTTTCACTGACTGTGGGGCTTTGAGGATATTGCAAATGCCTCGATGTGAGTTCAGCAAATAACAAGGAGGGTCTGTGAGGTGCACAGGGGTTGCTCTTGCTGCAGGGAGGCCCTGCCCTGCCCCTGCAGGATGCTGAGCATGGGCTGGCTCGCTGTCCTCTCCCCGGCTTCATCCCCTCATCCCTTGCTGAGGATGAGCTCATGTGTCACAGGGCAATCTAGCTGTCCGTGGCCATCCCTCTGTCGTTAAACTGGGCGCTGGAGAAGCTGCTGGGGGACAAGGTGTGCAGCTCCCACTGGGCTGGGTTAACAGAGCAGCCCTCGCTGCTTTGCCAGTGCCTGGGCTCTGGGCTTCCCGAGCTGCACAGCAGCTGAACGTGCTGTCACAAGTCTGCTGCTGGCTGGAGCATTTGCTTCTTCTTGCTGTGGCAGCCAAAAGAAATCAAATGCTAACAGAGGATGAGGCACAGCCAGTTGTGCCACACAGTAGGTCATGCCTCTGCTTGTCTCCGCACTGTCCTCAGCACCCACGTTGTCAACACTGCTGGGCGTGCAAGTTGATCTCTGTGATAATCTCTTCCCCCAAAAAAGCAGTTGGAAGGAAGTACGTTGGACATCCAGTGTCCTCAGATTTCTGGTTGTTACTGGAGCCACGTTAAGCTGCTTTGCCCACCCTTGTGTCATGACAAGTGGCAGGACCTGCGGGGCTGGTCCCATCACGGTGCTGCAGTGCCTGAGAGCAGCCCAAGTGTGCTCAGTGTGGGTTTCAGTGGATGCCACTAATCCAGACCCAGGTAATTCCCTCAATACTCACCAGTTTGGCTCCTGCTGCCAGAGAGCTGGGAGGGGTCTCCCACCATCAGGGGTAAAGGAGGGAGCAACTTCTTTGTGCTCAGCACTTTGTGCCCAAAGACAATTTGTTTCAGTGCGCTAACAAAGACATTTGCACCAGGAAAGTCCCAGTCTAGGATCAAATCTGCCCCGGCACTGCCTGGTGGCTCCCATCATCGCCTTACAAATCTACAAGGATTTTGTGTTTCCCATGTTTTGCCTGAGGCCCGTGGGGTCCCAGCTTTCTTGCGGCTCTGTGGAGGTGGGTGCCTGCACTGTGCCCACCCCCGTGCTCCCTGAGCTGTTCATTAGCAGGGCTTTGAGGGGGGAGAGGGTTCCAGGTAATGTCACAAAGCAAATCAAAGCTGTGTGGTGCTGCTGAAGGAGTGAAAGTGTCAGCTCTGGGATTAGGCAACCTGGGGGAGTTTTAGCCTTAATCCACTGCAGTCACAGAGCCAAGCAAACAGGCAATGCACTCTCCTGTGCCCTTGGGGGGGTAACTAGGGGTTCTCCCATTTCAAGCCTCTGAGATGGGACATCACGGTGTGCCCATCGGAGACTGCGTGGCTCAAGGCACAGCAGTGATGGTGCCGCGTGCGGGGATCCTTTGTGAGCTGTGTTTGCTCCTGTGGGCCTGGGTCGGCAGCTTTGTGGCTCCTGAGCTGCCAGCAAAACCTCCAGCTGGAGCAGTCTGCTGGACTGGCCCTTTTTCCCACAGCAAGCGCATGAAGTGGTTTGATTTTTAACTATTTTGAAACAAAAGAAGGATTCGGCTGTTTGATTTCTGTTAACCTTTTCCTTCTAGTGTAACTGTTCCAAGAAGATAAAGCATTCCCAGAAAAGGGCCATTTACAAAGAAGCATTTTTTGCAGTTTTTCTAATTGACTGCCCTCCTGATGAATAAATATGAGCTTCTGCTGAAAATGTTTTCTGCAGTAATTTCAGCCCACATGTCATGGGGTTGTTAAAAATAAATAAAAATTCTAGAGAAGCAAATACTGTGAGAAATGTGTCTCTAGATAGCTTAAAAAAAAAAAAAAAAAAAAAAAAAATCTGTCCCAGAAATTTTTGTAAACCTGTCTTTTTTAGAAGTAAGATTGTGCCTGAAAGCCAGAGAGAATAGGAGATGGGGACCAGACGTGGAAGTGCCTTGCCAAGGGGGGTGAAATACAGGTTTAAATGGTAGAAATTTATCGGTTTCATTTTTTTATTACTGTTTTTGTTCCAAATGAAGTGGTATCAATGGTTTCTCTGATTATAAAAGTTGTAAATGTAGTGTGACATGCACAGCCATGGTTGCTTTAAAGAAATATATGAAATGGTAAACTTTCTTCTTTCCCTAAAATGCTTTGTAATAATTACAGTGTTTTTATGACAAGGTCCATTCATTTCAGTGCTCAGACTTTTATTATGTCCTGTGGTGTTTGTTGTAAGCATTACAGACAGATGCCAGTTCTTCTACATGTTGTTACACCCTTTTGAAACAAACATTTGGGAATGTATCATGTGGAAAACACCGTTAATCTGTAAAATGATGTCAAAGGAGGAAATACCTGCACTTGACTTCACATAGGCCAGGTCAAGAAGAGGTGCATCAGGTGAAGGCAGTTGCAGGCGGGGTGACAAAAACACTCAGAAGCGGAGCTCTGAGGAGCACGTGAAGGAGCTGGAGTGGTGCTGGGTGGCTCGGGAAGGCTGGCTGCCACTGTGGGCAGGAGGACAATTTGGGGACAGGCAGCAGAGGAGGCTTCCTGCTGCAGTTAGCTTTTCCCCCATCAGGGGAGAATTTAGTGACCTGGCTCCCAAGGCTGTGGCTTTGGGAGAAAAAGCCACATGATGAAAGCCACAGTCACCTGACGGGCTTGGACACGGTGGAAAAATCCCACCTGGTGAGCTAGAAACTGCTTCCACGGATGGGAGCAGAGCTTCTCTTCCCTTGGAGGTGCACCTTCCTGCCCTCAGGTTGGCCGGGGAGAGGAAAAGGGATAAAGCAGCAGAGCAGCACATGATTGACTCTTCCTCCACACCCTGCAGCCTCTGGCTGGTTTTGGTGCCTGCTGAAATACCGAGTGCTCTGTTCGAACAGCAAGTATCAGTGCAGCTGAAGGCACAGCGCGCTGGTGTTAGAAGGTGAGCAGTCTCTGGCATTGCACGGCCTGACATGCAGCAGTAACACTTGCAGATTGCTGGCCGGTCGTTTTCCAGCTGCTTTGCAAAGGCCGGCTGCTTATCCTTGGTCTCATTTAGGGCAGGAAGAAATGAGGAACAGAAGAATGGAGATAAAATGCAAGCAAGCAATTTGGTAATTCATATGCGTATCTTGCTTATAGCCCGCTGAGTCAACTGTTTACCTGTTAGCAGGCAAGCAGCTAAAATAAAATCCTGCCTGGGTTAGGTTAGCACCGTGTGAGGAGCTGTAGGACGGGGAGGAAAGTAGGGCAGCTCGTTTTGGAACTTGTGCTGAAGAACAAACAAAAACCCCCAACGTACACATTCGGTTACCATATGGCGCGCTTATCATGAACGGCATCTCGGCGCTGTTTCTTTGCAGGGATGCTTGAACTCCACGGAAGCAGACTTCGCCACTGAGGAGAGCACACGCTGGAGGTGCCGGGGCTGCCGTTGGTGAGACGAGGCAGCTAAGGCGGGCGGCGAGCTCGCTCCTTGCCGTGCTGCCTGATTGACATTGGCTTCCAAATCGCTGTGACTGTGCCTGAAGAAAACCGAAGGAGCATCGTTTTGCTGGGAGAAATTTCCTGGCAAGAGATGACATGCGGAGCAGAGAAACGTGCCAGGGAAGAGCTGCCTAGCGCCTGCAAGTGCAGGTCCAGGTGCTAGCACAACTTCCACCCAAGCTGGCCATGCTGCCGTGAAGTCCTTTTCTCCCCAGCACCAGGGCGGGCTGCACCGGGGGCTGCCCATGGCACTGCGGCGTGCTGGGCTGGATTAGTTGTCGGTGTGTCACTGCTTCGGCTGGCTGAAGAGCTGAAGAACAGCACAGGAAAGATGTTGGACCTGAGCTTCCTGACCGAGGAGGAGTATGAGAAGCTGATGAAGGTTCTGCAGAGGGATGCGGAGCTAAAGAAGAAGGACGGGGATCGCATCAGGTGAGAGAGCATGCAAAACCAGCCAGATGTGAGCTCCCACTGGGGGGATTTCTTTACTTCTTTTAGAGGAGGATGTGTGTGTGTGTGTGTGTGCACAGGGAGAGATGCAGGCTGCAGTAGTGCTGTCCCTTCATGCCTGGGTCCCCAATGATCTTTTCATTGCACCTCCTGCTTTTGCAGTGAGCCTGCTGTGCTGCCACCCCTGCTCTGTGGGATTGAGGGGCTGGGCTCTCCTTTTGCTTAATCAGTATCCCTCAGAGATGCCAAGGGGAATGCCCCTTTCCTGCTTTGGGGGGAAGATGCCAATTTCTCAGTGTCAGGGGTCAGAGCAGGGCAGTAGGTGCTGTGCCGCCTTGTTTTCCTCACTCAGCAGCAGGAATCCCTTGCGGTGTTTCTAAGTGAGAGTTTACATCCTGATCCCCTCTCTGCCTGTACACAGCAGGCAGAGAGGGGCGGTGAGAGGCTACGTGATCTGCCAAAGGGCTGCGGGGAGCCAAGAATCACTGTGAGTCCAGCATGCTCGCCTCCGGGCATCCGGGGGCTCAGCTCGGGCTGATCGGGATTTGCTTGTTGCTGCTGTCACTTTTTAAATGCCAGCCTTTCCGCCATCTGCTCTGACAATATGCACCAGGCTCAGGAAGCTGCCACCAAATTCCCCATGGCTAGGAATGAGTAGCTCAGTGGGTGGGGATGGCACTGTGCCACCTTACCCTGCCCCCCAGTAAGGATGTGATTCTTTGATTTCCCATTGAGTCAAAAAAAAATAAAGGGTAAGCCCCTTGTAGGAGGGATGCATGGGGCTCGAAGGGGTGAGTGGCTTTGCAGCAGGCTTTGGGGAGCCTCTGTGTCCTGCCCACTTGGGGTCAAGAGCTGGTGGTGGCACACAAGCGGCTTGGGTACCTGTGGTGGGGGTTTCTTCTGGCCTCTGAGGTCTCTCAGGGCTCCTGAACTGTGGCTAGCTGTAGGAGGCAGTGCCAGCTGAAAGGCAGCAAATCCACTGAGCAGTAGTATAAAAACAAAATAACTGGAGGAGAGTTAGAAGCACAGGGTAAGCAAACAGAGCACTGAAGGATTTAGGTGCCAAAACCCAGCCCTGGGTGTGCCCAAGCTAGTTACAGTAAGAGAAGCTGTGCTCAGGAAGGAGAGCTAACTGTTTGTGTGCCAAAATCAGCGTGTCAGGAGGAGCAGGCTCTGGGGAGAATGCTGAGGGCCAGGTTAGCGCCCTGGATAGCCAAATTTATTCCCCCAGTGTGCATCAGATTTGATCCATAAAGAGCAGCTCATAACGACATGAACAGACAAATAAAATAAAGAAGTGCAGGACTTGTAAACAACCCCACGCCTCTTCAAACCCTCAGGGCTGCAAAGGAAATGGACAAATCTCCTTGCCAGGTGACTCGATTATGAACATGCAGTTTGTAAGAGGTGAAGGCCTGTGCTTACAAGGCTCTGTTCCTTCTTCAAAAATAAAATGTCAGCTTTCACTTTTATGCTTGTTTGGCCCTTCCGATTGCAGGGAATAACCTCTGGATCCTTTGTAGTAGCAGATAGGAGAATTGTACATATAGCTGCTATGAAAGAGCTCAGGGAAAGTTGAAACATTGGAGATCTTCTTAGTGTGTGATGTTCTCGTTGGCTTGCAGGAGGATACAAGGCTCCATCAAGGATGAAAAGAAGAAGAAGTTTGTGACAGGCGAATGGTTTTCGGAAGTGAAGGCAAAACGGTTTCAAGAAGACTTGGAGGGGTCGGATCTGCTTCGGGCATCGATAAGAAGGAAAAAGGGCAAAGTAGAAAGTAAGCATGTTACTGTGTGCCATAAGTAAACCAATTGATGGACCAGGAAACAGTGGCCAGGTGTGTGGGTCTCCCTGCACTGGGAGCCTCTTAGGGACCAGTCTTTATGTTTTAAGAAAGAGGTTCTCAGCCAAATTGTCAGTACTAGGAAAAAAAAAAATAATGCTTGTCAAAATCAGGGCCCAAAATAAAAATTACAGTGTGGCAGAGGACCAAGATAAAAGCTGTTTACCAGCTCCATGCAGTAAATGTCTTTTCCCCATTTCAACTACTTTATTCCAAAATATGTATTTGTCGGAGGTCAGTGGTATCATTTCTTGTCATGGAAGCAGGAAGTGAAAGCAATGATGTGGGGTGGTTTCTGGCATCAAGCTGATATGTGTGGGTCAAAGCCCCCTCCAATTCCTAGAGTGATCTGATGGAAAACAGCCAGCTGCTCTGGCAGGCCTCCAGGATGGAGGGGTCAGTCTTGCCTCTTGTCTCCTGGCAGAAAATTTGCCCTCTCTGAGAGGAGAGTGATGGCCCTAGCTTTTTACCCGGGAGTAATTCCAAGGCACAACATGGCTTTCAAAGTAAAAAGGGCTTTGGGGCCAAGTCTGAGTGGTACCCAGGCTGCTGTGCTGCAGTGTGGCTTGTCTGGCACCACGTGCTGATTTGAAGCAGATGTACTGCATGATGTTCAACGTGCAGCTGCACTAGTGGTGGCATACACAACAGATCAGGTTAGATTTGCTGGCTCAGGGCAATGGAGAGAAGAGAGCAGCCCCACGTGAAATGAGCAGGGCTGTGCTTCGAGTCCAAGGTAACCAGCCTAGAGCTGGCACTCGGTGCTGAACATTTGTGCAAGGCAGAACTGACTCACACCCAGTCCTCAGCGTGAAGACAGGCCAGCCGACTCTGCAGCAGCCCTGTGGAACTGCAGTCCGGCCTCCCACAACCTCCTTGCTTATTTATCAGGGTGGGTAATCACAGATATGCAGGCTTGGTGGTCTGTTAGTGGCTGTTGCTGCTCGAAAGCAATAGCCATGATAGAGAGCTCCTCATAAAGTCCTAATACGAAGACCTTATAACTGGGCTCTGGGAGGTTAGGGTTGTCTTCCATCTGTCCAAAACTCAAATGTCTCCTCCACCAGTTTGGTTCAGCCAAACTGGGTCCATATTTCCATCTTGGGGTTGCAGTAACATAAATCACTCCTTTGTTTGCTGGGCCTCATTGGCCAGGATTTCTCTGTAACATTAATTTCCTCCCCTTTCCAAACCTATTCAGGTTACCCCTCTTAGCTCCACATTACTCAGACATACTCAAAGCTAAGCAGTGGCCAGGGACTTCACTAACTGAGAGCTTCATTTTCTTTTTGCATTTTGCTTATCCCTCACAGCTCTTGTAACTCAGCATAGATTCATTGGAACCTCTGACGCAGAACTGGCCCATCATATTTCACATAGAGTTGCTTTTATCCTTGGTATTAAGGATTCATTATGTCATTAAATTTACTATTTTGTCATCCCTCCAGAATGCTAAAACATGTAAAACCTTTTACAGCTTGGCAGAGTTGCCTGGCCATTTCTGCAGGGCATACTCTGTTTGCTGAGGATGTGCATTTGTGATTTAACTCTTACTGCCAACATGTACGTGTGAGATATGGCCTGGGTACGTATGAGATATGGCCTCAGGTTAATGTCTAAAATAATCTCTTTATTAATCCAGCAGTCGTATACAAGTTATGTTTTTGCATGTGCATTTTCAGTACTTGGCTAATGCTGTTTTAAAGAAGGATGAAGCAAATATTACTGAACTACTTTACCAATTATGTTTAGACTTAGTCCTCTATTTCTTTTACCTTGTTATCTCCTCTCTCTTTATCTTTTTCTATTCGTAACCTTATTATGGTAAAGCACAGGTATAATATGACTTTATTGCCTCCTCTTACTTTGCCCACTGCTACTTTACAGCAGGGGCTGAGGACCGAGACTCTGCAGCTAGTATTTTCACCTTGCTGTTACCTTTTGCACGCTCAGCTCCCACAGTCGTTATTGCATAGGGATTGCCTCCCCTTGCCCACGGGGGCAAGCACTTCTCTCGTTGACTTGCCAGCAACAGGATTGCTCTGGTGAGAGCAGCACTTGCCCCACTGGGGAAGGACAAGATTTCCAAGTGGTTTGGCCACTCAGCTCCTGTTCGATCTGCAGTAGGTGAGATAAGGGCCTTTGCTCACCATCTTGACACCTTTTCAAGGTGATGAAGGGGTTTCTGTTCATTTGCTCAAATAAATATAACATATTTGTGGCTTCAGGGATATTAATGCTGATTTAAGTCTTTGATAATTGTGTTAGGGAGTGAAATGAGAAAACTCCTGCCCAGAAGAGCCCCACCGAGGTAATTGCTGGCATTCCCTTTGCATGGCAAATGGGCTGAGGAGAGTGGGCATCCATGCCTGCACAGAAAAAGGCCCAGTGACCTTTCCTCGAGGTGGGTGTTAACCTTCAGAAGAGACTGCTGTGTGGTTCCCTAAGGGGTTCACAATTGCTATTGATTGTAACAGATGGCAGTAATAATTGGCATCAATATAAATCTATAAAAGAGATACCCTGTATTCAATCTACAGTCTGCAGAGTGGCACAGATGGATGAATTTGGTGCTAACTTCTCCTTGAGCTTGTGTGCAATGGATGAAAGCTAAAAATTGTCTAGCGGAGAGGCTGTTTTATCCCCCTGCCCATGCAAGTCAGTCCTGACAGCACACTTAGTGCTCAAGTGTTGGGTGTCTGTGTTTTAGAGTGGTAGGAAATGGGTGAAGCAACTAAAATATTAGAGCAGGGGTGTCTCTGTCCATACACATACACGTACAGACAGGTTGAACTGGTCAAACAACCGCTAGTTTCTGCTGGAATTTGCCTCTTAGTCTGTCTCCCGCTGAAGTTACCAGGGGTATTTTGCTCATCTTGATGGATTATAACGCACTGTTAACCTTTTTGTTTGTGGCTGTCGAAGCCAGGTGTAGCTGTGTTGGTGGCTGAGCTGTTTTGACGGACAGGGAAGCGAACACCTCCTGCTGCTGCTGCCAGCCGGAGGTGGGAGCTGTCTGAGGAAGTCTCTGAGGGGGAAGTATCAGTGAGAAGCAGATTTGGTGCAGTGCCTGTGGAAGTGAGGTGAGAAATGAATGCAGACTTTGGTTGTTGAGGTCTTTTCAGTCACAGCAGGCAGAGGGAAAATGTGGGAGCCCTGTGTTTGGTTTTCTGGTTCTCCGGCAGTTATGTGCTGGCATCTCCCTCCCTTGGACTGGGGCAGAAGAGGAGGATGTGGCTCACTGTGTAAACAAATGCTCCTCAGTGCGTTTTGCTGTGCCTGCAGGTGACATGGCCTGCATGTGCCACCAGCCATGTCACAGCTTTTCTGTCCCACAATGATGTTCTGCAATGTTTTTTTGCACAGTGATGTTTCCATGGACAAAACACAGAGTTCCCAGTATGGGAACACCCAGCTGCAATCTCATGCGCACGGTCCTTGCACAGGCAGCCCCGAGCATCACCTGCGGGGACACGGGAAGGCAGGTAGGAAGGGCTGGGACAGCAGCATTGTGTCAGTGAGGACACACAGACAGCAGGGAGTGATGCTCCATCTCCTGACATGCCCCTTAGCCCTGGGCTGACTGTGCTGGCAGCATACAAGATGCACTGGAGGAGCGCTGCTGTCACAGCCTGTCTGCAGGCCTGATCTGCCCATTGGTTTTCTGCACAAATAGCAAGCAAGGCTGTATTATTTCAGGTCACATCTGAATCCTTTGAGCTTCTGCTTCTATTATAGAATGAAATATAGCTGAAAGAGATTTGGCAGTTTTTGTAAAAGGTAAATTTATTCATTAAAACAGACCAAGATGCAAGTGAAAAAATATGTGCAATCCTTTTTATTTTTATTTATTTATTTTTTTTTTATTGACCAGACTAAGCTTAGTTTGTTGTCGTTTTGAGAGTTTAATCCTTCTGGTTTTGCAGTAGCATGAAAGCCTGTTTGCCAGCTGAATGCCTAATGCAACTTTGCACCTTGGCAGGCTGCTCTAAAGGTTACCTTCTTCTATTGTTTTTTTTCTTTGGGGTCTTTGAGAGCTCAAAAGAAATAGCTGAGCCTTGTGCCAGTAAAAATAACAGGGATCTCCTCATTAACTGTATTGGCCTCCTCCTTTGTTTGCCAAGATCGGATGACTTGGAGTCAAAACAGGAAGTGGCTGAATTTAAATCCTGGAGCGGATTAACTTTATTGACAGCCAGGGCAGGGTCCTGCTAAGGTTTCCAGCAATGCGGCAGCTCCTGGCATGAGCCAGGCATTGGGCAGCAACCTGTGGGCTCTCAGGCACATGGGGCCCGGAGGAGCCACGTGGGGAACGTGGGTGATGCTGCTGTGGGGCATCCTCTTCAGAGGAGGCAGTGGGCAGGCCCCCAGGCACCCCTGCTGAATCCCCAGGGTTTGTGCTGGTGGGGCTCATTTCCCAAGCCTTTGCTTGCCCCAGATAGCACACACTGGCCATTGCAAGGTCAATTAAATGTAATTTTTCAATTCTCTGTTACATTACAGATGAGGTTAACGAGCACATCCGGAGGGGGCTGGACAGCAGAGATGCCCCAGGTCCTCCCGTCCATGAGCACGCTGCTGGCACGGGAGAGGAGAGGTAACTGCCACTGCTCGTGCAGTGCTCTGGCTGCTGCTCGCATTTCTAATGAAAATTGAATGATACGCATTAAATCCTGGTCTTTAACTGAATTTCCAAGCCCATACTGGTAATAGGTTGTATAGGATATTTTTAAAATCCTTTTTCCAGGAATTGTCAGAGTATCAATCCTCTACTACTAACTAAGTGCTAATGTGCTTATACCAGAAAGGTCTTTTCCTGCGTGATTTGATAAGGGGTCAGTAAAATGGAAGCCGTCTCTAATGCCAGGATATTCTGGGTACTTTTTCAAAGTAATTATGTTTTTTTATTTATTTATTTTTGCCATGGAGCAATGCTAACTAAATGAACTGTTTTAGAAACTGTTTGTTTCTTGCTGGTGCCAACCACTGTGTCCAGTGCTCAGTACTCACTGACGCGGCTTGGTAGATTTCAAGTTGTGCTGACTGTGCAGAAACACCCACTAAAAGAACCTCGGTGAGCAAATCAGTGACCTCACTCGATGTCTGTGGACTATGGAGAAGCCAATTAAACACCCACATTTTCATTTATTGTTGCTCCCGTCTCATTTGCATTCTTTTGTCAGCAGAATGAGGAATTATTCTTTACAGGCAGCAGTTGCTACAATTAATTGTTAAATATGGGCCTTGACAACAGTTCCAGACCTCCTGCAGCTGAACAATGGGTGTTGTGTGATGGAGGACCAGTCACATGCCCAAGACATTTGTGCTTGTTTCGGTCCTAATGTTTTTTGTAGGATTTACTGAATCCTGAGAAGCTTGCTTCATCTTCCTCATTCAGCCCTAAACATGAAGCATTTCCATCTGAACTCTCACCAGGGGTCCAACTTGACAGTTCTCTATCTGGAGAGCAGCCACCACTAGACACTAGCAAGGACAGGAGAAGCAGTGGGGAAAACTGTGATACGTGTTTCTTCCATTTAGTTACCAGGCGGATAGTAATTAACTTATATTCCAAGTGTGAAGATCTATATCCCGTACTGTAGTTTTGCCCTGACTATTGATGGCATAAGCATTCCTGGAGTTCCTGTATGCTTGATTAATCCAGTTATACCTCTGGCACCAGATCCGGGTGGCCTTATATTAGGCTGGGTTCTTAGCTAAAAGTGGCAAAGCAGCCGAGCAGAACAGACACAATGCTGAAGACTGCATTGCCTGCTCAGAAGACGCCTGATCAAGTACATCCCTGCCACTGATCTCCTTGCTCAGATGCTTCTCTTCTCCCACAGATCCAGCACACCCATTCTTGATGCTGCAGAAGAGCATAAAATCTTGCCAAAACCGAAGCCGAGACTTTCTGTCCCGCTGTCTGCATCACACAAGGTAGTGTAGCCACAGCCTCTGTGTTTGGATTGGTTATTCCTTGGATTTTCACAGCCTGTATCTACTGACAAGGACTCCACAGACTGTATGCCGTGGTATCTGTGCTCAAATAAATGTTTTTCCAGACTTACCAATGTATATAGGGACTTATAAAAGATGTTGCTTTGGCAAATAATAATAGGACAAGGGGGAATGGTTTTAAACTAAAAGAAGGGAGATTTTGATGAGGTGTTAGGAGGAAATTCTTCACTCAGAGGGTGGGGAGGCACTGAACAGGCTGCCCAGAGAAGCTGTGGATGCCCCAGCCCTGGAGGTGCCCAGGCTGGATGGGGCCCTGAACAACCCTAGTGGGTGGCATCCCTGCCGATGGCAGGGGGTTGGAACCAGGTGATCTTTGAGGTCCCTTCCAACCCGAGCCGTTCTAGGATTCTGTAATTCTATGATAAACACTGACAGGGTTTGTCTTCCATGCAGAGATCCAGTATCCATGATGTCTCTTCCTCAGAGAGTGACACTGGAGCAAGTCCATTCACGGCTACAACAGGCAGCTTACATTTGTCTAGAAAAGGTAAGGTTTTGTTCAGTGAACCAGTGGCTATTTCATTATTCGGAGTCAACACCAAGAAGCATGTTGCTTTTCTTTGTGTACAAATGAATAACAAAGAGCATTTCTTATCTTGGTGTATAAGAATGGGCTGCCAACATTTGTGTGAAATATGCCCAAGGCAGCAGCAACCAAGAAAAAAATCTCCAATGACTAAAATTTCTCCTGGCTGTCAGTATATTTTACACTGAGTGCTTGGCTAACAACTCCTTAGCGCACAGATCCAAGTTACCTTCTCTTTCTTCTCCTGCCTTGAATGTGTGGTGTATTTTTGGTTCATAGCAAATAGCCAGTAGGAAAGCTGTCAAGCTAAAAGCAAAGCTGTGAAAAAATTCCAACTCACAGCAACAATTTAGAGCTCAGTGGGTTTTTTCCCTGTCCTGTTGCAGAAAGAAGAGCTGTCTTTTTCAGGATTTTCTTCAGAGGGAAGGGGGTTTGCTGGACTCTCAAAAAAGGGGAGAATTAGAAACATATTGGTGGTTTCTGGAAACCCCTCCTGGCTTCCCTTTGAGAAACTGAAGCCCAGACCTTCCAGGTGAATAAGATGTGATGCGGTAGGTTGTGAGCCTCTGTTGTTGTTGCAGGTAATGGGCGATCTCCACTGCCTGCCATGCTTCCAGAGGATGCTGTGCCTCAGCCCAGCTGTGCAGCGGGAGGAGAAGCTGTTGATGGTGCCACTGGCACCACAGCAGGACCAAAAACTCCACCTGAAGAAACATATGCTCCCAGCAAGATACCGGTTAAGAGGAAATCAAGCAGAACTCTCCCCAGGTCAGAGCAGTTCGTGAATCACCTGGGGCCAGCAGAGAACAGCGTGGCAAAGAGAGAGCTGATGGAAAGCCCCAAATCACTGACTGCAGAGGGGGAAAGCAGCCAGTCTGTGAAGCACAGCGTGAACTATACAATCTCGTCAATGAGTAATAAAGAGGAGGATATTGGCCTCGATCGGGAACACTTCAAGAACTTGAAGAACTTCTGGGAGAAGGGAGCAGACTCTGTGATGATGGGAAGCATGCCGGAGGACTCAAGCTCGGGGGAGGCAGACGGAAAGCAGTTCAAGCTGTGCCGCTCGCTCTCCGTGCAGTCAGCTCAAGGCCAGAATGGTGAAGAAAAACCCGGTGTCTTCACCAAAACAAGAGCCCCTCACAAAAGGACAATAACTTTGTCTTCCAGCGAGGAAGAGCCAAGCTATGTAGCCCCTTCAAGGAAAGGCTCAGTTGCCTTCATTCCCAGATCCACCTACGCCAAGAGCAAAGGAGGCCTGGTTACAAGAAACAGCTTGCTGGGTGAAAGCAACGGGAAGCCGCCGGTGCCAGAGGAAGAGAAGATGGCACAACACAGCTCCAAGAAATCCAGATTGCCTGTGCGAGCGCCTTCCATCAAAATTGAGTCGCCTACCAAAGAAGTGTCTGGCAGCACATCTGAGCCAGAGATGTCTGCAGACAAGTTCATCGCGGCAGAAAAACACAAGTATGCAAACTGCCTGGCGAGCAGGGTGCAGATACTCATTGACCCTGCGCTTACAGATGATGAGAAAGAGCGAAGAGCTGACATGGGTACTCATGACAGCATGGAAATAAACGGAGAGCCAGCTGAGGAAAAAGCACTTGAGTCTTCAGACAAGCCAACAGGCAGAACACCAGGCGGAGAGACAGAAGTTGTTCAGGGAACGGACTCAGCTGTTTACTCAGGTACCAAGGGTGTAACTGCACTCTGGGAAATCCTGATAGGGAGTCATCCCTACACCTGTTTTATTCTGTGTTTTGCACATTTTATTCTCTTCTACATTTATCCTATATTAAAATTAAAAGCATGTGAAGAATGTGGTTAGCAAACAGCCCTGAAAACCACCATTCTGTGTACTGCAGTGAAGTGTAAAAGTGGGCAGTGTGATATTCCCTTTCCTTCTCCCTACTGCCAGCCCTCATACCTTCCCTGCAAGCACCTCAACTCAGGACAGCTCTTCATTTCTTAAGCCCTACCTACAGCAGGTCACAGGAAGTTATTTTACTAATTGGGAAGATTGTAAACATGTTTACTTGCCATGTAAATTCACTACCACTTTCTTCAAGTGTGAGTCTGGAGGAATTCCCTGTGGTGGTAAAGATAAGTCTGACACAAACAGCAGAAATAAAACATGAAACAAAGTTTAATAAATACCTTGGCCATTATCCTACTTTGATATAGCTGCTGGCCATTTGTTTTTAAAGGACATTTTGGGCCTTTTGGGAATCCACAGCTGAGTTTGCATCTTAAACTGCACAGTGAACAAGGAGCCTGATCTTTTGGGGTTCTCCATCACAGTGGTGTCAATAATACCAGCACTTTATCAGCCTCTTCCTCCAGGTTTGACAGGCTCTTGTAGTGACTGCTATAATGGGCAAAAGTTCATGTTAATTGCAGTTCATTTTAAACCTGGGCTCTGCTTGCCTACATCTCTGCTCCCTGCCAAGCAAAAACTTACCTATGAAGAGAGATCTCCCTATCTCCTTTTTCCAACTTTTCAGTCCTCATGTACCAGGGTAACATCTATTTGAGAGGATTTTTCATGGACTCATCTAATTCTGATCTGTAACTGTGGCATTTCCCTCCTTTTTTTTAACATGTCCATGAAAATCCTCAGTTGCACTTCAGCTAAACACAAACATTTCATTTCTATACCAGGTCATTGTTGTATTTCTCATTTTTTTTCATTATTATTTCATTAATTTCAGGTTGATATTAGCAGATGGCTGTATTCCACTGGAAGCTCTTCACAAGTGCTGGTCTCTTTTGGGGACTGGGTGAAGAGTTTTTTTCAAGGAGAGATGTTAAAGCTGATGATGTGAGGGTAGCCCTGTGTAATGTAACTGCAGCGTGCTATAAGCAGAGCTAGCAAGCCAGGAGAGAAACACACATGCATGCTTGTTGACACACTGCCCATTTGTGTTTATTTATTTACTGTGTTGATTTGGCTTTTCATATATTCCAGAGGAAGATGGAGATCATTCTCCTGCTGCTCAGGCATTGGCCCGAGCAAATAACATCAATCTTGCAAAGAGCATGGTGAACATTTACACAACCACAGAGAGTGAGTAACATCTTTCTGCTTTTTGGTTTATGTTCCCTGAAGGCAATATATTATGCCTGAGTTCTGCATCCCTGGTGCTTCTGTGCTTGTACTAGGCAAGAAAGATGACATATGGTTTCATCATCAAATTAGAGAGCTTATAGTGCCTAAAATTAAATTCAGAGCCAGGAAATTGCAGTTAGATTGATGGTATGTTACTCAGTGTGTTCAGCAAAAAATTGTGAGGGCTTTAACGAGTTGGCAAGAGGATTGTACCCATCTCTCCTCTTCTCCCACTAAGTACTCTGGGACCTGCGTGGCAGCCTGCTCAGCGGATTGATCAGCCTCTCCCCTTGCCCAGAGCAGACCTAATTTGCTGGCCTGATCTCCTCAGCTGCTGGCTGGGACACACTTAATGGTGCCAGTTAGCCCATGGCCAAGAAACCTGGCTGTGCCACCAAGTGGCCCAAGAAAGCAGCAGCCAAGGGAGAGGGCCTGAAGGAAGGCAGCAGCAGCCTCGGTGGCCAAGAAAGGTAGTAGAAATCCACAGAAGATGAAAACTGGAAGGCCCAAGAGGGAAGCTAAGGGCTTGCTTAAAAGCAAAGTGGTAAGGCCAAGGCTTCCAGGACTAAGGTGGAAAGGTTGGGAAAGCAATGCCCAGGGAAAAGGAAAATAGCTTAGAGGAAACAATAGAGCCTGTTTAAGGGAACATGACCACTGGTTATGGGATGGAGAGTCCCCTTCAGGCTGCCAAAAGCAGCCTGTGGATGGGACGTGCTGCACTGCCCTGCCTGTGTGTGGCTGAACCACACCATCCTGGAGCCTGGTGCCGAATGTGTGCCCCATCAGATGGTGCAGCAACGTCTGGCACACAGCACAGAGCTTCCAGTCCTGCTGTGCTGCTGTTTGGTGACGTGGTCTTCATGCAGGCAACCAAGATTTTAGACTTCTCCCATCACAGCTTGTGTAGAGCCACAAGCCTCATCCTAGGAAACTCTCTTCTATGGAGTTGCTCCTACTTGTTCCCAGTATAACCAGTAGCCTGTAGAGAGGGCAAAATGTAACACTTTACTCTTGGTTGAAAATAACAGTAAATGCCTTTGCTATCAGAGCAACTTTTGGGCATTTTAAGCATTGAGTGATGTCTCATCCTGGCTAATATAGCAAGTGTCACCTTGTAGTGTCACCTAAAAACAAGCCAGTTGTTTTGGGATGAAATTAGTCATCAAGGAAGTTATTGAGAAAAGATAAAGATAGAACAAAAAGGTTTATATTGTTTACAAGATGCTATGAGATGGAAATGTGAGTGTCTTTATATTATTTATTTATTTATTTATTTATTTATTTATTTATGACAGGGATGCTTGCATTTACTCTGACCGAAATCTATGCAGCTAGATAATCTGGTAGTTGCACATCTCTAAACTGATGAATGAATTGAATTATCCACTAGGGGGAGTTTGCACACTCCCACACATCAAATGAAAACGCTGAAAATAGCTTTAGAGCGTTAGCTAGCAGCAGTCTGTGCCTTGTGGAGGGCTCACCTTCAATGGCCAGTAACAGAGATGGGGCAAGTGCCTCCCACTAGCTTTTCCTTCCTCCTTGTGTCCTCTAACAAAAAGGTGACTTTCTTGTATTTTGCTGACTCTGACAATTCATCCTGATGCCATTTTTCTGTTTGTACTTACAGCATACAACAAACCTCATCTGATACCTCACCAGTTTCTTGAACCTGAAAGAGTCAAAGAGCTGAGCAGATCTTCTCCTCTCCTGTTGTCTGAGGTAGGATAGATACCAGAAATGGCTGGAATGATGTTCGCAGCATCCCTCAAATGGCAGTCAGGTTCATGAGAATCTTTTTCCAGGATGCTGACAGTACTTGTTTTTGACCCTTCAATCCTGTAGGAGTTTTAATGTTTCCCTCTGCCTCAAACCATGCTATTACCTGCTCTTCGTAAGAGCCTGGGTGGTTGCATGCAGCTCTGCTTGGAGGCAGTTAATGATGACGTTTGCTGCTGGTCGGAGGCAATGCCTCTGGGGAGATTCCCTGCACTCTCCTCTGCTCTCCTAACCTGCTTGCTGCTTAATGGGACTCTGCTGAGCTATTGGTTTTTCTCTCTAGTGTTGCAAATTGCTCGTACGGCACAGCTTAAAGATGCTTATTATTTTCTGAGCAGACAGAATCAGACACGGCTTCAGAAATCAGCTTCCAATTTAGCAAGCACAAAAAGACGCCTAGCATTGGCAGCCACTCCTCTGACATGGCATCTGTCTCCTCGGTAGGTATTTAACGCGTACGTCTCTCTAGAAAATGTTTCTCCGTTGGATAGTGATGCTGCATTTAGGCTGATACCGATGATGTGGCCTCCGGAGTATCGTGCTGTTTTCTGCATGGTACTTTATTAAAATAACAGTGATGTTTAATTACTTACTTGCATTAAAGAAGTGTCTTCAGGTACCATCTCAAATTAAGGAGCCACTGAGTCATTCTTAGACAAATTCAGAGGAAGCAATAGCCCCTGCTCCAAAGCGTAGATGCTCTGAAGCCTGGCAGCATAAGGGAGAGAGGGGTGGTCTGTCTCTAGGTGGGGAAATGAGGCACACAGCTTGTGAGTGACTTGTTTGTGGTCCACCTCCCAGAAAGCTGAGACTGCAGACTGGTGACCTCTGCAAGCTCCTCCTTCACTTTATTAGCAAATTAAAGGGAACTCAGAACTGAACAGCAGCAGTATGATTTAGAGATTTGCCTTCTAAGGAGAGTTGGCAAGAGCTGAGCGTGTTTAGTTAGGCATTTTAAAAGGATTCCTTAGACACAGTATTTTTTGGGAGCTGCTTAAAAGTGCTTTAATTCGCTGTACTACTGTTATAGGCATCTCCAAATTGTATGTGTGAGATTTAAAGAATATATGTGAAACAAAGCATGTAGGGAGAGGTTGTGACTGTAGATAAATATGTTAAAAAAAAAAAAAAAAAAAAAAGCAAAACTGAACTTTGGGGTGCTTGAGTCTTTCTCGTAGTCTGTGAAGTCTGGGAGCTATAAATGAGCCTTTTGTGTCCAAGTCATGTAGGTGTTCTTGAACATCTCATTTAGGATTCTCTGTTGCATTTGATATCCTGATGGGATGATAAATGTAGTTCCAAGGACTGAGGGGAGACATTTAGCAGATTCTTGTAGGTTACCATAGAAAGAAATTGAGAAACAAAAGAAGTATGGGTGACAGAGAAGAATTGGGTTAATTACTAGGAAAGTTTTTTGATACATGCTCAGCATTGTACCACAGAGGAGTGCCAAGAGGGTTAATTATTTGCTGGGTAAAATGCATTAGCTTTTATGTTATACCATCTGTAATCATGAGTGACTGGCCCAATAGAAAATTCTCATCTTTCTGGGGCTGTGTTTTATTTCTGTTTCATCACTTTCTACCAGTGAAGGACTTAAAGCCTTGGAAAACAGAAAGTGAAGGCCAGTTGGCAAATGCAGTTTGTTTTGGGAAAGCAAGAGACTCTTTGGTGCCTCGTTCCTGTTATACCTGCAGAAACTTCATTTTCCTGTGCATTTGTGGCAAGTAGATTCCCACAAACTGCCTCTGCTGGGACAGTGGCTTTTCAGGACAGGGGTTATTTCTGTTTCTGTTTTGCACAGCTCTCTGCACTTTGTGAGCAAGCAACAAGATAGTAGTATTTTGTCCTATATTTCTAGTCTGATATGGTTCTTAATAGCCTATTTTTAAAATTGAATGACAATTAGGTGACTGTATCTACCAGAAATAATAAGTTTATATAAAAAGATAGTTCAAGTTCTCTCGGTATATTTGTTTCTTAGTGATGAGACCGGGTCAGGAAAGCAGCTGTTTGTGGGGTTAGTGTAGGGAAAGGGAAGTTACATGTGTTCTCTCACAAGTTATACATGTATTTGGCTCTGTTTCCCAAGGCTTTGGGATTTAGAGGTGGAAATCTTCTGTGTTCAGTGGGCATTTGGGAGAACAGTGCTTCTTAGTGCTGGTCAAGGATAGCACATCCTTGTGAGACCTTTATTCAGACCCCCAAACCCTTGGGTGAGCACAGCTACAGACATGTCAAGGACTCTGTCCTACTGAAGGGCAGAGATAACAGATTATTTCTCTGGCAGTGCACATCTTTGTGCAGAACTAAGTCTGAACAGTGCCTATTTCAGCGGCACTGACCTTGTTCTCCACCTGGCAGGTGAGTGGCAGTGTGCTCAGTGTGTACAGTGGCGATTTTGGGAGTGTGGATGCCCAAGGTACTGTGGAGTTTGCACTAGATTATGACGAGAAGAACCGGGAGTTCCAGGTTCATGTGTCCCAGTGCAAGGACCTGGCTGTCGTGGATGAGAAGAAAGGCAGATCTGACCCGTGAGTGATGCTTCCCGCTGGTGTTTCATGGCTTTTCTGATGCTGAATTTTGTGTTCTAGAGAATTTTCTTTTTTTTTCTTATGAATTTTATTTTTAAATGCCATAATTTCTTCCTTCCTCTAGAATTCTGTTGTGTGTTTACTGCTGGGTCTTTCCTAGCTGATGGCTCTGGAGCCATTGGCATCAGTAAATATGTTGTCATTGACTTAGTTTTGAATAGGATTGAGAAGGCTTTGGTCACTACAGGGACAATTCCTGTTATTACTGAAATATGTTCTACACGTTTCCATGTGAACGTCTCTCCATGGTGAATACACATTGGTAATAACCAATTACATTGGTAATAACCAATTACCAATTGGTTATACGTGATGTAGACACGTGTTTATATGGGAAGAAAGTCTGAAAAGAAGTGACATTAGAGGACACACTGGTAATTGAACAAAGGCTAGTGAACTCTGTTTAATAGATGACAAAAAAAAAAAAAACAAAAAAAAAACACCTTGTATTTGAACCTTGAAATAGAGAGATTTGTAATCAGGCTTCTTGAGACATTCTACCTCTTCTCTCTAATTTCATCCTGATGCTGAGCACACAGAAATGCTGTAGTTGTGGGCATTTCAGAAAATGGATATACAGCCTTGCTGGCTTCCCATGCTGCCTAGAGAGCTGCTTGTTCTGAATGTTGGTGGCATCCACCCATCCCCAGTGCAATTTATAACTTCAAGTGCAAGCCAAGTTAATATCCTAGCAGGTCTCTTAATTAGTTTTGCCTCCAAAGAGTCAACTCCAGGTCATTTTTTTTCCCATAAATCCCATGTCACCACCCAGAAGTCTTGACTGCTTATTAGAGCATAGCAATACTGAACAGTATCCAGATGATTTTTTATTTTTTTTCCTTTTCCAGGTATGTTAAAACTTACCTGCTTCCAGATAAAGCTAGAATGGGTAAGAGGAAAACCTCAGTGAAGAAAAGGACAGTGAATCCCATTTACAATGAGGTGTTACGGGTAAGAACACCTATCTGCTCTGAAAACCTATGCGGTACCAGGGCAGGTCTGGAATGAGCCTGCCTTCTTGGCTGGGCTCCTTCACCTGCCTCTTGCTGCACTGCTCTCCCCTTGGGTTGTGAGAGAAACTGGAGAAAGAAGTTGAGCGACCTGACTTCTCTTTCTTCCTCTAGTACAAAATAGAGAAAATGGTATTGCTTATCCAAAAATTAAACCTCTCTGTTTGGCACAATGACCCACTGGGACGTAACAGTTTCCTGGGAGAGATTGAAATAGACTTGGCCAGCTGGGACTGGAGCAACAGGAAACTCAACTGGTACCCGCTGAAGCCCCGGGTAAGTGCAGCTCAGCTCCAATCCTGCTTCCCAACCCAACCCTGAAGCCTGAAGTGGCAGAAGTCCTTCCTGGCAACCTTGCTCTGAATCCTCAGGCTTTTGGTTCTGAAGGACTGAGTATGAGAGCAAAACCACAAAGTAAGGAGCTGTCCCAGCCATACAATAGCAAAGTTTGTCCATTTGTGCCCCTGCATTAAACTCAAAAGCTGTTTGCCCTGCTGTTAACAAAAGCCCTTTCTTAGTCAGTCATAACTCTTTCTGTTTCAGAGCCTTTCTGCTGTTAATGGTGTGGATCATCGAGGAGTGATGAATTTGTCTATTAAGTACGTCCCTCCAGGAAGTCTAGGTAAAATTCATTTCATACATTAAGAAGCATTGCCTGCATGTTGGCGTGCAGCTCGCAATGCCTCATCTGTATACGGGCTTGTTAAAGAGTAATGTCATTCGAGCAAGATCTTAGAGATGAGGGGCAACCACCAGTGCTTAGTAGTGCCACCTGCAGACTACATCACATCTGGATTTAGGAGGAAACAGGGCAAATGGAGGGAAGGTTCAACAAACTTAAACTCACCAGCTGTTATGGACACTGCAAGCACTGTTGGGTGCTGTGATGCTGTAGCAGCAACACACAGCCCCTCTTACTGTGGGGCAGGTAGGAGGTCGGGTTTGCCCAGCAGAGCCTTTTCCTTTCCTGCTTCAAAGCAGCACGGGCAGGTTATGTCAATGACTGGCAGTCCTCTGCAGCTGCACAGCTGCAAGTAATGCTGCGGCATCCAGGCAGAGGAATGCAGAGCTCCTAGGGATTGAGTCTGCAGAGAAGTCACATCACTGCTCCCTCAGGTTGAGGGAGCAGGATGCCTGTTTTCTTGCTAGCTATTGCAGGAACTGACCCCAGAGTTTTTCTCTTGTTCTAAATGTCAGGTCCCAAGAATCCTCCTTCTGGTGAAGTTCACATTTGGGTCAAAGATGTCAAGGACCTGCTGCAGTTGCGTCCTTCTGGAGTAGACTCTTTTGTGAAATGGTAAGTGCCTGAGCACTGTCTTGGCTTAGATGATGGGTCTGTGCCTCCATGGAGCAGTATGTTTTTTTCTCTTTTCTCAGGCTCACTCACCTGTGTTTCCATACTGTAAAGCTGTGTAGGAGAGAATTGCCCTTGTTACTCTCCTGTGGCTATATTAGAAAAAGATTTGCTGTGGTAAAGCTCTGTCTGTGACTCCCTCAGCCTCAATAACGCCTGAGTGAAAGGAAGATGGGGGACCCTGTACCTTGCTTTGGTGTTTTCATATGAAGTTGTGAATTTTGAAGTGATAAGGACTTGCACGCAAAGTTTGGGAATGTGTTAGGGACTTGCCAGAACTGACATACGTGCAGTTGGATCCTGCTTTGATCTTGTCCAGAATTCAGTGTGTGCATGTGTTCTGCAGCCTGTGACATCAGTACTGCCTGTTATATGACAGGAGGTGCTACAAATACTTCAAAAATTTAAAAATAACTCAGATTTTTAAGATTTTCTGGCTCTTTGAAGTCCTCACTATATTTTTGTATGTTTTAAGAAAGTATTCCTGCAAAAATGTTTGTTGCTCAGGAAGCTTAACAGTCTGTTTTGAAATGATCTTTTGGGCATTTGTTTGATGAATAATTATGAAAACAGAAATATGTGAGAATAGTGCCCATTTTTAAAATGTAAAGTGTTACTTTGAAAAAAAATGCCTAAAGTAGGAAATTTTAAAGTAAGTACCCTTCCTTCCTAAAAATGTTTGCTTTAAAATTTATTTTCCTGGGGGTAAAAATAGCCCAGGGATTATCAGAGAATCATAGAATGGTTTGGGTTGGAAGGGACCTTAAAGCTCATCTGATTCCAACCCCCCTGCAATGGGCAGGGACACTTTCCTCTAGACCAGGTTGCTCAAAGCTCCACGCAACCTGGCCTTAAACACCTCCAGGGATGGGACATCCACAACTTCTCTGGGCAACCTGTTCCAGTGCCTCACCACCCTCAAAGCACATTATAAACATTTCTCATTAAATCTATAGAGATTTCTTACTTTGAAATCCAGTTCCTCCTTTCTCCAGGCATGAGCCTTGTTTAGACCTGGAAGTCTGTAGGAACAACTCAAACCTCATGTGATACTCCATACTACATGCTGTCCTTTTTCGTCTCTCAAAGCTATGTGCTTCCAGACACGAGTAAGAAGAGTTACCAGAAGACCCGAGTCATAAAAAGAGACACAAACCCTATTTTCAATCACACTATTGTGTATGATGGCTTTCATACAGAGGATCTAAAGGATGCATGCGTTGAGCTGACTGTGTGGGATCATGAAAAACTAACCAACCATTTCCTTGGAGGAATTAGGCTGGGCCTTGGGACAGGTAAGTGATTTCAGTTACATTAAATGAATACTTTTACTCTATTGCTGAGCCACGAGGTATTATGGGAAGTTGCAGGAAAATTCCTGTTGGTGAGAAACCAGGTATAGGGAATCTCAGTAATTGGTTTGGGTCTTGGTACTTGCACTGTGTCGGGGTTGTAGGGGGCCCTGGTACTGTGATAGCAACCCTCTCTGCCTGCATTTTCTCCCAACATCAGCTCTGAGGTTCAGCAAAACTCAAGAATCGGCTTGAGTCCAGTAGAATCCAGACTGCATTACAAATCAACATTATATTGCTGTTCCTTCCAGTGAAGAGCGCTCAGAGCTGAAGACAAGGAAATTGAATGCCATGTGAGACAGCACCACCTGGTGACTCCATCATCACCTCCTCCCTTGAAATGCTTTAATAAGAGCAGCAACTAATATTTGAAAAACAGGGCTAGATGCACTAGTTGTTCTGGTCTCAGTCATTACTGAGAGAACATCAGCATTGATTAAACCACAAATTGAAAGAAATTGAGTTGTCCAGGAGTAGACTGAGGTGTTGTTTAGTTTTTTGTTTGTTTATTTTTTGTTTGTTTGTTTTTGGTTTGTTTGTTTTCTTCTTTTGATTTTACTAATTTAGATGATGAAATGCTGAAAGAAAACAGCGGAGGTGCCATTTGCTACACTGGAAGACAGTTGCTGTCTCTGGGAGTTTATGGCATGAGTTTCCAGTTGAAAGAAGGACTTAAACCTGTGGTTAGCTGGAAGTGTTTTACTTCATTGGGGTTACTCACCCTTGAAGATAGGAAAATTCCAATATTTTTAAGCCTAAGCTGGAAAAAATGGATGGGACTATCTCCCATAATCAAGTCCATCATGGAGGTTTTGTCCCTCTCTAACCATCCTGTTCCAGCTTTCAGTGTACCCCCATACCTAGGCTTTGATGGATAGCAAGTTCGTCTTTGTATTTTGGCAAGTGGGAGATCTAAGGGTTTTTAAACAACGTATACTTACTGCGAAGCAAGAGGAGTCTCTGAGAGATGAAAGACAAACAGAAGCTGTCAGAGCTTTGTAATAAAGAGTCACTGTCCCTTGAGGGTATCAGGAAGAGGCTTATTGTAGCTGGAAGGTCTGCCTTGCAGGTACACTTGTTTATTGGATTTGCTTGTGTGTTCTCTGTTTTCACTCTCTAGCATGTCACCAGAAGGGTTGCGAATTATCTGGTGGGAAGTGGCAACAAAAATAAGTTCATAAACAAGATTTAAAAACACCAACCCTAAGATTAGCTGTGATCCAAATTTAGACCTTTATCTAATTGGCAAGCAGTTGGCATGTGAAATTTGGTTGAATAAATTAACTTGGAATTAATGTACACACTTTTACACTATCGTATGTTTTATTCCTATAAAAACAAAGTGTAGAGCAAGAGAATTTTGACAAGTATCTCCCCCCCCCATCCACAGCAAGATCGAGGGGAAGACCAAGCCTTGTAGAACTTCTTTACCATTCTGAAAGGCGCAATAAAGGGCTTGAGCCCAATATTATTTTCCTTGGAAGGTTATATTTAGGGTTCTTGTGTTTTGGGGCTTTTACAGTGACTATATTCTGAACTCTGGTGTAAAATGGAGATCATTAGCAGAACAGAAGGTGCTTACAGTGGAACTTGGTGAGAGGAAGTCAGCATCTTTTAGGTTAAGACCCTACCTGCAGCAGTTACATCCCATTGAGTATTTTTTGCATGGCGTAGAACTTCCTCAGGCAGCTCCTGACGCTGTTGTCTCCTCATTTTTCTTCAGGTTTGAGCTATGGCATCTCCGTGGACTGGATGGACTCCACGCAAGAGGAGGTGGCCTTTTGGCAGGAGATGATGTCTGCTACCAATGAATGGATTGAGGGGTTGCTGCCACTGCGTTCACTGGCAGGGAGGAAAAAACTTAAATAACCTACTGTATGTTCTAGAGAAAGGCTGAACACATTTGTTAGAATTAGGAAACTTCCTGCCCTGAGGTGGATCGAGACTGTGGGGCCGGCAGGTGTCACTTTAATGAGGCAATTGATGGACAGCACTTTGGAAACGTTAAACATAAAGTACTAATTCCCTGACAGAGGAGCTGGAAGATGCCTAACTGACGCTATAGTTGATTTTGACCAAGAAGAAACTTTGTTTGCCTTTTTGCTTAATCATTTATATTCAGTGTATTTGAATTCCATTAAGCTCTGGGAACATTGTCAGGGAAGAGGAGGTATAGATATTTTATTTTTTTACTGTTCCTTGTGCTGTTGGTTTTTTTTTGTTTGTTTTTGTTTTTTGTTTTTTTTCCTGTGCAGAGATGTAGTTTTACTAAAGCAACAGCGTGGAATTACTCATATTTCCCTGCAAGTGGTACACTTTGTACTTGATGTAGAATTGCTCCAAGTCACCAGCCAGCAGTCTGAGAATGAGAACTTTGCGTTTGTTGCTGGTGATAACATGTCTGTAACGTGAAGGATGAATCCAAAGAAAGAGAGGACTATTTGAAGCAGAAAATGAGGCAGCCTGAGGAGGATAACGATGAGGAATTCAATGCATTAAATCTTTTCTGCTTTAAAATGAAAGAGAGAAGAGATGATCTTGCGGCTAGTGGGATTTTGCAACCAGGAGCTGCTTTCCTACCTGTCCCACAGGCTTCCTCAGTGACCTCAGGCAAGTTACTCAAGACAATTCCAGTGCAATATAAACTGAAGTGCTCACCCAAATGTAAAATATTGTTACATTGCTAATGGACCTAATAGCATCTTTGAAATGCCTTGTGTGCAACACATTTCAGTATGAAATAATGATGTAGAAAACAGTCTTGTGTTAGCCTGGCGCAGTGGGTCAGGAAGGAAAGGTCAGAACCACCGTGAAATTCAGGAGGTCTTGGCAACTGCTGGGAGAGAGGCAAGCAGGCAGTGAATGAAGACAAAGGGTAGCTGCAGAGCTGAGGCCTGGGGTGAACTTCTGCCTCTGCATATCTTGCTGCCCTTCTTATCTACCTTTCACCTGATGCCTCAGCCTCTTGTTCGGAGCTGGAGTCACCTCCCTGCCAATAGCTTGCAAGAACTTTGTGTCTGGCGCACTAGCAGCAGCCGAGGGGCATTACAAATGCGTTTTGAAATGCAGCTGTGTAATTTTTACTTTGGATGTACATATTGCAATTAAATTGAATGGTTTTCTTTAGTTATCAGCTGGTCTCCTTGTACCTATCTTTAGCGTGGTCTGAGTAATGAAGTAGCAAGCAAAAGAGGTGTTATATTTTGTCATGTCAAAAAGAACCCAAGGACAAGTGAAATGTTGTGCAGAAATATTTTTTGTAGCTATCCCGTCTTAGATTCTGGTTCTGTGAATATTTTGATATTCGTCTTTAATGTATTGATTTTATTTTTAAACTCAAACAGGATTAATTTTCAGCTTCACAAAGATGGTTCTAAATAAATGAAAGAAAATATGTATGGTTGAAGTAACAAGACTTTTTCATGAAATGAAGACATTTGGGAGATAACCAGCAGCTTTAGTGGAAAAAAATATGGTTATGCAATTGGAAAAATATAAAACTTGAAAATATGCTGGTTATAGTAATGAAAGCACTAACAGAAAGTCTGTACAGCAACAGAATTAATTAATGACTATCCTAATGAAGGACCTCATATGCATACATAGCGTGTCAACCCAAAGATACTTCGTATGGGCTCCAGCCTGGCATAATTTGTTTACCAAGATTTGGTCATTTATTACCTTTGTGGGATAAAATAGCAATTTGGGGCCATGGGTAAGAGTTTTTAAAGGATTAGCTTTACCTGTTTAGGTGCTGAACATGTGAATATTGATGCATAAATATGACTTAATTTTGACGAGGAGGCCTGCTTGTTGGAGTGGTTGGCTTGGTGCAAAGGAGTTACCTGCGGGACTGCTGCTCTCACCCCAGACTCTTCCTTGTCCTGCAGCCTTCCTCCCAGGGAGATTTCTGCTGTGGCTGCAGATGTGGTTGGTAATACCAGAGGCTTTGGCTCAGGCAGGTCCAGATCTCTCTCCAGAGGCTCCTTCGACTGCTCATCATTGCAAAAATGGAGTCATCGTGCCTGCTCCTCCTCCTCCTCATGTGCACTATTAGCACACGCGGTTGTGATGATGTTGCCAACACTGCTGTTTACAGAAATGGAGCTGGAAGTGTTTGTTTTGTGTTTCAGAACATTAGCATCTCTTTCACTAGTGTTGCCAATAAAGGGAGAAAAAGGATGTCAGTGGGCCACTTTCATCCCAGAGTAGTTGCTTTTATGAAGTTGGCTGAGAACTCTGTGAACAAACTACTTCTGTATTCAGATTTCATTGAGGGTTTTTGTTAATCTTTCGCTAGCTTGTTTATTTAAATAAAGCCCTGATTAACTTAAGGAGCTTTCTTTGGCATTTAGTGGTTTATCAGAGTAAAAGATTACACTGCCAAACCACATACACATTTGTAACACAGCTGAAGCTGAGGGAGTAAAATTTCCCATGTCATATCTGTTTCACTTACTATGCAGAAAGCACTTTATCAGGAAAAAAATAAAATAAAATAAAATTAGGCACTTTTATTGTCAGTGATGTGCAGGAGTGGAGGAGCTTGTGAATATAAGGGTAACAGCCTGTTTCTATGTGGCTTTCTGGCTGTATTTACTAGTTCATTGCAGAATAGGTTCAGCAAAGTTTCATAAGAAGGCAAGACTCGATGCTTATAGTAAATGTGTTTTAAGACTCATTTCCCTGAACGTGAGCGTGCAGGTACCAGCAGGAATCTGTGCTGATGCCAACATCTAAGTCGTGGTGCCATGTCCTGCTGTCACTGATCTCTTGCTGGATGCGGAAGTAACCCCAAGGAGTGAGTAGGCTGAAGGGTTGCAGGCTGGTACCCTTAGGCACTATCTGCTGAAAATAAAACAAAAATCTGTGACTACAGTAGAGGTGGGCAACTGCTTTCCATACATGTTCTGCATCTGAGAGTACATGTGCTGCTTTTGAGCTTATGCCTTATCTATACAACTTTTTCTTGGAGATCTTTACAAGCAAGAAAATAAGAGAAGGCAAGATTCTGGGAGTATTTCTGTCTACTCAGGCAAATCTAATATGTGGCGCATGTTCATTTGAAACTGTTCATATTACAGGTATCAGAAACTACCCAAAAATCCATGTAGTTCAGAAACTAAAGAAGAGAAAGAAAGAATTGCTGAATCTTGAACAATATCCAGTGAATGAGTGTCTCAGAGGAGATGGAAAATAAGTGGTTGAATTAATTATCCATTACTAAATATTTGCTCAGCTTTATCCTTCACCAAGGCAGGAAAAAATAAGTTGTGGTGATTCGAGGAGAAAATGATGCTGGCTAAATGAACCCATGTGATAATATCTATCGAAATATGAAATGCTGTATTTTTGAAAGCTTGTTAACTTAGAAATGTATCAAATAGACCGGTTTATGAAAAACTGAATAAATAAATACACTGGTTCCTGATAAGAGCGTGCATATTCAGCACCAGGTTGGTTGGTTGGTTTTGTTTGGCTGTTTTGTACTTGCTGTAGCTTTCATAGCTGGATCCTTTTTTTTTTTTTTTTTTTCACCTGCCTATTTTCCACCCCTCAGGTGTCCTAGTTGTCTGCTGTTATTGTTAAAACAGATGCCCAGGAGGAGATGTCCCTCGGTGTTGCCGTGAAGATTTTCTCAAGACATTGTGAAACTCACTGTAAAGCACCCTGCAAAAGCACGTTTGCAGAGATGCCATAAGGTATTTGTTGCTGGAACCGTGCTGCTGTCTCAGCAGTGCTGCTGCTGCACAGGATCTTACTGACGTGTGGGAAGTTCCCAAGATAGAAATCCCTTCCCGTGGGATCTGCCGGGTGGATCAGCCACTTCTTTCCAGGGGGTGCGCTTTTATGGGAGGCTCTGCCACAAGGAGCAGCTGTCCCAGTGAGGGTCTGGGTGAAGTCTGTGGGGCCACAGGGGGGCTTTGAGTGTGTTTGGTATTGCAGTGCCAGCTCCTGCTCTGCTGTGAGCAGAAGAGGGCTGATTTGCAATGAGGTTTTGAGCAAGAGCAGGTGACATGAGGGTGCCCATTCCTACCTTTGGGGTTTTTGCCAGCTTCTCCCACCCTTCTGAATGGGTTGGTCTGGAGGGTGCTGGGCCATCTCAGAATGGTGCAAAACTGAGCCTCAGCCTCCAGGAGGGCCATGGAGAACTCACTGTCAATGGCTTTCTTCTGGGGAGTGACAGGCGTGGAGAGCTGGAAATGTCTCCACCAGTAGGCCTACAGGAGTTCAGCAGCCCTAGACCAACCTCCCTTTTATTTTGCATTAATTTCCCTGTCAATCCACAGAAACTCCTCCTGTCAGATAGTAAAATCTGAATGAAGTTAGGTGAAGATGTTAGCAGGCGCAGCATCGTCCTAGCAGGGGTGTAAAAACGCTAGTGGGAGCAGGGGCTGAGCTTGCAAGGTTTGCTTGTCGCACCGGGTTTGTGCCCAGAGGACTCCAGCTGGCAGTCCTGCTGGAGATGGGCTGGCAGTTGTGGCGTGCTTAAGCAGGCAGATATTTGCTCTTTAAAATGCTGTAAAATCATATTATGGCTGGACTTGTCCCTGGGCTGTGGCAATCCAGGCTCCAGTGTGGACCAAAGTTAGCTAAACCAGCCCTGCTTTGATAGATTGCCCTAGGAGGAAAGGAAGGAGGCCTGAGGATGAAGGCAGTTCCCTGCTGCTCAATTGTCAGATTTTTTGCCAGGGCTGCAGTCAGGACTTAGTGAATTACTTGGTGGCCTTTATTATACACAATGCAAAATGTGTAACTCCACAAAGCCACAGTCCTACCCCCTGCAGTACCTGAAAGACCCCTACAATTAGTCTTCAGCAAGCTTTGCAGTTTCTGATTAAAAAAAAAAAAAAAAAAAAAAGGCTTGGGTTTAGAGGCATGGAGCAGCTCAAATACCAGCATGCTTTGCCTTTTCTTACTGTACAGAGCTGCCTGTGCTGTCATTAAACTTGAGGTGCTACCGGTAGGAACCGAAATCAGATCTCATGCATCTAACAACCCGTAATGCCATCCCGCTAGTTGCAAACAATCCCAAGTAGCTCTTGAGCTGTAACCAAGCACCCTGAGCACTGGGCTCAGAGGGGCAGCTAGGGAGCTGTGTTCTGGTAAAGTAGCTCAGACACCCACTCTGTAGGAAGAAAAATCACAATAACCTCTTCTCCTCTCCTCCTCTCTCTCCTACTCACCATTACTAATTTATCGTGATTGTAATGGTTTCTATTTGCTCTAAGCAGATCCTGTTCCCTTCCTAGGAAGACCTGAACAGCTACAGAGACATAATATTCCCAGTGGAGGATCTGTTTTTGGATTCAGCCAGCCTCAGGCAGACTTAATGATCTTTAGATGGGAGCGCCCCCTTTTTCAACTAGCCCACCCATGCCCATTTTAATGTGATTGTAATCTGAAATCGGACACGGGGAAGTGCATCTGGATTAACCCATCCCATGGTAGTGAGCCGACTTTTAATTTATTCTACCAGGGAAACCTTCTGAAAATGTTTTACGTCTCTTCAAAAACCCAGCCAAAGCTTGCTCCTTGCACAAGCTGCTGGTGCTGGAGGCTGAGTCCTGCATGCACCTCTGGTTATTTCACAGCACTCAGCCTGCGTCTGCTCGACTGTTTCTGGTGTGATCCCACCTGCTGCTCTGCCACAGAAGTCGACCAGTGCAACAGGCCCCTCAGCCCAGCCAAAAGCTGAGGGACAGAGGCATCATCCTGTGGCTCTTGGTGATCAGCCCTGCCTGTGCTTTCCCCAGGCTACTCTTGTTGGATTTAGGGCTGTCACCTTGTCACAAAGTCCTAAATTATGCTCCCCATGCCTGCTGTCAGCATGGCTGTCAGTTCCTAAGCACCGTGTAGTGCCCTTGGCTTTACACTTGTCTGCACCACCCGGACTAACTGTGAGCATCCTATAAATAAGAAACATTAATTTGCTTACTACTTTCCCTCTGCCCCAGGTTTTACAGGGGCACACAGGAGCTAGCAGGTCAGGGGTACCATCATGTCCCTGTCAGTGGTACAATCTGTCTTGATGTCACATCTCCTGGGCATGCCTAATTTTCCAGGGCTGTTTGTTTGGAACTAGCTAATAAATTGCTGTTGTGAGCCAGCCCCGTTGTGACCTGTAACTCTCGTAAGTGCCTGGCCTGGCCTGTTTGGTGTCATGTGCTCCCGGGGCTCCCCTTGGGTGCAGTTTATCTCATTGGTGCTGAGCGGGGCTGGGAGATAAAAACCCCCGAGGGCCAGGGGACGTCTGCCTGTGCTTTTGGGTGCCTCGCTCGCACACTGCCCCGTGCAGGGTGGGCACAGGCTGGGGCTGTCCTGCACGGCTCCTGTGCAGGCAGCCCCACAGCGAGGGACAGCTGATTGATTGTGTGTTTTGTAGCCTTGGAAACTGAAAGGGCATTAAAATTGCATAGTGTGTGCGGTGCTGATGCACTCTCCTCCTCGTAGTGCTGCCACCGGCTTGGAGACAGCTTCGATCTCCAGCTGAAAACCAAGAGGTACAAAGGGCACCGGCAGGTTTTGGGGAGAGACTAAACTACAACCAAACAGCAAAATATTCAGAGGGAAGGATCTGTGGGTGGCAGTGCTGGAGTCCTGGGGCAGGGTCTGACTTTCAGCCCCACCACTGTGGGGCCAGACGTGCCCTCCCTGTGCTGCGGTTGTTTCAGGCAGCTTTCCCCCAGCACTAGTGGCACTCACTGTCCTGTCCCTGCCAATAAAACCGCTTTAGCATCAAATCTAGGTTACTCTCCCTTCCAGACACCAGATTTTCCATTTTCTAAAATAGTACCAGAACGAGGGCTCTCCCAGGATCCCGTTTGCTCCTACCTGCCCTGTTGCTGCCCATTAATCTCGTGGCTGCCTGCTCACGCAGCGGGTGTTCATCTATACACGTGTGGTAGAGGAGGTGAAAGTACCATCTGCGTCACGGCATCCTGGGGGTTTATTTGCTGGGAAAACGGGTCCCTGATGCTCTGGGAGTGCCAAGGTTTTTCCTGTAGATCCTACTGGGATCTAGATCTGCCGGGCACCATCCCACCCATCTGTGCCCTCCCTGGCTCCTCGCAGCCTGGGGAAACTCAGGGCCCTTCAGCTGCTCCCCGTCAGGGCTCATGCTGCAGCAGCACAGCTGAGCCCAGAGTCCTCCAGAACCCCCTGTCTGGATGGGTGTCCCCTCCTGGGGTCCCCTCCTGCCACCAGAAACTGCCAAAAAACAGCCGCCGGATCTGAAGAGAAACCACACTGAAACCTGTCAGAGAAACGGACCGGGGAGGCGGTGAGTGTGTGGGGAGGAGGAGCGAAAGGAAAAGGGTTCAGAGAAACCACAATTTGTTGTGGGCTTGAAGTAATGGGCATCCAACGCTCAGAAATCATACAGCTAAATGCAACAGATCCCCACAAAGCCGTGCTGGCAATGAGTCACTGGTTAATGTACTGGTAACTTGGATTTATAGGTTTAATATTTTTTTCTGTTGCTGTGCAGATTGCTTCATCAGTTTTCTTTCCTGTCCTGAGGTACTGTAAAATAGGATCTTTTGGGTTGGTTGTTTTTTAATAAATGTACCATATTTCAAGGAAAACGTTCCTTGCCATTTTTCCCCAAGCCTTGAAGTGGTCTCTCTGATGTCCTCGTCCAATTTGCAGGCTGGCTAACTACCTCATACCTATACAAATGCCCTTTTTTGAGGATTAAAGAAGTGTAACAGTCACTGCGAATGCGTTTATTTCAATAGTGGTCATGCAGGCAGGGCTCTTGAATGAAATAAACTTATTAAAAAACATGTTTCCTAAATAATAATAAAGTTTGATGCTTATTTAACTTAATACACACAACATACTCAAGATTTTTAATAATTACGTGTGAGCGTTTTCCCTTCCAGAGACCACAGCTCTGCTTTGGAGGCGCCCAAGAAGCTGGAGCTGGGCCGTACCCCCCGAGCACGGCACCGCTGCTGCTCGGGACGTGCCGAGCGCTGCCTGTGGCCGACATCTCGGGGTCTGAGGCACATTTGGGGCGTTAGAGCTGGGGGGTGCCTGGGGATGTGTGGAAACGCTGCGTGATGGCAGACAGCGCTGCGGCTGCTGCTGTCGGGTTCCTGAGCAGTGCACAGGCCTGAGCACGGCTGCACAGAGCGAGGCAAAACGGATGGAAGCCCTGTGGCGTTGTGGTATTGACGGTGCAGGTGTTGTCAGGGGTGAGGCTCTGCGTGCACCACGCATGTACACGCGATGCAGCTCCGTGCGCGCTGCGTTTCGTCAGCCCGTTACTCACACACCGCCCCCCTGCCGGCCGCTGAGGGCCCTACCGAGAGGCGGGGTGGGGGCAGAGGCGCCGCGCACCGCGCTCCGCTCCCTCAGGCGCTGGGGAGAGCTCGGCAGCGGCAGCCCCGGCCCTGCGCCCGTCCCCCCCCCCTCCATTCGGGGTCCGCCCGCACCCCGCTCCCCTCAGCCCGGGCTCCCCTCAGCGCTGCCCGCCCTCGGCCTCCCCTCACGGTCCCGCCCCGCTCCGCCCCGCCCGGCTCCCGCGGCGGCGGCGGCGGCGGCGGTGGTCGGGGCCCGGCGGCTCCTCCCGGCGCTGCGCTGCGGCGCGGCCGCCATTACAGCGCAGCCCGGCGGCAGCAGCGGGCAGGGCCGGGCCGGGCCGCGCCACGGGGCCCGCCTGAGCGGCGAGGCGGCGGCGGCCGCCCCCGGGCCGGGCATGGGCGGCTCGGAGGAGGCGGCGCGGCGGCGGCGGCGGCGGCGGTGCGGGCGCTGAGGCGGGCGGCGGCAGCATGGAGGCCATCTGGCTCTACCAGTTCCGCCTGATCGTCATCGGCGACTCCACCGTGGGCAAGTCCTGCCTCATCCGCCGCTTCACCGAGGGGCGCTTCGCCCAGATCTCCGACCCCACGGTGGGCGTGGATTTCTTCTCCAGGCTGGTGGAGATCGAGCCGGGCAAGCGGATCAAGCTGCAGATCTGGGACACGGCCGGCCAGGAGCGGTTCCGGTGAGCGGCGGGGCGGGCCGGGGCCGGCGGGCGAGACAAAGGAGCGGCCGCAGCCCTCGCCGTGGGTTGCCTCGCCTGGGCCCTCGGCGCTGCCGTGCCCCGGCTCGTTTGTGTGTGCGTGGCCGCGGGTGGGTGCCCTGGGGCAGGGGCAGTGCCGGGGGCCGCTCCTGCAGATTTGCCCCCGGACGAGCCCTGCTCGGGCTGTGCCGGCTCAGCAGGGCTGCGAGCCCGCCCTGGGCGGTGTTTATCGCGCATCTCTGACCCTCAGCAGCCCTTTTGGGGATGCTCCCTCCGGAAGCACTCCTCGTGCCCCCAGGCCCCGCGCAGCTTCGCTGCCTTCATTGAAGAAACGACCCCTGCCCTGCCCTGCCCTGCCCTGCCCTGCCCCCGCCCCGCAGCCTTTGCTCGCATCTGTGGTGCTGGCGCCTGGCCCGGGCTGTGCCGTGCTCGGGCCCTACGCAGGGACAGGTTTTTTTGTCTGGTCCCTCGGGCTCGGGGCTGGTGCTTTATGCTGCTGTGGCGCTCCGTTGCGTCAGATCCCAGCTTCAGGTCTTCAGAAAACACGGCCCTGTGCCGACCAGTGCTCGTGCCTGCGCTGCGAGGAGCAGAAGCCGTCAGATGGCTTCAGTTCACTTTCTCCAAAATGCCAGGAGGTTCGGGGCCCTGGAGGCTGCTTACCCTTCGTGCTGGTGCTTGACCCAGCCTGGCTGCAGGTCGTAAGCACGATGAGCAGGCGACCTTCAGCACAAGGGCAGGCTGCGCTGGGCAGCAGCATTCAGCAGAAAGAGCGTAAGGGGCAAGAGCAGTGACAGACACAAAACCAGGCACTCTGCCGCTTTGGAAGGCCCTCACCAAAGTGCAGACTTAAATTCCCGGTGTGAAAGGCCAGAGCGAAGTGAGCAAACCTAGCTGCCTTCCTGGTAGACTGTGAACTATGACAAAGTTGGGCGAAAAAAATCTGTTCTGTGTTTATCTCTTTCAAGTCATCATTAACCCTGTGAGAAATCGTGCCTCTTAAAGCTCCTGAGCTTCTTCTGCAGGCTGTTTTTCTTGTCACAAGGCAAAATACAGCTTTTGGGGGGATAAGCAGAAGCCTCTCAGACTTCTGGCCATAGGCAAAAAGCATGGTGGTGCACGTGCTCTCCGGAACCCTTAAAACTTTTTTGTCATAGTGCAGGAAAGCTCTTGAGAAGGAAATTCTTCAGAATAACCTCCCTTCTTGTTTGTCGAGAAAGAGAGCTCTTTTCACAGAGAAAAAAAGAGCGCTCTTTTCACAGAGCTCTCAATTTTTAGCATTTCTAGCCTGCTCTGCACTACCTTAAGGGCTGCCCCACAAGAAAGAAACCACTGTAGTTATCTTGAAGACATTATCTTGAAGACACCTTGTTGGCATTTGCTGGTCTGCATCTGTGCTATGTTTTTGCTCTTCCTGACCCCTGTTGCGAGTTGTCTCACTGTCAATAAGGCTTAAATTGTGGTTAAGCATGTGCCTCGCTGTTTGGCCGGATCAGCCCCAACACCTTGCTCTTTGGGGCAGCGCTGAGGCTGTTCTGGAGCTGTCGAAGGGCAGGGTCCGTTTCTTCCTGGATCCAGCAGGTTTTGCCCACCTCGGGTTGCTCAAACACTCCACTTTCTTGTCTGAAACGTGATGTTGTGTAATGCTAACAAAAGGAGAAGCATGTGCAGCCCTCACCCGCTGGGAATGTGTACCACCACCTACAGAAGAGCTGCTTCCCTCCAGCTGGCAGCTCTCCCTTGGCTGAGAGGGAAAGACTCGAACAGACAGCAGAGGACCCCAGGTACAGGAGCCCCACCACGAGTACACAGCAGAGCAGAGGAGGCTTCCCACACAGAGGCAATACTTTTCTGTTAAAAATTGGTTAAAATATGTGCGAGTAGCCCCACTGCTCGGCTGCGGTGCGAGCGTGGTGGGGTGAGGGATGGCAGGAGCTGGGTAAGGGTCTGGGAGGGAGCTGCGCAGTGACGGGCAGTGTGAAGGCAGCGTAGCTCGCCTCCTGCAGCTCAGTAAGGGAAAGCCTGTGGAAAAGGCTTTAAGAAAAGGCACTGAGACCTTCACCTAGTTTTACCTCAACGCAGCGTTCAGCTTAGATCCCGTCATGTCTTTCAGGAGTACCTGAGGCATCGGTGATGCTGGCAGGAACAGCCAGGGCTGATGCACTGAACGCAAGGGAGAAGCAGAAATGCCTGTGACAGTGGTGGGGGGCGGGATTCAGAGCACCAGTATCTGCTTGCAGCTGGCTGGATAGCAAAAGGCAGATCTAATCCCCGCGGTTCCAAATGTGCAGAGCTGCTGTTGGCCCTGGGCCAGATAACGGAGAGGAAGAAGTTGTCCAAGCGCAGCCAACTCTCATTTTTTTTCCCCATTTCTGGCTTTCTTCAATTTTGGCTGTGGATTTTCATTCATTGCATGTCTGTTGATAAAGCAAACCTTGAAAAAGCCAACCAGTCCTTTTTGGGGCAGTTTCACTAGCTATGCACATTGTGGGACAGAACAACCTTTAACAAGAGTCTTGAATGATTGAAGAAGACTTGTCCCAAGGTAAAACTGCAGCAGTGCTTACACTTTCCCAGCAAGAAAAGTTCATGTCCCAGTGCAAATTCCTCCAGGGACTGAAATCGATCAGTGCTTCTGGATTTAGAACTAATCCATGACTTTGCAGAAACACCAGGTTTACAGCATCTTGCTTTTCCCACGTGTAGCAGTTGTTGAACTGCATTCTCTGTAGCCCTGTTAGCTGCTGGCACGGTGCTTCTGGCTGCATTGAAGAATCGTGGAAGATGCTCTCCAGCTCTCAGCCTGGGGTTCGGGGGGCTTCTGTTACTGTTCAACATTTTCAGGATTTGGGAAGAACAAGACCAACACTAATGCAGATTCCCCTTGGAAGCTGTTGTATCAGGTTGCTGTTACGTGGGGGACCAACCTGGCTGCTCCTGTTGGCGTTAGCTGGAGCCGTGCGTCCCGGCAGCTTGACAAGGGGCAGGAGGCACTGGGTGGATGTCTGTGTGCGTGTGCCGAGGCCCTGGGTGGATGCGGGGTGTGCAGCTCCATGGGGTGCCTTCAGACTCTGTGGCTTCCCTCCTTGCCTTTTATATTCCTATCCGTGGGTGTTTGGTCCAGATAAACCCTTTGAGTTGTTACAGTGCTGCTGAACCGATGGGTCAGCCAAACCGATCCAGGGATGGAGATCAGCTGGGGGGGGAGGGGGCTCATTCGACTAATAGCAAAGAGCAGATGGAAAGCCTCGATAGACAGGAGAGGCCAAAAATGCTGTACGGGGATGTTCTGAACAGAGCAGTAATTTATCAGTGGAGCGGTTGCCCAAGGATGATGTTTTTAAGCCAAAACTGGTTAGCGTTTTGAATGACAAGATCTCCAAAGCACAAGCCGAAGCAGTAAGACATGACCTGAATGGCATTCTCTGTCCTCTAGCCTGCAGGGCAGACAAGGTGGCAGTAATGCTGCTTTCTAAAGCACAGACAAACGTTCAGAAGTGCCACGTTTAGGTTAAGAAAACAAAAATAACCAGAGAAATGAGCAAAAAAAAAAACACACACAAAACTTGCTGTGCCTTTTCTCCCAGCCAGCTGTGACTTACGTGTTTCTTGTGGCTCATGCTTTTCCAGGTCCATCACCAGAGCCTACTACAGGAACTCGGTTGGTGGACTCCTCCTCTTTGACATTACAAACCGCAGGTCCTTCCAGAACGTCCACGAGTGGCTAGAAGAGACCAAGGTGCACGTCCAGCCCTACCAGATCGTCTTTGTTTTGGTAGGTCACAAGTGTGACCTTGACACGCAGCGGCAGGTCACCCGGCACGAGGCTGAGAAACTGGCTGCTGCTTATGGTATGAAGTACATTGAGACCTCCGCTCGGGATGCCATTAACGTGGAGAAGGCCTTCACTGATCTGACTCGAGATATATACGAGCTTGTTAAAAGGGGGGAAATTTCGATCCAGGAGGGATGGGAAGGGGTAAAGAGCGGGTTTGTCCCAAATGTAGTGCACTCTTCAGAAGAAGTGGTGAAATCAGATAGGCGGTGCTTGTGCTGAGCTCTTCTAGCGAGAAAAGTGGTGATGAACTCTACTAACCAAATGTACTTTACTAAGTGAACTCGGTGTGACAGAAGGGAGAGCGACACTCCCGTTGTGAACAGCCTCCCACCTTGTTTTGGACGCGAGGACAGCCCCAGGAGAGCGATGTTCTGTTCCATCTAACCTTCCAGAACCAGGGGTTACAAACCAGACGGCGAGTGAGCGAGGGTGCATGCAGATGTTGTAAGGAGACAGGCAGCAGAAATGAGGGGCAGCAGCAGGACACAGAGAGTACGTAAGCAGCTCTGAATGGGCTGGCACATGCCAGGGTACTGTACACGGCCTGTTTTAAGTAACTCTATAGCTCTGTGCTGGGTATTGAAGCCACAGTACAGCTAGTGTAGGAGTCTGACAAACTGGCAGACAGAGAGAAAGAAAGAAAGAGGACAGCTTAGTTTGTCTCAGCTGCTTATTACCAGAAAGGTGTAAAGGCAGCATGGGTACCATTTCCTCATAAGGCCAACACCACAAGAGAAGTTTACTGACATGGTATGCACACTTTTTTTTTTTTACTTTTTTTTTTTTCCTCTCCTTACGTTCTTGAACGTAGTTAAATAGTAAAGACTATTCTGTGGAATTTCAAGAGGAAAATAGTTATTTTATTGGTAATGAAAATTCAAAGGACCTCTCCAATAGTGCTTTTCTTGCTGTGCTGAACTGGGATTGCAAGTGGCAATGCCTGCTCCAGTAGTAAATTATTCAGTGCATTTTAAAAATATTTATTGCCTAGGTATGTACCCTGAACGTACCCCGAGTTCAGGGCTTTCCAGTAGAGTTACGTGGTCAGGAGCATAAAGAGAGACCCACGTGCTCAGATGCTGGGTTTTAAGGCTGGAATGTGGTGTCCAGGTGGGGCACGCCAACATTTCTGTCTTGCCAACAGCACTGTGCTGATATTTTGGGTGTCTTGCCAGCCAAGGCCAATAGGAGGAATGGAAAGGAGGGGGGGAAACAAACAAACTTGAAAAGCTTAACTCAGGTGTATCAGACATCCTCAAAGGTGAGATTTGCTTTTATAGAAGTTAAATAGCATGGAATGCAACAGCTTCCATCACTACTTTCTGCTGTTAAAGTGTCATTTTCTTTCTCGGCATCTGTGGACGAAGAGAACTAGAACGGGGAAGGAGGAGCACAGAACAGAAGTGTGCGAGCAGGTGAAAAGGAAAGCCACACGACAAGCTCAAGAGTAAAATCTGTTTTCCTCCATGTTTTAATTTGACAAAAGAGGATCCATCTCAGGTTGGTCATGGTGGGTGGTAGCTGTTGTTACAAAAGCTCTGTGTAGGTGGCTGTTTTCTGGGAATGCTGTTCCCCACTTGAGCTTTGCTTCCTCTAAGTTTTAACCAGCTTTTGAACTGCAGCAGGGTAACTGGGCCCCTGTAGCAAAGTTCAATCTATTAAAAACAAACAAAATGATAGTGACTTTTTTACTTCAGTGTGCAAGCTTTATACACCAGACTACTAATGGGTGGGAGGGATTAGGTGAAACCACAGGAAGCATCTAGTGTTCAATTTTAGGCCTCTAAGTAGAAAAGAAAATAATTGTCACAGATTTTTAAGCTACCCCCATCAATGAAAGTGTGGGTCTTGATTGCTATTGAGTTCAGATTATGTCTCCCTTGAACCTGTTCTAGTTTGCAGCACTTGGGTTGGTCTGTATGAATAATAATTTTAAAAAGGTTTCTGCATTTAAGCTGAAAAACCAACCAACCAACCACCCTGAAAATTAATTTATTTTTTTTTAAATGTTCTCATAGAATTCCAGTTCCTGGGCCCTGCTGGGAGGGCACCAGTTGCAAATGAGACTGAGGGAGGGGTGGCGATGGTCTAGCACCTTTCAGAAAGTTTGTCACTGCTGAGGCCCCCTGCTTAGTCTTGAATAGGCTACGAGTACATTGAAAACCTCATACTAAGGCCCACTGAATTCCAGGCAGGTTCAGTGCTGGTCAAGTTGAGTGCCCTGAAGATAGAAAAAAAAAAATCTCTTTACAAAATCTCTTTCTAGGTAAGCAAAGCTGGAGAAGATTGATGCAGAGCACCACAGGAGCGTGGTTACCATGGGCTCTCTACCTTCAGCTTCTGCTGACGCCAGTGGAGAGCGCAAGGTTTGCTCAAACCGGGACTGTTAGTCCTGTTTTCACAAAGGCAAGGACAAACAAGTACAAAAGGGTTGTTTTTTTAAATCTCTTCTTTCAAGGTCTGGCTATTCACAAGGTACGTCCTGGGTTGCCTACCTGAGGGTAGCAGCTGTCCTGAAGGGCAGAGCTCTACATTAAAGGCAGTTAAAACTTGGATCAAGCAGAGTTTTAGCAATAGTAAAATCCCGTAAGCCTCTGTGCAGGAACCTGGCCAGCAGGGAAAAGATCACTTTTCTCAAGGCGACCAATATTTTATTTAATGGGTTTGGACATTCCCCTTCTCCCTCTCTGGGCCTTTCTGCTCCCAGAGAGAAATTCCAGAAAACCTAAGTGAGAACCTTCAGGTCTTCAGAGTAAACATTCAATTAAAAAATACAAGTATCATAATTCTGACAAGGAACGGTACAGAAGGAAACGTATGCAGTCTTAACTACTTAGAGGTAATAAATGGTTATATTAAATGATAGAGAAATCATTAATATACATCTTTTTCTAATTCCTTGCATTTTCTAGACAGCTTATTAAAATATAGATGTAGATTCATCTGTACAAAATTTGGAATGTTTTTTCTAAGATGAACTTACAGGCTATGCTCAGAATTCTTTTCTAACAACTGGTTTTAATGCTTTGACTTCTAGTACAAGAGGGATTTAGAGAAACCAGAAGGTCATACCCTTCACAGGATAAAGGTCAGGAGCTCTTTTACTCTAGGACAAAAATTTCAAAAAAAAGGAAAAAAAAAAAAAAAAAAAGCTAACTTTGTGGTCTCTACCACATGTTAAAAACAATCTGCATGTTAGGTTGAAATTGCTCTGAACCTCCAGAATAAAAGCATACTATACACTTTCCTCGCTTTCTGTTATGCACTGTAACGAAATGTGAAAATAATGCTGTATTTAGCTGTCTGTATGTGACTGGAAATATGCTTGTATTTAGCAAAATGGTTACTGTGATAATGTGAATTCTAAACTTGTGAAAAAACTCGGGTGTTTTTTTTTTTTTCCTCCTTTCCCCCTTCCCATTCTTACCAGTACCTGTTCTATCTAGTACCTGTCCCACTTCTCTACAACAACCCTAACTGAAAATCTGGTATTTGACTGGCTCAACAATAAACACGATCTTTGCAATGCTATCTGCTATACATTATTGATCAGATCTTCAAAACCAGCCAGCTGCAGTGCTGAGAGAACCAATGCAACTCTAGAAACACTGGCCATTCTGAAACCAACAACACCCTGTTCCCTACAGCAGTACCCAAAAAAGCCGTAGTGTCTCCTGGAGGCGTCTCTCAGCAGGCAGGACATAGCAGCTAAGTAGCAGCCTAAGTAAAACCCTTGTTTGTACTCCAACAAAAACGTAACAGCAAAGGACAAGGCAGCACTGGACAGATCAGCTGTATGGAAGCCAGAGTTGTTTGTGAAATTTTTAACTTGGTATCAAGCAAACAAAACACCTACACCCCAACCAGAGTTTTGAGCCATCTCACCTCTTCCTCCCGCAGCCAGATACATTTTGACCCTGCTGAGCAACTCCAGCTCTGATGCTGCCCACCTCCCCCACACCAGTACCAGCATTAGGTCATTGGGAGCTGCACACAGGCGGGTTTTTTTAGCTAGTGCATAAATGCTTAACTCATCATTTCATTGTGCACAACAAAGAAGAGCAATTGCTGCCATAGGACCAGCGAGGGAAGCAGCAGTGGGGGAGGAGGGGAAGTGCTTCAGCCTGTTGGGATCTCATTAGTCCAAATGGAAGAGAAAACTGCAAAAGAAATGAGGACGTGTTTGCAGCTGCCTCTCCTGTCATTGCTGATGCTCTTAAAAAGAAAGGGAGAGAAGAAGCCCACAGTGTGAGCAGCCCCAGCTTCAGCCTAACATAGCAAAGGGCAGAGACCCCTGCTAGTCAGATAACACTCAAGATTTCAACTCAACTCTTCTAGTCAAAGACACCAGAACAAAGAGCATCTCCCTGAAAAAACAGATGTGCATGAGCCAAGCCCAGGTACACACATGTACTTGTGAGCAGCAGTGAGGACTTACCTCTTTTATTCCCATCCCTGCAGCTCTGACTCTTCCACAGCCACGGTGCTGTCAGATCAATTGCTTCTGTTCACAACTCAGATGTGCTGACTCACAGCCCCCATTTCACTCCAGTATTCAGCAGCTACATTTCCTGCTGCTGCTTCAACCAAATTTTTCACTCCCCTGCCCGCAATTAAGAGAGGAAACATTACAAAAGATTGTGCATCAAATTCGTGACTTTCTCCCACAAAGAAAGATGCGCAAAAACCAGTGTTTGCCACAATTGCTTAGTTTTACTATTTTAATATCATGAAATAAAAGTACAAAAACTTTACAGGTATATTGTTTCTTACATGAAGTTTGAACAGTTAACATTTGCATTTATTTTGCAGCGAAACCTGTATTCCTAGTCACAGAATGTGAATATTAGCCACTGACATCACCAACGAGCATTTCATTTTAGAGATACTGCAGAGGTAAAAGGCAACAATCTCGCAAGGCTTCATAAGAACCAAAAAAACATCCCAACTCTTTTAACACCAGAAGTCAGACTGCAGTCAACCACCCTTCTCTAATACAGGTTTCACCACCGAGGAGGCTGAGAGTGTTAAGACATTTCAACTGGACATCTTGTCTAAGGGATCGCAAATGGGGATTCTCGTGCTTACAGGCTGCCAGCATTTTTGTGTCCTGGTTCAAGACACTTGCAAAAAGTAAGCAGCGTGTGCATGTGTATGAAAAAGAACAGGGCGAGAGCACCTGCAGCCTTGACATAGCTTGTGCTCTTTGCTCCATTTACCATTTTTCTCTGAAGACAAGTCGCAAACGGTTGTATGTAAAGTGCTGAGAGTTAACAGGCAGTTAACTAACAAATAATTATTAAAACCAAGTTTATCCAAAGTGTATATTCAGGAATGCTTGTAGGTTGATGCTGCCAAAAAAGTACCTGACAGAAATAAAATCCAAGACGTGACAGTATTTTCCCTGCTTCCTAGAACAATATAGCTGCATGTCTTCCCAGCCCATGCTGACTTTATCAGCTGCACACAGAGATGAAAAAGTAAACCCTTGCGTTACCTTAACCTGCTAAAATGTCAGAGTCGGTTCCATACACGCACCTCACCTTTTCAGACAAACTTCCAGGTAGAAATTTAGTTGGAACAGACTGGTCTGATCAAAATACTACGTCCTTTGCTGGACCGCGTGGTGTCTTTTCGAATAATTGGTAATTTCATGAAGCATGCATGAAACCAAATTTTGAGTTTACAAATAAATAAAATGGTGCTCATAGTTTTTATATACTTTACCATTTACTGAAATGCTTAAAGTAACTCAGTCCCTTAAGAATGAACTTTGGGGGTGTTTAAATAAAAAATATTTGCAAATTGAAACCACATTTAAAATTGGCAAAACTATGCTTTGTTTTTGGAAGGATCTTCCTTGTTTCTTCTCTTTACGTCCCAATTATAAACTCTAGCCATATCTGAGGGTGTGGAATTAAGGAAACTGCACATGCATTCAGATGAAAGAGAAGAGAAAAAGGAAAAAGCAGGTTATACAGCTGGCTAGACTGCATACGCAGAGCAGTCTACACAAACCTCTCAGTGAAAGAACTGAGTTGGTGCACAGCTGTAACACATGGGAATACCAGTAACTGCAGGAAGGAAGGAAGGAAGGAAGGACAGACGGACGGGTCACTTTGCTTTGCAGTGGCGGCTGCCTGGCCATCAGCGCTGACCCACCATTGCAGCCCACTCCCAGCCCAGGCTTGCAACCATCACAGCAGGTTTCGCAGGGACCCAACTACAAAGTCGAGCTTTGTACACCCAGCCACCAGCCCTCAGCAGGGCTGAAAACAGTGTCCTTGTTCACTGCTAAAACAAAGTTCTTGGAGTGCTACAGGATTTTAATGGCGGCCAGTCCCAGATAAAAGCACGTCTGGAAACGAGTAACTACCTGTCTGGTACCTTTCATGTACACCTCCACCCCTGCAAATTAGAAGGATACTGACTTCTGTAGTGGTGAACTGATCCCTAAGAAAATCCAGGTCTTCCTCTAGAGAATCAAGGTTTCTTGTGGCTGTTGACAAATTCTTCTCTAACAGAGCCTGAGCTTCATCGATATCGTATTCAAGCATCACATTGGCCTAGAGAAAAAAAAAAAAAAAAAAAAAGATTTGTATAAGCTTTTACTCTTGCGTGGTAAGGAGTAAGCCATAGCACAGATATTTCATACTGTTGTGAATATTTCACACCATCGTTTGTAACTAATCACATTAACAGAGCCTGTCCTGATAGACCACAACAGGACTGAGGACCAGCAATGCCAGAAGCCACTTGAGGCTTCCATCACTTCAGCAAACCAGTGACAAACCCCCTGGGGAACTGAACTTTTCTTCCTATTGCTAAGCAACAGGGGAATCCTCTCTCTGTGGACTGCAGTCAACTTTTAGGTATCAGTATCTCATCCCCACCATGTTTGAAAAGCAAGAGACTCCTCAGGTTTCTTAGCCGCATCTTTCAAGGGTCACACAACTCTACCAACAATTTTCGCTGCATTCAAGATTAGCCTTAGGATCTATGTGCAACATGGAAAAACATATGGTTGTTAGCAACAATTATTACAGGTAAAGATGTAAAATGCATTAAAGTCCAATATAACATGGTGATTTTTAATATACAAATCTTCATTTCAGTAAGGAACTACCATGTAGAGTGGGAAAAAAAGCGGTACCAAGTAAAGATGCACCTGTAAAGCTTTGTCCCATTTAAGAACTCTACATTAAACAGAGCCACGTACTATTAACTAGATGCGAGTCCAGGAAATACCATGGATGCAGGTATGATAGAGGCCATTCTTTTTTAAATAACTGGAAGACATAATTTCTGCAGTAATAGTAAAATGCATAGCCCAACACACAGACTGTAAGCAACGTGGAGGATAAAAGGCAGAAAGCCCAAGAACACCTAAAGATGATGAATAAATCATTTGTGGTATTTCATGAGAGCTTTTCTGTATGAACCAGCATGAACTTTCTTTGATATTCTCTATCAAAATAAACCTGGAGCACTGTGAAAGTCTCTGTGACTTTTGAAGGCAGCCTCTTGAAAGCAACGGGGTATCAGACAGAAATCTTCTCTTTTTGTGATAGAAAAGGAGGTTGGGAATAACTGCCAAATCAGCCAGGACGCTGTACGTGTCAACAACGCTTCTGTCCTAACCAGGCTGTTTGGTTTGGCAGCCAACACTTGGGAACACCAGGCATTTAGAAGTCTCAGAATAAACATTAGCAGGTTATTGCTACAGATAAGGAAGCCTCTGCTACGGAACATCCCAGCCTGATTGTTTCAGTGCTTAGAAATCCGTGTTTCGAGCTCTGATCCCACCAGTCTTTAGCACAGACCCCACTCTCAGTGCTGGCAGGTATCTGTGAGGAACAAAATCCCATCTTTCCCCCAGAACCTGCATGAAGAGGGAAAGCAGCACGCTAAATACAAATAACGTAAAGACAAGAAGCTAGTTAACAAACTTAGTTGTTTTGTCTGGCACATTGCAATCCTAGGCAATTACTGGGGTAATGTGAACCACAACGTGATAAGGAAAATAGTCACAAATACGATTTTGGGGAAAAAACAGTTCAGCAAGACTACAAATCTCTGTGGTCTTGATATGTTCAGCCATCAAAACAGAAACACAAGCTCCACTAACGTGCTGAAATTGTCTTCCTAGGCTTGCTTCACTGACAAGACGCAGCACTACCACGTACACACCAGCACAGTTATGCCCCCATCTCCTAGAAGGACAGATGAGACAGTAACAAATGCTGACTCTTGTAAGACTACGTTATTTAAACAGTTTCAGGAGTTCTATTTTACTTACCCCCAACCACAAACAAACTTTATCTGTAGGAGGAACTGAAGCTTTGCAGTAGAGATTATCTGCCAATAAAAATCTGGTTTCCATTGGATTTGTGGATTCCTTGGAACAAATGACAACTTAAAATTACTATTTTCACTAGAAACGTATGTCAGAGACAAAACGTACAGTAAGGAGTGCACTTTTCTGCTTTTTTGCCATTGGTACAGTATTAACTTTGGTGGAACTAAACATTACTTCAACATTCAAGACAAGAGTTCCAAGACTAAAGCATTTTTAAAAATATTTAAAAGCAACGTAGACATCTCTGTAAGGACTGGAGAGAAAGTCAAAGCATAGCTGCAATCTATGCACTATGAGAAGTGAAGTTTGCATTCCAAACATTACTTGTTTTGAACTAGCTTTCAAAAAGTACTACATACCTTTAAAAACAATTCTGTTATTTATAAAGGCATATTAAGTGTGCTCTCCAAAACATTTCTTGCAATGTGTTCTGTTAGGGTGGAAAGGTAGTTAGCTTTTCTCATACTCGTTAGATATTCAAAATAGTTTACCTTTTTCTTCTGCATGTGTTTTAAAATTTCTAATGTCTGTTTAATTTCAGGAATCTGACTTTTTAGCCTGTGAATTAACAACAGTCATAATTTATTATTTGACAGAGACACAAAGTTTCCTAAACAAGTGATCAGCTTTACTATACAATCCAACCTCCATTTTAACACTTCAATCTCTGAACAGCTTTCCAGGCCTATAAATGCAGATTTTAAAGATTATGGCAGGTAAAGACATCTCATCTACTGCTTCACCTGCCTCTCAGCATACTGAGGCTCACCAGCATTCTGAAGTGAGCAACACACGGGAATTTCAAAGTGTAACAAACACAGAGCATCACAGACCTATTTGCTGAACTGCTGTGTTTCTGCATATTTCTGACCTCCACAGAGGAGAGGGAAACCTCAGCAGAAACACAGACAAAACCCACTGCAGGTAAAACAAAACAAGCGTGTTTCTGCTGAGGTCTACAAGCCACAAGGTTTAGGGCCACAAGACTTGGCACTGTTAAACTGAAAGCTCCCTCCAGAGCTGAGGGGTCTGCCGCCTCCTCAGGGATCTCCCCAGCCCTCCTGTCCTCCCACACCGGCCAGGCCCCAACTGCAGCGAGCACCAAATCAGGCTGCCGGCTGTGAATTACCAGGGGAACACCACCAGGGAAGAAACTTAACTCAAATGAAGTTTGCCTCAATGCTTTGATTCTGGGTTTAAAAATTTGCTTCTTACCTAGCTTCAGATCAAGATTGAAGCTACTGCAGAGGTAAGAGGTTACTGACCCAAAAGAGGCTTGATGCAGTAGATGCTGACAAAATGTATTCTTATCTGAATTAGGCTGAAGAAATTACAACAGTAAAGCAAGCCTTTTTAGCCTTAGAGGCTAAGGCCCAATTCAACAATACTTTTTGTTTGGTTGGTTGGTTGGTTTTGCATATAATTCTCATGAATAAGAAAAAGGAAGCTGTTATTTTTCCCAAGGTACTGCCAACATTAGTTCTAAAAACTATTTTTTACTTATTGGGGTACTTAAATAAACTAGGCTATATCAAAAAAAATAGAACCGCACTAAACATTTCCCAGTTCTGCAAAAATTATGACTTACCTCCTTTTCTTTTGAGCAAGATTAAGTTCCAAAAATTTATACTTCTGATACTGCTCATCCAACTTCTTAAGAACTACGTCTGCCGTCTCGTTTCCAGGCTGCTTCATAAAAGAATCTACGTCTTCCTTTAAGGGGAGAGAAAAACCCTCAGCGTCAGAAGGGCTTTGCAGAAATCCCAGATAGAGCTCTGCTGTCATCTTACTCGCAGCTAAGTCTAGATTTTTTTCTAGGTAAACAAACTTCTTTTTTCCTGGAGTAAAGTACAAAACCATTTTGATTTCTTTCGCACCTCTACACAGCCCCCACCCTTCTCCTGCCGAGAGCCTCCTGCCGGGGTTTGCAGCGGGGGGCTCGGTGCTGCCGGCGTTACCCGAGGAGAAGCCCCCAGCTCCCCCCAGCTCCCCCCCAGCTCCCGGCTGAGTTCGCCTGCCCACAGCGCGGGGACAGCCCCTGCCCGGCGCTGTGCAGTTTAACACTGACGAAGCAAAAGCACCAGAAGCGCCGCGGCCCGACCAAGCGGGCAGGGCGCAAAGAGGCCGAGGGCAGCGAAGCGCCCCCCGCAGCCCGGCAGCGCCTCAGGGCCCAGCCCTGCCCCAGCAGCCGGGCCCCCCCGGCCAGCCCGGCCCCGGCGCGGGGCTCCCCCCGAAGCGCCACCCCCCCCCCCGCCCGCCCGCCCGCCCGTCGCCCCCTCGGTCGGCGACTCGGCCCCTGTCGCGACAGCCCCGCGGCCTCACCACGAAGACGGCCTCGGGGATGCCGAGGGGCCCGCGCCGCGCGCCCCCCGCCGCCGCCTCGCCGCCGGCCGCCGCCATCTTGGAACCGCCGCTGCGCGCGCGCCGCCGCGGGAGGGGACGGGAGGGGAGGGGGAGCGACGTCATCACGGCCGCGCCGGGGGGAGGGGAGGGGGCGGGGCGGGCGCGGGGACACGCGGCGCTCATTGGCGGGACCGCGGCGGGGGGCGGGGCCACGCGCGCCATTCATAAATCGGGGCCGCCCGGGGGGGGCGGAGCTGCGGGCGTCAGACACAACCGCGAGGATCCAGGCGCGCAGCGAGGCCCCCTGCGGGGTTACGCGCTGAAGTTTCTGCCGCCCCCTGCCATGTACCATCGCTGCGGCAGGTGAAAGGGGCAGGCAGCGCTGGGAAGGAGACTGCAGCTTCCACAACCCCAGCTCGGCCCCGTGCCCGGGAACGCAGCCCGCTGGCCCCGTCCCCTAACAGCTGAGTGCTGGGGCCGAGCCCTTCGGCAGCAAGGGGAAGCCCTGGGCTGGCAGTGACACAGCAAGGAGGAGCTGCTGCGCAGAGCACATCGCTACAGCTACAGAAATCACAAACGCAGACCTGGGCTTCAAGGCCTCTGGTTTAGAAGCAGAAACCTCTGCAGAAGATGTGCAAATGAGCCCTGTCTCTTCCAGGCCCCCAGTGCTCGCTGAAATGCTGACTGGCTAGGCAGTAAGGCTAATTTGGGCAAGCTCAAACAAAACTAAAACACCTCTCAGAAAAAAAACACAAAACAAAACAAAACAAACAAACAAAACCAGCACATCCACCCACAACTCTCCATACAGAAAGGCTTAAAAATCAACAGAAGGCTCACAGGCAACTGCACACAAGCAGCACTGCACCATTAAGAGTTGCCATGCTCTTTTTTATCTTGAGACTGTTCACAGCGCTCATGCATGATTTGAGGGTAACACGCAAATCTAAGGAAACACCACTTACTGCTCTCTGCAGTAGTGACCAAGGGTACGCAATCATGAGACTACCAAATACTTAACTCTGCACTGACCAAAGCCGATTTGACACATGGATGTGGATGACAGGTTCCCTCCTGGGTTCAGCATTTGATACAAGCAGCCCCGTGTCTTCCCCTGCACTCCCCCCTCCCCCCAAATCACGTCCCATTACCCTGCACGAAGTCGGTCACAGCTTGTCAAAGGAAAACTGGTGTGAATTTGCAAACTGCTGTAGTTAAGATTTGAGTGAGACACATCACATTAAAGCTAAGTGCAGAAAGTTAACAGGATAATTGTCTGCCATTGGTTCTACAGAAAGCCTAAAATCCGAGCCCACAAACACTTCAAAGAACAGTCTCATACATACAGGCTTTGCATGTGCCAAAGTTTATTTTTCAAAACATTTCAAATGATTGGATATGAGCAACAATCTTAAAAAAACAATGGTTTGTGTATTAACAAAGTGTGAAGTTCCACGATTAAAATACCAACACAGCCAGACAGCTGGTCTTGTGCTTAGGCTTCTTTTTACAAAATGAATATTAATCAATAGAACATAAACCCTCATTTTTTTCCCTTCCAGTTTGTGGATAGTATTTTTCCCACACATTGTTTATTCTGATAAAATGAAGGAACTGATGGGCAGGAACAGCCAATACAAGAATACATCTGAAAAAAAAAAAAAGCCTGAAAAGCCTAAATTAAAGTAGCTTTTTAAAATAAATATCCAATAAAGGCACAAACCTGTTATGGGGAAAAACATAACATAGAAAACAACACCTATTAAATAAATAATGTAAGGGGTGAGGGTGGGGAATCTATTCCAGCACCTACTTTGTCATTGCTCCAAGATGAAATTCCAGCCAAACATTTGGTACAGGATTAAATTCAATCACAAAGATACAAGTTGGAGATATACTGAAAGATTTGATGTTATACTTCTTGTAACTGCACAAGTTACTACAATCTCTTTAAACAAACCATCTGCATAAAGTAGTGATGCAGTAAATACCAATGACAAATCAAATACATCTTCAGAGTAATACCAAGTTTTTCTATATTCCTAGCTACCAGTAAATGTATAAATGATAACATGTACAGCTTCCATTGCTCAAAAATATAATCTTTAAAATGGAAATAAATGACTGATACAGTGCCTTTAGATGTTGTCCTTACAATACAAACTACCCAAAACAGAAGTTTTCCTTTTTATATACAAATTAAGCACCGATCCACAGTGCTTACTATTCTAATTGTATCCCCACCCTCCCTGCCACAGAAAAAAAAAGCACAGATGTAGATACACCCTGTATTCAATCTTGTAGTCTGAAGTTTTTTTTTTATTTTTATTTTTTTAATTAAAAAAGTTCATTTGTCATTTTTACCTACAAGTATTCCACCACTATGTGCACAGAACTGAGATTTCTCTAGTACGTAATTTGTCCAAAATTAAAAAAGTTGAATTCAGTAACTTCTTGGAGGCAAAGTCAAACTATATCTAAAGAACATTATAAAACCCCAGTTATTTAAAAAGAGGTACACTTTTCAAGCCCAGTAGGCCTAACACAATCACCCTTTCCAAACACCCCCCAAAGTTATCTATCTTACTGTATACCCCACAAAGACAGCCTTCCTGCAGCAGCACCAAGTCCCAACAGGCAGGCTCGCATGACCCACTAAAGCACAATAATGCAAAGCACACAGCATACTTCAAAAGTCTTCCTCCTTGTTCAGACAAACACGGAGTGACAGCTGAGTTAACTGCTTTCTGAAGCATTCAGAACAGGATTCTGATCAAAGGAGTTGGAAGAAAACAAAAAGGAAAGTCACATTTATATACATCTCTCTTCAGAGTTCTCGCATCACAACCACTAGTCGCACTCTTGCAGGCCATTACAGTTACCCTCAAGAGCAACTTTTGTCTTCAAAGTGTTTTTGGAGAACAAGTTCTGAGCCAAAAAAGCCTTGACAGCACCCTAAGTCTTTGTTTTTACTTCTAATGTACAAACTATGTTGTTACTTACAACACAGTGAAAAGAAGAGGTTGATAAGAAAGCAGCACAGTGCACTTTTGTGCAGAGAAGTGTGTAAAGCAACCTATTCTTCCTAAGAATAAATCCAAAGTAACTGTTTTATTGTACCAATAATTCTGAACAAGACTGAAAAGGTAGCTTAGCAGAGTCTTTAGGATGTACTTTATGGCTGTTTCCCCTTTTCCAATACTAAACAAACTGCTAGCAGACAGCTTTGCTACAAGAAAGCACACTGAGAACCATTAAAAAAATCCAGAGCAAACCAGAAGTTAAGGTAGTGCAAACTATAGCCAGTAATAAATCAATTTCTGAGTGAAGTCCTTTCCAGAGATTCAGAGTGCTCTACAATAAAATTTCTGACAAATATATAAATAAATACCTGGCAAACAGTGTATATTTTATTAAAGTAACTGAACGTTACTTATACAACTCAATATGAGAGATCTAGCAGGCTGCAGTGCTAGAAACTGCCTGGCTGTAGCACTCTGCCATTAATGCCCAGATATTTATTACTAGAACTACTGCTTTAATTGGAATTCACGACTTTCCAGTGCTGAATACATCAATGGAATTAACAATTTCTTAAATAAACGGCCTCCTCAACACAATGACCCATTCTAAATGGCATCTGTTCCCTCAGCATGTAGAGGGTAACTACAGGCACTGAAGAACATGGGCTTAAAATTATACAATTGTTCAACCCAAGGAAGGCGGATTAAAGCTTGAAGCCCTTTTGTAATTCCAACTTGAACATTGTATCATGCTATACCAGTCCAAATTCTTTTAAATCAATACGCATCCAGAGTCTGTTGTGAACTCCTGCAATGTCACATTTCCCAGGAAGTTGGTGGCTACAAATTTCAAGTTTATTTTTATCATTTTTAATTTTTACACTGTTTCACTTGACAAAAATACTTCTGTAGCATTAAGAAACATTACTTTTGCACTCTATCTAAACGCTTTATCTGTCCGAAGAGAATGCTTGTTCCCACTACGTAGAAAACGTTGCATTTCATACATTCTCTAAAAGACAGTTTGACAAGATGTTCAGGACTATCTGCATTTATAGTCAGAGGGAGATGTCTGCAGTTACATAGCCTACTATCTACAGATAAAAGACGTGCTACTCTGGAGGTTCACTTATGGTAAAAATAGAATACTATTCATTTTTTGAAAACCCAGCTTTAATATTTACTATTCACAGAATTTACCTTACAGGAGAGATTTTCACTGTATTCTGCCACAGAACTCTGGAAGAAAGGTTGCTCCTCATTCTGTTTAATCTTTATTATTAGCCACTTTTTTCATTTATACTATCACTTTTCACTGGACATTGAAAACTACAAGATTTGGTGTTCTCATAGCCCACCTAAACTTTGGGGAAAGACTACTAAAACTCAGGATATGCCAGAAGTGTGTACATCTGACCCATCAACAACAGCGTACTTCAGAAATTAGTTCATTTACAAGATTTTCCTCTTAGAAGCCCACGTTTCTTAATATAGCATTTTTATCTTGAAAATAATACAGAAGAAAAAGATTACTGCAGCATTAAAGAAAAAGGTATTTAAAAGTTTACATATATTTACACGTTTAAAAATACTTTTATATGATTTGCAAATAGGTTTTTGTTTCAAAAAAGCAGCACAAGCAATTCTCTAGAGTGGGACAGTTTCAGTGGAGTTGCCAGTTCTGAAGTGTCAGCATTATGGCAAGGTCTGCCTTTTTTTTTTTTTTTTTTTTTTTTGGAGCTAACAGACTTCTTTTTAAAGTTGTTGTTTTGTTTTTAATAAATTGGATCTCTTACCTCATTAGCAGTTGGCAAACAGGTCTTTGAATTGCTCCCCTTTGCTGCTATTGGGAGCACCTAGGTTCATTGTAACAAAACCTGGTCTTCCTTGAGCTACAGAAGATGCCATCTGCAGAGAAGACGCTCAGTGGAAGTGCACCTACTGTCACCTGTTGGAGGCTACACGTGCTATTCTGTAACACGCTTGGTTCCCCTACCCCACAACAGCCCACACCAGAGCCTGGCCCTTTCAACTAGCAATGTAACACTGACAACCCAATGGAGCAATTTATTAATTTACTCTCTTTATATATATTTAATATGTATATATCTTGTTGATTCACAGCATTTAAAACTCACATTATAAAGTTTTCAAATTACTTTAAACTATTCTAATTGGAAAGAGCTGTCTGATTTTGCACAACATTGGCCTTATAACGCAAGCATTACTCTATCAGAGTATTTATTAGAGCATATCAAAGTTTTATTGCTCAACCTCATTTGAGTTGTGTCTTGGTTACAACAGCCACAGAATTCATGGAGAAAATAAATAGATTTGACATTCTCAGTTAGCTTCCTAATGCAATCCACTGATGAACATGGTTGCAGAGCAATCGTGTAAACCTATTCTCAGCTCTGAAGATAAGAATCCAGCTTGTGCCTTCCAAGTCAACCTCAATGAATACAGTTTTCTGCTGAGCAATCTAGAAATCAGTGAACAAACAATTTCACACAGCAGTGACTGTTATAAACAAGAATCTCTAAAGCACTGCAATTCAAAATAATATTACATTATACAGGGGAGAAATGGTTGCCCTGTTCAGGAATACATCATGAAAAGAATGAAATTCAGTCTTTATTTTTTACCAGGATTTGGTTGTTCTCACATCTTGCGGCTTTGGCAGCTCTACATGAACTGTATCTGTGAAACAGGGATTACATGTTAATGCCACTTCCTTAGCACATTGTTTCATTATGAATCTATTTGTATGCTTTGTTACTTGCAAGCTGGGTTTTGGCACCTCAAAAAGTCCCAAAGAACATTAAAACCAACATATTTGGATGACAATTTCTTCAGCTTCAGTGATCCCTTCTCCATTCCTTTTTTTTCCCACCACCACCCATCCTTCAGAAAGCTTTCATCGTTGTTCTAACCGTTATGACTAAAGGAAGTATCTAGCTAATACCATAGGAATTCTACGTGCCTTCATCATTCTCATTTTCTTAATTCTGACACAGTGAAAAGCTAGCCACTAAATTTCAGATTTTCAGTTTCTTCCTTACTTCCTGCACTTGCATGCCCTTACTATCTGAATTTGCTTCCTCACCAGGAAAAGCTGTTGCCCCTGACTGAGAACCTCCCACTTTCAGATGCAGAAATATATTAGTAGCCCTTCACGAGGTATTTAGTTGCTTTTGCTAAGATTAAAGTTTCAGTGTGATCTTTCATTAAAAAGAACAGTTCACCTGAGTTCCAGAGACAGGTGCAAAAGGGTTCGTTGGCCTTAGACCAGGCTGCGTATATATCATTGACTGGGGTGCCATCAAAGGAGCAGCTCCAATCTGAGGAGGTACCTGAGAGAAAAACAAAACAAAAACATACAACAAACAATCCACAAAACAGGTCTATAAAACTCAAATTCTAGAAGCTCTCTTATTGCGTTGTAAGTATAACAGAAAATAAGCAGGTAAATGCAAACATACATAGCACAGATTTTTTTTTTTTTTTTAAAATCTTTCTGTATGAAGTTTAAACTAATTTCTTCCAACACACAGTGAAAAATCCACCTGATCTCACACGCTGTTGATGTTACAAAACAGAACACAAGTTGCAGGACAATTCAAACAATAATGCCTCCCATGAGCAGGCAGGAGTAGACAACTAGGTTTTCAAGAAGGTCAGACTGTCACAATTCTTACCATTCCATATACAGGCACTTGAGGTGTGGTCACTGGGTAGGTGATAGGAGCAGGTACCTTCGATCAAGAAAATCATTATATATTTTAGATAAGCTTGTGCATACTAGTAATATACACAAAACATTTTTCAAATAGTTAATATAACCAACATTTACAAGAAATGGACTTACATATCCAGGATAATGTACTCCATTCTGGCACAGCAAAAGGAGTAAGGACAGAAAATTACTTAAGGAGATATTCAAACTGGAAATTCTAATCGAGGGATGGATTCAAGTCTCATAATGTGACTGACTAACTATGCTCACCTCACTAAAATCATTAGAGAGGAGGAGGGAGGGAAGTGCAAGGACAGTAACGTGAGTGATAGTGACTGTTAAATTGGATAGGCTCTCAGCTTAGGAGGCTATCACTTAAAAGACTTACAGCAAAAATAGAACTTTTACTAAATTTAGCCAGATCTGAGTATATTGCAGCCAGACACTACTCACATACTAATTTCAGATGTCTGCAACATATCAGAATATGGAAAAAAAAAAAAAAAAGAGTAGTGAACATCTTAAGCTGATAATATATATTTTTAATCAGGTTATGTTCGTAGACAGTGTTACATGCATTTCATAGTGCCATGTTATTAACTAGCACTGATCATATCAGAAATGAAGTGCTAGTTAAAGGACTTCACTATGAAAGGTTATACAGACCGTACATGAACTTGAGGGTCATTACTCTGAATGCCGCAGACCAAACTAGCATACTTGGACCTTTCCAATGTCTGGGCACTGATTTTTAAAGGCGTTGATAGCTGAGCTAGTTCTTTGCATCCTACATTGCTGGAATTCCAAGCAAATGTGTGAACAAGTACCTGGCACAGAGCATTCAAATGCCTAAGACCAAACAGCATTAGGCATGAAAATAAGAACTAAAAATTACACAACCCAAACCCAGTGTTCCATATTTACTAAGGTGTCATTTATCTTTTAGAAATGAAAATGTATCAGCACTCTAACCTAACGTTCTGGAGCATCAATAGAGAACAAAAAGTCTTTGGTCTCAGAAGTCTCGCATGTAAGCACTATACAACTGACATTCTTTCACTTGAACTGTCGGGTTTCATTCGAGTTCAATAATGGATTTCAGTCTATTCAACTGTGAGTTTTGAGTGAGCAGACTCTCATAAGCTGAGGAAAAAAGGCACTACAGACAAATCTAATCTCATGGGGAAAAACAAATCAGCAGTCTAAAACTCATAGTAAATGTGTCAGTTACATATAACACATGGCAGTAGTACATATAGTCACATATAACAGTTACATATAACGTATAGCAGTTGTTCATATAGTTACATATAACAGTCATATATACAACTGTCGTATGTTATACGTAACTGAGATGAACAATCTACTTCCCTCCAACACAGCTATAATATTTCAGAAGTACTCATACAAATACAAACTACATTTGTGTGGAAGACACCAGGAAAGTGTCTTAAAAGCATAGGAAAATTCATCTGCCTAAAAACAGCCCTCCAAGAAGTTAAAGTCCTTCACTGAAATTACTCTATAAGCTTCCACTCAGTGTTTTGTATTGCATTAGAAATGAGACGAAGTTGCTGTTAAGCATATTTGGAAATCCAAAGTGCTGCTTGAACTAATAACAGAGGTGCCTTGCCAGGATGCAATACTGTTTCATATAATATAACTGAAACAGTATTGCAAAAAACAGAATGAGCATTGTTTTTTTCCCCCCTTATAATAGGTTCTTAGCAATCTTGCATGCACATGGGAAATGTCTAAGACAAACACACCTCTTATTTTGTTTGTCTTGGGGTCATTCTGGTACAGCAAAAACTCAAGCAATTCTACAGGTCTCAAGTAAGGAGCTTCCCTCTCAAGTGTGTTTTTTTTTTTTTATCTGTTTTTTTTTTTTTTTAAAAACAGACAATATTGACAATGCAAGGAAATAAAATACACTAAAATCTCTGCCTTGCTCAGTTTGAGAAGTGATCCCACAAACATTCCCCCCACGCAAGTCTTGTCCTAAACAGCCTTTGCTATTCTTTTTTAATTAAATCATACAGGGAAGAGACATTTGATAGAATAAAGTGCAATTTCAGCAGTACAGAAATTACCATATGTGGCATAGTGGGTAGGGGAGTAGGGTTCCACGTGGTTGATGTGCTTGTTTTTGCTTGCCAGTTTGTTCCACCAGTAAGTTTTTTCTCAGTAGGCTGGGTCCACTGCATATCTGATCTAAAAGGAAACTGTGGTATTAATTTTCACGCAAAGACAAAAGATACAGTAACAACAACATAATGAACACATGCCTTAAAGCATGTGGGCATCTGAAAGCTATGGGCAGTAGAACCACTCAGGGTTTCAGTAACTACTTGTAATGTTAAACAGAATCCCCAGACTTTATACTATACTCATTGCAGCAGAGATATGCTATCTAATGATAGAGATTACTATCATTACTGGAATGTACAGCGCAATGCTCACTAGAGTTTTATATAATTGCAAGATCTTCTATGGTGCCTCAAAAGACTTAAATATAGAGCAATTACAAGACTAAATTTTTTATATAAAGGCTGACTGTTACGGTGACTGACCACAGACTCACTGTTTCAATGCTGGTCTTGGTAGCAGATTACTTTGCAGAGTGGAGACTGTTGCCATGTCAGTGCTGGTAAACTGCGCTACTGACTAGCAGCAGTCATGTCAGAATGTTATAAATATACATATGCACTTACTTTTTGGATGGAGTTCCTCCAAAGCCCAGATCTGTGAGGGTGGGAAAAACAGATATATAAACCCCATGTTTTTTTGTTTGTTTGTTTGTTTTATAGTAGAGGGGAGCTTTTGGTTGGTTGGTTTCAGTAACAAGTGGGAAAATAAATCTCAAAACTTACTTCCCACTAGATTAGCAAGAGAAGAATCGAGGTCATTTGCCAAAATTTTTCCACTTTGCTGGTTGGTTGAAGGGGCTCTTTGACTTTGTAGTGGTACTGTGGGTTGCAATACATCATCTAGAATGTTAAAAGCTAAACAAAGAACATAAAACCAACTCTTAAGAGAAGTTGCATCAAATTTAATAAAAAGACATCCACAGACTAGAAAGGTAAACACTAAGCAGCTTGAGTATTCGTACATGGAGGTTCAACATGCTGGAACTGTCTAAGACTTAGGCAGAAGCAGAACTTAACCACTTATTTTTTATAGAATACTGATCTGCCACTCTGCTAGAGTCTTCGGTTTTAATTCCGCAGTAACTGCTGTTACTTTTAAATTAAGCAGGAACTCCCCTAAAATTCCAGAGCAAAAGTTGTTAAAGATAATTTCAAAGTGTTCTAGTAGCTACTAGCAGTAATTTCACAATACTGCAAGCATCTTGAATGTACACAAGTGTTCCTTTGCTATATGTTTATAAGGACTTTGGGACAAAGTAGAGCCAACCAAGAGAAAGATCATAACTCAAGTTACTCTTAAAGCAAAGCATGCACACAAGTAGTTTTGCATTTCTGTAAGTACAATGCCTCTCAGTGAAGTTATAAGGAACTCGTTATCATGTATTAATAGAAAACACTGAAGTCATAAGCACTGAAAACAGATTACCGTAAACTTACCCGTTAAGAGATATCCAGTGGGTCGCATTCAAAGATTATCCCCCCAAAAGAGAGAGGAAACAGTTAGTACACAGCAGGAGATAAGTCAGAGCTAATTTTAAATAACTACAATTCAACTGATTGCCTGTTATCTCATCAGCCCTACAGTCAGCTTACAACTGGATTAAGCTATTAAGTTCTGCGTTGCAAGAGCAATTATACAAAACTGTTAAACAACTGCTGCCTGTAGGGTATGAATTAGTCATAAACTAGTTTTTACCACTTGTAGTCCTATACTCTGGTGCTGTAGATTTTCCTCCAAAAACAGCATCAAAGTCCACATTAATTGTTGAAGGGGTTGTACTTGGAGGAGCTGAATGAAGAGGAAAACCTGAAAAAGAAATTTAGGGTAAATCAAATACACCCAAGAAATAATAGCACTCGCTACAGTAAAAACAAAGTTTTTTAAAAAAATCAAGTTACCATCAACAGGCAGAGGATGATACACAGAAGCATATGCAGATTTATGACCACTGAAGTCATCTTTGTGAAAGAGAGAAGAAAATAAAGTCAGCTTCAGAGAGAAAAAGGAAGAAAGGACCCCCAAATTAGGTCTGCAGTTAAAATTTAACAATATTTAGGAATAAAAAGATTTTTAACCAGAAAATTTGATGTTAAAATCTCCTATGTTCCCCACTACAAAAGAAAAAGGAAGTTGCACTTTGAAAGAAATCAGCAGAAATTCCAGAAAATATGCAAGTTTGAATTTAGGTTGGGCAAGTTGAACAAGATAATGAGTTTTTTCGACTCTAGAAATAAAACTTTAAGAAGCCACATGTTGTTTACTACACCTGGAATTAGTGCATCATTTTCACTTGTTAACAAAAATTAAAGACTGGTCCAAACCACAAGAACGCTGCACAACCCAGTTTATTAGTATTATTATCTTCAGTTGCAAAGAAATAATATGGTTGGGTTTTTTTGTTCGTTTTTTACCACTAAACAGTTCCACTGTGTGTTTGGAGGAAAAGGTAGAATTGATGAAAGGGGCGGTAGATTTTACAGCTTCTTCAACTGGCTTCATGTCAAAGATGTCCAGATGAGGTGGAGAACCAACACAACCATTTGAAGACGAGAAAGGACCTTTCAGATGCAGAAGTAAAGGAAAGAATACAGAGTACAGAGAAGACAGACTGAAATGACTGCACGTGAGAATCTCTAGATAAAAAAACAAACCGTAAATTTCCCACAAACTAATCAGACCACTTAAGATAAGAACTCTGTTTCAGATAAAAGCATTAACAGCTCTCTTAACTTAGAGAAAGTAATTTCATTAGTGCCACTGTGTGGAAGGGGGAGAAGGACAATACAGCTATCTACCAAAAAAAAAAAAAAAAAAAAAGAAAAAGAAAAAACAGTCATTCCACCTTTGGCTTTGGGAACATACCACTTAAGGTATCAATTCCACCTATTGAAATACCAAGATTTCCATTGCCTTATTTCAGTGTTCAAGACATCTGACATGTCTCCTGATAATTCTTTGGAAGAAGTGAGGGTATAAAGAAAGCTGTGCCCATGAAACTGGGAATGACAGCTTTGTTAAAAGGACCCTGAAGTCACCAACATCTTTTTAATGAGAGTGTATTAAGTAACAGCTTAATAGAAAGAAAATAGTAGATCAGCACCTTTTCAAGTAAACCTACTTAATTTACATTCCAAAGTTTTTGAACTTTAATTTATTTACACTTCTTCCACCCATCCCCTTTACTGAATAGCTCCTTCATTCCATATACTGCACACTATTGCTATTGCTAAGCATTAGAAAGCAACTTTTCTCTTGACAGCTCTGTCAGACTGTCAAATGTCTTTATATTCTCCCAAGATTAGAAATGTTTGGGCACAAAATAATCAAGGTTTAAGAGGTAGATTCAATTAACTATGAACTTGTATTTCATTTCTGCATTGGAAGAATTCACCCATCACTTAGCCAATTCATCCTCCTCAGCTTACCTCCCCATGCACTGCTTGCTGAAGTTGATATAGCTGGAGTACTCTGTACAGTTGGAACAAAGGCAGGCTGAAGATCAAAAAGATCACTAGAGAGGTTGGGCATGCTGAAAATGAACACAGACAGAGAAAAATGAAGATCTATAATATGCATCGTATCCTTGTGTCATACACAAATTCACACCAATCACATCTTTTTTTCCCCCCAATTACTTTTGTTTTGTTATCGCTTGATAAGAAATGCTACAAGAATCCAGTGAATCCACCAGGAAAGCAAGAAGTTATTCTTCAGAATTACTTCAGAAATGACTAGGATCAACACTTTGCTGATTGCAAACTGTCAAGACAATGCAAGAAGTTACCTCTCACCTATTTGTTGTGGGTGCTGGTACTGCAAAGAGGTCAACAGCTACAGTGGTATTCACACTTTTTCCTGATAAGGTGCTTGGGGATGCTGATGTGGAAGTGGAATTTGATACTACAGAAATCTCTCTTAATCGCTGCTCCTGAAAGATGAGGTATACAGTTTGAAGTTTAGTGTTATTTATTAACCCTTCAGACCTTTTCCAAAAGGCTATTTTAAGCACAGTCTTAAAAAAAAATATTCTTTGAAGTCCTGAAAATTGAAAGCCAATCCGAGTTAAAGATAAGAGTACTTGTTTTAACATAGCCTTAATAGGCTACAGAAAGAGAGTCTGGAAAGCCTCAAGTCCCACCTTGGTACCTATAATTGTCTAGAAGCAGAACACACAAGTTACACATTTTAGGCTACCCTCATAGTCAGAAAGACAGGTCAATGGACCTCTGTTCTAAAAGACCCCTTATAATCTGACCCAGATGCTCAAAAGTTAAAGTGACAGTGTGCATCCTAATATCACCTATGTGATATTGCTTTCAAACTAGATTTTTCTTTTACTAGTTTATACTGTTAGTTTCAGGTCACATCCCTTGTTGCTTTTAGATGTGCTCACTGCATTTACATAGCATGTGTCAAAGCAGAGGTGTCTTTTATATACCACTTACATCAGGCAAGTAGAAGATGAGTTAGCTTGCAAGTTTGCCCCCAACCCAACTGAAGTTCCCCGATTTAATTTGACAATTACAGCAGTTACAACACCTGTTACAGGAGAAGCAGGAAAGATAGGATACACCTGATAGAGCCCCACAAAAAGAAAAAAAAAGAAACAACAGCACCACAGCACTCGCAGAAGTTTTCTAGTAAAGCAGTTCAGCAGCCAGCAGCAATCTTATAGCTTCCATCACATGGAGTTGGAAAGTATGCCTCGCATACAGTGAGAAAAGTGGAGACACTTCGCTAGACTCCTGTAACTCCAGGGGTAAAGCTCAACTCAACTTCTACCAGAGCTTACTTTCACACTCCAAACAGATTGAAGGGTCTCACAGCATGGCCTTCTGATGGTAAGAGCAGAGATGCTTCATTGCTTAGTGGCTCTAACGATACTAAAGCAACACAAGGAGAATTGTCAACTGCCCCATTTGTGCGCGGCTTGGAACACAACAGAACTAAGGACTCAGCTTTCAAGAGAGAATTATCATGCCTTGTTAAAGATTGCATTATGCATCTTCTCAGTTAACAGTGATAAACAGCTTAGAAGTACCTGAAGGACTGGGATTCAGATCTTTAGGAAAGGATTTTACTAAGTGGGCAGTTCAATAGGTATGGCTGAGCAAAATAAAGTGCATTAAGGAACCAAAAGAGAACACACCAGTTCTCTTTCATGCATTATTGTTCAAAGTCCATTAATTATACCTAAACACTCATAAATACTTTAAGATGGTGCAAGTTAAATGATAGAATTTTAAGTAAAAGCAGCTAAATTTGGACAGCACTATAGCAAATATTCTCATTATGAGTAACAGTACTGAAGAATGACACTACAGCAATGTTCCATACATCATAGGGAAAAATAATTCCCTCCTACCAATAATCAGTCTTACAACAGCAATGTTGGATGTCCAGCTGTCGAGACAACCCAGAGCTGTTCTACACACATGTCATGAATCCTTGAGATACACTCTTCCTTACAGGAGATTGTTCTTTAATTGATCTACTTTAGCTATCTACTATTCAGATCACAATCCTTAGAGGGGTCACCATATACTGGCAGCCATCACACCTGCATCCTACAGAAGCTTGGCCACTGAGATGAGTACCACGGGACATTTTAAGCCAATCCCATTTTTCACTCTTATCCAGTGAAAAACATCTTGGAATATATACTTAAAAAAAAAAAAATATATATATATATACACACACACACACAGTACCTTAAGTGCCTGCAGTCTAGCTTGTTCCTCCTCTAATGCCTGCTGCTTTTCTTTTTCATCCATCCTGCTAAATGACATTCCTGTGTTGGAAAGTGTGGAAACAGCACTGGATAGGGCACTAGCTCTAAAAAGAAAAAAAAAAAAAGTAATAACATTTCATTAAGAAAACCAGTCAGATATACATCACATAGTTTAAGTACCAAATTGTACGTTATTTCCTCCCACCCTGGTCTTCTCTTACCTTACTCTTGGGTACAGAAAAGCAGACACCCTAATACTGAGGGGGTTTGGTGAAGAATCAGAATCATTTAAGTTGGAAAAGACCTTCAAGATTGTCAAGTTCAAGCATCAACCTGACCTCCTGAGTCCCATCACTAAGCTATGCCCTTTGGTGCCACAGATGTGCCATGGATACACAGGATTTCACACTCTTCAATTAGAAGTATTGTTCACATACATTGTTAACCTTTCTGTCAGGAAAGGTATCAACTCCTGTCAGCACAGAGCACCTAAACTAATTCAGTAGTTATGAGAAGGGACTGAAGAACTTTCATAAGCAGGTTAAGACAGATTCACACTCTCAGAAGTAAACAGCTGACAATGAAGACAAATACCAGCCTATCTTGGGTAAAAGAAAAAAAAAAAAAAAAAAACCACCAACACTGTACAAGTCTTTTAAGCCACAGGACTTGAAACAAGAGGAACAAAGAATAATATACAAAGTCGCAGCTCAATGGATTATTCCAGAACAGTAAATACCTGTCAGACACAGACAAATATATATCTAAATATCAAATGTGACAATGCAATCAGAATATTACTAGATGCATCATTTACACTTTAAGAAAACACATTTGGAAGTGAATTAAATTTGAGAGGACAATCTCAAGTGACTGAATCCGAAAACTTCTCAATAAGGTTATTGATTAATCATCTTATATATTAATAATACTTCTCAATAAGATTATTAAGACAAATCCTAAGTAGAGGCATTGTTGCCATTCATTTGGCACTCACCTGCTGGCAGCAGAGACTTCTTTTGTTTTCTTTCCCTCCAGAGAAGCCAAATGCTGCTCCAGTGCTTCAAGCAAGCTGCTGGGTGCCTAAAATCAGAGCATTCATAAACCACTGCTTCTAGACAGGACCTCATTGCTCAGTACACAGGTCATTTTCCTCATCAAATAAACAAAAACCCCACATCACTAACTGTGCCTTTGGGTATTGCTGCGACCCTGCATGCCTGAATTCTATCTAGCCAGTTGTGGTTCTTTAAAAGGAGGGGAGCCAGAGACACGAAGCAAGGATCCTTTCAGAGCAGGTCTGCTTCTGTGTGCACACGCTGGACTCTGGCTTTTAGCAACACTATCTGCTATGTTAAGATTAATCCAATATGTTAAGATTTATCCAACAGTGCTCATTCAGCAGTAATTCTATAAACTTGCAGAAATGAAGCTCTGTGCATCACTGATCCCTTCCCTCATCACAACAAAAAGCCAATCACTTCTATTGAATCATATATTCACAAAGGCTTGCATTAGAAACACTTAACACGATGTTAAATTGGATTAAAAAAAACAAATAAAAAAAAACAACAACAAGCAAGCTCAACCTTATCCCACCAATATAATCACAGACAATATCTATCCAACACACCATTATACAATAAACCAACCCCATTTATCCAAAGCCTTTGGCAGCCTAATTAGAAACTAACAACATTACGTTGGTTACATATTCCATGCCCCCAACAGCATTACCTATGAGAAGTTTTTAAGCAAAGTTTTTAAAGAAATGAAGATTCCTAAAACCAGACTTCCCTCCACTTAAACCCAGCAGCAAGCCAGGTATTAGAGTGCCACACTAAACACAAGGTGAAACTTCGGACATCTGAATGAGTTAAGTGAACACTGCTCATGAGCTATGAAGACTTGAGAAGAGTGGTGACATCTTTCAACAGCCAGGACAAATACGTAACTGATAGGCAGCAAAAGAAGAGCAAGCTTAAAATATAAAGATTGAACCCCAGCAGTAGTGCTTTCATTCCTACAGAAAGTAAGGAAAAAAAGTGCCAATCACAACGTTTCCTTTCCACTATGTACTTAAATTTACTACAGAAACGTTTCTTACATGCTAAAGGAAACCTCTTCAAAGCTCACACAGAATTTGAGCTGATCTTAATTACAGTCTTAGCAGGAAGTAAAATATCTCAGAAATCATGCTATGAAAAATCTACCAGAAAGCAAAACACTTAGGCTGGCACTGCTGGAAGAGTTCAGTGCCTTGCTGTTCCAGCCACGTTGCTCTCATGGCTGTTTAACTACATAGCCCATGCTTCACAGACCGAGTGCCTTAAATCCTACAGCAGGTTCAGATGAAGGGAACAGACCTCCAAAGTTTTAAGCTAGTTGCCAACTCAGCTGGCAGGGTTTTCAGAGGCTTTAAGCCTCTCCTGCCACTTACGAACTTGCAGTGAGTAAAATAAACATGATGGCATTACCTGGAAGACAGAAAAACATTCCAACAAACAAGCTTGCTCGCACTAGCCCTTCCATACCAAAAGCTGAACCGATGTTTTCCAGGAAATATAATCAGACAAGCCTTTGGCAAGTTCCCCTTTGGAATACTGAACACAATCTGACTTCCCACATTCCATAAAAACTGAGTCAAGCCACAGGAGATGCAAAGAAGAACAATTAGAATAATCCTATAAAAAAATCCTGCTTTAAAAGTTAAGGCCCAAGTTGATATGTAGCTCTGTTTACAGAAAGAGCACGTTAAAACAGCGTAGGTACCTCAGTAACTGGTTGTGAATAAATTCAGCATCCCAACTAAGACAATGAACCCCAAGAGGTAACAATTTTGTTAAACACCTTTCTAGAAAGATATTAGGGACCAAAAAAAGAACTACACCCTTTTCCTCCCAAGAACACCAGTTTTGTAAAAGGTATCACATGACACATTTAGGTATACAGAACACAGTCTCCTGCTACTAACACTAACTCCAGAAAGATTTTCCTGGTCTGCATTTTTCTTCAAGGTAATGCTAAAACCTACCAGTGTGGAAAAAGCATATTCCATACTTTTCTGCTCTGTTTTAGACCCTCTAACCAACCCCCTCCTTGACCATAAAACCCAACAAAACAAAGCAGGAACTTTCTCTGAACTTTCTCTTTGCTGCAGACATCCAGCAGAGCATTACAGATTTTTATTTATTTTTAAGTGAACAGAACTTCATAGCCTTGTGTCAGAAGAAACGTCTGGGCTAATACAGATATTATGACTTGAAAAAGTCTGCACTTTATGACTCAGACTACTTCCCTCCACCCAAAGACATCTGCCAGACTCACATCCATGCAGATGAAAGTGACTGGGTTGCATTTATGAAATACAGTAATAGCTACAAACAGAAAATAAGCAACAACATTGTGAAACAGGGCAACTACAAGGGAAGATATTTTCTCTATAGAAACTGGCAAAAGCAGCAATAGTGTGAACATGAGAAATTACTGCTGCTATACATTTTTTTTTCCTTCCTCAATTCTGCCTGATGAGAAATCAATTGTTCCCAGGAACAGCTTAAGGAAACACTGAAATATGCACATCCCAGAACAGAAAATACACCAGAAATCTGAACTTCTAAGTACTTTGAAAAAAAAATGATCCTGTCAGAACTCAGTGCCACAGGCACACTAAGAACTGGTATTTTTGTGAAAGCCCGCCATTAAGACATTTCAGCAAGTCATTTTAACGTGGCACTAAACTGCTATACAGTTATCACTATGAAATGTCCTGCGATTTACTACAGAATGGAATTGGAATGTGTAACTGACGATGGCGCTGTAACTGACAATATACAAGGTGCTGACACCCACCACCACATTTCAGACAGTTGCCTTGCGTATTTAAGTGAACTTGTAATGGAGTAGCTCAGCTATTAGAAAGAGAGATGTTTCAGCAGTAACTATAAAGGGTTTTGCTCACAATAAGTTTTAGAAACAAGAAGCAGCAAAACGCAGTTAAGTACCCTATTCTTGGTAAATCATTTCCCCCCAGTGCTTTGAAGAACCTTATACTCAATTAACTGGGCAAAGGAGAGTACACAAACCCAGTGTACAAGCCAACGTCCTGAAGCACCACCTGAGACTCAGGTGTGATTTCATAACATACCACAGAGCAGCTGAACATGCAGTACTGATCAGAGGAGAGTAAGATGCTAAAATCAAACAGCAATGGGCAACATCATGCCTGTCTTCATTCACTACTTGCCCTTATCTTGCTGGTTACAATCATATTTCTTTCCTACTCAAAGGCCTAAAAGTTCTTAAAAAGGTTAATATTACTGCTGGGAGCAAGTATTACAGATTTGTATGTGTACAACTTGAGGGGGATGTCTGACCTTCATCAGTAGTAAAAAAAATCAACAATACAAGTTTGTGATTTAGGTCTGATTTTCATATTATAAAGACACTGAATGAAGTTCAAGAAAATCTTCACAAGAGATTGATTAACCCACTAAATTAAATTTCACGAAGTTAGTGTAGGATTAGGTATGACAATTCACCAAAATTTACGTTAGCTGTAACTGTTTCACACTGACTCCAATCCAACACGTTGAGTACTGTAGGCCTCAGTGGCACTCCGGGGCATTGCCTGAGTCTCCTGACTGTCAGGTTATGCTACACCACAGAAAGAACACCACAAACCCTAGTCCTACTGGGCTGCTCCCAGGTTAGAAGTACCGTATTCCTATGAACTGAAGGAACTTGTAAAGAATAACTTTGTGTACTTCTGCAGATGCTCAGCAGTTCCCATTCGCCATATCAAACCACCCTTCTCATCTCTTCTCTGCCCCTCATTTTATCCTCAGTACAATGTGTTGGCCTGCATTCCACTTCTTAGACTAAGTTTTCCAGCGTGCTCACACATTCCTCATACTACTGGGTAATACTCAAGACAACGTTAAGAGCTAGTATAGAAACACTGAATCTATTTAGAATTCAGAGCAGTAAAAAACAAAACAAAAACAAACAAACAAAAAACAACTAATTACTGCATGAGCTAGCTATAATCTTTAGGAGTTGGAATACCTGAAGTTACAGTGAAATGGAGGTTTTCCTCAAGACATGCCAAGGTGTCTGTAGCTTATAAGCCAATTAGTCCTTTGTCGTAACACAAAAAATAAAAGTTCCTAAAAGAGCTCTTCCCTGAGTTTTGTTTTAATAAAAAAAAAAATCTTAGCTGCAAAGTAAAAAAATGCTGAGCGCATTTGATCCATGGGAAAACACACATATATACTTCCTTCAGATAAACAGAGACGAATAGAATACATTGAAGATAATTATTATGATACACACCGATCTCAAAAGACGCAGAGGACAAAATAATTGGATTATATCAGTATGATACGTACACTGACCTGAGTAAGATCTGGAATATCACCCTGATCAATTCCAACTTGCTGGGTTTACAAAAAAGGAGAAGAAGTAAGTTACTACATGCTGTGACAACAAACAAAATCTGTGAGGTCTGAGTGTTACACAGAAGCTAACACATTGAAATGGCTATTAATTACTTCCAGAACTGGCATGAGCTTAGCTAAGATCACACCTTAGAAATCTCAAGCACATTACTCTGCATCTCAAAGCAGAAAAGCTTATTGGAAGCATCAGAAACATTGACACTGCTTACTGGAACTACTCCATTTTAAGCAGTTACTGTAAAGGAGCGTACTGTAAATACACTAACACTTAGTTCAGTCTAGACCGTTAATCAAATTTATAGTAATCTTTTTGAAGTGTTAATATGTTGTCTGGCTATTAAAAGAGATGCCTGAGAATCTCATTTCATGTTAATGAGAGTGAACAGAATTTAAAATACTTAATCTGCAGAGTAATTCCCTGCATAGTGAAGGTTATGTTACATGATTATGAATACAGACTACTGTACCAGTACATATAGCTAACAGTTAGCCTTCCCATACATGTTGAATTATTTACCTCTGCTACTTTGAGGAATTCTGACAATTTGGTCATTCTGGCTAGAAATTTCTTGTAAATATCCAAGCCTTCTTTACACTGGTTCTTCTTCATATCAAAGTATTTTTCTGAGGATGCAAATAAAAACACTCTTGTAAGATAACATCTGTCCTGGCAAAAAGCTGACACAGCATACTAAGTGTAAGTTTAAGACAAGCTTTGGGGAGAGAAGATAGTAGTAACTCAAAGCTATCCATGTTCTAAAGTTGACATAAATTCCTGTAATACAAAAGTCCTCAGCTAATAGAAAAATGTGATTATTAAAATTCAGTACCTTAGAATAAAATGTAAAGCTTTACAAGCACAGAAGTAAATCACTGCAATTGTTTAATTAGGCATCTGCACTAGTATTCTAAGGTATTCATCTTATTAGCTGGAAGTGATGTACATACAATATTCCTGGTATATGGTTACATTTCCGGCCCCTGTATTAATATGTTTTACTATTTGTAAGTGAACCTGATAGCCAAAAGCCATCAGAATGACTACTGAAGTGGTATGTGTATCACACTGAACTGCCAATAGCAACCACATCCTTCACTTTTTGTGGTTTTGCCTGAAATGCCTGCAAATATCTGAGTAAAAATTACTGAATTAACAGAATAAACCAATCAGATGATGTTTTCATTCAGAAATTTGCTTGCATAGTCATTATAAGAATTTCCTAATAGCTTGTCACTCTTGAGCAAAGCGCTGTAGATGCCATGTACCAGGCTCACATAGATTCAAGTACCACCTACAAGTAACCAGGCAAAATACAAAGTAGAGGAAAACAGAAGTCATTTGTGTTGCGAGTGCACTAAGCATTCAAGAGCGTTCAGCGCTCAAGGCTTGCTAACTGTCACAGACCAAACGTCAGAGTTTAAGGAAACCAAACCAGGTCCCTCACTAACCTGTAGCAATTGGACTGTAAAAGTACTACACACTGCATATTTATGGTATCTTTGTTTTAGTCACACCAGTCACACTCTCACTTCCATTTATGTTTCAGGCTGCGTTCAAGGTAAAAGCATATGTTTAAGCCTAAACCAGTTGCCAGTGACACTAAGACATGCTTAATTTCATCAGAACAGAGACAGACAGTTTATTAATTACAGTCAGAAATTATCTACATTATTTCTCTCAACAACTTGCACACAATTTCAAAAGCTAAAACAAAAACCCAACAACAACAATAGTTCCACATACCTAAAAGATTAATTATCCCCTCATTGTATGCCGCAAAAAGTCTAATGGAATCTTTAAAGAGGAGCATAAAGGCAGCATTTATAACACCATTTGTTAGTTCATTTGGATTTGCCTGTGTAGAAAGCAATGAGAAAATAAATTAGTGTTTAATGAAATAAACTTGCACTTCAAAATGAGTGACTGTTACCTAACAATGAGCTTAAAGTACTTACATCAAAATCAAGGAGTGCATCGAGCTGGTTCTGTATGATTGGAAGGGTTTTCAGAAGCTTTTCAGCATTCATGGTTCTCATCACTCCATCTATCCTGCAGGGCAGAAGATGTTTACAGGTTACCAAGAAACCTCAGCAGGTTATGCTGTTTCAACACTACTATACTGCCTCAAGGGGTCACAAGGAGCACCAACCCATGGTAAGCTCGACAACAGCCGGTATTTCCCAGGCACAAGAAGCAGTAAATGTCTTACCCTCTTTTCATTTTGGTGAAGTCAACTGCTACAAGTCTATATGAAAGTGCTTTTTCATTCAAGTATCTGCTATATCGCCTAATGAAGGTAGACATATCGTAGCCTAAAAGTTAAGAATATATAGGTTAGATATTTTGAAGAGAAACAGTTTCCTTCAAGTCCTTTTCAAGAACTATTCTACTAATCCATTTTGCATCAACTTGCATAAGAGCAACACTTCACCAGCACAATCCAGGGTCTTAAGATTCACTATTTTCTCTTTGCAATGTAGTGTTACAGCTTCTTCCCAACTTGCTAAGATTAGAAAAGCCTTCATTGAAATTATCAGAATAAATGCCTACAACAAAAAATATAAGGCAAGAACCAAGCAGCTCTTATTGTGATGTTCTAGAAATCAGACTGAAAATACATTCCTAGTGAAATGCCAAAGTCTTTGGTAGCTCATCTGCAATGCCTCATACCACACAAAGACTAAATACTTTCTAGCACTGGCAAATAACCAAAACATCTCTCAGAGACTTGAGGGAGTCCTTGCTATCTATACAGTGCATTCCATACACCTTAGCAGTTCATGTTTACTCCTGAGACACTAAAATGTAATTCAGAAATAGATCAGCATGCTAATAATCATCAGGTTTCTCTAGGCAGTGCAAGTGTTCACTATTTCAACTCGACAGCTCTGTAAGCACTACACATACATTGCAGGTAAATTTCTACTCAGCTAGGTAACCCAATCTCACCTTCTCATTTCTAAATTCTTGGTCGGACATTCTTTGGTGCCTGATGCAATACAAATCATAATACTCTTTCATTTAAATGTCACTTGTCTCCCAGAGCGCACTGACCCAGGCACTAATCACAGAGCAAAAAAGCAGTAGAGTTTTTTCCTTCAGTGAAAAATCCTTACCCTGCATGGCACTTTTGTCCAGGTAGTTATTTAGATTGAACAATGTGTTTCGCGATGCAAGATACTGGATAAAGCGCTGTTGGGGAAGAAAAAGTTGAGAATCTAACTTTTGTTGCGAGAGTCAACACACTTCAGCATATTACAAGAAAACTACACTTCGCTTGTAACTGTTTCTAATCACCTCTGCCAACGATAGAAATTACTTTAAAAAGTTCACAAAAAAGCCCTTGAAACTACTGATGACCAAAGCATCAAAATACAAAGTTGCGTATCTGGCAAAAGTGAGACTTTAAATAAAAAGTCACTGCTGCCCATGAATAAGACTAGCAATCCTAGAGGGAGCTGTTTAGGTTAACTTTGTCGTTTAGAACAGATAAGCTACAAGTTGCAAGCTCCACTTGAATTATCTGAGCTTCCACACATCCACTGCTGCAGTAAAAGTCAGAGACCAGCTTAGTTGCAAAGTTTAATTAGCAACAACAGTACTTCTAGAGCCCTGGTGAACAGCAGCACTGGGGAATGGTATAATTCAGACTTACAGTTGTGCTGATCTGAGTAAATAACATTTAAGTTTTGAGGAATAATAGCTGGCTCAACAAATAATACTAGAGAAAGAAACAACACATTCAGATGGTAAAGTAGTTTTAAAAAAGTTTCTTTCCACTTTTCCCATACATATGTTCTATGAGTTCTGTACTTTTTAACTTCTTTAAACATGCTTGAATCCATAAACAAGAATTACAATCAGAATGGCCTATGAGACTTGTCACACCTTTGATCTGAATCCCTGGATGCATCCATTCAAAGCTAAGGAGCAGTTTTGGTACAAACAAATTCATGTCTTTCCTACCACTAACTGCTGCATGGGCAAACAGATGCTGACTGGTGCATCCAGGACTCGATGCTCAGAATTTTTTCTATAGTCCCACGTCAGCTTTTGTTTCTTTCAAGTTTCAGTATGAACAGTACTGGAAGTAGAGACTAAAACATACATACTGATTTACAGCATTCAGTTTAGCTTTGTATTTGGATTACCTAGTGAACTCCAAGCAGTGAATTTTACTTCATATTATCCCCTAATGTCAGCCTGTCATCTGTTGAAACAGGTTAACAAACACTGTTAAGGAGGCCTTTACAGAACTAATCACGTCTTACCTCGTTTCCATACATCATGAGGTGGTGTGTTGTAATTAGAGCTTTGAACACTACGACCCAGCTACTGTTTGCAGTTCTCTCAAAGAGTGTGTCTGCCAACTGTGGAATATTCACATTCATTTCATTTGTGCACTGTATTAGATCTAAATTAAAGAAGAAAAAAAATAAAGCTTTAGTTGCATGCTCAAAGAAGATTACCCATGTGAAAAAACACAAAGCAACATGATAATTCATATTGGAAGATTTAACTTCAGTTCTTTACGAAATAATTGAGCTATTTTACACTTCCTGCTCAAACTCATTAAGTTTTACTGAAAAGCACTGACTATAAAGTCAAAGGCATTTCAACAGTTTTATGGAGTTCCAACAGCTCATAAATAACCTGCCCCAGCAGAAGATCTAGTCCCAAGGTATCATCCAAAAGCCAGTGCAGACACACTGAATACCCAGTGCCTGGAGTCATTCAATCTAACCAGAATGAAAGAGAGACAAGAGCAGAAAAGCTGAGACAGCTGCAGCCCACAAGATCAGCAAGGAGCAAGTACCCAGAGCTCAGGTCCAAGCCTGAACACTAACACCTGAGAGCAAACGAGATGCTGCAAACCTGCACTAAGCCTCTTCCCCAGCAGATTTATGGGCAAGAGCCTGCACCTAGACACCTCTCCACTCAGCTCGAGTGACCTAATCGCCAACCTGCTGAGTGCACTGTGCTGGATCATGGCAGATTTCAAGCTTTTGCATCAAAAAAAAGCTCTTTGTGTCAGAGACTGCTCATGAACTCAGCAGTAAAACATTAACGTGGAAGGTCAGAGAGCTTCAACCCACTGCCTGAGTGCTGGTACAAAACCAGAGCAGGCTCCAGCAGACACCCAGGGAAGAAGCAAGGGCACTCGCTGCGTGGAGAACTGCAAGCAGGACTATTCTAAACCCCTGAGACACGCACACTTGATTTATTCTCTTTGAGCTAACTTTGGCTCAGGTGTGATCAAAGCACGCCTCAAGGACTGGGCAAGGCCGGTACAACAAACACCTACTTTGAAAAGCTTCCTTTGTGGCTTCTTCTTCAAGCCAAGTCTGGGAGCAGCCCGCTGGCTGGAGCTCAGCAGTGCTGCCTCTGCGGTTTTGCTCTGCAAGTACCTGGAGAGGTGCAGGTGCTTGGGAAGCCAGGCAGCAACCCAGCACCCAGGTGCCAGCACCACCAGCTTCACTATCACGCTGTGAGCATCGTGCAGAGGACCGATGACATTACCAGCAGCAACTTGACTGAACTTGGAGGTCACGTATTGAGATAGTTTAGGACACATTATGCGATGGAAATATTGCATTTCATCTTTTTATCTGCTCTAGCGCACTGAATATATTACAGATGTAACTTCATTAGGAACCTGTTTAATAAGAGTTTTTTTTTGTTTTAAAGTCCTATAATTAAGGATCACTAATGGATACTTTGAGTAATTTTACTTTCAGTTTCTCTGTCTATTAAGAGTTTTAGGTAGCTTTCTGCTTCAATAAGATACTTGAAGACACTAGTAACCTTACTAATGTCACTCCAACATCAGAAGTTTCCAAATACGTACAAAACACTCGAGTTGGGATGAAAACTTTCATCCCTAATAATAACAGGCAAAAGCACTGAAATAACTGTACAGCTAGAAGAGCCCTGAAAAGGAGCCTGAGGCAAGCTATACAGCAAAATCCGATTGTTTAGGAAAACATGTCACTGCACAAATACAAAGAACCTCAAAGAGTCATTTTACAGATGCCCCTCACCACTTATGGCTGTGTCATCCTCAGATGCTGTGCCAAAGGAAATCATATTTTAAGATCTCTTGAAGCCCCAGCTGTCCACAGACAGTTACTGTTCTGTATAATGAAGCAAGATCCAATTCAAAAATCTATACATAGACGAGAACCTGAATTTTAATTCAGTAGTCTCACCTCCTGAATGAGAACTTCTAAGTAATTCTGTCAGAGCACATTAGGACAAATAAGTCTTCCTGAATCCATCCATTTTCTAAGCATTATCAAGACTGCTGCTAGCTTTAGCTCAGTACGTTCATACAACTGGATTGTAACCAGCAAAAAACGTTGCAGAACTCTTACAAGTGGCAATTCCTCTTCTCAGCTTACAAAATAAATAAATAAATAAAAAATCCACCCCAAAGGACACTGAACAGTATCTGTACCACCACTAATAGGTAACAGTTAAAGGAATTCCATTAAACTGCTGAGGGCAAAGACCACACAGATAGCCTGCTGAAAGCAGCATTTCCGCACAAAGTTCTTCTCCTTCCCATGACCACGAAGCAAGTCCATTTTTTTCTCTGATGATCTAGTGAACATTAAGAGTGCTTATTATTTAATAAGTAGAACTGGGAAGGAAGATCCAAGCTAAAAACAACTTTCTGCTCTCTGAGAGAAACAGCAGCCAGGCTCATCTCCTGGGTATTTTACTAGAGAGATTTTTGTTTCATGCAGTCTTGTCACCTGCCCTCAGCTAAGGCTAAGACGATGCTGAACACCTGGGAGATTTCTTGCCTATGTATTTTTTTAAACACACAATTAGTAATAATACTATTAAGGGCTAGTCCCACATCTGAATTCCATCACTCGAAATCTTTAACAAAAAAAAGCAAAAATTTCTCTAAAGTCTTTTTTTGCCTTTTTTTTTTTTTTTTTAAGGCTGCAGTAGGATCCCTAGATTAAAAAAAAAAAAAAAAAAAGAAAAAAAAAAAGCATGGATTTGTTACAGCTGGCAGCAAAGGAAGAAAAGACTATTAACACCCTGCATCTGGGAACACAAAGGAACACATGCACCTGAGAGACTGACAGCTGGGCAATGGTAATAGGGATGTTGGCTGCAAAACCTGCCTTGAACGGGATGAAACGTGTCGTAGGGCAAGCAACGCTCGCTCTCTTATCACACCACTTCCATAAACACTTTCTAACTCAAAACATTTTGCCAGTCACACAGAGGAACTGCTTCCACTGCAAGTGAAACCCTAGTGCAATTTCTAGGATAGACTTTAGAAACTTGTTAACATCACACAGGAAAAATAAAATAAAATCAATCAGCTTTAAACCAGAAGAGCACTGCAGGGGATTTCAAGCTGCCTAGATCTGTGGAAACCCTACTGCCTAGAAGAGCACTAAGGATTTTTCTTCGACAGCTCATCTGAAATACTGGCACATCATCTGTGAAACCACACAGCTCTTCAGAGAGCAGCATGTGTAAATCCAGATATAAAAATCAGTTCGCTGGAAATTCTTCAGCCAGGCGCTGACAAAAACCAACATCCTTTTCAACGTTAAAGCAACAAGAAAGTAATCATTTTCTTCATTCGGAAATAATTCTTTCAAGACACCTGTAATACAGGAGTTAAGGCAACTACAGTTGCTGAATATTCCCATATTTCTTCCCTTCCACCATGGGAGAGAAAGAGCTCTAAGGCAGGCAGATACAAGAATTAAGACCAATTGTCTTAAGCCAGCAGTCTTTAAAAAAATGGCTTTTCTGAAAATTACACCGTGAAGTAAAACCAGAAGGAACACTTGAGCAGACTTTCTCAGTGCAGCCTAGGGAATGCCACAGTCCCAGCTGGCGGATTAAGGAGTATCACCTGATTAACAGAAGTGTTTATGTCCATGTGTGCTTATAGCGAAGATCTGATAGCAACCTACGTTTCTTTTACATGGTAGCTAAATCTGAACTGGCTTAGAATTACAGTTGCTAGAAGCAATATTAATTCAGGTATTCTGTCCCACTCCCCCACGAAACAAGGTTACAAGATAAAAAGTTTTCATAAAGCCTTTTAAAAAAGTTTTAAGCAATTGCTACATTAAAAAAGTAAAGCATTTACAGATTCCAACATTAACTCAGGTATTTCTGTCGGTGTTTTCATTTTGTTGGTTCAGTCAAATTGAACAGCTTTGCAGAGGACTAGAGAGTTTCACATTAAAGACTGGCACCTTCCTGCCTGGGCGTGTGTCTCCGCGCAGTATCACAAGTGACATATCTCTAAGAGCCAAACTGCATCAGCACTCGCCAGCCAGTCATGAGCTCCAGCTGCCAAAAGAAAGGGCAGATACAAAACATCCCCGACCTGTGACAGTCATAATGGGACATTACTGGCAACATTTGAATCCCCAATGGCTTGGTGGAGCCCTCAACTTTCACCAGAAGTGGAAGGCTAAATAGCCCAATTTTGTTACATAATACAATTTTGAAGTACCTAAATTATCACTTCTTACAAGACTTCTAAAGCCTGTACACCTAGAGCAGCTTTAAGTCTTGATGAGCAACATTAACCACTTTCCCCTCCCATCTGCTTCTTAAGAGGGCTGTGTACAAGGTATAAAGAGAGAAAAAACCTGCAGTTTTACTGCGTTCATTTACAAGTTTAATATACAATTCACTTTAGGGCTTGCGCTTTCTAAATTTCGGTCCAGCTTGGCTACAGCTTTAAGTTATGTATTTTTTTTTGATGTTTTTTCCACAGTTAGCCAGGAAGAGAGATGTCACCAAAAGAAGCACCGAGCCCCACTCCACTGCAACCCAAATTCAGGAGGCTGAGGCAAAGCAAGACAGCCAAAAATGTGGGGAAGAAAACACAAGGCTTCGAGAGCTTCACTGAGGAAAAAGAACAATCACTGTGTAACATTTTATTTTATCCTGAAATATTACAAAATACTACAGAAATAGATCTGCTGACTTATTTAGAACACTGCGACCTACTTTAAAAGAAAAAAATACATCAAGTATCCCCATTGACATTGCTTAGGTTTTTTTTTTTATTGCTCTTTAAGAAAACTCACTATACCACCCAGCAGCTCAGCAAGACCGGAGGCTCCACATACTAGCTCACACATTGTATGCAGAACATCTTCCTGCTTATACCCAGACCGTAATATTAAAGTCTCCCTTGCTAAGGAAGTTTGGCAATAAGGGGACTTTAAGAAATTATCTGAATCGAGTCCAGAGACTGATACTTCTCCGTGATCCTCAATACAACTGTCAACTCTCAAAACATGTTCTTGGGGAACCTTTTTTTTTTTTTTTGAGCAGCAACTGCAAGTAATACCAGATGGCGTACATTTGTAATGACACGCACATGCAGGGACCAAGGTGCAACTAGCAGTGTTTTGCATTAAGTCCAAGCTATGTTTTATGTCATGCTTTGGAAACTACTTGCGCTGTGTCTTTGAAACTACGCTGTGTGATTGTTCCAGAGATAACAGTATTTGAACTTGTATCTCATCTGCTTACGTTCAATACAACTAAGTTTTGCTTACAGATGTACAAGTTAAAAAAAATAATTAAGAAGTGCAATACGTAGACTTGCAGATGTTTGAAAAGCAGCACATGCATATGCTCAATGAAGACTGAAGAATATTTACTGGAATTTTTTTTTATTTTTTTAAAGCTCTTTGCAAAGGTATTCGCAGTCCCACATTTCACATCTTTTTCTTCCACCCCACCACGGTCCTCCTGTACTCCAGAGCTACAGACAGCACAACAAGCTTTTTATTTTTTTTAGACACAAGAATAATAGACAGCAACTGACAGCAAAACACAGAGCTCATTTGGGAGGTAAGAACCTTCACAGAGACTGACAACTCTGAGCAGATTTCTATCAGTAAACATCCAAAGGAACACGACAGTCACAATACCACTTTATCCTATTCTCAAGACACAGTTTTTCCAGATGTCCATTTTCTTACTTTGCACAGTGAATGGCATCAGTTTCGAACAACACACCCCCTCTTCTCAGCTTCAGAAACTTTTGAACTATTGAGCAAGCTGTCACGGATTTCTGGCTTCCTGTCATGTTGCCATTTCTGGACATAAGGGTTACCTCAAAGTTGTTCTACCTCAGGCAGAAAATAAAACAAGGTAACAACAGTATAACGAAAAGAATCATCAATTACCCAGCTTTAAGACTTTCAACTTCAACCCCGTAGCTGCAACATTTACTACTGCACCTGGCTTCCACGCATCCAGATCAGTAAGAAATACACTCGGTTTCTCTACCTGACCCGTGTCAAAGGCTTTCATGCAAGATGCCTGTTTCACCAGATGAGTGCCACAGCACCAAGAGCCGAACTGTCCTCACCAATTAACAGAACACGCTTGTTCTGAGCGCCCGAACAGCAGGCTCCCCGTGGTACCGTCAGCTGGAAGGAGTCCCACACATCCACCAGCCTGGTCCCCAGCCTCTGACGGGAGCAGCACCCAGCTTTGCCTCGCCTTTGCTCTCCCTGGCGTGAAGGCACACACTTGGTTTGCTTTTCATCGAAGGCGTGTGGAGGTACTGCCCGGCGCGCAAGGTTTGCAGCACTCATTGCACAACTGAGCAAAGAGCAACTTCAAGTGCTATGCAGTTATTAAAAACTGAAACAAAGCAACACCACCGATAATTCTGCAGATAGCGGGGGCAGCTTCCGGCATCTTTTGGTACATAAAAAGGGAGTTTCAACATGCTGAGTTGACAGATACCAGCAATCAGGCGCTGCCCTTTAGGGAAGATGCACTCCGCCTTCCCCCATCCCTTCACCTCACCCCAGCCTTCCGGCACGGCCCCAGGACAGCCGCATTTCGGGACGGGCTGGAGGCAGCTGCATCCCCCCGGGGGGGCACAGAAGTGCCCGGCAGCGCCCCGAGAAGCCCGAGCAGTGCCGGACAGCCCCTGCCACCGCACCGCCCGCCCCGGGGGCAGGGCTCGGCAGCCGGGAGGCTCTCGGGGGGCTGCCGTCCCCACACAGCGCCCCGCGGCTCGGCCGGGGCTCGCAGCTCCCACGTGGAGGCGAGGCGGGGGAAGCCGCGGCTCCCGACACGGCCGCTACTCACAGTCCAGGTGCTTCTTCTTGGGGCCCATCACCTCGTGGGTCGTCGCCTTGCAGACGGCTTTGGCGACGGCCGAGCCGGTGACGCTGTGCTGCGCCGCCGCGATGCGGTCGGTGAGCGACTGCCCCGACATGGCGGGGCTCCCGCGGCCTCCCCGGGGAAGGACGACGGCGAGGAAGGCGGCCGGGGACGGTGATGAGGAGGAAGATGAGGAGGAGGAGGAGGAGGAGGAGGAAAGCAGCCGGCCCGGGCTGCGCCGCGCCTTCCCCTTTCACATTTCCACTCCCCGACAAAATGGCGGCGGCGGCGCCGTCAGGTGACCGAGCGGCCGCCCCGCTCCGCCCCGGGAGGCGGCCGGAGCCCCGACACGGCCCCGACGCGGCCCCGATACGGCCCCGACACGGCCGCGACACGGCCCCGACACAGCTCCCCGGCTCTCCCCGCCGGCCCCCCGGGGTTGTGTGGAGGCTGAGGGGCCGGCTCGGTGTCCCCGCACCACGTACGCACACATCGCAGCCGTTGCCCGAAGTATCCCCTGCGGCAGGGGCTGCCCAGGGGCTGAGCGCGGAGCGAGGCGACCCCTCCTGTGCTCGCCTGAGGAGAAGCACAGTCGAGGCGGTGGAAGAAATGATTTAGTGGCACTTTTTCACCATAGTTTTTTTTGGGCCGGGTGGTCTCAGTTTGCCTTGGGCAGTGGCATTGGCTCCTTCGGGACCATGGGGGTGTACAAGTACCATACAGTATCACCTCATCCTGTCGGAATAAGTGCTCCTCAAAAAACTTGTCCCTTGCTGGATTTATCTGCACGAGCAGATCCATAACAGGACGAAACACAGCCCATCTCGTAGAGCCGATGGCATGCCCAGTGTGTGGCACCGAGTCCCCATCCTTTGGCCACGCACCCACCCCAGGGCCGCTGAGGAGCCTGACAGGAGGTGACCCTGGGGCCAGCTTGCCTGTGGCGGGCATTGACCCGCTATTGAGGACATTGTTTACTTAAAGTACAGCAGAGAACAGGGCAGGACAAGAACTGCGTGAGGGGTGCAGCCAAAACTGGGGTGAAGAGTGGTAGTTCACTGTGTGGGAGCTCATTTGTTTGCTATTTTCCTGAAAGCAAGCGAGAGTGTGCTTAGCTTTTGCCAAGCGTGGCGGTGGTTTCTGTCATGCGGCCACCAGCCTGTTGCAGCTGGACTGTTACCAGCAAAATACTTCGAACAATCATCAATCAAATGTTAATGACACCTCGCCAGCAGACTTAAATAAACTGCCTAACACTGGTAGGCTCAGTCGCTCACAAGTGATTCCCTTGATCCTGCTCTCCTGGCTGTCTCCATACCAACTCATTAGGTGGCTACAAATGTGACAGAGATTTACACAGTGTGAGAGAAATGAGCAAGGTCTTCTCCTGAGGAGAGCTGCTCTACACCAGGAAATCAATAGTCCTGTTTGGGATCTGGCTCGCTCAAATGGGTCAGCTCAGCTTGATTTTCAAAATATTCTTTAAGAAGCCATCATCTCTTCTCATCCACATAAATGGCAGCTCTTCCTGGAGTAAGAAGAGAGAGCAAAAAGTATTTCTGCAGAAAACATCCAACTTGGGATTTGCTCCTTTGCCTGTTTGGTGACCACACACACTTTGCCTTCTGTGAAAGTATGTTTGAGTTTCCAGACCAAGATGAGGAATTTCCCTTTTCTCTTTTGAACATTTAGTGGAGTGAGGAGAGGTGTTTTCTGCAGTGGAGTCCAAGAGTATCAGTGAAGTGATAGCACATTACTTCAAACTGGACATCACAGGGAAACTGAGGTAAAAATAATTCTGATTTATGATTCCAGCCTGAAAAGGACATCCATCCCCACCATGAAAAGTAAATGCTTACTTCTTATATTCTGTGCTGCTCCACAAAGCTCTCCAAATGGCTGTTGTGACGTGATTGTTATTATAACGTTATGGTTTCCAAAGACAGTATTTCCCTGAATGACAATGAGGAAGTTTCGCTGCTGCTGCGAATCATTAATTATTTTTCCATCATGCCTTGAGGCCCTGGTGAGGACTCATTCAGTACTCAACTGCACAGGAAAACTTTGGAAGAGACCGCTGCCTCAGGTGCTGCATTCTCGGTGAGTGTCTTCAGACCTGATTTTATCTTAAAAAACGTGTAGCCATTTGTCCTTCAAAACATGCATACAGTACAGATCCTGTTGAAAGGCATGATGCCACTGTAGAAATATTAGCGGTCCTATGATCCTGGGTGGATAAAGTTGTGAATGAAGCATTTCTATAACCCTAAGGGCATAAATACATTAAAACGTGGTCACTGCTAATGAAGATCATGAACATTTCCTGTGGTGAAAAAACATATAAACTTTTTATTCCTACTGGCAGCAGTCAGTTTCTAGCTGCCTGATTTTTGCCTTAAGACTTGTAGTTTCTGGAAAAATAATTTTGAATCTTCAAAGCCTGAGGAAACATCAAAACAGTAAGAAAAGAGATGGAAAGATTAAATACTCATTATAAATGTCTCAATCTCTTAGGGCTTGTCTAAACAGGGAAGCTATTTCGAAATAAGTGAGGGTGTGAGCTGAAGCACAACAACTATTCAGCACTACCTTCATCCTCAGCGGGGAATTTCCTATATTGTTCTATTTCAAAAAGCCAAAATTTCACAAAAGTGCCAGAGTTCAGTGTGTCCCATTGGCTAGGCAGTCATATTTCTGTCTGCACTTGGTTTACTGGTCAAATATGAGTTTACTCGGTTTACAGGCCCAAATATGAGTTCAAATTTCTGCCTTTATTCAGGCCATTAAGCTCACCCCAATTCAGTCCACCCTGTGCACAACTTGGGTGACTGAAGATCATGCCCTTCAGCATGAACTTCTGCCCAGGCTGTCACAACAAACAATCTGTGAAACCTAGAAGCCCACCAATAGGAAACACTAGTCAGGTTTTTTTTGGTGTTGAGGCCAAGGAAGGACCGCTGGGGATCATGTAGTTCAGCTTGACCTAAAAGCAGGTCTGGCCTCAGTGGGGGATCAGGTTGCTCAGGTCCCATTCAGAACAGCACTGGAGATCTCCAAGGAAGGAGACTCCCCAGCCAGTGGGGGCAACCTCTGTTATTCATATCCATTGTCAATATGGTGTGACATTTTCCAGAAGGAGCAAAACTAGGGTAGGCAAGATGGCTATTGAGACACCTGATATCTTAGGGATCTGTTGGTGAATCTCAGCAACCTTCAACAAAAGGATAAAAATCATATATGTTGTTGTTCTTGTAAGGTTCTTGGAAATAGTGTGGTCAAGAAGGCCAAGCTGTCTGTCCAGAAGGAAAATCAGAGGTATTAGCACACACTGTGTATATGTCAGTGTACTTGGGAAAGAATCGCTGTAAATATCTGTAAATCAGGTAAAACATTTCTCAGGAGCTGCTTCTTCTTCGATACTGAAATTATTCCGCTATGCCACACAATTTATATGTGTAAGGAAATGAGGTACATGCTACTTATACATTTATAAGGAAACCAGAACCATTTGCTTTTTTTCCAAGTGCATCTATTCCTAGATATGTGTTAAAATACTTAATATTTTACAGAAGTGCTTGATAAAGAAGAAATAATAGAAATAATTTGTAGGGACTTGGTTCAAGTTCACCCCTGCAGTTCTCTGGGATGTTGCACCCTGCCATCAAACACCTCTTATGTCCTGCAGCTCAAAGGGCCTACAGGCAAAAAGGGGATTTGTGTTGGTCTGAAGGAGAAGAAATCAGTGACAAGCTAATCCAGGCTGTCAGCCATGCACCTTGAGATACACATCTATGTTTTTGATGCAATGCAGAACTTTGTTTTGTTAGTAACAGGTGCGTCTGGGTGAAATTCTACACCCTTCACATCAGATAAGGAAGAAGAAGTCTCAGCTACCACCCCCTAGGGTGGATGACAAGGTGCATTCATCATCCTGAATTGCAGGCATATTTACAGAGGGCTCTGCCATGGCACTATGAATGATGCACAATTAGCTATGCAAATTGTTGCATAGAAATTTGATTGGGAGGTACGTAAATAAGGAGCAATACCTTACCCACCTCTCCTCAGCTTGCTGGTGCTGAACGCATCATTAGTCCCGAGGAGACAAGGAAGCATCGATGTTTTTAGGGCAGATATTATCCCTGTTAGCAGCTCTGCAGAGTGTGTTTCTGCAGGAGCCCTTGGAGCTGGCCTGCTTGTCTCTGCACCTGTGCTTCTGGCGGGCTGCAGCCAGAAGGACAGCACGCTTTACGTGCAGTTGCTGGCAGCTCTTGTGTTTACACCAAATCGGTACCTCTGTAATGCTCCTTTCCTTTCTCTCTCGCCTTACCCCCTTTAATGTGAAAGCAGCACATGACGTAATTCAGTTCAGGTTGCTCCATTAGCAAATCCTCTTTCTTAGCCACACTTGCACCTTTAGACTCTCAGACTCATATTTGTGAGGATGAAAAACTGGAAATGATATAGTTCATTCAGTTTGCTGCCCTGTGCTTACTGCAGCTCTAGTGACAAGGGCTTCTGGAGAAAGGAGACGGGAAACATAGTCCAGATCTGACAGCAAATAAACAGTCTGGGGGAGCTGGTGGTGGTGGAGAGAATGGGACATTTCTGGACTTCTGCCATGACCGAATGACACAGATGGCTTTCTGGGAAAATGAGTATTTCAGTAATGAGTAGTGAACGTGCTTCAGGCTGGCTGCACCTACAGCCTGGAGAATGCAAACAGTTTAGCAGTAGTTTTGTCAATAAATACCATCTGCTCAGCAGCATGGAATCCAAGCTATGACAGAACCCACCTCACCGGTGCCTGCTGTTTTGCTACATACAGGTGAGATAAAAATGCCTACCACGTATTTTTTGTAAATAGTGTGATTCTGATCCCAAAGGTGTGACACGCTACATTTAATGAGAGTTGTTCAATCCCAATTCAAGTCTGAGAGAATTGAAGAGTTGCAGTTAGCTTCTTTCCTGGAGGACAGCAAGGCATCCTAGCAGAAGTGTAAGCTGTAAGTAAAGTTGCTTCTCACACGGATTCAGACACTTAAGTCTGATACTTAAGCGTCTGAAAAATGTGTTGCTGTCACTCCTGCCCACAAGGGAAGGAAATGCAACTCTGTGAGCCTCAGAAGTAGCAGGGCCTGGTTTCCTTGTTGCTGTCTTGGGGGCTCCATGCTGGTTTCCTGCCTGAGCACTCCGATAGCCGATAAGGGGAGAATTCCTGCCACAGCCAGTCTCTCTGCAGAGGCACTAGTAGGCCTTGCTGCTTGGCTGCCTGTTTTCCACAAACTTTGCAAAAGCAGAGCATCTGTGGGACCTTTACTGCTGCTAGGTTTGGTTACGATTGGCTGCTGGGTTCAAAGGTCTCCAGGAGAGAAATGAGCCATGAGCATTGTGTGAAAAAGTCTAAAGCCAAAATGAGAACCTTAACCTGCTCGTAGATTAATTCTTCCCTTAGCAGAGACATGAAAGAAAAAAAAAATCACACTTTTGTCCAGCTTGGATTTGTGGGTGCGATACTGTGCTGGTTTGTTTTTAAAGGTCTTCATTTCCCTCCATCTGTATTGTAAAATGTGGGTAAGAAGTTTAGCTACATAACTGGGACTCTTTATGGCTAAATTCATCCAAATCTTGCATGACTGCAAAATACCAAGAGATCAGATCAAGAGGCTGTCATTGGAAGTTTTCATTGCCTGGCTGAAACTCAGACTCATTTTTATGTCTGAGTTGTTTTTTTTTTAGTGAAGGATCAGAGAGAATTCCAGGGAGAGACAGGCCTGAATAAGCAGCTCTTACAGAGAATAATTTAAAAGAAAAATGTAGTGTAAGAGTAATGAAACAAGGAGAAAGGTGAAGATGCAAAGGAAGATCAGTGCCAAGGAGTGCAATTCCCAGCTCACTTTCTGCGTGGAAGGACAAAAGTGATGTACAAAGAGGAATCATAAAAGAGATGGATGAAAGAGAAAATAAAAGTTTGCTGGGCAAGTAAATCATAAGAGGTCCTTTTTAAATGGAGTTTGCTTACTTTTATGTAAACCTGGAACAGATCCACTTACCTCTGTTTCACTGACATCAGTGAAGTTACTGAAATGTACAGAGTGGCAAACAAATGCGGCCTGAAAATGGCAAGAGAGAAATTGGTTGGAGGAAATTTGCTCTTAGGAAAAATACGATGGGGCTGGGAGGGCTGTGAGGAAAGCTCGATGAAGCGTGCTTCTTGGGAATGCAACAGAAAGCAGTGTCAACACCTCAGATACGTGTGTGCCTCTGAAGTCCTAAAGAAAGCTGCTTCCAAAATCAGGTGCACGCTCAGAAAGCTAAAGCTTGTCTTCATTGAAAAGCTTGCCATCGAGAGACGCCACCTGCGTGGCTGTGAGCAATCCCAGGGGCAGTTTGGAGCTCCTCTAAGGGGATACCTCTGCTACCCCAGCCAGCTGCAGCACCCAGAACGGCCCCAGCACCTGCGGGGAAATCCAAGCTGCTGTTGAAGTTTCAGCTTTTGAATCACTGACTTTGTCCACAGAAAGGAGAAAAGCAAGAAGGGAAAGGAAAGAACAAACTGGAGTTATGCCCCTTTCTTGGACTTCTTGACATTGCAGGTCAGTGTTTTTTAAAAGATGAAATGAATGCCACAGCACGAAGTAAACACTGTAATCGAATTACTGCAACTTCCAGTTCGGACTGTCACATGATGAGTTTAGTGATGGCTCGTCAGCTCCGAAAAGCAGGAGGAATCTCACGGAAATTCAGGATCTGAAGTTTAGGCTGAAAGATGGGTCCTGGTGTAACAGTAGGGCTCCAGGTCCAGGTTCGGCTTTGGGACTCCCCCCGGATGAGCTGTTGGCTGGCCAGAAGCCCGTCCGTGTGTGCGTACACGTGAGCAGTTCGGATCATGACAGTGGCTGCCCACATTACCTGAACACCTAATAAAATGTAATTAATTGGTATCTGAGCACGTGGCTTGCCTGCCCTCCTCTAGGCACTGCAGAAGCCTCGGGCTGACAGCTGACCAAGGAATGGCTTCACCTGTTCTCTCCCCATCACCTTGGCACTCGTTTCAAGGTGCTTCTCTGCAAGAGGCTTTTTGGGGAGCTTACCCAACAGCGTCATGTAAGCGCAGGTGCTGCAGCTGTATGTCTGGGGCTGATTTGGCCATAATTAGTGAACTTTTGGGAACCTTTCCAAGCGGGAGAGCAGGAGCCTTGTGATCCTCTCAGCCTGCCGCCAGCCCGACACCATGGTTTGGCAAGGTCAGAGCAGAATGACTGAGGTTGTGTCTCAGAGCACGAGACAAAGGGGCAGAAATGCCATTTAAAGCCATCTGTAGATATTTGGTGGGTTCCCGATTTGGCCACATATTTTGGGGGTGTGTTTGCTTCCTGGCCTTGCTTGGAGGAGCCTCGGTCAGGACAAGCACAGCCATTCTTCTGCTCTAACACCAATCATTTTAACTTAATAACCCTGGAGAACAAGGACAGCTAAACTCATCAGCTAATACAATTACACAAATCTTTGTACTGGACCGAGGAGGATCGGAGATGTTCCCATCCCCACCGAGGAAGAGGAGAGGACCTGCTTTACAAAAGAAGGATTTCGGGCTGGGGCACTGATTGGATTGTGGGGCTGCCACCATGACAACAGAGGAAGGAACCAGCAGCGTAGCTTTCAGACACACATAAACCTGACAATAACAAACAATCTTGCATTAAAATCAGCTTAAAGCAGTCCTGGAAATTACAGTCCAGCGGGCATTATTTGTGTACCAAATAAATGAATGGCAGTGAAAAATAACGGCTAAATATGAGGCGTTTGGCTAAGCCTGAATTCAGAGGGACAAAGATGCAGAAGTGTATAAAGGAAAATCTTCCATCTTGTAATGTATAAAATTCCTTTGGTGTGCAGGAACACAGGAGATAAGGGCAAACCAGCACGTATCTTTTATCTCAACTGTCAAAGAAATAAAAAGGTCACGGATAAACAAGCTCAGGCACTTGTGCATGCCCTCCAGGCAGCTCCCTGTGTTACTAGGTGCTCACAAACCTTTGAAAAGCTGATCCTGAAAGGAAGAAATGGAAGTAGAAGTAAATAGGAGTGAGTTACAAGTGTTTGAAACCCAGATGCTTATTTTAATTCCCTGTCCTTGCAAGTGAAACAAGAACTAATTCAATGCCATTGAAACACAGTGGGTTCAAAACCACGCAGGAGATGGATTTTTTTATATAACATAAAATTAACGCTGCTGGGAGCACCTGGGGAAGGCAGGGGTGCTCGTGGTGGGGAGGGGGCCCAAGCCAGCTCTTCCTTCCATCTGTGTTATGGGAAAATGCTGGATGCGTGGCTGTAGGACAATTAGATAAACCAGTAACTAACCTGCTAGGGGTTTGTCTGGGGACTGACAGACTCATGAACGTCCTGACCACAGGAACAGCCTAATGGGAGCTCACACCGTATGAAGCACCAGGGTATCCATGTGAGAGAGAAATCTTGACTACGAGCGGTGTGTTCATGTCCCGTAAGGCATGACCTCCCACTGAGGCTTTTCCCAGGGTTTAACTCATTCCGTGGCCTGCCTCTTGGCCGCAGATTGATGCTTCTCCCATCACAGCTTCTTTTTTCTGCCATTTGGGCTCAGGCGTGCCGGGGGTGCTGAGCAGCACCATGGCACTGCAGGCCACTTTGACCTGGCTGCTGAAAGCCCCGTGACTGCTTTTCATGCACGTTTCCGAACTCTGGAACCCCTACGTGTTAACAGCCCTGGCCCACGCACATCTCACTCTCAGCAAGTATGTTTTCATGTTGCCTGTCATTGTGGTAAGTTGAAATGAAGGCTTTCATTAGCTGCTTATGGTGTTATTACTTTACCTCTTAGATATGGCCAGTTAGGGATGGGATTTCACGTTGCAGTTGCTTTGACTCCTGTTTTCTTCTGCAGTACTAGACTTGTCTGGGTTGGTGGCACATGCAAACAGCAGAGAGCTTTGTGTGCTGAGAGCTGCTCTCTGTTTTCTCCAGCCCCACTGTGCCTGTCGAACACCACCTCTCACCCTAGCACCCGTTGCATTGCCGTGGGTCGGGCTGCCCCACACGGCCGCGCCACCCAGCGCTGTGCCAGGGCAGGTCAAGGGAGCAGCTGCAGCCCCGGATTACAGAATCACAGAGTCACAGAATCATCTAGGTTGGAAGAGACCTCGAGATCATCGAGTCCAACCTCTGACCTAACACTAACAAGTCCTCCACTAAACTGTATCACTAAGTTCAACATCTAAACGTCTTTTAAAGACCCATTAGCTGTGCTGGGCGCCGTGTCCTGCTCTGGGTGTTTTGCAAACAGCCCAAAGACCGCAGAAGCCCATATGCCATGGTGAGAACAATATCGGTAACGTGGACGTTAGTCTGCCTACTTAGCAGTGAGAGTGGAAGAGTGGCAAAGATAACAAGAACAGGGACTACGAAGCCTCCTGCATCCCAGACTGGTGGTGTTCCCTGCATGGGAGCCTGCACAGCTGCTGCAGCTCCAGCGGGAGGAGAGGCAAAGTCCTGGGAATGAATCCCCTACAGAAACGCACAGCAGGGAGGGCAGCCCAGCAGGCAGAACGGGGACACCAGTGGCTTGGAGCAGGTGGCCACGGCACATCACAGAGCACGTCGATGCTGTTGGGACCACACATGCAAGCGCAGCAGCACGGCACAGTGAGATGCTGCTGTCTCCTGGGACAGGGGAGCCTGGGCACTGCAGGAGAGGAGTTTGGACCGAGGCTGACCCGTGCTCCCAGCTCACCAGGTGCACACACTGATGAAAAATGCTGTTTTGCAAAAAAGAAATCCAAAGGAATTACTTTTACTTGAGGTCTAAGGATTTGTCCATTGCATTTTGGGCCGGGCTGCAGGCACCGCTGCTGGTCACACGTCCCCCTGCTGCTTGTGAGCGCGAGCAGCCCGAAAAATCCTGCCGAACGCCAGCCTCCTCCAGCACCCTCCCTGCCTCAGCACCACCTCTGGCAACAGCGCCCTGCTCACTTAGCTTAAAACCAGCACCCAGCTCTCAGCAGAGCCGTGAGATCTATTTGGAGACTCCCATGAAAGTTAACTCCAAACGACAGTTAAAAATCTAAGACTTCCCGCAAAGGCTTTGGGGGCTGAAGAGGAGGCTCAGCCCCAGGCAGGCCCCGCTGCTGGCTCCCCACACGTCCCCTGGCACTTCCCGAGGCTGTGTTCACAGTCCCACCAGGGGACCCCAGCCCTACGGCTCACAGTCCCACCAGGGCACAGCCTCGCCCCAGGACCGGGAGCTTCTCTGGCTGCCTTCCTCCCCGCCTGCCCCGGCCTTGGCCCTTTGTCCCTGGCCGGGTTGCAGGAGGGGAAGCGGCTGTGCCGGGGTTTGCCCAGCAGGTTGCTCAATGCCGGGCTGACGTTGTGCCCACATCGTGCTGCCGCCCCGCTCACTGAGCTCTCCGTGCCAGCGCCTTCCGCCCCGACACTCCCCTCGGCAGAGGTGTGAGCGGCGGAGTTACCGGGGAAATCGAGTTTTTAATCCTTTTCTGGCCGTTCCGGGAGGATATTGCTTTTCTGACAGCAAATTTGTATTGCAGTGGGGGCCTGCAGGCACGGCTTGGGGTCCGCATGCCGAAGGGCCCCTGAAGGCGAGCTCTGAAGGCTGGGTCTGCACAAGCCATGGAGCTGCAGGGAACGCAAAACAGAGCTTAAAGCAAACAACCAACAAAACCCCACCATGTTTTAATCACTGCTACAGAATAATGCAACACAGGTCTTTTTCTCCATAAGGAAATTAGGAAAGATCTAGACTTTGTCCTAGCCTGTAGAAGTGACTGTGGGGTTGTTCACCTACACAGCCCTTTCTGTGCGGCATCTCATTGACAGCAATCAAACTCCATGCCCGCAGCTGCTCTTCTCTTGGCTCCAAGCCCTCGCCCATCTCTGCTGCTCACCTCCCTGTCCATCTTCCCTCTGTTTCCCTGTCCTTTCTGCTTTGTGTGCCAGTCAGCAGCTTGCTCTCGAGCTGTCCCTGCGGGGTCACGCAGCTCTTCGCCTGGGAACACAGAAACCTCCCTCGCCTTCCCGTCCGCATGCACGCGCTCCTTCTGCTGAGCACGCAGATGGGGAAGGATTTCCTTAGGTGGCATTTCCTGATGATTTCTGACTAACTGCAGAGGAAGTCAAGCCAAAGAAATGATGAATCTTCCATTTTTTTTATTTTTAAAATAACTTAAAAACCCTGACGTCTCTTATTTTTGTGCTGCAAACAGCCTGCCCGCTATCCTGCTCATGGCCTCATCCTCACAGATAAAACATGCACCAGCGCCAAGCACACCTTCTGCTGGAAAGCCCCTGTGCTTTTCTGGGAGCTTTATTTGCCAGCTTCCGTGGGATTGCCCAGCAGTTATTTAGGAGTAGCTCGCAGCCTGAAAGAGTGCTCCCTATGGTGCAAATGCTTCTTTAAGAAATTAAATCAGAGGCACAGGAGCCTGGAATAAGTGGTTTTATGCAGGGTAGCAGCTCAGACCTCCTCCCTAGGGAGCTTCCTCTCTTGGTCTGGCTTGGGCTGTTGAGAAGGTCACACATCAAGCTCTGAAACCCTCAGCAGGAGCCCAGCAGCAGAGCCAGGACTCCCGAGGGCAGCCCAGCATTACAAGTGGGTGGAAGGGGCCGAGCCCCTGCCCCACTGCTCCTTGCCAGGCGCTGGAGGTGCTGCTGCTGCCACCCAAGGCTATAGCGTGTAACCAGAACAGCCAAGTCCCTGGCTGCCCAAAACAACCAGGAGAGGAGCCCTGGATGGCGTCTGGGGGAAATGCAGATCTTAAGACCCGTCAAAACGCAGCAGGCAGCCCACGTTAACTGGGGGCAGAAGGACAGGGCTATGGCCCAACACACCCAGAGGATTTTTGCTGCTGGCACTGGGCCTGGGCAAGTCCCTGCCCCTCCAAGCACACCTGAAAAATCCCTGAAGTGCTTTGTACAGAGGCACAAGAAGCCCGAGAGCTTCCTGAGCCTTCCGTAACCTCATTCCAGTCCCATTATCTGCAGCCCCCGAGTGTGATTTCGGGCTCAGCAGGCACACTCCCAAGGCTGGGCTGCCCCTGTCCAAGCTGCTCGGGGTGCCCCTGAGCTAGGAGGTGCCCACAGAGGGGCAGGGGTCCCACCAGGACCATGAAGGTAAATATGCCCAAAGCTCTATGTAAACGGCATCCCAAATACCTCCCTTGTTAGCAGCTCTGCTCCCATGGCCTTGCTCTGTTCATGAAATCCCAAGACCCATGTGCTGGGAGGATCCCACCTCACCTGCTCAGTAGGAAAATTGCACTGACAGCATCCAAGCTCCTCAGCACAGGACAGTCAAAGTATCAGATGGAACAGTGACCAGTCTTCGTATCCAAACCCAGAGCATTTCCTGAGCAAAGTGGCGTTTGGAGGCTCCTTCTTTGGGCAGCAAAAGCACAGCCCCTTCCTCCCGGGCTGCAGCAGGAGCCACTCACCCACATCCCAGGGAGGATGTAGCCACAGCTTCATCGTTGCTTGTTCCTCAAGGCACCTGCAGATGATCTCCTGACACACGGGTGTGTGACATCGGGTGCAGATTTGTTTGAATTTACATTCAGATAATTTCTATCAACAAGTCACAGCCTAGAAATGGCTGGAAAATGGAGGAAGCATGAAATGAAAGATGTGGGAGTTTCCCTTTGCTAATCAAAATAAATAAAGAGCACTGCTATGTTTTATATTAATTTATTAGAAAAAAAAAGATACACAGTTTAATGTGCAAATATATACAACCAACATTACAATGAAACGTCGGGAAGGGAGAGCCCCTCCGCTCTATCAGTGACTTACTCCTTCATAACAGAGATGACTGTTTAATGCTTCCCCACAGATTTACAAATACAAAAACAAGTATAATGCTTCATTTGCACAACACAAAAAGTTTATTCTTATTTGAACAAAAAATATTCTGGCTTCGAAATGGCAAAGTCTGCTATTTTGGTGGCTTTTTTTTTTTTTTTTTTTTTTCAAACCTGAGCAATTCTCGCGGAACAGGGGAACAAAGGAAAGGCATTGCCCTGTGCTTCATTCTCATCACAGCATCTGATGGTCTTTGAATTCCTCAACCACTGACTCACTGAAAGTCAATGCAACTCCCAAACGTACATCCAGGACGTAATCAGCTCAGCGGCGCGGAGAGCGGGCACTACCCTGGGCAAAAGCGAGCGGGTAGCAACCACCTGGCTCGAGTTAAATGGCTGTTGGCATTTCTCAGGTAAAGTGTTCCTATCTGACGGTAAGGTATTTAATGCTGTCTCCTGTAATAAAGGAGTTATAAATGGAAAATACGGTTTAGTCCAAAAAGCAAGAGTCCTGGATCCTGCTACGCTTTGCGTGATCACCAGAGGACTGCAGGAGGCGGCTGTGGTAACCTCAAATCGAGCGAAGACCTCGGGACCGAGCGCAACCCCCAGCAAGCACTTAAATCCTGCTCTCCTCAGGCAAGAAGTCCAGAGCAGTTTAATCCCTTTCCATTCCATCAGATTTACTTCCAGCAGGTGTTCTTGCACCCGCTGGCTGCAGATGATTTGGCAGCGGAGCCCCGTACCGGCCCCGACCTCCTCCTGCCTGTGCCGTGCCGGGCCAGCACCCCACGCTGCCGGCGCTGCAGGAGCCAGCTGGGCCCCACGGCCTCCTTGCGGGCCTCGCACAGCACCCACAGCACCAGTGCCGTCCGCCTGCCCTCCGCCTCGTCACGCAGTCCAGCTGCACCTGCAATCCCCGCGCGGCGCCGCTGCTAATTCCACAAAGCCCACTCCGCGTGGTTAACGCTTCTGCGCTTTGACCAAGAACCCCCAGCGGAGCTGGAGAAGGCACTACAGGTCCCAGCAGGGCAAAGCCAGCTCCCCAGGAGACAGGAGCTTCACGAGGGGCTGCTGGCCGTGCCACGCTCATAAAGGCGCAGAGCCTCCCTCTGCACTGACTCCCCTGATATTTTTACAAAATACAAACAAATAACGAAACAACAGCCCTGCAGCAAACAGAGGAGGCTACCAGAGGCATGCCTGGCATCCCGCCTCAACTACGTTTTCAGACATGGTGCTGTCAAAAGCTCTTTCGGTTTTCAGGTGCTTTCACAGTTTTTCTTTCCTCTTTGGCCAGCGAGCAGAATTTACTGAGCACTGCAGCATCTCTCCTCCTGCCCGCAGGTTGCAGGGATGCTGACAGCAGCATGCGGGTACGTCACTGGTGGCCCATGGCGAGGTGGTGGCTCCATTTCAGACTGAAATCCCTAGCGATGGGGGTGACCTCTGCAGTCAGCCTTTGCCATCCTCACACCACCCTCCTTTTATATACCCTCTTCGGAGTATTGCACAATTTGGCTATGTGGAGGGGACAAAAAGCATTTGGGGAGGCCTGCTCTGCTTTTAAACTTCTGCATTTTATTCGCTCCTGTTCTGTGCATTGTACTTGCACAGGAATACATGTCACAGACCCTGGAGTGGGACCTTAAATGAGAAATCTGAACAAAACCCCATACTTAGCTCTTAGTTTAGAAGTGAAAGTTAGAAGCCAGTAAGCTGTGTTCGATGGAGATAAGATAGCTCCGGGGCAGGAAGGAGACATGCGGAAGTTTAAGGGGGAGACTGAGCTAAGGACAGCCACCTCCAAGCTGAACATTTATATATTTTTAGGAAAATAAAACCAAAAGAGTTGCTCTTTCCTAAACTTCTGAATGACCCAGCAGCCACGTCTGTCCAAGTTTAAATAGTTTTACAACAAACTAGAATAACGAGCGTGACAGTTGTTCCTGATAGCTTGGTATTTTTCCACTTCAGAAGGTTTTCTGACAGCATGGAAAGAAACACTCCGGTAAAACACGAGCTGATTTGCACTCTCCTGCAGCCTGACTGGGAGGTTGGCATGCCCTCCCTCTGCAGCTGGGGCTCTGCAGCAGCTCAGCATCATTGTGCTCACCCTTTGCAGATGCTTTCTGTGCTTTGCAAGGCTCCTGAGCGTGATGGTCCCCTGATGCAATACACATCTCGTCCAGACATGCAACTCCACAATGCAGCTTTCTGCATACTGAAAGCTTTCAGGGACATTTGTTATTTGCACGCCTTGCAGTGGCACTTCTGAGCAGAGGCAGATGTGTTTCTAACTGCAGCCCTCCCTGGCACAGCCCTGCAGAGGTGTGGATCCCCACAGCCCCACCCTGAGCCCACTTCCTCTCTCCCATGGCTACACCCACAGCGCTCGCCTACATCAGTCTTAGGACCAAAAAAAAGGGGTTCAAAAACTAAACTTCACACCAGATTTACACTGAAAAGCTTGGATTATTTTCACAGCTTTTCCAAGCATCAGCTTTCATTGCAGCATAACCCCCTGCTTTCAACCAGCTTGTTTTCTAACCCAGGACAATTTCTGGGATGGGGCCAAGCGCCCAGTCAGCCAAGCTGCTGGCGAACCTCGCTCTTACAGGGTGCTCACCATGGAGCTCCCAGCTCTGCATCTGCTCTAAAGAGATGGCGAGGCCTGCGAGCACTTCAGCTCTCTTGAGGTAGGAGGAAAACGGTGTTTCTGCTCTCAAGGCTGCCCCTGCCAGCAGGCCGTGCAACCTGGCCACGTCTCCCACCCTGCGAGAGCTCAGGGGCTGCAGGCAGAAGGGAGAAGAGCAAGGAGGGACCTCCAGCGCCAGCGACGTCTGCAGCAATGTTCCTACAGCCTCTGCTCAGTCTGCAAGCATTTCGGGGAGGTCAGATGATGGCGGTACAACAGGCACACGAGGGAGGCCAGTGATTTGGCCCTGTCAAAGGGGAAATCTTCCGTAAGGGCCCTGGCTGGCTGTCCTCGCCGGCTGGATCACACCTCGCCGGCCAGCGGGACCTACCTGCAGGAGCAGAGCCTGCCAGGGCCGATCCAGCACGGGCCACGCTGCCCGTGCTCGAGTGGCTGTGCGCCACCTTAAACACAGGTCGCAGCCAAGCTTTGCAAAGTTAAATATGTCATAAACTATACACATATGTGATCCTGAGATAGCGCCCCTAACAAGTCCCAAGGTAGATAAGCTTCCTGAAGGCAGAGGTCCTCGCGCCGCCCGAGCGCATTGTTGTTTGCGTTTGGCAGGCTCGCCAGCCTCTCGCGGACCGTGCTGCGCTTCCTAATTCTCCTTTTTTTTTTTTGGGGTGGGTCTGATGAAACAATCAGTTTGATGACTGCTACCAGCAATTCCAATTGCATTTCTTCGCAGCTCGGATGAAAGCATTCTTGATCCTTTGCCAGGTCTCCCAAGACTTGCAGAAACAGGCTCACAGCTTCCCTTTCTATTTTTTGGCCGGCCAAGAGCTGTGTGTCAGCAGCCTCCTGCTAGAGGAGCAGCTGTGCTGTGCTGAGGACACTCCTCGAGATAGGAAGAAAACATCAGTAGTAATCAGACAGAGAGGCGACAAGCACGAGCCACAACAGAGAGCAGAAGCTTCACACGATGACCGTCAGCCGGAGGGTCAGCAACCGCGCGTCCCAGTCCCGGGTCCATACTCCTGTTTGGAGCTTCTGACAGCAGCAGCTCGGAGTCAGGCTTTTTAATCCCAGGGGAAAAAAAGCTATTTCCCCAAGTTCTCTTTGCTTGAGCGCTATATAAAAAGTTCTTTTTATTGTTTCAGTATTTAGCCCTTAGTTGATTAGTCACCGCTACCTGCCAGGTGCCTGCTGCCAGAAGCAGCCCGAGCACCCGCAGTGTCCGTAGGAACATCAAAAAATAGCTTTAGCAACTAGGAATTACACAACAGAGGGAGAAGACAGGGCTACCTAGATTAATGCGATGTGTAGTGGGTTTGTTAAGGTTAGGTGGACAACTCGTCCCAGAATCATGACAGAAAATGGTACCATGTAGCTTACCAGTAAGGGCAGTAAAAAGGGTAATGCGATCACCAGTGAACCACTCACTCATTCGACATACTATTTCCAGCCAAAATCAAAGGTTTCCGGTAAAAATGCCACTCCTCGGGAGATCGTAAGCATCTTACAGCTCCGCCTTTGAGCTCTGTGATAGCTGCTTCATTAACGTTGTGGTTCCAGTGCAAAAAAAAATAAAAAAAATCTCCTCCAGATCCCAACCTTCTTCCTTTAGACTTTTGATTGCCTCTCGTCTGTCCATTCCTGCTTAGTGTTCTGTAAAGCTTGAGTCTTCTGTTCATCCACCTGCACGTAGTCCACTCTCTGCTCCTCAGAAAGAAATGGTTTCTGTGAGAGACAAAAAACAACACATTTAGTTAGGCTGTGAAAAGGGAGGTGAGCGAAACCTGCCTTCATTTTCTGTTACCCCTCATTCCCTGCTTGCCTCGCTTCACCTCGAAGCTCCCAGTGCCACCAGCTGCCAGCAGCATTGCTCTGCAGCCTGCCAGAGCTGCAGCCACCCACCCGGCGCCCCGGTGCTCAGCCCCGCTTGCTTTGCCAAGCGAGGACACTGCCCTGGCTCTTCTGCCCCTGCAGATCATCACTGCCTTGTCACATCCTGCTGGGGATAACCTGCCTGCTTTTAACCAGAGAATGGTTTGCTTTTAAGAAAGCTTTGGTGTCCCAAGGCTTTTGCCTTCAGGAGGACTGGATAAAAAGCTGTACAGGACACAAAACTTCCCCAGCAGACAACAGTCTTGGCTTTGCTGCGGTACCTGCTCAGTGCCTGGGCAGGCTGGAAGCTCTTTGGAACAGGGTTTGCAGTTTCTCAGCGTTGCTAAAGAAATTAAAATGCTTTTGGAGATGCCAGAACAAAAGTGCACATCTTGCTGTGTTATGAGAGATGGTACAGTTTTTACCTAATGAATTTATCGTGGGTTGTAATACTTGTTACTGCAGAGAGACTGGGGGGAAAACCAGTAGGAAAGGGAGACTATGAAAATGGAAGAGCATGCCGAGACCCTTCAAGCACCAACAAGCTCACCCACGGGCCCCTCTGCTGCATGTCCCAGTGGAGCCTCCTGCCCTCTGCTGAGCTCAAGTTAATGGCAGCCCTACAAGGCAAGCTAAGGACACCCTGCCATCACCCTAATTCTGCTTTTATGGGGTTAATCTTGCCACTGGAAACAGGACTGGTACCTAACAGAGCATGGTTCTGGGTCTTTTCCTCCCAGCAGACACAAAGAAAGGAGGTTTGTTTTTTTTTGCACAGGGGACTCATACCTTCTGTACAGGGGATGGGGAAGCAGAATTAAAATCCAATGCTAAGTAATCAAGGTTAGATTTCCTTGTCCATGGAAAAGCACCACTGTATGGAGATGTTGCCTGTCTGTGTTCCTGTCAGGAAAGAAGAGAAACTTTTAATGCTCTTAAAACACCATCCCAGGAGGAAGCAGGACGGCACCGGGAGCAGGAGACTCTCCCGGCAGCACGAGTGAGGCCGGCCAGCACCCACGGGACAGCCTTTGGTGACGACCGGTGGGGTAAAGCTGACTAGCTGGGTACCACAAGGAAATGGAGAGTGCCTTTTTCTCCTGGTCGTTATGGCAAAACCAGCACACCCTGCTGAATCTCATTCTGATCTGGACAAGATCCCGAGGCAGGAGCCCAGCTCCTCGCCCCTGCCCCTGGAAGGCTCAGGTTCACAGGGGTGCCCGTGGAGCTGTCGTGGTAGTGTCTGTCCGCATCTAGTGCCAGGGAAATCAAGGCGACCACAAGCACGTGGGAGGTTTTAATTGACCAGAAAGTCAAACAGGCAGCAGTTACAACTGGAACTGCCCTACCAAGCAGATTTTGGTCTGGGAACGGTGTGGGTTGAAATTTGGGACGATTGTTTAAGGAGGCTGTGGTCAGTTTCGCAATGCATTTGTATGGCCACTGCTGCGGGGCCAGATCGGCAGACATGGGTCTCAAGTCTCTTGGTCTGAGCCAATTTCCACCTAAAACTCAAAGGAAACCGAGGCTCTGGTCTTTTGCAAGATATGGCTAGAGAGTGAATGAAGAAAAGGAAGCCACAAAGCCAGATGTTCTTCTCTCGTGGGATGGGAAGTGGGGTTAGTGCCACCAGCCAAAGCAGAAGCAATAGGAGCCGGCAATGGGCGTTCTGTTTCTGCACAATATTTGGTGTGTTTCTTTAGGAAGTGCGCTAACGGCTTTCTGTCATTTCCTAGGAGATTTCTGCAGGGCACACTTCTGAAAGGTGAAAAGATTTCAGTTGCCTTCGCCTTAATGAGTTCTCATGTAAATATGGCTGATCCCTGTGCTCTCTTGGAACTGCTCAGCAACATTCGTGGGTGAACAGCTGAGTTCTGCGGAGCAGAAGAAGGGCTCCCCTTATCTCTCTGTAAATCGGTCCCACTGTCTTGGGTTTAAAACCATTTCATCATTTTTTGTTCAAACAGAAGGCAAAGGACAAACCTCCTCAACATTTTTTCTTAGAAAACAAACTTCTGCATTCTCCATCAATGTGACAGAGCAGAATAAAGCAAAGGATGGCTGTGTGAAAATGAAGATTACCATATGAATGTAACTTTCTTCCTCTTCTCCGGAAACTGAATTGGCAAATATTCTTGCTGAATTAATACCGTCTCTTTCTGGTGAGATAAAGCTCATTCGATTGCTATGAAGAAAAACACAGGAGAGGTTAAGGAAGCATCTTACAGATGCTCTGAAATGAAGCCAAAGCCTGACACAGTCCATATGGGGAATAAACTCGCACTAACGCTGCAGCCTTTATGGAGAGGATGTCCAAAAACATTCCTTAGTTCCAGAAAGTGTTACGTTCCTCCAAGTGTCTTTTTATTTTAGGGGAGGATTTATGAAAGTTTGCCATCTCTGGCATGACAGAAAGCATAAAGCGTTGGAGCCATTCTCCAGCGAGGGGCACAGACAGCACTCATTAGGGTAACGAGCGCCGCTGGGGCAGCTAGCTACATGGGCACCCCTTTATGGGGACTGACACGAATTAAACAGCTACTGGAGGGGCACACGGAGGAGCTGGCTGGCTCCAAACCCTGTGTAAACACAGGCTGTCTGTGCCGTGGAGATGGCTGCAGCTCGGCCCTTGTTCGAGGAAATCTGCATCACGAGTGAATGACTGCAGGCTGGCACAGGGGGGTTAGTTAGTAGGAAACTGGGCGGCTACTTGGTGCAGCATGAACGGCGTAATTCCTTCTGCTTTATTAGTTCCGGGCAGCCTGCTTTTTAGTTTTGTTAACGTGAAATGTGCAAACACCCCCCTGAGCTCGTTATCCTTCAGGACTCCGCACTGTGTCAGCACTAATTAACCGCGGCGCTCTGGCAGGGCGCTGGGGAGGCAGGCTGCTGGGTTGCCCTCCCAGGCAGCCCGTGGGGTTAACTGCTTCGGAAAGGATGGGCTGGGACAGGGCTCCGCAGCCACCAAGCTCTCCCGCAAGCATCTCGCTGTGTCCTCCCCTCCTCTCGAGCTCCCTCAGGTTGAATCTCTGTGCAGCTGGAGCCCGACAGCACCACCCGTTCGCACTGCCTGTGTGAACAAAGGCGTTTCTTTTTCCCCACAGCTTGCTTCCAGGGCCACAAGGTCACATCGGCAGAGCAAACCTCAGTTTCCACGTGGCAGCACAGAAGCCTGCACCCAGGCTGCAAGTCAGGCAGATCTTGATCTTAACTAGTTCTCTTCTATCTCAGTTTTCAGAAACAAAAATGATGCCATCACTCCAGAAAAAAAATAAAATTGAGGCATGTGAAGCTTTTGGCCATCACGGCAGCCACACCAGAGCAGACTAGCTCTGGCCTTTCCCAAAGGAACCTTCACAAGAGATGGAGTTTCCTGCAAACCCCAATTTGCAAGATACCCAGAACACATCCCTCCTGACAGCACCGGGTGATGCTCAGCTCACTGGAGCTGCCAGTCTCGAAGGGGAGCCTTGCTTTTTAGAGACAGCAAAAGCCTGGTGGGTGCTGGAAGGAGCCCTGGGGAATTCTGGTATGTGGCCTTCACCAGGAAGCTGCATCGTGTGGAATGTGAGAAGTTACTTTTACCTCCATCCCACAACGTTAACATTTGAAAGATTGCAAGGGTGGGTTTCCTGGCGACTTACTAAGGCACGGTCCACATCCTGGTCACGGCAGCGTGCTCACGGATTGTGGAGAGGTTCCTCAGGTCCAGAGGAGGTGGCCGTGCTGCAGGGAGACACAAAGGGAACGGCATTTGCAAAAGCAGGGCTCAAGAAAAGCAGGAACTGATCAGAAAAATGCAAGCAATAGAGTATTTCACAGAACGTAACTGATACAGCCGAGATAGGAGTCAGTAACAGGTGACCACTTCAGGCAGTGCCGGAAAGCAAAGTCCCTCGTTTACTCAGAACCAGCAGGATAAATACATCGGGCACCAGGAGAGCAAACGCCCTGCAAGATCTATGCCTGACCCTTGTCTCAGCGCAGCCCAGCCCATGCTGCCTGCAATGGACAGGTCAGCTTCAGGTCATGGCAGGCTTTGGGCTCTCTCCTCAACCCAAAGGTCCTACACGTGGCAGTCTCTCCTTGCACCTCCACACGTTTTCCTTTCAGTTCTCAAAACCCTCCAAGCAAGGACCTGAGCTTGCTTTGCTTCCTGGCAGTGCTCTGCATTTCTCCCCCTGCTTCACGTAGCATTTCCTCAACCCATTCCTGAGTACCCCTGTGGCTCTGTAGCCCAAACAGCTTTACCACAGGCTAGGCTTTGGCAATTTTTTTTCTGCATAGCCATATTTCGTCACCAGTATATCATCAACCCAAATTTTGGAAGTGCTATGAGAAGCTGGAATGGAAAGTAACAGTATCTGCAGGAAATTCCTGGTGAACCCAAGGCAGCTGCACCCAGCCAGCAGAGGTTTAGCCAACAGCCCACACGCCAAGTGGAGGATTTGAGTGTTTGGATGCCCCGTTCCTGGGAGGCAGCAGCACGCAGGGTTAGCCTCCTGTTTTGCTACAGAGTGGGTCCACACCCCTGCCCCACGCTGACGTGGCTGCAGAAGTGGCCACAGACACACAGACACTTTTCCTCTGCTTGCAAGCAGCCCCCTGGATGCACCCCGCTACGCCACAGTCCTCAAGGCTCCTACACAGGGATTCAGCCCCTTCTAGAGAGGGAAAAAGCCTTGAAACGCGCCACGGCCGCCCGCAGCCTAGACGCTCTTTAGGTCTGGCCTTACATTTCCTGCGAGGCTTGAGGTCTCGGTTCACCGGAGGCGGCTCCAGGTCGGAGGGCAGCTCGGGCAAGGGGCTGGTGAGTTTTTCAGTGCTGACGACGGGGAAGGTGAAGGTGGCCGAGCTGGGGCTCATGGGGATGTAGCCGTCGGGTGAGCAGTCGGAGCCGGGCGCCGAGGGAGAGGTGCTGGGGCGCATGGGCACGTAACTGTCCTCCGCGCCATCCGCGGCCGTCGAGTAGAGCGGGGAGAACCGGCAGGGCTTCGGCAGCAAGGGAGGAAAGGAGAAAGAAACGGTGGTGAACAAACAGCTCGCCCCGAGTGGCTCGGGAGGTCCTGCTGGGACCTTGCCATGACACGCAAGGACGGGAGACACACTCGGTTCGGGTGCTCGTGCCAGCTTGGGAGGAGCTCAGCGCCTTGCTGCTGGACGCTAGGACCAAACCTAGGGGTGACTGAAGTAGGTCTGCCTCTCCCAGCAGCAATTCTGACCTACAGGATGAAGGAAGTCCTTTCACACAAACAACTTCTGAAAGGAGAACAACTGGGTTTTTGCACATGTAGAAGCCGAGAGAGCAGAGATACAGGCAGATGAGTTACTTCTGATAGCTGAACATAACCACTAAAGGTTGATCACCAACCCTGCAAGCTTCCAGAGGAGAGGAACACAAGCTGCACACCACCAAGGCTTGCATACAAGCAGCAAAGGAGCTCCCCCACAGAAAGCAGCGCTCAGTGCCAGACAGCAGGCTGGTTGCGTGGTGCCTGGTGGTGCCACACGTAACCCACATCTGTGCAAGCTGGGCCAGGAGCTTTGGGCTGACACAGTGCTGAATCACAGGGGCTTTGCTCACAGCCTTTCCTACATCCTGAGGAGGAGATAGCCCTCAGGATCAGGAAGAAATAGGCTTCTTTAAACCTCTTTTTTCCCCAAGAGGGAAGCGGCTTTCTCAGGTGCCTGTGGTCAACAGTTTCATTCTTGAAGTTACTGGAGTCCTTCACAGCAGACCTGCCTTTGTCTGCTTTAAAACCAGGGGCTCCATGTTGTGGCCTCCCTCTTCCCATGGCCACAGAGAAGCAGTACAGAAGTTGTCTGAAGCCAAGGGCTGCTTCTTCCTACTTTTTAATTATTTTTTTTTGCTGAGTCCAGCAGATGACTGACTACCAGAATGTGAAATGAGTCACTTGCTGAAGCCCGCATGCATCAGTGTTTAAGTTTACGCAAGCAGAGTACTCACCAAATTCAAGCTAAGCCTCTTGTCCCGACTTCTTAAAGAACTGCCTTCCATGTCTGCTGCACAGAAAAAAGCGATTAAAAATGTGCAAGGTAGTCCAACCTGGTGGAACAATGCTGGAGTAAAGCACATGGCCCTAAACAAACTGGAATGTTACAGAGATTCCCAAACTCCTGGTATGTACCCTGAATGAGGAAACCCAATGACACACAAGACCAGAACCAACTTGGTAGTGTTTCAAGAGCAATTTCGGCTATTTTAAGTGTGATGAAGCCAAGGAACAGGATCGTGTAACCCTGCTGTAACTGAGACTTCCCATACTCACAAGCAGATGGGGAGAAAGACTGGTGTGGTACAGAGAGCAAGCAAGCAAGCAGACTAACATCTGAACCCAGTATCTGCTCTAGTCCCTCTGTTTCCCATCTCTCAGATACAGAATTGCACCACAGGGACGTAGGGAAGGTTATTTTGCTGTTTGGAAAGCATTTGGGTGCCTGGGATGCGGGGTGCCTGGGAAACACATGTTGTTCTAGCAAGGGTGCATGAGCAAGCCTAACGAAGGGGGGAAATTCTTCTCTTTGCAGCCCAGAAATGCTGACACAAGGCACGTGGCTTGAGCTGCTGGGGGACAAACCGCCAGAGGGAAGGTTCCCTTGTGCAGGCTGGCCTCCTCTTGGTGTAGGTCAACTTGTTTGTTGAAGGAAAAGGCAACAAAAATTGAAAAATGGCTTTCAATCCCTAGATCAGCAGTGGTAGCTGCTGGAATGTTTCTGTCTGATTTTACTGTGGATAATGGAAGGCTGTTACAGTTTGTTTTCAAGGAAGGCAGAAAAAGGAACTGGGGGAATCGGAGGAAACAGAACTGCTGTCACTCCTACCACATGGGCGCGTATACGGGCACACACACAGACGTGTACGGTTACAGACATTTCTACCCCTGCTTACAACCACCACCCTTTTCTGGAAAATGACTTTCTGATCAAAAAAGTGCTTTTCCGTGCTCTCAGGGCCCCCAGGTAGGAGCACGGTTTGCCCTGCACCCTGCTGTGGCCGGGGAGATGCCTGTGCTGCACCGCAGCTCGGGGCTGAGCGCAGCAGTGCGGAGGAGAAGGACGCAGCGCTGCTGGTGCGGGTGCACATGCATCGGGGTGGGCAGGCGTCCTGCGATGGATACACTTCCTTCGTTTGGCACAAAAGCAGTCAGGCACACCGGTAGGTGCCAGGGTACAGGTGCTTTACCAGCCCATACTACCTTTGCAGCAGGTCAATTCACAGCCATGCAGCTTTTACACATTGCTAAGGGCAAAAAAAAAAAAGAACTAAACTCAAGTGGGCTCACTGCAGGAGCCCACGAGCTGCAGCTGCTTCCTCCCTGTTTCTTTTTCAGACCGTCCTTTGTGAAGCACATTTTAATTCAGAGTTTAACCTTTCAAATAGTTTCAGCTGCACTTGGGGGAAGAGAAAAAAAAAACAGCAGCACTTATTAATTCATTGCTGCCCCCTGTCAGGCAGAGATAACCTTGCAGCACAGCAGCAGAACATGACATTTGGACACTTAATCCTCTTAAGAACCCTTTGGTGTAAATTGGGATGGAGAAACATTAACCACCTCACGCGTGCCAGCAGGGCTGGAGCAGCATATACGTGGAAGCAAAAGCAGTGTTTTTCAGGGAGCAAGCAGGCGTAACTGATAATGAAGAAGAGCATTTCCACCGATGGGTGTTTCTGCAGAAACCTTCCAAGAATTGTTTGTAGACTGATAAACAGCCCGGGCAGAGCTCTCCTTGCTCTGCTGCCTGAGCTTGGAGGGCAAGATCTAACGGCCCCAGACACTGAGAGCCCATTCAGACTACAGGGGCCTGAAGGATGCTCACCCATAAAACCCTGCCTTGTCTCCTCATCAAAACTGACACGTCTCTGCAAAATATTTGATGCTTTCCAGCCAGCTGCTTCCCTCTGTTCTGTGGCTTCACAACATAAAACTCGCACCTACTGTGTACACTGGATTTTGTCACCTGGATGTTCCTGGTTTTCAACCATTATTTGGTCTGAGATGGTTTTCAAGAACCAAAAAGGCACCCCCGCTGGGAGCAGGGCTTGCTTTGCAGCCGTCTCCCTCTGCAGCAGGTTTTCAGGCTAGCCAGGAGGAAATGCCAGGACAGAGGGGGATTTGCTGAAGGACATCAAGTCCCCAGCTCACCCAGGATTACATCCCATCCCCAGCACCTCCCTGGCGTCCTGTCCTTTAAGCATGAGAAAAGAAACACTGCTGTTACGGAGAGGACTCTGTGCAGAGCCACAAAGGCACTTCCCCTGGGCAAGCCCACGCTTTGACCTTCAGAAACAGAGGGGTAGGAGCTGAATGCAAGTGATGGACAGGTCCAAACCCTGCTCGCACCATTTTGGGGCTGCCATGAAGTATCACAGCGGGAGAGCAGGCAGTGGGCACCCTCCCACCCCTCCCAGTGCCAGCAGCTCCGAGACACGCTCACCTTTCCAGTTCCTGACGTTGTCCAGGCTGGACAGGGAGATCCTCCTGGGCACCAGCGCCACTGGAGCCCGGCAGGTCCCCGCGTGGCCGTTCTGCAGCACCCTGCCGCCCGCCTCGTCCCCTCGCCTGTCCAAGAAGTGGGTGGGCTTGGGGGGCCGCGGGGGGGGCGTGTTGGAGAGCACATCCAGCTGGCTCACGCCGTAGGGCAGCGCGCTTTGGCTCTGCTCAGTCTGAAAGGTTGGCGTCAGCGGCGTCCCCAGCAGTAGAGAGGAGGAGGAAAAGTCACTGGGTGTCCCGCTCACATCGGCACTCCTGGGCACGGCGCCGGGGTTTGCCAGCAGGGCCGTGTCCTGGTGCACGGCACCGCAGGGCTGCACGAGGTACAGCGAGGGCTGGGACTGCAGTGAGTCGACAAACACGTCATCCGATGAGGTCTGCTCCAGGGATCTGTCCGAGTTGGACCAGCTGTCACACCTGCACGGGGCAGAGAGCAGGGCTGCTGCTTGCCTCTTCTCCTGCCTGCAGCCGGGTGAGCGTGCGGGGCTGGGGGGTAAAACCTGCTGGGAGCGGCTCCATGGGCCGCTTTGCACTCCCAGCTTGGAAAATGCCCACTGACCACTTTGTGGTTTTCTTTCTGCTGGCACTTGGCCCTGCACACCCTCAGGGCACTGTCCAGGCCCTGTCCTCACCCCCAGGGCAGCGTGGCCAGCAGCGATGCTCCTCCACCAGCCCTGTAAGGCTGAGCCCTCCGCGTGAGGAGTCCTCACACCACCACACCTCAAATTTCAACCTCCACGCTGCAGCGTTTGCTACAACCCCTATTTCCCTGTCTGGTTACCAGGCAAGTGGAGAAGTGGCTCCCAAAGCTGCGTGCTCGCCAAGCGAGGCATCTGTTGTGCTGCAGGAACCCAAGTTAAAAACCAGGGGGACTTTCAGAGAAGGAAGGAGAGGAGCACTAGCACTGTCCTGCCGAGGCTTCACCCATTCTTTCCTCCCGAGTGACAGCGTGTGACAAAAAGCACAGTCTGAGCCCAGATCTGTCCCCTCCCTGTGGCCATGGAGGGTCCCCCCGACCTGAGCATGGGGCACTTTGAGCACCTGGGGCAGCAGCAGGCGGAAAGAGCACCTGGAGGGAGACTGCACGGGCCAGGACTGACAGCTGACGCTTGACCGCTCACCTCCTCTACAGAAAGCCCCCCGAGAAATGGCTTTCTGAGGGTCCCATCGGGCTCGGGAGCTGCAAGACTCCAGGACCAGTTTGCCCCAGCTTCCCAGGGGCACGCCGGGGTGGCTGCAGCCCGAGGTGTGCGGTGGAGCCCGGAGTTACCTGGTGTGGCTGAGCTTGCCCGACTCGCAGTTGGAGAGGAAGAGGTAGTCGGGGAGGAAGACCGACTCCGACTCGCTGGGGGTCTCCTCTGTGGCAGAAGCGTCGGCAGCGGCCTGCTCGACCGAGAAGGAGGGGTCGGCGATGCGGGAGGCGTGGGTGGAGGCGGCTGGCGAGGGCTGCGGGGACGAGGTGGTGTGGGACAGGCTCTCCACCGAACCTGCAGGGAGAAGCGATGGCCCCAGCTGAGCCACAGCGGGGCGAGGCGAGGAGGCGTTGCGGGGAGCAGGGCTGTGTGGGCTGGGCCCTGTCCCACAGGGTGAGATGCGAGGGCCCCAGCAGGCCGAGCCAGCCCTCAGTGCCTGCACCGTGCTGGCTGCCGTGGTCACCCCTCAGCCCCGGGGCGTATGGGGAGGGCACCACCAGCGAGGAACCCACCCCTCCGGTGACACCACACCTCCACATCAGCCCCGGCAGGCTTCCCCCCGGCTCCTTCCCCCTCTGAGCCAAAAGAAGCAGGAAAAAAGCCAAATTCTTCCTCGCCCTACCCCGTGGCTTGCCCCTTTCAAGCAGGGGGAGCCATCTCCTTCCTTCTCTACCAGCTGTTTCCTCCTGATAGCTTGGATTTGCAGTACTGCAGCAAACCCCAGGTTGCAGAGCACTCGCACGCGTGCTTCAACTCGAGCTTATTCAGCAAAGCGTTTGCTTAATTTTCAGCAGGTGCCTGGAGCAGCAGGACTGCAGCGGCCCTCTTGGCCCCAGCGATCATCTGAAGGGAACAGCTTTTCCAGGCTTTCAGGCTCGTGAAGCAGGGCTGACGGCTGAAGCCTTCCCAGCTGAAAAATAACTTCTCTTTTCCATCCTGCTGGCTCAGGCACTGGCTCAGCCTGCAGAGCCTGGACTCGGAGCTGGCTTGCAAGCTGAGGGGGATCAAATATGCACCAGGCTAACTCCACAGAGACCTCAGCGAGCATGTGAACATCACCATCTGACCACGTATTTAAAGAAATAACAAAACCAACACAGTGCACAAGAAAAATAAATGACATTGTGGATTACTAGCACAGAGACTGAACAGGCCTGAGCTCCATCTGCTACTCGCAGGGTTTAGCCTCAGATTATCCCATCAGGAAGGGCTGTGAGCTGCACAACACATGGCAGGTCTGCACCGTCCCCGTCCCTGCCGCTCGCCGTGGCTGCCCTTCTTTAGCCTTTGGGGACGTGGCTACCCAGAGCCAGCTCCTGGCCCCCCATCCCAGTTCCCACCAGCTCTGCTGGGAACCGCATCAGGCGTGCATTAAAGTCGTGCTGCGGCGGCAGCTGGGGAGAATGAATTATGCATGGCCATTTTCAAGGGAGAGCAGGCAGAAAATAGGTTCCGTGCCTCTCCCCCTCTGTCCTCCCGTTTGCCAGCAAGGCTGAGCACAGCGCTTCGGCTGGCAAAATAGCTGTTTTGGTGGGTACTAACCCCAAAACCTCTGCCCTGCACTGACGGGAAGACTCACCATGGAGGATGCCCCATCAACTTTCCCTGTCAATGTAGGTCTTGGAAAACCAGAAGGCTTCTCCCTCCTGCTACAGACCCCAGCTCCAAAACTGTCCTTGTGCAATGGCACAATGGGTGAAAGCGGGGGTCCCTGCCTGCAGCTCCCCCCCACCACACCGGGCTGCAGGGAGGTGGAGACGCTGCCAGAGGCTGACATGAAAGAGCAGCCTTGAGGAGTGCAGGGAGGGATTTCCTCCCGAGGAGGGCTGGGAGGAGCCCTCACACTTCCCCTGACTCCCACACATGGGCCGGGCGCTGCCACCAGCAGGCCTGCTGCTCAGCGGGGACACGAAGGGGACGCCCCGAGTGGGGACAGCAGGGTTCCTGCAGGAACGGGGCTCCTGGCTCCCCGCGTCCCAGCGCGCTGCCCTGGCTGCCAGAGGTGTCCTCAGGGGGGCTGCAGCGAGCTCCCAGGGTGTCAAACCACTTCTCAGCAAGGTTTAAAAACAAAAAACATGCATTAAAAGCAGCAAAGAAACCATCAGAAAGGAGCAGGAAGGGAGAAAGTCCCAGGATGGGTGCGAGCAGGAGTGACCGGAGCTGTGGGGAAGTGAGGGAGGGGTGGATGGAGTGCAGGAGCAGAGGGCTCCTGTCCAGCTTCCCGCAGCCAGGAGGGACCACGGGTGACCGGTTGCTTCAGGTGACAGCGGTGACATCCTGGGTGTCAGGCTCCATCGTGCTGGGGGAGAAGGTGGAGGTACAGGGGGGTGATGGAGACAGGCGGGGATCAGTAGGGGCTGCATGGGGAGGAAGCAAGGCATTTACACGGGGTGAGGAGCAATACCTGGAAGAGCCCAAGAGGGAGCCCAAGAGGGAACCTCTTCCTCCCCCAGCAGCTCCCGTGCCTTCAGCACAGCCACGGGCACAGTTCCTTGTGGCAGCCGAGTGCCATGGGGCGAGGGTGGCCGGTGGCTGGTGGCCAGCCCGTCCCGCCTGCCGCCCGCCCAGGTGCTTCCTGACATCTGCTGGAGCTCGCGCTTCCCCTCCCCCGGCCAGCCGGCCCCTCCTGTTGACTAAAACGTTGGCCTGACGGGGCCAGCTCCGAGCTGCCTAAATGTCGAACCCGAGGCCTCTGGTGAGGAGGAGCCGGCTGTGAGCTTGGCTTCGTCGTGGCTGTCAGGGGCTGAGCCACGGCACAGAGCCACGACCGCGCTGTCTGTGCCCACAGAGCATCAGTTCGGGGGTTCACTGGTTCGGGGTTTGGCCTCAAAGCTACCGTGAATTCTCAGAGAGATGCCAGGATTGTAAGCGATTGATTTCCCACTGTGGTATTGGCTGTGAGAGTCACCTCAATGCGGAGCAGCTCGGTAAGGTTTCCTGCTCTGCATGTGCCTTCCTTGCGGTGATTCATTGCAGGGACCGTGCCTTGTAGCGGTAGCGTTCACATTAAAAAAGCGTGCTGCATTTAATAGGGCTTTTCTTATGCTAATTTTTAGGAGTAATTTGTTTAAACCTCCAACCTCTTGGGGGATTTCTGTGCTCCCAGAAAGCTGAAGCAATTTATCGGTATTTGAAACGTGCCGTGCAAGCTGTGCAACTGTGCAGGCTGAAATCAGAGGGCAGGAACAGAAGCTGAACATGCCCTGCAGCCTGAGCCAAATCCACACCAGACCCGACCACACTGGCAGGAGCTGCGGGCTAAATAGGAGGTGTTATTTGCCAGGAGGGATGTAGCAAGTGCATGGCTGGAAGCTCAGCTTACACTGCCCGCGATGCAGACTGCAGGCTCAGCTGCCAGACTTTACACTGAACCCAGACAAATGCTCTGCACTGCAGGGGATATTTGCCTCGAGGAACAGAGCAGAAAGCTGGGATGTCAGCTCTTCAGCCTGCCACAGCAAGAGCTGTCACTTCTCATCCATCAGCATCTACACTGGTGGTCTTGGCTGGGAAACACCCGTAGGATTCTGCCAGTGCTGCCCACATACAAGCCACACTACACTCGAGCAGTACAACAGAGGTTTCTAGTAATAATGCATCTTTCCTGGGGAGTGCCTTGGCTCCTCTGCCTCAGATCACACCTCCTTGGGCACGTCCTCAATGCAGTGCCAGAAGCCTACACGTACATTGGAAAGACAAAGAAATACATTTGGTTCTTTGTCTTGCGAGGGAAGACAGCTTCGTGTCAGGCTGATTGGTAAAGCTGCATCCGATGCAGCACCGCAGCGAGAGCAGCAGCACAAGGGCGACAGCTCCATTTCAGCAAGGGCCAACCAGCAGGGAGCGGGTCACTGGACAGTCCCTAATTACCCCAAACTCCGATGGACTTGGGGGATGACTGCCATCCCCCAAAGCTCAACTCTTCAAGCTGTACCCATGGGCAGTGTGTACTGGCACAAGAACATGTGCCAGCAAGTTTTCCTGGTGCTCTCTAGAGCCAACATGAAAACGGCAGACATCAGATTCATAACAGGAACGCTGCAGAGCTCTTCCACTCCCATTTCCCCTCAGAATAAACTACTGAAAAGATGATTAAAGAAGGCGAGGAACTGGGATAGGTTAAAACCAAACATCTCATGGCCTTTTGCTTCCTCTCTGCCAGGTAAGGGTATGCCCACGCAGCAGTGGGAGCACAGCAGCACACCGACCATGGCAGGATAGACCGCCCCTAAACATCTTGCTGCCCTTTGAGTCCCCTGGTGGGGCCGAGTCCCTCCATCACCACCCTTTTCTGCCCTCAGGCTGGCTTTTATCACCACGAAGGGCTTAGCCCTGACTCACTTCCTACAAAGCTCTGAAACTGCTGCTGTATCTGCCCATTGGAAATGTCAAGGGAAAGACAGATGGCTGTTATCTGAGCCTGATTTTCTCATTTGAAAGGTAAGTTGATGATGACATGGGTCCTGGCTTTAATTCCTGGCTAGATCCCTCTTGGAGTGGTTAGCTCCTGGAAGCTCTCCAGGAAACTCACCCCGCTGACTGCCCGCAGGTGTGGGGCTGGCAGAACAGGCCGGCTTCGTGCTGCACTGGAGGACCATCGCTTTAGCCTAGACAGACACCCCTAGCTCTCTCCTGTCCTCTGCCTTTGCTTTATTTTTCTTCTCACTAATAGGCTAGGATAGTTCACCATTTTCGTCATTGATTTATGTGTGCACATACACCCAGATCTGCGCACATTCCACGTTCAACAAAGCTTGAGAAAACGCGAGTTTTGCAGAACACTTTCCTGGAACAGGTGTCTTACGTTAAGCCAAACTAAATAAACATGGGCCGTGTAATGAAATAAACAACCCCAGAAGATAACACTCAATCAGCTTTTCACATAAACAGTACCTTTTCTTATTAAGGACCTGCTGTTTATTCTAGCAGCGATTGCTTCATCGACGTGAGACCAAGCGGCCAGCTCTTATTTCCGCCCAGCAGAAGCCAGCCCCCCAGTAACCTTCAGAGCAGGGTCTGCACCGCCTCAGGACCACGTGGAGCTGTAGGAGATGTTAAGTCCCACATCCCTTGCCACCCCAACGAGCCCCATGCTTCCTTTTGCCCCGAGCAATGCTATGGAAAACCCCAACCTCAAGCCAGCCCCAAGCCCCAAGATAGCACGATCCTACCTGTGCCATCTTCCAGATGCCCGAAGTTGCAGATCTGGCTGATGTTGTGCACCCAGATCTGCATCTCCTCCTCGGTTTTGGCCACCAGGTAAAAGGTGCGGTAGGTGGTTCTCACGATGAAGACAAAGTTGTTCTGAAACTCTTTCCTGATGAAGTTGGGCCCCGAGTGCTTCAGCACTTCGCACTCGTTGAGGTCGATGATGCGGATGGGCTTTTTGGAGTGGTTGTTCCTGTAGTACTCCAGCACGTCGGGGTTCCCGCTCATGCGGCCTCGGCGCAGCACGAACCAGCGCTTCCTCCATGCCTGCGGGTGGCACAGACAGGGCCCGTCAGCCTCGCGACACAGCCAGCAGCACTTTTTGGCGTTAGGGCTTGTTAATAAACCTGTGGGAATGGGACTTGGACCCGAAGTGTTTGCTCTCAGCTTGCGTTTGGGGCAGGATGAGGAGAAGGGCTGTCACCTGGGGGAGCACAGGGAACACGGCTTCTCTCTCCTCTCGCCCTCAGCCTGCCAGCATGGTGCGATGGCTCTGATGCTTCACCTGCCTTTAGCTACAGCGGGTGAACCCAGAAGAGATTGTAACACGTTTTCCTTTCAGCTGGGACCACACCGTGTGCTGCAGCACGTGAGCTAACACCTGGCAGCACGCACCTCCTGCCCAAAGCGAGGCCTCCGGATGACCCGCACAGCTTCCCGGGCCAGGAAAAAAGCTGTTAATGAGCTGCCAGCTACTTCTGGAAGCCCAGAGCAAACCCTGAGGGAGCTGTAGTGCTAAGAAGTTAAGCGGGAACCTCCCCAGCGCTGCAGAACATCTGTTTACCCAGACTCTGCTTCCAGGGACGCCGCAACCTGCACCAACCCCTGTCAGCACCGGCATCTCCTGGGCCCACATGGCTGAAGGCACGGGACCCACACAGGCTAAAACGAAGACTGAGATGCCGCATCACTTCGTTAAGCTGCACGCAAGTTTCTAGGAACAAAATAACATTTTCCGCTCCTCCAGCAGCTGCTGCAGTTCAGCAGCAGCACGAGAGCCCCTGCGCTGATTACAGCTGTCACCAGCACGCTTACTTCAAGGGCCAAGAGGAATCCACCCTGAGCTCTGCTCCGCAGAGGAAAGCTGAAGCAAGGTGTTGGGAGCTTCCCTTCAGCAAACTCCTTGCAAATAGCGTTTGGATAAAACCAGCTCTGACGGCAGCCCCGTGGGGGCAAAGGGGCTTGCACAATGCCCCGGTACACAGCCCCATAGAGCCCCAGATGCTCTAATTGCCTTCATCAGTTAAAAGTTTAGCAATGAAACATCTAACAACCACCCCCTGCCTAAGCATTACGCAAGTGCTCACCGCAAAGCGACTCATCACAATGTGAACCTGGGCAATCGCTTGCACTTGGGTTCACCACAGTGCTCCTTTCGCAGGGCGGCTGTCGGACTGACACCCAACCTGCTGGCCTTGGTGCAAAGTAACTGATGGCAGGATGCTGTCACTACATCGTACAAATCCTTACCGGGACACTTGGGGCTCAGTACAGGCACTACAGATTTCACCGACAGTTCCTGTGAGTACAGCAACAGTGAAAGCAACCAACAAAAAAATAGCAATCCTTTGTTAGGAGGTGTTTGATTTATTTTCCCCCCGCACTTAACAGAGGTTTCCTCACAGTGCAAAGCTTTTGCCTTTCCATACTCATCTGATATTTTATCTAGAGATGAATCTACTCAGCCTGGCAGTACTTTAATCTATTTTGAAAGCAATAGACTAGTCATAAATAACAAAGAGGGACCAGAGACTGCAGTACTTTAGAGGGAGCTCTTGCAAGGCTGACTAACACGCAGCAGCTGATGTACAGGAGTGGCTCTCAAAGCAGGGCCGCATCAGGAACGGATGCAAAGCAGAGGTGAGGTGCCAAGTATTGCACAAAGAAAATTCAGGGTCACCTATACGACCTGTCAAGGTTTGAAAGTGATTTGGTCTCTGTTAGAAGCAGCTAGAGGCAACATCAGATCACTGAGATCTTGCAGAGAAGTTGGATTGTGTAGGAACCAAGGAAGAAAGTGACACACACACCCTCCCCAAATCAAATTAAAGCAAAAATGAAGCTTTTAAAGGAGAAAACAGCTCCCTGAGTAGCAAATTTCAGTAGTAGAGCAGAGTCATCTTGCATTGCATAGCCCTGGACAGGGCCATGCCACCACCTGCAGCCCAAGCTCCACGCATGCCTGATGCACAGCCTGCTGGTGCAGCAGGATTGGCAGCTCAGCTCCCCTAACGCACACAGCCCAGGCAGCAAGAAGAGAAATGCCTTGGGAGGAATAAGCCAAAAAATATCTCCTTTGCCCTCCAAGGAAGCTGGCTGCTAAAGCAGCCAGCAGGAACCACCTGAGCTCCCCCAGGGCACTGCCACTGCCCTCAGGCTGCTGGGCCTGCAGCTTAAATTTGGCTCCTGATGAAGAGCGGGTGGAAATCACCTGCACGGGAGCACGGTGAGGGAGGAGGAGGTGGGTGTCTCTGGGTCAGGCTGGACAGTACAGCATCTGTCCCCATTTCTTCAGCATTTTGACTTTAACGAGCCTAACGGGATCTGTGGGCTTCAGGAGAACCTGGGCAGCTGGTGAGAGGAGAGCAGAAACCCTCAGCTGTGCTTTGCAAGCTGGCACAAGCTCAGGAGCTGCCCCATGACCCTCCCTGCGGGCAGGCAGCCCCACCAGGCTTCTTGCAAGGAGAGCGGGAGGTGCCTGGTGCTGGTGGTCCACGATGGGAGAGGAGGAGGCACTGAGGCTGTGGGAAGCCCTGGTTATCACGCCCGGGCAGCCAGAGCACAGGGCTGGGTGGAAATAACGAAATCAGTGCGGGTGCAAGGGGGTGGTGATGGGGACTTTGGGACGATGGGAGGCTGAAGCAGGGCTGCTATTGCACATGGGCGACTGCTGCACCGGGAGTGTCAGTGCCAACACCAGATAAAAAAGGCCACAAACAAACCAGTCAGGTGCTGAAAATGTAGCTGACTAGTAAACATGTTGGGAGCCTGCATGGGAAGGTTTTAGCCAGGGACTGTAACCGCTTACCTTCTGCCTGGGAGCATGTGTTGGGTTTTGTCTGTGAGAAACAAACCCAGCATGTGAGATCTAAATAATTAACTGCAGCACACACAAGCTCCATGAGGTGAATTGGCCTGGAATAGGATTTATCCTGTGAGGTTTGATTTTTTTCTGCTGTTAATAACAAACCAGGGGATGGCCAAAAGGCTTGACATTCTTTACCAGCTGAATTAATGCTCATGACTCCCCCGCGAGGATAATCTTCACCAGGCACAGTGAAGCCAAGGGGAAGCAGGACAAGGCGTGCCAGCTCCTCGCTCGCCTGGAGGCCCGGCAGCGTGCTGGCCGCTGTGGGGAGGCCCGGCAGGGAAAGGAGAGGCCGCGAGCTCAGTGCTGGGAGGAAGGGGTGCAGCGGGTGCCATAGCAGAGGGGCTGACCTGGGGCTGGGTGTTCCAGTGCGCGCCGTGCTCCTCCTTCGGCTGCCCGAGCCGCGGAGTGGTTTTGGGTACCGGCAGAGCCACAGGGCGATCGTCCTGCAGCTGTGCTGGCATTTGAGACCAAAGTTTTCGAAGAACCACTTTAAAACGTCTTATTTTAGGGAAAAAAAAAAAAAAAAAAGAAGAGGCAGAACTTTATAGCGTTTCCTATAAATGATTTCTAAGAGGAAGTTTGAATTCATACTGGGCAGCCCTGTGAGCAGCTGGTGTCTCGGCCTGTCGACAGCGCGGCGGTTCAGAGCTGCCAGCCGCAGGGCGATGCGCCAGGAGGGGGTCAGCTCCCACCTGCGTCCTCGTGCTCACAGAGCCCAAGGGTGCTGTAGGGAGCAGCTCATGCTTTGCAGGAGCAACGGGCCAGCCCCTCGCAGGAGGGCTCCTGCCTCCTGCTCTCTGCCCACCTGGTTGTGCATTCAGGCTCGATTAACTCACTTGTGGAAATCAGAGAAGAAAAAGACCTCTTAAACCTTCCCCCAGCTGCAATGATGGCTTTGCTGTCTCAGTCCTGGCTGTAGGGTTGCAGCTCCCATCAACTCTGCATAATAAATCTCCTTAACGAGGCTGCCTTCGTGTCCCTTTTCTGGGGGACAGCGGAGCTCGCTGCCTATCACCCCTGGCTTTAGCACTCTGCCCGCCTTGTTTTGCCTCCCTTGCGCCCAGCTTCTCGTATTTTCTGCTCAGATCTCACAAACTTCAGCAGCGAGAGGCTGAAGAGGCTTACGGCTGGGAAAGAAAAGTCAATGAATCTTCTCCTGCCCTTGCAGCTCTGTTTTCTCAAGGGGAAAGGCTCTGAAGGACACCAGCATGCCCACAGCAAGCCGCGTTCAGCACAGCCTCGTACAGCTGCTCTGCGCATCCCGCGCAGAGGACCACAGTACGATGATTTCGGGACAGGCTACTGTCTAACACCCTATTTCCATCTGCTAAGTCGTGAGTCACTGACTGAGTCACTTGTCTATCTGCCTGTGGTGGTTTCAGTATGAGTCTAAATGAATCTTATTTCAGGAAAGTCAGCATGAGCCTTCCTCGGAGGAGATGCAGGGGAAGGGGAAATACCTTCTTCTTTGCAAGGTGATATAGATACAAAGATTGACTAAAAATGCTACCCTAAAAATTTCCTGCACTCTATGTGCAGCAAAAGCTTTGTAATAAAGCATCTAAGGTGACGTCCTTTAGAACCAGGGAGCTTTCCTTTGTTTCTGCTTCTCACAAAAAGCAACCTGTGGTTTGTGTAGAAATAAATGACACACACTATGAAAAAAAAGAAAGAAAGAAAGAAAGAAAAAGACCCGGACTCAACTGTTGTCTGCTAACCTACACGCATTCCCACTGCCTGCTCCACATCCCAATCCATATTTATGGTGCTTTACATATACAAACATCTGCAACCGACTGAGTCACTGCTATTTAATAAACATGCAGATTCTTTGTAAAGCTAACGGGTCCATTTGGGCACAGCGGGTCAAAGTCATAGCGACCTAGAAACTTGGGAGGTTTAAGTTCTTAGAAACCTTGCAGGAGATAAGCAAATGAGTTCTGAAAGCAGAATTAAAAATGACACCACCAATAAATGCAACAAGTAATTCTCCCAGTGTGTCTGGCCACACATCCCTGGGATGAACAAGGCAGTGAAGACGGACTCAGGTGCTTTCAGGACGTGACAGAAATTTCTGTGCCTCCAGGTGGGATTGAACCTGAGCTGCCACCACTTCCAGCAGCCTGCCAGCCGTCCTGGTGGACCACTCATCACGAGAGGCCTGCAAAAGCCCCGTGCAGAGGGATGCTGGCGCTGGGCAGCCTGCTTTGCCCCATGGCAGGCTGTTGGACCCTGTCCCACCAGCACGTCAAGGGGATGTGGCCTCATGCCTTCAGCATCCTTGTACTCTCCTTTCTCTTTCGTCTGTTTAAGGACAGTTCAGGGGAGACATACCAGCAACAGAAGACAGCCCCAAAACCATCAGGCAAAGGGCTTGGTTTGGAGCCACTGAAAGATCTCCTCCCAGCAACCCCCTCCTCACTGCTGGGGCACACGTTTTCCTTCCCGAGGGCAGGCACTGCGAAGCATGAATGCCTTCCCACTGCCCCCCAGCTGACACCTTCTGGCTGCTGCTACATTTCTGCAGGCAGCTACGCTCCTTGACAGTGAAGACTTACAGGCAGGGCTCTTCACATGAGGATGTTTACAGCCTCACCAGCTAGCCAAGAGTTTTAGTTCCATATTCCCTCGCAGCATGCTTATGTGCAGTATCTCAAGTGACATTATTATTACCGTCCTGAACGCAGCTTGGATTTCTCCAGTGCTTTCTTTCCCCTGAAGTCCTGCAGCACTTGGCAGCTGGTACACGCCTGTTACACGCCACATATGCGGTGAGTGGTTCACCTGCCCCGGGGTACACCTGCTGCCGACACCGTGCCATGCTCCCCATGGCCAGGGTGCTCATGCCTTTGGCTTTGGCTGGTCTCTTCCATCCCAAATCCTCATTTCCCTGTGTGATGTGGCAGAGGAAAATGGGTAGAAACCCCCCGGTCTGGCTTGGTGCCACCCCTTTGTCAGCTACAAAATGAAAGCCCCACTTCTCAGGACTGTGCTTTTTGCAGAAATGAGTTAAAACCAGGGTGAAACCAACACACTGCTCAGGCTCTCCTGGATTTGACAACATAATTTCATTTTCTATCAGTGGGAAAGGGGCCACTGAAACCTCATGCAGCACGGCAGGGATCCCGACAGTTGCATGAAAACTACTTGTGTAAGACAGCCTGGAAACCTTTAGGGCTTTTCTGACTTGTCCACAATAAATTCTTTAACACCAACACAGTAATAAGATAAAATCTTGACTAGAGGTAAATTCCAAGTTCTTGGAAGCTTTCATCCAAAACTCTTGCATAATCCTAAAGGATTTTTAAAAGGCTCCATGCAGATCCTTGAGATCCCCCTAAAGCGAGGCTGCCTGCAGGTTGTTTGAGCAGCAGCTCTCAACCATGAAAGCTGGGTATCAGCATCTGCTGGATGGCCGAAGCTATTCAAGTCAAAGGAGTTTGCAGTTATTTTTGGAAGCAAACACAGGAAAATGTATACACTAAAGGGACCGAAGTTTGGACAAATTTTGAGCAAATTCGCTAAACTAATAGCTTTTATGGAAGGACTCCAAACCTCCCCTGCTAAGGGAAGAAATCGAGTTGGGGCTAATCCCCTTCCTTGCAGCTCCCCAACAAGATGTAAATACAGATGTGCGAAGTAGTTAAAGACCAGAAGGAACTGCAGGTTTCTCAAGCCTGAAGATTGCGCCCTGCCTCAGGCTATCTGGAGTCCCTCTCCTCTGTGTTACTGGGAACTGGCAGTTTTCTCAGTATTTTTACACCAACAGAACAAATTTTGCTGTTTCACCTTGTTAACTGAACATGTGGTGTGAGGTCAGCAACAGTCACGCAGCCTATCTATAACTGTCTGAGCTCACATGATGCTACGGCTCCGAAGAGAAGGAACATAAACAGGAAATTGGGCAAAGTGACTCTTTTAGTAGGGGACCACAACACCATTTTTTTTTTCTTTTTCAGTAGCTAAACTTTTTAACAACACACTGCTGGATCTGATGAAGAAAAGCAGAGTAGCCAGCACGATCAGAAAAAAAAAAAAAAAAAGCCACAGATGTTTACGCTGTGACACTTCAGCCTGATGATAACAATGTGCTCGATGCAGCGAAATGACCCCACTTTCCGGGTTGTGCTCAGAAGCTGGGCTCATCGCCCCGTGTGCAGGGAACGAGCTGGTATCAGATGCATCCCCCACAGCCACCGTGGGCCAAATCTCAGCCGTCTTTTTGTCCACCCGCGTCCAATTCCCTGCCGTAGGCTGCAAGCGCTTCGACCTTTGCACTTCATTTTCTCTCCTAAAATTGCCTGGAGAAAGGAAGTGTGCGGGAGGCAGGCAGCAGAGCGGGGAGGAGGTGCACATGCGTGGGAGGGCTTGTCTTGCAGAGCAGGCCAAGTGTGTTGAAAACAAGAACCAACCTTTCTGGACACATGTACGGAGATAGGAAGGAAAAAAGAGAGAGGCCCAATGTCACAACAGCAACCGCCACATGTCCAGAAGAGCTCGGGATCCAGGTGTGTGGAGGGGGCACTGGTTTCGGAGGGCTCGGCGTGCTCCCTGCTGTGCAGATGCTGAAGATCTCTGCTGGGATCGATGTGCTGGCTCGCAAGCCGTCCCACGGGAGCCACCCGGCCTTCACGGTGACATTTAGACTCTATTGAAGTAAATGGCAAAGCTCCCACTTGCTTGGAGAAGGCCAGGTCCTCCTCTCGACAGGAAGCTCTGAGAAATGCAGAGATTCCCAAAAATGGAAACACATGCCGAAGGAATCATCTGAATCGAGAAAATCTGCCTTAGACAAATGAGCAGCCTTTCTATCTACCACACCAGACGATGAACTCACCCTTCACGGGTCTAGCCTGGGGTTTGTGGGTTACTCCCAGGCTGTCCTCAGCCCTGACTTTTCTCCAGCCAGACAGCGAGTGTCTTCTGGTGATCTCAGGCACGAGACCCCATTTTGGGGGGACACAGGCCCTCCCTGCCACTGGGTGCTACCTGCCCGGCCATTTCAGTAAATATCAGAATTGCAATTAAGAGTACACTAGGAGTGTGGGAAAGACAGACTGAAATATATGGTGAAATACTTTGAGTGAGCTCCCTTGAACTGGTCGGGATGGCTGCAGGTACACAGGTGGGGTGAGTGTGGCCACACCGAGCCCCACAGCACCGAAGGAGGCTGGAAGTGCTAAGTGGCTGCGTTCACAACCACCTGCTCATTTTGAAGTACAATATTAGAAAAGCAGCTGTGCTAAGGAGTTTATGCATCTATTTTGATTGTAGTTCTGCTGCTTTGGACTGCCTTTTCACCAATGCATTGGGTTGCTTTGCCTGTAAGTATCCTGCTAGGCAGTGGTACATTTTAAGAACCAGTTCTCCTTCTTCTTTAAAAGCTCTCCTAAATTAATCTTCTCTGCTTTACACTGCACAGGAGACTGAGCTGGTTTTTAGACGTTTTTAGAATTATACTTTCATTCTCCTTAGTTTGTGGAAAAGTGGTCATCACTCATACGGCTCCTAATATACAGCATCTCTTGCCCGTCATTTTTTATTTTAAAGTACATAAATGTTAGGAAAAATATAAACAACGCTCCCCATGCCAGGTTTTCTTTTGTTTGTTTAAGAATCCTCTCTGAGTTGCCAGAATTTTTCTGGAGTTTTTTTCAGAGTTTTTGCTGCTGCGTCCTGCATCTCATCCAAGGAAGCAGGGCTCTCAGGGTGAGGCTTGAAGGGCTAACACCCCGCGAGCTCCGCTTCCCTCCGCACTTGAGGCGCATTTCACAAGCTCAGCTGGCTAAAGTCAGCTCGAGTATCCAAACACCCATCAAGTAAACTTCCCATGCTTCGGGGGCAGCCGCACATTTCTTCACCCTGCCTGTGAAATTCTGCAGATCCGCGCAGTTTTTCTCACTGTGCTACTTCATGCCCTGCTGACTTCACACCAGCACCAGGGGCAAGGTGCTCCAGCAGAGATGGAGTGAGGAGCAGAGCTGGCGCCGCTCCCCAGCTGCATTGTTCATCCTCACACCTTTCTCTTCTGCCCTCCTAAAATGGGACCTTCAAGCTGTGACCCACAGATTCATTAAGCTTTTCCAGTCCCTTGTTAATGCTGCAGCTTCTGCCATTGTCGTGAAGACATCTCTGTGCCCTCGGCTGGCATGCCTGGTGCAGCACTGCTATTTGTTTCCACCTCCTGAGCCTCACAGCCAGAAAACAGCATGGCAAAGCTAGCACCAACAGCGTGCTTAATGTTTATCTTAATTTGCATGACTTCTCAAACTTCCCTTGCTGGACCCACCGATGAAATCACAACATGTTCAGAAATATTAAATCATTTCCTCAACATCTGAATATAACGGGCTGCAAGAGGAAAACAATCGCATTTGGCACGTTGCGCGCTTTTGCCTCAACGTTCCGAATTCTGGAGCCCCTTCGTGTTGTGGATTTGCACTCGATCACAGCAGCACTGAAAACAACTGCATGCCATAATCCATTTCCTAGGAAATCCCCGGACTTGCCAAGTACTAGCCTTGCCTGGAAGCCTGTGTTTTGGGTGCCCGCAGCAGTGCCCAGCCCAGGCGATGAGTTCAGGATGCCCCAAACCAGCCGCTTACCCCTGGCCCGAGGGCAGCAGGTCGGTGCCCTTCAGCTGTGTGCCTGCCCTAGCAGTGGCTGCTGTCCCGCTCTCTTTGCAGTGTGGAAAGGCAAAATTCAACGTGGCACTAAACCGACAGGGCCCAAACCTCCCTGCTCCAGCCTCCAGAGGATGGGCCGGCTTTCCTGAGCAGGTGCCTTCCCTTTGGGGTTACATTCGGCCAGTTGTCAGTATTTTGTAACGCAGACTCTTTGCGAGTGCAGCAGGAGTAAAAATCTCTGCCAAACTCCGCAAAGAGTGGAAACGGTTTGGGAGTAAAAACAGATTTCAGAAACAAAAGTTCAGCTTGATCTATTGGGAACAACGTGCAATTAATGTACTCAGCAATATCTCAAACATGAGCAATGTGGGAGAAGGGTAATAGCTCCCTTTCCATCATTTTTCAGCCTGTCAGAGCACTGATCTATTAAAACACCAAAAGCCAGAGCCTGACCAAATGGAAACAGGTAAACTCGGTGGCAGGCAGTGGTGGTGTGCAGCTTACCCAGATCATCTCCTTTAAACCATAAAACTGTCGCCGAGAATGTGCTCGTGGGATGGTGAAATAGGATCAATGTTACTGTTACAAAAGTGAGGACAATGAGCCAGCTGGGTTTTTCCACAGTCATTTTCAAAACGGCAGCATTTATTTCTGCTTTTCTGAAACTTCTCTCTCTCTTCTCCTCCCTTCCCTATCTCTTTCTCGTGGGTTTTGCACGCCGAGCTACACCCAGAAGATGAGGTCACCGGGCAGCACTTGGGATAAGGATGCTTTCTGCTTGGGTGCTGCTAGCACTGTCCCGCTGGATGCCCTGGAGGCACGGGGGACAAGGAAGCATTGAGCCTGGAGGATGCCCCTGCCACTGCAGCAGGGAGAGGTGCCTTGGCACGCCCTGTGAGCCAGTCACAGATGGTCTCAGATGATCACAGAGGGTGAGGTTGCCACCAGCACTGTCAGGAATGTGTCTTCTTTCCCCCTGCCCCCAAAATGGGGCACCTGAAGCACACCTGAGCGTGGCCTCACCATCTTCGCTTTCCTCTGATGGGAAAGCTTTGTCACTGGTCTTATTACTGATCTTAAAGCCGTTCCCTTCTATTGAACCCAGCCCAAAATTCATAAATCCTCAAAACCAAAGGAGCACAGTCCACTGTACAGTCTGCAGCGCTTGCATGTGCTTCAGAAGGAAGTGAATGTAAGCGTGGCTGCTGCTGCTGCTAATGTGACACTGTCAACCTGAACTGCAAAACAGGAGCTGAAGTGAAATTCAGCCTAGCTTGGAGTTCCTCTGCTAATTTTTTAAATCGCAGAACCTCATTTTCATTTTTAAAGTGCTTTTTGTTGCTTCTAACCCCATGGGAGAGATCCATGAAGAAAGGGAAACCAACGGCAGCAATGCTGAGGCAGCCCCATACATTGAGATCTGCTCAAAGGACGCAGCAGCTGCACAAACCTCCCAGTGCAGTGCTCTGAGGACATCACCAGACCCTGCTCAGCCAAGCGGAGAGCAGAGCCCATCTGCCCTGCACAGCCCGGCCTCTCCCACTCCTCCAAACAGCAGTGCTCCTGCTGCAAAATGGTTAAATTACTGATGGTCCCTGCCCAACCCTTTGCTGTGAGCTTGCTTCCAAGAGCGCAGACCCTTGACAGTCTGTGCTGTGGCAGTGACAAAGAAACCACCGCTCAGAGCATTCGTCTGAGGGAGGGTGTGGAGGCAGACTCACCACAAAGAGACCGTATGAAAAGGCCTTTGCTTGGGGCTGATCCCACTGTGTGCAGGCTATTCGAGAAAAACAAACAAGACTTTCCCTGCTGCTGCCCTCACTTAAATTGGGTGCTCTGGAGCCGTGTGGAGTCTTTCAGCCCTTTTTGTAAGGGCTCAGCACCCCGGGGAGAGGACGTGAGCCAGTGTGGGCAGGAGTGGAGCTGTGGGAGCTTTCAGCCAGTGACCAAAGTGTGCCTCAGCCCGTCGCTCTGCATGTGGACACTGCAAGTCTCAAAGCACCTCTGTTGTGACAGGCCGTGTTTGTATCAGATAACTGAACAGTGACAGCAGGTAGCAGCGTGAGGAGGGATGAGGGCTGTGTTTAAACGGGTGGTTCAGGGGTTCATGTCCTAGCAGCAGAGCAGGAGAAGGTGATGGCGAGAGGTTTCACCAGAGGAGCTAAAGCAAGAGCTTGGGGGATAGCAGGGGAGCCCCAGCTGGCAAGAAACTTGGACGGGCAGGAATGGGAGGAGCAGGAAAGCTGAAGGACAAACATAAAATGAATGGACTCGTCGGCAGGGATGGAAAACCTGGGCAAGGAACTGCTGGGTCCCCAGCCAGGAGCCGCAGGGCCGGTGGCAGTGCCCTGCCTGGCCGGTGTTGGGGGTTCCTTCTCACTAGGGCCAAGCAGAAAGGAAAGCAACGTGACAGGAGGGAAGGGGACATTCCTGAAGTCCTGGGAGGACAGCAGGGAATGACAAGAGACGTCCCCACGTCCCTGGTGTGCCTGTGGCCACAGCACAGCCTGCCCGGGCCTGGGCGCCTCAGGACACCACAGCCGCTGCTGAAGAATGGCCCCGAGCCCCAGACACCTCCTGTTTTGCTAGCATGCTGCAAGGGGAGGGCAGGAGCTAATCAGGACTTGTGCTAATTACGCTGCCGATCGCCGGCAGAGGACAGGGAGGTGGCTGGGAGCCAGCAGCGGGGCGGGTGGGCCCAGAGCTGTGTGAGCTCCCCAGGACGCCACCTCCCTGTCCCCAGCCAGGCCTCCCCTCCTGTGGGCCCAGGCCGGCCATGACCGAGCCCCCCAGCGCCCCTCACGCCTCAGCCCTGCCCCACGGGGACGCGGCTTGCTCCGGCTGCTGGCACCGCTACAGCCTGGTGTTTTTTGACCTTTTACTCTTCCAGAGATAGAAATGGGATTTGTCTGAGGCTTGGAATAACTTCCTGCGATTGTGCTGCGGAGGGCTAGTCTGACTTGCTAGATAGCTGTGTCTGTCGGGCTGGCGTAGGAACGGAGAAAGCCTCGGCCCTGCGGCTGGGCTGAAGACAGATTTAAAAGATCCCAAAGACACTGTATGTGCCCCAGAGAAAAATAAGCTGGCAGCACTGTGTGTTGTCTGTGGTGGGGCAGCGGGGCCTGGGCAGCCACTGGCAACCCCTTGAGCAAATGTTATCCTACAGGGATGGTTGTTCCTCGGGTGGTAACTCACAGATCCTCCCTGGATCACTAAGGCACGTGTGTTTGCACATGTGGGAATGTAGATAATGGCCTGAGAATCGATCCTTTGGGATGCTGAGAGCAGAATGTTGCTGTGCAAGCCTGCCCTCCTCCTCCAGCTTTCCCCCAGCTGTCCGTGCGGCTGGGCTGGGGCCGAGGCTGAGGCTGAGGGCTGCTCTGCTCTGCTCTGCTCTCAGTGCACCTTTAGCAGCTGCGTGCATCTTTTCCTTACATCCCTGCCTGACTTTAACAGTGGCATTGCCAGGTCTGATGTTTTCAGCAGAGCAGTTTGGCTGAGGAGGCGAAGTCTCATCACCTGTGCTGGGCTGGTGGCTCTGGCACCAGTGGGGGGTATCCGGAGGGAGGCTGGACCATGAAGGAAGCTAATGCCTTCAGTCTGGTAAACCCGTGCATCCTCAGGAATCTAAAAGACTAAGTGGAAGCCTTGTACCGTACACCTTAATGGTCTTCATCCATCATTCTGTTGTACTAGATAAAAATACGAAACCCAAAACAGTTGGCTTCTGACCCAAGGAGTTTACAGTCACAGCACTGCAGCTTGTAATGGCACTTGCAAGAGCTCTGCTGCTCCCAGGTAAACAAGGGCTAGCCAGCTCCAGCTTGAGCCCTAGGAAAAGACTGTAGGTAAGAGTTCAGCGCCTGAGCTGCTATCACTGTCCTATTCCCACGCTGTGCCATTGCTGGGAAAGGCAGGGCCAAACCTTGATAGCCTCTTGTTGTTTGGCTGAGCTGCCGAGAACTCCCAGGGAATTAAGGAAATGTGTACTTTAAACGAAGTCTTTTCAAAGCCAGCTTTTCGTTGTTTCTTGTATTTTGCTCATCAGTAGGCAAAATCACCGTGAACAAGTCATGTGTGGTAGTATTTTCCTGCGTGACTCACCCGGCAGGCTGGCTGCTTCTGCCTCCCTGAAATTTGGAGTAGGAACGATCTTTGCCTTTTACTGATATTCCTTTGAACAAGTGAGCATACTGTCACCAGGTGGGCTGAATCCTGGGCTGAAAAAGGCAGGTTAGCACTCCCCTGGCCATCAGTCTCCAAGTAGAGCTAGCTGGGGATGCCTCATGCAGGCTACCCAAGCTGCCAGTCCTGTCTGCTCCCCTGTGGGCTCTGCAGGTATTTGCTGCCAGGGTCTCCCTGCCTGGGTCAAGGGCTCTCCCTGTGCCTGCAGCTGGAGGTTGTGTTTGTGCCTTCCCTGCTGCAAGCATGTCTTGCAGAGGATAAATTGGCTTACCGAGCAAAAGCAAATCTATCTCAAAGCCACGTCATGTTTGTTTTCAAAGTAAGCACTAAAACGTCCAGCATACTTAGCACTTCCATGCATGGACGCCCGTCACAGGTTTTCAGCTTCAAGGGAATTCAGGAGCGTTACTGATATGTGTCAGCGTAGATTTATGGCATGATTTTGTAATATGGCTCTGAGCTGCAGCGCACAGCAGTTCTCTTAAACAGCCAAAGGAAGCGGTTCTTGACTCCTCTGTTTCACAGCCTGCACTCCAGTTCTGACTCCGATGTCTCTTCCACTTACTGCTTTCTAAACAGGCAGTGTCAAAGAAACTGAAATTTTGTATGCAAATTGGTTTGAAGACAAAGAAAAGAAGTGCAACCAAAGAGGAGGGGGTGATTTAATGCATAAAAACAACCCAGCTCATCTGCTTATTAACTTCACATAAATAAGTAATTTTAAATGCTTTAAGAAGTTTTTTAAAATGCTTTTGTGCATTTTTACTGAATTCCAATTTCATTCAAATGCAGCTTGTTTCAAATCATATAAAATAATCCCTGCTGAGGGAGTAAAGCTTTGCACAATGCTACCTCTTTAATATCAAAATGATAACACAAAAAGTGTGAGTAATTGTATACTAAGCTACACAAATGCTGAGATAGTCATGGACAGGTACAGAGTATCCTTGTTAGTGAGAGTAAGTGCCACATTCATTCTAAAAACTACATTTAGTGGTAAATCATTAGAGAGCAACTAATGAAAGCATATCTCAATGAAAAAAAATAAATAAAAGTACCTATGGAGAAAATGGCATTAACAAATGTTAATTTAATTCAAAGATTTTGACCCTCTCATTTAAATCCGGATTGAAATCTGCAATACCACTGGTCAACATCAACTAAGGCTCTATATAGGGAAACGTTCTCAAGGGGATTAGAGTAGTTTAGGGAAGTATTGTGAGGCGAGCAGTTGAAAATAAAAATAAAACTACTACTGCTAACAGTCTGAAAATCAGAGGCTAAAGCCCGTGATGCATGGTGGTGCATACTGTCCTCTTTTTCTACCCTCTGTCACTAATGCGAAAAACACAGCGAGGGATTGTCACAGCGTGGAGCATCTAGTCACCTGCAGCTTGAAAGGTATCTGAGGGTTGAGTAATTAGTCCTCATCACACCTTAACTCTCAAAATTTGACCACTGCTTTTGCTTCTCGGAGGTCAGAAACCACCGTATATCTCTATATACATACATACTTGTAGGTACCATATATCCACATATACATGAGAACAATGCACTTTGACAGATTCTTTTGACTTTCTCATATGCGTGGGTTTTTTCCTCCCGCCCTGTTAGCAGACACTGAGCTGGTGACTGCAGACACACCTTGCACTGTATTTAAGGGCCAATATGCAATAAAGCCTGATACTGCTTTTATCCTGAAAGGACCAGCCCATCGCATGTATGTAATAGTTCACACTTCGGTAAGCACGTGTGAAGTAGTCCGGCAATGCGGCGTCTGTCTAGGTATAATGTCACTCAGTGTGTAGGTGTGAGAGCTCTCACCAGACCTACACCAACCACAGATCCCCCAAATAGAAAACACTAATAAAGATTCAAAACACTGCAGCTCACTCTCTACAGACTCAGGCTAATTCTCTACTAAACTGGCAAAACAAAGCCCCAGAACAGAGAGTCTGTTCCTCATGCTTCCTTCAGACATCAGCTCCCTTTCTGTACAGTTTTGCTGCTCGTCACAAAGCATCCTAGGATTTGCTATTGTTTTCCATCCAAAGCTCTCAGTCCTTGGACACAAACCCAGACAGGCATCCCACAGCATGCCACTTGTGTGATCCTTTGGCATCAAGAGAACTTTCAGGGTAACAGGCAAATGTGGTGTCAGCAAAAATGTTAGGTTGTCCTGAATTCCAGCACGTGTTCCAATGAAGTTCCTCGAAGTCTCTGCAGAAACTGGCCTGCAGTTTGGCAACAGAGCTGAGAGCTCCCCTTCCCATTCCTGAAGACACACATCTCACACTTCGCAATTTGCTTTTGCCACTTGACCTAGTTCCAGGCTTGGCCACAGAGCAGGAAGCTGTGCCCCTGCTACTGTATCTTCACAACAGCAAAACTCAACACGATCTGCTCCATCTGCAGAGCGCACAAAGCAGCGATCGTGTCAGGAGCTCTAAGCAGAAGTGTGAAGCTCACAGTCGCTGTTTTTGCTAACTGGATCCCACAAAGCGTGATGTGAGATAAGGGCGCTTTGAATACAGGGCAAACAAACAAACGCCCTACAGCATTTTGGTCCTGCAGCTTCAGGATGGTTACTACCAGTAGAAAGGTCGTACCTCTCTCCTAAGTCCAAAAGGATAAATGCACTATATAACCTCCCAAATTCAACTTGACAGAAACTCTTTCCTTGCAGCCTGGTTCCCGAATGTACCAAAAAGGCCAAACCATTTATAACCAAATCACTTGCTTTCGCAGTTTAGATCCAGAAGCTCCTAGGGCATGCACTTTGCAGCAAGCTCAGAACAGTCTTTTGACCTCAGTTAAACTAAAATGCTTTGAGGAATTGAGCCCACACTCATTTGGGCTGTAGTCCAAGTTCTCCCTGCCATTTTCTACCTGGAGCCTGAACAGTGCCTGGCAAGATGAAGTGAGAACCCTGACACCAACCAACCGCCAAGCTCCCATTTAACCACCTCCTCACTTTGAAGACAGTAAAGGTTTTCTTCCCCAAAAATGCAATCTTACAGTATTCATTTAAAACATAGATGTTGTGCATGGGGTCGTGAAACTGAGAGGACACTTCCACTTCTCGTGCAAAAGCCAGCAGAATGCACCATGGAGATGCAAGTAAGCACCATACATGAATGTGTGTGAGCCATGTGGGAATCCTCCTGAGTGCTGAACATTGGATGCTCCATAATTCGGAGTTGCCAGTGGGCTGTGCAAAACCTCTCCCTGCCCGGCAGCTGCCTGGAAGACATCTCCCCAGTGCTCTGCAGTGAGCACCAGGCGGGGTTTGCCTCTGCAGGCCTTGCAATGGTCTCCTCGTTTGCTCTGGCTGAATGGGATCCTGGGGTACGGGAGCTTGGACTGGATAAATAGAAGAGCTGTTTGTGCTCTGAGTAAGGAAGTTTAAATCTGACCTGCAATAAGGCCGCATAGAGGAAGGGCTTTCTCCACTGCTGTGCTCAGAGCAATCTCTTTTGTCTCAAAGGCCACTGTGACTATGACTCACACAGCCATCAGGCTATTAACACTTTTATTCCAACTAGTTATTTCTGGCTTTCAGCAGTCAGAATACCTAGAGCCCAGAGTGCTTCCAGTGTAACTATAGAAATTACAGCAACAAACAACAACAGTTGGGCCCATGGGTCAGCTGAAGCCAAACTGTGAATCACACTCTTGTTTTTTACCTATAGTTATGAAGAGGAATTTAAGCCCCGATAACAAGGCAGTAGTACACCTTGTAGCCACTATCTCCTAGCAGCCATCTTCTAGCTCAACACCTTCAGCAGGTCGATCTGTGTGCAGGTGCCGTCAGATGCTCGCTCCATCCATGGGAGATGCTGCCCACAGAGCCCCTGCACAGCTGCCTTGAAACAACGGGCAACCCCTACCAGAATATCATTGGACATGCTTTGTAAATCCATTAGAGGTTAATGAAGGTTGTAAATTCATCCTTCTTCATCTGTATACCCACAATCCCTATGTTTCAGAGAGCTCCTTACAGGGCTTTGCGCTGCTCTTATGGGAAAGATCCCATTCAAGCTCTAGACCACCTCTCCCCTCCCTGCCTTCCCGTGCCCATAGCAGCAGCCAGTTTGCTGTCAGCTGGGTCAGCAGTTCGAAGGGGCAGGCTCTTCTAAAAGAAGCAGAAAGCTGTCAATTTACTTTGGGCCTCAAAACCACTACCTTTTGTTTTTAACCAAAATGCATTTCCATATGGAAGCCCCTGCCTTGCACTGCTGCTTTGGCACAATGGATTTCTTCAACTCCTCCCTCTCTAAGAGTCAAAATTTACCATAGATTTTGATTTTTTAAAGGTTTTACAAAGAAAGAGAGCTCAGTAACCAAATACTTCCCGAGAATGCAAAGCAAAGGCTGAAGTGCAATGTGAGAAACCAGATCAATCACAAATGAAGAACAAAGTGGTTTGAACTTCAGCATGTTTAACACCTATTTCCATAAAGGGCTGATCTAATCTGTGGAGACCTCTCAAAGTGCCAAGAATGCCTAATGACTCTGAATATAAAGAATAATATATATTGTAAGCAAAGAGAATGGCCATCAGGCCTTTATTTGTGTTTCTGGTTTATTTGTTCTCTATAAAAACCCTCCATCAAACCTTCCAGCAGAGCAATGATCGAGAAAGTACAGGAGCAAAGCTAACGCACTGAGAGTTCCCAATTCACTACAGCCATGTGTCTCATCCTAACTGACAAGTCTAAACTAAACTCAATCCAAAAGCTCAAAATTGACAAAAATAAACTGATATATTAAAGAGGAAAAGGAAAAAGTTAGTTTTTTTCTTCTGCATTTCATTAAAATGTGCCAATGCAAAATGCTGTCTACAGACTGGGAGCCAAGTTGCAAGGAAGAGAGAAATTCTGTCCTGCAAAGGCTGAGATAATTCCTGCACGTGGTGTCCCAGAAGGGTGGCCCTGCTGAGAATACAGGGTTTTTTATGGCATTGCCCGCGTTGTCTGGGTGTTGCACACAGCAACAGTGCCGAGAGCAGCGTGTCAGAAGGACAGGACGGTTGTAAAACAACGGACGTTGGCAGGGGAATTCAGGGATGGGCACCACATCTGAGACCTTTGCAGCTTTTTGCTGGGGATTAGCTGACATTTTGAATAACAAATCTTGTTCTGCAGGGCAAGGCAAGGTTCATCCTCGGTCTTTGCTGATTGCTGTCCTTGCCAGGGCAGGGATACCGCAGGAGCCCTCTTTCAAGGAGAAAACCAGAGCAGTGAAATCCCTTCCTTGGATCCCTCCTCCCCCAGCAACTCAGAAGACTGCGTGTTTTTGAGTAAAACTGGAGCCATAGTCACAAGCACTAGCAGCTACAAAAGACATCTGAAAGCAGTGGTTGTACACAGAAAGCAGTAACTGCTTTCCATTTTTAGACTTCATGGCTTATTTGTTTAAACCACGAGGAGACATTTGCATGCTACCCATTTCTGGTCAGATATGAACAAATAAAATAGAAATAAACGCAGTTCAAAGAACAGAGTGTGCAAACTTCTGAGGTTAATTTTAACTCATGAAACACTTCAGCAAAGGTCCGTCACTTGTATTTACTTTTTTCTAAGAGGTAAGGAGTATTATCAAAATTGACTTTTGAAAGAGGTGGAAAGAAACAACAGAACCCCAACTATTATCTTTTCTTATTTTAAACTGCATCCTACACTTCACTCAAATTTAGATCTGAACGCGGGATTACTCCTACTCTTCTCCTCGCTTCTGACTCTTTCTTACCGTGTTTTTCAGAGAAGCAGTTTGTAAATGTGACTTGTTAGGATGCAGCGTACAAGTAATGTGAGTTAAATGAACCAGGTTGAGTGTTGCAAATGCAGTTCCTAAAATCTCCAGACTAAACTACTCGATTCAAATAAAACCAGCTGGGAGGTAGAGAACCCCCTGGTGAGAACGAAGACCTGTGTTACCAAAGTGTGCAATGCTAAATCAGCCCAAAGTAAGCGGATTCTGAAATAGAAATTCATGCAAGTTTTTCAGCCAAGCAGTAAATGTAGCTGCAACATGGATGCTGGCCATTTGGAGGATAACGATGTGGTGCTGAGGGATTTAGGAGGCTTTTAAAGGACAGGCGAAGAGATACGGTAAGAGTCGAGGATATATGTGAACTTGTGAGAAAATTTAATGATTGATCTGATCCTGCTGTGGATAGAAAAGCCTTCCCTAAGCAGAAAATATTTTTAAATTGTTTATAAGGCTCAGGAAGAATCATATGGTGATGCTGTCTTCTCTGGTGCCTTAAAAGCCATTGCAAAATCCTAGGGAGCTGCTTCCCAGGAGTTCCCCAAGGGAATTGTCTCTTCTACTCTCAGCAAGATCTGGTTCAGAGGGAAAACCAGGGAGGGAGAAAACAGCATCGCACTGGAAGGCTATGAACGGCACCCTGGCCTTGGGGAAAATGGGAGAACTCCTTATCTGATCTCAACAAGTTATGAGAGCAATTAGACACATAAAAAAAAAAAGAAACACATACTGTGCAAGACAAAGGTAAACAATACATCGTAGTATCTCAAGCTGTGGAATTATTCTGATAACTACTCTTTCCAGAGAGCTGATGGATTCACCTTGAGTCACAGAGGAAAACTGAAAAAGCTTCCAAAGAAGCCAAGGAAGATTTTAACAACACAAATCCTTGCACAGCAAGGATTTGACTGGGGGCATTTCAAAGACTGCAACAGGCAGAAAAGCCCCGGCCACTTTCTGGTTTTGTGCCCACCACCAGCTGCCAGTTGTGGTTTCTGATGGTCTTAGTCTATGCCAGGTACAACACAAAGAATTTTGCTCCGCCTTTGATCCTTCCCGAGCTGCAATGTTTGCTCAGCTGGCTTCCAAGAGGTCTTAAAGAAAAAACAACCTTACTAATTTTTATGGTGCTCCTATCTGCTCCTTGGGTTAGATGAAACGGTCCTCTCCTCGTGCCCCCAGTTAATGTTCATATCAACAAAAGGCTGGGTGCTGCCAATTTTCGTTCACCCTATCTTTGATGTACTGTTTTACTTTTTGTTGTGGGAACAAACCACCGTTAAAGAGCTGACATGGGAAACAAAATGGACTGAGAAACTTAAACAACTCATACAATCTTACAGCTCTTACAATGCACCCTGGAAGCATGAGGATATTTTTACCTGTATTACTAAAAGGGCACCTCTAAACAAGTAGTGCAGAAAAGTAATAACGCCGTCTTCTTCTGCAATTTCTGGTCTGCTTTGCAAAAATTTATTTTCTCACTTCTGAAAGCTGGAAATGTGCCCTCCAATAATGTATTCATACGGTGTAATCAGGCACAGAATCTGACCCAGCTTAGCTGAGGCCTGATTTCCAGCTCTGTGGTTTCTACCTCTCAGACTATTTACTATTTGCTTACCAGTAATTACCACAACCAGCTCATGCATTGAAATCTACTACAGAAAAAAGTTCCTATTTGTTTTTTTAAACTTGAAGAAGAATTCATTTTAAGGCTGACAAGAATGGTGAATTTCCATGAATCAGGTGATAAAACCATTTGCAAATTTCTTTCTTGTCTGCTAGGTTAGCCATTGTTGGCTTCTGTCTGAAATGCCCTGGCCAACAATTCTTTTCTGTCCATGAAGAATTTTTTTTTCTTTTTTTCTTTCTATTTTTTGCTTAACACACCCTATGCCCAAAGGGACGAATGCTTGGAAGTGTTTACATTTTTTATTTGTTTCTTGGAAATTATGAGCCACAGATAAAAGAGAATACTTCTGCAACAATAATGAGGCACTTACAGAGCTTCTGGTATTGCTGATTGTTTGAATTCATTTTTTAAACCCATCACATTATGTTCATATTCTATCCTATGACAGTGTTAATACTTAAAGGAAGTTGAGCCTTACAGCACATATAGTGTGCTATTGTTATATTATTGCACTACTGCTGCCAGGAAGTTAGCTCCACGCTCCTTTATTTTATTTTCCCTGTAAATCATTACGTATATGTCAATATACATATTGACATGTATTTTATATATGGAGTTTTAAGGAATTTGGGGTACTGAGTACTCACTGCACTTGCAGCCAGGGGAGCACACAGCAGCGAGGCGCATCCCCATCGGCAGCCAACCACCAGATCCACCGACAGTTGCTGTCAGTGATTTGGGATAGCTGAGGATCTTCACCAAGCTTCTGGCTTGGTCCTTGGCTAATTAATGGTTTGATACCGTGAAACTAAGAGTTTTCCCAAAGACACTGTATTCAGTAAAACGCAGTTACGAACTGAACTACCAAATGCAATATGCATACGCCAATTGAGCCTTTCTCATTCCAAATTAGTAATTAATGACAATCTCACCAAAAAGCTGAGCAAATCCAGGATAAACAGGATCTGTGACATCGCCAGACAGGTTGCAAAAGCAGAGGGGGTGAAGCTGCCTGGGCCTCCTGTCGGCGGATGCCGCTTGGCTAGCGGTGCCCGCAGCCCCTTCCCAGAAGAGGCACCGGCAGCGTGCGGGTACTGGGAAGAGGGGAGGCACCACCCTGCGCCAGCAGGGCGATAACTGCCCGCCCCGGCCAGCGCTCCTCCAGGGAGCTGTCGAGCTGCAATTAGAAGCACAAGCAGAAGGGGTATCTGCGATGGCAGAGCCCTTGTCAGCAGCCATCAGCCTCTCCTCTCGCCCTCCAGACCCCCTCCGAAAGCAGAAGGGAGGAAAACAGGCTGATAATGTCCACACTGGAGTGAAGAGGAGAAAATAGCTCCGCAGATCTTCTCGCAGTCACAGGATGGCTCACACTGGGACTAAGGGCAGCAAGCCTGGCTTGGGGGATTCAAACCGATGGGGTTTCTTCAGGCTGCTCTCTTCCTGAAGAAGGTTGCTGTTTTTCCAGCACTTGGGTGTTTCCATTTGCTGCCCTGGAGGCTTCTCCGGTGCCTTTACAGCAGCCCCCAGCCCCATGAGGGCAGCCCCACGACAAGCCAGGCAGCTGGGTCTGAGCACAGTGAGAGCTCCCGGTACCATCTACAACTAGGACCGGCAGCAAACTGATTTTTTTTTACCTTGTTATGTTCCTTCTCAGCACAAGCCACCTTACCCAAGCAAATAAAACAAGTTTAAGTTTCTTTGGAAGGGGCTTTCTTGCTCAGACAATTCACTAAACACACGTTGCACGTACTTCATGTACTTTTCCAGACAGTCACCAATGATCAAGCATGGAAAAGCCATGGTCAGATTATTGCACTGACTCTTCTGTTGCCCAAGTATGTTATGAAAGACAGAGTTATGTAAAATTCATGCTGGATTTCACTATTTCCTATTTAACTGTTTTGCAGCAAGCTTGTACGGTGTCCCGAAAATTCACTTTATGCAGAACAAATGTGAGCCAGAATAACGTATTTTTTTCACATCCTTCTGCTTCTTTACAGAAAGACAGGGGATGATGTTTAATTTTTCCTTTACTTACACAAAACCCTCCACTTTGACTCACAGTCCTTATGCTGACAGATACTCTGGAGAGTATTATTATACCAACAGCGAATACAGACCTGGATTTTTTTTGTTGTTGTTTAGCTGCTGTGCGTATGGAACGTAATTATGGAAGATCATTATTTTGCCATGATTTTCTGGAAAACAACAACAACAACAACAAAAACATTTTCCTGAGAATCCCCAGAACATAGCAGGCTCCCTGCTAAGCACCCTTTAAAGGTCCAGTACTGAAATATCGAAATATCCTCGGCTGACAATGTTGGTGCACCACCATGTCCAAGCACCCTGGCTGGGGGCTCCCAGGAGGGATTCGAGGATTTTTTTATTCACAGTCCAATACAGCAAAGGCAAAAGAGCCACCAAAACTGAACTGTGGTCTTAAGACACAAGATAATAAAAGGAATTTTGTCGAGATGGTGTGTGGAGAAGCAGGGATTATGACTGCTTGTGTCTTGCTGTTTGAATCCAAGGGCTTGTCTGTAGTTTTACTAGCACAGCACAGCTGCCATGTATCTGTTGGCATAACTACACCACTGATAGTGGGAAAAAAAGAGCATTTTTCCTGGTTTAGTTTATATTGCCTTGGAAGTGGCTTAAGATAAAGGAAAAACATGTCACTCAGACCAAGAACATATGAGTAAGACATTTATGAGACTAATTATATTGATTTAAATCCATGCATCAGCATGCATGTATATAACCTTCCACTAGATTATATGCCTACATTGGAAATGGAGCTTCTTGAAACAACAGAGCGGTGGTTGTTTCACCAGCAGTAGACATAAACTGGTTAGCAAGACAGAATTTTGCTCTATTACCAAGCTTGTATTATTGGAATTTCCCAAAGGAATATATTGCTCTGGATTAACAGGGGTTTGTTAGACAGGCATCGGAAAAAATAAGCAGCTCCTAACAGCCTCAATGGTGCGTGGCAATGCAATGTGACTGCAAGGTGGCAACAGCTGCTGTGGGCTATTAGTGCTGTAGATGCTTTTTCCAGAATCTAGCTCTAATGGCATAGCTGCAAATGGAGCCCAATAACCACAGACACAACAAGCAGATATCCTGGAGGAAGAGAGATGCAGTCTGGTCGGTTTTTAAACAAAGAATGGATTTTCAGAGATTTTCTGAAGTGGACGAGTATTTCCCCAGAGTTCCCAAAGGGCTGCAGTCATTAGGGAAGGTGCAAGTCGCACAGGGGGTCAATGAAGTCTCTCAGGCCACTGGACTTCACTGCTGGAGGAGCTGGAACTGTAGGAAATAAACCCAAAACACGCAGAGAGCTGCTCTATAGCCCAAAGCGGAGGCATTCCTATTGCCCAGCAGCTGAGGTCGAGGGCAGAGCGAGGCTGAAGATGTCGTCCCAAAGCTACAGACTGGTGCTGCCCCACCAAACAGCATCACCATTTCACAGAACCAACGGGAATCCCCCAGCCAGCAGCCAGCACCTGCTTCTGTATTATGCATTGCTTCTGGGTCCTTGGCATGCTGCTGGCTGTGAGTCATGCAAATCTTACGCCATGCAAAGCAAAAATGGCTGTGCTGTGCATAGATTGTATCTCTCAAATAGAAAGTGAGATTTTTTCAGTGACAGTTTACTCTTTTGAAGAAGTTACCCATTTCTGTGTAACTCTGCTTTTATTTTTCGCCATAATTCTGTCTGGCTGTAGTCTCTTTGAGTGGAAATGTTCTGCATGAAGGATGTAACACAAAATCAACTGAAACTCTGAATTTTAACTTATCCATTCATTATCTTCCATTTCCAATTACCAGCTAATAAATGCCACAGTTCCCATATCTCATACCATTTCTTCCAGCTACACTGGAGATACCAGGATAATGGCAGAGGTGAGGGTTCCTACCTGGAGGCAGGGCCCTCCTTTCCCCATCCCCTTGCTGCTGAGGACCACAGCTGTGTCCTTGATCTCTGCCCAGCCAATTGGTACAAAAGCTGATAACCCACTGCAGAGAGAAGCCTGGCTCTCAACTCTCATCTTCAGCTTCAGTGTTTAATGAAGACAAGATATCAGCAGTCATAAGGTACTGCTCTCAGTTGTGAGGAGTATGTGGGGGAGACAGCTCAGCTTATTTAAATGTTGCCCAGAAATGTGGTCATAATGGGTTAGAATTTGAGACTGTTTCATTTTTTGGCTTCTGGTTTCTTCTGAAGCACTGGTATTTCTATAGAATGTGAGGTGCCATTTCTATTTCAGGACTTTTTTTCTGATGAGCCCAGTACTTTTTACCTGAACTCCTTCCAGAGAGGACAAAAAGGTATTTCAGACAGCTTCGTGCAAGCCGATAAATGCAAATGAAAGCTTCAGATCTAATGTTCCAGCATGACCGCAGACCTGCCCAATTCCAGCAGTTTATTAAAGACAATGCTTACTTGGTCTTTCTGTCCATTATAGGTGCACTTTTTTCAGCAAAGCAAAGGTTTCTTGCTTGACAGTCTAGACTCAGTTGTGCTACATCACTGTACCTATTTGCTGCTGTTGCTCTGCAGCATCGTTTGCCTTTTCTTGCCAGTCCCAGCAAGGACGCATGACGATCCTGCCCTACACTGAGACTGTGAACCAGACCCTGAGTGACTCTCCAACCCAAGCAAGCGCCTTGACCACAGCAATGCTAGATTCATGCCAGCAGTGACCAGCCATCCTGCAACACAGTGGTCCTGGGTGCCATGGCTATTAATTGGACAGGGTCTTATATCTGAGTTTGCCTTCCTCTGCTCCTTATCTTTTATTCCTACGCATGGATGGTGTGTAAAACACTTCCTTTCTTCAAAACAAACAAACAAACAAACAACAACAAAAACACAACAATCCCTGAATGAAAATCTACATTGTTTTGCTCATACAGAGATCCCAGTTCAATTTCCAAATCCAGTAAGCCCTTGAGGAACGAGTCAAACAGATACTTGCCTGTGGGTGCACAGTAAGTTTTGAACATTGAGAATTAGGGCCAACACTGCTGAAATCTTCACCTAGCTCAGGCTGCTAAACTGCACGCAAATCGTTTGCCTGGAAATGTTCTTGAGACATAGCACCCAAGCGCATCTCTGTGACTCTCCCTCTCCATCCCTGTTCTGGAAAGGTCAGTACAATGACAGCTTCAAGAAAGCTTTGCCTGGCTCTTCACCTCCCAGCTTGCATCCCCTGCTCTCGGGTGGCAGGTTTCACCAAAGCCTCTCTGAAGCCAACATGAGGTAAGCGCCACGGTAAGGGGAGCCCTTCGGGACTTAAAGCAGCAGTGTAAACAAACTTACACTTCACCTGGCTATCTATAGCACATCCGAAACCTGGCCACGTCAGACATCTTCTGGTTGACATGAGTTTTCATTAAAGCTCCTAGCCCCAGCAAAGAGAACTGGAAAACATCATTGCAGCCCACAAGGAATGTTCTAATGGGCAGACAGCTTTAACTCACCAAGCTGGTACACCAAATTTACTTAGAGTTTAGAAGACCGTGTCAAGCACAGAGGAGCTGGAAATACAATAAGAGACAAATAGGTCCTTTAGGAGGATAACATAACAGAGCTGCAGAGGGTGTAATTCATCCTCCTTTCCATTTAGCAATGCTGCTGGTGGTGGTGAAGGCTGGGCAATTCGCTGAGCGTGGGCAACAGAGCTCTGGAAAGGACGGGCTGTAGGTTGCAATTCTCCCGGCTGGAGATTTCTGTGTAGGAAATGCCTGGTAAAATCTTTTTCACTCCAAAGACAGATAAATCATAGTAATTGCTCCTTAGAGTCTGAGATAAATGCAAACTCTGGCAAGGGTAACGGATTTGAGAGAGCCCAAACCAGAGCTTGAACTCCACGGGGGACAAGAAAGCCTCTGACACCCCGCTCCTTCAGCCCAAGGTTGAATACTGGCTGTGCTAGAAAAAGCAAATGTCTCCAATCACAGCAACAACAAATTCTTCATGTAAATAAAAAAAAATAAAAAAAAAACCTGATGGTCCTGAACAACTCATTCATGTGCTGACACAGAAACTCATCAAGGTTCTGTGGCTCAGGGTCTAAAGGCACCCAGGAGTTGGATTGTAGCCAAAAATCAGGAAAAGTTTCTTATTAAATCAGCTATTCAAATCCATCTTGTAAGGAAATATCCCTAGCCATTGAAATTCCAGCCCTCCATTCAATATATGCTAACAAATAAAAAGAGAATTACAAAAGCCCTGCAATTTTGGAGCACGGAAACCTGTACTTAGCATCATTGGTTCTTGTTTTACCCTCTAATTTAGTTATCCTCTTTAAGTTTTATGGTCAATGTGGCATTTTCTGAAATGCCTCAGATTCCCCCTTTGGATCCAAAGCTCTCTTGGATCGGAGGTACGTTTACATTTTTGGTTGGTAGGAAAGCAGCAGATCTGTGGAACGACAAAAACACCGCAAAGAAACCTTTAAGGGGTTGCCTGCACCAACCTGCTTTAGGTTACGGCTGTGGGCTTCTCCCCTATTTCCCAAAGAAACCGGACGCCTCTTGTGCCACATCAATAATTTGTTTACAGTTGAAGATATGTATTTGTAAATTATGTATGTATGTATATATAATCTTCCAGATTAATCACAAAGCCGCTCCACTGACCAACAGAGGAGCAGAGTGCTCTACCCCGCGCCCCCTGGCAGGGCAAGGCCTGGTGGCTCACTGCCAGAGCAGGCCCGGGGGGGAGTCCTGCCCCCGGAGACCCCCTTGGTGGCTGCGTTATGACCACAGGCTGGGGGTGCCACCAGAGGTGGCTCTGGGTGAGTGAAACCCAGAGCTGGTGTGTGATTTGGAGCCTACAGCGGAGCTGAGAGGGCCAAGGGTTCCGGCAGGCACCCAGGGGCGCTTGCATAAGGGCCTACGCATGTTTTTGTGTGCCTGGGCCTTGGTCACCCGCCAGGCTGTCCCAAAAAGGACAATGGATTCAGATTTCCTGTTTCTGGCTTCACGGCAGCATGTTTTCTCAATGCTTGCTCTCTTTGTTGCATTTTCCCTCCCGAGCACACCTTTTCGGAGGGACTTCTCGGCAGTGCCCTCGGGTACCCCGGAGCAGCCATGCAGTACAGAAGCGCGTGAGGTGCCATGGTTCCACCAGTTTCCCTTCCAAATTTGATCGCGCAAGAAACAAAACCAAAAGCCCCAGTGAAACTCCAGAGGTGTCATTTTTGAGTACTCTCACATGCCCCAAAATTCTGTTGTAATTTCCTTCTAAGTAAGTCCGGGGTTAATGAGACTGAAGAGAATGATAGGAAGGAAAGAAATAATTATATATTCTTTTTTTCTCAACATGTCCCAAATGTCACCTCTGACCTGGCTTTCTATTTCTGGCATGGACTAAACTGCCTCTATTTATTTAGCAGCCTACACACCATTGCAGTAACATAGCAACAGTACTTTCAGTTGTGAATTTGAAAAAAGAAAAGGAAAAAAAAAAAAGAACATGTTTTTCATAACCAAACTGCTAAAGCCTTGCAGTCTAGTAACACTTCAGTAAATGCTTTTTCCCTTTCACAAGCCAGTATTATGAGGTTTCCACTCCGCAAACCCAGCGCAGAGATGCCCAAGGGAAGCAGGCAGTGTCACCACCATGAGGCTCCTTGTTATGCAAGTCCAACTCGCCTCTGACCTTCTTGTTTGCTTGTCCTAATGATGTTTCAGCCTGAACATTTCTCAGGCTCAGCAGAGACGAAAGCGGGAGTTTGGGGAGGATACTGAAATAATGCTGGAATGTATTTGGTGTTCTCCCCTCACTTTTCAGAAACAGTTTCCCATTATCATATGATCCACTGCTCAGGGCGATACGATGCTCAGGGTTATCTGTCCAGAAGGGACATTACAGAAAGCATCCAAGTGAAATAGGAGTCAAGAGTCCCATTAACAGCCAACATTTAGCAGTCCAAATCCCACTACAGGGACAGTGAGTGGAGAGCTTTAAAACACCCCTCACATCAGAGGGGTACCGCCTGAGAACATTCTGCAAATCCTACCTCAGTGGGAGCATGACGCCTAAGTATCTCAGAAAAGGAGTTCCCTCAGCTGCTTAAGTGCTTCTTATTTTTAATCTAAGTCCTCAGTGCGAACTCAATCATTTTATTAGGACGGGTTCAAAATGTTGAACTTATTAAAAATAAAACTTCTTAAGATCGCAAAGCTTCCACTATAAATATTAGTAAACAATGCAGATGTGGTAGCTGGAGCAGCAGCGAGCACTTCACGCAGCAGCGTGGGACCTCTTGTGCAACCACAGCTTTGCTGCCTCTGTAAGCCCCGCTGGCACCTTGTCAGATGCTTCTTCTCGTCTCCAGAGGTCTGGCCAGCACATGGCCACCCCGCCTGCTGGCGGCTCCACACTGGGGTCAGCAGCAGAGCCCGGAGCTTTTGGCTGGCAGATGAGTGTCTGCACATCCACAGGCGTGTGCGCCCAGCCTCCCCAGCCTTTACAGAAAGTGATTTCACAAGGCATCAGCTCAATGCTTCTGTGAGTTTAGTGGCTTTACCACCCAGAGCGTGAGGTCTGCAAGTAACAAATGGCCGATGATTGCTCCGTACTACTGGCCTCTTCTCCTTGGCACCACCAGCTCCTGTCAGCCTGAACAAATGGATTCACAACTGCACGATCCTTGACCTTCCACAAACAGTTTGCAAGTCTGGTATGTGAAAACAGACTGCTCACAAACTGTGCTCTCTGCTGAGATTACAACAGTTGCACATTCAGAAAGGGCCCCGTTATGACCATTATTCTGCCCAACAGAAATATGAACACATAACCCATGATCCCCGAGACTCGGGATTCAAAGGCAAATAATATTTGCCGCTAATGGGGCTCACAGAAACTATTGTCTTTTAAAATGCATTGTCAAAAATGAGTCAAAAGCTTTCAGGTGTCAATCCAAGTTCCATTTAAATTAACACCTTCATTTAAGTAATTTTAAATTCATACTAATAATGACATTTTACTGTCTTTTTGTAAAATGCTCTATGGGAACAGATACCGAGCAGCTGAAATGCACCTCCCCAGGCTCTGGCAGAAAGCTGCAAGGTAGTGCTGACTGCAGGGCTCAGGTGGGGTTTTTGGCATCAGCTGCTTCAGAGGAAGGGAATAACAACATCTCTAAGAACAGTTGTTTCATTCTAGCAATTAGAAAGGTATTAATGAGTTAACCTCAGAAAGGAAAGAGAGTGCTTTGCTGCCCGGAGGCTAGACATCAGTTTTGTTTTACTTTTAAGAAATATCGAGTACTAAATTATGCAGCAGTTTTTTAAAAATGAACTTTGCATGGCTATATGTTTAGGGCTTTTTTTTTTTTTTTTCTGATGCAACACAAACTAAAACAAGTAAGGAATATTGTAAAGTTCAAAATAATAAAAGGTTGAAATCTTGAATTTTATTCAACAAGAAATGAGAAAGAGGAAAATCTATTTTATCTGGCTGCACATAATGTTTTGACATGCAAATTTTATTTCAAACAAGGCATTTTTTTCTTGTCTTATCTCATTGCTAATTCATTTCCAACTCAAATGAAAAGGACGAGCAAGCAAATGGAGTGACTGTTTCTCTACTGAGTAACATTATAAGGGTAAACTTCTCCCCTTCCCTAAAAAAATAATAAAAAAAAGGCATAATGCACGTTCACAGCATTTTGATGCATTGCTGATAAAAGCAATGTGTTTACTCATATTACAGTTTTCATGCTGCAACAAATGGCTCACCAAAGTGCTACATTTAATGCTTTTTTCCTCTAATATATGTTTGATTGCATCACAAGTTTAATTACCACTCAAGCTAACATTTCCTTCTCTATTTTAAACAAGCATGTTTTTTTAAAGTCTCTATTTTGAATGCAAAGACCTGATAAGTTGTGGGTTTCTGTTTTGAATAGAAACCAATAGCTGGACATTCCTGTGCACTGAAAACATGTAGGCAAAGATTAAACTGGGGCTTCAGAGCTATTACTGCCCCACCCAAATAAATAGTCCAAGGGAAATCATTCTGCTTAACATTCTGATACTCAGGTTGCCAAGAACAGCAGTGTTTTTTAGAAATTATTTTTTTCTTAGAAGTCAGCCTATCTCATTAAACATTGCATTTAAGCTACCAAAACATGTTTGAAATGGAAGAAAATAGTCTAGAATAAACATCCCACTTAACCTACCAAAACATGGTTAAATGCTGGAGCACAGTCTGATTTGCACTGAGCTAATTAAAAATGTTTAATGATGGAAACTCCTCCCTAAAATAAATTTTCTGCTGGTATTTTACCAGTGAGATCAATTTGTTCAGGGTTTCACAAAGAAGGGGATGTAGAGTCTGCAACACAGGAGCTTCTATACTAAGGAAGTCTTCATCTGGTATATAGTTTTCTCAAAATTCAGTTTTTCCTCTATATACAAGCCAGAGATAATTTATGTTGGCCTTTAAAATGAAGTAAGAACAGGAAAAACATAGGTACAAAGCTTAAAACTGCAGGCAGATAAATAACTCTGTGATCTTTCTCCATCACAGGGTACTCTTATTCCCATCCGCCTTATAAACTAGAGTTACAAACTAGCATAAATTGGTTAAATAACCTCAGTAATTTCAGCGTGAGCCGGAGATGTTGATTCCACCAGGGTATGAAAGGTGGCCATAACTCTGCTCAGAGGGGCAGAGCACGAGAGGTGAGGCTTTGCAGGACACATTTGGATAAAAAGGCTGATGGATAGAAGTTAAATTCAGATTTTTCTTTTATAGCTGTTTTCTGGAGAATTCCCCCAAATCCCAAAGCAGCAGCAGAAGTATTTGACTTCATACAGCACACGGGGATTTCTCTGAGATGAGGGTGGCAGTGTCCTCTGCTGACACCAGCCCTTGCTAGACCAGAGAGCCGCTCCGCGTCCCACCCACCCCTCGCCATGCTGGGGGAGTCTTGTTCCTATTACTTGAGCAAACTCTTCCACAGTTCTACTTTACTTTTTCTTCTTAGTGGCCAGTAACTTCCCGTTTGTTCTCCTGATAAATAACAGAACTTCAGCTAAAAATGGAGAAGTCGTCTACATTCTCTTACCTCGTACAACCCTGGCAGTGGGTGCATGGTCATGGCATGGCTGATCCCCCAGGCAGGAGTGACTGTCTCCTGCTACCTGCTGTGCCCTTCCCATGGCCCTTCCAGCAGAGACAGCAGCAGGGACACCATTTTCCTACCTTTTTGCAGCCAAAAACATTAATTTACGCTGTTGCTGATTTGGGTTCTGTGAACCTTGCCATAGAAGCAGTACCTCTGTGAGGTATGGGGTCTCTAATTTCTTAAACTTGGCCTGAGTTGCCAAACCTTCCCTGCAGACATCCTGTATGGCCTTGCATAGATGCCATACTCATAAATTATTCTCAGCCTGGTCAGTTAGCTCATTTAGGGCTAGCTAAGCCCTCTGTTTGCCCTTCTAGCTCAGGCACCTCAATGAGCAGAGAGTTAAGAAGTGCAATATTGAGTTTTCTGCCCAAGTCCATTTTGGACTCTTGTTCTAGAGATGCTGAGAAGTAATTCTGATTTTCAATATAGTCTGAAGAATGCAGTCCCTGAAGTAAAGCGGGAAACTTGTCTTTTTCAAGCAAGTGGTCTTCCCTCATCAATTCATATAGTACTGCAGATTAAAAATAGCTCTTCAGCTGGGGTACAGCTGTGCCGTGCTGCCTTCAGTGGAGCTGCACTGAGTCACATTGAGCAAGCATCTGTCCATCACCCTTTGCTCCTGCAAACCACCAAACTCAGGGGTGTTTGGGCAGGCTGCTGACTACTCCTGCTGCTGCTCCCATGCACAAGGAATAACAGGACACTGAGTTGAGGACAGGTTCAAGCTGGCCACCTGCTAAAAATTCAGTCTCCTTCTCCTTATCAGCACACGAACAACGTGTCTTCTGCATGTCATCGAGCTCCTGCTTCATTAAGCATCATCCTCTGCACCCTCTCTGTGCCTTTATTTCCCCTGGTAGTGACATTTTGCACTGGCTGCAGCAATTCCCTTGTCTTCTAGGCCATGAAACTATTCTCCCTGACTCCACTAAGCAGAAAACAGATATTATCAGTCAGTGATCAGCTGTATCTCAATATGAAAAGCACCAAAAAACCTGCCGTTCAAGGCTAACAGTACAGAACTGGGACATGTGAACAACACCATCCTGAGCCTTCTGATTTTTCTTCTTAACAAACGCCTTTTCCCCTCGAGGCTCTTTGTGCCTAACCTGCCCCCCTGGCTGGATGTATTTAGCTTTAGTACAGGGCACTCAGAAACCCATCAAACCTGGAGCAGGTTCTCCCACGACATCCAATTTCCTAATTTCCAATAACAGAAATCTCCAGCGGGGCCAGGTTTTCCTTCCACAGGGCCGAGTGTGCCTGAAACTTCGCATTTTCAGTCAGAGCAGGACAGACTTCACCTCCACTGCCGCCACTTCCCAGTTTTGGGGAGCAGCTTCTTCCCCTCCTGCCCGCCCCACACCCAGCTCCCCCAAGCCTGGGGAGCCCCCAGTACCCCTAGCCCCAAGGGAGAAGGAACCCGGGAGCCGAGAGGAGAGCAGCACAGCTTTCAGGTCACATGCGGGGGACAAAGAACTGCAGCAAACACCAAAAGCTCTCCCGGGAGAGTCCTCTGCCTCTCCAAGATAGGCTGGCGTGGCAGATTTCATGTCTCCAGTGTCAGAATTTTGCATGCTACGAAAACACTCTCGGCATATTTGCCTGCTGGAGTGAGGCTCCCTGTGCTTTGTAATGAATTCTCGGCATTTAGCATCAGGCGCTGTGTTTTTACAGAAAGTTACACGCGGGTAATTAATCTCATGTTCGTTTCCTGCACATGTAAGAGAGCAGCCTTTGTTAGGGAATGATAAGACACTTCTAAGAATAGCACTACTGAGAGCATCAGCTTTGTAAGACATTACAGGAAAAATACAGGCTCCTAACACCTGCTTTTCGTTTCTCAAAGTTTGGAAAACAACGTCCTGCTCACCTAGAGCCAAATCCCGACCTTGTTTATGTGTAGAAAACCTAATTGGTTTCATCAGAGAACAAACATAAAGCAGGGCATGCTCCAGTCTTTGGGGTCCCATTTTGCAAAGGCACTTGGGTTTGATTTTATAAGCACTGTAAATATTCCCACTGGCTTCAGGGGGCTGTCTGCAGCTCCCAGTCTCCCAGCCTGAATTCAGCATTTGATCCCAGTCTCCTCACCACAAATCCCAGTGAATTTAACTGGGCTTTATGGCAAGAGCCTGAGGACTGCAAACAGATCTGTTCATCAGGCAGCAAGCCCCGGGCCTGATGCTGAGCTCAGGGAAAAGTAAAATGACCCAGTGTGAGCAACTGGGGGAGCACGGTGGGAGCAGGGCACCCATGGGCAGGGGCAAGCTCCCCTCTGAAGCTCCCTCCCAGACCCTGGGCTGTGCCAGCTGAGCCCCAGGGCTGGAGTAAAGCTGGGGATTTATGCCTGCTGGCTGCTCAGGAGCAGAGCCAACGCCAGGCTGCTGTGAGCAGCTGATGCTCAACACCTCCCGAAGTCGTTTTACACAGGCTTTGTTTCCAAGCTCGTGTCGGTTTTAAGCTGCCAGGGTGGCTCAGCATGGGCTGCCCACCACCCTGCGCATGATGCCCGAGCTGCAGTGCTGGTGAAACTACACAAAAAGTGAAAAACAGAGCTCCCTGCAGGTCCAAGGCGATTTGCACTTGGTTTGTAGCATCGCCTGTGTCACCAGGCAGATGAGAAAGGGCACTAACCTCTACTGCACTTACAGCAGATTTCTTTCTGCTTTATTACAGAGCAGTTTATCCCCCTAACCAGAAAACAAAGCCTAATACACAGAGATCAGGCTAATCCAGTGATTCTTGTTTGCAGAGTAACACAGACCCAAATGCCCCAGGTTTTGTAGTGCAAAATCGGAGCGGAGCAGGCTGCAGAGCCCTGCAGGCTGAGCAGAGCCCCTGTTGTGGCCGTCCTCTCGCAACCGTATAATGGGGGCTTTCAAATCCCAGCCTTTTTTTTTTTTTTTTTTATCACATTCTGTTTTCTCTGCTTCTCCCTTTTATGAATATTGAGTCATCAGAAATAGCTTCACTGACAGAGTTACTAATGACACCAGCTGGGTGAATCAGTGGCTCTTGCATTGTCTGGTGTCTGCTCTGAAGGGCCATTAGCACACTCGTTATAAAATACAACAAAAATTAGATATCCATATTTTATCTGCAGCTCCCTCGAGACACATCAGCGTAGTTATTTTCGAACTGGAAAATGTTAGTGGAACAAAGCAATATTCAGCCGTTTCAATGCCACGCTATGATCTAAGAGAAGAAACTCTGCCTTCCACCAAGTTAAAAGTCAATGCTGACAGCAGAAGCCGAGCCCTTCTCCTCGCTCTTAGGCAGAAAGGAAAAGCACCCGGCCCGGCGCTGTCTGTACCGCATTCTTCACTGGGCGGCTATTCCTCATGCCACGACAAAAAGCCAACATCAGCAGCCCGGGGAAAAACGCTGATAAACCAGAAGCGAGCGCGACGAACGCTGCGGGCAGTGGTGGGGCCACGCGTGGGCACAGCCCCGCAGGGCGCGCAGCCCAGCCGGGGCAGGTGGCGGGCCACGGCCACGGCCGTGCCCGGGGACACCGCGACCCACGCGGGACCACCGGGGTCCCCAAGCCCCCCCGCAGCGCTCTGCACCAGTGGCCGCCCCCCCGTGCACCGAGCTGGTGCATGACAGCAGCGCGGCCGTGGCACGGAAAGCGCCGAGCATCGGAACAAAGCCGGGACTTAGGATGTCAAGTATCAGGGTGTTTTTTTTTTTCCTTTCTTCTTTTTCCTTTTTTTTTCTTTTTGTCCCTTTTTCTTCCTTTTTTTCTTTTCTTTTCATTTTTTTTTCTTTTTCTTTTTTAATGTCCCTTTTTTCATTTCTTTCCTTTTTTTCTCCCCCTTTTTTCCCTTTTTGCTTTTTTCCCCTCTTTCCCTTTTCTTTTTCCTTTTTTCTTTTTTATTTTCTTTTTCCCTGTTTACCCCTTTTTCATTTTCCCTATTTCCCCCCTTTTTTTTTCTTTTTCCCCTTTTCTTTTTATTTCTTTTTTCTTTTCCCCCCTTTTTCCCCCTTTTTTTTCCTTCCCCCCCTATTTTTCCCTTTTTTCTTTTTCCCCCTTTTCTTCCTTTTTATTCCTTTCTCCCTTTTTTCCCCCCCTTTTTTTTTTCTTTCCCCCTCCTTTTTTTTTTTTCTCCCCCTCCTTTTTTTTTTCCCCTTTTCTCCCCCCTACTCCCCCAAGAGGGGGATGGATGTCCTTGCCCTTCCCCGCAGCAGCCGCGCCCGCAGTCCCGTTACGGAGCCGCCCGCGCTGGCAGCGCCGGCCGAAGCCGAGCTGCGGTTTCCAAGCCCGGCGCCTCGCATCCCGCGAGCAGCGCTCGGGGGGCACGGGGGGGACCGGGAGGGGTCCGTCCCCGAGCCGCCCCCCTCCCCCCCGCGCCCCGTCCCCGCGTGGGGCCGCCGTGTCCCACTTACATAGCGCTTCAGCTTCCTCTCGGGGGGCGACTTAATGAGCCAGCCGGTGCACACCACGTCCCCGGCGCTCATCTTCCCCCCGGCGCGGGGCCGCGCCTCCCGGCCTCCCCGGCGCTGTGCGAGCGGCTTCCCCCGGCCGGGGCGCGCTGGAGGAAGTCATGACATTGATCCCCGGCCCGGCCGGCCCTCCCTCCGCCGCCGCCACCCCGCGGCTCGCCCGGCACGTGACGGAGGCCGGGGGGAGCCGCCGCGACACCCCCGGCTCCGGGCGGCTCCGCGGGGTGGCCCCGCCCGGCCGCCGCCCCCGCCGCGGAGCCCGGCGCCGAGGCGGCCCCGCGGGGCCGGGGCCGGGGCCGGGGGGTTCGGGTCAAGCCCCGGGGCCGCGGCCAGCCCGGGCAGCGCCTCACCGCCCCCCGAATGAGGAGTCCCCTCCTAGCACCGCGGCCGAACCCCGCGTCCTGCCGTTGGCAGCCCGCGTCCCTTCCACGAGCCCCCTTCAAGTGCTGGAAGGCTGCAGCGAGGCCCCCCCGGGCTCCTCCCGGCTGAGCGGCCCCAGCCCTCTCTGCGCCTTCCCCCGCGGCAGCGCTGCCGCAGCCCCTCCAGCATCCTCGTGGCCTCCTCTGGACCCGCTCGTCCTTGCCGTGCCCAGGACGCAGCGCTCCCGGTGGGGCCTCAGCAGGGCAGGGCAGGGGGGCATGCCTCATGTGCTGTCCCCGCAGTGCCCCAACAACACCCGTTTTTCCCCAGATCGTTTTCAGACCGGTCGGGGCCCCGCCAGCTCCCCCATGCTTCTCGCCGTGCGGTGCCGCAAGAGACGGGGAGGGATAGGACAGGTCGGTGATGGACAGAACCAGGAAAGTGACTTTGGGGAACGCAGCAAGTCCACAATCAAAATGAAGAAGGTTATTTTTTCAGCAGGATCAAGACTCGTTTCCTGATACGATGAACACCGTGGCCTACCACGCATTCGTGCGTGACCAACCAAAGGGGTGATGCAGGGAGTCAAAAGACATCAACACTTGCTTAAATTGTCACTTCTGTCCCCAAAACACATGCTGGGCAGTAGTTGTGGTGCCCAGGAGGAGCACAGCGGCTCAGCTCCCTGCTGGCCGTGTGGCTGCTCCCTCGGTGGCTCCTGCCCACACTTCCCCAGCATGTTCAGGGTAAATGAAAGCCACGGCAGGTTGCTCACCATGCCCATAAACTGGGGGGAAATGCAGGAAGCCAGAAAGCAAAATTAAACAGAGCATGTGGGGGTAACGTTGTTGTGCCTTCTTGGTATTTGTGCTCCAAAGTTATTTTCTTAGCCTGGCAGGTTTCACTGTGCCGATAACGTGTCACCCGGGTACGTGCCTGACAAGAGCAGGCTTCAAAATGAGCGGTATCTAGCCCTGCTGGAAGAGGAGGGATTTCACTCTTGCCCTGCTTTGTGCACAAATTTCTCAACCACTTGCAAGTTACAACATCCTTCACTTAAGCATACTCTTCACCAGGATGGTGAATGCCAGGGTCTTTGTTTTAAAAGTCTTACCAAATGAAGGCATTTGTAGAGAGCGAGCTGAGGCTGGAAACCAAGTGGAAAGCGAAGGGAAAGAATACCAGAGGAAAGTCAATTTTGGCTGAACAATCCTGCAGAACCCTTGGGGTGCTCTGTGTTAGCTCCTGCTTTTGCACTTGTCCATTAGCATTCAGTTTGAGATTTCAAGGATGTCTCAAGTATACAAGCAGAAATCATTAGCAAACCCCAATTAAAAAAAAAAAAAAAAAAGTTCTTAATTTTATTGCAATGCTGAAAGGCTTGAAATTGTAGGATTTTTGGCTGTTTGCTTAGCTTCGTTTGTCTCATTTGTGAAGCTTTTATTTTACACATCAACTGGTGCTTCCTGGGAAGAGAACAGCTTCTGCTGGCTGGGGGTGCCTCCAGGCAGTGGTGCCTGCCTCTCCAAATCGGCTGTAGGCAGAGCTACAGAAATAGCCTCAAAAAAATTACTGACCACTGGAAAAACGAAAAAATAATTTGCAATAAGGATGAAATTTCCTTTTTTCCTGTACAAGAGCAGAACCTGACTCACCAAATCTTCAAAGTCTGCTGAGAGATTTTATTTCTTCCAGTGAAACTTCCTAGAATAAAATCATAAGTTGAGAAGCCATCGTAGATATTAACAGTAGCCATTGTGACAGAGAAAACAAAGTGCTGAAGTCCTCACCAGACTAACCTGACACGTGCCCCTAGCAAAGACCAGCATGGGCTCAATCAGTTTGACCACATGTGGGTGCAGCTCGCCTCAGCCTGGTACCCAAGAGCTCTCTGCTTGTTGTGAAAGTGATGCTCCTCTCCTGATGTTTTGGAGAGAAATAGCACTTGGCTACTAGTAAAAGAGAAGACAATAAATTGGCTAATTGCATTTTGATGGGAAATTCCTTCATGACCCTACAGACAACTGACTGAAGCAAGCGTGCTATTTAAACTTGCCCGTTTCCATATTATTGCAGCGCAGATAAGGTTATGATGAATGCTGAGAGCAGTGAAAATCCTTCCTCCCTGTGGAAAGAAGAGTAATCAGGAGGGAGGGAGGGGAAAGGAAGGACCAGGAGGACTTATTTGGTTCACAAAGTTGTGGGTATCAAAGCAGGAAGAGACACCAGAGTAACCTAGGCTGGCATTCCCACAAGCAAATATGTTTTCCCACAGCCTGGACTAAAGGATATCTTTTAAAAAGCTACCTCATCTGATCTTCAAGGAGCCAAACAATGAGAGAAAACCCTTTCCTCATAGCTTGTTCCAGTGGTCTATTGAGTAAATTACATTTTATTTTATCTAAATTTAACCTTGCAGTTATTTTCTCTTCTCTGTGACTTTTAGTATATTAAACACGTCCACCATAATAAATATCAAGCACATACAGGGATCACATCACCTCTTACCTTCTCCTCTGTAACCTGTGGGTTGAGCTCCCTTGCAGCTGTTTATGAGGATTGTTGACTGGTGTCTGAATAATATTATGTTTTTCCCTTCAAATTCTCTCCAGCTATTTCCATCTCGCTCTTGGAATGCAGAGCCCGGAGCTGGTATCCACTACTCCGTTGGTCACTGTTTCACTAAAACCGACTTGCACTTTCTTACTCTACCCTTCTCTGTAACCAACAATATTGTTGTTTTCTGCTTCTCACTGTGTTTCTCTAAGAATTCATCTTCAGGCAACTGAAATAACAGCACTAAGACATTCCTGGGACACTGATTAGGAAGATGTGCTCCCAGTCACATAACCTGTGTTTTCTGTTTGGTACTTGCCGGTGTTATATTACAAAAGAAGAAACCCATCGTTGTGAGCATTTTTGCCCATGTACCTTTTTTCTGGCCTCTTGTTTGTCCTTCCTTATCTTTTTCAGCTAGCATGCCCTCAGCACTGAGCACCTCTGTTATTTTGGCCACTGAAGCTGCAGAGCTGGCTGTGACAGAATAGCTGGGTGCTGAAGGTGACTGCATTGCCATTGAGCTCCTATTCTCTTGCCTATGTACATAATATAGTGTCTTCTTCGTAAAACAACAACAAAAATAATCATAAAAAACCTCACAGGGGCATCTAGGAGTTGTATGCAGAGTTAGGAACGGTGTTTTACCACGCTGTACTCTCTCTGATAGCCATCAAATGTACAATTTCAGCTGGCTCCTAACTCCAAAGTGTCCAGTTAACAGCCCAGCCCTACACCGATTTACAAAACCCCACAGAGGCCACGAAGGTTGGATGCCTGCGAGAGACAGCCCCAGCCCGGGGCGAGCAGCCCTGTTCTCTCCCCCAGTGCCCTGTTTACAGACGGAGCTCGCACCGCACTTACTCAGCAAAACGCTTGCATGCCGCTGCGGCATTCCCACAGCAGGCAGAGAGCCCCGTGCCCCCGAAAAGCCGGGACACAGTCTGCATGTTCCAGCTGCTTCTGACAGCTCCCAGCCCGCGCCTGCTGCCAACAACACATTTCGCCCTCTGTCCCTTCACGAGGACAAATTCAGCCACGTCGCAGGGGACGGTTCAGCCCCTTCTCTCCTCTTGTAGCCTGTCCTCACCACACAAATATATTATTCTATCAGTGGCCCCATTAGTACTCATGGCTGAGGGAGGACATACAGGAGGAAGGATGATTTCTTTTCAGGAATCTAAACCTTTTATTTTTTTCCTAATTGCATTATGTGCAGAGGCTAAGAAAAGCCGACTGCCTTTCTGATATATCATAATAAATAACGCTCAGCCCATGTGTGAGAAGCTCTCCTGGCACGTCCCTCCTGAGCCCAGAGAACCCGACGGCGAGGGGAAAACGGAGATAGGAGAATTGGAGTGGGACACAGCCTGCCTCTGTCGTTGGTGTTGTTCTGTAAAAGCCTTACTGACGGTTACAGGAACCCTACCTAACTTACACTGTGGTTTGTGAGAGACTTTCATGAAGATGGTAAAACACCGGGGAAAAAAAAACGCTCCTGTGTGTAGTTATGAGAGGGTACTGCGGAAAGGAGACCACATTTCAGGCAGCTCAGACTTCTGAACACCGTGTGTAAGAGGATGCCCCATGTAATGAGTGTAAGTGCAGGGAAGGAAGAACAACTTGGTGGCAGCTGTGTGCTTGAGACTGCTGCAGAAAAGGAAGGCTGATGGCAGGATGAGGAAGAAAGATGGCCAGGCAGGCAGGGAAGCACCACAGCAAAGCACAGGGGTCAGAAGCAGATCCTCTGTGGGCTGCAATCAGTGAAGCACAGCTACTCCAGCTTCTTAAGCAGAACTGGTCTTCCACAGTGAGTGGGTGCTGGCAAATAAAAGTAGGTGAAAAGGTTGGCAGCAAAAGGACTTCCACAGAAGAAAAGGGCAATGAAGTGGTAGTTTTTGGCTTACGCAATGCATCTGCCATGCTTGCAAGGCTGATGGAGGCAATACGCATGCAGCATCCTTCCACGTTTCCTGTACTTAAAGGAAATCCTGGTGCATACTAAAACCTCTGAGCAAGAACTGTTACATTTACAAATACCCTGCCATCAGCTTAGGGATGACAGAGTGAAAGCAAACCCCAGGAACAAGCTTTCACTGAAGATAATTAAGATAATTTATTTGGGGCATTGAGTCTGTGAAGAAACAATTTCAAGTAGCTCTAAAGAGAGTTCAAGCCTATACTGCACTGAACTGCTTTCTGGATACTCACAAATATTCAAAATGTTGTGAGATACCATCTGTCTCTGTTCTGGGCAGGTTATTTATAGGTTTTCAATACTACAAAACCACTGCATAGGTTAGGAGAGAAAGGGATGCAATTGCACCAAACTGCAAAGTACTACTCAGATTTATTTCAGCTGGAAATTTTCTTTTTTTTTTTTTTTTTTTTTTTTGACAGCTTTTGCTTTGATCTAAAAACCACTTTTAAAGTGTCTTTCACAGGGCAGAAGACACAGTGGTACTGTTGCTTACTACAGCCTGGTTTATGGCAGCTTAAGTGGACACATTCTACCTCGTGTCAGTGGGCAGCTGGAGAGATTTGCTAAGCTGAGCTGACAAAAAAACAGTATTTCTCCCTGTTGGGCTGGATTTTTAGACCTTGTACAGCCCCACTGCTTGGCGGCAGGAACACCAGCAGCAGTTCCAGGGCTGGGGAGTGCAGAGGGGGGCACAGCACAGGGGAAGGAGCCACCACACTGCATTTCTGAGTGCAAAGGGCTAAAGGAATGCTTATAGTCAATTAAGGTATCTGCAAGAAGTTGCTGATGGGGCTTGGTAAATTTTTTATACATTCTAATGTGACCGCACAAACATTGCTTGTCATGGCCAGGAGGAGATAACAGTCTTCTCCCTTTACAAATGGATAAAAATCCGCCCAAAAGTGGATATCAAAAGGGTTTAGCAAAAATCTGTGTGGTTGGGAAGTTCAGGCATGTTTGAAGCCTTTGCAATATCACAGCAAAGCTTTGCTTGCTAAAACCTGGAACTAAAAATTCAATATTGGGTACAAGGTGGGAAAAAGCAATGGGTATTTGTACAGCTGCCATCAGTCCTTTGAACCAGATACAGAGGATGTGTTAGCTATTTTATCCTATTTTTCAATGCTGAATGATGTATTTGCAAATCAGCTGTTGCAGACAGGCCTCGCACAGCATTTGTGGTCTGAACTCATAGCTCATGCATTCGAGCTAGAAATGATTAGCGTTGTTGATGAGGATTTTAGGCTACAGTGCTCCATGGAGCATCTCTTTATGGTGCACATGGGAGCCAAGAGACCCCAGATCTGAGGAGAGGGCCCCCAGCCCTTTCTAACAACAACCTGCGGTGCTGGGTTTGCCCAGTACTGCTGCATTGGCGCAACGCAGCGCTGGGAATGACTAAACAGCAGCAGGTGCAGGATGCATTGCAAATCGGACTTGCATAATCCTGTTCCTTTTCTTCATCAGGCCAGCTTTAAGACTGGGCAGCTTCCCACGAAATGCTGCACAGGCCGCCCTGTCACCTGGCGCCAGTGCTCTGCAGCCACCACTCGAGCCCACGCAGCATCATTGCCACCTAGTGACATTGGGCAGGGTGCTGCCGCTTGCTCTAAGTGCAATTGTCCCTTACAGAGCTTCACATCAGAGAAGACAGGAATCACAACCAATATTTCCAGCAGTTTTTATTATTTAAGCTGCTACTATTAAGAGAAACAAGATTTCACTACTGGTAGCAGATAACTGCTTATGCTGTGCACACACATATTTCCTTGCATGGTTTGATTTTTAAAACTTACCCCAAACCAATGTATCTGTGTTAGAAAAACAAAGACCATCACGGTTAGTCTCTTATTCAGCACAGTAAGACAAATAGTCCCTGTCTGGGAGAGGCTGAGTTGCCACAGTACAAGATCTCAGAAGTCTTGCAGTCTTATCTGGATAGGACTTAAAATGCCTCCGGATCTGCACGTCATCAACTCTTTCTATATTTCGGCAGGGTCCAAAATGTAAAAATGGACAACAGTGAGCCTAAGGATACGCAATCGCTCTTCCTGTTTCTGACAAGAAAACATAGTTCTTGTCATACAATATGTTGAGTGCTATCTTTCTGGGTTGGACAGAGGAGGCCTTCTTCATTGCTAAGAAACCTCTGTGTGGAGGGGACTGTGCATTCAGCCTTTCTATTTGTGTTTGCAGACTGTAAAATAAGGGGGGATAAAGCTGGAAAAGCAAAGAACTAATAGCCACATCTACAGCTTTACACAACTACTAACTCCCAGCCTCCCAACCACAGAAAGAAAGAAAAAAAAAAAAAAAAAGGAGAAATTCTGTGAAATTTTGCAAATATGTTAGAAAAGATATCATGTAAGTCTAAGAAGAAAGAATATATAAATACAAAAAGCACTTGTGTACATTTTAAATAATTAATGAGATTATCACTTGAAAATACTGTTGTATGACTAAGTGATTTTTCAAACAATGGCCTCTGGACCCTCAGGAGTACACAACATAACCTATGAGAAGTAACCAGGCACATCTACGCAAAGTGCCAAATGCAAATGTCAAGCATGCAAGCAAAAAAATATCCAAAGGGGATCTTTCATGAAAGCAGCAGCTTGACTGTTTTGTACAGCATGTAATATTCCTGTGAATTGCAAGTAAAAAGCAAGCTGTGAGAAACACTTGAGAGTGTTTTGTATAAACAGAAGCTACAAGCATTTGAAACTGCAGTAGAAAAGCCAGATATTAAAAAACAGTTAGTAGGCTATTTTCTATAAAGTCTAAGAACAAATGCATAAGAGACTGGAATTTTCCCACCTTAAAGACCTTTTGCATAGCTGATGTTAAGCTTCATTTTCTAGAGAGCCCTGCTTGGAAAAGCTATTTGGGTTACTCTCTAAAAACCAGTCATGTCACTCGTCTCAATTGTGCTAAGAAAAATGCACTTCCCCAAGCCTTTATAAACTAATCAGATGGAAGGGCAACTGCAGGTGCTGTGGGCCTTGTCCTGTTGCAAACTATGCAACAGGGGCAGATGGCAATAGGGTGCTAAGTAATTTGGAAGAGCATTGTTTTGTGGCATACAACTAAACAAAACCTTCATACAATGGGAGAGCAATTGGCTGATGGGCAGGGCTCAAAGGGTTGTGGTAAATGAGGCCACATCTGGCTGGCGGATGGTCACTAGTGGGGTCCCTCAAGGCTCCATTTTAGGGCCAGTCCCCTTCAATGTTTTTATAAATGATTTGGATGTAGGACTAGAAGGTGTTCTGAGCAAATTTACCGACAACACCAAACTTGGAGGAGTTGTGGACTCGGATGAGGGTGGAAAGGCCTTGCAGAGACATCTAGACAGATTGGAGAGCTGGGCGATCACCAACCGCATGAAGTTTAACAAAGGCAAGTGCTGGGTCCTGCACCTGGGATGGGGCAACCCTGGCTATATGTACAGACTGGGCAATGAGACGCTGGAGAGCAGCCCCGCAGAGAGGGATCAGGGGGTTGTGGCTGACAGCAAGTTGAATATGAGCCAGCAGTGTGCCCTGGCAGCCAGGAGGGCCAACCGTGTCCTGGGGTGCATCAAGCACGGCATCGCTAGTAGGTCAAGGGAGGTGACTGTCCCGCTCTGCTCTGCGCTGGTCTGGCCTCGCCTAGAGTGCTGTGTGCAGTTCAAGAAGGACATTAAACTGTTGGAGAGTGTCCAGAGGAGGGCAACAAACATGGTGAAGGGCCTAGAGGGGAAGATGTACGAGGAGTGGCTGAGGGGACTGGGCCTGTTCAGCCTGGAGAAGAGGAGGCTGAGGGGGGACCTCATCGCGGTCTACAACTTCCTCGTGAGGGGGAGTGGAGAGGCAGGTGACCTATTCTCTGTAAACACCAGTGATAGGACCCGTGGGAACGGTGTTAAGCTGGGGCAGGGGAAGTTTAGGCTGGACATCAGGAAGAGGTTCTTCACAGAGAGGGTGGTTGCACACTGGAACAGGCTGCCCAGGGAAGCAGTCACTGCACCAAGCCTGTCTGAATTTAAGAAGAGATTGGACTGTGCACTTCGTCACATGGCCTGAACTTTTGGGTAGACCTGTGCGGTGCCTGGAGTTGGACTTGATGATCCTTATGGGTCCCTTCCAACTCGGGATATTCTATGATTCTATGTCTCACAACAGGGAGAATGAGAGTTTGGGGCTTAAATGGTGTATGCAGGACCATCTCTTAGGTGAGATGCTCCATTTCAGAATAATCAGGCAGTCGTGGGATCAGTTCAGAACTTCAGAGCAATGCTTCACAAATTGTACCTTTGATTGGAATCAAGGTATATATAGAAGAGACACTGCTGAGGTCTGTCTAAACACAGGGCATGAGCCACACAGCCCGTTTGTTCAGCTCAGTTGTCGATTTATGCAGGAAGATCTTGATGAGCTGCTGGGTTTGTTACTAGAAGGAGAAAACAATTACGCCTCACTCTGCCTACAGGGCTGGGGTTTGATCTTTCTGTGGACAAAAAGCTTGCAGTACTGCCTTTGTGAGTAGTCATTGGGTAAAACACCCCATTTGAAGCTTTCTTTTTTTTTTTTTTTTTTTTTTTTTTTTTTTTTTTTTTTTCTGTGTGACATCCCAAGGGCTGTTTTGGGTTTCCTTCAGCAGCACGAACCAAACTGCAGTTCAGCAGCCAGCAATCCAGACAGACACACTGCGTGAGGAGCCGCCCGGAGCTGCTCCGTTAGTGCCACTTCCAGCAGCAGACACACGCAGTGCTGAGCGAGGCAGGCCCCCAGGAAACACACATCTTTATTTTCCCAACCCACATCTGCCACAGGGCCCGCACTTTGGGACGCGCATTAGCCCTGAAGGCACGAAGAGGCGGCTCTCCTCCTGGGGCACGGCCTGGGCCACCCCTTATCGCATCCCTTATCGCATCCCTTATCGCATCCCTTATCGCACCCCTGCCGCCCCCACAGGGCCGCAGCACTGCGGCAGAGCCTCGGGCAGGAGCCCCGAGACCCGCAGGCAGGACCCGCCGTGCACATCCCGGGGCCCCGCACCGAGCCCCGGGGACCCCCCGGCGGCCCCGGCCCCTCTCACGGAAGCCTCGCGAGGCCTGCGCGGGGCGGAGCCGCCGCGTTTTGGGGGCGGAGGGGCCGCGACAAAATGGACCCCGGCCCCGGCAGCCCTGGCGCTCCTGCGGCCGCCCGCTCGGACGGCGAGGTGCCCTCCACCTCCACCTCCACCTCCACCTCCGGCGCGCAGGAGCCCGGCTCCGAGGAGGTACCGCTGCGGGGTCGGGGGCAGCCCCGGGCGGCGGTAGGGCCGCTCCCCTCGGCGCCGCTCCGCGGGCTGAGCCCCTCGGCAGGGCGAGGGCGGCCGCCGGCCTCCTCCCGGTCCCGTTTTGTGTTTATTTTTTTGGCGAAGGGTCGCGGCGGGGCCCTTCGGGACCACCGGGGGTCGCGGTCGGGTGTCTTTGGAAGCGGAGCGGGGCTGGGGCCGGGGGCTGGGGGCTGCGGAGCGGGCGGTGCGGGCTCGGGGCCGGGATTGCAGCTGGGGGGAGGCACCGCCTGCCCCAGGGGTGCCAAGTGCTGTATTCCCTTACCCTGGTGCAAGAAGGGCTGTGAAATACGCTGTAGCAGTGTTAATGGGAGGGAAAAGTTTAAGGGTTTCTATGCCAGCCTGCAGCTTATTCTGCAAGATCTTATCTTAACTGATACGGAATGAGTGTTAAACGTTCAGAGGCTCTCTATAAATCATTTGCAAGCAGTTAATGGTTCAGAATATTACCAATGCTGTGCTACTGCGCCATGCTGATCATCGTGTTTCTTAAGGGAAAGTATTGGTGAGTGCTCGGGGTCCTTACTTAGGCCATGGAATTCCGCCTCAGCTGGGCCACAGCTGCTGGGTGCTGCAGGGTTAGGAACCGGCATGGTGACGGTGCTGATGTGCAGCCTCTGGAGCTCCTCGCCCCTTTCACTGTGTTACATCCCTGCTGGGAGCTCCGCTTGGGCTGGTTGGCAGAGGTTTCAAGGTGAAGTATTTTGGACCCTTGAAGCAGCCGAGGCCTGATATTTTGGAAGCTGCTGCACGGTCCTGTCTGTTGTGAGGATTTAAATGGCACCATTTCTCAGGGGGCCTCTTATTTCTACTTCTCTGCAGTAGAAGCAGGCTGTTACTAGCCAGCTCCGTGAACAAAATAAGTTAAAAGCAAAAGTCCCCTTTTACTGCTTTAATTGTTTGCAGTGAGGATTCTGCTGGTCTTCCTATTTCCTGTTAAATCAGCCCTTTAAGCAACGAAGATGCATTCTGTAGTTTTTAGGGTAAAACTCCCATGAACTTGATAAAATATTCTGTGATTCTGGGTTATGTTAGGTACATGATATTGTTGGTAGTAAAAGAGGCGGTGTTGTTCATATCAGAATTTAAGAATTGGCAAGGTCTAGGTTTTAATAACCCAGAATATTACCCCGAAGCAAGTTCAGAGATGATGCTCGTTCCTACTACGTGTCCAGCTCCACCAGCACGGAGTAACTTTTGAATGAAGAATAGTGTTTTAATTAAAGTACAATATGCTTTTCCCTTGTAAACTCTCAGGAAGAGAAAGGATGCATGTGTCTTACATTCTTTTCATCAGTTTTTGGTAGTCTCCTATTCGTGGTTTTTTTTTTTTTCCTAATGTTTTGGGGCCATCAGTGTTCCACAGCTCACTGCAGTGAGGGGAGCAGGGACACAGATACAGATGTTTTACACTGAGAGTCAAGGTGTAGGACCTGAAACACTGTAGCTGCAGTAACTTTTAATGTCAGTTTGTTTACTTGTTTAACTCAGGAAATGTGTTGTTCACAAATATACAAATAAAATTTGTTTGGTGTGCCACCATGAAGTTTCCTTCTGGGGAAATGTAACATCAGAAACCCTGTTGGAGCCATCTGCCCTAGGACTTAGTGAGATAAGTTACATCTTACTTGAGCAACTTGTTGCAGCCAGAAGGGATTTGTAGCCACTGAACTGTTTGGCTTTGTCCCAGAGACATGGCTGTTGCATTTAGTTACCTGTATGCTTGAAAAAGTTGAGTGACTTACCCTAGGAAATCTTAGTTGCTGCCCGCTCTTGACACAATCATTTGACCTTGTAAAATTGAACTGGGGCTTTTAGAAAATCATTAAATCATCAAACAGCTTCGTTATGCACTTACTGCTGTTCATCTTTGCTGAGACTTAGGTCTTCAGGCCAAAACTTAAAAGGTATTTTAGAGCTTTAGAAAACATCCCTCCTATTTGTATCCTTCTGCCTTATCTTAAAGAGTAAGTTGGCATATATATTTATCAGTAACGGTTCTGGAGTTGAAGTAGAATGCTGCTTTACAAGCTGTTATGTATTTAGTACTGTTTTGGTCTGTTTTTGCTACCTGACCCTGTATAGTTTATTTCATTTTGTTGTCTTTATAGTGGGCTGATGCTTAAGGTGCCTGCCGACCTCTGACTCTGCTTTTATGCAGGCATGCGCTTGGCCTGTTCCTTTCAAATTGTTAAATATGTTTCAAAAACACTTTGCATCTTTTAGTGCCTCTCAAAAATGGAAGTATTTAATAATTTTTACTTGAAGATGTGTAGAAAGGCATACTTCAAGGCTGAATTGGGTGGTGGTAGGGAAAGCAACTGCACAAAACATTCTTTCCTATGATACTTTTTTTAGAAATTATATTCTGCCAGCATTATGACTTCTGCTATTTTTTTTTTTTGGTAAAGCAAGTAGTAATTGAATTTGTAGAAACATGCTTTGAGTTTTTTGGCTGAGAATAACTTCTCCATGAAAAACTAAGCTTGGCCCTTTTTTAGTGCTTTCCTTCAATTCTTCCACCTTGGATCCTATTTCCAGAAATAAACATGAGAATGAGACTCACCTTCTATTTACATTTTATCTGGTCATTCTTCAGTTACATCATAGATAACTGGTTCTCTTTTGGGTGAAGTAATGTGACTAATGCAGTCACTCCCTGTTGAAGTCATCACCTTTTTAAAAATCTGATATTTCTGCGTTCTTAAAAAATAATAATAATAAAAAAATAACACTGATATTTAATAGTGTTTACAATTTGAATTTCAGAAAAATGATCCTCCATTTCAACTCAAGCCTCCTCCAAAGGCGGCTAGGCCTGAAAAAGAAATTGATCCAGAATATGAAGAGAAGATGGTAAGTGTTCTCACAACAAAGCATACTGCAGCTTTTTTGACACTTGTTTGCTTGAATTAGGTCAATAAAATTGCAAGTAACAAAAAATTACTGCAGGCAGGGTGTGTCAGAAAAGTTAAACAAACAGATGTGTCGGGTGTATGGGGTAAGGCTTTGGTAACAGGGGTGTTGCAGTGATGGCCTTTGGAAGGAGTCCAGAAGCTGCCCTCTCTCAGAGAAGAGCTGGCTCTGAAAAGCACCTGCTGCTGACCAGAGCTGAGACCATGGGTGGTGCTGGTGGTGCCTCTGAGAACAGGTTGAAGGGGGAGGAAACAGCTGTACAACAGCACCTGGGAAAGAGAGGTGAGACAGTGTGAGAGAACCAGCCCTGCAGATGCCAAGGGGGAGGGCAGGAGGTGCTCCATGTGTTGGAGCAGAGGTTCACCTGCAGCGCCTGGTGGAGCAGGCTGTCCCCTTGCAGCCCGTGGGTCCCATGGCAGAGCAGGTCTCCATGCTGCAGCGGGGGGCCTCGTGGTACAGCCCCGTATGGATCTGCTCTTGAAGAGCTGCTGCTGGTGGGCAGCCCACATGGGATCAGTTTCTGAAGGATGGCATCCTTTGGGAAGGACCCCACTTGGAGAAGTGGAGAGAAATGTCGGGGTCTGACTACAACCCTCCTTTCTCTGCACTGCCTGGGAGTGGAATTAGAAGAGTGTGTGTGGTGGGAAGATGTTTTTAGGCTGCTTTTTGTTTTCACTGCTCTAGTCTATTATCAAATGCCAATAAACTGTATTATTCGTCCTTATGCTGAGTTTATTTTCAATGTGATGGTAATTGGTGAGTGATCTCCCTGTCTTTATCTCTGTGATAGTTCTCACAAGTATTTCTGTCTGTGTTGATTTCTGGAGTTGGAGGCTGTGGTTTTTGTACTCAGTAGGTGCCAGTGTTTTTTTTTGTTTGTTTGTTTGTTTTTCCCACCATGGATTTGATCACTTCCTTTTTTTTTTTTCTTAGGTAGATTTAATATTGAGACCCTACTTCTGTAAGGAGTTTCTAGTCAACTGCATTTTACACTTGACACCACTGTTTCAGTTTTGAATATCTGATAGTTCTTTGACCTCACAAGTCATGTCAGAGGCTTCCTTAAGGTTCTCTTTAAATGAAAGAAGTACTGAAGCTGCCAGTTTCTTGTCATATAAAAATAAAAAGGGTTTAAATATTGAGATTTCTTGTGATATGATTCATAACAATGCAAAAGAGGATCTATCCATGACCAAAATTTAGGGAGCTTACAGTGCTGGAGAAGAGAGAAGACCTCTTCTGTATTACACAAAGGAAGAAACCAGGTGGACACTGCAAGTTTTGTTCTTGAGTGACACACCTATGAAGTTCTTGAATAAAGCTGGGAATTGGTGTCCTGCTGCATCTATCTTAAAAGATCTAGCATTAAATGGATGCCTAGTAATTCCAGCAGAATTTCTGGGGTCCAGGGAAGAGTGTGATTATCACAGATTACTACCTACCTGATCTAATACTTCTTTTGTCTAGACAGAAGACACAAACTCATTTGTTGAGAATGAACTGGATAACGTTTATTTGGTCGCAAGTCACCCACTTTTAAAATAAATGCATTGTGAATACAGTGCCCTCATGTGGCAAGATGTTGCGTTGCATGTTCATTTTTAATGCCTTTATCTCTGGTGTTACAGCTGTTAGAGCGCTTACACTTGTAAGTTACACACAGAAAAGCTTTGCTCACACTTCTCTAAAAAGGTTATGGTACAAAACTAGTTTCGCTTCCATAGCTTATGGCAAGACAGAAAAATGAGATCACATGAAAATTGCTTTAAATGGTAGAGTGTTACACAATGCTTAGAAATGGCACAAAGACTGATAGCAATTACGTTCATCTGGTAGCAGTTGCCTTTTACCCTATTTTTCTTTGAAAATCAAGTTTTTTGTATGCAGGGGATGATGTGTTTTGGTATGGTGATATAGATGTGTGCATATGCCTTGTCACAAATGTAATAAGTAATAAAGGATCATTAAGGCTGGAAGAAACCTTCAAAATCACCTGGTCCAGCTGTCCCCCTACTACCAATGTTACCCACTAAACCACGTCCCTAACCTTTGCTTGAACACCCTCCGGGATAGTGATGCCACCAACTCCCTGTGCAACCTGTTCCAACACCTGACCACTCTTTCTGAGGAGAAATGTCTCCTAATTTTCACCCTGAACCTCCCCTTGTGGAACTTGAGGCCATTCCCTCTAGTCCTATCACAGTTACCTGTGAGAAGAGGCTGACCCCCAGCTTCCCACACCTTCCTTTCAGGGAGTTGTAGAGAGCAATGAGGTGTCCCCTGATCCTTCTCTTCTCCAGACTAAACACTCCTAGTCCCCCTCAGCTGTTCCTCACAGGACTTGTGCTCCAGGCCCTTCACCAGCTTCATTGCCCTTCTCTGGACACGCTCCAGGGCTTCCGTGTCCTTCTTGTAGCGAGGAGCCCAAAGCTGAGCCTAGCACTCAAGGGGCGGCCTCAGCGGAGCAAAGTACAGGGGGACGATCACCTCCCTGCTCCTGCTGGCTGCACTACTCCTGATACAAGGCAGGATGCCGTTGGCCTTCTTGGCCACCCTTGGCACACTGCTGGCTCACATTCAGGCAAGCATCAACCAGATCCTTTTGAAATCTGACAGCCAAAGTCATGAACTTCAGTGCAAGCAGTGTTGAGCTTGTCCATCCCTGTTACTTTAGTCATACTTCCAAATCCAGAGGTACCACAATGTTGTCTCAGATGTAGTCCTGATAACCTTGAAGCCGATGGAACCACTGACATGAGCAAAGCTCGGATTTCTTTTACCGCAAGTCAGAACTGTACTTTTAAAATACCTTCTGTGCAGAATCCTTTAAACATGCCCTCAGGGTTACTCATGTGCCCTGCAGGCTTAAGGAATACATGAGTAAACTCTTTTTGAGTTGTTTTTACTAATTTTTGGATTTTGAATGGGGATGAGTTGCTAGGAGGAGGGTATCAGCTCTTGACTGTCTTCCAGATTGCTCTGGTTTTCATGAAGGGTCTTTTGAACTACCAGAAGTCACCTTGGGGTGCTCTAAAGCAATTCATGCTAAGCTGAAATCTGAAGCAGTTCAAGAGCTATTTCACGATGCCTGTAGCCTTCTTGAGTTGGCTAAGAGTAAGCAGGTGGTCTTGCCGGTGTTTGCTCATATAAGTTGCCTTCATGAGTGTCTCAATTCTGTTTCTTAATAAAAATACATTTTTTAATGAAATCATTGATTTTATTTTATTATTTTTTTTTAATATTTCTTCCCACTTTGGAAACCAGAAAGCAGATAGAGCAAAAAGATTTGAGTTCCTCCTGAAGCAGACAGAACTCTTTGCACATTTTATCCAACCTGCGGCACAAAAATCACCAACGTCTCCTTTGAAAGTCAAGCTGGGACGGCCACGGATAAAGAAAGATGAAAAGCAGTGTTTGATTTCAGCTGGGGAGTATGTCTTATTCTTACTTCTGACTTGCTATGCTTTCAAACTAATTATGCCGTTTAATACACAAATTTATTTAATAGCATAGAGATTGTGCTTTGAGTCCAGAACTTTTCCTATTAACGGTGTATCACAATTTCATTAAAAATGGGTTGATATATGTATACTGGCTCATATAGGTTAGTATGAGCTTGGATCAAGAGGGCACTTGTAAATTAAAATCCTTGTTTATTGCTGTTTACCATATTCTGGTCTATATTGTGGAGTGGTTTTGAATGGCATAAATTGAATTTATTTTGCATGACACTAAACCAGAAGATGTGCTCCAGGAATGCACCTGATATGCTCCAGCTGCTAGTGGACACGTCAGTTGAACCAGAGTGGAATCAAGTTAAAATAACAAAACATGCAAGTAATGTGGGTGTTGGATCCTCAGCATGAATTGCCTCACTGCACAAGTCCTTCTACATTAGTCGCTAATCCAGACACACCCTGCAAGTAGTGTTAATGAGGAGTCTTGTCATAGCTAACACCAAATTTCTGGAATGTTAACCAAATGATGTTTTCTGTCTTATCAATTGTTAAAAAATAATTTGGGGATCAAATGTGTGAATCTTCTGGATAGTATACTTACCAAGTAATTGGTTCTAAGGCCAGTTCTGATGTGGGTGTTTTATTTCTGTTGCTTATTAAATAGTGCCTCAGAGAACTCGTGGTACTTGTTAGAGTATGGCTATGACTCTGGAGGGGAGAGATTCACATCAGCCTTTCCAATTAAAGCTGGAATGAGCCAGGAGGAACAGTGAATTAATAGGATGTGATTTTAGTCAAAGGTCAGGGTGCTAGAACGTACAGGCACATTGTAGGTAAATTACTTGGTTTTCTTATAAGTTCTTATTTAGTTTTAAAAGTTTGAAATTTTCATGTGCACACAATTTGTGTTCTTCAGCTATCGCCACAGGCGCACGGAACAAGAAGAAGATGAAGAGCTGTTGTCAGAAAGTCGGAAAACATCTAATGTGTGCATTCGATTCGAGGAGTCTCCTTCGTGTAAGTATTCTACTGATGGCTTGCTGATTGCTTTGATGTAGTTACAAGCTGATGAGCAGAACACAATGAAAATTTTATACTCAGAATTTGTATTTTTCTACTTAGAGGAATCTTACATTTACAGATGTGAAAGGAGGAACGCTAAGGGATTATCAGGTTAGAGGTTTGAACTGGATGATCTCACTGTATGAAAATGGTGTTAATGGCATTCTGGCAGATGAAATGGTAAGCAACAATTTTGTTGTTGTTGTTGTTGTTTTTTTGTTTTTGTGGAACTTAACCATCCTTTTCTGACACTCATTTTAGTGACGTGGTTTAATACTGGACTTCGCAATGCTAGGTTAAAGGTTGGACTAGATCTGAGATGTCTTCTTCAACCTAAATGATTCTGATTTGTATAACCTTCAGTTGCCCAATTACTTAACAGTGAATGTAAATTATGGCATTTGTGCATTAAGTCAATCTCTTAATAGTAAAAAGTAGATGAAAAGGTAGAATTATTCAAGTAATTACTGCCCCAGTTGTGTCAATGGTAACTTAGAGTCTGTGTATATTTCAAATACATGGAAATGTATAATTGCCATTTTTTTTTTCGTATATGTGGTTAATGCTCAAATGTAACACAGGTGTGCAAATGTCTTTCTCCAGCACTGCTGAGAAGGATGAATGTGTGCAAGATTGATGTCCAAGGTTTTGATGCTTTTGATGAATATCATAATGTCTTCTCTTTGCATCTGGAGTTCAACTTAATACATCTTTAAAGTATTTTTTAAATTATTTGGTAAAAAATAAAGTAATTTTGAATAGATAAACAAGATATGTATATAACATGGATATTAATATTCAGTAGTAGTAGTTACTCTGAGCAAAATTCAAACATTAAACTACCTACAGTAGTGACTGTATGTGCAGTAGTATGGATCATTTTATAACAGGTAGATTTTCACACCTGGAACTGTAATATAATGAAAGATACTGCAAAGATATTGCAAACTCTTGCTGCGTGTATTTTGCTATAAACTGCTCTAGTGGCAGAATGATATACTAAGAAAATTGTTTGAAACTATTTCTGTATGGCATTTTGTTTTAGAAAGTTTCTTTTCCTGCTCTTTGTCCGTGTAGGGTCTTGGTAAGACTCTGCAAACAATAGCATTATTAGGCTATCTGAAGCATTACCGAAACATTCCTGGGCCACACATGGTCCTGGTTCCAAAATCAACTTTGCACAATTGGATGAATGAATTTAAACGCTGGGTACCATCGTTACGTGCTGTTTGCCTTATTGGAGACAAAGATGCCAGGGTAAGTGTTGTACATTGAAATGAAGTGTATGTTATTTGTCAGAAAGTAGCATTTGGGGACGTGGAACTCTCAGTAAGCCACTTTTTTCTTTCCAGTGATCTTTAACTATATTAGCATTGAAATGCAAAACGTTAGACTTGTGAGGACAAAATGCCGATCAGTAAGTGAAATAATAGATTGGAATCAAGGTGCAGCTGTCTCTTACTCACCTCTTCTGTTGTCTTCCTCTTTGATTTTTGCACCTATTTTTTATTTCTTCTCTATTTACATTATTACAGCATTTATTAGTTTTCCTTTATTGTCCTTACCTAGTTGTCTCTTTCCTCACATTTTTTTTTAGTTGACTGTACTTACATGTAATGTCCATACTTTGCCTTTTAACTAGGATTCTATCACAGAGTTTTCATCTTTCTTAACTGAAGGCTTTGAGTTAGATATAGGGTGGTTTGTTACTTAAAGGGGGGAATGACCTGGAGGTTCCTGTGAATTCTGTGGTACCCTCATACAGATTGCATGGATGCCTGTTTCTGAGAGGAACTGTTGGGCATGCTAATGACTTAGTTACTTCCAGTGCTTCAGTGTCAGATTGTAAAAGATTCTCTTTTTTTAAAAGATCTCTTCCAGATCGCTTTAATTTGGAATCTGGTAATACTTGTACCACAGTAGTGTTTGTTGCTAGTTCCATGGGATGAAATTAAGATAGTGGTGAAGGGAAGCATGTACCTTCACTGTATACTTCCTATGCTTTCAGAATCTTGTGCTGGTATTGTCAAAACTTTTTTTTTTTTTTTTTTTTTTTACTTTAGCCACATTAGAGACAGTCTCTCTCTGAGCTTATAGTTCCATTACCAAGTCAGTGCAGAGTGCTGTAGAGAACTCCCTTATTAGGTGGTTCTTCAAGGCAACACACTTCGCATCAGTCCTTTTAGTTAGGGTCATATATGCATCCTACTAAAAAAGTTATTGGAGAGCAGTGTGTTGTAACTTTTTCATATGAAGGATATCGTATACCTATCAATAAATGGGACAGAGGAGAGAGATTTTTAGGAAAGAGAGGAGGAGGGAGTGGGCTAGGTGGGCTGTTTCAAAACACTTTGCTGTGGATTGTGTGTCTTTGGGCTGGATAGTCTAGATGTTTTTTCATTATTGGTAGTTTTTCCTATGTTTAAATTACAGAAAAAAATACTGGAGAGTAAATACTGAACTTCAAATAGAAGAATTTGTTGTTTTTTTTTTTTTTTTTTCGGTGTCTGTGCCTGAAGTGCAAAGGATTGAAAGCTTTTGTTACAGTAACATTTGGTTATACAAAAGATTTTTCAGACTTCGTGTGCTAACTTAGTACTTTGTTAATGTTGGCAGAGGTAGGTTTTACTGAATTTCAAACACATTGTATATATTTATAAATGTTATTAATTCAATTGCTCTACTGTAGGCTGCTTTTATCCGTGATGTTATGATGCCTGGTGAATGGGATGTTTGTGTTACATCATATGAAATGGTAATTAAAGAGAAGTCAGTCTTCAAAAAATTTAACTGGAGGTACCTGGTAATTGATGAAGCCCACAGAATAAAGAATGAGAAGTCTAAGGTAAAATTAAAGTTACTTGATCCTTAAGATATTTTGACACAAGATTCCACCTGATTTTAGTAAACTTCAAATTTTAAGTGTGATGTGTTAAATATAAGCAGTAAGCTGTTAGGCTGTGGATATGACTTTCTTGTAGCTCACTGTCTATAAATTCAGTTCATATGGTTTCAGAAACAGATGAAAATTGGTTATACTCAAATATGTGATGATAACTATTTGTTGTATTCCTAGCTGTCAGAGATTGTCCGTGAGTTCAAGACAACGAACCGATTGCTGCTTACTGGAACACCTTTACAGAATAACCTCCATGAGCTGTGGGCATTGCTCAACTTCCTTTTACCTGATGTCTTTAATTCTGCAGATGTGAGTAGAGGTTTGGAAGTAAAATTTTGCTATTTTCATTCTTAGGCTGGTTTCTGCAGGAGAGAATGGCCGGCCTAATAAGAGATGTAAGATTTGAAAGACCTGGTTTCAATTGAAGCTCTGTGGCTTGCCAAAATATAGACTGTTTTTTTGCACTATATAGTTAAAACAATGCGTTGTGTTAGTGCAGTGCTAGTGATAACAAATCTAATACTTCGCATAGTTCTAGAGTTATGCAAAGTGAAGGAAAATTTGGGAAGGCAGTGCAGAGGGAAGAATATGGAGCATCCAAATAGGCATAAGCCCTTTTTCATTAGAATTTGAGTCATCTTTCTCTTCTTTTACTGTTAATGCTCCCTTGTATGCATGCATTACTTCTGTGTTTTTTTGCTGTCATGTTTTGTATCACATTTACCTCGTAAGGTTTTGTTTTCTCATTTACTCTTGCCCCATCATTAAACAAGCAAGAAGGATAAGAGCTTGAATATTCCTCTGGTGAACGTAGATAACATGGGAAATGGAGAATAGTAATAATATTTTGTCAGTGGAGTTATTTGGTTGACTTAAATGTTATGATGTGCTGGGTAGCTGTCACAGAATTGTGGCCTGATTTTCCTTCACTCACAGAAGTCATTTTTCTCAAGATCTATGTTGCTCTTGGAGGAAAAAAGTCAGTATGTCTGTTAAAAAGGCAAACGATAAACTGGTCATACTTGTGCTGTTTCTTCCCACAGGATTTTGACTCATGGTTTGATACTAAAAATTGTCTTGGTGATCAGAAGCTTGTAGAAAGACTTCATGCTGTAAGTAATTAAAGCCTTAATCAAGTGTTGTCATTAGCATACACAGCAACAAAGAAGAACTGAGTATTTACATATTTATCTAAGTCCAAGTTGAAGAGATGAACATGGAGGACTGACTTACTTATAGAAATGCCCAGCTGAATTTTTGTGAATGAAATACCAGAACTTATTTTTTTCAGTCACTAGTTTTTGTAATGTTACTGTTTGAAGCAGATAGTCTGCACATAAAATACAAAGAGAATTTTGAGACCTTTTGAAAACTATTTATTATCCTGAATATTATCTTGATACATCTTTTAGGCTAGCCTGAAAAGGCACGTCTTTATCTTTGTTTTGCTGTGCACAAGATAATAGGGTAATAAAATAAATCATAAGGAAGTCCAGTGTATATTGCTTATCTTTGAAGTGGTGTATTTGGTATACACTTCTAGTGGTAATAAAACAGACTGTAGAGGGAAATAGATTTTATGAGCTCATGGGTTTGGTCCTTGCTCAGTACAGCAAGTAGGATGAGTATGAAAATTTTAATGTAACGTTACACACTTCAAGTATGAACTTGGCAGCTTAGTAGTGGACAACTTAATTTTTCAGACTGTAGCACAATTGTTCTGAGGGAGTCACCATGAGAGCAATAGATATTGGTTAGTTTTGGATAAATGTCACAAAAGTTAATCTATTCTTTTATTTGAGGTAATCAGTTTTAAATAAATGTATGTTTGAAAAAACTCAATTTTTATAGGTTTTGAAGCCATTCTTATTACGTCGCATAAAAGCAGAAGTGGAAAAGAGTTTGCCTCCAAAGAAGGAAGTAAAAATTTATCTTGGACTCAGCAAAATGCAGAGGGAATGGTGAGTTATTCTCATTAAAGCAAGATTCTTTTCTGATGAAAAACAGTACAGCTCTTCATACTGATTTTTTTTGCAGTTGCATATTAAGACTGTCAAATGGAGAAGCCTATTTATAGCTGTCTTTGGGGCATTTTAAGGGTGCATGTGTTGCAAAGAGCTCAAAAACTGTAATAAAAAGGGATGGGAGGAATAAAGCAGAATCTTCTTTTCCTCTCAAGTTTATTTGAAAGAATGTATGCCTAATAAGTTTCATTTTTTGATCCAAATATATATGTGCCAGTAAAAGTCTCAAAGTTGAAATTAATGTGGCCTCAGGAGCCACATACCGAGAATAAAAGTGAGGAAAGAAGTGTGCATGTTTTTTTTTAAATTCAGTCTATTTCTTTATGCAGATCTCAGGTCAATGTAGCGGTTTCAGTAGAGTCAGTGATATCTTATTTGACTTCATAATCCTAAAAAAAAATAAAAGAAAATGGTAAGAAAACATAGTACATGATAGATCACTATCACTCAGTGACAATTGCCGTTTATGTTAGGTATGGATTTATAAATCCTTATCAGTCAGAATTTTTCTCCAAGTTTTATAAATAATGAACCATTTTATTGTATGAACAAAACCAATTCCCACTTCCAGTAATGAGTAATCAGGATTTGCAGGGTTTCACTTATGTTTTAAATATGAAATGAAAACGGTTATTCAAAACTGCCTGTAAAACTTCAGGTATACAAGGATCTTGATGAAAGATATTGATATCCTAAATTCAGCTGGGAAAATGGATAAGATGCGTCTGCTGAATATTCTGATGCAGTTGCGGAAGTGTTGTAATCATCCTTACCTATTTGATGGTGCTGAGCCTGGCCCTCCTTACACCACTGACACACATCTCATCACTAACAGTGGTAAAATGTTAGTTCTGGATAAACTGCTAGCAAAACTCAGAGAGCAAGGTGAGTAGTGCTTATAAACAACGCTCTGAATAGTCATCATAAGTAAAATTGCATTGAAAAACTTGCATGATTCATTCTTGTCTCTCCTCCAGTGAGAGCATTCATTACTTTCAATGAGGTTTTTGTTGAAATTTTATTTTCAGTAGATACTAACACACAGAGGAAAGGAGGTCTTATGGGAATGGTGAGGAAGTGATACGATGCAGTAGAAAGGAAAGGAAAGGTCTACCTGCTGTATTGAAGAGCATTTCTGATGAGAGCATTAGTTTGTTTGTGTACGCCAGTTGTCAGCTACTTATCTTACCATGTTTTCACATGTTCTGTTTCTTCAGCTGCATATTTCTTATGTATAAATTATCAGACAATGGGCCTTGAGGAGAAGTTAAATCAATACCAGAAAAGTAACTTCAAAAGAAAGACTTAAGTTAGCATAGTACAGAATATTGCACGTGAGTTCTTACTGATGTTCAATAGTAAGCTCTATACTGAGAGTAATGTAAAAACATAAAATCAACAACAAAATCTTCTGTGTTGTTCTGTCAGGTTCCAGAGTTCTACTTTTTAGCCAGATGACTCGTTTATTGGATATTTTGGAAGACTATTGTATGTGGCGTGGATATGAGTACTGCCGACTTGATGGACAGACACCACATGAAGAAAGAGAGGTAGGACAGATGTATAAATAAAATATGTCTGTTTTACGTATTAAATTAAGAAGCTGTTATTTGCAGATGATTATAATTCCTAAAAATATGTTATCCTTCCTTAAAAGAAATCATATGTTAAAAACAAAAAATGTTATGATTTGAAAAGGCAGCTGAGTTTGTATACTTTTTCTAACCATAAGTTCATAGTAAAGTAGATTTCATGTGTTCCTCAACTAAGTGAACAATTGCATATTTTGTTAACTCGGAGTAGGTTTGCACAAGTGAAAATATCCAAGTTCTCTGTTACAGATTTTTTGCTCTGAAAATTAAATTTCCAAGAAGTTTGACTGAAATGTAATTAACATATTGGAAACAGCTCTGATGTATTAATGATGCTTTTCTTTTAGGAAGCAATAGACACATTTAATGCTCCCAACAGCAGTAAATTCATTTTCATGCTGAGTACCAGAGCTGGAGGTCTAGGAATTAATTTGGCAACTGCTGATGTGGTGATTCTCTATGACTCAGATTGGAACCCTCAAGTAGATCTGCAAGCCATGGTGAGTTAATTTTCTAATACATGGTGGTAATTAGTTATGATTGTTCAATTTTGTGTAAGTATTTCCAGAACCTGCATTTTTGTTGGTTTTTGTCTTCATTACCAACAAAGTAAGGAGTGAAATAATAATACTTTGGCTATTGCCAAAATAGTAGAGAATTAAAAGCTTGCAGCATTACATTCAGCCCTCTTGGAAGGCTTATGCTTTTGCAAACCACCTTGTTTCTGCATAAATGTACCAGCAAATAAAGTCAAAACTATGAAAAGAAACCCTTATATTCTCTTTCTGACTGCTAGTTAATTTCTAAAATCAAGGTTTATAATTCTGGAATTAAAAAAATCTCATGAGCCTTCTTGCATGTTTGAGGTTATTGGTCCTGTCTTCTAATGTTCTGAAACAAATCAAGAATTTACTGTGAATATCTTTGCCTTCGTTTGAGATGCAGACTGATTACCAATATTAATAGTACTAAATTCCTGGAAACTGACCAGGATGATTTGTGAGCTTTAGGTTTTTCAGGAAGCTACTGAATATGACGCAGAAGAGTAAAAGATTTAACAGCTCTTCTTTAGAGGACACTCAATTTTGGTGCCAGCAGTCTGAAGGACGATTATTCTTTTTCTTTTCTGAGGACAAATTTTCATATAAGCTCGCTGGAGAAGAGAGCCACAAGTTTTGATAGAAACAAATAAAGTATGTTTGTTCTAACTTCATTTGCTGTGCACTAGACCTGTAAAATGTGAGCTGCATACTGATGCTTTAACATAGCTCATGTGGGACAGCTCTGTTATTGAAGCTGTAGCTACATGACTTTGCACATGGAATTAGTACTATCAAGCTAGGGGTGTCAAGGGACGCTACTTTTGTCACGTGAACTGAATGCAATGCAGGTCTGTCTGCATATGTAGTTGTATCTCCACATACCAGCAGCAGTTCAGACAGGCATTCCATTTTCTGCATTTATGATGAGGTAGATGTGTTTATTGCAATAGAATGACCCAGACTTAAAAGGTGTAATAGCCACATATAAGTAGATTACTCTTGTATACTGTTGAATAAGGAAGGAGCCAAGGAATTTATGCTAGCTTCGGTCTGATGTTTCTGCTTATATAGCAAACTGCATATTGCTTGTGAGTATTTGCTGCTGAACACTCATTGATTTATGTTTGTTAGGATCGTGCGCATCGTATTGGTCAAAAGAAACCAGTACGGGTGTTCCGACTAATCACTGATAATACTGTTGAAGAGAGGATTGTAGAAAGAGCTGAAATAAAACTGAGACTGGACTCTATAGTTATACAACAAGGTATCAACTGCTCTAAATGTTTTTCTGCAACAGAATTGTTCAGTCCCTTTAAATTATGGGTTAAATAACTGTACAAGCATACAGTATGAGAGAAAACAGGCCTTGTGTATAATAATAGTATGCTAAAGCTACTTAAATTATAATGTATAAGTTATTCAGTTGTTCAGCTTAATTTTTGAGAGAATTATTATCCTGAGTGATGTGGGCTTAGATTCAAAGTAAGACTCTAAATGAAGAAAGTACTGCTGAAGTAGGTATTACTTTTTCTTGTGACAGTGAAAAAGAGGAGAAAAAAGCTATCTTCCATGAAAGATAATTATATAGGAGTGCTTTTTACTACATCTGAATTTTCTGAACATTAAAACTGCTTTGTGTGGCTGTGTTTAGAAGCTCTGGGAAGAATAGTTTGTCAAAACCTGAAGTTATCTATCTAAGTTTTTGTAGGTTCTGAGCCATATGACTTTTTTTTTTTTTTTTTTTTTTTGAGAGTGGTCTACTTAATGGATAATTGTCAAAATTGTGATGGTCTATGAAGATGAGACAGGATTGGTGGAATTTTTGGACAGGAATTAGAGTTCTGGGGAAAATGAAAGTATTCAGAAATGCATTGAGATCAGTAAAGTGAGCGTTAAAAAATCTTCAATACTTCTAATGATTATAATATCTTGTCACTTTTCATCTTGAAATAGGATTTTAATCTTAAGTCCAGCTGACTTTGCAAAAAAAAAATCTTAAATATAAAATTGGATTATCTCATGTGAAACAAATTCTTTGTTATGTCTTGTAGCGCAGTCATTTTTTGTATTTACCTAGAAGTTCCCAGTTTGTTTATTTTCAGTTCGAGTGAAGAGTAATTTGTTCCTATAGTTGTCTTTTGCTTGCTTGTTTTGCTGGTGGACTCAAAAAATCCACTGTTTGCATGTTCATACTGGAAGTTTTGTATTACAACTTTCAACATATTTCTTCTAATTCCAGGAAGGCTCATAGACCAACAGTCTAACAAACTGGCAAAAGATGAAATGCTGCAGATGATCCGGCATGGAGCTACACATGTTTTTGCATCTAAGGACAGTGAGCTGACAGAAGAAGACATAACCACTATCTTAGAAAGAGGTGAAAAGAAGGTTAGAGAGCAGTTTTGTATGGAATTTGTGATTTGTCAAACATTAAACATAGATATGCAAAATACTTTTTATAGAAGAAGACAAGAACACTTTAATTATTATGTAAATCTGTTTTATATGCCCACATATTACTTTACTGTTCATAAATATTTCAAACCTTATGAAAGCCTAGAAGGAGTAGGAGTAGTGAGTTGTAATTACTTTCACTAGTTCAAACTAAGTGCATTGTATCTTAAGCATTGTTTATTTCTTGAACTCTTAGAAACATGTAAATTTTATGCCAACAATTGTAACAGGCACGAAATCTTTATAGAATTTTATTAGGGAATTGGTAGCTGTGGAAAAAATGAAGTGCTGGGCACAAATTTCATTTAATCTAAAAGTTATATAGTTGTAGGGCTACATCACACCATTAATAAACAGTATAATGGGAAGCCTTAGTTTGTTCAAAATTGGAAAGCACAGTGGGCAAATCCTGCTTAATAAGAAAAATGTAAGTAAAGTTTTAAAGCAGAAAACGACATGAAATACATTTAATGATGAAAGCTGTTTTTTTTTTGCAGAAAACATAGAACAGCTTGAGTAAGCCTAAAAATGTCTCTTATTTCAGACAGCTGAAATGAATGAACGATTGCAGAAAATGGGGGAAAGTTCTTTAAGAAACTTCACTATGGACACAGAGATGAGCTTATACAACTTTGAAGGTGAAGATTATAGAGAAAAACAGAAGGTAATTTTTTTAAAGAGAAGTATTGGAGATGTTAGAGGTGTAAGTATACAGGCTATGCTAGCAATGTTATAGCTGCAAAGGTAGTGAAGAGGGACCTGAAGAATTCACTTAGGTTTGTACTACCATTGGGATTGTTAATTTGTGTTAAACGAGCTTTCAGGCCTGTCCTGTTTTTCTTAATGGGAAAATCTGATAAAATCGCTCGAATTTTATCCTTTCTGCAGCAAAAAGACTACTCTGCATCCTACTATACTGCTGCAGCTGGTATTGTTTTACTGCCATGTAACAAAAGAAAAAACAATCCTGTTTAGAATTTTGTGTGTGGAATTTTTTCTGCAGTGAAGGTTTTAGTTGTAAGCATTCATGTGAAGTTTTTTTGCAGTATGTATGGGACATAAGATTTCCTTAAGGTTTTATCTAGAATTAATTATATGAACTCTTTACATGTTAACTACACGATGCACTTCTGATGCAGGTTTCTTAGCAATTTTGAAGAAACACTTAGAAAAATAAAATATTTTGTGAGAATAGAATGGGTGCGTATATACATGTAAATAAGAACTGTTCATCTTGATAAGCTGCCTTTTTGTAAGGATTTTAATATAGCATTGCCTCGAAATATGCTTTAAGTTTAACTGAAGTCCTTTTGTAAGAGAACTCACTCCTGTCTAATGTTTTTTTTACCAATGTTGTAGCTTCTGCAGAGCTTATAAATATCACAGTAAATTTGTATCATTTTATCATCATAGATAATAGAATTTAAAGCCCAAGTCCATAGACCTTCAATGGTATTTGAGCAGATGGAAACAACCTCACTCAGGTGACTGAAGTCAGTAGATTACTGTAAAGATCACTGTAAAGGTGTCTAGTCATGCCACTGCAAGACTACAGCCTTCCTTTACTGGTGTATTATTTTTAATGTGCTTAAATACATGTTATAATTAACTATAACTTCTGGCTTATTTTTGAGCTCTGATTTATTATCTGTACTGTTGAGCTAAAGCACCATACTTAGTGTGAAAAAATACTTGTTTGGCAGCGCCACGCTAGACATGATTTTGTGACTTGAGAAAAGAATACAGTTAGTTTAATACATTGTTCTTCAATTCTGTGTGTAGCTGAGCATGATGGAATGGATAGAGCCTCCAAAACGAGAGCGCAAAGCTAATTATGCAGTTGATGCTTATTTCAGAGAAGCCCTGCGTGTTAGTGAACCAAAAGTCCCAAAGGTAAGATGTTGGCAACAATGGTCTTCATGTTGTGTTTTCGCTCTTCTGCTCTCCCATGTTGCATCCCCTGCTCTCACCCTATTCTGGTAATAGAATAATGTACTTGTAAAGTGATATGCTGTCAATACTGCTGATTTATGACAGTTTAAATGCATGGAAGTCAAACTTACATTATGTTAATATACCCATGTATTTTTGAAGGCTCCACGACCTCCAAAACAGCCAAATATTCAGGATTTCCAATTTTTTCCACCACGATTGTTTGAACTTCTGGAAAAAGAAATTCTATATTACCGTAAAACTATAGGATATAAGGTAATGGTTTTTTTTCCCCTTCAAAGAAGTGAAGTGTGTGTGAAGTGAAGTGAACCATTTTTGACCTTATATTCGTGACTTAATGACAATCTTTAATCCATCACCTTATCTTGAAGGATAATGTTTTTAAATTTTGCAATAGTTTTGTATAAAAATATTTGTGCAACTCTTTTTTTGTTTTGTTTTTGTTATGGTTTCATTTCTTTAGAGTAGCCCAGGGTTGGGATGCTTTTTGTTTTGTTTTGTTCTGTGACAACAAATGTTTAGTAGGTGTGGGCTATGTCATTCGTGTGAAATTTAACATGTACTTCTAGATTGTAAAGCAAGGTCCATGGAAAAGTGTCTTTAACATTGCAGCACTTTTGCTTACTGATACCTCTGATCTTAGGTACCCAGGAACCCTGACCTCCCAAATGCAGCCCAGGTACAAAAAGAAGAACAAAAGAAGATAGATGATTCTATGCCTCTGACTCCTGAAGAAACTGAAGAGAAAGAAAAGCTACTAACACAGGTAAAATAATAGGTCAAGTATTTCACTGTGTATTTTTTACTAGTATGGAATTGTAAATGTGTAGTACTAATGATGGCGTGTATGCACAGGAAAGCTATATCAATATTATAGAGATGTAAGCATGCAAGATGTAATGATTTTGGCTTGTTTTTTGGTTGAGACCCCTTTCCTGGCCTTGACTAAGTTTGTCTTAGTCAGCTAAAACATGTTATTTGGATTTCTGCAATGTTTTCGAGGCCTAGACTTGTACAGTGAATCCACTACCCAGCAATGCATGTAGAAATCTAGTCAGTGACTTACTTGTATGTGCATTTGTCTACTGAGTTTAGCAGACAAGACTGAAGTCAGAGAAGGCAAGCTTCCATTACCATATGTTTTTTACACAGCTGTATAAGGTGGCATGTCACATCCATTAATTCTGTCCCAGTTTGGTTCAGCATGTTCCTTTTCTACTGGGACTGTCTCCATGTCACCGGCTAGTTTATTGACTACTTGGGACTATTATCCTGCTCCCTAGGGTCATTAAAAGTTAATTGTTCAAGAGAAAGGCGTGTCTTGATGTACTGAGATTTTCTAGATTCAGAAAATTTGCTTAAGGAAGCAGGTTAGTATTCCTAGCCCTGCAAGGTCCCAATTTGACTATTAACCTCACGTGTTTATAGAAGAGAACATACTTCAGCTTTTGATGGTATGCATGTCTGTTGATGTCTAGAAATAAATATTTGTGTATGTTGAACTTGTAAAGATGCAATCTAATTGAGAAGTCATCTTACTCATCTGGAGAACTGGCAAAGTTCCTTGTAGACGTGACTTTTGTTTTCTTGATGCTTTCTCTTTTCACTGACTTTAAAATGTAGTGCCATGTTCTTGGGTCATGTTTCCGTGCATTGTATCTCACTTAACTGTTGTTCAGTTCTGGATTAATTTCTTCAGCACACACTAAACTTCCTGTTTGACAGTGCTATGGAGTTTCCATTTGATTGCATCTTTTTGGACTAGAGATTGTTTCTTGATATATTTAAGCTTTCATCCAGCTGTTTGGTTGGTTCAAGGTTTGTATGTGTACTAAGTAGCAGCTATTGCTTTAGATACTTGAAATATTTGAAGAACTTGTAACGACACTCCTCCTGGAGCTTCCTGTATTCCAAAGACTTTTTGTTGCTTAAATAAAATTACAGTAACCTGTCGGTGAGACTTTCTTTGGAGAAATAATTCATAAAAGATTTAAAAAGGAGGCAAAGTAAAAAGCTCTTACTAAAGCATGTGGAGTCGTGCAAGAAAATAACTCTTTAGACTTCTAATGACTCAGTAATAAGCCCTGAATAATAGAAGTTACGGAAATGCTGAAAGACCATTATCCACTCTAATTATGTGACATTGCAGAGGCATTGGCAATTGTAGCAAATGATACATAAGACAAAATTTTGCAAAATGTTTCCTTTCTACTTAGTAATAGCTTCCTGATCTCTTGGTGCTTACAGGGTTTTACAAACTGGAATAAAAGGGATTTTAATCAGTTTATTAAAGCTAATGAGAAATACGGTCGTGATGATATAGATAATATTGCCCGTGAGGTGGAAGGAAAGTCACCCGAGGAGGTCATTGAATATTCAGGTCTGTATATATTTCAAAATATGTTTCTTAGTCGTGTCGAATAACCATTGTTTTTGCTACGTGTTCTTCTACAAAATGTAGAATTTGGATGTGTATAGGAAGGATATTGTAGTTCTCCCCTGCAGATTTAATTGTGTTAAAGGTTAGATTTGCAGCACAAACATGTCTTGAGCTATCCTTTTTCCTCAGCTGAAATTTAGAACACGTTGTAGTTGATTTACATTGACACAGTGGTCTTGTAGAGTCATGAAGTTGCATTATAGTGCCAACATAATTCTTTATAGGTTTATATACTGTTCTAGCTAGTGCGCTGTGTCTTTGTCTTTGGAATTTGCACAACACTTTTTAATTTGTTCAGAATTCTTCCTGTTTCATCCTTATGTTTAGTTTTCCTAAAATCCTTCATAAAATGTAACCTTGCGATGTTTTGCATGTTAGCTTAAAAAAAGAACAGCTCATCAAGAGCTCTGTATAAAGTGCTGAATTTACATCTTTTAACCAACCCAAAGAATCAGGAGAAGCCACACATTACTGTCTTTTTTATAAGTCGTGCACTAAGTTCCTGTTGACTTCAGAAATAGCAAGAAAAAATTGACATGAATAAGAATGTTGAAACAAGTTAGCAGCATTAAACCATGGTTATAACTAACTACCTTTAAAAGTAATTTTTCGCAGTTTTACTTAACTCCAGCAATTTATATTGGATATAAATAGTCTTATACTTGTTACTTATCTGTTGCTTGTAGTTAACTTAAAGACAGTGAATGAAGGTCTGTGCAAGCTTCCTTTGCTAGCACAGTAAAAGAGAAAGTATTACTGAATCCTTAAGGTTTTGTGGATCTACAAACTGTATTACATTTTCTTGCTTGAGTGCTTTAGTTGACTAAAGGTGAAACAGTAAAGGAAAAGATCTTATTTTACAAATTTTGTTTTTAGCTGTTTTCTGGGAACGTTGCAATGAACTACAAGACATTGAGAGGATTATGGCTCAAATTGAACGAGGAGAGGCAAGAATTCAGCGGAGGATCAGTATCAAGAAAGCCCTTGATGCCAAAGTAATCACTGCAGGATTTTTAAAATTTTTTTTAGGGTGACTGCTTCTTGCTAACTCTGTGGTTACAGGTGGATGTAATCTCTTACATCCCTTCAGAAAGGGATCAGTTGGGGATGGAAATTCTATTTTTATGTATCAGTAATCCACCTGAATACGTAATAAATCCATGATGTAGCACTGTGTTTAATATCAATATTTTTGCTTTGCATTCAGATTGCACGGTATAAAGCACCTTTCCATCAGTTGCGTATTCAGTATGGAACAAACAAAGGGAAAAATTACACAGAAGAAGAAGACAGATTTCTGATATGCATGTTACACAAGATGGGCTTTGACAAAGAAAACGTGTATGAAGAACTACGGCAGTGCGTGCGCAATGCTCCTCAGTTCAGATTTGACTGGTTTATCAAATCTAGAACTGCAATGGTAGGTATCAGCTACATGGACCAAGTAGGTATCTGAAGAATTTTGTTACTTTTAAGCCCTATTACATAATTTGGATTTGTGCCAAAATACTGGAAAGTAAGAAATAAGTGCCGGAAAAATAATTTTGGCTTTCATTCTCAAAAATAATTTCAGCTTTCATTCTCATTCTTTATTTTTAATAAAACTACCTATTCCCTTAGTACAACAAACAACACAGTACAGCTGAAACAAACAGAGTAGAAAACTTGCCAAGTTGAAGTTGTGTGTTACCCGAAGGGATTAATGCAAAAATAAACTAGCCTTACAAATGTTACTTTTATTGCAAACTGAAAGTTTTAACAGTATTTTCTAGAACGTGACTGCTCTTCAGAATTTTTGGACTAAATGGCTCAAAACATTTGAATTATATACTTGGAGGAAAGAACAGCTTTTCTAATATTCCTACTTAATTTCTAAAAGCATGAGAAAATTTTCAGAGATTCATGTGAGTTAATCATCAAAACTATTGGTTTAAAATGAACTTTCTAGTTTTGAATAAAGACTATTGTATTTAAGTGCATTTTTTTACTTATTTTTCTGCTGATTTTGTTTATACTCAGAAAAATAACTTGGCTAGGTAGTAAGTTGACTAATACTCTGATTTTTAGCTGTATTTTTTCCTTTTTCTGGAGAGCAGAGGCATTCTTTTTTTAATTTAGGAATTAAGTAACAGAACATAATACTAATGGGAGTGTCGGTGGCTGCAAATAATAAGCTATGTAGGCACTAGCCTCTGAGTATGGGATGCTTCTAAGGAAACTTAGTTCAGACTTGGAATCTTTGGTCAAATTTACCCGATTAAGTTCCTTCTTACAGATAAAATGTGTAAGTTTGTATCTTATTTAAAGGCCACATGTATGTGCAATTGGAATGTGAATGTATTTATAAGGGGAACATGTACTTCCCAGTTTTTCTTATAATACCTGGAATGATCTAATCTTACTCACTTTCAAAGAGTAAGAGAAGAAACACCTATTTTTTGGTTTGACTGAACACAAAACCATATGTGCATGGCTGACAAAATACTGGAGCACCCTGTCCCTTCTACAACACTCATAGATACTTCCCATTGCCTTGTAAGCAAACTTCTTATTAAATGATATGTTGTGGTCACGTAACTTTCATGCCATTTTGTATATAAATCTGCATTTTTGGATAGTTCAGTAGCTGCAGAGCCACTGTGCATTACTTTTTACTTGTTGTTTTCCAACATTAGGGTATGTTCATAAAATGTTCTTCATTAAAAATAATTGAAGACTTTTCTTGCTGAAATGTCTGTTTGAATAGATACTGGATTTAAAATTGTGACCATAAAAACCTCTCCAATATTAACTTTAGTTACTTTTAAGTTGTCTTTGGAGGGATCTGCTTAAGGAAATACATGTAATATAAATTAGTACTAGAAATTAAAAATATAGCTCAACATTTAAGATTAATTGATGTTTTTAAGTCAGAGGTAGACTTAAATCTTCTCAGTCTTCTCTCAAATTATTATGTTCCTTTAAAAAAATCTTTTTAAAGGAGAAAGGAATAATTTTCTAAAGTGTGGAACCATGTTCTGTGGTATCTAATGCTGAAGTGGAGAGACTGGGTGGAAATACAGTGAATTTTGGCTTATTTTCTCAAAAGTCTACCTATTAATACTATTTTTCTACTGTTATGTAGCTGAAATAATGGTATGAAAATACAAAGGTAAAGTAATCTTTCATTTCATGAATGCATTAATTTTCGTAATTGTTACAAATGGTCATGATATGTATGGTTTAAACTGCCCGTATCTGATATACTTCATGAATACAAATACCGTGGTATTTCTGGGGAGTATTCATTTCTGTGAGTCTATTTTGCACTGTCTTGATGCTTTGTATGATGAAAAGTGTTGGAAAGTCATTTGATTATGAGAATAATGCACTAAGTATAAACAGAAATCTTTATAAAGATTTATATATTAAGTTCAGTGAAAGTGGATAAAACGCCTTCTTAGAACAGTGAAGTTCGTGTGACATCAAAATTACCTTTCATTACATTCAAACTCATGAAAGGATAGGAAGGGAGGGCAGTGTAATTCTGGCAAGTACTTGCTACTGGGCTCTCAGACTTTGTGTTCAAGTAACCACTAGATGTCTCTTGAATTCCGTATAAGAAGCTTATTTACCTTCCATCTTCTTATTTCAGTTTCTTTTCCTCCTGAAGGTTTCTCTTTGGAAAACAAAGATTCTGCTTCAGTGATTTATTATAACATTAACAGTTTTTTAACCCAAAATGTAAATTTTCAGAACTTGAATGCCTAAAACTATGATTTTTTTAAACTATGCACCAAAGCTTAATTTTATGGTTTAGTAATTATTCTTTTATTTCTGTCCATGCAGAAAGAATGCAGAATATCATGGCAGTAGTGAATCACATATCTGTTTTCTAGGCATAATTTATGTACGTTCTTTTACCTTTCTGTAACCCTAGCCAGTGTAAGAAACGATTATGTAAATACAGGAACGTACAGGCCTGTTGACAGAGCTTCAGACTTCTACTTTCTCTATCAAGCCACCATCTATGCCTTCGGTCATGCAGAAGGTGATGGTTCAGTGCTCCCATCTTATTTATTGCAATACTAGTCTTTATAACTATGAAGTGGAGAGCAAAGTACATCTCATCTCTTTCAATCCTAAGGAGAAAAGTATCAGCCATACTGAATGAAATTGCAACTCTAAAGGTGCAGGGCATTTTAAACTTGAAGTGTATTTTTATAGTACTGAAATGAGATGGATCAGTCCATACAGAAATTTCAGGAGTTCAGCGCAGAATTTATAATGCAGATTCTCTTTGTAACAGTAGGTGAAGCAGAAACCTGTGTGCATACTACATGCTACTGTCAACTGCTTCTGCGATTCTCCTGAGAAAGTTGTTTTTGAGTCCATCCTCTGCACGTTCTGGAGTAGCAGTCTGGAAAGACTAAATGTCAACCTGAACACTTGATTATAGTAAACATATGCATCTATGCAAGTGGTTTTTTTCCTTTCAAATATGAGAACTTTTCTCAGTGCTGTAGGCAAATGTCAGAGGTTATTTCTTGGCACATTTCTGATAACTGTTTGTCTTGAATTTAACACCAAGTAATTTCTTTTACACTCAGGAAGGTTGAACTGCTTGCTTTTGTGGACCAGATTGTCATCAGTCTCTGCCTACAGCTCCTTTGTCTTTCAGTGTAACATGCACAAATTCAAATGATGGAAAATGCTTCTGACATACTGGCAATCATTTTTCTGCTTCTGCCTCTTTTCAATCATCTCTATTGATTTGTGAAGTGTTTTGGGACAGATCTCTGTTCTGTGTTTGGGGATGCAATACATTTTGGGATGGCTTGCACCCAAGTTTTCTCAAACTTGTTGCCTTTTTATCTGAATGCTGTTGTTTGCATGAAATTTGAGGAGTTTTATTGGTTGACATGAGAATATTTATGGTTGTGGTTGGGGGATTTGGGGTTACTTTTACATGGATGTGGCAGAAATGACTGTAAAACTACATGCATGGGACTGGAACCTTTCCAGCAGGGAGTTGTTAAGAAAAACTTCCTGAATATTTCTCTTTGCTTATAAGAAAGGTTGAAGGATTCTGTGTTCATTCTGGATTATGCAGCTTTCATCCAAGGCCTTGCAGCCCCATTTGTAGAGGAATCTGTGGCACCTTGAGAACTTAAGGAAAATAGTTAGTCTTAGGACATGAACTTCTCCAAAATGAGTCATATGCTTGTCTGTTTCAGAACGATCAGGATCAAGAAAGCATGCATGATGGCTGAGGCAGTATACAGGTTACAGATACTAAGAAAATGGAGACTGATTCCTGGGCAAAAAGGTCACCTGTTCACTTCATGGTGAATAGACCAGTTGTAGGTTGAGCTTTATGCTACTAGGCTATTTTCGGGTAGCTTATAGATCACATTTTTTTTCACTGAGTTTAATAGATAAGATGTTCTTTTCCAGCTTTTTTCATCAGAAGAAACCTTCCTGCCTTGTGCTAGAAAGAGAAGCCCATGGAATTGCTGTTTTCAACATACTTAAAACAATAATCATAATAGAAATAAGTACATATTCGGTATTTGGTAAGAGATCTGTTTTTCCAGATGGGATACAGGAATCAAATGATTTCTGCTACCAAGCTAACTCTTATTAAGTACAATGGAAGTATTGTGACAATTGTACTGGAAATATTTTTTAATGTATAAATGACATTTTTGTTATTTAATCTTGAACATTTTCAGATGACTTGGAAGTTTTAATGCTTAAAAGTATTTAAGGCCTCCTATCTTTTGGGTGCTTTTTGACTGAAGGTACATACAACAGTGTGTTCAAGGCTTAAAACTGGATAGGTTTTTGCCAGTTGAGAGCTTAAAGTGTCCTACTTCGTCACAAAATGTCTGTGTGCCACCGCAAAATATTGCTGAAGATAGCTTTGATTTCTTCCTGCTTTAAATATGTACCTGAAGACCCCTCTTCCTAAAATCTGGCATAGTATGCTGGCAGCAGGATATTATTTGCTTCACATAAACATGATGAAAGATTGCATCAGTCTTTAGGAACATCAGCTTGGAAGATATAGGCAGTCCTGAAAACTGTCAGGAAGCCGAATATTTCAGTAAATATCTTACCTTTCTCTCCTTATAGAAAAGGTTGCACTAAGATGAAGACGGATGTGCAATAACAAAGTTCATCTTACCAGTCTGGGTATTGAATACTTCTGGAAAAACGGAGTATTTTGGAATTCAAGTTTTTTTTTTTTTTGTAAATGAGAGAGTTTGTATGTTGCATATAATATTTGTTGTTCTCTGTTTCCTCAGGAGTTTCAGAGACGCTGTAATACTCTCATATCATTAATAGAAAAAGAGAATATGGAAATTGAGGAAAAAGAACGAGCTGAAAAGAAGAAAAGAGGATCAAAAGTCACATCGGTATGTTGAGCAGCACTTTATTTCCAGGGGGGTAGAATTCAATTATATTTTTGTTAGGAAACGAAAAAGAAGGTAATAGTAACTGTTTAAATATAAACCATTAGTTGAGAGATTAAACAAATATCTGTCTGTTCGCAGCTCTCCAAGATTCTATGCAGGTGTTCCCAATTCACAGTATTTTGGGTCCTTACTTATTTTTTTTGAGAAAAGGCTTTAGTGTAAGTAGCTAAGGCACTTTTAAAGAAAACAGCTATTCTTCTTTCTGCCTACATGTTTATGTGATGTGTTGACTTCAATCTAAAATTGTTGTTACTCCACTATGTACTAGTTTCTGGAGGAAGAAGTAAGAAGTGCTCCTTTTATCTTAAATATTTGTCACTTTTACAACAGCAAAACTCTAAATAAATCAAGGTCCTGATCTTCTCATCCCATTCATGATGTGCATAGTACTTGTACCATTGAGACCACGTAATGCAGAACATCAAGAAAGCAAAAAGGGTAGCAGACTTAAGTGTCTAAATCTGGGATTTTTGTTTACCCTTCTGTTAACTCCTAGAAAACTGAATTGAAAAATAGAATGTATTAATGTTTCTTATCTTTTAAAATAGTTAATGTACTTAAAAACATTGTGGTATGATGCCACCATTTGCTGGAATTAATTATTTTTTTCTTTTCCTTTTTAGTCACAGAAGAGAAAAGCAGATTTGGCTACTGAGAACTCCGGAAAAAAAGATGCTAAGAAAGTGAAGTCGTGAACTCGCAAAATGAATGCTAAATATAAAACTGCCTCTTTCTTGTCTTCATCTACAAGTATTAATTGCCAACTTCTTTGTATTCATGGTACTTGCTCACAAATCCCTTGGTTTAACTTAGCAAATTTTGTATATTTACAATGTCTTTCATTACCTAGAATGTGTAGCTTTATATTTTATGCATTCCAGTATTTTTGTGTACTGTATTTTGTGAATTTCATGTCTTCTGCAAAATTCACTCAGTCCTTGTTTTTTTAAGCTTATGCTGAAGTTTTAGCTTTTATATGTTTTATATGCTGCTGCTTTGAAAGGAAACCTAGATTCTATAGCTGTATTATTGTTGTTTCATATTTTAAATTTATATGGCTGTGGGAAAATAAACTGAATTAAAATTATTTGAAGAGAAATGTACTTCACCTTTGTTCCCCCTCTCCCCCTCCCTCCCCCAACCCTTTTCTGCATAGCTACACCTAGAGTGAATGTTAAGGTTTGTATAATTGTGCCTTCATCATCAATCAGATTTTCTTCAGAGTATATAGATAGGATCAGGAGCATGCCAAAACAAAAAATCTAATTAGACTGACATCCTTGTTTGCTGTCAGCATTAAATTGACATTTTCCTCAGAAATACCCAGAAGGAAAGCCAACAGATACTGAGATTTTTTTTCTTTATTATCACCGGTTTCTGTTGGGCTGCATATATGCTTAAACACAAGGCGAGGTGTTTTTTGGAATGACCTCTAGATGAAACTTTTTATACGCCTAATGAACTGAAGTAGTCGACTAATAGCTTCTTTTTTAAGTAGCAAACAAAGTTCATCATCTCCTGGTTGGTAGGCTGCTCAGATATGCTGCCTTGTGCTAAAAGATCTCTGTTGCTCTAATTATCTCTGCTAACTTTCTGCTTTTACCTTTGATTCCAAATGTCAGTCAGAAGCAATGGGGATATGTTATGGAGTGCTCCTTTTTAGTATTTCTATTTTAATGAAGGGATGAAAGTGTTGGATGTACTGTTTTTTTTTTTTTTTTGACTTTGCAAGAATGGCAGGTTCATAGTTTCTGTTCACCTTGGAGTCTCTGCCTTTCCCAGATCAGTAGAACAGTGACTGTGACATCTAATGTTTTACTTTAATCTTTTGTCTCTGATCTGGTGTTTAGTATGGACCTTGCCACAGCGAGGCTTGCCCTTATAATGTCAAGTCTAGATTAATGCAGTGTGCTTTACATGGTACTTTCCTTGAAGACGACTTGTAGATTTCTACTAGTACAGTTTGCTTCCTTCTTGAGTGGTTTGAGGTGATAAAATTGCTTTGTATTTCATGCTTGTGTTGGCTACCTTTCTCTGAATTTTGTAAAACTATTGGCTTTCATAAAATATTCTTGAGTTTCATAAAACTTCTCATGAATTCTAGGACACACTTCTGTCCTCATTGTTTCATGTCAATTAAAATCTACTGGAATGGCTCTGAGGTGTTCTGGGATTAATCTCTATAAGGTTGATGAGTAATTTCTAGATTTCCTTGATAGTTTGCATTTAAGGTTTTGTGCAAAATGAGTGTGATGGCTTGGCCTGGCATCTTGAAAGATTACTAATTGGATTTTGTATTTTGGTGTATAGCTTTTGTTTGGGGACCAAGTCATTAATTATTTGTACTGGGCTTTTATTTGTAAGGCTTGTAGATTAAAAAAAGGTTGTTTATTTGTTGAGATTCATCTGAGTTGAGAGGTATGCCTAATAACAATGATGGGGTACATCTTTCAGACAGAGGGCTAGTGATGGGTGTCAATATGCTTTTAAATGAGTATGCACCCCAGGTGGGATAGGGTGAACTTGGAAAAGGATGTTTTTTCAAATATCTTTGGTATCAGAGTAGTCGACATCCTCTTTTATCCTTGACAGAAGGACATCTAGTCTAATCATGGTCTGTAAAATGGCTATGCAGCTACATCTATATAATCACAAATCTCTGGAGCATTGCTACTAATAGAGGAAGATGCCTTATTTACAATTACTTCTCATCTCCTATGTCACTTGGTAACTTTATGATCTGAAGTTATAAAAACATGTAAAAAGGAGGAGGGAAATAAAGGCTGGAAGAGCCAAATGAATTTTTATTTAATTACATTGGCTAGGTCTAGACCTTATTCCATTGCTACTCTTTAGCATAATCAAGTGAACTTTTTAATGCCTTAAGTATTAGAATGTGTATTCTGTTTTCCTGTTTATTGCAGATTAGCTTTGTTTCACTTGCATGTTCTTGTGTATCTGTTTTTTGTATTCTTTGCAAAGTATATGTAAACTTAAAATGGTAATATCTCAACTTGTTCTTTTATGCAGATTTCTTGGTTTTCATTACCACTTGAGTTAATATTCACTTTTCTTCCTCAGTGACATGGTATGCTAGCCATGTAGCAAAAGATCATGCAGTCGTTCTTCCAGATATTATCCTCTTGATCATCAGACACCTTCTCTGAAGAATGATAGATACTCCCAGGAACTATCTGTTATCTCTTACAGTCTGTAGTTCCTAGTTAAACTAAATGTGCTGTTGAACACAGTCCTTGAGCGCACTTGTATACTATATACTAGTTCCTCAGCATATTGAGTCTTCCCATCCATCATGTCCCACAGTGATAACTAAAGAAAATTGCTAACAGCTGCTGGTCAGGATTAAAGTAAAATGGATCTTTCATTTCCGTTTTCGTTCTTCATGTTGCACATATCCACACAGTATGTGCCTAGCAGAATCCAAATGATACGCTGCTGTGACTCAAAATTAGATGGACTGAAATAAAGGAATCTTCTTACTTTTAACTACATTTTTCTTAGATGAGGAGTACTGCTTCTAAGAAACTTGTAAGCACTGAATGTAATGTCATAGGAGGAACTTCTGAAAAGTCCGAACCTTCAGGCAATTTGATAGTAGCTGAAGAAATATGATATTAAAGGACTGAAAATAACTTGTCTCCTTTGGAGTACACAACTACAATTTGATTATGATAGCATTGGGGTTGAAGAAAGAAAGTAGTGCAGCAGTCTAGCACTTCTCATGGTGCACGTAACATCCTGGGAGAGGTCACAACGGTTCTAGTGTTATTTTTCCTTTACTTATTTTCAAGTTATCAACACTTTATTTTTGAGTGGTGATAAAAGTTACACAGCTGGCCATCTTCATTGTACTTAATTTCAAGTTATTATAATGACCTAAAGAAAAAATGAAGTTTCCTACCTGCTGGTAACATAAGCCATCTTTAGATACCATTTGAACAAGTAGCATCGCTATACTAAAATATTAACTAAGATTCTATTTCTTGTTAATTGGCCTTGCTTTATAGATTTAGTGCTAATGCTGGTAATGGTTTTTCTCTTTGAGATCATAAGCAAGGGGTACAGTGTATGGGAGCTAAGGAGAATCTGTCTGAATGCCTGATGTAAGTAACTTGTTATGTGCTTCCAGCTGTGTGCTGTCTGCAGTCAATCCACAGGCTCTTTCTGTGCACACCTCTTCCCCATGTTCATTGGAGGTGTTAAGTATATTCAGTGATCACAAATTAATGCCAGAGCTATTAAAAAACAACCAACAACAAGCTATGCAGGCCTTACAGCTTGAAAAAGCACGTTGAATTTTGCAGCCAGCAGCAGCCTCTGAATGACAAATGTTTGGTGCAGGCATTGGCATTTGTGGTGATGCTGGAAGGAACTGATCACTGTACTTCTGGTCTGGTTGAGATACTCAAGTTTGGTATTCGTTACCCTCTCTGACAGTTTAGTCCATGTACTTAGCTTCAAGCATGTATGTAAAACGCTTTGGTGGATCACAGTTATAATGTTTGATATATTTTTTTTTGAAAGTTAAAATTGAACTTTTGCATATTTTGAAATGTAACGTATTGTTTTGATTGCATTTGCATGATATCCATCCTTTCAAAATAGCCTTACTAGGAGTAAGATTTACTGCCTTCAAGTCTACATAGTGTTGTTGAAAGTTAACTTCTGAACTCTTTAAATATTACATTTGTTTCTTAAGTTGTACATATAAAAACTGATATGAACCTTATGTCTTCTGGTAACTATACTTCTGGTACAAATTGGCCCACGTACTTGGATACTGTTCAGAGTAGTTGGATTTGTTTGTATTGCTCTTGTACCTCTCATAGCTTTCAGGCTATGGTAGCTGAATATAAGGGGTGTGTGTGGCTGTTCCTCATCTGCTTTCAAACTTTCTCATCTCCTGTGATCTTAAATAAAATACTAGTAGTGCCTGTATTTTTGTGACAGCCTTACCTGTGTTGTCTCTTGATATGATACAATGTATGTTAATGCTTTATTAAAGTATATTACTGTTTTTTTTTTCCCATACCTGTGTTGTGTTACTAAAATACAATAGTTTGAAGCTGAAGTCTACCAGACGCAGAATAACCTCCCCTGGTGCAACTTTAGCCCATTCCCCCTCGTCCTGTCACCAGGCACGTGGGAGAACAGACCAACCCCCACTCGCTACAGCCTCCCTTGAGGTACCTGTAGAGAGCGATAAGGTCGCCCCTGAGCCTCCTCTTCTCCAGGCTGAACAAGCCCAGCTCCCTCAGCCGCTCCTCGTAGGACTTGTTCTCCAGACCCCTCACCAGCTTCGTCGCCCTTCTCTGGACTCGCTCAAGCACCTCGATGTCTTTCTTGTAGCGAGGGGCCCAAAACTGAACACAGTACTCGAGGTGCGGCCTCACCAGAGCCGAGTACAGGGGGACGATCACCTCCCTAGCCCTGCTGGCCACACTGCTTCTGATACAAGCCAGGATGCTGTTGGCCTTCTTGGCCACCTGAGCACACTGCTGGCTCATATTCAGCTGACTGTCAACCACGTCACACTCCACTAATACAGTTGTTTTGTGACCTGTGCTTGTACAGGAATTATGCAAACACTTGGATTTGGGCACAGGGAATGCCTACAGGAGAAGCCCCACTTAAGCAGGGGAGCCAGAGAAACTCGATGTCTTGCTTGGAGTGCATTTGTTCACTTAGCCAGCTAACTGCAGAGCATTGCTCTTGGGTTATATCTCTTTCTTGGGGGACTGTACATCCACTACTGCAAATAAATCACCTGGAAAACAGCACGGTGGAACTGAGACTTGTGGCAAGGGGCAACTCTTGCTGCTAGCTTGGAAAGCGCCAGAAGTGCAGAGGCATCTGGTGGTGGTGGCATAAGTCGTTCATGCTGTAGGCATTGAGGGGCTGGGGAGGTCAGACTACAGACGCTCCTACAGAGAACAGACCTTCTGGCTTCTACAGGGCAGTTTCTTGCATATAGGAAGCAGCATGAAAAGTCACCTTCATTTATCTTCTCCGTTAATTAGTTGGATACTGCTGAAGGCCACAAAGTCTTAAAATCTGCTCAGAATGTTGGTAACTAGCATTAATTACATGTTGTCTTTCTCCAACTTAAAGGTGGGCCTTCCTTGTGAGACTGCTTTGTGGTAAAGGTTGGCAGTCTAGTAAATCTCTTATCTCTTTCCTTAGAAGTTTTGCTTTCACGTTTTTTCAACATGGCCTGAAATTCCAGTTACATAGGTTCTTATCTCTTTGGTGGTTTGGGGTGGGATGGGGTTGGTTGGTTTGGTTTTGCCTTTTATTTTGTGATTTCTACTTAGGAAAATAAAAAAGGCTTGACTGCTGAGTATTTGAAATTATGGCAGTAATCCTAGGCATCATAGTCCTTCAACTAATAAAACTGCAATTGAGATTTTACACAAATCATGCCAACTGTTGCGCTCTTGTGGCTTCTGAATTTCATGGAGCTTTTACAAAATTCCAAGGGTATACCCATGGTGTAAGTGGTCAGTGCCTGTTTCCAAATAAATATATTGGTTTGTTCAGGTACCAGCTTGATTACAGTTCAAGGTTCTTGAAGAAATTTCCTGTCACAAAAATTTAATCCTCATTTGGCTTGAGGAATGGGTTATAAAACTCTATCATCTTATAGTAAAGTCAGCAATATAGTAAGCAACTGTATTGGTAAACCATAAACGTCCTTTTCATATTTATTATGTGTCACTAGCTGTATCCTTTATAAACATACAGATAGAACTTGAACTTGCTAATTGCTCTTTTTTTTTTTTTTTTTTTGCCTGAAATACCTGTTCATTGACTACTGCTTTTTAAAATGAACTCCTTGTGTGGCAGTAGGCACAATAAGATCAGAGAAAAATAGCTGTTTTTCAGCTCTTTGCTGATACGGAGTCTTTTAGTTAGTCAAAATATCTGAATAGAAATTGTGAGTGAAGTGCTCTTGTCTTCTTCTGGGAAAAAAACAAAACAAAACCAACACCACACACACACACAAAAACAAAAACAAAAACCAAACAGCTGTTCATTAGAGGTCGATACACCTTTTGTAGACCAATGTTTTCCTAGCTGAGTATTTAAATGAGTATTTAAATACTCATTTATTACTCATTTAAATACTCAGTATTTAAATGAGTATTTAAATACTGCTCAACAACTTGGGGGTCTAACTCAATGTGTTGGTAAATGTACTAATCAGGGGTCAACCTGGAGCCCTGATTCAGTACATAATTTGAGTTGTGCCACTGAACAGTTAATTTTTTCCTATATATTTATCTATTATATATATCTATATATTTTATTATATATATTTATATATATTTAAATATACGTGTTTTATGGGTGTTTTTGACTTAAAAGGCTGCTTTAGCTGGATGTGTTTCGCCCACATACTGTGCGCCATCAACCCACAGCTTCAGTCATCACCTTTCTATAAAACTTAACCTGATGTGTTTTGTGCTTGCCTGGTTTCTGCTCTGGGTGACAGGAGAAGACCTCTGAGCTGGTGACTGTCCCCTCCATCTTGGGGTGACACTTGTACCTGCTCCTGGAGCTTGGAAACCCCCAGTGCCTCCATAGGATTTTGACTATATGCATTAGTGTTTTCACCGGGTACCTTGTGCCCCATCACAAGGGAGGTCATTGCCTCTCTGATCTTCTCCTGTGCCCTGTAGCTGCCTGGTTTGAGTATCTCTGGGTGCTACAGACCCATCTCAGAGCTGCTTTGGAGTCTGTTCTCTCTCCAGACCCTGGTTTTGGGCAGCCAAACTGTGACTTGTTTTAAACATTGGAGCTTTGTTTTTGGGCAGTGGGGTGGGCTGTAACCCTGTAACCAACAGTCACACAAGTGTGTGAGATGCCCTTAAGATAAATGCAGCTTTTGGTTGAGAGGAAGCTTCTGCATCCAGGCCTTATTTCAAATCCTGCTGGGCCAGTTGACATCATGGATATTTTCATGAGGAGGCTCCTTGGAAACCTGTCCAAATGAACAGATTGGGTGTCTTGGCACGACTCCGGGTTATCATGCAAAGGCTGCTCCCTCAGCAGGCTCCTCTGCTAGCGTTTGAAACACTGAGGGAAAAGGTTGGAGCTTCAAAACAAATGCCTGTGCCAAGCTAGGGCAAGAGCTGTGTTGGGGAAACTCTGTGCAATCATCTGGAGATTGATGGCTAAATCTATCTATTTTTATTGGTAATAAACTGGAATTTAAAGGAAAGCCACTGTAATTTGCTGCTGAGTGAGTGGAGTTGCCTCTGAAGGCGCTGGAGCAGTGTGTTTGGTTTCAGGACAGTGTAGTTTGCAGAAACAGTGTTATACTTCTCTGTTATGCTTTTCTTGTTCAGACCCCAGGTGATGTTGGTGGAGCTGAACGGAGGAACCGTGAGGATGGAGCTGCTCTGTTCCCTCGTGGGTGAGGCTGGTGCCATGGCTGTGCTGAGATGCTCCTGCCCGGATTTCTATCTCAGTAAGGCTGTAGTCCAGCCGTCTCCTCCCATTTTGCCACTCCTTGCCAAAAGTACCTGCAAAGTGCTTGGATGAATGGATAAGGGTCACATGAGGGAGAGCTTGGATAGCCCTTCCTGCCCCAAGACTGTAGAAGTTTAACTTAAAAAGGTCTCTGCCAGAGTTTCAGTTGTCAGTTCCCATGGATGCAGTGCTCAGAACAATACCATGAGCAGCTCGGAGCCAGCCTGCAAGGACTGAGCTCTGTATGCACTTGTGTTCGATTGATGCTTGAAGGTAGGAGCCTCTGTGCCAAAAAACAGTATAAACATCATGGCACCGCTTTGGATTGTGCTTCAGTGACTTACTGTTAAAACTGTTGCTGGAATTAAAAATAAACAAAACAAAACAAAACAAAAACAAACAAACTAACAAAACAAACAAACAAACAAAAACGCTGCCCTTCTGAAATAATGTTTCAGCATTACTTTACAGCTTCTGTGGGTCTGTACCTCTGAAATCATTTCACTTGTTTATGTTACAAAGTGATTTTAGCAGGCTCTGAAATTCACCTTTCTGTGATTCACATTTCTTGAATGCGCATGTAGAAGAGGTACAAGAAATTTCTTTTGTTTAAACATCAGCCCTGGAGACTCAACATTTCCGTTCCGTACTTAAAAAGAAATTTAGTTTTTGCTTTTTGTGGTATTCGGTGCTAATTAACTCCTCTGTGTGCTGTATCTGATTATTGTACGGGCCTGAAGATTTTCTGCTAGTAACAAAAGGAAAATCAATTTCACAAATACAGTTGTTGCATTCTTATTAGGTTACGGTACTCGGTGTAAATTAATGTTTTGAATTTATGTTGTTGATCAATAGGTGCAATTATTGATTTGGGACTTATGAGATAAAAAGTGAATAAATAAGTTTTTGACTTTGTTTTTATAACATGAGAACATGTCAAAGTTTATCGAGCTGCAAGTTGCTTTGTAGTGAACCTGAGGCAGAATCAGAAACACTAAAATGATGTTAGGCCACTTATTTCTTGGATGCTAATAGGATTTTGTTAAAACACTGACAAGCGTCCTGCTTTAGGAGTGTATTTAGGTTTTAGCAGTGTATTTAGAGTACTGTAGTGTAAGGGTTTGCTGTCTGAACACAGGTCCTAGTCCCTATCCTGTCCTTGGTGGGACGGGCTGAAAAGTGGGAAGTCATCCCGAGTGCAATGCTTTTATGCATGGTTTTATGCTTTTTGTGTGCATGTGCTCGACTGCAGGTGCTGGTAGAGCCATGGCCATGCTGTACTGATTCAGCAGCATGGGGCCAAGCTCAGGCTCTTGCCTTACAAACTGGCATGCCTTGGCCTGATTGATAATGGTCGAAGGAGATGACTATGCCTGCAATTCCATAAAATGATACAGCTGTGACTGGAAGAAGTTAGAATTAGAATAGTTCATGTGGAAGGGACCTAGCAAGATCAAGTCCAGCTGCCTGACCACCTCAGGGCTAACCAGAAGTTAAAGCCTTTCATTAAGAGCATTATCCAACTACCTCCTGAACACTGCCAGGCCTGGGGCATCAACCACCTTGCCAGGAAGCCTGGCCCAGTGTTTGAGCACAAAGTAGTGGTGGAGGCTGTTTAAGGTATGCCACCCACCTCACCCTGAAGTGCAGATAACTTCATGCCAATGGTGCTGGAGAACAGCCTATCAGATATTTGGGGGTATCCTTACCATCACCTGGAGCCCCTACCAGGCAGAGGGAATGAGACTCATTGTGCCATCAGATGAGCATCACAATTTCTTGCCAGAGATCCTTACAAGCAGCAGCTCTGGATGAGTGAGAAATCAGCCAAAAACAACTGAAAAACAGAACATAGTTCCATAATCATTTTTTTTCTGCTATTAAAAGAATCAGGTTCTGTATGCTGTGGCAAATCTTGTTCCTTTCTGATGCTCAGTGTTTCTTTTCAGCAATAAAGGTGATTTGAATTGGCAAGGCAGGCACAATGATTTTATAAAGAGACCGAATCCCTGGCAGGAGGTAGAACACAGGCAGCAGTTGTTGGACTGCTGTAAGATATATAGCGTTCTGTGCATTGTTAACTTACTATTTTTATTTTCCTAATGGTCTCTGTGTATTGACAGTTTGCCGCAGTCACTGTGTTTAACAATCCTGATTCTACTTTGGTCATCTGTCTAATGACCAAAATATGTCTGTTATGGACTAAATATGTCTAATAAGGTCTCCCCAGAGCCAATCTTGGGTGCAGAGGCAGAAAGCAAGGATTATGGGCAGTAATTCACTAAAAACTGGAGCACAATGATGTTATTCACACACAGAATCACAGAATTTCTAGGTTGGAAGAGACCTCAAGATCATCGAGTCCAGCCTCTGACCTAACACTAACAGTCCCCACTAAACCATATCCCTAAGCTCTACTGAATCATAGCAGGTGGAAAAAGTGTCTCAGTGGATTGTATGTTTGGTATTGCTATTTTGAGATACAGAACTCCTTTTGAAAAGGATGTTTGGTTGGCTGGAGCCCACTTGATTTCCTTCATATTTACCTCTGTCTTACTCATTGTATTTGCCTTTTGAATCCTGTACATGGGCTGAGGGCATCACTCATCAGAAACCTGCACCTTTCCTGCACAAAGGGCTTGATGCAGTGTTGAATGTAGGCTGTCTGCATGTGGTCAGGAAGGCTTCATTGGCAGAGGAAATTAAAATAACACAGAGTTAATAACATCTGCTGCTAAAACAGCAATTGGGAAAATAATATTTTTCCTTTGGATTGGAATTAAATGACTGCACTCTAAGTTATTCCAAGACTTTTCATCATTGATCACACTTCTTCCTTGCTCCTAGATGTTTCTGGACTAGACCAGATGAAGCAACCCCAAACACCTGGCAGTCAGAGCCTGCCTGATGTGCTGGGGTGCAGCAGAGCGAAGGAGAGTCTTCCTTGCACTTACTCCAGCAGGATGAGTTGGAGGAAATACAGCTTTGCTAAGGCTGCTGGTGGATTACGTACCTGCTTTTTTATGTTTTTTCTCAGAAAAGGAAGGTGCTTAGAACACAAGATCAGCAGCATTGCTAGCTTGCCTATGTACACAATTTATTTCTGATTTAAAGAGCTTTGAGACCACCTTTTGAGGGTTGTTATAGCAATTACTGTTCTCTCTGGGAATTAGCTTCAGTAATAAGTTGTGAAATAACAATATTGTTTTTACTGCCTTTTATGGATTTAGGTCAATGCTCTCAAAAATAGAGCAAAAAAAAAAAAAAAAAACACAAGAAGAGTTGATTGAAGACTTAGTACCCTTGATCAAATGGAGGCAAAATCCAGCTGGCAGGAAACCTATTAAAATAAAAGACAAAATAAGACAGTCAGTTTTGTCAGATGGGGACCACATTCTTGCTGGAGATCTGCTGTGATTGATGTGAATCCTCTGAAGTCACTGCAGGTTATAAATAGTAGGTCCTGTGCAAAGGCTGTAGTTTATGTCTGTATCTTATCTAGCTAGAAATGGATACGGATATCTTGTCAAAGAGTCAGTGGCATCAGAAGGAAAAGTATATGTGAACGGATCTATCAAAATACTGAACTTAGTAGATGCTTCACCTGCTGAAGTGAAGTCGAGGAGGGTATCTCTGAGAGTTGCTATATTTTTCCAGATAGAAAAATGAAGACAACATCCTGTTTCAGTTTACTAGTCATCTAATAATCATCAAAAAGACCACACAACTTTGTTTTTGTGATTTTTTTTTGACAGCTGATATTTACTTGTTCACTGAGATCCGTTTCATGTTCTCTTCCAATGATCTTACAAGTGCTGTTGGCTTCTTCTAGATGTCTTTTGTTCCTGCTTGACCTCTTTCATCTCCTTGGCTCTATTATTTTGTGACTGGGACTGTCTTTTGCTCCTTCTGTGCTGTGTCTCCTGCCATAGTTCAGGATCTGGTCTGGTGTTCCTTGACTGTTTTTTCAGAGAGAGATTCAAAAGCTAATCAATTCCTCTCTATTTCAGGCACTGCTCCTCTAAATGCACACATCCTGTCCATCATTTCTACTTGTTGAACACAAGTTTGTGCTCTTGGTACCATTCTACCTCCATTTTTTTTTTTTTTTTTTCTGTCTAAAGAAGATTTTTTTTGTTTGTTTAAAGCAGAAATGTTGATGAAATTAAGCAAAAGTTGTCAAGGGGCTTCACAAGCACCATCCTTGGTCCTGTGGCAGGTCCTTGTTGCCCTGTGGCTGCTGGCCGTGTTTTTGTGCAGCCTTGTGCTGCTGGAGCTGCTTTTAGCTGATGCTGGGCTCTTGAGCAGAACTCGCAGAGAAACCAAGATTTAATTTTACTTTAACATTTGATGACACGCCCCAGCTTACTTTGTCTGTTCTCACAGCTGATGGGTTTGTATTTAGGTTCCCTGAAAGCATGGCTACAGACAGATACCAACAAGTGGATGAGATTTTCTTTGCTTTCCAATATCTCCTTTGATCAAAATCAGCAGGATTTCCCTGGTAGCAACTGCAGAGCCAGTTGTGTCTTGGCATCATCTCAAGTCTGACGTAAAACAGGTGGTTCCTCTTCCATATGTAAGGTGTGTAAAAACACAGAGAAGCATGCAAGAACACCCATGTGCACATGGTAGACTCGTGTAGCCAGGGCAAAGGCGAGCAGCTCAGTGGGGCTGGATGGGTGTAGTTCAGCTGGCTGGAGAGCTTGTCAGTCCCTGGCTGTGCCTGCAGTATGCATGCCGCTGCGTATAAAAACAGGTAATTGATTAGTTTCCTATTGAATAAATGCCGTGACAGTGGAATGATTAATGAATAAGAAATCACGAGCATCGCTGGCACACAAATGGGAATCATCGTTCCCTTAACAATTTTTTTTTTTCTGGTTGGGTTTAACTTTCCAGTGGGGATTAGTTTCACTAATTCAACAAAAACACCCCATAAATAACTCATCATTTCTTATAAATGTCGGTTAAAGAAATCTGTATGGAAGCACTGGGAAATGACACTTGTAGAAGAAACATTGCCGCAAATAATGGGAAAATTGCAGATGTACTTTATACCTCTTCTGAAAATCAAAAGGTCTCATAAATACAGTCTGTAAAAGTGTCTGTGGAAGAGTTAACATAACTGTACAAGCAATAAGCCTGACCTTTCACTGTAATTTATTTTAGATTTGCTCAATCCTTTTTTATTAAAACTAGCACATCTGAAGCAGAATTAAATCCTATTATCCTGGCTCTGTGATTGTATCAATTTTTCTCTGCCATGGCACACTTTATTAAAAATTACTTTTGTTTCATAGTGGCTAATGCAATCAGGGGAGTAAATGAGGTTTTGTGGTCTTTGGTAGAGAAAAGCGTCTGGGTTCTGGGGCTGACAACGGCACAAGGTACCATGAGGCATGGCCAGGTTTCATCCTGCAGTAGGCAGGTCAGGTAGCATGTCTGGGCCCTTTGGTGCTGGGAAGACACTGGTACCTGTCCTGTCCCCATGTCTGTGCTGGTCCAGAGGCTGGGTTACCCAGAGGAAGCTGCATTATGTCTTAGCAAACATCTGCCTATGAACTTCATACCAGATCCTTAGAGAAGGTATTTGTATCATATGGGGAGCCCTGAAATGAAAAGCTTACTTCAGTTCCATGTGGCAGGCTTGATATACATCTCAGCCTGACAAAGAAAACCCCCATGTGCTTAAGTCAGGCCAGAATAGTGCAGAGAAACAAATAGAAAAAAGAAAAAAATCTGTCTCTTTGCTCAGGATCATCTGATACTTCTGTATGAGTTGGGCTATCTCCCTCCTTTCCCATTATCTTGTTGGATGGTTTCCTTTCTGCCTCTTGCACAGTCCTGTGTTCCAGCACAAAACCACGACCTATCATCAGTAGAGAATTCTGCTTAGTGTTTCTGCTCCCTGGACTGCACAGGATGTGTCTGTGCTCTGGACAAGGAGGCCTGGCAGAGTAACCCCTGTCTGTGTTGCACCTCTCTTACCTTTTAGTGGAGCCTGTTTCTTATGGCAATAGGTGTTTGCTCTAGAAGCCAGCAGTTACTGAAGTGCTAATGTATTTGCAGCCCTTGTGTGGATTTTACCTGGCTGGTTTTCCCCTCAATTTCTTGCAGTGCAGAGTTAGGTTGGATGGCAAGGAGAGGATTTAGATGGAGCCAAGTGTTTTCCAAGTTTAATGCCTGTCTGGTGCTATATAACTGAACAAGATCTACTGCATTTTGGAGTATTTACTGCTTCTATTTAATGGGCTGTTTTCTATTTCAGTACCTGCACCAGTAGCCTTGCTGGGCATATTTCCATGCTTATGACATGTTTACAGTGAATAATAAGAATGGACACATTTGCATGCACAGGTTAATGCCCCCAGATCAGGTGCTATAAATTGTTACAGGTGGGTACCTGGGGCAAGAACCTTTTTACCCATCTGCTGTTTTTTTCTATTAGGGCAAGATCTGGCAAACATGCAAGTTCAGATTTTGTTTCTTCTACTTACTGCAAGTGAGGTACAGCACAGCTTCTCTTCTCTCCCATGTAGTGTGCATAGAGGAGGGGAAGAAGTATGGCTGGAGTTCCCCTGAAAACATTCCCTTTGCAGGAGAAGAAAATCAGAAAAGCCTCAAAGCATCTCTTGGTTCCCCTGAGGAACAGGGGTGTCTGCAGCCCAGGTGTGGGAAGTTCTGAAGGTGGGATCATGCAGCTTCTCTGCAGAGCACTGCATTCAGCACAGCTGTTCTCCTTGCCTGGCTGTGAAGCTTTTATCGGCGCAGTGATTTTTGCCAAGGTCCTCAGAGCAGCCTTTGTGGGAGCAGGTGTTCTCTCAGTAAGGCAAAGCATCTCAAGCTCTGGCCTTAAAATGAGTTTTCCAATTTCAAAAATCTCCAGTAGCCTTCTGCCTTTAAAAAACAGTAAGTGTATTATCTCACTGGGATAAAAGTGACTCAGTATTCATAGATCAGGTACAGAATGAGGCCTCTGGGCGGTATTACTGGTGGTGTGGGACTACATAAAGGAAAACGGGCTTATTGCTCATTTCCATCTGCCCACAGCTGACCTTTCCAGGTGCATTGTGCTTTGTCTGGTGCCTCTGGAAGTGCTCCAAAACTGCCAACAGTCTCTCAGGCTTCAGGCCTACTAATTACTTCTAAGAAACTCAACTATCTGCAAGGGGGGTGGGAGTGGGAATAAGAAACTTTCAGAGGGGAATAGCTGATTCACCAGCAAATCAGGTCTTGTTTCTAACAGGAGCTGTTTGGTTATTAATTCCGTCTTGGATGTTCACTTAAATTGAATTCTGCTGATAAGCCCTGATGCCGTGAAACCCTATTTTAATCCTGAACAACTGTATCACAGCCAGCTCAAGGGTGGACTTGCCTTTACAGTAAAGATCCTCTTGGGAAGCATGAGGGTTCACTGCTAGGATGCTCCCAAGTGTTACTTGGAGTAAAGGTACAACCACAAAACTAATTTCTCATGGACCATTGAGCAACCATTAGATGTTAAACATTTTTCGGTCCCTACCCCAGACTAAGTTTGAACCATTGACCTGGAGGTGAAATGTGCTGCTGCAATCCTCTGGAGCCTGCGGAGCATTTGTGTTCATTCTGCGGAGTACTTTGTCCATATCAAAAAGTAAATTAATCTGTCAGTGAAACTAATCCTGCTGGTTTTACAAGCCAACACAAATTTCAAATGTAGAATGACTATGAAAATTTTTACATTGAGTTTCAAATGTCAGAATTTGTTTTATCTATTTGGGTATACTTTTCTGTAGGTAAAGTCAATCAATACTTTTGATCTGAGTAATTCTTACTCAGTACTTCTGAGTAATATCTGTAAGAAGACAGCCAATGGTACTTCTCTCTGACAATGCAGGAACCTTTCCATTCATACAGGCAGGCTTCTCTCTCTCTCTCTCTCTCTCTTTTTTTTTTTTTTTTTTAATTTAAATGTGGAGCAGACAGAAAAGTTATGCCCATAAGTGCCATGCACCTTTCATATTGTTTAGTTTCTGGTAGATTGGACCTGCAGATGCACCCACTGTCATCCTGGTTACTGGGGGCTTCGCTTCTCTTTCAGAATCTGCTGTTCCTTTTTGAGCAAGGGGAGACATGAGTAGACAGGTAATTAGAGAGGCAACTGCAATACAGAAGTCTTTATATCACCAGAAATGCTGACAGTTTTCAGCTGTTTTGAATTGTTGGCACTGCAGTCAACGTAGACACAGTTTATTGCATCAGTAGATTTGGTCCCATACTGCTAAGACTCCACCATGTTCTGCGTGGACACCTTGCCTGGCACAGTCTGTGGCTGAGGAACCTTGTCTTGTGAACACGGCCACATTTCTGAGTAGAGCATTGGACAGAAGCTCACTGCTAAGGGAATTCATCTCGTGATGTCTCTGGGCAATACAGGATAGAGAAGGTGTTTGAATTCCTGCAGTTTATATCAAATGCCCATGATGACATCTGCATAAAAATAATTAGTTAAATAAATACTCAGGTGTCAATGCTCTGGCAGGAGATATCAAGGGAATTATCCCTGTGCAAAAACATAATTTAAGCTGAGAGCATCTACAGGGATGATCAATGCCAAATCTACTATTGCCATTGATTTAGGCATAATTAGTTTGGATGAAGACAAAATACAGTCATCAAAAGTAATAAATTGAAGCACAGCAGCTAATTCAACAGGCAGAAGCCTCCACCAGAGATGTTTGAAGAAGGTATTTTGATCTACTGTACTGATTATGGGCCTCGATGTGCTGGCTCTGGCTGGATTTGCTAGTTGGCTTGCTCTGCATTTGGGCACGGGTGTTGCGCTGCAACAAATCTATTGTCTCTTCCAGGACACCATTAACGTGCTGTCTTGTTTGTGGTGTTATATTTGAAGAGATCTGTAAACAATCTTTCTGTTCAGTTACTGTGTTAGGATTTCGTGTTTCCTTTACATCTTGGTTCTTTGATATTTGGATCTGCAACTAGTTTTTAAAGTCTCCTGTAGACACTTCTGGACTGTTCCTGAGCTTTTGCAGCTGGCTGAGAGCTAACCTCAATTTCTTGCTGTTGCCCTTTCATCGGTATGTAGTTTGAAGCTCTTTCTCCTTTCCAGATGGACCAGCCTTTCCTTGAACTCTGTTCTCCACTTGCCCTGCTGCTTTTTTGTCATCTGTAAAGTGTAGCCCGATGTAGTCCTATGGTCCCCTAATCCTCTGGAGAATGCGTGTGCCATGTCTGGGTTCACAGATGATGTATGTGTTATAAACTCAGCTACAATGAAGTGTCAGGCTTGATTCTTTCCTGTGCTATAGCAGCTTATGTATTTAGTAACAGATCTCCAGTTCCTAATTCTCCTGGTTATCCCACTAACACTTGTCTATTAAGCATCCAGTGTATGTACCATGCTGTAGCTGGCTCTGTAGGGTTGCCAAGCAACCCTACAGCTGGTAAAGCAGTAACTACTCTTACTAGAGGAAAAAAAAACAACCCACACAGTAGAAAAAGTGGAGGAGTGGCTGTGTGAACTAATAACCTCTTTGTCAGCAGGAAGAGCACAGCCTGCCCAGATACCTCTGTGAAGAGATGGCTGCAGAGAGTTGATCCTGCATGCCCAGCAGCACATTGTTGTGATCCACCTCCTGACAGATGCTGCTGCAAACTGTGGGCAGTCCAGGGAAACAACCTGTGTGTAACTTGTATCTGTGATGTGTTTGTTCAGAGGGGAGAGACAACTAACAACATGCTGGAAAACCAAGTGGGGTAAAAAAGTGTTTGGGAAATAAAGGTAAGAAAGTTAAAATCAAAACTGTTCCAAGTGTGACCTTCCACTCTAACCATCTTCATTCTGCTTGAGTCTCTGGTTTGCCTGAATTCATCAGCATTTTCCATGTTTTTCCATGAGTTGCTGGCCCTGCACTCAATAGAAAACATACCAAAGAAGCAGCAGCCCACTGACTTCAGCAGAGCTGTATTGGTTTCTTATGGTGGCAGACCTGCCCCTGTGCTGGTTAGATCTATTCAGAGGACAGGTCGACTACCCTGATGCTGGCTGACCTGGGAGGTTCAGGAGCCCCACTTCAGGAGCGGGTCTGGTACTGGAACAACAGCAGGGGAGTGGGATGCGCCGAGTGAACGATCCGCTCTTTCACTGTCAGCTCTTTAAATGTGTCAGATGAGCAGCAGTGTGTTGAAAAAATGTCCTTCAGTACATTGGCAGGGTGACTTTCTGTCATAGTCCCTGGGGAACAGCGTAGTGGACTGCCAAAAAGCAGCACAGACTATGTGGAAAATGGTAAACAGGGATGGAAAGGGCCAGAGAAGAGACGACTGTTTAGTTGGGCAGCCTCAGCTCTCCAGCCAATACAACTCTCCACATGAGTGGAAGTAAGTAGTTTCCACCCTTTCTATGGATATTTTCTTCACATAATAGAAAGCCACCAGTTAGTTTCTGGCAGAACTGCTTCCAGGCTTGATAAATGTAATGTAGCTTTTTATTCCTTCGCATGGCTACCTCTTCCAAGGAGCACCTCTTTGCTGAAGAATGCAAAGGGGAAGATGAATGTGAGCACAGATGATCTGCTTGGGATTTAGTAAGCAAAAGGCCAGAGAAGGTTGTTCAGAGTCTGGCATGGTAAATGAATTTAATCTCTAAACTCTTGATTGGGAGCTGGTTCTTCAAATGCAATGTATCTGTGTAACTCACTAGTACAAGGATGGATTTATGCTGATTGAGGAGTTGGCTTATGTATATTTTTGATTTTAATTTTCATCTTGCCTCACTGTCTTTGAATTCTGAATTAAGCCGATATAAGACCTTTTAGGAGAGAAACTGCATGAGACTGAAGAAAAATCTATCTGGATAAATCTGCTAGTTCATTTTCATAGATGTACTGAGTTGCAATCAGATCTTTTAAACGTCTATATTTATCCAAGCTGTCCCATTCCTCCAGCTTACCTCACAGAAATTGGTTTTGTCCTCTTCTGGCATCCTCATTTGTGCAGTGTGTATGGGCACAACCAGGTGCTCCTCTACACTGAGCAAAAAGGAAATGGGGGGTTCATGCTGTCCTCACTCCCACATGACTCAAGGTTTTCTAGATCAGCATTAAAAAATGATTAATTATGGCTGTGAGGGGAATAGAAAATGTGAGTGAATTGGCTTACCAACTCCAGGACAGCATCTCATCTCTTGCTGAGACTGAAGCAGTCTGAGGAATCAGAGAATTACATGATATAATATAGGTCTGAGGATGGCTGTATGCAGTGCTGCTGCTCTGCCTTCTCCCTTGTCTTGCAGCTGTATGTCTTGCATGCCTCCTACAAAGCCAATCCTTCTGAGGGACAAAGAGTTAAAGATTTAAAAAGCAAAGATTCTACGAAATGCAAACAATGTGGTTTTATAATAAGAAAGTATAAATTAACTATGAAGAAGGAAATAGCATGTTGAAAACAGATTAATAAGGAGCACGCCTGTGGATGCCTGGATAGCTTTACCAACTAGTCAATTAGAGCCAATTATCATCTTTAAACTCCTAGCACTGTGTTTAGTATGCTTGTAGTGTGTCCAATTTAGCTTGCACTGTTTCATAGGTTTACAATTTTCTCTCTGTGTCTGAAATGATCTAGCTGGAGACACCATGAAAGTGCCAAACATTAAGTATATAACAATTGTAATTCTTTTGACTGAAACCTGATTTGATTCAGTTGAAAATGACTTTAGTGTATTGGATTTACGGTTCATTTAACAAGCGCTGTAGATGTCAATACATTAGTGTAAACCTGATGCAGGTAGTAATTTGGTTTCTAATGAGGTTCCCCAGCAGTATCCAACTATGAAAAATGGGACATTCTTCAGTGGAGCACAAAGTGCACCTGCTTGGTCGCAGATGTTGTCTGAGGCACTGCCACTTAAATTCCCAGGAACGGTGCAGCGTTATGCCTTGCAATGGGCTTTAAAAATGCCTCGAACTGATAGAAAGTTAGAAGCACAGATTGGGAAGTATAAAAGATAGCTCTTGAGAAGTTTTGTTTTAATTATTGACTTAAATTACTACTTTATATCCCATAGTCTTAATTCTGCAGTTGTTGCAGATGCAAAATTCCAGCCAGATTTAATGGAACCTGCAGCAGCTGAGATGAAGAGAAACCTTTTACCTTTATGGGGCTGTGTGATACCTTCTCTTTACCTCCCCACTGTCTTCTGAATGGTTCACATAACAATCCTTCCTAGTGAAGGATCTGTTTTGTTGTAAAAGTATGGGCTATGGTAGTTGGGGAAGCACTGGAGAAAGGCCAGGACAGAGAAGTCCATGATGTTCCCCCTCTCCCTTGACCCACCTCTTGTCTTTCTGGACATGAGACACCTTCCAGGAAAGCAGCTGTGGAGGACGTAAGTGAGAGGAATGAGATACTGGGTTGAGGACAACAAAGCCTGAAGGATAAAGTACTGGTGTTGGTAGCAGCTTTACCTCAGAAGTAAGATGTGGTTTTGGAGAGGCACTTACTGTAATATGCTTTTGTTGCCTTAGGATTTAGCTTTTGGCCCTGGGGCTGTGACCCTTGGGTCCCTCCTTGTGCAGCGGCCCTTAGCCTTGCTGTCGTGCCTGGGGGCCTCCAGGGGTTTGGGGCTCCACACACATGTTCCTACAGCTTGTCATCCCCTTTCTGGGTGATGCAAGTGACTGAAAGCATTGCTGGTCCTGCTCTCAGTGGCTTTTTTTTTTTCCTGTGGGAAAGGCCCTTCTAGGCTTCTGTCACCCTTCAGTGAGGTTTTTGTCCTCACAAAATATTTCTAAACTTTTATATGCTGTGACCCAGCAGCTGGATTCTGCTTTAGTATTAAGCTGATTTTCCCAGGTTGAGACATTACTGACTAACGTGGGGGTATGCAAGAGCCTGACCTCAGCAGACTGCATTGGTGTGATTAAGTGTATGGAGAATATGTTCAATCCGACGTGAAGCAGCCTTTCGCTGTCTCAATTCGCTTCACGTCTCAGCTGAAATACAGCACCTTTCTGTCCTCTATGCTTCTTAATTTCCTTCCTTTGCTGTTGTTTAGCTGTTAAGTACTACGTGCTGCAGTAGATAGTGGAAGAAGCTGTTCAGAATGAAAATGATGTGGCATTTTATGCCCTTTTGTAAAATATATGAAATAAGGATGAACTTCCCTGCTTGTTCCAGACAAGGTACACCTCGCATTTGTGTGTTGGCTCCTGCGAGCCATTAAGAAAATTATTCCAAAATATCATTTAAACAAAATGATCCAATTCTTTGTAGACCTGTTTCTTCAGAACCTAAGTGGCTAACATTTCTGTAAGCTCACTTTTCTCTTGAAGATTAATTAACCTTAATTGAATTCAGGTTATTTTAATTTTGAATGAATGTCCACACAAGGACTTAATGCAGTTTAACTGAACCTTTCAATTTGTGTTTTCAGATCTGATTAGCTTCCTTAAGAGTGCACTGGTCTAGGCAAGTCCAGGTTTTGTGTTCTTCCATTTCAGAGGTAGTTTTTCTCCTCAGCCCTGGCACTAACTCAGAGGATGGCTGTGCCATACTTCTTCGTGGTATTTACTGCTAGACCTTAGCTTCAGCTCGGCCTTTAGGTTTGCTGGAGAGGGTAAGATGCTGGACAGCATGCTTTAAATGTTTAATATTAAATTTAGAACACAAAACTGCAAAACTGCTTTGACTTCGAGAGTGTCTTAAATATTAAGCTTAACATATCCAAACTACTTAACATGCTTTTCTGCTACTACAAAATAGCACATATATTTATAGGTCTCCCAGGTCAGCTGAATCCAGCAGCCTGTTTTTACTCTGGTATCTCAGTTGAACAGTTGTTATCTAGAGCTATTTCCAAACAAATCAATTTGAAGCACCTGCGAAAGTCACTAGGAGACCAACATCATTCTAGGGAGAAGATGTGCCATGTAATAATTTCAATGCAAATTTTTATTTCTGTGTCTAATGCCATTAACAGCTACTAATGATGTGTAATGCCACAGTGAGATTCATTTCAGTTAAGGAACTCAGTCTACGTCAGCAGTCATTTGGGATTGATTGTTTTAGCTGGTGGAAACTGCTGCAAGCTTCTAGAAGTGACATCTCGCAGTTGTCTTGGCCTTGAGCTGGGAGAAGGCATGGGCCATGTCTTCACTTGGACTCTGCAAACGTGGGACATCTGTTTTTTATGCTACTGCAGATGACTAAAATTCAGCTGCTGGTGGGCAGGACTAGTGAATTTTACAAATTATTCAGTTTTCATTTTAGAATAGCTTCTGTTCCTAATGAATGTTTCAATGCCTTGCCTTCAAAAGGTAGCATAGGCATCTCTTTTTTTTTCTTTTTTTTTTTTTTTTTTCCCCCAATCTGTGTGGAATGTGGAATCACAGGCAAATTTCAGTGGCCTTCTCTGTGGCAGCCTGGTGTAATTGCACAAGAGTACTTGTGCAGGTCAGTGTGTCTTCTCTCAAGGAACAAGTATTTCCTAGAATTTGCAGGTTGTTCCTGTATGTTTGTTTTATTATCTTATTTCATTAAACATGAGTATATTCATCATGTAGCAGATGTACAGATGTAGCAAATAGTATGGACATATTCATCTGCTAAATTAAAATAAGAAAAACTTACCTGTTGGAAGTTTGAAAGTTAGAGTTGGTATTTTAACAGCTTTTGCAGCTCATCACTCCTGCCTGGGATAGAGAGAGACACAATCCTGCAGCAGAAGGCTGCTCTTCCTGTTCCCTTCAGGATTTGCAGCAAACTGCTTCTTCCTATCATCACTGCATGGTATCTGTATGGCCACCAGATAACAGTAACACCTGTACGCTGTTTTGTAGCAGCTCTGTCTTTGATTTTTTTTGGATCCTCATTCCTTTTATCTAGGTCCAAGCTTGCAGAACTGTGAAGATAGGACAAAGCAGAAGGTTATCTCCTAATGCTCCAAAACCAAGACTGGAGTTAAGAACAGTTACAAGATTACAATAAATACATTCAGATGAAGTTATTTTTCTTGTCTTTGCATTTCTACTTTCATGATTTCTGATTGCTAGGCTTTTGGGATGCTACAAGCAAGTTGAATAGTTTTGGTCTGTTGAATATTTTGGTCTTTAATGACGGTGTGGGTCTGACCCAGTGCAGGTGTTTTCAGCACTGGAAATTTGGAATAAAGAGCCTTTTTCATATCTGAGAGTTGGCAATCATGCTTCTGTCCTCCTGGTCCCTTTAATCATGCAACTTGATGGAAATGTTTTGTTGGTTATTTTAAAAAAAGTGTGTTTGTTAAAAGCTTATATATATTTTTGTAAAGGCTCATCCTTCTTGGTATTACATTAGCAATTATACTTTGTTCTTCTGTGAAGCAAGTTTCAGTTTACAGGTACATCTGCTTTCTGTTCCATGGCTTAAAGTCATCAGGAAAATCTTAAAACCTACTTAATGAAGCCTTTTAAATGCTCATCCTGCACTTTTCAGTGAAGTGCAATTTATATTTCATAGAAGTAGAAGCTGAGCTGCAAGCTGTAAGTAATTATCATATAATTAAATGTCTTCTATGAAAGAAATGAAAACTTGGGCTTCTTGGGAGGCTTCCATGACTGGTTTACACAATCACAAATCAAATTATTTCTTCACCTTGTGAATGTTTTGGAGGTACATTAACCCAGTTTGGAGAGGCACCTCTGAGGCTGCTCAGCTGGTTGGAGAGGGGAAGGAAGTTGATCAAACCAGCAAGCTCTATGGACTGGGAAGAAAAATATGTAAATATCTGTGATAGGTTCTGCAAATGTGACTGTTTGCCTTCTGGTCTGGAAACACTTGGAGCTAATAATGAAGAAAGCAATTCTATGTGCTAATTCTAAGTAGCTTAAGTGAACTGCCCTGGTATTTATTAGGTTATTGATGCACTGCTGTGTGCCATTGGATGCAGTCATTCTCTGCAGGATAAAAAAACTCTGTCAGTTTGCTGGGCTGGGTTGGATATCAGGAAGTCTGGATAAGGGAGTAACTCTTCATGTATTCAGACTTCCTGTGTGTTTAGCTGGGAATCCTGTCCACTACATGAGCAGGGCAGCCAGTTCACGCAACACATCTGGTGGAGTTCGTGAGGAGGAACCCCAGCTCTGGGTGTGAACCCTTCCTTTCCTTTCACAGAAGAGTAACTTTCATGCTGTTATTCCTGCTTCCTGAAAGCAGGAAAAGCTGAATTATTTAAATACAGGAAGCCCTGATTTGAAGCTGTCCTAACTTAAGGAGTTGCTGCAATAATAGTCTGCAATGGCCTTATGTAAATGATGAATGAAATGTGTTTGTGTGCTGATGGAATTAAAGAGCTGTTTCTGTATTACTTAGCTGAAAGAACAGGAAGAATAAATGTTTCATTATATTTTTGTAGCATATTGATCTTGCATGAAACTTTACTTGCATGTTCCTTTACTGCAAAAAGGGCAGATACAGTTGAGACTCTGAGAAGTTGTGGTACTGTGCTGCTAAAGGGGCTCTTTTAAGGTCAAATGTTTCTAGACCACAAGAGCATCATTTTTATCTCCTCAAAAGAAAGTAAAAATCCTGTTGCCCCCAGTGTACAGCACAGTGATAGTTAAATCTCTCAGTTTGCAACTGTATACAAGGGGGCAATGACAACGTAAAGGAATCCCTTATGGCATGCCAAGGGAACATATAATTGGTGTTGGCTTTTCTTTCCCTCTCACTTTTTTTCCTAAGGTTAACAACTTAACCTTGACTTCAGGCTGTATTTTTTTCTCATTACACTTCTCCATTATACATTATTTGGTTTGGTTACAGTCACTAGACTTTAACTGCTCTGACATATTAATTTTTAAGGGCATAAATGACTTCATTAAAATAATGTCCTTCAGATAAGTGCACTTGGCACTGTGATTGGAAGTGGACAAAGAAATATGAAACATCAGCTCCTCCACATTAATAATATATCATGGAAACCAAAACCAGTACAATATATGTATGTAAAAAGCTTTGTACTTAACTTTTAGAACTTCAGTATATAGCCTATATCCTTGCATTGGTTGTGATTGATCATTTGTACAATTGTCAGGATTTTCTTTTGTAATGTGCTTTTAATCAGTGTTGTTTTATGTTTGGAGTCTTCCTTCATTTAAATGCAACACCGGTTTTTTAGTATCTCTGTTTATTCTGCATTATTTCTTTGCAATAAATACCTGTTTGTTATGAATCTGAAACAAAGAGGAACGCTGTCTGTTGCATCCTGATATAAGAAGATTATTGGAAGTAGGTTGGAGTTAAAATAGACGTTTGGGAGCCACATCTGCTCTACTGTTGCCACTTTCTTCTGTCTCTAACACAGAAGTAGCATTAAATTCTGTTAAAAGAGGGGATATAGGCTCTGCCAGTGGGTGAGGTCAAGAGAGGTGGGGAGAGCAGGTAGCCTCTCCAAACTGAGCACTGTGAGAAACACTCCATAGCCAATAACTTAGGCTCAGGCGAGGATCTCAGTGAAGTAGTAATTTATTCGCGATTGCAATGGCGGGTGCCCCACAAGCAGGAGAGAGCGCATCTACTAGTTCCAAAACACAGTTTATATACCTTTTGATGGCAGGACCCTCCCCTGTTTCCCCACTGAGTGGGTAATCCAGGTTCACAATCTATCTGATGCTTCACAAACAATGCATGGCCTTCAGTTGCCGGCCTGTTAAATTTCAAATTTCTTTTGACATTTTTACTGCTTGAAGTGGTAATGTTTCTTCACTTATCTGACTTGACTTGACACCGTGATTTTCACCTAATTGTCCTAAGGAGTCTGGTTGTCTGCATTTTACAAGGTCGCCTGCTTAATTTTCTTATCACTGTAAGCATATCTCAGTACCACATTCCCTCCTTCTAAACAATGTAACTCTGCAAAAACAACATTTCTATTCCTACAAGCACTGTTCTTTCTTTTACAGAAGACTATTACACGCCCAGCCCAGAAGCATGTTGTGAACACTAACACGCCTCACAACCACCCTTTGAAGCAAGGTAAGGGGCTGATGCACAGCAGTTAGGGTGACTGGGCCTGAGTCCTTTCTGCCAGACGCTGCTGCTCCCCTGTGCTTTCTGAGTGCTCCTGGAGGTGTCACCACAGCTGGGCCAGATCTCTGAAGCTGCCTGCAGCCTCTTAGCTGGCTTTGAGGTGACCTGAATCAAATGAGTCTGTGCTTGAAGTTGTATCAGATGTCCTAGCACAGCTGAACACCTTTATAGCTGAGCGCTGATTGCTGCTTGCCCTTCTCCAGGCCTGTCTTTAGCTCGTGGAAGGGCTCTTAGCTTCCTTCATTAATCACCAGGCTTGCACGTGTGAAATGCCCTGAGACAGTAACTAGTCCAGTGGGCTTATGGATGAGCATGTTCTAAAATCCTGCATTATAAAGCAGTATTTGCGCTTCACATCAGGGCTGAGGAGGACCTAGGCTGAACTGGGCACCCCCCATTCCTGTCCCCATTCCTGTCTGCATTCCTCGGGGCCTCACAGTTGGCTGCTGCAGGGCCCTGAGGCCTGGGCCACTTCCTTCGCTTCCGCAGGAGCTGCCCTTCAAAATGAGGCTGCGAATCCTGGGCGGCTGCAGATTAAAAACCTTGCCAAAGAAATAAAGTCAAAACTGAAGCTGACCTGAGGTAAAAAGCAATTTTCTGAGAATGTGGAGGCATGAAGGGAAGTGCTTGAATGTGGTGTTAAATGAAAGATGGGTGGTGGGGTGCTGCAGGAGCCCCCATGCAAGGAGTGAATCTTGGTTAGACCAGTAAGCTTCATGTAGCCATTGAATTCCCCCTGTATAAATGGATTTTAGAAGAATATATATATATTATATATTATATATATATATATAATATATATATATTCATTTTTTTTTCCTAAACCATGAAGTCACTTGATAACGTAGTAATAAATCTGTCAGACTTTCTACTGTGACCCAAGCTCAGCTGTGATTCAGGATTCATTTCAACACCTAAAGCCATTTTTGGGTGGGAAGAGACATTCCCAGCTTTGGAATCAATTTCTCTGCAACGAGTATTATGTTCTTGACCCTGTATCATTGCCTTTGAGAAGCAGCAGTATTTAAAATCCACTGTAATGCAATAAGCCTGCACTCCAGCTATGTGTGTGCTGTGCTGTTATAATGCCACGCTGGTGGTGGCTGCTGTTATGGTGTTGAAAATACATGAGGTAAACACAGGGCTTTCTTCAGGAGTAATTAATAATTTAATCTCTGTGAAGTAGAGGTGGCACTTCATTTATCCCAACCATTCTTTGATTTTTCTCTCCAGCCCATTTCAGCTGGCAGCTATCCCTTCCTCCCCTTTTCACCCACGCAGGTTGCCTTTATAATAAGCTTTTTCAGTAAAGTCCAGCTTTATTTCTTTCAGATTGCACTAAGCTTTTATTGCTGGCAAAAATAATTGTAACCTACTGTAAAAGACACCCCGTGGCTGTACAGGCCACTGGTGCTATGGAGAACTTGAGTTCCTGCTGTGGCTGCTGTGCAGTGGTACCCGCGCTGCTCCTGGGTGAGACCACGGAGGCTTGAGTGAACATGCTGGTACATCTGCATTTGTGTGTCAAGCTGAAGAGAATTACAGAAAATTAATTTGCTATTTCCTCTGCTGCCTGCTTTCAGGTCTGCCATGAAGCCTTGGACCTGGCTGGTACTAGAAAACACTTACAGAGTCATACATGTATAATCATAAAATGGTTTGGGTAGGAAGGGACCTTAAAGCTCATCTAGTTCCACTCCCTGCTATGGGCAGGGACACCTCCTACTAGATTAGGTTGCTCAAAGCCCCATCCAGCCTGGCCTTATGTCTGTTGTGTACACATGCTTCACAGAATCATCTAGGTTGGAAGAGACCTCCAAGATCATGGAGTCCAACCTCTGACCTAACACTAACAAGTCTTCCACTAAACCATATCCCTAAGCTCTACATCTAAACGTCTTTTAAAAACCTCCAGGGATGGTGACTCAACCACTTCTCTGGGCAGCCCATTCCAATGCCAAAAAACCCTTTTGGTAAAGAAGTTCTTCCTAACATCCAACCTAAACCTCACCTGGTACAACTTAAGCCCATTCCCCCTCGTCCTGTCACCAGGCACGTGGGAGAACAGACCAACCCCCACCTTGCTACAGCCTCCTTTAAGGTACCTGCAGAGAGCGATAAGGTCGCCCCTGAGCCTCCTCTTCTCCAGGCTGAACAAGCCCAGCTCCCTCAGCCGCTCCTCGTAGGACTTGTTCTCCAGACCCCTCCCCAGCTTCGTTGCCCTTCTCTGGACTCTCTCGAGCACCTCGATGTCCTTCTTGTAGCGAGGGGCCCAAAACTGAACACAGTACTCGAGGTGCGGCCTCACCAGAACCGAGTACAGGGGGACAATCACTTCCCTAGCCCTGCTGGCCACACTGCTTCTGATACAAGCCAGGATGCCGTTGGCCTTCTTGGCCACCTGAGCACACTGCTGGCTCATATTCAGCCGACTGTCAACCATCACTCCCAGGTCCTTCTCTGCCTGGCAGCTCTCCAACCACTCATCTCCCAGCCTATAGCGCTGCTTGGGGTTGTTGTGCCCCAGGTGCAGGACCCGGCACTTGGCCTTGTTGAACTTCATACAGTTGGCCTCAGCCCATCGGTGCAGCCTATCCAGATCCTCCTGCAGAGCTTTCCTACCCTCGAGCAGATCGACACACGCACCTAACTCGGTGTCATCTGCAAACTTACTGAGGGTGCACTTGATCCCCTCATCCAGATCATCGATAAAGATATTAAAGAAGACTGGCCCCAGCACCGAGCCCTGGGGGACTCCACTAGTGACCGGCCTCCAACTGGATTTGACTCCATTCACCGCGACTCTTGGGGCCAGCTACCCAGCCAGTTTTTAACCCAAAGAAGCGTGCGCCAGTCCAAGCCAAGAGCAGCCAGTTTCTTGAGGAGAATGCTGTGGGAAGTAGTGTCAAAAGCCTTACTGAAGTCAAGGTAGACCACATGTGCAATATGTGCACATGTGCAGCTTTGGCAATTCATCAACCTAATGTCTTTATGCAGGGCTAAGTTTTTCTGGTGGTGTAGCTTGTCTAGATCTGCCCTAAAGCAAGATGAACCAAATCAGCCAAGCACTTGGAGATTTCTTATCGGAATCTAAAATGTGGCTTTCACTACTGCAACCAATATTTTTCCATAAATAACTTTATTCACAAAGCCTTGTTTTATGAATTTGTATTCTGTGTATTCTGTATTTGAATTTCCCATGTATATATGTAATTTTCAAGCCTTTGCCATGATTTGGATATTTCTAGCATTGCCCTTGTATGGACTTTCTGGTATCTATAAGGGGCAAAGTTCATGGTATGCCCTTTCTCTTGATGAAGATATCAGTCTCTCTTCACAGCCACTTGGATTCAAACACTTTGTATTACTTAATTTTGACCTCCATCATCTAAGCTCACTTATTAATGAGGATAAACAGAAAGACTTACAGAATAAACTAATTTTTCAGAATGTTTGTGATTACAGAATAATCATAAAGAAGTCTCAGTCTAAACCACTGGAAAAATGTATCTAGAAAGAGCATGGCTTTCTCTTTTTTGCCTATGTATTTTAGTAGGAGCCAGTGTAGGCAATAGCTCATTGGTTTGAGGTAGTCCTTCTGGATTTCCTGTGCTACGTGTTTTGTCAGTGGAAGATGGGATTTGTGAAAATCTTCTTGTAACAAGCCTGACTCTGCTTCTTACTCTTTTGACATCTGGCTGTGGCAGAGACAAGCTGGCTGATGAGTGATGACTCTGAAATAGCCCCCATGGCCTTTGTCTCTCCACAATTACAGGTGCAAGGCTGGGTGAGGTGTGAACATTTTGCGGCGGACAAAGGTTGGAGGCCGAGAGCAGGGGGCATGTTGCCTGGCAGTCTGCTGCTGCCCTTTCAGTTGGTCATATTTGGAGTCAAGTTGGTTGTTTCCATTAGCAGAATTTGATGAAAAGGCTCATTAATTTTTGATGTACTTTTTTTTTCTTTTAAAAGAACACATAAGGTTCCATTTTATTAAGCATGGCAGGAGCTGAACAGTAGGAGACAGACTTTTTCTCCATTGCCTTTGCATTTTTTAAGTCCTTCTTAGGCAATACAAAAAAGCCTTAAGTAGCTGTTGGTGTTCATCCAGGATGTGTTCAAGTTTTCTTGTGCTTTCTCCCCATTACCCTGGTCTCTGCTGTGTATTTCTTGGGCACACAAGTCACCGTAAAAAGCAGCTAACAAAAAAATCTCACCAACTATACTGGCTTAGTGTGACTTCTTTGGGCTTCTCTGGAGTGTCACCGTTGTTTCAGATGCCTAAATCCACATGCAAAGAATGACCCTGCTCCCCAGAGTGAATAAGCATTTATTGTCTCTGAATAAACTGTTATATATCCGATACATGTTTTATTATATTTATTTCCAACCTAACATAATGCTAAAGGTTATTTAACATTTTTTTTTAGCATTTCCTGTAATGCTTACTCTTTAGTAATCCAGAAATCTATTTTCAGTCTGAAGCCCTGCTGACATTTCAAAGGGCCTGAGCGATGCTTTGCTGACAGCTCGTTGTGTGCCGAGTGTGCTGCAGAGGTCTGCAGGAAGGGCTGCTGTTCCCTGGGGCTGCTCTATGGATCCAGATGCCTGTACTCATGGTAAGGACTACAGGACACCTCTGCTTGGACAAGAGGTTGTGGGGACTCTAACAGGTCCCCTTGGCATGGTGATGGTGACATTCTCCCCCCCTCAGCTTTTCCCCAGAGGAGTGCAAGGCTGTCGGTATGTACACAGGGAAGCACGTTCCCTGTAGGTATGCACAGCTCAGGAGCTACACTAGTGCTTTGTTTCAGCTGTAGGGAAAGTCTGCACCAAGCAGGTATCCCTGGAGTTGAATGTTGGGACAACCCATGACAATAATTCAGCATATCACCAGGGAGGCAAGGTAGGGAGGTGCATCCCTACTTCAATTTTAAACCATGACATGCAGAAAACTTATAAGTTCTAGCAGGTTCTGATTTCAGAGCTGCTGCTGATTTTCCTCCCCAAATTTAATTTGAGCAAAAAAATTCTTTAAGCACTGCAAACTAAATTGGTTGTGGCACTGTCAAGTTGGCTTTAAGTATTGCTTTTCCCATTCCTGGTGGCTAGAGCAGTTGTGCTTTTGTTTTACAATTAATATTTTGATGAAACCTTGTAATGTACTGTAGGCATAAATATTTAATATCTTCCTCTCCATGCGTCTTTATTGCTGATCTTCGTGATAAGTTAGTAATTCAGACTGAAATGCAGATAAAACAGTAATGTGAACAGTTTAAATCTGCATTTTTCCAAAGCTCCTGTGGTCAAGATGACTGTGCTGCAGTAAGACTATTGCTATTTAAAATTGTTTACCTCTATGCTTCAGCCAAATGCTGCTGTACATGATAAATGAGGTAAATAAAGGTGCCTTTCGGGTCCCAATAACTGCACAAGAAACGTAATCATTCTCACTAACATAAAATAATTTAACAAATGGAACGGTGCCATAGCAGCCTAATAAGAAATTTCTGAGTACTGCACCACATATGGCCAAAGCCTCTTCAGGCATAATTCAAGCTCCCTCCAGCTTTATGGTAGGTTTGTGTGTTATGTTTAATGTGGAATAAAACTTTGCATGTGGCATCCACAATAACCCCACATTTGGCTTTTCAGAACTTATTTAATTTTTCATCTGGGCATGAAGCATTATTATTTATCTTTCTCCCACGATAACTGGCACCAACTTCACCTTATGGGTAGAAAAAAACGATGGAATTCATGGCACTTTTCATAAAGAAAAAAAATTATGCTTAAAGCATTAAGCACAGATTTTGATCTGTTTACATACATAACAATGTAATTTCAGCCAAACAGAACAATATCTTTAAAGGCAGATGTGAAAACCTCTGCCCTCCTCCCTCTGCTGCCTCCATTCCTTCCTTCCCTGGCTGCCCCAGAAGAAGTAATTTCTGAGCAGATGAAGTTATTACTATTTAATAAGAGTAATTTTTGTGGAACACTGATAGGCTTTTGCTAGCCAAGACAGTGTCATTGGGTTTGTATTTTTAAAATGGTATTGTTCTTAATGGCATTACCATTTGAGAAAGAGAAGTTAATCCCCTGCCTTGTTAGCGTGATCTGGATTATCTCCCGTGGAGAAGCATTTGCAAGACTTTGGTGCATGTCCTCGGAGAGTTGGTCTGGAATTCGACTACCTATGCAGCTTGCTTAAGCAGGATGAACATCTTGTGTTTCTGTCTTGAGTACACACTGGCAGAGAGCACCAAGCACACATTTAATAAAACTTCAAATTCTTCTCCAAAACACAGTTTAGTTGCAGTTTGTATTTATCTAAAGAGTCAAATAGTGCCCTAATCTTCTGCTTCCAACAGCTCTGTGAGCCTTTGTCTTGCAGATGCCAAGGTATCTCATGTGGCAATACAAATAAAATAGAGCTGAGGAGAAATGCAACTTTATTAGAGCCTTGGGATCTTGAAGAGATGTTCATCCCCAAGTCTGCCGGTTAAAACAAACGTAAGAACCATCTGTAGAAGTGTCTCAATTCCAGATGTTTGAATCCAACCATTGCTTCAGATCTATGGATACCAGCATCTGCTTGGCCTTGTTATGTTTTAATTGTGGACGAGGCTGGGTGTTGTGGGTGGGTTTTGCAGAGCTGAGCCCAGGAAGCCCCCAGCAGCTGTGGAGATGGGGCTGCCTTCAGCCTCTGAGCTACGGGTGCACTAAAATCACTGCTGTGCCTTCAAAAAACAAGAGCTGCGTTTCATTAACACCAGCCTGAGCATCATGGTGGAAGCACAGATGGTGTATTTAAAAAAAAAAACAAACAAACCAGGAAACACTTTAAAATAAATGAGAAACAGTTATTCTCTCCTTTGGTGCCTATTGTAACCGAGTGTTAATGGGCTTGGGCAGAGGATGTGCAGGGCTAGATGTTCCTGTCTTTGGTGTGATGGTACCAAATGAAGACAAAATGGGAATTAATTGCAGTACATCTACCCTTCCCACACACAAATACTCCCATCTGGGCTTTCCCCATAATGCCCCAGAAGGGCAGAGTGGGACAGGCACCATAAATCCTGACTCTGAACCTCATCAAACTGCTGACGAAGGATAGCCGGCAGTCCCCGGGTAGGTGGGCACTGCAGAGACACTTTTTGAAGACCAGATTAGGAATATCCTTCCATTACGGACCCACTGTTCAGCACAGAGAATGTTTTATGCTGGTATTTTTCTGCCAAAACCAAGCCTGTTTATGGGAAAAGGTTAGTTTCCATGAATTTTCCATTTTTTAAACAAGTTATTTTGAAACGTATTTTAAGTTGAGTGCATTTTATCTTGACATTTAAGTTACTTCTTATAAATTAAATCAAACTTCTAGGTTTACTTAAAAATAAAAAGTCCAAAGCATTACTACAAGTTTGTTCTAAAGCCATTGAAACCATTTTTTTCCCAATAAGATTCTTTCTCTTCCTGTATTTTTTTTCACTCAGTAATATTTTTCAGACTTCAGGCTTCTAGTCGAATAGACAAATAGAGAATTTTCTTTATTTCTGAGCTCAAAGCCTTGCAGACTGGCAGAACGGTGCCTGGGCACAGTGTCTCCCTCCCATCTTCTGCTGTGCTGGGCTGTGTCCCTTTGCCCTGTTCTTCAGCATGGGTTCAGCGTAAGCGTGCCCATTCCTCTGCGGGGTGGCTGCAGGTAAGCTTCTCCAAATGTGAGAGACATCCATCTGTTGAGATCCTCTTGTAGCTACCCCACGGAGTGCCTGTTGCTGTTCACTGGCCAATTTATAGCGAAAGTAACAAGTGTATTTGGGTACAACTTTGAATTGTAGTTTTTTTGGTGATTCCCAGATAAAACGCTGTTTGGGAGCCACACAAGCCTGGCTCTGTGTGCAATTGTAATTGTGTGGCTCCGAGCAAGGTTGCTGATGATTTCTGTCTGTGTGCAGGAAGGGGCTTGGGGCTGCTCTGCCCACAGCTCCCTGCAAGTGCCTTGCAACAAGCAGGTGCCCTGGATGGCTTTGCTGTCTTGCTTTTCATCACTGCAAGCTTGCCCAATCTTCTGCACGCTCCCTGGCCTAAGACATCCCATATAGCCTAGTAAAGATGAACCAATGGGATTTTCCCCAGCCTGTAAACTGTTTCTTTTACTTCTTTTTACTTTTATTAGTTTGTTTGGAAAGTTGAAAAGCTGGTGTAATCAAAAATAATCATTGGTGTCAAAACTATTATGAATTATTAAAAGAGGCACAGCAACGGGAGCTGCAGATAATTCCTCATTCTGAAAATGAGCACGTCTTATGTTATTGCTGCAGTAATTACCTAAAAATACCTAATACTTAATTACTTCCAAGGTGTCAATCTTCATAACAGTTTATTAGGAAATTCTAATGGATGGAGCAGCTGCTTCCACAAGCAAATCTAGTTGTGGCTGAACCTGACATTCTGCTCTAAATATTATTCCACCTTGATCAACGTTATTTCTCCACATCTATCTTGATACAGCTGTAGCAGGTTGGGAAAGGAAGGTTTATCCAGCTGCAGTGGGAATTGCTCTGATCACTCATGACTTCCAATTTCCAGCTGTTGGAGCAGGTAGAAGTGTTCAGGACTGATTTAAAATGAGGAAGAAGCTGGAATGATCAGTTTGTGACTCTGCTCTTGGCTTCTTGGTGTTATTTCAGCCGTACCAATGCCTGGTTAAGAACACAAAGGCTCCATGTTTGGGGAATGGTGCAGAGGGATGATGCTTGTCTGTCCCTGGGGCAGCGGGATGTGGTCAGCATTATGTGGAGTCCCCTGCTCTTTATTGCTGCTGCTCACAGCCCAAAGCACACTTGGCATTTTGAGCAGGCAGCTGCAGTCTGGAGCACTCGTGAGGTTATCCTAAGGAAAATGCAGTGGAAAATGAGAGTGAACTAGGGCAGAATGTAGCCCAAAAGTCTAAGATCCATCCCTTGTTTTGTACAGAAATGTTTAAGAAGCCCAGAATTAATAAATACGCCAAAAGAAGCCAGTGAACACAATAGTGCCTAATAGCAAGCTCTGCCATGGTTAATATTGAATTCTATAAAGCCATGACTTCAAACTCTATTGTGTTTGTGTTGCCTTTTTTCTGTGCTTTTTTTTTTTTTTTTCCTTTTGGAGAAAAAAAGAAGTGCTAGATCAGGTATCACTAAGGAAAGCCTGGGACCATCCCTTCCTCATTTCAGTGGCAGAATCTTTGTGCCTTTGAAGCACAAGGGTTTGAGTTTCATCCTCCCATCTCTGCAGTTCCTTTGGAGACTAAGACACAATTAACATTTACTGCTTTAGACCTCTCCGTCATGTTTCATCAATGCCCAAGCCCTATGTTCCTCTTCTGAGCTGTCCTTCAAGCATCCCTGCACCAAGGCTGGGTTGGGATTTCTCCAGGGCTTCCTCCGCACGTGTCCTGGGGACAGCAGCAGTGCTGCCACAGCCAGGGGCTACAGAGCCCGTACTGTGCGAGGCAGAGCACAAACTTACAAACAATCTGGTGAGGATGCCTGCACTTATTTCTGATAGTTTGCCACTAATTCAGAGAGTAAATAGCAGGTGTCTGGAGGCATGAGGTTTGTTTGAAACCTGTACTTTTCATTTAGTGCTGTGGATGCTCATCTGTATGGCCATATTAAATCTTCAGAGCTGCTACACTGTATTATGCATGTATTGCATGGTAGCTAACCGGTATTAATTTAACTAAGTGTTATTCTAAAAAATCTATTGCAAATCTTGCTGTAGCAGGTGCATTGCAAGAAAAAAATCCACAAGCAGTGTCAGCAAACTGAGCTGATTTTTGTGCAAGTTTTTCTGTATTATCTAGCTCTTGTGTTTGCAGAAAATAACTAAACCAGCACAGTGGTCATTCATTGGAAGGAAAATGAGTTTTTGTTAAATACATGTGTAAGGTTTGAGCTGGGTCACCCTGAGAAAGAAGCTGATATCAGATGATAAAGTCAGCCAGGATTCAGCAACAGCAAGTGGGTGAGGAGTTCAACTGACTTCCATAGGCTGTGCTGCATCAGTCAACATGCAAATCCTTGAGGTATGGGTAAAGGTGTAAGTACAAAGGTCTCAGGCATTAATTTTCATTTTTAAGAGAAATCGCATTTCTGTGGATTAACTTTGACATCTGTAGGAAAGATATCACAGGAGACAAAGCTTATGTATGGCTGTAAAGTAAACATAATCCCCAGACTGATACCAGACCATGCACTTGTGCAGGCTAAGATAGAAATAATCTTGTTTTCTGATGAGTTCTGCCACAAGGGACCCAGGCCCTTGGGCTTTTATCCCGACTGAAAACTACAGCAAGCAGAAAGCAAACGCTTATAGCAGGGGATGCTTATTGATAGACAACCTTCCTGATCTTCAGCATTTTTTATTTTCCTCTGTATAATGCACTTAGATGCTAAATTTGTACCCTTTTGTAATTTTCATGGATACCTATAGCTATGGTACAAATGAAAGTAAGAGCAGTCATCAGTGTTGATGTCTACAAAATGCGTAACCCCAATGCAAGGATTTGCCTGAGGAGCTCTCTGGCTGTTGAACCCCGAGCTTTTTTTCTCCCTTTTCTCCCATTAGTGACTGAATCAGGCTTTAAGATTGGTGTCTGAATTACTTTTATGAATTAATTGTGGATTTTTCATCTGTTAAGAGTTTAATTAAACAGACTATGACTACTCTTCAGAGTACTCCAGGCAGGAGGAAAAATATTCTAACCACCCCCATTCCCCAAATCCCCCCTTTTATTCTGTAAAAGATTCAAAGTGGAGATATACTTTTAAAAAAGAAAAGAAAACAAAACTGTTCTAATGAATAAATTTGCTACTGAAATACCTCTTGGCATCCTGGTCTGTATCAAAAAGGTCTGCCTCTTTTTTTTTGTAATTTGGAAAATATTAAAATAAGAAGGAAAACAAATACAAAACAAAGGGATATAAACAGAGGAGCTTATAGCTTAATTACAGTTTTCTGAAAATTAAATAAAGAAAATGCATTGTGATGATTTGCTGGCTTGTATCTTATCTTGAAAAAAGGGGTAGCTATCATGAATCCTGCAGAAGACCCAGTTTATTCTCTGTTACCCTGAATAATGAATATGCTTCAGAAAAGATGCAAATGTTTTTTCTTATTTCCTGTCTCTAAAATTGGGGCAGGGAGTTTGTTTAAAAGGTAACAAAAGGATTAAAATGGGATGGAAAGCCTGCAATTATCTGTGATAAACAATGCTTTATGTTTTGGTTTGTGGGCTGTAAGTCTGTCACTGAAATGTTCCTCACGTCATGTAATATTTTGTGCAACTGCATTGCTTTTCAATTATACAGCTCAAAGGAAAGTTTCCACTGACAAAAGCAGTGAAAGCACATAGCTTTTAGTATTGGCTTTTGTCATTTTTTTTCCCTTTTTCTTTTATAGGTCTCAAGTGCCTCTTCAAATATAAGTCCCAATGACAGGAGTCCAGGAGTTTGGAAGTTATTAGAGAGATATGGATATATGCAGCTAATGAAATACTCTCACTTACAATATATCAAGACATGCAGAATGCTGAGGAAAACTCAGCAATTTCAATATTTAATATAAGCTGGAGTTAAAGTATTATTTTTATTTATTTTTTTTTGCAAATGCAGCATATGTTAATCTATTCCTGAGCATTCGTCTAGCAGATTCAATTTCCACTCATAATTTTTCATTTATTAGTTTCTCTTTCACATAAACACAGCTGTGGTATTCTGATCAGTGCTGGTGAGAGCTGACATGGTGTGGCATGTGGGGAGCCCAAATGATTTGCTGTGGTGAGGCAGTGGGCAGAGCAGGGGGGCTGCAGTGTGTTTTCAGATTTTAAATATTGGCTCTCATTTAAATCCCTCTTTGTCAGGTTTTCACCCCAAACTCACCTCCAGTACGTGCTACTCATGGTATATGAATGAGTGTTGGGTGCAGCTCAGGCAGAACTAGCAATTTCTGCTATATTGGGCCCCAAATATCAATGATATGTGAATAAATCCCGTTGTGGTGCTGCAATACGTTGACGATGGTAACAACCCAGCTGCTGCTGCTCTCCTTGGCAGCAGAGCACCTCATAACATGAGGCTTTCTGAGGCTGAGGGCTCCTATCCTGTAATCAAGAAGCTTATGGCTTCAAAGGCACAATGAGAGATAATTATTTTATTCAAAATGTAATACTGAGTCTGCCACTTGTTCTGGAGTGGTTCTTGTCATAATCATTCAAAAAACAAACAAGAAAGAAAGAAAGAAAGAAAGAAAGACAGACTTTCCACCTCCAATGGCTTCCTTGCTGTGAAATATGTCTGTAAATCGATGTATTCCACGCTGAATTATCACACCACGGCACCTCCTGTGGGTGCAGCAGCTGCTTTGCAGGCGCTGCAGTTCACAAGGCACCAGGGCAGCTCTGTGGCTGCCCGGGGAGGGCTGTTGGAGCTTAAGCCCAAACCTGCCTGAAATTTCCAAATGAGTTTCCTTTGGCCCACATGCAGTGTGGTTTTCCCATGGCTGGGAGCCAGATCTTGGCAGGGCTGTGCTTTTCCTTTCTTTTAACATATAGTGGTTGGTTTAATAACATCCAGTGCCCTTTTGCCCCGCTTATTGCTGAGCCCAGCCTTGTGCCCCCTTCCCGTGGGCTTCAGAGGCAAGCTCTGGTCAGAGAAATGCCCCTGGGCCACCTGTGTGTGCCTGGAAGCTGCTTCCAGCTCAGGCAGCCATGGACCAGCTAAGGTTGGAAGGGACTTTAAACCTCTTCTGGTTCCACCCCTGCCATGGCCAGGGACACCACCCACTAGATCAGGTTTCCCAGGGCCTCATCCAGCCTGGCCTTGAGCACCTCCAGGGCTGGATCCCTGAGCTGTGAGGGGTTGTGGGCTGGAGGAGTGCTTGCGGAAAGCACCATGTCCCTAAGCACCAGGCCCAACCTTTCTTTGAACACCCCCAGGGATGGTGACTCCACCACCTCCCTGGGCAGCCCATCCTAATGCCCAACTGCTCTTTCTGAGAAGAAATGTCTCCTCATTTCCAACCTGAACCTCTCCTGGTGCAACTTGAGGCCATTCACTCGAGTCCTATCACTAGTAACCTGTAAGAAGAGGCCGACCCCCAGCTCCCCACATCTTCCTTTCAGGTAGCTTCCCCTCAGCCACTCCTCACAGGGCTCGTGTCCCAGGCCCCTCACCAGCCTTGTAGCACTTCTCTGGATGCAAAATTGTTGAAAGCAAGGTGGTGGGTTAGCTAAATCTTTGGGCTGATCCAGTGTGTCACTGCTGTGTTTGTAAATAATAGGCATGCTAAACACTGTTGCTGTTAATTGCACTGGAACTCGCAATGATTAATTCTAATTACTGTTCATTATTTCTGTAGCGTGTCAAATGTGCTAGAAACAATATCTAGTAGGTACTGAGGATTAAGATATGGTCACAGTGAGAGATAACTGCTTATTTTTGCCTCTTCTGTGCAGCAGTGGGTATTGTAACATACTTACATGGGGATGTTTGCCTGTGTGACGTGATGCAAAGGCTGCTGGATTTTGGGGTTGGTCCTCAAGGTAAATTGCTTTATTTTGTGGCTGGTGGAGCTTTACTGTTTTACTCCCAGGTTGAACCCAGCCCCTGGTGTTGGGTGACTACTCACTTTGCTTCAGAGCTGCAGGCCCAGGGAGCAGGTTTGCCATCCCAGGGGAGGTGCTGGTGGCAGGAGGACCTTCCTACTAGAGGCCTCATTAGATCCACTCTTGTCTACTTCTTGTGCTGTCGTTCTTTTGAGGGACATAGGGGTCAGCCTCCAAACGGGAGTTCCCTGTTGGGATGCCTGGTAAACATTGCCTGTTACAGCAGTACTGGCTTCACCTTGCTTATATCACAGTGCTGGGAAGGTGAGGTGCGGGTTCTGAACCAGGTGATGGTAGGGGAAGTGTGGCTGCACCTCAGTGCCTATGGGGTACCTTGCTCTCGCTGCTTTACTTCTCATTTGCTGCAGAGCCAGCACGTGTGTGACAGCTCTGGCAGAGCAGCCAATGCACTGGAGGCATGCATTTTGCAGCACCAACTTCCTTCTCTGCTTATTCCTGATGATTTTTAAAGTCCATTTTTAATGGGCCTCTGATAGCCCTGTGGGGGCTTCCCGGGGCAGAGCCCTGCAGGGCCAGCAGAGGAGGCAGCTGGTGACGCAGCCATGGCTTTTGGGCAGCCGATAATTTTAGGACCCTTAATGGGCAATCAATACAGAGAATTTTAGTCCTCGTGTAGATGTTTTATGTCTCTTTTTACTTCCTCTGGCAATCTTGTCTGAATTAATATATAGCTGAATAGCTGCTGTCTGGAGCCACACAGGCGTTGGTTACGATATAATACTTGGTCTCTGGGTAGACCCACAGCAATTTTTAAACATTAGTTCGGAGATGGGGTGGTGAAAAACGTAGTCACAACTCAGTTACAGGGAACGTCTGATTGCAGCAGAATTAACAGGGTGGATGGGGTAAGGAGTGTTTTCTAAATCCAGTCTCGCTGAACAGAATTAGCAAGATCATTAAACCGCCTCATTATTACTATGGTAATTACAGGATTAACACACTTCATTTCAATATCTCTAATTTGTTTTGTAATATAAGCAAGATGGGGAGATGATCTTGCTATATTCGAGGTGTCGGGACAGCTAACATCAGAAAAGAGGGTTTCTGGTGGTCACAGAGTGGTGGAGGTGAGGTGACCAGCCCGTGTGTGGGGTCTGGTGCTCTGGAGGGAGGCCCCAGCTTGTCCTTGAGCAGACCTGGGCCACTCACCCACAAACCCTCTACCAGAAAGGCTGAGGAATTGATAGGTGTGTATCTGGATACAACTACACAGAATAATGCATATCAAGTAGATATCAAAAAGCTACATATGCTAATATGTGAGGTACATGTGAGCGGCAAAGATCATTTACTCCGGAGAGCAAGAAGTAGGTGCTAGGCTTGATCAGAATATCAAAGGTACTCTAGGGCCTGTCAAGCGCAACTCTCCTGTGTTCTTCTGAAAACTTTAACATGAAAAGATGAGGCAGAAATGGGCCTGACATCATTAATGATGACAAGATCCACAGATCCTTTCCAGGCACTCCTTGCTTATTTTCCCTTAATGAGCTTTGGCGGGCCGGCCTCTACTGCCGCGGTGCGGGGTGATGCTCAGCCTGGGTGCTGCCCACTCGTTATCCACGTAGACTCATTAGTGGCAGGGTGGGCAGCTGCTGGCTGGGACCACAGGAACCTGAGAGTTGTAAGTCAAGCTCAACAGCAGTGACAGTGATCCAAAAAAGAGGCATCACGTGAGACTTCGGAGATGGCCACACTGGTGGTTTAGTTCCTTTGACAGCAGTGCCAGAGGAAGGAAGAGGCAAAGCCCTGCTGCATCAACTTCTGCCTCCCAATTTGTGCTGTAGCTTTGGTGTTGGGCTGTTTTGCTCTTCCCTTCGTGATCACACTCATCTTAATTTCATCTGCAAATGGAACAGAGCAGCCTGTTGTACCTGCTTGTTGCTGCACAGCTGCTGGGTCTCTTACCTCCAGAGTTCATAAACCTGCACTTTGACTTGAATCCCTCTTTTCTTCTCCTATTATTTATTGCAATGATTTGTCTGGTATCCATTTATGCCTAGTTCCATACAATAGCCCTGTTATTTTAGCCTGGTTAGAGGAGCATTTTTGGACTCCTGTTGAAAACAGCCTCTGGTTTTGTTGAGAGATGCCCAGTGGAAGATGGTCGGGCCTGTGCATCACAAGGCTGGGACTGAATTTTACAGTCCCCACGCAGGAAAAGCATACACGCACAAAAATGTAGCTGTGCCATATGTTCCTTTTAAACAGAAATGGTAAATGCCCAGAGCTGCTTCTTCCTCTGAAGACCAAAGTAACGTGCCCAAGGCTTTTTCAGCAAGAACAGAGCTATGTTTTACACAAACCATGGTGAAGCCCAGGCCTGGGAATCAGGGTGCACAGTGCTAGAAAGGAAAAAGCAAATCCCTTCTGAAACACTCTGCTCCTGCTTCTTTTCCTCAATCAAGGAAGAAAATAAATGCATCCAAACTGGAAGGAAAAATCCATGTAAAATAAAATTTGCCACAGATTGTAACAAGTTCTAGAAAACTGGGAGATGGTAAAAAGAAATATTCACAGGTTTCCAAGTATTTTAATATTTAGCTTGCTGAATTGGCCTGAACTATTTCCCTCCAGCTTCGGCACATTTCCCCAGGCTCTTGTGCTTCTCATGAGCCCGTGCTGTGGCCACTGGTGTCCTGCTGCAGAGGTGACAGGAATGGGGTCAGGGCAGTGTCCTGGGGGAGGAAAGGTCAAGGTGGGCCCTGTGTGGGCACCCATTCTCACTGGGGGGTGGCACCTGTCCTGTGTAGCTGTGGAGTAACACCCAAAATGGAAAAGGTTCCCCTCTCTCATAAGGAATCTGGATTTTTTGTTGTTGTTGTTGTTTTGTCCAAACAGATGTGAGACAAAATCTTGAAAACCTGGACAACTCTGCCAAGCACCTCGCCTTCAGTTCAGGATGGAGATGCCAGTGAGAGCTGCAGCAGCAGCACACCCCAAGCAGCATCCTTGCTTCAGCCCAGGGGCTGTGGCTGTTCCTTATCTAACATTTGAGCAGCAGATGGAGCACAGGACCAGACAAAAGCTCACAGGATCACTGTGCTCATAAAGAAGGAGAAGAGGGGAGCACAGCAATGGTTTTGCTGTTCAGCATCGCAGCCCAGAGAGGACCGTGTGTTCTTAGCCCTGCCAGCTTCACGTGTCAGTGCTTCCCTTTGGTGTGTGAAATGCCCTCTGAGTTCACCTCTCCCTTGGTCAAACATCCACATCAGAAGAAAATGAGCCAAAATGGGCACCACGTGCTCATCTCTCCCACCCCCAAGAGCAGCAGAGTGGGACAGGGCAAATAGGAGAGATGGTCTGGGGCTGACAGGTGGTCATTCTGTCCACCTGAGCTGCAAGAAACACAACTAATAGGAACGATGCTAGAAGCAGTATATGATTTTGTGTCCCAGCTTCCAGCATCTGGAGTCAGGTGATTACGGAAACCTAGTAATTCCTCTTAATAAGTGATCATATTTCAGAAAGGCTAGGAAATATAAACTTGCAGGGTTCAAAAAGAAGAAGGTGAAAAAACTCAAATATCTGCTATTTCTTATGTATTTATTTATTGGTAAAGTTAGTGATTTTTGGATCTTGACATATGACTTAAATGTTTCTGTTCAGCAAGCTGAGCTGGAGTTGTTGCCATAGCCTTAGAATGGGTTAGGTAGGGATTCTACATGCTGAAGGATTTGATTCACATTTTATTTATTTATTTATTTTATAATTTAGGCAACAGTGAATCAGCAACGGATCTGTTCTAGTTGGTTCTGTTTTGAGGGTATGGGCTAGACAAGACTGATTTCTTGACTTTTCTTCCAGTCCAAGTGCACCCTGTGTCCTTCCTGCTTTAAAGCAGCTTCTTTGTGCCAAGAGCTTCTGCAGAAGGAAAAAAATATTGCTTCGACTTTCAGGTATGTTTGTAAGAGGATTCACATAATTCAAATGTAAATTTTCCCTCAAAATGAAAGAGAACAATTGCTGGTGCATTGAAGGGCCAGTATGGTCTTTTATTTTATATGCACACTCTTGCTCGTTAGATAACTTAGCGGCATGAAAGGTTATGATTTATTTAGGATAATGAGTCTGAAATAAATGTGAAATTTGCCTGAGCCTATACAAAGTACTACTGCCTGTCAGGTGTTTTAGAAAACATCCATTACCTACTTCAAAACAACTGCAAAGCTATATATTTTAAAATTATCTCCCAAACAGTGACGACTTCTGTGAGTTATTGGTTCATATCACACTTATTGTGTTATCACAATAAGTTATTTTTGTCTGAGCACCTAGATGTTTCTCTTGTAGACCCAATTGCAGTTCTCTTTCAACCCATTTATATTCCTATTAAGTTTGGCTGAAAGGTGTCACATTTTTCGATTTGCTTGGATTCAGTGCTGACAGTTATACCAATGAATTGAAGCAGCTATTCTGTCTGCAGTCAGGCACCCATGATATCATTCCCTGCTAGTCAATAAATTAAAAATGCTAAAATCTCTGCTTTGCTTTGGCTTGATGCCTGTCCTTTGAAGACATTTATTGCCATCTTCTACCTGAAGATTGCATGGTGCTTTGTCTTTGATAATTTTCCCAATGCCTTGGAAAGGTAGATAAATAATTTTTCCTTAATATTGCAGATGTAGTTCAAAAAGATTGACTTCAATAGATATGTGGGCATAGAGGGTCCTTACAAACCTTGTCTTCTCAGAAAGCTGGTGTGTCACCTTCCTGTCTGCGCCAAGTCCTTGTCTTTGTGGCCTGACGTGCTGATTAAAAGGCCAGCCTATCTCCTGCTTTATCTGTCTCTTAATGCTCATCTTTCATATGTGATTCTTTTCTCTTAAATCTTATGCTGAATTGTATGACAATTAAGCATCAGTTAACATTTTCATGGCTGTTTTAATCATGTCAGGGCTCTCGTTTATGGGTTTGATTTGATCAAGTTAATCATGGAAAGGGGAAAAGTTCTCAATATTCTTTTTGCCAGATCGTCTGCTTTGCCAGTGACTTCATACATTTTAATGCAGCCAATTTGCTTGTTGAGTGTCATCAAGTGCTGTCAGGTCAATGCAATCCTCTAATCATTCTTAAGATTCCGCAAATTTATCCCTTTTCATTTTAGTGAGTTATAACCTCTTTAAAAATCATTTATTAGTTGATGAAATTATTTGTAGAAATGTATTTAGGGCTGTGGGTTGATGAATGAAGATGCTTGGACAATTCATACCACGTTACTGCTGATAGTGCAGTCCTGATAGCAGACCACTTGACTGCTCTGCCTAGTAGCACAGGACTCACTTCTTCATCAAGATTGGCATTAAAAAAAAAAAAAAAAAAAAAAAAAGAATTTTAAAGACCCTATGCCATGACAGTTATGAAGCAGCTGACTGTTACGGTAAATGTTATGGCTGTGTTTCCATCATGCCCCTCTTTGCTCTGCCCCAACCACGGGGCACATCTCAACACACATGGTTGAGTGAGGACTGTTTCACAGCCCTGGCATGGCAGCATCCTTGTCCTGGTGGAGGGGCTGCATCTGTGCATCTCTCTGTCTGCTGTTTCCTACTTAGCAATAATAGGTGCTAATGAGCTTCAGAGGCTCTGATCTGTGCATAATGTTGCCTGGTTTTCATTCAAATGTGTCTGAAGAACAACCATTCCCTAGGCATCTGTGTGCATACAAATCTGCTTGTGGAAATGTTTCCAGGCTGCAGATAAAGGAGGGAGATAAGATGGTTGGGCCCAAGTCTGAATTCAAATGAACCTTAAGAGAATGTATTTTAGGCTCTTGCCTTCTCTCTGGCCATCTTTCCAGTGCTCCCTGTGGGAAGACCTGGATATAAGAGAAGCTCCCCAAGAGCTCACTGATGTGAAGCCAATGAGAGTTAAGTTCCAGTTCCTGCCTTTGGCACCTAACCCCAATTATAAATTTGCCCATTGATTATATGTACCTGTACCTGCCAGAGGCAGAAAAGCTATTCCTGCCCACACATGACTTGGAAAAGGAAATAGCCCTGCAAATATGATACAGCTGAAGGACAACAATCCCTCAGCCTTTCTGGTAGGCAGATTTCATTAACTTTCCAAAGCACATCACGGACGCTCTTGTCTGAAGCTACTGATGACATTCAGAGAAATCTCGCATGGGTCAGAAAAAGCCAAACAGAGCCATTGTTACAGGAGCTGTGGGCAAATCCTGGGGGAAGGATGAATGGAGGCTGGCATTTTGTTCCTATTCTGCGTCAGCTGGAACTGACACCTCCAGACTGATGCCCTTTGGGGTGAGATTTATTTTGGGGAAGTGCTTTTGTTGTCCTTTAAGTCCCTCACACAAACCATGCTGGGACTGGCTCTCTATCAGTGTGGGCTGATGAAGCTTCTTGGAAGTTCAGGAGCTCCCTTGGTTGTTTAGATGAGGACACTGGAAAGCAAAGCCCACCTAAGGATGCTCTGATCCTACACGCAGGCATTTAAATGTTATTCCCACCCTGTCACTGTGTGCACTGGGTTGATTACTTCAGAGGTCTGGGTGCAGTAATAAAAATGTGCAGCATTTAATTCTGTTGCTTGGCACATTTTCTTTAAAGAAGATTCAGAGTTTATTTCTCAGTGTCATCGGCGGCCCTAAATTATATGGCAAGTGTCAGAAATAATTAAGAGAAATGATGGTGAACACCACAACCTCAGAAATAGACATTATTCGCAAATAAATTTCAGCTAAATTCATGAGCCTCTCCATCAGCAACAAGAACTTGCTCAAGTGGATGGGCTGTCATTTAGTGTTCTTAGCAGTGCTTGCTATTCCCTGGCCTTTGGTGTTGTGGGGAATCCAGAGCAGCTTCAGACGACCCTTTTGAAATGGTGTCAGTGATCACAAGAAGCACATGCTGGCAGGGCCCTCGCCTCCCTGTGCTTTTCCTCAACGTACAGGGACCAGTTTGGGTTTGTGCCAGTGAGCAGTTGTGCTGTGGCAAAGCTGTAGCAGAGGTAAAGCCCTGGGAGCAGAGTCCTGTGGCTCTTGGAGGAGCAGCACAGAAATTATCCTGGTCAGTGCTGATGGGCTGCCTCACATGCTTGCAGAAACGTGGTGATGCAACCGAGGGCACAGTAATGCAACTGGGCTGTAGGGGGTGCTCGCAGCTGGACATCTCTGCATCTGGGAGAGCTGCCCCCAGCAGGTTTATGGTGTTTTAATTGTAGTTGTCTGTATAGCACTTATTTCCTGAGGATCTGGAGAGCTGCCTTTATTTTTAGCACTGATGATCGCTAGATGGTAACAGGACAGATGTGCAGAACAATAAAAGCTAAACAAGAGAAGTAGGATTTGCTGAGTAATTAAGGAAATGATCTAAAATAGTTACAGTTTTTCTTACAATCTCTTCTCTGAAATTCATTATTTTTCCCTGAAATGAAAGGGTTTAGGAAATCCTACCCAGGAGGTAGCAAAACCATCCTGCAGAGGAAGGACTGATCGATGTCGCTGTTCTCTTGTAAGAGCATGAGAGAGTCGGTGCCTCGGCTGGGTGGAGGTGAAGGGGTTATTGGCATGATATATTATATTGGCATGATTAGGGTGGTCTTCATGTTGTTTGCTGAAAGCCGGGCATTCAGAAGTGCCTGGAAAGTCTTCACCATGGAAGTGAAGAGGAGTTTCCTCTCTTGGAGGAATGCGACTTCTTTGCCTTCCTCCCAACACCTCTGTCTTGCTCAGCCCTCTTGGCAGTCACAGACTCTCTTACCCAACTGTTAGCACAAGAAATATCTCATCTGCTTCTTCTGAGGTTTCCATAGCTAATTCTTCTGCCATGAGCAAATGATTTCTGAATTCAGAGATGGCTGAATTCAGCATGTATGAGGTGAGATCCTGCTAATGGCACTGGGAGTCTGCAAGGGCTGGGGCTCAGAAGAACCCAGCTTTCATTCGACTCTGCAAAATAGAGAGTTTGGTCTCTGGATTTCAATAGGAATCCAAAAATCTTGTCCTCGTTTTTCTTCCAGTAGCACTTGCAGGGGAAGCAGGCGATCAGGCCCAGTCAGCATGGATTTATGAAAGGCAGGTCATGCCTGATGAACCTGATCTCCTTCTATGACAGAGTGACGCGCTGGGTGGATGAGGGAAAGGCTGTGGATGTGGTCTACCTTGACTTCAGCAAGGCTTTTGACACCGTCTCCCACAGCATTCTCCTCAAGAAACTGGCTGCTCTTGGCTTGGACTGGTGCACGCTTCGTTGGGTTAGAAACTGGCTGGATAGCCGGGCCCAAAGAGTCGTGGTGAATGGAGCCAAGTCCAGTTGGAGGCCAGTCACTAGTGGCGTCCCCCAGGGCTCGGTGCTGGGGCCGGTCCTCTTTAATATCTTCATCGATGATCTGGACGAGGGCATCGAGTGCACCCTCAGTAAGTTCGCAGATGACACCAAGTTAGGTGCGTGTGTCGATCTGCTCGAGGGTAGGAAAGCTCTGCAGGAGGATCTGGATAGGCTGCACCGATGGGCTGAGGTCAACTGCATGAAGTTCAACAAGGCCAAGTGCCGGGTCCTGCACCTGGGGCGCAATAACCCCAAGCAGAGCTACAGGCTGGGAGAGGAATGGTTGGAGAGCTGCCTGGCAGAGAAGGACCTGGGAGTGATGGTGGATAGTCAGCTGAATATGAGCCAGCAGTGTGCTCAGGTGGCCAAGAAGGCCAACGGCATCCTGGCTTGTATCAGGAACAGCGTGACCAGCAGGGCTAGGGAGGTGATCGTCCCCCTGTACTCAGCTCTGGTGAGGCCGCACCTCGAGTACTGTGTTCAGTTTTGGGCCCCTCGCTACAAGAAGGACATCGAGGTGCTTGAGCGGGTGCAGAGAAGGGCAACAAAGCTGGTGAGGGGCCTGGAGAACAAGTCCTACGAGGAGCGGCTGAGGGAGCTGGGCTTGTTCAGCCTGGAGAAGAGGAGGCTCAGGGGTGACCTTATCGCTCTTTTTAGGTACCTCAAGGGAGGCTGTAGCGAGGTGGGGGTTGGCCTGTTCTCCCACGTGCCTGGTGACAGGACGAGGGGGAATGGGTTTAAGTTGAGCCAGGGGAGTTTTAGGTTAGATGTTAGGAAGAACTTCTTCACTGAAATGGTTGTGAGGCACTGGAACAGGCTGCCCAGGGAAGTGGTGGAGTCACCATCCCTGGAAGTCTTCAAAAGACGTTTAGACGTAGAGCTTAGGGATATGGTTTAGTGGGGACTGTTAGCGTTAGGTCAGAGGTTGGACTCGATGACCTTGAGGTCTCTTCCAACCTAGAAAATTCTGTGATTCTGTGATTCTGTTTTGATTGTCTGTTCAGGGATTGATACAAAGCTTCTCCCATAGGTCTCTACTGTATATTTGGTATGAAGTGGATGCATTATGAAATAGCAATAGGAAATCAGGACTAAGAAGTCCCACTTGATTTCATGGTTCAGCATCTTTCTGTTGAATGGCTGAAAAGTGTTAAATATAGGACATTTAGGAAGCAAACATTTAAACTGGATATTAAGGTGTTAAGAGGTATTGAAACAGCCTGAATTCGTTGCTCTTTGGCAGAGTGGCTGTGAATCATTTAAACATTGAGTTTTTGTATTTGATGTATTTTTCTGATGGATCACAGAGGGCTTTTAAACAAGGGCATAGTAATGCTAGGAACAAACTAATTTTCCACGGTCTCTTGTTGAAGCTTCTTAGAGCTGCTGAAAGGTGCTGTATTTACACTGCCCAAATACGCATTCAGCAGAGAGAGGGAAATGAAAAGGATTTATTGTATAGTAGTTTATCAAAGGTCAAGTATATAAAACAAATTCCTTTTTATTTCATGTAGAAAGAAATAATCTGGGTAGTAGTCTGAACTTTCTTGTACGGAAAGACACTTTTTCTTCATGTAAAAGAAATAAAAATGTCAACTGCCGGCAGGTGAGGAGTTTTTCTGAAAAAAATATTGCATCAGCCTAGTATCTAAACAAGTTTGATTGTTAACTTTGTAGAGCTTTTTCTTTAATATAATCTTATTTACTTCCACCTTGTTCTGCAGGCCAGGGAAAAGAATAAAATGTGCTGCTCCTGTATTAATGCTCCAGTGAAACATTCACTGGCACAGAGCAGTTGCACGATGCTTGGCAGTTCAGAAGAGGAGTAAATACCCTCTTCTGCAAGACAAGATGGAACATAGGAAGAGCCATGGAGAAACGGGAATGCTGGCTGCCCAGTCATGCTTTGTACATGCTGGGACACACATCCCAGGACCCACTGATGAGCTGGGGCTGCTGCATGGCTCATGCTGGTCACATCCCCAGTGAGTGGAAGCTTAAGTCCTTCTGTTAGCTGGTGCTTACATGTGAATGTTGCTGGTCTGGAATAATAATATATATATTTTTAAAGGCCTTATGACAGTAGTGTTGGCAGCAATGTGTGATGAAGTGATTAGGACTCAAATCTAATGTTTCAAAGTGAAAACTAATCATATATAACCACATAAAATTATTGAGCCTGAAGTGTGGCAAAGCAGCATTTTGGTATTACACAGTTACATAGGCAAAGACAATATAACTTCAAGTTCTCTTACAAATCTCCTGAAAATGCATGATGATGAGAAAAGTTTCTTACGTTTGTTCACATAGATAAACATATTAATGACATGTACAGCCTATGTGTATGTTGTAGGATGCATGTGAAGCAAATTTCACTCCTTGTGCTCTGGTGTGAGCTCCTGCAGGGAACAAAGGACTCTGTTTCACCAGTCCTTCCTCATGTGTGAGGGTCCCCCAGAAGGATGTATATTTTGGTGCCTTTCCCTGCAACCCTTAAGATTGCACAGATCAGCTTAGGTCTTAATGGCAGAAATGTATCAAAACCCTCAGCCTAACATTCCCCCCTTATAGTAAGGGAAAGCTTGGGATTTAGTGGGCATGTGAACACTACCGTGGCTGAAGAATTCTGTAAAATACAAGAAAAGGCAAATGTTTGCGTGTGTGAGGCTCCTTCCCACATTAGATCATTGCTCAGTTTTGGGCTGGGTCAAGTTTTAAAATTTATTTTGTTGCTTTTGTCTTCATTGCTGATGCAGATTTGTTTTCCCATTATACGCATGGTGTTCAGTGCCATCGTACTGCAAACCACAAAAGGCAGAAGCTGGCCAAGAAACAAGGGAGCTTAAATGAAATACCAGTCCCCAGAACCCCTTGCAGGTAATGGCTGGAGGGGAAGCAGTGCATGTTGCTTATTGAAGCCGACCTGACTTTCCTTTGCTTGATTATTTTTCTTCTCGGTGTATACGTGTTAGAGCTGCTTGGGGTCAGTATTCTCTGTGTGGCTTGGATCAGTCTTCCAGCTCAGAAAGCAATTACTCCTTTCATGTTGTTTGGGGTCTCCCAGCTGCTGGCAGGAGATGAAGTTCAGAGCGACTCTGTCGAACAACTTGAAGGTCCAGTCTCCAGCTGGAGTCTTACTGGCACTGGGTCCAGGAGCCTGGCGTAGCCAGCGGTGCTCCTTGCTGTGGGTGATGGCACTGGTGCCTGATCTGGGGCCTTGGAGCCCCACCTGCACCATAAGCCTGCCTGAAATTGCAGCTGGAGGAAGTCAGCTGCTTGCAGGTAGGCACTGCGCTAGGCTTCTTGGCAGAAACAGCTTCTGAAATGGTCTCCGGGAAGGGAAAGCCCGTTTTGCAGTCGGATGTTTTCTGCCAGAGGTGTGAGTGAATAGTTCTTTGTGTGAGAATTTTTAATGCTGGTTTGATCCACTGCAGGGGAATATGGAAAAGCCCAGCATGGATGGATTGACAGCTATTTATTCCAGGAGCTAAAATACGAATCTCCAATGTTTGTCAGGCATTTTGCCCCCTTCTTGGTGAAGATGTACTGTTTAATCAATAAAAATGAATAATTTAAATTCAATATCTTCCTGTCACTATCAATAATACTTTTGTGAGTGATGTATTACTATCATAATTCAATTTGTCAGACACCACCAGTTTTACGTGACAGTTTGTTAAAGTTTTAAACTTAATTTACTATAGGCAGTTGAGTCAGGCTGTTTGAATTACATTGAAGTTTTATTTTAAAAACATTGATTTTCCTTGAAGCATCTTCTCTGCCTTTGTGCTTATTGCATTAATAACCAGTGAGAGCAAAACTTTGGTGGGCAGGCATGGGCAGAGCTCTTCTCCCACCGCCCAAGCTGGCTGCGTCAAAGCAAGTTTTCTAGATTGCCAGGCCATAGCAAGTTAATTCACAGGGATAATTACTTCACACAGAAATGTTTGGACCTCTGGCTTTCCCTGTTTCTTCTCACTGTGTTTTCAGTGTTTTAATTTTGACCCACCTTTCTCCAGCAGCTGGGTTCCTGGTGATGTTACTGGGTGCGAGGTGCCTGCTCCTGCTCTGTAAATCAGGTGTTGTAGGTGGCCCATTGTATTTTACAGAGCTGCCTGGATGAATACAGCCCACCGTGCATATAAAAAAATAAAATAAAATGGGTGAATGCTGGAAGATGAAAGAGCTCTCAACTTGTGCTCAAGCGTTTGGGGAAAACAGATTCTGTTTAAAGCCATTATGAATAACAACATATTTCATGGAAGTAGCCACCTTTGGAAAGCTAAACTTAACTTCCTAAAACATTTGGTTAAAATGATTGATGTTTTTGTCCACTGCACAGAAAGAAATAATCAGACGATTACAGTAATCCTGATCAGGAGGTAGGAGGGACAGAAAGCATGGTATTCGGCAGCGAGGTCCTCCTCAGAAAGCCAAAGGCACAGCATGATCCCCGAAGGCGTCCTTTGAGGATTTGCAGCATGGGGTAGCTCCCGTTGACTTTTTTCTCCCCCCACTTTGTTCTGCAGCCATAATGCAATTGGAGTAATTGCATCCTGGAAAAAGAAAGCAGAGAGCAGTGGTTTGATGGCTGCAGTGGTGCTGTGGGGCAGGTGCTTTGGTAGCAAGCAGCTTTGTCTCTTTGTACGGAATGGGCATGCTGGGGGAAGCTCAGGCCCTGCTGAGGGCCAGCACAAGCTCTGTGCACAACTCACATTACTCCAGGCTAATTTTGCCTGTGTGTAGGTGGTTCTTGCCACCTCTATGTGGGGGTAAACTTCCTCGGCTGCGTTCTTGCAGAAATCACGTTCTCCCTGGGAAGCTGAGCACTCCACACTAGAAACAGTTTTGTGTCTTAGTTTTACCCAAGTACAAATGGACCAAGTCCCATAGATCTTATTTCACCAAAAATATATATATATATTTGTTTGGCATGATGTTTAGGGATTAAAGGCCAGCAGAAACAGTGAGAGGTGAGTTAAGCAACCATACGCCTGTGCTTTTTGTAGTTCATCCCTGCTTATTAGTTGTGTGTGCTGCTCCTGGTGCCAGAGTGGTGTGCTCTGGAGTGTTGTTCATGTACCACAGCCCCAGGGGACCAAAACATGCTGAGTGGCCAAAAGACATCCCAGGGCAGGAAACAGCTGGTGGATGTGGCCCTGGCAGCACAGGGAGGTGTGGGGCAGCATTACCCAAGTTGGGTGCTCTCAACCTGCTTTTTTGGGCCCTCTGATGTCTCCGAGGAACCCAAAATGGGCTGGGTTGTGAGAAGGAGGCTCAGGAGTGGCATTCAGAGTGAGGCAGCATGCTTGCTAGGTGTTGGCAGCTGCCTGTTTGGTTTCTGTGCTGGCACCCAGCCTTCCTCCTGAGGACTCGTTGGTGGCTGTATGTTCTTCTCTGTGCTGCTGCCACGGTCATTTTCACAGCATCCTGCCGTAGCTGCACAAAGAGGATTATGAGTTCAAGTGCAAAGAAAAAAAAATAGCAGCAGTGGGAGCGGATGAACTTTTTGAAGACTGAAGATGCTATTTTTCATGCAAATGTTGTTAGTAACAAAGAGTGAAGGGAAGGGAAAAACAGCACATACATCATGCAGAAGCAAAATTGTTTCAAACTAGGACATTTTTCACAGGTTGCCAGGAGGTGTCAGCTGCTCTTTAGAAGTGACTTGGTGATGTACTGGGTGTCACTGCACTGAGTGAAAGCATGGGATGGAGCAATATCATTGTCTAAATCAGGAGACTTAATTGCTGCATCCCAGTTTCTGAGGAGGATACATGGCTACTGTCAGGTGACTGACATGAAAAGCAATCAAATAATCAAATCTCCCATCGATGTAATGAAAACTGGAGTTTAATTTCTGTGTCTCAGCAGTAATAGAGGTTTTACTCTGAAATAGGATGAAGGCTATTCACCATCTGTAGTAAGAGTACATTAAGACAAGGGTGACTAAAGGCTTGACTAGCTCTGTCAGTAAGGGATAATAATTTCACTAATGCCTTGTCAGAGTTTGTTGGAATGAGTTCATTGTCTTGCCTGTTATTTCAAAACTGTGACATTCTGGACTGGAAGGTGTTTGGGAATTGAGATGTCCTATTCCAGACCTGAGGGTCTGGATTTTCTTTTAGTGGGGTGCAGGGGAAGTGCAAGGTCTGCCACCACCCAGGCCCTTGGGCAGCCCAAGCACTGGGGCTGTCTCTGTTTCTCCTTGCATTGCCTTGTTGGGTTGAACCTGGATGGAGATGGGATTGCGAGATGCAAAGGCATATTGCCAGTAAGCAGTTTATCTAGTAACTGGTGCTCTACAAAAGCTTAATTAGATGACGATGCCAATTTTGGTGGATTTTTGTAGAGTGGACTTTAAGTGTATGATTATTTCACTTACAAATATATCTGCGGAAGTAGGGATCTACCCAGTCAAGGAGCTTTTATAAAGCCTTGTAATTGCCTACTACATATTTATGTCTAAATATCTTTGAGTCTGGCCCTGTTAGAAAAATCACAGCTTCGTGGTAGCAGTAGTCAAATGGAAGAGAGGCTGCTTTGGATGCACAGATAATCAGATTTTTTTCTGATGTCATTAGTGAATTTTAAATGTAAACACCGTAGCAGTTTTAATTACTTTGTAATTTAATATGGGCAGGATTTATTGCTGTGTTTCATGACCTGCAATTTATTTAGTGTATTGCAGCATGCCTAATAGAAGATCTCATGGTGGTGCAGGAAAGAGCATATTTTGCTACAGTAATTATATGCCCAAACCTTTAAATCTCCCTGTCTTATTCATTAACTTCTAAGGTTTCTACTACAGCCCTTACTGATGCATACATGAAAGGCACTGAGTCAAATTCATTGCAAAATTGAAGCTGCTGAAGCCCCGAGGCACGCTCATCTCTGCAGCCTTCTGGTGAAGTGCCAGAGATGCGGCAACTGAGAGGTTCCTTGCTTAGGGCTCGCACCAGCATTTGGAACAGGCCCTTCAAGCACCTCTTCAGATCAGCAGACCTCCCTGGCAAGTGCTGCATCTTGAAAGAGCCTTAGCAGCACTTCAGCTTCTGCCCAAGGAGGAAGCTTGGTCTGTATGCATGACAGTGGCCTGGCCCCACACAAATGGAAGTATCAGTGCCCAGTGCTGCAAGGCCTGTCACAAGCACTGGGTTTCTTCATCGCTCTTCTGTGTGCAGATGGCAGCTGCCATATTCAGGGAGGAGCAATACGAGCTCTGAGCTGGTTTTAGGATTTCTGTAGGATTTCTGTAGGAAAGGGTGGTGTCAATGTAGGTGAGAAGTAGCCCAGGGACAGTCTGGGCTCTCAACATTTGTAGCCATCAGCTGTGACTACCTGGCTATGGAAACAGCTCTTAAGCAGGTATTAATCTTGCTTTTAAACAACACTAGGAGAACTGGGGTATAAAGTGAGGCTGAGGGGGGATTATCTGAATTCTGGAATGATCAGGCATCAAAGAAGCTGTTTGTATTGATCTTGAGGTCAAAAAGAGAGGGTTTGATATCTTGGAGTTATGAACTAGTCCTACTGACATCATGAGCCCTGCGGTTCAAATTGCTGATGTTAAGTTTTGTGTAGAAATGAAAACTATTCCAGAAAATGTCTGTTGAAATGATGGCTGAATATACAAAGCTGAATGTGCAAGGTTACGTGTGGGTGTTCCGTCTTCATGGGTCAGCGGGCCTTGTGCTTTCTTGTCGTGTTTTACAATCTGAACACAAAACGATTGCCTGTCTCCTCTCTCCTATTTCCCCCAAGAACCTTTTACATGTAGCACAGCTCCTCTCAGCTAGCAGTGGCTTCCCAAAAGACAAAGCAGTAAATGTGGGGTGCAATAGCCTTGAGCATGCTGTATTGAGTAGCAGCTCTTGTAGTAAGCAGGGTCCAGACATTGAGAGGCGAACCAGTACCAGTGATGGGTGTTCTATCATGTTCTGGTTGTTCTCCAAAATTTCCACTCTTGTGAGAAGAAAAAAAATAAATCAGGACCCATAATTATTGTCATGAACATGCTTGGTTTTGCACTGTTCTAATTTTCTTTCTAAAGACATTTTTGGTGCCTGTGATTTTAACACTTCCCTTTTCTGCATTTTTCTCTCCCCATGTAGAAGACACAAATGAATGCCCCTCTGGTGCTGCCTGCCTCATGCTGTGCAAGCCACAGCACTCAGGACGCTTGCAGGGGTGCCTCCAGGCAGGCTGTGGCATGGTAAGACCGGGTGGGAGGGAAGGACATGGACCCTGGCTGATGGGAAGTGATGCAACCCCAAATCTGCAGCTGTTCCCTGTCTCCCCAGGGCAACCATAGGGCCCAGGTATGGCACAGCCAGAACCTGGGCTGTCACGAAGGCTCAGGCACGGGTGCATGAGCTCTGTTTCCTAATTCCCTTTATAGCTGCAGATCTAACACCAAGCATCTAGGCTTCATTTTGCTTTGACTTCTTTCACTGTATACAGGAGGCAGCAGTCCGTTGCTGTTACAAAGGTCTTCTGTGCCAACACAAATGCTTTCCAAGTGTGTTACCTTTGTTTCAGCACCTGTGGAATAAAAATAAATACACTGAAAGACACTGCCTGTCTCATCCCACATCTGTGAGCAGCCCTTTGCAGAGGGGATATGGCAGAGAGCTGCTCAGAGCCACGTAATCCTAAAGCTGGCTTCTGCTTTATGTCTTGCTCCTTGTACATTGATGTAGCCGATTTAAAAAACCTGCCAAACCTCACCTGTGTTTGAAATGGGACAGCAAAGGAGCGTGTTTTTTGGGACATCCGGGTGGCATTTTATTTGCTAGGCTGCAAAGGCCAAAGAGGATGAGGAGCTAGAATCGTTCCTCCCCTCCTTTGTTCAGGATGTTACACTGAAAGGCAGTCGGTGTGTGAGACACAGACGTGAGGAAAAGCTTTCTCCAACACCTTTTCCTTAACGCCCGTCATGCCATTCTTTGTTTGGGAGGAACAATGCCAACAGATAATGAACTATTTTCTATTCTAGGCTGCAAGTCAAATATTCGTTTCTCATTAATAATTCAACGTGACAAATTTATTACCTTGAAGGTGCTGTGAGGCAATTAGACAATGGGAAATTGTGTCTTCCTTTCAGCCCACTTAATTGGCTTTCAAGTGTGACATTCATCAAAACCTTGACTTTTCATGTAAACTTTTTATTCTGCAAGGCTTGGTTCTGACGCTGGAACTATGGCAAAATTCACCTGGGGGAGGGAGAACTTTACTTTTTTTTTTTTTTTTTTTAAATAACAAAGAAAGCAGGGAGGAGAGTGTGAGAGCAAGTCCACAAGAAGCTTAATTAAAGTCAGTGGAGAAATTACCATCACTTGGTACTTTTCACATGACAAAATGGCCTGTGGTTACAATGTAATTTTGGAGTTAGGGCTGTTTGCTGTCTCTTGTGGAGTGTTAGAAAATTGTCAGTAAAATTAACATCTTTATCCTCTTCTCTCCATTTTTTTTAATGTATTGTTTGGGATGGTATAGAAGGAATTGGTTTTAAATATCATCTTTTGTACTCCGGGTATTTTAAAGCACTTCACAAAGTAATGATATGTTATTAAACAGTGATAGAGAAGAGATTACCTTTCTAATAAGGACCCCTGGGCAAACAAATCATTTGAACGCTGGATTTCATATTCTTGGACTTCTTTTCCAATCTGACTGACTTCAGTGTTGACCTTTAAAAGACTGCCATATAAGCTCTTGAGTCTGAGGAGCGGCTTTGACTATAGTAATTTATTTTGCAGCTGTTGCATGTATGTTTTTCAGTTGCTGACATTCACCCTGAGTTTTTTGTTATTCACGTGGCTTTCTTTTGTATCCCGTAACTTATTTGTATATGGCTGCAGTCTCTCAAGGACACGCTTGAAAATGAAATTGTTAGTTTCAAAGGTCTGATTTGTCCTTGTAAACTTAAGCACAATTGAAAACAGCACGACAAGTAGCTTTAAGAATGTGCAAGGTTCAACAATTTTTTTGATTCCCTTACTTGATGATAATGAATTTTGTTTATTGAAAATGCCTGTCTCTCACATTTTCTCCCACCTACAGTGTACTTTTAAAAATAATTTGGAAAACTTTCATCTGTCATCTTGTATAGTCCTGTATAGTTTGTGTGTGCTCACCTTCTTGTTTCTTATGCTTTCTCCCCTGAAAATACTGTGATACTGCAATGGATTTTTCAGTATGAGCTGAATCTTGTTTCCTGCTTTCACTCTCCTAGCTTTTTGCATGCAGTGGCATGGTGTAATGTTCTGTCAAACAGTGAACACCGGGGGGCCCACATTAAAATATGCTCATGCACAATCCACAATTTATGCCACTATTCAGCCAAATTCATGAACATCAGGCAGTGAAAAACTTATTTTACACACCTGTTCAGGTCTTCTATTGACCTAACAAGTTCATTGCCTTTACTAAGGTTTATTGATTTATACAAATTGGCACTTGGTCCAAGTTCATGTAATATGTTTTATGCTATGAAGTTTTATCCTTCTTTGAAAAAGTCAAGAAATTTCATATATGAGTATAGCCACAGTAATTTAAATGTTGGGTGTACTTAGAAACTAGGAAGGTCAGGCCCACCACCATCTGAAAATCCCAGTTGCTGTGGGGTTGAGTGAATGGATTGTGGCTCAATGTCACAATCTCTGTTCCTGCTCCACAGTAGGAGAGAGAACTGGACTTACGAACAGAGGCTGTGTTCATGTTGCTATTGTCCTGGGCTTTGCCTTGATATCAATGGTCCTTCTCACCCTTTGCAGCGCCATTAACATTTTAAAATTATTATTATTATTTATTAGTTGTTTTTCTGTGTGTTAAAGCAGAGAATGTGCTTATTTGTGTGCCAGAATGCTCCTTGCTGACCTACAAGGCACTAACAGCCTGGCTGAAGCACGGTTTAAGTAAAACCCCATTTTATTTTAGGATTATGGTAAACTCTTTTTCATACGGAGCAGAGGAGAAAAAGAACCTATAACAGTTCTATGGCTTGATCCAACATACAATAGCATCAATACAACTCTACTTATGTCAAATTGTCATTGAAACCAAAATAGACCCGGCAATTGTAAGTGTGATCCTGCTGTATGAACACATCACCTGGAGAAGTTTAAACCACTGAGTTGTCTTATTTGCAATTACTTGGCTATGAAGAGAATTTCATAAAATTGAGGTGCATTTCCTTTTACAGTCTTTACAAACCATGCAAGTTTTTCAGGCTTCATAATCTTTATGCATGCAAACTGCCCACATTCAGTATGACCTGTTATTGTTTAACCCTCTTGGTCTTTATGGAGTACTCAACAAATATGCAAAGCTTTTTTTGTGAGCAGCAAAAATCAGATAAATTGTGGTCCTAGAACATGATTGTGCTTAGTATGCATACATAATATTATTCATGTGAGGAAAATTATTAGTAACATCTGGCTAGAACAGGACATAATAGGAGCTGATAATTGAAAAACATGACTGGTTCTTTTTAGGACTTTTATTTTTTTAAATTTATTTGGATTGTAAGTAGGTTTAGAGAGGAGTAGAAGAGAACTTGCATTGTGATAAAACAACAAGAAATAAAGCTATCCATAAGGGCAATGTTGACTTTGGATGTAGTTTGATGTATGAGATGTTATTCTATTTAGAAATCTAATTTAGGCTCTAGTAAAGAAAACTGTTAAGACTTTCTTTAACTTGTACTACTTCTTTGGAACTGTTGAGTATTTGGTGGATCAGAACCTTACTGAGACAATGGCCTTGTTTAATTTGAATTCTAAGAGAATACAAAAAAAATCTTTAGCATATGGAGCTAGTGCACATGTATATCTGGCAGGTGTACAATAACACGTGAATTACTGGACCTCTGAGTACTGGCTGGTAATACGTTCCATTGGAGTGAAATGAAGTAGTACATTCCCAAGAGAAAAGCTGAATATTTATTACCAGCTTGACATACCATTTTATTGCTATGAAGCCAATTTTTTTCCTTAGTGATTCCAGTGAAAGTCTGGAGTAACTGCATTGTCTTTGATGGAGGTGCTACATGTCCAGAGACATTAAACAATTGCACTAACAGAAAAGATGGTAAAAATATTGCTACACTCAGCAGCAACTCTCCCAGCCCAGATTGGTTGGTAGATTTTTGTGCAGTGTTTTGCAGTTTGGGAGGTGGGTAGGGTCAGGCTTGATAGCATCAATACTGTGAGTTCAACTTTCTGACCTGGCAAAACTTCAGTTGAGTTTTAAGCACTGTGTCAAAATCCATTATATGTTTTTTTGAGATGGGCTGAACAGAAACTTCTAGACAACACAAGTACTTTGGCTATTTTATTGAGGAGAGTAGTTATTTGACATGTGTATTTATATATTTTTGCAGAAATGTGGGTTTTGATGACTCTGATATTCATATCTCCTTGTGAACCTTGATATTCAACCTGACACATCTTATAGTGAAAGCTGGTAAAATGTTCCACCTGAATACCTGTTGACTTAGCATCTGGCTGGATCTAACTCTATATGATTAGTCTACTAATGATTTGTGCTATATACTTTAGGTAGAGCTGTCAAGGAAGAATTCCTGCTTCTAAAAAGTTATCTTAACAATACCTTGTTTTTCCATTGCACTTTTATTGTGGAGACCTTGAAAATACTTCTTAATGAGGCAGGTGTCATTAACCTTACCTTAAGTTTGACAGTAAGCCTCAGAGTGGTAAGATAGTACTTACTATTGACTCCAAATGCTATGGAATTAAAAAATTCATTAATATTTATACCTTGATGGGGGCTTGCATTGCTTTGGAAGCAGGCTTAAGGCATCCCTGGACTGTGTTGGATTGGAGCTAGGTCTTTGACTTGGTTGTGTTTGCCTGGGAGCCTAAGTCATTTGCCCCCAATGATATAAAAAAAAGTCTCTGCAAGAAACAGGATCTTTGTCTCCCACAGTCTTTGTTTCAAGCTATTCTTTCCTACATTTGTCAGAGTCTCCCATTTATTTACATGCTTTTGCTTAGCAAACCTATTATGGAGTCGATGAAGAGGAATTCAGGCAGTTAGAACATTTTGTGAATCAAAAATAAATATAACTCAGTTCTTAAACAGGAGCATGAAATTCAGCCCGTTAGAGAAGGAAAATGACGAGAAAAAAATATGTAATAATTTTTGTACTTAAAACAGCTTATTTTTCCTTTGTTAAAAAACATGTCTTACTAAACACTCATTTTCTAAAGCTTTTGTTGCATTAAACCATCATTAACATGTCAAAATCAATCTTCTTCCTTTATTTTTCCTCTCAAGTCAATCAAAAATGTTCTATTGTCAACAAGAGAAGGGGGAAAATGAAGGTCAACATTGCATCAGTCTTTCTAAAAAGCTCTGCATTGTAAATTATTTAGGTGCTCAAATCAATCTATTTTTTCTTTTCAGTGGTTGGACAATAAAAGCAAGATTTACTGTGGCAAGTGAATAATAAAAAAAGAATTAGCAGAAAACAAACAAAAAGCTGCTTGCTTAGCAACCTTCTGCGTTAATCAAAACCTGAAGACTAGACTGAAAGATCAATATTTGGCTTCAAGATGAAACATAGCAAAGCTTCCATTTAAAAAAAAAAATCTGAATAAAAAGGAACATAGGCTGTGTTAATCGAAAAGAGGCAAATACAAAAATCCATATAGTCTTTTGGTTATCTGTGATAAAATGGCCCCATTGGAGTTTGACAAATTACAGTATTTTTATGCACATATCAAAGTTCAAATTGATTGTCTCATATGGGGGAAAAGACCATCTGTCTGTATTCTAGAAATAATCTGCATAATTGACTTTCAAACAAGCCTCAAAGAAACAGGCATTTATCACCTTAATTGTGACAGGCAGAATGTGTGTCCCTGCTATTTTATCAAGATAATAGTAATAGCACTGTGGATACCTGGTATCTTGTCTAGCCCTAACTTTTTTTTCTATTTGTGTGGGCGGGAACAGGATCCTTTGAGTTGCAACTACTTTGACAAATTACATAGGAGGCAGAATCACCTAGGACAAAAATAGCAGAGTGAGACGCCACCAAAGGCTGGGCTTGCTGTGCACAACTTAATATAGTGGCTTGCTGGAATTTGGAGGCTCTAGCAGGAGATTTGTAAGTGGGTAGCTTGAACATGGACTGCAGATATACCATGTACATACATTTTGATTCTCAAAATAAGTTTAACTTTCTCTTACTTACTGCATTTGTTTGTTTATTTATTTATTTATTTATTGGTAGTGAGATGAGTTTAGGTAAATCTGTATCTCATTTCAAGATGAGACCTTCTCATCTCAATTTAAGTTATGCTATGGTGATTTAAGCTATACTGATTTAAAAAATGGTCATTTATTTCACCTTAAGGTGAAATAAATATGAACTCATAAATGCTTATAGAAATTTAGCTGGGATGATTGTTGTTGCCTTGACATTTTGGTAACAGCCCTTTTGAACTGCTGTATAATATTGCTGCTTTGGATTTTCATTTTAAGACTAGTTTACTGTCTATATAGTCTGATCTTTTATGCGGAGTACAATCTGCAAAAGTTTCTTGTTTTTTCTACTCTGATTTGTGTTCTTTTTCCACTGAAATGGGTGCAAAGCCAAATTCAGTGCTATGGTGTGCCGACAGTCACCTCTGGTCTCCAAGCCATCCTGGTGAGTCTTACTTGGATCTCTCTGTGGTTGGAGATTTTGGCTTTTATAAGCCAGCAGCAGATGTAGCTCTAGAATTTGAGACCAGTGAATTGAAAGTGACTGAATGTACTTAAAATTGGCCAGTGGCTAGAAATCTTGGCATCAGTGCCTGAAAACACGAGGGCACAGTGGGTTGTTTATGTACCTCTCTCCTGCATGAGTACCTAAGCTCCTCACTCTATAAAATTTTGTAATAACAACCCCTTTATGACTTACACCTGGTTATAACATAAAGGATTGATTAGGTCTCGAATCTTACAAGGAGAGTAGACAGCATCTAAAATATATAGCCTGACAATATATTTTCACAAGACGAGCCAACGCGCTCTCCTGTAAAGTCAAGCTGGCAAGCATGGCTGGGACTCAAAGCAGTAAATAAGGGGATGCTGGCCACGGCTGGGCATGCTCATGTCCTGCAGGCCGTGAGTCTCAGGGCAGAATGGCAAGAGCTAACAGTAACTCTTCCCACCACGCTCCATTTATATTTCTGCTTTGTTCTCCCGTCGAAGGATGGCAAGGAACATCACCCACTCTCCCCCCTGCCCTCCATTCGGCAAGTTTATGTTAACATGGCCTGGTATTTACAGGTGGAGGATAAATGGCTAACAGTTCTACAGTGCTAATAAGCAATTATTTATTTATTTTTTTAATAAGCAAAATGTTCTTGCATTATATTCAGAAATCCAATTTGGAGAAATACTCTTCCACATAGGAAGTACCAGTGGTGCTGTGTAAATTTGAGCTGAAATAACCTGAGTGCAAATGGTATCCAGTAAAGAAATTACTGAGAAAAATAAAATCAGCACATGTAAGCATGGCTGGAGGCAGTGTTTGCAGTTAGTGTGGACTGGTTAATGCAGGCTGCTGGGGGGAGATTGTAATGGGGTGGACGAAAGTGTGGTGATATGATAAAAATTGGTTAGAAGACCTGGAGGCTGGTCTTCACCGTATCACCAGGCTTTGTCTGAGGGGATGTTTCCCTGTACTAAATGCCGAGTTTAATTGTGCACATCACATTTCTTTGGAAAGATTTAAGGTTTTAATTACTTTTTATGTATCACACTTCTGTAAACATAAATTATTTCTTTGTGAATTGTGTTTCAACACCAAGGTGGCAGGGAAAGTAGGTGAAGGGGGTGGGTTCTTCTGTTGGCGTGAATTGCTGGGAGTGGGATGTGGGGAATTGCACCGATGGACAGCCCCTGCCTGTGGGGTTCCTGCTACTTCTGAGGCTGTCCAGCTCTGGGGAAATCAAATTCCCTTTGGCTCTTGTAGCCATGGACCCTCTTGAAAATGGATTTGGTGGCTGCCATTGACAAAAGGAGTCTTTTCATGTTAGTAAAGTAACTTTCAGTGTATAAAAATAACTGAGGAAGGTAGTCTTCAATCTTAGCACACCAGTCACTGTGGTTAGAAGAGAAGGGATCCCAACAGAGGAGCTACTCTTGCTCAGTTACCTGCCAAGTTACACGCACATTTTGAGCTGATGGTCCAGCTTTTAGCAGTTCTACATACTGTTCACTAAGTGAACAATCCCACATTTCCTTAGCATTGGCAGTGAGTTTTACTGTAAATTCTTCATAGGTCTGCTTGTATTTTTGCCCTTAGCCTTCAAAAAGGCTGCAGAAAATAACCTGAGGCGAATCCCTTCCTTGGTGTCATTTCATTCAGCTGCAGCAGAGCTGGTGAAAGAGAGAAGGGAGTCCTCTGACGCATGCTAAGAGCACTCCATCATGAACCTCTGGAAAAAAAAGGTTTTGATTTGACATGGGGACATAATGTTAGGTTCTTGTACTCAGCTCTTTTGTGAGCATTTCTGTCAGCTATGACACAGTTAGATGCTGTCACTACATCTGTATCCATTCTCTTTGTCAACAAAGAAAATCCATTAACTGCCAATACACTATTAAGCTTATTTACTAGATTGTTTTGTCGTGTAAATTTGATGATTAAAACATCTTACTTCACCTAGAAGGTGTCAGAGTTTGCAGTTGGAAAAGTACTGGGGGAAAAAAAAAGGATGCATAACAGAAGAGGAGTGTTACAGTGTGCTGTTTTTGTTTCTGTATCTTTGTGCGTGTGTATGCATGCGTGTATATATATATAAAATATGCAGCGGCACACAGATCTGCAAAGGTGTGCTGTGTCTGTAATTCTACCACACTTTCTTCCTAGCAGTCCATGTCCCTTTCTTCTTTCAGTAAAACAGTAGCACTTCTGTCCTTTCTGGATTTCCTTTACATTTTGTTCTGCCTTGGACCACCAGAAACTAATTTGTGTATATTTGGGAGGTCAGATATTTTCCATAACAAATGGAGATTTGGGACTTTTGCATTTTCTTTTTTTTAATAAATTAAATAAATTATTGATTTTATTTTCTTCAGAATCTGTGGTTCCTTGGGACTTTGTCGTCAACAGGACAGGGGCCAGGTCTTGTTGGCAGGTATGAGGCAATCAATACCCTGAGAACAGCCTGGGCAGGATTTGGTGCTTCTCGCAGCACTAACTGACATGCTCAATAAAGTACGCCCTGCTAGGTTAACCATAGGGGATCATCTGTGACTTGCTTTATCTTGGAAACTCTGTCTCACTCCACATGAGTTCCTTAGAAATACATGCATAGTGTGCTGTTGGCACCCAACAAATGAGAGCTGAGGTTTGTTCTGCTTTATGGGGCTTTTCTTTGTTTTATGTTGGCTCGGTAGAATAAGAGAGAGACCTGTGTTAGCTTCAGCTGTGTTAGTGGAGGAGCCTATCTGAACCCACTGCTGTAATAAAATGGAAAAATTATAGATTAGCCTTTCCCGTCATAGACAAAAATTTTGAAACATATTTTTGTTGTGACATTTTTCCTCACTGCAGAAACGTTAAAGATGTTATCCATTGATTCTTCTACTTCAGCCTGTATGTTTTTCAGGGCAGGGATACATCAGTTTTCTATTTGTTTTTAAAGCACAGTCTACACCTTAAGTCTAGTTTAAATAGTGCTAATAATCAATACAAATATGCCATTTGACCCAGATGACTTTTCTTTATTGCTGTTGCTACCTAAAGGGCTGTATATCCATTTTACACATTGAGCATATGGGAAGCGATGTTATTTTTTTCTCATTGTTTTGTGGTTTAATGTTGTTTTTGTTTTGCAATAAATCTGTAGAGCCCCTATAGGTTTTTTTTTTTTTTTTTTTTTTTTGATTGCTTTAAAATAATTTCCATGTATGTAGTCATTTGTTACAAAATAATTTTCTCTTAATTTGTACATGTGGGTGCCTGAGGATTCCCATTTCTGCATATCGGTGGAAAAGTGAGACTATGAGGCACAAATACTCACTTCAGTGCCACTTGAGTGTTCAGATGGGGACAGAATACCAGGATTTATGTACTCGTATTTGGAAGACAACATGCATGGGGCAAAATCTGACTCAACTCTTGTTTTACAACATCTCTTACAACACCTGTTGCAACACTCTAATGGATGGCATGGCAAGCAACGTAGGTCAAGATGATATTTTATTTCCTTTGTATGATATAACTCATATATAAGGGCCTAGATTCAGAGCTTCACACTGTGCTTTGAGATTCCTCTCCTCCCCCCCCCCTTTTTTTTTTTTGAGCTCATTTCAATCTGTTCAGTGGATGCCACTGCATTAGCAATGCGTTGCTTTGATTCTGTCTATCTTAATTTTGCTTTACCTTCGCAACCCAGCTGGAGTCATCTCCCTTGCTTCTTCAGGAAGCATACATCTTCAGTTGGCCTCAAAATTATAATGCATGTAGGTAAGATGCATGCTTATTCTTCTCTGTAGGGAATCCTATTTAATGAAGTTTATGGTTAAGATTCAGCAAGCCATACAAACAGCACATAACATGCACCTGCAGTGCTAAGTAGTACAGGTCTTTTTTGAAAGGCTATTTCAATTCTCATTTTGCTGAGTTGTCCTAACCCTTTCAAATGCAGAATGATTTTTGAGGCTTCCATGCATTTCACTGGCATTAATGAGAGACTGCTACACCGTGTAGTGAAAAACTTTGTCCATAATGGCTGGAGATACTGTGCATCGACTGCAGTGAAATGAGAGTAAAAATATACTGTGGTAACTAAGAATAAACATCTCTACTAAGCACCACATTGTCTTCAGAGATTTTCCCCAAAGTATCTGAAACAGAAAATATCCTTTGTTACAACCTGAGTAAGACTTCAGCTTTGTTAAGGCAATTTTTTCAGCAGTGCTTTGAATCAAGTCGATCCTTGCTTGTAAATACTGGAGTCCCACATGATAGACAGTCTATTTATTCCATTTTATTCTCATCTGCAGTGGATTCTTCACTGTGTGCAGTTCACCCACTGACATTATGGTAATTTACTACTGAGTACCTTATTGAAACCTGCAGGATGTAGGTTAGAGAGGATGTCTTAGATGATTTCACATGTCAAATTATACCACGGGATCATATAATTAGAAATATTAGCATTGTCTGTATTCAGTGTCAGACTCCTGCTCCCGTTTGACCCAGAACCAAAAACTTAAAGGGAATAGGATTAAGCTGTTTCTATGGCCCCAGCAGTATTTCCTATGCATGTATTGACTCATGACTGCAAAATCCTGCATACTGCAAGCTGTGTAGGTTGCATCTTCCATTGGTGGAAGTCTTCTTGGTACCTTCTAGCCAGTGTTTCTCTTCCCAGCTGTTTACTTATCATGCACATCTTACATAAAAATTCTTTTACCACAATTTTTAATTGCTGGCAACAAAATTAACCATATTAGCCTCCTTATCTCTACCAGAAGAGCTACTTCTCTTTCCCTTCTTTCATTTTGCTAGCAGATGCTATTCTGTTTTGGAATGCTGCCTTAGTTAACATGAAATATTTTTTGATCTGTAAAGGTTTTCCATTCTGTAGTAAATCTGCAATTAAAATGGCAGGCAATGAGAGTTCAAAGCCCTATTATTTCAAGTTTATATACAGCAGTACATGCTTTTCATGTTTGGAAAGCTGTAGGATCTTGGATGTGAAATGCACAAAATAATTCACACTACTTGGTTGGGGGTGTTCACAAAATGTCAAAGCCACCTTACAGGTCCATCCCAAACTGCAGGAAGCACACTTTCAAAGGAACAGGCTTGGAGACTAGGTTCTTCCTTAACCTGCATTTTCAAAAAAAAAAAAAACAAGTTGTTTTCCAATTTCTTTGCTGTGACAGGTCAATTGTGTTGCTTTCTTATACTTCAGTAACATAAAACAAAGCAATGTGACTCTGGGAACAAGATGTAATGCAACACTATTGTGATGTGCCAGCATGGGTATTTAGAGACCCACAAGTCCTGACAAGCGCTGTTGTTACCCTTGCAGTTAAAAATGACGAAACTTTATGATTATAAAATAAGGTTTTATAAACAATCACAGAAAATAGAGCTTGATTTGAATAGAGCTTGATGTTGTGAGTGCAGTGTACCGAGGTCTGTGATATTGAATGAGGTCAGTCACTGTACTCTCTGCAGAGATTTCCATGGGAGGTTTCACCTACTGCAAAGGGAATTGGATATTGAAATCCATAGGGTCAAGTGTTAGATTTTTCTCCTTAACAATGTGTCAGTGATTAATTAAAAAAGCAATAACAGCAGAATGAAAGTCTCGGAGTAAAATGGTAATGGCTACTTGTCAGCTGGTCTTGTAAGAAGCACATGGCTATTGGTATTATACTTCAGAAACACCACAGGACTTTCTCTCTCTGTTGACTAAATATGGTGTGGCTTATTAGGAAGGTGTAAAAGGGTTATTTGTAGAACTGTGGGAGAACTAGAGGGCTAGCTCCTTGGATAGTTATACTTGGGTAATAAAGGTAGATGCAGAAGGAGCAAGTTTTGGTGTTGGTCGAATTCCTGCAGTGCTCTTCCTTTTCTCAGAAGTTTGGTCTTACATTGTGGCTTTACCCTGACACAAGCTAGTGCCGTGTGTCAAATTATAGCCCTATATGTCTTTAGTCACAGTATTCACTCCAACTAATGTTATTCTCAGCAGTGTTATTTTCCTGAGTAAATGCCAAAGACTTCATCTTGAATTCACCATTATGGGACAAACTGTGACTGGATTTAGGCAGAGGTTTGAGAGAAGGGGGAGCGCTGATCTGTAATGCACCGTTTCACCTCGGTGTGCCAGAGGGAAAAGGGTATTTTACCAGTTCTGCCTGTGTGTCCCTTTCCCAAGAAGACATATAGCAAATTTGTGCCACGCTAATGCAACTCCAGCTCAAGTAAAGGACAACCAAAACGGTCTGCAATGCTGAAGGTCAACTTCATTATATGTTCACCTTCCTTCAGCACTATGTGGGCCTAACTTGGAGGTGAGACTGGTGGATGCCTAGGGAAGTAAACCTTCAGTTGCAGGTGAAGATATAAGATGACCCTTTGAAAACCTTAAGGAGCGTGAGCAGTGTCTTGCAGTTGACTTTATGCTGTCAAGGCCAGTATGATCTATTTGGTCTTTATAGCTCTTGACTGGTTGTTATTGTGTACAAAATGTAGATACTGCAGCCTTGTGATCCTACAGCAGAACTTCCTTGGGTATACAGCAAGTCTTAATAACATGTTAAGGCCAATTAACATTTTCTTAATCAAAAATATTTGATCTGCTTTCATATACTTTTTATACACATTGATATAAAGTTTTTGCAGAGAATTTCTAGAATGGAGGTAATTGCAGAACAGTTTTTTTGGTCTAGCTGACAAGCAATTTGTGAAAATGATAATAAATTATTGCATGATGCTTAGAAAGCATAGGCACAGATCAAGCATTTCAAAGTGTTCTCTTGTTTAAACAGCTTATTAAATCGTTAATGACTCTGGAAGTTTTGCATATTATTATTTAAAAAGAAAAATCTGTATGTGTACAGTGTACTTAATGATGAATTAAAACTTACTGCATACAACTGCTATAATATGGCTTGGGATTACGTGAACATATTTGTTTTGTCCTACATTGAAACTTGGATAAAATTGTTAAACACATTATGTTAGCCACATACCATAAATTTTGCACACATTGAGCAAGTGGTGTATTTTCCTTTGTCTTTTCACATCAGTTAAGTAAATATGATCCTGGTTAGCTGAGGAGAATTACTCAAGTCATGAGCCTACTTGTGTGACACATGGGATGGGAGAGCTGCACTTTGTGGAACAATGAAAGCACTTGATTTTGAAAAAGTCTTGCCTATGGGTTTTGAATATAGATGCATTTAAAAAAAAAAAAAAAAAAGAATCCAAGACTGGATTAATTCCAGGGGCCTCAGTATCCAAATCTGCAGAAGATACTGAAAAAGGGAAGGGCAAAAGTTTGTGCACTGATTTCTGGTAAGTACACAGGTATATGCAGAGTTCCCATTACTGTCAAGCATGTACCAGCATATGTTCAAATTTAAACATGCACTTCTTCTGTGCTGAAAAGGAGTGCCTGAAGTCAAGAGAATGCTTAAATACAGGCTTAGCACTGGTTATGCAAGAGTCCAGCACCACAGGGACTTTGCTGTGGCAGGAATCCTTCTCTGCCTCATTAGGGCAGCCATGGAGACAGCCAAGGACCAGTCTTTTCACAAATACATTCAAGTTCATTCTATGAAGCACTTAGGATGTGGGAAAGGTCCTAACATAGTGAAAAATTACTTATTCAAAGGTAATTTTACCAAGTAGAGTAAAAATAATGTCTTTGAACTCAGAATGTGTCTTATTTTTATTTACATCATTGTTAAATGGATTTTTTAATTTTGAGTATATTATTTTGCAGTCATTAGAGTAAGCTACCTGGCATTCTCCTGCTCACTCCACTGACACGTAAGAGGTATGCGCACACCAACTGTAGGCTGAATGGCAATGAGGGGTATTTCAGAGCCTTAGTATTAATATTTCAAATGTTTTTGTTTCGTTGTCTTACTTAATATTTTATTATCAGATTTCTACTCATTATGCGTATGGCCCTATTCCCTATGTGAATTGATGAAGTTATGTTGCAGTAAATTGAAAAAGAGAACTATACATACAGGATGATTTATTGTTAATGTGAAATTCAGCATAAACCTGCAAATGCACTAGCAGAAATCCCTAGCTATTTCAAAATTCATATTATGAGACAGACAATCAGATGCCCAACAAACAGAACATGTTGTATTCTATTAATCCTGCAGTGACAGATCCCCTTGCATGCATTTAGTTTTTCAAATAATACAAACATATGTCACCATTTTGTTTTTATTGATTTTGGACTTTCAAAGTACTGCTACAGCACAAGGCATTATGAAGACATTTATTGCAGAGTTTGCTTTGATTTGTTGTAGTCAATTGAAATTGTGTCAAAGTAAAGTCTTTAATATTAAATATGATGAATTCCCTTTGGCCCTAATCCTGCAACACCATCCAACTCAAGGTGACTCCTGCCACTGGAGCACAGGAGTGTTGGGCTGGGAAGTGCTTCCCCGAGCACTGTTCACCTCCCTGCCAGTGCAGGAAATTATCATTCATTTCATGTCATATGAAATATCCCCAGTCACGAGTATATTAAACTCATTCTTAAACTAGTTTCCTTCCTGTTGCTGCCATTATTTGAAGACTGTTCTAGAATTTTCTTTTTCTTTGATACTCCTCACCTGCTTTTTTTTTTTTTTTTTTTTTTTTTTTAATTTAATCAATTTTTGGTCAATATTAACCCATTTATTTTGGGGGTGAAAGTAGCGGTTAGCTGCAAGAGACTTTTGTTTGTGACAAATTTAAAAACAATAACCAATGTTATTCTCAGCCTTGAATTGTCTCTCATGCTTAGAGAGTTGCATTAGTGTTTGTGTCCTTGCTGGAGCTGGCTGGTCGATCCATACTAGCACTGTGTTTGCCTTGTCTTTAGCCACACAACTAAGCTTTTCTCCTCCTTAGTCTTCTGTAGCTGGTGAGTTCCCACTTTACAGCAAAAACCTTGTAGTTCTTAAATGCTTGGTGTCAGCTTTGATCTTGTAGTTCTTCGTGTGATACTCCATCCCTCCTTTGTATTGATCAGGCCTCGTAACCTGATATCATCAGCTAATGATTTTTCATTAGCACACTATTACTAGTAGCCTGAGTCATGAATAAATATAATAAATAAAGAAAAGCACTCTGTTATATTCTTGCAAAATTGTTCATTTTCCTTCTCTCCACCTTGACTGTCCTATCCAATTCTCCCTACATTAGTTTCTCACTCTTAACTAATATTTTTCATGTTGTCAGAGGTGTGAGCTGTTGCATTCCCCTCTACCAGCACAGGTTACAGCTCCTTAGGCAAAAGACAGCATTTATATTGTTCTTTTTAGGAGATTTCTAAGATGGTTGGCTTTATCTGCATTGTTTGTCAATATGGGTGGGTGCTGCTCTTTCTTAATTCTGGTCTGCATCATGGAATGATGGAATGGCAACTATTTTCAAAATGTAATTGGTTGCTTCAGTTTTCAGCTTGTCATTCAGACTGGCAAGTGCAACCAGATAAATCAGTTTTGGGTTGGTTCCCAGTGGTCTCATGTACTAGCCCAACTGTTTGGTCACAAATGTTAAAGCAGAATACTACAATATTTATTTATTTATTTATTTATTTATTTAATTAGATTAGGAGATGGCTTCATGTACAACTGTTCATGTAAAAGCCTTTTACTGGGTTTAGAAAGTCTGGTGTTTCTTTAGGCAAGGGTTATCTTACTATTTGGAAGCTCTGGGAAAGATGCAAGTCTGGGGGCATTTCTTGCAACTCCACTGTGGTCTTCAAAGCTGTGGTCGTGCAGCAGCGAGTTGTGGGGCTTCTTGTGTGGAATGGGCTGCTTGCCATTGTTCCTTGCAGGCTGACAGTTTATCAGCTGACAATAAAAGAAACTTTTCAATAAAAGATATCTTCTACTGCCTAGATCTGTAGCTTTGATTTTATGTAGCCTATAGCGTGGACAGGGAGTAGTAAGGAGAAGAAAAAAAAAAGAAAAAAAGGAGATCTTGGCAAGGGAAGAAGACATTGCATTGAGTTACAATAACTTTTCATCAGCAGAGAATTAAAGGATTTTATCTCTTTAACTCAGAAAATGCAGCCAATGCCAAGCTGAATTTCACTGTTGCATTTGTTAGTGAACAAGGAGGTATAAAATGTAGGTTTCTGCTTTTAGAAATTGCTCTGATAGCTATGTCAAATAACAGAATTGTTTATCTATTGACCTGGGATGTGGCAATATTCATTAAAGTTTATTTGTGTCCTCCCAGTAACTACAGTGAGAGCAAACCTCTGCTGCTGACTGTAAATGTGTTTAAGTGGGGTGAGGTGAAAATGACAGCAGCTTTTGATGCTGGTCCTATTCCCCTGGCCCTGGCAGCCCGGTGGCAGATTTCGATGAGAATTTACTTGGAGAGGGGAATGTGCCACTGAGCCTTTCATTTCTGAGTAACAAAAACTGATTTGAGCCATGCAGGGCCAACACATAAGCTTACTGCTTGCTGTTGTTGGGCTCTGCTGACCTGAGTGCTCTCTGTGAAGGTGAGGGAGCACAAGGACTGCTCCTTGGGCCTGCTATGGGGAAAAGGGCAGCAGGGCACTCATGTTTTGAGCTAATGGTGACTTTGCAGATGCTGTCGCTGCTGCTGACCCCTGAAGAGGGGTGCAGGCTGCCTTCTCTTGAGGCAGTCACCAATTCTTGTAATTTCTCTGCCTCTCCTAAGCTCCTGCACCACCCCTCTCAGCATCAGGCTGCAGAGTCACTTCCCTAGGGAAAGGCCTCACGGCCGTCCAGCAGGATGCCTGAGCTCAGGCATGCCATGACTAAGAGCAATTTATTCTGAATTGTGGGCTGACCGGAGGGTTTGCCTGTCCTGGTGCCCCCACCACTTTCCCTTCATACAGGGGGAAGCAGGGGCCTGTCCTGGCAGCAGCCTGCTTCAGGCCTCATCATGTCTGTGGGTGGGAGCAAGGTGTAGGCCCAGCACTTCGGCCTGCGTCTTCTCCGAGCTGTCCCTGATACGTGAAACAAGTGAACTAATGAATTAAAGCATGTTCAGAGTTGGAGAGCTGGATTCCTGTCCGTGCTGACAGAGGTGAAGGTCACCTGAGCTATGCCAAATAGCACAAATCCATTAATCATTAATTGAACTTTTTTTTTTTTTTTTTTACTTTTTTTTCTTCTTCAGAGATGGTTTAATGGTACTTCCAAGCAATAAGCACAATTGGTACTTTGATGATTACAGTGTTTTGGGGAATTTCCTGGGATCCTAAAGGGACGTTGTTCCTGGCAGAGAACCTTAATTCTCCTTTCTACAGTCTCTCGCATATCTTTCACAGCCAGTGAATTATGCCTTGATCAGATGAAATAGCCTTGTGCTGCCAGCTACATGAATTCTGATTTCACTCATCTGAAAATGAGAGACCCTTTCAGGCAGTGCACAGTTGGCTCTTCCAAGACTCCTCTGTGCTTCTATCCAATCACTGGGTAAAAGACACAAAAACTGGGGAAAAACAAACAAACAAAAAAACTTTATCTGTTGTTTCTTAAAAAGCATATTCCCAAGTAAGTTGAGAAAATGTATGATTTTTTAAAATTCTTCTGTATGATTTTAAAATTCGTTATCTCGTTTTCCTTTTCCGAGATGCATGAGGGAGATTATTGAAAGGAGTGCTCCTCCATCTTATTCAAGTGGCTTAGGTTAAAAGTAACAACTATGTGAGCTTTTTTATGACAGATTTCAGGGTAGAGTAATGTGACTGAAAAAGCCTCATTCACCTGGGACAACTGATTTCTTTTATCTGTGTTTCTTGGTTTACCATTTAATCTAGTCGTCCCCATTTTTTCCCCAGATTCAAAGAGAAAAATATACTAACCCTTCATAATACTCTAATGGAAGATATTTAGAAAATCTAGCTGCCAGTTATTATTCACTTTGACAGAAAAATAGGCATGTCATTATTTGCCAATTACAGATTACCTTCCTGACCTAAACAAAGGCTGTAAAATAATCCATTTTTCTTTACCCAAGATCCTACAGTGTAAATATTAATGGAAGATCTCTCTGAATTGTTCTGTTGGGATGCTGAAACTCAGCATAATTTGAAGATGGTTTTGAAAGATGTCAGTAAAAAGCTAGGTATCTTATTTCAATTATTGAGAACAATATCAAAGTAGAAATCAAAGGTACACCAGAAAAAAAAAATGCAAAAAAAAAAAAAAAAAAAAGAAAGGAAAATTTGTGATGGATCACTTGAAAAGGCCAACATTGTTCTCACTTCCCCAGCTGGAGAGACAGAACTGTAAGATGTTCAGAAAGTATAAAACATCCGAGTTGGTTTAGTGTGTCAGAAATATTTCTGCTGTCTAAAGTATCAGCAACCAGAGAGAAAACCAGTTGGTAATTCAGGACGGGCTGATGAATAAAGGGGACAGTACTAGTTATTTTTTAATATCCATCTTCTGATTTATTAACAGAGGTCAGAGCAGCAAAGGGAGTGAATCTCTGTGAGTTAAGTACAGCCAGAGGAACATCAATTAAATTAAGTAATCAGGTAAAGGCTGTAGTGAGGTATTGGATAACAGAAACTGTAGCACTGAGGAGCAGCAAAAGGTGCAGATCCTGGTGTGGTGTGCTGGCTGTGGCTGGTGCCATCCCGCCTCTCTCTTCCCAATTCAGCAGGTCAAGGAAAAAAAAAAATGGAAAAGCTGGTGGTGAGGAAGACAGGGAGATGGCTTAGCAGTTGCTGTCATGTGCAAATAGACTCAGCTTGGGGACAATTAGTTTACTGCCAATTAAAACCAGACGGGCCTGGCCATGGCCTGCAGTGGTGCCACTGGAACCAGCTGTGACCAGCCTGAGGCAGCCCCAGCCTCTCCTTGCAGGGTCCTGCAGGCCACTGGGCCTACCTTGGTTTACCTGAATAATCAAGTGTATCGATGATTATAGGCAAGGTTTGTGTAATGACCCCAAATAGTTCCTCACAGGCACTTCCCAAGTGCTTTTCACACATCATGCCCTATAATAGCCACCTGTTTTTCCAGAGCTGTGTTTATTCATTTTGTGTGTTCAGGCTCCACAGACATACAGGCCATGTAAGATCTCACTTAAAATTGGTCTGGTCTGTAATACACAATAAATGTTTGTTCATTGTCTTTTGTATTATAAAAACAAGGAGTTCTGTTTGAGGAGCGGGAGCTGCAAAAGCTTCCTGCTGAAGTAAGGAGCTGTATAATACTTGGCTAGACACTATGAAAATTCTTTTTCTTAATGTAACAAAAAAGAGAACCCCCTCCCCTTCTCTCCTTCTGCATCTCAGTTGCCTCTTTTGTTCAAAGACACTGCTGCAAAGCTCATGTAACCATCTCCTGATAAGTTGCTAAACTAGTGTATCAACATCCTGCCTTCCTGTCTCACGCTGGGCCAACATGACCAAATAAAAAAAGAAGTTGAACCACAACGCTGAGGAAGACTACGGCCTTCATCTTCACGACCACCAGAGGGACAGAGACGACCCCCTAGCAACAGTGCGCGCAGTCGCGGAATATACCAGGATGTGCTGCGTAATCCCGGAATTACCAAGATACAAAAAGGGACCCTGGCGGGGGTGAGGTGCGCACCATTGGCGGAGCCGAGACTCCCCAGCTGCCCAGCGCTGTTTTGCTTGCTGTTGCTTACTCAATAAATTCCTTTCTATTATTAATGCAATGCTCTCTGAAAATTAAGGGGGCAACTTATAACATGGCCTGCATCTCCTTTTTAGAGAACAAATGTAAAAAAACTGAAAATAAATAAATAAAATAAATCAGTTCCATAGTACTGGTGGAATTAATTTTACCCAACTTAACCTAATTAATACACAGATGGAGTGTCCTAGGGCCAGGATTCAGTGAAGAGGAATGGGTGCTTCTGGGGTGCAGTTTATCTGACCTATTTAGATGTCTGCTTTAGGACAAAATGAATCTCATCCCTGGGGTTTTAACTGCTATGAGGTCAACTGGTGAACTGATTAGCCTTCTTGTTCATGGAAATCAGTTTTTGGAAAGCTGGGTGGTTGTTGTGGGGAGTCTGACAATATTGTTGAATTTTTCACCTGTTCTTTAAAAATATAATTTTCAAAATTTATTAAAATAAGTATAGTCTGGTGCTTTACTGAGCACCAGATTTTGATCAAGCAAAATGTCACTACTGATTTTAATGTTAATTAGAGGAAAATATTGGAAAAAGTCAGAAAACCTCACAAAAATTGGCTTGTTCTAAATACTATAAAAAAGAAACAACTTCAAAAAGTTGAACTTTTTATGAAACTGTGATTTTATTTCTCTTTAACTTCAATTTTGACCACGTGAATTCTTACATGAGTACCACTATTGGTATGATTTTAGATGGGGATCTCATGCTTGGAGGATGGTTAGATGGGTAACATGGTTGTAGAAAACTTTTGGAAGCTTTTGGTGAAATCACAGCAGGCCAGCCTCCCTTAACTTTGCTTCTTTCCTTCTCTTGACTTGACATGTTATTCGTGTTTGTTTAGTAAAGCAGATCTTACACCAAGAGTTTGTTCCTTCTGAACTGATGAAGTGTGAGAAGCGCAGACGAACCTCACTTGGTGTGTAACGTTTATCATCTTCAAAGTGATGCTTGATTGTGATAGAATTGGAACTAAAAAAAAAAAAAAAAAAAAAAAAAAGCTACTTTGATTATCTGTAAATGAGCAAAATGCAAGTGACTTGTGACTTAGATACATCGGGAATGTATTTCAGAAGAGCTGCTTGGTGACAAAGCCATATACCTCTTTGCTTTAGTCAGGCAGCTGAAGTCTTGGGAAACCTGTGGTAACAATGAATACAACAATATCTGCATGGATTACATATATGGGTTTGTTGTTGTCCTATAGATCTTGTCACTGTTATATGACATGGTCTAGGCTTTTTTTTTTTTTTTTTTTTTTAAGAGATGTTCATCCTTTAAAGATGTCTAATTTGTTTATGCCAATGTCATTACAACAGATTAAAAACATGCACGTTTACTTCACTTAACAATGAGTCTACGGGTTTGCACAAACATGGCTCAAAGGGGTAAGTCTGCATCTGTTCATGCACAGCTCTCAATATTAAAGCATGTCTGTTGCTTTCAGTGGGATCAGAATAATTCACTTCTACCATTTGAAAGTTAGGTACTTCTTTTTTTATTCTCTGAATTTAAATTACCTCAATTTAAAAGATGCAAGTGCCTTTCCACCAGACATGTTCAGAAGGGCAGTGGAAGGTAGCCTGTTCTGGCATTTATATATCCTCTTTGACGTTACAAGCTCTCAGAGTATTTATGCGTGGCGTTCTAATCCCCTGGGGAAACATTCAGATTTAGAGTTTTAAACCACCACTCATCCAAATTTTGGCATTCAGTCAAACAGAAATTTGTCATAGTTTATAATGCTTGTTAACGAGGAACATCAAAAATTAATGCTCATTAGGATGCTCATTAATATGCATGGTAGTCTCAGTTTTGACTTAATTAAGTGAAGCACCACTTCATAGTGGTATTGTGTCACTGCAGTAAAAAAAAAAAAAAAAGTTGGAAACCATGCTGCAGTAACAGGATGGAGAAACGCTCCCTTTGGACAACATTACCTCGTATTTTGTTGCGGGCTCACCTGTCAGTCTCCAGCTTCCTGACAGCTAACAAGATGAGCTGCTGCAGAGCTACCATTGATATTTGTTATTCAGCATTGTCACTACTTTCATTCCTCAGAGTTTTCTGAATACGGTGCACAGTGCAGGAGTGGTTACTAGTTAAATTCGTGGGTGTATGTGCATGCCCTGACATAACTTTGATAAAGATTATTTCAGGGGAAGTCTCAGGGGGTTTCTCTTCTTACAAGGGTCTTACAAGTCCCTGAAATCCATAACGTGGTTTTAAATCAGCAGTGTCAAAAGTATAGTTGCGACCATTGATCCGCCTGGCACGTGTAAGGAAATGTGCAGTAAGCAGCTACCTGGAGTCATACATCACTGCTACTTTCCTGAGCTCAGTTGCATATATCAGTTTGAAACAGCCTGTATGAAGTCCATAGTCTGAGGCTCTTGCTTAGTTCTGTTACCTGACTGGAGCATGGTCAACACAAATAAATACAGCTCAGAGCATGGCAGGACTTCTGCTTCCTTGGAGTATTAATTAATTAAACAACTGATGTTATCTCTTTACCACTCAAGCCAGGGGAAATCCAAGAGTAATTAGGAAAAAAAATAAAAAGCAAATGTCCATTCAGAGATGTGAACTTGTCAAGAAGGCTTAGTGCTCACTCAGTGGCCTAGCAAAGAGGCCTTGGCTCCATGTCCCCATCTCTGCCTGCCATGGAATCATAGAATCATAGAATCATAGAATATCCTGAGTTGGAAGGGACCCTTAAGGATCATCAAGTCCAACTCTTGACACCGCACAGGTCTACCCAAAAGTTCAGACCATGTGACTAAGTGCACAGTCCAATCTCTTCTTAAATTCAGCCAGGCTCGGTGCAGTGACCACTTCCCTGGGGAGCCTGTTCCAGTGTGCAACCACCCTCTCTGTGAAGAACCCCCTCCTGATGTCAAGCCTAAATTTCCCCTGCCTCAGCTTAACCCCGTTCCTGCGGGTCCTGTCACTGGTGTTAATGGAGAAAAGGTCTCCTGCCTCTCGACACCCCCTTACGAGGAAGTTGTAGACTGTGATGAGGTCTCCCCTCAGCCTCCTCTTCTCCAGGCTGAACAGGCCCAGTGACCTCAGCCGTTCTTCATACATCTTCCCCTCCAGGCCTTTCACCATCTTCGTAGCCATCCTCTGGACACTCTCCAACAGTTTCATGTCCTTTTTATACTGTGGTGCCCAGAACTGCACACAGTACTCGAGGTGAGGCCACACCAGTGCAGAGTAGAGCAGGACAATCACCTCCCTTGACCTACTAGCGATGCCGTGCTTGATGCACCCCAGGACATGGTTGGCCCTCCTGGCTGCCAGGGTACACTGCTGGCTCATATTCAACTTGCTGTCTACCACGACCCCCAGATCCCTCTCTTCTAGGCTGCTCTCCAGCGTCTCATCGCCCAGTCTGTACGTGCAGCCAGGGTTTCCCCGTCCCAGGTGCAGGACCCGGCAGGATCTGTCCAATTGGAAGGATCTGTCCAGAAATTGTCCCTGGTTCTTGCCTGGCTCTCCTGGGGCAGGCAGTGCTGTGCAGAGCCACGTCCTCTGCTACAATAGGAGAGAGAGGGCTGAGAGGAGTCAGGGTGAGAGCTGGCAGGACGTGAGGAACAGCTATTGAGGCAGGTATTTTAATTTAATAAAAATATAGTACAACATGGGAAATATAAATAAATCTTGTTTAACTCTTCGCTCACTTCACCTGCTTATGTGCCATAGCCTCTATCTGTGTTTCTCTTGTGCTTCAGTCTTTAAACTGTTGGTGAGGCAGAGCGGGGATGTCTGTGTAAACAGGGCACCAATTCACACAGGTGGCTTTGGGCATCACCTGTTGATACAGTTCTCACAGGTTTTGGTGCGATTTGGAAGATGAATGTATCCAAATTAAATGTCATGGGTCTTCACGGGAAGGGTTCAATGGCTTTAGTTGTTCCTGTAGCATTTAATTGCCAGAACCTCTTGTTCTCTAGAGTTCTTGCTAAGTGCAGAAGGTTGAATGTTTTTCCACCTTAGGGGACTGATTCTTTACAGCCCAATCCAGTAGGCAGTTCTGAGTGAGTGCCAAATGCCGTCTTGTTCCAACACAAAAGAGTTTCTCCTGGAAGTTTCATACTTGTTTTGCACGTATGGTGTTTGTTCTATAACAGACAGGGCTACAAGTAACCACTACTGACATCTGAGGAGTTATTTCCAACCTATGGCCATGTTAAATTAGATCAAGAAGAGGAGAGCTTTCAGAACCCCATAGAGTTCCGGGGCCATCCTGCTGGGGAAACAGATGTGATGGGGGTAATTTAGATGGGCTGGATTCAAACCACAGGTTCTCTTCAGGGACTTCTCAAATTCTAGAGTATGTGGCTGAAGGGCCCCATGCAGGTGAAGTCTGCTTGTCTGTGTGAGCATCAGAGCATAACATCAGAGCATCCAACCTTATTTTATCCAATAGAGAAAAACAACAACAAACCAGATATGCCTGAAACCTGAATGCCAGCCATCAGTTAGTGAGCGTGGGAGACCACAGACCTAATTGCTTTCCCATAAAGTCCTAGCTTTTTCTTGGACATTGTTCTGTTTCCTTTGCAATTAGTTTCAAAAGCAAAAGGTACTTTCCATACCAAACTGCTTTAGGTGATAAACAAGCTGAGTGGGGAACTGAGGCCATCTGCATTTTCAGAGCACGTCAGCACAATGTTATTTAACACAGGAGACTGTGTGATTTTGATTCACTGACAGAGCTCATGAAGTCCTCCAGCTGACTCTATCAGTGTGGTGCACTGGCACATTTTTGTTAGTTAGAACTATAATAAAAAAACGTGCATGCAGGCACACCGACTAATTCAGGCTTTGACAGTGTGGTATTTCGCTTTATTCATCCAGATACTTTCACTTGCTTCTAAACTCCCTTTCATTGCATTTCAGGAAGGGATTAAACAGCGCTGGCATTAAAGGTGCTGGTGGAAATTACATGCTTCTGCAGAAGCTGTGGAAAGGCTGGCTAGAAAATATAGCTTAAAATGGCACTGAAACCACGGAGGAACAAAAGCTAGAATGTGATCTTTCAAGCTGAGGTGATCAAATACCCTTTACTATCTGGCCAACTGCAAAGCCAACAAACCGCACTACTCAGGTGAAAATGTTATAGCACATAGACTGTGGTTCCTACACAGAGTGCACACATCCTACGAAGCTTTGGAATACATGTGATCTGTAGAATTCAGTGCTTTTTCTTTTTACTGTCTTAAAGTCAGTTGGTTTCAAAGGAAGAGCATGGGGGATGTGTGTGGGGGGAAGGATAGGAGTCAGGTAGCCTGAATGCTTCCACTCAGGAATATTATTCCTGAAAAAAGAGCAAGTGGATATGAGGTGGATGGAGTCAATGTCTTTTGCACAGGCTGAGCACCTTGATGGGGATGGCCTTGCTACACCAGGAGCCTATCCATATGACACAGTTCACCCTCGATGCTGCAGTTCTGCTCCTTGAAATGTGGTTGTTTTGATCAAAAAGAAACCGAACAAGCCTCTCTTGATATTCTCTAGGCAACGTATTTTTTTTTTTCATCCATTTTTTTTCATTTCAAAGTGACAAACAAGGAAAGAGGGGTGCAAAACTGTGTTTAGGACTGCAGATTAAACCTTGCCCACTTCTGCCTGCAAGGTGTGTGACCTGTCCCCTCTGCTGGGTCTCTACTTTCCTAGTTCAGCAGATCTGTGCCTCACTGACCGGCTCTCTGGAGCACACATTCCCAAAGAAGATTGGCCTTGGAGATGCATAGCAGCTCCACAGCTGATGCTTGCTGCTGTTTCCCACACTCAGCCATGACCCTGCTTAGAAACTCAGTGTTTGCAGCAGCCTGGGATTCAGTCCTGTGCAGGGAGCGTGGTGTGTACATGTACCCCAAATATGCCGAAGGGCTCTGTGCATGGAGACCCTCTATTATTAGAAAAGAGCTGAGATGTCTAAGAAGCAAGAACTTGAAATGTGGATATTTTTCCAGTTCTCAGAAAAGCCCTCTATCCTCAATCCAATGTGACCTTAGAGATATAGAGCTGAGTAAATAACTAGGCTTCCTGGCCAGTTTTTCTAAATCCACAGTCTGAGCAGGCCAGAGAGGCATTACAATTTTCATCTCTTTGTTCCAATCAAATCAGATTTTGTGAGAAGAACTGGTCTTTCTATAGGTATTTGTGATTGTTTCCATTCTGACCTCCAGTCTGACAACCCAGTGTGTCCCCTAAGGTAACAGGGCATCCCTTTTCAGGAACTACATTTATTGAGTGCATACACAAGGGACTGTGTGTGACCACAGCAGAATGGGCTGACATGATTTATGCAGGCAGTTGCGATCGAGAGATTTGCAGCTTACTGAAGAAACTGAAAGTGCTGTTTTGCATGACTTTCACGGCTCTGCAGGTTCAGCTGTGAGATACGTGGCTATTACCTCTTCCTCCCAATCCAGCCCTGCACAAAAGCACTAAGAGCAGATATCTGAGCTCTTTGTTTTTCTGCCGATATAAGGAAACTCTTATTAGTTTTTCTCCCAGTGAAGGCATATGCAGCAGCTTTGCATGCAAACAGTAGTTACTGGCAGGATAAAGGACTTTGGTTAGTATTGATTTTAAGTCAAGGAGTTTTCTCTGGCTGAGTACTTGTAGGATTTTCTGAATACAATAATGTATAAGGAGTGGCATCACCTCCTGACATCTGACGCTGTCAGAATTCACTTTCAGCCCCTTTCCATTAAACGTGATCCCTCTAACAGGGTTTCTCTTCTACTAAGAAAGCAAAGGCATAGTTGTAAAGAGCAGGAAGGTGGCAAGGGGAGGGAGATTTGCATTTTCTTGAAACCACATCACCTACTTGCAGTATCAAATTGAAGAAGGTGGACCTCTTAAAGTCTCAAACCATGAAAACAATGCTCAAAATATTCCTGAATACTGGCCTGTAAATATTTCTATCTATGTGTTTCCATGTTTGTTTTTAGGTCTTTTAAAAATACTCTTTTATGTTAGTCCATTGTCTGCCTTCAGGGATCCTTACTCAGCTGAGCTTGTCAAAATGTCTCCTACAGGTTTTCCAATTTCTGTCTCCATTTCTATTAGCACTTTTGGATGAGTGTCACCTGGACTTGGTGCCTTGTCAATTGGAAGAATCTCTGACCTTTTAATAGCCCTTTTGAACTGTTGTCTGCTCTGGAGATATGCTGAACAGGGGAGTCACTTGGTATCCGCTTTGCATCTGCCTGCCACTTTTATTTAGGGAAGCAAGTATTGATACAGCTCTTGGGAAATACAGGGAAAGGAAATACTTCTGATGAAGTTAACAGACAATTTGATGTCAGTACTGATGTATACAGATGTAGCTGAAAGAGGAGATGTGCGGATTAATTAATTAGAAAATGGTTGCTACTTGTGACTTCCCAAGGGTATCCCTATGTGTTCAGCATATAGAAATGTCAACGCGGAGAAGCCACGTTTCCCTATTAGTAAACCAATACTTTTGGCACTAAAATTCTGTCACTGGAAAAACCTGTCTGAAGAGATCAGCACGTTGAATGACATGATATAGCATCTCTTCTGAGAATGAGCAGCAGGGACAGATAAGCAATTTATTCTCCTCTCAGCACCTGCAGGCTGATGGGTTCCTGCCCAATTTCAAAAGCCATTGCTGTTAAAAAGCCAACGCTTGCCAACGATTATTATATAATGCCCTCTAAACTATTTCATGTCTTTCGCTTTCCATGTGTCTGCTTACATTAGTGCATGAATGCATTCCTTTCCTACAGATGAGCTACCTAAATGTAAAGTATGGTCTCTTTTTTTCTTTTTTTTTTTTTTTCTTTTTTTTTTAATAAGCGTTGATGGGGTATGCTAGGTGGTGTCTACTATATTAAAAATATATCCTTAGTAACAGGGGGAATGGCTTTGTAATTCCTAGTAAATGCTGACTTGAAAAACTCTGCCCACGTAAGCCATTACCATTCTTGATCCGTCTGACACCTGACATTCCACAGTTGTTGCCCCGGGAGGGCAAGGCAATCTCCAAAATTACTAAATTGAGATGGTGACTATAGAGTTTCAGTGTTGGTCTGTTAATGTGTATATTTAAAAAATAAAATAGTAAAATTTCCCCTTCACTGGTGTTTTATCTTGAGATGTTTAGCTGAAGTTAGCTGATCTGCATTAGCACACTTGCCTAAACCAGACGCAGCACGGAAAGCTATAAAGCTGGCAGATGACATCTAATCATTCATAAATGCAAGTTTCCCATCATGTTAGTGTCTTTTGATTGTGTTCCTTATATGAAGAATCAGGTGGAGATCCTCTGTCAAATTCCACCCTGAGCTTAGGCAGCTCCTTCAGACTCTTGGGCTGGGTTAACCCTCATGTTCTTTTCAGTATCAGTGTTTTTATGCATATTCTATGTGAGCTTTGTGATCATATGGCCACCTGTTAGATTCTCCTGTTGTAAACTTGCAGGCGTCTTTTGTGTCTTCCTTTGTCTCTCCTTTCCTACAAGAGTTAAGCTTTTCTGTTTTAGCCTTACAGAGCTTGGTTTCCCACCGGGGTTTCCTTGGTGTTTTTGGTCTCCTTTGTTAAGGAAAGAGATGTGCCACAACACAAGATTGATAAGAGCTATTATCACTTGTCATACTTTGAGATGCACTAAAAGGTTTAGGAGAACATGAATTTCTTGAGGCTGGGGGGAGTCATCAGGTACTCACTTAGGAGAAGGGCTGTTTATCTGCACAACCTGTCTGAAAAGCATAGTGTTAGAAACCATCTTGGGCTCTTGGTGCAAAGAACGCTTATGGATAGCCCCTATGTGCATTTCTGGTTGGATTTCTTAGTTGAAAATACACTGAAGGAAGCAAACGAGAACAGAAAACTCCAGTAAAAAGCTTTTTTTTTTTTTTTTTTTCTTTTTTTTTTTTTTTTTCTTTTTTTCTTTTCTAGAAGCTGCTTTAAAACATATTGTCAAGGTTGTCAAGGTTCTGTGTTCCTAAGTCTTATCTGAAGTCAGTGTGTCTTCCAGTTTCTGTAGCAGGTGGGTCCCTGATCCACAGCAGAGAGCTTACCACTGGGGCCTTGCTGGCTCTCCAGATAGTGAGGGGTGCAGCATGGCTCTGGTTTTCCTTCAGGAATCTGTGGTGTTAGTGATGGGAATTGTGGGGGAATGGAAAGGTGCTCAGGCTATTTCTGTGCCCCTTTGCAGCGGGTCAGCATCTTTGCTTTTGCAAACTGTGTCTTTAGAGAGGTTGCTCTAGCCTCGCTGTTGAAAGGAGAGATAGTAAAATAGATTTTTGCCTTCAGTAGAATGGTGGGTTTAGGAGTCTCTGAGAAATCACAGATCAAACATTCCCTTGCAATTTTTTTGAATTGTTTCTCTTTGCACTTGAACTGTGCTCATTCCACATAGTTCCCTTGGCTTCAGAAAGGTTATTCCTGGCTGATGGCAGGGTAGACCAGTAAAGAGTTTGGTTTGCATTATACATGTGGGGCAGCAGTGGACAGTCACTTGGAAGAACAGGGATATTTATAACTGGAATTTGACATTAGCCTCAGGTTGGTTGTGTTTATATTTTACAAAGCTAACAGATGTGGCCACAGAGCACGTAGCCCTGTGGCAGCTCTGCAGGAAGGTCTAGATAAGATGCTATTGAACAGATGAATAATGGGGGCTTTTATCACTGAATTTAAGTTCAGAACAGTAATTGAGATTTTCAAAACACACAGGAGGTTTACCTTTCATTCATTTGGATGGAACATGTGTACCTCAATCCCTTTGAGTAGCTCAGCCTCATTTCTGTAACCCATCTGCTCCCACAGCTTCCGCTGACTTGAAAGAAAGATCACCTGTGTAAGAAGATGGGGTTGGCTCTAGGTTAGTCTCAAAGAAACTGGGAAGCTATACCACAGAGCACAGAAAATATTTTAAATTACAGTAAATAATAGATGATTTTTTTTGTGATGGATGGCCATCTAGGCATAGACAAAAGAAAGCTTAGTGTGTTTTTTTGAACAAAATGGAACTGTGTTCTGCTTTCTTCTCCCCCTGCTGCTGCTTCCCCCCCCCCCGCTCCCCCCCTGCCCTTGTTTTATGGTGCTCAGAAATACTTCTAAAGCAATGCTCATATTGTCCTAAATTGGTCATTTACTCCGAGTCTTCCACAGCATTTGGATGTATTTTGGAGCTCATTGGATGCTCATGTATTTTCATAAGGTCTTAAAATATCTTTATTCAGGTAATAAGTAGACGTTGATTATTGTCTCGGGGAGCATGTTTTGATTTGTGATGTCTCTGCATCTCTGTTGGAAACACCATCTTTAAAGGATTTCACACTTTGGCCTCAGCACCTTCAGGTTTTAGAGAACTAGCTGTAATATTCATAACTGAAAACAAACATCATCCATATTAAAACCTAGACCAGCTGAAGCATATGTGTCTAATTAAACAGAGGAGTGAGCTTTGGCATTTGCCTGCAGCTGAAACCGTTTCTTAGAGAGACTCATAGTCTGAATTTATCTTTATTAAGGCCTTGTCCAAATGATAAATATATGCTGCCTGCTTGGTATCTGCCACTTGTAAATAAATCACTTTAGGATTGATTTGCTAACAGCTTTCTTCACTCTGTGTCCTGCTGCCTGGGACATGCTGGAGTTCCTCACAAAAGCACACAGATAAGTCGAGCTGCTGTGAGAAGAGAGCTAACAACAGTGTGACAGAGCACCACGTATTTGCTGGCACAGATGTCTTCATGATTGTCATTATTTAAAAATTGTGGAAGTCACAGCTTACTAGAAATTTGTGAAGGGTTTACTGGCAACCTTTTTTCAAGCTTGTTCTGCATGGGCATGAAGCTTGAACGTGGCTTGGTATAGCTCCACTGCCTGCCTCCCACAAATTTTAAAATGGCATATGCAGAGGAGCCCAGTTTTGCAGTCCCTCGTGAGATGAACCATTGTGCTGTAACATGGGCGAATCTGGATTGCTTGCTAGTTTTTGGGCAGCTTAACCTAGAGTTTTTGTTCTATGAAGCTACTTGAAGCAAAGACTGCTTTCTGAAGGGATGCTGTACTTTCAGAAATATTAATGCTTCCAAATGTTAAGAGTGATACTGTTTGCTCCTAAGCTCAGATTCATTTTTATTGCTGTGGTTCATCTCTCTCCATGCAGAAAGGCAGATGCAGGAAGACACAGCTGCAGTGTGTGTAACCAGGTAGGGGAAATGGTGAGCACAGCAGTGCCGAGGCTGACAGTGGCATCGCAGCCATTGGGAGGGAGCAGCCACTCCTGGGCTGGCCTGTCACAAATCTGCCTTCAGTGGCAGTTCTGGGACCTAAAGCAGCCTCTGTAGGGCTCATGGTCTCTTCCACCTAACAGCCGTGAGGATTTTCATTTTCTGTTGTGGGTGAAGGGCAGGCAGGGGGGCGCTATGATTATTGCTCCGTTAGCATAAGTGAAAGCCCCCCTGCCAAAGCCTGCAGAGGCACAGCTCTTACTGGCCTTAAGCACATGCTTAAAATTAACACGTGCAGAAGCACTCTGTGGGCTGGGCTGGTGCAAGGCAAATGTTTAAAGTTAGTTACTTGAGTAAGTGTTTGGATGACACTAGGTCTGAAAAGCATTTTATGGAAGTGATTCTGAAAGCAGATGGAATTTAACAGAGACTGAGATTGCTCTGAAATTTTTGAACCGTGTAGTACTAGTTAATAGAAAAATATTCTTGCTCTAAAACATCGTTTTTAAAAAGCCTATTATCTTTTATAAAATTCCTTAGAGGTTTTCCATAATGGTATTTAAACTGATGTATACGGTAGTGCTTGATGGGTCTGTGCTACTGCCTGACTTTCATGTTAGTACCAGCCCTGCTTTACCGACATTGTATTTTGGAGAAGCAAGAATTACACTGAAGTGCAGCAATTTTCTATTATATACAAACAGAACTTCAGAAATCACCTCTTTAACCTGAAAAGCCCTGGGATCTTGATCTTGGAGTAAATCAAATAAAATGCTTTTGCATTTTGGTCTTCTATCTGGTACATGCAGCTGATCTAAAAAAGCTCTCCAGTGTTTCTGAGGGCAGGTATGTTGTTTAACTGTGTAATAGCTGAGGCTGAAAATGTTGTTTCATCTAAAGTATGTAACGTGTGCTTTGAGTGAGATGTAGCTAAAAGCCTTTGTGGAAAAGACCAGGTTGTACACGACAGCTTCTTTCGGAGTTAGAGTCATGGCAGGTGACTTAGAGCCCTAGAAGACTGGTAATGAACTCCGCTGACATTGCCTGGGAAGGAACAGCTGCCTGTGTTTCACGTTAATCTAAGAGTAACAAGAAAAAAATGCAAGTTTAGACAATATTTTTCTTTACAGCCACATTTGAGACCTGAGGAAAACCATCTAAAATATGTTTTTCACAAAAAAAAAAAAAACAAAAAAAAAAAAAACCTTTAAGGCCTGTATGAGAAATTTTGAGTTTTGTATCTCTTTTACTTAAACATACCAATAAGAAAAATAGAGCTAAAGTAGTCTCATTAACAGAACTACCATTTTAAAACTGAGAAATATTTGATCTTAAAGTGTTTTACCAAATTAACAGTGAATGTGAAGACTGAGATACTTTGTGCATTGCACCCATTTTTCCTCCAGGGTATTGACTACTGCATATTAGTAGCTATGCAACAAATGCTTCTTGTTGGGAGCAGAATGTTTCCAGCAGGTGCTGCCAGTGCAAACCCATCTAGTCTGATGAGGAAGAGAATTTCATAGAATTCACTTTTTGTTTGTTTATTTATTTATTTATGTTACTTCATGTTTGCCTAAGAGGAGTGTCAATATGGAAATGGAATTTCCAGATAGTGGTTGAATCTAGAGAGTTACAACAAATGAACAGTGATGGGCAATTGTCTCCAGCATGCTTATGGGAAAGTGTGTGTGTTTCTTTCTAATTTCATTAAGTATTGGTTCCTGTAATAGATGCATCCCTAAAAGACAGCAGTGAAATCAATAATAATGATTGTTGCGATGGATTGTGGATGTGTGCATCTTTTCCTAACTTTTCCCCACTTCAGTTTCCTTTCACTTACTGGTACCAGAGGCTTGCTTGCAGCCTGGCCACTGCCGCTCTTGAGGCTGGCAGCTCTTCGGTTTAACAGAGTTTTCTGCTGGTTTGTCTGAAAGTTTTCTGCTGGTTTGCTCTGGTTTGAGCTGAATGCTCCGAGAGCTGAGGGAAACTCTGCCAGGCTCAGCATCTCCATGGAAAGGGATTCCTGGGGTTGGGGCACTGAGGAGTCTGTTGCTCTTCAGGGCCTCTCCTCCTTACCTGGCCACAGCACATTGAGGTAACATGACTCCAGAGGGCAAAGACTCACAGATATTTTTCTGATATCCCAGAAACTTGGGGCTTAAAGCAACCAGGATTTTCTGAGGGAGCAGGTACGTGGGCTGCTCAGGCTTTGCCCAAACGACCTCAGCCTTCCTTCAACTGCCAGCCTTTCCCAAACTTGTTCACTTTTCAGTGGGATCAATAAACAAAACGAGCAAAGTAGAGCAGATGGGATGTGCGTGCAGGGTTGGATGGAAAGAAGGCAGGGGCCGTTCCTTCTGGCTACAACACAGCCTTAGCCTGAGAAACCACATCCCAGAAACCTCAACACAGGAGCTGTTGGATTGGGACTGCTCCACTCACTCCTCGGCTGATCCCAGCATACCTCTTGCATGAAGGCAGTTTTCTGGCTGCTTTGTTCTGCCTGAATTGATGATAATTAGGTATCGGCATATATATTGTGCCATACAGTGCTGCTTGAGTAATTCCCGTATGGATTTAATTAATTAAGCTAAGTGCAAATGTGTAAATTCTGTATTTGTAAAAGTAAAGTGCTGGATTCCATTTTCAGAAAGATTTTATTCTCTGGAAACTGTTAATACATTTCCACTGCTATCACACTTTAAATGAACTCATGAGTTAAGAACAGTGACAGAGAATAAATTATCATACAGCTGGTAGGAGCAAGATAAATAAAAGGATATACATAAAAAATAAATGGATTCTGTCCCTGTATATGTGGAAGAACCAGCCCTTGATGATGAAAAGCTATTAACTAGCTTAGTGTAATTAACTGTTTTAGTGTTGCTTCAGGGAGAGGGGTTTGCAGTTCTTCCTTTGAAGCCAAGTGTCACAAGCATGTGCGAGTGCGGTAACAGCTCTTCTGCACTGAGAAACTGCTGAGGAAATGTACAGAAGAAGAAGGTGGGGGAATCTGGGGCAGAAGGGTTGTTTCACTCTTAATTCTTCTGCATCTTTTTTCTGTAGCCAGCTGAAAGAGATTGCCAGTGAAACAGTGAACTTGAACCTGGGTCTGAGGCTCTGAGCATCACCTTGCAATAAGCTCCAGGACAGTGGGAAGGTCGCTTTCTGTGCGTCTCATCCAAGGTCAGTCATAAGCACCCAACGCAGGGAATACAGGCAGACCTTTTTGCAATTCTGGCAGTGCAAACTGGCTGGAAAAGGTACAGGAACTCCCCGTCTTGCTTTGGTGGCTGGATATACCTAGTGACCACAGCCCCTGCAGTCTGAGGAGATAGCTGTATTTACTGAGGACTCAGCACAGTTTTTTCTCATAAGAATACGAAGCATATGGGATGACAGTATTTGCTGGCATGCCTGCTGCTTATCTGTGGCAGCAAAACTGTCAAATGTGCAGACTGGTTGTGACTCAGGGACAGCATTTCAGAGATGAGTGTGGACCTGTGAGCACCATAAGCAGAGGAGGAGCAAACAGCTCAGTGCCCCAGCATGGAGAAGCTCTTTTGCAGGGCCCCATCCTGCTGGCCAGCTCAAGTGGCCTTGTCCAGCACCACAGTCAATGGTTCCTGCCACCTCGCTGGCCCTGGGACTACCAGCTGCAGCCTTGCTCGTCCAGCTGAAATGTAACACCATAACAGTAACACCATAACAACAAGCAAACAGGGTGGAAAAAAAATGAAAAAAAAAAAAAAAAAAGATTAAAACTCAGCCCAATCATCTTGTGATGCAGGCTGGGACACGGGCATGAGAGTGGGACAGCCCTTCCCAGCATCCTTGCAGGCTTAATCCAGTTTTCCTGTGAAATTGGACCCTAAAATGCATGGATCTGTTGCTATAATGAAACACTGATGCAATAAGGTTTATTTTCTAATCCTTTCCGGAGGGTCCACGTATGTTTTGTTCTCTGGCAGAGCTGGTATGGGAGGCTCCCTTCCTCTGCTGGTCACCTCTCCCTGTCCCTTGGCTGCTGTTCACTGTTTCCTTTGCCATAAGAAAGGAGTGGATCTGGGGACTGCAATGTCTCAGGCCAAAACGAACATCATCTTGACGATTAACCTGATTTCTACACTTCTTCCAGCAAAGCCTCCCCAGATAATGGGGCAGCTCTGCATGGACCTGAGCCCCCAATCCCAAAGGAGACCAGGCCCTTCTCTCCCTCTGCTCCTCTTCCTTGCACTGCAGTTTCCTTCTCCACTCTCAGCAGTGTGCAGCACAGCACTGTGAACCTCTGCAGGCGAGCAGGCAGAAGAGCTCGCTAATAGAGATGCTATTTTGAGTCACCTGTGCTGATACTGGCTTTCAGGGTATGGTTGTGCCCCGGCAGGCTCGGATTGCTTGCATCCTGGGGTTTCTGCTTTCTTTTTAAAGCTGTGTATCACCATGGAAATTGTCTGGGCTGCTCAGGGGGTGATGGGCTCAGGGAGGTGGCAGGAGGAAAGAGTGGGGTCAAGCCTGCCTCTCACCTGGGAACAGAGGTACCAGTCCAGGCTGTGAAAGCTGCACTGCAATGCAAGTGGGAACCAAAGATGCAGGTTGCAGGGGGGGAAAAATAATAATAATTATATATATATATATATATATATATATATATATAAGAGGAAGTATGAATAATCTTGCAAGAAAGACCTGAATTTACTGCAATTTTTCTTCCCCCCCCCCCCCAAGATATATAGGCACAGATCTTTGTGTAGCTTTTTTAGTTAGTTTGTTTAAATCCAGAAGATGTGCACGCAACTATCATTTCATTAGTGAAGTTTAATAAATGGATATCTGAAAGCACTTCCTGATTTTCTGCTGGAAGGCCCTACAGTAATGAAAAGTATTATTTTATTATTCAGTGTCATTCTTGGTGTGGGCTCTGAGGCTGGCATTGTGCTGAGATTTTCCTATTGAACAAAGCACTGATCTTATCTTTCCTTCTGCTGGTTTTTCTGCACTAGAAATTCCTCTGTATGGAAAGGATGGACTCAAGATTTAGTGGGATCAATAGAGATTTAAACGTAACTTGAGTGTAATATATCCAAACCAGCTTCTTGTGGCTAATTTCCAGGTTAAAATGTTTCCCTGAATATGTGTTTCTCCAGTCACCTGGATTTTTTCCTATTCTACATTTTCAACTCCTTAAGAGCAAATGATTTATCTCACTGATGTTTACTCCTGTCACTTTTCTTCCCAGTGCTCTCAAAAAAAGGTTGTGCAGAAGGGCACAAAATCCGTCCATAGAGAAGTGCTGGTCTTTGCCTATGAGGTGACGCTATTGTCAGGGAACATGAATAATCCTCTTCTCTTTTCTATAAAGGTCTGATCTTTCTTCCCCCATCTAAGATAAAACAGTCTGTCTGTCCTATAAATGCATAGTGAAGTGTAATTTCACATCAAATCTTTGTCCCATGGTTGGGTAATGTGATGCTCATCTAAAGGATAAGAGAGCTTGACAAGCTTCAGCTCACCAAAAAGGTAATGTTCATCACTGCCTGAATCTAATTTGAGCTTCCTTTCTAGTTCACTGTCCAGGGAAGGAGACATGAGGGACTGAATATGTAGAGGCCAGGCTGTTGAGGGACTTTATTACAAAGGACTAGAAAAAGAGAGCTGCCCGCTGTGAGAGATGGGGAATTTTGAGTCTCTTGTTTGTTATAAGAAAATCAAATGACACCAAAACAGCCTTGAGACTCTACAATAACCGTTAAAATAATATATATTTTTTTGAGTTTAAAGAGCCTTGCCCATACATGTGTGTTATGTTTTCTGTTGCCCTTCAGGGAACTATGGAGTTGTTAATCTGCTAGCATAGAGGAAAACTGATTAGTTAGTATGCCTACTAGGTTTTTTTTATATTTGGTTTTTCTAATATATAGATCAAACACATTTTGTTTTTTTTTTTTTTCATTTTCACTCTGAAAATTTGTATGGATCAATCTTATTGACCTTTTTACACTTTGACAAACTTTAATTAAGTCTCCTACACAAAATCTCATGTAAAAGGAGAAAAGCTCAATATCATGAGTGGTTTTGTTTATAGCCCTCTGGACCAAGGACGCCCAAACATTGCCAAGACCTTATTGATCATTTATGAGTCATTTGTTCAAAGGTTATATCCTCCACAGATGGTGGATATTTTTTTCTTGGGGTCTGCAAAGGCAGTAAGTTTCCATTTTCTGCTTAGGTCAAGACGAGATGGCATCCTCTGACAATGGCAGTCACAGAACTCTGTGCTTCTTATTAAAGATGAAACAGGACTGAAGAAGCCAGCAGGGCTCTGCTCATGATGCTTTCTAAAGGTAATGGGCTGAATCTTCTGTACATTGGCAAAGGTTTATTAGCTTCAGTAGAGCTACTTGTTTTGGCTGGGGATCTGATGTTTACCCTGTGCCTCATTTAGGGATATATATTAAAAAAAATCACACACACAAAAAGGGAAAAAAATAGAGAAAAAATACTCAGTAGTGAGAACATTTAAAAGCTGTTTCATCAGGCATCTGTACAGTGCAGGTGTAAAACCTATGGTGAGGATGTTATTGCAGAATACTTTGCATTCAATAAACTTATGTCACACACAGAGATGTTTGCTCCTTCCAGAGGGAAAGGCAAAATTTGACTCACTGATTATAATTCCTTAAAGTACACAGAGGCTTGCGAGCAAAGTGCTGTCTATAAATTAAACAATAACAGTAATTCATGTGGAGTATGGAAGCCAGGCTGTGACTGAAGGATGCTGTCTGATGTGCTCCCAGCACATGAACCTTTGATCCTTGCCAATCAGATTAGGAGCAGCTTTTAAAACAGTCACATAGCAGGATTGCCAGAAAGGTTTATCATAATGATTAGGGAGCACATAATTAAAGCCACTCCCAAACTCAAAACGCATTCTCAGCAGACTTCAGAAACTCTAAAATGCTTGTTTATTCAATAATTACAGAGCATAATTATGGTAATGAGGTTAGCTCAGATTTACATATTAGCAATGCATTTTAATGATCTGATTATACAAAAGTGAGATACAATAGATTAAATTTTATGTGGAAAATTTGTTGCCAGACTGGAATCAGGAAAAAAAAAAATAACAAACAAAAAAAGCCCACACAACAAATAGATTTATAAGAGCTCAGGGAATTACCATGTAATAAATCCTATGGTTGTAATGAAATAACTAGAGCAGAAAAAAATTCAAACCATTGTATGAACAGAAATCCCCAGCTGCAGGACTACTGCTGAGTGACATTAAAGAATATAGGTTTGCTTTTCTTCAAACTATTTTTAAAAAAATATCACCAAATGGGCTACTGAGTCCTTGGAGACAATTTTGTGAAGAACAGTCACTGTTTTTGTTTCTGAACAGTGAAGTTAGCAAGTCTAGATAAAGGAAATGACCCTCCTGTTTTCTCACCCAGCTCTCATCTTTTCTTTCATCTGTCTCATCTTTTCTTCCTTTCATCCAGCTTTTGCTTCTCTTGCTTTCATTCAGTGGTGTTCTCTCAAAAAGCCCTGCTATGTTTTCTACCAATAAAATTTGTATTTCTGTGGTTGGAGTAATTATATTTTCTTTGTGTGGCTTTTTTTTTTTTTTTCTTTCTCAGGCTCTGTAAAGCTTTTTGAATTTTATTTTAAAGGAACAATTCAATTCCTTTAATCTTTGCTTTGGTAATACAGTATTGTCTTTGACTCATTAAATGTCCCTCTTTTGTTGTTTTAAGAGGTTAGTGATTTATTTTGTGCAGCATTGTAGCAAATTGGATGATCCTTAAGTCAGGGAAATCAAAGCATGTGATGCACTAACTGGCAAAGGGGGATAACATGCTGAAATATTCTGTTTGTGTATGATGGGCTTGATCTATTTTTTTATTTTTTTTTGGTAAATGATTACAATGTTCAGAGGTATAGAGTGAATAATAGTGAAATTAAAATGTGAGAATTAAACAATCCTGAGGATGCTGAGACTGAGATGGTGATGTTCTCTCTCCACCAGGCAGAGCAGTACATGCTGCTTTGTCAGCAGGATTCAGTCCATGTCTCAGTTTAGTTCTGCTGGATGTACCCTCAGCTCCAGCTCCTTGCTCTGGGTTCAAGGACTGCCTAACCACAGGGGCTCCTGTGCTGAACAAACTGCTGAGCAGACAGGGACAGAGGGATATGGTGCTGTGTAAGAAACAATAGTTTTAGTAACACTGCTTTGATACCAGGTCCCAGTCGCATCCTGGGACACCCAGCCCTGTCCCGAGCTTATCACAGCAGCCATTAGAAGCTCCCATTTGCATTATAAATCAACAAATGCCAATCTGAACCATCACTTTCAAAAATGTTTGCTCTGAAGTTGAGTGGCCAAGTCTGAAAAACAGAGCCCTTATGTTAAGTAAATTCTTGTACCTCACTTAAGAATGACAGCATCTTTGTACCTTCTGGGGTGCATTCATTTGTAGTGGTCAGGCTTGTTGGATGAAGAGGGAGAACCAGTAAACTCCTAGGAAGAAATGGAAAAGTAATTTTAACCAGGTTCAGGTTAATCTTATTTTTAAGCATCCATATTGTCAGTTCTCATTCTTTCCATCAGTAAATGGATACCACAGAAATGTTTTTTACTGGTGCTTGGTTCCACACAATACTACACACACATGCTAAGCTTCTGTTTTATGCACATCTTTATAATTTCATGAAAAATCAGATCCCTATGAGGCTGTGTTTCCTAACTGGTCCTTTGCTGAGCCCTTATTACAGTATTTTTTAAATACACTTTTTTTTTTTTTTTTTTTTGAGTTGCACCAATAATGTTATTCGTTCTTTAATACACCAGCCTCTGAAAATCTATTCTTTGAAGTCCATAGGCAAGAAGACTTATGGTGTTTGTTTTGAATATAAGATTTTGTAATTTCTTTAGCTTGTTTACATTTTTTTTTCCCCCAGGAAATCATTTCATTCTTGTGTATCAGCACACCAGGGATGGACTTGGCCAGATCTTGCATTTTCTTTTTGCGAGAGAGGGAAACATGCTTGCACTTTTCTTTATTTGTGTTCAGGTGTCCTGGTACAAAGCTAATTGCACTGCTTTCTGGGATTGTTTGCCCATGTTTTAGGGTTTGCTTGCTGTTTGCCCTGTGTCAAGGAAGAAGACTGAATTTGCTGTTTACACTGTTCTCTCACTGTGCTGGACAGGGAGCTCTCAGATGCAAGGTGCGATGCTTTGACTGGCATATTGTTGTATGGGACTGTATTAAATGAGCGAGTAGCTGCTTTAACTCGTTGCAGCAGCACTGTGAGAACTAAACCAGCTCTGCTCCAAAGGCCTCTCATCTTTCATGTGTTATAATATTTTATTCATTTGACAATAGTCCCATAAATTTCCCCATGAACACCTCTTCCTCTCCTTGGTATTGTTAATATTAAAGAGTTGACTAACTTTGGGTTTAGCATTGGACGTTGCCCTCAATAAAACTCAATGCGAAGTATTATTTACATTAAAGGTTTCTGTTTCCTACTGAAATCAGTAGCAGATGACTCACAAAAGTGCAAAGATGGCAAAAAGCCCCTGCTTGTGAAGAGCAAGCTCTTTATTTTCCTTCTCCAGAGCTCCTTGCAGGAACAGCTCTGGTGGTTGTCCTGGAAGCAGCTTCATTGTCACGCATTCAATGCAACCTTCCCTTTAACAAAAGACGATACATTTCTTTCTCTCTCTAATTAAAGCTTAGACTTCAAAACATTGTATCTTGTCTGGGGCTCCAACCATCTTCTAAAAGAAGAAGAATAACCCTTTCTTTTGGAGAAAAAGATCTCAATGCCATCTATACTTCATGGATTTTGAAGTCAGCACATAAGCATTGTGAGTTGCATAAATCCGATGGATATTCTGTGCTTCAACACAAAAACTTGTCACCCAGGACATTATTGCCTGAGGCTTGGAATAGAGAAGCTGCAAGCCCCTGCCAGACACGCTCCAGACATACTGATATATCTTTGCAATGTATTTTTACTGTCCAAATACTAGCTAGATAAGTTCATGTAAAAGTCACGCAATAAAAATATCTCCATGCCGGGCTGAGGATAGTCATATCCGTTCTTTTCGAAGTCAAATATAAATGATCCTGCTCATTAAAAAAACCTCCCTGCTGTGTTGCCCCAGCCTATTTCTCTTGTCCTATGACTCTAACAACGTTCATTCTTCTGTTCTATATTTGCCATTTTGAGGACGCTGAGGTTAGAGGAGAGCTTTCTGCTTCTTCATCTCCGTATCCTGCTTGTGGGAATGCTATGGTACACATTTTTTTCTGAGCCAGCTTGGCTGACTGGTTTCTTGTCAAGCTGTGTTTGTTGAGCTCCTCAGCTTTCAGATCCCCCTTCCTGGGAAGGATTTGGTTATAAGGAAGATGGTGGGACTTCAGGCCATGAAAAGTAATTGAGCTTTCAGATCTTTCCTCTGTCCATGAACTGAGTTTTGTGAGTCCAGCACATTAGCTCTGCTGACTTTGAGTGAGGCTGGTTGATACCACCTGGTTAACTGTAATTGGCAGTGAAACATTTTTGTAATCATTTTGGTATGAAAGTTGCTAGACAAGCAATAAATTACACCATGTTGTGCTTTATGAAACACATGAAAAACTTAGTGAAAGTAAAACAACTCTATAAATCCAGCTCCTCCATATCCAAAGCATGTGCTTTCTTGCAAGGTGACTGGTGAAATGCGTGTGCCTCTCAGCATTGTTATTAGGAGGAATAGTTTCCCAATAACTCAAATATATGTGAGAAATACACACACGCATATAGACAGAGTAATAGATCACTTCTCCGTACCTTCAGAAAATGTTACCCTTTTCTCTGCCCTGAGATTTTAGGTACTGCTCAAAGGGCATGCAGAGAAGGGGAAGACTTCTCAAGGTGAAAACTGGGCTTGTGGGGCTCTGCAGCACCTGCAGGTACAGGAGCCTGACCCTTCCTCAGGCTGCAAGCTGTGTCCACAGGTGAGCAGCACCTCTCCCTGCAGGCTCCCAGGTGGGCACTGGCCCTAGTTGAGCTGCTGGTGGGTCCTGAACTGGCTGAGCTTCTTCCACTCTGCTTAACCAACCCACAGTTGCTCAAATGAAATAGTAATAAATATAATCTGTGATGAGGGCTTCTTTACAGCTTGGGCTGTGGTGATGGGGAACGCTTCCCAAGAAATGAAATTGCTGATCTAGGTGACTTTATCTTTTAAAAGAAAGAAAATGCATTCAGTGAAGTTAGCAAACAGGGATCTGGTGGCTCTGTAGCCACAGGTGTCAAACGCTCACTGCCTTGGAACTGCTGAGCCTGTTCGGGGAAGATTGGCATGGACTTGCCTTTCTAGCTGAAGGCAGGAGGGTGGGAGAGCCTCATGGATGTGTGATGTTGAAAACCAGCGTCATGTAGATTTTGGGGTTTAAATGAATGATGATAACAATTTCACCAAGGAGATATGTATGTGAATTTTTAATTGATTTGTGTTACTCAATATTAACATTTCTCAAAACACCAGAGAACCAACAAGGGGGAAGATTTCAGCCAGTCTGCATCAGATATGTTCCAGTTGTTGACAATAAATACATATTGTTTCTCTTGTAATATGACTTTTTCTGGGTTTCTGCTAGTTCTGTTTCTAGGTGTGTAATTTATCTGTCTTGCAGTGACTGTGAGGGGAGTGGCAGGATCTGGCTGGGTGAGGTGAGCTACCTCCTTTGTGAGCACTTTGTTTTCAGTCTGACTCACTGCAAGCCATAACCCTGGCACTGAGTGTACGGTCACAGCTTTGGTGACTTCAGCACATCACCCTAGCTCTGGGGAGGACTGGATCCTCCTAGGGACGAGGGAAACTGGAAACCTCCTTGCTGAAAATGAGCAAAATTGCAAATGGATGATGCTCTGTAGGCATTCCTGCCCAGAAATCTCATCCAGCTGAGATTTCATGTTAATTCTGTCAATAACGGGACATCACTGTGCGTACGGGTATCTCTGGTTTCTGTAGAGGGCATCTGAGGTGCAGGAGAGAAATGAGTTGCTGAAGGTCTCACGCAAGTCTTGCACTTAATCTGTGAAAGGAATCCAGCCACCCTTTTCCCCCATTTCCACAGTAACGTTTAAGCTTCAGGAAAGCTACAGAGTAGTAAACAACTGCTGGGAATAAATGAGCTTGTCATGCTAAGTGTACTCCTAAAGGGATGCTGTGCTACCTCTTTTTTCTTTATAAAAAACAGCTGGCCCACTGTGGCTGTAGTATCTAAGCCTAGGATAAAAGAGGATTGAAGTCTCCCAGTGCTAACAGGGCATCTCAAGCTGCCTTGTGGCCTGCAGGTGATTGAGAGCACATGTGGCTCTACTGCTAACAGCACATGAGCTTCTTGGTGAACTCTTTTTCCATTGGCAGCTTTTACTGCATAGGAAGGAGGTGTTTCTTCAACCAGTGCCTCTGAATCTGCCTTCTCTTCGTTTCTCTTCCATTGACTCAGGTTCAGAATCTGCAGAATGACACTGAAAGCACAGCCTAGGTAGGCCTTGCTGATCTGAGTAGTAACAGTGGGTTTATGGCAGAAACTCAGAGAAAGGAATTTCAGTTCTTATTAACTCACTTTTTTTTTTTTTCTTTTTTTTTTTTTTTTCCTTCCTGCCAAAGATATGTGAAGAATAAGGCAGTAGTGGTAAGCAGCTGTGTGAAGAGAGGAAATAATGAAAGTTACTGCCCAATGAGAAAAGCTTTTTTGTTTGCTGAGTTGTTTGTGGCTTTCTTCTTGAGTTCTGTTGCTGTAATAATGGGTAACTGGTATAATAGTTTTTGTATTACATCTTGAAGCAAACAGTCATTAATTAGTCCTAAAATTTATACGCTGCTGTGTAGAGAGATTTTAACGTATTGTAAAGCAGAAGTAACTTTAACCAGCAGGGTATTTTCTATCTGAGCCAACACAACTTGTTCCATGCTAATGTTCAGTTTGCTGAATTCCAGGTCTTCCTAGGTATTTCATTATCTTAGCACTATGTTTATAATCCCTACAATGTCTCATAAAGCAGGCAAATTGCATTAGCCTGCTTTCATAGAAGAGCAGGGCCCAAGCTGAGGGTAGGTGCCTTGCGATGATTTGGGTGCCCTATCCAAAATGATGACCCTGAATGTCCGCTCAGCTGTCACTTAACCCTGAAGGTGGTTAAGTCTTGTCATTAACTCATGTCTTTATTTTAATTTTGCTTTCCAGTACTAGGAGTTCTGCTTTGGTCCAGAGTGTCTCTGCTTTCATGGAACTGCAACAGTATGATCTCTGCTTGCTTCTGAGAGAAATAAGGAGCTGTAAGGTAGGACATTCTCCTATCTGTGGCTTCTGATGCACTCCTGGCACGTGCCCACTACGCACTCAGTGAATGCCTTCTGCTACAAAATTCATGCTGGCCTTGTCGCACAGGCGATGTGGGGAAAAAAAATGCAGCATTCAGAGTCCTGCACCAAGGCCTTATGGCATGAGGTTGCAATACATGAATTTAGGAACGAATTAGTTTGTGGCTGTGCTTGTAAGGGACCTGCCTGGAGTCAAAGGAGAGTCTTTGGAATTACAGTGAGCTGCCTGGATCACCAAAATGTGACTTAAACTGTAGATCCATTTGTTTTCTACTTTTACATTGTGGTGGATGATTTTCTTCTGATGAATTCTGACTCCAGAAGTCCTGCTATAATGCTGAAAATAATAATAAAAACAAGCAAACAAAAAAGCTGTGTTTACAGGAAAGGCTTTGGAGGAAGGGACAGCCTACAAGTATAATCTCAATTCTGTCTCAGCAAAGCCTGCCCAGGAGGGCTGGCCTCTTCTGTCTGAGAAGGCGGCGGAGCAAATAAGTTGTTCTCTCTGATGCCTTTCCCATGGCTTTTTCTAGAATTAGGTGGAAATGGGCAATTGGACAATTCCAAATGAAAAAGTGATTTAAAATAGGGCAGGACAGGATGCTTTGAGGCTTTTCACCCTTCTTGCTCTCTCTCCTCACAAGTATCCGTCTGAGGTGAGGAGTATGCCTTATGAGGTATGGGCAAAGGTATGTGTGTGCGTGAGGGGGCTTGAATACATCTCATTCCCAGGTTTATTTAGACTCAGGTTCATTCCCAGTTTCATTCTCTGGGATTTTCCAGGCTGAAATCCTTTCTGTCCATTTGACTTCTCTGGAAATGCAGGCTCCAAGCCATTTGAAATATTTGTCTTTAATCTGGATAGTACTTCCAGCATGCTGGGAGGACCTTGGTGTGGAGATGTAACACCCAGGCTGTTGCACAAAGAAATGTGCTGTGGGGAGAAATGCCCAGGCACAGATACATATACACGTACACCTTCTAGTTGTTGCAGGCATTAGGATGTGCTGTGATATTTACCCCTGCTCAGATTGGTGGGGGGAAGTGCCAAACCCTTACTGATTAATTGTGATAGTTTGTAATGTGGGCAGTAAGATGACTTTATGGGATGTGGACCGAAGTTCACTTCGTGGTCTATCTTTGAACTTCTAGCACACTGTTAAGATCTTCACCAGAAAGGTACATGCCGTTATTAATTTTTTAAATTTTTTTTTTAAATTTTTTACTGATGGTTGGCCACGTGACATTCTACATTGTGTTGTTTCATTCTAACTCTGTTGCAGTAAGATCCATAATGGCACAAAATTATTCCCTCACTCATTTAAAAAAAAAAAAAAAGTTGATTTCTGTTCTTACTGTGTATATGTATTTTAAAGCTTTTTGTTATTCCCTATTACCTTGGGGCTGGTATTGTTTGCTCCATTTGCATCCTGCTGAAATACTTTTTTTGTTTTGTTTTTCCTGAAAATGCAGAAGACGCAGTGAAAGAGATTTGCTGCAAAAGCTGTGCAAATATTCAAATAAATCAGCCAGCTTCCTTGGCAAATATACTCTAGATATTATGCGTCCCTTTTAACATTTCAGACATTATCTTTCAGTTTAAAAAAAAAAAAAAAAAAAAAAAAGACTCCTTTCTGTGACATTCTAGAAGATTTTTCAGAGAACAAGTCTAATGGTATTGAAATGTGGTACAATAGTTATTTGAGAACACAGCCTTAAGAAGGGGCACGTTCTGGCATTGCAATGTGTTTGAGATAAGAATGAAGCCCCGTGTCTTCAGCAAACAGAGACCGAGCTTAGTTTGAAGAAATGCCATGTGCAGCTTCTTTAAGAAACCACTAATTACACACCATTAGAAAATAAGGATGGGACTGCTAATCAGCTGCCGCTCCATATTCTAAAGTGTGTGTCGTGTTTGCAACTCTAGGAATTACTCTTTCAGCTATTTTCAGTGTTTTTCATTAACGAGATTGTCTACTCTTCCAGTTTGTTTACTTGAATAAAAAATAGTTTTGACTTCCATTTTATTTCATGAAGCTCCTGGGAAAACAGTTTATTTTGCAGTGATTTAAATAGTTACAATTAAATTGGGGCTTATCTAGCTGCATTTTCACTACCAATAGAGACTGGAGTGCCTCTTCTCCAGGGCAGAACTTGGCTTGAGACTCATGAGCAGAGCTATAAAAGGAAATGGGCTAAATGAGCAGCTTATCTTTTGTTACCTTCAAAGACAGAATTAAACCTGTAAAGCTAAATCCCCCCTGGAATTAAGTAGTTTGGGAGAAAAAGAACAGAGAGAATTGCACAGTACCCTTGGTTATGGACTATTTAACAGCAGGGGCAGTTTATTTCTAGTTTGTAAAAGATTTTTTTTTTTTTCTTAATGCTCTCCTTTTTATAAATATGATGTTCTTTTGTTATAAATGCTTAGTCACCCAGTCTCGCGGCAGCACCATGTGAAGAATAAAGTTCTGGTGCAGAGGGATGAGACAACAAGACAGTAGCTGCTGCTTGGACCTGTGGGACTGTCAAAGTAGTCTTTGCTTCAGCTTCCCAGTCCCTAAGGCGGACACAATTATGTGTTCCCATCTTTCTCTTCTGGGGCCCACAAACAGAGAAGAATTTCTGTGGTGTCTTTCACACTTTGCCTATAAAATGGTAGTATCTGGCAGCTCCATCCCGGTTTGTTTGTGTGTTTTAGAAGTAGATTTAATAGGAAAACTACTGAAATTTTATCATGACAGAGCATTCCTTGTGGTCAAGGATGGCAGTGCTTGAACTGCACATGTCAGTTGCCTGAACAGAGTTAAAAGCAATAACAATACCTTGTTGCACAGTTTGCAGGACCACTCAGCTCTGCTTGTATAATTGAGTTAACGATTCTCTTCCTTCACCTCTGACATGGCTCTGCCTTTATGAATGACAAACACCTTTGTGGAAGGGGTATCTCACAAAGCATCAAGTGTCACAACAAAGTTAAAATAGCTTTCTCCGTATTCTTTCATTTGTCACCTAGCCTTGGAATAGTTGACCATGGTGAATTAACTAGATGTTTCTGCTGTTTTACTCTTTGTTACTGGTTATATTAAAAAATAAATATGAGTTCTCCATAATGTTTGTTTTTCCCAGAAATCCTGGCAATTGCTAGCTGCCATACAGAGGTGCACTGTGATTGATACCGCTTTTGATTTGGTGCAGTGAAGGTCAGACCAGAATTTGTGAAGCTTTGAACAAGTGGGAAGGAGGTTTGTAATGTTAGACAGTCCAAGCATGTGTGTTTATTCATCAGCAGCACTGATATTACCTATACCTGAATAAATGTCAGTAGGTGCTGTAACATCTTTACTGAAAGACTTTGAGCATGTTGAGCTTTGCAGACTTTATGTTAATTGTCTCAAATGTGACCCTTACTCTTTTTTTTTTTTTGACACATTCAATCTGTTGTCCCATTCTTTCTGAGCAGATCAACGAGAGAATGAATTTAATTGTGCAGCTTTCCTTTCCCTTGCTGCAGGTCTGTGGAAGAGATGCTTATATACACATCAGCCTTGCTGCTCCCTTTGTCCTTCTCCTCTGGCTGCTGCCTTGCCTTCTGGGTTTGCAGGCAGTGTGGCAGATGTTGATAATGGACTCACCCCTCTGCCTGATGTGATTTTCATACAACATTTTCCCTACGACTTGCCTGACCACCCTGAGAATTAGCTGACCTGAGCAGAAAGTAAAGGGCAGCTAATTCCCTCTTTTTGAATTGTTAGAGAGCACAATTACACTAACTATGTTTGTTTGGAGGGGCAAGGTGGCAAAGAGAAATGCCATACGAAGATTGTTATGCAGGAGTATAAAGTGGCAGAAGGCCAAGCAAGCTTCCCACAATTAATCTCTTTAGGGAAGATGCCAGCCTGAATGCTCGTGTACTCTCCTCTGTTTGCTGATTCATGGCTGGAATAAGTATCAGCCTTATTTTCTGGCTGAAGTTAATGAGAAGGAAAGGATACTGGCACTATCGAGGAAGTAAAATGGAGCCAGATTGAATCAACAATATAGAAATCCATGTGGGTTAGCCCTGATGCTTGCTTGTGTTTGGCTCTGACTTCCAGTTGTTACTTCCCCTGCTTGCTGTATTCAAATAGATAAAGATTATCCCTGACTTCTTGTTGGTGATTGCATGCACGCCACGCCTTAGCATGTGAAACTCCGTGCTTGAGGTGAGGAGCTGGTTACCTTCTATGCACTGGAGTGAGGCACCACATAGGCTGGTGAGCACGGTCACACCCAGAACCTCTTCAAAATTAAATTAAAGATAAGTGGTACATTTGGGATGAACAGGGTGATACATTTTAAAGAATCCCCTGTGGCTTGCTGAAGAGGAGACTGTGCTGGATTTGGACTTCTGGAGGAGTGAAACACTGGCAAATATCCTTAAATCCCTAAAATATGTGAGACAACTAAATTGAGGGTTTGGGGAACCAACTAGCAAAAACCCACAAGAGCTCTTCGCAGATCAGAACATGATAAAGGGCTTTTAATTTTTTTTAACAAACTTTTCTTGTTAGCTCCTCTAAAGAAAGAAGAAGGATTGCTGCACCAAAACTGTGGAAGTCACTGGCTGCAGTGGAACAGCAGGGAGATGATGCGGGCTTTGTCAGTCCAGGGGAAGGAGATTAAGGAATAAGGAGCTCCTGCCAATTCTTTAATGAGGATTTTTTACTTTAATTCCATTCCTCTAAGCTGTAAAATTAAGAATAATAAGAGCCTTCAGTATTCCCTTCAAAAGGTGGTTAAACAATGTAGATCTTTTTGGCTATGTGGGGTCTGCAGAGGGGTGGGAGCCTGTGCTGTCATGCTACCTCCGCTTCCTCCCTCTGTGTCTGGGCCTCAGATGATACGGCAATGGCAGAGTGGGATGAAGCTGTTTACAACACTGCCAAACACTGTGCCACCAAAGGTACTTCACTTCTGCTCGGGTGCCTACTTGACTTTTTGACCACATAAGGGACTATTATTTAACCAAAGAAAATGAAGTCCCATTTGCCTTATGTTCTTGAGGATTCAGAAGAGCATTTAGTACAATTATTGCTAGTACATTGACAAGCGGTTCTGAGTGATCTGGATAAAAACATCTGCAGTGCTTTCAGTCAATGTAATAGATTAAGATGATAAATCCAACAAGGCCTGCCTAGCAAAGCTAGCACTGAACTAGCATTCTTTTTTCCCCCTTAAGAATTGCTTCCATTGATGGATAATCTTCGTAGAACAGGAAGCTCTTAAATCTCCAGACATTGGCTAATAGATGCAAATTTGGGACCGTCATATGCAGTGAACTAATAAGCTTGGCTGATCAGGGAACACGACAAGTGTGACACTTTGTCAGGCAGTAAAAGCTGATTAGTTTGTGCATGTTTGGCTGTCCATATGCCTTGTTATTAGAAAGGTTTTAGATAGTTCTAATAATTGGAATGGATGTGAATTCATTTCCTTCGACATAGAAAAAGGAAGAAAGAAAAAAGAAAGTGAATGCAAAGCATTGATTTTTCACCCTTGGAGTGAAACAGATTGAGCAGAGTAATCCTGGAGGAGTCAGACTAACTGGATCTCTGGCTGCAAGTGTAAGCTGAGTAACGAGCTGTTTCACCATGCTGCAGTTTGGGGTGGATCTGAGAGAAAAAGGTGGAGGAGATGGCATTATTGCAGAAGTCCCCCCCAAGGCTCAGCTGTGATACATAAAGGGGTCAAGTGACTATGGTAGCAGCGTCAACCATCAGGAAGGAAAAAAGCCATGAGTTGCACTGATGTTTTTTATAGATAAACACTCTTAGAGCCAGAAATAAGTCATTTTATAGCAAACACCTTGGCCAATCGTGCAGCTTATCGTTATGCCTGGAAAGGAGTCCTTCATGCCATAAAATATCACTTGGGTACAATCAAGGTTGTGCTGTCCTTGTCTATCCTGGGCTGATTGAGGTTGTTACTTTTTGTATGTTTTTCATCCAAGTTCTGCCCTGTGGAGGAATTTTTGAGTACAAGGCAGTAAATAAAATAATCTCAACCCACTGAACATTGCGCATGATCCCAAGAGGGTTTAGGCATAAAAAAGATTCACAAAGTTCTAAAAATCTTTGTGAGGCACTGGAGAAGGAAACTGCCGTGGACCAGGGCACCTGGGAAGACAGAGAATAGCTCTGGAGAATCTCCCAGCATCATCTATGATTACCAGGGGAGTGAAAAACAGCCCTGTAGTTCATACAGCAATTGGGGAGCTGTCTTGGGCAGAGTGACCACGCAATGGTGGAGTTCACTATTCTTGGCGAGGCCAGGAAGGGGACCAGTAAAACCGCTGTATTGGACTTTCGAAGGGCTGACTTTGAGCTGCTCAGGACACTAGTTGGTGGAGTCCCTTGGGAGGTGGTTCTGAAGGGCAGAGGGGTCCAGGAAGGCTGGGCGCTCTTCAAGAGGGAAGTCTTAATGGCGCAGGAACGGTCTGTCCCCACGTGCCCAAAGACGAGCTGGCGGGGAAGAAGACCGGCCTGGCTCAACAGAGAATTGTGGCTTGATCTTAGGAGGAAAAAGAGGGTTTATAAGCTTTGGAAAAGTGGGCAGGCCACTAAGGAGGACTTTAAAGAAGTAGCGAGGCTGTGCAGGGACAAAATTAGGAAGGCCAAAGCTCATCTGGAGCTCAATCTGGCTACTGCCGTTAAAGATAACAAAAAACATTTCTATAAATACATCAACAGAAAAAGGAGGACTAAGGAGAATCTCCATCCTTTACTGGATGCGGGGGGAAACTTAGTTACAAGAGATGAGGAAAAGGCCGAGGTGCTCAATGCCTTCTTTGCCTCAGTCTTTAGCGGCAATACCGGATGTTCTCTGGATACTCAGTACCCTGAGCTGGTGAAAGGGGATGGGGAGCAGGATGTGGCCCTCATTATCCATGAAGAACTGGTTGGTGACCTGCTACGGCACTTGGATGTGCACAAGTCGATGGGGCCGGATGGGATCCACCCAAGGGTACTGAGGGAACTGGCAGAGGAGCTGGCCAAGCCACTATCCATCATTTATCAACAGTCCTGGCTATCAGGGGAGGTTCCAATCGACTGGCGGATAGCAAACGTGACGCCCATCTACAAGAAGGGCCGGAGGGCAGACCCGGGAAACTACAGGCCTGTCAGTTTGACCTCAGTGCCAGGAAAGCTCATGGAGCAGATCCTCCTGAGAGTCATCACGCAGCACTTGCAGGGGAAGCAGGCGATCAGGCCCAGTCAGCATGGCTTTATGAAAGGCAGGTCATGCCTGACAAACCTGATCTCCTTCTATGACAGAGTGACGTGCTGGGTGGATGAGGGAAAGGCTGTGGATGTGGTCTACCTTGACTTCAGCAAGGCTTTTGACACCGTCTCCCACAGCATTCTCCTCAAGAAACTGGATGCTCTTGGCTTGGACTGGCGCACGCTTCGCTGGGTTAGAAACTGGCTGGATAGCCGGGCCCAAAGAGTCGTGGTGAATGGAGCCAAGTCCAGTTGGAGGCCAGTCACTAGTGGCGTCCCCCAGGGCTCAGTGCTGGGGCCGGTCCTCTTTAATATCTTCATCGATGATCTGGACGAGGGCATTGAGTGCACCCTCAGTAAGTTCGCAGATGACACCAAGTTAGGTGCGTGTGTCAATCTGCTTGAGGGTAGGAAAGCTCTGCAGGAGGATCTGGATAGGCTGCACCGATGGGCTGAGGTCAACTGCATGAAGTTCAACAAGGCCAAGTGCCGGGTCCTGCACCTGGGGCGCAATAACCCCAAGCAGAGCTACAGGCTGGGAGATGAGTGGTTGGAGAGCTGCCAGGCAGAGAAGGACCTGGGAGTGATGGTGGATAGTCGGCTGAATATGAGCCAGCAGTGTGCTCAGGTAGCCAAGAAGGCCAACGGCATCCTGGCTTGTATCAGGAACAGCGTGACCAGCAGGGCTAGGGAGGTGATCATCCCCCTGTACTCAGCTCTGGTGAGGCCGCACCTCGAGTACTGTGTTCAGTTTTGGGCCCCTCGCTACAAGAAGGACATGGAGGTGCTCGAGCGGGTGCAGAGAAGGGCGACGAAGCTGGTGAGGGGCCTGGAGAACAAGTCCTACGAGGAGCGGCTGAGGGAGCTGGGCTTGTTCAGCCTGGAGAAGAGGAGGCTCAGGGGCGACCTTATCGCTCTCTATGGGTACCTCAAGGGAGGCTGTAGCGAGGTGGGGGTTGGCCTGTTCTCACACGTGCCTGGTGACAGGACGAGGGGGAATGGGCTTAAGTTGAGCCAGGGGAGTTTTAGGTTAGATGTTAGGAAGAACTTCTTCACTGAAAGGGTTGTGAGGCACTGGAACAGGCTGCCCAGGGAAGTGGTGGAGTCACCATCCCTGGAAGTCTTCAAAAGACGTTTAGATGTAGAGCTTAGGGATATGGTTTAGTGGAGGGCTGTTAGCGTTAGGTTGGAGGTTGGACTCGATGACCTTGAGGTCTCTTCCAACCTAGAAAATTCTGTGATTCTGTGATTTGGGTTAGGGAATTTCAGGTGAGGTTCAAAATTCACAGCTCTCTGCCCATAATAATTTAGAGCAAATATCCAGCTTCTTTGTTATATTTCGTGGTTTGTTTTTTTTTTTTTTTTTTTCTTTCTTTCCTGGTCTGTTACAGAGCAGTATGTGTCTTGTGGCAGATGGTATGGGCTTAAGATATAAGGGAACTATGCACTCTCAGAGAGGTTTCATCCAGGAGCCTATGAATAAGGTTGGAGGACGTGGCTCTCCTTGAGCTGAACCAGTAACACCAGTGTGAGAAGCTGAAGAATGGTGCTTTGGTGTGACTCAGGCAGCAACTCCTACATTTCATTTATGGAAAGTTTTTAATTTTGGTGTCCCTTCTGCCTGACTCTAGCTAGGAACTACTGTTTTCAACTGTTCGATGGAGATAGCAGCCTAGTTCAGAGAGAGAAGCTGGTTTCATTGTGAATCTCGAGGAACCTGCAGAAGGATGTGGGAGGAATCTGGATTCCAACATGAGTGACTCCACTCTGCCTGCAGGTAAACGGAGCAGAAAGCAATTTTAAGCTTGGCGAATTTTGCTGTCCCTGTGGAAGTTTTCTTACTGCACAGATAGGATCCTGGTTTGTTCTATGAAAATTCATAAAGTCCTTGCTTAGGCCATGTCCTGAATAAAAGTGGTGGTGTCTGGAGGAAGCCTGTTCCGTAATTATGGAGCATTCTTAAAAGTGCTTCTCTTTCTGAAATCAGCTTTGGATGATTCAGCACGTTCTTTCTCTGAACCTCTGTGACACTGAAGTCAATAATGCATTCACCCCAAAGTGCGTTTCTGCACCTGTGTGCTATTTAGGCATCTTTCATTTGTAATAATAGACATGATTTGAACATGAGAACAGCCTTTTTCCTTCGGAGGCAAGCTGAGAAGTGTTACATCACGGATGATGAGGCTGGCTCATCAGTAGTACAAACAGTAAAAGCTTGCCACCTTCCCATGGCCCAGCAGTGAATGAGGACAAATTGGTTATCCAGTACTGCTTTTACTTTTGTTCAGAGCAGTGCATTCTCCAGGGGGCTACACCAAGGGCATGGGGCTACTCCTGGATCATCCATTTTATACCTTACATATTCTTGATTCTGTTGGATCTTTCTCCTGCAGTTCTGACTGTGGCTGCAGTGATGCAGGAGTGCTGGCCAACATCCCATACGGAGTAATGAATTCACGGGTCTGTTATGTTTCTTGGAAAACAACATTTTGTTTTTGTTCCTGTTAATTCAGTGTTTGAAATGTCACAGGTTCACAGTTCCGGCTAGTTAATGTACCCTTTATATCCACCAGGAAGAGAGGAGGAGCAGCTCTTGCTACTGAAGTGCACGTTTTGTCATTCCGTCTCTCACTGTGAGTCTTCACCACTTCACAGTAATTCTCAGAAACACTGTCAGCAAGGACACCAGAATGCCACTCAGTTTGCTTGAGGGGCTCTGTGTTTTTCTGGATTTGATTACTTGTTCAATATGTACTACACTAAATCAGATCACTTGATTGTACAGATATCAGATGAAACCCCTCTCATATACTCCACCAGCAAAGATGAGATTAGACTAGAATTCAGATACGTGCTCAGTGCTGGTCTAAATACATACTGCTACTGTTTGTCAATGCTAATAGTACACCCTTTCTGTCAAAGTTTTATTTCAGTGGAAAGTAACTTTCTGGTGATTTCCTTTTTATTTCCATAATGTTCTTTTGTTGAAACAAATGGAAATTTAAGTTTAGCTTTTTGACAAAAATGCTGACATCCTAAAGAGAAAATTATCAAAGAGAGTTAAAAGTTTTAGTCCCTTGGCCTAAGGCCAGAATCAGTCACTTGGATTCTCTGGCCTGACACACAGTGTTCTTACTCTAACTCCTGCTTTGTATTTTTGAAGAGATCTTATCCCATATTCTAGGATAACAGGTGGATGTAAAGAAGGACCAAGATGTAACAGCAACATTTTCACAGCAAGTACACAAGCTAATGTTATACAGAGGGACCCAAAAGTACTGACAATATCTCACTTGTTATTTACCCAAGGTTACCAAATACCATTTTGAAATCTATTTTATTTGTGCCGTTAATCTCTAAGTCATTGATATTGCACTTGACAGAATATTGAAATACACTGTTATAATCAAAAGATTTAAAATACATGTGACTGAATAGCAGCTTAAATTTCAGGAATAAAAGATCACACAGAGTTAGACATCTGAAACAATGCCAGGTGTCTGAACAATGTTACATGTTGCATGGGTCTGATGCCATGTTCTTACATAGTGTGGTATTTGATTGATGGCCTCTCTGGGAAAGTTCTCAAAGCAGACCCTTCAGTCCTCCCTTAATTGTTCCTTTATTTTTACTTTTGTTCAGACGCAGTTTTCCTGTACACCTGTGAGCTCCCATTACTCAGTCTATAGGTTTTTGTATCGCTCGTGAAACGTATTCATTTCTGTTGCAATAATTCAAGTCTTTAGGCATGTAACCTTTTCAAACCGCACAGGCCCTCGAGTCTTTGAAAACTGCTGGACTTTTTAAAGTATGGGTTTCTTTACAGCTTGGCTTTTGCTTCAGAATTAACAGGTAGGCTTCCTTCTGTGTTTTGCACAGAAGCTCCTTTCCTTGTTGCTAGGAATAACCTTGGTTTTGGGTTGCAGCCTGAGCAAGTACAGCTTTTTCTCTTAAGTCAGACCTGAGGTGTTGGTGTTGCTATGCAGAGAAGGAATTGGAGCCTTTCTGCATCACCACCCCAACTGCAAACCTGGTGATGTGTGCACAGTCTCCTCTAGAGTCACGGGTGGGCTGGGGCAGGGCTGTGGGAAAGACAAAGACATCAGAAAGACAAAGTTTATGCAGGCAAAACAGAAGTAATATGTAATAAGCATAATAATAAGACTCTTGGCATCACTTTCCTTTAGGTTTGTTCTGGAGGTTCGTTTTGGCTTTGTTACTCACACTGGTGGAGTAACAACACAGAACTGTATTCCCTGCTGAGAGTGTGCATTTCCCAGTGTGTTTATATGTTCATGAAGTTTTTGGCACAACACAGGATCCTCCAAAGAGGAAGCAAAATTAGAAGTTGCATTGAGAGTAAGAAAAACCACTGACAGGTGTGAATACATGAGGTTAATTATGGAAAAGAACTGGTCACAGAGTGTGACATATTGCATAAAGCAAGGACTGAAATTATAAAGGACCTACAAAGATAAAAAGGAGTCATAAAATAAAGCATTACTAAAGAACCGAGGTGGTTGAGGGTAGCAGTGATTCAGGACACAGCTTTTTTTGCTAGATGTCTGAGATAAATTTGGCTCATGTATGAAAATTGACTGAAAACGGTAGCTGAAATGAATCACACGAGGGATTTTCTGATCTCATTTGTAGTGGCTTGTAGTACTGCATTGTGTTGAAGATCTTTGTGGTAATTAAAGGAATGAAAATGAAGAGTGAATAAGCAATTGGGTGTGAACACAGCACTCATTTTGGATGTGTGTGGTTCACCTAGACTTGCTAGGAGTGGTTTTACTAAGGTTTTACTAGGAGTGGTAAGCTAGAAGAGGTTTTAATACTACCTCTTGTTTTATTTTTCAATTAAAAATGAAATGAAGCCCTTGGGTTACTTCATCCCAATTCTCTCTTCAAACTGTAGCTTGGCCCCCCATGGACCTAAAACGTATGGTGGGTGTGGAAGTCTCAGGTAATGGCACATCCAGGGGGACCTTCTTAATGTCCCCTGGCAGTACCTCACCCCCTCAAAAAAAAAGTCTGTAAATTAGTGCTAATCTAAAGCTGCTGTTAAAAATGTATCTCCTTTTTGCTGAAAGTTCCTTTGGTTCAGGGTAGTGTTAGGGACTGGAGGATTTTACTCAGCCTCCCTGTGGAATCTCCAAAATCCATTAGCTGCAGAAAATGTCACAATTTTGGAGGTCTCTGCCACAAGTATAAAAATGTCCTCTGCCAAAATAACGTGAGTCCCACAGCCCACTCAGGGCTTACAGACTGCAACGAGTGCCAATCGATAGCTTTCATGTGTGTATTTCTCATTTGAAGCTGATTCTCCAAAATGTCCCTTGTTTCAGCTGAAAAATTTCTTTAGTCTCTAAATTGTCCTTGACTCAACAGTGACATTTTCAAATCAGGTAAAATTCAAATCTAAAGGAGGACATTTATGGTTTTCTAAATATTTAACCTCCCCTTTCAGATTTCATATTCTCAGTTTAGGCCATTTGTCGCTACTCATTTATTTTATCCTTATTTCTGTATCATAAAGTTCAAGGCATGTGTAGGGAAAAAAGGGAGTCCCAGAATGGCCCTGAATGGTGCGTTTATTACAGACAATCACTGCAGTTGTTTAAGTCATTGTATTTTAGGGAGCAATGATCAGGCACTTTTATCACCCTCTTTCCTTATACATCAACGTACCCTGCAGGGACACCGTCTGTCATATGCCATCGGATTGTGTGTAAAGATTCCCTCTGACTGCCTTACTTGGGGAGCTGCACTGGTTGCCCTTGGGTCTCTCAGTGGAGCTTCAGATGCTGGCTATGATCCCCGAAGCAGTAAATAGTCTGGCACTTCTCTGCCTGTACGATAGTGCTGCAGCTGCTGGTCAGCGGAGGGTACTTGAGCCAAGAGCCAATTGTCATAAAAGGGAAAAGCTGCTCTCTGATTTGGGGATGCACTCCCTCCTCTGGTCCCAGATTTCCAGATTCGGTGAAAGGATTTTTTGGACACAGCATGTGCTTTCCAAATAATAAAGGATGAGGAAGGGAAGTCTGTAAGGGAGTGGCAGAGACCTCCTTGAAAACTTTCAGGTGTTTAAAGTCAGCAGTATATCACAGCACTTCTCATCTGTCAGTGACCCCCAGCTGCAGGCCATGGGGTGAGCTTGTGAGAAAACTGCTTACACCTGAGAATAAGCTCCCTCACATTGAAAGGTGTGGAAATGGGCAGTGAAGTGACAGCAAGAAGCCATCTTGCACCACTCCTTGTAAGTTGCTTGAAAATGGAGCCATTTGTCACCCACAAAACAGAGGAGACAGCAAAACGAGGTGGGTGAAAGCAAGGGCTGCAGCGTGGGTGAGCAGCAGCTGCCATGGGGATCCTGGGCATGCAGGGGGCATTGGCATGGGGATGTTGATGTGATCCTGGCCATGTAATGCTGCTGCAGGCTGATGTGTCACCCTGAAAAATACAATGGGTGGAAAGTGTCAGTTAGCCAGTGCCCTATTACTGCAGTAGGGTGCAGAGGGAAGCCAAGAGTTTGGAAGAAAAGGAGAGGGCTCTGTAGGGTTGCTGGCCAGCCTCTTGGTCTGGGCATAAGAGCTGCAAAGGAAAGTTTGCTGCTCTTCAGCAGCTATCCTCTGGGAATCAAAAATGCTTAACAAGAGTGCATGCTGCAAATATGTCCTACTCTTCTCCTCGGGAGGAAATGCAAGCGCTGTGACCATTGCAATTGCTTGCTCAAGGTCAATATGGAGTAAAAATCTGGAATCGCAGTTCCATAATTGTTGTTGCATCTCTGGGAATTTGCTACACGCACGAAGAGCTCGGTTCTATGAGTCATGATAATGGAATAAATACTGAATTGCAAAAGAATAATTAGTATTTAAAGAAAATCATGGCACTCTGGTTTATCCATGAGAATGTGACTGCAAAAAGCATGTAAAAAAGAAAGCCCTAACCTTTTATCAAATGACACAGTGTGATTTGTAATTAGGTAATAGCTGTTGTCTCCTGACAACCTGAGATGATTTCCACCAGATTATTGTGGGATCAATACTAGCTGAATAATTAAAATTCAATACTGCTATGTCTTTATCAATAGCACCGTAGAAATGATATATGACAGATTTAATTGAATTTGTCAGACAGTTTGGCTACATGCATAGATCAAGGGGATATTTTTAGAATTTTGTGTTTCATTTCTGATTATACTTACCTTGTACCTTTTAACATTCATCGTTACATCGAAGCATTAAGACTGCTTGCTCAGGGAGCACTGGCAAACTGTAAATAGTGACCCTGAGTTTATGCTGAACTTTAAGTCTAAATGTTAAGAGTCTTAATGCAGACTTTCAGTAATTACTTCAGGGTACATGTTAAAAGGCAAAACAGTGACAAAGTGGAGGCAACCAAGTGTTTGATTTCTTTTTAATCATATCTGGTTTGTTAACTCCTTTATTACTAGCCCAACACCAGCTAGTCAGCTTGTATGTCATTCATCTACACCAGAAACTGGAGGTATGAATAGAGGATGGTGGAAGGTTATATGCATTCATTGGGCATCCGGGGTTAATACTTTTTTTTTTTTTTTTTTTTTGGGGGGGGTGGGGGGGGAGCATTTTACATTTGATAGCTATATGAAGCATGAATGGCAGTGTTTTGATTCTGAGCAGCCAAAGTAAATGTTGTATTCTTTATGAGTATTTGAACACTAACATCTGGTTATTACTCTCTGAAGATCTGGCCATTACCGAGACGAAATAGCAAGGCACCTTTTATGTCGCAGCACCAAGACACACTGGAGAACAGAGAAGTAGCATTTCCACAAATTGGTCATAATTTCCTAGGATAAAGATGTGTATCTTTTGTTGTTTATTTTGTGCTGATAAACCATACTGTGCTGTGAATTCTAACATGAGGTTTTAAATAATTAGCAGTGAGGTGGCACAGAGCAGCTGCCACCACAGAGAAGCCACCTCCCTATCACAAAGGTTCACACACTGAGCAGTGTGAGACATCGTGGTTAAGTTTTATTTGAAGAATTGTTGGTTATCTTTCCCTGTGGGGGGAAAAAAGGGGGAAGAAAATTAAGTTTAGGTGTACCTGGGTATTAATACAATTGTCATATTGGTTGTGATCAATTGCAATTTTAGTTTATGCTCTTGTTAATATTCATGCTGTTAATTACTTCCTATTTACCTGCTCTACCTGGTTTTATACGTATGGATGAGCTTTGTTTCTTGCTCCAACCCACCAGCAGTGAGGTGTGCTTACACCCTGTGCTGTACTCTGGCACAGTTAGCCATGCCAAGCTTTCAGGCTGAGTCTGCTTGATAGTCAAAGATGCATTTTCCTGTCTTTTTTTTTTTTTAAAGTGATTTTTTTTAGACTCATTTTCTACTTTGAGTTCACTTTAGTTACAGTTACATCTTTCTCCTACTAACTCAAGGACTGGAGATTTAATTCATTAATTAAAACTGATGTTTCCAGGAAATACTAAATGTTGAGACTTCAGGGAAAGCCTCTGCTTGAAGCTTTCAGGTACTGAAGCCTCTCAAAAGTAACAAGGAATGGCAAGTACTTCTGTGAAACGGTTATGAGGTGGTCCACAAGGAGATGGGCTGAAGATATAAGATTCAGGTCTGAATGCTACAGACATAGATCTTTCGCAGCCATAGTAGAAAATATTTCATTTTTCCAAACTTTTAATGAGGAAACAAAAAACAGGCAGATATGGGAAGAAAATTGTGATGAATAATTCTGTTTATCAGGGCCTCCTGATGTTGTATGTATGGCAATGGCATTATCTCCTGGGCTAGAAACCTACCTTCAGCATGTGTGCTTGTGCCATGCCCATCTTTTGCTACTTTTTTCTACTCTCTTATTTTTTTTTTTTTCTTCCCAAAGTAGCATGTATTTTCCCCCTGAGCAGAAGACTTTCATCTTTACAAATGTACAGCTTTTATCTTTCCTGATGTATTTTTTTTTTTTTTTTTTTCTTGCAAATACTCCAGACCAAATATCATAATCTTGTCTGGCTCTGCAGCCTCTGCAGAAGGTTACATCTTTCCCTCACATAAATGCTGGGCTGGCTATTACAGGTCTTGTTGATCACCATGTGCAGGTCTAATCCCCTGCTATTACATGTCTATAAAATACAGTTTCTTCCTTAAGCTGATCAAGCCCCACTTTTAAAAGGGAAAGGAAAAATAGCATTTGCGTTGTAACTGCCTTCATGTTTCTCTGATTCAGAACTTTCTAGTAATTTTTAACCTGAGCTTTTTTATTTATTTATTTTTTGCTTACTTATCAGTTCTCTTCATTATTACACATGATTTTGCTTCTATTCTGACGGTTGCCCCAGTGATACAGTGATGGAGACGTTTTGTGTTCTCACTCATGTGAACAAGCCTAATTCTTTAATTTTGTTATTAAAATCAGCCTTCTCTGTTAATGCTTCTTCTTTCCTTGTTAAATAGAGCTGCCCAGTCATTTTCTTGCTTATCTCAGAGCTGGAAATAGCATTTCTGATGTATAAAAGTTTTTTTTTTTTTTTTTTTTTTTTTTGTTTGGTGGTTTATGGTCAGGTCTTCTGGCCTTTTTTACTTGTTTCCAGTTGTTGAGTATATTGCTTCGGGTGATGTCAGTCAAAAGGGGACACTTCTTGTTTTAATGAAGCAATTAAGAAGTAAATGAGAGAAGAGAGAGGCCAGGTTAGATCAGAAAGTGTAAAGAGTAATTTGAGATAGTTGTAAGGCTATTTAGGAGAAGCAAATGAATAGTAGTTATTCTGTAACCTGGAGGAAGAAAGGAGTTTAATATACAGGAGCAAATACTGGGAGGGGAGAGAGAAAGGGACAAAATGTTAAAATTTCTGTATGTCTATATATAAAAAATTGTGTGTTTGTAAGAGGAGAAGCAACTGGAGTGACCTTCAGTGGTCAGAATGGAAAAAAAAAAAAAAAAAAAAAAAAAGAAAACTGAAACCAATATTCTAATCATGTTACAGCTGTTTGACCTGGGGTCAGTACCTGTTACATGCAGTATCACTATGGAAAGTAAAAGGTCCTGCAGAGCCCTGAGATGAAAGGAAGCACCGGCTGGAGTGGAAGCACTTTTATTATTACCAGAGTGTTCACATATCCTGAGAATGTTATTAATTTGGTTTATTAAAGTTGTACCCTATCTATCAGAAGGGAGAAATTGAATAACGCTGTTTTCTCTCTAGGCTGGAGTTCAGTATCGTGGTTTCAGTTGAGTACAGGCTCTGCTGTAAAATACCTAAAACAGGACTGGTTGGAAATTAGGAAAAGAAATCAAGGCTATCTCAAAATAATGTTCACTGATAAAAATCAAGAGGAATCACTATGATATCTACAGTTGAACCCAAAGTGTTTCCTATCTGTGACTTCTTATCTGGAAGTTGTTCTCAGGCATGCTGAGATTTAAGGCCTTAAAGTGATGTTTACAGGGCCAGTGCTTAGCGAAGAAGTTACGTTAGCTTTGTGCAGGATCAGGCAATTCATGTGTAAATATTTAAACAAAACAAATGGAGGGAGGGAAGTTGAGTCATGTATCAAACCGATCTCTGTTGGCATTCATAGGTTCTTCACCTATCCTTGGAACAATGCTGAATTTATCAAAGCTGTTGTCTGTAGCAGTTTCATATCAGTCCATGCTGCATTAGTGAAAGTATCTAACTTGTACAGTCAAAAGATCTATGATTCACACACCTGATCACTAGGGTGCCTGAAGGCCAGCCTCCAGCTGAGGTGACCCAAAAGGCATCATCCCCCTTGCAAGTTTGTGGTTTTATGTATGGATGTTTAAATATTCCTTCCTTTATATAGAATGTACATAAACAATGTGCTAATGAGATTGCATGTAAACATGTTGCACATCTTTTTCAACTAAAACCAAGTTCTGTGGTCAGCTGTTCATTTTTGTTTCTTACCATGGTTTGTTCTCACATGTGATACAGTCCCACCACGACCTGACCAATGCCATGCTGTGCTTTGACTTATGCCCTAGTGTAAATTCCCTCCTCTTTCCTAAAAGAAAACCCAGCAAAGCAGCCTATGGAGTAGAGCAGGCCTGATTTCTGCCAGACTTCTGGTTTCAGTTAGGTCACTTGGCTCAGTGCACTAGTAGATAGTGCAGTATTTGCACTGCTATAATAGAAACAACAACAACAAGAAAGTCACCTGTTTATGCAACATAACCAGGCTATGCAACATAAAACACATTCAAGTGCCCAATTGTGAGGTTTTTATCAGATAAAGAAATCTGAAGCTTAATGCATTACAGGTAACAGTCACTAGACATTTGGCATTGTGTGAAATGTAAGTGAAAATATTGCTGTGCTGTCTGTGAAAAAAGCTGCTATCAAGGAGCCTGTCAGGTGCCAAGGCTCACTCTGAAGTTTTCTAGAAATCAAAAAGGAGTGAAACAACTTGAGGCCAATAAGTTGTTTGAGGTGATAACTGACTTAAAAGTCTGAGGTCAAGCATCAATCAGCCTTGAAGGCATTTATACGTGGACTTTCCAAGATTGTTTACAGGAATGCTTGAAATACAAAACATGGCAACAATAACATGTTTCATTTGGATATGTAGGGGCAAAGCTGATCATCAAATTGAAATAGGAAAGGAAAGATCAAAAGGGTGGGAAAATGGTTGATTTGTATTTCCAGGGCTTATGAACGCCAGATTTTGTTGGGCCATATGGTCTCTTGTCTCTTCAATAACACACTTAATGCTTCTACCATGCTAATATCCCTAATCTTTATTTTAATTGTTTTTAAATGTTCCTGTTTATAGAAGAGAGAAAATATTCCATACACGGAAGCCTGGAAAAGGCCAGTCTGCCATGCGGAACAGTGTGTGTGCAGATGGGAGCTTTATGGCAGGCAGCCTGGCTAACCCATAGGGTGGCTTGTGCTGCAAAACTCTCTCGTGTAGACAGGGTGCTGGAGCCCCTTTCCTTTTACCATATGTATAGTCAATGCTTTTCATTTTGAAGTTCAATACATCTTAATTTTCTTCTTCCTTGTATCAAATCCTGGGCTGTATGTTGCAATATAATCAGTCACCAAATTGAAAATCTAGTTTTACTCTTTATAGTATTATTGCTGGAGACTGACATTTAAATGCAGTCTTGGTTCATAACGGGTACAAACAGGAGGGGAATGATTTAAAAAATTTGCTGAGTCCTTGAGGATGCAAGGTTGAGTAATGTTTGCAGAAGTCAATAGGGTTGTTGTAAGCAGGCTTTGTGTGTGTGAGCATGGGAGGCTGAAACAAATCAATTTCCATTGACTTGTCTAGCAAAGGAGCCATTATTTAGAACTGAATAGCCATTGCTCCTGTAATATAATGTGAAAACTTATTGTAGTTTTACTGAGAAGTAGGTTATGATGAAATTATATGTTTAAAAGCAAAGTGATGATGCATTCTGAATATAAATTTTGGAGGCATCGATCAAAACTTGTTGACAAATAAATCATGTTTATTTTTTTAAAGCTGTTATCAAAAGTCATATCAGTCTGATATTGACAACGGAGTTTATTGGTAAAAAGAACTTGCTGACAGTTATTCAAATAGCAGTAGTAATTACTGTCCTAGGGAAAGGAACACTGTTTAAGGAAATGCAGTGCTAGTGTGTGAAGTACCAGCTCCTCCACCTTCAAAAAGCAGATGGACTCATAAATTCAATTCACCAGCAGATTTCTTATAACAGTGCCTGCCCTGAGCTCTGTGCTTTACATCAGCTTTCCTGCTTGGTCTGTTACTAGTAAACTGTTGAAATTCCCTGTAGCAATAACATGTAAGGCCTGAATCACTCAGGTTTTTATGTTTCCTTTTCTGTGTGGCTTATGTTAACAGGGGAAGTTGTTTGAGTTCTGAAAAAGATTTATGCCCAAAAATTGGCTGATCACATCTTTTTGGTAGTTTCCATGCCCCTTTGTGCATTTTTTCCCAACCAACCCATGGTGCAGCTCAGAAGAATAAACAGTAGCTTGGTGGTGTCCACTTAAGGGAACTTTTGTGAAAGGAGTAATTATTGGCAAAAGCATGTTCTGCCCAGCAAGCCATACTAGCAGAGAAGAAGAATTTTAATAAAAAATCAGTGTAATATGTAAAAATTAACATTTGCAATAGGAAAATTTGGTTGAAAGGAATAATCTGCACTTTAAGAAGCACAGTGTAAATACAATAATAAAAGGGAAGTGACCTGCCTGTGTGCTGCATTGCTGTTTATTACTCATCATTTTTTTGATGGTGGTAGGAGGAAAAAACCCGGGATAAACTCCAAAACATGCTATTTTTGCAGTAAAGCTATGCATTTCAATGGACTCTGCTGTTAAGTGGCACAGAACATTCCCAGCTTCAGCACAGCAAGATTCCCCATAGTATTAGTACAAAAATGCCATTCCATCCATTTTCATTTACTCCCAGAATGAATGTGCAGTAAAGGGAATTGCCTTGGACATTTGTGTGTTTGTGACTGAAGCACTGCACGTGCCATCGCATCTGTGACTTTCTGCTATAAATTATTATCAATGGGAATCACATCTTGACTTAAAGCTCTGCTGCTGCATGGTAATGGCATCAACAAGTTCTCATTTGGGTCTAAACCCCCTTTAATCTGAGATTTCTATGTCATCTTGGGTTTACTGGACTAGGAAAAACAAAATATGAAAGAATGTAAACTGAAACCGGAAGTAGTTATGAACAGTATTTATAATTTATTTATCTTCCCCCCTCCCCCCGTTAAAGAGTAAAGCATTTTGTGTCTAGAAGCTCAGAAAAGCTCTCTTGAGTTTTAATTTTATAAAGCAAAAATGTTCTTCAGTGATCAGTTACTTGAACCTCAGATGAGTGATGGATGACTTGGGTATTAGAAATATGGCAAAGGACATGGAAATGTAGAACGTTTCTCTCTCTCTGGTAGAAACTAAATTCAAGTTAGAAACAAAAATCCACAGTTTCAACCGCTGTAGGTCAAAGGAGCTATCCTAAACTATTCCAAGTAAGAATCTAGAAAGTAGTAATCACTTTGAATTTTAATTTCAGTCATTTTCTGACAAAACAGCTGAGGAGAGGGATAAGGAATGTACTGTCATTAATGATGAGCCAACTGTTCTGGTAATAAGTGCAATGGATCCTCCAACTTAGGTTTTTTGTCTTCTGGTTTTGGGGCTCATCCTCCGAGAGGGACTGAAAGAACTACTCTGACCATGTGAAAGCGAAGTGATGAACCTGCAACTCGGTCTTGGTGCGTGCAAAAGACTGTATATTGTAGCTGGCTTTCTGATGGGGAGGAAGCAAGGAGAGCAAAGCCTGGATGTTTTGGTAAGCTCTGCGGGGAGTTGTAGCTCATGGCCCTTTCCCCCTTGCTATTTTAGCATGGGGTTGCTATCACAATGTCCTGGTTTGGGCAACATCCTATGGTAAAACAAAATGCAGAGGTTTACATTACTTTCTAAATTATATTCTGTGGGATTCCGTGATGATGAGAAATGCATAAGTTTGAAGAGGAAATGCCTATACTTCCTTGAATGTCTTTGGCTATATCCTCTATATGGTTACAAAGACACAGAGTAACTGCTATTGGCAACTCCCCCAGCTTTGCACCATCACAGCTAAGAGCTGATCAAGCTGGCTTGCTCTTACTTGTACTAGATTAACATATTCTTTTGACATTCTGTGTATGCAGCATGTGTTTTAAATTTTAATAATACACAGACCTTATGCTGCTTGTTTGTCAGCATTCTCCTTAAGAATTCTCTACATGGAAGAAAAACTCAGTGAAGTCTATTGCAAATCAAACAATGCCGTTTGTAAGTCTCTGCTTTCAGATGTTGATTATTGTTTGTTTATACACTGGAGCCTCTGTAACAGCATCAAAAGTTACAGTGAGAAGAGCGAGTGAACTTCACACTGGTGAGAGGCTCTATGAACGCACACTCAAAGCAGTGTTGGTGCAAAGGAGTTACAAAAAATCTTGTCTCCCAAGTTCTTATTAGGACACTGAATCTGTGCTTGAAAGGTCTATGCTGGGCCTGATTTGGTTCTAATTTAAAGTAGTTTTACCCTTGATTTTTACTCGTCCACTCTGGCAATGGAGCTGAATTACAGGAATGGTTGGTTCTCTCTCTTCCCCTGGATGCTCGTAACTCCTGCCTCCTTGCTGTAGCACCAGTTCTCATCTGATCCCTTGAACTGAACTGTGAAAAAGATCAATTTTGGAAGTGAGGGAGCGAATAAAAAACCCACGTGAGTTGTCTCCTGTTAGTTCAGGTTCTTGAACATAAGCTCTGCAGGATCAGACAAGTGCAATGGGTGGGTGGTGGTGGTGTAGGATACGTGGCTGATAGCTGGGGAAGAGCAGGGATGGGGGACAGAAATAATTCTTCCTGTTGCAGCTGGCTATTCAATGGGTCAAACTTTAGGCTTGAAGTCTGCTTTTAAAGAACTAAAGAGTTCAGATTAATAGTAACTCCCTAGAGGATAGTTACAATAGAGCTTTGAAAACTTTGGCCACTTTATGTACACAAATCTGATTGTGATTGTGTTTTTACTTATATAAATGCCCTTCCTTGATACATACATACCAAAGGAGCACAAGCCTAGGTAAAATCATACAGCAGTTGTAAAAGTTGTAACTGAAAATGTTTTAGGGATTAGGCATGGGAGTGAAGTGCACAGTTTAATGTAGGGAATCTATCGAACAAAGAGGATGGGAGTTTTCTATGTGTTTTAAATTAATGAGGACACGTGCTCATGAATGTGCCAGTGCCAAATGTTAATACACTATTGGGTAATATTCAGTGTTCTCACTGATTCAGAGTTTGAAAGGACTGCCTTGTGGTACAATGCTCACAGATCTGGGCTCAGGCTTAGCTCAAATTCTGCTGAGCTACCCATGGCCTGTCTGACCAGGGCATGGTCTCCCCCTTTGAGGAATCACAGAATCATTGAGGTTGGAAGAGACCTCCAAGATCACCGAGTCCAACCTCTGACCTAACTCTAACAAGTTCTCCATTAAACCATATCACTGAGCTCTAAATCTTAACATCTTTTAAAGACCTCCAGGGATGGTGACTCCACCACTTCCCTGGACAGCCCATTCCAATGCCTCTCAACCCTTCTGGTAAAGTAGTTCTTCCTCATATCCAACCTAAACCTCCTGAGGAAGGCATTCTTTCTAGTCCAGCTTTGCTAGTTTTCTGTCTGTTATGCCCAAGCCTGCCATGGTCTCTGTTGCTCTGGTCAGTGCTCTTCTTGACTGAAACAAGAACAAAATGAGTATCCTGGGTCTGCAGGGCCCTGTGTTTCTCTTAAAGGACTTTGTAACAGGGCAGCGTGGGATGGTACCATGAGCTAGTTGCCCTGAGCATCAAAACCTGAAAACCAAACATGGACAATCGTGCTTTTACATGCATTAAAGGTGTATGTGACAGCATGACCAGTCACAATGAATTGAAGAGAAAGATTTGATATTCTTGCTTTGCATATACCACCAGCTCCTGAACTCTTTTCTGTAGACAAAGTCAGCTTTTTGTTTTTAATGCATCAGATGTCAGCATAAGTACATAGGAAGGAAACAAAATAAAACAGATTTGCATGCTAAAGGATGCCATTAAGTGCCTGGAGCACAATGGGAATTAGTTGGCCACCAGGGAGCTGATGAGTGACTCTCCATGTCCATAGTCAATGGAGGCACATAGATGCCATACTATGGATATGAATGCCCAGCTTAAGGCAAATTGTTAACAAGAAAGTAGTTTTCACTGGCTTGTAGTGTTTCCAAGTTACCTACCATGTAGATTCACTGAAATTGCTATCTTGGTGGTAGTAAGCAGACAGGAGTACAAAGTATACAACAGCAAAGGAAAGGAGACCACATAGCCATGGCCCAGAGGAAGCATAAAAGCTTTTTTTCCTTGGTCATATAATCAGATCTCTGCCATTTGATCATTGAAGCTGTATCACAGAGAGGCTTTCTATGGTTATTTAATACAAAACCCAGGACACCACGGTGTGTGCAGAACCCATTAAAACAAACATTTGGAAAAATGAGTGTGGTACTGTGCAGCCTTTGAAATTGCCTTTCATAAGTTATCTCTTACTAATCAAATAGAACCTGGAAGGGAATAAAAAGAACCAAACAGGATGTGACATGTACTTAGCTTAAAAAGAAAATAGGCATATCTGTGTTATTGTTTTCTGCTACAGTAATAATCAGAAATATGCCCCTGCAAGTGATTTTCTGCACTCTGCATTCAGGTGGGAAATCTGTAGTTGCTATCTGAAGAAGTTTTGCTTCCCTCACCGTTACCCCCTCAAAAAAGAAGCTAACATCACGTGCAGCAGCTTCTTTGTCTTTTAGGTACTGGCTATTATATTGCAGTATGTGTTTGTGGCTTTGGGTGATTTTGTTTTAAGCCACACTGCATATTAGGTATCAGGCTGCACCGTGGCTCTAGATCAGAAATATACAGGGATGTGTCCGTAGCTTTTGTGACAGTTTCTCTGGGTGCAGATACAGCACTCAAATACACCTGGTGCTTTCCTGCTTTTTCCTAGTGTTGGGGAGCATCACAAAGCTGTGTGCTGTGTAGCTATGAGGCAGGTTGCATCTTTCCTCAGTGGTGACTTCTGCAGTAAAGGCACAGGGTAGGGAGTGGAGCTGCCAGTTCTTAAAGCTGCCTGAAAAAGGGGTGTGGAGCTCTGACACTGAGGCTGCCACGCAGGCTTCAGCTGCAGACATCTTTTGTAGGAGTAAATGACCCAGCCAGTGAAATCACTGCCCAGCCTCTGGGTCCCTACATTGCAAGGTGGGGTAAACAAGCAGGCAGGTAGCAGTGTCTGAGGTAAGGCATGTAGCCCCTGAATTTTGCTTGCCCAGAGAGGGCCACGCAGAGCATAATTAGAGCCTTTACTGGGTCTGTAGTCAGAACTGACATCCAATTAGGGAAGGGTCACATATGGTCACTGTTTCTCTTCACCTGGAAGACATTATATCTCAAACAGAAGCATGCCTGATGTGACAGAGATGAAAAGCTCTTCAACAGAAAAGCAACCTTAGCCCCCAGCCCCCCATACAATATATATATATAAAGTCTAAACAAAACTTTATAGATGACATATTGGCAAAACACTGCCAGAATAAATTTTTATGTGGGTATAAAAATATGCTCAGTGGGTGTAGATTTTATATGCTTTTCAAAATCTAAACTTGACAAATTGATGGGTTTGCAGGGCATATCTATATATTTTTTTCTTTCTTTTAGGTGATAAAAAATTCAAGAGGTGTAGGCTCAGATAAAAATAAATGTGATCACATAATGTATTTGATTTAATTTATGAAGCACTACCTGTCCTCCGCCTTTAACAGGCTACTCAAGATATGTTAAAATGCGCTAATGCTATGAGTGTGTGAGCTTATCACCTGAGAATGTTAATGCAGTCGTTAATGCTAAGTGCTGTCCTTGGTTATAAGTGTAGATGGCACTTTTGTACCACTATTTACCTGCACTTGCTGTTATTCACTGTTCTTTTGCTTCCTTTCTAGCTTTGATGCTGTCCAGTTACAGTTTCTTTACCTTGACAGTTCCTATTAGCAGCTGCTATTGTACAACTGTGGTGGGGTTGTAAAGAGAGCCTTTTCACAGCCCTTTCTTATCTTTCCACCCATTTTTGCATTGTGGTTTGCTTTCCTTTCAGTTAAAACCTTAATTCTGTAAGCAGCGTGTCGGAGTACTGCAGTATCTTCACTAATGCCTAGTGGTCTTTCTACACATTTCTGCTGTGCTGTCTGATGTGGGGAAAAAATGTCTCCTTATTAAACTTGGTATTGTGCACTGTCCTAGTGCAGTCCTGTTTTGCACTGTCCTATTGCTCTCAAAAATGAGTCATACAGACTAGTCCTTTCTTGGCCAGCTCAAGTTCATAAACTTTGAAGTTTCAGATGTCAAAAATGCATGAAATCAGCATTCACCTTTCAGTGGGCCTGGAACCAGGTGTATTGGCAGGCTCACCAGGAGCTAGATCTTCCCTGCAGGAGGGGTGGAGCTAAGGGGTGGTCTTTTTGTTTATTTTTTAACTGTCACCAGATGAAGGCCTGGTACTAGATTAAATATCAGTCTTAGTAAGCAAAATGCTCCTGGATCCTGATAAGCTCTTGTGACCAATGTCAGCATCTCCAGTTGGACTATAGAATGGCCTGGAAATTGATAACAAGTGCTTGCTTCTGGCTGTTGATGCCTCTTTTCTTACCTGGCACTGAAAAATTGGAAGAGGAGGCTACTAATGCAAGCATGTACTTCATGATCAGAACTGCAGATGCAGTATTAAGTGGACACAGAAATTTTGTAGCATTTTGCAGTAGGTAATAACGTCTTGCACCCTTGTCCACGGATTTCTTGCTGTTTGACTGCTCTAAGATCAGGTTGCCTGTAATTGTGTACCTGTTCCAGGAAATAATTATGATTGTTTGGACGGGAGATGACTGGTGGCTGAGCAAACTTCAGACCTGTAGCTACAAACCTGCAGCCTGGCAAGGCTTAGCTTTGACCTGGGGAGACAGAAAAATGTCAGGCTGTGCCTTGAACAGTGAAGGGGGAGGTTGGCGCAAACAGTTGTTTGCAGAAAGCACCCAGAGTATACGGCCTGCAAGGCTGCAAGACGGTCTTACTGCTGAAAAGGTTGGCAGTGAGGAATTGAAAACAGTGTGAACACATTGCTTATACCCTCCAGCTAGTACATGTCTTGAGACAGATGTTTGATGGAAAACATTTGCTGGAGAGAAGCTGAAATAAACAAACATTATTCATTCGGAAGGCAATGATGAGAATTATGAAGCTGGTGGAGGGAGTGAGGGTCAGTAAAAGTTAATTTGGAAAACTTGTCTTTGCCAAAATGAAACAATTAGAGTATCTAGAGAAAGCATGGCTCTGTTGGAACAAGGAAATGTTCTTGGCAGACGCATGATCATATTCTGCACGCTTCTATTTATGAGCAAATGCAGAATCTTACTCTTTGTCCAATGCGATGTTGAATTATTGGATCTTTTCAGTTAACTTGCTTCTAAACAATCTATAAATTAAAAAAAAAAATGGTGATTGGGTAAGGTTTAATTTTGCATAGAGTCTCATTTGAGCAATTTAGCTGCTTATGTCTGAAGTGCGACTTTTTTCTAGCATATTTTTATTATGATCCTGATCTTAAGTTATTGACATCAGTGTGAATTGTAGAACTGATTTAAGACTATTAGATCAGGTCTTATACATTTTTCTTCAAGACAAATCTGTAGATTTTGTTAATACATTACTTTGCACTTGGGTAATCTGAACGCTGCAAACTCGATATAGCTTTGGGAGAGGGCGGTGAATTCTGTTCTGCTTCATGTACAAATGAAACCATGAGTTAAGTACTAATTCTTTATTATTGATTACTCAATACTCGTTGCTAGTGATTTTTGTGAAATAGGGAAGAAATACCACTTCATTTTGAGTTCCCAGGTTGCATTTCTAGTTGAAGCAAAACTAAAACTTCCACAACAAATTGGAGTTCGAAACTGAACACCTTTTACATAGAAGTTAAAGAAGACATTCTTCCAATCCTAGCTCCTGAAATGTACCAGTATTTTAAGACTGAGATTTTTGTTATTCTGGAGAACTCAAATTTGGTATGAGAATGCAAACTTGTTATCATGCTTGTTGCTGAAATAGAGCATCAAATGCCTAATTCTCTCATCTACATCAGCGTGGTATCTGAAGATATTCTAGCAGTTTTGTGCTTGTTATTTTCTGTGCGTGTAAAGAACAAATATGTCTTAACTGTCTTGTTGGAGTACTTGCCTTAATTTTATGATATCGTTTGCAATTGTGCTACATACATTAACAACTTGTTATTTTTACATTTGTTGCTGTGCATTCTGGACTGTGAACTGATCAGGAGAATGCCTCTGTGTGAAAATCCTAGAACAAAAGCAAAGCTTGTTACAGGTTACAAAGATGGGGTGTATGAGAGAAGACTTTACCTTTTCCCTTTCATTTGGCCAAAATTCACTTTTTTTTTTTTTTTTTTTTTTGAGAGAGAGAGGGAAGAAAAAGTGTATGGAAAAGGCTAAAATATCAAGGTCAGCAAGTTACCAATGACATGCTAAATTTAGTTTTAGTGGAAGCAGAAATATTTCTATTTTGTCTGTTAAAAATATGAAAATGTTGGAACCTTTAGAATAGCCCTACTTGTAGGCATCGTGTGAGAGGAGCACTGAGTTTTTGGTCACTGGAGTATTTAATGAGCTACCTAATCTGAAGACACTAGAATAGTGTGGAGCCCCTTACAGCACGGGGTTGTAGAGCTGGGATGGAGGCATATAGAATTTAGATAACATAACCAGGATATTCCTTAGGTATAGGATATACTGCAGGCTGTTAAAACAGGAGGGGACTGATTTCAGAAGTGGAGGAAATGTGCGCTGCTTTCAAGACTTCACAATAAGTTATTTTTGGCACCAGGCTGCAGAAAGTGAAATTTTCAGAAAGGTGAAACTTTGAGACTGGCTGGGAAAGCTGATCAATGAAGATGGACACGCCTTTAAAACTGGGACATGGAGATCATCAGTCAGAAGGGCAGAAATGTGTTACTCCTCCTTTTGACCCAGCACCACAGAAGAAAGCTCCCGGTGATGTGCAGAGATGGCTTGTCTATCTTACCTCCAGGAGAGTAGGATTTCAAAAGACTGCTTGCTTGGGCTTAAAGTGCATTTTTCTGTGCATTGAGTTCAAAGCAAGCCTGAAATTGCAAGCAGAACTTAAAGCCATTGTGGTTTCACCTCATTTTTACATGAAGCCCATTGAGGTTTGAGTGATTTAATTCTAAAGCTGTAAATCTGGGAAGGTTCACACCTAACTTAGTAAAAGGTTATTTGAAAAAAATTGCTAACTCCAAAAGATGTCAGAGAACTTTGGCTAAGCTTGTTACTTGCAAGTAATGGAACAGGAGGTCAGGGGACTTTTTCCAGGATTTTTCAAATTGCTGGGAATTTTTTTCATAGCTCTGCTTCTATTAATACCTGCAGCCAGGCTCCTACTGAGCGTAGGAACCCACTTGTGCTGAATTTAGAGTAGGGGGCATTCATGAATGTTGTCTAAAAGTGCACTCGATTTACAAGAGAAGAATAAAAACAAGGCCTAATTGCAAAGCATTGAGTCGTTCTGATAGTGGTGGTTTTAAACTGAAACAAGGAGGAGAGGGAGAAGGGAGTGGGTGAGTATAGCACACAAAGCAGTGGAGGAAAAGTTTACCAGGAATCAGTGCCCATAGTTTCTGGCTGAGGCTGTAATGTCACCACCCTGATACGTTTCCCTGAGTTCTTCCACCCCTGCTTATGCAGTGGCAGCTGTTTTCCAGCATCTGTCAGCGTGGCTTGTGAGAAGCTTGGAAATGGCTGCACTGCTGAGCTCGTGCTTAGCTCACGTGTTAAGTGACACTTTCTTATGCTCCATGGTAGCTATTACAATTCTGTTTTCCAGAAAAAAACAAACAAACAAAAAAAAAACTGTTAGATAATTAAATTCTTTTTGGGGTTCAAAGCATTTCCCTCTGACAAGCTCCCCTTCTCTCACACCTCCTATCAGTAGCAGCCCCCAAATTGCACTGTTGGCTTTGAGAACCTGCTGACCCACATGTCCCCTCTTTGAGAACCACTGAGAGCCCTGGCAGCGGTGGACAGAAGTATTCTCTCCCTCCGTGCCGCTGGACTCAAAGCTGTCTCTAGCTACTTGCTTGTTTATGCTTATAGGATATTTCGTAGTTGGAACAGATAATTCCTTACTGGTTAGGCGCATAGGTGTCCTAGGACCAGGTGAGGAAATGTCTGCAATTGTACAAATGACTTTGGTCAATGGCTGGATTTTCCTCCCTCCTTTCAGCAAACCCTGAAAAATAAGGAGGAAATAACTGCAAGGCAAAATAATTCTTTTTAAAGTTTGTTTTTTCCTTTTCTTTAGAACAGCCCTGTTAAATACAGGTTTAATATTCTGTTTCAAGGTGCAAGTCACTTATATAGCTTACTCAATTTTAATAAATGTTTCTACCTCTTATCTTAATAAGCCTGTAGTGGTTTTAAGTCATCAGTGTAAAACACTTAATAGGGGTATATCTGTTGGAAAACCAGGACAGATCTTAAGTAAACAGGCATAAAGCTGAGATGTCAGAATTGCTTACTGTTTCTGAAAGTCTTGGTCAAACCTGACCTGAGGCACAAAGTGTAACTTTCTTGGGGATAATTTTTGCTTTAATGACTAAAATAGCTGTTTCTGAAATTGTCACGTATTTAGGGTCATTATCTTTTAATCAAGCTTGTGTGCTACACCTCAGAAAACTACCACCTAATGAAATAGATCTACAGAAATATCTTTGGGGTTGTTCTTCCAGCCTTTTAAAGAAAAAAAATAAGTTAAAGAACTTTTTAAAGATTGATGCCAGCACAATTGAGAGCAAAATCTCAATCTCAGATAACAATACTGGTATCAATTATGTCAAAATCTGGCTTAAAATCCAAGACTTTCTTCTTCAAAAAGCAAATAGATTGTTTCAAAGTCTCAGATATAACTGCTGAATCCTACTTTGTGGAGAAAATCTTTCACTACCTTTTCAAATCTATGGGACATTGTTATAGTAATGGCAAGAGCCTTTCTTTTACTCTCATAATCAGTATTGATTATAATGTGAGATGAAGAGTCCTTTGGTAGAATAACATTACTGTCTGATTTAATAATATAATTGCTATCTTTATTCATAAGTATTGTGTTTTATTGCTTTCTGTTAGTGTGGCACATGTGGGATTCATAATTTATTTCAATTACAGAAGTCATCAGAGAAGCTAGTGAAATGTGATACTAGCAATCCTGCTTTTACTGTACCAGCATAGATTTTCTGGAAATGGACAGACCCGTGCTCTATGGGACAAGAGCCCTCTTTTCCCGTCTTTTAAAGCACCTGGTTTACGTGCTGCTCAGGTCTAAATAGTACAGGGAAATTAATCTAGTTTGCTTAGGACACTTACCAGAAATTTGAGCTAAAAGGAAGCAGGGAAGGACAAAGGAGGGAGAGAGAAATGGGGAAATGAAAGGGAGTAGGTAGGAGAGAAGGACCAAGAAAGGTGAGAGGAGTCTGAGTAGAAGAGAAGCTAGGAAAGGGAGAGAGTGTAAAATGCTACAAAGAGACAGAAAACTAAAAAAGCATTTTCTTTTGCACAAAAAAAAAAAAAATGACAAGAGGACTGGTAGGCAATATTGAAGGGATGAGAAAGAAAAGCTGTTTTTCCTCAAGTTCCCACACTTGTGGGCTCACTGAAAATTTCCCATCATTTTCACTCCTCAAGAAACGCAACACTCCCAAGCTCTGTTCAGCTTTGCTTCACACCTTCGGATTGCAGCCCATAGTCTCTGAGTCGTACTCTCCCTCTAATCAGACCTCAGAGCTGCTGAAGCTCAGGCTGAATAACAATGGGTGTGCTTGTGCCTTTCTGATACTATTTTGGGGTTCTCTGTTTTCTGTACCTGTACTAACACCCTTTCCTTTGGCTTGGGCTTGCAGCAGGATCCTTTTTGGTATTTGTGGTGTGTGGGAAGGGTATGGAACACCCTGAGTTTGCAGGAGACTTCTTCAGGGGCTACTTTTGGAGGAAAAAAAAAAAAAAAAAAAAAAAAAAGGAAAATCAGGGTATTTCAAGGCAGAAAAGAGGGATAGTATTAGAATTGGTGTTTCTGATGTGTGCTCAGGGGGTGCTGCAGAGAACCAGCCACTCCATCACTTCCCTCTCCTCCATCCAACTCTTCAGAGCTCCTGATTAACAGCACCTCAAAACACCAACAGGGAAGAACTGGTAGAAGCTGTAGTAACTTATTGTGAAGCTGTAACATTATATTGATAAAAACATGTTTTCCAGGTGGAGTGTGAGGCACTCGTGACATGCAGCTTTTGAGTGGCCTAATGTAATGCCCCCTATCTTTTATTATTTATAAGAGATTTTTTATTTTTGTTGTGCTGGAAAACACCATTCTGTTACTCGCTGAAGTTCAGGCAGGTCAGGAAAGAATACTGGAAATTGAACTCTTCAACCTGGTGGCCCATGCTGTCATGGCAGGCAGCAGTCTGACAGGAACACAAGTTCAGCAATACAGAGTAATAATGAAAAATGTAACTCTGCAACTTTTCTCTGTCAATAACAAAGCTCATCTTTTTGTGCCAGCAAGACATTGCATGCAGCACACATTTCAAATTCAGTTAATCTCAAAATAATTCAAAAATCAAAGAGCTTATTCAACCATCAAGACATACCAGATTGACTCGCTGTGTATTCATGGAGGGGATAGCAGAGAGAAAAAAGAATTCAATATCAGAATCAGTAAAAGCAGCACTAGTTTTTTGTTCAGTCTAAATTGTTTTTAGACCACACGAGCACACTATGAATACTAAAAGAGGTACCAAAAGAATATTTTATGATTGCATTGTTTGTATTACTCATCCAGGAATAAAATTCAGAGCTGGCAGTTGTATGTATGTGCACATGCTTTCCGCCTCACTTCAGAAACATGTATTTTAACATTATTCCAGGGCTGGGTATGCAGCTGCTGGCATTAGATGCGGGGTCACATCACACCTGACATTGAGATCTGGTGTCAAAGAACACTTGCAGCTGATGGACCAACAGATTTTGCCATGGTATTGGTATTCACTTTCCTTGTTTCAGGGTTTCTTGTTTTGAACATTGCATGGAGAATAATTCAGACATCACTACAAGTGGAAGTGCTGCTACCAAATTAATATGTATTTCTGACAGGGCACCTGCCGGAGATCAGCACCTGCTCTAGCTGGGGAAGGTATCTGTCTCGTTACGTGGGAGGAATGCATTTCCCTGTAAAGCAGGTGAGGATGCAGGACTGCTTTGTGCCACTCAGCAGGGAGCGAGAAGGGCCCATGCCTTGCTATCCATGTGGGTCAGGTAACTGAGATTAGGAACAAGAGCTGTGGGAATTGGAAGGTGACCCAGTAGAGGAGCCTGTCCTTGCAGCAGACCACAGACCCTGTAGGGCACCCTTGTACTGCTTGCCTAACGCTCAGGTTAGGCTGGGCTGTTGTAGGATATTTGAATCAAAGGTTCCCCTCACTGTTCCACTGCACATTTCTTCTGAGCAAGAACAGATTATTTGGCAATAAACTGCTCTCAGCTGTTAGGCTCTAAATTTGTCATTCCTCTTTCATCTTTTCTATACATTTTAGAAGTTTTCCAGACACTGAGCACTGAATTGCTGCAGACACGCTACCTAGTTCCACTGTGCTTCCAAATGAACTGTGAAGGACTTTTATTCTTGAAACTTGTAGACAGCTGAATAAACTAATTTCTTTCACCTGTTAGTCATCAAGGCTGTGTTTGTCTTTGCACAGCAGAGTGTAATCCAATATAAGTCAATTACAGATCCCTCTTTTAATTGTCAGTCAAACAGTGAAGATGGCAACAGTCATGAAACTCTTACCTTTGTTCAATAGGGAAGTGTGCCAGTACCAAGGTAAAAGGCACGATGAGATGACTTCAATTTCCATGGAGACTTCACTAGGGCGATGCTGCTGGGATTGGGGTCACATGTTTAACCAGCTAACAGCCAAATAATAGAGGAGAAAAACCCTCATGGACAACCCCCCATGTGATTTCTGACTAACTTGGGAAGATTATTTTTTTTCCTTCATATATCTCATGCAGTAACTCATTACTGAGTAGTGGATATGCAGGATAAAGAATATAAGCTTGTGTTCACGGTTCATGCAACTGTTTGAATCGATTTCAACTAATTTTTAGTCCACTCAGTATTGGGGGGGAGGGAGGGAGGAAGTTTTAAAATGCCACTTAATTGTACTTCTTAAGAAGAATAGTATTTTAAGAACAGATGGATGGGATCAAAAGGGGGAATCCAGTTCTCTGTCCTGTTTTTTGGGGGGTTCAAATAGCAAGTTAAAGACAATGTGTTTTTTCTCTCCCAGTCTCCAGCAGTCAGACATTTTCACTAGTCTGTAGATATTTGGAAACTGCTCTGGGAGAGTAAAATTCCTTGTACTTCTCTGTGGTCATAATCTGTTTCTACTACTCTTGAGATACTTAGTTCCCCTCTGAATTGAGGTCAGCAATGGCAGGTCATGGCACAGGGCGTCTTGAGGTAGGGCTACTACTGCAGGTGGCTGTGTGCAAGCGTTCCACTGGTGCATTTTAGCAAGATTTAATGAATGTCCCTGCTTGAAATACTTTTTTTTTTTTTTTTTTTTTTCCCTTCCACACCTCATAATCTACAAAATCACTTAAAATTTCATTAGATTTGTGATGTCTTCCCAGGCAGCTCTTCTGGTGACTCCTCCGCTCCCTCACAGTCCATGGAGCTGTGATAAAATGGGTCATGCCCACGAGAGGAAGAACAAAAGATAAAAGGAGATTACAAGAGTATTTTTGCTGTTGAACTTTAGGTTTAATTGTTCCCTGCCGATGCGAGTGCTGGTATATGTTCTTTATGTTTACATCAATTATTTAACTTCCTTTGGCAGCATGCCACTCTTCCACCTGCTTTCAGGTGACTGATGTGGAGAAGTAATGAGAGGTGGCATGCGACACACCAGCACTCCTCATCTTAACTAGGGGAGCGCGAACAAAGATTGTACGCTCTGGCTTTCACATGCATATTTTTTTTTAGCAACATAGATGGGGGCACTTGCACTGTGTGTTTCTTTACTTGCTCATGAAGAGACTGAGTCACAGAGCTGTTCAGCCCATTTGTTTGTCTACCCTACGCAGGCTGCATATGACATGGAGAAGGTGAACCAAGTAAGGATTGATGTCTCCACTAGTTGTACTTTCTCTTTTTCCTGTTTTAAGTCTTCCTCAGCAAAGCAGAAATAGGCTTCTAAACTTCTAGCCTTCTAAACCGCTTGCTCACACAGTAACAGGAGCTTCAGGAAGTATTGTCAGGTCCCTGCCCCCCGACTACTAATAAAATAAAAGCCACCAAAACTCTTAACAATCTCTTGTGCTCTATGTGGACATTGATTTGTGAGGATTACAGTTGTTGCTACTGACAAAATGAATCAAATTAAAAGCTGTTCTAGCTCTTTGGCGAGTGAAGAGGACAAAGGCTGGTGCTGCACTTGCTTTCCAAAAGTAACGTGGGGGAGTAACCCCAATGAAGCAGGACAAAGCATTTATGGAATGGAAAAGAGTTCAAAGTTCATTCTGTGGTGATCAGCTCTGCAAAGTTGCATCTTTTCTGCTTTGAGTTCGAAGTTATAGGCTTTTTCTGTTTGATACTGTCAACTAAAATTGCTTGCAATCAAACCTTTTAGCTGTCTAGCTGGAACCATTTATTTTTAATGTAAAAGATATAGGCAATTTACAGCAAATAGTAATGGAAATGTATTATAAATGTTAGAGGTTTTGAGCAGGCAATATGTTATAAAACTTTATGTACCCATTTTACACATGCACAGCTCTCTTCCTTTGTAATGAAAAGGCCTAGTTAACATTATTTCTTACATCTTTATTCTCATTAATGCTATTTTTCACATCCTAGCACACTCTAGTTCATCAACTGCCACATTAGAAATACATACATAGTTTTATATAACATAAGGAGACATCTCCAGGTTCTGTAAAGATTTCTTACTTTGAAAGGCTACTGACTACCTTGTAGAACAGAAATTTGGTGTGCCAGCTCACAAAAATGCTGAGGAAGATGTGATCCATACCAAAGCCTTGAGCGTTTATCCAAATATCTTAATTTTTGTAGTCCAGGAAGAGCGACACTGATAACTATAATAGTAAAAACAGATTCAAACGTTCTGTATTTTACAGCTGATAATGTGTTTTGGTTTTGAAATCATGGCTATTACTCTTTCTGTAACATTAGGTCAGATAGTACAAATACTTTAAGTTTCATATGCCTTTGTGTCAAATTCCTAATTATTGTAAGGACCAAAGGAGATCTTACATCAGCTGTGGCAAGCCAGTCTGTTATGCCCACAATGGGGAATAGAGCTTGCTTTCTCCTGAAATGAAGGCTCAGATCAGTTTTTTGTTACTCTAGGTTTTGCTGAAAGTTTCAAGTTTGTAACAAAATCCATCATCCACTCCTTGCTGCTGGGTGTGATGGAAATCCCTTCCCTTCTGTAATGATCTGTGTAATTTGGAGTGCACAGGTGCATGTGATGCTCCTTATTGGCTTCATGGAAAGAGCAGACTGGAAGGATCCACTAATGTTGCTATTCAAATGCATTGTCCCTCAGGATAAGTGGCTGGAGACTTAAGTATTTGACTAGAATTACTAACAAATCTGCGGAATATGGATTTGTTGTACTGCTTATTGTGTTTTGATACCTTGGTTTCTCATTTTCATACACAGTACCTCCTACTTGTGCTAGGCAGGCCTGGGTGAATGACCTGGGCAGTTCCCGGTGTCTGTCCAAGGCGTACCGAGCTGCAGTTGACCTGTGTGAGCCTGAGTTTGGACTGAAGAGAAGCTGAATGTGAAAATGAGAGTGGAGAAGGTGATAATGAAGGGATGCTCAAAGTAGATTTTATATATTTATTTATTTATTTATTTATTTATTTTCCTGCCAAAACACGTTACTCAGGTTTTCCTCTGCTCGTACCCCAGTACATGTAGATATCAGCCTGAGTTAGTAATTGCAGTTTAAAGAGATTCTTGGAAGCTTTTCTCCTTCAAGGACAAGTAGGGTGTTTAAAGAAAATCACTCACTTCTATTTTATTTAGGAATCTAAACATATTTACCCACTTTATAGACCCCTGCTCAAGAACTGAATGGGTAGAGCTATGCTGGCTCTAAAATGTGCATGCTAAAAGCACAGCCCCTTTCTTGCTTGCATGAGAGATTAGATTTTTTTTCTGATACATGTGAATGAATTAGCAGCATGGCTGGCTGATTTTCTGTGAGGTATGGGTACACAGGTTGCAGACAGACCCTTCTGAAAATGTCATTTAAATGGTGTTAAACTTGTGACCCATCTTTTTGTATATAGCTAGCCAGAATTTTTATTTGTTGATCTTTTTGAAAGGAATGATGACTTATATTGTATTATCACCAAAAAATAATAAATAAAATTAAAAGCTAAAACCTTTTTTAAAAAAGTATGAGATTTCCTTCTTATTCCAAATAATTCTTACTTCTGGGGTAGTACCCATTGTTTTCCATTAGCAACCCCTTCCCCCCCCCCCCCCCCCCCAAAAAAAAAAAAAGAAATAAAAAAATAAAAAAAATCAAAAGACAGAGGAACTTCATTTATACAGAAATGAGCAGAGGGATATGGACTGTGTTTGTGTTTATGGAGGCACATAATTGGAACGAGTATCTGAGAATCCTTTCCCATTTAGAAATCACTCTAATACATATAAACCCCTTCTAGGAGTGATTTTTATAATTAAAACTGAGTTTGTAATTGATAACTTTATCTGGCAAACAAGTTGGATAAATAATATTCCATGTGTTCTTTGATTGTGAGCACTTTTCCACAAACCAATTCCACTGAACACTAGAGGTTTGTTTTAATTGACTGAACAGATCTCATCACATTTTATTGCTACTCCTAGACTGGATCTAGTTATGGGGTCACATTTCCTTATGCCCGTATTTATCGGGGTGCCTACCAGAACTTTCAAGGGTATTGAGACCAAGGGAAAAAGGTTCACAGTGTCTTCTGAATCTTTTATCAACAAGTCAGTTAAGCACAAAATGGCTCCAATGTGACAGAGTTAAATGATAAAATACCTTTCTAGAAACTACCAAAAATGGTAAATATTATGTGAAAGGGACAGGAAGTGTTTCAAAGGGCAGTTGATAATAAAGGGTCTGCAAGTATTACTTGTAAGTGATTTATTGATTTGTTCAGTGTAGCATGCGAGACTGTACTGATTTATAAGGAGCATATACAAGAACCATGTCATTACAAACTGCAAACCGATCTTTAAAATTAGTTACTGCCCAATAACTTTTGGAAGGATATACCTGTCCTGCTGCCACCCAGCCCAGAGCACAATGATTAGTTGCAGATGAAAGCTGATGTGAGTAGATCAAAGCTCAGTATATTAGGTCAAGTGTTTTAAACATAGATTTACGAACCGCGATTCTGGTTCATTCTGTGTACTCTTGGGAAGAATAATTGAAGAACTTCAAGGATTTTCCTTTTAAATATCTGGAACTTTCTTGCTCTTTTCTATGGGTTTTTCCTTTCTATCTGCTTTTGCTAGTTTATCCACCCCCACTTCTATTTTTACATCTGCTCTTAGAGTGCAAGCACACTATAAGCTATGTATTCTAAAGGTGTCTTTACTAGTCCCCAGGCATGGTTGTTATATAGTCTTTATGTGAAGATGCAAAACCTGCTTTTTGGTTCCGGGTGTCCCATATTTAGTCCTACCTGATAACCAAGATGGGCATTGCTATAGATTTAACTAGTTTTCTAACAATAAATCTTGATCTTCATGATATGGTGTATATATAATAAACTATCTGGGCAAAAGATGGGAAATTGAGACCTGTAAAGAACTGATTTTGCAAGACATAAGGACCTTCAACTCTAAAAGACAGTCTGTTGCCCTGGAAATGGTTGCTAGGGCAAAGAAGCACGGGGCTTTTGGCACAGATTTCTGATCTTTAAAAGCAAAACTCTCATAATATGAAATGAGATCTTGTGGCTTATGTGTTTCTTAAAAGAAGCCTAAGACCTCTGTTATTTCATATTTCTCCAATATGAAAGCTTTTACTTGTCAATACCTGATGCTCTGAAAATCCTTTGAGCCCATAGCACTCGCCAGTAAAATGACAAGAACCTGGGCTGCACTAGTAAATACGTGGCACTCCCAAATGTATATACTGGGATCCGTGCAAGCAATGCAGAACTGGAGCCTATCTTCAAATGATGCTATTCAGTGAGTAGCAAGAGAGCCGAGGGCAGAGGAAAGGCAGCAGTTTTGTTCATAATTATTTGCATTGCCACAGTGCCCCAAAGCCCACCCTTGGGTTAGAAAGCATTGAAATGTCCTGTGCCCTGCACTAACAATGAATTGGTTTTGTAAGAGGAGACAGAAACGGTTCCAAAAGACAGAACACAAGGAAACAGATTGGTGATAGCATGCAACATGCTAGGTCTCAGCATGCAACTGTCCAAGGTTGGTCATTCCGTAGCCATAACAGCAAGGACATGAAGAGAGCTGAGGGTGGGTAATAGATGACTGTGGAGATGTTTAAAGTGAGTGGCTCCTGGCAAAAAGGTCACTGACAGAAAGGATGAAGCTGCTTCTCTATTTCTGTAGCAAGTATTTCTTCAGCAAGTGCAGCTGAAGCCTGAAGTCACTGGTTGAAGAGAGGTAACAGCCTGTTCTGCAGGGTGGAATGAGAGCTGACACGGCAAGAACAGGCCAGGAAGGGCTTACAAAGTGAAGGTGTTTTTTGTTTGATACAACATAAAAGAAGGAGCCAAAAGGGAACGGATAGGGAGGGTTATGTGGTCTAAGTGACAGGGTAGGGAAGTCATATTTTCGGAAGCATTGCAAATGGATGTGAGCAGGGCAAGAATTACATTTGTCAAGCCTGGAAGAAAAATAAAGGCAAAAGGTGTTAGGAGCCTGAAGAAAGCCTTTCCAGTGTGACCTGTTTAGAAAAGCCATATCTGAATTCATTACGTAGAGAGCATCTGCAGGATTCGGACGTGCACTGGATTTAGTGACTGGGAAGCATCCGAGTCGAAGGTTATCCTGGGTTATGGACCACGGCAAGTGACTCTGCACTGACAGTGACTGAGGAAAGATAGGGAAAAAGATTTGAGGAGACTTGCTGGTTTAAGCTTAAAGTAATGACTAGATATCTCTTCAGAGATTTTAAGTCAGACGGGGCAGGTTGGAGCACAGAGATACTTATGTGAGTTGCTAGGATAAAAATATAAATTGAATTTATGATTTCATATCAGTTCTGGGCAGATAAAGTTGTCTGTTCCTCTCTCATAGGAGAAGGAGGAGAAAGCATTCGGCATGCAGCAGTGGAAAAATTGGGCTGGGAAACATCTCACAGTCCACAGCATTCATGGCAGGTCACTGAGTATAAGGTGGTTAGATGGGGCTCATGCAATAGAGAGAAAGGCAACCGTGGAGCAGCTGTGGATAGATCCATGCTTTTGCAGTCACAAAGTGTAGTTAGTTAGTCTGTTGCTTCCTTAGTGAATATAGATGCTGTTTGTAGAAGCGATTCAAAGTCCTGTTTTATCCTCAGGAAGAGGAGAAGGCTCCCATGGCAGTGTATTTTTCTTGCTGTATCAATTTTTCATCTGCCTGTTGAATGTAGTTGCTGAGCCCGATGTGTATGTTATTTCCTCATTGGCTTTGTATATGTAATTTTAACTTCTGTCATAGACTCAGAATCCTAACCTTTTTGGTTTTCAGCATATTGATAGGAAACCAGAGGTCAGAGGAAACCAGAATATTTTAGTTCTAGTGCCTTTTTTAATATTCTGTGTGCACTTCATTGGCTTTAAGCTGTTTAATAAAGTTTTGTTGTTTTTTTTTTTAATAAAGTCTGAATTCTGAGAAGTATGTGCTATATTCCCATGTAAAATACAGACTGACTTTCAGTGACTTCTGTGCAGAAAAATTCCTGTTGCCTCCACTGGAATAATGCTCTCAGGTTGTATGAGGTAGGGACAATGCAGGCTGGTGCAGTTGCTGATCACAGCCATGGCATTCAGAGAGGAGCACAGGTCATGCTTTCAGAATGGGCACCAGGATGGAGCGGGGATGGTTCTGTGCTCCCCAGGGCTCCTGGCCAGCTGTTGGGTGCACCCACCAAAGCAGCCCAGCTGTGTCTGCTTGCACTGACATGGGGGAAATGAGGGGAAGAGCAGGGCCGGAAGGACATAATTAACTTTATTATGACATCCGTTGATGTTTTCCTCTAGGCTGACCTTGACAAGGCATTTGCGGGGTTGATAGATGATAGAATGGGACCAAGCTTTCAGAACCACAAGTGTTGGAAAAACAAATTCTGGTCATTGACCCCTGCTGCACTCTGGCCTCACTTTATCCTTTGCTCTTCTTTTTGATAGGAGTGGTATAAGCCTGCTGTTAAGCTATGCAAGGTTGGGGTCCACTGAGGTCAATTTCCATTTTAGTTGCCTCACAAAATCCTCGTTTGTTCTTCTCTGGGATGCAGCTAAGATAGGAGCAGAGCTGGTGTGGGAGGATGCTGTGCTGCTGATTTGTTTGTTGTGTGCCAGCTGGGTTACTGGAATCTGGGGCTTCTCCTCTCGTGTTAGAGCTCACCTGCAATCATGCTTCTGGCACTTGACCTGTAGCATATTTTCTCACTGCTCTGAAGATAATGCCTTGCAGTGTTTTGGGATGATTTTAAGATGCCACTAGGCAGACTGAAGTTTCCAGGCTGTCTTTTGCCACATTGAAAGTATTTTCATGTGTTATAAAGGTGCATCTACGTTAGATGTGTAGTTCAGGTGTGTAGTTCAGGTCAGCTGCTGGCTTTTGAAACTAGTCTCCCGGTAACCCCCAGTTACTGCAGGCTTTGATTCACTTCACTTGGAGCAAGCAGGCTACATTATTTTGTTGTGCAGCTGGACTGGAAGATGTGCTGCTGGAGCAGGATGTACTCCAGCTGTTACACGTCTTCTGTCCACTGGATTAGAGTAGAGATGATGTGAGTGATTCCCCCTCCCTGTCCCAAATGCACTCAGCTTGATGTTGTCCATCAAACCCAACTGTTTTCTTTAGCAATGCCTTCTGCTGTGCTGCATTAACTGAAGTTGACCATTGTTCTGTGACACTGGTGTGGTTTGGCAGGTGTCGTCTCTGAAGTAACTGCACTTATAGGCTTTTTTTTTTTTTTTTTTTTTCCTTTTAAGTGAATGCAAACCTTACAGAATGCTATCTTAGCTGTGCGGTGTACTTAGGGACAAAGTTAGTCCCTTGTTAATTTTCTATCATATTCTTTGCAGTAGTTTGTCTCATCTTTATGCTACCCAGCTGCAAGCGTATTTTGGCTGTGTTTTATACATGGTCTCCTAGTTTATGCTTAGAGCTGGTGCTAGGTTTCGACCAGAAGCGGGTATTTCATCTGAAAGCATTAGAAGGTGAAAGCAGGTAATGAACAAAGATGGTCTGCCAGGGGTACTACAGGTAACAAGTCAAGCAGTCTTGGAGCACCTGACAGCCATGGGAAAGAAGCTGGGATATCCAGGTTTTAGAATCAGAAAACACGGTACAGTGGGATCCTGGGACTTGTCCCAGGAGAAATGCAGAGAATTAAGTCTGAGCCCAAGACATTACTTTAAGCATTAGATCGTAGTTTCATTTTTCTTGTTTTCTCAATGGGAATGAACGAGGAGCAAGAGAGGAAAACAAACACAAATCGCCATTTGTGCCCTCGTGTCACTGCATTTCAAGTATCTGTAGCGTTATCCTGCAATTGCCTGCGTCTGCCTCTGCCATAGCCATTTGCATAGCATTTAATTATGTAATTTTAAGGACTTTTATTCCATATTAGGCTAAATTAAAATGCCGTGGCACCCAAACTGTCTGCTTGCTGTACCTCTTTGAGACAGTGTTCCCTGAGGGAAAGCTGCTCTGCAGTAAACATTTTCTGAAACGTGCTTACTGCTCTTTCTTAAATCCGAGTGGTATCAGAAAACATTACCTTAATGTATAGCAAAACTATAGCAGCAAACTTTTTAAAAGAAGCCTTCAGTGCTGGAGTTGCCAGAACTCTTATTTTGTTGGGGTAGTATTTGTTTAAAGCTGACCACCTCAAATTATTTGCCACTGGCTTTGATGATTTTACCATTCACGGAATGAGATGTGCCTTATGTATCCAGTCATTGTGTAGCTCTTGTTTTGCCTAACAGATTTAAAATCTGTGAAAAATGAAGTCCCTTATACAATTTAGCAGAGAAATAATTATTAGGGAGTAAATCCTTTTGGGATTTATAATTATACACTGACCAGTAAACATGTGAAAATTAACAGAATTTGACTGACTTCCATTTACCTGCTCCTTTTTGAAAAGACAAACACAGCCTCAGAAAGCATTATTGCAATTACTGAGGATGCAGCATTGCTACATGCGGAAATGCCCACTCATCAGGATTTGTTCTGACCAGCTCCTCTTTGCTAGCAGGCAAAGAGTTTTCAGAGTTGTTATGAAGCTTATTTATGTGCTTCTATTTTCTCTGCATGAATTCGGAAAACAGATAGGAAAAAATCCTAATGTAAAGTATAATTTATGATAATTTTTTGGCACTGCAAAGGTTTATCACAGAAAAATTTAAATATCGGAGCTTCATTTCATACTCATCTGCTGTCGCATTGGAGTTTAACTGCAGGACTTCTTTCTGAAAATGCTAATTGGATTTTCAACAGGATGTTCATGAGTAAAAGATGGTGCTACACAGTGAGACTTTTTTCTTTCCTTTTTTTTTTTTTTTTTGCTTTAAGTAGTTTTGCTTAATGAAATGTATAAAAAGTCTTCTATTGTTCTGTCAAAATAGAAATAATGTGCTTACTCTGTTTCCTGCTGTGATCAACCAATCTGGTAATTTAAATAAATGTGCCATAATCTTGAACACCGGGAGGACTAGAAAAAATCATAAGGAAAACACCCACATTTACACTTAATAGATGGCCTTTTGAGCTCATTTTAAATTTAGTGCTGTCCTTCCTTGCTGAAAATAAAAACAAATTTCCTGAAGATAATATCAAAACAGCAAAAGTACATCAATTAAGCCACAAGATACAACAGGGCATATTTTAATGGGCCATTAGTCCTGGGGTGTATTGTGAAGTATCAAAGTAAAGGACAGATTACTTAAAGTGCCACAAAATATATTAATGATTCATTAAAACATGCCATGTAAACAAATGGTCATGTTATAACTTAGTGGCCTGATGGTACAGTCATTTTGGTGGTGTATTAAAGGAGGAAACCTACAAACAGCAGGTTAAGAATTGGGTTCTGCCTATTAAACTGATGAGTAAAATTTTTTTAAAACACAAAATACATAGTATGTACTTAGATTAACACAGTTCTCATTAACAGCTTCCCAGTAATATTCCTCCATGGGTGAGGGAAACGTATGTTTTATTGAGTGAGTAATTTTTGAAAGCAGCAATTTGGTTAAATTCCTGGTAATGTGGGTTTTTCAAACCACTTGGAACCACAGAGTCAGATCGTGATCTCAAATATAAAGGCTTGAAGGATAAGCAGAGCCCTGTGATCGTTGTGTCTGATGTCACAGCGTTGCAAAGGACAATTTCCATGGCTCTGCTCCTTACGCTCTGAGCCCAAGTAGCTCCCTGCAGCTTGTTTTCATTCAGCTCCTGGATGGTTTGTAATGTCCATGAGGACAGCTTATTTTGGAAATTGCTGAAATCTCAAAATGTTTTTGAAATGTCAGCACGAGGCATCAACAGAATGGGTCTTGGCATGGTGTTGTCATTGTGCAAGGCTGAGAGCGGTCCCGCAGGACGATGGTGGCTGACTGCTCTCCTCAAATGTGGAGCTGTGTCATTGACTTACAGCCTGCCTAACAGCACTGGTTCCTGGCAGGGCATAAATATAGGGTGGGCCTTCATCGATTAACTCCAAGACTTGAGGAGTTAGGCCAATAACTCCAGGATACTATTGAAGACAGGTTGTTCCAGAGCTTTAAAATGTGTGGTTGGTTCATTAATGTGTGACAAACAAGGAGAGACCCCCCAGACTACATGCTCCTGACAAATGGGTCAGGCACATACTCATGCCACACTGGCATTTGCCTGTTACGGGATGTTTCCTATACGGCAGGCACTATTAATGGAGGGGCTGGAACCTCACAGACCTACAGGAAAATCTTGCTTGCTCTGGGTGTTTTCAAATATCCTCTTGGCTGTTTTCTGTAACCAGAACACTAAATGCCCTTTTCAATTTGAATAAAAGCCCAAATCAGCAAGTCCCTTGAGCACATCCCTAACTGTTAATGAGACCCTGTTCAGTGAGAGGCATCGCAAATGAAGCCAGGAGAACATCTGGTGGAAATCCAGCCGCTAGCAGCAGTGAGAGTTGGGTCAGGCTTGAAACACTCGAGCACAACTTCAGTGTGTGTGTTACAGCACTGGTTTTGATTTATGCTCTGTATTTCTGCAGTCAGATTGCTCTTTTGGCTTTTTGCTGCTATTCAATGCCTGCTCAGCTGAGGCTCTTCTGATCAGGAGCATTAAGTGACCCCCTGCAAACTAAGGAAATGCTTGGAAAATATAGATCCAGATCCATTTCTTTATTCTCAGTTTACACAGTCTCTGTGTTTGTAGGGGAGTCTAGATTTAAGTTTTTCAAGGGGTGGTTTTCATTTATCTTTAATAGACATTCAAACAGTATGAAAACAACTTCTAGGTGGGGTGACAGGAAACAAAATTTCTGTCCACAGTTGGTTCTTTAGTACAGGTGCAAGTGTCTAACCTAGCTGTAGCGGGTGTAGTTCAAAGGATGGCTCTTTCTGATTATTTCTTCTCATGGAAGGACTTGTAATAAACTTTTTCATTTGGCTGCATCAATTCACAGCAAATGGATTGCAGTGAAATTTAACATTGCAGCAGTCTCCTGCGTAACACCCTCCCTTACACACTGGGAATCAACAGCACATAATGGGCATTATACCCATGTCTCCCAAGAAACCGTTTGCACTCTGTAGTTGGTCCATCATTTATATGGATCAAGACGATAAAAAAGAGAAAATAAAAAAACCACATTGAAAACAATGTGGGCTGCATGTAATTTCTTCTTGATGGCTTTTAATGTATTACTGATCTTAACATATGGTAAATAGCACAGGTTCTTTCTTTTTAGTAACGCTGCCTCTGTTAAGGCATTTTTACCCTATCTTTAAACGGTGTGTGTTCTTAAGCCTCCACCTACTGAATACCTATAATAGAAAGGTATAAAGAGAGCTATTTAATGTGTGGTACTTAGCGTGCATGCTTCAGCTACTCCAGAGCACAAAGAGATTTGTGAAACTGTTGTTTGTAAAAACACGCTAAATAAAAACTTTATTTTAAATACAAGGGGCACCACCAGGAGTAATTGCTGGTGCTGGTGCCTGGGATATACAAATGGCCTGCTGGTAAATGTTGGTGCTGATAAGTGAGATGACCTTTCATTTGGTCACCTTTAAAACATAAGATCCTAAGGAAAAAGGTGAGCTGTATATTTTCAGACCCAGTTTCCTTTTGCAAAACCAGAAATTATCCAGTACATTTTTATTAAAGCATAACTCCTTCCTCACCTTTGCTTTTGTATAGATGACTTTCAGTTTCTTCTTATTTTTTTCCCTCCTATTGGGGATGGAAAGTATTCGCTGAAAAGTTAATTTTTTATTTTTTATTTTCCATACACTACCTCCATTTCCTCCTGGCTCTTCTGTTTCCCCTGAAAACGTTCAGCATTCCTCCTAAGTGCTTTGCTTCTTCAGAGCTCTGTACCAGTATTTTTTTCTCTTGCACTTCTGCTGCTCCTTTCCCCTTTGCAGAGCTCCGTTCATTACGTTTCTGTCTTTTCCCTTCTCTGAATTCAGTATTAAAATTCCCAGTGCCTCCTCTTGGAGCTGGGCTGACCCTGTCCTGCTGCTTGGAACGCAGCTCTCTCCCCCTTAAAAGGCTGTGAGCTGTGCTGCAGACTTCCCTGCTCTGAGCAGCCTCTTCTTTGACCTTCTAATGTGTTAAAGGTTGCATATAGCATGTAACGTAACATAAAATCTCACCTGCAAAGCAAGCCAAGTAATTATTATCTAACCTTGGTGCTTGGCAGGGTCAGCAAGAGGCAGCTGTTACCATCGGTGTGTGAGGGTGATGGTGGAGTGCTGCTCTTGGTTAGCTCTGTAAAACAGTGGGAAAATAAACACTCTGGGCAGCAGCCACGTTTCTCTTTTTAAGCTGAGAAGTATGTGTGTACTGAAGAGAAGTGCAGCAGCACAGTGAAGGTGTTATCCAGCTTTGACAAACAACTTGCTCTGATATGAGCACCGAACACTGGGAGGCTGCTGGATTGCTGTGTGGGGTTTCCAGGGTGGAAAACTGGTGTCTGAGTGTCTGTTGTTTTTTTTCTTATACCTCTTGACCTGAGAAATGACATCCAGCCTCACTTGCTAATTTGGCATCTGTCCATTGCCATCTTCTGAAATGGTTTTAAAAAAAACAGCCAAAAAAAACCAGTGTCAGCTGCCTCTTTTGTTTTGGTAAAGGCCAAAAATACATGGACTCAACATTTTCTCAACTTCTTTGAGAAGAGTGAACTCATTCCCATTCTTGCTTCTCTTTCTCTTTCCTCAGGACGTACAGCCCTCTGCTCCTCTGAAGCACGGCTGGATACAGCACACTGCGAACAGCACTCCAGCCAGCCCCCACGTGCTACCAGCTGTGAGAGAGGGCAGCAGCTGCACCTCTCAGCCATACAGCAACTGCAGCAGGCCCTGAAAAATAAAATTTTATAACTCCCACTGACAAGAATTAATCCAGGACAGTTTCTGCTTCTAGCATGCATAAATGTTCCTCTTCAAAACCAGCTTTTCGGCAAGCCTATCAGCCTGGAAGGTGTTCAAATGATTAATTTTTCTAAGACTGATGGCGCTAGGAATCCAGGAGATAGTGGTCTGGGTATCATCTCATCTCATGTATGAAGCTTGTACCTGTATTGTAAGAAGGGAGAGTTCTGGGAGACTATGGAAATTTTAATAGTGTTTTTTTTTTTTTTTTTTTTTTTTTTTCTCTGCTCCTGTAGTTCCCTGAGCCAGATAAGCCTCTGAGGCTTTTCAAATCTCAGACAGCTTCTGGTGTTATAAGTACTTCTTAATCACATATTTTGGAGAGGCTATAATGGCCCAGTGATTTCCTAGGTTTGTAGGCCAGAAGGCATCACTATGATCATCTACTCTGACCTCCCCCAGAGATGCAGGAATCGCAGGGTAAAATTCTATTAAATGGATTAAACAGTAAATGTAAAATTAAAATGATTATCAGTTTTGATATTTTTTTTTTCTCGGTACTGGACCAGGACTTAAGGTAGTGAGGTTGCACGATGCAAAATTGCTCAATTTCCATGTTTTTTTCTTATACTGTGTTGCAGAAGAGAAGCCTTCTTCCTTACCGTTTAGCAAGCATTGGCTTTTTTTTTTTTTTTTTTTTTGGCTTCTACTTCGATATGGAAATGTAATCTTTTTGGTGGGTATTAGGATACCTGTGCTTTAGCAACATCTCTGTAAGATCATCCCTCTCGTGGCCCTGCTTACAGCCTGGGATATCGCATGAACACGACACATCACTTACCAAAGATGACAGAGGGCACATGTACAGTTTCTTTAAGATCCCAGAGTATATCTGATACCTACATTGTATCTGCCAGCTTGTGTAAGACTGCTATTAACACCAGTGTAAAACTGAATGTGTCCCAGCATTGGGGCCAGGATCACTTAGGTTACCTGTGAGCCACCAAAACAGAGCAGTCCTGGAAGCACCTTGTCATGTCCCAGCATAGAGATCACCTTTTTTGAGCCCCCTGGTTCTTTTCACTTACTGTTTACTCTGGAAAGGATCAGATATCATCACTCTTCCCATTACCTTTGTGATAGGTTTTGTTTGTTTGTTTGTTTGTTTGGCAGTGCAATAGGTCATGCACAGCAGCTTATGTGCAGCTGTTAAGCTGGTTGCTTTAAAGCAAATGGTACCAACCTAGTATTATGATAGTCATAAGGTAAAAGTAACTCTCAGATGAACATAGCCTGAATTCCAGTAAAAGTGAAGTCAATACCAGGGCAACTTAAAGTATAGTATTTGCTTCTCCTGCAATTGATTGTGCATTTTCTGCCCCTCCTGGCTTAGCAGAGGTGATTTACAGCCAACGGTTCATGTTGCAGAGAGGATCCACTCTAATTCAGCAAAGAGATTCATCAGGAAAGATCTGAAGAGTGACCCCAGAGATACTGGGTTTTGTGAATCTCTCTGAAACTGCTGTGGAAAAATGAGCTTCCTGATGGTGTTACTCCATGGATTCAGACAGCCTAGAAACAAAGATGACTTTGGTTTTGCCCTGGTTGATGGAGTAGCATGTGATATAGTGTAGAAGGAGTCTGTGCTGCTCTGGCTTCCCCTCAGGTGCCCGCTTCCAAAGTACCCATGGGCTTCATCATCTGATTTAATACATTTCCTTCAGCAACACCAATATTGTGTGTATATCTACCAAGAGATGCAAAACGTGCTGGAATTGCAAGAGGTGCTCACTTGAATAATCACTTAGGCTAATGCAAAAAGGGTTATGAATTAACAGGCTGGAAGAGTAAACAAGATTAGAGCTAAGTGCTTTTTGGGGCTGTGTAAAAAATAATCAAAGGCTAATTGCAAAGGAGTGGGTGAGGCAAGCCCATAAATTAGCAGGGGTGAGAGTGGAAAATGGAGAGGCCAGGTAGTAAGGTGGTTAGGTAAAACAAGCAGTGAAGGACAGAGGGCAAAAGAGACGGTGGGTGTTTCAGTAGCTAGAAAATTTGCAAAAGCATAGCGTAGTGATTAAATAGTGTGTATAGCAGAGAGCATCTCATAAGAAAGAATAAAAAGTAGATAAAATGGGACATGGGATAAAAGATTACACTGAGTAGGTAAGAGATCAAAAAGGTGGAGAAAGTGAAATCACAATATCTGAATCTGAGAATTAATATCTACTGTTGTATTTAGGAAAGAATAGGGGGAAAATTAAAATGGAAGATACTTGTAAATGAGTGAAAAAATGAAAAGAAAATAGGGGAGAAAAATTAGTACCTTGCTATGTAGAAACTAAAAGGATTTTGTGTTTTATAGGTGCTGAAGGGTCCAACAAGCAGGAAAGATATCAAACATCCTTCCATAGTCCTTAGACAGTTTGAGGAGCAGTGACTTTCATAAAGCTCTCTATAGTGCAAACTGGAGAGCCAATGACAAAAGGTATTTTCCGCAAACAGCTTGAGCATCAGGCTGTGTTTTCCAACCTTGAGCATAAGTCATGGCTGCTGTCATTTTTGTAGTCTCCATTGTACTAGAAATCTGTAAGTCTCAACACAGCAAGTCACAAAACAATAGGAGCCCTGCATATGGATGCACATATTACATCGTGCAGTGTACTTCATCCTGTTACATTTAACTGCCTTTCTGACAACAGTTTTTTAGCAGCATCATGTTTCCAGGAGAAAGGAGTTGAAAGCTGAGGAACAGGAAAGCTAAAGATACTGAAGCTGTTGGTTTAAGTGTAGACAACTAGTTGGAAAGCTTTTATTTCTGGAGTGCCCTGAAAGGTGTATAGGGTCTGGCATTTTAAGCTTTAAAAAGCAAATCAGCTCTTCCAAATGAAGGCCATGGGCACCTACAGTTCTTCAGTACTTTCAAGAATTAGATCCTAGGTGCAGTATCCCAAATGAGAAGAAGCCAAAAAAAAAAAAGAAGCTGAGCATTTGTCTGCAAGTCCAGCCATATCTTTACCTGAAGAACTTCAACCTCCACTTAGGTGTTTGTTTGTTTGTTTGTTTGTTTAATACAATTTTCTGGACTTAACAGATAACATCCTGTTGCTATTAATGATTTATTGCTAAGATGAAAAGGGGTTGGAGAATTAATGAAATATGTGGTGAGAAAGAGAGAGAAATATAGAGAGATATAGGTCTTGCATCCGTAATAGCTGAAAAACAGACACATCCAAGGCTTACAGGGTTCTTGCTTCTGTCTACTGACAGCTTTGGTTCACGTCCTTCAGGTCAGTGTGTGATTTTTGTTCATGGTGAGAGAAGCAGGATTATTTTACAGTTTGTTTCCTCTGATGAAGTATGGAATAGCTCTTCAGAGCTAACTCAAAACTCAAATAGTCTAGAAGTAGCAGAATTGTCACCTCTAAATCCCCAGTTATCTCTCCTCCTTTCCTCTCCCTGCCTTTTCATCTGCTCCCTCCCATTTCTTCCCTGTGCTCTGAGGTGTTTGCTCTGAATCTGAACAAATGTTACAAGTGATGTATGCTGTCTAAATACAAGTTTCTCTTCTGACTTTGGGCAATAGGTAGTAAAGCGATTAGGCTGAATAGTTATAAGCTTGATAGTGGATATTGTACCAACACACAGGAGCTGTTGTTGACTGAACAAGTATCAAAGTCTATTGATTAGCTGTTACATGGATCTTAATAAAACTATCATTATTAATTATGATGGAAAAAGTACATGTCTCCAGGTAGCAAGTTACCTTTTTTTCTCAATTTGTTGCTGAGGCACAGTAGATAATTTTTAAGTCATGTTTGTGCTTTGATACAGAAAAGAATCTAACTTTGCTGCATTATTTCAGACTGAAGGGGACATCTTATTGTCTTCCCAATTTCTACTGCAAGAAATCGTTACTAATATTTGTGAGCAGTTTTCCACATAGAAATCACTGATTTTATAACCTCTGTAATATAGGAGAGCAGTAATCTGTTTTTCAATATTAGGTCAAGTTGCTCTCATCTAATCTTGTGTCTTCCTTCCTTCAGTTTCTATGCCAGAAATTGTAAAAGGAAATGTTCTTATAAAAGATACGTTTATTGAGGGAAGATTAGTTGTTTGGCTTTATTGATGGTGTTGGGGATATGAAACATGTTTTCTAAAGCCATTGGTTAGAGCTAACCCTTTCTTATGGCTACAGGTATAAAATACCAGATATATTATTCTATATTACACAATGTGAAAATGATAATGTGTATGTAATCTTAGACTTCTAAAAGTGATTCTCTGTGAGGTGAAATATGTATGACTTTTCTTATAATAAACTTGTGGGCTTAGGCTGCTTTTCTATATATTGCATAATTTAGATAAAGCACTGTTATGTGAATAAAATAAAATAAACACTGGCACAAAATAAAATACTGGGGGGAGGGGACTATTTCTAATCATAAAGTGGATAAACTCCAATACCCCTCTGTAAGGTACATTGAACCTTTTTGTTCATGTGTCATATATACAAGAGATCTTCCAAATTAGTTCTCTTGTCCTCTGTGTCCTCAAACAGTGCCAACGGAGCTATTATTTTAGAAGGAGATTCAGCTGCCTTTTAAACTTGCAGCTCAGAATTCAAATATTCTTACTTTACACTTTCTTTACTCTTCGCCTGTCCCTTCTCAACAGGGGCAATGCTGGAAGAAGTGAGTGTCTCTGTGGAGCAATACTGATTATGTTCTGTGAGAGTGCCAAGGAATGAAGGAGCTACAAATGCATATTGAGGTTCCTCAATATGATATGATGCAAAATCAACAAATCTCAATGTATCTTTTTTAAGCTTATGGCACAGTTTTCCTATTCTTTGGCATCTGGGAGATGTCCTTAGCTGAAATAAATCTGCAAAAGTGATTTGCAACGAGCATACTTATGTCAGCTTGGACCAGGAAACCCTCTGCCTTTTCCATCATCCTGGTCTGCAGATCCAGTTACTGCTCCTGGTGGTTTTGGCTTGACTTTCCTTTTTTTTGGTAATCATTTCAGCCCTCTGACAACAGGGAAGCTTCCTGCCTACCTGACTAGTCTTGTTACAGTACGTCCTGCACAAATACAGGTTGTTAAGCTGTGTTTGTGTTTTTCTATTTTTTGCCTCCAGGTATTGCCTCTGAACAGGGGTGGTGGTGGAAATACAGCTGTGGAGGCAACTGCAGTAGTTTTACTTCATGTTCAGAGTTTAATTTCAGGCAAGGAGCATGAATTAGGAGCATAACTGCTGTTAGTCTTCTTTTTAAGACAAACTGTTCAGTAGTTTGAAGTCAGGTTTATTGCTATCTCTGTTCCTAAAGGCCTGGTTGTGCTATTCTGACCTAGAGAAGTACGGATAGGAGAATTGGAGTTGTAGTTGCCTTTTTTTTTTTTTTTCCTGCCCTGTAAATTTTGCACAGAAAAAAAGTGGAAATTGAGGATCTGTGGACCTCATGCTCTCTCTCTTAATGTTGATAAGAAAACTGTACTAGTATGGTAATTAAATAATCAACTATTTGTGATATTTTCTTTAAGGCGTGGGCTTTAATGATAAGAAAATTCAAAGAAACTGTATAAACATGACTCTCTTCATAGTTTTTATTTCTTTTCTAGATTCTACCTGCAGGCAATTTACCTGCCTTGTATTCAAACTGTAGTCTAAGAAGCTGCACTCTCTCTAGTCTCCTGCCAGTGATTGTGCTCTCCATGTTCCTGCTAACGAGAAGAATGGCAGTCTCTTGTCCTTCTGTTTTCCTCTTTCTTGCTGCACCTACAGCTCCACATGTGTTTTGTTGCATTTTTAATATAGATTAGTCCATCTACTCCATAAATGAGTATCCTTCCAAACTGTATTCTTCAACTTACTTCAATGAAGTTTGTTGACAAATAAAAAACATTATTAGAGCAGAGAAAGAAGGGTGGCTTAATGCAAGGTGTCTGAAGCTTAATTCTGTTATATTCATTCACTATAGTTCAATTACAGACACAATTTTACAAATCACTGCTTGATTGTGTAATATGAGTTCTCCTTTTCACTTTTGACCAGCCAGTATTAATTCTGTGGGTTTGCTTACTTTTTTTTTTTTTTTTTTTCAATCTTCTTGATTCAGCTGTGCATTAAGTGGCTTTGAAAAGCTAGCTCAAATAATAAGCCTAGATAATCAAAGCCGTGCTAACATCAGCTTAATTCGCTCATGCAGGGACCTAGCACGGAGAGCAGTGACTGAGGGCTGTGCGCTTCTGCCGAGCCCTGTTCATGTTGTCACTTCAGGAGGCTTATCTTCAGCTGCAGAGGGCCAGGCTGAGCCTTCCTTCCTCTGCAAGTTTTAGCTCATCCTGGTTTTGGTTCAGATATGGCTTGCTTTGTACTACACATTCAGTTGATGGAGTCCTAGAGCTGATGGAATCAGGGGAAGGAAAAGAGGATGAATACATGTACATGCTGTAATTTTGTATTGTGTTTTGGGGAAGAAAGCATTTATCTCATTATTTTCTCAGATATTAGTGCTGGAATAGAAAATCACAATAGCAATACAGTTCCCTGTGCACCTGACAGCTGCAGCAAGGCATGTGCTGCTTGCCATGCTGAGGGTGCCTCTGACAATTAGACTTATTTTTAAAGGGGAGGAGATCACTCAGATTTTTGTTCTCATCTTAGGTAGATTCCAAGTCTCTGCTTCCATATCTTTTACAATCTTTTGTCATGTCTTCCCTTACAAATCCGTCTCTGAAGGTAAACAATCTAAGGCTTTTCCATCTCTATTTCCGTGAGAGCTCTGCTCTGCTACTCTCTGTAGGGCTTTTTTAGTGGTGCTTATCAGAACTGTGGTGGGCAACCGCAGGGTGTGAAGGAAAGATGTTATTCTGGTGAGTAGTTGGTGCTTTGTTTGTGATGGAGGTTTGCTGTTTTAAAGTACACAGTGAGCTTTTAGGGCATAGTTACATCACTGCAGTAGGATCCTTCTGTTAGGACTACTTTTGTGGGCAAGGGGTTTAAAAATTATCCCCTGACAGAAATATTTTCAAGAGAGAAAATGGGATTTTCTATGTATTTGAGATGTGCATGCAATACCATTAGTGTATATGCAGATGCTTTCATTAAAGATATATGTTAAAAAATGCGGCTCTAGGTCAAGAATTGGAGAACTGTGAAAATCTAAATTTACAGTTCTTTGTGCAATCTTAATTCTATGCATGCTGGATTTTTTCCAACACTTATCTTCCAATGCTGAGCTCTTATCTTGCTCAAAGCCCACTATTTGGAAAAGTAGTTCAGCTCAAGGAATTCAAAAAATTTGTTATAAACCTGAAAGGGCAGAATAAAGGCTGCATGGCAGCATAAAAATCTGCCATTTCCTAAGTTGAAGTGTGTGATTTGCAATCGAAATATTTTATTGCCATTTATTCTGGGTGATTTCCTAGTTGTTTTGTTAAAGGCAAAGGCTCTCAGACTGAGAAAGAGGAGGACTCTGAGTGAGTTGAGTTTCTCTGATTTTTTTGCAAGATGGGGCATTTCCTCCCCCTGGGGTGCTGCTGGAGATGGGAGGAAGAGATGAGGACTCTCAGAGTGTCTGGCTGTTTGCCCTTGGGCTGGCTGCAGCACTCAGCTGGTGCCCATTAGTGTTGTGGCTGCGGTGTCCCAAGAAAAGCAGGTAGCAAATGGTGACTTTGGGAGTTTTGAGAACTCTAGAAAAGGGGAATCAGATGACTGTCCTAACTTCTCTCTCATCACTGTATGTTTTTTGTTGCCGTACATTGAGGAAAAGGGAGATAATTAGTGGAGAGAATATTATATTTATGTTTAGATATGTTGAAACATTATTTCTCTTATAAAAGCACAAGCTTAGCGCTTTCTTTTGTAGTAACATGCCTTTGATGCAATTAAGAAACAAAGTTCCCATAATTCAAGGTATTTCTATTTGCTTACATCCACCAACAAGATACCACTTTTTGAATGAAATCTTGTTCAGGCTCCTGTCATGTGATCTATAATTGTTATTAATGAAAAATGTGTTATTCTTCCTAGTAGACCTGCCAGGCAGAAGAATAAAAGTCTAAGGAAGTAGAATTAATAACTCCATTGCAATGCATCATATAGATAAGCGAGTAATTGCAAGGTCAGATGGGCATACGTAGATAGATGGTTAACTGGTTATGCTATAATGAAAGCACAGACCTTTTACATATGTTTATGAATAATGTTTCTCATAAAGACAATAGATTGATTGTATGCAAAGACATCTTCTGAACCAGAAATGATCAACAATCACAGTCATGAAATATTAAAGATAAATCTGTGAATCTATATTAGAAGTAAATTTCTAGACCTTATAACTTAGTCATTTCTTATTCCTGCAATGAGATAAAAGAAAAATTTTTAAAAAAGAATGTCCCATCTTTTCCTGTTAACATATTTACCAATATCTTTGTAACTGATGTGCCTTTTCTTTAGCCTAAATGAATCAAAAGAAAGCTTCAAATCACTGACAAAGGGGAGCTGAAAAATACATAGCGTGAGTTTCTCTGAGAGTATCACTGTATAATTATATTTTTGTGTTATAAGAGCCACAGGAATTAGATTTGTTGGTTTCCTAGCAACTAAGGGTCTCAGGGTTTTAAAGATGAAGATCAAACTTCTATCACCTGCTTAGAAATAGACAGATGTGTATTAATAAAAACAGTTCCTCAAATAATTTCAACTTAAGCCACCAATGTACTTCATAGGAGGCTAAAAATAATAATATCTGGCTTTCTAGATCAATATCAACCCTAATCACAGGCTGGCAATAACTGATGTCTTTCTTGTGTTATTCAAGATATTTATCAAACTCTGTTAAATATGTCCTTTGAGCCTCTCCAGGGGAAAAATATGGTCATGTACTGGGAGAAAGGAAGTTGGAACTTCAGAAAGAAAGTTTTATTTTTTTGTTTAAGTGTGCGTCTGATCATGTCATTTAAAACACTGGTCTGTTTTCAGTCCTTTCTTATGTTAGTTCCAATTTATACAAGCAAGTGTAGCGGCTTACTGGTAAACTCAGCTTTCAAGATAGCAAATGTAAATTCAGTGTTGCATAACTCTTCCTAAGTTGACTTCTGGGTTGATGAAGGTGGGTACTTGCACTTGGTGCTTTTTTCTGGCAGTTTAAAACACAAGCTGTGCTGCTCTCAAAGAAAAAGTAGTTAACAGTAGGCCAACAGAAAAATTTCATGGGAAACACTAATGAAATAATGCCAAATGACTGGAAATGATGGCATTTACACATAGAAAAGGTAGCTAAATTTCATGTATACAGCTTTGGCCATAAATTAGTATTTTTGAAATCTACTTGTGAGTTATAAAACTTGTTCTTTAAGACACATTCTGCTACTTCCATTTTCCCTAAACATCTGACCAGCTTTTAGCAAATACTGAAAGAGCCTGTTTTTGTTTTTGTTTTTTCATGAAAAATGGTAATATGTAAAGGTAAATAATTGGTGGTGATATATTTTAGGATCAATACTAAACTATGTTAGCAATTAGTTTAACCTTTCAAAGGGCTATGGACCGGGGCAAGTAATTCCACAGGAATTTGTTCAGTTTTATAGTCCCTCTTCCTTCTGGGCCAGAAGAAGCAGATGATGTAGGAGGTGGAACATAGGATTTAAAATCTGACCCATCTGCAACACCTTTCTGTTCTCAGTGATGCAGCTCAGTCCTTTTTCTAGTTTTTGATTTTTATATAGTGTCTTTTCATCTGAACTTTATTCCAGCTTGATCAAAGCCACTTTCCTTGCCCTGAGAATACACCCCATTTTTGCAGGGATGCAGTGCTGAGCGTGCAGTTTGTGGCCCGTGGGGAAGGAGAGGGGAGCCTGAGGTTTGGTAGGCAGAACACTCTTCTCCTGCTAGGATGAGATTGCACTGGGACACGTTTGTACTGTCACGATACCTCTCATACTACACACAGCAGTATCTGGCACCCCACAGCATTGTACAAGACAAGACAAACTGACTTATTTCCACAGACCTTGTGCTAGCAGCTCCAGGGAGTTTTAAGCCACCTGGGCACTCACCAAACGCGGAAGGCACTGAGGAAGTGTGAACGTTCACTGCCCACAGCTCAGCTGGTGGCTCTACCCACTGCCATGGAGTTGAAGAGAAATTCAGTGGGGTTTCTGCATGCTGTGCTTAAATGCACGCTGTGCTACGTAGGGAGCAACAGCAGCTGCTGCCAGTGGTCCCCACTGTGCCGTGCCTCCTGCCACAGCAAAGGTGCACGGGGCTGTGCCATCAGGTGCTGGCCCTCAGTGTGGCCTCCTTCCTCTATGTAGCTCTCTTTCCAGCAAGGAAGGATCAGGCCCACCTTCTGCTGCAATCGGCTCCCCTTTTGGTTTGGATCATGCTCCAGAAAGCTGATAGCTTGTCCCACTTGTTACCACTACATTGATCCGCTTCAGGTTCAGCTCCTCTGTTCAGCAGTTTCCTTCTGTTCCTTGCAATTCAACATACCCTTCTTTTCTGTTTATTTATTTATTATGCACAGGTAATATCAATGATACCTCTTGCCAAAAGGATGCTGTCAACACGAGGCTGGCCAAGTCCATCTATTCTATTCCTGCAATATTAGTGATACAAACATAGTGTCAAGAGAGGCTGTTTTCATGAGGAAACGTGGGTACTCTGTGGCAACAGCAGAGTTGCCTTGATTTATTTGCTTCTGCATGTGCAAAAATGAGCTGAGATTTTTCTTGACTTCTACTCTAGCTAAGAAACCATCGTTTTGCCCAGACAATAAGGTTTTTGCTGTGCAGCAGCAGCAGTTATGTTGCCCTTGAAACTTTTAACAAACTGGGTGCCAGGAACTTGGCCTAAGGATGCAACACTCCCTACCCTATAATGTGAACTATTAAGCAAATGGCACAGAGTAATGTTCTTTCACTGAGCAAAAACGCTCTCATTTAGGTAAAATTTCAGCCTGCTGTTGGCTGTTACAAGCCAGAATGGCAAAGAGAAATAAAATGCAAAAGCAATATGAGTTTGAATCAAATTATGATAAGAGTCAGATGGTGCCATTACCCAGATATTCCCATAGGCAAGCATTAGTAAAATTTGCCATAATGGTATACTGAAATATAATTCTCTGCTGGGATGGACACTCACATGCTAAAATCAACATTTAACTCTTTCACAAACTTCAAAAAAATCATAGATGGACACAAGCGCGGAGGAATCCAACTGAAAGCAGTGTGTGTGTGCTCTGCTAGGTTGGAGCTACAGACTGCACCAGCCACGTGTGATATGTGCAATGTTATTACGGCTTATTCTTTGTCTAGTGCCACCAGGGCCCTTGGTGCTGGGTGCCTGAAAGAGCAGGCAGTGCTGGCCTTGGAGAGCTGTTGGTGCAAGGAGCTGGCTCCGGGTGCCTTGCAAAACAAGGAGGGACATAGCAGGGCAGCCAGGGGTGCAGCCTGTGCTTGGGAAGTCATGCAAAGAAAATTTTTGCTGGAACCAGTTTTATCTGTGATGTTGTGAGAAGGTGGAATTATAGCGATAATTTGACCAAGGAGAAAAGCTTGGTCACACAGGACTCCAAAAGAAACATGAATGACAGAGCAAAGCCCTGCCAAAAGCAAAGAGTGAACCACTTAGGCTGTTGAGTTTTTACTGATGCAAACAACCCCATTAAATGCAATCAGATTTCTTTTGTGAGTGTCTTGAAAAGTGAGGCCTTGCAATCTGAACCATAAACACAAATACAGCAGGAATATTAGAGTTAAACGAGTGTGACTAATTCAAGTGTTCCAAAGTAGGGTATGTTTTTGCTAAGCTTTTTTTTTCTTTCTTTCTCTCTCTCTTTTTTTTTTTTTTTTTTTTTTTTTCTTGAGTTTGGTTGGTGTTGTTTTAACTGTTCAAAAGAATTTAATTAATTGAAAGAATTAATTGGTGCAGGTATGCTATACCTCATGTTTTACATAGTGCAGGAATGCTTGGTTGAATTCTATGCATTTTCAGGATGGATGAAGTTCCATAGATTTATGCAAAGGAAAATATATCCCAGTGCAGTCCTAGAGGCATTTGCATTTCAATTTGCAGGCACGGCTGTGACTTGAGGAGGCAATGAGATCTGAAGCACTGGTCACCAAGCAAATACTCGAGAGGTTTGACTTCTGAGCTGCATAGCTGCTCCATCAGCGACCAGTTTGGCTGCCTTTGAGCCTCTGCTCCTGCATTTGCCATCTGTCTTTTCTAAATACAGCCTGAACTCCCTGGGGCAAATGGTGTTTTTCTCTTCTGTTTGTGCAGTCCCTTGCACAATGACACCTAGCTCCAAGCTGTATTGCTAGTATAAAAAGGGAAAATAATATTGAAAACAGGCCTCAGTTGGATGTGATAAAAGTATTGCCTTTGCAGACTTTACTCAGGCTACCTACTGCCTAAGCTGGTCATTCTTCTCTGTTGATGTTTGACTGTATCATTTTGCATTTTTGCATCACTTCTGTTTAAGAAATGCTTTTTTCCCAGTTTTAAAGCTTATGATTACTTACTGCTTGCTAGCAAATTGTTTGGGAGCTCCTGCCACTCTTGACATTGTTTATTGAAAAATCCAATAAACTGGGCAAAAAGATTTAGAGACAAGGAGTACTTTCTGCAGAAAATAGTGAGCCCCATAAAACAGGCCAGGAGAGTGCCTACCTAGAGAAAACCTCCCCGACAGCTTCTGCTATTTTGTCTGTTTTGTGCGAGAGGCAGAAGTGTTTTGTCACCATTCAGATCTCATCAGAGACTGGAGCATTTTATTCCTCAAACTTGTTCTTGTCTCCAGCCTAGGGTGGTTTACACGCTCATTGAGAATGCTGCGCCTGGACTGTGTCAGCTTGGGAGGCTGTGGTTAGTTTTGCCTTTATTTGCTTGTCCTTTTGTTTCTAACAGGCCAAATGGCCTTTCCTGATTCTGTGCTGCTTGCGCAGCCACTGCACTCCGTAGATAAGCAAACCAGTCTATTAAGTTTGTTTTATTTGTTAATAAGATGTGCCTGAGCATTTCAGAATAGCCAGGGTGAGAAGTGTCACTGCTGACACTGAGCTCTCAGCTCATCTCAGGCTCTGTAGGTCATCCTCCTTCCCAGCATGTCCAGGTTGGTGAGTATCCTGGACCTTTGGGGTATGATCTTGGCCGTAATTCTGATATACCAGGGAGGGCTGAGTTACCCGCTGCGATGGAGGGGGCTAGAAAGTATGTGAGCAAGTTGCACTGAAGTTGTTTCTCCTGGTTCCTCTCCAGATGCAGAAGACTACCACCCTGCCTCACTGCACACCCTTCACACGTGATTCCCAAAAGCTTAAGGTTTTTCTTTTGGTTTGAAGGGTCCTGTGAAGTGTGCCAGACTCCCTGTGCCTCTGCCAGAGGGAGAGAGGAATTGCCATTAAGCTGCTGTATCTGGCATGGTGATAGGACTTGGTGATCGGCCCGATTCCCATGCTCCAGATAGGTGCTTTTGGAAATACCTTTTTTCTGTTCACCCTACCAAAGTATCACTTTTAAGGGCTCTGGGAAGGAATCTGATGATGCTCAGCAGGGTTACATTGCCGTGAACAGCATGCAAGTGCGGATGTCCTTATGTATGTAGGGAACTTAAAAAGCCCTCTGTTAGGTGCTGAGGTCACCTCGAAAGCAGCAAGTCAAACTGTCTTTAATCTCCATGTGTGTCAGTATTCTGCTTCAGCTCTGTAGCTGTTACAGCCATGTCACTTGCACAAGGCTGTCTCACAAGAATTTGTGCAAAGTAATTATGGAAAAAGACATATTTCAGGGTGGAAGTTCCAGAAAAGCATGTGACTGGGCCTTACTGTTCCATGGGATAGCAGGATGTTTAGGGGAAAGCAGGTAAGGAAAAGGTTTTCCTATATTTGAGCACCTTGGAGACAGGCATGAGAGCAACCTTCTGTCTAGCCAACCTGGAGTGTCCTCAGCCCAGAGTAGTTCATGCTAACTATGCTAAACCTTTCCTTTTAGGAGGGTTAGCAACAACAGAATGATGGAGACCTACTTTGAAACATAGCCTGTGTTAATAAAGGGATGGGCAGTCAGCGGTGTCAAGCTATATGCTTCTTATGCTTCTTGTTTTTTGGAATATTTATTCAGAAACACAAGGAAAGTAATTTTCCTTTTTTTTTTTTTTCTTTTCTTTTTTTTTTTTTTTTTTTTTTTTCAGAGTATCTATTAAATTAGGTTGAGTATTTGCACAGCAATAACTCAGGATTGACTGGTGGAAATCTTATAACACAGGAACGTGACCCAGCACAATATCATCCTAATTTCCTCTGTGAGGATTAATTCTGCTGTTTTCTTCTTTCATGACAGTGAATAGAGCATGCGGCAGGTAATGCACAGTAAACGCATCCTGATCTCCCTTAATCTTTGCAAACACTTTCAAGTGACCTTTTTGTTGAATGTCCTTTAAAAGCTTCCAGGATATTATCAAAAATAGCCAGTGAAATTACTGACAGAGCAAGCAGGACTCTGTTACTTCTCAAGCTTTGCTGTACAGCTTACATCTTTCCTATGCAAAGTTTTGTTGTCTTCACTGTTTTTGTTTTCTCTGGCTTAATCAGCTATTAGTTTTTACCTAAACCCAAGCTGAATGTTTTACCTAAACCCAGGCTGAATGAATGCTAGAGGAGGAATTCCTGAATGTGTACTGAAGCAGCCTGTCTGCTGTCCTCTTGCTTCACTTTCTACAAGGCACTGTTTCCAACACGAGCACTTCATTGGCCTCTTCACCTGTGTAAATGGACTTTATTTTTGCCTGACTAGACACGGTTTTTATTTTTGGCTAGGCAAGCCATTTACTAGAGTGCCCCATGTGCTTGCAGCATGTCAAACACACCGGGTCACTCTGGTATACACGTGAGGCACCTGCGTGTGCAACAAGAACACTTGTGTTGAGAAAATACTTCATCAAGTTCTTAAACACCTGTGATTGTGCCTAATAAAGTCTCTGTAGCACATAGCTTTTATACTAAAGTTAATGATGCTTCAAGGCAGCGTGGTAGGTCCGGGCTGTGGCTGAAAGAGCTGCCATCAATTTCCCATTGTGCTGTCAGTTTGTGTGTTTGACAGTCCATCCATTTGTTTCCTTGGCCTCATCCATCATTTGCTTAGAGTGCTTTCCAACAGTTGTTGTCTTCCCCACCTCTTTAAATTCATCATGCAGGTTGAATTTATCCTGATTGAGGATTCATCACAATTACTCCTGCAATGGAGATTAAGCTTAAAAAAAAAAAAAAAAAAAAAAAAAAGGAAAAAAAAATCCTTTAATGTGCTTTGTCTTTTCCAAAACCTGTCATCCCCATTGGATAGGAAAGGAAACCCAGAGAAAATGAGACTTTCTGTCCTTTCTGTCACTGGTCTTACAGCTCAATCTTTCCCCAAAACATTGCCAAAACCCTGTTTAATGCTTGTTACCCCAGGAGGGGCTCAGTTTGCTCAGGGTTGTGGTCATGCTGTCACCTGCTGGCTCCTGCTTCACTTGAGCTGCCTGCTTGAATCCAGTGCTCATCTAGCCAATCTCCCAAGCTTTTATCACTGTGACAGCTGAATCCTGCTGTCCTTGATCTTACCTAGCTTTCTTCTTTCAATATATAGAGTTTGAAATGTTAGACGGGACAATTACAGGATGTGCTGGTGTCTGCAGACAGCTGACGGGGCAAGCATGGCGGGAGCTGCCTCTTGCACCAGCCCATCTCTGCCCACCAGCTCTGTCCTGGTTTTACACATTGACGTGAGAAATGTATCTGTCCTCTCCCACTTTATCGGTTGTGTGGCTTTCCCAAGGGAATGCAGATCGGGGCTGAGCATTTGTGATGGTTGTCACGGTTTGGACATGTCTGCACTGGTCTCTGGCTGTAGTTCCTGGAAACATTTCTCAGTGAGCAACTTGGTGTTGGGGCATTGAAGGAAAAAGTGATGGGACCTGAAAGAAGGGACAGGGAGGGATCTGTCACCCCCTTATAGAGCTGAAGGACCTGCTGAGCTTGGAGTGGTCAGCACATTGCTGCCTGGCACAGGATGCTTTTCTCCTGTGCCTGGCTGGTGGCTCTGCTTGGGGCTTTGGCAGCAGTAGCTTTGAGCCCCCTCAAAGGCCCCTCCTGATCCCACTCGTGCTCCCTGTGGCAGGAGGCTGTTCCACCTTCTCTCCCAGACGTTTCTTCTTACCTATTTCTGGGAAGATTCTAGTGGACAAAACACCCCAACAAATTCCCATTGCATGTTGGGATTTGCTCATGCTGGAAAAAAAGGAGCTGAAAAGACAAAGGAGTGAAGTTCCGTGTATTAGAGATACTGAGAAGCTGCCTCAGGTACTCATTGCAGTAAATACCACAGTCACCTGCTTTACCAGGTAATCTCAGCTTCAAATTACTTGCACCTAGGCAGAAAAAGCAGTGACGTTGTTACCTCTGCTGTACGGGTGAGGAAGTGAAGTACAGAGTGATAAAGGGGCTGAAATTTCCATGAGTAGCCTGTGCCAGAAGCAAGACTTCTAGATGCTCCAGATTTATTTTCTGTCTTACCAGAGGAGTTTTCTTCCTCCTTGCTTTTCATAAGAAGTTTTTAAAGTTTAGTCGTTGCTTTGTTTTTCTTGATGAGATTATTGCGGTATTCAGGATGTAGTATTCTCTTCTGGGTCTCTCTGAGCAAGCCGGACAACCTACTGGGTGTTTTTGAAAGGGTTTCAAATAGGTTTTCTCTATCAAAAGTAAAAACTGGTACTGTATGGTTAATGTACACTGACAGGTCTGTTCCTTGTCCAATCATTACATGCAGATTTGTATTATACAAGTATGTAAAGCACTTTTTTAAAAAGTCAGTTTTACAGTGTCCAATCTAAAGCCTGTCCTTTGTCTTAAGCACCCCCAGAAACTTGCAAGTAGCTTTCCCTGACTTTGGCTTTTCTTTCATTGTCTCTCTCCCCCTCTTTTTTTTTTTTTCTTTGTGAGAGAAAGGAGGACACAGCTTTCACATTTTTCTTGGTCACTCCAAATCCCATCAATACCTTTCTGCCAAGCAGAGGGTTGAGGTGGTCCAGAACAATTTTCTATTCATCTTCCTTTCCTGTCCTAGCAGTTATTGACCTTCTTTCAATCCTTCTCTTTGATGATATTTAACCTTGTCCCTTGCATGTTTCTCTATCTGATTTCTGGCTTTTTAATAGGCACTTAGTTCTCAAGTGTGAGTTTGGCACTTCACTTCATTGGTGCAGCTTTCATCTTCTTTCTGATTGCAGACTGTAATAACTTCCCATTCTGATAGCAGAAATACTCTGATTTTACTGTGCCAAACCTCTGTACTTCACAGTTCTTACAGCTGGTCCCAGTTCTTCATTTCTAGAAGTGTTTTCCTTTCTTCTCAGGCCTCCTCCTTTCTCTGTGCTCTGCTATAGAAGGGCTCTTTGTTGTTGTGGGGTCACATCCTTAAATGGAGCAGAAGTTTGATCAAATTAGTATAAGCCTTCAATTAAGTCATTTCCAGAAGAGGAAGGGTGACAAAAACCTGCTTATATGAATCAGGAGCCCCATTGATTCCTTTGTACTTGGCACAGTTTCTTACCCATGCCAACTAATTTTAAGTAGGGCTGGTGAGTTACATCCTATTCTGAGTTTCACTGGCAATTTTATTTCAACTAAGATGCAAGCCTTAAACACGGTCCATTTGTGTCGATGGGAGCTGGAGGAATGGAGCAGGGTGCTTGTCTGCAGGTGAGGCAGTGAGGCGCTACCTGGGGGCTGGAGGATGCTGCTGGGGGACCACAGGTTCCCAAGGGCCCTGCTGCCACTGCTCAGTGCCTCCTGCGATGTCACAGCTCTCGGCTGGCTTTCAGAGGCTTCCAACCTTGGTTTATGCTAAGAGCAGCCCCCTTTCTAGACCCCCTGCCTTAATTCTGTCTCAGCGTTGACATTTAAAATTGTTCCTTTTTTTTTTTTTTTTTTTTTTTTTTTCTAAATTCTAATTTCTTCATGCTTTTAATTTCAGAGCTTCCCATAAAGCTCAGGAGGTCAGAGGGAACTGGAGGTCAAGACAGCAATGCTACTATTTTGTTTGGCTTAATCTATAGATCTGGCTCCTTTAATGAATGCTAACACAATGGGCCTCCTGCAGAGCTGCTTTGTTAGATACTTCCAAGCTACAAAAGGCTTGTTAGTATGCAAAGTGGAATCGCTCTTGTATGCGGGTAGAGTGCATTGCTCTTTGTGTGCCACCAGTCCTAGAGTAATTTGCAGTCATCAGGGAAAATCTTGTATCTGCTGTGATGATGTACTCCGGAGTTAAAAGTTTCCTTGGCAGGTCACTTTTAACTGCCTTGCCTATTTACCTGGCAGGAGGATAATAGCAGATTGATGCTTTATAGCAAGGAGTCAGTCCAAACAAGTGGGAATAAATATTTTTATACATTTGATTTCTTATCTTTTTCTTTCCACACACTACAGTTAGATTATAAAAGAAGTCACCAGCTACAAGACCCTCATTGAAACACCCTTACTGGGCTGTATTCTTCTTTTCTGAAAAGCACTCTGCAAGCAAGGCATGCCAGAAAGGCAGGTGAACACCTCATGTAATGGAGGCTCCTTTCCACCCTTTGGTTGGCTTTCTCTCTCCTTTCAGCAAAAGCAGGCTTTGTCCAGCAAAAACAGCTCACATGCTCCATTGCTAAGTGTTCTTGTTAAAAATAGCAGCTATATTGCAAGTTTCATTGAAGGGGCATTGCAGCATCACCCAAAATGCCTACACCTCCATTTCTCAGGAGGCAACAAGGACTTGAATAATGTAGGTCTTCTATGAAAACTTAATGAGGCTGTATATCAGGAGTAAAGAAGTACATTTGCTTACTCGCCGAAACAATAATTCTCACAAATCAGCTCACGGAGGTGCTTTATAATGATTTAGCTTCCAAGCCCGTGTCACAGAGAGGAGGAACTGAGGGACCTCCATGGGGAAGCCCAGCTGGTGAGTAGGTTTCTTCCAAGTTTCCCAAGTATGTGCCCTACTCGCAAATGTTGTGAGATTAAAGCGAGATAGAAAAGCTCTGTAGTTTGCACAGTGTGAGCAAAAATAGATGCATTTCTAAAAGTAGCAGAACTAAAGAAAATCTCACTCTTCACAGCTGTCTAAAGTTTTGCTTTCCCTGTAATGTCTTTTACCAAACTTCTGCCTTTGCTAAAAGCTTGAACCCCATGACCTGCCTATAAATAGATCCCTCAGCTGTACTCATTGCAGGCCTGTGACAGATTTTCCTAAAGCTCCTGGGTTTTTGGCACACAGGTAGCAGGCCGTTCGGAGGGACCTGTTGAAATGGCAGCTTTACAGCCCACAGAAATATGATGCCATATGCCAGATGAGAGTGTAACCTCTTTGGCTCAGGCTTTTAGAAAAGTAGCTCTGGTTTGATTGGCTTCCAAAATATTGTCAATGGGCCTCAATGCGGAAACTGGCTGAAGCACAAAGCAAGTGTGTTGTCATAGAAGAGGTCTTGTCACAGTTTCTAATCACCTTTCAAAGGCATATTTTTTTTTAGTATTGCAACAGAGAACTTAATGATGTAAAATATTTCTTGCTGCTCCAAGCCAAATCTTCCACTTGTCCTGTGGGCAGAGGTCTGGCTGAGCCAGCCCAAGTGCTGGGGACAGGGCCACGTGGTGTGGCTCTTTGCTGGCTGGAGTGGCAGCGATCAGGACACAGTCATCATCAGAAAATAGAGCCCCAAATGAGGGGATGTTCCTTCCCAGTTGCAGCTTGCACTTATTTTTCAGTAGTTTGGAGGCTTCCTGGCATTCCCAGAGGACCAAGGCTGCTGTGACCTAATTTACATTGCCAGCAGAGGTCTTTGCCTGGGGATTGTGAGTGCCAATGAATACAGATGGCAAAGCCAACACAGAAGTCTAAATATTATTCCAAATATATATAAATTCTTCACTGCCTGTCTTTGGAGGGAACTCTCTCAAATCTGTCAACAAGTGTAAATCTCTCAACACGTATAACTAATTACTGTCATGCTGTCTTCTTTGGAGATAAGCGATTGAGCTTCAAAAGCAGGGAACTGCAGAACGTTCAAGAGAGATTTCTGAGATTTTGAACATTTGGACTCTTTGGCTGGTGGCAGATCTGAGGTTTGAAGCTGAGTGAGTTATGGAGGGTGGCAATCTGTGTGGGGAAATCGGTGGCAGTGTAAACACCCTGCTAACATATCCCTGTGGGAGGGGCGCAGAGCAAGGGACTGTTGCAGGGGACTTGTAGGACATTTCTCTAACTTGGTTTAGAAACACAATTGAGAGAGCAGTTACCCTATGAAGATGGTAAGACACCAAGTAACGCTTGCATACTCAGCTGTCATCTTAGTTATTTGTTAGGCACAACAGTATAATCCCATCAAATGCAATTGGAATAGCATAGGTCAAACTACCAAGGAAAAAGGGAGGAAAAAAAAAATCAGCTTGCTCTTAGGAGTTCAGATTTAGCTTCAAATCACTGCTATAGTGTTTTTCTAAAAAGAGGTTGGTCTATAGCCATTAAAAAACAAAACAAAAAAATCTGAAGTGCTAACGATGCTGGTAATTTTTTTTTTTTTAGAAAATCAGTACAAGAAAGAAGTTGCTTGAAATGTTTGATTTTCATAGGAGGCACCTATGGAGCTGTTTGTCTCAGCAAATAGCACCACACACACTGGGAACACAGAAAATGTAGCCTCTCTTGTTACCTTTCTTTTTAAGAATTAATAAATTTGACCACTTAGTGCCATCACCATTTTAAATTCAGCAGATTGAATTTCACAGCAGGTTTGGTGTAAGCCTTTAATCTTAATAATGATCCCTTGATCTACCATGGTCTGTCCAACTTGGAGGTTGTTAGAGGTCCCTTCTGGGAACTTTCCAGCTGTTTCTGTTTAGTTCATGTATATTTATTTACATGACTTTTTAACCCCGTTTGATACCAGAAGAATATGATGCAGTTAGGCTGTGACTATTGTTGATCATTTTCCAGAGAACTAAGTAGAGCAGGGAAAGAGGAACATATGGCACCATTTTCTTTATTGAATGTTTATTATGTACTGTTGTGACCTCATCAGTGCCTTTGACTGTACTGCTACAGGTTAAAGAAAAAGATTTGTGTATTTTTCCCCTTAAGCTTTCAGACAAAAGCAAATGCGACCTGAAGGTAATTTGTGCATACAGCATACCTCACACAAAAGAGCATAAATTCTGCCTGGGAAAATTAAATAGACTTAGTATTGTGTTTCTAATTAGGGTTTTATTTTTTTGTTTGTTTTTAACAAGTAGGGTTTCTGTGTCACTCTTTGCATTTGTGATGGGAGCTCACATCATGACAAACAAACAACGACAACCCCCCCACCACCACCTGAACTCAGCTAGCAACCTTTGAGTTTAGTGCTAATATTGTGCCTCTAAGACTATACCAGGACCCTATGTCATTTCTAAGGTTGTAAACATTTTTAGAATAGTTCTGCTATTCTAACACAGAATGGAATAACATAGGATAGAAAAACACAAGTATATAGAGATAAAGCTCACAAAGTTGCTTGGTCCTAAGTGATGTAGCTTGTCCATCATTACACCATTTAAACAAACATACCCCCAAAATGAAACACACAGATGGCCAGACAACTATTTCCATGTTCCTATGGTAGTAAGGAGTGAAATGAAAGTTGAAGGGGAGACGGGACGGGACTCCCCACTTCTGGAATTGCCCCTTCAGAGAGGATCTCTGTGCAGCGCTGGTCTCCCCTGAGGCATTTCGGTGGGGTCCAAATTAACAGCCTGTGTTTCATATCAGTGTGTGTCTCTGGCTGAAAAGATTACCTATTTAGATACTTATGTTATTTTTTTAGCATGCTTTAAATATGAAAATATGTACAAACTATACTGTACATGCTCTGGCATTTGAGTTGCCAGTAGTTTTCTAGGGAAGGTTGAAGGTTGTATTCTTTTTCTTTCTTTCTCCGTCTCTCTCATGCAGATTATTATTATTATTAGCACTGATACTTTATGTTGTTCCCTTTTTTGTTATGGCAGCATGTGTTTTTGCTGTATGTAATGCTCCTTACCATGGCAAACAGACCTTAGTTTTGATATTAAAATTACACTGTCAGATTCCTGCACAGCTCTGTGTCACTCCATTTGCCAGTGAAAACCCAAATGTTAGCACTGAAGCTTCAGGGCCTTAAGAAAACAGGGGAGAAAGAAGTGATAAAGGAAGTTCAAGCCTTTAACTCAGCAAAGGGAGGCTGTGATGCAGAGGAGTTCATCTCTCTGAGAAGGGGAAAGTCAAAGTGGCTGGGTAGGTGTCAGCAGAGGGTCGTTCAATGTAAGCTGGAACGGATGGTTCTGACAACAGGCCAATGAAAAATCATAGATTATAATAATTTGCACCATAATGCTGAAGGAAATGAGGAGAAGTTTCAGAAGAAATGCAGTGGGTACAAGGCAAATACTCCTCTCAGTTATGGCAGAGTGGCTTTGTTGCCTGCCCAGTCCATCAGTGCCACGCTGCTGAGCTGCCGGTGGTAATTTGTCCCATGAAGATTAACGACCTGGGAAGAACAGCAGAAATTAGTTGGGTTTGATTTTTCAGGCTGTCCAGTTCAACTTGTTTCTGTGCAGAATTTTGGAAGCACTGGACCAGCACTTCCAAACAGTATCATGGGCATTGGAGGTAATTCATGACTATGTATGAAATTTTTAAAATGTACTGTTATGATAAGCACATTAATTTCTGTGCTATTGATCACGAAAATGTTATGTAGCCAAAAGGCCAGGGCCCTGTTATGTGATCACATCCTGAATTATTCCAGGAAAAACCTGGATTGTTAGTTGTGAAGCAACGTTAACTCAAGTGGCACAAAAAGAAAAAATAGGGAATTTAGCTGCTCATGTTTGATGGGCTGGAGTAGGGGCAGCTTGTGCATCTGTCAGCCTTGGCTTCCACCTCTCTCAGCTGCGGCTACAATGCAATTTCTAATTGAATTATTAGAAATCAACTTAGTTTTGGGCAGACAGCGTGGTACCTGATCCCTATGTTAATTTTTATACACTGACATATGAGCAGTGATGTATATACACAACTGCTTACTCTCATTTGATAAGAAAAATATATGTTTTTCTGGCATATCTGGAAAATAAAAACTTTTGCTGGTATAAAATTAATCACAAAAAAAAAAAAAAAAAAAAAAAAGTAAAGGATACCTATGAAATCTGCATGGAGAAAATGATTCATAATTCTTCAAAATCCAGTTTGATATTCTGCGGGCTGCTGACCTTTGTTGCATTATTAAAGATGCTTTGACTAATATTGCACGGGGTCTCTGGCAGATGGTGATGGTAACATGCTCTGGAGAGTTTTCCCATTTTCCGTAGACAGAGCTTGCTAGCAGCACTAGGACAGGGGAGTTTCAAAAGGCTGGGTTTGAAAGACATCACTAAAATTATACGTTCTATGTATTCAGGTGTAAGCACAGGGAGCAATTTAAGTCTTGTAAAAAGAACCCCAGAGTATGGAGACGGTTATGGAAATAACAGAAAGAAAACCTGAAACTGTGCTAATTACTTCAGCGTTGCTAGCTATGCATTTGGTATCTATAGAAAAATAGAAGTGGATGAACTGAAAATATTGTTATATTGTTCTTGTAATTGTGGTATGGTATTACCTGTGACAAGATAGAATGCTATGGCTACCCAGAACATAACAAAAAAAAAATAAAAATCAAATCCAGAGGGAAGACGAGATTTGGAGGTTTGGATTTAATTGTATTCATGTATCGGAAGCTGTCTTCTTGCTGCATATGACTGAAGCAGTCAGTCACTTCGTTAGTTACCTGAAAGGTAAGAAGAACTTGAATTCCTACAAGATCCACCTGTTTTGTGGTTGTGGCTACAGGTTTAGAGCCGGGATATCGAATTTCTTGGAGTCTCAGTGATTCTTTGTTCTAAAAAGCTCCATTACAGAATCTCTGTGCAGGCAGCTGCAGAGCTGATGGTGCACTGCTGCCAAGCTGGCAGGAGAGGCTGATGCCAAAACAAGTCGGTTGAAGCACAGAGGAATAAACATGGTAAATAACCTTATCTGATCCATGTAAAGATTGTTTTAAAGACCTGCCTACAGGTGTGATCTACCAAATCGAGTGTACAGGTAGGGCCAAAAAGATCTGGTAAAGAATAACCTCTTTAAAGATGCTGGGAAACATGCTGGAGAAGCAATTTGTTTGGGCTTGAAAAAGCATCCAGAACTACAACCATGCAAGTCCTGCCATCAGGTGCATGGAGCAAAGGGATTAAAGCTCTGCTGCAGAGGCCAGAGAATAAGATGGCTCTGCAGGTGAGCAGCTTAACGGGATGTTAATTGGATAGTGGGTTAACGTGAACAGGAAATGCAGAGAATATGGGTTAGGGATTTTGTTGCTAAAGGAACAGTGTGAATGCTATTGCTGAGCTTTGTAATAAAGAGTAGTTGAACTTTATGGTTCCCCCTTGCAGATGCAGTTGCCAGTTTCTTACACAATATATACAATTTTATAGATGAACATGTGAGTTGGTGGATAAGCGGTGTGTTAGTATTCCACCCCAAATCATGCAAATAAGCACCTAAAAAATAATAAAAAATATATTTTACCAATTTGAATCATGGATAATTATTAATAAATTTGGTTAACTGTTGGAGGGAGATGAATCTATTTTGTAGCATGCTTACAAACCATTTTAGACTGTTCATTTGAGATTATTACAGTGCCGCGGTGCTGTGTTTGTTTCAGGAATGCAAAGCAGTGCAGCATGAGGGGCTTTATAATCCCTTATTTCAGCCCTGGCACATTCCTCTGTAAATGCCCGTTGCTGTTTGAGACAATAGACCCAGCTAACTTAGCAGGTGCACCCACCATATGTCAGAGCCTTGTAACTGATCACAGACATACATGCAAAAATTATCAATAAAGCAACATGAAGGCTGTAGTTTGATATCCTACTGGTGACTATAGTTGAGATTTAATCCTCTGCTGTGCTGGGCTTATTGTCGCCGCTGCGCCAGAGCATCTAAACATGTGTTTAGTTTCAAGCCTGTCATCAGTCCTGGGGAAGTCAGTGCAAAACTCAAGCCTTAAATACCCTGAACAGTAAACAGTAGGCACTGGGAAGGAAAAAATATAATGTTAATAATGGTGTTTTTTTGTTTTGTTTTTCCCCCCCAATGTATTCAGCCACCTCATTTGCCCTAGGTATTATCCCTGTTCTTTACATTGTATGGGGAAAAAAGGCATTTATCTTAATTGTGCTGAGAAAGTATAAAGAAGAAAGGAGGATCCTTGCCCTGAAATATTAAGACTAAAAAGATTTTAACCTGGCCAGTCACCTCCCTTATAATTCTGTTGTCTAAACTGGCTGAGAGCACCAAACACAGGCCATGCAACATCAACCTCTCTTGTTATTTGGAGGACTGCTTGAAATTTCCCCTCTGCCACAGCAGCAGAAGAGGACAGCCTCTCTTTCCTCTCCTTCCCCCATTTCCCTACCTCAGCTCTCCACTTTCTGGGCTTTGACGTCTTGGTGCTTCTTCCACTCCGTACAGATCCAGGCCAAGGATTCTCCTTGACTCTCTCCCTTTCCTCATGATGGTTATTTCTGTTTTGGAGGTCACCAGAATTGTAGTTTTACAGGGAAGATGGGTGAAGTTGAGGTGGGACTTTTATTATCTTGACTATACAAAGGAGTCCTTGGCTGTGTAGGGCATTACAAATGTAGCTGGGGCTTCACATGCTAAGCTGTTTGCAAGGACACCATGCATCTGACTAAACTGCTTGGGCTTTTCTGATTTATTTATTTTTTTTCCTGAGTTTTCTGTAAAAGTCAAATCAATTCTTTTCCACCATGGTTGCGCTATTCACAAAAATGCAGGATTTCATCAGGTGTGGAGAGTAAAGTTTCTATGTGAGGTGTAAGAGAAGTGCAGTAAAAGGGAGCCTGAGACCTCCAAGTGTATGGACCATTTGTGGTGTTTCTGCATTTAATCTCCTTCCAGAGCTCTCCTGAAATGTTTCAGAGGGGAAAAAAAGAGGAAATCCCAGTGAAGTCATTTTTACTCTTCTTTAGAAAGGCTGTAAAGTTTGCTGAATTTCTGGGTACATCTGCTGTGATATGTACAAGGGTAGGAATTTAAATTGAAGTTGATGACAGAAGGCTTGGTTTTATTCCCTTGCTTGTAGAAGACTTTAAGCTATTGCATGACAAGGAAAGTCTGTCCACTTAAATTCAAGGTATTTTGTGTTGAGCCCATAATTCATAACTGACTGAACCAATTAAGAGTTTTTAAAGAAGTCAACCAAAAAGACCTTACTGCTAGAGTGCAATATTAGCTATATTAATCTGAATTTGAATCAATGGAAATGACAAGCAGAAAGAGGTAGTGGGAACAAAGACCACTTATCTTACTGTTACAAAGCAGAGGACTTGTAACTCTGGAGGACTGTGTAACTCTGAAGCAGAGGCTTGGTGTGAAAGAACTTCAACAGACACTGAGCGCGTCTGTCCAACGCTAGTGTTTACTGCAGGTCTCTCTTAATTATTTTATAATTTTTGAGACCAGTTGGCATGGACTACCAGGGTCCATTGTTAAAAGCCTGCACAATTATAGATGCTCTAAATGGTTTGGTCAGACCGTTGTCCTCATAATTAAGCACGTATGATGGCAATCAATGAGTGATAATAATGTGTAAAGTCGATAGATGGACTACTATTAGAGCTTTTAAATTTGCTGTTTGTGTATGTATTTGTGGTGGGGAGGGTGTTGTAGGACTTCCCATTAGAGAGTGGAGTCATTATTTAAGCCATTTTACTGGACCATCCCTATCTGATGTTAATTGCATTTGGCATAAATGATAAAACCAGTATTATGCTGTTAGATGATGGATTAATTTATCAGTTCTGGGATAGATATGCATTTTTCTTTTCAGTTCAATGGGAACCTAAAGGTTATATTTCTCTCCAGGTTACTTGTATTCCTTCTTAGCCTCTGATGGCACACAAACCTTGACATCAAAATATTTTGGAAAATCGGTGTTCTCAGTGTTTCTGCCTTCTGCTCCAAACAGTGTATTTTCATTTCTCTTTTAAGCCTGTCTCAGGAATGATTGATTAGTAAAAGCTGTGGATGAGAACAGAAAATTCTGAGCAAAATTTTTCATGCAGCACTCATTTGAAAAGGCTTTTTGGAACATGTATAATGTTTCTGTCAGTGTGCCTAATCTAATGTCACTGAAGTCAATGGAAAATAAACCATAAAACTTGTGTGGGCATGGGAGTGAGCCTGACATCCTTGCTCCCAGGACATGAATTTATAACTTCCTTTGGGGCAATCAGTGAACCTGGTACATCCTCTCTAAAAAAGAGCCCCAGTGTGTGTGTGGTTGCAGTAGGGTGCTGCTGGTTTGATATTGCTACTAAAAAAAACTTATTTGAAACCTGGCTTTGGGCAGTTTCACTGTATAGTTAAGATGTGGATATATTTAAATAAAACAAACCACACACAGAAAAAATGACTAAAATGCATGCATCAGTTCATTCACTTGTATGCTATCATGCAGATGGGAAAAGTATTTAGTGTTACGAACTCAGTAGGTTTTCCTAGTAAGTGAAATTCTATCTGAGTAATGAATGCAATTAACCTGACAATAGGTGTGATATTCCAGCTGTGGATGGAAAAAGACTGGGTTATGTTATTCCTTATCTCCTATCATGAAAGGAAAGAGCTACTCAGTATTTATCTGATACTTAAAGGGTGTAATAAAAAAGTCTAAGTGGGACAGAACATGAAAACCTCTGTGGATAAAATATTTTGTGAGTATGACGAGGAGGCTAGTGAAAACTATTTCTTATGGGTTAGTGATCTTGTAAACCAGGCAAATTGGAACATTATTTTGTAAAAAGTATCTATCAGTCAGATACAGGATGTGAAAGAGTCAAATTGTAGCTCCTCCTCTTCTATAATTCGAGAGCAAGTGCATGTGAAACATCCCAGCATAGCTCCTCTGCCTCCTAACATTGATTTTCAGTGAGATGCAAACAGTACATCAACCAACTCTTGTGTCAAGAAAAAAAATCTTACAAGGACAAACTTTTTCCTCTGGGGAAGTGTTCTAGTGGCTGAGGTTTGAACCCACTGCCCACAGTAACAGCTGCTTTTCCAGGCATTATGAGAAATACACAATTTTTCCAAAAACTTTTTAACATTCTTGGATGAAAAGTTCTCACTAACAAGAAAGCAGAAGAAATACTTTTTTTCTTGCCTCCTTCCAGAATATTTGCCTGTCTCATTTTGTTTAGGGTGACAGCTGCTCAAAAAAAGGAATGTTCCTTTTTTTTTTTTTTTTTTTTTTTTTTTTTTTGTGCCGTATAACCCTTTTCTTACTATTTTTACGTTTAATTCAATAGCAAATGTAGATCAGATTTTTTCAAGGTATAAATACTGTTTTTTAAAGTAAGTTTCAGAAACTTGGATTTTTGGAAATGTTGAAATGAACTGTTTAGAACTTTTGTCAAATTTTCTGTTATTGTCAAGATATTTAGGCAGTTTTAACAACTTATTCATAGCACCAAAACTACCATTAGAGATAGATTCTGGACTGGATCTGCAGCTAAAAAAGGGACTTTTTCTGCAGGGTTTCCCAAGCACTTACATAGTACTAGCAGCTCAGGAACAGTATGCCTACCTACCGTACCTTCCAATTTAACCCAGAAACTTGTCCAAAATGCCTTGCAATTCTTCAAGAGAAAATGAAATTGTCTTACACTACCCGAAGAAATAGAAGAAGAGCAGCAGGAGCAGGTAACTGATATTTGAAGGATGTTATAGATACTGTTATTGAAAATGCTTGAAATCAAGTATTGAAATAAATATACTTTCCTCAGAAAAATATAAGCAATTGATTAGTCAAGAAGGTTAGGTTATGACAATAAAATGAGAAGTGGGGCCATAAGCAATATGCAAAAGCAATATACTAACAACGTACAGACTGTCATCTGGTATTTCCACATCATCACATAGGACTTCAGTGTCAGTGAAACAGTGGGTTTATGTAAACCAAGGAGACTCAAAACAACAGACTCTGAGACCAGCTGGTATTAATCCTGAATTCCCTTGAACGGCCACCAACACTTTTTGAGACCATGCCAAATGCTGTGATATGTGAAGTGGCAGCACTTTATGGATACGTGCTGCTTCCATACATTTATCAACCAGAAGCTGCCTGTCTGGAAAACAGCAAATGCAACATGAACATTAAGACTGGGATAAAATAAATTACGAACATAGCAGACCAACTCCTTATATTGTATTAGATATATTTCCTCCTGATGAGTTGACAATCTAAGAAGTGACAGGAGGTATAGGAGGGTAGAAAAAGAGAGAGAAGGAGAGAGAGAAAGAGGAAAAAATACCTTCCTGGGTATTAACAGGGAAAAACAGAAAAAGAAAACAAAGCTAAAAAGGTGCATATGTGTGTGATAAGAAAGGAAGTACTGTGAGAAAAAAGTCTTACACAAGCCAGGGACTTTTCTCGGACATAGGACAGTGCTTGAATCCATGGCTTTTGTCAGTGTCTTACAAAGAACAGGTAACTTTGGACTGGTTAAAATGTACAGTGATGACAAATCTGGAAGGCTGAATGGAAAGATGGCATGCAAAAGGCAAAATACAGTCTTAGTTCTGTAATTTAAAGTAGTTGGTTGTATTGTCACAAGGCAAATGATATCCCATCATACCGAAGTAAGACAGCATACTCTGAGTGCAGAAATTTATAAGCCACCCTATGGAGATCGATAAATTAGACCAGGTAAGTACAGGAAAACTTCTTGTGCTAATTCTTAGCATCAACACTTACGCTTAGCTGGGGGCGACACAAAAGAGTGACAAATCAAAGGAATCCCAGGTCCTGGGCTGTAACTTCTTATGGGCTATCTGAGCAATACAGAAAGGGAGTAAGCATTGCCATCATGAGTCAGAGGTGAAATCATAGCTAGAGGAGCTTTTTTTTTTTTTTTTTTTTTTTTTTTCTTTTTTCTTCCCTGTGGAGCTGAAGAGATGTCTTGGCATGTGAGACGCCAAAGCAAAAGTTAGTACTAACATTTAATATAAACATATATAAACCTGTTAAAAAAACATGGCCAGCCTTGCTGTTGTACAGACATGCCAATTTTTGTCTGCATAGCTTCCTTCTGTGCTCTCATTGGTACGGAGAACTGTTAAAGTGAGAAATGCAAAAATAAGAGAGATAGCAAATACTAGAGGAGACTTCTGCTAACTCTGCCTGAAGGAGATTTCCACCAGGCTTGCCAGGGAGAGGTAGCCTGCAGTAAGGTACGAAGTGTGTAGGAGAAATGAAGCAGTAGGACAGTGTTCTCAGGGATGACTATATCAAGGTGAGTGCATCTGTGCTGTCATTTTGTAATGGCTGACACTTCTACACGAGGTCCTGACTCTCTACAGCTTTATCGTGCTGCTTGGCTGCATAGCATCCAGCTCGAGCAGCAACTCCCTGCTTTCCAGGTAGGACGGTGCTACAGACCAAAGATGGGGCAGACCAAGAAGGAGCCTGGGGTAGCTCATGTCCCTCTACCCACTTCAGTTCCTGCTGCTCCAGGACATCTTGTATCCCTGAAACCCTCATACCTCATGAGTAATAGCATGGTAGAAAGGCCCAAGTCTTATAAACCACCTATTTCAATATTCGGCATTCAGTCTTGTTGAGCATTTTGGTGTTACACCTTTTTGATTTCCCTTTTCCATCTCACTGCTTCTTCTCTTCAAAAATAAGACACAAAGAAGGCTGTCCTGTGCTTAATCTGAATGTCTCTGGGAGGCAATTTGGAGAAAGCCACCATGCGACATGCTAAAACCAATGATGTTTTGATTTTTATTTTTAATTATTATTTTTAAGCAGATTTCTTTATACCACCAAACAACTTGACCCCTCAAGAAATGAAGAAATGTTTGGGCTTCCTGCTCTGCAATTCATTTCTTGGGCAGCTGTCTTGATAGGGAGATCCCGGGATGCCCATAAACTGTTCTGTATTCAACTGTGCTCCTCCCAGATGCTAGGCTCTAAATCTCATCCCAAATCTTCATGACTCAGGAGACAGAGATAACCCCAGAGTCCACATGATTCATTTTTTTTTTAACCTGATCTGCAGACAGTATTACTTTTTACTGTTCTCCAGCCACAACACCGCAGTCCATACAGGCACCCATACTTAGGCAGTATGTGGGAAAATACTCGAGGAGCTGCCACAGATGTAGCAGGCAGCTGGTTTCAGACAGTGAGCCAAGCAGCAAGTTAGCAGAGCTTGGAGAGCTGAACTCTTGCACAGTGGGTGCTGGGGTGGTAATTTGTTCATCAAAGGCAAACAGCTGAGAGTGCGACGAGTGGCAGATGCACACCACAGCGTGGAGGCAAAGACTTGCAGGGTATCAGTTAGGTCAGCGAGTCTTCCTACATGTAGATGGTGTTTCAGAGTGTGGTGGCCCTCAGTGAGCAGTGAATGTTTCAGCACCAGCAGGCTCAGGCCACAGGTTTGATTTACAGCATGAAATGACCTTGTAGCATAGATGCAGCCTGACGGTTTCTGGCTCCCTTTTGCCAGCTGGATCTTGGGATAGCAAAGGAAAAGATAGCAGCTATAGAAAAACAAGGTAGAAATAAGTAGTTAGAAAGGCATAGGGGAGATAGTTTAGGTGTTTTTTTTTTTTTTTTTTTTTTTTTTTCTTGTTTATGAGCTATGTCAGTGGACTGAAAAGGGAAGGAATCAGGGGTATCGTGGTGTCCTCCTGTTGGACTGCAGACTGAAAGTGAGGAAGTTCTGGAAATTTGGCTTTTAGAGTCTGCCACCCTTCAGTGGTAGAACTACCAGTTTGTACAGAACTGGGCTGATTCCCTGCAGTATTAAATTTACAGCATGCATCCGTCTAGAAATTGAGGCACTCTTCTATGTGCAGTTCTGCTCTAGTTTCTGGCAAGAGGAGCCTCTATTTAGCAAGCATGTTAATGAATGAAAAGATCACGTCTCCTGAATTACAGGCAGAATAACTATACACTCGCTCTCTGAGAGGTTTACTCAGAGTTTTATCTGCTAACTAATTTGTATTAATGTTGCATTCAACCCCGGAGTCCAGCAAACTAGGAGTTCAACCCCTTATTTTTATGCACAACCAGGAACAGAGAAGTAGAGAATGGTCGTCATACAAGTAAGAAAATAAAGAGATTGCCATGGTGAGAAAATGCTGCAGGAGCTGGAATAGCTGTGTCATTGAAGCTAGCATTGATCTACCCCTTTTTATTATTATTTTTTTTTTTTCTAAAGCACTAACTGAAAGTGAGTTGCAAAAGAAAATCAATTCTGAGAATCATTAGGGTTGGAAGGAACCTCTCCAGGGTCGCACAGTCCATCACTCCTATGATTGTTCCTAAACCAGCCCTAACAACTGGGTATCTACTCATATCTTTTATGATGGCTCTACATTTTTCTTTGACTGGTTGCAACAATAATGTTAAAACAAACATTCTTTAAAAAAGAAACATTGCAAAGCAAGCCCTTGGGTACATTTTTGCTGACAGATAATCTTCAAGGCTCATTTACTTTTAAAAAGTTACAGTACTCAGACATCAATGTGTATTCACCTTTGCAGGTGCCAGGAAAATTAGAAATACTACCACCCCTTTTCTTTGTTGTGAGTGGATCTCTCTCAGGCTCCCCTGCTGGTGTCCCGGTTTGTTAAATGAATGTAAAATGTTCTCAAAAGTGTTAGAGCATAAGGAAGACTTTGTGGTTGTTGTCAAGGACAGGAAAACCTTGCTTTGAGTCAGAACTGCAAGCTAATATAACACGGACATAGTGGCACAGAGAGGATAGTTCCAGGAAGGTGTCACTGGTCAGGCTTTGTGGGACACCTCATTTCAGTCTCATAGCAGATGCAGGCTAATTGTAGCATTAGGTCACTCTGGTCTCTTGGGCTGCCTGGTGCCTCCTACTGTGTCTCCAGCCTACCCCCTCAGCCTATCAGTGCTTTGCTTTGTTTTGGGAAAGGCAGCTGGCAATTGCATTAAAATGTCTCTCCAGCACGGAATGCAAAGATGTTTTACTTGAAAGCTCAGGTGAGAGAAATCCATCTATCTCATTCTTCTGTTAAGCACCATTCTTCTAAAACAAGGCAGGTATAATATTGCAGTAGGAAAGTGCTGCAGTAGTGTAACTTCTACTAATCTTTGCCAAAATAAGACCTTTTCTGAACATAAACAAGATTATCGTGTCTACACAGGAGCTGTGACTTTTGGCTGATATATATTGCAATGGCTGAAATGCTTTGCAGCAATGTCTGGTTCCCCTCTTTTTAACGTGGAGATATCTACAGTCTTCATAGTATAGATATTATTTATATATTTATTTAACCAAGGAGAGTCTGTCTAATTCAAAATGATGTTTTAGAATTTTTATATGGAGAAATATTGCTTTCTAGCCAGGAAACTTCTCTTTGCTACCTTGTAACCTAACGAGGCTGACTTCAAGGGTTTCTCCGGGGTTGTCATGGGTGGCTTAGCACCGTCAGTTACAGGAGGCATGGTCCACAAGTCTTTGTTTTCCTCAGTGGCTAATAAGAAACACCTAAAAGTGTTTCTAATATCAGTATGTTTAACTATTCCTGTCTGTTGGTGCATTCTTATATGTGGTCCTACCTGTGGGGAACTAAGAGGGCATGGCTGGTTCACCCTCCTCTCCTAAACCTGGAATTGATCCTTTTCAAGCAGTGGGAGGTGAGCCCAGTGAAGACCCTGAGGGTGCTGGCACGCAGCAGCCCCCTGGTCTGTGGGTTTGTCCCTTTGCCTCTCACTACCTACTCCCAGGCATAAAACATGAAATAATTCAGTAATAAGATAAGGCTTTGCCCTAATCTGGTATCTCCCACTTTTATGATTTAGAAAAGAGGCAGTTAAATTATAATATTAAGAAAGCTGCAGCATAAAGCTTTACTTTGGTTGCATAATTTTGCAGCAGCAATTACCTCAGCTACAAATTTAATTTAAAAACTCTTTGAAAGCACAGTCTGTGTTATCACAGAATATACTTGAAATCAATGAAGGATGATTTCATTCCAAGTCTGAAGATACTATTTAATAGCCAGGAGAGAAACCTGCACACAGGCACACCTTCTTACTTATTAATAAATTCTGCTGAAGCAATTACAAATCTTGACTTCCACAAATTCATTTACTCTTGGCAAAATATGAATTATAAACAATGTTTGCCAACTTAATGCAGTTGTGTTCTTGCACCTAGCTGGAAAATAGATGGGAACTATTGAAAATGATCCTAATCGTGATGCTATTAAGAAAGATGCAGAGAAAATACTCTGATAAACATCACAGTGTCTGACTGCCATTATCGTATATTTTCCTTCATGATTCATGGTCTCTTAGCAACCATATAGGCCTGATAACCTTTAATGGCTCCAAAAATGATGCACTCGGAAATCTATCACTTAAGGCCTAGTGCTGAAGTACTGACAGCCTTTTCTTTGATGGCAGATCTCAAGGCAAATAAATAGACAAGAATTAGAGCAGCTTTCTTTGTCTGGATATTCATATTTTGTATGGTTATTCAGACTGGGTGAGGAAAGGGGTTTGTAATCCAGACTTAATCTTTATAGGTTTAGGATATGCATATGTACCTTAATTAACTATATAGATTCAAAAGGATGTCAAAAGAGCACTGGGTTATTGACTGATAGAGAGTTGTGTTTGTGCATTGACTGGGGGAATGAAAAGGTGAGTCTCCTATCAGGACAAGGGGAAAGTTATGGATTTATCATCTGGACATGAGAATCTGGGTATCACCAGCTTGGCTGTGAGTTCTTAACTGCTTGATTGCTGCTGGCCAGCCCTGGGATGCTGACTGAAGCTCTTGAATGCTGAGAGAGAATATTGACTGTATTACTGCCCCCATGTTGTTAGGAGCAGAGGCCAGAAAGGCACACAGCACCAGCTATAGCATGAGGCAAGGCATCACTGTTAGCGTGCTTCTAATTCCTGCCAGTGACATGCCTGTTTGAAGAAATAAGAAACAGTTAAGAATAGTTCCTGTTTCCCTCTGTATTGTTAGTATTTTTGGAGTTAGGTACCACTGTGTGAATGTAGTGCTGCAGTTAGTGCTTTGGGCTTGTGGCAGGGGGTCTCCCTGGCAGGTGGCTGTGACAAGGGCTCAGGCAGCTCGGCATCAGCCAGAGGTAGCATGACACCATCCACTTACTGGCTGGGAAGAAAACTGGTGAGAGTAACAATATTTTACAACTTACAGTACTTTCAGAAGATGTTTCATGGCCTGTGACCCTCTCCTCAGAGGAGAGGAGGACTGGCTGATGGGTGTAAGTGCTGCTGAACCAGAACCTGAATTGCCATTGTTAGGAGAAGATGGAGCTAGGGATGTGCCCACATAGGTGCCACCAGTGCTGTCCCACAAGTAGCACCCTCTGGTAAAGAGTTCAGTGGCTGGGGAAATTGTCTGAAATCTGAAAACCTGAGCAGAACCTGCTGGATTTTGGAGTAGTTTTGTGTTTGCCTGATGAATATTATCCCAATAAAGCCTGCAGAATCAGATGTAGTGCAATACTTCAGACCAGTGAATTGAATGTCAATGATGTTTACTAACTGCTGCAGGCATAATTCTATTAGATGCTGAGCAGACTGCATTTACATTTAAAAATACAAGTAATCAATGTATGTTAATGTATGCCCTTCATGTATTCCGTGCCAAAGTGTTTTACCAGCCATTTGCAATGGCCATGCTATTGCTGGAAAAAAAGTCTTTCAGGAACTTATCAGCAGATGTGCTTTGTGTTAGCTGCTTTTTGTCAGGTGTGTATCAATAAGCGTGCATAGGAAAATGCACAAGCAGCACACACAAAAGCTGGCCAACACACAGCCATGCAGATATTCCCAACAGGGGTGTATCTGTACTTGTTTGTAAGCCGTGGGAGTGCTTACACTTTGCAAATATGATTAGCAAAATGCTGATGAAGAGCCCATTACCATAATTCCAAATTAAAGTGACACCTGCCATGATCCTGTTAGTGAAATTTGACATGTGTCTGTGTTCCTTTAAGGTACATTGGCAGATGATGCTGTTACTGCAGGAGAAGGTAGGGTGTGAATTTGTAAGAACACAGAACAGCTGTTTGTGTTTTTACCTTACTGTAAGTGCAAATTAAACGAAGAGCACTGAAATGATTGCTCTAGGAAAGATGCATCACCTATGTCATGTTTAACCCAGGGTGGGTTACTGTAATGGCACACACCTGGAGGTGGTGTGTAGGTCACTCTCATCTGTTTGTTCCAGAGCTCATTCTGCAGCATCTCCGTGAACCCTAACTCCATGAGAATTAAAAAACTCAGAACTCTGTCAAAGTATGGTATGAAACACATTGCTACAGGCTGTGTCTGAGTTTATTGCTGTCTCCAGTTGATTCCCAATATCTCATTTTTTTCTCTGCCTTCCAGAGCTTACTGGCAAGTACAGAATGGATAGCACCCGTTCTTCCTTGGCAGGCCCTCTTGGTGAAGAAATCATTGGGAGTTTAAACCTAAAGGCAAAATGTGTATTGTTACAAACCGTGGGAGGTAGGATCTCATTGTTGATCCCAGTTAACCTAGTATTTGCTTGCTCCCGAGCCAGTGACAGCACCTGTTGTTTACATTGCGGTCCCTGTGGAGCAGAACCAAGCAATCTTTGTGTTAGTCTGGATTTTCATTTTCTGAAAAATTCCCAAAAGGCAGATTATTTTATAAAACATTAAAAAATATTTGCTGATTTTGATCAACTTCAATGTGGTCTTTACAGTCCTACAGTCCTGTAAAAGGATGCTGAGGCTTGATAGTGTCCCAGACTAAATGTGGTTTACAAAATCCCACAGAAATGCTTGGAACAGACGCATATCACACTTCGGCTTAGCCCTTCCTGACTGGGCTTGTAGAGTTGATGCAATTTTCTGGGACCTCCTCCTGTTTTATTCTCAAAAACTCTGCCGACAAAACCACCTTTGTTGAGCAGTTACATATGGACAACCAGCGAATGTTTCAGATGGCATGTGAAAGAAGGCTAATTTTGCACATGATTCCTGGAATATTTGAGCTATCATGCAATTATGATATAAAGTTTGGAGACTGTGTTACAAGGTGCCTTTTAAAAAAAACAGGCTTACTGTCAAAAATTCATCAGCAGTTCCTCCTGTGTAATGTACTTTTCCAGAGACAAGTGAAAAAATGTCAAAACCAAATAAAGAATAGCTACGTTACAACAGCTATTCAAGATCCAATTTAGCCTTTCTTATAAGTTTCCCTTCCAGTAAGCCACTCTTCTCATGTTTTCTTCCAGTAAATGAGATGTGCATAATTCAGTCCTATTAGGGAATTGATCCCTTAAAAAACAAAACAAAACAAAAAAACCCTTTTGTATGTTAGGGGAGGAAAAAAAAATCCGAACAACAACTGTACCAATTTAGTAACACGTTGGCTCCCATTCCTAGCTTTTCTAGCTTTCCCTTGATCTGCAGAAGGACCTGCAGAGTTGCATTGATAAGAATTCAGGTCACACGAAATTTCTAGTATCGGTCTAGATTAAATCTATCCATACATTCATCTTTCTCTACACCAGATGCAAGTCCCAGATATAGAATCTACAGATCCTCTATTTTTCATTTCTAAATAAATCAGTTGGAGTGATTTTTCTCTTTCTTACACCAGTATATATTGGGAGTAACTTCTTTTAAGTAAATAGTATTATGCTGGCAATTATGGTGGCAAGGGGAGAGCAATAGAGCAGAGATTGAGTTTTGTGGTATGTTATATTTTAAAAAGACACATTTGTCTGTGATGGGGTGACTGAAATGCAGATTCGAGACTGAATAGAAATATTTTTGTTTATACTTCAGTATTTCTACAACAAATCTTCTGTTGGTATAAGGAGATGAAGTGCTCCTGATTTCAGCAGCCCCCTGAGGCACTGATCTGAGGTTTTTATTTCCAATCCATTCTGGGCTTTGTGACCCTGCCTGCCTCGTTTACCCGTTACGAGTATTCCTCGCAGACTGCGGATTTTACAGGGGGTGTGAGGTCAAGCTTAGGCAAGTCGGCAAGTGTGCCATGCAGGAGTGTGCTTTACTGAAGAGGGGAAAAAAATACAGTTTTTGTACAATATTGTTCATCACCTTTTCCACTGGGGTTAAGGAGGCAAGTCCAGACAAAGTTGTATAGCTCTGGGAACCAAATGTATTTGTAGGAGCCCCTAAGCATTGTGTGGAGTTTAACGTGAGTGGCATGGTGCAAAATGTCAGGGATCAGCAAGAACGAGAGGAATTAAGGATTTGGTTATATCTCTTAAGCTGCTTTGGGAATCTGACAGCATTTTGGGTTGGTATCGATATATTTATAGTATAGAAGATAAATATTTGCACCATTGAGCTCTTTAATTGTATTGACTTTAGAAACGGGGATTTTGGCATTAAGAAGAACCAAAAATGTAGTGGGGACTGTACAGCTTCACACCAACGTTGTTAACACTCACAAGACTCAGAGAAATAGGACGTTTCACAGCAAGCGAAGCTTTTAATACGTGCTGAGGCTGTAGGATTTCGGGATGCTGGAAGAACAGTCCTGCCCTTCTGCAGGGAGCAGGAGGTGGCAACACAGGGAAGAGAGCCTGAAGTGCTGGGAGCGTGGCTGGCTCTGCAGGAGCTCCAGGCCCTGTGGTCACCGTGGCCTGGCAGAACTGACCTGTAGCCCTCCCCTGCAGAAAGCCTTTGCCACGATGGGCCTTCAAAAGCGAGAAACAAGACTGCAAAGTTTCCATTTGGTTCTTTTGAAGGAGGCCGGTACTTCGTGGGGTGCCTAGGAGTTGGCTGTTGCTGGTACCTGAGCCGTTGCTGCTTTTCGCAGCCTGCTGGAGCTGTAAAAGCACTTTTCTGCTCACATCAGGTTCTGCAAGCTGAGGACTGCATTCATGTAGGCTTTGCTTTAGGGAGATCAGCAGTGGTGGAGTCTCTAATGAAAAACAAAAACAAAAACAAAAACAAAAAAAAAAAAAACAGAAACAACAACAGAAATGAAGTAAATGAAGCTTTTCAGACTACATGTCTTTTATCCGTGCCTCTGTTGAGCTAGGTGTATGCTTTTATTCTGACTCTTTTAGCTGAAGTCACAGCTATTCCACAGGGAACTGCTGGGAAGCTATTCTCATTAAAAATGGCTCTTATTTATGGAATTCAGGACACTGGGAGGCAGCTGTCCTTGATGATTAAAATACTAGCTGAACATTAGGTTGAGACCCATTACTGATACTTTTCCAGGATATGATATTGTCTGTGTTTTTTGTAGCTGTTGTTTGTTTGCTGGGTTTCTGCCTTCTGCAGCTTTGGAAAATTACATTGTCTGAACACTTTATCTTTAGCAAAAGATCAGTCTCACCACTGAAGATGCTTGAAGAAGTTACCTTGCAATTGTCAACTGTTTTTCTTACTGTCTTCTTTCTGGAAAAAAAAGAAAGAAAATCATCCTTGAACCTTCTGCCTGTTTGTGTGTGACTGTAGCAATTCATTTCTGTACGAGGAGCAAGAAGAAACATAACAAGAAATGTTAGAAGTGGGTTTGTTTCTTTGTTGTTGTTAAAACCACTTTCCTGTGTCACATGCATGGTTTGAAGCTTTTCCCAGCCCTCTTCCTGTCCATCCTAAAGGCAAGGTGGCTGCCTCGACATGGCAGGTGGGACCCTGTGGCAGCCTGATGGCAGCTCCTGACTCACCCTCACTAACCCATGGCCTTCCTTTTCCTTTTTCCTTCATCTTCTAGCATCACCGAGATTTAAGACACTCCTTCCTCTGGAGTACAGCTTGGAAACTGTGCTGAGGGCATTTCCCACTTCGTAGGATCCTTCCACCCACCCCCTCTCAATTGTTTCCTTAGCCTTTTTTTTTTTTTTTTTTTTTGTCCCCCTTTCTCTGTCCCGTGACTTCGCTCAACAGCATCTCAAATATAATTTCTGGTGTTCAAGCAGGTGAATCTCAAATGGATGTCCTGAAGGGCTATGGTAGGTACCATACCGTATCTGCTACAGAATAGAGCTGGAGCTCAGCAATAAAATTCATTTGAAGTATTGTCTTTAAGTTATTGCCTTAAAGATCAAATTCTAAATTTAAATGACAAATAACTGTTTAGCACCTATGTGAGAGAGATTTTATTTGTTGTGATAAATCATTTTTGGGAAAAATAATTTGTCTCTGATGTAAGTGGATGCATTCACTTTTGTCAGCAGCAGGTCAGTAAATATTTTTATACAAGATGCACCAATGGCTTTAAGCTCCGTTGTTTTGGACATGGTAGACCTTTACTGATACATCTCAAGCTTCCTGCTTGCCAAGCAGCCCCTGCATCTCTGCTTCACTAAAGTTTCCACTCAGAATTTGCAAACTCCCTTGTTTAAACAAAACTTAGACTTTTCATGAATTATAGATAATTTGTGTGTTAAGTGCTTCTCTATGTGGGAAGCACTTCCCTAGCTAGTCCCCTTTCTGGCGGGTAAGTCTGGGTCACAAGTTCCAGCTCTTTCCTTCACTCCTGCCCCTTGCTGCAGGTTATAACCCCACATTTTCTGTCCTTGGGAGATTCTGCAGAGCCATGGAAATGATCTGGATTAAAAAATCCAATGCAACAACCCACCACTACCCCGACACAAAATCCTAAGGCTTATTATTTATTTATTTATTTTTATTTATTTATTCATTCATTCATTCATTCATTTATTTATTTTTCCTATGTGATTTACTGCTGTGCAGTTCCCACATCACTGCAGGATGCTGATTTTGTTCATACTTGCTATTAATGCATGCTTGGCCAAAAATAAGAGTAGATTCTACTTTTTCTGTCTCTCCTCCTAGGGAAAGATTACCCAAACAGTAAATTCACCAGACCTATGTTCAGCTCCACTGTTTTCTTGTGTGGGAAATCTCCTGAAACTTCTCTTGCTTTCTTTGTCAGAGCAGCACAGACGGACAGAACCGGTGGGGAGAAGAGTGTCTGGATTTGCGTGAAACAACATATTTAGTTATGCCAAGTGATGGCATTCAAGCAATTACACAATATGTACACCTGCACACAAAGATGTAAAAGTGGAAATTTACTGAACCAGCATTGGAGTCAATACTCTACCCCCTGTAAGGGAGCCCCAAACGTGCAGTTGTCATCCACTTTGCTGGAGGGAGCTGGTGCCAGCTAGGAGCTGGCAGCACGGCTGAGTTCAAGAAGTGTTTTTAATCTCTTAATAAATTTCACAGCTAGATGGCTTCTTCATTTGTAAATTATAGATAGACTCAGTTATATGTCTCCAGCTTCACTTTTGGCTTATTTGGGAATTCTCAAAGAATGGCAAATATGTTGCAGCGTTTTTATTTTGGATGGAGTCTGGATGAAATTCTTTAGGGAGTCCAGAAGTTTCTGGAAAACACCAAGTTTTCTCATGGTTTGGAAGGCTTTCTCTTACTTTCTACTACCCTGGCATAAGCAGTATAGTTACAATAGGGGGAGTATACATTAGGTATGATGCTGGGAGAAAAACCTTCCATACTGCTGGTGAGGCTGTGTAAAGTGGTGCCATCCTCCCGGCACCTCTATTCTACCCTGTCTCCTATCTGAACAAATCCTACAATCCTACAGCAGCTTCCTCCTGCTCTCTCTCCCCCCCACCTCCCCCCCCCTTCCCCAAAGGAAGAGATTGGATTCAGTGGGAATAAAATTCACAGATTCCCATAAGAGTGAAAAATATAAGGTCTAATTGCATCTATTTCCTTGTGGTGGTGATCCTTGTCCTGGAAAGCTTCTCTTTTGCTCGCCTGAGTGGAACGAGATGGTTGGAGATGGCAATTAACAGAAGATGATAAATGAAACTGTGCCTACCACCTGGGAGAAAATGTTTCCTGAATAATGATCCTCTCCTTCAGGGATGTTTGCAAAATTAGATCACCTGGGTCGGTCTGAAATACTCTTGGCGATGATGTACACAGGGCTCGTCGCTGGAGGAAGCGTCCTGGGTGGCTAAGCCAACACCAGTGCTCTCTGCCCTCCTGCTTAAAGGAAGGGGCTAGCTAATTAATTCTTCTTAATTTATGAGGATTTGTGACAAAACTGAACGGGCTTAAATGTGCCCTTAGTTTTAACAGGGCCTGTTACTTCTATGGCCTTGATGTCTGATGCATCTGTCATGGTCTGCAGGGCCACCGAGGTGTGGGGACGTTTTTCTAAGTATGTGTGAACATGGTTGGCTCAAGTGGCTTTGCAAACAGGACACATTTTGTTTTTCATTCTTATTTACAGGATTTTTTCCCTTTTAATTCTCGCTGGATATAAATATATTTAGAAAGATGTGATTTAAAACAGCATTCAATTTCCCATCTCCTTGGTCCACAGACAGTGGCATTTTTTAGTGCTGCTTCTGTGTAAATGCTTACCAACTGCTCATAAATAGTCACAGGAAGAAATTGCTTTAGCTTTGTATGGTAATAGGTAGTGGGTTTTATTAGTAGGGCTTATTAATTAGTTTGGTATCTTGTTTAATTAAATCGGTGTGCCAGTGAGAGGAAAAATAAATCCTTGTTAGGCCAGTGGACCTCTTATTGTATGTTGCAGTATTTTTCATGGTCAGAAAACTTTAGAAGCAGTGACTGAGGACACTTCAAGCAGCATCACATCCTTTGATGATGGTTCCTGCCAGTAGTAACTTTTCAAGAGTAACAACTGTTAAGTGTCTAACTGATGATACATATGCACCCTGGGAGTTAAGATGCCCCCTGTATCAGGAGTTATCTGCATCTCTGATAAATCAGTTTTGACATGTTATTACCTACATTTTTTTTTTCCTTTTTTCCTTTGCCTCCTTTAAAAAATAATAAAATGCAAACTGTGCAGTTCTGCTGCAATGTAAGCCGAAAGCATAATTAATGCTGTACACATAATATGATTTGAAAAGATTATAGCTAGTACTGGCAAAACATCAGCAAGTCAGCCTGTACTGAAGTACGAAATTCACATGTCTGAAGTATCTGGGATGTTTGGGTCAAGTCAGCACAAATCTTCTCATGTCAATTCTCACTGCTGGGGTGGTTTGCTGGTGCTGGTGTTTGGGTTTTTTTTTGTTTGTTTGTTTTGTTTTGTTTTTAATATAAAAATAATAAATTGCTCTTATTTTTCATTGTAGCATTGATGTTCTGTATTTTCCTGCTCCTGGTACTCAGCTTCCTGTGGTGTCAGCAGAAGGTGTACAGAGAGAGGAACAACCCAGCAGGGCCAGCCCAGCGCATGGATGGAGGTCAGTCTTCTCCTTCCTCTTCTCTGTCTCCTCCCCTCCACTAGCACAAGGGCTTCTTCTGTCACTTTTACATTTGAACAATCTCATAGCCTGAGTTTCAGGCTGTGAAGGCTTTGACCAGACCATTGGGCATATATCCTATATAATATATATCCTGGCTTTACATAGGAGGCTGTGTGATGCTTCAGAGGGGAAAATTAGCAGGATCTTTCATTTTGTGTCCTGCAGGATGATGGAAGAAGTGCATGAACCTCCCTTTTAATTGTTATTTTATTGAAAGAGGCAATATACTGGATGGCGGTGGAAAGAAAGTGAAGTAAAAAAGGTGTCCGTTCTTGCAAAAGCATCTCTTAATCTTGATCAAATGGGATCCTTTGACACCTGCATTGCCGAACCCAGAACCTTTCATGCCAGCAAGAGAGGCCACCAAGGCGAGAACAGAGTGGACTGATAACAAAGGGAGTTCCATCTCAGCACCATTCAGAGGTAGCATAGTCTGTGCTAAAAGGTTTGCAGTCTCACTAAGACCTTTGCTCACTCCTCATTCCAATGTGCGGATGCGACTCATGAAATGGCTGAACCTCTAGCAAAAACTCAGAGATACAGCCATATTCTGGACAATTTATTACAGTCTTTGCTTGATTCCTGATTAAAATGAAGTGGTGGGGTCCTAATGGACACGAAGCCCTTAGTCTCTTTTCATTCTGCCTTTCACTTCATATTGGAGTTTGAAAGAAATGTTGTTTGTCGGGTTTTGAATCTGCAGCTTGCAGCTGTAGCAAAACATTTGGATAGAAAACCCATTTTCTAAAATCTACTTAGGGTAAAATGGCCTTTTTTATTGTTTACTTCCTGCATTTGAAAGAACTTTTGTTAAAGCCCAGCTTCTGCACCTGCGTTCCTCCAGAAAACTGTCTCTTCAAATTCTCCAGACTGATTTGTCATTTTCTTACGTGCCAGGACCAGTTGTATCTCTTATTGCATTACATCGCTGACATAATGTAATGCCTCATGGCAGATGCAGCTGCACATCACCGTGGCTGAGAAGCTGAGGGGGAACAGAGGCCCAGGTGTGGGGAAGGGTTGATATCTCCTGCACACAGGTTTTCCTTACGGAACTTTAAGTCTAGCGGACAATCATGTTGGTTATCTTTTTTTGATTTTTTTTTTTCTGAAGTGTGAAGGAAAGTCAAAGTCTGGGGAAGGCTGAGTGATAGGAATCTTTCTACCTTCTTTCCTGTCTGTGCACGTATCTACCTCATATCGCAGCTTCCTATGGAGGAGGGTTGAACAGAAGGTCTCCTTGAAATCTGTTTTGCGTGTTGACCACAAACAGTGTTAAGAATTCATTCAGAGTCCCCCTCTGCCCTCACTAGCCTGATTTAATCACATCAAAGAACTCTTACTAGTCCTATCAGATGAAAGGTTTAGACAGAAAACTTTTTCTGGATAAAAAGGTTTGTGTGTCATCCAAAATTCCTTCACTTTACTATTTTGGGATTTGTGCTTTAGAAAAAAAAGGCAAAGTGATGTTTCTGCTTTATGATCTGGTCCGATTCTGTTGCGCAGTGGAAGGGGTACAGCGTCATCTGGGATTTCATAGCAAATAGGGAGTTTGGGACCCACACCAAACTAAATAAATGGGGCTCAGTGGAAAACATCCTTTACAAAAACATTGGCATTCATTTAAATACTCCATATCTTGGAAAATTTGCAATATCACTGTCTATAAATTAGTGGATTAATTCCCTCTTAGGTAACAGTTCTTTAGTTCTGCTTTGTAATTAAAAACTTTCAATTTTCACCCCTTGGTCCTCATGTCTGTAAAAGCATACAGCAAAAGTCATCTTTTTCAAAAAAGAGCAAAATTCTAGTTTACATGGACTGGGTTACCATTTACTTTTTTTTTTTTTTTTTTTTTTTCCTTTTTTCTGTCTTCTGCATCATGAATCAAGCAAGATGCAGAAGAAGATGTGTGCCCTCCCAAATTTAGAAATGTGTGTGTCTGCGATGCCTTTCACAGCCTGTTAGATAAATCCTAGCAGTGTTGTAATGACAGATAAGTGCCTGTCCTACATGTGGCTTGCTCTGCAACTGTGCCTTGGACACTGCCGAACCTCTGCCAGGTGAAGTCAAGTACAGCTTTCCTTTTAAATGTTGTATAGGAGCAGCTATAAACCTTTCCAGCCTGAACCTTTCCTCACAAGCTGACATTTGCCTAATGTTTGTGTTTTGCTTAAGCCCTTGGCTCTGCACCCTTGGCTGACCATGGGCCTTGGTATGGGTTGGCCATGGGTGTGGGTGGGTGATGGCCACGGGTGTTACTGCAGGCAGCTAGATTTTCCCTTCCAGTCTAGGGTAGCTGAGTTGTTCTGCTTTTAGGAAAATGATTGCATTTTAACGCTGTGTGGATTGGGCCTGACATTTCCTGGTAAAAAAATGGCATGGGGAAGACCATGGATAGTAATGACAAACAGCAGTGTGGGAGGGAAATGGAAAACACAATGCTACACCACTGGCTAATATTATGGAGAAGCAGTTCTCAGAAAGGAGGGTCTGGCTGGTTGTTTAGTAAGCTCTTTGCTTTAGGGGATAACCTTGAAAGCATCTGCTGCTGAAGCATATGAAGCATTTGAAGCATTTGAGGACAAGATCCTGTCAAAATTCTCTTGAAAGTCTTGGTGGCAGCCACTGCCTGCGGCTTGCCACAGTGCCATGAGCAGCCTTGCTGCCTCTTTTCCTGGGGTTGTTCTTGGGTGAGCAGTGAAAGCCAGAACAAAGCGAGGGATGCATAGGAGGAGCTGGAGCAGGTCTGCACTGTGTGATGCCAGCCCCAAGCCCACCCATGTTCCTTGTCCTGGCAGAGCTGGGCACCCACTGCAGTAACGTGGTCCCACAGCTCTGGGTCAGGGCAAGGTCTGATCCTGCGGGCTAGAATCACAGAATCACAGAATTTTCTAGGTTGGAAGAGACCTCAAGGTCATCGAGTCCAACCTCCAACCTAACGCTAACAGTCCCCACTAAACCATATCCCTAAGCTCTACATCTAAACGTCTTTTGAAGACTTCCAGGGATGGTGACTCCACCACTTCCCTGGGCAGCCTGTTCCAATGCCTCACAACCCTTTCAGTAAAGAAGTTCTTCCTAACATCTAACCTAAAACTCCCCTGGCTCAACTTAAGCCCATTCCCCCTCGTCCTGTCACCAGGCACGTGGGAGAACAGGCCAACCCCCACCTCGCTACAGCCTCCTTTGAGGTACCTAAAAAGAGCGATAAGGTCACCCCTGAGCCTCCTCTTCTCCAGGCTGAACAAGCCCAGCTCCCTCAGCCGCTCCTCGTAGGACTTGTTCTCCAGGCCCCTCACCAGCTTCGTTGCCCTTCTCTGCACCCGCTCAAGCACCTCGATGTCCTTCTTGTAGCGAGGGGCCCAAAACTGAACACAGTACTCGAGGTGCGGCCTCACCAGAGCCGAGTACAGGGGGACGATCACCTCCCTAGCCCTGCTGGTCACACTGTTCCTGATACAAGCCAGGATGCCGTTGGCCTTCTTGGCCACCTGAGCACACTGCTGGCTCATATTCAGCCGACTATCCACCATCACTCCCAGGTCCTTCTCTGCCTGGCAGCTTTCCAACCACTCATCTCCCAGCCTGTAGCTCTGCTTGGGGTTATTGCGCCCCAGGTGCAGGACCCGGCACTTGGCCTTGTTGAACTTCATGCAGTTGACCTCAGCCCATCGGTGCAGCCTATCCAGATCCTCCTGCAGAGCCTTCCTACCCTCAAGCAGATCGACACACGCACCTAACTTGGTGTCATCTGCGAACTTACCGAGGGTGCACTCGATGCCCTCATCCAGATCATCGATGAAGATATTAAAGAGGACCGGCCCCAGCACCGAGCCCTGGGGGACGCCACTAGTGACTGGCCTCCAACTGGACTTGGCTCCATTCACAGAAGCAGGAGCAGGGAGAGCAGAACCATCTACTAAGCACTTGTAAGAAGTCCTCATACAGCCATGGTGCTAATATTCCAGCTCAGCAAAGGACTGAGCACTATGCTAGATTTTGTATTGTGAAAAGGCTTGAAAAAATAAACAGAACTTACTGCTTATTTGTAATAAGCAAAGATCATAAAGATCAATGTGCTCAGACAGATTTGGAAGAAGAGCCTAAGGAAGTTTGGGTGGCCATTCACCCTATTCCACTATTTTTCCTTAATAACATCTCATTCTTCAGTAGCTGTACCTGTGTATGGTCCAGCACTATTCAGACAGCTCAGAGCTCATCTCCATTCTTCCTGAACCTAGGATGATCACATCCTCATGTTTCAGCTTCTCCTCTCTCTGCACTTTGTGCTTGCCTCTGGTCTTCCTTCCATGATGCATTAAGTAACTTCAACAGCTTGACATACTAGGGCTGGTTTAGCTTTTGCCACTTCTTATCTTCAATCAAATATGTAATGCCCCAGCAGGATAATTTTTCTTAGGTTTCCATTCCTTATGTTTTTGTCTTTTCGTAATTTATTTCCTCCTGTTGCTGCAGTGGTTTTCCTAACTGGCTCCTAGTTTTAGAAAATGGTCTTCTATTGCTTTGATTTTATAGCACGTAAAGGATACCAGTGTACTCAGAAAACAACCAACCAACCAAAAAAAACCCCAACCCCAACAACCCAAACCTAACCCCCTGCCACACTCACCTCTTTACCTTCCAAGGGAGTTTCTTATAGGCTTGCAGAAGCTGGGAAGGAGACTCAGAGCTCTGCTTGGCACGGCTAACAGAAAGCTCAGACTTAGAGGGATAGTTTAAGCTAAGCAACATATACTTTGGTTTTATTATGTTGTATTCCACAACACACAGTTCTCTTACAGCTGAAAATTGTTTTGAGATTTGATGAGAGCTGAAGTAGCTTTCTGTTTTTCTGTAGAGCCTCAAGTTTATATCAGAGAGAAAGAAAAAGAGAATTGAGAACAAAATGCTTGTTCATACCCTTTTGCCCAACAGATATGTCTGAGCTAGATCTGCAGTAGCATTATAAATAGGTATTTGCTTGGACTTTCTTCCTTTCATGCCTCAGATGCATTTCTTCTTTTGCATTTGATTTTCCTGACTTGGTAAGCAATGCTAGCACTAAGTGCAAGAGCAGAATGCTTTTGTCAACTGTCTTCTAATGAACCAGGGGAAAGCCTGCTCATCAGCTAGGTGGTCAGTCTCACCCCTTTGCTCTTGTGTACTCCCAGTAGGGTCTAATCACTGTAAAAAATAAATTAGTGCACTGAGTTCAGGAACACTAACTCAATAAATGCGTTAATGTCAGAGCAAGTGGCAGTCTTGCCTACCCTGCTGATAGAAGTGATTATTCTATTTATGCTTAAATACACTGTGCTGTTCGTGCTTTCAGAAAGCCTGTTATGGCCTGCCCCTCACTTCTCCAAAAACTATACAAATCTTTACCTGTCAGCGTACAGCTCTCCTTAGCCTTCCAAAACATGCATGTGGTAACTTCTGTATTGTAGTCATCAAGAGTGAGACTTCTGTGAGACCTGGAGCCCTAGGATGGAGCCAAAACCAGGTAGCAAAATGCTGAGTACTTGACCAGCATGCGTGTGTTACCAAGGCAAGTTGCTACTCTGTAGCTTTCAAACTACAGCTTTTTAATAAAAACATTTTATTTATTTGTTTGTTTGTTTGTTTGTTTATATTTTAGTGCTGCTGGAGTGTGTATTAATCAATCTTCACCAATGAGCTGGCTAGCTGGATTGCAGCAATATGTCGAGGCAAAGCCGTAGCTCTCACTTCCAACTGGGTGACAACTGTGACTACGCCACCATTTTATGATGAATTTTTAGGACAGCATTAAAAGAAGCTGCTGGTTTTAGCTAGGTGAAACAAGAGGGATCTGTCTGAAAACATCTGAAAGAATATCACGTGTCACCATTTTTAATGAAGCCCACTTTTATTTACATGTGCACTTGTTTGTCTGTAGCAATAGTTTGTCTGCATGCCCAGGTGCTCTGCCTCAGCCACAGAGCAGAATAAACCAACCTTACTCACACTTTCACACAAAGGCAACAGATAAAATATTGGTTCCATTATACCTGGAAGGGCAGAAGCAGGCATCCTATTTCCTGAAGACAGCAGAGCAAATGAATTTTAGGAAAATAGACTCCTCTGGCAACCTGCTGTCTCTTGCTGCAGATGCAGCTGGATGTGCAGAGAGTACCTCAGCACGCTGAGGGTACAGAGAAGTGCGCTGAGGACTTGGACCATGATGAACACCAAGAGGCAGATGATGTTCATTACAGAAGTCTCAGGATGGTGTGCTGTCATTGCACTCTTGGTCCCTGGTGAAAAACGTTTTGCTGGGTGTTAAAAAGGCTGAGACTGAGAACAGCAGCTCACCGGTTTTGCATCTTGGCTCTCAGAGTTGTGCTAGGCAGAAAATTCTCCTGCCTTATTTACCAACACAGCACGTGTTTGCCTTTAGCAGGCAGCCTCCATGACAATGGTGATGGGCATCACCTGCAGGAGAAACAGCCCCAGTGATTCACTGCACTTAGCTCCTCGGTTACAAGTGCAAAATGGGAATAGGGGAAATGCAGGATTGGTGCTGCTGATGTTTTCTGTGCGCCTGGAACCAGGCAGGAAAGGAAGCGTGTGATGGAAGCATGGTGAGGGGTGGGTGGGGAGGACAGACCCCGGGGTAGTGCCATGTGTTCACTGCCCTCATAGCAGAAACACAGAGCCTGGCTTTGAGCATTTGTATGGAAAATGGATGGGGATGGGAGAGGTGAGGAAAAAAGTACATTGTCAATATGTGTTGGGGGTGTGCAGTGGATTTATGCTAATGGAAGCCTTGCTCTTCATGTAATCCTCTTTGGCCCTCACTGGGAGGTGGCAACTGGAACACCATGAAGTCTGTGAACAAAAAGCACTCTGAGCTTTTATCTGAGCACAAGTGAATGGGTTTGTTGTGGGATTTGTTTAATTTTGTTTTGGCTTATGCATTTCACTGTTTAGACTGTTGAACTGTCTAACAATGTACCTTGCAGGAATACTTTCAAACACTTGCTGTGTGCAGCTGTGTTTGAAACAAAGTTTAATTTGAATTTCCAAGTCTAATCATACAAGTTAATGACAGTATGGCTTTAGGGCCAGGGTTATCTATTCAGAAAGCTGAGTGGTTCACAAGGTTATGTGCCACAGGACTAACACAATGCTGAGAAATAATAGGCTCATACAGGGCTGGTTTCAGTTTGCAGAGTGTATAGCACAGAGATTTAACACAGTTTAGATGTGCTTGAAGATCATCTCTGTTTTTTTTTTTTTTTTTTTTTTTTTTTTTTTTTTTTTTTTCCAGCCAGTGTTCTTCCTGACCTTGAAAATACCTTATGGGTGGTTTGCAAATAAATATCTAACATCACTGTAACCAGAAGAAATACGCATTGATGTTCTATTTGTCATTATATTCTACCAATCTTTTCCATTATTTGAAGTCTTATATGATTTCAGTGATAGGCATATAGGCTAGCATCAGCACAGCAGATTTTTCAAAGAGATTAGATGAGATTTGGGCTACCTTTTAGAGAGCATTTTGCTTTATGTTTCTGGCTCTTCTCCTTCTTTTTATTTTATTTTATTATTATTTTTTTTTAAGATATCTTTTTATCAAGTGTGAATGCTAACAATTCTGATATGGGGTGACAGTTTGACCAAACAACCATAGCAACAGTAACTGTTTTCCTTGTGATAACAGCTAAGCTAAAGGTTATGCGTATTGCTGCATCTCTCAATCTATCTGCTCCACGGCACAGTGCCAGACAAAAGTAAGAATATAGAAAGCTATAACCAAAATATGCAGTTGTCGAAATGAGGCATGAGCTACAGAGCACGGGTTAAAGAATAACATTTCTATTCTGAAGCCTTCTTTTTAAAAAGAAATATTAAATCTATGTTAAATAATATTTTGCTGCCCAAAAAGTTAATTTGAAAACTGTTTAAATAATATCTGCTTAACCATCTTCCCTTAGGAAAGGGGAAAATAAAAGCCTAGAGGCTGCTTTAAGGAAAACATTTATTTTTATTTTTTTTCCTTTTCAGGAACAATGTTGGACTTGCACAGTTGACATAGACAATATTTAGTATTGACCTCAAGTCTTCAGCATGTGTCCCCAAAGCTCAGATGGCTTGAAGGACACAAACAAATAAAAGTCTTTGAGCTGTGGGAGCTTCTTATTTTTCCCAGAGCAGAGTTGAATGAAGCAGATGTGTGACATACTGTCTGGTTGGTTTTTGGCTATTTCCAAGAGCAATTCTCATACCGAGTTGGATCTATCACAGCTTTTGTAATAGTGCCTCATACCTGATCATCTGTGGTATTTTCATATTTCTAGTTTTTTGTTTGTTTGTTTTAATCAGGATAACTATATACAGAATTATTTATACTTTAATTAATAGGAAGATAATCTTACCTCCGAGACAGTAAGGTCTGTGTGTGATCCAACTGAGACAGTCATGAGCCATTTAATAACTAAGGCTTCTCAATGAAACAAATAATACACAGTGATGATAATTTACCAAAGCAGGATGGATTTTAGGCTAGAGAGTCACATTGCACTGGGTTTCTACGGCACTGAATCAAGCTCACAGTTTTGTATTTGTTGTTGGAATAAGTTTCCTGGTGGAAGAAATTATATTTCAGAGTGACTTAGTCCTTGTTTTGGAGGACTTTCTCTTTTCTTATTGGACTTACTTAGGTTTGAGTGTTGATGAAAGGGCAAGAACAGCCTCTGGTGACTCCTGAGCCGTATGGGCAAAGCAGAGCAGTGCTCTGCCGATGATGTACTGATTATGGGAGCAAATGACTGGCATGGAGTATCATGGTAACAAGTCAAAACTTTTCCTAGCGATCCATTTGCTAGACAAAAGACAGAATTAATGGAATAGTGATCCTGAAAATTTTGAATCCCTTGTGGATATGAGGCTGACTTTTCATTTCGAATGAATTCTTTTAGCCATGTGGTCTTGAGCAATGCTTTTTTTTTTTTTTTTTCAGAAGAAAAGCAAAATACATGGATACCCTGAAGGATCTTCTTGATTTAATAGAATTGTTGTTCTATTTAATAGCACAACATTTGTATCAAAATCAGGAGTTGCATGGCTTTCATAGTCCCAGATTGATTAGTTGTGTATATTTTTTGCTTCATAATGTAAGAGTCTCTTTGCAGCTTATAGGGCCTGTTGCACTCTCTTCTAAAGTGTTCTCCATGTCTGTGTGGTATTAGTGGGGAAGGCATATGCTCATTAACGCACATTATTTAAAACATTTCGCAGGAATGCTTGTTGTGCACTTGTACTTGAAGCTGCTGGTAAGGTCTGCTTCCTGAACGTAGATTTATGTCAAATAAGCACATGTCCATCTTGCTGGAAATGTTCAGTATATGTTGCGTTATGCTGCTAAGTGAGGCTTGGTTTTCATCTGATCTATCAGTGAGACAGTAAGCATCCCTCTATTAATGAGTTTGTTTTTTGTAAGTTATTAAATCCAATGTAAACCAATTATTTTATCAGAGAGGATAAAATCCTTCTCATACTCACACCTTTTATCCTCTTCTGAACGTAATGGTGTTTAGCAAATACAGCTGAGGTCAATGTTACCTTCTGTGCTCTCCTACGTGCTCTGGGGAACGCGGTTCACATACCTATCAGTATTTTCGTGATGGAAAGTAACTGCAGTGTGTACCTGCAGGGACACACAGGCTATGTGTCCCAGGGGAAGAACTCATTGGGTAAGATTAATTTTTGCAGTACCAAAACGCAAAACCAAATTGTGATTTGTACGGATGCAACTCCATCACAGCCCAGCTTGTGTCACTGCGGTGAGTTCATGTGATCTAAAATACCAAACAGTTTGTGTCAGGACAGAAACTTGGGTTTTTTTAAATCTGTCTCTCTCTTTTTTTTTTTTTTTTTCCATGTGAACCTTGAATAACAAAGAGCCACTTCCAGAATTTCATAAGTCTCTGTAATTACAGTAGCGATTATGAGAATGATAGATATCTAATTAAAATCTGTGAAAACTGCAGTCAGCGAGAAATGAGAATTAGCTCCCCAAATTGCAATTTTCTCCTGAGTTTAAGCACATTTCAAAGCTGCTTTTTGACAATGTGGAATTTTTCTCTTGTCTGTCACAATGAGTCACCTCAGTAGGTCAAGGCTAATTTTAACAGATACCGAAAGAACACAGGAGAATCTTGGTTGGAGATGAAGGAAGGCTTTCTGTTAGTCATTTTTACCTTAACAATACTGGCATTAAGAGACTGTCACTGGTTTCAACTGATCTCAAGCAGTGAAACAACAAACAAACTGTTACTAAATTTTGGGCTAACCTCAGATTTCTTGTCAAAGAGGGTCAGGAAAGATGTGGAGAATGAAATTGATGTGTCTCTAAGCAGTGCTGGTTTGTGCTTGGGTTTTCATGTCCTTGTTTGCTTCCTCTCCCCATTTACATACCCCGTGCCAGTGCTGTACATGTGTTCCCTCAGTAGCTAATTAGATCAGGTTCCCCATGACAGTGACTAACAGTTTTGATGCCTACTACAGACAGCTTTGTGCCAGCAGAGGTGCCCAGGAGCCTAATACACAAATCTGTTAGCTCTTCTGCAGCAGGATGGCTCCGGTAGCTCTTCCAGCCACCAATCGGAGGAACATACTGCTTCCAGCACTGAACTACCTACGATGGGCTGATTTCCTTCTGCCAGAGACAACAAGTGTTTTAAAATCCATGTGTCCAGAAAGACTGGACGTCTGGGAGGCTTCCCTCCTGGGACTGGGGCTGTGTCGGGCAGTGTGGCTGAGGTGTGGAGAGCTTTGGGTATGCAGTAGGCTGGGGTGAAGCGCTTGCAGGTACTCTGCCCCTCCGGCAAAGAAAAGGGTGAAATCACGGTCATATCCTGCTCTGGAATATTTTATTCCCAGCAGGCACTTGTATCATTTTCTGAACTTGTGTGCTTTTTAGTTCTTGGCACAAAGCCTCTTCTGCTCATGTTATTTGGGCTTTGGGTCAGGGGAAGTGCCAGTTTAAAGGAAAAACCTCAGCCGTCAAGTAACCTAATCAGAAGCAATGACACAAACAATATCACCGTCAATACCCAGCTCTGGCAGGTGTCAGATCCTGGTGCTTCAGAGCTTATTATGCAGCCTTCTCAGGGGATTTTCTCTTCCAGTCCCTGTGGTGATCACCTGCCACCCAGAGCTGCCACGTGAGTGCCTGCTCCGACTGAGAGCTGCCGAGGGCACATTAATTCCTGCCTCTCGCTGCTCCCACAGCTGCCTGTGCCCTGCTCTGGGAATGCCACACACTGATTATGCTCTGTCTGAAGAAATACCACCCTGCACTCTTATTCTTCTGCTGTAAATATGGCCTGCTCTTACAATGATGCAGAAGGAAGGGTCTCCCTTAATCTTAGGTACCTTCACTAGAGCTTTTCTAACTTGTATTCTTTTAAGGTCAGGTTAACCAGGTTTTAGTAGCCTTTTCTTCAATGGAAATTTCACTGCTGACATAAACCATTTGATTTCCTTTTCTCAATTATTCTGTTACTCGTCTTTGAACCCCACTAAGTGGCTGTTATATATGGGTAGAATGACACAGAACAAAAGGATATTTGTTATGTATGAGCACTGGAGTCAAATGGTGAGCCTTTGAACAATCCTTTGGACCCCTGTTTACAGTCCAAATGTATTTGCTTTTTGAAGATGTGCTTATATTTTGCCTCCTGTAATGAAACTGCTGTCTTTCTGGGAAACATTTTACTTATCATCTGTGGCATCCACTTTCATGTCTTCCCATTATTTGAAAGCCATTTCACACTGTGGTAATGACATCACGTTTTAGCCTGTTATTTCACTTAAAGTGTAAAAGACGCTGCTTTAACGTGGTTTCTTTTCTTTTTTTTTTTTTTTTCTTCATCCCTCCATAATTTTTATTTCTTGTAGGAGAGAAAGAATGAGCACAAGTTTAAGCTTTCCAGCTATTGTATGAAGAACACAGTGCAGTCATTTGATTGTTCATAAGGAGAGAATAGCACTTGAGGCCTGGAGCCCTATACTTATTCACCACCTAATCATAGCAATAAAGGCAACTCGGCGAGTGGGAATGAAACACGGGTTATTTCAGAGATAGCAGCCTAAGCAGGGAGGACAATTACTGATACTCTATGTGAAAGCTTGGATACATGGAAAAGCGCAGGTGACTTCTGGCATTATTTTGTTTGGGAAAATGTCAGTATTTCTCTTCAGATAAGCAGGCAGAATAAGGCTTTTTGCTGTATTTCTTGGGTGTTAAAATTGAGGCTAGCAGCAGTATTGGGGGCTGGCTGTGGTTTCCTTGCTTTCTCCTGCCCAGGACGTCTATCTGAGAGAGCTAAAGCTGTTCAAGCTTCAGAGTATTTTGCTACAATTAGGTCAAATGTTGATGGCAATTCAAAGATCAATTCGTAATATAACTTCTAATAGAATAGGTTCAATTTTCTAATGTGCAGTTCAGAAAATGTCCGACTGAACACTTTGATAGGCATTTGTTAACATTTTCTTCCTTATCTCTTTTTATTTAGTTTCCAGCTTTAACTGAGATCTCAAATCCAGATTTGTTTTTCTTTGAAGGAGTTCTGACCTGAGTATGAATGTCTCGTCCTGAATTTGTCTCTGCAGATTCAGAGGCATTTTAAACTTCAGATTTCCAAGCATCAGGTTTTAACATGGCTGTAGCTACATAATTAAGATGCGGGTAACATGAATGCCAGGGCCATGAATCTTGTGTTACACCATGTTTGTGTTTTCAGGGCTTTGTTATCACACTCATGTTAATGAATTTGTTCCTGATTTGTACTTTGCTCCTGATGTGAGGTCTGTGTCGGGACTCCATGTGCAAATCTTTAAATCCATCCCCCTCCAACAATACTGACATTTTGCAATTTTACCAAATCATTCTGAACAAAATAGTTTTAAGAGCGGAAATTGTTATTAATTGAACTGCTCCCTTATACTAAAATGCCTTCAAATTATAATGAGAGCTAGGAAGTACTGTAACATCAGAAGGAGCCATCCAGGGTCTGTCTTATAGTAATGAAAAGTCCATAATACTCAAAATTAATAACCTGTTCTCTGATTACGTTACCTTCTTCCAGCTTCCCATTTAAATCAGAATTACAATAGGTACATCTCCAATAGTGAGGACATTAAAAGAAGCACTGAAAAAATAAATATACTTTTATTGTCACTTGTATAGCCTGTGGATTATATAGTTTGGATTCCCCCTACCCTCTCATAAATTGAGCTCAGTAGCTCAGCTGTGGACTGATATTCAAAAGGAAATTTTTATCCCTATATTCCCTTTCCCAGATCTGTTCCCAGGTGGTAAGGTCACTGGCTGCCTGAAGTTGAGTTTTTGTGCATATAATCTCTGCAAGAACATACTCATGGAAAACAGCACTTAATAAATAAATAACATGGTTTGCATACGTGCAAACACAGTGCTTTTTGAAACTACTGCTAATCTTGCAGGTCCAAGACCTGGTCTCTCTACCTTGTCTGGTTTGCTTTTTGTGGAACCTTGGAGCCTGACAGTCCCTGTTGGCTGCTGGAGGAAGGGGAGATGGTGAAGGGTGGGGGTAGGTTGTGGTGGGCTGCCCAGGAGAAGAGCTGAATATCTTACTTCAACACTTCAGGTTGTTAATCTGGGGAATTAAACTTGATGTGTTCTTGTTGTGCACAATGCCATCCTGACAACATGTCTCAGCCTAGATGAGAGAATCCACGCTGGACTCAGCCTCTCGGTTTTTGGGTACTTCAGTGGGTTTTGAGCCTTAGTGGCTCTCTGAAAGGAGCACTAGGAACTGATCTATGATGGGGTTTGGCAGTTACTATGTTCCCAGTTTGTGTTTTTGACTTATTTCCAGTTGACAGCTTGCTTTATTTCCCGACTTTGATGGAATAATGAAGCGTTCAGTGAAGGATGATGGGTTGCTGCAGGATTTCCCCAAACCTGGCTCTCGCCCGTTAATCTCTCCAGGTTTTCCATAATTGCTCTGTTCAAACCAGATACAGGCTCTGGTGAATCTCTGGTACTTAAGCAACTGTCCTCCATAGAAATCCACAGCCTGAGTGAGTACAAGAGCTTGGATCCTCACAGGACACATCCCAAGAGGGTTGTAAAGGGGGTGCTTTTATGGCAGGTCTGCAGAAACTCAGATCTAGTCAAATTTGAAGGGCAGGCAGTTTAGGTATTGATATTGTCTTAGGCTCTGTCAAGGTTTACCATAAGCAAGAGGCCCTATGCCAGCAGCTGTTCAAAATATAACCCTGCAAGGCAAAGAGGGTGCATTTTATGTTATAGGTTTGTCATATTGATTCTTCAATTTATATAACCCTGATTATAACCAATATGGGAAAGTTTCTCCTGTCTAGTCAGATATGACCCAGCTATGGAAGAGTTAAATTTTTGTTGAGCTCAGCATCAATTTCTGGAAGCTTTTAACAGAGACTTGACATTTCTAATTAGGAAATTTTACATACAGGCAAGTGAATTTACCCCCAGCTGGGAAAACATGGCTTAGCAAGAGTTTTACATCCGCCCTCATTGATCTACAGATTATCTCACATTTGAGACTGTGGAGCCATAGGGATTTGCAAAGATGAGAAAGAAATGTGGGAAAGTGCATATAATTTCTTTCTCTTCAGAGTTAGATAACAAAAACCTGATAAGTTAGAAATGGAGAGGTAAGTTTATTTTCTTTCTTTTTCATGCACTATCATTGCAGAGGTCAAAAAAAAAAAAATCCCCAGAAAAGCCAATAACTTGTTGGCACTGGCAAGCAGCTGTCATCTTGGTCAAGCTCTCAAAGCAACGTACTGGAAATTAGACTTAAGATGGCAAAGAGCTATAGATTTTTTGTAAACTGTTTTAATAGTTAAACAGTTGAGGAAGAAAATGTCTGAATGTGAGCTCACTTACACAGACGTGTATCATGTGTCTTGTGCTGCAATGCCTGACCCCCAGGGTTCTCTGGTGCAAAGTTCTTGAGCCCCTTTTGACTCTAGATGGGAATAACTACAAAAGTAAAAAAAAAAAAAAAAAAAAAAAAAAAAGTCAATGAACTGGACATTATGCTAGTTGAAAATGTTGTAATAATGTAGGGTTGTAGTATGTCTGTGCAGTAAAATCAGAATGGAAGTCAAATGCAGCAAAACTGGCTAAGAGTTTTCTCTGATTTCTTTTGATATGAAAGTGCTGTACAGTTCATCTCACTTCTGTGTTCAGACGGATTTTATTGTGAAGACATACAACATATTCTGCAGATTGACTGTGGTTTAAATGAAAAAATGATTTTTGTCCTGTATATGTTTTCCTACATTTGAAATTATTCTAATGAAGGAGAAGTTATTTCTGTGTTGGCAGGAAAAAAAAAGGCAAACAAAATGTGAAATACGGTCTATGAGCTACTATGAAAATACAGATGTGCATATTGCTTACTGTAGTTGAATTACTGGTGATCATCCTCAGGAAAGTATACACCACTTATGTGATAAAGGATGTAAAAACAGGTTATCAAAATAAGCATATGAGTACCAACTGTATACAGCTACAAGCTGACACACTAAAATGGATGTAAACAAGTTCCATTGGATCCATAACAAGGTCATGGATTTTAATGATTTGCATATTAATAAAAAGCAATGAGAAAGTTTCAATATCATTCAGTTCTACTCTCTTTCAGTGCTAGGCAGAGACTCTTGGGAGAAGGTATCTCAAGTATTGAACTGATATTGACCTTGATCTTAGCAACAGGGTTGGGGATGATCAAAGAAAATAGGAGTACATTTTAGACTTCTTTTAGTACTGTGTGCATGTCCAAAAAATACTGCCAGAAGTTACAGCCTTAGACTTTTTCAGTCATAGAAAAATGTGTAAAACAAAATTCCAGATATTAGATCAGATGTGCTAGCTAAAGTACAACTAGATCAGAGATCTGTACAAAAAGGCAGCTCACCACGTGCTATACTTTCGCCACCTACTTGGTTTACGAGCAAATCATATAAGCCTATATATTTGGTAGTATACATTTCAAACTATTTACTATATAGCTAGTGCAGATACTTGAGTGTCATTTTGTGCTTGACACTTACATTGTTTATTTAAGGAATTACCCCCAAAGCCAGGAAAAATCTGTAGGTTTCAACTTTCTTTGATCTCTGCTTCATTCAGGGTGTGAACACGCAGAACATGTAAATTCCTTGGGTTAAGCTGATGTGAAGACCTTAACCCATTGCTCTAGGTGCAATTGATTCAATTTGAAAGAGATCTATTTCTAAATAAAGGAAGTTATTTTTTTTCCTTTTTTTTTTTTTTTTCCCTTAAAAAAAGACATTTTACTTCCTTTGTCTAAGCTAGCTTTCATGTGCTGACTCTCCATGCCCATTTTAAATTTATTTCTGTCTTTATAACTGTGGAGCTACAACAAGGCAAGAAAGCCCTATAATCTGTCTTCTGCTTCCAGAGTTTAGTATTCGTTTCTTCACTGAGTAATCCAATATATAACTAAACACTTTGGTCGCTTACTTCCATAATGGCTTTGACAGAGAGTCACTGGTGCAGAGTCCATCTGTTTCAGAGGAATAAATTTAATAGATTTTATGACAAATACCAGCAAAATATGACAGACTGACCTTTTTCTTCTTGGTCACTTTTAAGAACTGTTCTTTTTCCATGCACTGTGCAGAGTATGTATTCCATATATATGCTCTATGTGTCTTAGTATTGCAGAATTTGGAAGCTTTTTGTTATGAATGATCTTTGAGGTGAATGATTCTATAACTTACCATTTGATAAGACTGACGATGCCCTGGTTCCATCCTTAGTGAAGACATAGAAAGGTCACTTTTTCTTTGTCATTTCTCTGTGTTGTTGCTGACTTGTGTTAATCATTTAATTAAAAGATCAGATCACTCCTCCTCTTCTTCTTAAGCCTAGTGTCACTTTAATTATTTTCTCTGCAAATAAGCTGATTTAGTGTTATTTAATAATAATAGGTTTAAATAACAATCCTCAGAAGAAGTGGAAATTCTCTTTGAAGGCATGTGAGCTTTGAAAGTTAGAATAAATTGAAAATAGCTGGATATTTTGAAAGTATTTTCTCCATTAAATATCATTAAAATTGTAGGAAGTTTTTAATGAGAACATCTTAGTGCTTGCCTATGGTGCCTTTTGCTGATTGTTTAGCAGGACTTAGAGTGCTATTAATTGCTAAAGCCAGCAAAACCCACACTTAAGTATGAGGATTTGTAGGACTGGTAAATGGGCTGGTGCTGATGTTTGGCAGTCAGGGCCAGAAGCAGCAGCATCTTCCCCTAGCAGGTCCTAGACCCAAGGAGCACAGGCTGACTGCTGCTGGGCTCAGCGGGGATTGCTCTCACACAGCTCTCTGAGCTGCAGAACACCTCTGGTCGCCTCAAGAGACTGCTGCCGAGGGTCTGCAGAGATCCTCCATTGCCTTTCTCTCAAAAATAGCCATATGCTCTGTAAATAGAACAGCCGCATGGTGTGCTATTGCTTACACCTCCCTGCAGGACGTGGGCTTTCCCATGGAGAGAGGTTTCTCATCTCCTCTGTTTACTCTCTGAGCAACCTTATTCTCACAACCACCGCATTCCACCTGGTTTAAATTTTTAATGGAAAATCTCTTCCGTTCGTTCGTATCTCCAAAGAGCAGAGAGACGGAGTATCAGAAAATAAGTGCATCCCCTGATCTGTCTTTATAGCACAGTGGTGCTCCTCAAGCTGCTCTCAGACTGCAAATGGAAGTTTTAAGCCAAGCTGTCGATCTCTAGCCAGGCGTCTTGCAGGATGCGCCCGAGTTCTCCGAAACTTTCATGCATCAACTTGTGACACCAGCTTTAATGAGTGATGAATATTGTAGAAAGCAGCATCAAGTGGGAGAACAAGCTGTGATCGGGGTCACCTGAACACTAGGCTGTATTGAACTTTGCAAGAATCCCCCAACGTGATGCTGTCTGGGTTTAACTGAAAGAGCTGATGTGATTAAGCATGGGGCTGTGATTAGCTGGACTTTGACAAGATGCATTTGATTGTGTCAGACTGGGCTTTCCAGAGGAATTGCCTCTCTCAGAACTGAACCACAACCTGACATATGGGGGAGCTTGGGATTTACAGTCTGTGAACCTTTAAGCAATAATTTTAATTGCCAGAATTAAAAATGGGGAAATGCAGAGCATGGTTACAAGGAACCTAAGTTGGTATATTAGGGTTTTTTTTTGTTTTGTTTTTAAGCATACATCAGTGCACAGCAGCTGAGAAATTCCAGGCAATCTGAGCTATCACGGGCTGATTGTAGGGATGATCTGGTTTTCAGTTAGTCATCCCTAAATGGCTTCTAACTAAGCATTCAGCAACAAGGAAGGCCAGGGATACATTTGCAATTTACTGAGCATGCAGCTAATTATTAATTTCCCTAAATACAGGAATACCTTATCCTTTATGCAGTGCAAAAAATCTCTCAGTCCTGAAATTATAGTTCAGCAGGTACTTAATAATTGCCAAATTACATCGTATTAGGTGCTCCTCTGTTCTAATTCAGCATTATTTTAGATGTGACCTGTGTTGTAAACTATAATTTCTTTTTAGTTGCAACAGGAAGAATACTAAATGCCTTAATTGCCTTTAAAAACTATACTGGAAGAAGAACTAGACTTGGGACTGGAGTTTTATCATTATTATTATTTTTAATTATTATGATTTTTAAACTCCATTTTCATATCTGGAGAAGCTGTATTATGCCTATGGCTCATGATGACCTTCATCTGCTTCTACTAGTGATGAAGCAGGAAGTTTGGGGACAGTGGGAACTTTTTGCTGCTCTCACTCCATGTATTCAAAGACTGACAGCAGTACAGAACAGTTTTCTCCTGTTTCTCCTGTTAGCATCTTTCAGACAGTAACAAGACGGACCTTCTTTTTTCCTTTTCCATAATCAGGAATGGTGGTTAAGAACCTTTAATTTGTGAGCAAGACACTTTGAACACACTCATTATAGCAACAGGATGATTCCAGAATCTGCCAGGGCAAGGCAAGTTAAATTATCAATTACACCCCAGTACAGCTGAATGGTAGTGATAGATGGGTAAGCCTGCATGTTCTAGTCTTATGTAGAAAAATACCTCTTTCTTGAGTATTGCACTTGTTAAAAGCAATCCATAAGGAACAATCATCATTCACCCATCATTCACTGGTAGTGCATTTGAATAATTGCTTTGGACTGTTGTATGTAGTAACTTCAAGATTTCCTCCATTCAGGATAAAAACATGTTTCTGTTTCCCTAATTTTTCAAGTTTACATTCTCATTCATTCTGTTCCAGTGTGTGTGTTTGTCAATGTTAAAGTGAAAAGAGTGATATTTGCTATTTTTCCATGCTTCTGGTAAGTCGCAGCAAGTCCCCCGATTCACCTCTGAGAACTGCTTGGCATTTTATACAGTTTTCACCCACATCTCAAAGAAAATCCTGCTGGAAAGGTGCCATTTCTATAGAGAAACTTGCCTGTCTTCTAACTGAACATCAAGTCCCCACTGTTACCTCTGCGGCAGCACCAGAGGCAGGAGAAGGGCTGTGGGGATGCTGCAGGACTTGTACAGCCTCTGTGGGTCTGCGTTGGGTTCAACTGCTCATCCCCATCTTTGGAGGGGTTGCCTTTTCCTTTTTCTCCCTTTGGGGAAAGTTGTCATTGTTTGCCAGCCACTGGGTCCTGCTGGTGTATTCCTTGCTGCTTTCCACTTATTGCAGTTCTTGTTCCAGAGGAAAGTTCTGCATTAGAATGAAGGGAAATTTAAAAACGAGCTGTTAATGAGAGCAATTAATCAGAGCAGTCTGCAGCCTCGACAGTACTACCCAGTTTGCTGGAATGAGAGGGACAGCGAGGGCTGATGAGGAATGAGAAACATGAATTATTTGGGGCCCTGATGTGGCAACCTTTTGCAGGAGGCACAGGAGAAGGGTGTTAGGGGACACTCCCCCTCCTTTTAGTTGCATGCAAGGGGCTGTCCTGCGGGAATCCCGACTTGCTCATGAATACAGCAATTACTCCCTGCTAGCATTGCAGGGCAGTTTCAGTGACCCTGGAAGCGTCTCCGTTTCAGTGGGAAGCAAGCTTATTTGCACATCCGAAGTGGCTGTGTTATTAATTGTGTGATCACTGCGTTGCTCCCTATAGCATAGCAAGTCTTGCAGTCATGCCAGATCTGTGCTGTCTGTAGTCCCGAATCTTGAATTAAAGATTCATCTCAGAGATGAGAACCACGTGCTCTGGTTTGATCCCTTTGTTTTTGCAAGCCTTATCCATGTTTTGCAAAGATCCAGAGCCACATTCTGTGCAGGCTGAGTTTTATAGCTTTTGTAGTATCTTTTGAAAGCTGAGTAGTAGGTTTTGTTTTTGGTGTTTTTTTTCTTTTTCTTTTCTTCCTCTCCTGAGCATACCCAGTGAGTTTTTAGTATGTCTCCAGTTGTTCTTCTAAGTTCCCAGATAACTCAGATGTATTCTGTTTGTGTACCCAAATAAAAGAAGAAGTTACTTGAACCCCACAGCACACTGTAGCGTTATAGTCAGGCACCTACAGCATGTGCTGTCCTTTGAGAGCACTGTGCTGGTCCCATCTCCTGAATGAAACACAATGTCAGATGTTCCCAAAGCAAATTTTGATACTGTCTCTCTGAGCTCCCTTCCAAACTGCAATGCAGAGCTAAAACTGTCAGGCCAGGCTCTCCTCTCTGTGAATTAGTAGCAGCCAAGATTAATTAGCACCCAAAGCATTTCCAGCTGTACCGCTTGCGTGCTGCTGCTGCGATGCATGTAGCCACCACTCCCCAGGTCTGTGATTCATTGCTTTGTCAGTGGTTTGAGATACAGTGTAGAAAATGCCATATAAATGCAAATATAAATACAAACACTGAATTTCTCCTGTTGGCTAGTGATAAGGTGCTCATCCAGATGACACACTGCGATCTAAAAGTGGAAAGTAATATTTGGAAGGAGGGGAAACTCAATGATTATTCTCAAACTCAGTTTTCTCTTTCTTAAATAAGCTTTAACCGAAGAAGAAAAAGGCAGCTTTGGCCTCCTCCTTGGCTACCTGGGTGGCAGACTGAGATGATATCTTTCTGATTAATTAAATTAGGGCAAGGATAAATTTTGAAGAAGTTTTGGGTGGTGGTGTGACTTGCTGTGCGTGGGAGCATGTGTTCCTGGGGGCTGAACTGAATGAGGTCTGGTTGTGGTCTGAATTTGTTTGGGCACTGGCTCTGTAACAAGGGTGGAGGGATGTTGATTCTGCTTTATTCCCTGATCACCTGCACTGTCTCGTGATGTAGGAGGTGTGTCCTGTCTAAGGGAACTGAGACAGCTTGGGCTGTACTTGCTCGGCCAGCCAAAAGCGAATGGAAGCTGCTGCTCTGGGGAGCACAGGCAAAGGAGATGTGTATGAAGAGAAGGCTGCTCCTGTCCTGGTATAGCAGATGGTTTAATTTGAATTGCTTACTCTTTTCTTTAGGTACATATACTTAATAGAAGAGTAATATTTCTTGTCTGAAAATAATTTCATCCTGAAAGTGCCTATGTAAGCAGCTCAATTCTATTTATGTCCCTAATGCTATAAGGATCGGGGGCACAGACTTTTTAATCTTCTGTATTACTGTGCTAGTACTGCTGTGTGTCTGAAGTTCTCATGCAAATACCAAGATCAGTCTTCCATGCAGGTAATATGAAAGGAGAGTTTGCAGTGCAAGGCTGACATATTTTTGTCCTGGTGCTGTGCTGCTGCAGGTGGCAATGTGGGGATTGTTCTCACCTTGGTGCAGGAGGATTTTAATCACTGTGAGTGGACTTGTGGACTGGAAATTTGGAGGGGACCAACATGTATTTCTGTAGCTCCAGGAGTGGGACTCTGATGGATAAGCTTCTACCTCAACCTCTACATTCTGAAGTAGTTAAATAATCATTTGGAGTCTCTGTTAGCAATCATCAGCTTCTTTTCCTCAAGTACTCTTGCTGTCACAAAGCATGAGGTTGCTGTATTGCGTTCATGGCTGTCAGAGCCAGTCCTTTAAATGCGTATGACAACTATGAACATTTTAAATGCTAACTCACTTCTAAGTGTTGAGCACCAACCAGACTCAACCTGAATTATTAAGACTGATTTTCCTGAAATACATCCAGTTTATGCAAACCAAAGATGTTGGAAAGACAGCAGACACACCGAAGGACACTAGATTACTTGTTAATTCCCCTGTTTAGCAGCAAGGTTACTTTTTCATGTTCTTTTAGAAGAGAAATTGGGAAGAACTAGGGTGCTTTTCTAGCTGGAACTAGATCTGCAAAACATCAGAGGGCTTTGCTCATTATTACAAACTCTTCTCTGGAAAGGAGGTCAGTGTTATAAATGAGGTCTCAAGTCAATCTGAATTTTGTAATATTTATAAAACAAATATTTCTAAAAGGTATAAAAGGCAAGTAAACAGTGCTGGATGTGCAGGGAGTCTACGCTCCACCAACACGCACATACACACATCAAACTTTCTAAATACATTTATACAGAACATTGCTTGACATAATAACCCGAGTATGCCTATACATACATACAATCAGGAAAGGTAACAAACAATCCTTTAAGTTCCATGACTTAACAGTCTCCATTTTCCATTCCTTCTGAACAATATGTCTCGCTTTAAGTTGTCAAGCAACTTGGTCTTCAGGCCTTATGTATCCCGTTCTTCCCAGATCGAAGAAAAAGCATATCCATCTCCTTTTCAAGGCCAATAGGTCTGGGTCAAAAGGCATGTCCAGGTCAACAGGGGGCGTAACAGCAAAAGCCTTTGATGGCTGTAGCAGCAGAGGGGCCCATGGTGTAGCAGTCGGATCAGTAAAGGGGCCCGCAGCTCCCTCACTGTCTGGCAAGCCACACATTTGTGACTGTGGTCCCACATGGCTCTTTAAGGCCTCAGAGGTTGCTTGCCAGGTGCCGAGCAATCCCACTGCAACCTTGTCATTTTTAGTTGCAGAGTCCCTCACCTTGTCCTCAGTTTGGTCCCATATTTCAGGCTCATAATCTGTCCAATTGTTAAGAAGGAGAATAAGCTGTAAGGTTACCAGGACAGTCTTTGTTCCTAAGGACGTATGATTCCCCATAATGCGCAGCTGCTTACCAGTAAGAGGCAGTTGTGTGCACAGGTCTGCTTCTTTCAGCTTGAGCTTCTCTCCAGCTCCAGTACGCCAATTTCCAGCAACTTTCTGTACGAGCTTCTCTGAGCAGTTTGCTGAGTTTGGCCGAACCCATCTTCATGAGGCAATCAAAGTGCCTGTTCCCGTCCTGGTCTCCATTCTGCCAGCCTGTTCCTCTTCACTTCTTTTTCCCGATTCTTTATTGATGTAGCTTCATCGTGTTGCCTTTTTTCTTTTATCTTGAGGGCAGGCTCCCCTCTTATACCCTTCTCTCCACAGCAGTTCTTTTCAAAACAACTTTTCATTGGTCAAACAACTTTGAATGTAACAACAACAGCAAACACCCAGAAACATCCACGCCTTAATGGCTGGAGAACAAGAGAAGCATCTGGAGAACAAGAAACCTGGAGACTGCATGGAGTCTCCTGAATCACCCTTCTTTGTTCCCTCTAAACTCTTATATTCCTGATGGCCTCATTGTTAAGAGTCTAATGTTATCTCAACCACGGGGCTTTGCAACCCTCACTGGGAGTGGCCTTTGGGCCACACTCCCAAATCTCCCCCTTCTTTATTAATATCAACCATTTTCTCAACACGAATTACCACTCCATATATAACAGTCAGTATTGCTGTATCTGTTAGAAGAATGTGTTAAGGGGAGGGGAGACTTGAAGAAGAGGTGGGATGGGTGAATAGTGTTGCAAGGATAGCAGGTTTTGTGGGAAAAGCTGGAGAGAGATGGTGGCCTGGAGAGAGGGGAGTAGTAGAGGAGAGACATAAGTTTGGGAGTGAATAGGAAGATGCAGAGATGCTTGGCAGTTGGAAAAGAGGCCAGGTAAGGTTCAGGAGACAGCAAGAACAAGAAGTTAGTCTGATTTGGACTGAGCAATGCAGAGTGTTGTCAGAGCAGCAGGAGATGCTTTTATTAGTAATATTTTGAAAAGGCTATTGTAAGAAAAATAGCTCATAAGTCTATTCTAACAGTAATGGAGACTTTTGCATGAGTCTTGGCACCAGCACTGTGCAGAATATACCTTATTCTGTGCTGTAGAAAGACATCCTGACCACATGGATAGTTGGGTATTTTCTATTGTTATCCAGTTTGTGACATGTAGATGGACAGCATCTGTCTTGCCATTTCTGAAGTGATTCCCTTCCCTCTTGGTTCAATTTCACTCCACGTGCTACCCACTGTCAAATCTAACCTGTGACAAAAACAAGGCTTCACCATCACTGTTTCTAATGTTAGATCTCCTCAATTTCTCCAGCTGGATTGTCCTTCACTGTGTTCCCACAGCAATTTGGTGGCAGGTCTTCCACGACTGAGGTGTTGACTTCACATTTGGTATAGGTGCCAAATAATCCCTCATTATCTGCCTCTTCTCCTGCTCTTCTTTGCCCCCCTCCCATGATTTCTGTTTTGTTTTGTAAATTAAAGCTTGAGATGGTGTTTGTGACTAGACTACATGAACCCTGAAGCTCAAGTTGTTTGTCTCCTCAGCAACCCAACAGGGGGGAAGATTTCAAATGCAAATACCTTCAGGTGTGTTACACTATAATGTCTGCATGCTCTCTATATAGACAGGCTTCTTGGGCATTTTCATAACTGCTTTCCCTCTCTCTCCGTTTGCTCTACAGGTTATTTATATTGAGGGTTTCTTCTCTGAGTTTCTGACTTCATTACATAGCCTGTTGCTAATAGTAAAATGTGATAACATAAGATAACATGCAGAGGTGCTTTTGGTTGGTGGTGAATACAAGGTGAATGCAATAATCGACTGCAAAATAAAACAGGACATTTGTTAACTGCATAATCTGAGTGGAAAGGGTAACTTGGAGAACTAGAACTGGGCAGCAAAATTTCAGTGCTGAATCAGTTTGTAACTAAAGCTCTCAGCCCCAGAAATATAAAGTTCAGTTTTAAGCTTGTCAGTTTTAGGTTGTGTTATCTTCACAACTTTGAAACGAATCCTCATTTACCCTAGCACGTACTGAAAAAGGATCGTGTTTCCAGTGCACGTGTGAATGGAAGAGAGATGTACAGAAATAGGACTCCCTTAGCTGAATAATCATGGGTTGTGTTGCGCTTCTAAGATAATAAGACTAAGATAAATAATATTGTAGTTGATATAGCTTGTGCCCTGAAAATGCCATGGGTGAAAAACACCATTCTTTGGTGACACTGAGGGTGAAGTGTAAAGTCTAAAAAGGAATAAACATTTTAAAACGGATTCGAATCAAGGCTGTGCTGTGCTGGCTGTTCCCTCTGATCCATCCTTCACTGTCATCAGCCGAGTATTGTCATTGAGATTTCCTCCCCGGAGGGAGGGAGCGGCAGTAGGTTGTGACTGGTTGACCTGACACTAAGTTAATATTCAGCAATGTTCATAAAGGATTTTTTCTTTTTCTTTTTTTTTTTTTTTTTTGTGTGTGTATGTGGGGGGGGTGCTGGGGGCAGAGGGACAAGGGGGGCAGAGGACAGGGACACAATGTTTAATTCTGTTCTAGCATTGCTCCCACTGAAACAGCCTCCTTTTAGAGGGTATTTAGGTGCTTTGGCTGCTGCTGTAACCCTTACAACTCATTAGCAGCACCAGGATGCCAGACTGGGGGGAGGACTCCTTTCCCTTTATCTTCATTAGACTCCCAATGCGAGAGCAATTTATTGTGCCCTTGGACAGGATAGCAGGGATTTGAAGCCGTATTTCACTGTGAATCCTCACATCCTGAAAATTCCCAAACTTCAGAGGTTTTCTTATGTAAAAACCAAAAACCTCCAGGATCAGGTCTGTTATCTTTAGTGGCAGAAATACAGGAAGTTGCAGGCTTGAACTTTGTTTTTGACAGGTTAAATGCCTTCTGTTTCATCTCTAAACCAAACTTTATAATTGTATTACAAAAAATTCTTCAAGTTTAGTAAGGCTGCAAATCAAGGGCATATTATACAGTGTTAATGAGGAAAGAAAATCTGGCAACTCAGTTGGAGGGAGAAAAATAAGTTTATTTTATTAACTTTCTGTATTTAAGGCTTTGGAAGAACTAGGTAGAAAAGCTATACATTATGTAAAAAAGGACTTTGCTGTGGGTATATGCCTGTCTAGTAAGTACATTAGGAGTATTCTCCTTGACAAGGTCCTTGAAAAAACAAATGAGAAAATACAGGAGAGCAATCTGAAAGTCTTCTCCAGGGACAGACGTTAGTCTGTTCAACCCTAGTGAATGGCAAAGAAATTCCTCAAGACTTCATTTGAGGGGCCTCCACTGATCTGCTTGTTCTCAGTCACCCAGAGGTGTTGCAGCACAGGATATGGCAGACACTGTTTTCAGTTCCCAGGACCTGGTGTTAGGAAGGGGACCTCTGAGCAAGGGTCTGGTGTGTGTTTTATATCGTGGTTAGCTAGCCTTGAGCTAGCTGCATGATTCTTGCCTACCAACTCACTGCAAACCTGGCTAAAATGCAACAAGTTCCTTATATTGGCCCTCGTGTGGTGGGAATAACATCACATCAATGTATTTGTGGGGAAATGAATCAAACAAGCCAGGCTTCAGCAGGACTAAAACAACTCCTTATTTTAGGAGTTAAAATAACAAAACTGCTTCAGGAGTGTGTCACTGTAGAATACAAGCCTCTTTTCCTTACAGAAAAGGAAATTTTCACATATCAAAACTTGTCAAAATCTGTTTTCAGAGCCCACTTTGCAGGCAAACTCATCCTCTCCTCCTCAGTCCCTCTCTCCCAGCTCCCCTTTCTCTCCGTGAAGGTCTGTCAGTGGAGCACTCTCCTGAACCCTTCTCCAGCTGTCTTCCTGGCCCTCGGCAGCCTCTTGACCCCCTTCTCTGTGGTGTGAGAGATGCTATGGTAGGGCTGTCTGCAGTGCAGTACGATGTGTGTGCATCTTACAACAGCAAGACAGAAGCTCAGGTAGAGACGGGCCCAGCTGGGTGCAGAGCTGCTTGCCGTGCTGCTCTAACCACACTTGTAACACTGCTGAAGATGATTCAGGAATTGCTATGCGTCAATCTCAGAAATGAAGACAGATCTTTCAAGTTTGGGAGATTTCACTCATTTGGAGATAAAAATGCAGACTGCTAAAGACCAACACAACTATTTATCAGTCCATGTACTGGAACCCAGGGAGCTTATTCTTTAGTTATTTGAATCAGAGGAGGTTTTTGCAAACCAAATACAAATGGAGAGAAAAAATCTGCTTACTTAGGGCAAGCTGCATATCAAGAACAAATATATCTGTTCCGTTAATGTGATCTACTTGTCTCCTCTCTTCTGTCTCAATATCTTTTTTTTAATTCCATTTCTCAAAGCTTGTAATCCAATACTGCTATCAAGATCCCACTACACTGTGCTCCTATTTTTCCTCTGCTACACAGTAAGATGGCCTCAGGCTCTCTGCATGCTGAACTGTAATACACTACCATTCAGTAGGTGATGAGGATGCAGAGACCTTACTATAGATGGAGCAGTCTCTTGCAAGGCCAATGAACATGGGTGTCCACCAGAAGCACATGGGTTGAGCAGAACAGGAACCTGGAAACAATTCCTGTGCTCCAGGCCCATCAGTCAGAGCTTAATTGCATACGGCTCCTGAGGATCTGGGTTCAAAATAAGTCATTATGCATCAGTGAAGGAAACGATCAGCTGGCTGTGGTACAGCACACAGATGGCTGTAGTAAAGAAACCACCTGCCGAGACAGGCTGGACCAGCTAAAGGCTGCCTCTTTCCTCACCAGCAAGATCAAAGACTCAAGCGTGGGAGAGAAAGAAGCAGCTATCGAGGAGTGGGTGTAAGACACAGCGAGAGTTCAGTGAGAGGCAGGGCTGCCCTGGGGAAAATAACTGTTTTGTGGGAAATGTGCTTTGGAAGAACCTGGCTTGATGTTTTAATGAATCCATTTGTAGCACATTTTAGGTCTACTCTTGGCTGCTTTTGTCTACGGTATTCCAGAAACTGAGGATTTAGTTCTGGACCAGTGAAACACTACATTCTCAGATTAACAGAAAGAAATTGTCGTTGAAAATTATTAAAATCTATGTAACAATAATATTTGCATTGACTGAGCATTAGACCAGCAAGGTACAAGGTAAGATATGCTTTGAAGTCTTTGGACTGGACAAAGATGTGACCCACAGGAAAGAACAGACATGAAATAGAAATGCATAATTCCAGGATTTGGAGAGATTAAGGTTTTAGGAATAAAGTACTGCTGTCACCAATGTTGCCAATGCAGTAGCATGGTAGAGAACACGTAGACTACTCAATGGCAAAAGTTGGTTGAGAGGGGTTGAATATTAAAGACATTATATTTTTGAAGGAAATCGTTGAGGCTCAGAGACTGTATTTTCAAGCTTTGTTGAAACCTATTTAGAGCATTTTGAGGTGACAGAAGAACACGATAGAAGTCAAAAGGAAAGGCCACAAAGGGCAAAGATGACACTGAATGGTTTCTGAGAATAAGGCAGATATGTCAAGATGGGCAAAGTATGACCTTCTGGCAGCAACATGTCCTTTCCTGCCAATGATTTTGGGAAAAGATGGAGAATGCCTGAGACGATGGACTGCAGTCTAACACAGTGAATCAGGAGAAGCTGAGATGGTGCACATTGTTTTTTTTTTGTTTGTTTGTTTGTTTTCCTGCCTGAACTGACAGTACAGAAAGAAAATGATTTCTTTAGGGTGACAAAAATCCCTGCCTATTCTGTGCTGCTCTTTTTAGGCTCCTTTCTCATGTAAGTTCTTGCTATGAGGAGGGGGAAATGAAGTACCTGAATATTTGTATGAAGCACCTAGATACAGAAATGTGGTGATAGGCTCCCAGCAGTGGGTTTGATGTACTTTCTCTAGTGATGATTTTTTTTTCCTTTCTTCACTAAATGGGGTGAGGTGAGTGATTTCTCCTTCCCTTTCCATAGATATTGCTATGTAACCTCCTGACACAGAGGTAATTTTTCCTCCAAGTTTGTGTAGTACTCTTGAAGAACATCAGTGGGTGTTCCCAAGAGATATTCAAAAAATCTGTAAAAGTTTTAAAAAACGCTGTTGTACTGAGCACTCTGCTTTGTGATCTGCAGTGTTTCAGCTCAGTGGGAACCCAAAGGGGCCACACTTTGCATGTGGTTTTGCTCTACACACCCCAGTAAAACCCAATTGTTCCTGTCAGGTACTTTGGAACCTCTGTGACAGAGATTACAACTGGCTGTGGAGGAAGTTGTGGTGAAAGTGGATGAGCAAGTGCTTGTCCCTTTTCTCAACCAGAGAGGCAATACATCCCCCAAATCAGTCAAATGGGATTTCTCTTACAACTCCTACTTAAGAATGAGGTGAAAATGGACCTGGTGGAAAGCCAGGAATGAAAAGAGCACTGTGTTTTGTGCTCTAAACAAGAAAGCTGTTTGAAAGAAAACTCTAGAGATGAATTCAGGATAAGAACATAAGCTCTGGGAGGAACACGATACTTAGCCAGCCTGAATTTGTGTATGCAGACTGCAGGAAGAGAAAGCCAGCTTGAAATATGCACAAGGTTGCTGTCATGATAAATTAATGTTCTCCATTCTTATGGTAGATACAAGAGGTAAGTGACCTAACCCAACATGCTATTCCTAAAATAGAAAGGGAGTGTTTTCCAGACAAAATCATTGTAGTGTATGTTCCTAGCTGGTTGAAAACTGTATGGAAACAAGTCTTCAATGTCAATGGCCAAATCATGCATTGGCATATATTAAATGAACTCTAGTTGTTGGTCTGGTCCACTTCTATATTTTCATCAAGGTCTCAGCTTCTGGATTTGAGCATATTTTAGTATACTGCAGGGACTTTGCAGAAAAGGATCAGAATTCTCCAGAAATTTGGGAACTTTTTGCTGATCAATAAGGTCAAGTTTTCAAATATTCCTGCAAAGTATATTTAGGAAGGAAACACCCCAAAGTGCAACACTTAAACAGGGAGTAATTAATTAGGCATTATTAGTTGACTGAACCCAATGCTTTTCCATCACAAACTAAGTAAGAGTTAATATTTCTTATTTGCCATAGCAAAGGCAAACATAACTCTGTGAAGAATCCAAGAACTGTATTTAAGGTGCATGATTTCTTCATCTTCTGTGGCACTTTGGGGGCCTTATCTGTTTTCTGTCTAAGATGAGTAATGGATGAGAATGGCAAGAGGCTTTGTTTTCTTGCTTACAATATGTTAAATTCTGGAAGAACTACTGTAATTTAATTTTCCTAATTTAATTCAGGAAAGAAGAAACTGAGGATTTACATCATCTTAGTATATATAGATAGGTGCCATTAAGGAAAAAGTGCTCGCTGTGAGAAGCTGTAATAGACTTGTATCTATGCATGCCTGCAGCCAGGAGTATTTAGGTTAGACCTCAGAAGACTTTTCTAATGCTAAGTGCAATTAAGTACTGTGCTGCCCTAGAGAGATTCTTTGCTTGATTTTAAGGGCAGCTTAGATAAATGCCTGTTAAGGGTGGTTTATGTATAGCTCAGCGTGCTTTGGGATGAACCAAGTAACTACCTGGTGTCCCTGCCAAACAGATCTTTCACAAGTGACCACGAGAAAACCCGTTTTGTCCTGTGAAGGCTTGAGAGCCTGAAGAAGTGTAAGGCATGCTCTGCTCTGCTGCCTCGTTGCCCTGTTTGTATGGCTAGAGACAACCACTTCAATGAAGCGTGCCCATTACAGCACCCTTGTGACATGTTCTGGGGCGGAAGGGAAGCAGAATAGCAAAGGGAACAAACAGGGAGGCTTCAAAAATAATGTGAAGTGATGGCAGTGTTCCCTCTGCAGGTGTCTAAATATTGCAGAATTACAATTAAGCAAGCCAATAACATGTGCGGATGCATAGCTAAGGGCCATAGATTGATGCCTGAGGAAGTGTGGGAAGAAATGAGTTGCCTAACTTTCAAACCAGTGTGTGGGAGGGACTTTCATAAATCCTGTCAACAAATAATAGGATTTGAAATTGTGTGGCTGTATCTCCTGAGCACTACTTTAACCCCCCTTGAAGAAATTTACAGCACCTGCATCAAATCTAAGTATGTGGCTTGCATACACAAGGGTTGGGGTGATTAAATCCAAGCTCCCACAGTCCTTCTTTCTGGGGAGAGCATCTTGGGTGCTTGTCAGTAATTTCAGAAAGACCTAGATAAATCAAAGGAAAAAGCTAGTCTCTGAGAGCTGTACAGTGACTTCCACGTCTGAAGTGAGCTATTACTTGAGCACATGGACCAGTGCATATTCCTTGTCTATTATTCATGATATTTATTAAAATACCTTTGTAAATTGTATAGCCCACGGGTGTCCTCCCTGGAGTAATGTTATTAGATAATACTATCCTCTTGGTTAAATAAATGTTCTTGTTGAGTGAGACCCTTTCTTCCAGGGAAAGCAAGGAGGTCCCCTCTGCAGCCTGGCCCCATGAACTGCTGAACAAGGGACTGACAGGATAAAAGATCTTCTTCGTGTCTAACCCTCATCCTGAAACCTTCTGTTTTTTAGTTGTTTTTGTGCATTTATGTTTTCAGCTCTGATTAGAGGCTGGAGCAATTCTTCTGAATCCTTCTGTTTTTTATATAACCTTTATACACTATTTCTAATATTCATATTCCTTTCTGACTCAAGTCTCCTCACTTCAGTCTAGAGCAAAGCCACCCCTGTGAAGCTAATCTAAAATAACAAAGCTAACTTGCTCCTAGAGTAACCTGAGGATTTGAAGCCAATGTAATTCTTGAAAGATGAACGTAATTTTGATGGATCTAAAAAGCTCACTGGAGCCCATTGTAGAGAAATATCTTACTACTTTTTTCAGTGGAAATGAAATCTTTGCTCTGGCACGAGCATTGGGTTGATCAAGCCCCAGTGCGTTCACAAATACATCTTATTACTGCAGTTTATTATTTTCATAGCACCAGCAGTGTTCTTAGTAATTTGCAGGTAGGTATGAATACAAAAGTTGTTCCCTAAAGGAAGTGTAATATATACCTTTTTTTTAGATTAAAGAATGTCATATATGGTAGGTAGCATACAGTATCCTGAATAGGTACACGCTCTAGTAATGAACCTAGATATGGGGCGGGCACCAAGAGGGTGAAAATCATAATGTTTCTCTACTGCTGTATTTTTTTTTTTAAGAGTTCCTAGCATATGGTTTCCTTACTGTTTCTTTGTACTAGCGTCTATATATAACAAAGTACCTTTCACTATGAGCAAAGGTAATGGAATCAGTAGATTTATTCTAGGGATCAGCTTGTCTGCAGTGGCTGCAAGTAGGCTGAAGGGAGGCCAATGCGTCAGGAGAGGTGGCAGCCACATGCATTGGTGTGTTTAGCTTTAATCTACTGTGATGATGGACAGCATTGTGGTATCTGCCATGTGGGTATGGCCAGAGCCTGTTCTTGGCTCTGAGTGTGCTGGAAAGGTTCTTACAGTCCTTCAGGACTTGGTTTGGAGAAAGGAGGAAGGGCCATGGGCTTGCATGTTAGGTCAGGCTGTGCAGAGTTGGCTGAAGCCTTGCTGCTATAAATGGACTTCAGGAACAGTTATTCCATCAACAAATGTGGTGGTAGAAACTTCTGTTTTACCTTTAGAAAATGTTTGGCTCTAGTAATGGGCACTTTCCAGTGGCAATGCAGGTAGAGGGAAGAGAAGCATTTGTGCTGTTTGAGATGGATATCAAATGGGTTTAACACGAAGAAACAGCAATTCGTGTATTACCCTCTGTGTTGGGAAACTAAAGCGAGTTCTGCTTATGATAATGGCACCTCCTAGAAACTGGGCTCAGCTTATCTGCTCTTTTCATGTGCACCCCATGCAGCCCCCAGCAAGCTGGGCATAATGTCTTTGTCATTGTGTTTACTACTGTGCATAGGTAGGTACAAGCTGAAGCCTCAGAAAATGAAAAGGCTGATAAACCATTAGCAATCCTTTATACCACTGCACTATTTTTTCTTCATTGTCATTGTTCTTCTCTCTTCTGAGTCACATAACACTGCTGAATGAAACAGGCTTTGGAAACCAAACCCGAGCACATGCTCTGTTGCCATGTTCCCCCTGCCACTGTGGCAGGTGAAAATTGTTTCTGAGGGTGACTGGAATTGTCATATTGAACAAGCTCCTTTTTTTTTCTTGAGTTGGTTTTCTTTGGCCTTTCGCTTTTCCCCTTGGGTTTTGCTTTTTTTTTGTTTTACCTGCTGTCTGCAATCCGTAGCTGTTTACAGAGCCAGATAAAAAGGAAAGCGTGTGAATTAATGGGTTGATGTGCAGCAAGAGATTGCATGTGATGGTTTACATAGACATCTTGGGTCTTTCTTTTCTGACAAGCTGCAAAAGCTCCTGCATCCTTTATCTTTACGTTACTGGGATACTGAATTAGCCTATGTATTGAGCTGAGCCTCTTCCTTTGATGGAAGTTTAGACTTCTGGACAAATACAGACAACGTTCACATCTGTGATTTTTTTTCTTTCTACATATTCTGTAGAAATAGACCTTCAGACCTTCAGGGGTGGGAGGGTTTGCTATGATTTGAAAGGAATATTTTAGAGTAAGGCCATAAAGCAAATTTTGCATTTTTAATCATGAAGTACTAGAAATGGAAATCCAGTTTTGAACGTTTTCTTTGGTAAAACCAGAAATGATCATGTGAGCAATAGATAGCCCTATTACTGTTTATGGATAAAGATTTCTGCATTTACAAGGAGCTCAATAAGCACTGGTGACTGAGTTTACAGGAATAGTAATTAATATGTGGAAGTGTTAATGTTTGAACAAGAAGAGTGATATTTGACAAAGTATTCACTGTCTAGGTAAGAGGAATTCCATTTATTTTTTATCACTGTGATCTTTTGGTCTGACCTCCTTTATAATATAGTTGATGGGACTTAGATTAATTAATTCTTAATTGAAGCATAGCAGAGCCTTTGGAAAGATGTCATGTCCTGCTTTAAAAATGAGCATGATGGAGATCCCAGCACAAAATGCCACAAAGGATGCCAGTGGCTATTTGTCATCTTTGTTAGATTTGTGTCTTCTAACCTGGATTGCACTGGTTTTAGTGTTATATCATTGTATCTCAATTTGTAATTGTTTGTAACATTGAAGAACCTTTTATAGATAGCTTTTCACTCTTGTCAGTATTCTAGTCATTTCACTTTGCAATTTGTTGTCCCTTTATTTTACAAACTGAGCATGAAAAATATTTTGCAAATCCAAGCTGGTATGGCTCAGATTATCATAAATATTATATATTATTTGTTATTATTACTATTATATTCATTGGTAAAACTATTTTAACAAGGAAGAATCTTTCTAATAATTTTTAATTGCTTAATGCATAATACATGTTTTGTGTTTAAAATTTAAGAAATATATTAGAACTCGTGACCAGAAGGGTCTTCCTCAGGAATGGTTTTTCATTTTGTTCTTTCTCCCATCAGGGCCAGTCAGGATAGTGGAAGGTTTCCCCTGTGGCACTGGTCCATACAGGGGCTCCTTATTGTCCTTGTGCCTCCCAGCAGCCATCCAGTGCATCCCAGTTAGGAGCAGGGTGACTCTCAGCTGGTTAAATATAAAAGCCCAAACTTAGAAGCTGAGTTAGAGGTCTAAATGTAGATGGTGAATGCCCCTGTTGAGCAACCAGCTGGTAGTTTCTACACCTATAGCCACTTGCTGAGCTATATTAGCTTTCCAATTGATTTATTAGTTGATCTTTTGTCGCACAAAATTGTCATTATGATGGATCCAAGCCTTTATTTTTTACATTGGATAAACATTAACAACCACATGCCCCCTGCTCACTCCCAAATGACAGTGTATATTGGTGTATTTAAAACTAACAAACAAACAAAACACAATCTCTTTTCAATAATTTCAGGCTTTTGTAGGCCTCCACATCCTACACCTTTTCCACAAATTTGGAACTTGGTGATGATGGAGGAAAAGAGCTTCATGGTTTCTTACTTATTTCTGTACATGAGTATTAAGCTTAATTTGAAATCTGCACTTGGTAATTTATGTTATACTGTCCTGAGTTACTTTTCACTAGTAGGCTTTAATCAGTTTTCTTCCTGAGTCATGTGAGAACTTAATTGTTTGTTTGTTTTGTCTCTTTTGCATTGAAATATTCTGACATTGATCTTCAACACTGTGAAAAGATTTCACCGTTGTTTACAGTTCTCGTGCCACCTTTAGGTGATTCCCAAGTTCTTCCCTTAGATGGTGCTAATAGGGTACAAAAAGTACAACCGGATTACAGTGTTTTAGAAAGAACACGAAGTACAATAAAGGCTTCTTTGGATTCTCTGAGCAATTTCTTTCTTCCTCTGTGTACTACAGTTCTGCCTTATTTGCTCTTGTTCAAGCTCCAGAATGGAGCATGAAATATAAAAGTATCGGATTTGGTAAACAATTAGGTCTGATGACTATATGCTCATTTCGAAAAATAGAGGAACAAATGTTGTCTGTATGTGAGCTGCAAAATGAACAGGCTTTTCATCAGCTTTGTGCTTGCAAAGAGAAGGCATACTGCTAGTATCTGAACTCTGGGAAAATGGTATCCAGTATCACTCTCCATTAATTAGGGGCCCTTGCAAACAACTTTTTCTTTAGATTGTAACAGTAATTAGCAATCCTCTATGCACAGAGGCATAGAAGGATTTGTGCAGTGGACAATGAAGGTGAAGAGAACCTCCAGCTGTTTTCCCTATTGATGCAAGTATCAATGAGGTGCTGACCATCACGGGTAACTATGTTTATGTATTTTTTCCTGAATGTAATTCTGAGTGTTCAGAAGTAAAAGAGCACTTGTTTGATTACATTTCACGTTAGGGTTAAGCCCTGAAAAGAAATCTCGACACCTGATGATTTTACCCTTTCTCTGGGGAATTTAAAATACAAGCTCTGTATCTTGCTGTTTCGCATGTCCAATATAAAGGTTATGGCTTTCAGAAGTTCATTCATGCCCCGGAGACCAGCGTCAGCAGCATCTGTGAGACATGTAACAGTTCATCAGAGTCATCTCAGCTTGTCTGTACATTTGGCAGCAGAATTATCCTTTCCTTCTTTTCTCCCCACCTTCGTCCCTCTTGGTTCATCATTGCTTTGCTCTTACAGGCAATGAGAGTTCTCAGTCTGCCGAGTTGGTTGGGATGTCTGTTCAGCACGTAATTGATCATGACTGCTCATCACTGCTCATGAAGAAACAGAGGGCTTGCGAGGGCAGGGGTGCATGGGTCCAGACCACAACACACTGGGAAGCTGAGTGCCTGAGGAAATGTGCACAGTGTCAACCCTGTTATGCTTGGGGATTCTGCCAGGATGTAATTAGCACTTCACTCTCAGGAGCAATGTAATTAACTAAGTTCACCTAAAATAGAGGGAGGAGAGAGACTTCACTGTTTATCAAATCTAGTTAGTTTGATTTAAACCGTCTAGGTTAGGCCAGTAGTGGGTCTGTTTCTTTCCTGACCCTTCCATCATATTCATTATTGATTTTTCCTGAAGGATGTCAAGGCAATTACCGCATGCCACTTTATTTTATCCTTTGCAGAAGAACCTTGAATGAAGTTTTAGGACACTATGAAATAAATCAAGGAATGTTCACTCCAATCAGACACAGCCTACACTTTTTGTTGCCTTTGAGATAGAAGTTTAAAGTGCAGTCCTGATTAGAGTGCCTCTGTGATTGCTAATGTATGGTGAGTCCTGCATTTCTATAGCCCATCTACCTCACAGGGCTCACTTTGACAGGCCAAAGTACATTTATATTGGCTTTTTGAGTTTAGGCATCTTGCTCAGGGATGAATCCATTGTCTGTCTTCACCTCTTTCTATTGAAGAACCAATTTACGGTGCTCGTAGCAACCAGACCTAAAATCTAAACATCAAAGCTTTACTTTACCCTTCCATTACCTAATCTTAGCTTTTAGATGAAATCAGTGGCATGGATGGTTTTATAGGAAGATGTAAAACTAAGCTTTTCTTTGGTGAAGGTGGTGACATTCAAGCTTTGAGAAGATTTGCTTTTGCTGCTTCCACAGCTTAGGCTTTCTCCTACAGCACACGGCTTTGTTTATAATAATTACACACTGAAGTATACTCAAAGAACTACTAGTTTCCAAAGACAAGCCCACAGTATGTTTTTATTTGTTTGTTTTTAAATGAGGAAGTCGGGGGTTGTGCAAAGTTGTGTATCTGATGATGAGATTTTAATTAAATAAGCATATTCTGACACTGAGCCCCAGCCTCATTTTGTGGACATGATGGACAGGGACCAGTTAATGAGCAGATGTTCAGTTTTGCTTTTCCTCAGTGTGTGGCCTTAGGCCCCATTTGTCAGGTTTCCTGCACATGTCTGCTGAAAATTTCTAATTTTCTCTTGAGTTATTATGTGACACTTGTCATAGTATTAGGGCAAATTCCAGTTACATGTCCAGCGAGTGACCTTCAGGGTCCTTGTTCAGTTTTCTAGACCACAGTGGGTTCAATTCAAAAATACTTGGGATTATTCCTAATTCCTAATGTTGTCATTTATTCATCAACTTTTCCTCAAAATCTTTTTCAGAAGTTATGTAAAATTCTCCTCTTTTTGTTTCTTGTACTATTATAAATTGATGATCTTTATTAGCATGATGAATGATACTAGCATTTTCTCAACCTCTCATTTGACAGAACAGCATATCTACTGCAGAGCGGTCTGGTTTTAAGTCTTGCCTTTAGGTCATAATTTGGGTGGTGAAGATATAAAGTAACTGAAAAGGTTATTGTTGTCATCTGTAAATACTCTTATGTTGCGGCTTTCACATTCATTCATCAATTTAGAGAAGCTTGATTTTGCTGGGGTGTTGAATTTCATGGTTGTGTTTTAGTTGCAAGGCTCAAGGGAAAAAATCCCTCTGGGAACCCGCATCCTGGTCGATAGAATGTCAGCACCAATGTCCTCTTTACAGTGTGTATTTCACATTGTTGTACATACAGACTGTCATTTTTTGACAGATAGTGCTAGGTAATTACAAATGGGATCAGCATACCACTTTTTGATTTTCCCAGATACATCCTATTCCAAGTTTCAGTTTTCAGATTTTAATTGTTGTGGTTGTTGTTGTTGTTATTATTATTATTATTATTATTATTATTATTATTATTATTATTATTATTATTATTATTATTATTATTATTATTATTATTATTATTATTATTATTATTTTGCTTGGGAAAGTTCCCAGATCAAGTGAATATTGTGGACAGATTAGATGAGAAGGCTTTTGCTAGGAATCAATAACAAAATCAGTGTCATTTCCAGCTTTTTGGTGCTTGATTTGCAGTTGTTAATGTAGTGTTCTTCAAGAAACTCATGCTTTTGTGTAGCTTGTTAACAGTTGCTCTCCATGTAAAGAACACACCAAATTAGGATCATCAGGGTGTAGTGGTTACACCTTGTATCAGTTCAAAAAAGTCCCTGTCGTGGCTTCAAGATCTGTACCACGGCTTGTTCAAGTGAAACTTTGAACTCAGGTTCTCTTAACAAATGGTTTCCTTGTAATAGTTTTAATTCCTAATAGTGTTAACATAGAGACTAAATATATATTAAAAAACAAAACAAAACAAAAAAAAACAAAAAACAAACAAACAAAAAAAACCAACACTTAAAGCATTTTCATTTGCTTACTTCACAAGGTTTAACAGTGTTGTTAAATTATGCAAGATGGCAATCCTCTTGTGAAGCTGTTGTAATAACCAGTCAAGAATAGCTATTTCTGCAAAGACTCATTAGTGTATTTTTAAGTGCTCTGAACTATTACCATGTTTACCAAGTTTTTCTTTCCATGTAAATTTTCTAAGCATTTGAAACAATAGCTGCCGCACTTAAAAGAATGTTGCATGTTGTCTGGCCCGTTATATTAACAACACTTAAATGCAGTGGCTTAAGAATACTTTTATGAACAAAAATGATCTTGTTCGTTGTGATTTGTGAGGCTATATTAATTATGACTTCTTAATTCTTGGACTCCCACCAACTCTGAGTCAAGGATTCTGATAAGTGTTTTTTGACTTGATAATTGTCATTTGGATTCTTTATTATTTACACTATTTGTAATAGGATGCCTTATTCTCCTCTTTAAATAGTTGTCCAATAAAAATGACCAGTCATACGACATCAGTAATGAATAACAAATATTCATAGCTATCAATTGTTTACAACTAAGAGGTTGAAAATTATTCATTGAAACTAATTGGGGAATATTTATGAACAACAAATAAATTCAGGGTAATCAAGGTTAGTTCACAAATGATTTGCCAACCCCAAAAGGGGTGAAGTTTGTCAAGGATATTATTCTGTGCAATTTGTTTTGCTGTCATTAACTCTAAATGCACCTTGAAATATGTGACTGGTGCCGACTAGATGCATTCTGCATTGAGCATAATTATCTGTATTTCTGCTGGGCTGGACAAGCATGAAATTCAGTGCAAACAACATGCAGCGTGCGCTGTCTGGGGCTCCAAAATGGAACTTGACTTTCCTTAATGTAGAAAGCTAGGGTGCATTAGGCTTTCTCAGGCTTTTGGATACTAAAAATAAAATCAAGGTCAATGTCTAATTAGGTGGGAACTGGTCTGAATATAAATAATTCAGTTTCCACATACAGTAATGTGACCTGCAAGGGAGAAACAGACACACAAAGGTGGTTTTGTGACTTGACTGCATCCCCAGCTTGAGCTGCTCTCTTTTTTTGAGCTCTTTTGATGGTAGAGAAACTTTGGGCATTTTAATTCTGCCTAGGCAGGGCACATTGGAAAGCAGCATCAAAACCCTTCCTCGGACATGTCTGTTGACCTTCTTTGTGCTGGATTTACTCCCCTTGTGGGAGTGAAAACTACCATCAACAATGTAGTTATGGTGTTCCCATCTATATTTGTCTCTCCCAGAAAAATGCAACAAAACCAGAGTTTGGCATCTGGTTTAGTCTCAGAAAAGAGGAAGATTCTCCCTATGTCTCTACATGAGCATCAGACCAAATCTGATGAAGGAACACACTAATCATTCTTGTACAAGGGCACCATGGAGAGCAGTTGTGAGCCCAGCCACTGAGAGGAAAACATCTCAGAAACTTTCCAAGTATCTCAATAGCTACTGCCTACCAGGCTTTACCAGCTTGCAATGGCACTTGATGGGTGCTAGACTCTCCTGAGATTTTGGTCAAGCTATCTTCTTTTACACTTCCATTTTCAAAGTTTTGTGACCTCTGTAATTTCTGACTGTAAAGATTATATAGGAGGTAAATCTGATTTGGGCTTATACAGAAAACTGGAAAGAAATGCCATGAAATCATGTGGAAAGGAAGTACGCTGTGGTGTAAGCTTTGTGGCACGGAATGTCAAAATAGGAAGATATAACAGGTCAAGCAGCATTTGTACCAGAGATGGGCCACATGCTGTTTGGCCATTGCAAAAGTAATAGCTATTGAAAGGGTGGTGAGCAATCAGAGACGTTCTTAGATGGGAAAGGCTGAAAGTCTCATTTAATAAACAATCTTCCTTCCATTTGGATGAGGAAGGGCAGTAGGTTTGTGGGTTTTCAGTAGCTGAGAGAGTTCAGTTTGTTACTCAAGACAAGTTTTACAAATGTCCTTTTGTCGCCTAATGCATAAATATGAATTACCAAAGACAAAGCAGTAGTGTAAAGGGTCTGTCAACCAGACAGGGCAGCTACACCTTTGGTTGAGGTGCCAGGACAGGGTTGAAGAGCCACATTTTTAATTTGATGCTTTCCCAGTGAGAAAAATATCTTCCCTGCTAACAGGACAGAGAGAAATGCACAGCAACAAGTGGAAGTATCCGTGGGGGGCCTTGAAAGTAACTATGTAATGATTATTTGACAAGGCTTCCTGGATGCTAACAATCCCATTAAAATAAGCTGGCAAAAACATTAGGATCCCGAACCGACTGAAAATGAAACAAGAGAAATGAGGAGGGATTAAAGTAAAGCTCAGAAATAAAGAACTACCACTGAGTGTGTCCACTGTGGGAGTCTGTCAACCTGATGGGAAGCTCTTGGTAATTAGCCAGATTCGACTTTCTTAAGTTCTAAAGGGCTCTTTTTATTTATTTATTTATTTTAGATTGTATAGCATCCATGTATAGCATGGATGCTGGGAGGGCAAAGTCAGCACCAGACTGCCAGCTTTAGGCATTGTACCGTATGTATTATTAGAGACAATTCTTGCCCAAAGAACTTTAAATGCATATGCCCAAGGCAGAGGAGGGAAGTGGTGGGATCACACATTCGCAAACGGGGAAGTGAGGAGGTGGTTTCAGAGCTGTTCACTTTCCACTTGGGCTCCCATGGCAGGTCTCTTCAAAAATGCTGACTCCTAGTGACTTGGTTGGCCAAAGCAGGGAGTGAATGGAGACACATGGGGCAGCATCGCTCTCTCCTGTGCACTGCCTTAGCCTTACGAATTATAGCCCTGAGCTCATGCTGCATAAACCAGTCCTTCTCCCAGTGGTGTCTTCCCTCATGATCTGATACTTTATAATTACCCTTCAGCGATTCTCTTTTAAATGTATAGACAGGCATGTGATGTACACAGCTCCCCCTTGATCTAACTGATAGAAAAACCAAGAACGACTTTTGTGCTGACTGCAGCAAAAAATAATTGGAGTCAAGGATTGTTATGTAACACATATGCAGCTACACGTTAAAAATAAACCACTTTTACTTATATAACAACCATTATTTAAAGATCTGGGAGAAGATTTAGGCTTGGGTTGTCCTCCCAGCTGTGGCTGCCAGGGAGCCATGAGCAAGGGCTGTGCCCAGGGCAGGCAGTGGATGGCTGCAGGCACCTGGCCCCACGTTTCCCACATCTGGGACAGGTCTGTATGCAGGTGGATGTGTTGGTAGAGCTTTGCAGTCACTGCTGCTGGGAGAGGGAGAGACACTGTGGTATATAAGGGGAGAAGAATGTTTACTTCGTCAGGAAAAATTCTTGTGATGTGCTGATGTACTGCAGTGTCTAGCCTTACGTTAGCCCTTTCCTGATACCTACTGAACATCAAATCTTGTGGAATATTTTTTTTTTTTGTGAGTTTTATTGGAAATAAAGGGAAAAAAATAGACTTGTCATGTTGAAAATATTCTCAAAATAGATGTTGTGATAGAGTCTTGAGCATTATAAGAAGCCTTTGTATGTTTGCATTGCAATTTGCTATTGTATGTGTTCTCTAGAAAAAGTCATTTGAAAGGGAGAAAATGTACAAAGCAGACCAGCTGTTTGGTAAAGCTGTGTGACAAGGCTGTGAGTAAGGCTTGACAAGGCCCTGAGAAAAGTTGGCTGGCTTTTGGAGAGGGGTTGCATGAGATAACCTCCACAGATTCCACCCAACATAAATTATTCTATGATTCTATGATTAACTGTAATTTTGTTCCCAAAACCCACAGTCCTGAAATATTGCAGGTTTTTCTTCAAAATTTATGACTCATGGAAAAAAAAGGCTTTTCGTCTTTGCCATCGTCACGTTCCTCACATGACTAACTGCAAAAGACGAATTGGCAGTTGGGCCTGATTTGTTACTTCATTCTCTATGGAACAGTTGTTCTGTGGGCAAGCAGAAGGGCTTCTTTAATTAAGGAGCAGCAGAGTGTTTTCGGGGCTATTAATGCAACCTGAGAGAGGACTCAAATGGCTGCGCTCGACAGGCAGCTTGTGGGACCGGGGGCTGAGGGGTGCAGGCCCGGCCTCGTAAAGCAGGCCTTCCTTTGCAGATGGGCTGCCACGAATCTCAGCTGCCAAGCTCCGCTGTACCCACTGTGAGACTTGCTTGTGTACCTTGTCTGAGCGTGTATCAGGTTTGCAGAGCCAGGATGGAAGCTGACAGCATGCTGTGGAATTTTACTGTCACGACAGGTCAGTGGTGTTTTTTCTGTTTTGTGTCCATGGTGCATCAGACCATAGACCTGGCCTTAAAAGCACTCAAAGGTTACCCCTAGAGCAAAACCAAAATCTTGCAGTGATCTACCCAGGCAAAAAGAACATTTATGGCAGTATTAATCACTCGTCACGTCTTGCTGGCTCCCATGTGTATCTTTCATTGGTATCAGGCCCTAAAATAAGCCGAGTAATGGAACATGGACGTGAAAGAACTGTGCTTGCAGTGTCAGGAAGAGATAGAGTAAAATAGGTACATCTCAGTTATGCTTACCAGTCTAGCCAAAGTGTTGAGGAGGAGCTGGGATTCATATATGTGCCATCACAAGGTGTTAAATTAGAGAGTAACAGCAAGAGGAACAGGTAGATAAGGAGACAAGTCAGCTCCAAGCTTTTGCCATGTAACCCCAGTGGAAGTGCAGTGGGGTTGAACAAAACAAATGATTGTGTGTTTGATTTGGTATTTGGTCTCTAGATGCCTGCTGCCTGACAGAAAATGTTCTCCATAGCAATTTTCCCATTTAGAAAAGTAAAGTGAAAGTGGTAGTGTAAAGGAGCTTATTAGAAAGAGTATTATACTAAGAATCAGAATAGCAAATTCTTGTTCTGTCTCTAATTTCCTGGGCCACCTTGGGACCCCTGTGCCACTTCTCTGTACCTAATTTCCAAACTGGCAGATGGATAATTATCTACTGATATCAGAGGGTTGTGCTTAGGGTGGGGTTGATAAACAAACTCCTTTACAGACCAACCTTGCCTCATTTTGGATGCCTTCCCATGTGCGTAAACACAAATTTGCTGTTTTTATAGCTCTTCTGGCTTAATAAAATCAGAACTTTCTTCTAATTGAAGTGATGTTAAAGTTGTGGTTCATCTCACAGCCACGTTTACATCATCAGACCTGTGTGGTCAGGATGCTGGTGTTGTTCCCAGATACTGGTATTTGCTGGGGTGGGTGTGCAGGGAGCAGTAATTCCCCCAGTCCCAGTCAAATAACAGATTTCCTCCAGGATCAGCAGCTGGAGCAGGTGATGCACTTGTCTGTGTCTCAAGTTATGTAACCATTAAATCTCTCTTCTCATCTCTCGCCCTACTCCCTCCAGAAATCTGTTATTGAAAGGAAGGAAAAGGGAAAATGTTTTTAAATGGGCAAATTGAGAAATTCACAGTGTTGCAAATAGTCTGCTTGCAGACTAGAGTTGCCTAGGGCTGTTTTATGAGTCTCACATGGAGTTGTAAATCAATTTAGAGTCGTAGAAGTAAGGCATAAACCAGAAAACTCTGTGTGTGTGTCAGCTGTGTTCTGTACAAATGGCTGATATTTTATATAGTGTTTATTGCAAATCCTGTTGTGACCCATTTTCTAATGTAACTTGGTTAATTTTTCTTGTGACACAAAAAAACCCCAACAAAATAAAGTCCAGTGTTCGCTATATAGAGAGTATTGGTTCTTGGTGGTTTTGAACACTGAATGCATTACTGAGTCACTTCAAGCAGAACTACTTTTAATCAAAAACAATTTAAAACCGGGATCATTTTTTAGTGTAATAAAACCCAAGTAATTTCAAAAACTTCTGTTACTGCTTTTATACAAATAACTGTAAAGTACTGAGGCTTATGCCTTTGTTTTTCTGACATTCAAGCCTATATGTTTTCCAAGGCATCTTTAAGGTAAATGGAGGATTTCTGACCACCTACAGTTTGGAGGATTTGGGGTGCTGCCTGTTGGGGAGTTCAAGCATCTCTTTAAACCTGTGCCTCCTACAATGCCTTCTTTCCTTTCCTTTCCTTTTTTTTTTTTTTTTTTTTTTTTTTTTAATCTGAAAGAATAGATTTAGGCTATTATTTGCTTGAGTATCTTCCAGTAAGAAGACCATTTCAGAGAGATCTTCCATGAAACAACATCCCTGAGTGCAGTGGGAGCATGGATTTTGCTGCTCAATTTCCCTTTGGTTTCTTCCTGCAGGGCAGTTCAGTGTTTGCGTAAACTGTTTCCCATATCCTAGATGTACAGTGTGTAACCATCCACAGCAGCAAAACAGAGTCTGTGGATCAGAACCAGCACAGTCTGCTGCTGTGAAATGCCAGCAGTGTTTGGTCACATTTTGAACAGTTTTAAGACATTCCAATGTAATGAGTAGGTCTCATCTATAGAGACCATGACAGATCGGGAACCTCTGAATGAGGAGAATTCATTGATGTTGCAAGGTACTGCTGTCTTGTTTTCATTTGTTTTGCCTCAGATCTTGACCAAACCAGAAATCCTGAAATGTAATCAAACTGAAATGGAGTCTGTAATAGTGCACCCTCCTCAATATCTCAGGTAGTTCCTCTTCAAAGGACTGGGGAGAAGGAACAAAACTGCAGTCTGTGCATTGTGGAGACATCCTCAATGGCCGCTCCGCATGGACTGGGCAGCAGCTCTTCCCCTGATGAAAGCAGCAGAGCCCAGCTCCAATGTGCCAGGGCTCAAGAGGGACAAAAGTTCCTCTCGTAGTGGGGAATGATCAGTTCCACCACAGGGCATTCATGAGAGGAGGGAATTCTCGGCCTGCCCATCGCCACGACCAGCTTCTGGTGGTATTGACCACAGTTTTGTGAGCACAAATACAGTTGCCTGCATTAATCATACTTTGCACTGAAAGCTTAATTTAATGGGCTTTGAAGCAAAATGTTTCCAACAGCTCTATGTGTTTCTCTGTCTAGGCAAAAAGTTTGAGCACACTTTTTTCTCCTTGCGGAGAGTGCTTTCTCTTTTCCAGCTGTCAGAACACAAGGGTCATTTGAGTATTCTTGTCAAGTTTTCCAGATGCTTGTTTTGAATTGATGGGTTTGAACAGGAGCAATTTGTTATACTGGCACTTCCCCCCCTCCAACACCACAAAGAGTCAGCCCTTTGCAGATACATTATCATCTCGTTCCCTGAAGAAGCCGCTCGTCTTAAGATAGAGCGAATGGGTTGGAAGATTTTAGGTCTGAACCAAAGGTCAAACCTGACTGATGGCTGCAAAAGGGAGTGGAGATGTGTAGACTTGCCTGGGTGGTAGATATTTCTTGCATGCATATGTGTGCAGATAATGCTAGATGGATTATTTGGCACTTTGGCTCAAGTATATTTCTTCCTCTGGTTTGGAAATAATTTTTAAGTGGTTGGAAGGAAGCTTTAATATCAAAGCATAAGCAGTGCAGTGAGGTATAGAGTGTTTGTTCAAGTCTTCTATTATTTTTGGTTGCAACTTGCAAAAGTCCCAGCTTGTAAAATAGAGGATGTACACGGTCTGTTCTGAAAGTAGTAGGACTGGCTTTTTCCTGGGCGAACGGGCGGACGAGAGGCGGTCTGTGCGCACAGGGTCGGTGGAGGGGGATATTGGGAATGCTGGGAAAAATCGGCAGTCGGCTGTCGGCCGTTGAAGAGAGCAGGTCGCTTGTACTGTGAACACCTGTCGAAACGCCTCGTCATGGAGAATCATGGAGCGTTTACCGGAACAGCGATACGCGATCAAATTTTGTGTAAAGCTTGGTAAAACGGGCAAAGAGACTCACAACATGATTAAGGAGGCCTACAGTGGTGCTGCCATGGGTAGATCGGGTGTTTTTGAGTGGCACAAGCTGTTCCGAGAAGGTAGGGAAAGAGTGGAAGATGACGACTGCTCTGGACACCCTTCGACCAGCAAGACCAACGAAAATGTGTCGCGAGTGAAAAATTTACTGAACCGTGATCGCAGGATGAGTATCAGAATGATTGCTGATGACTTGAGCATTCCTCAAACCCAAGTTTTTGAGATGGTGAAAGAAAACTTAGCCATGAGGAAAGTGTGCACGAAGCTTGTGCCACGAGTGTTGTCAGAGGAGCAAAAGGCCAAGCAGAAAGCGATCTGCCAGGATCTTCTTCATCATGTGAATGAGGAGCCCGACTTTTTGGACAATGTCGTGACTGGTGACGAGACGTGGGTATTAGAATACGACCCGGAGAGTAAGTGGCAGAGCACAGAATGGCACACCCCTGCTTCCCCATGCCCCAAGAAAGCATGAATGAGCAAATCCAAGCAAAAGTCCATGCTCATTTGCTTTTTTGACCGACATGGAGTCATCCACAAAGAGTTTGTACCACCTGGACAAACAGTTAATGCAGTTTTTTACGTGGAAGTCCTCACAAGACTGCAAAAATGCATTGCTCGTGTCCGCCCAGGCATCGTCAACAATTGGCAGCTGCACCATGACAACGCGCCGAGCCACACAGCGTTCCGCATAGTGGAGTATCTTGCCCAGCACAAGGTGGCAACGCTGCCTCAGCCCCCCTACAGCCCCGACTTGGCCCCGCCAGACTTTTTTCTATTCCTGAGAATAAAATCAATGCTCAAGGGGAAGCATCACGCATCGGTAGAAGCGCTTCAAGAGGCCATGACGAGGGAGCTAAACAGCATTCCGGTCCAGGCGTTCCTGGAGGTGTACGAAAACTGGAAAACTCGTTGGCAGCAGTGTGTAGTTGCGGAAGGGTGCTACTTTGAAGAATTCTAATAGTTTGTTCTATTCTCATGAATAAATTAAAAAAAAAAAAAAAAGAGTCCTACTACTTTCAGAACGTAAATCTGTTTTCCACATATGCTTTCATTCAGCATCTTATGGGATTACTCCCCAGTATTCACTGAGTTTAACTCTGCTACTCGTGGAGAAGTGAAGGGTATGTTCAGAGCTGCTGGCCAGGCATCACTGTGGTGGAGGAAGGACCACAGTGGCTGAGCAGAAGAGAAGGGGTGGCAGGACATGAGGAGAGCAACGTACTGAAATGACTCTTTCATGGGAAGCTTGTCTAGAGGATTTCCATGTGTGGAGAAAAAGGACCTCCATTAGTATGGAAGCCTGCATGCAGATGTAAAAGATATACAGTTGCAGCAGAGCTGCTATTTAGACCCAAAGGGAAATAAATAGAAAAAAAAAAATTAGGCCTCATTCCAAAGAGTCATACCAGGTACATGACCTGTGCTGGGACTGAGCCTTCAGACTCATATAAGTAATGCATTAACTAACTGAGGAGTCTGCAAACTCCTGCTGAGAAATTTGGTGTCAGACTTGTTGGTGATTATACAGATAATTAAGGCATTATACAAATGTTTCAAGTGATTATTAGGTCTGCTACACTGCAAGAAGGTTCATTGCAGCTGAGGGTAAAAGGAAATGCTGTGTATGGCATTTCCATCCTGCTTCACCTTTTTTTGACCAGAGTTTTTTGACTAACGCCTAGTACATTCAAGTGGAAACAGTTTTACAGGCATAACAGTAGAATAAAAACTTGGAAATGAATGATACGCTTACATTCCAAATGTGTTACAGGTCACATCACTTAAGGAGGAGTCAGAGCCTCTGTCACTCAAACAAGTGACAAATTCAATTGCATCTCTGTCTTCATGGCAAGGCTCATGCTTGCTATCTACAAGGATTTACTCCTGGCATCTCATCAGTTTGTGATATTTTCCATGAGGGTCAGGGTATATGTGTATTTTCCAATAAATAAACATAGGTAAAGGTCAGAGTAGATGGTCCAGAAGCTGTGAATTCACTGGATTAGCTCTTCTGAAAGCTGACAAAGCCATAATACAGAGAATCTGTAGCAGTGCTTACGGTTTTTGGCTAAGTTTCCTGATGTCACAAAGCCAGCTGTTTTCATTAATGTTTATACACCCTGAAATGCAGCAGGATGGGCTGGGCCAAGACCTGCAGTAGGACAAGAAAGCAGCTACCGAGCAGCAACCAAGGGGTAGATTTCCTGTTGCATACAAGGTGGAAACAAGTTTCCAGCTTCCCTTGGAGGCAACCTCTGCATTTTTCTTCTGTTTTGATCATTTTCTGTACTAATTTCCATCTCTTACACAAAGTCTGATTCAGAGCCTGTGGAAACCTTTCTGGTACTTGTGGTGACCTTAGATTAGACATCACTTGCATGTGTTAATCAGGAAAAAAGCTTATGAAGATTAAATTGGTGCCAAGATTATCTGATTAGCTGAACTGGACTGTGCATTTCTATTCTTCTTTCCTGCATATGGGGATTTTTCTGCTCCATTGTTACCTTATCACTAAATATGTGTTCATACTGTTCATTATATTTGTGTTGCAGTCTGATCTTGGGTAATAATTTTTCCGTTGCATTTGAAACGAGAGGTAACTGACCTACCAGGCCTGGAAATGACTGTGGACATGAAAAGGATTGTTTTTCCAAACAGTCCGAACTGAACAGACTTAACCTAGCTACAAGGAATGTGACAGCCCTTTAATTCTGGTGCTTGTAATGAGCTGGCTCTCTGACATCTACTCAATTGGATAGATATACTAAAAAATGAAAGTAGCTTTCCTCAGGTCACGATGACTTATTTAAAGATGGTCCTGCTAAAGAAGGTTGTAAAAGTGGCCTGGGAGGTGATAACATTAGCTCTTTTGGACTATTACACAGTCACATTTATCCTGTAATGATTCCTGTGTTTTCCAAACCTGCGTGCAATTAATATTACTTAACAGATATGGGAGTGTTCGCCAGACATTTATTCAGCAAATAAAATATTTTTAATAGCTGTGGTATAAAACTTTAAGCAAATGAGTTTCCCCAACAATATTCTCTTCTACAAAGTAGATATTCTCAAATGGTGCACATTAAATTTTTGACTACAGATATCACCTTTAATGTATGCTTCGGTGGCTGCTGGGGGCTGAAAAAAATCATTACTAATTGATATGCCTTAATGGCCTGAGAGCTTTCAGAGTTGGATGAGCCCAAGAGAAACGCTGAGAGGTAGATATTTGATTCTAATTATGCCTGAGTAGGTACAAGCAAAAAGTAGAACCATCATGACAGGTATATCATTGTCAAATTGCTATACCTCGGGTTTTCTACTAATTTGACACAATTACAAAACATTGCTTCAATGAACCCATGAAAGGCAAAGTTAGATAAAGGATGGAAGCATAGAAAAAGAAGTCTGTGCTGGTATCTGTATTTGCTAAGACAGCCACTGGAGAGAAGAGGGGTCTAGGCTTTGTAAACGATCTGCTAATTAGCTAGTGGCTATATTTTATTCCATCCCATGTCTTGAATATCTAGTATGTTTTTAAGAATACAGCAGCTATGAAATTTTAATCTAGCTGTGATGCTATAGCAGGTGTGCAGTGGGTGCATTTATTTCCCATCCTGGTTGCACTGATCCCTGTCACCTAACGCTGCACTCCACACACTGAACATGAGTGATGGTGAACAATTAATCAGATATTTCTGATTACTTTTTTCAGGTGTGAACCATTGTTATTTGAAGCCTAGACTAGATCCTAAGTTATCATAGTTCTCTCATTTACTGCAGAGTTTCTAATAGTCATCAAAGGTAGGTTCTGCTTATTTGCCCCCTGCTGAGAGGGGAACAGGAGTGGCATTTTCAGGGAGAAGTGGGTTTTAATTGGGGGTCTGCTTTGGCATCGGGGTTCAGGATGTGTGGCTTTCATCCTATTTTCCACCTTTAGTAATATCTCTGATGAGACTTAAGGGGGGGGAAAAAGAATATCATTTCTAGTAAATGCATACCCTGTATATGTATATAAGTGAAACAGGATCAACACATAACCTTCTTTCCTACCTATATTTACTATTTGCAAAATATAATTGTATTTTATTCAACGGTAAATGCTGCTTTCCCTTAGGAATTTCTTCAGATGACTCGGAGACTCATTATACAGAGCTAACAAGTCCTGCTTATGCTGTGAAACTGCTGGATCCTGGAAAGGTCTTTTGTAGGCAGCAGTGATGGTGATTAAGAAAAGGATTAAGAAAATTTAGGAAGCAGTATGCAAAAAAAATCAGATATGAAAGAAGAGTCAGAATATATTTTCTTAACTATTGTTTTAATAGTAGGATAAGCAAAGACCAAAGGAAGGGGCCTGAGGCAGAGAGAGAGAGAGAAATGGATATTCAGAGACGATACTGAATGTGCTAGAGGATTATATAACTCAGGGCAAGAAGAATACAGATTATTTTTGTCTGGATCTGGTAATACTCATGCTTCCTAAATCCAAAGGTTTATGTAACTATCTAAATCCAGATTAATTGTGTTCAGAATTCTTCACAAAACAACAAAAACGTTGTCTGTTTAATGTCTGTTTGCTCTCACTTGTAAGAACAGAGATTTTATCTTATGAAATGTATAGTTGAAGGACATAATCAGTAGGTTAGTTTTGTAAACTTAAATCTGATTTATGTACAGTACATTCATGAGAAAACCCAGAAGGCCAATTTCCTTGTAGATTTAGGAAGTCGCACTATGAGAAATGGTGAGACTCTTTGAAATTTGTCTTGAAATGCCACTTTATGCGGGAATCAATTTCCCCAGCTGAGGTAGAGGAGACTTGGAATTCTAGGAAATTTCTCCCCTGCTGTGACTTGGGTGTTATGGATTGCCAGAGAAGAGGAATCTGCCACTGAAGGCGACTTTATGGGGTTTTGCAATGAAATTGCCTCAAAAGAGGAAAGAGTGAGTAGGTAGACCCTGGTGGTGGACCTTGTACCTGTGTGCTTGGGAAGCAAAAAATGAGTGTTTCTGTGGGCTCTCCTGATATTTGATCATGAGAGGAAAGCTGCGTTTACAAGGAAGGTATCACACAGTGAGCATCTATGGTTGTTCACCTTAAAAAGTATCTGCAAGGGATCCAAACTGGTGTACAGGAGAGTTTAATACGGTGATAGGTGTGGATTGGTAGACCACTCTGTGTGTTTCTGCAACACCTTTAGTACCTTCTTGTTAAATTCTGTATCGTGGATGATTAAAAGTGTACTTCTGATAAATTGATGACAGTGGTGATAGATCTCAGTTCTATCATATTCTTTGTGGAGGAAGATGGGATAAATAAGACAAGCAATGTTCTCTACAGGGTGAGTGGGAAGAGGCTTCTCTGCTGGTGTAGACTTACCTACATGCCTGAGAAGCTGATGTTGCCCTATTTGTTGACTTAGTACAATTTACACTTGTCCTGGGTGGGTGTAAATATAAGGGGAAAAAAAAAAAAAAGAAAATGCAGAAAATCGGGGTTGCTGCTTTCTGGTTAAGATACTTTGCAGTGATTTTTAATGTTTTGGTGTGGATTTACTGATATCTTGTCCTGTTTCTGGCATTTATTGACTCGCTTGTGTTCACTGAATCCAATTTACAGCACTTCATGTGGCCAGAACACAGCAGTAAATCTAGTGCATTAAATCAGTGTGTTGGATTTTGTTCTTTATTAAACCAACAAATCTGGATTAATTCTGGTTTTTGAAAGTGTTTCTATTAAACAAAAGACCAGTTAGCACCGTATCTAGAAAATGTCTTTTGATTGCTTGTATAAATGGAGACATTTTATCTCCCAAAGGCCAGCTAGAATGTCTCCTGCAGAATATGTATGTATGTCTATGTGTGTGTATATATACATTTCTCTCCCTCTCCCAGATGGATATTATTATAACTGTTCTAGCCAGATTCTTTCAGTAACTGCTCTAGATTTATTTTTTTTTTTCTTATGGTCTACATGGATTAGAAAGTGATGGAAAGCTTCATTTTAATAGCACCACATTGATATGTGGCCATCCCTCTGTTTTTCAAATCACAGAAGCTTTTTTTTTTTCCTCAAGTACAGTCTAGTTTGAGGTATTACCATTAAAAAAAAAGGGGGGGGGGGAATTGATAAGGTTGTTGTGGATAGCAGTTGTGCTTGGTGGTGTGGGTGGAGGTGTTTGAAGTGCTGTTTTTTTTCCGTGGGACGCTGGTGTGGCAGAGAAGGTGTCAAATTTTTAATAACTGGGAACTGCAAAGAAAATGCGAATTTCAGTTTGTGTTTGGGTTAATTGTATCATTTTCACTATCATTCCAGATTCTTCTCTTTCTTTCTTCATTCTGGCATTCAGATGGTTTGCCAACAATTTACATTACGTGCCCTTTTGGGAGGGTGTCAGTTTTTGTTAAGATAGCTGCAGAGTGTGTATAATGTGCTGATTTTCCTCTTTAAATTACATGCCCACCGCAAAACTAATTTCTAAAACTAAAACTAATTGAGGCTATTTTTCAGTCGCAGTTTATTTTTGTAATGTAGGGAGAAACAAAACCTGTCTTTTATGGCTTGAAAAGTGCTTTGTATTTGTCAAATGTTGCTCTGTCACATATTTGCTCTGTCAAATGTTATGTGTATGTAGCTACTCTGTTTACAACAATCTTCTAAATCACTTCTTCAATGTTCAACTCATGTTGATCTTATTTCCCAAAATATTTGCTAAATGAAACATACTGTTTATAGAGAGTTGCTCCAAAACATGTGGATTCAATTTATTTCTGGGCAATTTGGGGCTTTGTTGCTTTCAGGAAACATAAAGTGTATAAAGCTCCCAAAGCCTGGATGTGAATCAGCTGTTCCTAAAATCACTGTCAATATCAGCAGGTCAAGGTGGAAAATCTGTTACTAAAAGATATATCCATGTGATCTTTCCCAAGGAGCTATATGTAGAAAACCCTGTTTCAATCACCTAGGTACCATTAAGATCATAAATACGGAGGTTACCTTAATGACACTGCAAGTTTTCTAGGGGAGATGGAGTAAACCATTCATAGAAATATCTTGCCAACCATCTTGAACAGATCATCAGCCCATAATTTGGTTTGTCTATCAGATAGGAAAAATATAAAGAAGGACCACGGGACAAACCTTTTTTGTATCATAAGAACCTGTCTTAAATTCTACCAGTCTCTTTTCTTGTCTTTAATCCTGCATTGCTTGACTGCCTGGGAAGTGAAATTCTGCATGTTGTGAAAGGGACCTGTCGGCTTAGTATTTGGCTGATGTAGGTAGCTAACCTCTCCGCAGATCCAGGGAAGAATGGAGGAGATATGTGTTAGCCCATTTTAAAATAATTCTCACTGGGTGTATATGAAATATATGCATGAATTCTCACCAGGTATATATGAAATGTATGCATGTAAGTGGGTAATACACAGCCTTTTCCCAGGATACCAAAGAAACTGAACTAAGACAACAAATAAAACTTCCTTGCCAAGGAGAAGTCTCCTTCCATAGAAGAGTAACTTCTAAAGTGAGCATTACTCCTGATGAGAAAACACTACTGAGTACAGACTTGTGTCACCACACCAAACCGCAGCAGGGACAATACCATCTCCTGGTGAGTTAAAACATCAATTTCCTTGGCAGGAACCCGTTACTGCCTTGTCTGGGATGTGAAATCTGTGCCAAATATTGCCCCTGGAAAATTGTAAAAATAATTGGCATTTTGTCATGTGGACAACAAGACAGTGCATTGAGGTCACTGGCAAGATCAGTCCAGTGAAGGCAGACCAGGTACCCCAGAGGGTGGCAAACCTTCACCTGCTTTTGTGGGTTCTGCCCTATCGCTGCCTCACCTGCCAGCAACCTGTGGACCAGGCAAGGAGCTGGACCAAGGAGCTGCCACAGGGGGACTGCCTCTCCCTGAAAACAGAGGAACTAATGGTATGGAGCTGCACATGGGGTGTTACATCAACAGGTAGGTAACGTGTTTTGAGCCATGCAGACCGAAAGATCTTTTACAGTGATTTTTTTTTTAAAAAAAGTTTTCAGCAGAACATGTTTAATGTATACTATGGCATGGATTTTCCTGATATTGCGTTCTTTTCCTAAAAACTGAGCATTAAATTCTACGTAAGGATGCTTGTCATTGCATGCGGCAAATACATACAGAAAGTCATAAATGTCATCACACTGTTTTTTGCTTCAGTTGTGTACATTCTGGACATGTCTGCAGAGTGTCCACTAATTAGGGTAGAAAATGTTAACTTGATTATGATCATTATAGGTGAAAATGTCATCTTCTGTCAGCCGCAGAAAAGATTAACTTCTTTTTAATAAATTTATTAAAGTTCTGCACAATTTCTTATGCTATTTACTTAATTATACATAACAATTAGGTAATTACATGTCATAACGTTGTGATTATGTGTATTTGCTCGAAATGTACAATTAGATGCAATTATACACTAAGAAAATGGGAAAAAGAAAAAAAAAAAAAAGCTAAGCTAGATAACTTGGAAAATTTGGAACCCATTAGCACTGAAACATTTACTCCATCTCGCTGAGCAGGGAGGACAGATGTAGATGGCTGTGATTCAAGGTGCTCCTCACTGACATGCGGTGACATGAAAATGTCTTGGCAAAAAAAAAAAAAATCCATTTACAAAGATATTCTGGAGACTGTGATTTGATTGTTTCATTATCTGCGTGTGAAAATTTAGGTATGATTTGAACAAGTCTTATCTTGCCCAGGAAAAAGAAAATATCACTATGTATTTGTGGTGTTAGTAACATCACGCAGAGCCAGGATTGCAGAAACCACGTGACATTTTAAAACAATGTTAGTTTTTTCTTTCTTTAGTTCCACTTCTGTATCCTAACAGCCCCAAGGCTAGATGAGCCACGTTTTCCACAGCTCTGTGCAGCCCCGAACAACAGAGATGCATTTTGTTCTTTTCTCCACTGAAGCCTGGGATTTTCCCACAGGTACGAGCCTTCAGCTACTGGACGTTTGAGAAAAACATCTAGCATGATGCAGTTTGCACTAAACTCGTAAGGACTGGCTACTTGGTAGCTGCGTTGATAAATCATCCAAGTGAAACTTGGTTTATATTTTCATGTAATCACTGGTCTCTAGTCTCCTCCAGTTTTCTTGCTGTATTTTTTTCCCCTTTATGGCAGCAGGACTGAGTCGAGAGCTATGGGATTAATAAAATAGTATTCACGTTGTTTGGTGTCAACCTGCAATCCTTCTACTCGTGCTCTTATTGCCGATATGCTTTAACCCTGTCACGGAAGGACCCACTGTACCAGCTGGGTGGTAGCTCTTCAGTCCCTGCTTTTCCTGCAGATATATCATTTGTGCAGCAACATGTAGGGAGGCTTAGTTCTTTTAAACACCGTGCATGGCCTTAATAATAGAAGTAGTTAAGGAAAAGCTCAGCCACAGACCTGTTTACTTTCTCCTGCGAAACTTTCCCCTTCCACAAGCCCTGGTGCCTTCTCTCACAGGTGCAGAAGATGTGGACCTCAGGTCCAAACTGTTGTATTTTGGTGATCCTTTTGTTCATGGGGGGCTTTGCTTTAACCGTGGTCTGTATATGAAGGTTATATCAAACAGAGTCAGGCTTTCCAGAGGGTTTTTAAAACCATTCACAGGACTTTCAGAAATAATCAAGAGAAGTGAAAAGCCAAAAAAAGAGTAAACCGTTATTTATGTCTGTTTTCTTACTGCTTTTTGAACATCCCATGGGTAGTGTCTTTTACACACTACAGGCCCCTTTACTTCTCTCTGCATCCACAGTTGGTGGATTTTTCTTTCAATTTGATGGAAATCTGCAAATACCATTCTTCTAGTTTGTGTATTCTTACCAAGTTCCTTTTCCTTCAGGAAATGATTCCCTCCTTGTTATCCCATCTCTGTCATGATCTTTTCCCTCCCCCACATGCCACTTCTACTTGAGCAGTACTTGGATCAATACATTGCTTTCTCCATTTTCTTACTTTTTTCTGTTGACCAAGAACAAATTTTCCTGGGGTTGTCCCTGTTGTTTCCACAGAATAGGTCTGAAACAGGCAGGATACCAATCCCTGGAATAAAATTAAAACAAAACAAAAAACAACAACAACAAAAATTCTAACCAAAACACCATGTTAAAAACTACTTGCATTCACAGACCACACATGCTCCCACTGCTATCAGCAATCTATTTATTATGATGAAATAAGTAGTATAAAAATTATTCTGCAAGAAAAATCTGTATTATTTTAATTATTTTCTAGGTTATTTTTGATTACATTTGATCAGTGCTAGCTGCTTTGTAGTTGAATAATGTATTCCACAATTACATCCTCATTTTCTGTTTTCTAAAGGACTGAAACTGCCTTTTAAATCAACAGGAGACTAGAGAGAACAAAAAAATAAAGGACTGAACCCAACATCTGGAAAGTTTTCTGCTATCTTGCCTTCATAAATAGGAAGCTCAGCTACATATTCTTCTGATGGTTCCCATGGTGAGCACATCAATGTTTGTATCAAGCAAATCATCAACAGTTTTGAGCTGATGGATGTTCGAAACTTCAGTAGTTCAAAGCCTACCCAAACTTGCTAGATATGTCACAGCAGAAAACCTGCACACAAAGTAATAAGCATTAAAGAGCTTTTTCAAGCCAGCTTTTATTGCCTTGCGACAAGAGTCTTAGAAATACATTAGGACATGGCAGACATGTTCTCATAAAAAACAATGCATTTTATTAATATTGTGGAGTCCCCCCAAAATGAATTTCAGCTGTGGTGGCTGTGTAGCAGAAGTGGGGAGGAGCTGGATAATGTGCCTGGTGCTTAAAATATTAGAAGGAGGTGCCTGCCCCCAATCCCTTCAATGCTTAAAAATTATCTAAAGATGCCCTCGGCATCTCATTGAAGTGGAGGTGCTGGGAAATGTCTGAATGTGACATTTTACAATATTTTGCACAAACTGAACATGTGGTGCTGTTAATGACTCAGACTTGTATGTGTGCTTGGTATATGGATAAAGGAATTAACTGTGTTGTTAACTACATGGTAGAAGATGATTGTCAGTAGGAAAATGAATGATTTAATCCAGAAGGAACTAGCTGAATGTTTATAAAGGTGTAAGGTCCTCTTTTATGAGCAACATAATGCATTTACTGATGGACAGTGCAGTTTTTAATACACCTCTGGTACTTCCCAGAATAAGGAAACTTGCATGGCAACGCAGTGCAAAGCCTTGGGTTTTGGATGAGTGTGGCCCCTGGTGCTGGAGGCAGGTTTTGGGGCCAGCAGGTATGGTCAGTTGTGAGGCATGTGGGATTTGGAGTGGGACTTGGTCCCTGGAGATCTGGTGTGCTCCTGGGACAGAGATGCCTTGAGGTGATGCAGACCCTCATGGAAGCAACTGGCAACGGGCAGAAAAGCCACATGGATAAAACAGATTTTGCCTGGGTTGAGAATAGAGCACTTCTAGCTTCTGAGACCAGGGATACTCCTTTTACCATCTACCTTGTGACTTTATAATTGTTTTACCCTTTGTCCTTTATTTTCTGAGCAACAGTGTTTTTCCCCATTTGTTTTCCAGCTCCTTTAGTACCTCACTTAGGCTGACCGTCAATGTTTTTATTGTTATATAAAGACAGAAATCAAGGTAGCTCTTTAGAATGTTGTCAGGATGCTCTTGCTTTGCTCTTCCAGAACAAGTCACAGGCTAGGTATGCTTCCAGCAATGGGGAGAAAGCAAAGTTATTCATCTCCAAGCCAAGCACATCTCCATTTCAGAAGGACTGGAGGATGAAACAATTCATGATTTCCTTTCCTCTTCAGTGTTCTTCAAAGAACTTGGAAGACTGTGATTTCTCGAACCTTTAAATTTAAGACAAAGAAATCTTGTCTACAGCACAAGTTTGAAGTCTTCTTTTCATCTCTCACAATTATTATTATTATTTTTAAGATCTATTCCCTTCTTCAGATCTGAGAAACTAATAGCTGAGAATTTGTGTCTTGGCAAGACAAGATGCTATGGGTGCCTCAGATCCCAAGATCATGGATGGAGTATTAAATGTTCAGCATCTGTGAAAAGTCAGGCATCATGGAGAATTTTGACCTTCTGACCTGAGTAAGTATTTGAAACAAAAATGGGAGGTTGAAAAAACATCTTTTTTTTTTTTTTTTTTTTTCTTTTTAAAGTAGATTTTAGAGATTCCAGATAATCCTGTGGTGATTTATATGAAGCAGATATTCATTCATCACTTTATGCATTATAGAAATAACAACAGTGGAAATAACAATGAATTTTATCCTGGTGCTGTCTTGCAATAATATTGAGAATTATATTTATTACTTCTGGCAAATGGCTGCATTCTGCACTTGTTTGGCTGACACAGGTATCATCCAAGAAAAAAGGAAAAGGACTCCTTCATTATTCTAGGACATTAGTTGGAAATCTCTTTTCCTAAGAGCTTGTAATGTACTTTTAAATAATCTATGCACAGCTATTGTGAGTCAATCAGAAAATCTTATGTTGTCCTGCTAAGTCCTGCACAACAAGATTTGTGCATCTTGAAGTCTAAATCAAAGGTTAATCCATACTTGGTTATTTGAGAGAGCTAAAACACAGTAATTCATTTTCATCGTGGATTAAACCTGCTGAGCAGAGCAAACAGTATGTTACTGAAATCTGGTTTTTCTTTTCCATTAGCTCTGACAACACAAGGACCAGTGCGAGGTGTCGGATGTTTTCAGCTGATTCTGGTTTGTGACATAAATGTTAAATAGGGCTCAGCAAGCACCTACGGGTTATTAGCACAAAGTCCAGTGTCAAGAATGGTGGGGTCTGTGCTCGCTTAATTTACATGAGGATATTCAGGACCTATTTGCTGTCAGATTGCACTTCCATTTTCCCAAGAAATGCATGTTTGTGTTTAACACTTGTCTATAGGTGGCAGCAACTCCAATGCTTTTATAGGCTGCAATTAAACCCAGAAAGTTGTGCAAGGAAAGTTTAGTGGTTTGGTGTGCTCTGATTTCATTGCTGCCCCACCTCGGAGGCTGCAGTGGAGAGGTAGGGAAGCTGTGCAAAAAGTGAGTGATCTTTCAATTAACCGGAAAGCTTTTGTATCCTGAGCCAAAAGGCAATGACTTCTCTCTCTTCCATGACTTCTGATTAGCCTCAGCTGATAGGAGCATTTAAGTGTCTATTTATAACTTTATTCTCACTTGTGTTTGGAGTTAGATGGTAAAACTGTTAGCATTATAATATCAAGTGAATGCTGTTCAAATCTGAATTTTGAGATACTTGAGTATTTCTGCAAGTAATGCTCTGTCTTGACTTTAGTTTGGCCTTGAAGCTAAGTAACCGAGAAGCAAAGATTAATGATCCCCCGCTGCCCTAAGCAGGATCGCCGAAGGTCTGCTGCTGGGAGGTGAGCGAGCACGTGTAGCCGTGGAGCATAATAGGAAATGGGGCACAGTTCCTTTTTGCTTTTGAAACATATATGTGGGTAACGTTGAAAGCTGAAAGAAACTTTGGGGGATTGTAGCTGCTGTTGTCTTTATTGTCTAAAGAATTTAATTTAGCATCTGGATTCCATTGTGCCCAGCACTGAACAACCAAGGGCACGTTCAGGCTCAGCAGTCTTGTGCTCAGCTGTTGGTGACCCAGTTCTGGTTGCTTCAGTCCTTTGAGTTTCTTCCTGCAAACCTCCTGCTCTGCAAGGGGGGAGTATCGCTGCTGCCCAGCTTCAGTCGGCTGCCGTAAGGGGATGCCTACACAGTCAGTGGAGGAAGATGCTGTGGCTGTTTGGATAACTTACTCTGTTCTTAACCTCTCTAAAACCTGTTAACTTCCTCCCTCCCCAGCCTTGCAACCTCCTCCGGAGCAGCATTGGGTGCTACAAGCACTCTTGTGTGAATGGAACTGAAATCCTGCACTGCTTTTATCTAAAAAAAAAAGCATGTCGTGGTCATGTTAAAATCCATCCTGACACTGGAAAAACCCAAATCCTCACACTGCCCCTCCCAAAACGAATCATTAGGGAAATCAAAATAGTTTCTGTTTGTCTGTGTTTAACTGTGCATCAGCTGGCAGCTATTTTCTCATCTGCCTTCCCAAAACATTAAGTGCCTTCCACGTGGTAAGAGCTCTGTAGGGCGGTGAGGAACAGCTTGGTGCAGGCATGGACATAGGCAAAGGGCATTGGAGACCCCAGGAGCTTGCTGTGCCCATTGCTGGCTGGGGACACTGCTTGCTGACTGGGGGTTGTGATCCTCGTGTACTCTGAGGGTGATGTGGAAGATAGTGCACGATGTGAAGGGCATGAGAGAAGGAGGCATCCTATATAGATTTATTTTAAAACTCCTCGCGGTTGCCTGAAGTTGCTAGGAAAACAGATGGATAATGATAGCCCTGGGGACTTCTTTCCTGATTTTTCAATGAGATATTTTTTGACTGAAAGAGTTTAATATAGCATAGAAAATGTCACTTAACTACAACTTGTTGTTAGTACCCAATGAGACAGACCCAGGCTCTTAAATTAGCCAGCTAAAGGAGGTGCCAAAAGCTGTCACACAGTGGAAAAGGCAGTTATGGGTGGCAGAGGCACATTCTGTGGGGAAGGACAGAGCAGTGGCAGAGCTGGCGAGGGAAACGCATCTGCTCTGAGTGCCTCCCCAGTGCCCCAGCCCCATTGCCTCCTCTTCCTTACTCTTCTGGGATGGAGAAGCTTGTGCCCATCTCCTGCTCCCCCTTCCTCTGGGCTCTGTCAGCAGCATGGTGGCACTGTGCATGTGGCAGAGGGAAGGAAATACCGTTACCAAACGGTGAAGTGAGCAGGGGTAGGCAGTGAGCAGGGACTTGCAGAGGCCCCACTGAACTCTCCTGGGCAGGCAGGAGCCCACATGCTGCACTGGGGCCATAGCACATTGCCCCCCGACCTCTGCCGCCTGCCACGCATGCAGAGCAAGGCACAGATGGTCACGCAGGGTGTTATTTGAAGCTCCCACTGCTAAACCCCCATTAACCCATCTGGATGGTGGTGCTGGGAACATCCAGTCCTCCAAATTGCCTAATTATGAGACAGGACAGATATTAGACCTAAAAAATTCCCCGTGTCGTCAGTGTGACAGCAAAAGAGTGTGTTCAGACACTTAAAACCATCATAAAGAATGGCAGGCAGAGCTGACCAAGCTCCTTTCAGCCCTGCATGTGCTGATTTGTGTGCTGGCCACTTTGGTTTGCAAACCCGATCACCTTGAAGAGAGGCCTCTTTCTTTGAAGAGAGCTTGTCCAACACCTTCCTCACCTGATTTTTAACTATCTCAGCTCTACCACATCAGATGTTTAGTAATGGCAAGGTAGGATCCCTTTAGACAAGATCAGAAAGTTCACAGTTGCAGATAGCTGCAGGAAGTTTAAGCCCCATGCTGCACTAATACATATTTCAGATAAAGCACAGAGGTTTTTGTGTGTGATGCACATACACCCTGAAGCCCCACAGCTGCATGTATATATATGTTTAAGGGGGTTGTTACAAGCTGTATCAATGGTTGATGATGACAACTTGTTCCCCACGGTGACAGGATCCTGGGTTTTGGGGCCTGGAGCTGCCCCAGCTGCAGGTTGGAGGCTGGAGCACACAAGCAGACCTCAGGTCCTTGCCCCATGCTTGGTGCCAGTGGTTGCGTCTGCTCCCGAGCAAACACAATTTCCCCTGTTCTGTCTCCTTCCCAGGTGTGGGATGGTTTGACACAGTCATACTTTCACCTTGGTTTTGCTCAGCTGTTTGCCTTTATATTTGGCTATTTTCTGATTGCTTGTATTTCATAGGTTACATGGAATATGAACAGGTTGAAGAGAATGGCAGGTGGTTTTGTTTGTTTGCAAGTTTTCTCCTTTCTTCTTTCCAGGTTAAGCTGTAAACTTTTTGCCAGAAATGCCATCTTTTAGAAACCCCATATATTATTAGTACCATTTTTTCCCTGATAAACAAGAGCCGCCCTGCCTCAGCGAAGGAACAGGCCTGTTCCTCGGGAGCAGAATTGTTGCTAGTTGTGTTTCAGAGGGCATTAAAGCACAGCTGGGAATGGCACACAGCCTGGCAGTGAGTAAACAAAGCATCCTCCTGACACTGCATGAAAAGCATCCATTCACCAGAGCAGCAGCCTGCTTGCCACATAAAGCATGCTTGCTGATGGCCCTAGAAAGTATTTCCCCAGGGCTCGTTAACAGGACCCCTACACTTGGTGCCACAACCCAATTTCTATTCATTTCCTCACCTGCTTGTGGAAACACAAACTAAAAATGTCAGAAGTTTTCCTCCAGGGCTGTCACTCTGAGTCCTTGTGCAGGGACACCTTTCTGATTCAGAGGTTAGGTCAATTAACGTTCGTATTGCCACTAATTGCATCGCCCCGAGAGCTACAAGAAAAATCAAGCGGGACATAGCCACAATTATTCCAGGAGCTCCGTGTGACTCAGACAATTTGGAGCATCACAGATGAGCGAGTTGCTTACCAGCCTTTCTGAGCACACATCCTTCAGACGTTGTGCTTAGAAGGAAGGTCATTTTGGTGTCCAGGGCTTGCACAGAGCAGCCCGCTGCTTTTCTGAACATCCAACCTAGAGAAACCCCATTCATTAGCAGTGCAGCCAGCCCCAAGTAACAATAAGGAAGAATTTATGTGCCAGAATGGGCAAAATGGGAAGCATCGAAAGAGTGGCATGGGCTAATCCTGTTGCCATGCTGGTTATTAGCTATATCAAGGCTGCAGTCATTAAAGCTTTGGGCTTCTCTTTCCAATTAGCTCTGAGTGCACTGGGCCTCATTAGTGCCCATGTCCAATAGATAATTGAGCTGTTTTCTTGCACCCAATCACACGATGTAGGAAAACCAAAGGAGAGTTATGAAAGCCGGATGAGTGCGCAGCATGTGAGAATTTTATAGGGAGGAATAATAGCTTCAGTTTTATTTTCCAGTTCATTGCTCAGGGGGAATGTATAGAAATACAGAATGAGCATCAACAAAATAGTGCAGGGAGCAGCAAGCCCTTGCTGTGGGTAATAACCTGTCTGTTGTGGTTTTCTTTTCCTTTTTTTTTTTTTTTTTTTTTAATGGTGAAATATCAGGACAGTCTAGTGCAAACCGGCCTTCTGATAATGCGCAGTTACGAGATAATAACATCTATTGGCGAAGAGAAGCCAAGGGCCCAGGACAACTTCTCTCCAGTGCAAGCGATTTGTCTGAGGCACCAGCGCAGTCAGAGATAAAAGGATGATCAGGATAAAGGATGAAAGACCAGAATTGAGAAGAAGAAGGAAAAAAAAAGTGATACTATGGGCCTGAAATAAAGAAACTGTTGATAGGAAAAAAAAAAATCAAGTTGTTTTTTTTTTTTTTTCTCCTTAAGATCAGGCAATCTTTACTTGCAGTGTTGTAAAGCAAGGAGTTGTCATCTACGTGGCAAAGGGTTATTATGATCTGACTGAAGACAAATTTGTCTGGGGACAAACAGGGATGCACATAAATATAAAGCAGAGGGAAACATTTTCAGACTTTCCTATTAAGAAAAACTTCCAACTTGAAATACAGAGGGTGCTGTAGGGACTTCCAGAATCTTGTACTATTTGTAATCTCACCTTTGAATCGCTCACTGGAAGATTTTTAGTGACTTTATAATACAGTTTCTCTCCATTTCTCTCTTGTACAGAGACAGCTGGATGTGCACACACTCTTTCCCATCCACCTAAATACTCCAGACCTGTTTCCTGACTCCTTTCCCAGAGAGGTAAATGTACAAGCAGGGGAAGGATATTTATGGTCATTGTCAAACTTGGAACCAATTGGGAAACTGAGATACCTTCAGTGGAGTGCAAACATGAAAATGTGAGTTGCAGACACTGCTTTGCTGGATATGTCTCATAATTCATGGCCATTCACCAAATGCCAAGGCCATTAGCCAAAGGCAGCTATTTGAGCATTTCAGTTCCTCCACGTAAAAGGATCACAGTCATTTTCCTAATAGTAAAATGTGCAAATGTAGACTTAGATGATCATTTGGAAGAATGAACATTTTTTAAAAGCTAGAAATAAATTTCATCAATCTGTTGTTTATAAGAAAAGAATCTGTAGTAAAAGATCAGGGTAGCCATCAGCTCAGTAAGGTATGAATTACTGGTCTGCTTCAGCATCTCTTATTCTCATAACAACTTCACTAAAAATGTCCTTGTGGTTTGCAGTTTTAAGCCACGGGCCCAGGAGAACCTGAAGCACGCTGTGAGCAAACAGCCCAATGCTGCAGGCATCCCTGGAGCGTTGTTTGTACCTCAGCCTGGATTGGGGGCTCCTGATGATCCCAACAGAGGCAGGCGGCTCAGATGTGTCTTGGAAGGTGAGTCAGAAGATGAAAAGGTTCTCAAAGATTTGGCTGTTCTAAATTTCAGTTAGAGTGTGAGCCATCCCCCTGTTATAAATGAGGTCTCAACTCAATCTGAATTTTGTAATATTTATAAAACAAATATTTCTAAAAGGTATAAAAGGCAAGTAAACAGTGCTGGGTGTGCGGGGAGTCTACGCTCCACCAACATGCACACACGAACATCAAACATTCTAAATATACAGAACATTGCTTTACATACTAAACCTGAATATGCCTATATATACGTACAATCAGGAAAGGTAACAAACAATCCTTTAAGTTCCATGACTTAACAGTCTCCATTTTCCACTCCTTTTCTTGATTACATACAAGTCTCCATTTTCCATTCCCTTTGAACAATATGTCTCGCTTTAAGTTGTCAAGCAACTCGGTCTTCAGGCCTTATGTATCCCGTTCTTCCCAGATCGAAGAAAAAGCATATCCATCTCCTTTTCAAGGCCAATAGGCCTGGGTCAAAAGGCACGTCCAGGTCAACAGGGGGCGTAACAGCAAAGGCCTTTGATGGCTGTAGCAGCGGAGGGGCCCATGGTGTAGCAGTCGGATCAGTAAAGGAGCCCGCAGCTCCCTCACTGTCTGGCAAGCCACACGTTTGTGACTGTGGTCCCACATGGCTCTTTAAGGCCTCAGAGATTGCTTGCCAGGTGCCGAGCAATCCCACTGCAACCTTGTCATTTTTAGTTGCAGAGTCCCTCACCTTTTCCTTAGTTTGGTCCCATATTTCAGGCTCATAATCTGTCCAATTGTTAAGAAGGAGAATAAGCTGTAAGGTTACCAGGACAGTCTTTGTTCCTAAGGACGTATGATTCCCCATAATGCGCAGCTGCTTACCAGCTTGGGGCAGTTGTGTGCACAGGTTCGCTTCTCTCAGCTCGAGCTTCTCTCCAGCTCCAGTGCGCCTATTTCCAGCGACTTTCTGTACGAGCTTCTCTGAGCAGTTTGCTGAGTTTGGCCGAACCCATCTTCATGAGGCAATCAAAGTGCCTGTTCCCGTCCTGGTCTCCATTCTGCCAGCCTGTTCCTCTTCACTTCTTTTACCTGCTTCTTTATTGATGTAGCTTCATCGTGTTGCCTTTTTTCTTTTATCTTGAGGGCAGGCTCCCCTCTTATACCCTTCTCTCCACAGCAGTTCTTTTCAAAACAACTTTTCATTGGTCAAACAACTTTGAATGTAACAACAACAGCAAACACCCAGAAACATCCATGCCTTAATGGCTGGAGAACAAGAGAAGCATCTGGAGAACAAGAAACCTGGAGACTGCATGGAGTCTCCTGAATCACCCTTCTTTGTTCCCTCTAAACTCTTTTATATTCCTGATGGCCTCATTGTTAAGAGTCTAATGTTATCTCAACCACGGGGCTTTGCAACCCTCACTGGGAGTGGCCTTTGGGCCACACTCCCAAATCTCCCCCTTCTTTATTAATATCAACCATTTTCTCAACACGAATTACCACTCCATATATAACACCCCTCCTTGCTGCTGCTGGAGGTGCTGCAGACTGCAGGATTCCTGCTGCCCCATGTCCTTCTGCAGAGGCCAGGGCACTTTGTACAGTAATCTATTTGTAGATCGGGGTTAAATAAGAATCTTGGCTATAGCCTGAGTAGATTTAGCTTTATTATTTTTTTTTTCTTATATCATTTCCTAGTATTTCAAAGAGGAAAATATATTTATATTCTATATCTGAAAATTTGAGATGAAATTGTGCAAATGGCTCCTCACACTTGACAAAAGACCTACAGGGTAATGCAGCAAAGCTTAATATTAACAAAATTACCACAAGTTGTGCTAAGAGCATTGTAACTTCAACTAATGTAAAAATAAGTGAGGGATTTCTGGAAAGAAGTATATCAATTTAATGCTTATCTGGAAAAACTAAATGTACGGATTATATAAGGAAATAAAAACATCTTCTGACATTGTCTCAGCCTTTTCACTTGATATGACTTTATTATGCATTACAGATAATAAAAGTCTTTGCTATTCCAAAGTGTGTTTTTAAAAAAAAACAAATTAAAAAAATAAAAATGTGTGGTTCAAAAACCCACTGCATTATCTTTTTATCCTTGTGAATTGTAAACTCTTTTATAGCTTTGGTCTAGGTTTCTGTTTCATAGAGCTCTGAAACCCAGAAGTGAGTTCATACTAGCTCCAGTGTTAGCCTGCTTGGTAGTAAAAAAGGGAAATGAGACTTTTAAAATCTGTTATGGCAATGTAAATCCAGAGGCATAGGATTAAAATCAGTGATATTTTTCAAGGCTTAAAATAGCCTAAATAAGGCCAGAATTTTCCTGCTCACTTTCATGTACAAGTGAAACACAAGTCCCTCCTGGAGTCCTTACTGCTGCCTGCCTTCTGTCCTAAAAGTTGCTGTTGTGAACAGCCATAAAGAGTGAGTAGCTCGTTGTTTAATTATTTAATGATCTAAGGCATAAAATTAGAGAGAAAAACTGAAATAAAAAGGCCAGTTGGAGCTTTGCTGCACTGACTGTAGTGTAACAGTCATACATCCATACATGCCTCAGTGAAAATATTTCTCTGGCTTGTGTAAATACATTGAAGTGTTTTGTTTGGATCAGTCCTGAGAAGAGGAAAACCCAAATAACCCCAAACAAGTTTAGAAGTAGTCTGAAACCACACCACAGAAGGGTGGCCCAGAGAAGCCTCTCATTACTTTTTAATGTTCCTGAGTTAAAAATTAATAACTAATCTTTAAGAACTGTTTACTTCAATACACACACGACTTGAGAACGTAAACTTCTAATTTGAGTTAGAAGATGTCCTTAGAGTGTAATAGGAACTCGGTACTAGCATTAAAGGGAAATATATGAAAGACAGGAAAAAGCTTTGGATTTATTAGTCGTGAAGCTAAGAAAAGAGTTGCTCCGTAAGACGTGCTGAGAATGAGGTGAAATAGGTATTAGTTATGTGTAGTACTGTAAAATTCACTGTTTCTGTTCTACCTTTCCACGGAAGGAAAAGCCTTCACCTCTGCTTGTCAGAATGAGTTTCACGCAGCAGGGAAAAGGTCATCTCTCCTTGAGAAAAGGAACATTCCCCACCATCTAGTGAGGGCAATGCTGGAGGTTCAGCACAGATACAACAGGTCTGTTTGTTTGTGTCGTGGTTTAACCCTGCCGGCAGCTAAACAGCACACAGCCATTCGCTCACCCTCCCTCCTCCCTCTCTGGGATGGGGGAGAGAAACGGGAAAGTGAAGCCTGTGAGTTGAGATAAAGACAGTTTATTAAGACAGAAAAATAATAATAGTAATAACAATAATATTGTCAATAGTACTACTACTACTAATGTGTACGAAACAAGTGATGCACAATGCAATTGCTCACCACTCGCTGACTGATGCCCAGACTATCCCTGAGCAGCTGCCCCCCCGGCTAGCCACCCCTATATATTGTTCAGCATGACCCCAGATGGGATGGAATACCCCTTTGGCTAGTTTGGGTCACCTGTCCTGGGTCTGTCCCCTCCCAGCTCCTGCTGCACCCCCAGCCTGCCCGCTGGCAGGACAAAGTGAAAAGCTGAGACGTCCTTGGCTTGGTGTAAGCACTGCTCTGCAACAGTTAAAACATCAGCATGTTATCAGCACTCTTCTCATCCTAATCGAAAACATAGCACCCTACCAGCTACTAGGAGGAAAATTAACTCTATCCTAACTCAAACCAGGACAATTTGCCCCAGAGTTTGTGGGAGACGACCTTGCACTGGCTGCTGGGCACCTTTAGATGCAGGCAGAAAGAATATTAAAAATAAAACAATCCCTCCTGACAGATGTTTTGTCTAGTGATAACTCTGGTTTTTATGCCATGCAATACATATACATTTGGTATTAGCAATTCAAATAGGAATTGGCTCTTACATTACAGACAGGTGCTGGCATATAAGAGGAGAGGATGTACTTGCTTAGAAACGAGTATGCAGCATCTTTTGAGGGAGGTGGCTTTGGTAACATGATTCCTGCATGGCCCTGAAATCCTGGAATTTTTGTCTTTAGAGAAATTTACCACTGGTATGCGCAAAATGGATCACAATATCTTAGATTTTTTTCTGCACATTGGAGTCCAAACTGAGAGGTTGGCTATGGACTATCTCTGCACTGAACCATTTAAAATTCACTTTAATAATCAAAACAAGCACTTCCTTCACCAGTCGTAAGATGAAGTCTCATCTTTTTAAATCATGAGGAGCACTTCAATAGTAGGATCAGGCCCTACTGAATTGTTGACATCTGTGAATTTAAGGCACAGATTTTTAAGCATTTAAAGCTTTATCTCCTAACAGGGTCTTACCTTGCACCCCTCGTACACTGAGCATTTTCACTGAAAACCATGTCACAATTGAGGTATAAAACACAGCAAGTCACGTATCTGGATCACCAGATAAATCTTTTTGTCTTGTGTTGACTAATACTACTTAGTCATAGCAATGAGGCAAAGGGACACCAATAATTGAAAACTTGAAAGTTTTCCATTTTGAAAAGGCATTTCTATCAGACAAGCTGGTAGAAAAATATTAATCAGTTAGGACCTTCCCAGGAATTTATTAAGTTTTACATAAACTGTTATTTCTGCCTAATTATATTATGAATAAACAGCTGCAATGGAGGGATTCAGTCTTCTGAATAAGCACATAACTACATTATTCACTGTTTTCTGGTCTTTGACAGCTTAGTAGTTAAACTAGATGAACACAGAGTACAGTACATGAAAATGGATTAGAAAGAAATTGACAATACAGCACATTTTCTCCACTTCCTTCTAAAATGCTTAGAGAAAAACAATCAGTTCTAAAAAACTCTGCCCATGTATTAGTTAATCAATATGAATGTTCAGCCTGCTCCAAGATATTTTAACACCTGTCAAAGCTAACTCACCAGTGATAGTTCAAATCTTACATGGAAGTGAAAACCACTATAGAAAACCTTTCCCATCTCCAGGGTATTAATTCTGGGGAGGAAAAAAAAAAAAAAAAAAAAAAAAAAGTAAATGTGATTCTGGTTACTAGAAATGAGAGGGGGAAGAAAGCTCCAATTCTCAGCTGATCCAATTATTAGAAAAACTATGTGGAAAAAAAAAAAAAAAGTTGGGAGAGTGAGGAATTGAATCATGATTATGTCCCTCTTGTGAGGCAGTGTGAAAATCCCCTTTTGCTTGGTTACTCCCGAGGTGTGAGAGGGAAGAAGTCAATGTAAAATGACGCACCGGAGAGGCACTGGGGTGGAGTGCTGCGAGGGAACTCTTCTTGCACTGGGAAAACATCCCTTTCAAGTCCTCTTCAAGTGTTATTAATGGACTGTGAAACCCTCGTAAGAACTTGGGTCCACATGTTGCCATTTTTGCTGCTTGACGGAGCAGCATAGAGCTACATTTGCTGAGGGGTTAACAAAACATCTCTGACATGTATAGGCCCTTCCCCCCTTCCCATCAAATAGTGAGTTCAATATGTCTTCTCTATAATTCTCTCTGTTTATAATGCCTATCATATATTATCTCCTCATAATGTCTATCTTTAATATTTCCTCTCTATAACAATAAATATATTAGTTGGCAGGTTTCATATCTTCTCTCATTCAAACCATATTTTGTTCAAGCATGACAAACAAGTGCAAGGAGTATTTTTCTGAGGTTTTAAAACACAGCTATCAGAAATCCATACAGCTCTGTAGATAGAATTTGAAATCAAATGTACCAGCTCTGATACTTTCCCTTCAGAAAGACAAGTAGGGGGTATTGACACCAGCCTTGACACTGTTGATTTGAATTAATATACTACAGTGCTTTTATGCATGAATTAACGGCTTACATGTGACTAAATGAATTTGTGTTCACATTTACCTTGACTTATTACAACTGAGAGGAAGGTGAGGTCTGTGCTCTGCCCTTCCCCAAGCTCTCTGGGGACATGGGTAGCCTGTCCTTGTGGTGGCTCCTCTGGGCAGACCGCTGTTCTGTTCCCGGTATGCTCCCTGGTGAGGATGATTATTGCTGAATCCTGTGAAAGCAATGGCTAACTGAGAAGTATGTGTGTCTGCCTGCTCCCTGGGAGGTCACAAATCCAGGATAGTGTGGACTGTGAAAGCCATTTAATGTTCTGAAAGAAACTATCCAGGCAGGAACACTTACAGGTGATGGAGTGCTCTCAGGGCTGACATCCTGACCACCTGCATTGACATTCTTCACCACCTGCAAGGTCCTAATCCTCATCCATTAGATTTTTTAAAAAATATTATTATTAAATAATAAATTATTATAATAAAATATATTATTATTAATATATTTCTATATGTGCATGTGCAAATGTGTGTGTGTGTGTAGATATATATATATATATATTCCCCCTAGTGGCTGACAACTCCAAGAAGAAGGGAATCAGGCCGGTTGGGTAGCTGCATCCTGGTAGCTGGTTGGAGGGACCTCGTGGTCATGGTAGATGTGTAGCATCGCATCTTGCTAATAGGTCTGCTCCAATGCTTAGAGTTACTTTTTGTTGAAGTCTTTGCGAGACTATGGATTAATTGTTTTATTTATAAATAGATGTATAGTGATGAAAAATGTCATATCGACAGTACTGAAAACTGATGCATAACTGCCTTCCCTCAAGCACAGCACAAGCAATGCAGACTGCAACCCTGCAGGCATTTTATTGTAAAGACAAAGATCTCCTTACAGGGATGGAAGGGACTTTTCCCTGTGGGGAATTTGTTTTGCATGCTGGGTGAGGCTTAGATTACATGGACTTGAAGAAGTACAAACCAGAAGAGCTTTGTTTTCTTGCACAGCATAGGCATAAATGATTTTCTGACCTCCTCATCAGGACTTCAGCTCCTCTTCCTCATCTGATGAATCTGATAATCAAACCTATACCTATAGTCATGGATTAAAAAATAAAGGGGGAGAGGAGAGGGAAGGGGACAAAAACTCTACAGGATCACAGTAATTCCTTCCTCATGTAGAATAATTTGATTGCTGTTTCTGAGACTAGGAGAACAAAGTGTGTATTATATTTCTGGATAAATCAGTGATAAATATGTATATTGCATGTAATCCTGCTTACCCTATCTCCATAAGGCTGTAGGATACCTAGAAAAGACAGTGAGAAGGCCACAAGGATGACCATTAAAATGAAACAGCATCTGCTTGTAGTAAACCCTGACTGGACTAGAGCTTTCTGAAATGGAAAAGGGATGGCTGCAGGTAGGATGTAACAGGAGCCAACAAAATTATGGAAGTGAATTGTGAGTAATGAATTGTTTGCTGTCTGTAAAGTAGAGAACTCTAGCTGGAGAAATACATTTCCCAATGAAAACATTAGGCAACAGTTTTTACAAGAAGGGGCCATTCTCCCCAACAGGTAATGAAATTGCAGATCTGATTGCCACAGGGGGTTATTGTGCTGACAAAAAATAATAAACGGGTTCAAAAGGGAATTAATTCATTCATGCCAGTAAGCAGTGTTATTTGGATGGGAGCTGTATCATATATACATGTATATATATATGAAGCATTTTCAGAGTGAGGAGAGATTTTTAGTTATGGTGTATTAAAACTATTTCCACCTCTGGGCATGAATAAAGTAAAAGAACCATTTATAAGGTATGGGAAATTAAGTTTCTCCAGCACAGACAAAGAACTTGCATTTTTTCTATTAGGACATTTGCCTGACTGCTACATGCTGCTCACTAGCATAAAGCACTCACTGCTTTGAAGAAAATCTGAGAGCACTGGGAGTTAGGGTCTGCATTAGTTATGCAGGTAAAAAGTAGTCCAGAAAATGTACAGGGCTGCCAACACAGTGGGTGCCTGTTCATCCTTTCCAGAGATAAGATATACTCGTATAGATCTTCATCTCCACAAAATGACAGGATAGCCCCGCTTGCCAACGTTAAGCTATGATCGTTTCCTGCAACTTTACTGTGGCGTTCAAGTGGTTTTATTCAGTAACACTAACATGGAAGTTGTCTCTATGTGCAGCTGCTGTCAAAGTGACATTTTTCTGATCTGGGCAAACAGTTTTAGTGATTTCCTTAAACATGCTTTCAAAATAATGTAAATACTTTTAGTGTTTTTATTTTATTTTATTTTATTTTATTTTATTTTATTTTATTTTATTTTATTTTATTTTATTTTATTTTATTTTATATTTATTTTGCTACAGAAGAAATCAAACAGGACTAAAAGAGGGGAGATTTAGATGAGATGTTAGGAGGAAATTCTCACCCCAAGGGTGGTGAGGCACTGGATAGGCTGCCCAGAGACGCTGTGACCAGGTTGGATGGGACCCTGGGCAACCTGATCTAGTGGGAGGTGTCCCTGCTCATGGTAGTGGGTTGGAACCAGGTGATCTTTGAGGTCCCTTCCAACCTGAGCCATTCTGTGACACCCTGACTGCCAGGTGGGCTGAGTGCTGAGCCCCAGTGAAACTGCCTGAGGCTGCTGTTCCTTTGGCCCCTCCAGACCCCAGTTTGGGACAGAACACAGGTCTGGTGACACCGGTAGGACTGCTCCCTCTTAGCACTTCTGGGGCTCTGCCTGACCACCGTGGGTGTTGTGGCTGGAGGTGCTCCTGCACGGGGAGGTGGTGGGAGCAGGAGGCTCCGTCCAGGGTTTCCCTCGAGGCTGGTGCACGTGGTCAGACCATCCCCAGGGCCCTGTGGCAGTATTCAGGGACCTGCTTTGGTGGTGCTGATGAAGATGGCTTCTTCCAGGATCCTCAGGCAAGCTGCTGAAAATGTCCAAGAGTAAATATCAACAGTTTGCTTCTGCCTATACTCTTGCCTTGCCGTATGGCTTGATGGGGACTCCCAGAGGGGGACTGCCTGCTCAGGTTGTGTTTGAAACCACAGCCTCGCGATTGGTGTGGTTAGCTGTGTACCTCCAGCATGGGCAACCTCCATGTGCCCATGGGAGACACCATCCATGGTAAAATATCCATGGGGGTAAAAATATCCTGCCATGGGGGTAAGAATATGGCAGGGAAAGTGCTTAAAACTATCAGAAAAACTACTTTCATGAGCACTTTCATGTTGGAGTTGGGAGACTGGTAAGGAGGCATGTAGGGAGTCCTCACAACAGAACAAAACATTTTCACTTTGAGGACAGGTTCCCCAGATTTTTCACATAGCTTCACTGCATGTATGGGAAACAGGCACACTCTGCCAGGATCATAGAGCATCAAGTGTTTAATAGGAGCATGGAGACAATGGAGAACGTTGTTAAATTATACTTTTTCTTCGAGCATCGTCTGTGCTGATACCAGGCAGGTCTCAGCTCCCTCTTGGTCACCTGCTGGAGTCCAGCCAGCTGTATGATGTGATGAAGAGGAGCAGCTCTAAAAAAGCCAAACACCAAAGCCATGCTAAACTTTCCATGATAAACCTGGTGACAGAAGTCTGAGGAATAAACCGGTAAGATACTTGCCCTTGTTTGTACAGTAATGATAGAAAGAATATTAATTGAAAAAGCTTTGCTAAAATGGAAAAATAGCTTGGGGCTCCTGGCCAGCAACTAATCAGAATGGATGCTTTAGCACAAACTGATGTTGCTGCAGGTTTTCTCCTGCTAACCTGCTGCTGTGTTTATTGTTGTTGAAAAGTCTCCTTTTTGGAGGGGTCTTTATATAGAGATCTGAGAGCAGGCTGCAGCTAAAGCTGTGCCAGCTAATGAAACTCATTGAAGGAGGTGACCTAGGCTTGGAAGTTGCTTGGGTAACAAATATTCTCTTAGAAATGTGCTGAACTTGTGCTATGAAGAGCTTCTGGCCTTGAGCAGATTTTGTGTGTTTAGATACTGTGAAGCATAAATTCAGTATTTAACATTTAATCCAATTATCCTAGTTTCTTACATTAATAATGAACTTTGGGGCACTCTCTAATTAAGTAACCATTAATAAACTTTCCCATCAGTGTTGCATTAGAATAAGCCATTATGGAGTCAGCTTCAGCAGGTGTAGAAATCTCATAATAAATAACCAAAGATGTTAGAAAATAAAGAAAAAGCGAGCTATTCCATGTGTTTCTGCTTAGTTCTTAGGGAAGGGCTTTGTAATCGACCTACATATCACCATTAGAGATTCAATTACCTGTAATTGCTACCTTTAAAAGCACTCCTTTGTTTAGAAAACAATATATAGATGGATTTTGTCATGGTGCACAAGTTGTGAATTGATTTGAGTTTTGTAATCTCAAGTGGCACATGAAATATACCTTGTGCTCCTAAATCTTCAAGGCAGAGTGGCCAAACTGCTCCCAGTTAAACCAGAGTGAGTCAAAAGCAGTCCACCAAGATTCGTTACATTATTTTTGGATTTCTAGGCTTGCAATTCATCACAGAATTTGTGCCATAACACATAATAGGTAATAACAATTATTTTGTATAGAAAGCAAACAGAAAGCAGGGCTCTTAATCAATTTAGATGCTAAAAGCTTCAAAGCTCTTCCCATGATTACTCTGGATTTACATTGCATTTTTTGTGCAGAGGGATGAGATCCTTCTTATTTATTGGCACGACAAAACTTTCCTTAATGATGCTTAAGGCTGCTATGTTACATACCTCATCTGTGAAGTCAATGGGAAAGTCTTCATCAATAATCATCAGCTTAATATCACCTCTATCCCAGACAAAAATGCACTCTGATTTCCCAGCTTTACTGAGTTCCTCTATAACATGATTTTGTGTTAATACTACTGGGTCACCATGAAAGTTTTGCAATAAATTGCAACTTCATTAGAATATATTTAAGAATGGCAATAAATAACAGGAAAATATAAGGATCAGAAGTCAGCACTTCTTCAAGTAGATGAAGAAACGACTTGTACTGACATGCCCACATAGAATATACATCATTACATTTCCCAGCCAGGAAAAAAAAAAAAAAAAAAAAAAAAAAAAAAAAAAAAGGTACGGTAAAGATTAAGCCTCCAATATAAATTCTTTTATTATTTTTGTAAAAGTTACAAACAGCCAAAAATATGACTTGGTAATGAAATTGCTGACGGGCCTTAACTACAGCACAAGAATGCAATGATATAATACAGTTGTGCCGAGCTACATTACATTGCTGCAGTGATTAATTCACTGCTGGTTTTGCTGAAGCTGTGCTCTGCAGAAACATCCACAGGTCTGCTTAATCCATATCTGAGAGTGTGAGGGGGATAAGCACTGAGTAAGCACCAAGCAGAACTGCAGCACAGTACAGGACCCCTTTTGTAACACTGCACCACTTAATAACATAAACAGGAATGGAAGTCATTAGGAGGTTTGTATATAATTATTTATGGACTAAAGGGGAATGGTTCTTGCTAAGGCTCATTTCTGCAGCTCCCAGACTGCTCCAACCCAACAGTCGGGGATACTTCTCCTAGCTGGTAATCCTGAGCCAATACAGCGAGCTCTAAATGCTCCCTTTTGTACTTCAGTTGTTGGGGTAGCAATTACAGCATAACCGCATAGTTGTGGCATGATTTTCTGGGGCAAAAGCACATCAGAACAGGCCAGAAGATGCTCCCTGCAATGAAGCCCAAACTGACTTCCAATGGACACCAAGAGCAGAGTCCAACGAGAGCCTAGCACTGCCTCCTGCCCACCCAGCCCATTTAAAGCAAATATAGCCAAGGGTTTAATTTACAGCCTGTGCAGGCTTTATACCTGTTAAAAATAGTTGTTTCACACATCTATGGCCAAATGAAATTGAAGGTTATTACCAGTGCTTGTCAAAATGTAATCCCTTGGAAAAAGTCTTTTATTATTATTGTAATTTTTGTCATTTGTTTCTGTTGTTACCTGCTCTAATGCACATTTTTCATGTGTTCCCTTTCAGCATTGTATTAGATATCTACTTAGGTATACCCCAGTTTTTGAAAAATATGGAGATTTTCACCTTTGTTCAGTTCCAAGAGATGACCAATTTTCTAAATCTGTTCAAAAAAAAAATCCTGATTCCAGACCTGGCAATATTACTTGGCTCATTACATGAACTAGTTTCATTAGCAAAAATCCAAAGGAGCTGAACCTTTTCAATACCATTGTAGGTGTGAATAGAACAGTGATGATGCAATTAGCTTAATTAAAGTTAATTAATACATGTATTCAAGGTAAAAAGGCATGTGACAATGGGAGAATACAATGGAGACATGAGGAAACAAAAGTTCAGACCCTCTTAGCTTGTATACACTGCTATAACTGCCTTCAAGTCACCTGAGTTTTGCTGATTGCTGCACACTGAGGCTGAGGTTTGGGTCTGTTACAGGAGGACCTGGAGGGTTTGCTTCACAATTCACTAATATTTGTGTGAGGAGTTTACTGGTCTTTCACAAATTAGTATTTATTTGAATGAATTAATTTTTTTTTTTTTTTTTGCTATTCTAAAAAGTCGTATTGATACAATTAAAATGGAAGCAGTGTCCTATGACTAGCTGACCAACTACAGAGTACAGGCAATTAGCCAATGTGGAAGGCCTGAAGCTAATATATTGACATGAAAGCATTTACCTGTGCCCTTGTCAGACAGTACAATTATGAATACGTATGTCAAAACCGGGATCAGCTCAGAAGCAGAAATGTGCATTACATGTACAGGAAAGAGTTTGTAAAAGTAGCTACACAGAACTGATGTGTATGTGAATATATCTGCTGATAACTTTCTCTTCGTGTTGGCAAATGAAAGCACATTTGATTCGAAACTGCTCAAAGTGGAGGAATTTCAAGAGACCGCTTGATTTTATAAAGGGTTTCTGCACACATGTGCATGCACACACATTTTTTTGGCAAGTTCTCCTGAGCTGTCTCCATATTCCATCTGGCAGGGTTCAAGCCACAAGCCTTTTTTTGTGTGTGTGTGTGCTGCTGCATTGTGGTTTGTTAACTCAAACTTTGAAAAAAACTAAACTGTGCTAATGATGCCAATCTGGCTGCTGCCCTGCCAGCTTTTTGCAATTTTCCTGTAACCCTGAGCTGCATGCCATGTGTGAGGGGTGGCTATGCATCAGCTCTCCTGCGAAACACTGGGAAATCTGTTAATTACTTTGCTCCTTAATGAAGTGATGCGCTAGAGCTGAGTGTGGTTATAATAACGCAGCTCAACATAGCAAGATGAGTTTAAGATGCATTTGCAACAAATACCTTGAAAATATGCTGAGCACGTGAAAGAGCAGGAATATGACAGACGAGAGATGGTGTTGAACTGGAGAGCCTTTGGGAAAATACCTGACACGTCATACTGCCTGGCCCATTCCAAAACCCAAGAGTTTGTCCTGGGACTGCATTCATCAGCCTCGTTTTCTTCTGACACAAACAATTTAACAGGATCCAGAGAGGTACGTGGAAATGCAGGTAATTGGAAGCTACTTGTTTACTGTGGGTCATCCCACAGCCATAGCCATCTCCTGAGAGTTTCTGGGGTACCTGCCCAAAACCAAAGCCACTGCTGCTGATGTTTAAACACTTTCCAAAAAACCTCAGTGGAATTAGGGTTTGATGGTCTTTAAGGCCAGGAACATTGCATAGTATATTTTCAGGTGAGGCTGGCTTGGAAATCACAGCTTGGCAACAGGTGGAAAAAAAAAAAAAAAAAAGAAAGAAAAAAAAAAAAGAAGCCAAACAGAATGGTGCCCTATGTAGGCATATATTTGCTAGTAAACTAGTGAACTATTTGCTAGTAAACTGTAATAAAACTACACATACAGAGGTCACCATTTTCTCCACGTAAATGGGTAAGTTTAAACAAAACCACTGGAGAATGATTTCATCTTCTATACACATTTACTGAAATGATCAGAATAGGAAGGATCCAGGCAATGGGACCAGAATAACGTTTATGTAGTGAAGCATGCACCTCCTTTCAGAGATGCCAGTGCCCAGGGAAGTGACGAAATCTGCAGCATCTCTCTGGGGCTGGTGCAGAGTGGAGCTCACACCTGTAGCCCCGCAGCTTGCTGCAATGGGGGCTTGCCCTGCGAACACAATTAGTTTCTGCTGGCACTGTGCACTTAATTACTGAAATAAAGGTGCTACAGGTTGATCCTGGGATTACCATGGGCTAGCCACGGGAAACTTAAGTTACTGGATGCGACTCTGCCTTGTCGACTTCTAACATGCTTTCTCAATTAAGCTGTGCATGCCCCCAAATTAAATAGCAATTCATAGCTGCTACAAATTGATTTCCACCCAGGCTGTGGTTAGAGCTGCCAAATGAAATGTCAAAGAGGAATGTGTTCTTAATTTAGAATATTATACTGTTTTTCCAAGGAGAAAAAAAAATAAAAACGTCTTAGCATTTATAAACATTCAGTAAGTAAACTCAAGCCCTTTATCCAATCTTTTCTTTCTGACATATGGAAGAGGCTCAGTGATTTATCATTCTGTGAGTTTTATTGTACTGCCTTTTTTTGTGTGTGTATTTAGGACCAGTTAATATGATTTGTACAGCAGACTAGAGGGTAATTTAAATTTTAATATATTGCAGTCCAGCAGTGCCAGTGCGTTATTCCTGTCTGTGGAAAGGTACCCGTTCTCTGATTGACTGATTATGGCAAAAAGGAAAAATCATATCCACCAGATGCATCAGAAGAAGACATAAAACATACATAAAAATGTCAGTTTATTATGTCATCACAGACACCAGCAGGATTTGCCAAGCAGCCACATGTCACAGGTACCTGCAGGTTTAGCGATTCTGGATCAGTCACCCAGAAATAATGTGGAAAGCCCTCACCTGACTTCTGAGTTCAGCACAATTACCGTGCAGAGCAACCTGGAGTGGTTTGGAAATCCTCGGCTGTTTAGGAACCAAAGGGAGAGGAGGGCATTTTGCTCACACTTCAGGATGTTCAGCTTCACTTCTTCACCTTCCCACAGCCACCCTGGCCCCTCGCACACCATCTCCCCCTCCTTTGCTTCTCAGGCTGCAGCAGTTAAAAGTTATTATGACAAGGACATTGCTCCAAGTTACTCCGGAGGTTGTAAAATAGACTAATTGCTAAGTATGTAAACATCAATGACTGACTATTAACCCCCCCCCATTAAAGACAGAAAACAATTTATACAATGCAAAGAAGAGTAATGCAGGATAGATTTTCCTTCTGTGCTGAGTTAGTCAGCAATCACAGTGTAAGTTGACTTTTGTTGTCCCTTATGCAGTAAAGTTCAGCCTTTGATAACTTAAAAAAGTGTGAAGTGTTTTTGTTGCTTTTTTTTCCTTTGAGCACATGCAGTTGATGAGTGAGATGTATTTATAGGGATAGAGTCTCTGTACATCTATAAATGGTACATATGATGAAGCTTTTAAAGTTTTACTGATTCATACCAGCTGGAGATATTATTATGATTTTTTTATTTTTTACTTTGTTTCTTTAATAAAAGGCAAGTGGCTGAATGACAGCTTTGTTAATACCTGGTAATAATAATTTGAAATTGGGCCCTGGTTCCAAATCTTATAGATGTATGCAAATGCAGTGTCTTCTTGTTCCCATTTTACACAATGTATAGAGTTTCAAACCAGCATTATGGTTTTGGGACTCATTAATTATATAGGATATTTTGTGCCACTTCTACTTAAATTTCATATGCTGTGTATTGGTACTTACAGCATTTGAACAAAATATTCAGGGTAACAGAACCTGCGTTATTTATTCATGAAGTCCAGAAGCCATCTGCAGCAGCAAGCAATAACTGAGAAGGAGGCAATCATCTTCCATAAGCACAACTAACCAAGTGTACATCCGTGCCTACTGTTTGCTATAAAACTCTCACTTTATTGTCACAAATAAACACAGGTGCCAAACTCTACCTTAAAAATGGGAGTAAAGTGGATTTGAAGCTTCGGTCACAGGGCGCTGTGAGCACTGCCATGTCCCCAAACACCCTGGCCTGTCCTTTTGGGTAGGATTACCGCCCAATGAAAATCCTCATTTTGCAATATTAAGTACAGGGAATTAAATACAGAAATTCAGTAGGTTTTTGACACTGCCTGGGAATGTTCTGTACAATTAAAATCTATAGCAGCATATGGTGCATAGAGTTAAAAAAAAAATTCAAATGGCTGGATCTGAAAACTTTGAAAGGCTAGTACCTGTAACCTCTGAATGTGTAACATCTCTAAACTCCTCAAGAAGTTTACTTTAAACTTCTGCTGCTTTGTAAAGGATGGTGCAGGAACATCTATGTAGAAGTATAACAGCACATTGATTTGACTGAAGGCAAAAAAAAATGCCAAGAATACAATCCGCAGCAGCTCTGGGTCCCAAATCCATGTGTCCATCTGCATTACAGGAAGGGAAGGGGACCAGTAAAGGCCAGGAAGGGGACCAGTAAAACCGCTGTATTGGACTTCCGGAGGGCTGACTTTGAGCTGCTCAGGACACTAGTTGGTAGAGTCCCTTGGGAGGCGGTTCTGAAGGGCGGAGGAGTCCAGGAAGGCTGGGCGCTCTTCAAGAGGGAAATCTTAATGGCGCAGGAATGGTCTGTCCCCACGTGCCCAAAGATGAGCTGGCGGGGAAGAAGACCGGCCTGGCTGAACAGAGAATTGTGGCTTGAGCTTAGGAGAAAAAAGAGGGTTTATAATCTTTGGAAAAGAGGGCAGGCCACTAGGGAGGACTATAAGGATGTAGCGAGGCTGTGCAGGGACAAAATTTTGGAAGGCCAAAGCTCATCTGGAGCTCAATCTGGCTACTGCTGTTAAAGATAACAAAAAACGTTTTTATAAATACATCAACACAAAAAGGAGGACTAAGGAGAATCTCCATCCTTTACTGGATGCAGGGGGAAACTTAGTTACAAGAGATGAGGAAAAGGCGGAGGTGCTCAATGCCTTCTTCGCCTCAGTCTTTAGCGGCAATACTGGTTGTTCTCTGGATACTCAGTACCCTGAGCTGGTGGAAGGGGATGGGGAGCAGGATGTGGCCCTCATTATCCATGAAGAACTGGTTGGTGACCTGCTACGGCACTTGGATGTGCACAAGTCGATGGGGCCGGATGGGATCCACCCAAAGGTACTGAGAGAACTGGCAGAGGAGCTGGCCAAACCACTGTCCATCATTTATCAACAGTCCTGGCAATCGGGGGAGGTCCCAGTTGACTGGCGGCTAGCAAATGTGACACCCATCTACAAGAAGGGCCGGAGGGCAGACCCGGGAAACTACAGGCCTGTCAGTTTGACCTCAGTGCCAGGGAAGCTCATGGAGCAGATCCCCCTGAGAGTCATCATGCAGCACTTGCAAGGCAAGCAGGCGATCAGGCCCAGTCAGCATGGGTTTATGAAAGGCAGGTCCTGCTTGACGAACCTGATCTCCTTCTATGGCAAAGTGGCGCAGTGGGTGGATGAGGGAAAGGCTGTGGATGTGGTCTACCTTGACTTCAGCAAGGCTTTTGACACTGCTTCCCACAGCATTCTCCTCAAGAAACTGGCTGCTCTTGGCTTGGACTGGTGCACGCTTCGTTGGGTTAGAAACTGGCTGGATAGCTGGGCCCAAAGAGTCGTGGTGAATGGAGCCAAGTCCAGTTGGAGGCCAGTCACTAGTGGCGTTCCCCAGGACTCGGTGCTGGGGCCGGTCCTCTTTAATATCTTCATCGATGATCTGGATGAGGGCATTGAGTGCACCCTAAATTCGCAGATGACACCAAGTTAGGTGCGTGTGTCGATCTGCTCGAGGGTAGGAAAGCTCTGCAGGAGGATCTGGATAGGCTGCACCGATGGGCTGAGGTCAACTGCATGAAGTTCAATAAGGCCAAGTGCCGGGTCCTGCACCTGGGGCGCAATAACCCCAAGCAGAGCTACAGGCTGGGAGATGAGTGATTGGAGAGCTGCCAGGCAGAGAAGGACCTGGGAGTGATGGTTGATAGTCGGCTGAATATGAGCCAGCAGTGTGCTCAGGTGGCCAAGAAGGCCAACAGCATCCTGGCTTGCATAACAAGTAGTGTGGCCAGCAGGGCTAGGGAGGTGATCGTCCCCCTGTACTCGGCTCTGGTGAGGCCTCACCTCGAGTACTGTGTTCAGTTTTGGGCCTCTCGCTACAAGAAGGACATGGAGGTGCTCGAGCGAGTCCAGAGAAGGGCAACGAAGCTGGTGAGGGGCCTGGAGAACAAGTCCTACGAGGAGCGGCTGAGGGAGCTGGGCTTGTTCAGCCTGGAGAAAAGGAGGCTCAGGGGCGACCTTATCGCTCTTTTTAGGTACCTCTAGGGAGGCTGTAGCGAGGTGGGGGTTGGTCTGTTCTCCCACGTGCCTGGTGACAGGACGAGGGGGAATGGGCTTAAGTTGAGCCAGGGGAGTTTTAGGTTGGATGTTAGGAAGAACTTCTTTACCAAAAGGGTTGTTAGACATTGGAACAGGCTGCCCAGGGAAGTGGTGGAGTCACCATCCCTGGAGGTCTTTAAAAGATATTTAGATGTAGAGCTTAGGGATATGGTTTAGTGGGGACTGTTAGTGTTAGGTCAGATGTTGGACTCGATGATCTTGAGGTCTCTTCCAACCTAGAAATTCTGATTCTGTGATTCTGTGATCATGAAGCCATTCTGCTTCACCTGCCAAGGTCAGGAGTGCACCATTTGCCACCCACACTGCCACGTGGTGAACGCAGGTGCTCACTGTCATTCCTTATAGTGGTGAAAATAAACAAACAAACAAACAAACAAACAACATTATTTTTGCCCAATAAGTAAAGCTGTCTGGGAAAAATGCAGTGCCAAGGCCAGCATTGCTCCCTGATGGCTCTGATGGCCATTGAGGCTTTTTTACTCCTCTTGGTGGCTTCCTGGCCACAGGCCTGGTTTTCATTCTCTACTTCTGAAAGAAGTCTGACAAAGAAATTTCTTCCAGGGCCAACTTAAAAAACAATTAGTCCTTTTAAAATGTTGCCTTCAAGACGGTTGCATGATCCTTATCGCATCTCGCTGTCTTCAGACCCAGTTACCTCCCCTGAAAGCGAGCAACTGATCCAAGCAGATGTTTTCTTATCAAGAATTCATACCAGACCTATTTATTTTGAATTAGCATATCTCATTAACTGTCTCAAGGACACTGGCTGAATTCATCTTTTAATGAGTATCTCGAAAATCTAGCTTTCCTGAAGCAAAATGTAATTGCAAAGAGCCACACATTTAACCCCTTCGCTTCCAGCGCTGCCTTGGGAAGGTGATCGGGGCTGGTCCCTGTCCACTAGGTGCTCACTGCAAAGCACCTCATTGTGACTGTGGGTTTAGGGCAGGCTCTGCCCCCTGGTGCATCCCCCAGTGGATTTTTGGGGTTCCCTGCAGTGGGAAGTGAGCACAGCAAGGGGCAGGAGTGCCTCCATTGCTGTCTGCTATGCAGCCTGTGGGTGCATCCATTCCCTCTGCTCCTCATATTTTCCCCCTTAAATAGTGCTACTAAAATTACTTTGTTACAATGTCTCATCATTCAATAGGAAACCACCAACTGACGGGATGTTTCAGCTGGATATCATCCAAAAAATCCACATTTGTTTGTTCTCAAATGTGAGTATTACCAAAGTCAGGATGCCTCTGAGGCTTCCCAGTTTGCGTTTTTTTTTGTACTTAAGCAAAGGCCTCAGCAAGTGTGTATGGTGCTGTCTATACATCTTCCACAGAAAAATGCATTCAAGTGTAGTGCTTACTGACGGGAACATAATCACATTAGAAACGGTAAAATATCACACCGACCGTGAGCTCTGCAGAAGGGGGCTCCTCTGAAGGTATGGGCACACCACGACTTCATTTTGGGTTGAACTGCCCTGTGAGCAGGGCCTGCAGCCCCTGCTCAGGTGGGAGGTGCAAGACATGGGGGCTGCCGTGTCTATAGTGCTGGTGAAGGAGCTCTGGGGACCCAGCTTCTGCCCATGGTGGCCACGCTGGGGACAAAAACCAGTGGCATGAGGGGCGGCTGGATGGGCCATGGTGCCTTGGAGGAACACATTGAGGGAGGACAGAAAACAGGAATAAAGGAGCTGTGGGGATCAGGAAGATGTTCAGAGGAGATGGAAAGCTCAAGGGTGAGGGTGCTACAAATGGAGAGATTTCAATTTCAAAGAAACCCGCAAAAATAAAATATGTAGGAAACCAACCTGGAAATTCTGTTCACACCTGGGCTGATTGATTTGTGAGCCATTCCCAGCACCACAGCTGTACTTATCCCCTCCAATGGCTCATTTGAATTTCATAGAATTTATTTTGAATCCGAGCAGTGTATCACCCCATAACCATGTTGCTGAAATTATATTTCAAGGCATTTGGACCTTTATTCTGCAGGGTCAGTGTGGCTGAATCTATTTAGTACAGCATCACAGCTCACGGCGGCGGCGTTCAGGATGTGCCAGCACTTCCATTACGCACCCCATTTTCAAGGGTTTAAATCTGCAGAGGCCTTTAGCAATACACAGTACCAAACAGGTACTGTGGGCGAAGAATAGGTATTATAATTTGAAAAGTAAGTAAAAAGTACTCTTTGCTAATGAATGCAAGGACAGCTGTGCTGGCTGGAAGAAAATGAATAGTGCCTAAGCAACAGGCAAAACATATACTAATTCAAACGTATTCATATTTATAAATAGCTCACCTAAATTTAACAGGATTGAAGCAGATGGAGGTAACACATAAAAACATTAACATTTCTGCACGCGGGATATTCACAACAGCAAAGGAACAGGCTCAGAGATCGCTCCCTCTTCACATCCCTTTAAATGCTAATGGCTGTTTCATGGATGCGCTTGGAAAGGAACCTGGAGTCTCCAAAGGAGTTATTATTTGCTCAACTGTATATGGATTTTCTTTCTCAAGAGACAGCTGTTTAGGTCTGCTTCTAGATAAAAACAACAAAACGTCTTAAGGTATGGTGTTAGTATGCAGAATACATCACTATGTTTAAATCATAATCCCATTAGGATTTGAAGCATCCAACCCCTGGAGATTTCAGGAGAACAAAATCACAAATGTTCTAGTGTTTGCATGAGAAATGATTTGGTGGGCAAGGGGAGCTTTGCTGAAAGTAAAGGTTTGGGTCCTTGTTACCAAGGCCTGCCTGCCAGCATGTGTTTTGTGGTTCTCCAGCCATCACCATCCTTTGAAATGCCTTGTTGCAGGACTGTAAGTACAAATTCTCTATGCAAGGCAAGCTCCAGCCCCTAGTTAAATATATGACTTCAGTGGCTGGTGCAGCGATGTACACAAGAACAGGTTTTGACTTATTTTCACTGCCTCTGCACAAGCAGCACGTATAAATCTAGAAGCAGCACCTCTTCAAGGTGTGTGCGTTGTCTCAAGCCTCGCGCAAATGAGATGAATTTACATTCAGTCTGAAAAGCCTTTCCAACAAACCACCACTTCACAATTCTTCCACACTAAGTTGCAGCAGTTTGGCTCCCAGAGGAGCTCAGAGGCTGAGCAGGCTGCCCAGAGAAGCTGTGGGTGCCCCATCCTTGGAGGTGTCCAAGGTCAGGCAGGATTGGGCTTTGGGCAGTCTGATCTAGTGGGTGGTGTCCCTGCCTGTAGCAGGGGGTTGGAACCAGATGAGCTTTGAGGTCCCTTCCAACCCGAGCCATTCTGTCATAGCTGCCTGCAAACATTTTGCACAGCACCGGCCAATACAGGACATACATAAGGTCCCAAGAGCAGCTTCCTCTGGAAACACTACAGCAAGAGCTGATGTCCTCTGGCTCAGTGTTTCTGTCTCTAAAGCAGGATCTGTCACACTCACTGGAGAGAATCACAGAGGACCAGTTAATAAACATAGCTTTTTTTAATCGCAGACCTTCTGCAATAATTTTTAATCAAACATTTTGAATTCAATCCCCATTCCAGCAAGGACAACAAAGCAACTTGAATTTCCCCAATTCCACTCTCACCTGCTTGCAATCTGTTGCACATCAGTGGGACACTAAGCATGTAATTATAGTTCTCTTATTTTGACAAATTATTGGGGATAAAAAAAAAAAGAATTAAGAATATGTTTCTTGAAAGAGAACCTAACATTTCTCTGTTTACCAGGAGCCAATTAGCCAAAGTTCGCGTTTAAACAGAATTTTATTTAATCCTACAAAAGTGAAGAAAACCAGGCAAATCAGTCTCAACAAAGTGCAGTTCGAAAATGGAAGAAATATCCACCTGCCACCAATTAAGGCTCCATTTTTTTCACGAGGAAGTGATGGTTGATTATACTAATTTTACCCTTGTGGTAATTGTCACTAATCTTCAGCATATTGTATGTGTCTTGCTCTTATGAATCCCATATCCCCTTCTGCCATAAATATTTCATAAAATATTCAAAGCCAGTCCACAGCCAAGTAATAACAAATGTCAAATGACACATTAGGAAGATTCATAGCTATTTTAAGTATGAATTTTATATGAAAGCCTAACTCATTTATTGTGGTCAGTGTTAAGGATTGATTTTAGCAAAGAAACGCTCAGCAATTAGTATCAGCACCTTTACTGCCAGCTTGTTACTAAAGTAGAATTAATAGAGATTAGTCAGAGTGCTTAGTAGAGGGCTGTGCACACAGGGGTCTGCTCAGCTGTAGGGGGGAGCTTCATTTCCAAAGGACTCATTCAAGACCCCTGTAGTAAACAGGAAGATGTCTGATGATTTTTGCATCCTTTAACAAGTTTTCAGTGTCTCCTTGTTCCTGAAGTTGGAACAATTTTTGTTGGTGATCCTTTTGCTGCTATTAGCTTAAAGCCTTTCTTTCTCACTCTCCCTGTAAAAGAAATCAGGTTTTGTGTAAAGCACAACTTCAGACTTCCTCTACTTTATCTATACAGCAAAAACTAAGCACTAGAAAGAATGAGGCTCCCATTTCCCCATCTGTGAAAGTTTAGTGAACTTGACTGCTGGTGGCTGGCCTGAAAAAGTGAGGGTGCCTGGGTGCGGGTGCAGGGACATGATGGAGTGAGGACTATGTGCAAGGCATGAATGTGAGTGTCTTGCCTGAGGAGCTTATAAAGGCTTCTCCTGGGGTGGGTGGGTTGCTGAAGGTGTGGGGCTTGCTCATGAGGAGTGTGTGGGTGTCAGGAGTTGGCTGTGTGTTGCACATATTGAGGTTAGCTTCTCTGGGGAGCATTAATCACAGGTAAGATGAATGGTGGAGGGAAAAGCAATAGCCAGAGTGGTGCTGGATGCATTGTTTGGTCCATATTCTCCTGCTTTGTGTTACAGCACCTTCTCTGAGGCAGGCAGTGGTAAATGTAATGAGCCTAAAGCAACTCATTTCTAGGCTTTACAGTAGGGCAGCCTTGCCAGGGGAGGTGGCTTTTCTCTCACTGTGATCTTGATTAATCAATGCAAGAACCTGCCCCAGCTCACGAATGGTGCATCATAGGAGGTTCCTATAGCTGATGTCACTTTCTTTTGAGATGTATATCTACTGTATCTTTGTATCTTTCACTTCACAAGTATACTTTTTTTTTAACTTTTTTTTTTCTTTTTTTTTTTTTCTGTGGGGGAGAGGAACTCTGATTTATAATAATACAAATGTTGGTTAAAGTTATGTTTGTGATTAGAAATTAGAAGGAATGGAGCTAATGAGGTTACCATAAGGGCAAACAAGTGCTGCTATCTGCTTTGGGTAGGATGGCTTGTTCCCATAGTGACCTCTTCTTTGCTGCTTCAGTTCCTAATTCTCTCTCTGTTCAATATCATACTTGCTTGCCTTACGATTACACAAAACCAAACACCCTAGGAACATTATGAATTTCCTGCTTTATTTTATCTTAGCTACATATTTATAGACTTCTGAACACTTGTCTATTCTTCTTCATGTACCCTGAGCAGCATCATATCCCTGTTGCTCTGCCTGTCACTTTACTCTTTCTTCTACCTTGAAAGTACGCAGGGTGACTCTCTAAATGTGTGCAAAAACTTGTACTTAATTGCTTCGACTTCATTATGCATTGTATCCTAGATTCCTTCTATAATTAATAATGCATCAAATGGCTTGCTAGAATAATAGACAACATTCTACTCTGAGTTATCTATTATTGTTATAAAAATGATATTACACTATCATTTAGAAAAGAAAGCTGTCCCTGGTTTCACTTGGGCAAGGATTCCCCCCTAAGTTCAGGAGAGCTGCTGCTGCCTCCTGGCTTGGGGCAGGCGGAGGTGGTTGGGGACCAGTAGGGACATGGGAGCACTGCCTCAAGCCACTGTCACATGTGGGGTGGATCTAGGCCAAACAACAAGGGCAGCCACCCCCATCCGGAGCCTGCAGAGCTCTTCTAATGAACTCCCCTTGCACATGCGAGCAAATTAATTCATTTCTGAGCTCTGTGAGGCTCTCCAAGTCGGTGGCATCCTTTGTTTCCACCAGCCTGGGGGATCTCCCTAATGCTTCACTGTCCTCAGAGAGGATCCATTATTAATGTGAGGTGCTCTGGAGATCGGATAACCAAAAGCGTATTAAGAATGCAATGCAAATTATCTGGAAACTAGTAAAACAGTGTGGGGGAGCGGGGCTGTCTGCAACTCTGAGGTGGTGATAACTGCACATAGCCCCGGTGCAACTTGGCCAGTGCCTTCTGCTTTAGGAGCCTGCCTCAACGATCTTTGTGGAGTAATGTTTAAGCCAAATATGACAACGGCTTGGGGACCCCTGCTAACCCTGAACAGATGCACGTTTGTACAAATATATTCCTATTAGCAAATTTAACAAAATATTTTGGCCTGTAATTTTGTGTAATTGTTGCTCTAAATGCTTACTGCTCAGCAAGTAGCAAAGGGTTGTGGCTACAACAACTGGTCATTCATTTAAATACCAGAATTTGTGCTCACATGAGGTGTACCACTGAGACTCCTTTACTGATCAGCCTGTCCAGCTTGTGAGGGTAGTATCTATAGTGAAGTGTGAGAAACCAGCGGAGTTCCTGCTTCTCCCTTAAAGGTCCTGTTTGCAGTCCCTGGTAGCTCTGACAGGCATAAATCATCCTGACTGGCATTCTCTTGGCTGGCTATTACTGAATCACATGTTCCTCTTTTAGAGTATTTAATAAAAATATTTCAGCCATTTCTGGGAATTAATTCAGGAGAAACTATAACTTGGCCTGTGTTGGTACATCCTTAAATGATGGTTTCCTGCTTGCTTTGGAAGGGAGATGGGAGCCTGGCAGCTCCATGTCACCTCTCAGGTGAGCTTTTGTGCTCTTGGGAACAGGTCTGGGTTGGGGTGCTGAAGAACCTGTCCCCAAAATAGCTGACAGTTTAGTGGGTAATTTTTGCTGATGCCACACTCTTTCACGATCTGACTAGGGAAATAGCTGTTCTGGAACAGTATAAGACAAAGTAAGCATGCTTAAACCCTAATATATTACTATGTGTCCTGAGAGGGGTGAGCTGAGGTTGCAGAACTGATTTCTGACACTCCTCAGTACATCAGGGCTTTGCTTTACCACTTTTAATGCTATTAGCCTTCCTGTTAATACAATTGAGATGACTGCCGTAGCTTGTACTTGAGTGATAGAGACAGTTTATTTATGAAGCTTTATGAGGAATGGCTAGGAAAGCACAGCCAGAAACCCCACATCATCCCTCTGTGCTCTGCTAACAGGGGCTGGAGGAGGACCTGGAGCTCTGTGGGGCATGAGCATTATCTGGTAAAGCAACTCAGCTGTGCATCCAAAAGCAGTAGGAGAATGACCTCACTGAGGACACCATGGTAGGGTTTGTGGGTGCAGTTCTGTTATTAGCCAAGAAGATAAAGTTCCTCTCTGAAAATTTCTTGGGTAAAGAGATTGCACTTTATTTCTGCGATAAAGCAATATTTTGTTAGCTTTAACTGCAACATCCAACACGTTTCTGGAAGTAATAAAGTTCAGCTTGGCTGATAGAGCACATCTTAGGCTAGAAATACCTTAGTGATGCTTCAGAGGGACAAAGTGCTCTGGTCTGGGATTTTTCACTATTCTATCATCTCTCCCAGCAAAACATTAAATTCTTCCTTTTACCGAAATAATCTCAATTTTCTGTCTATTTCTGGTATCTGCCTCTCAGCTCCCATTCTCTGCCCTTGACAGGGTGATTTTTTTCTGATCTTCCTGCTGCCTTTGATTCACCTATTGTTCCAGCCTCCTGCAGGGCAACAGGCGTTCAATAGATGGTATTCTGGAAGGCACGAATTTCAAGCAGTTCTTCTTGAATTATGTGCCCAGGGTTGCATAGAGCAAGAAAGCATGGCATGAAGATATCACTCTTGCTGTCCTTTCCTCACGTGGGCAGGTTTTTACACCGTGACATCTCCTGATTGGCAGGATCTGAATCACGTACATTTGACATGAAAGGCAAATGAAGGGATGGGTCCAAGACAGCTTCATCCTTGGGTCCAAGGACTTTGTTCTCATGGCCTGAGTTCAGCTGGGGTTTAAAATGTTCCCAACCTTTTTTTTTTTCGCTTGCTCTCTTTTGGGCTGATAACAATTAGCCATTTCAATCTACTGCTTAATTTAAACACTAGACTAATTTTCAGTTTGAAGCACTATTTGAAATCAACTTTATAATTAATTCTTTGGCTATTTCTTGGGGGTGGGGGGTGGGGGGGAAATGATGTTTAATGGTATATGGAGAAGAAAAGTTATGGTATAGCAGTATTGTGGGGATTAGTATTATCACTGGCTAATGCCAGGTGTACAGATGATATTACAACCTCCTTGCTTTCTTCAGATGTGTGCTATTGATTGTTTCATCGATGACTAGTTCCTTGCTGAGTTTCATTATGCTGCGCAGCAGAGGGTTGTTTGTGTTGTGTTGGATACATTTGACCTGTGATTGCCCTATGATAAGTAGTGGAGAAAGTGATGATTTTTTTTTTTTTTTTTAAAAAAAAAGGAAGCACAGATGTTCTTATAAATGAAAATAAGTAGAGAAACTCTAGCAGAACTTAATCATTTATCCCCCTACGCTGAAACTTCCTTCTGAACAGATTTGATAATTCTTAAAGCAAGGCATACATGGGCTGTTTCCTTCTCTTCAATAAATTAAAATCACTCTGTGTGGCAGTGTTTTGGGCGATGTGTTATCTGACTTGTACCCAGGTGATGTTGTGATACCAGCAGCGCAGCTTTCAGAGGAGTTCCTTACTGCACCCCAGCCTGGCAGCCTGCAGTGACTTTATTTATATGCCACTGAGCAGGAAAATGGTCAATGTAAGTACGTAGTGCTTCCTGAAAAGACAGTACCTACTCCTACCGTGAGCACTTTTAATCGTTTATCTCCCTCATTCAAACTGCTATTGCTTATCCTATTGCTTATGAGTGTCCCAGTTTTGCTGTAACCTCAACGGTTCTTGAGTAAATGTTGAAATAAGGGCAGCTTTGATGTTGGAAAGCTGTAGCAGAAGGCGGGCAATGCTGCTGACTTTGGGATACATTTGAGAGGTGCCTCCCATGCGGCCAGGGCCGCAGCACTGTGCAGCTCTCCCTGGGGTGACTGCAGTGCAGGGAGAGGGGAGGCTGGCAGCGCTGCTCTGTGGGGAGCACGGGAGCAGCAATAGTTTAATTATCCCCCTGAGTCAGAATTTAGAGAAATAGCTGCTGATATTAACAGGGATGGCAGTGCACACAGAACTGTTGCAGACTTGTTCCCTCCCCCCTCATCCTTTTCTTGTTTGGATTTGTACAGGAGCACCGGAACAGCGGTGCCTTCTGCAGGCATTGTTTTGCCTTTCGTTTGTTTTTGTATTTGTCGTTTTCCCTGTGATTACAGTGGCATTTTCTTTTCAATGAGTTCTCATGTAGTAAATATACGGAATGGCTGGCAGGCTGTAATGAAAGCCCATCGCATTCCTTAAGCGGAGGGGAGCTCTGTGGTGGCGGAGCTGGGCACCAGACCATGGTGTGGTGGGGACCCTGAGCAGCAGCATGGGCAGCAGGACCGTGCCATCCTCTTGTCTAAGGTGGCTATGACTTTCCAACCCTCTGCAAGGGAATAATGCACTTCTCCTGCTGGAAAAGGGCAGAGCACAGCATGCAGGCTGGACCAGTTTTGGGGGAAACCCTAACATCTCTTTCCTCTTGGAGCCTAGTGGGTATGTTGCCTCCAGCTCATGTTGAACAGGTTCTGCATTTGCATTTTATTGCCCCATTCATAACTTTCATTCCACTCTAACATAACTGTTAAGTGAATCTCCCAATTTACCAGCTACAATGCATAAGATAATTCTCTTTCTGCTTTCTACTTTTGATGTAATAATGATTGTACTTTAAAAATGTTGCCTAAGAAACAGAGATGACTTCCTTGGAAGCAAGCTGAGGTGTGGCCACTGTCCAGATGGAGCTAAGAAGGCCCGTTAACCAGTAATAGTGAAACAGTTGGTGGTTCCCAAAGAATTATTTCTCCACTTGTTAGTGGAATGCTAATTCCTCTAATGCCACACTGAAAAAGCTCATGCTGAACTACAAATTATCTGAGATGAATATTTTTTTTCCTGCTTTCAGATTGCTTGTGCCAAGTTACCAATTATCAAAGATAAGTCTCGCTTCCTTCTCATGTATACTGATGCACAGCATCTTCTCTGAAACGAAAACATCATTTTACCATTACTCCTGGAGTACTTGGTCGTTTCCTGGGGAAATAATGATTTTGTTGATTCCATCTTGCTTCAGAGGACAGCTGAGATTTGGGTCTTCGAAGCAGGGTGGCGAGGAGTTGGCAGAGGCTGCTGCAGGCTGAGCTCCTTGCACCTGTGCTATTGCATCTGTCCCCGGCTCCCATCTGGAATCAGACAGCCTGAGAGCTGGAAGAACTTGCTGTTGCAACAGCCTTATGTGCCCAACTTGCCAGTCTGTCATTAAAATGGCTTACTAATTTAGCTGTTTTTCAAGTTCACTCTTACTCTCCTAGGTCCTTGGGTTTCAATCCATAATGTGAAGCACCCTAATTGGTTTGAGTTTTGTTGTATTATTTCTTTGGTTACTTTGTTCCCACAACTAGGCAATTAACGTCTCCTTGGAGATGACTGTGGTTGTTTTATGTGACCCATTGTGGGTTGTCTTCGTAATTTGTCTTACCTTCAGCAGAAAAAAATACCTAATCACTAAGAGTATAGGCAATATATAAATCATTAAATGAAATCTATGAGAACATCTAATAAAATCAAAGAACTCATTAGAGTATTGAAGATGAAGTGAGGCTCCACGCAGTCTTGCAGGAAGATGAACAGGAGATGGGCTCCAGACAGAAACTTCAGTCTCTATCAGTCTTTTGAAGAGATGGCACTTAGAGGACCTGGGATTTGCCTCTGACAAGTTTCTCATGTTAAATATTTTCTTCTGTTTTCAACACAGCTGTGCGTGTTGTGTCAACTCATTTAGGTGTGGCAAAGTTTCAGCCCAGCAGAAAGCTCCAGGAGAGCATTCACTTGAGCTGAGAGATGCAGAACTTATGAAATAGCTTAATGAGCTCCTCTGCTGTCCCGGTCTTTTGCAATATTGAGGTTCTGCTCTGTGTATTTACATATTTTCCTGGTTTCCAGCCATGTAAGTAATAAATACATTAAATGAGACTGTGGTCAGGCTTTAAAAAAAGACAAGTTTAATTTCAAGCGTCCTCAGGTTGAATTTACATAGTCTACCTACTGGCATACAACTCAGTGAAGTTGATTTTTATAAGCCTGACAGTGGTAATTTTCAGGCATCTAGTTTTTTCTGAAGTTACCTGTAAACCTCTGAACATAATCCCTAAATCCTCACCCAAATACCAACAAAATCTTGCTGAATCTCTAAGGGGGGAAGGAGGGTGGTGGAAGGAACCACTTGCTTGTCTTGCTGGGTGGGGTTGCATTTTTGTTCATTCTTTCATGTGGCATACATATTCCTAAAGTCAGGTCTTAATTTTGGAGTTTACTCATCCATATTTATTCTTGAATTCAAAAAGACTTCTAGTGTAAGTACATAATCTTACTTTAAGCTTTCTGTATTTTGTTGTTATGATTTGGATGCACTTAATCTACTTTTTTTTTCCCCATAGCAGGCATGAATAGAAGTAATATCACTGATACCACATTGGTATGAGACCAGGGAAGGAAGAGAAACAATCACATTCTTATTTTAAGGCATAATGCACTGTACCTTTCCTTACTCTACATTTTTGATTACTGTATTCATAGTCATCTCGTGTTCCTGTGCAGCTTGAGCTGGATATCAGCCAAGCTCAGACTGAACTACTTCGGGCTTTGGGAAAACGCAAAGCGAGCACACGCATTCATTAAGGAAGAACAGCCTTTCCTCGGGAAGAAATGGACCTGGAGCACATGGTGTTAAATATCTGACCTGAATAGATGTAAATGTCAAGTCTACCTCATGCTCACCTCGAGTCAGAAGTTTAATGCAAGGTGATGCCATTTATAGATTTTTTAAAATTGTATCACTACTGTATATAGCTGTCATTATGCACATCGGTAGTATATCCTTGACTTGACACCATGCAGAAAGCAGCCTTTGTAGGGAGGAATATGGGGGTACTTTGAGAGGGAGCAGCAGGAGTAGGGCTGCTCCATGAAGGAAGGCAATCCAGGAGCCAAGGCTGGCCATGCACAGGTAGGGGCAGTGACCTTACCCACGAGGGCACTATCCCACAGCACCATTCAGAACAGGGCTGGGGATAGTGGCATGTCCTGTTAACAGCCTGGTGATCATCAGAGAAATAAGGTGATGGGCTGGGTCCCAGGTCAAGCCAGAAAGTCCAGTTATCCAGCCAGGATCAGAGCTGAGCAGACACCGGTCTGCCTGCAGCATGGCTCGGGTGAGGATTGTTATAGAAGCCCCATCCAAGGCTGCTCAGGGTTTTTAGGAACTGCTGGTACTCTCAGGGCCATGAGTATATGTGGCAATAAGAGGCCAGGAGGACTATTTCTTGATCAGGTAGTGGGGTCATCAGCTGGCATCAGTTTTGCTTTGGTAGCATCATATAGCTAACGCGCAGGACTGAACTATCAATGCTTACAAAAAATAGTTGTGGCAACAGATTTGTAAGTACATTTAATAAATGAAGGGAGAAATAATTAAAATGAGCATATGATACAGTAGCCCAATCTGAGAGAGTTTAAATACTGTTGAAAATAAGCTCTGGTTTTTGTCTTCTGCAGTACCAATCAAAATCCCAGCAGCATGTGTCCTGATTTACATCTAAGCTGTGGGTTATCAATTCAGTGTGCATCTGTCTCTTACAGCAAATGCCTCTTTCTGTTCTATTTTTTCCCCCGAATACAGAGATTGTATTCCCTAAATACTGGTCCTTCTGTAGGGGTTTCCCAACTGTCCCCAGTAACCTGGTGTGAAGGTAAGCATGGGTAGCTTAGACCAGGAGGTACTGGTGGGGTATAAGGAAAAGGCATCCATTGAACAGCCTTGGTTCTTGGCCAAGTATGTAGAGCATAGAGACAGTATTGGTGTCCAAATCACTCTTACAATTTGGGGTAATTTCTAAATAATTACAGGTCTGAATTCCCCAGCATACATACTGTCATTCTGTACATCTATCATGCTTGGGCTCAAGGTGTCTCCTTTCCAGTGCTGTAGCTACCCTCACCAAACAGTGCTTTAGAAACGACATCGCTTAACCTTCTGTCAGTTTATCTTTGCCGGAGAGCTGTAAATCCTAGGCTCTCCTTTGGGGTTTCTCAATACTTTTCACATTCTCTTGCTTGAAGCCAAATGCTGCTCTGTTCTACCAGTAAAACATTGCTGAAGTCAATAGTGTTATGCTTGTTTTTTTTTTTTTTTTTTCTTTTTTTAAATGCATATCTGAAATTCCCTGCAGGCAAAAGAGACAAGGAGATGCTGTGGTTCACAGCTGAATACAGGCTGCTGCTTTGGAGCTGCAATGGCTCATCTCCAAAGCACAATAAAGTTGAAGGACAGGAAAGGATAGGCAGATCATATACTTGCTTAAGCATCTCTTGCATCATTTCTATCTCTGTCTTCAAATGTTGTTTTCCTTTTTGACCTCAGATGAACATTTCTATGTGAAAGAGGTAAAGGCACAAACACTTTTCACCCTGTCCACTTATCTTGAATATAGCTTATGAATATCCCACTGCTTTTACTGTAAAGAAATTACTAAATCAAGGCCACCTGAAGTAGATTATTTAAACATGAATGATGCAGCCAGTTCAGACCATTTACAACACCTTTAATGAAACTAGCCTCCTTCAGATGCTGTAGATGCTGTTAGAGAGAAGAAATGCATTACTGAGAAATGTGGTCAATATTTCTATGACTTGAGATTTTTGAAGTACAACTTCAAATAATCTGCAGAGTAGAATCTTTGTACTACATACAAAGACTCCCTAAATCTCTCTATACAAACTCTTATTTAAACAGAATATTAAATAATCATCCAGCACTTGTACCATTTTTTTAGCAAAACTTCAGAAAATCTTTGTGGAGATACTGCTTGTTTAACTGTTTCCAGACTATTTCATGACAGAGCCTGTTGGGTAGACTGTCCTAATTGCTGTGTGACAACCCAAAATGCTGGGTGGTATGAGCAACTGTAGTCACTGATGCTAAAAAGCCTTAATCTGTAGTATTCCTTTATGATCTTCCAATAAATGCAGTTTCTTCTATTCTACAGATATCTGCCTACTTTTAAAATAGTCTCTACAGTGACAGCAGTGTTCGGAAAAGTTTAAATGACTGATGAAGTAAAGATATCTAGCAGTTTCACAAATACTTTCTGGATTTTTTCAGTTCTTTACTACCTGAAATGAAAACATTTCCAATATCAAACTTTTTTTTTTTTTTTTTTTTTTTTTTTGTGATACAGTTTTAAAACTATACCTGTGATGCTGAAAACGCAAACTTAGTTCAGGCAGCAAAGAAGGATGTTTGTGTACTATCTACAGGAAAATAATTCTTCCCTAATGTCAAGTATTTGTGAAAGATGGGCAAAGACCCCTCGCAGGTGTCAGCAGGGAAACTGAGCCTGTAGTTACTAATGAGCTGGAAGGTATTGCTCTGAAAGCAAATCCAGCTCAGACCCTGAGCAGGCAAACTGCTAGCAGTGGAAAAGACTTTGAAAAACCAACAAACAAAAAGGAGAGGCTGTGTTCCTCATGGTCCCACCGGACTATGGTGATTCTTCCATCCTGTCACTTGAAAAGCCTACACACTTTGTCATCCCACATAGCACTGCTCTGAAGTGAGTAAACAAAGTAATTTCTTACCTTTTCTCCATCTTATGCCAGATCAGATTTGTCTATGCATTCTTGTTGTCTGCATCAAATGAGGAAATCTAAATATCATTTAGAAGTGTCAATTGTTCTGTCACCTTGCTTTTTTCCCACGTGTCTCTCTAAGGTGTTATTTGTCCTTTGGAAAATATGAGGTTCTGTCCTTTCAGTGTTATTTGATGTGAGGGAAGTTTGGTGTTAACTAAATAGACATCATAATGCATCTTGAAAATAAAAGTAACAGGTGAAATGTAAATTGTGCAATTAGTATGCAGCCAGAGATGCAGCAAAGAAGCAACTGCCTTTACTTTGATTGCTCTAATTGCATGCAAGTTTAGTCATATCTTTGATGCCCCTGAACAATAGGAATGAATAACTGTGGTCCTTTTTTCAAGTGGACTCTCTAGTTGACAAAGTTTTAGTATTATAGTCTTCACACTGAAGGGAAATCAATACCTGAAGAGGAAGTGCTGAGTATATTCTGTTAAGGCTGTCCCTAGCTTTGATCAAAGGTCCCCAAGTATTAGGAAAGTCTACTATTAAAAATCAGGTTTATTCACTATAATTAAGGTTTTCACTTGCCTTATCTTGATAGGTAAAATAGATTTTTTTTTTTCTTCCAACATAAGACTCTGAACTTCCTGTAATTATTTAACAGTGGGAATTGGTCTCCAGCAATAGATCAGGAAATATCCTGGGACACCTAGTTAGTCCTTAAGCAATGGGTAGTTTGCAAGGAGGAAATAACATGCTGATTTGCAGTTATAATTGAGGAAAATTGCTCAAGAGGATTCTGACAGTACAGAAAATAGGCCAATTAGTTAACCAGCTCTGATCCTCCTATGATTCATGATTGCTTCCATTTAATTTTGCTGTCACTTATGAAGCAAGGTTAAGAATAGATTAGCTTCTTCTAGTCATCTCTTAGCTTACCTCTGCCTGGATTTTGGTGGTGGGGTAGGGTAGGATTGTGGTTTTTTTGTGATTGTGTGACTCAAGTCAAAAATCAGAATTTCTCAACATTGTGTTTAACACTTACTCATTGTAGTTGTATAGATGATGATTAAAACTTTCACATACAAATGTTTATTTTCCAAAGATAAAATGAATCCCAACAGTATGTTAATCACACTTTCACACTGTTACCTTACAGTGCTCTACCATAACCAATATTAAACAAGAAGGACTTAATAAAACCACCCAGGGAATAACCTGCAGCTCACCCTTGGGCAGGGCTCAGTGGTGATGTGGATTTGTAGGCTTTAAAATGTCAGTGAAGCCACCCACCAGGCAGCCCAAAGATGCGGCTCCCTATTTAATTTAGGTCTGTGCCCCTCTTTTGGATCTGTCCCATTGTCCCTTCAGTGCAGGGAGTTAATTTGGACACGGGCATAACCTTGGAGATGCTCATTGCCTTGCCTGCTTCTTCAGCTGCCCCAGGGGGCTGGTTTTATCCTATGGGAGAGGAATTTTAAGAGACAGGCCAAACACTTCCAAGTTTCTAAATACTTTGTAGGAGTGGAGGTCTCACACCTGCCCAGTGCTGGTGTCTGCTGGCCTGAGTGGTGGTGCTGGCCTGAGCCTGAGCTGGGCCTGGGCCCTGCCTGAGGCCTACGGGTGACTTGCTACACAGGCCCTGCCCTGCAGCTAGCTGGGGCCTGCTTTACATGTCAGCTCTTCCAAAACTGCGAATTAGTCACTGCTTGATAGATGTTCTGTCATTCTTAAGCACACAACAGCTGGAACTGTTGCCATCCCATTTATTTCATGATTTTTATTTCATGATTTTCTTATCACAAATTGGATACCTCCGAAGGAGAATAATGAATCACCCTATTACCATTTACATTAGGTAGAACAGCACCATCACAATAATGTTATTTTTACAGGAAGCAGATGTATCAGAACAACCAAACCAGCCCACTCTTTTTACCTCAAAAATCCATGTTGTGAGGTAAATACACAAATGTCTGGGCAGCATGCTCCTTCCTGTGAACTCTGGACAAGCAGGCAAATGGAAGGGATGATTAGAAGTTATATTCAATAAGAAGGGTTGTGATGCACATCTAACATTCAAAGAAAGCTCCTTTCATACAGATGCAAAAGCAGAGCAGCTGTCTTGTGAAGCTCCATGTCTGTGTTTTTTCTTTCCCTGGATACAGAACCCAACCCTCCCTTTCTAGCAGGAGGTCCGACTTGGGTTGTTTGCTGCTGTGCAGGATAGACAGGACACAAATACAGTGGCAGAAAACTATATTTTATACCACTGGCAGATGAAATGCATCTCTTGCTTTGTGTGGCAACACAAATGGCTTGCACGCACAGGCAGTTTTTCCTAAATTTCAAGAGCACTTCAAGAGTTCTATTGAGTTATTTTAAAGAAAGGAGTACATGCATAATTTTTGGGGTGGGAAAATTCTATTTCTTAAGTGTACGCATTTTAGCTACTAATGTCAGAGAGCTGTAGCCATTATCTCACACAGAAAAGTTTTTAATTCAGGCTGAGCCAAGCTTCCAACATTCACATCTCAAATGCCACTTTTCCAGGAACTCGTGGGAGTGGTGTCCCCCCTTAATGGGAAGCACAGTCTGAGAGTGGGCAAGTGCAAATGAATGCAATGTGTGCTTGTAATAAGAGGAATCAAAGTAGAAAATACTAGTATGAGCTTTATATAGTTGAAAATGTGTTTTGAATTGACAGCACAGGTTTTTTTTGTAACAAGTACTGTTGTTGCTTACAGCCTATGTGATTTTCATTGACTTATTCTATATACTCTATATAATAAAAGTTAAGGAGTAGAACAAAAACAACTTGCAGTTTGAAGCAAGTTAATAGTGTTTCATTAACAAACTGTAAATAGTAACAGCATAAGCTAGATGTGAAACTGCTTTCACAGACCATAAATGCTTAATGTTTATTACCAATAAAAGTCAAAGGAGCATTTAGCAGAGCAGTTTACCAAACAAACATTAAATACTTTAATGCATTAGATTCAGTGGACAGAATCAGGTTATTTAATTAACAATGAGTAATCTATTAGGGCTTTATTCACCACAAACGATCTGCAGCTTCACATGTTAAGAGCTCACAAAAGGTGTATGGAGGTGGAAGAACAACGTGGAGGTGCCAAATATAGAAAGCCCCAGTAGGCTACGCATTTGCTCTTTCCATACTGATATTGCATGGCCTTTGCATGTGCCTGTCTAGACTTGAAATCTCTTTCTGGTTAGCGCAAAGATTCTGGATAAATCACTATAGAAGCCTTTTAGACACTATCTCAATCCTCTCAGTCATAATCTTCTGCTGCATGATATTTAGACCACCTTAAAAAACAAACAAACAAACAAAAAAAAACCAATACACACACACACAAAACAGAGAAAACATGAAATGAATGACTAATAAGAATAATTTCACATTTAAGTTGTGAACCTCAGTGGCAGAATCTTCCTGGATAGAAAAAATGACATAAAATCAAAATTAGCACTTGATATGAAACCAGGGAGCCCTCAGAAGCTGAGCTAACAGTCTCTTTGGCCTTGGTGACCTTGTTTGAATTGCAGCAAATGTAGGAAGCTATAGAAGATAACTACCTTTGTACACTGATACGATGGGGAAAAAAAAGCTAAGACTTCTATGTCCCAGTAAGGGAAGCTAAGGATGAATACATGGCCTAATGAAGGCAATGAACACTTAATTTCACTGAGAAAATCTTCACTACAGGTCTCCTGTGAAGAAGTGAGTCCTGCTTCAAGAGACTTTTCTCCTCCTTGATTCAGTGGTCAGGAAGATGGGGATTTAATTAAAAACATGCACCTGAAAAACTTCCAAGGAGAATCTGCTTGCAGGATCTCAAACACTTTCCTTTGAATGTGAGGAATTCTTCCTTGGTAATGCCTTATTCTCTTCTGATGGAAACTGTACATCTGCCAAAATTGGGCTCAAAGTGTACTGACAGCTGACCATGGATCACATGAATCCCACTAGATCTGTGAGGAAGTCTCCAGTTTGACAACTCAAATGGCATCTGCTCAGTTTCTTGAGAAGGTAGTCTAATTCAAATAAGTGTCTTAACATTTTTGCCAAGATTGCAAACTTGGTCAACTTAGCTACCTGTGATGGTCGCATTAAAATCAAGCAGAGCATATGAACAAAGAAACAGTTTGTACGCAATTGGTTGTGTGCTGAACTTTTAAAGGTGAAAAGTCAGGACAGCAGCAAGGATTAAACAAGTCTAACTGAAAAGCGGGGTAGTTCAATATGAACTTTGTAACTTCAGTGTTTGGAGCCTTATTTCAGTCTTCCGTTTGATAGCAGTTTATGATTATAATAATCATGTGGCTAATGTTCTGTAATTCAATTACTGCACTGTTGTGAACATTAACAATTATGTAGCAGAACTGAAACACAGTGGGACAAACTGGCAGTATTCATATATCAGTTAGTTACAGCCTATTGCATAATTACTGCAGATAAGTTACTGTTTAATCCATAGCAACATAAGGAATGAATTACAACAATAATTATGTGGTTAATACTGCCTCTTAAAATGAATAAAACATACAAAATCAAATTTATAGCAAGGCTACAGAGGACCTACTCTAAGAACTGTATGCTGATTCTTCAAAAGAGTATCGACTCTTGGAAACTCAAGATTTACTGCTATCTATTTTGGATCTGTTTTTACAGATCCAAAATTGTTTTCAAAGCCTCTTTTGAAATATTAAAATGTTCCAGCTTTATCGTAATATTTATTTTCAATTTAAAATAATATTTTAAAATTGCTACCATGTTTTATGTAAATGCTGAAGTGATTCATTTAATGGAATCCTGCTTAGGACCTTGTGTACTGCTTTGGTCACTGGTGACCATCACTTTTTGGCTTGCAATGAAAACAGCACTGATTTGAGGTAGGTTGGCCACTGTTTCACTCATACACTGTGATGTCATTGGTGTTAATCAACAAGTTACCACCTTCAGAAATCACTACTTTTTTCATCCTTCAAGTATCTCACTCAATGTCAGAGCAAATTGCATGATTGACGTTCTAGTCTGCTTATCAAGGATCTCATGCATTCCCTTTTTAAAGTCAATATTTAAGAATAAAATAGCCCTGCAATCATTTATTTTATCAGTATAAGTAAAAATGGTGTCTAATGTTTCACCTGGAGGAATCTCTTGAAGATTAAATAAATGGCAAAGCTGATGTAATTGAAGACAGGTTTGGCTGGTTCAGCCTTCCTTGTGTTGGCTGCCTTTGTGCAAGAAACAGGGCAGAACTAGAACTAATTCCAGATGAGTAGCATGCAAAAAGAATTGTAAAATGTTCCAAAAGCAGTGATTTTACTGTGGAGACCGTGAAATGTAGCTGTTTCATTTGGTTTTCTAACCTACAGTGATTCAAGTCATGGAAGTGTATCTTGTTGGGAAGAGCTAAAAGTATACTTAACAAAAACTGGCTTTAATGCTAAAGAAATAAGATGAAATAGTTATTACAGGTCAAATTGCAGTGTGCCTACAACTTGTGAGTAAGACTTGAATTTATATTTGGACCCATGCTCCATCAGCCCTAGGATACTGAAAGGTCAAAGTACATTAGAACTATTACAGATCTCTTGTCTGGTCAGAAGTGTCAGCCATGTCAGTTAAATTTGTTCCAGGTATTTGTATTTCTGTTGGGCTTTACTATCTGAAAAAATAGATTCCCTGTAAGTTTATGGAAACTTATGGTGGAAGGTGTGAAGCTAACTACTCCAACAGACCTACACCTAGTGCCTTGCTTGTGTTTGTTCTGCTCTTGGATTTGTGCAGAGCAGAACTGTGAGGTTTCTGTGTCTGATAATGGTTTAAGTACTTCCATTGACATAAATTTCTTCTCGAGAAAGGTTCAGTACTTGCGCTGCGTTTTTCTGATTTTCTGGATGTAATAAAAAATTGAAACCATCTAATGATAGGATGTTGCTATAACCTCACTTTAAGGAAGGTATAATTTTGTTAGAACTCATTATTACTGTCTTTACTTTTTAATTCCTGCCTGAGTGATGTAAATTGAAAGCACTCTTTTAATTTTCTCCCAGTCATAAGACAGATCCTGTGATTAAACATTATTTAAGTGCAAATGTAACTGCTGAAGACACAAGATCATTTTCAGGCCCAGTGTGAAAGCATTGGCATGTTCAAGTAGCAATACTCTCCCTGTGCAAAAATCTCTTCAGGTTCTCTTATTTTCTTTATAGTGGTATCCTCAGTTTTCTTCCATTCTCACTTCTGGCTTTGGTAAAGCTGTCCCAAAATACCAAGTAGAAAATACAAACTTCTCTTCAAACATGCTTCCAAGTCAAAACTCAGTGCTGAGTGTAGGAAGAACCAGAACTGCTCCTCAGATCAGGCTCTGAAGTCTGTTTTTGGTTGGTAGGTTGTCTTACCCATTAATTTTTTTTTTAATCATATAAACCAGTTTTCATTATTTTCAGACTGTAGAAACTGTTAGCTGTCAAGATACAGCCAAAATAAGTCTGATTATTCTAATGCCTCTCAGTATGTATGTACATGTGTGTTTGTATAACCAGAAATAAATCAGTTATATACATGAGAAGCCAAGTCCATGTTTTTCTGTAGGAAAAATGTTCAAGGGAAGCTGCCTGATATCATCAAAACTTACATCTTATATATCTTGCACCTATGTACTCATTACACCTGTCTCCTCCCTGGGTCTGAAAAGGCAGTTTTACTATTGACTGAGTTGTCTTGCAGGATCCTCTGGTAGTGTCAGTAATTGCTTCAAATCAATTTAAGTTCTGACCTGCAGTTCTTTTCTGCCATGCAATAATTAATGGCTGCAGTGAGTTACCAGAAAGATTCCTACATGCAGAAGACATCTTAAAGAGAAAATTTGTCTTAGAACAAGCAGTCAAGCTGCATGATACCAGTTTACCCCGTATCTGGTCGCAGTCAATATTGAAATGTTCAGGTATCCACATTTCTTGTTGACTTCTTCCGGCCTATGTACATCCAGGTGCATTGTCTTCAGAGTTTATGTACTGGGTTTTTGGAGAAACCTAAGAGCGATAATGTTCTTCAGGTCTGTCTTCTCTGAACTTGAGTGTATAGGTTCATGGTAAAGCTGTTTCCCCTGTATACACTTGTATCACTAAGCATTTTAACTGCTTATCAGTGCATACATACAGAGTACATTACTGACTCATCACAATTGTAAAGTAACTTTACCTCACTTGTTAGAAGAGATTTGGGAAGCATGTTTGTCATTGATAAATTATTAGTATGTAACAAGCACCTAAGTTACAAATGGTAAGGAATTTTGTATAAGCTGAGTTTTATTTCTGCAACAGAAATAAACTTTATAAGTTTTGGTACGTCTAACAAGAGACTGGCAGTTCATAGACTGAGTCAATTTGTGATAATATTAACAAGAAAACTTTTATTGAACAAAGCCTTTGCGAAAGTCTATGGTGCGAATCTGGTCGACTTTTTATAAGCTTCTTTGGAGAGCAGGTTTTAATACTGTACATGCATCTGACTGTCCAGAAACTTTATCACTGCCTCATCAGGTGAGAAGTTTGGCAATGCAGGTTCAACTCCTTCCAGGATGAGAATCCTCCTCCTTTACATTTTTGCAGAATATGTTTCCTTTTTTTTTTTCAAGAGAAATTGTTTACTGTGTACAATTCCCCTTAAGATCATTACGATGGTGACAGCATGATCACCTCCCATGCTGAACACCTGGCAGTGGGTGTTAGGTGTTCATCACATGTGTATCTGATACAACACTAATTTTCATGCTAACAAGAAGAATGCTCCATAAGGAGTGTCTCCCTGTGCCTATATATATATATATTTTTTTTTTTTTTTACAGATATCAGAGCTGAATAAAGCTAACCTTTGAGTAATATTTTTGAGGCTGTAACATTTTTCATGATGTCTATTCAATATTATTAACTGTGAACTGAAAATATTTCATTGTAAGCTTCATTAATAAGGTCTCAGTTAATATTTGGCTGCTTTCTTCAGAGATGTCTCTATTTGGGAGCCATTTTCATTGAAAAATTTAAAGTAGCCTTTACTCATGAGTGCTCAGACAAGCTTTGTGTTCAATTTGCATGCTGAGTCGCAGATCAGCACATAAAACTCTGTTAGAAAATGCTAGATATGCACCAAGTAGATATGCAAAATTTTAGAACGAGCGTTTAGACTCTGAAATCTTAGCCTCGTTGTTATAAGTTGCAAAGTGTAGTTAAATACTTATGTCAGTAACCAAACCAAAATCATCAAAGTTTGACATGCAATCAGGATTATATTGTTAAAAGCTTATTCTGTGTGCTAGGAAGAATCATTTTACTATTCCTTTTGTCAGGACTTGTGTGATTAAAAGTTGGATGCACACACATTGTTCTGCTGGCAATGTGTGCAGTGCCTTCTGAGCAACAGATTAAAGAATCCCTGTATTTTAAATACATTTCCTTTCTTGACAATGTGAATCACATAATCCCCTTCTTATCCATTTTAATAAGCTGTGCTTTACGCTGGTCTAGTGACTGAACGTTTGATAAGGATTATAAAAATGTGTTACGTTTATGTTAAACCACCAACATTGCTCTTTGAATCAGACTTCAATAAAGTATATGGAGATAGATGTCTTTCCTTTCCTTGGCCATTTTCGAAAGCACTGATCACTCATCTAAGGCTATTGTACCATGGCTTCCAATTATAATATAACTTGTTATGATTGTGCCTATTATGACTGCTTCCCTGGCAAAGGGCTCCAAATGTTTGGCTTCCTGGTTGTGATGGGAGGATGGAGTATTTGCATGCAGACCACTTGCTGTTGGCAGTAGGATCATCTTTTGCAGCTAGCGCTAATGACGAGCCTCCAAATAATTTGCAGAGCATAATGAGCATGCCCTCCTCCCTCTTCATCTTTTCAGCTCAAGCACCTTCAGCTTGCAAATGTCTGCAGCTTTCCTGATCTTGGTACTTTGGAAAAAGTAGTAACTTCATAACTTCACTCCTCATTTCGGCAGTAGGTGTGGATAGGAGTTCAGAGGTGTTTGGGGGTAGCATCATCTACCACAGTGAGGTCGGATCCAGAAATTTGTTATGTAGAAAAGTGAATCAGGTAAACTGAAGCTGTGCAACCCCCTTAAGTTTTATTGAGTTTCTGCCATGCTTTACTTGTGGCTATGATGTATTATTGAAACTATTAGCAAACTTGGAGTAACTTGGACTTAGCTCTTCCTCACAGTCTTGCTCCCCTCTGCCCTCCCCACCACTGCCCCGAGGGTGCTGGTTGGGTGCCACCTGCTGCAAGGACCCTGCAGGCGAGCATTAAATACTGAGCTATGGCTTGGCACTTCTGACAAGAAAATTGTCCCTGAAAAGGAGCTTAATCTGCATTGATCTTAGCTGTCCTGGAAGCATTCCTACCTCACTTTTTGCCTCCTTCACTCCCTCTGGAGCAGACCCAGGTACTCTGTCCATCCCCCTGCTGCAGGTCTGGGTGTAGACACCAAAAGTGGAAGTGTAACTCTGGGCTGAATCTCACTGAGATTTGAGACTTCATTGAGAATATGTTCTCCTCCATCATAACAAATACACTGCTGCATTAGTGGCATCATCTCTGTGCTATTGTAGTACTTTCCCCACTGGTCCTCCACCTAGTGACAGCTGAGGAAGGCAGGATGTCTTGAGATACCACCTCACCCCACAATAGGTAAGGATTTCTAGGATCCTACATGTGCTGCTGTCTGATCATCTTACCTTGAGATGGTTTTGCAGATAAGAAGAGGAGATTTCTAGCCTCGCATAATCGCAGTAGACCAGACATTAGTGCAGCAAGACAGCTAGGGCACATCAAGCTTAGAGGGGCGTGCTCAGAGCTGCTGTATTTCTAACCCTAGCCTGGAGATGGCTTGAGTGGGTGACAAAACCAAGCTGTGCCAGTTCCCCCAGGAGCTTTTGTTCATGGTGCAGTCATGCAATGAAAGGCCCTGACTCACTTCCTGGGCAGGCATTTCTGGACTGGGGAGCCCTCCAGCAGCTCCTGCCCATGCTGTGTCCAAGCATATTTTCTCCGTGACAGATGTATTGTATCTCTGTCCTGATATTTAGGGTCTTCTAATTTTTATGGGGTTATGCCAATATATATTGCCCCACAGTCTCTCTAGAAGAATCTAATTATAGCCATCTGGGATGAACTCAGATGAGAAATTAGAGTTAAAGAACTTCCCTGCCATAGCCAGCTGCTTTGTTTCTGCTCTCTGCAGACCCGTATCTCTCTAAGGTTCAATTTACAAGTTTCTTGCCAGGTTTTGTTGTGGATGCTTTGTACTGCTGTTCTTTAAGTGGAGAATTAAAAGTGAAGCTTGAAGAATCCACAAATGTCTTCCAAGTGAACTTGAACACTGACAGGGAGGGAATTCACACATAGAGAAGCCAAATAATCCATTGCTTTCAGTGACAGTGCTCCCAGTAGCCCAGAAGCTCTTCCTGGAATAATAGGATGTTGTAACATCATCCTTTATACAAATGAGTTATAAATAGAATAGCTATAGAGAAATGTCTCAACAATGCTTTAAACATCAAATAACCACAAGTCTGCATAAATAAAACATGAAAAAGAAAGTCTGGATCTGCATTCTTTTATTTGTGTATATAGCCTTGGCTCGAGTACATTGGCCTGTTACAGTCAGCAAAGAAATGCACGTGATTGACATGTGTGAGTAAAGGGTTTGGTAGGAGAGTCTGAGTTTGTTTAAATAATGTGTTTATATTACAAATGACTGGGTGGAACCAGAATTTAGAGTGAAGACCTACAGAAACTGTAACTAATAATGAATAAATCAGCCATATAACCCTTGCCAGTCAGTCAAAAATAATGATTATTAGGTTGTCTTAATTTGTATGTGATTGCTCAGTAAGACTGAGCACTTAATTCTGTTAAAGAGATAAAGCTGTTACAGGAATATAGGACCCAAAGGATATTCATTAAAAGATATTTCCACTGTAATGCAGTAAGCAAAAATCACTGTATTCAGAGTAGCCCTGTCTCAAGACCTAATGCCTCTAGGGAAATGGCTGGCTCCTGTTCACCTTGGTGTTCATAAATGGTGATGCTGCAGTCTCTTAGGGCTCAAACCAGTTAGAAAAATACAACCCCACATGTTGTGTAGGATGCAAAGAGAGGAAGCAGAGCTGAATTCTCATTCATTGTCAGAGAGAGAGGTGGAAACTGGTGGAAATTTTACATGTGTATGTTGTCTTGGGGGGAAAAAAAAGTCTTTGGGCTTTGCCTAACGCTTAGGCACAATATCAAGGTAAACCTTTCATGGGAAAATCTAGGCAAGTCCATTGAATCCTAGTTAGGAAGCACTTGACAGTTGATTGTCATGTTGACAGGAATGAATCTGTAAGAGAGCAAGTCCTTCCAAATCAACTCTCCTTGCCTGAGTGTGTGTGGTGTGAGCTGTGCATCCCAGCTCTGGGCAGGGTTCGATCACGGAGCTGTCACCTGCCTGGGCTTCTGCTCTTCTACAGGAATAACCCTTCCTGGGCTTTGGGTTAGGTCTTTATTAATGACATATCCGGGTTTCATACTGGGAAACAGTGTCTTAAAATGCTAGACCATAGCACTGTAGTCTTGTTATCTATAGAAAAACTAATTTAAGTAACTTTATTGGTTTCTTGATGAGTATAAAAAATATTTTCTTTGTCCGCTCAGAGTATTTGCAGTCAGATTTAAGGCTATGAATGATACTTGTTTGATTCAAAAGACAGTGTTGTTAACATTGTAAAGCACTCCTGAGCATGTCTGAGTTTTTATTATAAAATAATATAAACAGTACATGTATACAGTACACCTGATGGTATGGAGTAACAAACCAGCACTGGCAGCACTCATCTGCAGTGTCTTCACCCGTTGTCAAATTCTAGCAGTTGAAAACCTGCTTTTAGGGCCTTAAAAGTTCTGAGTTTGGCTTAAAAATAATATTTTAATATTACTTTCTGCCTTTTTTTATGCAAATAATATGTAGCTGCATATGCTTTCTTTAGGTGCATGTGGATGAATGAACATTAATGCATGAATGTGAGTTCAGAAAAGCCGTTGGAATAGGTGCACATCTTGGCTACACAGTAAAGAATGTGAGAACATCAGTGGTATAATTAGTAAAGCAATAATATTGTGAAGAACATCCTTATTTCACTTACTTTCTTCGTGAATAGTGCTTTGCTTTCTTTTCTGCTATGACAATTATCTTAAGACTCTTGCTGAATTTTCCTTGCTGTGTTGCTGAGTTGTTTTTTTTTTTTTCTGCAATGACTAATAAAAGACATCCTTGAAGTTCATGGGAGAGGGGGAAAAAAAGGAAGTAAAATGAGGCTGTTACTGCCTGGGAAATCATTTTGCAATGGATAAAAGGTCACGGTATTTTTTTTGTCAGTGGATTTTCCTGTTGGGAGTATTTATCATCTATAAAGTGCTGCATCTGCGACCTTTGTGAGTATTTTATCAATAACAAAGAACTGAATAATTCTACCATTTTTGAAAAACCACTCATCTATATTTAAACAGTACAGACGAAAAACTCTTTGGGATGAGAGCTCTGGAAGCAAGTTGCATGCAGTAAATGCTGCTGCTTATGGTCCTTAATAACTTAACTTGCTGAATTTGGTCGAAGAGGCAGCAAGGTGCAAATGATCTCTTTGTTTTATTAGCTAATTAATTCAGGTTTATGTAAGCTGTTTTATGAGTGTTTGTCAGTCATCAGGACACAGGCTCAGGGAGCACTGCAGAGCTAGGGGTGGGATGCAGGACACCTCCTGCAGGCTGTGTGGTGCGGTTCCTGCCTGTGGGATTGCCTCGTGCCCCATGTCCTCCCTCTGACTGCAGCAAAGGTGAAGGAGATTTAATCCAACTGGTGTCACATCCTCAGGAAAAAAAACATTATTCAGGCCAAATGCTGCTTCCACTGCTGCGTATATTTTGGCGGATCATTTCCACAGAAAGTGATTTTTTTTTTTCCTAATTGTGTTTTATTTTTTTATTCAGTGCAGTTCATTAAGACGATGCACATTTGCTATGTTGTCTTCTCCCTTGGGGCATCAAGACATTTGAATCTGGATGGAAAGCCTGAGTGTTTTTGCTCATACCATTACGTAATGGCATTGCACACCAGAACTTAATTTTCAAAAAGAAAAACTTCAGTGAATCTGAAAGGGTCTGCAGGAGATACAGAACATTTTAGGAGCATCCAGTGGGATTTGATTTGAGATATGTCACTAGCCAGAGCAGGCAATTGACAGGGTTACTTAACTTTACTTTGGGGGAAAATAACTTGGTCCTAATAAGTGTGTTTTGAAAGTCAAAACATGTTTGTATAAAGGGAGGACTACTGTGGAAGAATAATTAAAAGACTGCTTGTATTATTAATAATCTGATTAAACAGCAATGAACACTCAACTGGTTTCTAATTCTAAGATTAATTGCACTGGGTTAGCTAATTAGCAGGCATTGAATAAACCTGTGAGAATGACTTGTTTTTTGAAACTTTTATCAGAGGCAAAGCTGAGGCAGGATCCCAGGCTCATTAGCAGTGTGAATAGACCCAGCCGCTGTGCTTCAGCCAGCCGGGCAGCAGCGCTCAGCTGCTCTTCAGTTATCACAGGAATTGTCATAAATGTAAGAGAAGCCCATTTTTCTTAATGAGATAATGTAGTCTAACAGTATGTGCTGTGGTATTTAATGGTAAGGCAGGTAGGTGTGATAGTAGGAATTAATGGCACAGCAGTTTGGGGGGGGGGGGGGGGGGAGAGGGGGTATTGCTCACACTAGTGTATGCACAGGGACTTGGTGATGATTAAAGGCTATGCAGTCTTAAGGTTTTTTTTTGTGGTTTCTTGAAGTGCTTTTTCTTCCTCCTACCTGCTATTGTCCGTTTTGGTATTTGGGTTGTTGAGATGCAATGCTGTAGGGTGGGACTTGTATGGGAGCGAACTGGGAAGGGGAACTGCTGTGCAGGGGGCTGATGTGCAGGGGGTACAGGAGTGTTTGAGGGGATTTTTTCATTTGATGTGACTCGTACTGTGAGGGGAATGTCAATATGTCCAGAAGTGTGTTCTAGTGTTATGTGTATAATGGTACGTGCCTGGAGCTGTTACCTTTGGCACAGTTTTTTTGGGGTTTTCTTTCTCTGTGCAATAAATGCCCATATATATGCTTGATGGTGGATAGTCAGCTGAATATGAGCCAGCAGTGTGCTCAGGTGGCCAAGAAGGCCAACGGCATCCTGGCTTGTATCAGGAACAGTGTGACCAGCAGGGCTAGGGAGGTGATCGTCCCCCTGTACTCAGCTCTGGTGAGGCCACACCTCGAGTACTGTGTTCAGTTTTGGGCCCCTCGCTACAAGAAGGACATGGAGGTGCTCGAGCGAGTCCAGAGAAGGGCAACGAAGCTGGTGAGGGGCCTGGAGAACAAGTCCTACGAGGAGCGGCTGAGGGAGCTGGGCTTGTTCAGCCTGGAGAAGAGGAGGCTCAGGGGCGACCTTATCGCTCTCTGCAGGTACCTTAAAGGAGGCTGTAGCGAGGTGGGGGTTGGTCTGTTCTCCCACGTGCCTGGTGACAGGATGAGGGGGAATGGGCTTAAGTTGAGCCAGGGGAGTTTTAGGTTACATGTTAGGAAGAACTTCTTTACTGAAAGGGTTGTGAGGCATTGGAACAGGCTGCCCAGGGAAGTGGTGGAGTCACCATCCCTGGAAGTCTTCAAAAGACGTTTAGATGTAGAGCTTAGGGATATGGTTTAGTGGGGACTGTTAGCGTTAGGTCAGAGGTTGGACTCGATGATCTTGAGGTCTCTTCCAACCTAGAAATTCTGTGTGATTCTGTGATTTATCTATAGAATCAGTATAACTAAGAGAAAAAATGAGACTAGTGTTTAAAACATCAGATTTCTTGGTTTTGTAGGTTGTGCTGAGGAAAAAAAAAGTGTTTTCTTGGCTTGGGTAGCAGACTTTGATCTCAGGTGGGTTCATAGCTTTGTGAGGTGGCACAGGGAGGTAGCCCTGCATAAGGACTCTCTAGGGGAAAAAGACTGTTGTAGAAGCTGGAGGAAGAGAGAAGGTAGGGCAGTTGAAGATAAAGTCCCATTGTGAGGGGTGTAGGGAGCTCTGTGGAGATGAGACTGAGGCTCTAGAGATGGATAAGGCTCATCTGCTAATGAAAAATGTTTCTGGATGGTGTCCTGCTGTGACAGCTTGTGCTCAGTTACTCCCTTCCAACAGCTCTGACACCCTCATGTGGGTGCTGAAGCTGGACTGGATCCTGCACCTAATATCTCTTCACATGGGCTTTGAAGATGGGTGAAATGAACATGTGAGGATGGCTCTGGGGGCCCAGCAGGGGCAGCATAGCTCAGCTTGTTCTCAGGGAAACATCAGCTTCAAAGAGGAACTGCAGCCTTCCTAAACCTGGGCTGCAGGCATGAAGACAGAACACATGTATTAAACAACAACAACAAAAAAAAGTCTAAAGAGCTGTTGTTGTTTAATCTTATTCTGTAGAAAGAGAGACTACAACTTGATTAATTTTTCAATGCGCCTATAAAAAAAAGTTCTTAACCATTTTGGTGGAATCCTAAAATTTAAGCCTTATCCATCTTTGGAGTCTGTGTCATCTCCATAAAGCTCTCTACACCCCTCACCATGTGATTTTAGTTACAACTTCCCTAAGACCTCTCTTTCTCAAGTTCTTTTAGATATTTGCTATTGCAGGTGAGAAAATACAGCAAAATAACCTTTGGCATGTGTGCTGAAATAAACAACAACAAAAAAAAGTTGCTAACCTTCTGTCATTTCTGCTTCTGTATTCCTCTAGCACTTTTGTGACTGAGTTTCAAATGATTAACGCTTCCAGAAAAATCAAGGTTATGTGAATTAGCAACATTTTTGTGGCAGTATCTGTAAGAGCACTGTATAGTGTGGTATAGTGTGTTTCTGTGTGCATTTAAGCAACTTAATATCCTAACAGAAAGATATCCAAGCAACCCTTGTTCATTCAGTGCTCTTTATATTTGAATTTTGTCTTTAATTTTAAGCCCTTTATGAAAAGAACTGTTAACTCCTCTGACTGTGCAGTGCCTGAAGTTACAGATGTCTGCTTTTTGGGTCACAGAGGTGTCCCTGTGACATCTGTATTGTTGTTGTTTTGGAAGGGCCTGCACAGTTGCTAATTTGGGAACATAAACACTGTCGTGTGACTTATGGATAATGACAGTTAATGTGCATTAAATTCTGAATTTTTTATATTTTATTTACTGATTTAAAATAGCATGATTCAGACAGGTTTGAGGGTGAGTTAGAAGCCAAGGTTCACCCAATACAGATATGAAATGGACATTCTGGTCTGCAAAGGCTGGTGAATCTGAATTGTCCCTTCTCACCCTGTCATTGAATTGACTCTGTTATATAAAATTATAAGTGATCTTGTGATGCCTGGAATTTAGCTGGATGCTCTATAGGAACTATGGTACAGGCAATGTGGTTGAAATAGCTGCAGAATGGGAAATAATGAAATAAAATTGCTGTAGTCAAAAAGAAAGACACATTTCATAGCGTTCTAGTGACAGCGGAGTGCAAACAAGAAAAAAATGAGCAATTTGAGATAAAATGTCAGAAACTGAAAGTCAAAAAGTGACCCTCCCAAACCTGTTTAGTACTGTTTGACACAACCTATTGTTTAATCTCACTTGTCAGTGTTGCAAAACACATTTTCAGGCATCTTGAGATGCTTGTCATCTTGAAGCAGCGTCTCTTGCAATTTTTTTTTGGCAAATGAGTCACAGAAGTAATTAAGAAAATGAGTCAGTTCTATTACTAGCCAAACAGAAAATTGTCAAGGAAACAGTATGAACATAAACTTTTAAGAAATAATTTCAGAATTCTCAGGCTGTCGTTAAGGCCCCGCCATCTGAGTGCTTTTGATGGTAGACTTCCACTGGTAGTGATTGCTCTGGCTTTGGGTTACTTTATATTAGATAGTTGAAAGATTCTGTCTCTAAAGTAAATCAGAAAACTTAAGACAAGTATCTGCTGTGCTTCCACAGTTAATCTGAAGAGGCCAGAAGTGACTTTGTCTTCATCTGACCGGTGATGGTAATTGAGGTTAATGCAATAGTTACCTGGGTAAATAAGAGCTCACTTCTCTGCCATAAGTAACTTTGGAGGTTTCCTCGTTCTTTACTACTACTTCCATGAAATAGTACTGAGCTTCCCCTTTCTTGGACCTGCCCCTCCCTCACTTCTTAGCTATCTTGATTTTTTTTTTTCCTCCTCGTACCCACGTGCTTCAGGTGAAGCAACGTCTGAGCATGTATAGGATGAATCAAAATTGTACAGCTCTTAATTTCTACCCAAGTGTAGAAGAAAAGAGATGGAACATATAGATAGAACAGCAGTTGCTGCTGTATCTATGTTGAATTCTTTACATCTGTGGACTCATGAAGTCTGGGTAGATGGCTGTTTTTTAGACAAAATGATTTTCATTGCATCTAATCAGTGTTAACTGTTTTGAATGAAAATGGGATTGTAGTATTGTTTACTTGAAAACTCTGGAGACAGCCCAGCTACAAGGAAGTACTTAAATTCCCTCCTCTCCTCTCCCCATGGGATTATTTAGTGCTTAGTGTCTCAGAAGTGTAACAGAATATTTCTTACCATAAATTTTAATAGGGCGGTACAGTAAAATATGAAAATGTCAATACATGTTTTCTAAATATTTAACATAATTCTCTTGCTTAATTATTTAGATCACATCCACAGTTCCCTTGAAACAAATTTAAAGTTTTACAAAGTACAATGTAAACTGTACAAGCAGGTTTGTGTACTGACACTACTGAATAAGGAAAAATTAGTCAGTTTCCAAATTAAAATTCAAGGATTTTTTTCATGTGCCAAACCAGATAAAAGAACTAAAAAGTTACAGAGGAGCTGTAAATGTTTTATTAATGTTTTGGCTTTGCTTTACCAATAATGTTTTTATTGTTTTCTTCTCTTTAACTTCATTCTGTATACATTATTTTTCTTTTGTAGTTTTGTTGACAGCTCTTAAAATTAAAACAGAAAATTTAATCTGGGTCTGCATACACTGGGAATTTTAGTTCACAGGCTTTAATCTCACAATTTTTCCTCCTTTGCAAATTATTTCTTTAGGTGGGAGCCAACCTATGACTTTGCTATAATGGGAAGAACTGTGCAATAAGAGATTGGAAGGAGAGAGGAGAAGGCAGGTGTTGAGGTCTTCTCTTCAGTCAGGTTAGAAGAGTTGAGGCAGTATAAGGACGAGGAAATTGTACTTTTTTCTCCTGATAATATGTCTGTAGGAGTGTTGGGACTGCTTCCAACCTCTGCATGCCTGTTGGGATCCTGGGTATCTCAAAATCCAACAGTTCCTCCAGCCCTTCCCAATGTTCCCGTTCAGCCAGGTTTGTGCTACTTAAGAGCTCTGCAGTTCCTGTGGAGGAGCGTTCTGTTTAGGGCCATCTAGTTCATGAATCCTGTTTTGCTGTGCTCAGTTTTGCTCATTTTACCTGGTGTGTTAAACAATCAGTGGGTTGTAATGCCAAAAAGGTTCTGTGAGTCTTAGTTTTCTCCAAAAACTGCAATAATCACTGACAGTTCACAGGGGTTGTTACTTTTATCCTTCCCAAAGGTAATAAAATCTACCAAAATGTGGTGCTAATCCTGTGAGTTTTGCATTAATTACATAAATAAAAAGAGGATTGATTGACTGCCCTTATTTATTCAATAATAAGCAATAGGGGATAGGGTTATCCTGTGGTAATGAGACCCTGTGGTGTTATACGATTCATCATATAGATTAGTTCCTTGAATTCCAAAATAAAATTAACTAGAGCCCTTCCCAATGCTCCCCGCTTTAGGATTTTGCTGCAGCAAAACGTCTATTGCATGGCTTGGTCTTTGGGGTCTTTCTCCCCATGTTTATAGAGATAGCATACTTTATACACAGGCATGTTTGTATTCCTTCTATTTTTTTCATCATAGCAGGAACATTGTTGAGTTTGGTTTGTATCCTATTTACTTTAAATTTTCAGTTGTAACTTTGCCTGGAGCCTCAGTGCATTAAGCTCTCCTTGCCAAAGAGATCATGAGAGCGTTGAGTCAGATTTTAAAATAGCAAGCACCAGAACCCCGTCTGTGCTCCTCTTCTTCTTGGTTGCATCTTCTTCCCTTACACTCCCAGTTACTCTGCCTTATTCTGGATGCCTGTCACACTAATATACCTGCAAAAAGCAGAATTTCCTCCACCGTGCTTTTATTTTGAGGTGCCTAAACTGCAGAAGTACAAAATGTCCTCAGTCAGCTCCTTTGATCTCCCAAACGCTCCGGGCGCTGGGAGCTTTCAGCTTCACTCTGCACCACCTCTTCTCTGCAGTGCAGTTCACAACCAAGTGGTAAATTCCACTTAATATGAAACAATAATCTAAGACCTTAAAAATACAATGCACTTGATTTTTTTTTTTAGTATTTTAAATAAAAATTTTTGCACTAGGTGTTCACTATTCATACACTGCAGCTTGAGGCTTACTTACTATTTACTATGCAGTCATTTATTTTCCTGGTTTATTTAAGAAACATTAAACGCCCCTAGATCAGCACCTATCCACCAACAGTTTAACTTGTTAGAAAAAAAATTTGCCCTCCCTAACAACCTGTCCCTTAGAAAACTTTGGGAGGATGCATATCCCTTAAACATCCACAAGTCTGGCTCTCCTTAGCAGGGAGGATTGCAGTGGTGAAAATTCCCTCCCTCCTCCATCCCAGGCAAATACTGTCCAGAGGAGCCCTTGGGAGATGAGGTCCTGGTGATCAGGACTAGTTACAAAGCATGTTTAAGTGATCCCAGTGTGAAACCTGATCTCGAGATGGAAATCATCATCATTTCTTCTGCCCTCTAACGTGGAGGCAAGTATGGCTCGCTATTTTTACCTTCTCCCCAGCACTCCACTGCAGCCCTCAAGGGCAGAGTTTAATGGCAATCTTTATGACCCTTGTCAAAACTCATACTTTTAAAACAATGGGAGGAGAATTACCGGGGGAATATAGGTCTGGTGTGGGGCAATTTAACTTTCTGGCTAGAAGGAAAATCCAGGACACTTAAAAATATAAACCAATTTCTACCGGTTATTTTTCACTTTAAGACAGTAAGGCAGCTTGTAAAGCCTATCAAATGCCTGATGTGAGCTCTAATGAGTTTTAACCTTGCTTTTTGCACAAAAAGCTTTGCAGACTTCCTGTGCTTGTTGAAAAATGTGGTATTTATGGATGCACAGATTGTTTCAAAACCACTCTTTAAAATCCCTGTGGACACCAGCACTGCTAATATTCATGTGCTAGCATTTGAATCTTCCTAGAAATGCAGTTTTCAGCTCCATTTTTTACTTCCTACAATATTCAAGAGTTGAGTTAACCTGTGACTGCATCAGAAAGAGGCTACCATCAGGAAGATGTTGTTTTCTCTTGGTGGCCCACAGTTCTCTGATGTCCTCCTAGAATTCCGATAGGAGGGAATGGCTTTGTTCCCTCTGACTAGGAATTCCAGAAAGATAGATGGACCTGAGCACAATGTCATACATTTAAAAATGCTGGAAGACTGATTTAGTACTTGCTGACAACTTGGGTACACACTATAATCTTGCTTCAGACACTGTCTAGAACAGTGCTGTCAAAATACTGTTTGGAAAGTCACTCTTCGGGCAGCCTCAGTGACAAACTTCAGAATTAAAATCCCATATGGTGTGATAAGCTTCTTTTTAAAGCGCTGAATGCGGGAGGTATCACCATGAGCTGTGACCATGCCATTTTTTTTTTTTTCATTTTGGAGGTAATGGGTATGTGGCGTTACATAGCATCAGTAAATAACATGCAATACTAAGTGTTGAATGTAAACTAGAGTCATCCCCAAGCATATGCTTGTGGGTTTTGTTGTTGTTTTATTATTTACTAAAAAAAAAAAAAAAAAGTCTGCTGCCTGTCCCCAGGGGCTGGATTTAAAAGAGGAAAGCCAGCTTTCCTCATGTTGGAGACAAATGCCCTGCACGTGCTGCAGACATGCAGAAGCAGGTTGTATGGAGACAGGAAATCAGCCTAGGAGGCTGAATTGTGGTCAGGGAGGGAGGGAGATGCTAAAGGAGCATTTGGACTGTGTGACTGTGGCTAAGGTGATTATTAATAAATAGAGATTGTGCCTTACTTTCTGGATGAATTAGTTCCTCCAAGTAAGAAGGTACCTTTCTCCAGCTGGAGGGAAATTGTGGCCTCAGGACAAGAGTCACAGAATGGATTTCAGTAGGGATGGAAGGAAGAATGAGCATTTATCTGAAACAAACCCCTTTAATTTCTGCTTATGTCCTCTATATGTATGCTATTACAGGTACCTGACGAGATGGTTCCTCTCTTGGATGAACATTAGAAAGTCTGGCCTCATCTTTTTTTCTTTACTGCTTCCCTGATTAAATTGCAAATATTCAGAATCACCTTGTATCTCAAGTATGAAAGATCAGTTCAGTTTGCTTTTTTAAGCCATATCTTTCAGCGTTTGAGCACTATTTACATAGCCTTAATCGTAGATTTAAGTTGCAGCATAGTATAATGCCAACTTCCCTACCATCACTCTTCATACCCTGCAGAACTTCCTGCATTTTGGCCATCTGCTAAATTAGAGACTGAGAAAAGGAGCAAACACCTGAACCAAGCCAGACTGATCAGAATCTTAAAGTATGTTCAAATTGGCCAGTTGCAAACTGAACCCCCCTATACGCATATTTACTTGGTGGGAACATACCTATGAGCAACTCTTACACTGTCTGAGCAAAGTCCTTCCCCTTTTGCCTACTGTCCACCTGTTTTGAGTGCAATAACACAGACTGTCTAGCCATGACCTCTCTTTTATTTGAATTAACAGCGAGATGGCCTATGTAGAGATGTGGAAATAGCAGCACACACCTTGTAAATGTGGGTCGGCTCCTGGTTAGATCCTTGGTGTTATATACGCCTTTCTTCTTGTTTTCTGTGTGCTTACATGACTAGAATAGGAAAAGTTGTTGTGGAGGAATAAATAAAATTCACAGTGCTCTGTTTCTGTAATCTTGGTTGTGTCATGCAGGAGAATGAGCAGGAACTGGACGCACTTCCTCAGTGGGCGTTGCTCTGAATGCACACAGCACAGGCTTTCCCCAGTAAACCCAGGCTGTAATGTTGCTCCCTCCAATTCCAAATTCCAATAAAGAAGCCTGTTTCCTTGGGTGTTATGTGACCGCATTGCCTAGTGATTAATGCAGCGTGGCACCCCTTGATGTGCCCTCCTGCCATGGGAGTGGAGCAAAGCATCCGTACATCTGGTAGCCATGCTTCAGCTCCTGTGCGGGAGATGGCATTTGCCTGCTGCAAGGGTTCAGAGGGCCAGAGGAGGTTTAATTTAGTAGAGGTTATGATGCAGGGTTTTGAGATGTGTAGCCCTGTATTATTTTGAAGTATTTTTAAAAAAAATCAGATGTTTGAACTTTATAAGTGCTAATGTATAAAGCACCAATTAAAAAAAACAACCAAACAAAAAGTATAGCATTAAAAAATTCTTCAGCTGGGGAAAAGGTAGCAGTCTCCTCATCTACCTTTTTTTTTTTTTTTTTTTTTCTAATTGTTAATTATGTATCTTAATTATCTTAGTTTTTACTAAAAGAAAACACTGGGATCCTGTTATTTTTCCTTCTGAGAGGGAGAGATTTTTTTTTTTTTTTTCTAATCAGCGAGCAATGAGAGCAATATGGTGTTTATTCAACATGTAGAGGCAGGAAGAAAAATCAAGAACAAAATAAGCAGTCAAAAACTCAGCTATGAGGCTTACCATTACCAATAAAATTTTACCTTGTATATAAAAGCATGTGTGAGTCTTTCAGGTCAAATCCAACACACTTTTTGTGCTTTATTAGTTTCTTTGATGTCAAAGGGACTAACTCGAGCTGTTGAAAATAAAGTATGAATTACCTCTTTGTGTGATGAAATATAATTTATTATTTCCAGAAGCTCCATCAATTCTGTATATCCTTGGGCAAGTCTGATATTTTGAGATGCTTAGAAGACCAATAAGCAACCTATATTTTCAATGCTGGCCTAGCTGAGTCTATAACCTACAAAAACTATACCCAAGGACTCCTGTTGAATATCTGTTCTGCTCTGTTGCTATTTACTTCTGATTACTTGTAATATTATAGATTTATTTTGGATGTGAGTGCCAGTTGCAAGACAAGATATTGATTCAGAATACCTGGTAATAGAACAGTAATTGCTTTGCTTTAAAATTAAGTGACCATACTCATTTTAGAATCTATAGTATTTCATCATTTCTAGTAGTATCTCATGATATGAAATAGAAGAGAATCCACACCCGGTAACCCTCACAGAATCAATAGTTCATGTTGTATTTCATGAACAAATGACAATTATGAAAACTCTTTTTACCAGAAGTGCATCTGATTTAAACAAATGTTTCCTTTCCAGGGGGTGGGAAGAAACAAACAAACGCAAAATGTACCTTTTGAATTATTTGTAGATACTTGCATATAGATATTAATAGAAACTATTTTTATTTTTGTTCATATAATTCTGCATCAGTTTTATATTACGTTAATAAAATGACTTCAAATTAAATATACTCTATAGGTTCTTATGAATACAAATGCAATACAAAAGAAATAGTCTTCAGTAAATAATAGGTTTTGATCTCCATTAGCATATTTAATAAGTAGAGAGAGAGAGGAGAAAAAAGCACTGCTTCCAGTACTGATTTACTATATTATGTTGGAAATGGGTTCTGGCGTATTTGTATTTTCCAAGATTAAATTCCCTGTGGCATGTAAATGTATTTTCTAAATTGTGAAGTCACTTGCATTTTTAAAAACATCTGTTTATGAATATTGTTGTAATAATAATTACTATTTACAAAGTTCTAATCAGGAGAGTGAAATTTTAAATGAAAAACACTGGAGGGAATGGATTTTTACCTTCTGGTCATTACTGCCACAACTTATTCTTCTGCAGTCTGTCAGTTCATTTTTCCCCCTTCTTATTTTATCTCCCCCTTAAGTGCATGTTTCCTTTCTCTTTTTTTTTGTTTTTTGCCTCTTACCAGGGGCATGAAAACCCGAGACCGAGGCTACTGTATTACAAGGCCTTGCTTGAGAGGGGACGAGTGAAAGGATTTATTGAGGGACTTTCACATTCAAAAAGATTAACTTGAACTTGCATAAATTTGGAGGAATGGGGAACCTGGTGTGACTGCTAGTGACAATGTACTCACGTGGTGAGTAGGGAATCACCACCAAATATGTACCAGTTCACAATAAATTCAGTCAGGAATCCTATCCTCTGGTTCAGAACCATGAAAAAAGAGATGGTCACTTAGTTTTGGGAAAAAATATCTAATAATTGGGCTTGATGTTCAAAGGAAGAAACAATAATTAAGTAGCTTAAAGTGTTTTTCTCTTCCAGCTCCATTTATCTCTGCAGTGGAGCTGAGGAGGGCTTTACAAAAGATGCCCTGAATGAACAAGTGGAAAAAAAACTCATTATGTTTTAACACCTTGAAGGAGCTGTGCTTTTTACAGTACAACCATTCTTTTTTCAGACCCTCTAGCATCTTAATCAATTAAAGACCACAGTGCTGAAACCAATTCATGCAAAGGCTACTTTAAAGTGTTTTTGCAGTGCAAAAAAACATATCTTTAAAGTTGCTATAAAGGGATTTTGTCTACATGTAAATCAGCCCCAGTGTATCATGACAATTCCCTGACGTTTTGAACATTTTTAATTCTGTGGGCACTGGATCTGAGCTTTCTGGAAGTAACGGTAAGAATAACAGGAGGAAAAGTTACTTTGGGTTCATTATCCCCAGGGGGAGGAGAGACGCTTTTGTCTTTTACATCATACGTATGACTTTTATACCATGTTTGTTTTGATTGTAGTTGAATATCCTCCATTAGTTAGTTCATTGAGCAATGTTAGCATCAAGATTGTATTTTTTTTTTTTCTTCTTTCATTTTCTTGTTATCAGAGTTGGTTGGTGAAATGTTTTTCTTGCTTTTTAGATACTACATCTTCACAGCACCTGGAAAAAATAGGCTTAAAGGAGTGTATATCTTATCCAGAACAGAAAGGACATGTTTGGATTTGCCTTTCCAACTGTAAAGGTTTATTTTAGACTTTTGGACTCTGGCCCTAGTAGTGTCTCAAATTTTCCCAGAAATTTCCAGATTTTTTTCCATACAGAAAATTTGTCTTGAATAGAAATACTTCATCTGCTTCATAGAGCTAAAGAACTTTTGTTGTTGTTGCTTATATATGTGTTTTCATCCACCTAACCTGGAGAGGATATGAATGGGAATGGAGATTGAAAGGAACACTTCATTCTTTTTATTCTCCAGCAGGCTAAAATATTAGCATAAACTTTTAAAACGATACTCATTAGCTTTCAGCAGGACAAACTCTTTTTCTGAACTGCATGGAGTGCTTTGGGGCAGTCACAGAGAGGTGGCAAGAGGTCCTGCAAAATCACTGACTGTCCTCTGGCTGAGAAGAATATCAATGGCTCAATGGGGCCTTGGAAGGAAATGTGTAATTTCCACATTATCAAGCTTAAAGTTGTTCAAAAAGCCTCTAGATTATGCTGATTGCTTCAATTTTTATTATTAATTTAAGAAAACAAATGTCAAAATATTGACATTCTTGTAGAACTGAAGTTGGGATTTTGCATAGCTTACAAGGAGAGGAGTAGCAGTCACGTTGTAATCCCGTTGCAAGAGAGCTCATTACTTGTAGCTAGTGCCTCCCATTCACTTTACAGGTGATGCCATTTGTTTGCAGAATAGAATTGCTTGAAAAACTTGGCAACATTATCACCCTATCATATTTCCTCGTGTATTCTGTATTTCTTAGTGTCTGAGCATCACTAACTTGCCTCCTTTTTTTTTTTTTTTTTTTTTTTATTCTTTCTGGTTACTGCAGCTGTGATAGCAGGAAGCCCCAGGCTAAGCATTGCTAACAGCAAGAATGCTTTTAAGGCTGCTCCAGGAGTAGACAAGTGCCACGCATGGCATGTGTATATGTTATCCCCTCCTCAGACTTTCTGTTGCTCGTTCTGCTTCTTCTGGAGGAGAGTTTCACACCTGGCAGCCTTCCTCTGCAATCTAAAACACCGTCTTTGAGCTCCTCTTGCCCTGAGACAACGGGGAGCCCTGTCAGCACTAGAGGAATCAAGCATTTCTGGAGAAAGTAAGAAAAACCCTGACAATAAAAAGAAGATCTAGCAGGAGAAATAAATTGAGATAGTGGTGGAAAGAGGAGGAGGAGTGTGAAGAGAACATATAAAGGCAGAAGAAGAGAGAGGATCAAAAGAGAGGGGAGATGAAAAGCAAGAGCAGAACTGTAGGGGAGAGAACAAGGAAAGCACTGCAGCAGCAACAAAAAGCTTAGAAAATAAATAAATAAATAAAAAGGTCCACAAAAAAACACACAATGTTGGTATGTTCAAAATTGACTTTTCTTTAGCTCTGCGGTGCAACAGTATGCCCAAACTTAGTTTTCACATCTACATAGTGGGAAAGCAACAACCTAACAATCTAACAATCTTGGCTATTATTTTAATGCAAAGTGCCAAGACTGACAGTGAGACTTTCCCCTATGCAATGGTAGATGTCTTGTCTCCTTTGGGGACAAAAGATTATACTTTCCTTTGTGAGGTCTATACTTACATCCTGAAGCTACTCTGCCTTGCAGAAATAATGTGTAACCACTATAAGCTGTGTCACACACAACCTGCAGTCAATTCCTGCCTGCTCACATTTGCCCAAGAAAAAGATAAATATTCCTTTGAAAGCAACAGAGAGATTGTGTATCTGCTTTTTTGTATTAACTTTAAAAGTAAGAAGATAAGTGGTGCATTATTTTTTGTCTTTTAAAGTGCCATTTAACTTTCCCAAGCAGCTGATTACGTATTAGGAATGCAAGGATAGGAGGGTGCTTTTTGTCTTATCTCTATGATTTATTGTTGAACTCTCAAACCATTGGATTCAGCCACCTGAAACCCTCACTCACCTTAACAGAACTGAAAAGTGCTTATGATTTTGATTTATTCTAAAAATATGTATATATATATTTTTTTTTATTATGGACCACAAACATAGTATAATGGCTTTCAGATCCCTAAGGAGAAGTTTTCCAGCCTGATTCGCCTATTGATATTGTAAGATAATATATTTTCCCTTATGGTTTTAAAGCCCAGGTTCTCAAAACCTGAGCTTAAAAGAAATCCATCTGGAACTTGAGAGTTAGTCTATAAGGAAGTCATGTTTTAAGGTGCTGAGACAGATGCCTGCAGACTGCAAAGTCTGTATCCAATGGAAAACAGCACCTTCATATTAGCAATGCTGGAACAAAGTATATCTAATATGTAGTTTTATAAATGTTTCATTTCTCCTTTTTTTTGAGCAACATTTGTTTTATGTCTGCTTCCCTAAGGTAACGGACATGGCACTGTGTGATTCATCGCAATATGGCATGACAAGAAAAATACCTCAAAGATACAATATGGTTATCAGAAAAATATGGGCCTTTTTGATATTAAAAACATATAAGGACGTAGTCTAGAGATGTAAATGCACGTTACTCCTACTGGGACTAAACTTCATTTCTGTTTGGATAAGAATTGAAGAGTGTAAGTGCTTTAAATTGTCAGTGAAAACACATGATTTGTCATGGTCTGCTGACTAAAATCACCTCCTTCGGATCTGCGGGTCGTGTTTAACCACCAGCATAAACAAATACAGGGCTGAACACTGCTGTCTGCACTCTGGAGGGGAGAAGGACTCTGAGGTTTGGAGACGCTGCTGTACCACAGTTCAGGCTCCTGCTTCAGCTCATAGGGAATTCCCTGCAGCTTGTATGTGGCTGGGCCACTGCTATTTCCTATGTGAAAGTATTGCTTTGCCGTCTGGGAGCTGCTCTGCAGCTAACAGAGCTCCTCCATCTAATCAGAAGTCACCTTGCTCTCCACAGCAATGTTCCCTGCTATTTTGGGGAACATCACAGTAGGTGTTTCCCTGTTGTAGTACCAGACACTTCATGTTCCTGCTCCTCAACAAGATGGCAAGAGAAATCAAGGGGAAACGGTTCAGGGGTTGAGATAAAGACAGGGAGGTTGGTTACTGTTGTGAGCAGAACAGACTTGACAAGGGGAAAATTAAAATACTTTATTGCCATTAAAGTAATAGTTGGATGGTAAGAAACACAAACAAAATCTTAAGCACCCTTAAAAGAAAGGGGGTGACCATTTCTTCCCAGGCTCAACTTCACTGCCAGCTCCTTTCCCTCCCCTGTACCCCAAGCAGAGCAGGAGGATGAGGATCAGGGCTGTGGTAAGCCTGGGACAGCTCCTCTCTGCCCTCCTTCCCCTGCTCCAGCATGGGCTCACCTCAGGCTACAGGAGCCCCAGGCCTGGAGCCCCTTCTGCCCTGACCTCAGGGCTGTTTCTCACGATTCCCCCCTCACGGCTGGCACCATGTTGCCCCCTTTGAAATCCTTTTTCCCTGAGGTGCTCCCAGCACTGCTGCTGGGCCCTATGGTGGGGCTGCTGGAGCCGTCTGGCACTGGCTGTGACCGGCCTGGGGCTGCCCCGGCCTCTCCTCACAGAGCCCTACAGCTCTGCTGTCTGTGCCATGGTGTGAATCTAATCCATACTCTGAGATAATTCAGTACATCTCCATCTTTCCAAAAAACATTTTGACTTTTGGAGCAGGTGCTTGCAGGAATCCTGGGCGCTTCTCTGCAGGCTGTGGGGCTTTTCAGTGTCTGAAACCTTCCTGTCCCTCTCCCTTCCTGCTCTGTGGCTGTGGCAATGGCAATGGCGGCCTCAAGTAGGTCCCTCATGGAGGTCCCAGGTGGAGCCAAGACTTTGCAAGGCAGGGTCAGGACCAGCGAGGCACCTGTTGGGGCTCATGTGAGGGTTTAAGATTAGAAACTCCTCTTGAAACTAGGGGCAAGGACAGGGACAGGGACAGGCCCCAGGCTTCTCATATCTATCCCCAGCAGTGGGAGTCCAGATCAGAGCTAGCCTTGAGCAACCAGAGCCCATCAAGGCAGCAGCTGTAGCACCTGCTCTTGTGCTCAGGGCCAGCATTGCTCTCCTGTGGTGACTGGGTCACCAGAGGCAAGTCTCAGGTTGGACTGGAAGAAGGCAAGTTCTGCCCATGAGGTGAGGAGAGCCCCTAGAGCCACAGGGTATCCCCACAGCCTGGGGCATGGCTACATGGTCAGCAGCCCCAGCCTCTGCCACATTGGCTGGAAAGCCCTTCAGTTTCCGGAAAGGCAGAGCTTTTCAGAAGCGTTAATTTGCTTTGCTTTCACTGGAGTTACTAGAAAGGAGAACTACAAAGCTGGCTAACCTTCAAGATATTCCAGGAAATAAAGCACACTTCTAATTCATATCATTTAAGCATCTGAGAAGCTTAAAAGCATGATAATAGCACCTCCATCCCCAGTGCAGCCATTTTGCAGGCCTTTCAGAGATACAAAGGAGGATTTTAATCCCAGCTTCTGCTGTAAGTTTGCAATCATCTTTTTACTGAATGCTCTCTAAACACACGCTTATATTTTGCTGGCTTGGGGCATGTTTGAAAGCCCACAAAGTTACCAGCAATGTTGATCTTTCATATTTCAAGTATTTTTATTAGCTCCTCTATAAATACTCCCTCTGGTAAGCATATTTTCAAGAATATATTTGGGAAATAGACAAAACAGGACCGGAATGTGAGTCTGTGTAGGAATTCCCCCTGCAGTACTTATGCCGGGCTGATGGCCAGGAGGAGCGCAAGTGGCCAAGGTGTGAGAACAGCAATCCCACGTCTGCTGGTGAGTGAACCTCAGTAAAACCCACCTGAGACTGTTGTTGAAATAAATCAACTAAAAGTCTACATGAAAAATAGAAAAAATTGTGAAACTTAGCCCAAACTGGGATTCAATTCACTAGTGTGGTGAATCATAATATTTTGATAATGTTGTTCATTTCACTGCTTTTGTGCTATTCTCCCTGTTGTGCTGCTGTGAGGGGATAATGGAAAGGGGTGAGATCTAGGCACTAATACAGTCCTCGCCCTCGTAAATGCTAAACAAGCTTCTCCAAATGGCATGTTATCAGCTCTGCCTGATGGTCTCCTCTCTGGGGTGCCAGTTATAAAACACATGTCCCGTAAAGCAGATCTACTGACGTTGTGAGCAAAGATAAATTATCTCCAGAGGCCACCCAAAAGCAAAGTTTCCCCATTTTTCCTGTTCCCACAGAATGAAGAATTGCCCAGTAAAGGGCACTGCTTGTGCTGGGGACTGCAGACCCCGTGCTGCTGAAAGAGGTGTCAGTCCAGCACTGGGCACCCCTACATCCCCTTCTCTTGCGTTGCCCACCAGCATCCTGACACATTACTGTGTGACAGAGGAAGGTGAGTGCCTGCTTTTGTGCCATTTGCTGGGCAGCAGATATTCTGTGACAAGGAGCTGAGCTTCCCTCTCCACGCTATTTCCACATAGGCAGCTGAGTACCTGCCTGAATGCTCAATGCACCCGAATGCTTCTCTCTCTCTTCTTTATACTTATTTCTGCTTTTTACTAGAGCTATTAGAAGCATCAGGGCCTTAACAGTCCCCAGAGTGCATCTCCTGAAGCAGAGGCGCTCTGGATGGGAATGCTGTGAAGCAGCACAGGCAGCCTGTAAGTGCTGATGGCTGCTTGGGGAATACACTGAGGGATGGAGCTCGTGGAAGTGGTTATTCTAAATTCTAAATTAAGTTGGTACTGAAGTTTGCACTTGATAGATTGGAAGATATATGTAGTGGTTAAATATGTTACTGCATTGGGCACTGGAAAAGTCACTTTCCCAGCAGGTACAATGTAGTGGTACCAGAGATACCACTGGTGTTTTCTATCATGTAGGAAGGACATCTCACATGTGACCCCATCTCTAGAGTTAGGACAGGAAGTAAATGCAGGGTGATAATTCTCAGTAACTTGGAAATCGGACACATGGAAAACCAAATGCTGTTCTTAGTCCTTCCAGCGAATCACTGATATTACAAGGAAAGGATCATCAGCTCAATTTGTCCTTTAAGAACAGCAGTTTTCAGAATTAACTTTCAAAATGGGGCCATGACCCTTGTGATGGTTTCTGAATGCTGCTCCCTCATAATAAATGCAGAAATCATACTCTAACCACACTACTAGTTACCTATTTTACATTCAATCTCTCTTGGTTTATTATTTAAATACAAAATTATATTAATCATCTTGTGAGAGCTAGAGTTCCTTGTGTCTCTCAGCTTTTCACAGAAGGAAGGTTTCCACGGCTGCTGAGGCTGTCATGTAAATCTTTTGGGATGGAACATCTCCATCCTCTGTGGTGGCCCTGGGTATCACAAGGTTTTTTCCAAATTGCCAGATGCTCTGTCATCAAAAGAACTACAACAACACAGTGCTGTTTCCTTCACATTTTTGCTTGGTACAAACAAGAACCTGTTACCAGCCCCAGAAATACAGAAGAATCAGATGAGCTTTCCAATAATTTCAAGGTGCACTGGGATTCTAGTGCTAAAGAGTCTGAAAGAGAGCACTGCAGAAGTGACTGCAGAAGGCAGGTCCTGGCCATAGCACAGGAGAAGTAAGTAGTCTGCACAGCTGAACGCTATCATGGTACTGCTGAACATCTGATCCCTTCTGTAAATTTCGTGTATTATTTTGTTAGTAAAAGACAATCATAGAATATTCAACTTTGAAGGGACTGACCACTCTCTTGGTGAAAAACCTTTTCCTGATATCTAGGAAAGGCCACAATCTGCCTTTCCAGCAGTGATAGAGGGAGGAAAATAGTGGTTGAAGAAGATAGTGATGTGTGAAAGGGACACTGCTTTACAATGGTTTTGATAAAAAGAACACAGTGGTGGAAACTGCTCTCCCATTTGGCTCTTCTGTCTGAAAACCTGAGGTCAGCATCAGTACGTGTGTGCCACTTCTGGCCACCTGTACAGTGAAACTCAGTTCCACAGCATGTGTGCAATGAATCCAGACTGCTCCCACCGCATGTGTAAATCAGTGGTCTTTGCAACAGACAAAACAGATACAGTACCAGGTCTGTCATACTCGTATCACTGTGTCAGAGCTGTTTCCAAAGAGGTGGCAGCAACCCACATCTCTGCAGCCCATTCATTCAGATTATCCTGACAAAATGTAAGGAAAGTCTGCTCTGACAGTCTGATGTTTTACTTACAGGAATGACGCAGTTCTAAATAAAATTAGGTTGAGATCCTGCCAATTTGAAAGCTATTATAAAACAAAAAAAAACTGCTTTGCATCAAGAATGGTGGTTTAATGTCCTGGAGAAATACACAGAACATTGTATCTTGAGCTTTCTTATGTCAAAGTCTGGAGGAGGAAATTGTGTTTCATGTGTCTTCAATCCAACCTCCTAGGCCAGCTGGCGGCCCTGGAATCTGCAGATTGTAGTTGCATCTTTAATTGTTTTCCAATGAATCATTTTAAGATTTTTAAACATAATCCCAGGCCACTCAATTAACATCACTTCACAGTGCACATACTCTGCCATCCATCTGCTCAAGTTGTCTTTAAATGACACCGTCTTGTATCTGGTGTTCATAACTATCAAACATACCTCCAACATAATCCACCTTCTGTTCCCAGCTAGAAAAACAGATTTCACCATTTTTTATTCTAACACCTGTGCAGCTATCAACATTTTTCCACTGGAGATTTGTCACTGGTGACTGTACATGTTGGAAACTGAAGTTACGCTAATAGATTCACAGACTGATATATATTATGGCCAGAAGGGATTATTGTCTTCTCTGGCCTCTTCTGTAATACAGACCATAAAATTTCCCTGGTACTGGTTTAATAATAATTTCCTGGTACTGGTTTAATAATAATATTTGAAACAAAGTCTGTCTGTTAAAAAAAAAAAAAAAAAAAAGTTTCTACTTAACATTTAACTAGTAATAAATTAATGTAGGTACCCTGGGTATTATTTACACTCACTGACAAAAATGTGTACTTTTTTCTCACTTTGAAAATGTTGAGTTGTGACTGCAAAGCTTTTGTTTTCTTTAGAACGGAAAACCCATCCACTTGCTGGCATCTGGGTGGCTAGCATCTAAACCTATATGAATAAATAAATAGATTTGCATCCTTTTATTTTTATTTTTATTTTTATTTTTATTTTTATTTTTATTATTTTTTATTTATCATAAGTAATATTTGTAGCCATTGATTACTCTTGGAGCTGTAACTCCCAAATGCTTTTCCTCAAAACACAGCTATAGAAAGAAGACAGCACACTTGCTATTAGGTGCAACAGTTGTGAATGTAAAATAATATAGACTCTCTAGTATGACCTTAATCTCAAGAGTAAGAGCAAGACTTCCTATTCTTCTTCTTTGCACTGCACTACAGTTTTATAATCTTTTATTCCGTGCCTGTCAGTAGTTTTGTGGCTCCTTCCCCAGGAGGAAGGTGCTGTGGGGCTCCCTACACAGCAGCTCAGCAGCTTTCCTGCCCATCTTGCTTGCTCTAGCTCTTCTACTTTGCTCCTAGTTTTCTTTTGGGGCACCTTGTAAACATCTTGGGTATACAACTCAAAGAATAAAATACCCTAGAAGAAAGTAACTTTTTTTTTTTTTTTTTTTTTCTTCTTCCATAAGCTTAATTAAACTCTGGTACCCATTGTTTAGGGATATTCTGGATGTTGAAGGTTTGTTGAGTTCAAGAAACACGGTTATTGAGTGAATGAATCTACACAGGGCAATTAAACACCAGGAACCTCTGACTCAGGGCATTTCTCACCCACAGATCACCCGAACCTGTGGTAACTTATGGTCACTAGCAGGGTCCCTCAAGGCTCCATTTTAGGGCCAGTCCTCTTCAGTGTCTCTATAAATGATTTGTATGTAGGACTAGAAGGTGTTTTGAGCAAATTTGCTGACGACACCAGACTAGGAGGAGTTGTGGACTCTGATGAGGGTGGAAAGGCCTTGCAGAGAGACCTGGACAGATTGGAGAGATGGGCGATCACCAACCGCATGAAGTTTAACAAAGGCAAGTGCCGGGTCCTGCACCTGGGACAGGGCAACCCTGGCTATATGTACAGACTGAGCGTATTGTTCCGCTCTACTCTGTGCTGGTGTGGCCTCACCTCAAGTGCTGTGTGCAGTTTTTCGGTACCACAGCACAAGAAGGACATGAAACTGTTGGAGAGTGTCCAGAGGAGGGCGACAAAGATGGTGAAGGGCCTAGAGGGGAAGATGTACGAGGAGTGGCTGAGGGCACTGGGCCTGTTCAGCCTGGAGAAGAGGAGGCTGAGGGGGGACCTCATCGCGGTCTACAACTTCCTCGCGAGGGGGAGTGGAGAGGCAGGTGACCTATTCTCTGTAAACACCAGTGATAGGACCCGCGGGAACGGTGTTAAGCTGGGGCAGGGGAAGTTTAGGCTGGACATCAGGAAGAGGTTCTTCACCGAGAGGGTGGTTGCACACTGGAACAGGCTGCCCAGGGAAGCAGTCACTGCACCGAGCCTGTCTGAATTTAAGAAGCGATTGGACTGTGCACTTCGTCACACGGTCTAAACTTTCGGGTAGACCTGTGCAGTGCCTGGAGTTGGACTTGATGATCCTTATGGGTCCCCTCCAACTCGGGATATTCTATGATTCTATGACTCTTATTTACCAGGCAAGGGGCAATACCTGTGAACTCTTTGTAGGCATGCTGTAAGTTCCTACAGCTGGGGTGGTGCCTTGGAGAAGGTGTTGGGGCTTTCAGGGGTGCTACAGTGATCTGGGTGGTGGGGTTTGTGGTGTTTAACTTCTGTAGCACCAGCACTGTGTTGGGGTCTACCAGCTGTTCTCGTGGATCACCCTGCTATCAAAGGATGGGTGTAATGCGAGCCACAGGGACATGGAAGCTTTGAGCACCTTGGCTCTCCTTTCATGAGGACTTATTGATTGCCCAGGGGCCTTTCTGCATTTGAAGTGTTGTTCTTCAGAGTCGGCTGCAAAAGGTATTATAAGATTTCTTACCCTAAGCCATGCCCTGCATCGTCTTTCCTGGACTCATAGGATGACTCTTTTCTAACTCCTTTTTTTATTATTTTTTTATACTTAAGTTTGAGGAGATTTGAAGGAAAAAATGTTATGTTTTATATATATATATATTTAATGATTACTATATCTATGTAAGTAGCCTGTGTCCCTGGATTTACTATGTTATCACTATGAATCTATTTTCTGTGTGTGCTTAATGGGTGGCGAGTGCTTCAGCATTTTACAGCTTTTCTGTATGTAATTGTTAGTGAAAAAATGCTATCTCATTAATACTATGGGTGATTTTCTATCCCTGCAACATTAAGTGACTATTATAATATTTTTCGGGTTTTGATACAGATTATGTTGATATTTTTATGTAAGTTCTTCTTATGTAAGATCTTTTACATAAGGTCTAGTCTTACAAAAACAGTTGGTATCCATGAACCATTTGGCTTCCTCCAAAATCCTGTTTTTCTAATGTTAAAAGTGGTAGCACATAAGGTACAGCATTCCTCCTTATGTAATATCTTAAATTTCCCTAAGAAGTCTAGGCACCTATCACACACACAAAAGTATCTTCTTATGTGACTGTCCTTTCCAGTGGTGATGTATGGAAGAGCCTTACTAGGCATGTACGCAGTGAACACAGGTGTCTTGCTCCATCCTTGCTCCATTTTTCATTTACTCCCTCTATATTTTTGCCCTTTAGGAAATACAGAGACTGACTTCTCATGGTTATACTGCCTGGCGGATAGCAGTGGTCTCACTGTTGCCACTGCTCTCCCTCTTCAGGATCATCAGTGATGAAGTAGGACCATATTACTACAAACCTGAAAAAAAGCTACTTGGAAGTAAACAAGGAATTAAAGTTAAATTGCAAAACTTGTAAAATGAGGCAGTGATTTTAAACAAACAGAAGCCAGGAGATGTAAGACTGATTAGGGTTTTTGTATGTGGATGTTACGCTACAGAACTGATTTCATCCTTACGTGTTGCTTTTGCACATACTGCAGGCTGAAGTGATAACATTCCTGAGCATTTTACAGTTGGAATATATAAAGGGACAGTGAGGCAAGCAGAAGAAGCAAGTTTATTGTGGAGGAAAAAAAAGGGGCCCTGTGAATAGGATATGAGATGTAAACGTTAGTTGAAGTTAGTTTGCCTGTTGAGCAGAGGGTTCCAGCTATATTTGCTACCAATCTTGACACTGTGGTAGTTCATGGGGGGTTAGTGAGGAGCTGATGCTTTCAGCATCTATCCGTGGAAGCCGTGAGATGCGCTGTGGTGCCCACCGATGTCCTGTTCCTACTGCAGCCCTGGGCTTGACAGGGATGCAGCCAGTTCTGCTGCAGAAATGAGAGGTGTTCTTGGTGTGGGGTATTACTTCAGCATGCCAATATACTTATTAGGTACTAAACCAGTCCAAATTATCTAATGATCTTTCTTTGTCTTGAGTTTATGTGTGCTGGTTCTTAATGTAGGTGCTGCCTGTGTTATGTCTCCTGTAATTAAAGTTAGCCAATAGTGCAGGGAGCTTTGTGTTGCTCCTGTACTCAAGCTAAGCTGTACTGCTGTGCCTAGGCTGCGTGTGTTGTTACCTGACAGCATTCCCATTTTTCAGTGCCTCGAAACCACAGGGTCCAGTTCTGCAAACCTTAAGCCACATGAGCGATCCCTCGTCCACTGAAATCAATTGAATCCCTTGTGTGAATAAGGATTACGCTAGTGAATAAAGGGTTTTCAGATCAGGGCCCTAACCCTTTTTTAATTAACCTTCTAAGGAAGAATTTATACAGGAAAACTCTATCTCAGTGGTGAACAGTCAATAAACCATGTCTTTGTAATTCCTTCCTTCCTTTATGGGCCCTTTGTGTGAGGCTTAAGTGAAATGGATCTCACTGTCTATATCCCTTCCTCACTTCCCTCCTGCCCAAGCCAATTACTCCATGAAAGTCACAGTTTCTCTCTCCTCTTCCCTTTCTGGTTATATTAGCTTATGTTTCATTCAGTGACTGCTAGCTGAAGGGTTACTTTTTTTACTTTAGGAAAAATGTAGACAAAAGTGATTGAAATATCAGGAAGAGATATTTCATCTTGTTTTATCCTTGGGGGATCAAAATATTATTTTTTCAATATTAAGAATCCAGTATGTAATTTTTCTGCTTTGCTTCTTTTTGCTACGTGAAAGTTCTTGCTTCCTACCTACACTTCTATATTGCAGATGATCTGTTTTAAATATAAAGTTTTAGGAAAAATCTCAAGTAATTTTCCATCTTCAGGTTTGTCTCAATGCCTTAAAAATATCAGTTATTGTTTGCTCTTACAGATTAACCATGCTGGTCCAGAAGCAAGATCAGCAAATGACAGAAAAACGAATACATAGTAAAACATGATTGCTTAGCTGAAGTATTTCCTGATATCACTTCTGGCTTCCCAGCCTGTAGTGTTATGATGTGGTAGAGATGGAGAAAACAAAGATCTCCACTGCTCCCCACAGACAAGTGCAAACTTTGTTGCAATTTGTAGGATTTGAAGGGTTTCTAAGCACTGCAAACAGCTTTATATTGTTTGTATAATGCTGTTTTCTCAGTGCTGAAATGAAGTTGCAAGATCTGTGAAATGCTCTGTCTTGCTTCTAGTCAACAAAAGTATTTCATTTTTCTTGTTTTCCCATTACCTACTAGCACACTTTTAATTTGAGAGCATTTGCAGTTACCTGTAATTTGTAAACCCTCCTTCTATCCTGCTTTATTTGTGTATAGCTACCTGACTGGGACTGTGTTCCTTGAAGTGATGGTCTTTCTGCCTTCTAAAGGAGTAATTGCTAGTTAACAGTGACATTTCCTATGGAACAGAGACACTCCACCTGATTTGGGGTAAATATGTACAAGTCAGGTTGCGGAATGATTTAGGAGAAGAAGATCTCTGTTCTTGCAAATACTCACAGGTGTATGGGTAGGGGAAAAGAAGTTCTGAACATCTTAATTTAAGACAATACCAGGATAAAATCCTCATTATTTTTTTCTGCTGTTAGTCTGATCCATGGCATTTTCATCTCTACGAAGATGTTGAATTAGCTGGTAAGTGCTTTGGTTGATACTGAGAAGTAATGTCAGTATGACACAGACGCTTTCTTTTTATCCAAAGAATAAAAGCAATGTCAATTAGTGTTCATATTGGCTTCAGTCCAGTCCTCCCTGAAGGGTACTTTACAGTGGGTCTGTTTCTCTGTCTTCTGGTCCTACTCAGATATGTTCCCTATTTTCTTCTCTTTGCTTATTCATTCATAGTGTGTTCAATGGAAGGTCCTGTGAAGATCTACGGCCCTAATGATGAAGTTCCTTTTTCTCTTGTTCAACATGAGTGTTAGGAGTAGAGACTTCCTATTAGATAAACATAGATATGTATGGAAACTTGATGGAAAGGTTCTAGAAGCTCAGCTTTGGAGGGACCTGCCTTTGGAGAAGTGTTCAGTGGAGTTTCTCTCCATTAAAAAAGTTTGTAGCAAATGCAGTATTTCTCCCCATCTTTGGGTACACTGAGCAAAGACAGTACATTTATGCCTGGAGATTCTACAGCTTGAGACTACTTTTGGGAGAGCTTTTTCTTGTTTCTTATCTTTCTGGCTACCTATTCTTTGCTGGAAATAAATCACTTCCAGCTGGCAGTTTTACAAAGGGTTGAAGGGCGTTCTCAGTCTCTTTTTTCTGTGGGCATTTGTTGTGGGAAGAAGTTCTTCATTTTCAGCTCCTTCCAAATCAGAGAAATAGTGGTGTTGTATGCCAGCTGTGGGTGTGTACAAAAGTTTATGCCCAACTTGTGACTTTGTGGCACTGAGTACTGGTACGGCCCTCCTGGCAGTGAGCATCTTGGCATCCTGGGTTAGGGTGGAGGCAAATGCCTTCTGTTAAACAAGTACGGTTATGTATTACCTCAGTCTCTTCCTATTATTTTGACATACAAATTGAGATGGGGGGAAGGAGAAAGCTATTATTGAGACCTAACTGAACATTTTATCCAGATTCCTAATTGATTTTTGTCATGATACTTCCTGGTCTTTGCTTTTCCTTGTCCTCCAATGCTCCTTCCCCAGATCTTCAATACATGTTTCATTTCTGCTATCTGAGCTAAGCTGTTGCCTAATCTCAACATTTCTCTCTTCCTCTCGCTTGCATTTCCTTCCACAAGTTTGTTGCATCATAATCACAAATCCCTTGCTTACTCTATCCACCTCTTGTAAACTTTATCTCTTGGTCTCAGAAAGGAATTAATAATCCTTCAAGCAACTTCATCCATTTAGTCTTTCACCCTAATTTCTTAGATAAATTTTACAACTGAAAATTTCCTTGAATGGAGTAACACATGGCTTTAAACTCATTTTTGCGTGCCATGACCTATCATCTTAAGTAGCCCCAAACATACAGTCTATAATTTACACCACTTGTTTGCTCACTCAGTCAATCCCAAGTTTCAAAATTAAACCTAGATGTATCACTATTCTAAAAAAGTAATTTATTTACTAGCAATGATGTTTTTGTGATCAGAAAACCTTTAAATCCCACATAATGATTTCTTAAAATTGCGACTTTATCAGATTCCTTCAAAAGAGGTACTTTGAAAGGGCTGATTTTAGATTCCTAAGTACTGTAAGTATCTTTGTTTTCAAAACAAACTTAACATCAACATTTTCTGAAGGCAGAAGTAGTCTCTTATTTTTTAAATTAAGCAATCTATTAATTTTTTACACACCATCCAAATTTTAAGCTCTTATTATAACTGTTTTGACCTTAAAACTTTTTTTAAATAAAAGTTTGTTTAGTTAAGGGGATGGGGCAACAGTCATTACTAAGAAAGTTGAATCAATATGACATGTTTCAGCAAATTTTCAATTACTTTTTTTTTTTTCAGCCTAAGAGAAATCATTATGGGTGGCTTGCACAGATGGAAGGAAACTTCTATAACTTTGTTCATTGTTAACTAATTTGATAAACAGTGGTAAATACTTTTTAGCCATCTCTCAGGATTACAGACAATATTGCCAGTGTTCAGAAAGTCCTGATTTTTCTCAGTTAGCTATTCCCACTGCAGGTATGTAGCACAGGTTCAAACTCTTAGTAGCTACATGTACTTTTGCAGCTTTTGCCGAATGTACCTCAGGATGTGCAGTTGGTGTCTCAAACACAATTCTCATGAATTTGACCCTCTCTTTTTCAGAGTAAGTAAAGACTCTGAATTAAATTGAATTTGTATTTATAAATGTGATTTGCAAATTTATAAATTCATATTTATATCAGTTTGTATTTATAAATGATTATCGTGTCTTTGAAACCCAGTCAGGCTATTCTTTTTAGTATCTCTTTAAATAGCGTATAAGCTTCTGATGGTTCTATTTACTTGGTGGAAGACACTAGGTTCTTATGAAGTATTTCTCTGTGTCTACTCACTCTGTATTTATTCAGAGTTTTGGTACAGGTTTTGGAATCCAGTTCTGTCTGTGTCTCTTCTTAACATGACGAGAGAGTGTATGTGGAAGCCTGATTCAAGAATGCAGCAGCAGAGAAGGATTAAAGAGGATGAGGATGGCAAACACTGCATGGATAGAGGGGAGTTCAGAAGGATAGGAGAAAACATGGTTGTTGATAGCTTGATAGACAACTCATCCTTATCAGGAGATTGGAACAATAAACTATAACAAGTGGTATCAGCAATGCGAACTTAGTTGAATGAGGGCTGAAACTTTAAAATTGCTGTATAGCTTAACAGCTGGTATTAAATCAGCAGACAAAACATTTGCTGAGATCATGGAAAGTGTACAGAATTACCTTTCTGGTATCTGCAGAGCATATCTGCTTTTATAAAGAGGATCAAAAGAGAAAATGAGACAATTCTTGAATTTGTCAGTTCAGAAATAATTTAAATGATGTGTTAACAGACTAGATAGTGCATTATATGCAAAAAATGAAACAGTTCAGAAATGGTTATTGACTGGAGTAATTGATCCAAAGCAGCGCATGGGAGAGTGGCAGGGCAGTGGAGGGTACTGAAACGCTGTAGGCAACCTGCAGAACTGCGTTCTGAGCAGGAGGCTCAAACCAGATGAGTAAAGCAGCGTTTCTTGTTGCATGCATGAGTGCTGATCTTAAGTAACTAAAAGAAACTGAGATATGCAGAGAAAACATGTGAGTCACTGCCAAACCTAATGCCCCTTATAAGGTACCATAAAACACATTCAGAACTGAGAGGCTGCAGAGGATGGTATCTGCTGTAGTCTGTCACAGTCTATTGTAAAACCACTAGTATCTCTACAGCTATTTAATTTGGCATACAGCAACCAAAATGCTATTGGATTTTGTTAGAAGTGGGAGTAGAATCTGAAATATGTCTTTGACAGAATTCGCAGACACCAGCAAGACTTGATGCTTTAATTATGCAGCAAAAATGTGTGCCTTCAAAGCTTTTTCTAAGGAGGTAACATGCAACTGCAAAAACTGTTTGTCTCTAGCATGCCACAAAGGGAGGACATCATGTATTACCTAATAGACAGCAGTTGAGCATGTGATTTAAATGGCTTGATGGAGCTTAATACCTAAGGCTCTCAGTGGTGGGTGTTAGGGGGAGGTCATATATGATGCTCAGTGGAAATTAACTGGCCTCTTCAACATGGCTTTCCACAGACTTCGGGATAATATTACTATCTTAAACTTATGCAAGAAAAAAATCTCTGTTCTGGAGAGACCAGTCATACATCTTGCTAGGCTTCTTCAGTACTTAGGAAAGCAAATAAATAAATAAATAAATAAAAGAGGCAGCACAAAATTCCCCTGTTGAAATCGTATGATAGCAAGGGAGGGTGGAGCACAGGTGAGGCTCTGTGTCCAGACTGACTTCAAGATTAACTCATACTTGCAAGTTAGTAATTTTTAACTGAAACAGTGAATGAACTTATTCCATTAGCCGATTATAAGCACTCCTCCTGAGTCCGACTAGAGAAATATGTCTATAAAATATGGTTTTGAAGTTGATGGCAAGCCATACCTCTTCAAAGGCACGTCGTAATTTTAACAGCTAATCCTATCAATGCCATCAGTACTCATTTTTTGGCAACGGGCAATTAAACAGGTGCTTCACAATGTTCCTGGCATTCAGTGTTACATGGAAGTTAGTGGGATAAAGCACCTTAAATAGTACTGCTGAGAAATTGTCAAGAACTTGAAGGGACTGAGAAACTTGAAGTGCTTTGAAGATTCAACTGTGTTATGGCTGGCAGTTTCACCTTAGCCATGCAATTTATCTTTAGGAACCTTAACCTTCAAATGTTCACGATGCACACCCCTTTTTTGCAGGTAGTCAGTAACTTCTCCAGGTTTTTGCCTATGGCAGTAACAGCATTCGATCTGCAGAATGAACTATCACAGAATGAATAGAAACACATTGATTCACGTGGCATTTGGGGACTTTTTATGAGTAATGGTGCTCATATTGTGTGAGAGAGTCCTTAGCCACTTTTGTCTATAAAGCTACGTTATGATGCTTCCCTAAGTGGAATAGGAGCGGTAATTTCACATCTGATGGAAGATGAGAATGAAAGGTCCATTGCCTTTGCCTCTAAATTTCTTACCTTGGCAAAATGAAGCTGCATGGAAAGTGAGGAAGAAGCTCTGAGCTGTTCTTAGCAGTTAAAACTTTTCACTGGTGCCATATAGGTAATGATTTATGCTGGTTGAAGATCAAGTTTCAGCTTTAATCCCACAAAAAGGAGTTCCAGCCGTAACTGTGACAGAGCTTTTAGGATGGGAAGGCAGCTCGCTGTAGTGATATTGATTTCGAAACTACTAACAGCCTCATGAATGTAGATTGTCTGGCAAACTCGCCATTGAAAAATCACCTGTAAGAGTACTGAAATGGGGTCAGAAGTGGCCTACAGGCTCCGTGTGGCACAGATTAAAGCTTTTCACAGATGTGTGAAAGTCCCTAAGTAATCTGAGAACTGAAATCTGCACAACATATGGTGTGTAGGAATTTATGTTCAGGGAGCAAACTTGCACGAGCAGGACTAACAAATGCTTGTACCTACAGATTTGCATTTTATACTTCATCTTATACCTTACTCTTGTCTCTAGAAATTTGTGCTCTTCCATGACTTTTACAACTTCATCCTCCCCATAGAATTTCCAGTTGTGTTCTGCATCCCCTGATTTCCATTAAATTAGTTTCTGTATTATGGTGAACGCAAGAAATAAATTGCATTTTGACTCCAGACCAACCGCATGTGGACCCACAGCTGATGTGAACGTGGCTTCTGTACTCAATCTTTAATTATTATTTTTTATAAGTTAATCTTAGAGATCTTTACTCATATTACAGGTTTGGCTGAACTTGGTCAGTGGTTCCAGAAGTTGGTGGAGGATTAAAATGGGTAAAGCAAGCATATTTCACCTCGGGCATGGGATCCTGCTAAGCATCTGAAAATTACTGGATAGAGCTTGGTAGAATTTGATTGCTCTTGAATTTTAATTTTTCTTTCATGACAGTCATCATCTAGAAAACAGGCTTAAGATACCTCAGGTTGTAGATTTGATTTTTTTGGAATGATTGCAATAGATACGCAGCAGGTCTTTCTAATAATAATGTGAGGTTTTTAGTGTCTGTCTTTCCCATATTCCAGATCTGAAAACTCCACAGATACTGATACTGGAAATAACACTTAAAGCCAGGCTAAGTCTGCCTTGCCCATCTCGTGGGTGGCTAGGGACTTCCATAGAAATAGAAGACAGAGCATAATTGTCTCAAGGGTTTTACTAAGTGTTCATCATGCCTAAATGTTTTCATTTGCACCTGAATGTTGCCAGCACTGTTTTGTTTAGATCTGTGTCAGCTATGTACATGCCCGATAAATGGCCTATGTTTGCGGGGGCTGTGTTTTTATTTCATCTGATATTCACCCTAATGCTCAGGATATAGCAGTGCTGGGACCGGAAAGAGTGAAATTCTCATTTTGGAAGCAAAGAGTTCCTGGATAAATTGCAGGCTAGATCAGAATGTAATGCTCACTTTAAAAGCTCTAATTGTGTTTTGTTTTGTTTTGTTTTGTTTTTTGAATTAAGTAGGATACAAAATGTCACAGCAACCCCTTACCATTCTGACATAGTGCATCACCGGAAAGATTTATTTGTGCTTTCAAGGAAGGAGTGATTTGCACTGTGACTGTAGGCAAAGATAACAAAACATCAGGTTTCTGTAGGGCAGCTGGAATGCAGAACAGACTATTACAAGTCAGATGTTGGCTATAGCACTGAAAAGCTGCATTTTGAACTTTCTCAAGTTGTTTTTTTTTAAGCCTAACATAAAGCGATATTGGAAAGAAATGAAGTAATCAGGGGTTTCCAAGAGTATTGTTTTTCATAGGAGGAAAATGAAGTAGTGAAATACAGCAGAGGTAATTTATGGAAAGTTAGGGTGATAATGTCACAGCTGTATCCTTCATCTTGTTAAGTTGGAGTGGTATTGAATGTGACACAGAAAATTAGGATGTTTACTTGGATGTTCTGTAGGAGGGACACATTGAAAATATGGAACATACACAACTGTCTGGCTGTATTGTGCTTTCTGCTTTTACTCACCTTGAGATAGCTGCTACAGAGCAAGAAAGTGTGACTAAAACAAGTACCCTTGAAACTGTCACAGTATTTGTTTGACGTCTGCTAGCCATACCTAAAGGCATGCTGCACATCACCTACCAGACTGCTCGTGCGTTGCATTACACCTACTGTGATGTTGATAGCTGGGACTAGAGCAGTAGTTGGAGCACAGCTTCTCAGGGCGCTCACCTGGCATAGCGGGAGAGCCTGCTAATGAGCACTGAGCAGCTGCTTGGACACCTGCAGAGTGGCTGGGGTAGCGTTGACAGCACGTGGAAGGGCACAGCAGTGATACGGAGCTGGCTTTCCAGGTGCCAGCAGCAAGATGTTGCCATTTAGAGTGCTGGTTATTTCCCCCATACTTCATGTCTTTGGAGAAGTGCTCAAGTAATGTAATTGAGCAGTGATCCTGGTATGGCAAATGATTAAAGATTATTGCAGATAATCTCCATGAATGTAAAATGCATAATTAGTAATGCATAATGCACTTACAGTAAACATAGATAAGTAGGAATCTTGCTCCTAATCCTGTGTTGAGCATAAGGATGCACTGGCAATACCCAGAGTAATATAACTGGTATCGCATCCACAAAGTGGATGTCACTTAAAGTGTTCACCACATAATCCAGGCACTCAGAAATTCTGCACTCCTTATGGAAAAATGAATTTCTGTTCTTAAATCAGTTTGTCTACCTATTTTTTCTATTACCCTTGCAGCAGAGTCAGCTCAGCACTTATCTGATTGAGGTTTAAATGCTCTGTTTAAAAAAAATAAAAAGTGCAACCTGGATCCTCAGGAAAAAGCTTTAACAATGCATTGAGCAGAGTTGCATGATGACTTTGGATTGTGATGAAGCCATGGAGATCCTTTATGTCCTGACTTAGTGTTAGTAGGAGTGTTTAGAACCTGAAGTGTTAAAGGTAAACTTTTATTAAACGCCTTTTCATAAATCTTAATTTCTGAAGTAGCTGTTAGCACCTTGGAGAGACTGATGAGAGGTGAGAATATCAAGCAAACACTTGAATTTGAAAACATAGTGAAGGTGGACTGTAACAACACCTCCTAATCCTGGTACCCATGCGGTGTTTGCTTCTTTGTCAGGTGAACTCTGTTCTAATGCTCTTCAGAAATGCTGCCAAAACTCTGTTCTTCATTAAATCATGTGAGAATGCTTTTCTTATAAATTTACCATGACTTGCTAGCTGACAAACTTGTTCCTCTTTACTTCTTGAATAATAATCTCATAATTTATTTATGCTTATTTTTTAAAATAGCTTTGATATGAAGTAGGTCCAAAAGATGGCCCTTTTGTCTTGCCAAGTCTTGGGTCATGGGAGAGCTGAGACCAACAGCATAGTTATTGATCTCTTCTGTCCTGAAATCCTGTATTCAAAAACACAAGCTGATTTGTTTGCTTCATTAACATTTGTATCGTCTTCTCCATGATAATGCTGTTGTGTCTTGCTCAAAAATAGACATAGATTAATGCAATGTTGACAGCAAAATCACCAAGGAAGAAAACTGCTGCACTAGATAAACTTTACAGGTCATGTTCCTCCAGTTTCACAAACAGTCTGAGATGACTATTTGTGTAATAAGGCATGGCAGGGATTGTGATTATCATAAAATAATCAAGCCCTGGAGTATTTTAAAGGTACAAAGCGTAACTGCCGGTGTTTGATTTCCTAGGAATATTATTATCTGGTAATACCCCAGCATCCTTCAATTTTGGAGATCCCTATTTCTGCCTAACTACTCAGGGCATACATGCTTAAGTATATTTATACATGTAAATACACACAGGCTCAAAAATGTAATTTATATGGAAAGGAACACATCAAGAAATTAGAACAGGAAAAATGCAAAACACTTGTATGCTGAAGAGCTCAGATTTGCATCATGCTGGCAGCATCAGTAATAAGAACTGCTATTCCATTTCTGATGCAAGCACAGAGATGCATCTTATTTCAGCACAAGGTATCAGTGCTGATTGTGAGGGGTTTCTGATCATGCCAGAGGTGAGGCATTAGAGTAATTACAATAACAATCTAACACAAGATGGGGCATTTTTTAGCTGTATACATCTATTAGTTAAAAATAAACATCTGAACATCATTAGCACTTTCCATGCAGCTGTTGATGATGTGATCTGTTCCTTTACTTGTAATTTCAGAGTGGGTGACACTGCATATTGAGCAGGTTTACTTGTCTGTGTACAATACACACTAGCATGGCAGTTTTCCTTTTCAGTTTCTATAGTTTTGTCAGCCTGAGGTAGGCACCTGCTTTTTGTTTTCTTCACCATGGATTTTTAACTGTGTTCTCACAGTTTAATGTGAATTTTAGGAAGTGTAGGATGGCTGAATATATTTCATCTGTGCTCTTTACATCTGCTCCCTCAGAAGTGTAAAGTCAATGTAAACATACAAGGTTGCTTTTGGAGAAGGAACCAGATGTGTGTTCAGCCCCGTAGATCCTTAGAACTTGGCACCAAGGACAGGAACTTGCCCTAATATCCTGCAGCAAGTAGTTTTCTTACAGCAAAAATCTGCAGGAATCTGAAATACAATCAACACATACAAAAAGACCAAATAATGAGATTCTTCTGGAAAAATCTGGCCACTGGACAGAATGGATCAGTGGGACTCTTTAATGGATTTCCTAGATGAGGTTTCTAATAGTTTCTTACTGGACAAAATTTCAGTGCCTATATTTTTTTTCCCCCTTTTCGAATTAACTATGCAAGTATTTTCTTTAACATCAGTTTGTTAACATCTAAACTCTTGTGGTATACACACCATTTTGTAAATGCTAGGTTTAATTATAGAACTTGATTCTAAATTGAAACACAACCTTCAGAAAAGCTTAGAATTGTATTTGCAGTAAAGGTACAACTCAGTGCAATCTCTTCAATGAAAAAGCACAAATGCCTGCAGGTCATTACAACAAATTTCACTGGCGTGAATCTCAATTCTGTGCAGTATCTTGCAGATGTCAGCATGAGATAAGTACTGCCCTGATCTTATAATGCAACAGAGATAATTTTCATATTTGGACCTGAGCATCACTTTGGGCTCTTAATTCTTGTGGGCTGTCCAAATGCAGTTGATTTGAAAACAGTCTGTTTTGATAGATGGATGGCGTGTGCATATTAAGTAGATGGTTATTTAGGATGTAGCATGAGCTTATTTGCATCAGCTTCTGCATTACTGCACTCAGTCACAGAAGTATACACTGGGTTTTGGAGCATATTAGGAAAGCTGTAGATGTGTTATACTTGTCATTAATACAAATGTTCCCTGTTCATGGAAGAAAGGTCACACCTGTGGAGAAGAGCATCTACAAGACAACTTACACATCGCCTCAGTAGATGATTCCCAGGTTTATATGTGTACCAAGGTTAGAAATGCCTGAGACATTAGTTTTTTGACATTTTGTTTTGGTATAGCTGATAGATGCATGGAGGGAAGTGTACAAAGACAAATGCACACAACACATTTCTCCGTAAAATTATGCTGATGATTCTCTAAGCCAGTGATCCTCAGGAGTTTTATATTAAAAATAGCCTGTCATTCTGCAGTATATCACTCGTATCAGGTTTTTATGTGAATCATCACTTTTTTTAACATTACAAAGCACATACCATCTACAGACCAGCTGCAGAACACTTGCAATGGCCTTGAAAACTGCAAAGCACTGCTTCAGACCATCTAATAACAATGTTTAAGGCCTCAAGGCCTGAACACAGCATTTTGCTGTTTCTTTTACTTTGCTGTTGATGTAAGGCTTATTACTCAGTAATCTTACCAGTATGGCACAATGCAGGCCTAATTATCATTAGCAATAGAATTATTTAGGTACTGCTAGTAGTTTTCTAGACAGCTTGTAAACAAATGCAAATATACACAAAGATGCAAACAAATTAGCAAGGCAGGTCAGATGTAGTGCCAGCAAAAGCACTTGATGCACAATGCTAGGTTACAAATTAATTGTACATACTTTCTACCAAATGCTGAATTAATCCATATAACTCATTGCCACAAAATAGTAAGCTCTTAATGGAGTCCATTGACCATGTATTTATACAGTTATTGAATGTCCATGGGCGTGATAGACAGCATAACACTTGCAGATCTGACTGCTGGGCAACATGCAGAGTGAAAAGAAACCTCCCCCTGAAAGTGAGTTATTCCATGATCATCCATTATAGGATCTGCTGAGTCTCCAGCTGCTGCCTCTGGTTGCTGTGGGAGATGCAGCATTCTGTATGACAGAACATGGGTGCTGTGAGATTAAAATTAGTCTTATTAGTGATTTAATGACAACCTAGCTGTTCCTCAGTGTTTGTTTAGAATTGTCTATCCTAAAAATCATTGAAGGCAAAATTGTTTTACATTTCAGAGCAAAATTTTTTAGGTAAAAGGGGCTGCATTGGAAGAAATCAGAAATTAAAGTAAATTTAAAACAACTTAAGTATGAAATACCTTTCCTTGGAAGGTGAATTGATGGAAGGTGATCCAAATGTTTGCACAAGAATAAATTGTTATACCTAAATAAACAGAAGACTTTGTGCTGCACAGCTTCTGAATATTTAGAATGAAAGGGCAACTTAGCAAATATGTAGTTATTTGAATATTCATATTTAATAAGCAATGCACTTCAATAAGGTGTGTTGTAATAATGTGTAATAACAAACATTAGTGGTAAGGATGGCTTTACTGTCAAATATCATTCACTCTTTTTGTAATCAGAGCAGATCTCAGTAAGAAGCAACAGAATTACTTTACAATACTGCCATTGGAGGGCATGTTGGATTGCTGGGGTGGCTGGCATGCATTCCCACATGTGGCAGGGATGGTGTTAGGCTTCTAAAAACTGCAAATTTAGGGAAGACAGAGCTGCTTTAAAGAAAAAGGTACTCCTAATGTGTTTGTGATGGAGTGCAAGCCTGTAAGTAGATTCACTTACAGTTGCCTATCCTGTTCATTAATGAAACCTCTCACACCGATGTGCAGAACTGCTGCCTCTATATTGCAAGTGCTCAGATGAAGATGGTGACATTGTGACTGAATTAGTATCCTCTTGTTCTCTGTCATCTGTTGGACTGTTTGATGTAGAAGGTAATACAGCAAAGTGAAATACTGAGGGTGATGCATAAATAGGTCAATGCATTTTTTCGGGCACCTTTGCCAGGAATCATAAAGTGTGTACTTAAGTTTTTATATTTGGCTGCATCTCATTCAATTAGTCTATCAAATTCCTCATTAAAGTTCTTAAGCATTTAGAACTGCATAATTAAAATACCATTACACTTGGTGGAGAAAAAAAAATCCTTTAAAGTGCTCTGTATCATTAAAAAAAAAAAAAAAAAAAAAAGTATTGCATTAGTATTCATTACTATTAAAACATGTTGGAAGTGGAGAGAATAAAAACAATTCATTTTATGACACCACCTCCAGGAATGAACTAAGACTTCAACTCAGTGTTAGTTCTTTTGGTTTCTGTACGACTGCTGTGTGTACGTACAGGAAGACTTGATTGAGGCGATATTTCAGCAAGGCTACAACCACTCAGGATATATCTGTATGTTCCTAAATCACTGATTTCAGTACTGCGCTTGTACTCTGCTTTTAATGAATTGATTTTTACTTAGAGGGATAATGAATGATAGTTTTAAGAATAGTATTTCCCCCCCCCTTAGTGATTGCAGATTAGGGTACATGAGGCACATGTAATAAAGAAATCCAGCAGCCTCTCAGTGTAACAGGACCATCCCAGAACTAGATACAGACTTAGATGTTGTTTATTTTATTTTATTTTATTTTATTTTATTTTATTTTATTTTATTTTATTTAAATAAGGAGGCAAGAACGCAGACAGTGGGACTCATGGGAAGGACAGAGATTACAGTCTTTGAGCAGGATGGAGAGGTATATCTCCCCAAATGGGCACACTGCAAGAAGTATTAAGCACAAAGGCTGAGCAAAGGCAAAATTCCTGACTTACAGGAAACAGGATAAATCATATTTTGAAAATACTGATATTTTTTCCGTATTTTGTTCCCAAGAAGTATAAACTCTATCAAAATTAAATTTGCTTTTCCCTTCCTCTTTTACTGCCTTTTAAAAGTAATTGTATTCTTAAGATTTACAATAATTGCTTCTATTGCATTTACAGTTAATTATATATTTTTGATTAATGTATTCTATTTTAAAATTATTTGCTTAGAATATCTGATTGTGATTTAATTTCCAGGTTATTGCTCTTCTAAGCAACCTCAGGAATTGGCTTACAGATAGCGACATTAATAGGCTTTGGTGAAAAGTGTTATATTCTAAGATAAATCACTGTATTGCACTGAGTTTTATGCTGTCAAGCCATATCAAATATTACCTCCTAATTAAAATGAAGATGAAATCAGGTAAACTTGGTTCTCATGAAAACCACTGGCAAGAGCCAAGTTCAGAGGTAGAGTTTTATAAGACTGCTAAATGAAAAAGTGCCCAGAAGTGTCGAAGATATTTGGTGTTGTCTGTGGTAGAGAGACACAGCAGGACTTTGCACCTATCCTGAATCTGGTCTTATGAAAGAATCATGCATGTTGAACTACTTTGTTTCAGACCCTTGGCTGATTTGGTAATGTTCTCCCTAAGTTTACTTTTGGAGGGCCCTTCAAGGCCCAAAAGGTGCTAGGTTTCTGAGGTTATTTTAATTTTTCTTAAAGCAGTTAAGGGACTTTAACATTCACGCAAATGGTAAGGAAAAAGTGAACTTTACTGTCAAGAAGAAAGCATGAAGCAGTAAACATACCCACACTTTTAAATCACACCAGATGTTTCTTTATGGTAGCTGCATAGTGTCAGATCTTTATTTTCTAGGGTGATTGCATTAGATCAGATATCTATATCTGGAGATCAAATGACAACTCTTTTCATTTCATGAGAAACCTCTGTCTCTGAATTTAAATCTCTCAGTGCTCAAGCCAAGTAGAAGAAAAATAACAGTGCCCAAGGAACTGATATTTGCCTTATAGAAATTAAGGCAGCCAAAAACAGAAAGGGGACTAAGTAACTGCCTCACAGTTACCACATAAAATGTATGGCAATGTGGTACGAGTGGTGGTGCCTTTTTTTTTTTTTTTTTCTGTGCAGCATTGGGATTAGACTTCTCTTGAGCATGGACAGCAGCAAAACCTGGCAAGAAAGTTCAGGTAATGGAGAAGGTAATTCAAACAGCACTACTATCTGAAGAAACCCAGCTGCACTCTAATGAGGACTGCAGAAGTTTGAGCTTACACATTCTTGCATCTCTTCAGCCAGCAGTGGTTGAAGTGTTGCTGGAAATCCTGTTTTCATGTTTTATTCGTTGAGAATTCTCTTCTAAGAAAACATTTTTGCGAGATATTTCCTGTCCAATTTCTCAGGATTAGCCATTTGGATACTGTTAAAAGGCTTAGATATGCCAGCTGATTTTTTTTTTTTTTTTCAGACTAAACTTCTGCAAGTTTTGTGAGCTGCTGGTTGTGGCTCACAACTCTTATGTTTCAGCAACTCATACTGTCTTTGCAGGTGATAAATCTATTTCCTTCTGTCTTCAAATCTTTGTGGTGTTGTCTGTGCAGTGGTCTGTTAATGATTACTGCACATTTATTTTTTGCTCAGGTAATTTTCTCTTTTATGGGATTTGCTCCTTAGTAAAATACCTCTTTCAGAAATTTGGCTGACTTCTAGTGACATCAGAATGCCTCACACCAAGTTAAAATGTGTAAATATGTGAGTTTCTAGATATAGGTTTAAAAACAAACAAACTTGCCATTTACAAGTAAAGTCAGTTATTCTTAGTGCTTTCTAAATATGACCACTTACTTTTTGAGTGACCAAAGGTGCAAAGTATACTTGGACAATTCAGTATTTTTAGTGCTATTTCAATTTCTCCAGACATGGTCATTTCATTTTTCATGTTAACTAATATGGCTCTGTACTTAAAGAATAGACAAGGTCCAAATAAAAAAAAACACACCAGTCAAAGAAGATATCAAATTACTGGGGTTACATTTGCCATAGATTCAATCTACCTTTGAAAGTCTCCTTCATGTCAATCTAATGACCCAGAACAATCTAAATCCTCATCAATATCTAACCAAATACAGATTTCTTTTCTTTAATGATGCTGAGAAATCACAGCTCAAGCTGCAGTTGATGGAAGCTGTGGTAACTCAGCACTCTTGGGAATTGTTTGCAAGGAAGAGGAAGGATCTGGCAATAACACACTCGCTGTGGCTTCTGGACTAGATCTGACCAACGCTGTTGTTGCAGTGGTCTTCTGTTATTTATTTATAGTTCCTTCCAAAATAAGCAACCAATAAGTTGGTAAATTTGAATTACCAACTTATTGAAAACCTTGATGAAACCCTGTATTTTTGCCCTCTGGAATTGGAGAAAATAAACATTTAAGAATGAGCTCTGTTAGAAAGATTTGACTTCATATATTATTAGAAGCCAGACTAACTTCTCTTATATAGCTGATAAGCCACAAGAATATATCAAAACTGCATTTTATATATATATACACATACATATATATATATTTATATATACACAGACATAATATATATTCTTTACATATATATACATGTAACCTAAGAATTTATGGATAATAAGACCTTCCTGTACTGGCAAGGTTTTCACTGCTGTTATTAAATAATGATTGCATTCCTCGGTGTCTGGAATAAATATTCCAGCTATCTGCATGAGGAAAACATTAATTTAATGCATACAACTAGCAACCCTAGATGGATCAGTAAACACAAGACAGCAGTCTTATTTTTGTCATTTTTTTCTCCATCTTGTTTTATAATTGAATGGGCACTATAGATAATTAGATTCCTTTATGAATTTTATTAGGTTTTTAAGTCAATTGATGGCTTTAGTGTGAAGCATCTAGAAATCTGACGCTGTTGGACTTCCTATATTTTTCTTATCTGCTAATACATCTGATTCTAAATTATTGTCTGTGTGCAATGTGATGGAAGCAGTCTTACTATTTCTTGTCTGTGAGCTCCTTAATAGATGGCTGTTGAATGGCATGGGAGGGAAGGATGAACTGAGCGTGTTGTGCTTTGCTAACTGCTGGGGTGCCACTGGGCTGCACCTGCATGCCAAGGCTGCCCTGTAACACCCCAGGAAGGTGATGGCAGCAGCCATAAATTGCAGAGCCTTTGGGCTCTTTTCATGTCTTCCATATGCAGAGGAACATGACAAAGTACTGTTACACTCAGCATTTCCATGTTTGTTTTCATGCTTTCAAAACCAAACCCAAAATTAATCTTTTGAAATATTTTTGGTGTTGGCAAACCTTACAACTGTGAGTAGTCATATTTGTCTATCCATACTTTAAGCAGAGTATTTTCTCCAGGAGAAATACAGGGGTTAGTTTGGAGCTTGGAGTGGAGATGGAGGTCAAACCATGGTATTACTCTTTAGGAAAATGCAAACAACTGCAAACTCTGCATGCTTGGACATCACTTGATAAGAGAAACTGTACCCAAGGAGGGTTTTAACTGCATCCTTAGAAACAAAACTCAGTATAAATACTGCTGAAACAGGGCAAGTGAATCTTTTCTTTAAAGCTACAGGGTGCTGGGTACAGCAAAATGACACATTTGCTGAATGGTATAGAAGAGGTATCTCTGTTTTATAGCTCAAATTTGTGCAACTCCATTTAATAGTATTGATATTTCATATTTTCCGTAACTGGTTTTGCTGCTGTCTTTTTTTTCTCCCCAGCATTTTCCAAATTTTTATCTGCTCTAAAACCTTGCAACCAGTCAGCTGCTACTCAACAGGCACAAGATGAGCAGTATATTGTAGAAAAACTAGAGCTTTGTACAGAACCAAAGCCCTATTTAACTTCTAACATCGAACTTGTAAAGATAGCCCAAAGAGACCGGGTGCTGGGGTGTCTGCCTGGAGATTGGGCAGCTTTGAAGGTAGCAAAGCTGGCCCTTTGCTGGGGTGACACTGTAGCTTCTGAAACCTCTCCTCTGTGCCAAGGACAAGCAAGCGTGGGGATGCCTGGGGAGGATGAGCAGGGGAAAACCCTGTGGGTAGGTGGCAGAGCCAGGGCTGCCTTCAGGGTCTGACACAGCTTTGAACCCACATGGTGAAGTTTTAGATTGGTTATTAGGAGAAGTTTCTTTACTTGAAAGAGTTGTGCAGCATTGGAATAGGCTGCGCAGGGAAGTGGTGGAATCCCTGTCTGTGGAGGTCTTCAAGAAATGTGTAGACTTAAAACTTAGTAGCATGATAGGTGGATGTAGTACTGGGTTACAGGTTGGACTTGATATTCATAGAGGTCTTTTCCAACCCGAATGATTCCATAACCCTAACGTGGGTGCTGGGGAGGGCCTCTGGCAAGGTTGGCTGTGGTCATGGGGACCTGCTAGTACCCTCAGGGTGCTGATGCCTATTTTGGTAAAATCTTAGGATGTCTATAAATGTTTGAATTTTAGGAGACGAATATTAAGGACAGTTTAAAATACGTATTTTAAAGGCCTGGAGCATCAGTTTCTTTCTGGCTTAAAAAATAAAAAATAAAAAACACATGCACAGTGAATTTCAGTCCTGCACTGTTAAAACACAGGTTATTGCAAAGTGTCTAGTTTTAAATCTAATTTGGCAAACTTCATGGCCTTTGGGTTCTGTGGAAATCTTCGGCTGTGGAATATGCACTATTAGTCTTTGTAGGATTTATGGCTGCATTTGTTCTCAAAGAGGAAAAAATGTTTCAGACCAGAGAACTTAAACCCCGTCTGTTAAGCTATTACTTATAAATTTTGACAAGGGGGACTATCCAAACAAGGACGAACTTCTGGCCTGTTTGAATCATAAAAGTGCACAAATGTAAAATATAAAACTCATGAGGGGAGACAGATAGGCATGCACACAAGTTTCAGCAGCCAATACGTCCTTTGTAGGGGCAGGTTCCTTGTCCAAGGCGAGAGGCTCCCCTGTAGCTGCCACAATCACTGTACTTAATGGTTCAAATTAATGGTTAACCCTAGGCAAATTATATTGTTCTGGATAAGGCAATTTTCTAAGGCTTGTTACACCACTGAGCAATCCTGTTGGTTTTTGGATCAATGTCTGTGTGGATGTCAATTTTCTTTGTGTAAAATTAAGGCATTGGAGCACATGGTTTGCTTCAGGATCTTATAGAGCTTATACTGCCTGGATGTACAAAGTCTCTTGTTTTATGGAGCAGCAGTAGTTTTTCCAAGGGTAGAACTCTTCAGACATGAATATTTGTTTCAAAACTGGTTTTTGCTGGACTTTGCATGATGGAGGAATATGGGCTATGTAGAATTAGCAGGAAGCTCCATGAGCTTTTCTGTGATTAGCTCAGTGATAGCTGAGCAGCTAAAAATTGCATATACAAAATGACTTTTAATGAATATTCACATAAGAAACTGTTTGTGTTGGTCTGGCCATTGCAAAGCTGGTTGTGTCAGTATGTAAAACCAGAGGGCAATGGGCTTGTTCTCATTTATGAGGCTCGGCAGCAGTAAGTGCTTCCTGTGGAGCTCCGGCCCTTCCTGCAGAGCGTCTCAGCTCTGCTCCCTTGTAACAGAGAATCCATCCGTAACAGAAATAAAGGAAAAACATGTTCATCTTTCTAATTTGCAGTCAACGTATATATCTGGTTGCATGGCTGTGCTTTGGGAGGAATGCATTCGGGCTTTCCAGCAGCCGTGTGCCTTTCAATTTTATTTGCTCAGATTTATTGTACAGCCCTCGCAGGCTGGCTGTTCGTTTCTGGTAGCCTGACACGTTGTGTGCTTCAAGGCTACCCTTCATTGCCTCTCTGCACTTGCAAATGTGGCTTCGAAGGCTCATTGGGATGTCACCAAATTTGTTGCGTTCTGTCAGGTGTTTTTGCAAAAAACATCGATTTCCATGCCTCCAGTGTTAGCAGCACTAACCAAATACTTAACATTCCCCTGCAAAATTACTATTGTATAGTGCTTTTCATTTTAGTATTTTGTACTTATTCTCCTTTCCTCTTGGTATTCTTTGATAAAAATGAATTAGTATCACGTTCAACCTCTGCTTAAACATAAACAGGACAGCAAATGGTTTGTACAATTACGAAGTACTTACGGTATGGTGAACAACCCAAAAAGCCAAATGCTTTCAGAAATCGGTACAGAAATATATGTAGAAAAACAGTGACTCTCATTATAAGATGCACTTAAAATTCCACTCTTAATATGTTTTCCCACACCAGATTTTTATTTTTTGCCTACCCCCCACCCTGGAAAAGATGTGACTTCATAGTTACTTTTCCTCATTGCAGTAATATTACTTAAAAACCAATCTTCTTGCATGTCCTCTAAGAACTGTGGCAGAGATCCTGGTAACATTTATTGAAGTTTTCAGGGTAATTGAGCTTTGATGGAGCACAGACATAGAAATAAGCTGGATAACTGCCAGCAGCCATTCCTTAAGTGCAAAGAGGTATTTGCAGTTTGGGGAAGTAATACACACAGAACGCACACTACAGCAAACTTTGAGAGGATAAATCCTGGCTATAGGTCAACAGCATTATCTTCACACGGGGTTAAAATTGGGATTTTGTACAAAGTAGTTCTAAATGACTTTTAAAGAAATTAAAGAATGAAACATTGACTAGTTTCCTTATTACTGCAGAATTTGAGCTTATTATAGACCTCTAGCTATAACGGAGTGCTGTTCTTGGTTTCGAACTTTACTGAGACCTCTGTTATCTGTTTTTTTTTTTTTTTAATTTTTATTTTTTTAACTTTATTTTTGTCCCTCTTCCATCAAAGAAGGACTGATCTTCTCTTAAGGTACAGGTCTGGAATGGAAAGAAAAGAGCTATTGTGCCATTTAACCACCTCTGAGGCGTGAAGTGATGAAGTTGGAAACCCAAGTAATCACACTGAGATCTTCAGGCATACTTGGCCAACTGTGTGGATGTTGAGGATGTGTGCTACATAGAGTATCCACATTCTATCACTTGATGAACAATAGAAACCATCACGTTTCTGGGAACTTATTCCCTGAGGTTAGGAAGATACAGGCTTTTGGCAGCAACCATAGACTGAGTTAAGATGCTGAGAACAGACTCCTGCTCAAATTTGGCATGAGACTTCCAAATTTCCTGATTTCTTGCTTACAGAAATTTGTAGTGGAGTCTGCTTCTTCATCACAAGAGCATTGCTTTCATTGCTTTGTACAGTCAGAAGCTGCTAGGAATTCCACAGGAGGGGAAAAAAATAGGGAGAGATCATAAAATTATGAAAGCATGCAGCTCTGTACAGTTTGAAACAACCAAAAATTAATTTCAGGCTGCACGCAGACATCACTGCCCCATGCCTGTTGGGCAGACAGTACCTGTTTTTTTCAGATGTGCGTGGAGTTGAGGGTATTTTGGGCTGCTTATACTGTGTCCTCTGCAAATTCAGAGATGGTTCCTGTGGACTGGGGGGAGATGAGGCTGGAGAGAGCTCTGTCCTACTGGTACGCGTCTCATCATACGGTGTTTGTAGGATCAAAGCCCAACACAAATGTTGCAGCAGTTTTCATAGGGTGTTCTCTATTGGCAATTTAGGACTGGATTAAGGCCCCTTTGAGCCACTTAGGTGACATAAAGGGGATGAATCTTAGAATGAGTATAACTCTTAATAATATCGATTATTCTCACCAGACATATTTTCTCCCCCCTCCCGGCACATGCACACAAATCCAGCTCTTACGACGCTTGGTTTGTAATAGTTGATGGGTAATATTCTGGTTTCCTAATGCCTTTCGTCATCTACATCTGGGTCAGGGAAATTGGCAGGAATGTGCTCTTCCCTGAATTAGTAATGCTGCTCCTCACAAAGTTGCTTGGTAAACCGTTTTCCTTTTCATTTTACGTCTCTTTGCTCCTCTGGAAGAACAGATCATGTATGATAAAAACTATTGCAATTCTGATTATTGTAAATGTAAGTAAAGGTGTGCTAAAGTTCCCTTCTGACACAAGCAGTCCAAGTTATTGCTCTTGGTTAACAGCAAATACAAACACAGGTGTATAAAAACAGGTTTATTCTGGAGTCCCGTGTTTGCCTGTGTGTGCTTCCAAACAAGCCTGTCACATTTTTCTCTGTTCTGCTCATGTAAGAGAAGCTCTTTGTAAACATCTGCAAGCATCCTGCTTCACAGCTCCCTTTGAGATCTCCTGTGCTAGAAAGGCTGCAAAAACTTGACAACAAGGAGGCAGCAGGTGATTTAGTATCAGTACTGCCTCCCCCGCCGAGAAGTATGTTCTCAGAGGTTTTGGTGCTCCCTTTGTTTTTCCTGTCTCCACCTGTTGTCTTGTTGTATGAGCTCTCTGGAGGAAAGAAGCGATCTTTTTTGTTCCTGTTATTGGTTTATTCGACAGCAGGGACAGCCAACTTCCAATCCCATTGCTGTAGCTCTACGCATTATTCAAGTACAGCTAAATAAGTACATACAGTGTATATTTGAGAAGGAAGCATGTGGCTCTCATAAAGCATTCCCAGTCCCTCTTAGACAAACTTGGAGACATTTTCTTTATGGCTCTTTTCAGATGTGGAAGCACTTAGATGAACAAATTTAATGATTTTTTTAATAGATTTTTTTTTTTTTTAATTTTGTTGTGTTGGTATAATTTTGAAATCCTGATGTAGATGTTTTAGTTGGGCCTGAAGTACATACAGTTCATCAAATCCAAATGGAATACACTTCATGCTGTGGCTTGCTGCGTAATAACACTGAGGTTTTATCTCATGTCTATTGATATTGGGGCGGGGGGGATTTGGTGTAATTTCCACACATTTATCAAGAAAGAATTAAAAAACCTAAGTCTATTTGCTAAGCACACCTGGCTTCCATGCTAACTTCCTTTAATATAGATACTTGTGTACAATATATTCTGTTGCTTAATCTTTTGTGCATGCGATTTCAGGCTGCAGACAAAAGGTTTGCTCTGGAACTGACTCTCAGCTTAGTTATGCAGCATTTTTTCTATGCAATTTGCATAAAAATCAGGCAAACTTCGAAATCAGTGTTTGTATTCTGTAAATTCTCTCCCTACGCATGAATTTCACGTATTCCAAAGAGTAAGGTGGGAAAAGCCCCCACGGTGGTATGACGGAAAAATGTCACAGTGATAGTGTAATCTGTTCACTAGGTCTGTAACGTGCCATGCTAGGCTGAGGGCACAGATCAATTCATTTCCCAAAATAAGGGTAGGCAAACTAATGCATTAATGTACGATATCTTAACAGTATAACAATGACACAGCTATGTGAGGATACGGAGACAGCATTTGCATACTAACAATGAAGAAGGGATAAACACTCTTGGTGAAAGGCAGAATTAGGAACAGAAATGGCAAGTATAAATTAAATGATTAGAATCATTACTTCCAAGCCATTTAGGATTTCTCCTCACTGGCAGGGACTGCTAGTCCATTTCTATGCAGCAGGGAGAAATATGCTTCTCCTGTGTAGCTTATGTTTCTCCCCACCTCCTGAGAGGTGCCTTCTGGGCATTGTATAAAACTTGGTTGGGATCCTGAGGTATGAGCTATTGCGATGTGGGAAAATCACCAAATCTGTTGTGGTAGGCAGAGGAGAGACTGAAAGGCGTATGCAAGAACGCCTGACTCCTGATACAGAGCCATGCTGGAGTGTTGTGGTCCCGTGTCTTCTCTTGGACTAGCTGATCTTTTTTGTTGGTTTGAAGAGGAAAATATAATCTCTCTTAATTGGGGAAGGTTGGTAAGATGGTGTAGCTTTACATTACAACGTGCTTCATTTATTTCCTTCACATGCAGTTGGTGTTTGTTTTTTCATCTAAGTTTCTGTTTACCATTTCAGTACTTTCTGCAAGTATCTTCATTGAGGGTTACAGAAACCAAGCATGAAAGCCCACCAAGCCAGAGTAAGCAAATTCAGCATTCTGTTTGAATGGAAGTTTACAGAGTCTTTAAAATAGGTAGTTACTATTTTCTAATTCTCTGTGTATGGTGAGACTGTGGAAATTGTTTATGCATGAAAAACCATCAAATGCTTTAGTGTAGCTGATAAATATACTGACAGCAACAAGAAAAAGAGCTGCATAGGTCCTCTGGAAAGATGGAGCGGTCTAGGTAGTTACTCATGTGCTGTCCTGCCACCTTGACCTCAGAAAACAAAGTCTTGTTAATGGTGTAATTAGTTAAGCAGCTCTTAAAACCTGTGAGGACTAGAGTGCAATGGATCGGATGTTTCTTAGACTCAGAAATGTACCTAAAGAAGGTTTATGCATGTGTTGTACTGTAATGTAATGCAAGTCCCCAGCCTGTGTCCAGGGGATGGGGGCAGAAAGACCATAAAAGGGGGCTCTTTATTACCCAAGTTGTGATGGTATGGAAGATGGTATTGTCATTTAAGATATGGAAGTGTGATAAACTACTTTTGTGTACAGCGGAGTACAAATTGGGATCTTTTTTCCTTGCCCAGAGAGGTTGGCCACTAACTAAATGGAAAAGTGGGGTTCAGCTGTGAATAAATCAGATCCAAGCTCTGCTTCTCAGCATATTTCAGCTGTACAGTGTCTGAGATTTGGGAGTTGCCGCAAGTTGGACTCCAGCACGTGCAACGTTTAGATGGGCAGCACTGGCATGAGTACCTCAAATGGATGCTGCTAGTCTGTGTGGATGGATGCCAGGATCTGTGTGAGACCCTGTTCCCCAGGCTTTTCTGTGAATAACACTGCTATCTGTGGTCATCCTGCTAGTCAAACACATTGGCAACCATATTCTGTTGTTTTGCCAGTATTAGTAGCTCATTGACTTGTTCTCGTTCAATAGAGCTATGTATAACCTTAGTCCTGCTTAAAAAAAGTAAATACAAAAACCTGTTCTCTTTAAAGAAAAAAGTGTTTAGTCCTTAGTTCTGCTGGGGTTCTGAAAGAGTACTTGAGGTGTCTGCTACTGCCACTTGCTTGTGTTGAATCAGCTCATACACTTCTCCGCTACAGATAATAATTCTCTACCCATGAGAACACATTTTCATTTTATATTGAAATGAAAACAAGGAGCAGAGGCACTGATTTGGATTATATTGATTAAAATTTAGTTTCCTTCAGTAAAGTCAAATAGTTTTCTCACAATATTAATTCTGTGATGATATTGATGCTTCATGTAGGAGGACCACAAGAGAAAACATAGTACAAAAAGATATGACATTAAATCCAATATGCTTAAAAGAATTGCTCCATTCCACTAATTCCTGAATATATGGAGGCAACATGTTGCTTCTGAGTATCTGAATTCCTGTATTTCTGCAGAAAAGAGAACTGGCTAAATTCCTAAATGGCTTTCTGTGTCTCTTAACATGTGGGGAAGCTACAGGCCTCCCTCATGCATCTGGAGGGATAAGAAAATATTTAGCCCAAAAAAACAATCAAAAAATCTAAAATGTGAAAAAAAAATCTGACAAGTTCTGCATTGCTTAGGTCTTATATCTGCTTTTCTGTATTCAAATTAGCAACAAAGGTGAAAAGACAAGAGGAGAAGGGAAAGTTAAATTGACCAGTAGTATAAGAATAAAATACTTGGGATACCAGGGATTGTGAATTAAGTCTTAAGTATAATTAAATTTCACTTTCCTCTATTAATGTTTTATGACCTACTTTGACATTACTGACTGTGGAGAAGGTACATGAGTATTTTTGATTGATCTCTGCAATGAGTTATAAATTTTTATCTTTGCAAAGGTCACTGAGTCAGGACTTTCTTACAAGGGCACCCTAATATTACTTGTGGAGGAACCTGAAATAAGGAATCAGAATAAAAACACGTTATGTTGTCTCAAACACTACATTAAATTATGGGTCCTCCTGTCACCATGGGTAGCGTAGTATGTGGAGAAGTGTTTAGAAAGTATTTGCAGTTACCTGTGTTGCCCAAGCCCATTATCGATAAAATAATCCACTAAATATGCAGAAGTATACCCTCCACCTTCTGAAAATAGATACAAATTCAAGATTTCAGGGGTGCTATTAGGCTCTTAGATGCAGAATATAATCAATTTGATAAATACTATTTCTGATGCAGTTATTAAAAATGAAATAATTGGAGTTAATTAAAAAAAAAAAAAAAAGAGCCTGATGCTTTAGCAAAGCACTGTGGAGCCACTGGTGGTAGAATTTCTGGAGAAGTAATAATGTCTCATGATTACATACTAGTTTTCTCCAGCTGTGCTGTTTTCACCACACTGCTAGGAGTAGATGCTTTGTTTCCTCTGGGGTGATACAACCTGATTTAAAAAGGAAGTCATAAACGGCAACATATGATGCTGCGAAATAAGGTTATTAAAGGAATTAGCAAACAGTAAAGCTGCTGAAGGCTGTCTGGGTCTATAAAACTAGAGTTGAAATGATATTTGTTAATATTTTTCATTTTTGGTGGCTGAATAGGATTCCATTGTAAGGAAGTATGAGTGCTTTTACAGATGTATAGATATGTATAATAACAGAAATGCAGAAGTGGTGATAAAGCTATCTGAAAAGGTTTTGATGTATATCAACAGTAGTATGCAGGTAATTTAAATTGAAGTCTGAGCAATGCTCCCTCTTAATCGCCTGATGAAGTGACCATTTTGAGTCCTGGTACCTCACTGCTGCTGTTACTGTCTTCAGAAAAGTCTGCTAATGTCTCGTGGTGGTAGCGTGGCTGAGCAGATGCACATGAGAATAGATGGTGCACTCTGCGTGCCTTGTAGACTACCGATACTGTATCATCTCTTTATAGTGCTGATTTATAGGGAAGGCAATATAATGCAGGGTTTGTCTTTATTTTTTTTCTTCTCTATTGGGAAGCTACTTCAATTTGCAAGATGCATACTGGTATGAAAAGAAAACTCAGGAAAATGTGCTTTGGAAATATTTAAAACATTATTCTTCATCCCCTTTGCCTTGGGAATCAAGGGACTGATTGTGCCTCATTGTTCCGTAAGCGGCATTGAACAGCTTCAGATCTGCTTCAGATTTTGGCCAGCTGTCCATGGCTCAAAGAGTGAGCTTCTAAAGCAACATTTCAGGTGTCCTGGTCACATTGTGCCCAGAGCTCCACCCAGGCAGAGGCAAAATGATAAACTGCGGTCCCTTCGTGTTATGATATATGTAGCTGTACCATTACATACATGGGGATGTTGTTTTTTTATTTCAGGGAAAATATTCCTATTATCCAAACTGTTCATTTTGGTTTTGGAGGCCAAATATATGTCTGAAAAGTCATTTTTTCTCTTTCTAATGCTGTTGAATAAGCATGTGTTTCCCCTCTGGGGACACAAGGGGATTAATGTGCTGTATTACACATCTCTGCATAAATCTCTCTGGGAAGTCAAAATTGATTCAGTGCAATTGTGGTTATGCCCTGAAATATCATTGAAAAAAAATACTCAAGTTCCCAATCTTTCTGTCCACATTCACCATTCTAAAAGACTGAAGTAAGATCATATCGTCTCATTGGGACCAATTTTCTTCTGTCATATTTAAGCACTACAGAGGTTTTAACGATTTAATAGCTATATTTCACTGCTTAACAAGAGAAACACCTTAATATTTCTCATCCTGTTACGAGTGTCCCTCTCTTAGTGCTCTGTTATTAAATATAGATTAGCTTTCCTGGGAAGAAAAAAGTGCTATCTTGTTCTGATGTTTTAGATCTTTCTTACCATTCTCCTAAATAGTTAGAAAAGGAGAAGAAATCCTGTGAAGCTACAGTATGGTTATTTCTATTTTGAATATTTAACCACCAAATAACACCATTTAAATAACTTCTTGATCAAAGAAGCTAGTAATCTGTGCAAAGTTTTTGACCTATCTCCCAGTCGAATGTAATGGGAGTTGGGTACTCTGCTTGCCTATGTTCCTAGAAAAATGCATATCAGAGGAGATGGGATCGCTCCCCAATACACAGTTTGAGAAAATGCGAATTCTAACAGTTGGTCTGAATTATATAGGTTACAGTGAATGATTATTTAATTTTAATGATGATCTTTATGTAGAACAGAGAATCAGAGCTAATCATATGGAGCACTTTTTTTGGCTTACAGCCTTTTTACACTTTAAGCTCTGTAAGGTAATGAACAGGTACATTCTTTTCAAATATAGCTGGTATTTAATGAAGAAGCGTGAAAATTTGCCTATTGCAAAAGCAAATTCAATATGAGAGACAAAAAGGGACATTTTCCCATCTTTTTTAATTAATGATTAGCAAGCACTTAAATATTTTTGCTGGTCATATGCCAGTTACTAAGCAGACTTCTCTAGTATATCTTTGCAGGCTTTTTTTTTTTTTTTTTTTTTTTTTCTTTGAAGAGATCTGGATGTTGAGAAGTTATTGGCTTGAAATTAAAACAGTCTCAGACTTATCTTAGTGAACCAGCACGCTGTGGCCCTGTGCAAAGCACCTCTCACTTTGGAGTAAGTGAGGAGTGAGATCAGTTTTGCAGCACTGCCCCATTTCCAGTTTTCCATTTACATTGACGTGTAAAGCCTGCCTGGTTATCATGCAATGAAATTATCATCAACAAAGCTTGTCACCGTGGAATGGTGATACTGCCATTCTACAGTAAGACTTCACAAAGTTATACACAGAAAGGTACAGAGCATTTTTTTTTACTGTGACACCTGCCAACACTAATAAGGGAAGAAGCACTAAGATGTTTGAAATGTGTGTCACAATTTGGTAGGTGATGATTGAAGTCTAGCTATATAAGATAGTAATACTAAGCTATGTAAGATGGTAATACAAAGATTGCTATGAATAATATATAATCCTTTTATTTTAGAACTAACCTTTTGACTTAAAGTTGTAAGAATGTGTCTTTGGATGACTTCATTTTCATTTTGAGTATGTGCTTTTTCAGCATTCATTCTATAAGGCAGAAAATGCCTTTCAAAACTCTTTGTGTTTCTGTTAATGTCCAGTTGTGTAGCTGTCAGTTTTAGATGGTTTGGGTGAGCATTTGACCTTTTTGTTTCAAAGGAATCTGGACTCTTTGGATGACTGCTTCCCTCTAGTCCCTGCCCCTCCCCAAACCTTAATTTGATTTCAGTGGGAACTGGTTTTATTGTAAATCTTTGAGTCCACTTTGAAAGTGTAAGCTAAAGTTTTGTGGGAAGTCATAATCAATGTTCAGAGAACTGTCTAGAGCATGGTCTTTTGTGTCCATCCTGGAAAGTGCGAGGGTGACAGGTATAATTTATACTGTATTTCAATATCTATATTTCTCAATAGGTTGTGACTGCCAGCAGTTTCCCAACAGCCTATTCAGGAACAGTAGGACTTTACTGTACTGGTCCATAAAAACATGCCTCTGCTGTTGCCACTAAACTTTATGTAAGCCATAAAATATCTTTTGGCTCCGGCTTGAAACACAAGGAGAATGTTTGCACAATGAACATCAGACATTGTCAATGTTAATGTGTAATGTCTGTTGGCAGAGTTGTCTGTAAAGATTTTTTAGCCAGCCAAATGTTACTTCTGCTTCACTCAGAACTCATGTCTGTCATGGGATGGGAAGAATAACAGGTTGTATTAAAATTGGCTACAGGCAGTCTCATTTTTTCTTGTTGCTAGCCTTTTGAGTAACTCTTGGCAGCAATTATATATAAAACACATTATTTTCACGCTTTCTTTAAATGGCTGTGGATAGGAAAGTGCTCTACTGAAAATCTTATGGCAATAACAATATTGTAAATATATACATGTGTATTTATACACACTGAGATGTGATACATATTATTTTGAAGATATATGTTAAGATATCTGTCAAGATATGCTAGATCTTAACAAAAAATTGTGAAGGAACGGTCAAGTTCTGCAGTAAATTTCACCAACTTCCGACTTGCTATCATTAATATCCAAGGTGACAATATTTGAATTAATTTTGACTATAGAGGTCTTATGCTTGATAATTGATAGTGCACTAAAAACATCTTTTAGTAAATTCAGTGTTACGCATAGATCCGATTTCTTCTTTCACTAGCATTTTTATTCTGTTATCTTTTAATCTTGTAAGCTTGTGAGGATTCAGTGCTTGCTGTGAATAGTACAGTTGTGTTATTGTGGACCATCTATGTGCATGCGAATTGTGCACACTTGTGTATAATTTCCAATGTATGGATAGCATGAATGCTTTAAGTACTTCAGTTTTTAATTAAAGAATTATGAAACAGGTCTATAGAGTCTTCTCAAATAGTAGTGAGGATTAATGTGGGCATTTTTTGATTTCCTTTTAACAGAAAGTTACACTAATAGTGTAACTTCAGTCAGGCCATTCAAATGAGGGGGGAGTTCACTATCTAGATGCCCAGGTATAAAGTTAGTCATTACTCTGTATGATTCTGTGGAGAGGAATATTGAGCAGCAATACTACGCAATAGGCTTTTCTGAATCTAAGCTATATCCAATCACTTCTTTTTTTTTTCTGGCTTGAAGACCATTTGCATAATGTACGGAAGTAATAGACTGGAGGAAATGTACTAGTGGAATTCATCAAGAATCAGTCCTGGGACCAATTAAAAGCATATTTTCGACAATGATCCTTGTATAGATGATGTGCTGATGATTTCTGCTGCACATAAAGGTAAGAGGTACTGTCAATACAAAGGGGTATTAGAACATCATACACAAAATAGAGGGGGGAGCATAAGAACTGCAGGAATAAAAGTAAATAAAACTTACTAATATGAAAATAAATCCATATTCATGAGGAATTCTAACACTAAATTCTGCTATAAGGTGTGAACTCATCTAATGGGAAGGCTTTTGGTATACAAATTGATGATTATGGTTGCCAGAGTGATAGAACAATAAAAAGGCAAAAGTGATCTTTAAAAGCACTGAAAATTATTTTCAACAAAGAGGAAGGTATGCTAATACTGTTTTTCAGCTTTTTGCTGGAACCCCATCACTGTCCTTGTCACTCATGTGCAAGATGAGAATGCATGAGGTGGGAACTTTAAGGCTGAATCCCTTAGATCAGTTGCCTAAAGCTGAGGTGTTCTTATAAATATACAGGTAAGACAGGGTTAAACAGCATGGGAGGGGAGAGGGGAGGAAAGTAGTTAAAGAAAAGTGAAATATAAGCCAAAGAGACTATGGCTACTGAAATGAATCAGGCTATCTCGGGAGTTGAGGCAAGGTCCCCAGGCACTAGGATAGCCAGTCTGCTGTGGCAGGATGACAGCAGTGTCCCTAGGTTTTCATGGCTGCTCCTCGATCTGTTCTCCTGGGAGCTTGAGCACCATCCAAGCTGGGGGAAGAGCCCAGACAGTTCAGCAAGATGCTCACTGATCCAGCTTTGTCTGGCAAGTGACTTGGGAAATAATGCCGAATCAGGTGGCTAAGAGGAAAATGTTACTTTCCCCTGTAGCATAGCACCTGGCAGAGAGATCCAGTGTATACTTGGGAAGTTTCAAGTTAGCAGTTGGATATCCTGTTTTAAAGCATGGACAAGTTTGTTACTTGTGCTGAGCCACATGGCATGCTTTTTTTTTTTTTTTTTTTTTTTTTTTTTTTTTTTTTTTTTGTCATAGTATATAAACTTTTGCTGTTGTGAGGTTTTGTTTTTCTTCCTCTTCTGGCATCCTATAAATGCATAAAAATCCTTTCTCTCAGCTTTTCGCTTACTTTCTTTTCTCAGGATCATGAATGAAAATATTCTTATCCTACTCTCACAAGACTATTGTCTAAATATTTGTCTAAATATTGTCTAAATTGTCTAAATATTCTGCATTTCCCAACTGAGGGACTGCAGTGGAGGACAAGCTGTGTACCTGTAGCTTTTCCCAGAGAAGTCAGGGATTTAAATTGGGTTTCAAAGTTGTTACTTGGTGTCCTACCCTGTTGACCTTCTCCGTTCTTGTTTAAATAGGTGAGCATTTACTATGGTAGGTGAAAATGAGCAAATGAGGACTATTGCAGGTGTTATAAAGAGGAGCTAAAACTTTGAATGTCTTTTTCCACACAGGAAGATGGATGTATCAGCCTAAGTCCTCTGTCTTCCAGAAAAGCCAAAAGCTGGACAGTATTTGCTTTTTTTTTTTTATTATTATTATTATTTTTTTTTATTAAAAGCAAAACATATAGGTACATTAGAAATAAATCTATCCACATATCCTTTTAAACAACTTGAGACATAACTCCATGTGGTGTTTTTGATGGCAATTCATGCAAAATGGTCAATGTTTTTTACATCCTTTCTCATTGTTAACTGTGGGTTTGTGATTACTGGAAAGCCGCTGAGAAGCAGGCAGCAACATTACCTGTATGGAAATGGAGGCGTATTGACTGAACCTTTCCTTCACCCCGCAGGAGAGAAGCAAGCCCAAGAAAATCAAAGCAAAATGCAGGAACGAAGCATGTTCTGAACAGGCTCAATAATAAAGTCAACTGGCATAAATAAGCAGCACTGTACACCCATGTAAGCATCTGGCTACCACATTACTCAGAAGGGAAAAATTGGGCCCGAAAGCTTTGATCCATCTTGAGCTCCTCCCCTGCAGACAAGAAATGAGCAATTTTGAAAATGCTTCATAACCAAGTACTGAATCATGGATTAAAAAAAAAAAAAAAAAAAAAAGTATAAGCAGCTCATGCACTAGCACTCACTGCCATGTTTGTACTCCTGTGCAACAAATGGGATTTTTCATGTGATCATGTATGGTCTTAGTATCTTTGCACACTTCTGTCAGTGTGTGCGTGAGATACTAATGCAGACAGGCCAGAGTCAAATCCCCAGATTCAGGCACTTCTGAGCTCTAGACTGTTCAAAATCCAAATTAGGGTTTTAAAGCTTCATCCTTTCTCTAATATTTATTCAGATTTATGATACATGTAGTACTTTAGAGCTAATTCTTGTTCATAATGTAGCTGTTGTTCAGTCGTGACTCTAGTGTGTAAAAATCCTGCATTTATCTTTGAGCCTGTAGACATTTAAGTCTCTGTGTTCTTCAGGGCTGTATGTATTTATTTAGTCCTTTGCCTGTTTGATAGATGGCAGCAGATAAATGTTTCCTATCCAGGGATGTCTCATTAGTTTTTGATTTTAGTATCTTCTGTCAGCAAATAATAGGGGATTTTTACACATTTGTGTGATTGTATTGTGTTTTCACTCTTAGCTCCTTCCGTGTTTTCACAGGTGAGGTGACACATAAATACAACCTTATCCTTAAATACTGTTTTCAAAGAAAATGCATTTATCCTATAACCAGAGCCCGATCGCCTTGTCGTTACAGCCCCGCTGTTTTTGAAGAAGCAGTCTCGCTCTCTGATACAGAAGGTGGAGACTGGGAAGCTGGCTCTGCTAAGCCTTGCCTAATGCAAACTGCTTTAGTATGCACATCACATCATGCCGGCTATACTGCAGGGAGCAGGCAGTTATCGCACAAGCGTGCATCCTCAGAGCCAGGATAAACACTCCGTTACTCTCCCTCTAAACTGCTCTTCTGGGAGGGACAGAAAATAAATAGGGAGCGAGAGAGGCATTTGAAGTAACCTTTTTAAGGAGGAGGCAGCAGCCAATAGAACCTTTCTTCTTTTTTTTTCCTCTTTTTTTTTTTTTTCCTACTTCTTACTAGAGAAATTCGTGTTATCTCAGCAATTAAGGAGAAGAGCCAGCGTCTAGGGTTCCAGGCTGTGAGGGGGAGTAGCAACTTGTACCAGGTAGGAAGCCCTTTCAACATCCTCTTTAATTCATGCAGCTCAGTTACTACTCGCTATGTTACTATGTGGTGGCTGACTTCTGGAGACCTTGTGTCTGTTAGACACCATTCCCCAAATGAAAGAGACCTTGGGGAGCTTTAATTGCCAATGACCTTCAGGGTATTTCTTGGAAAGGCACTGGTACTTAGTGCTGTAAAGTAAAGCAATCTATACTTTGGTCTGACTGCTTGGAGGTGTGCATTTAGCATCAGGATGCAGCTGGGTGAAACTGCAGCTGTTCCCCGTCTACAAAACCATGTCACAAATGAGTAAAAATTAGCCATCTTATAGTAACAGAAACAGCTGCTCTGCATTTTTAGCAACACTGCTGTATTACTTTCCAAAACTTATTACCATAAATTCTTTGTGTGCTGGAAAGTAAACAGATATGCTTTAGGATATTTCAAGTTATTTTGACAGCTGTCTACTATATTTTCATAGTCATTATGTGTATTATATCAAGACTTTTATAAACTTTCTTGAGGCAGCTATGTATTGCATGGTAGACTAATATTTTTGCTAATAAATGAATGTAATGATTGTAGTGAGCTGGTTACAGTATTTGCTTTACAGTATTGCCTTTGGAGAGCGTGCAGGAATGGAGGTATGTCCTGCCATGGTTGAGGTCTAGTGTGGGATGAAGCCTTTGGTCATATTTGCTTGTTTTATCCATCTTAGTACTGCAGAAGGATGAAGGGGAAAGGGAGGAGGAGGAGAAAAACCTATAATCAAGCTTTGTGATCCTTTTGTGCAGTGTTTTCTTCCTAGTATTTTGTATTTGTGTGCATTCACATGAATGAACGCTTTGGTTACATCTGTTCAATCTCTGTATCATGACAGTCATGTGACTTGGTAAGTTCATTAAAAGCAAGAGAAGCCGTTGTGTGTGATGAAGACGCAAGTTCAGAGCTTGGGAGCTATCCTGTGAGGTGCACTGTGGTGTCTGTGGGGCTCTAAAAGTTTAATTATTTGATCGATTTAAGTCACTCTCTTCTGAGCACTAGGAATCTGCAGCAAACTTTTGCAAGGTTTAGCATTCTCTTCTGTAAATTAGACCAGTAACAGTGAATTATTAAGGGTAAAATTATATATGTGTTGTTTTTTTTTTTTAAACTGTAAGCAGTGGCATGGGCAAGAATGCTGTGTCTAAAGATTCTGTTGCTTGCAGAAAAACCTGAAAATATTGCTTAACACAGAGCTTAAGCACAACTGCTGTGACAAAAAATAAAAAAATCTGATAATAGTAGAGCTCTCTGTGATGATTATACCCACACAACTTCTTCCTGTATGTAATTCGTCTATGCAAAGAGACCATTAAAAAATATATAGGGGGCTATCCTGTGACTCTTATCCCTCAAAAAGCTACTGAGGAGGTGTAAATCCATAGTCTTCTTTCTGATGATCATACTGAAAAAAACAGTTCTTGTAAATTGAGAATTAGATTTGATAGAATTAAAGATTAAGTAGATTAAAAAAAGAAATAGCTTTGAGAGTAATAGCTGTAAATAGAGGTGAGATCTAGCTAGTGACAAGGGTTGGTTAGAGGATCTGGCAGCAGCTGAGGAGAGTTGTACCCATTTCATCTCTTTGAGAAATTCAGTGCTTGGGAGAATTCACACTTACAAAGTACTGATTCAATTAGAAACTGACATAGGAAGAAAACTGGAATGGGAAAGTGAAACCTTGACTTCTATTTCTCTTGATATATGACCTGTGTGATTAAGAAAATGATATCCATGTCCTTCTGTTATTCTAATGAGTATGATTTGATGTAATACTGAAGTGAATTATTGCCTTAAAGAAGAGTGAGTAGCAAGCTGAACGCACCTTAATGCATTTCAGAAACTTACAAAATGTGAGTTTCAGAGAAGATGAAGGCAAAGGATAACTATTTGTTTGCTTGTTTTAATTTTCTTCATCTAATCTCCAATCCAAATGCTATCTCTAGGAACATTAAATCCTCATACGTTCTCAGTGAAATTGGTGAATTGACTCGGGCCTTATCTTGACTTTTGTATTGTTTTATTTTATTTTATTTTTTACTAATTCTTTTTCACACCTTGCAGATCACCAGAAAACTGTGCATCAGGATATTTAGGTTTCTTCTCAGCTTCCTGTTGCTTGCAGGTCTCTATGTTTCTATGCCTCATTTACTCACATTAAATACATGTGTTGGCAGCTGCCTATTTTGAAGCATACTGCATATTTGAGTTTTCAAATTACTCCCATTCACACAAGTGGTGCTTTATGTAGATTTGCTTTTTTGACACACTATGCTGTAGCTTATGAATTTGACTTCAATTATCTCTCTTTTTACATTACCTGTAGCTCACCCTACTGTAACCCTGCTGAACAACCACTGGTTTCTTCTTCACTGAAACTCTTGTTTCATTTATAAAACAGGCAGTAGAAATACCTTTTGTGCTTCAGCCCTGCCCTGGAGGAAACTACTTTTCTACAGATAGCTCTGTGGGGTTGGCCCTGGCCCACTGGGGAATCCTATTACTTTTAATGAGATTCCTCGGGAGTGCAGGAGTCACTGTTAGCAAATCTATGATGTCTAAATATCTAAAAGAGTAGATCAGACACACATCTTAGGATTTCTCAGCAAAAATGGTGCTATTGGAGAAGATAGGGTTTGTTAATCAGAAAAATAAGCCGATCTGAGTACCAGAGGAGTTGCTTGCTGGCATCCCTAGTAGTCACATAACGATATGTGGGCACCCCCTTATTTCAGTGCCTCTGAACAAGGCTTCCTACTTTTCTATTGTTTTTTATTGGCTCCAGGCTTTATCAGTGACTTTTTTTTCCCAGCATCCGTGTGGTACAGAACAAGGTCACCTGGTGCCATCAGAAATAAGATGAGGAAGCCTCAGATTTGTTGGTAGGGTCTCATATGATGTCACATGAAACATAAGGTCTCTTTCTCTAAAAGCAAAAGTACTCGATGTTTCTTAGTGCTTTCTGAGACATTACTGCAGTACTGTTGTCATTAAGATATCAGGCTGGCAGATTTCAATCAATCATACCAAATCAATCAGCTATGTTGTTAATATGAGGACTATCAAGATGTATTATAAGAAATTTTAGGTGTTTATATAATCCTGTATTATTATGGGAGTCTTCAGAGTGGTCATTATCTTTTGATCTAACTTTAGTTAATTTTAACAAGCTCTTTGTTTTTTGGAAGCAAAACACTAAACACAGTTCCAGTAATGTATGATGACTCTGAAAATATGTACAAGACAATTTTCAAAAAAACAACCTGGTATGCTTTGAGGCACAAGGGCTGCATGCTTAGGCTGAACAGACAGGTCCACACTCAGGCTTGTGTTCTTTTTACTGAGAGTATGGAACAGAGCATCCCTTTGCCCGCTGTCAAGATGTTTGCTAATATTTTTACAGATGAACGCTTGAAGATAAAGGACTCCTGTACTTTGCTTTCTATGCATGCAGGGGATCAGAATTAATGGTGGGGCTGGATAAGTGACTAACACAACTACCATTGGACTTCACTGCCAAGTTTAAGAAAATAGTGAGTTACTTAACAGCACACAACTTTTGAGATTTATTTAGGCAATAATCCCCAAGAAACCAGTCATTACTAGCTATTAACTGCTGGTTTGTTTGTTGCTGGACCATTAATGCTCTAACGAACTGGCTGTTAACTAAACTAAGAGCAAATTCTGAGCTGGGTATTTGCTCCACCTGTGTGTTAAGTATGGCATATTTTCTTTATCTGCCCTATATATTTTAGTCGCTAGGGACTCAATAATTTATTCCATTAGCGTCCTTTGATGCTATATGGAAAAGCTATCATGATGAAGCTGGATTTATAATATCTACAAGGCAGTAGGTATAAATGTGTTTGTCTTCATTTTTTCTTCTGAAATTTCATTGCGTTTTCTGTTAGCACACTTTATTACTTAGTATACTGTTACTCAAAAAAAAAAAAAAAAAGAAAAAAAAAAGACTTCTCTGACTATTTTTTTATAAATAAAATTATGACTTTGGATAGAAATTTATTCCCAGCCTGATTCAAGCAGTGCTTAGTATGGGGAAAATTTTCTGCTGTAGGTCATTCTTAGGACAGGTACAACTAACAAAAAAAAAGATGTATTGGTCTTCTTGTTATCCTCAGCCTTGTTAAGAGTTCAAAACTTCACCAAAAGCAAAGCTGAATGGTGGGAGACCAAGAAAATAAACAGGAAGCTGAACAGCTGCTATTTTAACAGGTTTACTTGAAGTCCAAGTATTGTTTAATGTTTCATTTTCTATTTCTTTGTCTTAGTTTTCAGTGGCTGGAGAAAGAGAGAGAAACAAGCTACGTATCATTGTTACTTTTTAAAGTATCATAGCTGATTTATCTGTGTGTACTCTACTTGTTTGATCCAGCAATAGTCAATAACACGTGAATGCTTACACCGAGCTGACTTTTCGTTAATGGAATTGAGGTGGGCAGCTCTACTGAGTTGATTAGAACCATCACAAAACTTGCTACAATGAAATGGGGATCGATTTATGTCAGTATCTTATGAGTCCCAGATACAATGTGGGCAGAAGAGACCTCAAAAGTTAAATATAATGTAAGTAACTTAGAAAAATGGTAATAAAATAAGACACTGACTTGTGGGAGTCTTTTGTCTGAATCTTATCAAGTTCAAAAAATGATACCATCTCTCTAAATGCAAATACTCATATTTCTTTTTTTACCATAATGGGCTTAAACTCTGAAAACACAAAGTCTAGCTAGCATTTAGTATATGTTTTATGAAAACGCAAACCATGCTCTGCACAGTTCACAAGAGCTTATTTTTGAATTTAAGTAACCAAGCAGTACCAAGGTTGATGTTTTTTTTCCAGGGCTGGTAACGTTTGTCAGGATTGAGATTCCTTATTGGAGAGCTGCAACAGAGGTGGAGAGATGGGAGAGTGATCTTTTTATTACATTATACTGCATTAGACTGGTATAATAATTGTTGCTCTGAAGTACCTCTTTGGGTAAACCAGCTTATTGTTAAAAGTACAGGAGGTGGGGAGAAGGAGGATCTCTTTATTCAGCACACTACCTAGCAAGGTGTGTAGCAATTGGGAGTTATCAGTAAAGAAGAAAACGTAAGCAACTGAAATTCTGAGAAAGAAATGATCTTTGTGAAATGGTTGTGCTGTTGGCTGTTTCCTGTGCTTGTTCTTCACTTCAGTGTCAATTAGATGGGTGCGATGCCAAGCTCTTGGAGAAGACAAATATCATTAAAGAGAAGCAGTAAAGGTAAAAATAAATAAATAAATCAGTAAACTTGTATAATTTGTGATGCATTTATTTAAAATGACAGCTATTTAAATGAAGTAGGTTTTCCTGGTGTACATTACCATTCGAGCAACTGACATCAGTGTTTTGCTACATGATTCAAAGTCATGTCCTCTTGACTGGCTAGTACCTTTATTTATGTTTGCCTACAAAACATCTGCCAGATGTAACATCAAAGCAGTGTATAACATAATGAAATCTTTAGGTCTGCAGAAACGAATGGCAGACTTCTATATTGTCTTGCTACAAAAAGAAAAAATACTATGTAAGATGCAAACTGTTTTTCTGTTTTAGTATAGTACGTAACTCATTATTAATACTTTGTGCAGATCTTCCAGAAATTAGCATAGAGACCACTCAGCACATACAGGTAAAAATATCAGTGCCTGGCTTTCAAATAAACTGTGCTTTTAAGTACACAAATATTTGCAAGTAATTGTTCTTTGGTGCATTACTATAAATTAATTATCTAGGATCAACATAAGTGGGCATAATTCAGGCAGAGTTATATGTTGCACTGATGTGAAACCCAAGCAGTTGAGTGTGACTTTATTGCAACAGAAACCAAAGGTCAACTGCTTGGAGCTGAATTATCAGCTGCATTGGAGTTCTCACCCAGTATTAATCCTTGGGTGCCTCTGTAGCCACACAAAAAAAACAGCTGCACATGAATCTTTCTCACTGTTGAACAGGAAAACTGCCCAAGTATTTCATCAGCAGTTTCCTAAAAAAAAAAATTAAAAATAAAAATAAATAAATAAATAAATATTTATTTCCATCTTATTCCCAGGCATACCATGCCAGAGTCATTTTGTTTTCCTGGCATTGAGTGTAATGCCAGCCTCCTGGGGTGCATCTGGGCTGTTGCTGCATTTGTTTAGTTTCATAAGACACTGAAATTTCTAGATGCTTTCAAGATGTTAAAAATAAGTTAAAAAATTAAAAAATAAATAAATAAAAAATTGAACTAATTCTTCCCAAATGGTTCTTGAAGTATAATTTGATTAGAATTTACAAATTAAAGAAAGGACTGCCATTGTTTCCAGGTACTGTATGGAGATCAATACTCGGAGATCAATACTTGGTTGAAAGCAGCAATACTTGGTTGAATATGCAGCAAGTCACTTACAGTCACTTGGTAGGTGCAGAAGTCTGGTACTTGGGCCAGTAACAAGAATAACAATGCCACCCAGCTTTTGCTGGGAGGCTTGTTTAGGTACAAGGAGGTGAGGAATGCTAATGGGGGCTTGGTTAAGCTTACAAGCGTGTGAGGGAAGCCACGCCTACATTTTGTAAACCTGGCTAAAGAATGAATTTCAGATGCACTAGAGAAGTTTCTAGGTTTCTAGAACTCTGAAAATATATAGGTTTTGAGTACAATACACTTAATTACTTGAAATTCCTTAGCTAAAAAATACATCAAAGAATTTATCAGTAATTATTCTCAGAACTGAATTGAATTCAACTAGGTTGTAATTCAACAATAAAAGGGTAAAAAACAAGTCAATAGTTGTTTCAAACAACAAATATAGAATATTTTTTCCTATGGTTTATGTACTTCTAGTCTTAGTGTACGGTGGTGCAACCCACAGTTTTCTTTTGTGCCTATAGCACAAGTGATTGCTCAATGTTTTTCTTGTGTATGTGGGGTTTGTCAAGATTAGTTTATATTGACACTTGATGAATTGTACACTTAAACAAAACAAATAAAAATTAAGAAAAAGCAGGCTTAGATGCCAGAATGCCTTCAGGAGAAAAAGAAAAATCAGAATGTTTTGGGGTATTGGCAATGACTGATGTGTTAGTTACAAATTACTGGTTTGGGTTACTGAGTAGAAAATACCAAGTCCCTGTCACTTAAGCCTGTTTAATTTTGATTCTTTACAGAAATGCATGATTAAAAATCAACTGTCCTATAGAATGAGCTGATAGGAACTAGCTTGAGTAGCCCAGGATATTAAACATTTTTACTGCCTTGACTCTTGCAATTCTTGAGAGATTTACAGTAGGACACATGCTCTGAGAGTCTTTCTGCCGTAACAGACAGAACAGTCTGTCTTCATGTGGCTTTCCTCTCTAAAATTGTTTCAGACAACTTGACAGTGAACTGTAATATTTCTTTATTTAAAAAAAACAAACAAATAAACTAAATATATAGTAGTATGCACAAAAATGATTTTTTAACTCTTAAAATTATGTCAAGGCAAATCTTGCAATTACTCCTATGAACAATGTAACAAATCAAAGAAGAGGAGAAAAAAGTAAGAGCTCTGTACCTGACTTTGACTTTAGATTTTCAGAATCTGTTCATGTTACAATCCTTTGGGCTGTTGTGTTTAGAGTTTGTGACAATGGGAAAGTTTTGCTATTAGACTCAAGTGAATCCTCTGGGAGGCTCTGGGAAGAGCTCCAATTCTTCCACTTTACTATCAATTAATTACGCTTTTACTTGAAGTTGATGAAGCTTACATGTTTATTTAGGAATGTTTTGTAGCTACATTTACACTTTTAGGAATAACAGAATGTGAGAATAGAGTTCACGGAATATCATTTTTAAAGGAACTCAATTTCTTAAATGTTCTGTGATGTTTTAGGAAGAGGTATTAAGGATTGGTGTATACATCTGCATGATGTACTCCCTGCATCTTGACGAGGGTGTCAACTGGATGGATTCTTGCTGGGGCTTAAAGGGGAAGATAAGTGTAGGTGCGTCTCTCCTCCTGAAACAACATGTGGTCAGAATGAGTATTGAAGGAGACACCTAAGGCCATGGTAAAAGATTGTCCCCTCCCTGCATGTTCCTAAATGAAAAAGGATGCTGAGAGGGTGAAGGGAAAAGAACAAATTATTCCCAAGGGATGATGGCTTTTGCTATGCAGCACAGTAGCAGTACCTGCTTCCACATTCATTATTTTTACAACACGTAACAGGAGAATGACTGTTTCACTTAGATTTTTCTTCAGGATAGATAGGGACTTCTGAAATTCAAAACATTGTTTTACGGTTGCTTAAATAAACCAAGGGCAAAAGTGACAAGTAGTTTCAGTGCTTTTGATCTCTTAGCTGAGTAAAAATACCCTTTTCTACTCTTCAGTTTTGCTGTTATCACTGCCTGTGTAGCTAATGTTTCTGAAGTCCTTATGTGTATCAATCAAATCTTCTAAATATTTTCAAGCTGTATTGTTAAAAAACAAAAAACAAAAAACAACAAAAAAACAAACACCAAAAACACACTATGAAAACAGTCATTCTCAAAATAGATCATCATTCAAGCCTTTGAACTGGAAAGCTCAAAAGCAAGAAAAATAAATGTTTCATTGGAGCACCCCCCAGAAAAAATCACCAGAGATGGGTGAAGACTCACTCCATTCTCATGGAATTTTAACTGGTTTGTTCATCAATATGATCTATATTTCACTTTCCCAGTGACCTGGAGCTAGGATGACCACACGGTTTTATTCTAAACTTAGTTTCCAAGTGCCCTAAGATGACAAATGGTAGATTTGTCTTTTTGTATTTATCTTACAGTTATGCTTCCATGAGACTTTAACTATTTTGGTTTAGACAGTGCTGTGTATGGATATCACCAGAACTGCAAAAAATTTCTCTCTCTCCCTCCACCAAAGCATCTGATTCCTTGGTAAGCAAAACCGCTCAGATGTCTGTGAAACCTATGGTAGTTCTTCAGAGAGAAAGAACTAATGTCAGCTTGAATATTGCTTCAAGTCCTTTCAAAGTCATCACAGTAATAATACCCATTATTGTAATCTGATGGAGACTAACTGAAGCTACACAAAGAGGACTATCGTGGGGTTACATAAAGGTCCTTCAAGAATTGCTCCAGATATTGCTTGCTTAAAAATGTCAACAATTCCTTTGACAAAAAAATTGCTTTTGCTCATTTCTTGATTCCCACAAAGTTTTTTGGGCACTGTCACAGAGAGATTGGAATACTGCACAGGAAGGGAAAGATGACCTTGAGGGCTACAGTAATAGTAGCTGAATGAAATTCAATAGGACAAAGTGCAAGATCATGCACAAAAACAATATATTTCTGTTATAAGCTAGGAGCTTGTTAATTGGATATGACAGAGTAGGAGAAAGTCACAGGATGACTGCAAGCCACCAGTGCAGTACATCAATGAAAGGGCAAGTAAAATCTTAGCTGTGCTGGGTGAGATATTTGCATTAGTGAGGGAAAATAGCAACTATTTTTCCATGAGGTCCTACAGAAACCATAATATATGATTCTTTTAATAGTTCTTTTTGCCTGCTCTTAAGTCAGAGGAATTCAAATTGGAACAAGTGGGAAGAAAGGTGAGTAGGATGCTTTGGAGAATGGGAAACCTTTCATCAGAGGAGGGATGAGAAGACTGTCTTGTTTAGTTCAGCCAAATAAAATTCTTAGAAGGTGAACAGTAAGTTAATGGCCAGTGTAAATATATTTAAGATGGAAACAAGTAGGTGTCTGGAGTTCAGAGGCTTGATATTCCAGAGCCAATTTGAATAGCAGTCAGAAAATCTAACCAGTCTTCCAGATGGAGAAATAGCACTTTCTTAAGGGGAAAATCTAACCCACCTACCTGTGATTAAAGGCAGCTAGCCTCAAGAGCAATCACTTCCAGTTCTTGCTTCCAAGCAGTTAAGAGGAGAGGTCAATATTGAAATCAGTTTTGTAATTCAGATACTGCAAGGTTCTTGTGCGGTTCAATCTTGATTTACTTGGATTGCAATGAGGATGGGAGAAATCAGCATAAATCGTAAATTGCTAGAACAGTGTGGTCTGACTGGAAAGAATTGCAGTGTCGTAGTGGCACTGATAATGCAGCCTACTCTCACTGATTTATTCTCTCTGTAAAGACATACCCTGCAAACATCTACCTGCATATTTGTTTGGATAAAATATTTGGTATCAATCTACTTTTAATCTGATTTTCCCAAATCCCATTGTTTAGATCCACATGGGCCACGTGCTAATTGCAAATAGAACAAAGATAAGCTTGAACTCCTGTTGTGTAAACTGTCCTTTACTTGAGAATGTGCCTTAATGTATTAATAGATTCCCATAAAATTACCATCTCTCTCCCATCCTGCTAATCTGAATTTAGCTTTGTAGGGTTTTATTATTTTTTTTTCCCCTCATAATGAACTGACACTAATTTCTCGCTGCTCTTGGTCTTAGCCACTTCCCCCTTGCTGAGCTGAACTGGTACTTTGGAAAGCAACATCTCATCTCTGGTGTGTGAAATCAGTGAGCACAGAACAGGAGGAGGTGCTTTGTCTGAATGGTCCATTCAGTACAGCAGGGGAGAGCTGGCTGGGAAGAAAAGAGTGAAAACTTCAAGTGACAAAGGCAAAGGAGAAACTAGAATGAAGACAGAAAAAGACAGAAGATAAAAAACTTGGACAAGGAAGAACAGGGAAGGAGGTGGGAAAAATAGGAATAGACAGATCAATGCAAATATGGCAGATCAACCCTTTAAAATATTAATTTAGGTTGAGAAGAATTACTACACAGTAAAGGCATATAAACTACTTTTTTTTTTTTCTTTTTTTTTTTTTTTTTCTCTCTGAAAACCGCTAAATACTGTATGCTGGTCTAGTCCTCAGCAGTGCCCAGTGCTGTTACTGTGTCAAGAGAAGCTTGTGATCATGCACTTGTGTGTTTAAGGCTACCTTTAAACCTAACCTGGACATGTTTTCTTGGTACATGAAGAATGTGGTCTCCACAGGCTGTCTTGCCACCTCTTATGTTTAATCTCACCAGAGCTATTTCCACCATCATTGCACATCTGAGGGTGCTGTGGGCTGGAAGCAGCCATCTCACCAGGAGACTCTCCTGGGTTAGGAGAACCCTTCTACAGCTGACACATCACTTCTTTTGGGGGCAGTGAGTGGCTGGAGTCAACAAAGGAGCACAGGAGTGCTGGGAGTACCCAGAAAACAGATCTTCTGACTTTGCTTAGCTCTTGTGTAGTGCTACAAGATTATCTTCTTCCTTCCCAAGGCTTCACTTTGGGATCCACATCAATGTAAGCGCAGTAACCTTGGGAGAACATCTTTTGTTTTTTCACTTCTAGAATACTTGTGGCAGGAGCATCTCTCTCTGATTCCTGCCTGCGTGCATACATACAGGAGATAGCTATAGAAATGTATCCTATTATTCCACAATGCCTGAGGGTACTGGAGTAGCTCTGAGGACAGATAATAACTGAAGTTCCTCGAACACTGTCAAATGGTAATTGCAGGCTTAGATTGTGGTTTTATTGTCAGAGTAGTATTGCCAAGAGGGACTTCTTAGAACCACCATGCCCAAGTACAGTTCTTTTTTTTTTTTAAGTTTTCTTTTAGTGTCTCCTTTTTCTTTTCTTCTACTCATCTTGAATTTTCACTGGATTATTGTTTCTTCTTTACCTTCAGTATCAAGACTTACTTGTCTCTGATTTTGCTGCTGAATTATTGGCTGTACCTTGTTAATGGACAGCCTTTAGGTCAGCAACAGAAGCCAAGATAGTGTCTTTTAAAATGTGTGATTGAAGATAAAGAAGGAATTTCCTAAAAGTAGCCTTATTCAAGAACGTTCTACTTTATTTTGTTGATTTTTTTGCTCTTAGGTTGATTCTGCTCAAGTTCTTTTAAAACTGGAGGTTGTAGTGGTAAGCAATTTTCTATGCATATTTTCTAAACCAGTCTGTTCCAGTGACAAGACAACTCCTCCTTTACTGTGAAAAAACCTTGCCCATTGTCTTCAGAAAATAAATATTATTTATCCCTTCAGCAGACCCAAAGGCTGATAGAAAACCCAGGAGCCCCCAAATCCACAATTCTCTCAAAATATCTGTTGCAAAGACAGACTAGATTTTGTTGGCAGCTTGAATATGTGAAAAGAGGTAACAAGTAAGTGGAGCCTTTGCTCGGGGGAGAAGTACTCAGAAGGTAATAATTTAAAACCTGAAACTCCAGTATTCTTCCTTGAAGCATGGAAGTTCTACTTTTTTATAGCATTATGTAGAGAATGTCTGCAGCATGTAGAAAAACTAAGCACTGTAAAGGACTGATTAGGGAATACATACTTCCAGTACATTCAGTTTCAGGAAAATGCATGATTACAGAAGACTGAAGCAATAGAAATGACTCCTCACGTCTGCCACCTCTTCTGACACCTTTCACAATCTCTGCCTGTGCCTCTTAAAGGGTTTCAGTTCTTCTCTATTAAGAATCTATAGCTTGAATCACACAGCTGACAAACTTCATATAAATTTATATCTCAGAGTTTTGCTTGAATTGATTTAGGATAAAGTGTCCTATTTCAGAGAGACACAAGTCTTAACCTGGGCTTTTTGATGTAATTATTTTCAGTGCAGGTGTGAAGAATAGATAGTCGTGGTGAAACTTAACTTTTATAAGCCATGCTGATAGTGAACAAGGGAAAAATTAAGGCCCAGTAACGAGGTGTAGCAGTACTGTTGAGGGCATCCAGAAGTGTAAGACTGGGACAGACTAGCCTTATATTAGCTTCAGTGATAGTCTTAGTTGTAGTTGCAGATTAACCAACAACATCAGTGTCAGGTTTAAATCAGAGTCCTCCAGCTGCCAGCACCAAACAGTCACATTGCAGAACTGCAGGTGGAGAGAGAAGGCGAGATATTAACAGGATTGTAGCCAAATGCCAATAAACCTTATTACTTTTAATCTTTTTAGAGACATGAAACGTACATTCAGTGGAGCCAATTTCTTGCGATTTTGTTCAGGTATTTGAAATTCTTAATGGGTATGAAATGCAGAATAGCAATGAGGGCAGAAAAAGAAGGAATGTCATGACAACCATCAAGGTGTTTCTTGGGCTTTTCAAAGAGAACTCTCCTTGACCCTCTTGAAGCAGATCATTTATTATTGAAAGTGTCTAACAGATAAAAAGTGAACTCTGCACGACAGTGTACGTCAGGCTACTTATTTGTAACTTGGAGTGTTGATCTTACTGCTGTACTGAACTTGGGCACTCTCGGGGTTACAAGAGGACTAACCCCAAAGATTGCAGTTCCTTAATGGTAGCTTTTCTCATGCTCTCTGAGAGTAGGAAAACCAACGGCTATGTTGCTGCCCCAAAGTGGGAGAGTGAAAAGGGTAATGCCTGCTGCAGGAACTGTTACTTGTACTGGTTGCTGCTGAGTTCCTTTGTTTGCTTCTCTCCTTTGTTACAGCAAGTGTTCCTGCTAGGTTAGCGCTTGTGGCATCTGCTCCTGTCACACTGATTCATTTACCTTGGAGATGAAATGAAGCAGAATTGCACATTGGTATTGGCAGGGCGGAGAGCTGTGATTCTCAGCTCTATTTCTTTTTGTTTCTCAGAGCCCTCTTCCTCGTTGCTTAATTCTAGTAAGCATTCTCCATATGCATTCAGTATTTTTGTGTGTTTCTTTCAGTAGACTTTTCTTGTCTTGTCTTCCTGCTTCTTGTCAACTGTTTAAATTTAAAGTTATTCTAATAGACAGATGCTTCTTTGTGTGGACTTCTGTGCAGCATACAGTAAGATGCAACCATGCAGTTAATTGAAGGCACTGAATAATCGTGCAATATAAAAACTGTAATTACTGATAGTATTAGTTTTCTAAAATGTCACTTTCTATTCAGGGAAAAATCACAGCAAGGAACCTATTTCTTATCAATAACCACTTTTCTTAACATGCTTGTGTGGGTTCCTACAACCCGCAGAGAAAACATCTACCAGTAGATAGTGGTGTAACCATAGGATCTTCATAGCTGATGTGTTAATGCCTCTTTTTTTTTTTGTGCTTGATGCAAAATCCCATTGTTCATGCTCTTATGCTATTTTGAATGGAGAAGCTAAACTGAAGGTAAAATAGATGACAGTACTTGCCTTTTGAAGCATACAGAATCACAGAATTTCTAGGTTGGAAGAGACCTCAAGATCATCGAGTCCAACCTCTGACCTAACACTAACAGTCCCCACTAAACCATATCCCTAAGCTCTACATCTAAACGTCTTTTAAAGAATTCCAGGGATGGTGACTCCACCATTTCCCTGGGCAGCCTGTTCCAATGTCTAACAACCCTTTCGGTAAAGAAGTTCTTCCTAACATCCAACCTAAAACTCCCCTGGTGCAACTTAAGCCCATACTCTGCAGAGGAACGTTGTCTGTGAAAGCTGTTGTCCAGAACACAGTATGAATTATGTACTGGTAAATGCTGGGTTACTGTAGCAATACTCTAAAAAAAATTTAGAATCCTGAATTTAGCCTCAGGAACCACCCATTATTAAATGAGCATCTTGTTGATTTGTAATCTTAGTTTTAGTATAAAATGTTGCTACAGCTAGTTCTTGTTAATGATTACAACTCTCAGCAAGCAGATGAAACTAAGTATTAATTAATCTCTTAGTCTTATTTCTATGAGATTTACTTCTTTTTTTTTTTTTTTTTTTTTTTTTTTTTTTTTAACTTCAAAGCAGAAGTGCTTAAAGGAAATCTGAGGTTTTATGCTCTTTCTCTGTAATACTTGAATCTTTAGTGGTTGCACTTTCAGTATTTGTACTCCTTATACTAAGAATGGAAATACCAAAAATACTGTGGCAAATGCTAAGTTTTCTTAGTAAGTCTGTACTTAATAAAAGTTGCTTGCTCCGCAGTTAGCACCTGCTATCTTCAAAATATGTTAGTGCTAGACACCTTTCAGAGATGAGATGATGTACTTTCCCTGAGAATTGCTGCTATGAAGTGGTTAAGATAAATGTGAATATGTCTTCCTGTCCTTTTTCATGACAGGAGCAATGGGAAAGTGCCAATCAGTTGGTTAATGAATCCGTGTGATAACTTCATGACTCTTCATTTTCTCCCACTCTGTCTGTGCTTTTGGCAGTTCTAGAGATGTTAATCTCTCAACATTTGCACAGGAAAGGTCTGTTGTTTGAGAGAGGTTTTTACGTGCTCTACCTACAAAGGATCAGCGTGTCAAAAGGCACTGCTTTTGATCTGATCTGTCTGATTAATTCCAGCGAATCCACTTGTCTGTCCTGGGGAGCTGTCACCCTCGCCTTTCTGAATCGACTACTCGGGTGTCGCTTTGGGTATGGTCACGACTCCTCCATTCCTGTCTCTTTCTCTGTGCATTCTCTGTGCTGTTTGCATTTCGGAGTCTGGTTCTCTGTCTCTCTTGGATGGTTGGGCTTCTGCAGTTCTTTCTGTGGGGTGTGGGAAGATGAGCTGCTCAGGTTAAACCTCTGCATTTGGGCAACATGTACCCCTGTGCTTCTAATGTCTAGATTAGCCTTTGTTTTGTTTCCAGTTTCAAATGTTCATTTAAAAATAGCAATAATTTGGTATGAAAAGTATTTCCGATCTGTATATGGGATTCAGAAAGTAGTCTAAGTTGGTGCAAGATCTTGCCTGTTTGTAGCACTAAATCCATATGGAAATGCCTTTTTGCTAGCGCACTCTTGCACAGGGTGTGACAAACTAGCTGTGTATTTGCGTGCTGTGTAAAGTGATCCTTAGATCATAGAGTCAAGGGGTTTTCTTTTTAAATTACTCTTTGTGATATTAGGTAGACTTTGGGTCTTTCCTAGGGGATTGGCTGACGATTTCCTGTAAGACCTTTATAGTCTGAAAAAGATACAGATACTTTCTAAGTCAGTCATCAATGGCAATTTTGTTATGGTACCTGGGGCTGGAGGAGAGGCTGGACAGAGAGGACACGTACATTTTGATTGTGCTTTTCTTCATCTTATTCTCATTTATGTCAAAAATAGCAATGCCGGAATGGGTGTAAAAAGGGGGACGACCAAAGATATGGAGCAGTTTAGGAATGAGACAAGTAACAGGAAATGTAGGAGTTGCTCTGTTCATAATTCTTAAGTGTGTTGAGGGTGAGTTCACCCTTTCTTATGCTAAATAACTCCTTGAAGGAGGGTGGCATTTACAAATAAAATCATCAAGGGACAGAACTTGAATGAGCAAATAGGTTTGTTCAACAAGATTTTTAAACTCTAGTTCTCTGTGCCGTTTAATCTATGGGACGCAAAAGTTTATATAGATTCAGAAAGTGATTAAATAATTTCATAAAAACATAAATCTGCTGAAGACTATCAAACCCAAAGGTGTAATAGCTGATTTAATGTAATCATGAAGCTAAAACCTAGAAAGATTCAAGGGAGATAACACCAAACTCTTTCAGTTCTTTCATGCATTTTTTTATTTTGGCAAGGTTTCTTGTAAATAGCATTAGTGCACTGCTTAGGAAAGGGTGTTAATGGTTTGATCCTGAAAAAGGACTTTTACTATCTTGAAATTAAATACACAAATGATTATGATTTTTCTGTCTTTATAAAAATCATTAGTTTTAGACATTCTTATATATCAATTAAACAGTGGCTAATGGCATTAGGGAGAGTATAAGTACAGAGGTTTGAAAACAGCTCTTGCACGGTTAGGTTTGTTTTTATTTTTTATGGTGTTTGTGGTTCTTTATACTCTGATTTCTCATAATAAATGGTCTAGCATTACAATCAGTCAAAGTCGCCCATACTGCATAGATATGATCAATGCATGCTCAATGGGGAAAATAATAAAGTAAACAGTAATTTCTAATGATCTTGCTTAAAATTTCATTTTTAATAATTATATTTTCTCTTTAAATTTGTGAATTCATTTGCATTAATGGCATCGGTAATGTTTTCAGGTCGTAGAGCTCTTCCAGTAAAACCAGAGTAAGACTAATTAGACTTTACCTATTTGATGTTACCATCAGTCCAACAGTCTTAAGGGAAGAAATAGTTTCTGAGCTATCCTTTTTTTTTTTTATTTTTGGTAATGCTGTTGCTTAAATGCAAAATGTGTCACTGTCTGTATTATATCGTATGCTTAAATGCAAAATATGTCACCGTCTGTATTATATCATAGTGTGTATTACAATGATCAGGGTGGCATACTGATCTTATTGTAGTGCTGTGAAATGAGTAAGTAAGGGCTGACAACTGGCAGCAGAATCAATACCTGTTCTTTTAAGGTAGTGCTCACTGTTGCTGGACACAACAGACCAGAACTTGCTGTTAGTATCAGGAGACTATTTCAAATGCCTCCAAGGTCAAAAGCAATGTGCTACCTAGTATTTTAGCTCCCTTCTAAGGGTGAGAAAACCCAAACGTAGTGCATTCACAGTGAAGTACGGCAGCTCATTTCCAATTGTCACACAAGCAAACACTTGCAGGCATTACGGCTACTGCAGGCTGCATTTTAAGAGCCAGCCCCTTCCAGCACTGTCTGCCTGGGCGTGTGGATGATCCCCATGGAGTGGGAGGCTGTGCTAGTGAGGCTGAAGCACCTCTTCTCTTTCTTTGCCCTCTTTCCGAGGTTGGGCACGTTGACCTGTTCACGGTTCACCTCTCCACTACGCAGGAAATCTCAAATTCTGCGTGACTTGATGGTCCTCCTTGGGCCACGCAGGCCCATCTCCTCAGGAGAAAGCCCAAGATGTGAGATGTGACCTGACTTCTGCGGGCAGGCCAACGCAAGGCCCGGCAGGGTTAACAGTTGAAGAGCAAGGCCTCCAAGCTAGAAAGGCAGAGGAGCTGTGTGAAACCCTTGAAGTAATAAATAAATGCAGGAATCCATTTATGTTCTGGTCTTGAAACAAGGCTCTGCATAGCAAGAGGACGCTGTCCTCAGTTTTCTGGGGCCTGCTTCAAAATGCATTAAAATACCAAAATGCATGGCATGGCAAAATGTTCTGTAATTCATTAGTTTATGTCTTAACAGATCTTTGGGAGTATGCTACAGAGGCACTACATTTAAAACAGGGTAATTGTAGAGTAATGCTTAAGCAGCTTTGAGAAAGAAAGTGTAATTTTACTTTAAAATGCATTATAATTTTCAGAATTTGGAAAATAAGCAGAGCACTGACTACAATAACAGTAAAAGCCTAGAGCAGTTAAAATTATGTCAAGTTCAGCTTCTGCCAGCATATGATGCAACCCAATGTACAAAAGCAAAGTACTGTCAACTAATAAATAAAACAGAAGAAAAGAGCTTACAAGAGCAAGGAGATTATGTTCTTAATGCCATAAGAATGGATAAATGTACTATTTTCTGCACTTGTACTCTGATACGTGAATGAAAATATACATGAAGTAGTCCATGCATTAAAATTCCATGATAATTTATTCATAATAAATACCAAATTCAAATGGAATGACCTAAAACGAATCCATTCTTTTTAGTAAATATTGTAATGCAACCACATAACAGAGATACTGCAACCTAGCTTTTGACAAGTCATCTTTTTCAACTCTTATCTGTGAGTTATTTGAAAGATGGTTGGAACATGATTGAATGAAGGAAGTTGTTTTGATTTTGTGTAGGTCTAGGTTCTCGAAAATATTTTATCTTGGAGCAAAATGTTAAGAATACCATGAAATGCATCATGTTGCTTAAAGGTAAATGCTAGAGATACATGAATCACTTAATTGTTTTTCCTGTACAGTATCTTTTTGCTCTTTGCCAAGGGATTACTTTTTCAGGCACTAGAGAGCAACAGTTCTTCATTCTTGTTATCTGTATTTTCCCCTCTGACTTCTCTAAACAGCAGTTATAAATGGCCAAGTGGAATCAATCCTGGGGTATTCTACATCTGCTGCCTTGTAAGAAATGTCCCAGATGTGCCAGCCATACTATTTTTGTTATTTCACGTTCATCATAACTGCTCTTTAACTAAATAAATAAAAACTATTTTTTCAGAATGGCAAAAGAAAATGCAAAGCAATCAAAACATGCAAGTATTGACTATGTTTCAGATGGCTGTTCAAGGACTTTTATTCCTCAGAACACTCACTGCAAAGCTCATGTAGGATGATTTAAAAAAAAACAAAAAAACACGAAACAGTCTTTCAGCCTTCTGTACCAACAATCTCAAGCCATTTAACTGAGATGTGCTTGGGGTATCCATGCATATTTGTGACTGTAGTGATGTCATAGAAAAATGGCTATTGTAAAGCAATCTCAAAATACTGTAAAACTTTTGTGCAAGGGAGATGCTGTTTTGGCTCTTCTAAATTGACCTGAAAGCTGTCTGAGGCATAGTAATAGCATTTTTTGAATATGAAATACTGCCAATTTTGATTCCTGCAGTTATGTCTGTTTAACTGGATCTTTGATCCTCATTCAGCTAAGCTTAGAGGAGTTTGATGGAGCTATGTTAAAAACTGTTTTCAAGATTTTTCTGACTGCATTGGGAATTTCACAATTGCTCCAGAATACCTCCCTCAAACACACTGGAGTTCAGAATGTATTTAACATGTCTGATTCAAGACTCTTGTAACTCCCTGCGTTATCCCTTCTGCCCTCCCTGCTTGTGTCCTTTTCTCCTCTGTCCACTCTTGGCCAATGGCACGGATGATTTAGGTAACCTCCTCGGAGAATTCTCTTTACCCACTGAATGAAACAACTGTTAGTGCTGGCTAGTTTATCTTACAAGTACAAATTTCACCGCACACTTAGCGGCCTTCTGAGCATTAAATAACATGCAGTCAAGCGGCTTGTCAGGCTGTATCACTGCTGTATTTGTAACAGGCTCTGCAAAACGAGTGCTGTGCTGTCACGTAGCTGCTCAAGGAAATAGTTAATAGGGTCATTGCCTCATTTATCTGGAAGGGAGAGTAAAATTGATGGGTAGGGCATTGGCCTGTTATGGAGGTTAAAAAATAAGTTGAAAAATCTGTCCATTGAAGGTGTGCTAGACCACTAGGTAATCCACAGCAATGGATAACAGATTTGTAATTACATTGAAGTATTTCACTAGAAGGGCTATATTCCTTTACATTATTTCCCAGTTGTCTATGCGACACACATCTTAACAAAATATTCAGTTCTGAGTACTGTGTGGACAAGATGACATATTGCCTTCAAACTCTCGCTACTTTTGGTATATTTATGCTGGCAGTGTACAATTTGGTTTCTGGATTTTAATGCCAAATAGCAGATCTCTTTGATTCATGACTGTCAGAATGCACACTAGAAACTGCTTTGAGAAGTCATATTTGGAAGCATGAGATGACAGCATGTTGGTTATTTTTAAGCATTATATTGGTTTATACATAGTGGAAGTGATTAGGAATGTTTTTGCTTTTTCTTGTCTCCTTGCTTCCACGTTCCTTTCTTCTTCCAAAGTTTTGTCAGTAGTTGTCACTCAATCAGGTCTTCAGTGATTTCACTTTGTCATTCTCATTATTCGATGCTGTTAACTCCAACTTGTACATACTATTCTCGGGCATTTTTTCTCATTCACATCCGGAATTGCAGATAGAAAGATACATGTAGGTGTACATAATATTGGATTATGCCAGTATCTGCTGACTATAAATGCATACACACACTAAGAGTTTTGACTCTACTTATAGCTGTAAAGGCAACGTAGATGAAGTAGTTTTACTTGGACTCTTCTTACCACTCATTTCACACTTTCTGTTTTCATTTAACACAGAATAAACTAAAACTGATTTGCCTGCACACTTGTCTATTCAAACCTACTAGTATTGCAATGCTTACAAGTAAATGAGATTTAGGCTTAGATTGGTACACTATGTATGTGCATGCACATTTTGAGAATGTATATTTCAAAATATATTTGTGATTTTTAAAAAGCTGCAAGAAATGAGTAGGCTTGACATTTTAAAGTGAACTAGACCTTTTACCTGGAGATCTTTTGCCTAGCTATCTTTGTGAGACAAATACAGCAAATCTAGATGAACTAATCCAATAGATATCCATGCCTGTTGAAGTTAGACCTAGATTCTTTAGGACTCAGTCTCCCCAGGGAGAAGTTCTTCCTTATAGGTTAACTGAATAATTCCTACTTTTAATTAGACTGTGTTTCGAGTCTCTGTGATTCAGAATCAATTTAAGCATGCAGTCATTTGGCGCAATGAGGTTAATGGACCGTGGTGGAGGTCCCAATTCAGTAGGTTGTGAGCTCCTTGTCTGCTACATTCATGTTCTTCTCACATGACATTTTCCATTTCTTTTTTGTTGGCCAAATGACTTTATCACCCAAATGATCATGATTCATTTGAAAATATTACCTTACATGTGAATCCATTAATGCTTTAATTTTAAAGTAATCCAGGGTAACTCAAATAAATTTATAATTGCTTTTGAGTTATATAAAAACTCATGACCTCCATGGCCTGTGCTCTTAATTCTCGTTACCAAGAGAGATGTGATGTTTTCTTAATAACTACCAACTGCAAATCACATTTAGACTGTCATTAACTGTCAGGTGAGAATATGAATACCAAAAGGGGCTTTGCTATTACATAAAGGTATGCTTGTGGGAATATTTTTTGCACTAAAATTTCTGATCTCCAAGAACTTGCAGATAAACCTGTCACTTCACGCATTTGGAGTACCTGTTAGAGTAAACTATATTCAAATGCAGCTCTGGCATATCTTGCCAAAGTGTACCTTCTGATATAACTTGTACTGCTTGACCAATTCAATTTTGTAGAGACTGACTACATTTTAAAAAAAGCTTCTTACAGTTAGTAGTTGCCAGAACCATTATATAGCTGAAATATTATTAAAGTAAAAGAAGTAGGAAAGTAAGCAAAACCACAGAGGCATTCTCTAGATATGCACTTAAGTCATGTGTCTTCCTGCATTGCCACTGGGTCTAGTAATTATTCTGTTTTAATGTGAGATTTTAAATTAAAAATTTGTTAGAAAGAGCATTGTGCTGTATTTATATCAAAGCTTCAAAGTCTGCCTCGTTATCAAGGCTTGCTTCTGATGTTTTTTATCCTTTTATCTTCTCCCTTTGTTTCAAAGATATTTTGAAATATAAAAATAGGTAAGGTATCTTTTGTAATGGATTCATGAAAAGGAAGCTGAGGGAGAAGATCTATAAGGTAGATGAAATGCAGCAGAGGAATATTTGAAAGAATGAAATGGAAGATGATAATGGAATTGTGCCAAATCACAGGCACAAACAAATTCTTCTGCATGGTTTACATATCAGAAATCAACATCAGGTGCTGTATTTAAAAATATTTTTAGCATTTGTACATGCTACGTTGAAACATAAGTCATTCCTTCAAGTCTTTTGAACATAAAGCCATAAACGCATGCATGATGAAGAACTGTACAGATACAAAACTTCCCTTTCTGCTTCATGCAAGTTGAGCATCTTTCATTGAATAAACAATTCAGAGATGGATGCCTTCCATTAATTCTCATTAAGAGCTCTTAAATTTTGCATACAAGTGCAGAAATAGTTCTCCCTTTTATGATTGAACTCACTGTTCTTGTATGCCATCCATGATTAAAATCTCTTAGTGCAGTTATCATCAAGCATAGGGAGATCCTACAGCTTTGTTTTGTACCAAATGAGGGATAGTTTTCAGCTAGTCTTGATGGCACTTCAAACTGCAACCAACATACTTGGTCCTTTTGATCATTTCCAACTCTACCATTGCTTTTTATATTAGAATAATGAGAATTGTTTTATATCTTGCTCTAATATTTTTGCTGTCTGCTTTCTAGTTAATCTCAGGACAGAGGACAACTCATGGATGGTGGTGAATTCACTTATAGAAGTTAGGCCTCTCCAAAAATTTGGAACACACCATTCCAGGTATATCATAGACTATCTGAATGAGAATGCATTGTAGGCAGTATTCCACAAAACACTCCTCAGAATCCACTTATTTGTTGAGGTCTTTTGAAAGCAAGCAGAGTTGTACAGCTAGGACTATCAGCTGTGCAATTTCTGGTACAAAAGGAGAAGTATAATGGGAGCTGTTGTTTTAGTAGCACCTCATCACTTGCTAATTCCAACATTTTCAAAAGCATGCTACCAGCATGAATTCATCTGAGTTAGAAGTTGATGTCAATTTATATATATATATATATGTATATATATATATATATATTTTTTTTTTTTTTTTTTGAGGATAGCAATAGCTTTGTGTTAGATAGCATATGGGGACAGTACAAGAACATCTTACTGAATGGATGAGATGATGTAAGAACATCCGATACTTGAAATCAGGTTCAAAGATTTGAGGGGGAATGGGCTTAAGTTGAGCCAGGGGAGTTTTAGGTTAGATGTTAGGAAAAACTTCTTTACTGAAAGGGTTGTGAGGCATTGGAACAGGCTGCCCAGGGAAGTGGTGGAGTCAACATCCCTGGAAGTCTTCAAAAGACGTTTAGATGTAGAGCTTAGGGATATGGTTTAGTGGGAACTGCTAGCGTTAGGTCAGAGGTTGGACTCGATGATCTTGAGGTCTCTTCCAACCTAGAAATTCTGTGTGATTCTGTGTGAAAATGGGTGCTGGCTTTAATATAATTACGATGTTAATATACTAAATATTAAGCTGTGGCATTTTTGGAATTGCTGTAATCTTTGAAGTAGGATAATTGTCACTCCAAGACCATAAAGACATAAATGCAAGAACACAAACTCGCTGGTAATGGAGTGTGGGAGTGTTTTTCATTAACTTAATTCCTCAGGTCACTTTAACAGCCTTAACTGAACTTCAGCGCTGGTCCCTAGAATCCCAATGGCACAGAGCACATGTGAAAAGGAAGTGGAAGCCTGTCACTTCACTTAGAGTTGTATGGAGCCCATGGCTTTCTTCTCTACTAATGTCACAGCTTAAAGAGAGAAGTCAATGGCAGCTGCTTAAGCTTTGATGCCCCTTTAGACCTCTGGAAATTGCTGTGCTTGTTGAGGTGGTTGTGCTGTTGTGCTAGTGCTGATAGACTTTTTAAAAAAGCATAAGGAGAAAGGAGAGCCTACCTTCACGTCTGGTATCAGATTTATATACACAAATGGATATGTGGAACTGGAACAGGCTGAGTTGTATTCTAACTGTTCAAAAGGAAAAACATACATCACATAAGAGACTATGACTGTAACTTTAAAAGCTAGTGCAGCATCTTGTAACCTGTTGACTAATAATTCAGGAATTAAGTGTCTTTAAAATAATCCAGTGTCATGTTGGCTGAAAGCTTCCAGGAGGAAAATCGTATTCTAACATCCAACTGGCGCAGAACACATGTTAACTAGCAAACCCCATGTTCAGAGCTGTGCTGACGTCTTTAATTACACCATCAATTATGCTAATTTTAATGCATACTTGAGAATGTGATAAAAATAAACCAAATGAGATTATTCGTTAGCTGCAGTTTCATGGCTGAAATTGACTTGAACACTTAAAATAAGTCTGGATGAAACACTACATAATGTGCCATAGGGAACAATTCTACATAAGCAACAAGTAGAGCATGGTGGGAACTAATAATTCTTCCATCTTAGTTCTGTTTTATGATTTTTTTTTGGCAAGAATTACTAGCTATGATTTATTTATTTATTTATTTATTGTCCCAGGGGTATTGTGAAGTCTTAGCTGGAGCCAGGACAAAACTGAGCACCTTCTAAAGGAAAAAAGCTCTTTGTATTTGGGCTTACAGAAGGCAATATAGTATGTGTTGACAATTGGTCATTTTAATTCATATCAGCTGAATAAACTGAGGTCAATCTCTCATTTTAAGTCTGTCATGTAAATTTGCTTGTCCATACCTAGTTCACTGATACTGTAAATTGCACTTTTATTTTTTTAATAGTTGCGTTTCTTCTGAATTTATTCTGGTGTACATCAGGCCTCACTTATGTAAGGGGAAAATTACCAAAATCAGTAGCTTTATTTGGATGCTTCTTGCAGACAGCTGAGTGTCTCTGATTTGCAAATAAAGGAATTAGAATTTCACTTAATTCCCTGCAAAAGGGGAAAACTGCTTGAATAGTCATTTCCTCTTTCAGAGAAACTACATGTACCATTTGGATCTGAGTGAATAGCTCAGTCTTAATCCAGAGTCTATATTTGGTTTGATCCTGACTACAAAATCCACAGTTGATCTCCCATGAATTCAGAAATCCATTCTTCTACAGTACCTCTACACAATAAAATCTACTGATGTATGCAACGTGTTCTAAAAACCATTTATAATTTTCACAGTCAGGCTCCCAATTTTTTTAAACCAGCATAAATTGTACTGCATAACTAGGGGAGCTATACTATCTACCAGTCTTCGTAATAAATTTTCCAATATTTATTTGCCTGAGGCATAAAAGAAGAAACAGTTTTTAAGTGGTAAAAGGGCTAAGCAAACAATCAGGAATTATTTACTGCTGGAGAACAGCTCTTCATGTTTATAAAGTTTTGCTTTAATAAAATCTTTTCATTAAGATACCAGATTGTCAGCATAAAACATATATTGCTAATAAGAATTTTCAGGAGATTGTAGAGCAGAGCAACATACATGGCTGTGATATGGTCTGCAGAAGCCTTGCCAGAAAGCATTCCTACCCCTTTTCTGGAGTATTTGGCATGGACCAAAACACAGCTCTACGGAACACAGCTCCATGGAAGAGCCAGACAGCGACTGGAGAGCAGGAGGAAACTTTTAATCCAAGCTTGCAAAAAAATGCTATCTCTGTTTTTTTTTTTTTTTTTTTTTTTTTTGTTTTTTTTTTTTTTTTTAAAGAATAAACAATACTGACATCTGATTATTGCAGTGTATTTATGTCTTATACCCCAGCATGTGCATGTTTCAGTTGTGGCATATGAATTTTTTTTGCATGAGTGTCCACAGAGGACAAAAACTATCTGTGCATATTCTGCATCTGTAAGCAGCTTGTCATTAGAAGCCACTTAAATATAGAACTGGAGTCTCAAAGCTGTGTAGGAATCTGCTGGGATGTACAAAAAACATTTCTGCAAGGAGAAATGTCTAAATTCTTCTATTCCTCACACCACCATTAAAAGCTGTTGTATGTGAAAGACCAGAGTTAAATCCAAAGTTTTCATAATACATAGAAGAAGGTTTATCCTAATTATTCTAAGAAAGAAATACTCCATCAACATATCTTTAGCAGAGTTTCAGCTATGCAGAAATGTGTAAGACCTATGCTAGCTTACTGCTTATTCTTCAGTAAATTCTTCAAAAATAATTCTTACAAGTAGGCACTACAATGTTTTCCACGTTATCTCTCCGTACTGACTTTTGGTAGAATGAATTTCTGTCTCTAGTGATGAGTACCACTGAAACTCTTTTAATTTCATCTCATCTCTAAGGTTGTAACTGAGTCTTTGGTTCTGCTGTTGAGCAAAAGGTGAAGCAGTCACGTGCTTGCCCAGATGCAGACCAGGAGCCATGTAGTGCCTTATAAACAATGTGATTCCTATATTCAAGAAAAACAACCTGCGCTACTCCCGTTTAGATATTCCAGGTGCATAGTATCAGTATGTTCTTCCAAACCTTTAATAGCCTGGAGCACTGCATAACATGAAACTGATGATGCCGAGGTAGAGTTCGACTAAACAACGCGAGCATCTGGACTCATGGGTAGTGATAAAGAGCAGATTGTCTAGCTGTAGCTTGCCCCCAGATGGTTCATCGTTCCTTACTTGAGGTGCGTATCAAGTAATTCAATGTTTTGTTTTTTTTTAGCCTGATGGTTAACACTTCCAGGTGTCTTTATGCTTTGAGGGCATTAATGCACATGTAGATTAAAATTGCATTGCCTTAGGCAAGATACAGAGATGAGTAAAATAAAATTTACTACGATAAAACAGTGGCTCTGCTAAAATCCCAGTGCTTTGCCTTGCTATTTAATGTATTCCTCTGCCCCCAAGAAGCCACTAAAGCAAACAAATTCTGAATTAAAGAATATCTGTCAAATATTTAAATAAATAGATGGCACTTGACTGATGTTCAAGAGACCAATGGCATGGGCTGTTAAGCATAAAAAGTGGGCGCTTGTGCTGCTGGCTGGAGGGCAAGCAAAGAGTGGGGAACTTAAAATATGTAAAGTTCAGAGCCTGGACAAGAGGAATCTACTGAGACAATCATCTATAATGGAAAATTATATAAAATGGAGAGATGGAAAAGTTGATTCCCTTTTTTTTGCAACTGGTTTTATGTTTCGTTTCATTTTAAACAACTATTATCATTTGATTCCCCAGTAAATAACCGGGGAATTAAAACTGTGATTGCCATCAAAAAAACATTTTTTGATTCATAAGCTTCTATTAGAGTTCTCTGTAATTGCTTTCTTCCCCAGCTCCAAAACTGTCATGAAGGAAATGGCTATGACAAATAGGGATTTTACAAATTTGTCACTGCATTGACGTGTTCTTGTCTTTAAGCTTTTGAAGAGTCTGTTGTGTTGTGGGAAGCGATCAGGTGAAAGAGAGAAAGGCAGCTTGGAAGCAAAGCCATTTCTGACTGTGACTGGTCTGAGGGCGGAGCTAATAGGAGAGGGTAATACCTGGCTTTGTTTGTCCTGCTGTGTAAAATAGAGCTGTTCCATTTTGCATGTGGCTCTAAGTACTGCCTGGTGGATATACACAGAACAATCATCATTTTGAGATTGTAAAGAATTGACGAATCTTGTTCAACTCTAAAAGCAATAAAAGAACAGAACATGAATCAAAACTTTTCCACTTGTATTTCATTTAGGCTCATCCACTGAAATCTAACTTCATCCTGGAGAAATTTTTTAACTTGTTCAGATTTAGTGGCAGTCAGCTTGTTCTTGGAGTTAAGTGGGTGTGTGACTCTATTCTTTGGTTGCAGTGAGGAGGCAAGAGAGGGCTAATGGAATCCAAGTTACCTTTCTTTTCTCTAAAGTGATGGCTATTGATACATGAGTTGAGGTGTTTGAAGTGGAGGAGCTAATGAAAAAAACTCTGTGGAGAAGGTGAAGAATTAATATTAACCTCAAGGAGGTGCTTGACAATATTTGTTTGCACATTACGTGTTGCCTGAAAACTTGTGGGATCTGAAAAAAAAGATTCAAGGACCAAAAGACACTGTTGGAAGCAGAGACTAGACAAATATTTGAGAATGTGAGGGACAAGGTTAGAAAATGGACAGCATGGGTAACCAACAGTTTGTTGACAAGCCTCTAGGCAGAGGACCTAAAAGCACATCTTTAAATAAGTTGTGTGACCTATCCAGGAACACAGTCTTCAATGTATGGCAAAGGGAAGCAAAGGAAATGCAGAGTCGGGAATGAGAGGGTAGGCTGTATTTGAAGAGCATGTATAAGGAACATGAAACTAAAACATGGAAAAACCCCCAGGTGAGATAGGAGGTACTCACTGATTGCTCACTTTTTTTCTGACTTAAGTGATCTCTAGGAACTAATTGCGATGAGAAGATGGTGACTTCACCGAGATGGGGAAGGCAGAAGTTCAAATAATTTTAATGACATCTTCTGAACCTCTTTTAAGAAGGCAAGAGGCATTAAAAGTGATTGATGGTAGAAGGATCTGTGCTGTGATAAATGTTCGGTATTTAAAAGTTTTATACCTAGAACGTAATTAATTTCACAAGGACTATCTAAGTAACCATAGAATCTTTTTATACAATAAACCTTATCTGCTCGCACACCGCGGTCCTTCAATTATCACAGAGTTTAGATGCTGAGGCTATGGTTGTCACTGAAATATAAACCGTCAAACTGATCTGTACATCCAGGTCTTGGTCTTGGTGAGAATTTGTGTGAGCTGATATCAAGTCAGTTAGGTGGAACTGTTTTATCTTTTAAATTTGTAGCACTGTTTGGTAATGATGAATGCAAGGCTTCTGTTTTTTCATTTGAGCATTAACTTCAGTACTTGTGATTACACCAAAGTTACATGTGGATGGAGATGAAGCTATGTACACAAATATTCAACCCACAAATTGAATTCATCCTAATCATACTTGGAAAAGGTTATTTGTCCACAATTGTTGTGTATGAAAGCTTGCATTTGCCGTGGGGTTTTTGTGCTTGTGTATGTCCTCGTTCAAAGCTTGGATATCAAAGATTAAGGCATCACAGAGTTGTTTTTCTATATATTTTGTAAAAGGAAAAATAGAGAATGTATTCATGTGTTAGAGCCTGGGGGTACTGTGCTGTGTTTTAGAGGAATTGTGAAGATTTTAGGGGTACCAATGCCCAGTTTTTGAAAGCTTAGGACTGATACTGCAACTTTCAAAGTACACGATATCTGTTGTTTGGTTTTAAAGCCTTCTGCAGCAATAGGGAAGGACATATGCAAATCATCTGACAGTCTAACACTACCGTAAATCAATAACTAGTAGCCATTTATCTGGATCAGTTGTGCACAACTTGTTACAAAACCATGCAGACGAAGCCACAATTTTGGCCTCAGTCCTAAGAATTTTGTCAAAAGCATTTTACCTCAGGAAACAAAAATTAATATTACAATTTTGTTTAGTGTACTGTTTTGCCAACACTCGTCTCACAATTCCACAGGATTTTTCACAGGAGGATTATTTCTAAGGCATTTTAAGAAACCCCACACACTCTGTAAAATAATTATAGAGCTCAACAGCGCCTCTGCATCAGAAGGCTAACAACTGTTAGGAGAATCAATCTCCCACAAAGACATTTGGGATTTCCAGCTGGTTTTGCTTGGGAAGGGGGTTTGTTGCTGTTCTCTGAGGTGAACCAGCAATTGCTTCTAGACATAAATCTGAGGCCATGGTATGCAGCTATTGGCAATAATGTTCACACACTGTGTAGTGGTTAGCATGGTTCAATGGTATCCCCAAAAAGAGAATGGAAAAATAGTGTTTTTTGTTTGTTTGTTTGCTTGCTTGCTTATTTGTTTATGCATATTTGAAAGATTATTTTTTTATTTTTCACTTAATGTACGGTAAGTCAGTATGTTTTGACAAAAAGCTTAAGAGCCAGTGGAAATAAACATGACATTAAAAAGCGTGTCTTTATGACACACAACAGAGTGATGTGAAATGATAATGAAAAGGTCAGTTTTGGAAAGGTTACCAAATGGTAGCTAAAAAGACACTTAGCAGCTCGCTGAGCTCCAGACCACAATACTAATTGGTGACAGTGTGCAAGCAGCCTTCAGAGGGGAGAGCAGAATGCATCCCCAGCAAGCTGCAAACAGCCCACTGGGCTACCCTAGACCCCAGGATCCATTGAAATAATATGTATTTTCTGCCTGTGTGTGTGTGTTTTTTTTTTTTTTTTCCTTCTTCCTGTTCCTCTTGTATTTATTTGCAAAGAAATTAGATCCTTTCAGAATCCAATTTGAAAAATTATGTTATATTACGTTACTTCCTTCTCAGAGAGACCTGGCAGCATGCTAGTCAATTAATTGTCTTACTTCTGATATGAGCTGTTCTAATGTTGAGTTTCAAAAATCCACATTTTCCCTATATAGTGTTGTTTTCTAGAAAATGCAAATCTAGGAGACTTTTCAAATGAAGTGGCCAGTGACAAATAATCCTAAATAGATTTTACTTGCAAAGTGATCCTTTTTGATATATTCGCTTCTTTTTTGTACTAATAACTTCTGTTTGTTGCCTTGATCTGAGAATTCCTTACCATGAAACTGCAGCTCTTGTGCTAGCTTGTCTCCCTCAAGCACCAGGCACTAAGAATGAGGCGAGTGGTAAAAAAAAATAATAATAAAAAAAAGAAATTATTGCTGCTTCAGTTCACCTGTCAATATTGTAGTGTAAACACAAGCCTTGTTCATCATGACAGTGGCATTCAGTCCACTGCAACATTTCCTTCTTTAGGGGCTTTAAAAACATAGAGACTACTGAACTGAAGAGAAACTAAAAAGTTTTATATGTAGTAGCTAATAACTGTAATCGTTATGGCAGAAGAATGAGAGTTGTGTTAGGAGCATGAGATCAAGCAGTGCGCCACAGGCATGGGTCCTAGCCCTCTGTGTTGCAGTGGGAGAAAGCTGAGGTTCAGACTTCAGCAAAGAGCTTTCCCTTTTGTAATTTTATAGTCATAATAAATAATTTGCTTTTTCCATAATGGAAATAAAATTAAGCAAAATGTGAATCCTTGCATGTTTGCATTAGAAGCTATTTTGACTCCTTATGACTAAACTGTGATTTATACAATTTGCTGCATAAACTGCTAGCCCAAATTAGCCTTAATTATATTAAGGAAACCTCCTTGTTAAAGCAGCTGCACATGTCCCCATGCTGCTGCTCCTGTCAGGCTGTTCAGACCCACCTCACCTCGCTAGGTCATCTGCCAAGAACCTTCCACAGGTCAGTGCAGAAAGGATGCTCTGTGAGAAGGTGGCTCTTGAACATCACCCTATGCTCAGCTTCAAAATCGAGTGAAGGAAATAAGTAGTTATTTGGAGCTATTTCTGAGGTCAAAACCATCCTCTTCCCTGCCCCCCCACTCCCCTTCCAGTGTTTAAAACTGCAGAGTTACAGGGGCTGTGTCCTCCTGTTCACATGGCCCTAGGACAAGGCAGGAGAAACAGTAACAGAAGGATAAAACAAAGTATAAAGTGATCACAAAAGTTGATTTTTCCTCTTACTTTTGTTTGAAAACCTCCAAGGATTCAGTCCGGAGTATTGCAGTGAAAGTGTTTAGTCTAGTGGCTGCTGTAGTTCTTCTCTTCTGTCATGTTTTGTAGTTCATCTGCTTCTTCAGCTGTTATATTCCAAACAATCTTCAGGGCCACTTTTAAATAGGTAATTCTTTGCCACCAACTGGAAGAGTTACAAGCATTCCTTCAATAACAAGGTATGCCTTTTAATGGAGGGAAGAAAATGTCAGGAAGGAAATTCTTTTACATTTCCATAATTATCATTGTTCACATTTTTAAACAAGATCACATAAAAAACAAGCCAGATGATGTACAGATATAAAAGACCTTCAATAATTGGTGGAGAGGACTTTTTTTTTTAATAATTATTATTATTCGCAGGCTGTTTTTGCAAGATTTGTGGTTCATTTATTTATAGTCTTTTTTTTTTTCCTTTTTTTTTTTTTTTCCTTTTTTTTTTTTTTTCCTTTTCCTTTTTCCTAGGCTATAAGATGAGGCACCAGATTTGCACCCTGACATTTTCTATCGAGGTTTTATGCCTGGTTTGGGCATAAACAGAACTCAGTTCTGTTGAGCACATCAAAATATAGGCACTTCCAAATTGCAAGCTGGCCCAGTTTTGTGATTTCATTGCTTAATTCTCCATAGGATCCTTATCTAAAACAATTATCTTTCACTTTATTCTCTCTGCTTTGATAATCCTGTGTTCATACAGTACATTTTGTCCACACCTAAGTTTTCAGCATACTATGTTTTGCTGCAATTCATTATGGGGTAGAACGTGTGCTGGGTTTAATTACATTATTGGAAACTTAACTGAAAGTAATACTTCATAAGCTTCTTAGTAAAATGTCCTAAACACACCTTCTTTGTTTTGTACTTATAACGTAATTTTTCAAACCTTATTTTAGATAAATTCCAGACTGGACTTGAAAGCATTCAGGGATCCTTTCTTTCTGGAGCATGCTATCTCTACTTTTCCAGTATTATAGTAAATTAAGTGTATTCTTGCAGTGAAGAACTTTCTCATTTAAAGTGCATTGCTTCCTGAAGATAATTGAAGCCTACTATGTGCATAGCATTCATATTGTTAATAAATTAGTATGTGTTTTAGGTCTTGTAACCCATCAAAACCATGCATGGCTTTCTGCCCTCTTTATTAAATAGACAATGTACTTTTATCTGCAATGCAGTTTTAGTTTGAAAATGTAATTTACCAACAGGAGGGTACTGGGTTCATAAAAGGAAAAGAAAAAAACCGTTGGATTCAGACCTCCCAATTTTCTTGAGGAAAAAAGCAAAGGAATTTTTCTGAAGATTTTTTTTCTTTTTTTTCCCTCAAGAAAATTTAGGAGGTCTGAATCCTTACTCCAAAGTTGCTAAGCGTGGATTAGAAGGGACTTTGGACTGAGATGTGACGCATGTTTTTAAACAGAGAAAATTCCTACTGCTTTTAGTGGAAGGTTTGTCTTCATAAGGATGAAATTGCTGTGACTTTCATTACATTTAATCTGAGTAACTAAGCAGTACTAAAGCAATTTCAAGCCTGAAGGCGGCATTGACTAAAAATCTCAGAGCACTAGCAATTTCTGGTTTTCAAAAACACCTGAAAATCAGTTAGGTTCCTCAATATAATTCTACAAGATTTGGTTTATTTATTTATTTATTTATTAAAAAAGGCCACAAAAACAGGCTATTGGTGAAATTCCTGTGCCACATGTGCCATTGGCATCACTGTCTAGTAAGGATCATTGTTGTCACTTCACTGCTTCAGGCTTGAGCTTGCTTTTTTTTTTTTTTTTTTCTCCTCTAGTTTCTTAGCTAAATTCTGTCGAAATACCTTTAGATCAAGAAGGAACATAAATGAATGGCTAGGTGTCACATTGTGAGATAAAATAGGGCATCTAAATTGGGGATAATTTATGGAAGATACAAGGAAGTGATTGAAAAAAAGCAATAGTAAAGTATGCCTCTTTTTTGAATTATGATATGGATCTGCATATACCTATGTTTATAGTGTGCCATGTATCACCTTTGGGCTTGACCCCTAAACCCTGTTTTCTACTGATCAGTGTTGAGCTGTTGGGCAGTCCTTCACTTAGGTTCTTTCTCTCCATAGCCAAGTTGACATTTTGTGATTCAACTAAAGTGAAAAATTAAATTGTATTGTAGAAATTTAAGTGATCACTATAGGCCAGGAAAACAAACAAACAAAAAAACTGTAAATGTTTTCAGCTTAAAGAACTCCTTAAAGTGCATAATTAAGAAGAAATAGTGTGTTTGCTAATTTGGGATTAAGGGTGATACTTGCAGTTCTGGCTTAAGTACGTGAGCGTGTGTGTGATATGTCCCAAAATTAAATAAATTGGCTTCTTAACATAAGGATACACCATAAGAAAATCCCCACAAAAAAAAACACATTTTTCTCTCCTTGTTGCTGATGCAGTCAGAAGGTAACTGAAATTCCTCCTGCTTTTCGGAAGGGACTGACTACCTGCTCCTTGTTTAAGCACAGTGGATAACCTAACAGGCTGTACATACTCGCATGAGAGTCCTAAAAGAATTTTACAGAAGCAACTGTAATCATTTAACAGAAAAAACATCCAACTATATAATCTCAATATAATAAACAGAAATTAGACAACTGGGAGTACTGCTGGTAATAGAATAGAAAGGATTTTCATGAAAGATTTCATGTACAAAGGCAAAGGAAAAAAAAAAAATACAAGCATTGTTTTGAAGATGCTCCCCCAATGATTAGTACGTGAATGAAGTGAAAACATTAAGTGCTCACAAATGTCAGAGTATGACTTGATCCTTCTTAAAAGAAAACTGATAATAACTGTAGTTTTTCTGTAAGCTTTGTAACATCCAAATACTAGCATGAATCCGTTTCTGAAATTACAAGATCAGAATACAAATGGGTTTTTGGAATGTACATGTGATGGTAAGGATAGCAACTGAAACATATGAAAACGTTAATACATACTTCTTGGTTTTGATGGTGTGAACAATCATAATCCAATCCAGTTTTCAGAGCGTTAGCTAAATAAATCGGCTTTCCTTTTGTGCAACAAGAGTTACTGTCTCTACATCAGTTATCCACTTTAAAAAGTGAAGGTACTTTCCTTAAACTTTGTGATATCACATGGTCTTAAAGGATTGACTACATACAACGAGGAAGAGTCATCTCATAGCAATTGTGTTAGTGTGTCACCTTTCTCAACCTTATTTAAAGTGTAGGCTCTTGTTAAATCCTCACCTCCAGCTGTGAAAGATTATTATCTGTGGTAATGTATTAGAATTATAGAATCACAGAATGGTTTGGGTTGGAAGGGACCTCGAAGATCATCTAGTTCCAACCCCCTGCCATAGGCAGGGACGTCACCCACTAGTTCAGGTTGCTCAGAGCCTCATCCAACCTAGTCTTGAACACCTCCAGGGCATCCACAGCTTCTCTGGGCAGCCTGTTCAGTGACTCACCACCCTCTGAGGGAAGAATTTTCTTCTCACCTGTAATCTGTCTCCCCTCTTTTAGTTTTAAACCATTCCCCCTTGTCCTATCATTATTTACCTAAGTAAAGAGTTCTCCATCCTTTCTATAAGACACTTTTAAGTAAGGCTGTGATGAGGTCACCCTGGAGCCTTCTCTTCTGTAGGCTGAACAGCCCCAGCTCTCTCATCCTATCTTTGTAGGAGAGGTGCTCCAGCCCTCTGATCTTGTGGCCCTCCTCTGCAACCGCTCCAACAGCCCCACATCCTTCTTGTGCAGAGGGGTCCAGACCTAGCTGAGCACTCCACGTGGGCCTCACCAGAGCTGAGTAGAGGGGGACATTCTCCTCCCCCCACCTCCTGGCCACTCCTCTGTTCATGCAGCCCAGGATGCATTTGCCCTTCTGGGCTGAAGGCACGCACTGCTGGCTCATGTTGAGGTTTTCGTCCACCAGAACCCCCAAGTCCTTCTCTGCAGGGCTGCTCTCAATGGGTTCTTCTCCTAGTCTGTGAACATGTCTGGGGTTGCCCCAGACCAGGTGCGTCACCCTGCTTTTAGACTTGTTGAACCTCGTGAGGTTCACATGGGCCTGCTTCTCGAGCCTGTCCAGTTCCCTTTGGATGCCATCCCTTCCTTCTGTTGTATCAGCTGCATCACTCAGCTTGGTGTCATCTGCAAATTTGCTGAGGGTGCACTCGATCCCACTGTTTATGTCATTGATAAAGATATTAAACAGTACTGGTCTGAGGACAGACCCCTGAGAGACACCACTCATCACCGGCCTCCACTTGGACATAGAGCCATTGACCACCAGTCTCTGGGTGCGGCCTTCAAGTGGTAGACCACTGAATGGTCTACCCGTCAAATCCATCTCCCTCCAATTTGGAGACTAGGATGTCATGTGGGACCGTATCAAAGGCCTTGCAGAAGTCCAGGTAGATGACATCTGTCGGCCTTCCTTTGCCAACTGATGCAGTCACTCCATTATAGAAAGCCACCAGATTGGTCAGGCACAATTTGCCCTTAGGGAAGCCACATTGAAGCCATGTATTATTATTTTCTCTTGTCTTCTGAAGATAATAATCACATTCATAGTTTATTTGCCCACGCCACTAATAAAGTATTGCATAACCAATGCAATGGTCTTTTACTGTTTCAAATATAAAACTTCCTTCAGTTTTTGGTAAGGTCTATCCAAGTTATTGCCATAGAGTTACTTTTAATAGATAGAGGACATTGTCGCTTATAGAAGGTTTACATGACCATATAAATATTTCACAAAGGAGTCAAAACAAACCCCAAATAAAATTTTAACGATTCAGTATCGTGCAGAGCTCCAAAAAAAATCATCTTTAATATGGTTCTTGGACGTACTTTTTATTTTCCCATTACTCAGAGAGTTATTCGCTGTAAGAACATCATGTTCTATAGTTTACTCTTCTTTGGAGTTGATCCAAATGGGTAAGAATGTCAAGACCAGAGTGAATGTTCTACCAAGAGCCTAAATTATTTTTCCCCTTGATAAGAAGTATTTGGCTTAGAAAGTATCAGCTTTTACTACAGTAACAGATGCTGAAGGCCAGAAATATGGAAGAAATGTTGCAACAATATTTTATAAAGATTAAAGGTAGACAGCCGTGGTAACAGTGGGAATGCCAGACTAGTGCTGGCATTAAAAAAAAAAAAAAAAAGAAAAAAGGAACAACTCAGATTTGATTGAATAAATAACAATGGCAACACAAGCAAATGTATCATTGTGATTTTATTGAAGAACACTGTTTTTATGACACTAATTTTACTGTCTAAATTAACAACATAAATGTAATATAAATAGAACCATACATAATGTTTGACTTGATGCTGTAAAGCATTTTGTCTGAGACAACAGAATTGTACAAACTGATGGTAAATGTTGAACTGATTAGAAAACACAGGAATCAGTAGAGGTGTATGATTAATGAGGCCTCCAGGTAGGTATTTTCAGCCCTTTATGATTTGACATTTTAGTATTTGTGGCCTGAAATAAAACACAAAATCACCTCTGCTCCTGTTTACGTATTATGGAGAAATAAGAGAAATGGTAAATGTGAAAAGGAGGGAGGACATTAATACCAGTAAAATTACCATAATGGACTTCCTGGCTTCACAACTTATTCTTGTAATTTATATTTTTTTTCAGTACACACATAATTGCTGTCTAGAAGATTCTACCTTAAAGAAAAATCATTAAAGAAAATCCTTTGCAAAACTTGCATGTGGAAGACATATTAATCAAAGTATCAACCAATGCAATAGGATGTTGAGTTTCTGTTGTGTTTGTCTCTCTGACATTTAAAACGTATTTTATAGAGTCTAGGACAATTATCTGACATCACGAAAGTAATACTTTCCTGACTTCCACAGAAACGTTATGTGCAGGAGTATAGCTTATGCTCCTTATAAAACATTTGTATTCTCATTTCATAGTTTTATTTCTTCACTCAAGAAAGATATGTTTTAAGCAAAGTGATCTGCTGGATAAGTAATATAAGAAAGATAAGCACTGGAAGTGTGGGAAAAGCTCTTCTTGGTAAATATAACAATTTGGTCTGGATTATTAGTCTACTACGGTGAAGTTCTTGTGTACTTGATGTAGGGTATTTACTTAGCTCGTGACTGGAACACTTTGTTATATTAAACCTATATGAGCATTTTCCCAGCTCTCTCCTTAGGAAGTCACACTACCCATGGAGTTACTTGCACATACGGGGTCTGGAGCATGTCATTCAGGTACCTTTGTCAACCAGTCTGGTGTTGTGGCAAAAGGACATTCAGCTCTCTAGTTCATGGTTGGTGCAGAGCCAAAAACTATTCCAAATAATTAAAAATAAATAAAGGTAGATTGTGGCTTGTGTGTGGTCTGACTTTTCACTCACTGGTTAGGAAAATGACTTTCATTGATAAATGCTTTTTTTTTTTTTTTTTTTAAGGTAACCATGCAGTTATCTGACTTTTTCAGATTAAAAATTCCTGCTACAATATTGTGGGAAGAGGGATAGAGGGATGAGAGGAGTGAGAGAAGCTTTAGCCCAGATAGAATGAAAATCTATTTGGGAAAAAAAAGCTCTTCATCTTTGCTGGAACAGCAAGGAGGAATCTTCTTTCTCTAACGGCCTATACAATATAGGCTTTCACTTCAGTCAAGAACCTAGACGTTTTCCCCATCTTCCTCTTTCTCTGTTGACTGCATGTTCTCTTTGCTTTTATTGGCAGTACTATAAATGTATGAAGTGAAAGGATTTTCTGGGTCAAGTCACAGTATTCTATTATTTCAGCCAGCTACATCATATATCTTTCCTTCTAAAATTAGTTAGGTGTCTTTCCCTTGCTCACCTCTCCTTCGGAGGGCTACTTTGAACTCTCAGGTGTTGGATTTAGCAACTACCTTCTCCTTTCTACAATTCTTTTTTTTTTTTTTTTTTTTTTGGTGCTCCGTTTGTACTTATTTTTTACAACAAAATTGTTCTTCAGCTTAAATAGCTCGTCTTCTGTTCTGGTCTTTACTTCAGATAGAAGTGCTCTAGGAGAGCAGTTTTTCCTATCTCCATTCAGTTTCACAAGCCAAAAAGAATAGGTTATCTAAGCATTCTAGGTCAGGCATTTCCTTTTTAGCCTTTCTCTAACCACAGTCCATTTTTGCAACAATTAATGTCTAGAATTGTTCCAAAGCATTTCATATGTTACCCTGATTAACAAACGTGCTATAACCATTAACTCTCCCTTTGGACAGCAGTTCCGTTATCTGTACTTCTAAAGATCTGAGGTCAAGCTACTCTTGAGGTGAAACTTTTGGGTAGACCTGTGCAGTGCCTGGAGTTGGACTTTATGATCCTTATGGGTCCCTTCCAACTCGGGATATTCTATGACTCTATGATTCTATGATATTGGTATATGTTTCTGAACATGATTCCTCCTCTAAACACACTTTCACCATGCTGCAAATTTCCCTCTTTTGAAAGCTCTATCTTATTTTTACTCTTATCATTACCTACAGCATTATTTGTCTTAGGTTCTTTGTGGCATGTTTTGTATGCCTTTTAAAATACATGTTCTTTCTCAATTATTTTTTTTGCATCATGATGTCATTCTTGAACTTGATCTTTAATTTATCTTCAGTGGGAGTGGATCAAGAGCATAGAGTATTATACACTCTCTGTAAGGTGATAATTAGTTATGTCCTCATGAACTATGTACTTTCCCTTATGTGTTGTTATGTTCTCAGTAAGATAGTATACTGGAATACAGGTCATAATTTAATCTGATGCCCCACCTCAGCAACCCTTTTTTCTTTGGATCTACACAGTTCGCATAATTAAAACTGAGACAGATAATAACATCTTTTTACTAAGAGGAAATTACATTTCAAGTGAGTTTGGGTATGTGTTGTAAGGAAATATGTCCTACAACACAGAAGTGTAAAAGCCTAGACTCAGTACAATTCTCAAAAGCAGCTTTCCAGTCTTTTCTTAATTCATATGCATCTGTAAATGTAAATCTCTAAATAAAGTCATGCTTATGATGATGGCAACATCCCTGTACGAGGATTTTACAAGACAACAGCCTTCTTGAGTTTAACAAATTTAAGTAGAATTCATGATAGCAGCCAGAACTGTGAAACGGCCCTGTTTTTCAGGAAATGGTTAATCGCAGAATAAATGAAATTTCATATAGACCTGTATTAAGCTGCAGGCTGCAACACTCCCTTGCACGGCACTTAGCTTTTTTTTTTTTTTTTTTTTTTTTTTAAAGCAGCTATCTGGTCGTTAAATAATTAACCTTATTAATGTGTTGTCAAAGAGAAATTCCAGGAAAGGTAGTGGATGCTATGAGTCAATATGCATATAGACAGTTTTTCTGGGGCTACCATGGGAAAAGTGACCGAGGAGACTATATGCTGTCTCATAGGTAGCTTCAGCACAATGCAGTAGCAGAAGGAAATCTATTTGATTATGCTTGATATCTTCACCCAATCCTTGCTACTAAATCACTGAAAAATTCCTTTTTTTTTTTTTTTTTTTTTACACTCTGTGCACTTCCTCAAAGCAATCACCCATCCCTGTAATGTTACCTGGTTTTGGAATATTATCAAAGGCAATCAATGCATATGTTTCTGTTCTTCAAAACTATTCTTTTCTTTCTAGGCAAATGTCATATACTTGCAGGGCAAAAATCTATGGTGAAATGTTTCCAGAAAACTGGGGATCATCATTGTCACAAGGTGTTTTATTTATTTATTTTTTTTCCCCACCTTCTGGTATTACTCATCCCCTACCTCAGTTTCCTACTCTGTTTACATGTGATGTATATGATAAACTCCCAAAATACCGAGTCCTATTGAGTGTCATCATCTAGTTATCCCAAAACAGGATTGCAAGCAGGTCTAAGAACCTGGTTCTGTTGTTGGCTTGATGCAGGCTTCCTCTGCTGCCTTACAGAAGTCAGGTAAGTTCACTATAATCTTATTTATAAAATGAGAATAAAAAACACACTTTATTGACAGGATATAACTAAGAAAATAAAGTATAATTGATAAAATTTGTTGCATAGTAAGTGCTGTATTGAGAGAACATGGATGACTCTACATCACCCAGTCATAGAATGAGATGAGGTTGGTTAATTGGACTTGCCTTTCATGAATCCATGCTGACTGGGTCGTCCCACATATGCTGTGTGATTGCATTCAAGATGACCTGCTCCATCACCTTTCCTGGCCCCGAGGCCAGGCTGACAGGCCTTTAGCTCCCCTTACGGCCTTTCTCATACATGGGCATCACATTAGCGAGTCTAGTCACTGGGACCTCTCCCAATGACCATGACTGCTGATAGATGACAGAAAGCAGTCAAGCAATCATACCTGCCAACTCCATCAGCATCCTTGGGTGTATCAGGAAAGCCTGTTGATGTAGTCTACCTAGACTTCAGCAAGGCCTTTGACATGGTCTCCCATGGTATTTTCCTGGAGAAGCTGGCAGCCCATGGCTTGGACAGGCACACTCTTTGCTGGGTTTAAAACTGACTGGACGGCTGGACCCAGAACATGATGGTGAATGGAGTGAAATCCAGCTGGCAACTGGTCACCAGAGGTGTTCCCCAGGGGTCGGTGTTGGCATCATAAGCATCCTCTTCAATATCTTTATTGATGACTTGGATGAAATAGAGTGCACTCTCAGTAAGTTTGGAGATGACACCAAGTTGGGGGGAAGTGTCAATGTCCCTGAAGGGGAAGGCCCTGCAGAGGGACCTGTACAGGATGGGTCGATGGGCAGAGGCCGGTGGGATAAGGTTCAACATGGCTCAGCGCCGGATCCTGCAATTTGGCCACAACAACCCCGTGTAACGCTACAGGCTTGGGAAAGAGTGGCTGGAAAGCTGTGCAGAGGAAAAGGACCTGGGGGTGCTGGTTGATGCCTGCCTGAACATGAAGAGGCAGTGTGCCCAGGTGGCCAAGAAGGCCAATGGCATCCTGGCTTGTATCAGGAGTAGTGTAGCCAACAGGACCAGGAGGTGATTGTCCCCCTATACTTTGCTCTGGTGAGGCCACACCTTGAGTGCTGTGTTCAGTTTTGGGCCCCTCACTACAAGGACACTGAGGCCCAGGAGAGTGTCCAGAGAAGGGCTATGAAGCTGGTGAAGGGCCTGGAACACAAGTCCTCTGAGGAGCGGCTGAGGGAGCTGGGGTTGTTTAGTCTGGAGAAGAGGAGGCTCAGGGGAGACTTTATTCTCTCATCAACTACCTGAAAGGAAGCTGCGGGGAGCTGGGGGTAGGCCTCTTCTCACAGATAACTAGTGGTAGAACAAGAGTGAATGGCCTCAAGTTGTGTCGGGGGAGGTTCAAGTTGGAAATGAGACATTTCTTCTCAGAAAAAGCAGTCGGGCATTAGAATGGGTTGCCCGGGGAAGGAAAGGTTGGGCCTGGCGCTTAGCGATGTGGTTTATTGGGTGACACTGGTAGTACAGTGATGGTTGGACCAGATGATCTTGAAGGCCTTTTCCAACCTTCATGATTTTATAAATAGGTGTAGCAAATACTTGGAATCCTACTACTGAGACTTCCTGAGCCATAAAACTTGCCAAGAGATGAGACATTGATTTAGTTATTTACCATTTCAAAGATATTGAGTGTTTAAAAATCTTCCATACTTCTCCCATTTTGTTAAATAAGGGCATTTTCTGTTTTCTAAAGGGTTTTGTTTGTTTGTTTGTTTGTTTTTTGTTAAGTAGTCAGAGATCAGGGTATTATGGAATACCAGTCATTGATACATTCAGAATTTCCAGTTAAATACGTGTGCTCAGCTTGTATCCCTCACTTTTCAAGGTGGTCTGCGTGTTTGCCCATAGTGGTACGACAGAGCTATGCAGAGACATGCAGAGTTGCGAGGTAGAGCTGCTAGAGGTTTCTTTGAAGTCAACATGTCTAAACACACCAGAAGGTTACCAGTTTTTGAATCTACATTTTACTAAAACACAAGATACGCTGGACAGAGGTAGTGTTTTAAAAAGAAAACAAAATCTGATCTTTTGGATAGGCTAAGTCAAATAAATTGACTTTAAAATGAACCTCTCTTGGCCACTGTAATGTCTATTATAGACATATTTATTTTAAGAAAGTTGGATGGAGTTTCTAAAGTTCTTCTTTATCAAATGGTATGGTAGTAAGTCATCAGTGAGTCCTCTATGGCTTAGGAAAGCTAGAATCTTTAAATATGCCCTGAAGTTGTCTGTAGTTACCACATCTTTACATTTGTACTTACTTAATACAAAGTTCTTCTAGAACTAAGAATGACTGCTTGTGTCAAGTAGGTAGAAATCTCCTTTTGAAGGCATAAAACATCATTTTTTAGCAACACAGAACCATTACATATCAATGTTACAGTGTTTGCATAATGAATATATTATGCAAAAATGGCTTCAGGCAAGTGTGATTTTTTTTTTTTTTTTGAGAAGGAATTCCACTTATCAACAAGAATTAAGCGTATATCTGAAAAAGCAATTTATTTATTTTTTCTAATGTATATTAAAAATGCTCTTAGATTTGAATGATTTGAAGATTTGAATGAGTGATCGAGGAGACAGATCAGCAGTTAGACAACGGAGCTGAATTTATTTTTATTTTTAAATGCAGTTCAATACATGGATTTGTATCTTCTTCACATGAGGGATTTGTGTGTGTTGTAAATATTGAGGCGATACTAAAAATACCATTTTTTCCCCCCTTGAAATGATTGCACTTGCACTGTAGAATCATTTCAGTGAAGAAACTACCACTGTGTATCTGTGAATGTATTTTTAGAGCATGATCCCATAGACAGCAGAGGGGTTTCTTTCAAGACTACTTTCCAATATAAAAGAAATGTCCTTAAACTGAGAGAACCAGTTAGTTGGAAAACCATTTTTTTGTGCATAACCTTCAGTTTTTATTAAAGCCTCTCTTTTTGCTGCATTTACAAGCTAAACCAGCTGTGAAAGGTGCAAGCATATAGTTTGTATTCAGCAAAGATCTGTCATTTTGTGCTTACTGCAAGGCAAATGGCTCTGCCAGTTGGGGCTACAATTTATCAAGCTGGCAGAGTGACAATTTTCATTGCTCTTGAAAATTTATCATGGATAGTCATTTTTGAAGGGTTGACTCTTTTGTTTGAGCAGGCTTCTTACATTTAGACTTACCAAAATGGCAATTATTAATGCCATTAACCCATGAGGCAAAGATCAGTTTTGTCCCTGGAACCTTGAGTGTGTCTTCTTGACAAAGAGATTTATCTGCTTCTGCAGCTTCCAGGGTTCGTGGGTTTAAGGAACAGATGTAATATAACAAAACACTGTCTCCCTAAAGAACAATAAAAGTCATTTTTATCCTGGCTGTTTTAGCAGGAGAACAGGGTAAAGGGGGGTTGAAAAAGGTAAAATATTAAATATTAACAGTTAAAATTATTTTATGTTCTTTGTTCTGACTTCCTCTCTCCTCCTTAGAGGCTTAGAGAGTGACTCATTTTGAGAGGGTTAGTAACATCTCTATAACCACAACTCATCAATAAGGCTTTCTTTCATGTTGTATTGTAGACAATAATTCCTCAGGACCAGCAGTGAGTCAATTTATACACAGTTCTGTGAAGTATCAAGAGGCTCCGTGGAGATGCTCAGCATTCTCAGATCTCATTGATCTGAATGGAAGGAGAAAGCACTGTGTGTCCTGCAGGATCAGGACCATAATAAGGCTTTTCTGGTGGAGCAGACTATCCAAAATCTGGTGTCAAAAGGAGAAATGTCTGATGTAATATAACTTGTTAAGAGTACTTGTGTATATGTATCTGCTTTTGCATTTCTCCATACCAGACAGAAAGATAAGTAAGCTCTACACATGATTTAAAGGCAGCTTCCTCATCAGTAAAAATCAGTAAATCTTGACTTCAACATTTCCACCATTAGGAAGAAAAACTGAGTTAGAGGTATCTTAACTCACAGCAGCAGATTTTCTACCTCTCAACATTCTATGTACTTGGCTTTATGAAAATTTTACATTAATGTAGAATCAGTAACAGTTCTTAGAATACTTTTTCACTGGAGCTGGTGGTTTATTTCTTTACAGAAGTGGTGTATGTGGGGGAAGAAATCGAGCCCTACAGGCCCAATAGGCCAGGAAAACACAGCTCTCTGTTTCTGCCAGTCAAACTGTGGGGAACAACTAGATACTCATTTCCCCAGGCAATCTTTTCAACTTTTTTTTTTTTTCTTCCTGTTGGAAACCCACTTTCCAAAACTTCTGAACAGCTCTTAGCAGGGCATAATTCACAGCGATTCTAATGCAGAGGAGCTGAAGAAACGTGTACCACTGCCCAGACATCGGGAGTGCTACAAAATGGCCGGCTCCTGCCTGAGCAACGGCTCTAGCTGCCAGCAAGCCCCTCCTGCCGTTTTCCTTATCGCCTTTTAAAACTTTTTTTTTTTTTTTTTTTTTTCCCCCCCGTCTTCCTTTTTAAACCCTTCTCCACCGAAGTGTTTATATTACTGCCGCCCCTCTCATACTGAAATCCCCCTTCCTCTGAAACGACACTATATTGTGAGGGTTTTCCCGCACTCTCCAGCGCGACGGGCAGCTGCGAGGATTGCCGAGCCTACAACGACGGCGACAAACACCGGCCCGTGCCGGGGCTGGAGACACAGCCCCAGCCTCACCCGCTTTCGTTGACAAGAGGACAGAAATGGCGCTGCTGAGCGGGGCCGCCGCCGGGGCTGACAGGAGGGCGGGCGGCCGTGAGGGGTTTGGCGGGACCCGGGGAGACGGGGGAGGGTCTGCGGTGGTGTGCGGGAAAGCTGACAGGAGACCGGCGCTTTTATGCTGTGTAAGTAGTAAAGAAATTTAGTAAGAAAGAATACCAAAGCGTACAGCATAACTGAAGGCAGGTTTTATCTCCTGTTAATGACCAACGGTGGTTAATACTGAAGAAGTGAAAACTGAGCATAATACATAGCTATGGCTGGAAAGTAAGCCATAAAATATATATATATATATATATATATATATATATATATATATATATATATATATAAAATGTATATATAATATATATATAAAATATATATTTTCATTGAAGGGGAAAAAAAAATATTTAAAATGCCTGTCAAAGCACAGTATTTATCCAGTTGGCCCCCTCCCCACCAGCCAAGTACAGTGTTTCCCTCAGTCCTTATGCAGCCAGCTCTTGCCATGGATTAAGCAAAAAGGATGAGTTTTAAGATATTTTCACAGCAACATAAGCTATTTTCACTATCAAATATGAGAAATATGCCCGAAGTGATGCAGGAGATCCAGTTACAGCACAGATTTTCAGCAGCAGGTGATGGTGGGTTAGCAGGGTGTGGCCACCCATTCCTCAGCCATATCACAGCCACCCTTCATAGCTGCAGTGTGCCTGCCTTTACACCTCCTGATCTTAGGCACCCGCTATGAAATAGCTGCATGTGGCTACAGTGGGGCTGGCTTTTCTCCAAAGAGCGTGAAGACAGCTCTGCAGCAGGTTGAAAGTCCCCAAGGTGGTTTGCCCCGGACACCACTCCAGAAGCAACATAAACTGGGCCTAGGAGGAGCCCCTTGGTGCTGTGGCTATTTTGGGTAGCTAAGTACCTAGTTTGAAAGCTTGATGACTCTTTGGTGTGTGAGACGTGCGTGGCAGGTTTCTTTGCCATAACGAGTTTACAATCTGACCTGATACATGCAGAAAGCTGAGAACAAACAGGCTGAATCTTGTGAATTGACTGTATTTCCATTTGCTTCAATGGATGGTGTCTGTTCTGTCCTTCTATAGGCATTGGGGGGGGGGGAGAAAAGTAAAAGAATGCTTACCACACCTCTCTGCTATTCATTCACGCTAGTAATTATTTTTAAAGTTTATTTGAAAATATTGACATTAAAATCACAAACTAATCTGTGTAGTGGGAGAGGAATTCTTTGCGTGCAGTCATACTTGCATAAGAAATACCATATGGACAGATTTTGCCTGTATTTTAATAATGTTATAATAACTTCTGTTCTAACAGAAAAAAAAAAGTATTAAGAAATGAATTTACTTTAAAGGAATAACACTTCTAAAACTGTTGTACTTGTGATATATGGCATAATAATTCGTGTCAAGAAGATGGTTGATATTAATAAAGAAGGGGGAGATTTGGGAGTGTGGCTATGGGGATCGGCAAGCCCCGTGGTTGATGATAATATCAGACTCTTACCGATGAGGCCATCAGGAATGTAAAAGAGTTTAGAGGGAACAAGGAAAGGTGATTCAAGAGATGCCATGCAGTCTGGGGTTGCTTGTTCTCCAGCCATTAAGGCATGGAAGTTTCTGGCTGTTTGCTGTTGCTGTTATATGCAAAGTTGTTTGACCAAGGAAAAGTTGTTTTTGAAAAGGACTGCTGTGGGCAAAGAGTTTGAGGGGAGCCTGCCCTCAAGATGAAAAATAAAAAAATAAAAAAATAAAAAATAAAAATGAATGAATAGGGACAGACTAGCAGAACAGAGACCAGGACGGGAACAGGGACACTGATCGCCTCATGAAGATAGGTTCGGCCAAACTCAGCAAACTGCTCAGAGAAGCTGGTACTGAAAGTCGCTGGAAATAGGTGTACTGGAGCTGGGAAGAAGCTCAAGCTGAGAAGTGGAGCCGCGAACACAACTGCCCCTTGCTGGTAAGCAGTTGTGCATTATGGGGAATCATATGTCCTTAGGAACAAAGACTGTCCTGGTAACCTTACAGTTTATTCTCCTTCTTAACAATCGGACAGTTTATGATCCTGAAATATGGGACCAAATGGAGGTCAAGGTGTGGGACTCTGCTACGAAAAACGACAAAGTTGCAGTGGGATTGCTCAGCACCTGGCGAGCAGTCTCTGAGGCCTTAAAGAGCCATGTGGGGCCACAGTCAGAAACGTGTCCCCTCGCTACAAGAAGGACATTGAGGTGCTTGAGCGGGTCCAGAGAAGGGCGACGAAGCTGGTGAGGGGCCTGGAGAACAAGTCCTATGAGGAGCGGCTGAGGGAGCTGGGCTTGTTCAGCCTGGAGAAGAGGAGGCTCAGGGGCGACCTTATCGCTCTCTACGGGTACCTCAAGGGAGGCTGTAGCGAGGTGGGGGTTGGCCTGTTCTCCCACGTGCCTGGTGACAGGACGAGGGGGAATGGGCTTAAGTTGCGCCAGGGGAGTTTTAGGTTGGATGTTAGGAAGAACTTCTTTACCGAAAGGGTTGTTAGACACTGGAACAGGCTGCCCAGGGAAGTGGTGGAGTCCCCATCCCTGGAAGTCTTTAAAAGACGTTTAGATGTAGAGCTTAGGGATATGGTTTAGTGGGGACTGTTAGCGTTAGGTAGAGGTTGGACTCGATGATCTTGAGGTCTCTTCCAACCTAGAAATTCTGTGATTCTGTGTGGTTTGCCAGACAGTGAGGGAGCTGCAGGCTTGTCCACCGATCCTTCTGATACGCCATCGCCCAACCCCTCCGCCGTTACTGCCATCCCAGGCCTTTGCTGTTACGCTGTTACTCCTGGTGACCTGGACGTGCCTTTTGGCACAGGTCTATTGGCCTTGAAAAGGAGACGGAAATGTTTCTCTTCGATCCAGGAAGAGTGGGATGCATGAGGCCGGAAGACCGAGTTGCTTGACAATTTAAAGCGAGACATATTGTTCCCACAACTAGCTCTGGAATTCTCCGGTGTTTGTAATCAAGAAAAGGAATGGAAAATGGAGACTGTTAAGTCATGGAACTTAAGGATTGTTTGTTACCTTTTCTGATTGTACATATGTATAGGCATACTTGGGTTTAGTATGTAAAAGCAGTGTTCTGTATATTTAGAAGGTTCGATGTTTGTGTGTGCGTGTTGGTAGAGGATAGGCTCCCCGCGCACCCAGTGCTGTTTATTTGCCTTTTATAAATATTCCTTTTATAAATACTACTAAATTCAGATTGAGTTGAGACTTGATTTATAACATACTTGATTTCCTTTTCTCTGATGGTAGCAAAGACCTGAAGATACTACGCTAACGGTAACTTCCATAAAATTGTTAAGAAATAATATAATGCAGTTCATTTTCTTGGCAAGAAGAATATTTGACTAGTATTTGGCTTTACTGTTTGACGTACAGTGTTATTGTTGCCTTCAGGGGGCAGTGGCAACCAACCCCCGGCCGCTCGGTCCATCGGCTCACAGACACCAACGTGGTGGATGGCAAATGGCGTTTATTGTCGAGTCACATGGTGTTATATAGCCGAGGCCCACAGCGTCACTTCTGCTGGCTTACATCACAGACCACGTGCTACTGTCCATCAAGGGAGGGGCTCCATCTTTCCGTACAGCGCCACATCTTCCGGCCGCCAGACCCTAACTACCCACAGTTACACAGCTTGATGCTTTTCAAAATTATGTAGAAGCCCTAGATTAATCTGAGCTGTGTATGTCTCCTATTTCACACAAGGCAGCAGCCTTGAAATTGCAGAATTCATGCAGCACTTTGCTGGCCCTTAGAGGAAGTATCTGATGGGACACAGAGGCGGGGTTATCTGGCAAGACAAAACAGGTGCTAGTGTTAAACGCCATTCCCAAAGGAACTGATAAAGTCTTAATGTAATAAGAGGGCAAATGCACCTCATTTTTTTTTTTTTTTTTTTTTGTCATACTAAAAACCACATGTTTTTCCTCCATTAGATGATGAAAACTACCGTTTCTTTAATAGATGTTCATAAATGTCAGTTTTGATGTGGTTTTGCTCCCGTAAGAATATAATGCCTGTAAATAAAAACATTGTGTTTTTTAAAGTCTTACGTGTAACCAAATTAATCAGAAGCTTGAAATGTATTAATATTCACTGAAAACTAGGGGAGCTACAGCACAGTATGTTTTCATGTCTTCTGCATCAAGAGTTTAATCTGATTAAAAAACAAACAAACTCATAATCCCTCAATCCCAAGAGAAGTCAGCATATTAGCAAACAGGAAATAGAAAAAATAAATATCCAGGGAACAAAACTAAGGTTTCCTTGTGGGATCTGTAGACAGCATTATTATCTGGATGAACTAACAGGTCTCTCTGGACCTGCTAATGCTGCAGTCTCTCCTCAGCCAAACAGAAATTGCCCTCTCCTAAATCACTAATGACTTGTCTTGGTTAACTTACCAGGTGTCTTCTCAGTGCCTATCTTCTCCTTCACTTTTGTATCAATGATAGACTGCTTTCTAATATAAAAGTCGTCATGCTCTTCAAACAATATGCAAGCTGTGAATTACCGTGTCACATTTTGGGCATTTTTCAACATCTTTCTTAATTTTGCTTATGAATTACACCTTTTTTTGGTACTCAGTCTCCATTGCTCCTTTTCTGTCCCAGACTTCTTTTACTTTTAGAGGATAATATTTGGAATATCTGTTGTGTTTTTTCTTGTTTTTGCAATTGCTTTATGTGTATCCCACACAGTCAGTGAGCTCTGCACCAGTTCAGGGGTCTCACAATTCACATGAACAAAGCGAACGGAGTCTAGCTTCAAATGTCAGCTCATAAAGCAAAACATTGGTAATTAATAGAGATGAGGCCTGCAAGAAAAGGTAGTTCATAACATCCAAAGGGAATTAATTTATCAGATATGTCTAACCTTGCATTTCTGAGAATGTCATCTGAGGATGATGCTCATCTAAACTGGAATTTGAACAAAAGTTAACAATCAATCGAATTAAGTGGCACAGATTCAAAGAGAAGATCTTATCCTATGTGTTGCCCTTAATAGTCTTGGGAGAGCTTTCAATATTTATAATGATAAAGACGTCTTAGGAATGCAGAATCTAAGTCTGAACTTCAGTCTCATGTTTGGCCCTTCTCTTTACAAGGTATTGAAGCACCAAAACCAGAAGATAGTGAAGAGTTGGGAGTAGTTTTGTATTCAGCCTCTATTTCTGCTGTTCAGGTCTGTCTGTGTTGAAAGTTGACCTCACGGACTTAGAATAAAACAAGATCCTGTGAGATCTTTCATCAGTAGCAGTGTGATTACTGTTGAGACAAGTTCTGACACTGGGATAGCAGCTGCACCCTATTTGATGCTTTGGGAGCTAAATGTCTGCTTTCCGTCCTGTGTTTGTTTTCTAGAATTAATGATAGAGGTTATCTGTTTTGATGAACCAAAATGATCAACCTGTTCAGGCTTTTGTTGTTGTTTAAAAAAAAAAAAAACAAAAAACTTTTTTATTAATTTTTGATTATAAAGCTATAAAGCCTAATATTTACAAGGCATGCTTTTTCACACACAGGACAGCAAATGTCAGATTGACTTAAGGGTTGTTCTTTACTAAATTTCCTTTGGGCTCTCTCCTTTAAGTGAGATAGATGTGAGTTGTTTCAAATGGTATTAAATCTTCATAAATCATATTCCATCTTTTTTTCTTCAAAAGCATCATTCTTCCACTTGTCAATGGGAAATTCCCACTTCTGAGATAGACTTTAACCTCAAGAGAGCACTAGCGTGTAACAGGAAAAAGCGCAGGGGGTGCAACATGCAATGCACAGGTGTGAACACTGGGAGTTTCGAATACTTAGGGTTTTGTGCAAAGTATATTACTGGTATTTACATCTCTTTAAATAATCATGAGAGTATTTGCCAATATCATTGATTTGATAGAATACCCCAGGTCTTTTTTCTGGTTAGCTAGTCATTTCTAGGTATGCTGACCATACATTGTCCCTAACCCTTCCACTGTTGCTGGCTTGGAAACCAAATCAAGTGATTTACAACTTGTCATTGCCTTCTGTGGCTGTGGTTAGATTGGAGTTACTGAGCTCTTTATTGTCAGCTATCACATGTATGCAATAGTGATACTATACTGTTTCACTGTCGAGAAACACACTGGTATGTTGCTTTCGAAATTGGTGCATGTATTCATTGCAGACAAGTACTGATCAGTAGTGATGATATATGGTGTATTAGGTACTGGAGCATTAACTCTGAATATACAGTGATTTAAAAAACAAAAACAAAAAACAAACCAATGTACTAATTGTAAGCAAATGAATGATTTCATAATCCTTGTTGTGGGAGTGAATAGAACATCATTTCGGTATTTGAAAAGAAGGTGCTTGAGAGACTCTCAACCATTATGGGCAGAAGTGCCAATCTGAAGAAAATGCCAGGGGTTGACTAGGTTATGCCAATGACCTTGGGGCATTTGAATGTCAAAGGAGAGAAGGAAGGTTAGAAATGATTCACTTCAGTGATTGTGCATTGGCATCCCCTTGTTAAAATGCAGATAATGGTGCCTTCCTATTTTACAGTAGGTTTTTTCTGTTTGTTTATTAAAGAAGTTATGACTTGCAATGGTAATGAAATTCTCTGATCACAAAACACTAACATGTATCGAAATGTTAGGTGAAATTCTGGTACCTGAATTGTCAGGTTTTTTTGTTGTTTTGTTTTGATTTGTTTTTTAACCCAGTTTGTTCAACATTTCACTCACACTTTATTAAAAAGAAGGTATTTTGAGAAGAATTTGAGAAGAAACAGAGTATAACAGCTAACCGTGTTATCATGGAATCGTACAATGGTTTAGGTTGGAAGGGACCTTAACGATTAAACCTCTGTATAAAATAATCCTCTGTTTTCCAAATGAGAAAGGAAGCTTCAGATCAGATTGATTCGGATTGATTCACAGGTATTTCAACTACGCTGTTTGGCTCAGTAAATTTCACAGAAATTTGATAGAACTGCATCCATCAATTATTAATAATAGAACCTTGTTCTTTAAAATGTAGATATTGTTTATCTTCTTCCTGTTGAGATTGCAGAGAATCGCATGTTGAGCCAAGTGGAAATGGTTACTCTTCTTTTTTTCTAGAAAGTTCTTCAGTAGTTATTAATAGGCAAAATTATAAGGGCATTAGTGCCTAAGTATTTGAACTAAATCATGTTGTGGAAATTGCAAAGTTCATTTGGCAATGGATTTTCAGTCTTGCAGAAATTCAATAAATACCTTTACATGTGATGTTTTTAAAAAGTGGGATATTTTTAAGATATTGCATGGCTTTTTCTTTGAAGTTTATGGACATACAGTTTTAATGAACACATCAATTAGCTCTGGATATGTAAAGTGATTTGAAAGGGAACAACAAAACAAAACCATGTACTAATGGTCAGCAAATGAAATACTAATTTCATAAATTAAAATGAAGATGCTCTGTGGACTTATCCAGCACTCATTAAATTTAGGATAATTCCTCTGTAGTCTTTAGAGAGTGTTCAAGATGATTGCTATTTCTCAAATGACCGTTTTGATTAACAAAGAAACAAAATTAAGTTCAATGTTTAGACAGTTACTGCAAAGGGATTTCAGCTACTAATGTCTGTGACTGGGTTGGCTGGGTTGGATAAATAAAAGGGGTTTTTATTTATTTATTTATTTCCCTCAGCTACTTGATACCCTTGGAGGCTAGATATAAAATAGGAGTTAGGTGAAAAGTAGAGGGCAGAATTATAAACCCTAACAGCACCACTTAGTTGCAACTCAACACGCTGCATTTCCTTCTTGCTTAACATCTCCCCATGTAGAGTTGTCTCCAGGCTAATGATCTAATTATATAAATTAGGTAAGACTATTATTTGACAACCCTTAATACTAATAGCAGTCTTTTAAAAGAAAAGTGCCAGTCTCTTCAGCTCTTCAAAAGATGGATACTACACTTTGGCTACTGCAGCTATTGCCATGCAGACAGAAACATCCCAATGCAGCTTTAGATAATACATCTAAGGGCAAATTTAAGATTTATTCCTATATGAAATTAAGTGACTCTTCTGGTAAGAGAAAGCTCTCATCCCTGAATCTTTACTCCTGTTTGAAGGTTCTGTGCTCTCTTGTGTGTTGCATAGGATGACTGTGCACCAAGCGCAGGGTTATGGTCTTATCCTAGAGGGCTAGAAATCTGAAGCTTTTGCATCGCAGTGCTAAAACTCTTACTAGATCTGGGTCTAGAAACCAACCGTAACTAACATTATTAAATGCATTATACTCAGTGAGCCTTTTAAAGAGAGATGTATAGATGTTTCTATTCGGCTTTAATCAAATGACTTCTTAGGTTCCATAATGAAGGGTCTGAAGAGCTGAGTGTGCTTTGTAATGGATTATTCCAATTTTGCTCGTTAACGGAGATATCTTTATTTAACTTTTCTCATTGACTAGTCACATTTACCATGAAAAATCTCGATCGTTATCTAGCAGGCCAGTCCTAAAGCCAAATAAATATTGTGGTTCAATTTTGCTTGTGGCTGTATTCACTTAGAAGAGAATCTGCTTGGACTGAGTGTCTGATCTGAGAAGCAGCACAGTTCCCCATGTGTTTGGAACCCAAAGCAAACAGTGAAAAAATAACAGCTAATCACCTTACGGTTTTCTTAGCTGTACAGGAAAACGAAGGGCTGTGATTACAGCCCCACTTACAGTGAATTGCAGTAGTAAATCCGCTTGATTGCTGTGCCATCATGTCTGCCAATAGGTTAGCTTCGTGCGACCATCATAACACATGTATTCCCTCCAGTTAGTTGTAAAAATAAGACAGTACAGGTCAGTGCAGGAAGAGATGTCTTCATGGAAAGGGTACAGTCCTGCTTTCAGGAATAATTGAAAAAGTCATTTGAAACTGGAATAATTCATGAAGAGAAGGTGATAGAATAGTTCCTTCATTTTAATTGGTAGAAAAAAGCTGTATCGCAACAACATGTAATTTTGAATATTTGGGCCAGCATTGTTTTTTCTTCCTTTCTCCAGCCCTTTCCACTGAATACTGTGCATCAGTTTGTACGTTGTCAGCAGGCAGGTGACACTCCTTCAATATACAGCAAGGAAAGACTTCATTTCTTAACCTGATTAAGATTTGGGGTTTGAAACAGTTGTGCTATTATTCCTGAGAGCAGAGCAGTGACATACTACTCGGTTTGACTGCAACTATTGTCTGGCATAAGCAATTTAACTAGACTTCATTTTCAGTCAAAACTCAAAGACATACTTTTCTGTTGGATCGATAGTTATATATTTAATATTTTGGAGGTTATGCTGAGTTGGCTCCAATTTACTTGATTAGCATGAGAACTTACAATTTATGACAAGGTGAAAACAGGTTTGGCAAACTGAACTGTTCCTGTTAAATGCACTACATGCTGCCTCCTCTCCTTTAGTTTCATGCCTGGGCATGCTTTCTCCTTGAGAATGTCAATACTGTTGCATGACCATGTAAGCTGTGATAAGAGATGTGCTTTCTGTTCATGAATCATAGCCATGACCAGCCACCCCTGATAAATGTTTCTGGGGTTACTGCCCAGCCACAGCAGGGCATTATTACCTCCAGGTACCCACCACTTCTCAGTGGCAGCTACCTCCCCAGAAAAGGCTGCAGAACAAATAATGTGTCTCAAATGTTGCTCTCAGACCTGATATTCTAAAAAATCACCTATACCAGCACTTGAGGCTGCTGTGCCAGATTGTGACTTAGGGCCTGCTGGGTTGTGTGCAGGCAACCTGTTCTGCCGTCCTGCATGTATGTCAAGGGGGTTGCTGCTTAGCCCACAGAAACAGCAGATATATGAGCTATCAGCAAGGTAAAAACACCATTTGATATGACTAGCTGGTACTAAGAAGCACTGTTGGAATTTTTATTAAGGCTATAAACAAATAGGAAATAAATGAACATGAAGTAGAGTAATATCTTGATCAGATGCGTATTACAGAAGTTTTTGAGAAAGTTGGCTATGTGTTAATGGAATGCAAAATAAAGCAAATCATTTGATATAAATATTTGTTATAAATTATTCAGTGCAGTCTCCTCATTATAATTTACGGGCCAAAAGCTTGCTTCGAGTAAAATAAGTCATTGCACGATCTGCTGTTTTCTTGTTAGAACAAATTGGGCTTGGTGATGTAGTTCTGTTCTACCCGTGTCTTGTCACGCCAGGAGGTAATGCTGAATCAGTCAGACGTTTTGAGGCTGTTGTACTGGGACATTTTCCTTGTAATGTGTTCCCCCAAAAGACTCTGGAACGGGAGTGTTTCATGAGATAGGAAGAATGACTCGTTTAATAGAGACACCACAAAATGACCAGTTTGGAAAGCAGAGTGGGTGTGAATTGTTCTCCCTGTAACTTTGCAGGCAAGTCCTTCGTTCCAGGTTTGAGTTCAGTAAACTTGATGACTTCCTGAGTTGTGGCAAACTGCTTCATCCCTTCTAGTCTTCAGAAAGGCTTTCCTCTGAGGCTTGAGTGCTCCGTGCAGGCTTCCTGTCCCCGCTGTGACCATCTCTCATATCTATGCCATCCTGTGTGGAAGTTTGTGGCTCAGTCTCCCTCAGGTTTATCAGATGTTGCTCAGGACAATCACCACGTCTTTCCAGGGAACAGCCCTGACCCAGTCGTGCTTAAAGAAATGTGTCATACAAACTGAAAGCAAGCAAAATCAATTAGAGTCCGTCACAGTCTGTCACAATTTCACTTTTATTATATTGCCAATAAAACTGATGCTTTCTTTATCCTACTTGGACTTAAAATGAAAATTGCGGGTAGAAGCGATATCAGCTTGTCAGAAAGTATGTGATAGTTTGGTATTTCTCAGCATGCCAGGTTTCAGAAGAGGTCTTGGGGTAGATCAAATGGTTCCCTCTTTCTCAAAGAGGTTTTGAAAAAAATAAAATTGCTGTCCTTCAGATCTTTTTCCAAAGTTGCTCCCTATTATTTCCATCTTCCTAACAAATTTTAATCTCTTTCAAGGTATTCACCCCATTTGTTCTCCCCTAGGATACCGAAACATTCCCTCTCAATTTGATGTGAGGAAGTACCTAAATCACAAGCTATTGCAAGCCTGCCAAGTCTAATTTAATTTTTGTTCTGTTTAATTTATTAATTCCCAAGATGGAAAATGTAATACAAAGAACCAGCCAGGGCTGCAGTTAAGTAATAGAGAACCAGAACTGAAAGAAAAACAGTATGAGCTATTCTTTTACTGTGATGAGACAAATCATTTCATCTATTTTCTGACATGAAAGACAAGAAAGGAATAGGTGAGTCTAACAAATAACAAAGAGGAGAAAGAGCAGAATGGAGTGAAAATTTTCCAAATGTCAGAAGAAATTAAATAGTGAACTTTAAAGGAAGCAGCACCCATTTTGCTTAGTGAAGCTTTCTCAAAGTTGTCACGTTGGGAATGGAAAAGCTCAGAAATGCATTTTAAACCTGTTTGTATTAGAGGTTGGGTTTCTTAAACCTCTTGGCAGCAGGTGTCTTTTCTTAATATTCATTATTCATGTAGCCTCACTATGCATTTCAATTAATAAATGGAGAGGTACACAAAGCCTCCTCTACTGCATTAAATAGATAAAATGTATTACTAACTTTGAGCTTGTAATGCCATAGCTGAAGCTTGAAAGTTATTTGCCTGCTAGAGCTGATAGACATACAAGTTGCAAATAAGTTTTATTTTGGTAAATGTACAGATGAACCGACTTCTTTATATGTCTTCATATTTTATTGGATTGTAATGTAGTTTCTTACATTGTTCTGAAATAACAGGCCTCTTCTTCAAGTTTCAAATGAATTAGTCAAATGTTTCGTTTTCTCTCAACAGCATTCAAGTAATGTGCATGGGCCTAATCCTGTTAATGAGGGATTCAGATCATATTAGGCTGGATCTTGAGGTCCTTAATCTTTGTTCAAGCTAGTTCCCACTGACTTCTGTGCAAAAACTGCAGGAGCCAGGCCTGAGGTAAAACTGAATTCCCAATCCTGTTTCACTGAAAGCAGAACAAAGTTTTTTTCATTCATCTCAGTGGGAGCTGAAGCAGGACTAAATTGTTCCCTTAGAATTTTACCCATTAACATCAATGTAAGGTACAGCAACTTGTGATATCCATTATTTAAAAAATAGAGCCAAAACCACTAAGTCATTTCTCAGTGTGAAGTGATGCATTTTAAAGGGGCAGACTCCTTCTGGACCTGAGCTGCTGTAACTCACATGCTGAGAGATCCTGACATGAATAAGGATAGCTCAAAGATGAAAGGTTGAAGGATTAAATACCTAAACCGTTACCAGAGGAGTTTTATTTATATACCTACGTCTCCGTTCTATAACAGTCTGATAATGGGCAATAGTGTGTAGGGGGGAAGTGGACACAAACTTTTAAATATGTTCAGTACTTGGCAATTCTTGATGCCTTTGAGCAACGGGACACAGAGCATCTTTCCAAACACAGTGAGGCTTAGAGAGCCTTCTTCTTGAGAGATTCTGAGAGCTGCCCAAGTCACTTTGGGTACTGGCCTAGGACCTACTTAGCCTTTTCTGTCACGAATTTACATGGGAACTTGATAACGTAAAGAGCCGACTTCTTGCGCTATCCCAAAGATTTAAATGAGAATAATAGATTAAAAGAGAGCTGGAACAAACTGTGCTATTAGAATAGGCAAAAGAAGCCATTGTTCTGTTCCATGATAGATTTATATAAGGTTGTGCTGGAAATTTTTCTCTAGCTAGGTGTTCCTACTATCTAATGAGAAGTTGTGAGGTTACGTGTTGAGTTAGCTTGGTTTGCTGAACCATATGAACCCTGCTAACAATGCGATTAGTTTTCATCCAGACTGTCCCCTCTGGGCCAGTCTGGCAAGCACCAGTATTGGTAAGGGAGGGGCATCAGAGGTGGGGTACGCTGGGCCATGCTTTTTCTGCTACTTGAAAATTAACAGTGTTTCCAGTCTGTTAGGTGAATTTGTACTGTTCATTCCCCACCAAAAAACTAAGCAGAATATACTGCAGTCTTTAAGTCTCCCCAAACACAAGGTTCTGAATACAGATTCAGTATTCTATTATCTTTCCATGACTGAATTTGTATGCCTGTGCTTGTATGTCCCTGGGTATTCTGCATGAAAGTGCAGAGCAACTGCACGTTGCATTCACACTCACTATGGATTCAGCTACTGGCTTGCTCTGCATATGGAAATGAGGCTCTTATATCACAGAATCACAGAATATCACGTTACTCTAACTTGTTACAACTAGCTTTATTCAGAGACATGAGGCCAGTTGTTCAGTTCTGCTGACTTTTCATCAAACAGTTGAGCAGATATAGCCTGCAGGCTGTTTGGTTTCAAACTGGGATGTCAGGACACAGGCAGAGATATATTCAAGCACTGTACAGGTGAGGATTCAGTGAGCCCTTGAAGATGCAGTTGCATTATTTTCATGTGTACCACCCAGAGTCCTGCTGGCTTATTCCTGTGAGCAAAATTGCCTGTGTTCAAGTGGTTGCAAGATGCATGTCCTTCAAATGGGATAATTTTCTACGAGAGTATTCAGTTGTGATATGATTAATGACTACTTTTATGGTTCTCCTAAGGATCTCTATTAGGCAAGGTTAGACTAGCCTATCATTTCTCAACAAAAAATATGAATGCTGAAATGTTAAAATGACTCCCAAAAGCAGCTGGCCCTGGAATATACATATCGCAAGAGGTAATGAAATAATAATAAAGGAAAGACTGTAGTTTAACAATTGTGTATTTTAAGCCAAGAAAAATAGGGATTTTGAGTCATTTTGAGAAAGCTGAAATTCTGTTTATTTTGAAGCTAATTGAAATAGCCCTGAATCTCTCTGTGTGCTAGATGGTGCTGCTTTCAAACGCTGCAACTGCTGCAGCATGGGACATACCTGAGTGCTTGAACTGCTAAGTGAACTTCCCAGACACGAGGCAAGCTTGTGTTGGAATTAATAAAAGCAAATAGATTCCTATAGAAATTTCCATTGCATTAAAACAATGCTGATTTTCAGTTCTGATTTTGATACTGCTGAACGCCACTGCTAGCTGAAGTCACTGTGGTATACATACCTTTTGGTATACATACCATACTGAGCCACATTGGAATCAGATTGTTTGTAACACATTTTCTTTACATGATGTGATTGCCCCAAGTTCAGCCAGAGTGCTATTTTTTTCCTACTCAGAACAAGATACAGGCAACAATTAGAACTTAGTGACACTCACTGCCCAAATTCACTTTGCTCAGTTATAACCAAGGTATTCTCCCTGTGTAGGATTAAGATTTCCGTAGAAACAGTTGCAAGACTGTTCAGTAAGGTGTGATACAGAGAGTTAGTATATTTTATAATAAAATTCTGCTTATAATAGTTTTCATTATATTTTTTTTAAGTTCTAATGATATTTTAAAAATGTATCTTGTAAATGGCTATACAGAAATATTACAAAATTTTAGTCCATTTTTTAATCCATCATTTATTACCGAAACCACAGTTACAAGTTTTTCATGCTGTCTGTCAAATGATAGGGTTTCCACCGTGTTGTAAAATACCCAAGCAATTGTTGCTGAATCACATGATAGTTTGAATTACTACAGTCTGTATCGGGTATGGTGTTCAGCTTTGAGTAGACTACTGAACAGAAATACAGTGGTTCTGGTGTTGAATTTTTATGATTCAGAAAAAAAAATAATCAGAGCTATCTGTAAGTATGGAAAGTCATCTACATCTACTCATACTTGAGCAAGAGCAGAATCTGTTGAGTTGGAGTACAAGTGGCATCTTTGATCTTATAAATTTCTTGCATCTCAAAAAAGAGGCCAGGGTGGACCTGGTAAAAGTACTAACTTCATGATTGTATTTGTGGTGATGCAGGGGAAGTTAGAGCATAAATAAATATGAGTGTGATGTTCCTCAGCATTGCCATTTTGGTGATTAGAGGAGTTTAAGAATCTCTTATGTATTTTCTGTGTTGTTTTTTTTTTTTTTTTTAACTAACATTTTATTATAAAACTTTTTTTTTTTTTAATGTTGTTTTATAAGCTTTCTAGTAGACTTTAAAAATACATAAAAATACATGTTTTCATATCTACAGATGGTTTCTATAAATGGAAGAGTTGAAGCAACAAAGTAAACTGCTAAACCTCATTCATAGCACTGTGGGGAAAAAAAAATAATTAGCTTTAGGTTAAAAGACAGAGTAAGTAATTAGTTTGTGGAGTCATGATTTTGCAGAACAAATTACCATGGAGAGTCTGTTCGCAACCATTCAGTTCAGGAAGACACAGCTTATATACTGTGTCTGTGAAACCTAGGAAATAAATGTGCTGCTTTAGGTATCTCAAAACATGCAGAGAGCTCAATGACCCATAGTCAGCACAGATATCATCTGTTGGCAGTGAAGTCCTGCTTTCAGAGGCACACTACAAGGCTAGTTAAGAACTTAGCTTTGCATCAGGGTTGTGTAGGGCCATGTGCAGAGTGCTGAGAATTTTATTGGATCTCATTGCTGGTGTAGCACAGTCTTTTGTAAGGAATCTCTTGATCAGGGTTAACAATTTCTACTGCTCTAGCAAAGCAAACAAAAATAGCACTTAACCTTCAGCCAAAAAATTGGGAAGTGTCTGATGTAACTCATTTCATTCTGAATGAGTATTAAAATTGAAGCTAGTTTTTTATAAAGGTTTTTTTATGAACTATTGTTTATCAGCAATAAAAGGTGAACTAAAGGATAATATGAGTAAAAAAAGATTTTAACATGTTGAATTTTGCTAGTCCATGCTACCTAATTAGATGAGCTAATGTTATGATAAATCTAATCCAGGACACAGGCTGGGCTGGCTTTGTTGAACTGTAGATGGCTGGCATTTGGTTAGTTAGAATACTTCCTTTTTCACTCATTTGAAAATCAAGCTCTTTAGCTTAGCCTTTGGTTAAATTAAAATCATTAATTTATATTTTACATTTTCACAAACATTCTTTCCGATGGAGGGAGGAGCTATTTTCTTCTACATCCAGACAGAGATCCTTTGATAGCCACCTCTCAATTTAGTCTTTAAAAATGATATTGATTTTGTCTGTGTGCCAGGTTTCTTGCCAGTTATCACTTCAGATACTGATGTCTCTTGGTAGATAGAGAACATGCAGTAATGTCAGGGAAAGGAAGAGGCAGAGGCGGCAGCAACAAAGGCATCCTGAAACGAAGGGTTCCTTTGATAGGACAAGCTAAATACCTGGCAGAGAAGTCTAACATCTCTTCTTTTTATTTTTAACAAGTCCCTTGGTAAATAAAGGGGAAACTTAAGAGAGGGATCTCCAAATGTCAGCTCATCTGAAATAACATCCTGAACAGTTCTTCGCATTTTAAAAATAAAATAGTCCCTATAAGGGTAAGTAAAAGAAAGCTCTCCATCACCACTCGTTTGCACTCTGCAAGTAAAGAGCTAACCCATGCAAACATAGGCATGCATTATATAGTGTGTGTGTCAGTGTAACCCATTAATGGCAGTGTGGCAGTAACCTGTCAGTGAAGGAGGGGTTCCCTAAGAACTGAGTCTTCATGCTTCAGCTGTAAGCTATGTATTTGTTTCCTGATGTGCAGACTCTACTTTGTCCTTCGTAATGGTGGCTGTGGTGTGATCAGTTTAGAGAGAGACTGTAAGAAAGGACTAGAAAAAAACGTTGTGGTAATATGGGGGTTAAGGCTGGTAAAATGTTACACCGGTATCTCCCCTGGTAAAGAAGGACACAAGAGGACACCGATTCTTTGAAAACTTTTCTGTGACCAGAGCTGAATGAATCCAAATAAAAGAGCAGCAAAAATAGTAGGGATCAATTGTAGCTTATGCAGGTAAACTTTTTAAACTTTAAGCTTACTTTTAACTGGCCCATCCTGGCCCTTCATCTGGTTCCCTGCACTGCTGCAGCACCCACACCCTGTGGTGGCTCAGCTAGAGCCTGACAGAAAATAGGAGCTTTTTGGGCATGCATCACCTCCATGTACTTGGTGTACTGTCCAAACAGAAGCAGGGCTAACTCAGTTCTGTTCACTTAAATGCATTCAAAGTCCTGTTTTCAAAATGGATTTAGTCTCCTACAGCCATTAACTTTAAATAAGGCTCATTTCCTCAAGTATAAATGCCGCCTTTGTTGATTAAACTTTCACTCTTAAGTCATTTGAAATATTTAGTCCTAGTGTCTGGACAGTCAGCAATACTGTTGTAGGTTTTAGCAGGAGAAACTAAAACTTGCAGACTTTGTTTTACACCAAGCTCCCCCTCATGTGCTACCAGGGGTTTATAGAAATTGCCTTCATAATAATCTACCTTTGCACCTTAATGCGAGGTATAAGAATGTAGACAAGAATCCAGCCAATTAGCCCCTTTGTGGATTTTCTGATGGTTACACAGCCATAAAAAATCTGGAAGAGACAATCATATAATATTAAATAGACTCCATATCTGGTACAGGCAGTCAGAAGGTAATGACTTTCTTTGAAGTGTCCAGTTTGAAGTGGGCTTTCGTACTTAATGTGTCATGTCATTTATTAAGATCATAAATTTGATGTTGGTAATTGACTAAGTCCCGTTTGAAGTTCTGTGCTGGTTTAAGGTATCAGCCAACAGTTAAATAGCTGTGATGCTTTCCTCTTTCACTGTACATTACCTTACATTCAAGAACATTAGCCAGGCCACCTCTAAAACTTTTCTACAATCATGGCTTGTGCTGTGACTATTCTCTTTGCTACAGAAAGAATTAATAACCCAAAATACCATGTGTATTTAGTATATTGAGCTTGACTTAATACTCATCTTCACATTGGGGTTGTTTTCATTTCTAATAGAGAAGTAGTCCCCAGTCTAGTAAATGCCTGAATACATGCTCAAACGTGTTTGTGGTTTGTTTTGTTTTGTTTTTCTCTCCAGCTGGCTTTAGTGAGGCTGCTTTTATGTTGTAGCTCCATAAAGTATATCTCAAGCTACCTCTGTTGAGCAGAGCCCTCAGTGATTTCAGAGTGTTATGCTTAAACTGATTCCAGATATCTTGAATTGTACATAGTGACTCTTCTGTGAGAAACACACATTAATAAAACTCTACAAAATTAAAATATGGGAAGAGGTATGCTAATGTGGTATGTGTTGTTTTTACCGAAATACTGTTCTTTAGCTTCAGTGTTGTTAGGCAAGCACATCTGGTACCTTATGCTAGATTTAAAACCGAGCATCTCTGCCATTTATGTTGGAAAGTAAGGAGAATAGGACAGGAGAAAGATGTGTTTGAGCATTTATATTGCTAATGATGAAAACCATAGAATGCTTCGACACTTTCTGCTCCTTAGAGATCTTTCTCTGCGTGATTTTTTTCGGGTGTTTTTGCAGCAATGATCAGATGGGTAAACACCGAGCAAAGATGGGAAGCAAAATGACACATCTTTCCTAGCGAGATGATAGAAAGAAAAGAAGCAAGTCGTAGTAGAGTGGGTCCATCTAATCTAGCTCTCCAGAGCTAGACAGTCACCCAGCTTGGGCATTCTGAGAGAGAAGAGCATAATTAGGGCCTGCTGCTTGAGAAATGGCATGGAAATAGGAAGCAGTGGAAACACTGTAGTAGAAAGTAGGGTCTCTAAATGAAGAAACACTCAGCACTGGCATTAAACATGGCAGTTCAGTAGTCCACAGTCACCTATGCCCACGGTGTATTTACTGGGCCTAACTTTACTAGGCACTTTTGTTTTGGCCTGGAAGGTCCTGGGGTGTTGCGTTGTGCATGCAACTGTACCAGCCCAGCTCAGAGCAATTTAGTCTTTGAATCCTGTCATCTGGAGGAGAGACACAATGGCATTGGCTGTTCCAGTTCCTGCTCCCAAGGTTGTTTTTGGGTTGCACATCAATGAATTAAGAGAGAAGGGACAACAACATGAGGTGGCCTCTTTCTGCTGAGTACTGGGTGGTTCTTCCTGTTTGTTCCCCATCCGTGCTGAACCTGGGATTCCTCTGGATCATGTATTAGAACCTTAATAGAGGTTGTAAAGGGTGTGTAGTTACCTGCAGCTGCAGAAAACCATGGTCCAATGGTCAGGATATTTTGGGGAAAGCTAAGAGATAGTGGTTTGAATCCCTCTGGGCAATGAGGAAAGATTTTATTTAAGCTCTGTAACTTCTTTTGTGAGTGCTCCAGTTTCAGTCTGTGGTGAAAACTACGTGTCATCACTGTAGTTCTATGGAGTCTGGAGGAAGGATCCTGAGTTCTGAAGATAGGTGAGCACATGCATGCCCTAGTGTGGTTCAGGGCTGCTCTGTTCTCAACGTACAGGGATTTCCATGCCTCCTTTCTGAGAAGAGGGGACCTGACCCAGGAGAATCGCATTATGATGTTTGGATTCTAGTCCTGTGGTCAATAAACTGACATCTGGAGATTACTGCATCCGTTGTGCTGGAGGCTGTGAGGTTTTATGTTGTTGTTGTAGCTCTTTTTTTTTTTTTTTTTTTTTTTCAAAAGTTAGTAAGAAGGCCTTGTAGCAGAGAGGTATGGATCAAAGACACTGGTCTTTTCAAAAGAAAGTTTGGCTAATGTTTTTATAAACTCATTAAAGGGATGAAATTTAAAATCAGGAAAATGTGCTTGACAGAAGGGCTCTGTTGTTAAAAAGAGTTTGATTTTTGTGAGGCTGAGCAGAAGTTTTAAGCAAGAGAAGATTCTTAGAGGGAGCTGAAAGCTGCAGGGATGATTATCATCTCACTGGGACTTCGTGCAGATGACAATTATGGGAAGACATCTGTTAAAAGCATGCACCAGAGACCCTTGTGAGCAAGGAACAGAAGCTTCTGCACTAGGCAGGTATGGGAGCAACACTGACTAAATAACAGGACAGATGTGCATGAGAGAACACCATGAGAAATTATTTTTTATCTGTCAAGTCATAGTGGATGTGTTCTAGAAATTCTGGTAAAAGTTAACTATGTAAAACAGGCAAGTAAGTCACTTCATCAGCAGCTTGAGTTTAACTCTGATTTCTCCAGAAAGAAGTAATTGACCTGCAAACTAGGATTTAGTCACCTTGATGGCTGAAGCTGTGTAAGGCACAGATCAAATCAAAGTTGTTGATGGCTGTTGAAGTATGGGTGTGCAAGCAAGGAAGGTGGGGAAAATAGTTTCAAGTGTAGACTAAGGGGAAGAAAGGAACCAGAAATGAGCATCAGTACCAGATAGAAGGGACGTGAGTTGCTATGCAGGGAAAACCAAGTGAGATTCCCTTGCCTCTGCTTAAGTCTCAGTAGGCCTAGCTGGCCTCCAGCTCCTTCTCCAGAAGGGCGCCGATCCCCTGGGTGATCTGGCTTTCACCTCTCTTAGTGTATGCAAGTCAGGAACTTTGCATCTGGCTCCTCTTATCTCAGTGTGTGGCCAAGCAGCAGCTGGAACTGATCCTATATTTTGGTCAATAATCATTTCTATGTAGGTAGAGTAAGGATCCTATTGCTTGTGTCTACCAGTATTTACAGTGACCAGACACAGTAACTATGTTTCTGCTGCCTACCATGTTAAGGTGTTGCCGTAACACTGTATACATATTTCAGTTTGGGGAATCTTACCTAAGGAATCCTTTTGCTGAATTTCATTCACCTCTTTTCGAAACTGCACTTGACCTGTAATATAAAATATTGAACGGTCGTTCTCATAGGAGGAAAGAAAATGGCAGAGAAGCTCCAGAGTTCAGGCTAAAATAAGCAGCGTCTTTATCACTTGCACTGCTTTTATCCAATCACCTTCCTAGCATTTTGTATCTTGTGGTTAGAGTTTCATCTGTTTTGTTTTGTTTTCTTGTTTTAATAGAAAGCCTGAATGGAGAAGGTAGCCATACTTTGTTGTTGCTGTTATTTAACCTGGCAATCAAAGGTGTTTAATGCATGTTATGTGATGAATATGTGAGAAGTAAGAACGGTAATCGTACATTGTTATTTTTTCCTGCTCATTTTCAAATGAATACAATACTCTAAGTCAGCACTGTCAGCTCTTATTCTGGAATCACTGATTTCTACAATGCATTTCTTTAACCATTTCACAAGCTTAGTTTGCTGTGTTTAAGTGAAAATTAACACACGGGACTCCCATAAATACTAAAAGAAATACCCAGACTGTATTGTCTGAATCCAAATGTTAGAGAAATTATAGCATATGGGGATCCAGAGTTTGTCTGAGCCATTGTTGACCCAATAATACATAAAGTGAATGTTAATGAAGTGCTTATTTATTTATTTATTTATATTGAAGAAAGGCTAGCAGGAGAAGTGGCAGCATGGGCTACTCTTGTAAAGATTAGATCCATAAATTATGCAAGTTAAAGATTTAAAATATCTGAAAATATGAAGAATGAATGCACAGATTTTCTAATTATTATTTTAGATGAAAGTATAAATAACATATTGTGTAGAAGGAGATGAAGCAACACTGATAGATGAGCTCAGGAGCCATGGTACGGCACACTCTGTGTGACCAGTGGCAGCTGTACACTTCTTTACCATGCCAAAACGGGACATCAACTGTTTCTAGGAAGTCTGTGTCTCATGAGATTCAATCTGTAATAACTTCCAAATTGCCACAATGAATATTTGACTTGTTGAACTCAGAGTATATGGCAGTCATATTCTAGAAAGAGGGAGAATTGTGTTGTAGTGTGCGAGGATTCATAGGGACTTAATACACCACACTGTAAGAAACGGTCACCACTGAAATGTGAGTTGCTTTATTGGTCTTCTCTGTGATGTCTTTCATTGCGTACACCTGGTGTGGTGATTTTCCAGAAGGGTTTTAGTCCACTGGGTTTTAGCTGTCTGCCTGTGCTCTGTGCCCTTGAACATACACTTACCTTTTTATTGTTTGAGTGCTTAACTCTTTTTCACATGCACACACACAAAAAGTGTGTACACAAAAGCCCTAATACATTTTATCTTCTGTATAACTACCTAAAAATATTCATTAAGCTTCATGTCACTGTTATTTTGGAGTTTCATAACTGAGCATCTGTATACTCTCCTCCCCACCCTTACCCCCACGAAGGTAGTAAAGCCAGTGATAGGTTAGCACTGAAAGTTTGAGAGCCTCTGAAGGATATTTCAGTGAAATTGTGAAATTTCTGTTCACTAATTAATTCTCTCTGGGAGGTGGGTGGAAAAGGTTCTCTTTAATGGTAGAATTTCTCAGGTGAGCTCAATAGCCTCCTTTCTTCATTTTAAATCTTTGCACATCATTGTGCATACAGTGCTTCAACAAACAATTCAGTTGTTCCTCGTGTCACTCACAACAGCGCATCTGCTTGTTTTGCCCTTTGAGTCTTCTGGCTTTGATTTTAATGTGGAGAGCTGATAGATATGTCAATGGAAGTTCTTAAATCCCAAGAGTGACAAAGTTTTTCTTTGGTTCCTGCATATCTTCTGTAGGGAATATGTACTGGATGCAGAGACCTAACCTCCTCAACAGTATGCCAATCAACTCAGAGTTTACTCTCCCTTTGTCTTGTCCAACAACATTACTATTTTATGTCCTATTCCATTTCACTAACAACATATTATTCTTCAATGAGTTCGGCTTTGTTTTAACTCTTTCCAGATGTCACTTCTTCTATCTCATCTTTTCTGTGTCTGTGACAACTGCAAACGAGAGAAACTTTCAAAGAGATTTGTAACTACATTTTTTTATTGTTCTGCAGCCACTACAGCGTGAGCTTGCTGGTCCCTTAGACATCACAAGAATGTTATGTTCTTGTAGGGCAGCATTTTGAAGTCTTAGCCTTGTTAGAAAGGAAAAGGTGTCACTGTGTTTTTAAATGAAGAAATAACATGTCAGCATGTTTAGTTTAATTCCCTGTTGGTTTGATAGCAGTGGAATGATCCACTCTTGCACTTGCCATCAGCAAATCCATAGAGTTGCTAATTAAGAGATTTACAGGTAGGGGTAACATCTTTAATTAGACTAAGGATAGTTGGGAAAAAAAAGCAGATAAGCTCTCAGGCACAGAAGTAGTTCTTCAGGTCTGAAACAGAAGCAGCAAACTTCAAAGCAAAATTCAAGTTGGAAGCAACTGCTCTGACTTAATTAAAGAATGACCTACAAAATACTTTTGCAAGTCTAGAAACTCCAATTCATAGCATAGTTGATACCAAAAGTTATAGCCTCACTGTAGATGCTATTTTGCTGGCCCATTACCTGCACCCCCTGCCTGCCCCCACTGGCCATTGAGGTCACCTTGCTCCACCAGGTATAAATTATCTCTAGCTCTTGCCCCTGCAAGGTAATCGCCTCTCCTCCCTGCTGAGTCTCTTTGACTCCCCAGGTATGCCTTCCTCTTCTCCTGCGTAGTCTAATACGTATTTAATGATATTCTGAGTAATTGTTCTCAATGTCTTAATTACAGTTTGCTTTATAATTTTCTCCTTTTGTTTCACACCTTAACTAGGACTTGTGTGCCAAAAAACTTGTCTGCTTTTCCAAGCCTGTTGGTCTCATAAAAAGTATTACCTCGATCTATAAAACCTAGTTTTGACTGTATTTTCAGACCATATATCTATAATGACTTTGCAGACTTAATCCCTTCCTCCCCCCATCACAGATGAAGAAAATGTAAGGTTAATTTTTTTTTTTTTTAGAATTAGTTGCATTATTTTGTGATCCTTCTTTCTTCATTTGTTAAAGTGGTGTACAATCATAAACATTACTGTAGACATTAAATGTTCCTGCACTTTAATGTAATATTAAATTAATTGTAATGTCAATATTAAATTAATTGTAATGTCAATATTGAATATTATAATTAAAATATTAAATATAATAATGTAAACAACTGTCTGATGAAACGGTTGTTTAACTTCTTTATAAAATACAAATCAGAACATTTTTCAAGGGTAAAATAAGCATTTGATTTATGATATTACTGCATAAATCTATAAACCAACAAATTACGTACTATAATTTGAGGACTTCTTTTCTGTTATATTCAGTTTATTTCTGTCAGAAAGTGATGGAAAAAGAATCATAATCATATTCGTTATGATGAGACATCTGACAGCCTTGTGCATCTACAAGTAGTTAATCCTGAAATATTATCTATCTATTTATTTATTTATTTATTGTACAAGCTGTTTTGATATGGGGTACAGGCAGAACTTCTGATTTTGTAACTAAGCCATAGTAAAAGCCCATGCTGCACAAGTGGGTGTAGCAGGAAAACCAATGAGCACATTTTCTCATTTGGAGGAGTATATTGATTTGAAATGACACGAGTCTTTTTTTTTTAAGGTCTTATTTCTAATAGGAACATGATGTGAAGGTGCCTGTCATGTTATGAACATGAAAATATTTCAGATTAAAGAACAAGAAACCTTCCTAAGGGCTATAAGAAATGTAAGACTTTTTATTTTAATGCCTTTTTTTTTTTATACCTGAAAATCCCCACTTAAAGATAAGTAATACAGTTTTCCTAAACTGTTTACCAGCAATAGCTGGAAAACAATAGTGTGAATTTAGTGTGATTTTTTTGACAGTGTTATTAACTAACTTTCAAAGAGCAGCTCCATTAACCTATTTAGAGTGAGACTCTAAAACATTCATCCCAGGTGCAGTTGGTTCCATTTTTCAGTATCAGTCATATAAATGATCCAATAACTACACTTATTGTGAAGAAAATTTACCATCAAATCTTGAGATATTATGTATCAGGCTACAATTTGTTCTTGTAAAAGAACCTGATGTTTTCTCAGATTACTCTGTTCTGGCTCATGCCTCCTCTATCAAAATCACTGTTTCATATTCTAAGTGAATCAACTAAATTTAATGCTATTTTGGGAAGGAGGTACGTGGAATAGTCCATCTGGCAGTGAGCTGAAGTGGTAAGTCTCTCCTCACATTTTCTCACCACTAAGCTTTGATAAGAATAGTTGAGGAAGAAAATTATACCACCAAATACTTGAAACATCTATGCATATCCTCAAGTTCTTATTGTTTTCAGAAAAAACAGAAGTTAGAATAAGATTTAAAAAAAAAAAAAGTAATTTGCCACATAATTTAATTGAAGTTTTGTAGATTATGATCTGCAGCATGCTACAAAATAGAAAAATATATATAATAATGTGCATAAATTTATGTATTCTACTGTGAAGGTACAAGCTTACTTGTGTACATCAGAGCAAGTTTTTCAGCCAAAAGTTTCTGTAGATTATTTGTACAGTGAAAATATGTGAAGTTCGTCAGTGGTCACTAAAATATTGTTTTTTTAAAAGTTGAAATAAATAATTAATTAAAATATATATATATATGATCTTTAAAACCTCTGATACAACATACATGAAGTCCAGCCTCTCTCTCCTCTCCCTCAAGCTCCCTGAGAGGGACTTTCTGACACAATATTTTTACCAAGGTAAAAAAAAAAAATCTTTTAATAATGAATGTCTCCGTACTTTCAAATACCTACAGGAATATTTCTCTGTAATTCGTTGTCAAAAGTAATAACTGTCTAAGAATCAGAAAGAGAGAAGAAAATAGCTTGTGGTACTGTGAACGTTTTGATGCTTGCTTGCTTCTCTAATCATGATTCAGTGCCTAAGGTCCACCATAAAAATACATTCTTTGACTGATCCCTAATGGGGGAAATCAATTGGTTTAATGTTTTTATGAAATTCATTTGCTTAACTGAAACCTAAACACAATCGTAATTCAAACAGAGCTATTTAGCTTGCAGTTTTTGTTTTGTTTTGTTTTGTTTTTTTGGGGGGGCTATTTTTTTTTTTTGGAAAAGTTCTGTGTCCTAGAATTGTTACCAGGTACAGGAAATATAAAACAGTGTGTTTTGTATGCTTGTAATAATGTGTAGCCTGTTCTTTTGAAAGAAAGCATAAATAATTTCTAAAATACTGCGTTAAAGCTAATATATTGGTATTGAGCCAAGGGACTTGCTGAAATAAGTATGTAGTATTCTATACTTGTATTTATTATTTTTTGAAGGCATTAGAGTGTCATTTTTAGGCTATTGATTACATGCTGCATGAGTTATATTATTTTTTTTCTCAGCTGTGACCCAAGGCTTCTGTCAAGCTGAGCTGCTGAGCTGAGCTGTTCTTTGATTCATATTTCTTGTCAATAAAATGACCAGGGTAGCTATCTCATGGATTTGGGAAGCCTCACTTTTAATTTCTGCAAAATAAAATTTACCAATGAGTATTCATAGGGAAATGCAACTTCTGTATTTGTGTGCATTTCTGCATATACTTTGCATGCCATATTGTTTGTAAAATTCAACCTCTTGACTTACTGACTCCTGTAAAATTTGGGATTTCAGTTTGTGTGCATTATCTAAATACATGCTAAAATGCTACACAGGCTGAGAGTTTCTCAGATAGTATAGAAACTAGCACACAGGCATTACTGGCAGGGTCCTCAGATTTGGCCGGCCATACAGCTGTGGAATATAGAAAATACAGACCTTCCACCAGCATCACTTACTGCAATGGGGCTATGTGGGTCTTCCCAGCATACCCGTAAGTAGTTCTTCAGTTGTCATTATTTCTCCACATGTATGCATGAACATTTTGTTGGCATCCTTTCTTTCCATACTGTATGGAAAGAATTTCTGCTGAATTCTGTGGGATGACGAGTCTAAGGGAATGTTGATTGCAGTATTATGACTTCCTTCTGAAGCAGGATCATTCTGTCCCACCCACCACCCTGACCATGTGTATGCTTATTTGTTAAGAGGAAATATGTGGCAAGGGCTCAAGATATATATTTTGCTTGAGAACATTTAATAAAATGTTTTGTCTTCAGTATTATGTATGCAGTTGATGAGAACTTTTTTTTTTTTTTTTTTTTTTTTTTCTGCTATGAAAGAAAAATAAGTTTTGGGGGTTTTTCATTGCTTGCCAATAAATGGAGCTGTTCAGTTGCATCATATTTCTGTGGCTCTTTGGCCATTTAAAAATATTTGACAGAGGCTTAGAAGAATCAAAGTATTAACTTCTGAGTACAGTTTTTTTGGGGAAAGAGAAGGATCCTATTAATTTGCTCACTTATTAACCCCAAAGCTAATTAGCTTTCCTTTTTGTTAAGCATCAGGAACTTTACAGAGATTTTGAAACAAGGCTTCATAACTTCTGCTTCTCACATACCTACTCATTTACCTCTGGTAACAAGAAAAGCAACCTATTTTGGGATTGGAAAAAACCTTTCAATAATCTGCAGATAAAATAGGCAGGAAATTATTTGAGGTAATTATGAGAAATATATATATATATATATTATCTCTGTACGGGAGGACTATTATGCTTAAAGTAATTAAAATTCAGCCAGTGTTGAAATTGGTAGGCCGGTCATGATACCAGTTTAGTTGTCTTTGTATTAATAGGCTAAGTAAATAACTGGAGCACATAAATCATCAAGAGCCCAAAGAAATCCAAGTGTGTAGTTCAGAGGTAAATTTTTGGGTATCACTTAATATTATTGGGAAATCTACCCCAGCAAATTTAATCTAAAGGTCGGTCACATCAGACAGTTAACTAGAAAGACAATCCAGATTTAGACCTGCCTTTCCTGAATTATAAAAGGTGTCATTTATGTAGGACATGTTCTAGAATGTTTGAAATTCCACTGACAACTCTGTCCTTTTTTGAATAAGTGCCTTTTAATGAAGAAGCTTGAAAAAATATCTCGCTGGTTAATGAAGTCCAGTGTATCGACTTAATCTGAGTTGAGTTTTCTTCTCTTGCAGTGTATCTCGTCTAGCCAGAAGCCTCTCTCCATAGGCTGAGTGATTCTAGTTTCCCTTGTCAGTCACCACAATGTGAGTACCCTTTTTTGAGTCTCAAGGTTTTCTGAAAGGTTGTCCCTGTTCTAGATGCTTTTGAAGGCTTATAATACTTCTCAGTTAATGCAGAGTAAACATTGCCTGATCTCTTCCACTTGTAAGAAAGAATTTAATTTCAGGTGGTTTTATTCTATAAATACCAAATTTTTCAACAAACTACAATTACATGCTTGTCAGCCTAGTGTGTTTGATCCCATTCTGCCCTAGCTGTGTATTGGGCAAAAGGGATGTGAAATGCTTCCAGAAGCATACGACTGCATTGAATTTGCATAGGCCAGATAAAATTATCACACAATGCATAACGTAGTGAAGAACCCAAAGCAATGGATATATTTGAGATGAAGAAGAAATGGAGTTTATTCAAGGATACTTAAAGCTTACTGTTGAATTCTTTTAGAGCCTTAAGGTGTAAGCAATTACTGGTGGATTTAGGTTGAGGCATGATCCAAATATTTAAGCACTTGTTGCAATTTCCAATAAAACCACTTACCAGTCATTCTATGGCTTTTCACTTAAACACTGTCATACCAAATAAAACACAGCTTGTGCCTTTTGAGTGATGAGGGTAATTCAGAGAACAGGCATATTGTCGCACTGGGCTTTGTGCAACACTCGGCACACTGAGCTACCCTGAGAAATCAGAGAGGCGTAGTAAGCCTGACCATTCTCTGTGTGTGTGGGAGGACATTTAAGAGCATTTCTTTATTTCTTTTTTAGTCCTGCTTTTCCTTTCTTTTAAGCATGCTCATTACTGCAAACAGTTTTTTTTTTTTTTCATTTTTACTTGATGTCGCTTACATTCATTGTTGCAACGACACTTAGATAGATACTTGGCTCTTTTTTTTTTTAATAGTATGTATTTGTGCATGTGAATAGGCTGTAATTTATCTGCCTGCATTTGGACTCTATGTACTTAGCATTATAAAATGTTTCTAATTCATTTTTTTTTTCCATGGGATTATAACAGTAGCACTTCTGAAAAGTTACTTAGTGTAATTTCATAGCTTTGTGTTAGAATGGGCTTTTTGATAGCCCAGAACATTAGCACAAAAATAGAAGTAGACCTATAGCTCAGAGACCAGAGGCAGTCTTCTAATCTCAAACATCACTTCAGTCAAGTCATTCCTCAGTCTGAAATATTCTAATGCCTATAATTTTCCGATCTTCCTTTTAGGAAATAATAAGAATATATTTTATTCTGTAAGAAGTATTTGTTGCACTAATTCATTATAGGGAGGAGATGTAAACATTTTTAGAATGTGGGAAAAAAGTGTATTTTGCTCCCATAGAGAATAAAATATACTTCAGAAAAGGTGAATATCTGGCCCGTCAGATATTCTTTAAGATAAAATATTATCTGCTTCACTTTTCTGGTAGAGTGAAAAATATTTAATATAAGTTTTTCAAGGCATGAAAACAGTTTGGAATTTGCCTTCCTGTGAATATATCTTTGAAGGGAGCTTTTAATAAAAGTGAAATACTTGGTTTCTTCTGAAAGCTTTTCTACTTTTTCTTACTAGTGAAAATGAAACTTTAAAGCTGTAAGTTATCTTTTGCAATCAGATATCTGTAACCAGGCAATCTGAGGGAAAAAAAAAAAAAAAAAAAAAAAAAGAGCGAGATACCTGATTAAGGATTCTTTTTAAGTTTTAAGTTACTGCTGAACTAGTGTTTGGGGCATTGCACAATTTTGGTCAATACCCGCTTTGGCAAGCAAAGAAGCTTTTCATTCTCAGCATTTATGGCTTCACCTAGACTGTTCCTAAGTGGGTACTACAGTAATCAGAGGCAGCTTGTTGGGTTCTTGGATAATTCAGCATGTGCTTCAATATTTCATTTTGTTCTGATTTATGATGACTTTGTTTACCTTGGCAATTTCAATAATTTGGGGCTTGTTTTTAATGACTCTCTTCTTTTTAATGACTCTTACAGTTAAGTAGAATTCATAACAGAGAATAGAGAGGGAATCTTTGTATTTGATCATATCTATCCATTAGTTATTCACACTGAAATGTCAATCTAACATAAGTGAAAAATAGGCTCTAGCAAGATGTTTTATGGATTCCACTCTTACATTTTGCAATGCTCCAATTTATAGAAATTGTGATCGTTAATTTACTGTTATTTTAATAGTATGGGCCTGTAGTTGGCTAATATAAGTGGGAATATGTCAAATTAATTATTTGTCTATTTGCTGCTTTAAATTATTCTCTGGTAACATCTCAGCATTGATAAACTTATTCATCTACAGTTAATATAGGTTTAATTTTCTGTCTTTATTTACATTAATCTACTGTAATTTTTGTACTACCCACATTCCATGTTTTTTCCCCACACCTAGCAAACACGTTTCCATTGCCAAGTGATTCTTGCCCCATGACTGAATATAAAGATGAAGTATAATTAAAGGACATTAAATAGGTTATTTTTTTTCTCAGAGGTCACCTCATCTTTCATTATAAAATGGTTTGCTGTCTCATATTATCAAAAACATTGAATAATATTATAGTGTGAACTAATATAGCACTGATTCTGTCTTTTTAGAGGTATTTCAGGTACTTGCTTATTTCTAACCCCAGAATCCTATCTTGTATTTGCAAATATAGAATATTGTGTTTTATCATCAAATGGTTCTTGAATACTTAATAAGTTGTATTTAATACTTAATCCAACGACTTTGTATTATTTGAAGTACATGACATCTTATTCCACATTTTTGATCCCTGCAAGGTTTCTTTTGCATCCCTCTTGTTTCTGAGCAGTCACATTCACTATTAGTAGCTTGTGGAATACACGAGTATTGGCCATTGTGAGTGAGCCTGAGATGAAACTGTTTCTCTGTTGAAATCAGTAAGAGTTATGTCATTGTATTCACTGTGTCTTAGAATTTCATTTAATGTGCTGCAAGGGTTCTTGAAGAAAACATTAAGGCAAAATATGTGTCTTGAGCTTCCCTGGGTTTGTTTCATAAGGCAGAATTTTGCGGGTGTTTTCATCGTTCCTGAACATTCATAAATCTGGAAATACAAAATCATTTTTTTCTGCTACTGTCATATCAAACTGTGATGAGATTATGACTTTCCCAAGTTCTCTCACATTTCAGTGTATTCACAGTTTCTGAAAACTTCTGCATGGGTGTTATTACAGAAGGCACCTGGAGAGTCATTATCATTTTGTGTCTGGCTACATCTATATCAGGAAAACTGAGACCTGCACTTGTCACAGGTGTGCATCGCAGCACTGATAGAAATTATAGTGTAAGAATTGAGTCTGAAAACATTTGAAATCAGTACTAATGGAATCACAAGTCATTTCCCTGCTTATAAAAGTCTGTATATTATTGTTAACACTGTTTAAATGCTAACAGTTTTTATTATCTTTACGGGAAACATCCTGCTAATGTGGCTATTTTGTGATGCTGGATGCAGCTTCCACTCTTATATTAATTCCAAACATGTTTCATATCAAGAAGCTTTTGGTTTGGAGACAAAAACAAACAAAAAGATTGTACAGTTATTATTTTGCTCAAGAAATCAGAATTGCCTTAAGTATAGATGTTTTTTCTTATGTCCCAAAAAAAGGGGTGATTGTGAATAAAGATATAATTGGTCACAATGAATGAGAGTTCTGTTCTCTGTCCTGTATTTGGTACATACATATGTGGAGAAACAGTAAGATACAGACAATATATCATCCAGAATTTAGTAGGCAATCTGTAATTCTTGCCAGTACAGTTATGATGATATGTATTTATTAACAAAGGAGCATATTAGCTTTTGGGATTTCCATCCCAGGAAACAGTGGAAGCTTTGGTGTTTATTTTCTTTCAGACCAGTATGGGAATTCAAAATAACAAAAGCTCAGAAGGAAATGCCAGCTTTCAAACACTTTCTTTAAAAAAAAAAAAAAAAAAAGGAAAAAAAGAAACACTGAATCTGCTTCAAAAATGTTCTACTTAAATGCTTTTCTGCCAGTGGTTTAATATTTTATTCACTCTAAATTGCATAATAATTTCACTTTTAATAACTTTTATGATTTTATGTAGTTCAAAACCATAAAACTAGATGTTGGCATTCACAAAGCCAGTGGATGAAGAAAAACTTTTTTCATACATGTAGACCTATCGAGCACATGTGGTCAGCAGGAGTGCCGCATGTCTGACTGTGCTTGTGTTACTTTGCCATTGTGCTTCCATTTCATGAGCTTACAGGGCACTTCTGCAACTTCCCACTTTCCCTCTGCTTCAGCTGTGGTTGGTAAACCTTATCTGTGCTACAGGCAATGCTATCTGCTGGGACTTTGAAAAGAACAGTTCATTAACAACACCTCATTGCTGCCTCTCTCCCAGCCTCTCTGGTCATTCCCCATCGAGTACACCTCTGTGCACCTGCCCCTGTTACGTGACCCCACTCTGTAGGGGGCTGAGAAAGATATGCTGAGGGTTTTTCATTCCTGACCTCATTCATTATAACACTGACTGAATCAAACCTCGGTATATCTTCTCATCGGTCTTGCTGGAGGAAAGGGGAAAAAGCCCAAACTGAAAATGGTGGAGCTGGTGTGAGATGCACAGTTCCCAAACAGTGGCATTAATTGGCTTGCTAATGTTTATACTGACAGGTCGGTGTTTGTATACGTTTATGTATATATAACATTATATATATATAAAAGAAATTTCCTATTGGGTAATATTTCAGAGTTATTTTTTTTAGTTAGAAGGAAATTCTCACTGATTTTCTGTTCTCTTACACATGGCTAATCAAACCCATTTGAAGAACCTCCTTAATCCACCTCCTGAATGTGCTCCCCACCAGGTGAGTGTGCACCCAGTGCTCTGGCACAGCCTCTCAGCTGCTGAGGCCCCCCCTCCCCCAGGAGCATATCCCCAGGGGGAGAAGCCCTCTTGAGCCTTTTCTCCATCTCATTCCCCAGGGTTCCTCTTCCAGGTGAAGGCAAGTACAAGTACATTAGGCACAGCATGGTGTCATGTGTACTGGTGAGGAGAAAGGATTTTCAGTGATGTTGCATTTTACTGATAACCACAAGAAGTTTAAAACAGGTTGCAAATTAGTGTGGGGTGGGTCTCTTTCTCTGTAATTTTGTACCTGTTTATTTAACCCTATATGTAGTTTAGAAATATTTGAAAGGTAGTATATGGAACAGTCTTGAGAGTAATCCTATTGGAAAGGAAAGTTTCTTCGACATAAATTTTGACAGTCCCCTTACATTATTCAGACTTTTCAGTTATTAAAAATACACACACAAAACAAACAAACAAACAAAAAAACCTTGGAATTCTGGGGTGCTTTCAGCTGGGCATTGAACAGCCACTGCTAGTGCCGTAGTTATATTAGGGTTACATCTTCTGTAATCCAAAGAAAATATGTTTATATTGGAACTAGTGCTAAAGTTCCTATGTATCTAAATCAAGACAGGATTTTACCTATTTTGTTTAAAGAATATCTGCTTTAAATAATTTATCACCTTTAGTTTAGCATTATGTCTCACAATTGACAGTTACTGGTAATTAATCAGTAGTTTTCTAGATCGGATATTCTGTAAAATGCCGTTTTATGAAGATGTGGTTGAAGCAGGTCAAATTGCTTCACTTAGTCTTGTTTTCTTCATGTATTTCAGCAACTAGTACATATTGACAGACTTAATTGCAATTCCTTCAAAAGCTAGAGGCTACTTATTTTGCCAAAGACTTCCCATATAAACATGACATTATTAATGTGTATTTTAATTAAGTTGCAGATAGCTTTTTAGCAGGCTGTTTGCTGAAACTTGACAAGAAGAAAACAATAATGGTTGAGCTGACAGAAACAGAATTTGTGAAAAGAATGAAGTGTTTACCACCGTGTTTTGTTTAACGCAAATAATAACACATGAAGAGCATTTCAGGCTTTGATAATAGCAATGTGTCAGCGAAGCATATGGATTAAGCCTTCCAAAAACAGAGCATACAGCCTTGGTTTTCATTTCTTTTGGGTTGCCAAAGATAATGGGAGTGACAGATCCCAGAGACTTCCTGGGAAAGAATTCTTTTTATGCCTAAAGTGGCTCTTCAGTCCTTCTTAAAAGGTGCCTAGTGACTGTCTTATCTTCTTGTGAAGCATTGAACAGTCATAGTAATCTTGATATAATAAATAATTAATTTCCTAATTATATCTAGCTTGTGATTATTTGTCATAAATAAGCTATGTGCTAGTACTAGGCAGTACTCTGCTAGACACTGCGCTATCCACCACAAAAGGATGGCTCTGCTGGTTACAGCATGATTTTATTTTTTCTGGAGTAAAGCACAGGATGTTTGTAATGCTGCAGATCACTCTGCTCTCTTTGTGGCAGACTGTGGCACACAAGTTCTAAGTTGATTATTTTTGTTAGAAATGTTTTAAGGAGACATATGGACCTTTCTGATCTAAAAATCTATCACAAGATTGCCAGTTTGCTGTTCATCTCCCCAGAGACAGGCGGTAGTTAAAGCACACAGTGTGAAGGCTTAATGAATGGTTCCAGAACTAATCATGCTTCACTTTAGACAGAGGGGAAAGCATACCTACATGCCTTTGTTGCTGTGTGGTGTTCTTTAGGCTCTGGATTGGTGTCCTGCTAGGGTTTTAAGCTCCTGTACTTAAGTGTTTCTCCTTCAAATCACAACCTGCTCAGTCTAATCAGGTTTCTTGAACTTAATCAGTCTCAGCTGGAAAACCAACACAAAATAAAAGAAAAATCCTGTTCATTTAGAAATCTTGCATTTATATTGGTAAAGTTATTTTTACCCGGCTTTAGGATTTGGACCTTACAAAATAACATTTCTTGTTTGAGATGATTACAAAGGTGTTTTTTTTTCTTTCTTTCTTTCTTTCTTTTTTTTTTTTTCTCCTATCCTTTGTTTGTTTTCCCCCCTAATAAATTTGGTGCAGATAAAGCTACATTTGGAGAAAGAGGGGTGAGGGTTATATCTATACTTCTTGAGGAGTTGAAAAGCAGTTAAGAAAGAAAGGTCAAGGGCTTGAAAGTCCGCATTTTTTAATATGCCAATCTGTTAAAGACATTTAAGTAATCATTTAAATAATAAAGGGTAAGTTTGTAATTAAATATGTGCAGAAGTTGGAAGATCTTTTGTGTATTTATTAAGCTTCTTTTGTCTTTCAGAAGTAACAGTTACAAAATTACTTACATCATGAAAGTTTAACAAAAGAAATGTAATAGGCCAAAGACATGATTTTTTTTTTTTCCCTCCTATCTCCTCTGTGTGATGGGGTAGCTAACATAATGAATTGATGCTGACAATTTTATTGTACTCTAGCAGAAAAGCAAGTTTTCTGAAAGACTCTAATATGGAACATCTAACTAATAAAATAGAGATGCTAAACTTCTATTCTTTTTTTTTAATGAAATATAAAGGGTAATTTGTTTCCATCAGAAGATAATATTATCTATCCTTCAAGGCTGAGTGGATATAATTGCCCATCATGTAAATCTCTTGACAAATAGTGCCCTTAGGCAGTGTGACACTAATAATTGTTCAATTACAGAGTTTTAAGTTTTCAAATGGCCAGAATAATTATTATGCACCTTGTTAATAGAAGTAAAGGCATAGTTTCAATACATAGGGAAAATATTATTCTTGTGAAGTTGAGTTCATCTTTACAATTAAGGTCTTCTGTAATTACCTGTAATATTTTTAATGATCATAATTGAATCCCTTTAATAATAATTGTGCTCTGTTTACAGAAAATGAAGTAATTAAGTATTAGGGCATTCAAATTTGAAATAATATATTAGCACTATATTTACCTTTTTGAAAAACTATGTTCATCCTACCTATATAGCCTCAATGTATTTTAAGTGTTTCACACAGATCAAATTTATTCTCTGAGCCACCATAATCATCCAATAGTGAAGTATTGCGCTACTGATCTTCTGGACTTCATTGTAACATTCTCAGTTTTCAGTCATGCAATTTAAAGGTACTGAAATTTGGCTGAAATTGATGATCCGGTAACTCCTATAGGTTAGGAAAATTCTTGAAGACAGTTCTTGAAGGTGAAGTGGAAAATGACTATTCTTTACAATGTCGTTTCTCTGTTTCTCTTCTAGTATAAGACAAGGGGCAGGGAGGCAGCTTAGAAGAACTCTCTTGCTCTGAAGAAAAGTCTATTTGCAGAAGCCAGGAGGCTTAGTACTACTAAAATTGCCAAACAAAGACATATATTAACTAAAATATTTCACTCTTTGCAAATGATAGTCAGTCTTAATGTTATTCATCCTATTTCATTCCATAATTATTAATTGTAAGATGTTGTTGTGTTTAGATCACCATAAATATCTATTGTCAAATGGAAAAAAAATGCCTTACCTACAGAGTTTGGAATCTGATTTTTGATCTTTAAATACATACTGCTGGTCCTACTGCAAATTTTTTGACTTGTCCCGTGTACTTCAGTAGGATCTAATCCCAAGGGAAAATAGCAGTGTTTTATAGGAACATACTAGAGTCGTGATCTTTTCTTTGATATTATCACTACTTAAATATGTTGATCAGACAGAAGATTGAAGAACTGTTTCTTAAAATTGTCTGTTGTCAACATCATTAAACACAAAGTATGCTTGATTTCTGAATGGTGGATTATTGGGAACAGACTCGGTTAAACTTGGTCTTACAATGGTAGATTGCCTTTTCTCTTGTGGAGATTATTGCATTTTTGTATACTTATTTGTTTAATTTGTCTAGGACTTTCAAATTGCTTCAACTCTTTGTTGTTTAGGTAAATAAGACTTAGAGTGCTTTACAGTGAACCTCCCTGGTTCCTGTGAAATGTTGAGGGCTCAGGGTGGGAGTATCAGAGTACAGAACCTTACGTTCTTTAGCCTGGGTCAATTCCTACGGAGTATTTTACAATAATACCCCAAAAGAAAGAAGGATGTTGGTTAGATTACGCCTACTCATGTATATACTTGAGTTTCAATTGGAAATTCCCTACTTTATTCTATTCTTGACTCTATCACTTCAAAACTCCTGTGACTGTCATACATCTTTTTTTTTTGACATATGATTTGATTTTTGCATGGTTCTGTGTGGAGTTGGACTTGATGATCCTTGTGGGCTCCTTCCAACTCAGGACATTCTATGATCTTTAATCAAGCATAGGACCTCTAGACTAGACTTTGTCAAATGTTTACTTTGAAAGCTAGACACCTATGTTATTTGGTTCTTTGGATCTCACAGAAAATTTAAAATGTAGACTTGATTTATTGCAAGACTTGGTAAAGCTTAGTTGTGTATGGATCTCGTGGATACTGTGATTTTATTTAGTTAGTTTTTTTTATTAAGTTGCATAAAATTTGAGCCTGATATAGGGAAATTCACATAGCTGGAAACTACAATAAAATATTGGCATGAACCTTTGAAAATCAAAATACAGTAATATACTGGCTAGGTCACAAATTTGGTGGCGATTACTGTGGTAGTGATTATGTAGATTTAGTAGAATACCTTCTTTCCAGCCTCACTATGCATTGAAATTTCCTCAGAAATAAAATAATAATATTGGGTCATAACTTGCTTCTGAGGCTGTGCTTATATTCCTTAAAGTACTTGTCTAGAAGGCTTCCAAAAGAGAATGACCATAGCTTTCTGGCATTAGTTGACACAAGACCTTGTTACCACTTTCAAAAACAAGTGTGCACATAGCAGGCTAAGGGCTAAGAATGAGTGCTCACAGAAGGGAATGCTGAAATGGGAACTGTGTATAATAATAGAGCTTGCTTAAAAAGATTTCAGATCCACTTTAAAATAGGATGATGCTTTTTGTGTAATTTACAAACCTTTTCAAAATCAATAGAGCCATCTCAACTTCATCTAACTTTCAAATTTTTGCATTTTTGATATATCCCCAGAGTTATTTCCTAACTCTTTTGTAATAATTCTCATTGATTACATGCACTTGATCAGAGTCAAAGCAATAAAATGCAGACTTCAGTGTTGCTACAGTCAGCATATACAGTAGTTATAGCTTCATCTGGTCTTTTTCCTATTAACACACATTTTGCTTTTGAAATCAGAATCTTCTGAGCTGTCTTGAACTTTGAGAACTCATTAAAATTAGAAATAGGCTGAGGAGCTCCGCACGACTAAAATTAGCTGAGATGCTAAAAAAAAGAAAAAGGTGTTGCATTGACACATGTTTATTTCACAACACCTTGCAAAAGCATTTGTACAAATAGGCTTGCCTGTTTTACTTTACAAGTAGCACTCAATTCCAGTTTTCTTGTATGTAAGATGTGTTTAAAGAGAAGGTATTTCTTTTGGTTTTGCACATAGGACATAATGCAGGTTTTATTGCCAGTTGTTTGGCTACAGTAGTTGATAAGAACAAAGGCTGAGCCAATACTTTGTCCACAGCCCTTGAATGTGACACTGTCCTTGCAGAGCCCAAGGATTAGGACCATGGCCAGGCTTTCTACAGAACCACAGGGAAACGAGGGGAGTATGTTTTCCTGCAGCAGTTCCTAAGCTCGTACCCATCAGTGTCTTCACCTCAACTCTGTCTGGAAATCTGTGGGCACATGTGCCTCATCAGCAACAGCAAAAGCATTTAGTTTGCTAAATAAATAAAAGTACTCTTGAGTTCTTGTGCTACCAGGTGCTACATCAGTTTTACATCTCCTGTATTTAAAATATGAGACTCAACCTTAACCATTTCTATTTCCTTTCCAGCCCAATTGATATTTCCAGTATTATCAAGCCGATATTTATTTATATAAATAGCTGATTGTGCATATGATGACCTTTCAGGGAAGATTTCAGTTACACTTTCTAGTTTTTGTTGTTGTTGTTGTTGTTGTTGTTTTTGTTTTGTTTTGTTTTGTTTTGTTTTTTTCCTCATGCACAGCAACAGGAAGGTCAATAACTGTGAGTACGCACAGAGCATGGCTGCTCCATGGTACAGCTCACGTGTTGGCGTCCTTTTTACTTCGCATGTCCTAGAGGGAGTTATACTGATGACAGCATAGCTGACTTTTGGTCCTTTGCTTGGTAAAATCTGCAGTGAACTGAAACTGCCTGATTATTTGAATGCTTTGTCTTTGACATATATTCTGTTATGAGAAATTTGTGCATCTGCTATGTCTGAGAATTGCTACAGCAATTCAAGTGGCACTTGAGTTCCTCAGGAGATCTAAGCCTGGATGCCCACATAGAAAATGTTGCCACTACAAAAGACATGTTGCCCTTTCATGCCACCTGATCCTGGTTGTCAGTCACTTGTGCCCTGAGGATGTTTTTGTACATAGAGGCGTTGGAACTGACTTCACAATATCTTCCCCGAGAAAACAATTTTTACATTACAGGCATAAGCATGCCATATGAGGTCTTTTTTTTTTTTTTTTTTTTTTTTTTTCAGGAGGAGGTAGGAGAACAAGGTTTAAAATGGTAGCTGTGTTCTGACACTATTAGCGTACTGGAGTAATTATCTAGGTATGTTTTTAAATCTGGGAGATTGGTAGAAAATGTGGAAAAAGAACAGGAGAGAGATGTTAGCCACTTACCCTGTCATCAGCACAGATTAAAAAGAACAAAAGACAGTAAATACAGCTGTTCTCTTGTGAGCTGCTGACTTGAGAAACCAATGGGAAGCATTAGTACTTAGCAGCTGGTTGAAAAGTTGTGAGAATATTAAAATTAAACATGTTTATGCAGACTGAGAAACGTATGGATGACATTGAAAAGTAGTATCATATGGCATTTAGCTGTTCCTTTAGCTAAATTTCACAGCCTACCAACGTGCCTGCAAACATTGCAGTTCTCTGTTTGCTGCAACTGAAACTCTATTGGTTCAGAAAATTGTCTATAAATACTATTATTACTTCAATTTTAAACATGTTATTTAATGTACACTAATAATGGTAAGAAATTGAAATCATGTGTTGTGTAATTACTATATTTATATCCCATATTAAATATTAACATTTAAAATCACTTAAAAATCTGTTTGTTCTATTCTTAGGAACTGCCCTGTGGTCCTCAGGACTTGGCTGAAGGCAAGTTTGCAGGACACCCTAACCAAGTGGTTGGAATGCAAAGCATGCTTGTTTTGAAACTAGTGTCAGAGAAGCACTGCTGGGACCTCCTATCTGAGTTCTCTGGTGGAGCTGCGTTGCTAATGCTACCAGAACTCAGAGAGGAGCAAATGTGCAAAGCCTGCCTGACCCCTGCTCTCTTGAATGTGATGGGGTTTTAAGAAGGCGCAGGCTTCCCTAAGTAGGAGAGCAGTTAGTTCTGGTGTCTGTACTGGATCTTTTTTCTTTTTCTGTTTCCTCCTCATTCAGCCCTTGCTAACTGTCCAGTGTGAGGAAGATGCTGTGTGCAGGTACGCTGGCATTTATGCATGCTACCCCAAGGGAGCTCTAATAGTTGCTGTAGGGCTGGCATCTCACAGTAGCTTCGTCAGGCAAGAAGCACCTTACCTGCAGTCTTCAAAGCCGGATAATCTCCAAAGCCTGGTGTAATGAGGTCTCAATTCATGTGTCTTTTCACTGTTCTAGCTGACCAGTGCCTCACTGGCCAATGAGGAGGCAAGTCCCTAAATTACCAAGTTTAGAGCTTGAATAAAAGTGAACCTGAGAAAAAATTCCAGAGTAAATATGGACATATAATACAGGGGAGAAGCGGTTTAGTCTATCTCTGCCCCATGTAGCTGCTTTATAGTATTCAGTCTACCTCTTATGATACTTAAAGCGTATATCACATCTACACAGATGTCACTTACTGTCCTTCCAACAACTCATTCTAAAATATCTCTTTAATAAGTCTGATAATTTTGTTTCCAAAAATGGAAAAAATTATGGTACAATGATAATTGGTTCTTTATTCCAAACTATGTTGCTCATTGAAAAGTCTCTGCACTTCCCACTAGTTGTCCTGCAAAGTGATATTTTTTAGTGCTAACATGATTGTTCCAGAAAGTTTCTTGGGATTCCCCCATGCTGTTGACTTGGTGTATGTCACCTGTGTCATCTGTAGATGGGTTTCTTCACAAAATGTGCAGTTAAACATGCACTGTCCTCCTCCCATGCTTCTTGTATAAGAGTCTGGTTTTGTTTTGCAAAAATGCGCAGACAGGTTTCCTTCACAGTACTTGCTGGCTTGGGTGGAACTATGTGCAAATAAAGGCAGCAGTTTGACCTTAGATTATAATTGTGTGGCACTGGCACCATTGGGGTTTACATAAAGCTTTGTTCCCCATGGCAGGTTTCCACACAGGATATATTTTAAAGCCAGAGTGCCAAGTATGAAGACAGGTAAAGAGATTTTAAAATAGTAGGAAACACGTACTCAAGACAGGATTAATTTGGCGTGTTTACCTGCAGAGAGAATTGACTGTGTTCTTGTAAGAGTTACCCCTTAGACCTGTTTCTAATCTACATGAATGGCCCAGGCAGCAGAATGCAAACGTGAGGCAGCAAATCTGCTGATTATTCCAAATTTGAGGGAGTAATGAATGCAAAGTTTACCAAAGGTGAGGTGCAAAGGAACCGTGAATTACTTTTTAATTAGGCAGGCTTGTGGGGTTTCAAAATAGGACTGCTGGTTAATGAGAAGTAATATACTGTGCAAAAATAATAACCAAGTACTGCAAGAGTGGCACAAGAAATCTGACGGGGGTTTGCAGGATAGGGCACACCTGCTGCCATGGTACGTGCATCTGATCACTTGCTGGGAGTCTGCTCTTGTTTTTAAAACACTTGACATATTTCCGTGCTATAAGAAATGTTGAGTTACACTTTCAAAAGTTATCTAAGCCTCTAATCTTCAGTACCTGAATCTTTCTGAAAGCAACTTAGGTACCTAGCACTTTTTCTGCACACCACCATGTCGTTTAGCACCAAGATATCCCAGCTAGATGGGCAGTGCTCTCCTTGACCTAAACCACTCTGCTGAGGGATGCTGTGCTACCGCAGTTGTGCTGTGTTTGCCATAGCCCTGTATTTATAGCTAGCATGGCTACCTACTCAGACCTACAAAGTGCTGTTAGGACGAATTTTAAAGTAAATAAAAGTAGAATTTAATCTGAATTCCAAAGGTATTTTTGAATAGCTTACCTTTGAAAGAACTGGGGAAAAAGTAAGGATTTGGCCATCCCAAAGATGTATTTTATCAGATGTTAATTTTAAAATACAGAAAATATTTCATATAGTCATGTTAGTTTATAGGAATCATTTGGCTTTCATAGCTTAAAATGATTTTTCATTTTAATAGATGTCTGTTGTAATGTTTTAAATATGTATTTTAGAAAGTCTTGACATTTTTAGATCGTGGTTTAAAATTATTTCTTTTAACCCTAAATACATATTTCTGTTAATTTGTAAAAACAGTTCTTTTTCATGAACTGAAAACCTACTTAAGTATATGAATTGAAAAATGGTAACTGTGACACTTCGGCATTTCGTTGCATGACAACAACCTGTTTGTTAGACAAAACGAGATTTGGGAGCAATATTTGCATAACTTACAAGAATAATACATAATACAGGAATCCTGCTTTTTTATTTTCAGTATTTCAGGCCAGCGGGAAGGAAATAATGTTGCAAAGAGTACTTCCTTATGTCTTGTTAAGAAAAAGAAAGGACTGTCCTTGTCCACAGTAGTCATGCAGATCAGTTGGACAGATGTAACCTGTGGAAGACAGGAAACCTGTGTTTTGTTCTTTCCAGTGGTGTATGTTCAGATGGTGTCTGTCTAAGCTGGGAATGTTTCCTTGGGAAGAGGCTAATATGTTCAGACAGGTAGTAAAGAAGGCCGGAATGAAAGAGGGATCAAAGAAATAGGGAGATCTTATTTATTTATTTATTTAATGTGTATCTGGCTTCCATCTTTAAGAATGTGTTTGCGTTTTGCTTTGTGTTTATTTTATTACTGAATGAATGAGAATGGTGACAGACTTGCTGATATCCTTTTTTATATTCATAGAATGCTAGATATCAATCAAAATTAGTTTTCTTGTTTTGTTGAGACTTCAAACTTTTGTCATGTTTTCAATTTAATGTCATATGAGGAATTTAGAAATTAAAGGAATAAGGGGTTTTTTTAGTATCATTTCAAACAACTGAGCAAGATTTATGATTTTTTGAAAAATCAAAATGCAATTAGAAACCGTTGGGCCAGAGCTTTGGTTGACATGATTGTTCAAGTGGTATATGCTAGATCTTCAACTGGTGATTTTTTAATATTTTATTTATTTATTTATTTATTTATTTATTTACGTAACTGGTTTCAGAAATACGTTCAATATAATTACTAGCTGTGAAGGTACTTCTATGAATCTGAAAGTTCCCTATACTGTTGCATGAATTTTAGATAACTGTGTCTATCTCAGTTAATAGGAGTTGCATGTTTGTGCTGGCGTGCTGGAATACATTGTATTGAGCAGCACCTGCAGTGAGGAGTAGGATCAGGCTGTATGGCCGTGAGGTGGGCACAATGGGTATCTACTGCGAGCTGAGGAGAAGGAGGTTATGGCCAGAGGTTCACTGAGAAACTGTGTGCAACAGTCTGAGACTTTCCCCTCTGAATTACTACTAGGATTGAAGCATTATACAAATCCACTTCATCTGCTATAGGAGAAAGCCAGCAGTTTAATTTAAACAGCCTTCCTGACTGGTTTAAATTAACACAGTTTTCCGATGTCGTACAGTACACAGGTTTTTTTTTGCTGATTCCATGGTGTAGATTTATTACTTCTCCAACAGGTGAAGAGTAATGATAATAATCATAAGTGCTTAAACTGCCTCAAAAAAAAAACAAAAACACAAGATAGGCCCCTACATAACTTTGAGTAATTTGCAATTTCTTCACTGTCTACTATTTTAAAATATTTGGGCTTGCATTGGCTAATAAACAATATTTTTATTAAAATATTATCATATTCAAATGAAAAAAAAAAAAAAAAGAAGTATGCGGTGTCAATGGGGTAGGTTGTAATGAAGTGTATGCTAGCTGGTCGAAACCTGGAAAGAAAAAGAAAATCTGCAGGTTGAAATTCCCTCCCCTCTCTCTGCTTCACCTACACCTTGAATACACAGTACAAAAAGACATGGGAATAAGCAAATCAAACCGTACACAACAAATACACAGGGCTGACCACAGCCAATGTGAGTTCCGTCCTCTGCACTGTGCACTGCCTGGGGTTCAGTTCAAATTCAGTTCCTTTGCTGGAGTTCAGCTGCCCTTTTTGTCTTCTCCTTTGTTCTTGTTTCATCTTCATGCCACTCCTGAGCTTATGTAAATCACCGTACTCTCTCCACTTTAGCAGCTCTTATGTGCACTTTACGTGCTTCTAGAGTGTTTGTTTATTTGTAGTGTACCATTTTTCATGGTCCATTTGCTGTATCTTGATGAGTAAACTGGAATTTAAGACAGTAAAAAATAATTAATGATGAATATTCTTATTCCTTCCTGAATTATTCTCATTCATATCTAAATAGAAATAGCTGTTTGAAGACTGGGTAGCAGCAATATTCTTGACAAGCCAAATGGGTATGTGATAATGGGTGAGTCAGGTAGGAGTTGCTTTGCGTATGCTGTTTTGCAGAACTGAACTGCTACTGGCTCCTTGTTCTGAAAAACGAGTTTAAAGAGAGAATTCTAAGCTTTGAACCAAGGTGAAGGAAGCATGTTGATGTTTTCATTATCCTTTGCATCGTTTTAAAAATAAAACAAAGGAATATATAAGTGCCTGTTGACTAAATATCTGTTGAGTGCAGTGTCAAAAATCAGTCCATTAAATAGTTCACAATCAGGTTGAAACCCAGAAAAGGCACACAAAAAACATTAGTTATTATAATGTTGGATGTTTTCTTGGTAAAAACAACCAACATGAAACTGTATTCTGTCAGGACTGAATCAAACAATTATTCAAACAATGCAGTTTCATATACTCACCAGTTCTTCGGCTTTAGATGAGTAAGTTTGGAAGGAATTTCGTTTTCAGAAAAGACCTTTTAAACCAGCTCTCTTAAATGTATATTTTAATTCCTTAATATCTTCCAGTTACATACTCACGTATCTGATAATATATATTTAGGAAACTGTATTCTGTTAGCTAGCACTGCATTCACATTACATGGATATTAATAGCAGCATAAAGCCATCTGCGTCATTACAAGAGCTTCGTCTTGGAGGCATCCTAAGAAACTTAAGGTTTAACATTGGATGACTCCACAAATGTCTTTTCAGAACATTTGAAGTTCAAATATCCTCATTACCTCAGATAAAAACACTTCAAGCTAGCAAATTAATGCTCTACACTATCAATTACTTTAATTACTCCATTAAAAACACAGACTATCATTTTGTTAAAAGTTGAACCATTCCAACTTCATATACACCTATGTCAGTTATAGAAATTATAGCATTTTTACATAGACCCCCCTCAAGATTTAAAAATACATGAATAAATACAAACCACAAAATAAAAATTAATTATAAAGCCTATAGAACAGCAATATGGGGAACTGGTGGAAGAGCTCTTTTTTTTTTTTTTTTTTTTTTTTTTTTTCTGATTCAGGCAAATTGCTCAAGATTATGAGAGTTGATATATGGGTGTAAAGTCTTTTTGCTGTGACGCTAAAAATAAGGTTGGGGTTATGTTGAAGATTAGGATTGGAGACTATAGAGTGACAGTAGCTACATTTGTTTCTGGATCTTGTAGGATTTAATATGAAGGAGTTGGTTTAGGTGGAATGAAAGCCTTATGGTGAGGGTGAGTAAGAATCACAAGATTTATTTTAAGGGTGCGTTTAAAGTTAACAGTAAGATAGGGACTGGCATTTGAGAAAGCAGTGTTTGAGCAGCTGAGTTTATTCCTGGATTTCAGAAGAATTACAAGTATAGAAGTATGCAGTAAATTTTGATCCTCAACCTCTGTTTCCCAAATCACCTTTAATTCTAGATTTAACCACAGGCTACTGGATATGTGTCTGCTTGAAGCTAAGGATAAACTGTCCCATCTTGCACCAGCACTCATTCTAGTTCAGACTGCCTTTCAAGATCCACCAATAAACGTTTGTCCTCTGCAGTAAATTTAAACCTGTTTTAGACTCTACCATAAGCATTGCTCAGCCTTCTGAGAAATAATAGTAACATTTATTTATTTATTTTACTGTTGCTACACAGTTCGTGTTTAGTCCTGCAGCCTTGAAAGATCAACTAATAATTCAAGGTCTGCTGTTTCTTTCCCAAGCCCTAGCTCAAAGCCTAGTCCTAAGAATGCCTGTCACAAGGCATCCTTTAAACGGGATGAGCAGGTGATCACTGTTCTGGACCACATCTTAGGACAGAAATAGGATGAAGTCCAGTGAGGATACTGATGGAAAACTTATGGTTCATAACCATGAAGGTAAGAATTCCTCATGTTAAATAAAACTTAGGATTCTTCTTCAGATTCAGTTTAGGATTCCTGCATGTTTTGTAAACTGCTCTTACTGCTTTTTACATTAGAGATGAGTAGACCCTCGTCACCTGGTGTTGTGGGGGAAGGCTGATTTTATATTGGATGTGACATTAGGGCTTGGGATGGAAAAGGTGAAAGAAATAGGGTAATAGTGAAAGACTTCGGGACTAAGATCAAGTTTGTTCTTGATGTGTTTGGGTGGCCAGAAGGAGTCTCTGGGTTTAGGGCTTTGAATTTCAGGGCAAAAGTTTTATCACTCCATCCTGCAGGGTCCATAAGCCTGGAATAATGCCTTGTGGCTGAAATCCATTGCCTTGGTGCAAATCTAGAGATAGGATTTGGGAGTTAAGGGCTAGGATTTGGGCAAAAGATGCCATGGTGCTTAGTTAAAGTCAGTGTAAGCCTCAGGTATGCACTGAATGCCATTGTCAAGGATTGCAGGGCTTGTCCAGAAAGTTTTGGAGAATGAGGGAGGAGCTGGTGATGTTAGTGTATGAATTACACTTGTTCTTTGGTGTAGGATGCCCTGAGTTGGTGTTTAGGTATTGGACTAATGTCAGAGCCATAGGATATTGCAGATTCTGAATGTAATTTGATTATAAAAACCCAGAGTTTTTGTTTGGGATTCTAGAAGTCTAGCTGGGGTGAAAAGACAGCAGGAAGGAAGAGCTTATCAGTAGCTTCAGAGAAGGCTAGTTTTAGAGTTGGAATAAATCTCGGGCTTACTTCATGGCTCAAAAGTCTAACTGGCTTTCAGTGAGGGAGAGTATTGTTAACAGTGAATGGTTCTGGTAGATTCTGGGTAAGTGTGGTTTTCTGTGCTTGCCTGAGGGTGAAGGATTTTGTATTGTTAGGGCCAAAGCTGAAAGCTTAATGCTAAGTCTTACAAGACTTATGTAGTTGAGAAAAAGGGTAAATGATTGGTTCTTAGATCTATTAGAAGTTCCTAGTTTCATTTAGGATGCAGCCAGTTCTAGGATAAGAATTTGGGACTCCAGGGACAGGACAACCAAGTGTAGTATTATATGCCTGCAAGATGCACCAGACTGGGGTGAGGACCACTGCTGAGAGGCAGAGATTATGTGATGGAGCAGATACAAATGGCCATATCCTTGCCTGACAGAAAAGACACCAAGACTTGAGCTTATATATGTATATGTTAAAGGTATAAGCTGTCATACATTGACTCAAGCTTCCTCCTAGGAAACTATCTGTAATAGCTATATTTTTTGTTGACCAGACACATAGATAACTAATACAATATATTGCCTTCTGTAAAAATAAATAAATAAATAAATAAATAATAATAGTGAGTTCTAAATTGTTATCAGTGTAGCCGATTTCTCTGTAGTTCTTAACATTAAATAGAAAAGTAGTAATGTTAATAGAAAAATAGAGATTGTAAGGTAAGGTAGCAAATTAAGGTCCTTTCATGGAAAGTCATGATAAACTGAATTAATCCTTCAACTCTGTTTTATTGGATTTTAGCTAACAGTGTTCTTAAGGTATCCATTACACATATTAGACACAAACAGTGGTATATTCTTTCACAAATAAGATGTGTACTGCTTGACTAGCTGTAATAAAGCTGCTGGCTGAAGCAGTGGTTGAGTTGAGTCTTTTTCTTCTGCCAACGTGATCATTATTTAAACAAGACACTGTTAAGTGATCTGTTGCATAAACCAGCCTTTTCAATACTGTTAAGTGGTTAAACCAAGATTCTTTATTGTTTATTTATTTTTTAGCAATGGTTGAAGTCAATATCCCAGCATAACTAAGCCATGTGATACCTTAATTGACACCATTTAGGTTTGGGACTTAAAAAATAAAACAATAAAAAAAAATCTTCATGTTGTTTAGGGGCTGTGGGCTGTGTTTGGTGTCCTAAACTTTGCATATGGATACCCATTGGCACACTTCATTGTCAAGTATTGCTCCCAGAAATGCTACCACTCAATGGTGTGCTAAAGAGAGATTTTAGAAGTAACCAAAACATTTCATAGCAAAATCCTGTGAACAAGCATTCTAGTGTCACTACAAAGTAGGTAATTTCAAAATATGTTTTAGCAAAATGAACATTAGTCATTTTAGTTAATGTTTAAGGCCTTGTGTAAACACACAGTCTTTTATAAATACCTTCAAATAGTTTTTGTATTTAAGTTCAGGTTTGTTTATTTTAAGTTTACATATGTAGGATTAAATTAAAAATTCACCTACCACCTAATCAGCATACTGCAGTAATACCTGGGAAGTACATTTTACTACTTTATAGAAATACTTTGAAAAATATGCTTACTGTAAAATAATCCATAATGATATCATGATTTGTACTGATAAATACTTTGTAATAACTGAAAGAATACAGCATCATAAACAATATGCTGGTGCTTCTGTTTATGAGTGTGCAGAAAGTACATCTGCAGTATCTGCATGGTCATGTAGGAGGCTGACAATCTAATGTGAGGTAGTGGCAGCTTTTCCCCAGAGTTGTGAAGCTCAGCATTTCTTAAAAATTATGCTGTAATTTAGGAGCTAAATATTAGTGTGGTCTGCAGGTCACGCTGGAAATACAGCAAGAATAAATAACACATGCGAGAATATTCAAGAAACCATGAACTACATGTAATTGGCTAATAACTGCTGGCATATTCAGACATGAATCATAGTCAGCTGAGGGAGGCTGATTGTGAAAGATATCAAACAGATGTAATGTAATTTTTAAAATTTGAGAGAAGTAGCATTAATCCCAAAACAGTGTAGTGAGGGTTCCCATATGACTACTTTGCATATAGCTCATCAAGTGAAAGCTATATCTTCTCATAAAATGATAGTTTGTTCAGTCTCATATGTGATTTTTCTTTCAACTGTGTCCAACAAGCTATTATTAAATAGGTTTAACTTGTAATGATTTGTGCAAGGGTGTGGGAATGATTTTCCAATCGGTTAAGAAAAAAAGTTTTTAAAAAATATAGTGTATTGAAATGAGAAAGTATGTTTTATTAAGCACTTGATATCCATCATTCTCAGCAGAGGCAGCTGTTATGAGAGTGCACTGCTTAGACTCCTGCTGAAAGCAACATCCAGAGACTTTCCCATATAAAACAAGAAGCAGCTTCTTTTGCCTATTTATGTAAATGACAAAAGGAGAATCCTCTTGGGTTTTGTTTATTTATTTATATATTTTATTACAATATTTGGTTTTAGAATTTATTAATGTTTATTTTCAACAGAACATTTTCTTGATTTTTACAGCAACATGTTTTAATATGCAACTCATAGATGAAGAAATCAAAATGGAAACGTTGAGTAACATGTACAGGGGTCAAGCAGCGCCAAGAACGAGAGTTGTGAACGGTGCCTGGTAGTTTGCTTGCTGCAAACACTGAGTGGTAGCATCACTCATGCAATGGTACATCCTGCCTTAGAAATGGCGGTACTCCTATTTTTTGGCTGTATGTATTGTTTGCTCTAGGATACATGTCCTTTATGAAAGGAAATATCCTATTTTTTCAAGTCTCACATTTAGTAGCTGAATACATTGAATTATTCCTTTTTGATACGGTGAAACTGAGAAGGTGAAATACTGAATAGTGCTGTTTCTCTCTCACCTGAAGGTCTGTTGATTAACCTTTACTAAGCAAGTTCCCACTTTAGGATTCAGGTTTTACATCTGATTTTTTTTTTTTAAAACAACAACAACAAAAACACCTCACAGTATTTTTTAATTTTCGTTTTTCTTGCTCTGTAGTTGCAGGAGCAGGGAGTTACAATTGTACAAATAATTCCATCATTTTACTAAAAGAAAGTGTGGGATTTCATGCTTTCAGGATAAACAAAACCTCAGAAACACCTCTAATGCTTATATGGTCAATGGTGGTGGACCATTTGCTTTTGATAGCTGGACAAAAGCTGGTGAAAAACAAATGAGAGGAGAAAAAGAATGAAACAGTTGACCAGTAGGGAAAATTCTTAGATCCTGAGAGGAGGACATAGGCTATAAAAGGCACTCCCACAAGATAAGAATGATGTCTTCTCTTTAGAGGCAAGGCTAGCTACAAAACTGATTTCTTTGCAGTTGTATCATCTTGTTCTGCGCTTATTGTTAACCCCCTGCTCAATATTCAGTAGAAGAAGTCATGTGCAAGCTCCACAGCCCATTTCACTCAAAACTTTCTAATCTGCCATGCTCTACGTGTCCATGCACACTCAGGCTGCTAGCAAGGTCTCCCTAGAACAGCTGAGGCAGCAGATCAACATGGGGATAAGGAAGTTGGGCTCCTCTGGAGACTGATCTCTTCCTCCTCATGAAGGGCTGATGAATAAGCCCTTCTTTTCCGCAGAATGGTAAGGATAATTTTAAAAGTATCCTGAAGTTAGATTCTGGCTTTGTCTATACTTTTTTGAAAAGGAAAAAAAAAAAAAAGTGGTCTTGTGGGATCTTGTCTGCTAATATGAATGTATGTAAATGGTGGTAGTTAAGTGTGCATTTGAGAAGTGTTCAACTTTGCATTTTGATGGAATAAAGTAAATAAGTGTAAGCTTGCTACTTAGTAGAAAATAGATTGTGAAGGCCAAAGAATAAATGCATAAAGAGGTGAATTAAATCACCTGAGCAGAGAAGATATAGAGCATGCTGATGTGGCAACAGTCATGAAAAAGACCTTCATGATTGATATTTTTTACACCTTAAATATGGACTTTTAATTGTACAGAGGGAAACAGTAGTCTATCCTTCAGGTGAAATGTCCTTCACTAAATAGCTGTTCTGGGGGATGAGGGGAAAGAATAGAATAAAATAACCTTTAGGAACATCTTTTTGCAGGAAGTGCTGTGAGGACTGCCTCTTGTATCAGAGCATGCATTTGTGCCCTGAGAAGTGCACTGCAGCACAGCTGAAGAACCTGCAAAGTTCCTTCTCAGCAGTGCACACTAGCATTGGGAACTGGTACATGCATGGCAACTTGTGAATGTTGGTCATCTCTCTACAACCCCAAGATCTCCCAGCTAAATTGGTTAGACTGGAAGGAGCTGGATATTGTTTAATCTACTTAAACATATAATGGGTTTAAAGCTGTCTATGCTTGCTGCTCCAGATTTGTAGGCTTTAGGAGCTTTCTTGACTGATGTTGTAATCTGTATAAATTTTAGGAATCCTTAAGTGTCTGTCAGTCAGAAATGGACTCGATACTGCTCCAGTCATAACATCTGGAGTATCTGCAGTATCCATCTGCCCACATCCCCATTGCTGGAGGCTCATAGCAGACCAGTACTAGCCATGCTGACTCCCCCACAGCTGGAAGCAAAGTCAGTTCCATGCAAATCCTGTATTTGAGAGGAAGAAGTAATAGCGTGTCCTAGAATAGCATCTTCAAAGATTAACAGTGCGTTCCCATTAACAATTCCTCTTTTTTGTTGTTTCTGCTTTTGTTTGCTGTTTGTTTTCTATTAAGCTTTGTTTTCTAATAAGATTTAACTCATAGCTTGGAATTTGGCACCTACAGTTCTATGTATGAAATGAGTTACAGATAAAAGTGACAGCATTTAGTTGTACAAATATGTGCTGCACTGTTGCAATCAGGTGATTAGGACCTAAATGAAGTAGTTGTGCTTTCAATTAATTACTGCCTTGATTGATCACAGTCAGCACTGAGAGGAAACTCTTTATAAAAGTCTCAGTGTAGTAGCAGTCTAATAATAGGGTATTGGTCAAAAACAGCAGTGAGAGTAAATAAGTGGCCTAACTGCTAGGAAAGAGAATAAAGGAGAAAACAAGTTACTTTATATTTTATATATGCTTTTGAGAGCTAATGGATAATATACACTACAGTTTTAGTGAGAACAAGTGATATTTAAAAGGAAAACTTTTAATACAAAATGTCAACACAATCGTTGCATACTTCTATTGCATGGTTCAGTGGAGTATGAAAAGATATATTGCATCTTTCTCTGTAGGAAGTTCGTTGGTTGTATGTGATTTTTATTCATCCTTAACCATCACCGAGTACCTCACAGGAGTATTGTGGCTGGGTCTAGGCAGCTGTGCTGTACATCTCAAGCTAGTTTTCAGTTTTCAAACCATGCTGAATTTGCAGTGATCCCATGCAGCTTATCATGCATTCATCCCATCAACATGAAAAGCTATTTTCTAGTTCTAACAGGCTGGATTTAGTATTGCACTGGACTCATCAGTTAGGTCTAAAATTCCTATCTCTGTTGCCTTTGCCAAAAAAACAGGAAAAAATGTTTCCATGGCTGTTCTGCCTCATCAGATTTCCTGAGCATTCCAAGCACTTAAATATGACAATGTTTTGACTGTATTTATGTAAAATGATTTTTTTTTTCCCCTCATACATTCTTCACCGCATGTATTAGGTTATCTTTATACTGTTTTCTGTGGGCTTTTTGGTAATGTTCTGATACTACAGTACTTACCCAGCTGGAGCAGTGCTCCTGAAATTTATGGAGACAACGGGCTTTCATCTTCTCTGTGGATTTATATGCCAGTGTAGCACAAATGAGCACTCAGGTGCTGGTTATTAGCATTCTTCTTTGCTAGGCAGAAAAAAAAAATAATCAAAGAATTGTTGAGTGATGTAAACCTGGTGAGAGGATGAGAAACCAGCAGATCTCTAAAATCTTCTGGTACAGAGCTGAGATTCTGGATCATGAATACCTCTGCATTGCAGTCATAGGAGAGACAAAGCAGGTGGGAAAGATCATTGTGTTGATCTGCTTTTAAGGTGAAGTGGATGAAATAATCTGTTTAAATGCAAATAGTTTTCAGGCGGCTGAGCATGCAATGAGAAGGTTTTGCTCAGAGTTTAAATATGGCTGCTTTGTACAGTTGTGAGTCATCATAGAGTATGTTAGGACTTGTATGCTTCCCAGCAGCTAGTGGTCATGTTTTAGTATCAGTTCTTTAAATGAAATAGGCTTCTTGGTCAAAAATATATGAAGAATTTTTTCAGGATAGACAGATGGTTAAGCTGTCCACATAGATATAGTCAATATATTTGATATTTACTTTGTCAGTTCTGTGTTTTTTACTTTTGTTTAGAAAGCCTCCATGTAGTACTATACTGTTGGATAGAGCAAGCTGTTGCTTTAGTTCGTTCTCATTGATTTAGTAAGAATAATTGGTCCTGGTCCACTCAAATAATAATTTCACAATCTATATAGATAGAAAGTGGTCTTTTCTGTGGTTAGTGACTCAAGGTTTTATCCCTCTTTTGACCTTGTTAGAATCCTTATTTTCATCTGATTAGAAGCTGTATCACATTTTGTTTCAGCATATTGGTATAACCAGATTACAACCAGGACTTAAACTTTAGAGAAATTGTTGTCCCGGAGAATGTTTTTTCATGGTATTAAAAACCCGTAGTCATTGGGAATGTGAAAGGCATCAATAATTTCAGTATAATATTTTTAATGACGTTTACTAGTTGCTAAAGCACTTCATTTGTAAACATCTTTTGTTTGGTTTGGTTGGAAATGCAATCACAAATGTCAAACTATTTTGAAAAAAGAAGTCGCAGAGCTTGTAGGGTCAGCAGGTGTGTCTGCCCCATACATTGACATGGGTATCCATTGCATATTCCGTAATCACAAAACATGAATACATAACACACAAATCACTTATATTTCAGGTTAACGTTGAATCCTACATTCCATTGCATCTTGATTGTAAACAGTATTATATAATAGTATATACATATACATGTAAGTGGTATGTTAGGCTTCACCTTGTTTCTTAGAGCTTGTGAGTGCATTTTTGTCCTGTTGGAAGTGCTTCATTTATCTTATTAGACACACTGTGGTATGCAGCCCCTCAGAATCTAGTAGCTTCTGAATCTTTTACTTTGGCTTGGAATAAGTGTTCTTAACAGAACCAATGGGAAAAATCCACACAAGTACAGTGTGATGGAAAGACGTACTATGGGATGTAGCCATTCCAAATAAAAGTCTGGAAGGTGCCACTGAAGGAGCAGCACAGAAGTTACCTTCTTCAGATGTTAGCAGGCAGCAATCTTAAACAGCCACTGTGGGAGGTGACAGCCTGAGCAAAACAGGAGCAGGAGACAGAGAGGGGCTGGGGATGTGAATTGGAATAAGCAACAGAGGAACAGCTGCATTGGAAAGTAGCAGGAAAGAGGAAAAATTTGTCCTAGGAGAAGTAGTGACCTTGGTGGAACCCTGTAATCTCTGCAGCCAGCAAGGCCCATGAGTGCTGGAAGAACTGTGAGGCAAAGAACATAGACAATAGTGATATATCCCTAAAGAAACCTTCTTTTTTGTTGTTGGAGTCTGAAGCTATATGGTAGAAAAAGTATAAATTAATGTCAAATTAAGCCCCAATGTTTATGTTAAATTCAAATGCTGTTTTAGTACTGCTCAGTGTAACATGCTTTGGTATAATACAAAAGAAAAAGGAGGAGAGATCTTCACTGAAGGAGAGAGAATTCATTTCTTGAGGAAGAGAACTCAAATATTGTCAGAAACCACATCCTTATACCTGCTAATACATCATGAGAATTTTTTGAGTAATTTCCTGGCAAGTGTATTTTGCTTTAATATGGCTATTAAACTCTAAGTGCTTTCCACAATCAACTGATTGTTGAATATTCAGAAAACATTACGCTAAATCCAAATTGCATGTTTACTCAGACACGGCAGGACTTGATTCATCAATGTTTCATAGATACATATGCATTTTTGTTGTTTTAAAAGAGCTCTGGAAGTACCTAGAGGACTCTCTTCTGCCAACAAGGACTTATGTAATAATGGCATTGGACTGGATCCTTTGGTATAGATTTTATTGGAAAAAGCTTAATCTGAAAACAGACTGTCTCACTGATTTGCCTTGCTCTATAAAGCATATGCATTATAGTGTGAGCATCAAAGCACAGCTCAGCGAGGAAGCCCTCCTGCAGTGCAAGGCATTGCATTTACCCAGCACTGCAGTAGCTGCCACAGGGGGTATCTGCACATCCCCTAGGTGCAGGGCAGCATCTCTTTCTAAGCATATTGGCCACTTGGCCAGCCATGGACAATTGGGTGCTCTTTTCCACAGTCTATGACCCATTTTGCTGTGTTGTATGAGACTCTGCTGTCTATCCTGCCAGGTGTCTCATGCTCCACTCCGTTGTTAGTGGGGTTAATCTCTGTTTGCAAAGCTCTAAGTACAGAGAGACCATAGCAAATTCAAACATGAGACCAAAGCATTCACCAAGACTCGAATGTGCCATCTTGTATATTAGCCACACACTGCTTACATGGTTTTTTTTTTTTTTTTTTTTTTTTTTTTTTTGTACTGCAGTGAAGGTATAAGGTAAACGCCTTGTCGAGCCAGAGTCTAGTTGTTCTTTCAATCATGATGTCAATTTGGACCTTCGGAAAAAGGAAAAAAAAAAGTGAGAGGAGACAAAAGAAACAAAACATAAATAGCAAGCTCTCACAGGCTGAACTCTTTACTTGAGATACCTGATTATTAGCAGCTTTTCAATGAAATTGTAACTTCCTACAGACTTCCCGCTTTCTTTTCTTGCATTTTTCTGAAAGTGTCTTGTTATTCTATTGATGTGCTATGAGCAATTCTACAGGGGAAGGTGATAAAACACACTGCTCCCCGTATCAAAATGTATGTTGCTTGAATATTTTGGAGTGTATGTGCTTCAGTGTTCCTAAATTATGATTTGTCTGGGTTATCACAGTCTTCAAATAACTGCAGTAAAAACCATCAGCAGTAACAAACAGAACATTGCAGTTCATTCTTTTATTCAACATTTTCTTTTGATTTATTCCATCTTTTGCAATAGCAAATCCCTTGGCTGCCAACAAGTATCTCCTGGCTTTTATGGAAAAAAGCGTACATCCTATTTCTTTGTTAATGCAAGCTGCTTGCATATGTTTCCATTTTATTTTGCAAAAATGTGGCACTTAGCTCGTGATATTTCCTAGTTAATTTGTATATAATATTTACCTGTGCATGAAAGATGCTATGTGCAACACACCTTTTCTAATACATGTAACAGTAAATATTTGGCTTCTGTGGCCATATGCAAAAATTGCTTGATGATACAATACCAGAGCATAGGAAAGGTTTATAATCATTGAAGAGCTCAGGCTAACTGGGGAAATGTGTGTGCACATGCCAGTGGAAACTTCTACCAGAGCCAGCTGCATAGTGTTTGAATTTATTGATGTTTGTGGCAAGTTTGGGATCTTTAATGTTATTAATCTATGCCTACGTATGTTGTTAATTGAGTTTCCAGTTAGGTTTAAATTTATCCGATGCCTTTCTTGGGAAATGTGGTTCTCCCTGACGATGAAAGCCCAGCCTGTGCCTAATGGGTCAATATGTCAGCGTGACATAAATGCCTTTTAGCTGGGCAGAGGTTGTGCTGCTGCCACAGCTGTAACACTGCAGCACAGAGCAGGAGAAGCCCTCCCAAGCCTGGAACAACCAGACTGTGTCTGTGCTGTCACCATAAGCTCCTCCAACTTAGTCGTTCTTCGGGCACGGCGTGGGCTCACACCCAGGAGCTCTAGCATGGAATGGTTCAGGGCTGGCATGGGGCCTGTTTCCAGAGGGTGAAAGGCAACCCACTTTGAAGAAAGGGCAGGATTTTGCTGTGCTCTTGTTGGCAGTGGGGCTGAAATAAATGTAGCTCCCTGTGGGGAGGCTGGGAGAGAGGCAGCAATGGCAGGGGGAGGTAGCAAGGAGCAGAGGGGAGTTTGAAATGTTCCATTGTGAAACCTGCTTTCCCCGCTCGGAGCGGGATCAGCTGAGCAATTTGGGCCATGACTTGAATCTGCAAAATCTGTATTGAAGGGGTGGCATAGAAGGTGCAGAGGTTTCTCTTGCCTCCATTTCAGGGTAAGAACCTATTTCATCTCTGTGCAGGGAGCACTTCCAGGAGGTCTTTATAGATGTGTATAACCTTGTCCCTTTCCTGCTGACTTTTTAAGTTGTGGAAGCTGTTAAAAAACCACACTGTCATCTCTCTTCTGCTACTGTGCTTAAACATTGTATTATCTTTCTTTGTAGCCAGGACTGAACAGTGATTGAATGTCATCTAGCGCTTATTAATATGAATGTTGTCATTTTTCATCTCAGTCATCACTGTCACTTTGTCATTTGCGTTTGTGTTATATTGGATCACGGTGTTGCTAGCTTTCTATCCTCCATCTCATGTGTGGATGCATCAATTAAGTTAACACACCTGAGGACTAGTTCTAAGGAAAAAAAAGATGCATGTCTTAAAAACTACATTCACTGTATGTGCACAATTTTGCAAGTGGTACACATTTTTTAGGGAAGAAGAGTGTCTGTTTTATCTTAGACCATAGTGTACACTGTATTTCTGTTCCCCTTTATGTTCTATAAGAGAATAAAAGCTCCACAGTGTCATTGCATGAGCAACAAAAAGCCTTTGGTCTTCCCATTTAATTGGGTTATTTTAGTGTAGTCAGGAGAGTATGGTATTTCTGAAACATCATATTTAAATTGTTACTCCTATCTTCAGAAAGCTAAGGGGAGATACTAATAACAAAAACAATCTTATGTTATCTAGAATGAAAGTAAATTAGGTTCACAAAACCCAGGGATTTTATTCCATGGCTGAAGTAAACTGGAATGTCTGTTTGAATAATAAAGAGAGCTGGAGAGAGAAAGAAAAATCACTGAGAAAAATAAATATTAAGACCAAAAAAAAAAAAAAAAGCACAATCTAATATTGATGGTTTGCATATAATTTGTCGTACCAGCAGATGTTATTTTTAGAATGGAGACACCCTGACTTTAGTTGAAATAGTTGAGTTTTTTTGTTAGAACATAGTTCATTTCAGGGAAAACTTCAATTGTTTGAGTATATGGCAGCTGAATACTAGATATATATTAAGCAAGGAATAACTAGTAGTATATTATAGATACTCTTTTACTGCCTGCACAGTGATACCTGTACAGAGTATGCACATGCTTTATATTATCATGAACTACTCTCCTGGGATATTACCATATTTACATTTAGAGGGAAGGAGCCTAATCTGTCTGCTTGCTCTGCTCTCCAGCTTGCTCAGATGCTCCAAAGACAACCCGCCCCATCAACATATGTTGCAGGGTGTCGCATTAAGGGGTGTAGCTGATTAACCGTTACGGGCCCGGTCGGATTCAGAGTACTGAACCAGTCGGACATTCACCAAAAACATGTTAAATGTCTGGGGGTCCCGTCAGACATTCACCATCAACGCATTAACGGCCTGGGGGTCCGTTCAGACATTCACCGAAAATGCATTAACCGTCTGGGGGTCTGGTTGGATTCAGAACACTGAACTATCACGGATAACCACCCTCACCCTAGTTGCACTTAATGAGAGCTATCACAATGCAATCAAGTATGGTTTATTACAGCAACAGATAATCAGGTTCTTTTGGATTGCCAGCGATAGTGACTGTCAGCAAAAGCAAGCTAGTATGCATGAAATACACAGGTGTTATAGGTGTTACAGGTGCACAACCTAGAAATAAACGCGTTAAAAGGATCAAAGACTCTATAGAGATTTATAAGCAAGTATTCAGATCTCACCCAAAGGCGTCCCAATGGGGGGGGAAGAGAGGCTCAGCCCGTCGACTGATCCCAGGAGTCAGGAGGTCCTAAGGATGCTGTATTTCCTCGGGATGGTATTTCCCCTGACGGTGGTATATTCCCTAACATCACCTCTCTCTTGGGTCAATTTATATTATTTTCTATCTTTTAGGTGGAGCTTGAGTGGCTCTAGTCAAGCATATCTTAGTTATGATTGGTGTAAAGTTTTCCCGTCTCCGTTTAAAGTAATAGGCTCTGAGAAATTCAGGGCGCATGCTCAGTGAGGGGTGGTCGCACCTTGGAGGCGGGTAGCTTTTGGGATGGAGGTGTGTTTTGGTCTTATAATGATATTATAATGAGCAAAAAGTACGCTAGGGTACAGCATTTGTCAAAACATGACAGCTCTTTGGCTCAGGGTGTCAAAAAGTGCAGCTTTGTGCACAAGAACAATCAAGGCCCCACCTGATTACAGAGCCTCCACTCCACTCTACGCTCCGTGCTGTTCCTTAGGGCTAGCACACCAAGTTTCCCCAGCGCGATAGCATCTAAGGTTGGGAGCCCAGGGAATGCTCAGGTAATGCGGTTATGCCCTACCCTGAAAGCCTCTTCAATGCTGTACCTTTTCCTTAAAAATGTGAATGTTAGTTTTATGTTCCTAGTTACTTCAGGAAATTACACCACACAGGGAAACCAAATTGCTGAGGTCTTAATTAAAGAGAAGACATTAGTTTATTAATTAGGTAGAATACAGGAGGAGCTTTCCTGTGGTTCAGAGAAGAGTCATTGACCTTTTTAGGAGTTTCAAAAGTGAATTTGTCCAGAGGAAACGACCCCATTCCTTTGGTGGAAGAGTTGGGTTGTAATGCCAGAGTGCTGTGTCTAGCAAAGAACCACCAGAACATTCGAACCAAGGTAGAGCTGGTGTATGGTACCTGAGCCAAGAACGAAACATCGCTACTCAAGCAATCTGGTAATGCGGTTTTCCCAAGTAATGGCAGATCCAGGAATGCTGTCCTTAAAAATTCAGTATTAATATTGCAGATCTGAAGCATCTTATAAAAGGGAGTATGAATCTGAAAAATCATCTAACCTATATGTAAGTGGTGAGTTGTATAAATATTTTGCATGTATTAATATTTTTAGACATTTTGGATTATGTGTATTGGGTTTGAGGGTTTTTTCCACCATCATCACTTGTAAGTTTTGTAAATGTCTCTCTTGGGGAATGAAAGCTTGAAGAAATGCTGATAGCAGGGGAATCTGCTGGAATGTTCGTTTTCATTCTCTCCCCAGAACTACCTTACAATATTCAGTAATCTGTATTAATTCTGCTGGGGAAAATTACTATCTGTTTTTTTTTCCCCTTTTCCTCTTCTTTTTAATTCAGATGAAACTACTAGAACATTTTCCTCATTTTTGTCAGACAGGAATGAGCTGTTTGCTGCCTTTGAGTAAACCATCCTGCTTTTAGCATCTTCAAAACTATCTTCCCATAATTTAATTAAAATTCAGCCTTATTGCTAAATCACCTGAATTTTATTGCTCTGCTTCTGTAATTTGCTATTTTGTTTACTAAATGCAATAAAGCAGTAGAAATTCGTTACAATATCCCATAAATAATCAAGTAAAGTGTGAAATACAGTAGTAAAAAATATCAATAGAAAAATAATTAAATTATCATGACTAGCATAGTTTTAAGTATCTAAATGTCTTTTGAAATTAAGCATCTTGAGGAAGCTTTGAAAGCACAATTATATGTGTATTTATTTATATGTATGTATGTATATACCTATTGCATGTAAGTATGTATTACAAATTCCAGAGGAAAGGGATAATAAGAGATTTTAAAAAAATAACATCATCTGATCTAATTTAGTGACCAGGAAGTGGAGGTATGTGTCTGTTTTCTTCAGTGTTGCCACTGATTTCATTGGCATCTTGAGATTTTTAAATTTATTTTTATTTTTTAAATCTAACTGTGGGCATAGAAATATGTAGTGTGAAATTTCTCTTATTATCACTATTATTTTTTTAATGGCATGTAAAAAATCACATTGAGCATTGTGAATGTCCTGGCTGTGTCAATCAAGGCTTTGATCAGAGTTTGCAGCATGACAGCAGCTAATTCATGAAACCTGAACTGAGGGGTAAATTCTGTAGTGCCCCTCAAGGTGTGTACGTGGAAGAATTCTCTTTTTCAGGCATTCTCTGACTTCTAGTGAAATACAGTGCAGCCCTATTGTAGTTCATTGTAAGAATCAGTTTAAGAATCAGTCACATCAGAGATGTGATTACTGGTTGTTTTTTGCTTTAATCTAACTGAAAAAGGATGAAAGGATGTTGTTATGGGCCAGGATTCACATGATGTTGTGCAGCTATAGCTGAGCCACAGTATGTAGCCATGATAATTTTAATAACTCTACCATGTCTGATTGCAACACCTGTAAGGCCAGTAATGTAATTTTGATAGGCATAAGTGTTTTCTTCAGGTGAATTTACCTCATAAAAAGGAGTAAGACCATTACTGATCACATGCAAGAAGGAACTAGAACCAAAATTACCCTTGCAGGTCTGTTGGGTGCATGCAGGGCCACAAGGGGATTTTGCACCATTTCCAGAATCTACTGAGAAGCCAAGTGTAGATAACTTGCATAAATTATGAGTAGTGAGTGAGCACTTTTTAGCTCTCATTTGGTCCAAGTTTAACTTAAGAAGCAGTGAGGAGGTGGCAGCAGCTCAGCTACAGCTTCAGGAAAAGCAACAAATATGGCAAGGAGCTAATCCCAAAGTCTTGAGAATTTTTCCAGTTATTTTAAGTAAGGCCAAAAAAGTTATTTGGGACTTACTTCTTAATTATAATACTACTTAAGCCTTCCTAGAAATCCTTAAAATGGAAGTGTTGAGATTTTCCCTTCTTTAAAAAAAAAAAAAAAAAAAAAAAGTAAAAAAGGTAAATATTGCACCATTTGGAGAAATGGAGAAATTGGAGGTTTACAGGTAAAACTGCATTAAATATGCTGAATTGTGTGTACTATTTGTTTCAAGGGAAAGCAAGGCTAGATAAGGCAAAATGATGCTTAATTTGCTTTGTGATGGCATTTTTCACCTTAGCTCTGCAGTCAGTGTCTTCACAGCTGGAACTAAAAAACAAACAAACAAACCCCATCACAGGATAAAACAAAAACATTCCAGAACTTCTGTGCTTAGTGCACCTAACTGCATCTTCCAAGCTTCTGATGCTTTTTTTTTTTTCCCACCCCCCCATCCTTCTCCTTGAGCCTTGGGTCACCTCACTGGCTGCAGTGAGGTGATCCACAGACTATAGACTGTGGATCCTATCTGAGGATTTAGGACTTAAAATGTGTGAGGGTTTTGTGTTGCTTTTTGTTGTTGGTGGTTTTTTTTGGCTGCTTTGGTTTTAATAATTCCACCTTTCTGTCTATAGCAAGCCAATGTTTAACTGTTTTATCTGTAGTAATGATGTATGTTGAATGGGAGATTAGATGTTACCTGCTGGTAATGGCTTCTGCTTTTTCGACGTACTACATATTCTCATGTTTATCCACCTTATTAAAACAGAAATAGAGGCACCTAGTGTGCATTTTGTCAGTTTTCTCAACCAGCTAATCAGGACAGTCAGTGATGCTTACTAAAGAGTACAAAATCCTTAAAGTACATGAGAACATGCTTAAATACTCTCAGCTGATTTTAGGTTCAGGAGATAGACAAACACCTGTGTTTGGTGAGCTTATCATGGTCCTTTGTTGAGGAAAAGGAAGTTAGAAAGCTGCAGAGCCTTAAAATTAATGCTCTTTTGGGCAGGGGAGCAAACTGTCTGCTGAAATACATTAAGACAACTTTCTTTCATTTCCTCTGGGATATGTATCAAACCTAATAAATGGTAATTTAGAAATCCCAGATGTATTAAACTTGCCTTGGGGAGAAAACTTGGTTGTTTTAACTTTCAGAGAAACATAAGCAGGAAAGTATTGCTTATTCTTGTTGATATGAATTTTGTATTCTTACTTTGTATAAAGTTCTTATATATATGTAATCAATTTCATTTAGATATTTTCTTTTTAGTATGAAAAACCAAAGGAATTTTGAGTTAATTAAAACTCAATGGCAAATATTTTATTAGAATTACATTTGCATGGAAATACCTCCCAATAAAGCCCATGCAAGTGACATTTTAAGTGTCACGAAGTAAAATGTTAGTTCTCTGGTGTTGGAACTGGTCTGCCCAAGTGAGCGAGTGGAGAAAACTGTATGGTACCAATACTCTGATACTGATGGATCACCTGCAGTGAGTTGGCAGAGTTGTGCTGATTGTGCACGTATAAGCTGGTAGGCCAAGTTCAAGTTCCTTGGTTCAACCTGCTCAAAAGGTGGTATGTGTGTCCCCATCAGGCCTCTTTTCCAATCTGCACGTGGTAGACTGTGTCAGCAGCAAGGGATGCTCTTGCTGCGTGGGAGCTCTCAGCAGCCATATAGATAAAAGTGTATTTATTTTTGGACAACTAGAAGTGAACAGTAAGATTGTAGCATATGCTTAAAAGTGAAGAGTTTAGGAAAAGGTTACGCTAGTAAAATTTGGCAAATGCTAAATTACTTTAATGGAACAGGGTGCTGGTATATTATTTTAATCAGAATATTTCAAAAGCAAACATGACTGTTTGTGCATTAGGATTGTTTAGTAGCAGAGACCTAAGGCAAAACAAAGAAATACAGTCACTAAACTTGAATTTGAGGAAACTTGATGTTTTTGAAAGGACTAAGGTCATCCCTGGCAGCTATGGCTCCACATTGATGACGATGTTATTGAATTCTTCAGGATCTTTTGTTAAAGGAAAAGTGATTTTCCAACAGAACTGTCCAAGTTTGCTGTGCAGAGTTTCCTTCAAGGTGAAAGATATTACATAAGTCTCTTTTCTTCTAATCCTGGTATTCAGTGTTATAGTTTGAAGCATTAAGAGCTGCTAAGACGGCTGGTGAGAGAAATCACCATATTGGGACATAGTGTCCCAATAACTTGGCAGTTTTATTACACAGTGGTTACAGTAACCTTTAAGCACCTGAGAAAAGACTGATGTAGGCTGTACTGCATGTCTCAATCATACACTTGGTAATATGGGTCCCTTTCCACATATCCAGTTCTCCCTTCTTATTTAATTGAGCTATTAACATTTTAGAAACCATTAGTGCATGACAGGTCTTGCACTTCTGGCTGCAGATAGGGTTGTGTATATCTGAATGAAATGTTTCTTTCACAAAAACTTCCCTAAAAACATGCCTTCTTATGGATTTGCATGTGTGGATCTGTGAGATATTTTCTCATTTTGTAATGGGGTAGAGAAACTCATCCATACCTCCGCCAAGCACATACCTAGTTGGGTTGCAGTTGGGTTTTTTCATATTTACAACATTTAGCTTGTTATTGAATTGCTTGCAGAATGTTAATCCGTAAATGGAAATATTGTTGCTTGAACTTGTTGAGGCAAGAAAAATCTGAATAAACCTCTTCTGAGCTTAGTAAGAGCTATGCTGGGGTTTGAGCTTAACACCCCAGACTCCTAGAAGAACCCTATTCTAAAATAGATTTGATTTTTTTTTTTAAAGGTACTTATATTATCTCAGGAATTCATTACTTACATAACCTTGATTTTAAATGCCAGTCATTGTACAATAGGTCAGATGCCAAGGAAATCTGCTGTGAATTTCAGGTTATCTGAAAGACATTTCAAAAGAAATAGTCTATCCATCTCAGTGGTTGGGGTCTTAGCTAAAGGAAGACAAATCAGTTTAAGTAAAACAAGATATTTTTAGAGAAATGAGCTGTTCCATTCAGCTGTGTATTCTTCAAATCACCCAAGGCCCTGTCAGGGAGTAAGAATATTCCACACCTCAGTCTTGGTGTTAGGGGCTTGGCACATATACAAAGGATGCACTTGGTGTAGCCAGCAGGCACACTCAGTCTTTCTTACTTTGTCCCTTCTAAATCATCATCTCCTAGGAAGTATTCTCAGTGTATTTTTTTTCCATTTGTTTGAGTGCTTTATTTTTCTTGCAATTCCAAAAAATAAAAGCTACGTAACAGAACCTTTCTATTCCCATGATTCTGGTGGAATATTTTCTCTATACATGAATAACATAGCGGAAACTCAAAAATGTTGGATGTACATAAACACATTCTTCCCATTCAAAAACAAACAGTAGTTGTCAAATCACAGACTTCTTGTATGATAGTAACTATAACGTCAAGAGAACAAGAAAGGTGAGGGATTCTCCATGGGATGTTTTCTTACAACATTGAATGCTTGGTGTGATTTCCTAAAAAATGAAATTGAAATTCCTTAGAGGAAATGTTAGGGCTCTTATGTATGAATGTTTAATTTTGTGTAATTTTACTTTCTCTGGGATAGAATTTGCTTCAGCAGAGAAAGAAGTCCTTTTTATTAAATGAATGAACTGACAAAAAAAGGCAAGAAACTTAAACACAAAGGAACCTAATATTGAAAATTGAGAGAAACCTGAAAGTAACAATCTTATTTCATACAACTGCAATCAGTTTGTGTTCTGTGAATGTTTTTTCTCCTAGTGCAACTTGATTAAATCAGCAAGGAGTAGTGGGCTGTAGGTATGTAAGGGATGTAAGTGCAGGGGAAAAAAAGCATTGGAGAGAAAGTAAGAAAACTTGCTTGATTGTACAGCTGTCTTCTATTTCATGATTCTCCTGAGTGCACTTAGGAAAAAATGAAGATTTGCATTACGGGGAAGGAAGTATACGTTTTCTGCTTTGTCACTTCTCAGATTAAGACTGGTATGTTTCCAATCCTTGTCTGATGTGACCTTTTCCCTCATTAGTTATTTGTACTTTCAAAAATCAAATCCATAGCGCATAGTTAGAATGTTGAAAAAAGAATATGAAGCAGATTACAGCTGGGAAATCAGGTAATGCTCATACCTAAATGCTCTAAAATAATAAAATACCTAAATGCTCTACATCTCTTCTCTCTATTGGAAGAGCTGTAAACATTTTGGCAAATATTGGCAAGTTCAAACAAAAATTAACAGATTTTTATAAAAATCTGAGTTCAAGATTTCAAACACTGAACAATAGGAGACATCTATAGTTTATTTTTTAAATATGTAAAGCTATAGCTAACATTTTAAACATGTATAATATTTAATCAGTCTTGAAAAATGCACTTTGTTGAAAATATGAAGTAATTTATTGTAATAAAATACTTAATTTAAAAGAGTGTTTCTCACTAGTTCATGAAAGAAATTTATAAACTTTTAATTCATTATTTTTTAATGATTTTTAGGCTATTTTTCTTTTTTATAGTGATATCTAACTTTTTCATGAAGTATGATCTCTCCTCTTCATACTTGCTTCATACTTGTTTTACAGTGCACTTAAATCTAAGTAAGACTCTGTTGTGCATGTGTTGTACTGTGTTACTGTATTAGATAATCAGGCAGTTGCAAATAATGCAGGTGGATATAGGAAAGATAAAACTAGTGTCACAACACATGAAGAAGGGTCAGGAAATCAGGTCAGCATGACATAAAGTGTCACTATGTCCTATGTTTAATAACTCCTTTTATTTCTAGCAACATTTTTGAGGGAATGTGTGAAGATTGAAACAGAAATGTAATGCTAGCCAAAAAGGATAGTACAAAATGATTAATTTTACACACCCACAAAGGAAAAACCCTAGGAGCACAAAAATATGAACAGGATTATTCCCTATCTTCAGGGTGCAAGGACCTGCACTAATTCAAGATAATAAATCTCTGTTTGGAGGGGAAGAAAGCATATTCCCTGCTAACACCTTTCATTTTGAAGATGTAGCCTTCTTGATGACTCTATTATTCAGAATATAATCTTTGTAATTATACTTTAGGTTTATCACAGATTAAACAAACCAACCTGTCTTAACCTAAAAGTGATCATTAGAATTGTATGTACAAATGCTCAGAAAATGAGTAAGAATGCTGTAAACTTCTTGTATCTTTATCAGAAAACTTTGCCCTTTTGTAGAAATTAAGCACAAATTTTGATTTAAATTTCAGCAGTGTTACTGGAAACAGTAATTTTATGCACATACTTGATTAGTTGCATGCTTCCCTGAAGACTCGAAGCAGATTTCCAATGAAAAGGCAGAGCAGAATTATGTGATCAACCCTCATGAGGAACCTAAACCAAAACAATGTTACAGCAAACTATTTTTTGCTCTCCTTACTTTCACATTGAACAGTTCCTTGTAGGAAAGGTAATCTTGTTGAGTATAGATAGAAAAAATTAGTCCTTCCAAAATAAATGGGCCCTTCCACCTAGTATGACTGAGTACACAAATACACAAAAGACAATTTATTACACTTACTCAGGGAAGCCTCTCTCCAAAGAGCATAAGGAAGCAGAAGGAACTGTTTGTTTTACAACCAGAATATCAGAGGACTGTACAAGCATAATGTACAAAGGTTTACTTGATAGCTAATTAACAAAAAGTTGACGTGAGAAGGGGATTAAAGCCAGGAACTTTTGGATATTTTTTCACTTCCTGTGGATTGAAGTAATTAGTAAATATGTTACTATCAGCAAATAGTTTCCATCATTATTTCCCATATGTATCTCTTCCAATTGTACAAGTTCTTTCAATGATAAATCAAAATAAATCTTTTTTTCCTCATTTGGAATAAAGAAAAAAAAAAAGTGTCCTACTGTTTTTAGTATGAGCAGTCTCATTCTTCATGAAAGCTAGAAGTTGTTTATATCATAATGTTTTGATAAAGTAATCAGGGTTATTTTGGGTCGTGTGGGATAAACCCAAGTGCTTCTTCTTTACCAGTGGAGGAAAATTCCTTTATAGAAATCTTTGAGTTTCCATTTAGAGTGGTGGTCTGTTCAATCTGGTGTGTTTACTCTGATGTGGAGGACTGTCTGGCTATACAAAGAACAGCATAAATAAACAGCAGAGTGCCCTGAAAGATGTGCATTTAAGTTATCTTGTATTTTAATTATTTTTATTACTAGAACCTTCTCACAATAAAATTACTGCTACGTTTTACATGGAGCTATCTGTTAGTTAATACGGACTCTTAGTGTCCAGAAGTTTGGCTCAGATGAAAATTGGTGCTCTTGTCCTACAAACTTTATATACAGTAAAATGCATTCCCTGCAAGTTGCTTGGGAACACCTGGTTTAAAAAATAAGCACATGTATGTGCACTGTATCTTACTAGACATTTTGTCTGAGTAATTAGCGACAGTGTTCAAATGATTTTTTTTATGGTTACAGAAATGCTCTGTAGTATGTTACCACTGCATGAAGCAAATAATAATGGATTACTGATTCTACTTCATTTCTCTATTTTTTTTTCTTTCTTTTTTTTTTTTTTCTATCACTTCCATCCAATTTAATGAACTGTTGTGTGAGGTGCTTATACATGATGCGTCTGTGTGTGTACATGTGCATAAATACTGCTTTTCTGAAAATAGTTCCTGGTGCCTGGGGGCTGTTGTTTTGTGCTAGCAGTATAGGAAAGGCAAGCCAATATTTGTGCCCTTCCGTAGAGCAAGAACTGACACAATGACTCTGAAATAAAAATGATAGAAGCCAGAAAGTTGTAAATAGAAAATACATGTGGTGCATAAACTTTATAGTACACAGCTTGCTCTCAATTTCCTTACTTCCATACACTTCATTCATAAAGAAGTGTTTTCTGTACATTATTAGCTATTTCCTGTGTTACATAGGTGTATGTATTTCATTAAATAGTTCCGTCTTCTGTCTATTCCCAAACCATTTATAAATGGAAGATTTTATGTTCTTTCATGCTAATATAAATTTTCCAACTCCATCTAGAAGTTCATGCAATAGACCTTGATGACTTCTCTGAAATTATCAGTGATCTCCCAGACAATTAGTCACAGTCAAACTTTGACAGGTTTACAAAGACTAAGTAAAGCTTCGATTAGATGTTAGAAATGTTGATACATGCTTTTCTCTGAAGAATCCAAATGTGACTTTTTGTTAGCAACTAATTTTTCTCTCCTTCAAACTTGAAAATTTACAGCAATAGTTTCTTTTGCTATTTTGGGTGTCTGCCTTGATGCAGTGTATTAACATGGAATGAGTATAGACATCACTGAAATATAAGGTACAGTGAAAAGGAAAGTGTCTTCCCTTAAAGCCTAGTCCAATTTCTAGCTGACTTATTCATAAAGGGCAGCAGTTCTGGCTCAAAGAAAATGTCTTTGGAAACTTAAATGTAGTGGAAATATTTTAATTTGCAGTGCAGAGATTCTGATAACACATCTCTCTTACGGGAATAATCTGAGCATTAAAAAGCAAGTTTCTAATACTGGAGATTTTTTTCTGTAATTTTGCTGAGAAATTTAGCATAGGGAAAAACAAACAAACAAACAAAAACTAGAAAAATCTGTGTCTAGCTGTCTAGATAACCCTAGCATTTTATATAAATATAAACAGTTTCTTGGAAACGATTCGGGATATAATTGAATGATTGCATTGTATTAGGGCCTTATGATAAACTACATCACTATTAAATGCTTTGTGTCCGCAGTGCTCAAAGTTTGCAGTCATTTTGTTGATTAATCTTGGAGTGGGTTCTTCTATTACATAGTCATTATTAATCAGATTATAAAGCTGGACTTTTGATATACCTTTTGTTGTTTATCAGTTTAGAGCTATACTATTGTGAAGACGCATCAATATTTTAATGTAGTATCTGGATGACATCTTTCATTTCGTAAATCTCCGTGTTTGCTCTGGAATGTTCTGCTAAGCACTGCAGAAACCTCTCTCGTTTTGTTTTGATGCATATGAGATCTTCTCGATGACAAACAGTCAAGTCTGTATAAGCTAAATTTCAAGTGCAAAAGATGGAATTTCAAGTGTGTTTTTGCTGATACCCTCAATGGTTCTCTAGCATGGTTAATTCATAAAAAAGTGTTGAAATTAAAGCTAGATATTTACCCACCAGCACATGAGAAGAATAATGTATTCCAAATACAAAGGGTTTGTCTGAATGTGTTAATCAACTCTCTATACCTTCCAATTATGCTTATCATCCCTGTTAAAGAATTTTCCCGTATTTATATATTTTTAATTTTGAAGCTGATGCAATATTTAGAATACAATTATGTTTTGGTTTGCTGTGCTCTTCTTGCCAATTTCTTGTGTTTTGAAGTCTCTCGCTGATTGTGTCTCATTTTTCATTACTGATGGCCCCTTCAGACAGGCAGGCTCCGAGCTAATTAGCAAAGCTTTGTTCATGAACGCTTGTTTCCTCCAAAAACTCTGCAGGAAGGAAACTCTTGAACAATAGTACACAATCTGCAGTTTCAGAGGCTATAATGTTAACAGTGATGCACTGCAATGTTTAAACTAAAATCTGCCACTTCAGAAATTATTAATTCATGCTCAGTGATGGAAAGGGTTGTAGTCCAAGGGCTATCTGAATAGGACTGTACACTGCAGCACCTTTTAGAAAAATCTAAAGCTGGCATGAAAGAACAGTGTCGGTTTCTAAACCACCTTTTGAAATCCCGCTGAAATTTTGTGGTTAGGCCCTCAAGCTGGGCTATTTTCAGTCAGTATTTGGCCAACTCCAAGGTTTTTCGTTTTGCATTGTTCATCTTTTGATTTTGTGTGCTTAATCACTGCTTAAGCCAGTTGGATCTCACAGCGGTGAAAGGCTGCACTCTGACTTTTGTCAGGGTGAAAGTGCATCAAAGTGGCAGTGTGCAGGGTGTGAGGTGAGGGACAGACCTAAGTGAGGCAAGAGGAGGAGCTGGGTTTTCTGTGACATGAGGGGCTACGGGTCATCGCTAGGGGCTTCTGACTAAGGTCATTAATTGGACAGCGTGGGTACCTTTACCTCTCATTACATTCATAGCATCATATTTTTGCTGTTTGAGGCATGGGACTCCTCATTCAGTTACACCACCTCAGCTTAGGAGGACATCACTTCTTTAGGGATAATTTTCAACATTGTGGTCAAGTTTATTGCACACATTCCAGTCTGTACTGCTGCATTAGGATAGAATCCTTTCCCCCCTCCCCCTCCCCGCCTTTCTTCCTGGATAACTTGTAAGGTTTTCATATTAAATTATTAAATTATCAACAATCATTTAATTACGGCGGCCTTCTGCCGAGGAAAGAGTTGACAACACCACTGAAGGTGTACAACATCCTTCTGGTTGATATTTCTTAATGGTTTGTCTCCTAAGATAGTGCAAGTCCCGTGGGCCTGCTCATGCTATTACCATGTAAAAGAAGGCATGAACTATAACATGAATTCAGTCAAAGTCATTCTGTAAATAGTAGATCTTAATGAGTATCCAAACATGGGGGCTGGGGGAGGGGGAAATTAAATATCTCCTGGAGTTACCTAGGTGAGGATTTTGGAAGGGAGCGTACCATTTCACTCACTATGCAGTAGATTGTAGAGTGTTCCTGCTGTTTCAAAGCAAGAAAACCCAGCATATTCATTAAGAACTGGCTTCTGAAAAGATATTTGTCAATCCTTTTGCAGTCAACATTTATTCAAGGAAGTTTCTGCAGATTGCCCTTAAATTTGATGTTGTTTCAAGTGATGGGTAGAAGACACATCTCCCTGACAGAAAGTATAGCCTATTGGTTCCATTAAAATATGAGCTCACATTTTGGTAGCTTGTCATATAGCATAAACTTCTCAAGACATGGTGATGCAATGCACTTTATACTTGTAAATACTTCCTAACAGAGATTAAGATTTCGAGGGGGGATGAATTTGATTCAAATTAACATATGAAATAATGGTTACTAAAATGCAGGTAAAAACTTGTACAAAGAATTAATAATGGACACTGATAACAGAATGGCCATACCATAGCTTAATATTTTATGAAGTTTCATAAAGCATCTTTCAAATTTTGAATCAAAGCTGATACAAAAAAAAATCAATAGTAATGAGCTCATCTGTATGTAAATGAATGCCATTCTATTCCAGGCTACCTGTATTTTATGGTATCCTGCTAGATATCACTAAGTATGGTCGTGAAAATAGGGCTTTTCAGGAAACCCTTAAAAAAAAAAATCACTTTAAATGCAAAGTCTTTGCCTTGCTTTTAGGTTTTGAGAAGTCATTCATAAGGCTCTATCCGTCTGAAAGTTTCATATACTTGTATTTAAAATAATAATTCAGTACGTTTTCAGAAGCTGACTATCATACTAGTGAGGAGATCTAAGACAATTCTAACAATACCAGGAACTCACTGAAAATTTATTTGCATGTTGCAATTCATTTGGAGAAACTGGTCAAACTAGAGGGTATGTCTGTGTACCCAGAGATGCAATGTAAACGTGCAAAAGAACACTGCAGCTCTCCTATGAAGCGAAATGTCTTACACTTGCTCTACTTGGGAAACATGCTAGTATTGCTTGCAGTCTTTGAGAATGGTAGGTTCTGCTACACTCATATTTGGACAGCAGCATTAAATAGTTGCTGAAATAGGTTAGTGGAATTTATATTAAGAAACAAACAAACAAACAAACAAAAACACTACAAAAACAATTCCAAGAAATGAATCAAGCATGAGTATATATTTTAAATCTTTATAGTGAATATAAACTAATAATCTTCAAGCTTTTTTTTTTTTTCACATTTAGAGGATGCTCATAAAGATGAAACATCTTTAAGTTGTCAGGAAGAGCTGATGGATCTACAGCTCAAGCTCTGTAACTGTGTTTTCAGTTAAAACATTATTTTCAGGAAACAAACTGGGGTTTGATAATTTATTGCTAAACAGAATAATAGTCTTAAATACTCCTCATTAGTTTTTATTAGAAAAGTAAATTTTCAAGCATTTGGAGCATTTTTTCACCTTATTGAAGCTTCAATTCAGCTAAACTGCTAAGGACAGCATAAGCTTTGAATCAGGAACAAAAATTCACCCATATTCACTAAATTATTTGAGTGTTTCCTACTTTTAATAATACTTGTGTTGTCAAATTAGGGACTAAGTGCAAATATATTGGAGATTAGAAGAAGGCATTAACATGAAAACCAGAAAGAAATGTTTTGATTGATAGCTCAGAAGGAAATGCCAAGGATAAATATAAGTACTGTTGATTGCAGTTGATGTGGGCAAGTGGTAATCAGTTGCTAATCTAAACAAACAAGACTCCAGCAGATATTTCAACTCTTCACCTTTCTACTTGTCTTTCAGTTGCCTTTCCCAATCCCATTTACAAGCAAATATCCTACTTGTAATGTTGCTCGTACATTCCTTATCCTGTGGGATAATTAACAAAACGTACCTTAAAAAAGGTGTTGAAAGGGGAGAAAAAGTTTATATACAAACAGAGTGGTTATGATTAGAGGGAGAAATATCTTCTGTCAACTCAATAGTAAACTATCATTTAATTTATTTTTATTTTTATTTTTTTTCTGAAAGCTAAAGTATGCTGACTTATTTTTCATACTGCTCAAACCTGTGACATATCTACATGAAGAAATTGTGATCTGTGGTCATATGTAGTGCAGTAGCATACACAAAGAGTTTTTTGTTTCTTTTTGTTTCTGGCTCATTATTTATCTTCTCTACAAAGGTTTTGCTGAGGCAGTATTTTGCACTCCCTGATGTGGTATTAAGTGCCCCAGGTGAAACCATTTCTCTGGCAGTAATTTACCATGGTCAGGGATGGTGCAGTCTTAACCTTCTTCAGGCTGATGAAGGTGATGTAGACTGACTGAAGTGGATTGGAGAAATCAAGGATCATGGCTTGAGTTGTGATGAAGCCTGTACACCCTGAATAAAGTGATGGGACTGTCCGTTTTTATTAGACTCAGATTACCTGGGGCAGCTTCAAGCTGTTCTGATTAATGTGACAGCCATCTTATTAGTTGATTGGGTACTAAATATTAAGGGTGCTTTAAAATACATTTATCTTTTTCATCCTTCCCTTTCAGGTTCCTGGAGGATTGCCTTACGCTATCCATATATATTAATAATAAAATCTGAAACATATTGTTCCTGGTTTGTGATGCATTTTTAAGAAATTTTTTTGTCAAGGTGCAAATTACAGAAATTATGATTGTGATTATTATGGCTAGTTTTAATTAGCAAATATTACTTAAATGGTAAAATACGGAAAAAAGACTTTTTCCTCTACATAAGACCATGTTAGTGGAAAGCAAGTAGAAAAGTTGAAGAAACTAGAGGAAATTTTAGACAAACATTTAAAAAGTCAAAATTGTCTGTATTAAATATGGGTATTTGCATACTGCATAAAATAATTACATTAATCCAGTTTGGGAGGAGAAATAATATCACGTGAACTGAATCTCCAAATGGAATTAACTGTCTTAGTATGAATTTTGAGTAGGTGAACTACAAATTTCCTGCAGTTAAGTTATTAGCTGTAAAGGAAGATGAGATACAAATAATACATCCAACAAAATCAGAAGCTGCTCATGAATCAGTAGCATCTGGACATGCTACTGAGGCAAAATTTGGAGGAGAAAAAAAAAAAAACAAACACAAAAAAAAACCCTGAATACAATACTGAATTCACAATACACATAGTATATTCAGTAGTACATAGGAGGGTGGACGGAGCATTTTGTGTTCTACCTTATTGTACATCCTGAGAGATACTGATAGAAATTCAATGAAAACGAAGGTAATATGAGCTACAGCAACTATGAGAAGTTTGTAAACCAACCCCAAAAATCCTCACCTCACCTGATTTACACAGCTTTTTAGTAACTTTGAAGTTTAACAAAAAGAAAACCTAAATTTCAGACTAACATGAAGAATTAACAAGAAGCCCTGCTAAAGCTTACATTACTGCATTTGAAAGTCTCAGAAGGCTACTTTGTCAAGGCTAGTTTATAGTCCATATAGTTTGTTAAAAAGCTTTTAGAGTCATCATGGTCGATGGTATCAGTGTGGCTATTGTAAATGTGCAGTAAGTCAACATTAAAGGTCTTATGAAATTTTAATGCCAAAAAATTAAAAGCACAAGTGCTGTAATCAGTTCATAAAACAAAATATTTAAGACTCTGACCCTGTCCTGCCAAGTAAGGATCAATGAGTGTGATATTGTTCTCTTTTCTTCCTTTCCAGTAGATCTGTGTAGGCCTAACTATTTCTTTGTACCCTACTGCTTTGCATTAGCCCTGCTACTTCTGCATCACAGACATAAAACTAATGCCTAGTCCTAATGTTTTCTTATGATAAGCCCAATGTTGTGTGTAAAACCAGCGGGGGACAGTAGTCAGCTGCATGGTTTTAGTGGGGCATCTTGCTGGTGGTTGCAGAGATGTGCCTTCCTGAACGTTTTTATTGACTTTGTGCTCAAATCTGTTTCCTTGCACATTTTGCAGGTGTTTTTGTACTTTTCAGTTTTATGAACAAAAGTGAATGAATTAAATTTAGAATGACATATGTTTCTTCTGAAGAAAGTCAGTTTCTGAGTTTTCTGTAAAAGTTGACATATTGAGTATGGGCCTGGAGTCAGACTCTTTCTTATTGACTTGACCTCTGGCAGACCAACTTCTGTGATTTTCTTTTTTTTTTTTTTTTTTTTTTTTAAGCTTCTCATATTGTACTTTTTTCCCCCATTGAATTGTAATCTCTTCTTTGCAGCCTAATACTAACTACTTTTTTTTTTTTCCCCAATTTACCTCAGTCTATGTCATTTCTACATCAAATCAGAGTATTTTAAAGTTGATTCTTCTTGTTGATCATCTGTTTGCACCAGCATAATACCCTAGAGTTTGGCACCATGTTTACAAGCTCAAAATCTTTTAAAGTATAGAATAATAATGTAAATCAAAACTGAAGGCAGTTGAATGTGTGGCTATACTTAAAATATACCCTCTTTGCTCAGTGCTGAAGTAATGTAATAAGTTTTGAAAAGATGCATGTGTGAGGTGTGGTTTTGTGTTTATTTATTTATTATTTAAATTTGCTTTATATATAATATATATGTTATATTATATATAACATATATATTATATATAACATATATATTATATATAATTTTATATATTATATATATTATATATAATTTTATATATAATATATATATTATATATATAATATATATATATTTGCTTTATATATTATAAAGCAAATGTCAAGACCCCTGCAGCACTGTAACGGAAAACAAATTTTATGGCTTCTTTTAAAACATAGAGGGGCAAAAGATTTAAAATGTAAACAGGTCATAAACTGCATTGCTTGCATACAAAACACAATCTGTTAAAATGCAAAGTTAACTTAGGAATATAATTAGGTATCTTAAAAAAAAAAATGAATCAGATGTATGGATATATGTGAAAAAAGCTAGCATAGAAAGTTGGCTTCCTACCAGTAATTTTTCCATGTCTGGGAGGAATTATTAGGAAACTTTTGAATGCAAAATAATTTGGGAAAAATAAATAAATAAATAAATAAAAATGAAAAAAGACGGCTATTATAATATATGTCATCCTGAAGTAACAGTGGCATGTAACCTTATTAGCTTCAGAGAAGGAAATTACTGTATTCCTGAAGCAGTCACCTGCAATGGAGGCTTTTTATGGTATTACTAAAAGATAATGGCAAGATCAATCTTAGTGGAAATAAAGATTGTAGCTTATAAACAATTATACTTAATTTCAGGAAATGTTTTTGTTTTTTAAAAACACTTTTGAATAATATTTTTGGAAAACAAATTAATGTTGGAATGTATTTGGTCTTGTACAGTTCCTTACTAGTCACTGCAATAAGAATCCAATGATTACAGTTAATATTATTAAAATAAATTATAGAAGTGAACAGAAGTTGTTTTATTTGAAAAGAATGACCAAAATCCCCTTTACTGCCCTCACAACAAGGAAAACCTTTCCTTTTTTTTAAGGAAAACATCATGGTTTCTATTTGACAATAAACTGTTGCAACCGTTATCATCCCTCAGGTGGAGCTCATTAGGTCTTGCCTGTATTTGTTTACTGATTTTTTTTTTCCTTTTTTCTTTTTCTCTTATCTTTTTGTTTATAAACAGGGATTGATAAAATCATCTAGTGTGATTCATTCCAAACTACAGACTAGTAAGCTTTATCAAGTTATTTCTGTCTCAATCTTTGTGTCTGTCTTAATTACCTTTAATGAGGAATTTGTGGATCTCAGTGTAAGATTTTTCTGTTAGTTCACATAAAAGTTTGTAATCTTTCTCCCAGCTAGAACTGAATTTTGTAGTGGGGAGATGATACTGAGCTGCAGGTAGCTTTCTGAGTAAGTGGTAGTGGATAGGGCACTGCCTGAGACCTTGGCCTTATCAAAAGTCCAACCCCCATGGTCTCAGTAGCACTAAAATTTCATTTGCCAGGTAGACAATAGATATTTTATTGCTCCACAGGTTAACACATACAAATAGCTTTTGGATTTGGACTAACAAGTGGTGCTCTGTGTGTGTCTAAAACTGTCACACAATATGGAAAATTTGCTAGGGAAGGAAGCACAGTGCGTGCCTTTACCAGGTGAGAGTGCCAAAACAGAAAAAACTTTCTCACTAAGGACCTGTTAAATTGTGCTCCTGTAAATATTTGTGCTCCAACTAAAGCCAACAGCTGTAGTGGCAATGGCAGCAGGGTCTTGATAGGAGCGGTACAAGGTTACAAACAGGACACATCTGTGTTCAAAATCTGACACTTTAAAATGCAGAAGAGTTGAATAATACCATGGCTGAAGCCAATGTGAAGACGTCAGACTCACAAGGTAAAACATGGAAGATTCCACTTAGAAAGGAAAACCATCAGGGTGGTCAAACACCAGAGCAGACTGCCTAGAGCTTTCTGTGCCATCTCTGTCCTTACAGATGCTCATAATTTGACTGGACAAGGTCCTGAGCAACCTGACCTTAGTGGTGCAGGTTATTGAACCATATTTCCCCTGAGGTCCCCTCCAACCCAAATTATTCTGCGATCTGATAATATTGTCACTCTGTTCTGAGTAGGAACTTGACTTCTCAAAAAAGATGCCTCAATAGCAACATTTCTTTGTATCGCCAGACACTGAAGCTAGGATTTTTGTGCCTAAACTTTCTGTTATTTAATGTTGTTGGTACATTATTACATAATTCTGTGATGAGATGCTGAATTTACTTTCAGTTCTCTTGTAATCATTTCTCAGCCCCATGTGGCTTGAAATACTGAGATTCCCAGGTGTGGATTCACCTGTGCTGCAGCTAGACTGAGGCTGGCTATAAGTCACACAAGCCCTCAAATTTTGAAGGGTCCAGCTGAAAGAATGACACAATTTTTAAGAAAGCATAACTTTGAATTATTCTCTTAGCATCTAGTCTGGTAGAAATCCTGTCTGCAGTTAAAACAGAAAGAGAACTCTCCTGTTGGCTGAAGGTCTGTCTCCAAATTGAGCCAGTTTTAGTAGTTTTTTTATGTTATATCCTCTTTATTTTTGTGTTCATCTTTCCAAAATGGAGCATTTTCTAGTGCAGTAGGGTAACAAATCAGTAAAGTGACCAGTGGCACTGCCGTGAGAGGACACCTGCTATATTTGGAAATCCTCATTGCATTCACTCCCTATGACAAATACAGATGCAGAAAACCTATCACATTCTAAGTAAAGACCAATTAATCATCCCTGTGCTTTTCATGAACTTTATCTTAACAATAAGACATGTGGTAATGCTTCATTTTCAGTTGTCTGTTTTGAAAATAACTTCATAAAGGTTTAATAAAATAGCTGAAAGATGAATAAGAAATAACTGTTCAGTAATATGGCATCCATGGATGTTTTGGGAAGCAAATGTTTGTATTTTCCAGAAATAATAACCTAACTATGATTCTCAACAGGGTGTCTTAAGATTTTCAGCTGGAACAGTTTGGGAGTACATCGTTTCAGGCTATTCATTCGAGAAGTGAGAATAGAAAAAAATCTCCAGTGGGACTGAAAAAGTTGCATAATGATACCATGAAATGTTAACTTAGCAGCTGGAAATAACACTTATGAGCCACTGTAAGCTGAGTTCTCATGGGTTTAATATTTTTTATAGCCTCATAAATCCATTAGATATATAATCTCTTTATTAAGTCAGATATTGTATTTGTTTTTGGAAGCTATCAACAATTCTGTCCTAAAACAAATGATTTCCTCATTGTAAACAAAATTGCACATAGAAGATTCTATAGTTAGAGAATCCTCTGTGGGTAAAAGATCAAATATTAAGTCTCTCCTTGAAAATCAGTATAAAAAAAGAAACAAATGATACTTCAGAAAACATGCAAATGCCTATGTTAACATAATATTAATTATATGTATTAATTATCTAAGTCCTGGGGGTTTCAGATCGTCATACAGATATTTTCTGTGTTGCAGAACTGTATAGTCATTTATACGGGAGTTTGGCTCTGGTCCTACAAAGAGCCCAGCACACTGTATCCTTTGTGGCTGCAGTGACTGCCAATGAAACTCGTGGGAATCCCCAAAAGGGGTGCGGGAATCTGAGCCAAGCAAACCCACTCTCCTGGATAATTTGTACAAGGATGTTTCTTGCATTTTCGATCTCTAGTTTATAGGAAAATCTAAGTTCCACCAAAACAAACCCAGGGAAAAGAAATTAAGTTTTAAGAAGTAATAAAGAGGGACAGTATTATAATAACCCCAACTGTAGGTAACGCGAAAATTTCAGCTTCGCTGTGTATAGTATAAGCTGGAGGCAGGCTTTCCCCACGGAGATGCTGGAGAAATACAGTTTCTAGAACTACATATTGGAAAACTCATGTGGTGATGGGAAGACTTCTGCAGAGATGATAGATGGTGAGAAATTGAATAAGGACCCAGAGGTAATAGAGGACAGATACTGGGGAGCACAGACAGAGAGTGAGAGAGTAAAGGAAGCGGGGCACTTGAATGAGATCATAAACATTTATCTGAAGAAGTGAAAGAAAGGCAAAGGAGAAGACTGAGGAAATGCAGTGTGAGATTTAGGAGAGATCCTAAGGAAAAGGTACAGGTGTACTGCTTCTGGATTTGGCCCAAAATAAATAAATAATAACAGAACTTTCCTTCATTATTTTCCCCCCGAGATTTTTTTTTCTTCACTAGTTGTTCTATGCAGCTCTGTTACTGAGACTCACCTCAGACACTTTTTCAGCCTTTCTATTGCCCTTTCCACCACATGCAAAGCAATTTTTGACAATTTGGACATGCATAAAGTTAGTAATTCTTTTGAAGAGCTTGGAGTTTCGTTAGCAGCCATTTAGAGAGATGATCAGAAACAATATACTTGCATATTATTGTGTATGTCACTTGCCTTCATCTGGATGGTTCCAAGCTGTCCTTAGGTTTTACATTAGAACAAATGGAACATTTCATGTCAAATATGTTTTTCCTTGTGTGTAAGGGAAAAAAAAATATCACAGGTTTGGTTTGTTCCAAGCTAAATCTTTTCATTTGCATAAGAAAAAAATAGCTAATTGCTATTCTTGCAATAAAGTCTAGGGGCATCATTAGTTTAGCAAATTAAACCAGGCCAGATGAACTTGAATTTCACCTTGTGAAATATTTCTTGATTTGCTAGCTAGAAACTGGTGGTTAATCTGTGAGCTAACAAACCTTATGGCAGTCTTTGGTCTTTATTTTTAGAATTACAGCAGTCTTGATTTCTGACAGTCAGATGGGCTAGCTTTTGTAGTCTGACCATACTGTGTCATGTTGAAGTTTTGCTGCATCCCAGGGGGACATGGAGAGCACCTGACTGCTTTCCCAGATGCTGTTTGGGAGCTGATGTGCTTTGCCTACAGCTTATCTTTCTTCCCATCTTTCTGTCTCATCACCTGGGCCTGCGTACTTTAGAGGCCTTTTAGCTGATGAATTTCACCTACACCGGAATACAAATGGAAATGTTAACAAGGAAAAAAAAACTAATTTAAAAAAAAAAGAAGCACATTTTTAGGGCCTTCATCTGGTAAATTGAAACTGAGCATAGCGTTTAGTCATGGTTCATAAAGACAAAGTCTGACTAGAGAGTTGTTTATCTTCAGCAAATACAGAAGGCATACACAAAATCTAAAGCAGTTACCCAAGCTTCACGTGAACAGAGGCTCCTGTACAGCTTCAAATCACTGGGCACATTTTCAGATTCCTAAAAATCTTCAGCACATCAGTAAATGGCCTTTTAAATGAACACAGAATTTGATCTTTAAAACACAAATAGAATGCAGGGTGTTGTCCTGGTCTTCTGAATACAAGCAACAAATCTCCCATCCAACTCCAGGAAATTCAGTATCTGACCATAATTGGTATTTAATCCACTTCCACAATATGGAAAAATTATTTGGTTGCTGTTACTTTCACTGTGAAGTAGCTTAATAACATGTCTTTTAATGACATCAAGACAGCAATCCTACCTAATAACATAGATTTTAATGAGCACAGGTCATCAAGGAAATTATAGTTTGTTACTTAATGTGATTTTCTGTTAGGAAATCCAGATGAGAGGTTTGAGGGAGATCTTTTGTTGAGTTTCACTTTTTTTTTTTTTTTTTTGTTATATGAATGTCCCATCATGAAACAAATCAAGGGTGCTTTTTTAATGATATCGTCTAGATGGACTGATTTATTTTTTTTTAGCAAGTTTTAACAAGCTTTAACATTTTTAACAATGTTTTTGAGATGTGCAGTGTCATGTGTTGCCACATTGCAGCAGTGAGGTATCCTATAAATTACATCAACATTGTACCATTTTTTCTGGTTAGAGAAATGGTTGGCACCTTGAAGTATCTAGTCCTTAATTAGCATAATAATGTTCTACTGAAGCCTTAGTTACCTATGTAATGAATAGAGCTGAAGTATCTAAATATCTGAAGTAGATAGCTTTATGAAACAGAAGGTACATTGCCTAGAAAATCAACACATTTTTAAACATAATAAGAAAGCTATGTTGGGTTAGTAATTATTCATGAGCATAACAATCTTGAAATTACAATTAAAAATAAGTCACAGAAATTATGAATTGAAGAAACCTTACTTTATCAGTGGGTTATATAGATAATGGTGGTTTGGTATTTGTTTTGCTAACCATGCATTCTTGGGAATTGTTACGAACTCTCACAACAACTATATGTGATCTTACATGGATGTTTCAGATCCCTAGGGTATCTCCGGTAGTGACAGGTAATAGTCCTTCCCATCATGATGAAGACAATGCAGATGGGGGTAACAGAACATAAATACTATATTTCCTTCCATCTTTTGGTCTATGCACTACCAGATGCTGCTTCAGTCTTTCTTTTTTTAAAGCTAATTGTCAGGTTGGGGTCCCATCACATTGGGGCTGAGAAACTCATTGGAATGCAAAAATGTGCATTGGGACAGGAAGAAAAACACCAAAACACCTGACATTACTTTTAAAAATACATTGTTCCAGAAAAAATACTTGCTGCGCTAAGATGGAGCTTAGTACATTGTGATGGGACCTCTGTATTTACCGTTTATATTTTCAGATGGTTGTTTATATCAGTAGCAAATGTGTGGACATCCTGAGATTTATGAGTCATGTCCTTCCTAGAACAGGCCTACCTTGACATTTTCCTGCATTCCCCATTTTTCTAAATCACCCATCTGACTTTTGCAGAGCCTGATGCCTCCGTAGTTCAGATCTCTCTATTCATCTCACTGAAAAGATACGCGACAAGGCAGGATACATTAGAGTTTTGGAAAAGGCTGGTGATGTGAGTTCATATCATGTACCCCATTTAGTCCATTGTTCATAGTCACTGGAAATAGGAGGCTTTGCGAGTTGTAGGTTGTATCTAACTTACATTGAGAGTTGGGATGGTGATTGGATACAATGCTTTAATAGTGTCTCCGTTTCACTGTCAGGCATCAGATCTGAAAAACTTGTGCTGCAGTCTGTAATGGGAACTTGGAGTGGAGGAGGGGGAGAGAACGAGGACAGGAAAGCAGTAATAGACTTTTGTGGCTTTAATGAAAGCCAGTCTCTTATCCCAAGATGGGCATTAATGGACACAACAATACCTGTTTTTTTCCCTTCTGTTTTGAAAGCTGTAAATGGTTTTCAGCATTGCAAGTCTCTCACAATTCATCATGCTTTCAGATAACCATGTAAAATAAATCTGATAATAAATAACAGCTCCATGAAAGTAGTTTTTTTTAATTATTATATATTTTTTTTTAACTGAAATTAAATTGGGCTGTGTCATGCATGTATATCAAATGTATTTACAATTAATGTATTTAGGCACTATTAGCTGCAAACTGGTGACATTAGATAACAAAGCACCTAAATGAGTTGCATGCTAAAATTCCATTGGTATTTAAAAATAGAGTTTCTAAAACTTGTGTGCGCTAACTTCTGTATTTTCTGAAGCACTGGTACTTGCTCTGCTACAGATACAGAATCATAAGTGCTAGCAGTATACTGAAAAAGAATTGTAATCATTAGCTGCTATCCATCTTTTTGATGCCTCGTGAAATTCCCATGCATAAGCAGAGTAGCGGCTCCCAAAACCCAAAAGGAGCCATGGGTCCTTGGGCTGGTGTTTATCTGATCTTCTGCATTATCATTAAGTGTGACATTGTGGTCCCAGTGTGGACCCCCACATCAAGTAACCATCACCCTGGTAAGAAATTTAACTAGTGGCTAAACAATAACTGTTTGCTAAACATCAGTATCAGCTGTTCAGTTTGAGTTAAATCATCTCATGCTCCAAGACTTTAAGTTGCAAAGTGCAATTCCTAAATGCAAAGGCTTTGGAATTGAGACCAATTGTATGGGCTACTAATGGAATTAGCCTTTTATTTATCTGTAGAAAGTTCTCCATGTATACCACTTTTACAATTAGCCTTAATAGTTTGAACATGCCACAGTTAAAAAACTAAGGCACTTAAACCGTGTCCTGTTCCACATATTTATAGGACTGTGATCTAATAGTTGCCGTGATGTGGTTACACAGCAACTATTTTCTTCTATTTTCAGAAGGCTACATGGAAGAATTAGGTCCAGCTATTTTGTTTGGGGCAAAGGTGTTTTTTTTTGTTTGTTTGTTTGTTTGCTTGTTTGTTGTTTTGTTTTGTTTTTTTTTTTTAGGCTGGATAGGAAGGGATTTAGCTATTTTTTCAGTATTTGTTTGGATTAAGGAATCAAGTCAATTAGCATTGTGCACATATTTGATTATTACAGATTTGTTTCTAAATAAAGGGAACAAAGGGAAAGGGAAATGAATCTAGATGTTAAAACATTTGGATTTGATAACAATTACAAAAATACTTATCTACTATGTTGCTGGAAAAGCAGAGATTATTTTTTATTTAAACTTCAGGTGATTGAAGTAGTGCTTTCTATTGTTATTAAGTTTTTTGTTTTTTGTTTTTTGTTTTTTTTTGCAAGGAAAATTCTCTTACTGGTCTTCTGTGTTGATTTCTATGTTTAAAAAAAAAAAAAAAAGATGTGGAGGTGTGTGGGGAAGGGTGTTAAAATCTGCACAAAAATGAGGTACTGGTGAAATCCACTCCTGGAATGAGTGGATTTGGAATGAGTAGATTTACTGCTGCATCTTCCTGTTGTTGCAGCAGTAACAACCCCAATTCACTTCTGTGTTGCGGAACTGTGCCATTGCAATGACTTCTCCAGTATTCTGCTGCTAAAGCTTTGCACCTTATGAGCAGGTGTGTTCTGGAGGGAAGATAAGAGAGAGAAGGAAATGACTTTACTGGGGTTCACTGGGAATGACCTTCTGCTATGAATGCTGCTGGTGATCCATTACCCTCATTCTGTAACCTTAGGAAGTTTAGATGAGTTCCTTGGCCTTTATAGATAGCAGTTTTTTCCATTTTCACAGACCCTTGCACTCTGTGCCTTCCTGTCATAACACAATATTTTTGTGCTCAGGCAAGTTAACTGTGGAAAGATCAATTGGGAGTTTTTTTGCATGTCTAGAACCTTTTGCATGTCTATAACCACAACTTCGCTGCAAGCCAGCTCCAGCTGCTGCTCTTGGCTTGGACTGGCGCACTCTTCGCTGGGTTAGAAACTGGCTGGATAGCCGGGCCCAAAGAGTCGTGGTGAATGGAGCCAAGTCCAGTTGGAGGCCAGTCACTAGTGGCGTCCCCCAGGGCTCGGTGCTGGGGCCGGTCCTCTTTAATATCTTCATCGATGATCTGGATGAGGGCATCGAGTGCACCCTCAGTAAGTTTGCAGATGACACCAAGCTATGCGCGTGTGTTGATCTGCTCGAGGGTAGGAAAGCTCTGCAGGAGGATCTGGATAGGCTGCACCGATGGGCTGAGGTCAACTGCATGAAGTTCAACAAGGCCAAGTGCCGGGTCCTGCACCTGGGGCGCAATAACCCCAAGCAGAGCTACAGGCTGGGAGATGAGTGATTGGAGAGCTGCCAGGCAGAGAAGGACCTGGGAGTGATGGTGGATAGTCGGCTGAATATGAGCCAGCAGTGTGCTCAGGTGGCCAAGAAGGCCAACAGCATCCTGGCTTGTATCAGGAACAGTGTGGCCAGCAGGGCTAGGGAGGTGATCGTCCCCCTGTACTCAGCTCTGGTGAGGCCGCACCTCGAGTACTGTGTTCAGTTTTGGGCCCCTCGCTACAAGAAGGACATGGAGGTGCTTGAGCGGGTGCAGAGAAGGGCGACGAAGCTGGGGAGGGGTCTGGAGAACAAGTCCTACGAGGAGCGGCTGAGGGAGCTGGGCTTGTTCAGCCTGGAGAAGAGGAGGCTCAGGGGTGACCTTATCGCTCTCTGTAGGTACCTCAAGGGAGGCTGTAGCGAGGTGGGGGTTGGCCTGTTCTCCCACGTGCCTGGTGACAGGACGAGGGGGAATGGGCTTAAGTTGAGCCAGGGGAGTTTTAGGTTAGATGTTAGGAAGAACTTCTTCACTGAAAGGGTTGTGAGGCACTGGAACAGGCTGCCCACGGAAGTGGTGGAGTCACCATCCCTGGAAGTCTTCAAAAGACGTTTAGATGTAGAGCTTAGGGATATGGTTTAGTGGAGGGCTGTTAGCGTTAGGTTGGAGGTTGGACTCGATGACCTTGAGGTCTCTTCCAACCTAGAAATTCTGTGATTCTGTGATTCTGTGTAATTGCTGATGGATTAGTCTGCATATAACAATGAGAGCAGGAGCATTTCAGAAATTCACATTTCATTAGAAAAATGGTTAAATTGTTTACTTTTATAACATGAATAATGTTCCCTTCCCTTCCCTTCCCTTCCCTTCCCTTCCCTTCCCTTCCCTTCCCTTCCCTTCCCTTCCCTTCCCTTCCCTTCCCTTCCCTTCCCTTCCCTTCCCTTCCCTTCCCTTCCCTTCCCTTCCCTTCCCTTCCCTTCCCTTCCCTTGACAAAATTCAAAGTAAAAATAATCTTTCTGGATATTATCTTGTATAGTCTCTTTTTAAAAGCAAGAGAAAAATGCAGGGTGTTTGTAGACTGTATGATATCATTGTCCCTCTGCAGCTATTCACTGGAATTTGAGTCAAATGACCTCTTAAACGTAAGATTGCAAGTGCTTATAAAATAAAGAGCTGGCATTTGGACCAATTTCACTGTATCTCACTGGCTTAAATTGTTAAATCTGCTATTTAAAGATAAGCCAACGCAAAACTTGTTATGATGACTTACTTCTACAGCTTTCCGTCTTCATAATCTCATACTTTTTTAAAAAGAAAAAGAGAACTATAAACTGGACCTAAACGTATTTTTTTTAATTCCCTCATTTTATTAAATTTTGTAGCAGAGCTTTAAAGCCTATACCTAGATTTTTACAGACTCACCTCTAACATTACTAGGTTTCATGCATATATTTACGTAGCAGTAGAAAGGACATGAGTAAGGGTGACACTTTTAGAAGCAGCATCTTGCATGGATGGCTCATATAATGAGAAATGACAGCTGACCACAGGAGAAGGCCTAAACAGAGCAAGAAGAAAAATGAATAGAAAAGGGCGTACAACTCCAGATCACTGAGCAATCATCGAGGGGGAAAAAAGAAAACCACTGTATCTTTTCCTTGCAGTCATTCAGTGTTCTGAAAAAAAAAAAAATATATATATATATATATATATATTTTAATTAATCCCCCCTTATTGTTAAGGTGGTGTTTTTTGTTTGTTTTTGGCAGGTGCCAACTCACCTGCATTCAAGGTACATGCTCAAGTTTAAGGTTACCAATTTTTTCACTGTGTCTATGCCACAATATACGTATAGGCAGAACACATTTAAGCTGCTATGGTAGCACTTGAAATTGTGCGTTTTTTTGTTGGTGGTGGTTTGTTTGTTTGTTTGTTTGTTTGTTTGTTTTGTCTGCCCTGTTCTCCCCGTTTTGCTGGTAGCATTTGTACTCTAATTTGCCTTCTCCCTCCCAAGTGGATTGCATGGTTGGAAGTAACACCTGTGGCCGCTCTGCTCTGACAGCTGCAAGACTCAGATGCCAAGCTCTTGAACGTATTTTTTCTACTGCTGTCATCTGGGTTAGAGGATAGCTTCCAGGCAGATGCCTCAGTCACGTCTGTGTTCATTGATCATTGTTGGGAAGGACTAGGATCAAGGTGTCATTGGGATGGTCAACTCTTCACAATTTAATTTATAATATGTGCACCAGTGGCAGTGAATTTGCTTTCTAGTATGAGCCTTTCTAGGGAATAAGTTCTGCTCCACTGTTTAACACGTTTAAGGCTCTCTTTAGATCATCATGTGCTCTGGACAGGGTTGATAACTTCCTTTTAAAATTCTGGACTAGGAAACTCCCCGATGAGTCTCAGCTGCTAAGCTGACAAAGATGGGGGCAGCCATAGAAGGACTAAGCCTGCTGTACATTCTCTGCAGAAAGAGCTGCATGAAGAACTGTGAAATGGTAATGTTTGGAAATTACTAAATTTGGATGATGAGGCTTGCGATGCTGATGCTGTGTGTTTCAGAAGAGTAATTTCTGAAAAAAAATTACTATGATGCTAGTATCCTTGTGCCTATAGCCTTGTGACTGTGCTGGGCAGGAGAAAGATCTTGAAAGCAGGAAGAATTGCTGTGTCCTGGAGAAGGCATTTGAACAAAGTCTCTGGAACTAGGTACTCAACTAGACTTGTTGAAAACTGTTTCTCTGAGGCTGGTTGTAAAATTGGGCAGCAGAATCAGAAGTTAGAATTTTGATCAATTAAAGTTAGAAATATCACTAACTCCTTTCGTACTGGAAGTCCAGCAAGGGATATCCTGTAATTCTATTTATATTCAGCAGAGTGTAAGTTGGAGAGTGGCAAATACAACATTTGTGCATGAGATGTAAAGCCATTTATAGTAAATTGTATTCCCATCTATGAGCTTATGCTCTGCACTCTGTCCGGCTTTTTAATGCTAAAGTTTGCACACCAAGTTCCCAGTTTTAATATTCATGTAATATCCTCCCGAAGACAGTTAATTTATACATGCTCTCTTGTACAGAGCTCTAGGCTTCAGAAAACTTTTTGTGCAAAATGGACACACAAATTAATTTGACTCATGCAATTTACTGAGGCAACATCATGGAAAATATTGTCTCTTTTTTGTTGCAAGCAAAATGTGTTGGGGGGAGAGATGACCTTTGGAGATAAGGCTGAAATGAAGCAAAAATGCATTCACTTCCTCTTTTACACTGAGGGCTGATTTTTATCAGAGCACTAGAATGCATTTGGAAATGGAGTTTGAGGATGGAGATGGACCTTCAAATGTACCTGTGTGACTCGACATTGGCCAATTATTTCTTCTTCTGCTCGTTGTATACTTGCCTTTGAGGTGAAAGCTCAGCACGGTCAATTTATTTAAGTGCCTCTGTGTTTGTAGTCTGGAATAGGTGTTTCCATGTGCGTGAAATCTTTTTTTTTTCTTTTTTTTTTTTTTTTTAAAGTGAATGCTTTAATATAAGTGAATCTTTTTTTTTTTTTTTTTTTTTTTAAAGGGTTCGTTTTTGTCCATACATGTAAAAACATATTTCACTCTATTTTACCCACGTGGTAAGCACTCTTTAAAGCTTGTATCTGTTACTTATGTATGGTTGAGTCCCTGCTGACCCAAAAGACTGGCTTATAGACCTGCACACAAACATTCATAGACAGGGTAGAAGTCCTGTCAGCTGTACTGCTGTAACCAGAACAAAGATGCGTTTAACTCCAGCAGTCTTCTCCCCCTCCCTGTGAATTGGACTGCCAACTGAGCGTATGGTCTTGCTGGCAGGCACATCTACCCCTGCAGCTGGGCCATTAGCTAAAACTAATCCAGGCTTGAGCACTTGGCAGAGGATTGGTTACTGAGGGTCAATGTGTTGGCTTGGAACGTGGCATGCATTTCTCTGTGGGTGTGACTTCACTTTCCTCTGGCCACTGCAAGGCACAGCGTGACGGTTGTTTTGGTAGGGCACAATGTTCTCAACTGCTGAGGCAACCGGCCAGCAAACAACAACAGGCTATCTTTCCCCAGTATTACCTGGGATGTAATCCCTGCTATTTGTAATGGATTTAATTAATAGGAGTTCACTTAGCTGGTAGTGCTGCATTCTTTCCATGCGCCGGGCACTGTCAAACCCCACAGTACTTTGCTGAGGCTTTATTGCCTTAGAAAACGCAGGGGGGCTACTGTCCTCCCATGAACCTTCAGTGGGGTAAACTCAGATTTAGTTTGGTGAGTTTGATTGTGTGTGATTTCCTCTGCTACAATACTATGAGGCTGGTTAGCTCTTATGGCCAGGTGAGTGTCAGCCTACACAAATTGTTTGGTAACTCCAATTTCTGGCACTGGTGGTACACAGGATGTCAACATGCCTTGTGTAATTTCAGCAGAGAGGCAAAGCTGGAAGATGAAGAGCCGCTGATTCGTCTTGCTGCTCAAGATGTGGCTCTGCCAATTCAAGTAAAGTGTTTAAAATTGGACATAGCAGTGTGACAGCTCCCATACAGCTAGCTTGTCTCAGGGCTGGGCCATGAGAATTTTCCAAATGACCGTGGAAAAAAAAAAAAAAAGATATGGTAGGAAGTTAAAAGGATAAATGACTCTTCTATGCTTGTTACTAGTCAGATTTTTATTATTATTATTATTTTGGTCTCAGTTTCATGTGGGATTTAAGAAAGGGGTCTGCTATGAAAGAAGCTTAAAGAAGCTTGTTTTGTTTTGTTTTATTTTGTTGTTTCCCTGCTGTGTACCATATGAAAGTCCTAGCTGCTTTCCAGGCTTCGATTTGTTTTGGATTCTCATGACTGCCTCATTTTTTGAGGGTTGGGGAGGATGTATCCTGGCAAATAATGTGCTGGCTTCTGTAATGCTGGCATTGCTGAAGGTAGCTTAAATCTCATCTGTGAAGCCTACATTAGTACTGAAAGACTGAGGCTTTTAAAGATCTCTTACTGCAAGCTTTCCTGGCTTCTGCTCTGCAGCCTGGGCATACTCGGACCGTAATCCCCTGTCAGTCACCGAGGGAAGCAAACTCTTTGGCTGGTCCTGTGCCACTGCCAAAAGAATCAGAAGGGCACAGGAAGAGTTCTTAGAAATCTGTTAGTGACTGGAAGATTAATAATACTATCATACTTAATTGCACAACAGTAACCAGAAGCCCTTAGGATCCACCTAATTTTTACAGTTTTCCAGAAGTGTCCAAGTGTTAGACTGCTTTTAGCAGGCTTTACCTGCTGTGCTCACATACACAGAATTCTTAGAGGAAAGCATTCTTCTCGAAGTGTTGGAAGGGTGATTGTGCAGGCTTTTAAATCAGTACTACTTCCTTACATGCAAAAGGGCTCTGTCCTGCAGTTTTCATACTCTTTAAAAAGATATACTCAGCACAACACAGACATCTGCACACCTGACCGCAGGGACATTTTACACCTGATTATTCTTATTTTAGTCCCTAATTTAATGAATGTTTTTCAGTCAATTTTGGTTTGGAAAAGGAGTACAGGAGTAGGTTTTTTCAGCTTTATTGTCTTTTGTATGAGACTTTCGTTTCTCCTGTTCTCCTTTCCCAAATCCATCTCATATGGCAGGGATGAGGAACCCGTGTGATGGTGTGTCACACGCAGTTACATCAGTCCCACTGGCAGTCGTTACTGACACAGCCTAATGCAGCCTGACTGATGTAATCAGACATGATGTCTTGCACAGTACTGTGTCATCCTGAGAAAGCCAGAGACACAGGTTTCAGAAAAACACTTTTGAGAATAGTTTTAGAAAACAAATAATAACCCAGGGCATTGAGTCTAGAGATGTGCACTGAAAACAAGTCAGCTCTGGGCAGAACATGATCAGCGTGCTGACTTCATTTCCTTGGGGCAGATGATGTTTTTTGCAGCCCACTTGAGTGAACCTCATTTATGAAAGAGTTAACATAACTTTTTTTCAATATTATTCTTTCTGTTCCTGATCTAAAGCACAGTGGCCTACCTTTCCAAAATGACTTTCAGTGCCCTTTTTGGCATACCCAGCCTTTGATTTCTTGAACGCATCTAGTTTCAAGGAACTGATATGAGATGCCTCATGTTTGGTGCCCAAGTGTTGAGATATTCAAAGCAGCTACTGCTCCACATGGACTATAACTTAAATGCAGGGAAATCTGGAAGGTACTGTGTAGCATCAACATCATGGTTTATAGGCACCTCAGGTGTGTTGGTTGATGGCATTTCTGAATGTAGAGATGCTATTCTCACAGTTTATCTGATTTAATTGAAAGGTGTCAGTTGCAAACTAAGCTTGGATTCATATTTCTTGGTGTGTAGTCAGAACAAGGATAGGTTGATTTTTTTCTTATCATTAGAGGCAGGGTCTAGATTTGAAGTGTTCAACTGGATCTGATCATTTTCTGGGTTTAACTGGATCACTAAATTCAAGGTTCAGCTTTAACTTCCCTGACCTCTCAAGCAGTATATGAAATCTGAGGTTCACTGAGGTCAGTACCAAGCTTCACAGTAATTTAGCGGGGCAAGGTCGGGCACAGGGAGCAACTTCTGATACTGACTGAACTTGAAGTTGTTTGAAGAAAATTGTCCAGCTTGTTAAAGTAAGAATTGGATTAGGCATACTATGTGGAATGCCTCTGAAGCTTGTGAAAAACGACCTAATTTTTCACAGAATCACAGAATCATCTAGGTTGGAAGAGACCTCCAAGATCACTGAGTCCAACCTCTGACCTAACACTAACAAGTCCTCCACTAAACCATATCCCTAAGCTCTACATCTAAACGTCTTCTAAAGACCTCCAGGGATGATGACTCAACCACTTCCCTGGGTAGCCCATCCCAATGCCTAACAACCCTTTCAGTAAAGAAGTTCTTCCTAACATCCAACCTAAACCTTCCCTGGTGCAACTTTAGCCTATTCACCCTCGTCCTGTCACCAGGCACATGGGTAAATAGACCAAACCTCACCTCACTACAGCCTCCTTTAAGGTCCCTGTAGAGAGTGATAAAGTTGCCCCTGAGCCTCCTCTTCTCCAGGCTGAACAGCCGCAGCTCTCACAGCTGCTCCTCATAAGACTGCCTGTAGCTCTGCTTGGGGTTATTGCGCCCCAGGTGCAGGACCCGGCACTTGGCCTTGTTGAACTTCATGCAGTTGACCTCAGCCCATCGGTGCAGCCTATCCAGATCCTCCTGCAGAGCTTTCCTACCCTCGAGCAGATCGACACACGCGCATAGCTTGGTGTCATCTGCAAACTTACTGAGGGTGCACTCGATGCCCTCGTCCAGATCATCGATGAAGATATTAAAGAGGACCGGCCCCAGCACCGAGCCCTGGGGAACGCCACTAGTGACTGGCCTCCAACTGGACTTGGCTCCATTCACCACGACTCTTTGGGCCCGGCTATCCAGCCAGTTTCTAACCCAACGAAGCGTGCGCCAGTCCAAGCCAAGAGCAGCCAGTTTCGTGAGGAGAATGCTGTGGGAAACAGTGTCAAAAGCCTTGCTGAAGTCAAGGTAGACCACATCCACAGCCTTTCCCTCATCCACCAAGCGCGTCACTTTGTCATAGAAGGAGATCAGGTTCGTCAAGCAGGACCTGCCTTTCATAAACCCATGCTGACTGGGCCTGATCGCCTGCTTCCCCTGCAATTGCTGCGTGATGACTCTCAGGAGGATCTGCTCCATGAGCTTCCCTGGCACTGAGGTCAAACTGACAGGCCTGTAGTTTCCCGGGTCTGCCCTCCGGCCCTTCTTGTAGATGGGCGTCACGTTTGCTAGCCTCCAGTCAACTGGGACCTCCCCCGATAGCCAGGACTGCTGATAAATGATGGATAGTGGCTTGTCCAGCTCCTCTGCCAGTTCTCTCAGTACCCTTGGGTGGATCCCATCTAGCCCCATCGACTTGTGCACATCCAAGTGCCGTAGCAGGTCACCAACCATTTCCTCGTGGATAGTGAGGGCCACATCCTGCTCCCCATCCCCTTCCACCAGCTCAGGGTAATGGGTATCCAGAGAACAACTGCTCTTGCCACTAAAGACTGAGGCAAAGAAGGCATTAAGCACCTCAGCCTTCTCCTCATCTCTCATCACTGTTTCCCCCCGCAGCCAGTAAAGGATGGAGATTCTCCTTAGTCCTCCTTTTCCTGTTAATGTATTTATAAAAACATTTTCTGTTGTCTTTAACAGCAGTAGCCAGATTGAACTCCAGATGAGCTTTGGCCTTTCTAATTTTGTCCCTATGCATCCTTACAACATCCTCATAATCCTTCTGAGTGGCCTGCCCTCTTTTCCAAAGATCATAAGCCCCCTTTTTTTTTTTTTTTTTTTTTCCTAAGTACTAGCCACAGCTTTCTGTTCAGCCAGGCCGGTCTTCTTCCATGCCGGCTGGTCTTTGGGCACATGGGGACAGACTGCTCCTGAGCTTTTAAGATTTCCTTCCTGAGGTGTGCCCAGCCTTCCTGGATTCTGCCCTTCAGAACTGCCTTCGAAGGGACTCTGCCAACCTGTGTCCTGAGCAGCACAAACTCTGCCCAGCCAGAAGTCTAAGACAGCAGGTTTACTGGTCCCCCTCCTGACTTCACCAAGAATAGTGAACTCCACCATTTCATGGTCACTCTGCCCAAGACAGCTCCCGACCACCACATCTCCCACCACTCCTTCTCTGTTTGTGAACAGAAGGTCCAGCAGGACACCTCCCCTGGTAGGCTCACTAACCAGCTGCGTCAGGAAACTATCTTCCACGCTCTCCAGAAACCTCCTAGACTGCTTCCTCTGAGCTGCATTGCATGTCCAGGATATGTCTGGGAAGTTGAAGTCCCCCATGAGGACAAGAGCCAACGATTTCACAACTTTTGCCAGCTGCCTATAGAATTCCTCATCCGTCTCCTCATGCTGGTCTCATCTAAGCAAGTGAGGACTGAAAATTCCATTGAAAGAGAGGGAAAATAAAGATCAGGATCAATGAGAAAGACAGTTGGCTATATGGAAAAAAAATCTTGCAGCCTGCTTTTGTTTTATAGTTACCTTTATCTTTTATTAATTTTATTGTTTTAATTATGTTTAAGCATATTAAGATATATGTTAGAGATTTGGGGGTCATATTAGTGTGTAAAATGCCAAATCTAGTGGGACCCTAAGTCTTGATTTGGGATTCATTCATATGACTAAAATTAGAATAATTAATATTAATTCAGTTCTGGATTTGTAAATTGCTTGAATCAGAGATATCATCGAATTTACTGGTAAAGCCAAGTTATAACAGACCTTTAAATTAATCAGTTGGATATGAATGTGACTATTAAATTGTTTTTAAAAACACAGAACTTCATCTGTACCTCAGTTTTTATCTCCAGAAATATCTTTTAATTTATGTTCTTAAACTGAATTTCTAACTTGATTTTTTTCCCTAGTGAAAATGAATGCAAGTAATTTGTACTTAAATAAATGGGAAAAACAAATGTATCTCTGTTTGTATGTTTGTCACCAGCTTTTTAATGATCACTCTTAACAACTTTGCTGTCCCTGAAGTTAGATCCGTTGCAGCATCCTCACCTTGATATGCACTTAGCATTATTTTGCTATTTTGGGAAGGATCAGTTTAGGAAGCAATCAAACAGTTTTTATTCAATCTCTGTGTAAAATATAAGAACCTGACCACAGAGTTGTTCAGCATGGGGACCCACTGATACCTCAGCAGAAAATGATAAGTCATTACAGCAGCATCACTGACTAGTATGTAGTTGGAATAGTTCAGAATGAGGGGAACTACAAAGAATATAATGTATAACAAAATCTGCTTCCATGTAATCCTTCTGGAGGGACCCTCCTGTGTGTGACAGTGGTGACTTGAACTAGGATGTGCCCAAGCCACGTGCCTGCAGGTCCCATGTGCAGGGTGAACTGCAGGGCAGGGCCGGGGCTTCCTGCAGTCTCGTTCCTGGCCTTAATGCCAGCCATGCCCCAGCCCTGTCACCTCACACCCGGGTGGTAATGGCATGGTCAGACCTTACAACTCTGAGAAATGAGTTGAGCTCCTGAGAGAAAAGTTCCTATTTATGGGTTAGCGTCCCCTAGCATCAACAGCAGTGAAAATTAAGGATGTTTCAAAGTGCATGTGAAGGAGCAGTTTGCACACGGAGGGAATGAGAGCTGTCCTTGGCCTGGAGCAGCGCCGGCCTGCCAGGCTGAGGTCTGTGGCACTGTGTCAGGGCCTCCAGATCTCCTCAGCACTCCCAAACCTCTCCTCAGCCCACCATCCGCCCAGGGATGGGCCTTGCCATCCAGCTGCCGTCACTGTTACGCTCCCTGATCCCTACTGTTTAGTGATGTGGCAAGTGAAAAACACCCCTTTTTCATTTCCCCCTGATTAATTACACAGGGGCAGCAGCTGGAATGCTTAGCATGGTATGTAATTTTAGGTGAAAATTAATCAATGTGAACAGGCAAGGCACCCCATGGTGTCACTGTTTAGTCAGTTTGCTGTGGAGATTCACACTTTAATTGGAAAAACAATCTTGTTTTGGTGTTCTCAAGACACAATAAAAACAAACGAATTAAAATTAGTAACTGATATGTCATCTTATCATAAGTTTTCTTTCAGCGAGGAGGTGATTGTTCTGTGCCATACGTTCCCCTACTGTTAGTGAAAGAAAATGAGGAGGAAGAAACAAACAAAAAACAACCAACCAACCAACCATCCAACAAAAAAAAAACACAAAAACAACAACACAGAGAGTGTGGAGAATGTGTGTGTTCGCGGGGGAGGGGGGAATCAAACAAATGCTATCATTTTCCAGTGCAGACACTGCCAACTCCTGCTTGGAAAAACAGCACCTGAACCTGTTCATCCATTTTTTTTTATGATAGTATATATCAATCCATAAATATTGAGGAAATCTGGCTCTGCAACATAATTAGAATCACCTGGATGGAAGCAAGAGCTGTCAAGAGCATTTTAAATGCTCCCACTCTGGTGCTGTGTGACAATGTGCTGGTCAAATAGGATGTTTTGCGTCTTTAAATTACTGTGATAAGTGTACTAAAGGAAAGAGAAACTGCTTTAAAAAAATGAATAAGAACCATTCTGTGATAAATACAGTGAATGGAACAGATAGAGCAATGAAGCCTTTTCACATGTTGATTGCATTCAGTTATGATTGATCAGAGAGTATAAAAGAACGATCTCAGTGCAGCTAACAACTGTGGTCAGAGTTAAAATATCTTTGTGGTTTCGAGTAGGTAGGTATTTGATAGGAGTGTTGGAAGAAAATGATGCAGAAGCGTGGTTCTGAAGTTTTAGATCTTTATTCTCCTGTTTACCATCAAGCTAAGTGCGGAGAGTTCATTTTCAAGAAGGCAGACCCGTAGAAATCCATGCCATCAAAATAGTTGGCTATTGTCTTTACCAGTGTGGTATCAACAGCATGTAGGAGCACACATGCTGTCATGCAGCGCTTTGGGTTTTTTGGCATGTGCTGTAAATGAGCTTTTGGAAAATAGTATTTGTGATTTGGGGAAAGACTAAGAGAAAGACTATCAGTGATTTTATTCATTATTGTTTCAGCTAGTTCCTCCCCTTAATTTCTGCGAGTTGTAAAACTAGTGTTGGTAGTAGCCTCCTCACCCATATGTTTGGCCAAATTTTTTAATGCTGCCAACAGCAGTTTTTTTGTCTTTTCCTTTTGTACAGAAAATGTCAAAGTGTGCTCCCGTGTGTATACATGTCTAGAGCTTTTTCTTCCATCAGCTGCAGCTCTGATCATGGGCTGTTCCATTTGCAAGGATGTTTTCTTGTATATTTTGGTATATTTGCTTGAACATAGAGATGAACAAGTATGTAGAACCTATTTTCTACAATGCCAAAAAAAAAAAAAAAGACATTTCAGGCTGGGTACTCCATAGTTTATTGTTTGAGCCTGTGCAAAAATACCCAGTGATCTTTCTAATTCATAAATAATTCCCTAAATTATGCAGAAGACGAGAAAAAAGAAAAAGAAAGTGTACAAGAATTTGGTTCTTGTTCTGAAAAGTGCACCTTGAACTAAGCACTCCAGGCCTGTGTCTGCATCCTTAACAATCTTGTTCCTTTCCATGGAGGAAACTTTAGAGTAGGTGCATGGTGTCACCAGTCTGTGACAGAATAATGTGTTCGAATAAGAGAATGTAACAGCATTTCTTGGTTTAAATAATTTTATTGATTTCTTTTTAGAGATACAATTTTGATTTCTCTGTACTGTTTTCAAGGACAGGTGGTTGTTTGATAAACACTTCCTGAAACTATCCAGCTTCCTGTGACTAAAAGTGCTATGCAGAATTATTGCAAATGAGGCAGGTGACATGCAGGCTTTACTTCATTTCCTTCTCCCGCTGACTGTTATTTCTGTGTATAGATGATGTAGAGCACTGAGACTTCCCTAGGGGTATGAGTTTTCAAATAGAAACAGCAGATGAAATAAAGTAAATGGCTTAGTTATACCTCCCTAAATCAGTAGGGGAGACTCCAGGAAGTTTGTTGTACCTGATTCTTCTTTTTGCTTTTACTTGTCTATATTTGAAGCTGATGATGTTCCTTTAAATCAGCTGTCACTTGTGCTTCCTTGGAACAGATATGTGCTTGTCCTCATTTCGACTGTTTGTCCAGGTATTGACTAGGATGAAGAGGATAGGCAGGCAAAAAGAATTGATTTGTAATACTTTACATTTTTCTTCCAGACAGAGGAGGGACAATTTTAAATTAAAGCAACTTTTCTTCTGCAGAAAGCAGATATATGCTTGTATCACTTGAAATTTGTATTAGACCATATTTTATCATTTAGAAGTGTCATGTTGCTACACTGAATAATGCAACATGGGCTGACCTACTTTAATGTTGAAACACTGATTTACCTGTCAACATTTTAGAGGAAATGGAAATATTTGTTCTTGTCTTCAGATGGAAGTACAAAACAAGAGCAGACATTTGCAGGCATGAGTAAACCTCAGTGGACCAAGGTATGTTTTTACTGAATAGTGTAACCTGCTAATTTCGTCAGGACTACTCTATGCCTAATGATGATGGGTCAGAAACCCGTGATGTTTAACATACAAATTCATTACGATATTTGCAGATGGCACATTAGTAGTTAATACTACTGCATGCATAGCGTGAATGTCTGATAACCTATAATAAAGGTTAACTATTGGATGTACATGTATTGTGAAACTTCTGCCTATAATAGGCAATAACATAGCAAACAGTTGAGCTACTGAACTGAAGGGCAGATCTTTAAGCATTCTATAAAAGGAGACCACATGTCCAAACATTTGTTATGTAGGTGTCTTTTTAAATTAAATTTCTGTATTGAAAGAGCTCCCCAAATTTTTATTAGCCATCTGTTTATAGTAGGTGTGTACTTGTTTTTCTTCCATTTCATTGCAATTGCTACTCTGGCAACAAGAACAAGTTAAAACCATGGCCCATCTTCTGAAAGATTCACTTTGGTTACATATGGTTCCTTCTGTTAAAACAGAGGCCAAAGGGCAAAGCACTTGACATGAGGCTCCAGAAATTAGGGAGGCACATTAATAGTAGCAGTAATTGCCTACATTATTTGTTGGCTGGAGCACCAACCATATACATAAACTCATTGCTAGTGAGCATCTACTGCCCCTCCTTTTATAGAAAATGAAATATTTTTCGTAGGTAACTATTTACGTTTACTTTTTCACTTGAGGGTTACGGTAATTAAGGACAAGTGTTTTCATGTTTACTGCACTGAATTGCATGCCATATGTGTTGGCCTGACCTTTCAATGAACCTGCTTGAAATTAATTGACCCTACTTGAAAAATAGGGGAAAGGGTGGTTTATGCGTAACTTTTATACAGACAGGGAAACGTGGAGGAGAGGAATCCACTTGGTTCCTGAGGAGCAGGTTTAGTCCATGGCACAAAGCTCTTCCAGGAAGTGCTTTTGTTCTGTCACATCCCAGCTCTTGGTGAAACCACAGCTGCCTTCTGGCATGCAAGCGAACACTCATCTTGTGGATTTTCTGCTGCTGCTGTCATCTCTTTTGGGCCCCATATTGTCCATGCTTGGCAGGACGGGGGCTTCCTTCCCCATTCAGCCTGTGACTTGGGCATTCTTAATGGAGTAAGGAATGAGGAGACTGTCCTGCCCAGGTTGGCATTCATCTTAATGAACGCTTATCTCAAGGCTGTGAACAAGCACAGGCTGGTCCTCAAACGTGTCCATTTTCTTTTGCTTTTTAGATACTGAAGTACATAGGAGAGTCTGGATGGAAGAAGGAAACAGGAGTGATTGTTGCAAAACTCTCTTCCGTTTCAGACCTGTTTATTTTTAGATACTACTCAAAAAAGCTTGTGAGATTTTTCTATCACTCTTCTCAGCTGCTCACCACCCAGTTAATTATTACCCATCTAAAATTCTGTGTAGCTCAAATAATTATGTTGTCATCCCTTGCTTTTCCCTCTGTCTTTTTCTCTAAAATTTAAAACATTTCTATTTCTACAGCTCTTAGATACTTAAGTTGTGGTATCGAGCATGTATTCTGAATTATCTGTCAGAATTAATGAACAAGTTTACCCACAAGTGTGTCATTTTTCACTGTGTACAAAATAAGTAGGAAGGGCATAATTTAGTACCTACAGGCTGCTGTAGGTATAACATTGTTTTGATGTATGGCACAGCCTCCTTAATAAGATCATTGTGGGAGTATTTTGCATGTGGTAGGTGCGTAATATGCAGATGATATTTGTAGCTGACAGCAGCCATCACACTGATTCATACCACATTGGTGCTGTAAATTTTTCCTGGGCAGCAGGCACATCAGCAGTATCTCTCACATATCTGAAGTTTATATTGCGTGTGTTCTCTCCTGTATTCAAGCAGTACCGTGACCTGATCTCTTTTGCCCTTTGTAAGAGCTATTTTAATGTAGAGTTTTCCTCACTTCTGTATGGTGATGATGAGGAAAATGTATTACTTCCTAGCAAGTAAAAGAATTGGATGGAGCAGACTTATGCCAAAGATGACACATGGTCAGCCTTACTGATGTGAACTTGCAAATCTGTTCCTGGTACACAGTTTAGATTGTGTTTGGGCTGGGCAAATGTCATTGTCACTGTGTCCACAGCAGCAACGTGTGCTGACAGAGTACAAGCAGCAAAGGGACCCACATCTTCAGCAGGTGTGGTAGCTAAGCTTTAGCTTTAGGACCACATACCCTGTCTCACTGGTAATTTGATTCCTAAATGTCTTTGTGTGTTGTGCTTCGGAGATGGTACCTGTATAAGAGTAGCCTTGGGCAGTTTCCTTTGCATGTGGCCTTTGGTCTCTGCCTTCAGCTGTGACACAGGGACAGTTTTGAATGCTTTTATCTATTTCAGAGCAAAGTCAAACAAGTTGACCCAAACTAGTACTCAGTGACCTTTTAAACTATCAGATGGACTCCACACTGAAATGAACTGAAGAGACCCATCATTTTAATCTTCCCTTAGGACAAGCTCTAAGCAATCAGACCCTAGCTTCTGCTGCACCAGCACTCAGAAAGAGCTTTGGGAAATGGTCAGAGACTCAAGCAGGACCCATGGGGGTGCAGTGTGGATAGCTTTAGGGCTCAGCCTTGGTTAAAGTTTAGATTTAATGATGTGTGACTTTCCCCCTAACTCGTGAGAAGCCAGGAACTGAGTTTTGATGTTCATTTAAAATGCAGTGTTCCTAACACTGCTACTGATAGTCTAGCTCAGACAGCTGGACACTTAAACAAGGATTTAAACAAAAGAACTGGCACAGAACAATGCAGTCTGCAGGTGATGAGCTGAACCCAACATGTAGAACCCTGATTTTTCATCTAACCTTCGGTGCTTTTAGAAAATCATCCTTTTTAAGGAGGTGCAAATTAAGCATTTGACAGCTCTCACTATTATTATAAAATGGAAGCTTGGTGTCAAGCTTCATGGAGCTCAAGCTACTGATCTAGTACCACACTTAGTTCAGACCAATTTGAATTGGAATAATGTCTTTTCACAGTATTGTTATGGGATTTCAGGTTTTGCATTAACCATTAAGTTTAGAAACTTAATTCTTATACAAGATGCATTTGGACAGAACTGTGATGTAGTTCTAAACAAAAAATGGACAATTTCTTTTTTCCATGAAACAAAAATATTTTGGTCAGTTTTTCATATGTATTACGTAATCAGAGGAACATAAAAACAGAGTAATAGAGATTTGCTTTGTAAAACAGTTACATGTGTCTCCTACATGTATAAGGCCCTGTGAATTTCATTTCATTGGGTTGGGAGGGAATTCCAAGTTGGCTCTGCAATCTCATAGCCTTCAAACCAAGATGAGAACCATTAAATTTTGCTCACTGTTGTAGTCGTTGCCTCCAAAAAATATATATATATATTTTATTTTCATTAGTTTTCTAGTAGTGGTCAGGTTGATAAATGATCAGTCTTTGGTATGAACGCATTCCTGAGATACTCCTGTTGATTTAGTAGGTTTGCAAGCAGGAAAAATAAAGGTGCCTCTCAATTAAGCACTGGCAGTAATTCCACTTAAATAAATTTGAGAGCTCCTTTTAACAGAATGCATTTTAAGCCAAATGATAAATAGCAAGGTACAGTTCCTGAGTTTGTTAGAGTGCTGTTTTGTCCAGTCTCTTCTCTTAGGGGTCCGGCAGAACACTTTGTTTCTCTGAAAGCAAGCTCTAGGTTTAATGTTTTCTTTAATAGACTGCCCAAATCTTGCAGCTTTTTTGTGTCTAATGAAATATAACTAAGTAGTAAAACTGATTAAGTTGAGAATAGCAGTTTTTGTAATGAGGAAGGAACATAAAATGATTTGGGACCATGATGCTGATTAGATTTTAAAGGCAAAATCTAACTAATGAGATCTGCCAATTTGATAAGTTACATTTGAATGTAATTTTAACGAAGACAAGCCCTTTTTTGAGCTAAAGGAATGTTAGGTTAATAGTGTTAATACTAAGTTATTTTCATGATTTTGTTCACCTTGGAGTATATTAGTTACAGAGATGACACCTGCATATTTTTTAGACTGGTCATATCTCATCCAGCAATTAAATTATGGCCCCAGGAAGCTGAGTGATAGAACACTTACTAACTGCAGAGAAGTTAGGATTTTGCCCTGACGCTTAATATTCATATGTGATATGTTATTGGGCAGTATATATAAAACGAAGGTAATACAATGAAGAAAGGACTTGAGAGATGTTAAAAAGAAACCTGGAAACAGAAAAGTGAATTTCTTTCCTGACACAGTGAAATAAAGCTGAATAGTCACCCTCAGCTGGAGGGTATTTTCCATTTTTCTTCTTAGTTTTATTTCTTGTATTTTCGTGTGCTTTATCAAGCATATTTGTCGGGGTAGCCTGCCACTTGCCCTGTGTGGGGAACTCACTGGTAGACGGCAATTACCAGGCTACACAGGAACCATGCGACTAACTTGCAGCTCCTTAATGTTTGCTTTACAAGGAGGTGAGGGGCATCAACCCCATGTAAGCCATGTTTTCTTCAAAAACTCTCTTCATATTCATCTTCCTTATGCACTCAGAGTGAAGAGCTGCCAATGTAATCAGGTGCTGAAGATCTACCAGGTCTCTTTGGCTCATGATCAGTTTCTGAAGGCCAGGAGGGTCCAGCCAGGGTTGTGCTTTGACACAGGCCCCATCAGAGATAACTGATGAATATTTTCATTTTCATCAGCTGTGAATGGAAAATTTCAGAAGAGCAGACACTATTTATCATTTTGACTTTCTTAGGCTGTTTAGTGTGCAGAACTTCTTTATTCCTTCTCCTTCCTAAAGAATGAAGTGGGAATATCCTTGGGTAATGCCAGATGGGACTTGTGTGTGTGTGTGTGTACCTGTTTCTTTTTGGTTTGTCAGGTCCCCATCAGCTGTAAGGCTGCTGAAATTTCTACATGAGCCCCCTTATGCCATAGCATCCAGCCTGTGACTGCACTTTGTCATTTGAACCGAGACTTGCAGAAGTAAAATAAAATGAAAATAAAAGCATGAAGACAATAGTATCAGATTTGCACTGGAGAGCAAGCGTGTCTCCCAGAATAGGACCCCATTTCCCTGAATATTACAGAGCACATACAGTCAGGAAGAACCATCTAACTGACCAGGGCAGTATCACGACAGCTGGCTCCTAAAACTTTTTCAGACCCTTTTGTAGATATAAATGCAAACAAGATGACTTGGCTGCAGAGTCAAAATGCCTCTTTTAAACAACTGAGATGTGATATATGGTAGCCCTCCTGCATAGAGGACAGTGATCCATGTGGCAGCTCTTTTTTCATCCTCTATCTCAGTAACTCGGAACGACGACTCTTCAACTCAGATTTTTCTCCCTCAAAAATGTTAAACAAACTGCTTCATGGTATATACTGGGAAAACATGAAAGTTAATGCAAAAATAAGACACCTTACACAGTAAATTACGGGGGTTATAAGTGAAGACTTGTTAGTTTAAAGCTAGCAGTTTAAAAGGGCAATTATTTATGGGGTGGACTTCAGGGTAAATACTTTACCATACTGTGGACTAACGAAGCATTTGGGAATACATTTTCCATCTCCTAACTCAGAAGTTATGGACAAGTCCTCCTGTGGGTCACTTGTGGACACAGAGCTTGCTTTCTTCTCTCGCTGATGTAAACCTACATTTGAATCTGCAAAAAAAATTATTCACAACAGTGGTAGCTAAATTATCCCTCTGAAGCGTTTTGAAAGGTACTTGAGCTTTGAATGGTAAATACTTAATGGAAAAACACTTATTTTCTGTAGAAAATAACTGCTTTTCATCATTTGCAAGAAGTTTTCGACCACTGGGATTTCAAGTTGGTCACTTTGCTGGTCTGTTTCAACGAAAACATGATTTTCTGGAAAAAGAACAGTAGTACCAAACAACTATTTTCTGATGTTTTTTAGGTTATTTTTCCTAATAAGAGATTATCAAACTTCAAAAAACTCTTGTGACTAGCCTTTTTATACACAGACAGGATTTCCTAATGTATGAATATATCTCGTCTTAAGTTGTAACCAGGAACTAGGTTTCTTAATTGCATTCCAGGGCAGGATGTCTAGCATATAAAGTAATATTCAATATATATGGACACTACATTCCTACCACAGATCCATGAATTGCTGCCAGAGGGGTTGCATGATACCAGAATATTTCTGGTTTGTATGTTCAAGTCTGTTGGATAAAGGAAAGAGTATAATAAGTTATTAGTAACTTATTATTTTTTAATGAGGATACTGGCACAATGGACAGTCTTGAAATACAGGGGACAAATACTGATAAACTCTCATACCGTGGTACAAATTGTACAGGTGGAAGCGTAAGAAAAATCTGGAGGCAAAGCAGCTAATGTATTTCTTGATTATTTCTTCATCTTTACACAGTCAGCAAAACCTGAATTTGATCTCCTGTCTTGATAAAAAGATATTTTTACTTCCTGACTGCAGACAAAATGATGAAATCAAGTTGTGTAATTATATCTATGAAAAGTTATAAAACTGCACCTGTGATTATACAATGTTGTGTTTAGTGTAAGGTACCACTTTAATCAGTTGTAATCAATTCTTAATAAATTTACGAAATTTGTTGTTATAGGCTCTCTACATCTTAGTCTTCTGCTTATGAGCACAGCTGTTCACACACAGCATTTCTGATGGAGGATAGAAAAAAAGTGTGTTAGTCAACTTTTTGGGGGTAAAGTTAAGCTGTTCTTAGATTGTTTCCTCCCACGTGAATTGTGAAAATGCTTCATAATGGGGGCAAAAAAGTTTCTCTTAATAGGAGCAAAAATGCTTCAAATTTTATTTTGAATGGATTTTTTTAAACATGTTTATAACAACGATCGCTCCTTTATTGTATTTATGGAGAAATAATAGCCATCTCAGCAGTGATCCATTTAATTTCTTACATTTCTATGTTGTTTTTGAAATTATAACTAGATGGGTTTAAAAGTGATTATAGGATAGCAAAGGACATACTACCTCTGAACATGGTGGGATCTTGTTATTTTTAAATCTGATGAAAAATTCAAGGATTTTTTAATGAAATTGAACTTTGTCAGGCTTGATTTGAAAAGAACTATGGTAAAAGTCTGATAAAAATTGTAAAATAGCTAGAAAGTAGCTGAGTCGGGATAATCTGAGCTATGTGATTAAACAGAAATATGAAATAGAAGGAGGACTGAAAGGTCAATTGTAGAGAGAAATTACTAGCTCCACTAGCTGTTTCATGTCTTATAGTTTGTTGCTCAGATTAAAATGATATATATTCTGTGTATGTCTAACTTGACCTCTAGGAAATTTGAAATAGAAATAGCCTTGGAAATAGAGCTGAGTGAAAAAATTGATTAGGGGGTGAGGTGGAATGTGGAACACTTAAATGGAAGTGTTTGGATCAGAAAAAATTAACAAATAATCTATAACATAACACTTCAGATTTATGAAATTTGACCTAGAAATAATTTTATTTATTTATTTATTTATTTATTTATTTATTTATTTATTTTATTTGACCTTTTCCAATATTTATTAAGTGAAATTCCATTTCAGGCTAAAATTCAAAAATGCTTTCTGGAAATAGCTTAAGCAAAATACTATGATAGTTTTGAAGAGAGGCCTTTGATTTGTAAAAAAAAAAAGTTGTTCTTTTGCCACCTTTTTCTGAGAGAAAATGTTGACAGATTTCCTTGGCTGGAGCGAAAGCAATTTAAATTTTTGTATCTTCTGGACCTCTTAGAAGCTGCAATGGAAGCAAGAGCATAAGACCTACTCAACCATGGGTAAGGTTATAGTTGCAAAGGCAATTGTGGGTGCAAGTGTCTTTCAGTCTTTTAGCATTTCCAGTATTGTCTAGTCTTGCAAGACTCAGCAGGGAACAATCTTGATAGATGACCCAGAGCTTTTTTTTGTATGGTTTCATGAAAGTGTATCCAGGAAGGGCAATCTATATTAGGCAGTCACCCAAATGTTATTTCTGTGAATGAAATTTTATTATTGTAAAATGGCAAGAAGACAAGTATCATTTGGCCCAACAGACAGTATTTTTTTTGTCTTTGTGGGACTGACTGAAATTAAGGGGAGGAAAAGCCAGTCCATACACTGGATGTATTCCACTGGTTGCCAGCAAAGCATATGCTGCAGCTTGACATCTTAGTGAAAACTGTGTTACCTTTTGCATGCCAAATAAACTTAACTAAGTTAAGATGGCAAAAATACACATTTCTCACATTGTTTATTGAATTCATTTTCCCAATATCCTGTCTATGTATGATTTCTGATGTAGATGAACCTACATTTTATTTTCCCACTAAAGTGGGATGCTGAAATAAAGTAATGCATTTGGAATCTTTATCTAGTCAATTTTTTCCCTGACCCTTAGCTCTGCTGGTTGTTAGATGGAATAATGAGTGTTCTGTCTGCTTGAAATCAGTGCCTACTCTAAAACAGTAATTCTTTGCAATGTTTTGCAGCTGTCATGAATATACTTATATTCACAGCATGAAAAATACAGTATTTTAATGCATGTGGAAACAAACAAACAAACAAACAACAACAAAAACAAACAAACAAACAAACAAAAACCAACACAGAACAATCAAAAAATTGTGCTAAGTCTGAAAACGGAATCTTGTTTACATTTGAAGGTAGAAGGGAATTGCAAAGTAGCCTGATCCTAGACAAGCTGTATATGTTAATGACTACCTTTAATCATTTTTAAATATTTTGCAGCCTAATTAATCTGTGCTATATGAATTTATTAGTCCAGGAGAGTCCTTTCTCAGACAAAATTTGTATAAACTGGTATTCCTTAGCTCAAGTCCAAATCTGTTAATTAAGGGTCACAGTCCACGTTGTGAAGTAGCAGAGAGGGACCTAGATGTTGCAGCTGCACTTGTGCAGATCAGAAGTTATATTAGATTTACCCTGCTAGAACATAGAAGAGATATGACTATTTTCCTTGATATTTGCTCAGTGAAAGAAAAAAAAATCCACTATAGAGTCTTTATTTATACATTGGTTCATACATTGGTTCTCTATTAAATATTTGTTGTATTCCAGTTATATTCCAGCGTTATATATATGTTATATTCCAGTGTTATTAAAAATAAATATTTGTAAAAGACAATAAATGCAGAAATGAAAGTTACTGCAGAATCTAGAGGGTCACAAAAAATCATTAATCAGGCAATGCTGTTTAATGTTGAAGCAATTATATTAAAAGAGTGACTTGCATTTACTGTTAAAATGGCTTCTTTAAGCATATCTTCTCAGTTGTGCATTGGAGTTCTATTGCAAGTCCTACATAGTTTTTCAGATCTGAATAAAATTGTATCCATCTGTCTCCTTTCCAGCACCACAGCTCTGTCACACTCTTCAGTGAAGCATGTAGGAGATGGAGAGGCTTCCTTGAGTCCACAGAAAGGAACTGACATGTGGAACTAATAATCAGGTGAGTTTAAAAGACGCGTCTGCAGCAACATTTTGCTATGAATCTGGTTGTCAGAGGTACGGTATCAGATTGAAGTCTGGGAGAAATATGGGTAATGATTAATAAAAAAATAAACCAGTGAATTATTAGAGAGAAGTATTTCATAAATATTTTATTCCTTGTAGGCTGATTTATATAGAACTTAATTTTTTCCTTGCATTTATTTAAAGTTCTATTCTAAATAGCACTTAATATGCAGATTATTTGTATGCATAAAGCTCGTTATGAGCAAAGACTGCTCAGAATTTGTTGTGAGTGAACTGGATTGGTCTTGTAGGTCAACAAGTTTCTCTACCTCAAAGAAATGGATGTTGCTTTCAGAATCAAGTTTAAAATATAAGCAAAATTATTAGTTGAAGATTCACTTTCCAAGTATGCATACAAAATAGTCAAACAGAAAAAAAAAACAAACAGGAATTTAATTGAATGTTCACAGAAAGATTTCTTTCTGTACACTGGTTGGAAAAGTTTGCTTAATTGTGGATAAAGTATACATATTTTAATTTTATTCTAAATTCAAAATACTGTCTTTTTTTCCAACAATGAAGTTACATTAAAAGGATTGTTTTCTGACCTGCAGTTAGTCAGTTCTACAGCCATTTTTCCAGCTATTTTAGCAATAATATATGCACATTTAGCATTGGCTATTGCTGCTGAAGAGTGCATTCTTTGCATGTAGATATTCTCCTCTCCTTTATGACTGTCCATCTCATCCTTGCAACAGTGGGGACTGGGGACAACCCTCTTTCCTGAGAATTGTAGTTTGTACTTGGTGAAGGGTCTGCTGTTTCCATTGTACAAGGTACAAGAAAAACTGAAAATACACATAATACCTTCCCCGAAAAGTTCATGAGGGCCAAAGAATATTTGGGTGAGTCGTTACAGCTGTCTTTTTCTGCAAGTTAAACTAATAATGAAGACTGAGCTGTAAACTGTTTGCCAATTCTGAGAGTTTATGCTTGGTTAACAGGAATATTTGGGGTTCGTCATACATAGTTTGTGAAAAATAGGTTGGGATTTTTTTTCAATTTTATTTAAAAGTTGCAAGGTTTAGACCAAATAAAATTTTACAGAAAAAAAAAGTGGAGCAGTAAAATAAATGAAGAAATTGAACTAGTGCTGAGGAGAACTGTGTTTTTTTTTCACCTCTGGATTTAAATTTTGAAAGTGAAGGAGATTGCTTCAGGGCAAAATTAATTCCTGTCATTTCTGTAACTTTAGGTGTTGTTATATTGGAATAACAGTCCTCAAATTACAGGGAGTATTTCATTCAATAAAAGTTAAATTACCATTTAACTTATGGTAAACCTGCAGATAATTCTGCTCCATATTGACTTCAGTGTTGTTCTTTATCTCTGCACAGCTCATCTTTCCTTTCTTTAGTTTAATTTTCTATACTGTCATTGTTTCATATGTACATACAGGGGTGGATTTTGGAGGGACAGAGTGAAAGAAATTAAAGAGCCTCTCATTCACTGGTTAGATGGTAGATAGTGAAGGCATATACAGTTACACATAACTTATATAAAGGTATGGCTGCCTTGCTCCTTCCCATTATGATCAAGGCTGAGCTGTTTGTACTGTTTGTACTGTTTGTGTTTGTACTGCTTTTTTCATGTTTTGAGGGTGCACTAGTGCAGGTAGATACATGAGCACAGCACACATACACAATGAGAGGGGCGTCAGCAACATATACACTTCATCCTTCATGTTGGGGAATGTAAGCAGGTTTTTTTATTTCATTTTCTATATTCCTTCCTTTGACTTAACAAAAGTTTGCAATGTGCAGTTCATTTTCTCAATCTTGCTGCCCAAAGTATCATAAAATGTGGAGATCCTGACAAAGAGGTTAGCCTTACACTGTTGATTGAGATGGTTTTTCTTAACCTTCTAACAACATTTGATGTGGCACACCTAAAGGCAGTTTGTGTCTCTCTAGAGTGGTTCATGGGAACAGAAAGTGTGTGTGTGTACATCAGGTCAGAGAACGAACTACGAATTTCACAAGATGTCTAAGAGCAAATTTGCTTTAGTGCTAACTGCATAGTATACTTTTCTTTTTTTTTTTTTTCCTCTCTCTAAATTTCCCTTTCTGGTTTAATTACATGCTAATGTGATAAGTTCTGTCAGGCAAAGACTTGTTTTATTTAGAGAAAAAATGGTATGTTTGCAGAGAACATGTCTCAACAGGAGAGCTGAACTCTTAAGAGGAATAATGGCCTCCCAGTTATCACAGCGAAGGTCAAGGGCAAGCATAAATATAGGACCTGGAGCACAGCTTGATAGAAAAGGAGGCAAGAAGCGAAATAACAGAAGATGGCATTGAACACTGAGGTGATAAATATGACGGCTACTGTACTACTAAGGCCAGGATGGAAAAACGTATAAAATTGTATGATTCAGTGGAGATGTATATATATTGTGATAGGTTTATCTAAGCATCATTATTAAGCAATATTTTTATGTGCAATAGTAGTTAAGTAGTCTGCTGATCATTTGCAGTAAAAACAGTACACATAAAGAGGTTGGACTCTGTTCTATTAAACTGTCCAGATATTGAGTAACCTAGGCTCAAGCATACCATCCTATTAACTTCAACATAAAAGGTACCTAGACTTTTAGTTTATGAGGATATTGGAAATACTACAGGCAAGGAGGATCAATCACAATGTTGTTTTTGCTGTGATCAATAGAAGACTTCTGTGACAATAAGCTGTGAAATGGTTTTCCAGAACAGGTTACATGTCTAAAGAGTAAAATACGTCCCTTCATGTGGCACTGCTACCAAATGGAGGATTTAATTCAACCATTATTTTCCCTCTAGAGAGCAGAATGTTGCAGCCTCCTGATCTGACCCTCACTGTTGTTTACTTCCTCATTAAAGCCCTATGAGGATCCTGCACTTTGATATAATGCACACAATATGCAGTTATAAATTTCCTTGACAGGCACTGTCTCTGGTTTATCTAGTGAATGCTATTATCAAGATCCCAATCCCGACTGAGCCCTCTGGTTGTAGCTCTTGTGTCTGTTAGTTTAGGATTCATTGTTTATAATAATGTTATAAAAGAATTAGGAGCCTTTCCAAATGGGCAGATAGATAATTCATATTAATATATTTTTAAATCTTGTAATAGAAAGCAAACAGTTCAGTGTTTCATTACATTGGTGTCTACATTAGACCTAATGGTTACATTTCAAGGTGGGCACAGACAAACTGTTTATCTATATACGTATGTTCACAAGCACTTCACGATCATATTTGGAAAATATCGACTTCCACTTCAGGCCAGTCTATGGAACATCTAATTTATCAACAGATGTGATTTTTACGGAAGACTTATACCATGGTATTCAAGAGAAAAATTTGGAAAATTGCAGAATAATAATTACTGCTGTAATTATAACAGCAGGGATATTTAAAATTTTTCTAATCATTTACAAAATAGCTGCTCCTGGAGCTTTACTTACTGAATAAAATTTTCTCTCTTTATTTTCAAACAGTTTTCAATTTTCTGTAGCATAGTGTATTTTTAATTAACTCTATGAATTGTGATTATTTTCACTGGAATTCAAGAAGCAAAGGTCAAATGTAATTGTAGTGATGACTTTGCACTCTCAAGAGGTGTTTATAACATAGAAGAAAACTTCCTCTTTTTAACTGAGAATGTTTTTTACCTATTAAAGCAAAACTGATTGACTAACAGATGCCTTAAGCTAAAATTCCTTCATGATCGTTCACATTTTCAAGTGAGTGGTTTAGTTATTAGGAAAAAGAAAAATAACAATATTACAACCATGTTAAATTGTTACAACAAGAACTAGAAAACAAGCCATTTAAACTAAATTTTATTCCACACTTTTCATATTCCAATCAATTTTTACTTGTTTCTTCAGTAAGGAAATGCCATTGACCAGACACCTTAATTATGAAACCCAAGAAAAAGTCCCACATTGTCTTCAGTACTTTGTGAGCTTTACTTTTCAATGGGTTTCATTCTTTAGCAAAAAGTATGCTTAAGAAAAAGTTATAGGTACAGTTAATGGCAACTTTGTACAGAGAAGTTCAATAATCTCAGGTACAGAGACAAGATTTTTAAATTAAGATATACAGAGTTGCACTGATCAGAATATCCATTATTTTTCCTTGTAATTTATGAATGCTAAACATTATCTTTTAAATCAATTACTATTTAATTAAAATCATATTTGTGTCTCTCTGAAGTTTAGCAGAAAATGTTCTGATTTTGATCTCTCTGTTTATTTACTTGTCTGAAAAGAAAAGCAATAAATTCTGTATACAGATTAAAGTTCTGATAATTTGGGGAATAGGCAATTTATTTTGGTCAAGTGGATGTTGCTGAATTAACATCGTTGAATGTCTAGATCAGTATCCTGTGTGCTGGCGAAAAGTTTCGAAGACCTGCTTGTTTATTATGTATTCCTGCAAAAGGAGGAGGTTTGTCTGTATGTTAGTGATGATGGACATGTTTGGACATCAAGAGCTTTTGTCTCCCTTTATGCTCTTGGTTCATGCTAAGACTAAAGGACTGCTGTGACTTAGTTAACTTTTCTTTTACAGTAGACTTTTAGTCTACTAAAAATGCTTTTTAGAGTACTTTTTATTGTATTCACTCTCCCACTTAGGCAAAATTCTTCACAAACTTAGCAGATAAAATGTTATTTAGCAGGCACAGTATTAATAACTGGATATATTTATCAACCATTTATATTCTGCAAGTATGAAATACCTCCATGTTTCTAACAACAAAAAAATCCTAAAAGTGGTAAATGGTGATTTGCAACCATTACAAATGAAAATCTGCAATGACACATCTAAACACCTTGCATGTATCCTCTGTGATTCCTTTTTTTGAGGTTAAAACACAATGCCATTATAAGAGGTAAGCACTTCACTTCATGCAATCTGAGAGTTTATTTGATAGAACCGTATTGGGATCTAAACCATCTTGGTTATTTGTATAATTTTAATTATAATATATTATATTATATTAATAATAATAATTTATATTATATATTATAAATTAATTTATATATTATATTAATATATTATATTAATATAATATATTAAATAATTATAATATATTATCAAGTCAGGAGCAGGGGGGAAGCATGTACGACTGAAAGTGAAGGATTTCTATTTAATGTTGGCCATTTCCTGTTCTGACAAATTATGACTAATCTTAAATTTGACTTTTGTGACCAACAAATTATATTATGTAATATGCTTACAAAAATCTGGATTAAGCCAGAAAATTGATAATTTATGCTTAGTTAACTTACTAGAAAAGTTTGTACTATACAATTAATGACTAAAGTCTTAAATGAATCAATCTATACATTTATAAATTTGGATATAGAAATTTTGGGTAGAAAGAACTGCATCAACTGTGTTCTGTAATAACACTGTCTATGAACATCTATTCTAGCACTCCTTCACTTCAAAGTTCTCTTACTGAGCAGTGGTATTATTTGTATAACATTAACAGAGGTAGTAAATGTACTAAATGATCAACATGACTTTATCCCACATATAAAGTAGAATTCATGACGCTACAAAACACTATGAAAATCTACTATTCTGTGATTTCATTAAACATATGTAGGTGTAGTAAGAGATACTGTTTCTTTAACATTTCATCATAATATGACAATTTAATTTTCTACCAAGTATGAATAATTCTACTGTGAAATAATTTATCACCAGTATTAATTCAGATGTTTTATGGTCTCTGAAATCATCTAGCTATATTACTGAAATCCCACAGATTTTTTCTCTAGTTTGATAAATTAAAATACTGTCATTAATATCGTATTCTTCTTCCACAAGTGCTAAGTTCCTTACCTTGAAAAGCACTATAGTGATGAGTGCTGTAGAAAAACCTAGACAAAATTATTATGTTTCTGTTTACAGTTTGCATTTTGTACAGTAAGTATCGGAGGGTACAAGAAAATACTGAGTATCTATCCATTAATCTGCTAATGCCTATGTTGTTTGTTGAGCCACACAGCCTTAGCCATACATTAATGACGGCAGGGTTAATGCTGGGAAAGGAACTCTAATTCTTTGTTTTCTAATCTTTTACCTGCAGGTGTTTTGTTGTTGTTGTTGTTGTTGTTGTTGTTTGTTTGTTTTGTTTTGTTTTGTTTTGTTTTTCTTAGCCTAACTCAGATATAAGTATGAAGTGTGAAGTGTGAAGGTGAAGTATGCTTATGAATCAATTGTCATAAGGATTTGCATGCAAAATTTAAACTCCTCTTAGTAATGCAATAAATTCTTCTTACTCTGCAAAATTATGGCATAACCATATGTTTTTAATCTCCTTAGAATCCTTAGAGTATAACATGAAGTGTGTTAATAGGAGAGCAGCATAAGTTTCCTTATTTACCCATCTCTTGTCACTCCCAAGCACTTATCTCAGTGCCATATATATTTCTAATCCATTGATCATCTGAATACATTATGACTTCAGCCGGATTTTGAGCTTTGTACAAAAAGAGATTCCAAGGAAAAAGAATGTTAATGGACTTAGTTGGAGCTCCTTCAAGCACCTGTTCACTTTGATCTGTAAAATGAATCATCTTCAAAACTGAGTGATGTTCACTGGCCAAGGCTGAGAGAGGTTTGACTGATCTCTACACTGTCTGCATGATAATAAGCCTTTATGTTATGTCCTTTTAGTCTGTTTAAAAAGTTAAGGGAATGCTATACCATCTTAGTTTATCCGTGTTTGTGCTTGCCTCCCAAAGATAGCTTCTTGCTATTGCTTTGGAGATATCAGTCTTGCCACATTAGAATTCAATTGCCTATTACCCTACTAATCCTACTGGCTTGTATTGGAGTGTGTATTGGGTAGCCAAAGGCCTTCGGGTATTATAATTTTAAATTCAGCTCATTTCAATATATATTCCATTACTTTTATGTTGTCCCTTGTATAACATTGATGCAAACTTTGTAATGTTTTTGTTCAGCACTTTTAGTGTACTAGCTGTTGGATTTGGCTGTTGTAAAATCAGTGGAACTGCAGGTAGAAATGTTACTATGAAAATAGAATAACTGTTGCCTGGAGCCTAAAATCAAGATGGAATTTTTGATGGCATGCTGAACAGAGAAGGTTATTATTCATACAATGACGGAGAGATTTACCTATTCTAAACTATGCTGTTTTTTTTTCTGGCCCCTTAAAAAAAAAAAAAAAAAGCAAACAACAATAAAGAAACATTAAGTCAGAAAGGACTGTCATTATCAGACTTTTTGCCTTTTTGAGGGGCAAACTATAACCTTTAAAGGCCGTCTCTAAGTTCTAATGTGTAGGGTGTTTTTTTTTTTTTCATTTTTGTTTTGTTTTATTTTGAATCTTACAATGGGAAGAGAGGAGAAATAATTGTCTACATTTACTGGGCTAAATTCACCTCTTGCTCAGTGTTCAACTTTAGATGTTACTTTTAGATGCTTGCTACCAAAAATTGCATATGCTGTGAAGCTGACTTTTAGATGATCAGCATACAGATGAGCGACCAAATTTTTTACTGTTTTCTGTTTTACTGTTTTCAGACCCCACACACATATGTAGCAAATTTTTTCAGTGAAGAGAACAGACTGCATAAGATATAGTTTGAGATATCATCAAATTCCTAACATGAATATTAAAAAAACTGAAATAATTAAGAGTGAATTTATGTGATTTTGTCTTGACTAGAAAAAAATGTCATGCAAAAAGGTTCAAAGCAGGACTCCTGAAAACAAAATAAATTTGCTAAGATTTTAACAAATGTGTAAAAAATATGTAGCTCAAACAGTCTTCAAGTTCAAACTCACACTTATTTTATAAGAAGGCTTATTTTATAAGCCTTCATTTTCTTTTCCTGGAACTGGAAGACAGGTGAATAAAGTTTTAAGTACAATTCATAAGGGAAGGAAAAAATACCACCAACACATCTGTAAACAGGATCCTGTAGACAGGATCTTCATATTTCCAGAAGTGATCATTTATAAACGCTTGAATTCATTCTAGTTATTAGCATAGGTGAACTAAGATGCAGCTTTATTTTCTTTTTTAATCTATTTTAATGTTTGTTGTTTTTTGTTTGTTTGTTTTTGTTTTACGCATTTCAGAGTTTCATGACACATTTGCTGCAGTTCTTGCAGTTCAGGCTAGCTGTAAGTAAGACTTGAAACAAACCATTTTGAACTGAGGAGAAAAATTCACTTTTATTATATAGAGTAAAAACCCTATTCTAATTTACCTGAAGTTTACCTGATGTCCTCAGAGACATCACTGCTCGATGTATAGAACAATGAAACACTAAATTAGGTTGATTTTCTATAGAACTTCCCCATTTATTTCTCTCATTTCTAGGACAGAATTATTAATCTTCCTTTCTGTTGTAAAGGACTTTTGAATTAACTGATGACTGTGAAATTATTAGTGGGCATATTGTTATTTTCTTCTCATTTTAAAAGCTTCCTGCCACCTGCCACACTAATGGAGATCTGTCCTCCAAAATGGACATGTTTGTTTCTAAAGATGTCTTTTTAAAATAAAAGCTAAGGAGAATTGCTGAAGAAGACTGCATAGTTAGCACTGCATACTCAGTATTAGTCCTGCTGGATTTTCAACTTGGTACCTTTGGGATTCTGATGCTATAAAGCTTTTGAACATGGTGACTACCTTTCTGTAGATCCCATGAAAATACATGCAATGGGTTAGACTAATGCCCCGTCTAGGTCTGTATTCCAGGTCAGAAGTGGGCTAACAGTGAACGCACAGGAGAAGGAGACCCTTGGTGATAAATCCATTGAATACTTTCCTGACTTGTGAGGAAAAAGGGCTACTTGAATCTCTTTGTTTTTAATATCCTGACAGGTTCCCCCAAAAAAACTGAAAATTCAGTTTTTAGCATTCACAATATCTTGTGTCAAGGAATGCCACAGTTCACTTTTGCGTTATGTGAAGAATTACCCACCTGGTTTTTAATTTTGAGTTTCCACCTGCACATTTTCAGTTGAGGCTGTCTGGTGGTGGAAGAGGCAGCTAACTAACTTTCCCTTTGCCTCCTCCACTCCTCCTGTGATTTTTGGCAGCCTCTGTGTTAACTCTTTTCTAGATCGAGAGTCCTAGCACATACAGATCTTCCCTCTGTACAAGTTATTTGGTTACCTCTGATCATCTTTGTCCACCTTTTTTCAAATTCTACTACATGCTTTTGTTAGATGAAAGGGCCGAAATGACATCATGACAATCATGATGTGAGCACAACACTGATTTGCCAGGTAACATTATGCTTTCTGAGGTTTTCCTCTGTTTAATACGAATTCCTGAGCTATTGAAATAACGTTTTCATAAGGCTATTATTTTAGCTCAAGATCTCTTTTGTTTGGGGTAGTAGTAGATTCAGAATCAATCACTGGATACATAGTAGGAGCTGTTTTTTGCCAAGTTAGTTACTTTAGATTTGTGTAGTTTGAATGTCATCTGCCATTTTATCCCCAATCACTCAGTGCCACAGAGTCTTTCTGCAACTCATTTTTTGCAGTCAACTTTTGTGTTTCTTTCCCTGAAAAACTTAGTGGCAGCAGCAAACTTAATCTCCTCTCCATTCTCTTCTTCTGATCAGTCCTGAATGTACTGAGCAGCTGAGGCCCCAGCAAAGATCCCTGTGGGATTCCACTGGTGCCTTTCCTTCACGGAGAAAATTGACCATTTATTGCAGCTCTTTGTTTCCAATCTTTTAGTTAGTTATACCTGTGAGGATCTTCCCTCTTATCTCATGTCAGCTAAATTTAAGACCCTTCGGTGATTGGACATCGCTGAATACTTAATGAAAATCAGAGTTGGCTGTGTTAGCTAGCTCTCCCTGTCCTCACTCTGTGTCCTTCCATTTATTTCTTGTCAGAAAATTAGAGTGGATTAGGAGGTAAGACTGCTAACACAGATGAGTATTATTGCAAAGTGAAATGGGAATGGTTTGAGTCTACATGGAATTTACAGCATTTCTCAGGGCTCTTTGTACCTTCTTGTAACTCTGGTTTATTGAATCAAATCTAACGCCAGTTTTCAGCTTTCATCAGGATAAGTTTGATGTTACAATTCTTCAAACTTTCAAATGTACCTTGTGTTCTGAACTAGAACAGACTGGAGAACAGAGACTGCAACAGAAATCTAACTCTGTACTACTTTCTAATCTAGAAGTGTCTGTCGTAGGCAACAGGAATTTAGGAAAAGTAAACCTTAAAACATATCTGGTGTTTTGTTTTGTTTTTGAAGTGCTTCTAAAAAGAATATCGGAAATTAATGCATTCCCCCATAAAAATTCTGTTGTCTGAAGATACTTAAAAGGTTAGTAAACAATAAAGTACAATGTACTCTGAAGAGACTTCTACTTCAATTACATTTGTACGTAGTTTCCATAATGGATTGTTAATAGGAGAAACAGACTCAAATTCAAGACAGAACTAAATATATACAAATATATGTGCAAATATTTTCATGAAATTTCATGAAATTTTAATGACTGTTTTTTTATTTATTTCTAGTCAACTTTGTACTACCACAGAAAAAGCCAACTTTGTAGTCTTACCAAAGGGGAGCATGCAAAAAAAGAAAACAAAACAGGGATTTAGGAAACTTGACCTCTCAGTCCTTACTCTAGCAGACAAAAAAGCATGAAAATGGGAATTACTGCTTCTTTTAAAACCATAAACTGTGGCATTTGTCTTGCTTGTTCTACACATTGATCTCTGCTCTCCTTGGTAATCAGAAAATGTTTCCAAGTGTAATTACAGAACAAAAGATCCTGAACTGGAACTTATTACTGGATTGGCAGTCTTGAGACCACCTACATACTGAATTGATCTTAATTTATCTATAGATTGATTTTTCCCTACTGTCTTTTCTGTTTTGATATTTGCAGAAATTATACTGCTTTTTTGTTACTAATTCCAAGTCTGAAATAGGACTAATAAATCTTCTGAGTCAGGATGAGCTTAAAAGGTATCAAATTATAAGGTAAAGTGGTAATTGCTGAGTACCAATTGTGGCAGCAGTGTGTAAGGACAAAATAATATCACATTGGTACATTTTCTCATGAAAGCATAGATTTTTGGCTATCTCTAAACTAGCTGCCATTTGTGCTGCCAAGCATCAGGAGTTCAACACATGCTAATTACCTGAGCCTTTTCACAATGTTCTCAAGGTGGGTTGTCACCCATATCTTTCCTCGTCTGAATGACCTACTTCAGAGTTTGGGCATCACTAATGAAGCTGTAGTAGCACCGTTTGGCCTGGGGCGTGGAAGTGTCTACTGCAAAGTAGGGCATCTCTCTGAATGTCTCTAAAGCACTAACACTAGCATAGACAGAGTTTTAACAAGTGCAAATAATAAACCAACACATTGTCTGGCTAGCTTGCTTCTCTCTCTCTCTCTTTTTCCCTGAATGTAATTCATCATAGGGTTTAAATCTAGTCATTGGTCTTCGTATTTATAATCACACTTTTTCAATGCTCCAATTCTGTGTTCCAACTCCCAGGCTTAAACATGTGTTTGAAGGTAGGAGTGTATTGGGTCAGATGGTTGAAAAACTCAGTGGTTGCTAAGGTGACTGGAAGTAATGAAATAAAGGTCACAAAATCATCAAGGTGGTAGATAAATTTAACGTGGAAGAGCTGTTCACTGCATCTCAGCACAAGGTACACAGGGTAAGGAACTTCTACAGTTTGCTGCCACTGAAGTATACGAAGGCAAACAGTAGCAGCAGGTCAAGAAAGGGCTGGGACAAATTCAGAAATGATACGTCTGTGAAAGGATGGCAAAGGGAGTGGGACAGGTTGTGCCACCTTACTAGCTATGATTCTGGGGAAGAATAAGGGAGTAAACCACAGAAAGCAGCCAGGCTTGTGTGCTGCCCCTAAGTAGCTTCACTCGTTGAACCTGAATAGTGGGCCAGGTGGACATCTGTTCTACATCTGTTCTAAGTAGGGCTTTTTTTTTTCTTTTTTTTTTTTTTTTTTTTAATATTATTATTATGTAGTGTGACAGCGATGTCATCATACACATTGCTCCTTTATCTGGTTATCTAAATTACATTCTTATCAAGCAGATACATTTTTAAGATTTTGCTTTCCCTTTCTTGTACTTTCCCCAAAATAAAAACTGGTGTTTGGAAAGCTAATAAACCAGAACAGTTAGAAAAATAAAGTATTGCTGCCAAATACATCTTACTGAATACTGAGAAACTGCATTTATATCAGTGATGCCTCTCAGAAGTACATTGGTGAGACGCAAAGCAGAATTTAAAGAATGGGAGCAATGAATAGTAAGAGTGATAGTCACCACAAGGGTTCTACAGAGCAGACTGATACTTTAAGCATAGGTATCTTTAGTTTTCAAATCCACAATTCTGTCTTTTTGCCAAGCAAGCATATTTGAAACATGAGAAAGTCCAATCTGTCTCCAAATATTCAACAAACTGTGTTGTATGTGTGCATCAAAACCATCACCTTCAATGGTACTTTGAATCCTGACTTATTTGAGCCCTTCTGCTCCTTTATTTCAGGGAAAGTATCTTTCATTCATGTAAAATATTGTATTGAGGAGAAACATTTTTTTTTTTTTTAGCCACAGTGGCATTTATGGTTGTTAAATTTTGTATACAGAAAGATTTACTAATATTATAAAGAACTAATGTGTGTGTTTGTAGGATGCAGGTGTTATGGCAGCTATAGTGACACAGGGCTGAGTTTGGCTATCCTGACATCAGAGATCAATCATGTTATATTATTTTGCTGCCTTTATTTATTTTTATTTTATTTTGATACTGTCATGTTACTTTATATTTCTTGAAAGTGATACAAACTTAATGGAATGGTGAACATGGCATTACACAGACCAGATGTACATGTATGCACTGCTTTGGATATGTTTCTCTCTTTCCCAGATTGATTACTGTTGTATTCTAAGAGGCTTATATTATTTGCTACACCAAGCATGAAAATAAGTCTTCAGATTTTTACAGCATGAAGGATCTAAATTCTAATGGCAGAAACCATTGTGACAATCTTTGAACACTGCTTTTAGAAGCTCAAAATATTTCGGAAAATTCAGTGCATTTCTTCTTCAGTTGGCCTGATGATATAAACTTTGTATTCCCAAATTCCAAACAGATAAAGCAACAAAATAACAAACTAATCAAAATTAGCTGTTGTTTCTCTGCTGTTTTGGGGAAGGGTATGAATCCACATGTTTTCATAGTACAGCCCAAATTTGGAGATTGGGCTGAATATTTATCCAGTGTAAGTCATCCAGTGTAAGTCAATGAAGCCCTGCTTAGAGTAGCAAAATACTACTTACGCAGCTAAGTATCTGTCATGTAGGAGCTGCTCTTCAGACACGGCTGCAGAGACCAGGTCTCCTTTGCACAACCATAAAACTCTGGAAAGTACTTAACTCTCAGTAAGAAGGGAGAACTAGCTTACCAGGCATAAAAGACCTTACAACAATAAAAAGAGCTATAACTAGCAATCTTTCATGAAAGTGCTTACAGAACAGCATTTTCTGAAATACAATTAACTTACTTCCCAATGTAGCATTCATTCATTATTAATAAATTAATTATCAATAAATCCTTTGAAATTATGAGTCTCAGCAATCCACACTAAGTTTGTGTACTTGTTGATTGTGCAATGTGAATAGCCATCAAATGCAAAATAATCTGTTACAAAGCTGCGAGATCTGATCTAGTTTTTAAATGCAAAGTAATAGAGTAGACACAAGTGAATGTAATTTTGAAAACAATTTAATAAATAAAGTTTAAATTGCAAGAATGCTTTTTAATAAAAGGAAACAAAAGCAGCTTGTGAATTATTCTTATGAAAATCTTCATATTTATACCTGAAGTGCTTCCACTTGAACCAGTGTGCTGTATATTTAAAACGTGAAAAAGGATGCTGAAAATGCCTCCCTCTTAAAAAAAAAAAAAAAAAAAAAGCCTGTTAAAATCTGAGGGAAGATAACTAAAAATTAATATTCAAGTCAAGCCTCTACTGGATATTGAAAATGGAAGAGATTTGTAACAGATGTAGATCATTCTTTAATCCACTAAACATTTAGAATTTAACAGTTTTTTTGTTGTCTAGAACTATTTGTTTTTCCCTTCCTAATTAATTTCCTTTTTCTTGATTTTTCTATTTCTTCATCAGTAAAAAAATAATACCAATGAGCGTACTAAAGGGGATGGGGGTTCTTTAGAAAATTCTTCGTAGCTGATGGAGTGAGTGTTTTTTTAATAGTGGAGAGGATCAAAGAAATTGGATTTGAGGTGTTTAATTAAGTCTGTTCACAGACAAACTGTCTTGATGAGTGACAGGTTGGCCTGGTGGAGTCCACCAGGAAAAACAGCAATTAGAATGAACCTGTGGACTACATATCACAAGCTTTTCAAGTTCAAGCCACAGAACTAATTTAGAAAAGAACTAACATGATGTTGACAGAGAATCAATAATGAAAGCCACCGTAGGATATTTCACTAATGTGAAGTTGCTTTAACCCCACCCACAACTGAACACTCTTTCAAAATATATGCAGTTCTAATTCTTCTGGGGTAGTCTCTTATGAATATGCAGAGAGGTGATTTTTTCACCTTTCATAAAAGCCTTGGAAACAAAAGTACCCATTAAGAATTTAAGAACACTTTAGTGAAATCAGTGAACTTTATACATACTAAATATATATGAAAGAAATTTGAGTTCCATTGGAGATGGTGACAAATATGTCCTGTGACTTCACTTAGGATAGAAATTATTAACATAGTGCAAAGCAGTGTAACTTAAATGTTCTCGTCTCTAGGTCTAAGGCAAATGTTTGCATTTGTACATGTATATCTACTGAGAGGAATTAAATCACTTTACATCTGCATAGTTGGCTCTGCTGCTATGGCAGGTATCATTTTTATTTTCCTAAGACATGAGAAAAAATACTCATGTTCAGATTTTGTGGAAATAGAGGAGGATTTGGGAAGGCTTGCACAAAACCCAGCCAGTCATACTGTAACAGAACTTTATATATATATATATATTTTTTTTTCTATAGACTTTTGAAGTGAGTGCATTTAGCTATATGTTTCTATTATTTTCATTGTCATATTATCTGAGTGCAGACTGATATGCATAGTGAATATAGCTTTGTTTAGTAAATCGGTAGAACGACACTCATTAAATTCATTTACAACAAAAATTAGCAAATATTAAAGGCATATATATCAGAAGAAGCTAATCCATGTCTGGTTTTATTTCTTTACGGACTGCCACCTACCTACCTACCGCCTAAGCAGTTTCACTGTTTATGACCTTAGCATACTCATTTATTACTTATAACATATGTTAGCGTATTCGTTATTACTCAAGATATATTTTACATATTTCATTTATATCTCTGTATATTATTTAATAAGAAACATAGTTATGAGACATAATAATGACATAAAATAAGATGCAATAACATCTCTTATTAAAGGAGACCTGATGTTAGATTGAAATTCAGCATGTTATCTACATAAACAACAACGCCTTGTTTAAATTATTTATTTATTTATTTACTTATTTTGTCTGAAAGTTAAGATGTTACTGTGAAGAGAAGGAGGCAAAAATGAAGCTCAGAGATTCAGCAAAATTGTGCAGGGTAGGCTCAGCTCACATTGGATGGATGTCAAAAACACTTCAAATTTATAACAGCAGGACATCATCTGCTGTTAATATAATATTCTTCATTCTTCTGCTCTTTACTTCCTAGCCATTACTCTACCATCTGCCTTCCTTTTTCCCCCCTCACAGAATATCCTCAAAATATCCCAGATCTTCTGTCCTCCAAAACTAGGTAAGCAAGAAATCTAAAATTTCGTGGTATATTAAGTCCTACGAGGAGCGGCTGAGGGAGCTGGGCTTGTTCAGCCTGGAGAAAAGGAGGCTCAGGGGTGACCTTATCGCTCTCTATAGGTACCTCAAGGGAGGCTGTAGCAAGGTGGGGGTTGGTCTGTTCTCCCACGTGCCTGGTGACAGGACGAGGGGGAATGGGCTTAAGTTGCGCCAGGGGAGTTTTAGGTTGGATCTTAGGAAGAACTTCTTTACCGAAAGGGTTGTTAGACACTGGAACAGGCTGCCCAGGGAAGTGGTGGAGTCACCATCCCTGGAAGTCTTTAAAAGATGTTTAGATGTAGAGCTTAGGGATATGGTTTAGTGGGGACTGTTAGTGTTAGGTCACAGATTGGACTCGATGATCTTGAGGTCTCTTCCAACCTAGAAATTCTGTGATTCTGTGATATTTATGTGCTTCTGAGACATAACCCTGTCTTACAGAGGAAGTCAAAGGTGGTAGACCATCAGGGTTAAGACAGATCTCTTAAAAAGTCATCTGTGATAACACACCAGCCTGGATAGCTGGTGGGGAAAATGCAGACCATTCTGCATCTGTCCAGAAAACTGGGTGACATGCATCTGGCTGAGCAGTCACACAGCTGAACTGCAAACCCTGTGCCCATGCAGGACCTAGATGCCTCCTAATAGGCAACACGCATGTTACAGAGGGATGTTACTGGCCATCTTTTCTGGTATATTTAAATTCTTTCCATCCACTCTTTTCTAGTGAAATTACTTCTGGATATTGATTCCAGAAACACATCATTTTTGTATTGTGCTGGGCAAAGGAATGTCCTAATAGCTGAAATGTGCCAAAATTCTTCCAATATAAAAACATCTTGAGATGTGGATAATTGGAGGTGAAGCATCCCACTCTCCTTCTTTCTTGTATGACCTTTACTGCAGAAAAGACCAATTGGTTAAATGCCAGACACTTTGCTCAAAAATGACCGCACAAGAACAGAAGATCGAAATAATTTTTTTTATGCTCATGGTAGGGAACCTGAAGCATTCAGATTCCTGTTAGCAGATGGCAGGATGCAGAAGAGGAAGCAGTGATGCTTCTCCTTAAAACACAGTTCTGGTTGAAAACCTTTGAGTTTATCACAGTGCATCCCGTGCCAGATTTTTCTGAGTTATTAAATAGGTTACTGTCTTGGAGGGGAAAAATAGGTGACAGTTACTCATGCTTTAAAGAGAGCAAACCTTTGGATTTGGAAATCAAATTTGGAACAACTGAAAGGACAAAGTGAAAGTCTCTTTAGCTAACGGCACAGCTTTCCGTGGCCAAGAGGCAGCTTTAAAGAATATTGTTTCTGCATGTACTCTGTGTATTCTATGGGACAGAGTATCATTAATTTCTTTCCTTTCTTAATATGCCTCTCGTTTACACCGAAGACGTCATTTCAAAGCAGTTTATTGCTAGCAGAGGCTGAGGAAGAGTGCATATGGGATTCTCTGTGCTGGGGCGTATCGAGTTTGTTCTCATTAGGTGTTTGCTAAATCTCTATCATACTGAAGCAAGTTTTTTGGAATTAAAGCATGGCAGTTATTTCAATTAAGCATTTTCTAAAGGCTTTTAATGTCCTTATCTGTAAAATTCAGTGTAATGCCTTAGATTAATTTGTTCACAATCGTGTAGTGCTTTATGGAAACTACTAAATTAGAAGGAAGCTCTATTACTTCACTATCTTCCAGATTCTGCAGTCTCATTATTAATTTCTGCCTGTGCTTCCTTCCAATGCTGGAAATGTATGCCTTAAAATTTAATTTACCTAACAGAGATAATGATCAATATCAGGTAAACATAATTCTGTGTATCCAGGGTTATATTTAGCTCTGTTGAGCGCTGTTATATTTAAAGCTTGATGAGGACAGATGGAATGATCCCAGATACAGAAAAATATGCATCTCTTTTATTTATGTTTAATGGAAATGTCCCAGGAAGATGCAGAATTTTGTGCTGTTGTCTAATAATAATTTGTAATAATTTGGTACTCTCAAACTTAAAATTTTTCAAAACGGTGGCTTTCCAGTACAGAATTTAAGCATAACTTCAGAGCCTAAGGACACTCTTAATTTTGTTGTGATGTTCCTGTGCTTAGGAGGGTTCAACTATAGAAAAGGAACAAGTCTCTTTACCAGATACTGCGTAAGCATATAATCTGTATTTACTTTCTAAACCCTCATTACGTTATCGTTTAATCCCATATTTAAATGCTATGGGTCACAGCAGTACTTAAACAAATACTTACATTTTGCTTGCTTTCCTGAACACACAGCAGTGCTGAGAAGACTGAGACTCATCCAGGTGAAACGATTTAGCCAAGGCTGCCGAGTTAGACATCTGTGCCCAGCACCTCTGTCCCAGTCAGGCCTTTGCTGAGCTGCAGTGCTTTTGGCCTTTTGAATCTCTAAACTCAGCAGAGGTCACACGTAGCTTAAAAGAAAAATATTTGATTGGGAAATGACAGGTCCAAGTAGCAGAACTGTGGCATTCTTTATAAATATGCCTAATAATAGCCTTTTTCTATGTTTTCTTCTGAAGTCACACATGGCTGCAACAATGTTATCACTTCATATAGTTTTATCAAAAGAGAACAGAAACTCTATTTCAGCATGAGGTATTTTTCATTTTTCTTGGTTACCTAAGACACATTTGTTACATTCATTTGTATCAGTCAATCTCAAAACCAAGCAAGACTCTTGCATCTTGTGCAACATTTTCATATGGGTTTTGCTCCATATTTGCAGTTTTCTGTGTTGACTATGTTATCATGTCCAACTTCGGTGATTTTGTTTCTTCCCAGTGTCAGTTGCAAGGATTTCCTCCATCACCTTCCATCATCATAAAAAAGCACTGTGCAAACCACTGTGGCAAATCTGTTCATTAGCAGTTTCACCAATTGTATCTTTTTTTTCTTTTCTTTTTTCCTTTTCTAAGGTGTTTATCAGTGTTGCCAGATGTGTCCTATTTCCAAAGCTTCATCTGCTAGCACAAAACAGCTTGGGAAGCCAAGGTAGATTTTAGCAGATTAAAGATTGCACTGTAATACACTAGACTTAATCCTAACGCCAGTAAACTCTTTATGTGCTATCCGCCCCTCAGGATTACAAAGATTTATGTAACCGTATTTTTTCACATCCCGAGGAGCTTAAAGGAATAGACATAGATTGTTCTGGGTGTTGAATAAAAGCAGTAAGCCCAGATAAAGTATTTTTGTTCCTCAGATAATGTATGAGAATGTAGCATTTTTAGATTGAGTGGTCATAGTAAACAGAGTTGAATGGGGTGATGGGGACAGAAGACAGCAAGAACAATTATTTCTGAATAACAACAACAACCACATTTCACAAGTGGCTAGCAGTTAGCATAGATATATAAGACTGGTGACTGGTTTTGTTTGTTTGTTCAAAAAACAAAAAAACAAACAAACCCTGACGCATTTGCTCAGCATGGAGATGCGCTTCTGAACATAAGTGCCTGGCCCTTACGTTCCAATCTCAGCATGTGAAACATAACATTGAGTTTATTCTAATACAGCTACACTCACTAAACATCATGCACTGGGTTTAATTTTCTTATTTTCCAGTAAAAATATTTATATTTAGGGATCTCAAAGCAAGAGCAATACCAAGAAATTACATGTCTCTAGTATAGGAAAAAAAATATATTTTCAAAACCCCAAGTGTCATGTTTTCAGCTTATTCACAATGCTGCTAACTGTGTTGGCTGTTTCAAACATTGATCCTATTCCCAGAAATTTATGCTGAACAACTTTTAACATGGCTGAGAGACTCAAGTGTTGTTCTCCCAGTATCTTGGCCAGCATCCAAAAGAAATCAAGAAAAAAAAAAATCGAAACAACAAATCCATTCTCCCTCTTCTAAGTCTTTGCTTAAATCTGACATGTAGGATGCATTTTATACAATTTTTAAAATGTGTTCTGTATTAATCTCATCATCCAGCTCCATATAGAAAATAAGAAGTGCAGAATATTAGTTCATTTTATACCCCCATACTGAACATAATGGCATTATTAATAACATTTTTTTTATCAGAACAAACTAAAAGCTTATGGGAAGATCTATTAGTAATAGATCTTTGTAACAGAGATGACTCAACTGAAGAAGTATATGCTGACTTGTTGGTTTATATAAATCAGCAGGAATTATTTACTGGAGTAAATGCAACAGTTTTCACAGTCTGGAAATGAATCCCAGAAAGATAAGAATGTAACAGCTACAATTCTGCAGAAGGCAGAGAAAAGTCTAGTGTTCTTACTGGTATGCATTCATAAAATATGCATGTTTCTGCAAAGACTCTAGGAACTAGCAGAATCTCTCTTCTAAAAGATTTTCCTAGTACTTGGCTGATATTACTGAAACTGCAATAAAAATTCTGTTCAGCATAGTGGGAACAAAGTTGTGTGCATCAGACATAAGGTGAGGAATATGAAAAACAGGCAGCTAGCAAGTACAGGTTAAATGGAGGTAGAACTTGCATAAGAATGTAATGAGTAAGAAAACTATGTGGGCTACAGAAGGAAATTTGGAAAAGCACAGAGCATACAAATATTGAGAAAAGGTATTTACAAGAGGTAGCAAGAGGCATTTGGATGCTTTGGTTGATTTAGATCTCCATCCCCAGTGTCCCAGCTAGAAAGGGGTCCAGCAGGCAGGTATTTGGCTAACAAGATGCAGCCTAATGGAAACCACAGTAGTGTGAGAGATCTCTTTGTTTTTCTGTGCATAAAACATAGCTTGTACTACCAAAACAAAATGTGTAATGTGAGTTTTACACACACACACACATTAGGGAGCAAGAGAATGTATATCAATTGCCAAGTTCCAGTTGCAGAGGTAGGGAAGTCTCAATCACTGAAGACAAAAGCATTCTAATCTGTTAAATGTGAAAGGAAGATAATTTTTTTTCCCCAAAAATAATTACTTTCAGAAAAATTCTTCCAATATTTACTCTGATCTTTAAACTTCACTTACATTGAATTCGTATGAACTCACGTTACAGTGGTGTGCCTTTAATGTTATAATAACAGAACTAGAAAAAAAAACAGTTACCTTTGGTGCAATATTCACATTTTGTCTAAAACTACTAAATGACATGTGAATCTTGCTACCTAAGATTTGCCTCTGCTCGTTTTTGGCATTAAATATTTGAAAACTGTCATGTTGGTGATATAAATGTGTACTAGGTTATATTTGCATATCGGTTTTCCAAATCACATTATGTAGGAAGCATACTAGGGATTGCAGTTAAAGGTGTTTTACAGTCAGCAATTTATCAGGAGCTTTCATGTGTTTTCATGTCTTGCCTACTGGAGAAGGTCTTTAAATAACATTATCAGAACCATGAATATTCTAAATGCTGATGTTCTCTCAATGCAGATATTTAGCTTGAGCTCTTAAAAATTTAAGGGACACAACTGCATGTGCGATTTGCTGTCCTCAGTCCTCTTTGATGGAAAGCTAATGTAGCACAGCATATCTCTAACTCAGATTGATTTCTATTGTTTTCAGGGTGAGTGGAAGCCTTTACCTTTTCCTTACCCCTTACCTGTATCATTTTGACGTGACTTATTTCTTTTCTCTCTGTTTTGACACTATCTTGTCTGTGGAATTCTGATTATTTATTTATTTATTTGGGTGAAGGAATGAAAAAGTAATAGTTACATGTAACCTCAGGAGATTATGAAGTTTCGTTGTTGTTGTTGTTGTTGTTGTTTTTAAACTGGAAAACCATTCAAATGGGGCTTTGCATATTAGGTTGACAATGTATACTTGAATGTATACTGAGGACTCATTTTTCCATTTTTTAATAAAAAAAAAAAAATTAATAGACTTTTAGAAGAGAATAATAATCCCAGACTCAGGTTTCAGCTGGTAATCAGCCATAACACATGAAGACATTAGGAAAAAAAAGAAAAGACAAACCACAATAGATGGAAACATTAGAAGACTATAGCCAGACCTCGTTATTTTTAAAAGAAGTAGAGAGACCGGACAATGTTTGATTTCACTGCACTTTTTGAATTGCTTCAGCAAGGTACTTATTCAGTGGGCAGAATCACAGGGAAGAAGAAAGGATGAGAGAAAAGCATCTAGTGTACAAAGCAAAGTCTATTTATATCTGGTATCTCAACATAACTTTTATATAGAGGAAGAGATAGAAAATGTTGAAGTGTCTTTTGCAACAAATGGTCATTTCAAAAAGTGGAATTTCATCACCTTTTCAGAAGTGCATAGAGCCTTTGACAGTTGTTCTGTAACTAAATGCAGAGAGATATATGAAATGCAGCACTTAGCATTTTATCAGCCTTACAAGCAAAAATAAAAGCCTAGTTTGGTGCTGTAAAAAATGAGTGAAAAACATTTCCATCTTTGGTGATGTCTTGCAATTCAAAGTGTGTGTTCTGCTTTTCTCCTTTATTTTTCTGTTAAAAAAATACTAATTTGGATTCAACAAATATATTTAAGGTTATATGTAGTCAAAGGACTATATTTATAGAAAAGGAAAAACGCTATTTAAAAAGTATTTCAGTGCTCTTATGTTTTTCGTTTTATGCTGTGTAAATCCTGTGTAAACCAGTGTCATCTGCAGAGCCCTGGAAGGCCAGTGAGCATTATCAGGGCAGATGACCACTATTTCTTCTAACATGAAACAACCTAGGAGCTTATGTGATTTAATAGGAAGTGACATAAGAGGGAAGTGAAAGGAGGCAGTGGTTTCTCAGAATTGCCACCTGTCTGGCATTTCTTCAAATGTTCAGATCATGAGCAACCTTTGAGTTTGCTTCTGATATTATTAATGCCAATAATGTATAGTTGTATTGTTTGGTTGATTGGTTTTAATACAAGCTTAGAGGGCTAACTAGCCCTCTAACATGGTTGCTAGATTGCAGTGGCTTGTAGTGCCTTGTTTTCAGGAGTCCTGCTCTGGCACTAGGCTTTACAGTCTGGGCTGATGCTGTTGAGTACCCACTCATACTGCAAACGTGATCTTAATGGATATTGATGTTGGGCTTAAATGTGTGTTGATGAATTGGCTATAGAGTGATTGGCAGCTTGTCGCATCTTTAAGTCCTACTCATGCCTGGGGTTTGGGATTTTGGTTTGCTGTTCCTTGACTGCGTTCCTTGATGCCGAGTAACTGCATGCCAGTCAAAAGAGCAGCAGAGAACTGGGAGAAGTGACGGCATCTTCTGGTCTAGGCAATGTGATGGCCTGAAATCATTTAAGTGCTAAGAAACACTCCAGGGTTTGAGAGAAATATCATGGAGTGATCATAGGCAAATTCCAGACTGCCCTATATTCCACAGAAAAACAAAATTTCCTTATGCTTTCTCTGGATATTATCTTTCCTTTGTGTTTTCTCTTGAATCTATACGAAAATGCCTAAGAGAAAATGCTTTAAAAAGCAATCTTCAAGTAGTGCTTCACTCTCTTATGCTTTAGCTATCTAAAATGTGAATATTTCCCTAAATAGCAGATGGAGGTGTTCTTCTAAATTTTAAAAGTTCGATTCATAGAAAGCTTTATTAAATGGCTATGCCACAGCATAGTTCAGTTATCTATATCATCGTAACACAGGAACGATTTCATTTCTGTATTTAATAGGAAATGCACATGGAATAGATTGCCTCTAAAACATTATCCATTTGATTATATTACTGTTTAAGAGAGACTATAAATTGTGCCTCATATACCATAAGATTTTATAATATTGCATGCAGTTTGCTAGATAACAAGCATTAACACTTCCAAATGTCTTTGATGTAGCCAGTAGCCTAATTTTTGGTGTACTGTACTTCTAAGGATGTCTTTTTCTTTTTTTTTTTTTTTTTTTTGGCCTCCTCCCCCTTTTTTTTGAAAGTTTCTTCAAACAAACATTGACATTTAGAATATCACTGTGTTGATCTCTCCATGGTTGCTATTTCCTGAAGCTCCCTCTCTTTGCTGAATTCTTGCTGTGTGTCCATTGTACTTAACCGTATTTAAACTCTCAGGCTCTTTTTTAGGCATTCAGTATTTCCTGGTATCACTTAGGTGATAGCGATTTATAAGATGAAGCACATGGAATTTTCCCCAGAAAAAGTTAAAATTTTGCCAGCAAACTCATCTTCCTTGGGAATAGTGCTAGACAGTTCCCACAAGAACTGAGTGTTATTGCAAGCCTTCCACTCCATATGCAAGACATACTTCTTCAGTCTTGCTTTTTCTTAATGCAAACTCAGTGCACAGTGTATGCTAATCAATTTTAATCTAAAACTAAAATTCTACGACAAACATTGTGTTGTGGGCAATAAAATGCTACTAAGTGTGCCTGCTATAGTTATGGAAGATGTACAGGACCTTAAATTGTGTTCATTTCTTAACACACATCAAATGTAATAATTGCAGTTACTGTTACTCTCAAATTGCTGTACTCTGCTAAAAGTAAATAAAAAATGGAAATTTCTTTATTCCTGTTAGCAAAAATTGGGTCAAATCTGAACTGTCAAAAACACCAGAGGTATTAGGGCAATGACAAAAATCCACCTGTCCTGGATTTGTTCCTTCCAAAGTGATTACCACTGAATGTCACTGAGTCTTTGTTTCAAAAGGAGTTGTATGGCTTGGTGGCAGTGTTGGAGACTACAGTTACACCATTCATTTAGAACAAAAGAACCTGTAGTAGGCTCAGATGTGGTAAATTTAATAGTTCAGGTTTGCCATCTCTTTTTCAATGTGTTGATGAATCCTCTATAATAATGTAGATTAATTTAACAGCATGCCTATGTTTAGCCAGGAGGTGATAGTCTTTAGTGTCTTTACTGTCTTTAGTGTCTATACTGTCTTTAGTGTGGAGACATTTAATTGCTTTTCTCAAAAAGAAATGCTGTGAAAGAAAATTTAACACTTGCATATTACAGATAGTATATGGAGATAGTTTCTCTCCACCACCATCATCCATTTCATGGTAAAAAAAATCTAGGCTTTCTGCTCTTGAATTTTCTCCTCATAACAGCTTGTTGAAATAAGTTCATGTTAACCCAAAGTATTGAAATTGTCAGACAGAGCCCTTTGAAATAACTGTGGTAAAACGAGCTTCAGTGATCTGATGATTCATCTTAATCAATTGCCCAGACTTAGGTATGAAATTGTTTTTCTTAATGATACATGTGGATGAAACAGATACAACATTATTCTCACCAGATACTGGACAATTAACCATACCTATTTATCCTCTCACACACATGCAAATCATTAGTAACAACTGCAAAACTCAACTGAGAGCCAGTTTAAAAAGGAAAATACAGAAATGACTAAGAAAGATCTGAAACTGTGTTGAAATACCTTTAAATCTGAATGCTAGTTTTAAAGACTTTTCTAGTTAACTTTATATTTGTTGTCATATACAAAAGCTGAACATTTGTATCCTAATAAAAAGATAGTAGTTTGATCCATAACGACTTTTAAATGCCTGGCAGATGCAGTGCTTTGTTGTTTGTTTTTGTTGTTCTTTTTCTTCATTGAAAACAATAATTTGTCAGCCTTTCAGATAACAGTCCTAATAGATGTGCTGGAAGCTAGTAGACTTAGAAATTCATTTAATATAGATGCACATTCTTTGTAATTAGATTAACAGATGTTATTAACAGGCTTTGGGGTGGGGATATACTAATATCTCATGAGATGGCAAGACAGTTCCATCTGCTTCTGGGTGCCAAATAAGTAGCAGTGCTTACTTCTAAGCTCATTATCCTCCACAATGGAAATTCTTGACCACCCTGGTGTTGTCTGAATGTTAGCAGTAGTTTTATTAATGAGCAATACCTATACTGCATGATGTGTAACTTAGGGACCATGATGGCAGAACAGTTTATGTGATAGAGCAACATGTGATCACAGCTTGTGTGTTTGACACATGCAGCAAGTCAAAATCTGTTGTATAGCTGCATGAGATTAACACATTTTATACATGATGAGATAATTCCTCTATATATAGCTAGGAAAAATGAATGGAGCAATTCTCTTTTTATAGACAATAAATAATCCACCAATATCTCTATCTTCATTCATATAAAGAACAACTAAAATGGTTGTTCTGCTCTTGAATAGTCTGAAGCTTCCCCAGTGTTGTTTAAAATAATGGCTAGGTTTTACTGCTGTAAATATTAGAAAAGTTTTCTGCAAGCATAATACGGATGATTAAAAACAAAAAACAAACACCACCACCACCACCACCAACAACAAAAAAACTAAACCTATTGGTAATTAAACTAGAACAATTGTTTCTAGAAATTGACAAGTATTCCAGTAGGAAGACAGTGAATAACTTGCTGTTTCTTAAACATTTCTACTGCATTTTTTGTTATTACTGCTAGTGTATTTTCCAAAGATTTTTACGAAACTGGGGATGTGTATAGATTAGCTGTAAGTATATACAATCATACTAATTGATTAGAATAAAAGAGGTTTTATTGACACAAAGAAGTTTCTAGGTGTCTTTTCCCTACTGAGTACTTAATAATGTCATGTTTTTATAAACCTTGTCTGCACTTATTCAGTTCAGTATATTCAAGTTGAGTTTCAAAGGTGGTTCAAGAGAAATTGTTTGTAACTTGAACTTTTCCTTCAACACTTTCTACTTGACAAGCTTGGACTTGCTTAGATGTGTTCTTATAATAAATAAATATATAAGCTGATGCAGGGCTTATTTATTTGTACAGATAACTACTGAACTAACAGATATGTAAGAAGTCTGGGATGGTGTTTATTTACATGCCAAGGCATCCTGGCTTAGCAAGAATACAAACCTAGAAGTGTACTAATGTGAGTATCCCTACTTCAGATAGAAGTTTTTCTTCCAGCATCTTGGCACATAAATTATATTAGCATGATTGCCTTTAGATTAAGACTGCCTGACATCTGACATTACATTCACTGATGTGTAACTTTCCACCATCATATGCATTACCTCTGCATTTGTCCCTGTGCTTAATCAGAATGAATCAATCAGAAATATTTTGTCTGATGTCTGAAGTCACCACAGCCATGACTTTAGTAGGCTCTGTAGAGGTCACAGTGGAGAGTAGAGGCTTGTCCATAATAAGCCTTGCTTGAATTATTATTATAGCTGTCTTAGAATGCTGTTATAAGTGAAAGTGAGAACATGGGTATGAAATAATATACCTTATTGCACTTTCATTTTGTCTCTTAACCTTTGGAACAAAGATTTCCTCATCCCAAATAACTTCTGTGTACTTTTTATCACATTCACGATAAGAAACATTTACCTTGCTTTAGCTCAAACTGTAAAAATAATATTTAAGGATGCCAGTCATTCTAAATCTCATGTGAGAAATCTCTCTGGTGGTAATAGTCAGCACAGCACTCGAACTGGTACTGCTCTTTGGTGAAGAGCATTCAGACTTTTCTGAATTAGACTGTGGGTTTTGAAAAATATGAAACTGTCTGGATTGATGGTACATTTATGTGTATGTATCTTTGCCTATGTATTACAGTGGGCCATCTGTCTTTAATCTTACAGAACTTTGACAGTGCGTCTCATAAGCATACAAATTGAGCAAGTTTCTTTTGCAAACTAATCAAGTTCCCGCTGACAACCTGAGCCATCTATTTTAAGTGTGATAAGATATTCATCCTCCTCTATCAAGTCATGACTAATGGATAAGAATATTAAGATTTTTTTATATGTTATTATCTGGCCTTTGATAATCTAAGGAAAATAGAAAATAGAGTGCTCAGTGTTTGAATCTATGATGTTCATTCATTAAGCAATTAAAAGGAAATGGAGAGCACATGGAATGTACTAAAATGAACTGTCAGCTGCTAAACTAATATGATGTTTATGGTCCGTATAATAGACTAGTTATTCTTATAAATTGTTGACTGACTGAATTATATTTTTATTAAAATTGATACTGATACTTGGTGGTCTTGCCCTTCTAATAGTGCTGTGTTCATAAAAGGCATGTCTGATTTGGCTTTATAAAAGTAACTTGGAACAAAAGAGCAATTAATGCATACAGAGTATCACTTGATCTGTGGCTAATGCATACTTCAGGTGTGTTTGTGAACGTGTGTCTATTAAAATGTGTTTTGACACATTTTATTATTCTGTATCACAGAATCACAGAATCACAGAATTTCTAGGTTGGAAGAGACCTCAAGATCATCAAGTCCAACCTCTGACCTAACGCTAACAGTCCCCACTAAACCATATCCCTAAGCTCTACATCTAAACGTCTTTTAAAGACTTCCAGGGATGGTGACTCCACCACTTCCCTGGGCAGCCTGTTCCAATGTCTAACAACCCTTTTGGTAAAGAAGTTCTTCCTAACATCCAACCTAAAACTCCCCTGGCGCAACTTAAGCCCATTCCCCCTCATCCTGTCACCACAAAGCTGCTGACTGAGGCCTTGGATCTGCAATTACCTGCGTTTGGGCAGACCTCTGTACTAATGCATAAATCCCAGAGTTTAAAAGTTGGAAAGGTAGTGGGTATGTTGTATTATGTTGTTTGTTTTTAAGATTCCTCTTTTGCCAGTTTAAGCTCACAGCTTAAGTGACTGACTGACCGCGTACATTATTTTAGTGGGAATTGCATCTTGTGTGGGAATCATGCATGACGAGCTCAGGCTTTGAGAGTCATATCATCCATTTATTTAAAGCTGGGTCTGCGTGGCACAATCCAGTGCCGTAGGACCAATACCTGAGCTAGCCTGGGCACTCATGCAGTGCTGTGCAGTTCTGTGTGAGGTCGTTTACCATTTTTATACATGGAAGCTCTTTGAGAGTCTGTGGTTTAAAAGAAAAGAAAAAAAAAAAAGCCTCCTGATTCAGTTCAATTTCTCTACCGCACCTGATGAGGATGAAACTCAAGGCTGATGAGCAAAAAGATCTTGAGTGACTACTGATGGGGAGAAACGTGGTGCAAGGGTGTGGTGGTTTTACTCAGGTGGGCAGCCGAGCTCCACCACAACCGCTCTCTCACTCCCCCTCTCCTCAAAGAGGAAGGGGGAGAAAATACAACACAGAGAACTCAAGGTTTGAGGTAAGAAAGGTTTAATTAAAGGGAAAGGGAATGGGGAGGAAAAACAGAGACAAAAGAAGCAATCAGTCCGTGCGGAAGCAGAGAGAGAGAAAAAATTATTCTCTACTTCCCATCAGCGAGCGGTGTTCGGCCACGTCCTGGGAAGCAGGGCCTCAAATGCGTAGTGGTTGTTCAGGAGGAACAGCCCCGTCCCCCACGAGAGCCCCCCTTTTATTGCTGAGTGTGACATCAGGTGTTATGGAATATCCCTTTGGTTGGTTTAGGTCAGCTGCCCCAGCAATGTCCCCTCCCCATCACTTGCCCACCCCCAGCCTGCTGGCTCTTGGGGGCTTGGAAGGAGTCCTGATGCTGTGCCAGCACTACGCAGCAATAGACACAACACTGGAGTGATATCAGTGCTGTTCCAGCTACGAGTGCAGAGCACAGCACTTTGCGGGCTGCTGCAGGGAAAAGGTGACTCCATCTCAGACAGACCCAAAAAGGGGAAGAGGCTGGGGACAGGTAACCATTGCCACTGTTACTACAGGGCATTAGTAAGGGCATTAGTGTTGGATACGATGTGCACAGGTATTGAGAGTAGACCAATTTGTTCCTAGTACAGAAGGTATTTTGAAAAAGTATTGTGCATATGTACTAATTTTTGACTTCTTATCACTTGAACTTTTCAAACTATATATCTCTTTTATTTTTAATGAAGGAATTGCTTTAGCATAGATTACAGGTCTAGGTGTATTCTAGTGGATTTTGAAAATTAGCATGTTTCCAATTTTTATTTTGCTAACACTGATTTCTGTAATTAATTTGGTCAGCATGCCTGAAAATTTGAGGCCTGTTGTTCTTGATCACAATTTTAAGGAACTAGTTTATTTATTTATTTGTCTTAAGTTTTTCTGGATATTACTCAGTCCAATGTAATATGAATTAATGGCTTTTGCTAGTGAAGAGGCCACTATAAAAAACCTTGAGTGCATCACTGCCTTCAGGTAGTTATAGCTGATGCTCTACTTTAAGCAGTGGTTGGTTAGATTTATTTTAGATTCAAGCTTTTCAGGGTCGGTACCATTTTACGATCACATTATTTCTCTAGCACAGCCTTTAGTCATTTCCTAAATGAAGAAAACTACTGTGAAACCATCAAACAATTCTGTGTGTGTCGTGGATTATCTCTGGCTGGCTGGCAGACACCACCCAGCTGCTCGCTCACCTTCTCAACAGGTTGGGCAGAAACCAAAATGGAAAAGCTGTGGTGGACAGGAAAGACAGGAAAATGGCTTAAAAGTTACTGGCATGTGTAAATAGACTCAGCTTGGGGACAATTAGTTTATTGCCAAATAAAACCAGATTGGCCCAGTCACAGCCTGAGGTGGGGCCTCTGGAACTGGCTGTGAGAGGCCTGAGGCAGCCGCGGCCTGTCCTCACAGCAGAGGCCTCTCCTCACTTGCAGGCCCACTGCATGTGCTGAGGCTTCAGGTCGCAAGGTGCTGTTGTGTGGTAGGAATCTTTAAACCTGCCCCACATCTCTGCTGCTATGCCCCATCAGGTAACTGTTAGCAAGCTGTAAGTCATCTTTGCCTTGGCAGAGAAAAGTGTTGAAGCCTTGACCGTGCATTTCACGTTAAAAGTGAAAACACAGAAATAGAGTAGTACAAGTCTACCATGGCACCCCTGACTCTCCAGGGACACTTTAGCTCAGTTTTGGCCTTGCTGTCCACACATCTTCCAAGGTGCCTGGGTGTCTGGAAATCATGGGTTTTCAGAGCCAATATTCAGTGTTGTTACAAGCAACAGAAAACAAGATCTTATTATAGGAGTGTGTCTGCAGGTAACCCTGAAGAAAAGGTGGTGCAACCCATCATATTCACCAAAAGACAAAATGTTGAAATCAGAGGCCAAAATGATTTATGACACAGTTTATGCATAACTCCAGCCACAGGTTAAAGTATCAATTGTGATACTGCATGGGAGTCTAATTTTTTTTTCTAGTTATTTGCCAAATATTTGCCAAATAACTGACTGCTCCTATAAACATTTGTTGTCTTTTGAAAGGACAGAAGAAAGGACGCAATAAACCCTAAAACTGGGTTCTGGGAATATTTCCACTTTTGTTTCTAAACACAACGGAGATTGTTTCCTGGAAAGTAAAGGCAATTTTTCGCATTAGTTCTGGGAGGTTGCATAGCCTCATGTGGAATATTTCTAAAAATATTCTAGACCAGGATGGACTATTGCAGGTATAAGCTAGCATTAATTTTTGAGGGGGGGAGGGGAGAGGGTAAAGTTGTAACAACGACCTTAAAAAGTACTAAATTATCACTGATTTAGTTGATAATAGTGGAATTACAGTTATGATTTCAATAGTTTTAATTATGATAAATGAAGAAATGCAGCCATTCAAACTGCTGACTTCAGGAGAAAGAGACAAGTGGTCCTGCAGCTTCAAATGAATTTGGTTACCTAAGTGGAGATGATGCATGCATATCACCTACTTATGCATACTGTATATTGTTGGTATTTCTTTCAGCTGACTGTACTATTTCTTTCTGTAAGTAAGTACAGGAAAATAATTACATGCTGCTATTAAAAGTCTCCCATGAAAGAAAGATTGGATAACTTTTTTCCTCTACACCCTGAAGACTATGATAAAAAGAATATAATAATTGTTGCAGTTACTTACTTTAAAGAGGTATAAGTAGTGAAAGAATTTTAAATCCAGTCTTCCCAGTTTGGAGCTGCAGATATAAGAGCAATTGATGTCGTTTTATCATAAAAATACTGCATTTGAAACATGGCCACAATGAAATAGACCTATCTAGCTGAGATAGGAATCATAAAATGCAATTTATCATAAAATGCCTTCACGCCTATTTGTACCTTTGAAACTGTTCATTATAAGGACTGAAGGAAAGCTGAAAATTGGGACTTAAAACCTGGAGCCTTCTTACTGCTGCACAGAGATGGAATTATCTTAGTTAAAACTTTTTTTCCTTAAGCTGTGGGAAATAAATAAAAAACATGTCTTTTTGACCTAATATACCTAATATTTATACAGTGGTTTATAAGCATCAAATGATGGCTGTGCATCATTTCCATATGAGAGTAATAATAACTAGTAGTTGTCATGATCTTTATCATTCATATTTACAAAATAATTTGTTGTCTTCCTTTTTTTTTTTTTTTTTTTTGTTTGACACCCCAGGTTTTTAAACTGCTTGAGGAAGAAGTCCAGTCGAACAGAACTGGATTTCATAATTTCCAGCATTAGTTTCTCATAACAAATAATGCCAGTATTTTAAGAATTTTATTTGGAGAATTAAGCATAAAGTTTGTCAGTGCTTCCAGTTGAGGTTCTTACTGTAAAAGAAACCTTAAAATTGCCTCATGATTTGAAATTATTAATATTGAAGGGCTGGTTTTAGCTGCCCTTCAGAAAAAAATAAAAAATAAAAAAGGGAGGGGAGGCAAGAATTGTTTTTTTAAAAGTAAAAGTCATGAACAGTTAACAAGCAAAATCACAGTTTCACAGGTAGTTGACCATCTAAATGCATTCAGGCTTTGAAAAAGAAAGACTATTAATTTTTAATCAAATTTCACAGCCACTTAAATAAATTCATGCTATATTTGATTGACATGTCTAATACAAATAACACAATCTGTTAGGAAAGGTGTTACATTTAAGGTCAGGCCTGTGATTTTCTTCTGCCTGTGTTCAAAATGCATAGTTCTGTAAGGCTGTGGTTGTTTCCAAATGATTCTATTTCTTTATTTCCTTTATCACGTTCATTTTTGCTTACTATCCATTCTAATGCTTCTTCAGAGGACTAAAACGGGTCTGATGAATGCGCTTACCTTTTTGAGAACACCGTAGTGATTCCTTACGTTCTATTTGTGTGTTATTTTCCTGTCCTCACATATTTAGAGATGCATTCTGCTTGCTCTGTGTGTATCAAACAAATGTCAGCTCAATGGAAATGTCCCTAAAAAGCAGATATGGAAAGTTTTTATATTTTTATGTTGTTTCTTTGGTTGAAAAAGAATTTGAAATACAAACTTTGGTTTGTATTTCCTTTCAGTGAACTTGGTTGGTTGGTTGGCTTTCATGGAAGAGAGTAAGGTATTGTATGAAGGATCATTGGAGAGGAAACCAGAAGGAAAGTAGATCTTTGTGTAAGTTGAGACAAAACAGTTGCTAAGACAATGGGAAGATCTTATATAGGACTGTCTAACAGTCATCAGGGTTTTGAGTTTAAAAAACTAAAAACTCATTTCTGAGAATCGCTAGCACGAAATTAAAAATAATACATGACTCCTTCACGTGATATCTAGATCTGAATAGCTAAAGGTGATGGCTATTTTCTAGATACCTAAGAAACACTATATATTTTGGTCATGGACTAGTGGGAAAAAATCGTGGGCTAGAAGGAAAAAATCTTGAAAAATACCTTTGAAAATAAAGTACTGGGGCAATGATAAGGCAAGGCATGATATGAGTGAAGATTATCTGACAAAGGATTGTGGGAAGAAGTGAATGCGTTAACTGCAGTGAGATCCCACCATTACTGGTGGCTGGGGCATACAGTTAGGGTGAAAGAGCACACGCCCTCTTGAGTACCACTCAGAAAGCTCAGGCTCCTGAGTTCTGGCTTGTGAGAGACCAAAAAAACAAACCATGGCATAATAATAGTGAGACTGTGGACCTTTTTAATTAATAACTCTTTGCTATTAACAAAATAATTTTGGAAAAGGCTAAATCTACTTAGAATTGAATTAGGATTTTATTTTTATTTTTTTTTAATAACTTTCTTTTTTCTTTTTTCTTTTTTTTTATTTTTTCAAGCTGATGATTTTTCATAAAAACAGTGTCTTGGAGACATCATTAATATGTCTGGTCTGTTCTACGGTATGCCTGAATTCCTGTGGCCTGTGCCATGAACAGTTCCTTTACTGGTAACCTGGGATAAGGTACTGGTTCAGCAGCTGTGTTCAGATCTTGTGGTCTCTGTAATATTCACATGGGAAATTCTCAGCTATGTCTTAAAGATTGAATAGAAAGATTGAATCTGATAGGTGATAAAAGAAACAGGGTAGAAAGGAATTCTGCACATCAGCTGAGCATATACAACTGATTAGTGACCAGAGTCAGATCTCAAGAAAAAAGTACTTCTGACATGAAGGAAGAAATAGTCGGATCCTAGAAAATGTTAAATATGGTTAAATTAAATATTTAAATTTGTAGAGCTTTCAAATGAAGTTATTTTTATATTAGAAAGGCACTGGAACACCAAAGCATTTTTCCAAAGTGTTTGTATGCAATTTTGGAACTTAATTTTTTATAATAGCTTTGTGAAAGACCTACACAGTATAATGAAAACATTTGGTATGATTCAAGTCATTAATTACTGAAAATTTAAGTCATTTAGTGTAAGCATGTTCATAGTAAAATCTGTCTGATTGTACTAAACTCCTGTTCTGGTAGATTAACCCTCTGGACTTGAAGAAGTGCCATCCGGGCATGCTAACGGTGCTTTTAGAAGTAAGGAATAACACTTGTCATTGTGTGTTTTGATTTGTTTTGACCGCTTTTTTTTTTTTTTAATGTGCTTTAGTTTTGTTTGTTTGTTTATTGTTGTTGTTACACATAATCAAACCATAAGGTGTCTTAAACATCTTTGATTCTTAGTGTTACAAGTTACACAGCCAGACACACGGAGCTACTGGAGTTGGTACTGGAGTCTGCCTGTCTGGATCACGCCACTAAATTAATTCTTCTATTTTTTAGTGATTAATAGATTTAATAATTAATATTTAATATATAGATAGTTAATAGATACCTGCAGCAGTGAATGGAGCAACAGTATAATATGATTTTCCAATATTATTTTATTTTTTTAAATATTCTTCTTTTTTTTTTTTTTTTTGCATTAATTTATGTTGTTTTGAGGCACTCTGTTGCCTGGTCAGTGTTTCTGCTTGAAAGTAAAAAATACCAGGAATAGATGGCAGTCTGTTTTTCAGCATGGTTTCCTTAATTTTATGAACACTTCTCCCAGCATTTGACTCCTTTAACAGTGGCATAGAGAAACTTCTTACATAGTTTTAACTTATGTTTGAGTTGAATTTTGGAACAAATACTGCCATAGTGAATGCACAAAGTAATCTCTCTATGCACTGAATAGGAATTTTTAATTTCATACAACATTAGCAGCTTGCTCTAGTAAGTCTTCAGACACTACACAGCTCAAAGGTACTGAAGTAGAGAAAAGAAATATATACTTCTCTTTGAAAAACTAGACAAAATTGTTAGTGTCTGTAGCTAAGCACTTCAAGGTGAAGAAGGGTCTCTGTTCCCATTAGTAGAAATTGTATTTTGTGCTTATAATATGCAAATCCATTATTTCATTTGCAAAACCACAGGCCTCTGTAGTTCAAATAAGAAACAGTCACTAAAAGAGCATTAAAATTGACTTGGGCTACACATAACTGCCTCTTCTTTGGGAAGAAAAATCCTGTAAAAATTAAGTGGGACCATAGTAGTGAGCTTGTAGGAAGGCAAAAAATCACCTGTCCATTTGTGGTGGTTCTGAAACTAAGGATTCATCTTACCCCAGGTGACTATGATGAGAATGAAATCTTCAGGAGTGAAATTAAGTTGCTCCCATGCTGCTCCTGGCAGGTCTTCGTCTTTGCTTGTCTAGCCCCTGGGGAAAGGTTGTGGTTAGGTAATTTGTGTGGGCCCCACCACGTGATTGCCAGTAGTCCACTCAGGATCTTCCAGCATCAAATAGTTTTCTCGTTCACCTGACCTTTCTTTTGGTCTCTTGAAAGGTTACGTTTTAGAAATTAAATATTTTGTTAGGGGAAAAAAATCTTTAAAAGTATTTATTTCTATTGATTTTAACAATTCCCAGACCCAAATATAAGTGAATTTTACGTGCAGTCATATAGCATATGATGGCAGATGGGTTTGTTTATTGCCACCTGCTCTATCTGAGTCAGCAGCTGTATTTGTAAACTGGTAATACAGTATTTAGTAATTTATTAGCTTTCTACGGTGATTTCAAGGTATTTGGACTGAAAATACTTTCCTTCTGAAAGTAATAATGATGATTTATGTTGTTGCTCTGTTTAGTTACTGTATGAGGCCACCGCTTCATTCCTCCAAAACAGGGAGAGGTGCATGTATAACTATACCTACATTGTAGGTATATACTTATATACTTTGCCCTATCTCACAAATAATATTTATTAAGCTTAATCAATGCCCAATAAAATAATTTCAGACATTTGCACTTTGCTGAACTCTTTTCAAAATGAGATTGGAAAAAAATTATAAATGATGAGGTGAAATGATAAATCCATTACACCAGATCTTATACTACTCTTACTAATTCATAGCACTCAAATTATTAATTCATTGTATGTTTTTATTTTCAGGTTTATTCCTTTTTCTCAGTAAGCACCTTTTAATTTGCTGAACTATTTTGTGTACAAAGCAATGCTCATCCATAGTAATGTGAAATAAAACAATCTAGGTATTTTATTCATTAAAAGATGTATTCTCAATAAAAGGCAGCACAGTAGATTATTAAATGCTTCATTAATCCGGTGAGTCTGTAGCTCTGTCTATAGTTTGTAAACTAAGAGCAGACGAAAGTTGATCTTCTTAAAGTGACTTCATTAGAAAGATGAACCGATGAGAATAAACAGACTTGAGAAAGCAAAGAAAATCTATAAAACCTATAATAAACTGAAATTAATATTAAATTAAAGGAGTTGGTTATGTAACAAAATGTTAGCATGAATTAGTGCTTATTAAAAGTTTTTTTTTGGTTTGTTTGTTTTTTTATTACCGTGAGATTGTAAAATGTAAAACACTATGTTTTTCCTTTTAATTAAAGTGTTTTCAGAGCTTCGTGTGGCACTCAAGTCCCTCTAGGAAATACCTTGCAGAGTGTGTTAATATAATTTTAAAGAGATTTAATATGCTATACTATAAAATCTGGTTTAGAGAGGGAACTACAGCATTTGTAAGAAAAAACAAACAAACAAACAAACAAAAAACCTGCTGTAACAAATGTAAAGAGTGGGAAGTTGATAGAAATAAATGCATGATACAAACAAGGAACTACGGAGAAAAATTGATAAAGTGAAAAGAAATCTAAGGTTTGTACATAGTAACATTTTTTAAAGAAGATCCTCAGAACAAGGGAATATTAACGAAGGTACTAGTTTATTATGAAAATTCTGGAATTCATAGTGGAGGAAGATGTATATGCTGTACATATCTACAGTATACACACACAATACATGTTTGATTAAATACTGTTCATTGCAACAGCTTGCCAAGAAGCTGTGACAAGTTCAACTTTGTTCAAGTAATCAGGTGCTACTTTATCTATCAAATAGTTTAAGAGTACTTACTGGACACTGAGTGAATGTCAATGTGAGGACATGAGCTGACTGGGGTGTTTATAGGACTGCTGGTATTGCCAAGGTATCCAACATTTAAAAGTAACTTCAATACTTGGTTCAAATGAAACGAAGAAGCGAGTAGATGAATATGAATGAAACTGAACATTGTCTAACTGAGAGTCTTTCTTCTAAAATTGACTGATTTTAATTTTTTTTTTTTTTTCTGAATGGCATTTTGTAATGGTAAACATGATAATGCTGATGGACTTGGCTGTAAAGCAACTGACCATACTGCATATTTTCTGATTCATATTTTGATTAAGGAAATAAAGGAGGAATTCTAGTCTGCTTAATTGCTCCTTGCTTGGAAGCAGTTCCACATTTTTCATCAGCATTTTTGATTTATTACCTTTTTATTATTATTATTTATTTTGCTGAGTTGGGGCGGGGAGCAGAGCTGCAAGCAGTATTGGAGATGCAGGCTCATCGCATGTTTATGTGGTAGCGTAACAGTATTTTCATTTTCTCTCTTTGACACTTTTTTTCCTCCTGGCAAAGCAAAATGAAGTTTGTGAAAAGGGATGGAGAGAGTAGAGTAGGAGGTGGTAACATAACAGGACGACAGCTGAAATCCATGTATTAGACATTGTATATTGCAAAGCCTGGAAAAGCATTTCATAATTTCTGTCCTCAGAAAGCTGTTGAACAGGAGTAGTTAGTGAGGTGAATGGAAAAGAAGGATCCTTCTGTCGGGGATCCCCCACTCTAGCTTTTTCTTAGAAAGCTGCATTGGTGTTGAGAGCTGCTATGCTGAAGCACGGGATCCAAAGGTGCACTGGAGTGGTCTCACAGTTTCCTGGCTTCTCACTGCAGGGTGTTTCTCTGAGTGATGAGATCTGACATGAAAAAATGCAGTCAGAGGACTTCCTCTTGGTGGCTTGCATACAAAGTGCCCCAAAATCCTGTGGCAAGTAAATTAACCACTCCATCAGAAGCATTAAGGAAGGCTGGACACATCTAGTTCTGGATGCTGGAAACTCCCATTTCTATTATTTATTGAATAATAAATCTTTTATCAAAGGAGTTAATATGTTTATATTAATTTATCACGAGAGATTCCGTTTATCTGTTCAGTGGCTGCCACTGTGATTAGAAAAGAAGGATTAGGTTGCATGAACAAAAAGCTACTGTCTCTTCCTGAGATGAAGTATTCTCTCTCAGTTTTAGATCTACATGTACTAGAAAAAGTATTTTTGCTAAAATATCCATTCAATGTTTAAAAGTACTGGATTAACAAGAAGTAGGATCTCAGGAATTAATTAGTGTTATTTAAAAAAATAAAGACAACAAAACCCACAAAACTACAGGTTTCCCCAGTGGTTTCAGAGCGCTGGTCTGGGAAGGACATCTTTCTAAAAGTTCTAAGTGTTGTCTATATTCATTCTGTAACTGAACATATCCAAGAAGATTGTGACTGGGATAGCCTGAAAAATGTCAAAATATCACAAAATGATGGCAATACTAGGGAAGATTTGCTCTGATATTAAATTTGGAGGGAGATAAGTAGATGTTCTCTGAGAGACTAGCAGGAGAAATGGACTTTCATGAGAATAACAGGAACCTACAAAACCTTCTGCGGGTTTACAGAAATTGGAAACTGGCAGTGAATAAATAGACATAATTTTAGTTTTACTCCAAGTATTTTGATAATATAAAGGAAGGAATTTCCAGAGCTTGCTTTAGCTTCCTCCTGAGAATTCACTCACAGTGATATCCAGGTCATTCAGACACAGATGCGTGATTATATATAATCAAAACTTGAATTATAGACCGTCTTTAATGTCAAACATTTTTTTTCCCTTCCCTGGAGAAGGAAATTCTGAACCCGTATCAGTTTCTGCTCCCAGAAATGAGTTGTGTTTCAAACTGCCAGAGAATTGCAGGTGAGGCAGCAGCTGGCTGCAGAGATCTGAGGAGCGCGTGCAAGTATTCAGGTAGGAGGTGGGTGATGGCTGCTCTGGTAGGTCCGTGGTCCCAAAATACAGGGAGCAGACTGAAGAACAGATGGCTCCTGAATGCTCAGTCTGTTATATAAATGTGGTAATCAGTAAAGGTTTGCAAATCAGGAAATGGCCTTGGAAGTATGTGAATTCTTTATCCAATCTCTTTTCCTCTTCAGAACAGTGGCAGAAATGAAACTTTGGGGCTACTCCTAGAGTGGCAGATTATTGAAGAGCTAGTAAATGTGGAAGTTTTAAATGCCTAGAGGGATCACTGCTGATCCCTCTTGGCTTTTGCTTTGGAGGCCAAACAAATGGAGCACCTGCTAGCGCTTGTGCTCTTTGCCAAAAACAATAGAGATGATGCTTGTTCTCTTCCAGGGCTAAAAATTTCACTTCATGTAATGTAAGTCTTGAAGACAGTCAGCAAAGCAGAATTCATGCATAATAGAAACTCAGCTCTCAAAGATGTAAAAAGGGAGCAGAGTTTAGAGAACTAAATGTGCCATCTAAAAGCAAAGAAAACAAAATGTTTCAGTTCGCCTGTGCAGTCAGAAGTCATTGAGATAAAAGCTGTATTGTAACTGCATTAATTAAATGCAGGAGAGTGTGATCGTAAGTTGAACCACCATGAATACTATTCAATAAATTAACCTTAAGCTCATTATTCTGGCATATGAAAACATATATTGACTGTTTGAATAATGTGGTGAGGCTATAGATAGAGCAACATGTCCAGTTCTGTGCACCCCAGTTCAAGGAGGACATAGGCATACTGAGCTGGTCCAGCTACCTGAAGGAGTGAAGTGTCTGCCGTACAGGGGGAGGCTGAGAGCTAAGATTGTTTAACCTGAATGAGGAATGGCACAGGGCAGACCTTATCAATCTGTTTAAAATACCTGAGGAAAGATAGTGACCTATGCATCCAGGCTCTTCTCACTGGTGCTCCTTGGTAGGACAAGAGGCAATGGGAACAAAATGAAATATAGGAAATGCCATTTCAAATGCCATTTTTTTTTTTTTTTTTTTCACTATGAGGGTGGTTGGGCACTGACATAGGTTTTCCAGAATTATCAAGTCACCATCTTTGGACCTACTCAAAATCTGATGGGACGTGGTCCTGAGCAGTCTGCTCTAGGTGACTAGATGAACCTGTGGTTCATCATAGGTCCCTGCAGACCTCAGATGTTCAGTGCTTCTCGGACAACTTCTGTCTACTTGAACAGGGTTTGCATTTAGGGAAGTTCAGAGCATGAATGTAAATTTTTACGTGAAGACAGTTCACTTAAAGGTATTGAAGACTGTTGAAAAATTGCCAGGATCTTGATAAATTATACAGATGTGAAGACTTTACACCAAGAATTACTTTATTTTCCCCAAAAAAAGTTTTAAACTTTAGTTTAAACATAAATATTGGATTAATTTTAAGCAAATCAAAACCTTTCAAGGCTTCTCATCTGTGTAGGCTTGAATGTTGTTAGATTACGACTAAGAATAAAATGACTTAGAATTATACTTTTATTTCACTATTTGAAATTTAATTTTAAAATCATATAAATATTTGTTCCTACAGTTAGATAGGCTTTCCCTGTGAAGATGACGCTGAAAAACAGTAATATGGTTAATTAATCTTTAATCTATGCCTTAGCACATTTGCAGATAGTGAAATCATTCTTAGTGGTCTTAAAGCAGTCACTAGAGAAGATTGTAATGCCTACAGAGAATGCTGTGTCTTGAATTTCAAGAGTAAGTATTAAGACCAGTGTTTTATTTAAGATCATAAAATCCCCCACCCCAAAAAGAAACTTTTAGCTCATGGTAAGCTTTTTATTTAGAAAATATTAATACTTGACAGATATAGTCATTTAATTGATGAATACTTCACAGATACATGAAGGAGGGTTGGGATTTGTATTTTAATTGCAGTTTAATTTTTATTTCTAATTGCTCTTTCTAAAATAAAACAGACAATTTAGAAAATATATGGTTCCCTGGGGTTTTCTCTTTTTTTTGTTTGGGGTTGGTTTGTTTTTTCTTAACTGAGAACAACGCAGTTGCTTCTCTGACCTTCTCCCAGTGAAACTGTTCAAAGTGTTTTAAGACTGCAGGGACTTAATTCTCTCTAGGAGATAATTAATGTGATCCTCTTCAGCAAAATTTGCTTGACTTTTTAACTCTTCTTTCTCCTTGTTCAGCTGCATATCTTCAAGTTTTCCATCATCCAAACAGACAGAACTGGATGTGATCAGCAATCTCTTCCAGTTTCCTCACAGGCAGTTGCTCTTTTACTGTTTCAAAATGAATTTCTGGAGTTTGATAGTCTGGAGTTCTAGGTGCACTTATAGATTACCATTCCCTCAGTGATCATCAGATTTATCCAATTCATTCTCTTTCCTGCTTTAGTTTGTAAAGCACCTCTTATGAAGCTGCATTTTTTGTCTTCACCCATGTTTCTTTTTAGTACTTCAGCTTGCTGCCTTCCATCATTCTCGCAGAGAGTTTCCAGGAGAGTGGCCAGCTGGCAAGCTGCCTTCTCTGAGCTCTTATCATGTCATATTGCAGCATATTACTTGTCCACAATGAGGGAAGATGGAGGACCAAAAGAGATTGCAATAGAATTGGAAAAGTACTCAAAATTCGATGCAAACAGTAAGGAGAGTAAGGAAGCAATATAATACCTTCCGTCAGATGACTAACAGAATTGCATGCAGAAATGAGTTCTCTGAAGGAACCAGAAGTTGAAAAGAGAAGAAAGATTTTAAATGAATGGCCAGTGTTGCAGCTCTTCCTTTTTTTTTTTTTCTGGGGGGGGGGTATCCTGATCAGCAGTTATTCAAAACACAAGTACAGTTGAAAGGGTCATGATGATGATGCAGGAAAAATTCTGATGTTGCTCAAGTCACTTGATGGTTATTATTGCCATTGACAAGACCATTATGTGCTTATGAAAATACCTTGTCATTAAAAAGGAACCTCCACTGCCTTATAAAAAGGAAAGAACTTGGTGATTGAAAAGATAATATAAGGGCTAAGGATCCTCAGAAATTTACTTGATTTTATTTGTCTCCTTTTTTGACTTCAAAAACAATAGTAGGGTTGTTAATCCATAATGTGGTTATGACTGAAGTGTTTTGCCTTATTAAGTTTAATCTCACAGATGCTCAATATCACTTTCCCCCACACTGTTGTTTGTCTATAGGGGTGTTGAACATGATGAAAGCAAACACCAGCAGCTTGGTAGGGATATGGGAAGCTTGGAGTAGTGTCAGACAGAGGCCTGGTTTTCATAAACAGTACTGACTTCTGCTTTGCAGTGTGGGGAGGCGCTGTCACCAAAGCACTTGCCCTATTGTAAGTGAAAAAGTGTTTCTCCCATATCCATCAATGCTGTGCTCTCAGGCAGAAAACTCCCTTCTCTACCTGCTATTTAACCTTACTTACATATGGAGGACTTAACTATTGCATTGGCACTTTAAAACTTGAGTTGCTCATCTGTATTTTTGACTTACTGCTGTTTTGTTTTCCAATTGGTCTAAAACGTAACTTCAAGCATATAGGTAGCCATCCAAACAAGTATTTTGACTGTATTGTTAAATATGGGCCTTCTAATTCATGCACGGAAAAAAATGTAATTTACTACTCCATATCTCTCAGCTGCCCTGGAATTAGTAGAGCTTGTGATTATCAAAACCAGTATTGTCTTGTTTTCCTGATCCCCTTACAGATAAAAAAGGTTGACATGGCAGAGTAATAGAAAGTGTATTGCATTAGTGTTTAGTATTAAAGATAAACAGCACAAATGAAACTGAAAGCATATGGCATTCCTTGCCTTCTACGCCAGCTGATGAGCAATACATTTTGTATTATGATCCACTTTGGAGGTTTTAAACCATTAAAACCTTGTTGTTTTATTTTGCATGCTTGAAAGTTGCCAGTTAAACCAACTGGAGTAGCCTAATTTAGCTGATTTTGTGACTAATGTGTCAGATCTCTGGCTTTGAGTTTTCTAGGCTGGAAGTGAAAAATTGGACAAAATGCATTGCATACAGCAGGTTGTATACTATAACAATGCTTTAAATGTGGAACATTGCAGACGGAACTGCAACAATATTTCTGAAAAGTATCTAAAGGAAATAGAAAAAAAAAACAACGAATGATTCTCATATTCAAGTACCAGATTCAAACCCTCACAAAAAAATAGCATTTCCTTATGATTACCTAATGGTACTATTCAATATTTAGTAGAATGTCTTCTGAAAATTCAATTAAGCAGTTAACATTAGTATATACTAAAGAAGTTAAGCTCAGATAGCTCTACCTCACAATTCCAATGATTCTAATGCAGCCTCTGTGCTGATACGAAGTTGAATGGTTTCCTTTAGTTGAAACAAAGGATTTAGAATATTTACAGTGGATGCACCTGGTTGATGTATTTGCTTGATGCAATGATGTTCTGTAGGTGAAACAGCTCAGTTGGAACAATGGCAGAAAGAAACATCACTCTAAGATCTTCCTAAGAAAATAACTATGTTTTAGTTGGAATTAGATGATCTTTAAGGTCCCTTCTAACCCAGAGCATTCTATGATTCTGTGATATTCTTCCTTGAAACTTTCCCTTGTCACCACCATCTGGATAATACTGTCTGTCGTTTTTGTGGCTACCATCGTGTCGTGAGAATATGAAAGAACTGAGGCAGAGACTCCCAGAATGAAATGAAAGTTGTCTATGGTTTGAGCATCTTTAGAGAGAAAGCTCCGTAGCAAACATTTATCATTGGTTTGTATGACATTAGTTTAAAACTATTTAAAATGCGATCACCTAGAAACTCCTTTAAGCATTCAGACATTGATTACACTTTTTAATGAAGTTTCTGTTAATCACAAACTCTTAAAGGTCAAAGAAATGTTAGCTCAAACCACACCTTTCTTTTGATTGAATTTCTTTGATATATTTGATCACTTGGGTTATAAAATAAAATCAACATTCTCTGGGGCTTATTTATCTAATTCAATTTATGTCTTTCCTATTTTGCATAAGCTCTTTTCTTCCAAAGATACAGATCTATTTAGACAGGTCTGGCATAGTGTGAGACAGTTTGTTCATGTTTATTTCAGACTTGAAAGTGGAGGAAAGGCAATACCTCTTTGCATATTTTCTTTTAACTTTCTTGTGATTAAATGTGTTGTGTCAGTGAGAGCCTGACTGAAGGCTGAACCCTTTGCTGTTGTGAAATTACTACAGTACTGTCTCAGTGCAGAAAGGGCAACCACAACAATGCAGAACGACTCATATGCAAAGTATAGTTTTATAGTAGTGGCAGAACAGGTTCTGGAGAGGTTGGAGGAATGAAAAAGAACCAGCAAGTCTTCTGGAGGCCAGGGTGCCTCTGAAGGCACGCTATTCTGGGTGAGGTGGGTAAAGCCCTTTGCTACAACTCCTCCTCTTCCTAATGTCCTCACATCAGTCCAGCTCATCTGATCTCATCAGGGATCTAGTACCTCTTCCAGGGACTCTTTGTGCTATACTAAAAGCTAAAGGTGGTGCTTGACCTTAAGCAGTTTCTCTGAGTGCAAGCTGCCTTCTTTGAAAATATGTGGGATTTTTAGCTTCCTGTGGCATTGATGAAGCCCTCCTCCTGCATCTAGACTGTACCGTAGTAATTTCACAACAGCGAAGAGCTTGAACCTTCACTTGTGCTCTACTTGGACCAAAATATTTAAGTATACTGATATTTATTGTAGATATGACAATGCATGAAGTGTTCAATTTGTTATTTCTGCTTAGTCACTTTAATAATTTGATTAAGTTTTTCCATTTTAAATTCATTAAAGTTCATTATATAGAAAAAGACAGTGTTTTTTTCATGGGATCTCTCTTCTGCTCTTCCTTCTGCACCATCCCTCAAATAATCTACTAGGTGGCAGTGTATAGTCATATAGTCATTCATGTAAGTTCTGATTCTTCTCAGAAGTTGCTATATGACAAGATTTTAGGATAGTCAGTCTTGTGGTTATAAAAAATATTATTTAATTGGTTGAAAGTATCATCTCGTATGCGATAACATAGTAAAAAATAAAAATAAAATAAAAAAGCTGTTTTTCACCAATATGAACTTTTTTGTCTCACTCAGCATCTTTCTGAATGAATCTTATGTAGAAAGCCATGTAGCAGAATAAATTGTTATATTATTTTTCAGTTTGCATGTCTATCTAAATTCAATCTCTTAATAAAACTCAGTTATTGATTATTATATTTCTAATTTGCCTCACGGCTCTTCTACACAATTATGGCAAAGAAACAAAACATAAAATAATTTACCTCCAGAGAATTATTCCAAAAAAGGTGTGGGGGGAGGGAAATAGAACATAAAGCTGAATTAAATTTGTTATCCAGCTGTAAAGCTAGTAGAGAGCTTTAGCAAGCAGAAAGTTTTATGTAAGTTAAGCTGTGTAGATAGCTATACTAGAAGTATTAAAACGTAAAAGTTATAGATAGTAAAAGCTAAAGCATGTTTGGCTTATGAGGCTGACAAGTTCAGGATACCTAAACATTCTTAGAGGTGAGAATTCTAACCACAGGCCTTCTGCCTTTCATCCTAAACCACAGAATTGGACAAGGTTTAGTTTGGGGTTGGTCTCCAGTTTCTAATGCTCAAATCTCTCTCTGGAAGTTCAGTTGAGAACTACATTATGATTTATGGTGCTTCATAAGTGTATTATCTAATGACAGTTTTGTTAATCACAATACTTTTTTTTTCACTTTTTTTTTTTCTTTTTTTTTCCCCCTGGATATACATTTTTAATATTCAAAGCAGTAGTTTCTCAGAAATAAGTATTGAAATGCTTACTGCCTACAACCTAACACACTGAGCAGTTACCCAGAGGTGCTGGTTCAGATGTGCACAGGGTTGTTTCTGGAGAAGGGGAAAAAGAAGGAAAAGAGAAAGGATGAGATGCAGCAACCTGGTCAAACAGGTACTTAGCTCCTTGCATGGTGAAACTGTTTGTGTAGTCAAATATTTGACTTACCAAAGAGTCTAGTTACTTGCCTAGTTTTTGTATGACAACAACAACAACAACAAAAGATGCAGTTGTCCTCAGAATAATTAACTATCTCAGTGAGTAGAGTATTCTGATGAGATTTGTGATGATTTTTTATTTTTTTTTAATGAGACTTACAGCGAACAACAGCAAAAACTTGAGTCTTTATCAGATCTGAATTTGGATTACTTTTTCAGTATAATACAACAGCTCACAAGGGAGTCTGAAAAAATTTCCCCTGGAATACGCTAGCCCTGAACTGCCCAGCCTTTAGGCTGTTGGGTGAGGAAGTGAAGTTTCAAGTTCCTTCACATCTGCTTATTCTTATATATCATAAATAACTTTGGTCTTAGGCTTCTCCAAACTTGATTTAAATTATAATTATATATATAATTATATATAAGTGTCAAAGCACTTCAACTACTCATAGCATCCAGTTAGGATGTAGTTTAGGGTGCTGTGAGTAGCATCCTAAAAGATACTGCAAGCTAATCCAACTCTATGCAAGCTATGAAATGAGGAGCAACTCCTTCACTGTACAAGAGAAATGTGTACGTACCTGGGAGAGGTGGTTCCTCAAGAGAGGGAAATTGATAAAATATATGCCAGCCAACTAACAAATGTCCAAACCTGACCGTGTATTTTTGGTCTTAGAAATAGCTGGTATGAAACAGTATTGTACAATAATGACATGCATGGAAACTAGAAGTTTGGGTAACTTACCGTTTACTAAAAACAAAACAAAACAAAAAAAAGATGCTACTGATAACAACTGCCACTCAAGTATATTTTTCAATATTGAGACAAAGTAACGAAACTGTGGTCCCACACTAAAAAATTCAGTATCCTCTGGAAGTTTAGGTGAGAAACAGACTTCACTCTTTACCGTGTCACCTAATGAACAAGCAACAATAAAGGGGACTCTGTAGGATGCATTGGATTCATGCTGGTGGTAGTCTTAAATGTTTCAGCACATTTTCATTTTTGAGAAGAGGTTATCAAGGGCAAAGCATTGCTACAGATATTGTTACACTTCTGTCTCACATGGTTTTGTATTGTATATTCTGTAAGGCTAAGCATGATCAGAATTTAATGCAACAAGTCAATACAGCAAAGGATTTTCTTCCAGAAGTAACTGAATTAGAAAATCTTGTGGCAAAATAGTGAATATATTTCCTGTGGCAGTGAGATACCTCATTATTTATTTGACCTTTCAAAATTCTATTCATTTAAAACTTAATGTAAACTTTAAGAGATGTGCTTGATATTCAGAAAATATGAGATCCAGTAATAGCTCTAAAATGCAAGGAAACTTTTTTTTTTTTTTTTTTTTTTAATATAGAACATACCTCTTAAACCTTGATGACCTTTAAAACTAGAAGAAACATCTTAAGTAAGCACACTAACATCATAGCTGTGAGGTGTTGGAGGCAGTGATAGCTGAAATGTATTTGCTACCAATTTGTGCATTCAAATATGGGGAAAAAATAACATTGTCAAGCTGTTTTTAAAGTTTGTTTGTTTGTTTGTTTTATTATGAGACCTTTAAGGTTTTGAGGCAGTTGTGGATTTATTTATTTATTTATTTATTTATTTAATGCTATTGATTTCTCAGGACATGGTTGAATCTCATTTGTTCTAGGACTCCTTTTAGGACATAGGAACAGGATATTGATTCCATTTCCTCTGTGCATTACGTGCACATGCTTTTACCTGTACCTGGCTTTCCATGTGAAAATGGAACAATTATGACTCTATGCAAGTGCTAGAAGAGATTTTAGGGCCTGATTAGTCTGAGTAGTAGTCTGATTTCAGAGCCTGATTCTTCTGTTGTCATTTACTAATTCAAATACAAATGCTTATTATTATGGGCAATATGCAAAAACATGGCCTTTATTGCTTTGGAAGGTTTGGACTCTGATGTCAAAGACCAGCTTTGACAGAATAGCAGAAGAAAGAATGACTTGTGTGCTTAAGGGCTAAAGCCATGAGTTCTGAGTTGCAGGTGGATGAGGTGAGAGAAGCATTCAGTTTAAGTCAGTTGGGTTCTTCTCATCCATTGGATGACTTGTATGTTTCTCTGCAGTGGGAAAGGACGTGCTTCTCTGCACCAGGAAAGGGGTTTCTTCCATTTCCTCTTGAAGTTAGAGTAATGACAGGCTTGGGCAGTTTTTGTGCATGTCTTACTCATTGCTTTTTTGGTTTGGGAAGCAACTTTATGATCTAAAGTAGATTGTCTAGGAGAGCATGACCTTTTAAACCTCACTTTCAGTTGTCCAGACTAGTCAGCAAGATGGAAAAGTCTCTCTCCATCTTGTTTATATCTAGTTGTGTTTCATCAGCAAATAGGCTCAAATAATTAATAAATTGATCTTACAAAAATGTATGGGGGGATTGAGCTGCCTTCCTTTTTCTCTTGCCAAGTCACATTTACCCTTCTGAACCATTACAGAAAAATCTATGCTCCATGCAAAATTCTTATAATCCAAAACTGAATAGAAAATTGCCATAATGTGTTCATCCCCTTGTGATGGACACAACTTAAATCCCTGATGGAAGCATTCCAACCTTCAGGCTTTGTAGGCTGAGATCTCATTCTCTTTTCATAGTGTGCAACTCATGTCATGTCTCATCTCTAATCATTTTGTAAATTATTGCTAGTGTTAAAACTCACAATCATCTATTGCCGTTGCTTTCCTTTTAGTGCAAACCCTAAGTAAATAAATGAGAGGCCATATTTGAGCCCCAAACATAACCAAAGCCAAGGATGGAGAAGGCACTTGTTCATGATTACTCAACTGTTTGGCATCACAGCTTCCCAGTTTTTATTTATTTCGTTAGACTCACAGTTTTCCCACCCCCTTCATGCTGGGACTGACCTAGAGGAGCTGGGGGTGGAGGGATATATGCCAGGACACCCTGCTTTGATGTACCTTGGAAGCACCACAGCCTTTAGCAGAGTAACTGTATAGAATTTGCAGCTGTTGATGTGGCTCTTACAGGTCAGAAGGGAGGCAGATCTCACTGGGATTGTTCCTACCATAACGCGCCCTGTGCCAGCTGGCATCACCAGCAAGGCGTCACCGATGGGCTTTATGGGCTACATGGGGTCTGCCTGCAGCCCTGTACATGGGCAGGCTGGGGGACTGGGATCTGCTGGATTACATGGTAGTCTAGCAACGGCCTCCACAACTGAAGGAAATGTTAGTGCTGCTAAATTGTGCTAACAGATGCAAAGAGACTGTGCTGCAGAGGACAGTCTTACTGATTCCTTTAGCTGCACAACTCAGTAGTTCTTAGTGAAGGAGACAGGGAAAACCAAGCTGTGGATTTAGTAAAATTATAACTACATAATACATAACTGCTTTATGACAGTATGGACATAAGGAAGCAGGAGAATATAATTCCTCCAGTATACAGCTTTAACACTTTAGCTTATGTTTCTAGGGCACTAATGATTTCAAGGAGACCACTGTTTCCTCTGTGACACCTGATCACAACATCTGTAAAGCAGTTTCCATTTCAGATGATGTAGGTGATTTAGCTTTCTTTTTCATTATGGGAATAAACCACCATGGAAACCATGGTATACTCTCATTTCTCCTCTCTGTGCTTTCATCCACCAGTCTCTGTTTCAATTCACTGTTTATTCAAAAGCAAACATCTGCATTGTCTCTATATTCTACCAAGTTTTCTCTTGCAGAAGAGACTTCTATGTTGCAAATTTTCTCTAGCACCTTCATCCGAAAAAAATACTATAATCAGAGGCAAATTAGCCCTTGTAATGCCTATTTTCCATCAGTAAAATTTCACTAAACAGTGTGCTATTAATACCTATTAACTTCCTGACAAGAAAAGATGACTTGATATCGATTATACATGTATTGTGTTGCTCACAAAGCCTAGATATTCACTGAAGAATCCATTAATTGAGAAATTTGTTTTGACTTTCTTTCTAAACCTGGAAAGAGATATATTTATATAATGAGTCTTCTGTTACAGTTTAATATTTCATAATTTATGGTGTTTAAAAAGGATGGATTTTTTTCCTGTTTTAGTGTTTTGGTTTTAGATTATCTTGTTTCATTATCCATACCTAATTGTTCACAAGACTGAAAACTGATCTTGATTTTGAGATATCTTTAGTGGTACTTTCAGCTGAATCTGTTCCTCTGTCTGGCTTATCTTATTTGTGCTGGCAGAAAGGGAGGGAGAAGGAACCTAGAGCATGGACAGGTGGGAGGGAAGAGTAATTTAAACTCATCTAAATCCAGCAGGAATGTGAGCGATCCAGTGGCAAGCCACTTCAGGAAGCTTAGATCATGTAAGTAGATCAAAAGTAGATCATGGAGAGAAGATGAGGGACAGTGAGGAAGGGAAGACTAAGACAGCCAAAAATTCAGATTTGCAATCCTATGGAATTGCACCCCTAATCCCTGGGACTGGACTGCTCAAAATCTGAGGAAAGAGCAAAGACTGTCAGCTTGATATAGTCTAAATCCATGAATGCTTTCAGTTACAAATTTTAGCTCTGTAAATTTTCCAAAGGGCAGAGCTTAAAATGATCAAAGGGTGGAATTGGAATACCTCTTTTGACGAAGCTCCGGAAAAGAAAACATGGTGGGTTTTTTGTGCTATGAGTTTTCAAGATATTTTAGTCTTTTGCAGTGCAAAATGCACTTGTGAAGAAGACAGGTTACAATGCAAGTAAGTTGGCAAGACTGAAAAATAAATTTTTCTAAAGATTTTAGAAATAAAGGACTGCATTATATGCATAACAGACTTTTTTCACTGTGCTGTATTTAGTAAAAAGTATGTATTCACTCTTCCATTACGAACAAAGTCATATCCAAAACTTTCTGAAATATTTGGAATTTGGGATATGTTCATTTGTTTCATGTCTTTCTCACAGTCCTTTTTTAACTCAGATCTTAGACATCCATGAACTGGTATCTGCTTCGGGGGTTATTCCAGAAGAGGACTGAGGTGTGCTGTGGTTACTTGAATGTAACTGTGTGTATGTTGACAAGTGGCTGCATGATGAGGATGTAGAAAGTAAAGCACAATTTTCCTCCAGTCTGTGTTCTCTCTCTGGTCTGGATCTGAAGTTTTGGTTCTCCTTCAATGGAGTCAAATTTGTTTAAGTGAAAATTTAAGACAAGGATGACTGTGTAGCGAAGCAAAATGCATTACCTAGAAGACAAAAAAAAATCTGCTCCAGGTATTTTAAAATCACTGGAGAGATAGGTTTGTTTAGGAAACATTCTCTCAACAATTTTACATTTAATAACCATAAAATCGATCGTTAGGTGCCATAAAAGCACTGAGAATGGTTTAGAAATGAATGATGAATGAAGCGAGAATTCAAAAACAAATAATAATAATTTGTCAAGAGATGTTCAAAAATGTTTTTATATATAATGATTAGTTTTACCTTAATTATATAAAAATATAAATCATTCAAATTATTGTGCATATTACTGAGTGAAAAATAATTGCATTTTAAATTTCATTGAAGAGACCTGGCAAACAAACTGGTAATTAAAAGGAGTTATCATAAAAACAAAAAACATCAAAGCCTATACACTATGGATTTTTTTATTCCTGAAGTTGAAATCAAGCTAGGCAGAGGACTGATTGAAATTTATCCCAGAGTAGCTGAAATGGGAATGAAAATTAAAAATGTATGTACTATAACTTCAATATAAAGCTCAGATAAAAATCTCAAAGTCACTGTCAAGGTGAATTCCTCAAGAAAGAATACAGACCAGGCAACTGAATTGTTTTTCTATGGCTTGCATAATTATTTTCCAACAAATTAAATATTTTCTTGTACTTTCTGTATAGTGTACTCTTTTGCATCTGTATTTCACTAGATTTTTATTTTGGTCTCATTTTCTCTTACCTTTATCTAACCTTTTCATTCCTTCTGTTTTCTTTATACTTTCATTTTTAAAATTTCCTTCAGAAGCGAAAACTATAAATAGTGCTATTTTGTGCTTGCAGAAAGATACTGCACAGCAGTCCACGTAGAAGATTCAGTACTTCTGCGTAATCCCCAGCACTTCTTCGTTTCAAGCATAGAAGAGTCTTGCACATATAGTGAAGGTCAAAACTTGAGTTCATGGAATCACAGAATGGTTTGGGTTGGAAGGGACTTTAAAGCCCATCCAGTTCCAACCCTTTGCCATGGGCAGGGACACCTCCCCTTGGGCAGCCCAGGCTGCCCAAAGCCCCATCCCTCCTGGCCTTGGATACTTCCAGTGCTGGAGCATCCACAGCTTCTCTGGACAGCCTGTTCAGTGCCTCACCACCCTCTGAGGGAAGAATTTATCCCTAATATCTAATCCAAACCTCCCCTCTTTTAGTTTAAAGCAGTTCTTATCCTTTTTTTTTTTTTTTTTCTATATCTCTATATCTTTTCTACTCCCTCCATTTGTTCTATAGAGGGGTCTGTTGTCTTTAAGTGAGATTAAAATATATATATGTATACATAAAAATGTGTATTTATATATTAGATTCCTATCTGGACACAGTCACTATCTTGAGGAGTTCCCAAGTCTATGGAAAAGGCTTAAAAAATATTATTATTCTCATCATAATAGTTCCATTAAAAATGAGAAACCTGAGCTCTTGTCTAAGTTTGTGTCAGAGCTAGCAATGTAAGAGCAATTCCTTGAATCCCATTCTAAAATGGTAGGCTCAGAAGTACCCTTCTTTCAAGCCAATGAATTTCGAACACAAATACCTTTTTGAGATTACTTGTCTTTAGTTTCTAGAATTCAGTATTTGACTTCCATTTTAGGTGTCCTCAATGAACTTTCTTAAGCCACTGTATGCAGGGTAAGTGGTGGTTTTCTTAGGAAGCTAAGAAATGGGTTTATTATGTTGAATAAACTGAACAAAGATGTATGCATACAGCTAGATAGACCACTTTCTCATTGGGGACCTCATTTTCTCTCTTTCTTCCTTTCAGTTGAAACCTGAGGGTTTTGTATCACATGACTTGTGAACTGAAGGAGAGCTGAAGAACACACCAGTCCAAATTTCAGTGCATCATACTGTGGTAAGTTCAACTTTTTGTTGTTTTAACAACTTATTTTTTTTCCACTTAGAAGTGAAAAGACATAATGAATACATATGATGAAACTGATACTTTTCCAGGTTTCAAATTAAATAAGATTTTTCTTCTGTATTAATGATATTTTACATCTGTGTTAAACTATTGAAATTGCTATTTTATTATTATTTTTTTTATGCTGTGTGATATCTGAATTTTTTTCATGGGCTGGATCCAATTTTTTTTTTTTGGTACTGGTATAAGTTTTTGTCTTTTGGACACTGAAGGGTTTTATTCTTGTAGAGTCTGATGGCTCTTATTGATTTGATGTCCTCTAGAAATCTCTTTGGAGGAAAATGCTCTCCTTACAGAGGTAGATTAACTGTTTGACCTTTAAGCACTGCATGAAAATCAACTCTCTTTTAAATGCAAAAATGTCACCTGGTGATAAAAGGGACTTCTTAATGTGTTAGGGAGAAAACTGAAGTTTTTCATAGGATTGTTGCTAGAGCCTCACTCTATATTCTGCAGCTTGCCTTGTGGCAGATTGTTTCATTATCCAGAAGTATCATTAATCTTTTTTATTATCACCTTAAAAATAAACAAACAATGATTTTGTTGTGTTTGACACAAGTAGTGCATTTTAATTTTGTAGGCTTGTATTATTGACTTAGAAAAGCTCTGCAACATTTCGGCTTGAAATACTGACTTACAAATATGAAAATGCTTTTCAGATGTGTAGAAATATAATGGCATCTGTTGTGCATATTAAACAAAGTATGTGATTTTTATCTCTTCCACATGGAGCTTAACATTAACTAGGAAAGTTGATATTAATTAATTTTAGAAATAATAACTTGACATTCATTTTGCTTTCATGCAAATAGCTATGCTGTTCTGTGGGCGATACTGAAAGCAGGTCTCTAAGCAGAAAGAGGAGTAATCTTGGGTCACATGATGGAGTTTATTTCAGTAATAATAATTGAAAATTCAATTGATTTGATATTCTACCTCTGTGATTTCTTTCTTTGTTTTACAACTTGGCAAAATTCTGTTTTCCTTCTTTCTTTATTAGTATCTAACCAAAGTAATAGTGGTGTTTATGATAGATTAATTCAGGATTAGTTCTTGGTTTTTAGATATGATTTTCTTAATTCTAGTGTTTGTGAACATGGACAGCTGACAATCTACTGGCATTTATTTCTGCTTTTGTCAAGATAATTTAAAATTAATGTAATAAACATGCACTTGCGAAGGAAACACTTCAGAACTCTTCTGGTAATGACTTCATGAAACTTATGGCCTGAAATAAAGTTTTGTTTCATTCTCTGGTATTCAATTCCAAGAAGACATTAATGTCCTTGGGAAAAACAAACAAACCAAAAAAACAGTCCCAAACTACCAACAAAAAACATAAATCAGACGTGGATATACTTGGCTGGTCAGTAAGGATTTATAAGTATAATATTAATGCAACTGAAGAGAGATAATAAAAATTACTTAGAAAGTTGTAGGGGAAATCTAAGTAGCTATGTCTTTTTGTCTCAGGGTTTCAATTCTCACATATTTTCTCTCTTTCTATTGCTGTACTTTATACTTGCTAAACTGATACACTTAAGTAAGAAGCAGTGATTTAAAACAAAACATGCACAAAACAATAGTAACCAGGCAAAATATTTGTAATGGCTGCTACTTTGGAGAGTTTAAACATTATTTTTTCTTCCTCAGACTTGGCCAAGATTCATTAAGCACTAGTAGCACGTTGATGAAATTGATACTACCATAAATTATAATAATTTGAAGACTGCTTATTTAGCAATTTCATAACAGGTGCTTTTTCTTTATGCCTGTAAAGGAAATATTTACAGATGGATATGTTTGTGTAATCAATGTAATTTTAAACTGGCTTTCTTAAAGTCTCTTCTTCTTTTAGCCTGGCTCAGTTGTGATTACTAAGGAAAAGAGGTTCTGGTGATTCGATTTCTGTGAGAGCTCAGGGCAAAAGCATCATATTTTCTTGCTCTTCCTTGGATTTCATCCAAAGCCAATTCTGTTTAATCTGCCTGCTGCTGCTCTGGAAGTGACATCTGTTCAAATTTACACTCTTTATCATGGCTGACATGTTGTTTGTGTGTCTGTTTACCCCAAACCCTAGTTCTAACTGCCTCTTGCAGATAATTTGTGATTTCTTCTTTCGGTCTATCACGGGTTGCTAGGCATTGAATTGCTGCATATGGAGCTTTACTATTATTTTTTATTTCTTTTCCTCAGATTTGCAATTATGTTTTGAGGAAGAATGAGAAGTCTAGATGCAAGGTGTGTCAGGAAATGTACAGAGGGAAGGTGGATGAGAAGTGAAGGAGCTTGGGGGGCAAAAGGGGAGCACACAGAAAATGTGTATATATAGTAACCTGATAAGGAACTTAGTAAAACGTGGGCTCTGATCTCTATACATCTCTCTTGTGAAATAAATAGATAATATTGCTTTCATAATTTTAGCTACAGTAGATTTAGGCAAAACAACTAAATTCAGACCATATTTTTCTGGCAGGGATTTCCATAATAATTTATATGTAGGTAAAATATTTTATACTGTAAGAATTCAAAAATCATTAATTAGATCTCAAAAGCAATGAGATGGCTTTCAAAACAGAATAATTATTCCAAAATATTAAATCTGGACACTTTAATATTCCTTGAAGTTTTGGCTAAATGCAGATTAGCATTTTCAGATGTTTCCCAGAGTTTTCCAACCATAAAATTTCTATCTAAAATTGAATATGAGACACTCATGTAGTCATCCTAGGAGCCTGAAATTTAAGATCAATGTTGTGAGCCTTGCAAAGAAGATGATGAGCTGTCATCTTTACATATCTGAGGACAACAATCTTTCAGATGCACATTACTGTGTAACATAGGTACTGAAAAATAAGCCTGAGACAATCTTGAATTGCACAGTTGCGGAGCTTCACAAGAGGAATAAACTGCTCTTATTCCCTTCTCTTATTGTAGAGCAGAAATGTGGGGATTATTGCTCCTGATCTTTCTTTCACCAAAAATAAATAAATAAAGTTTTGGTATTCGCTATGATACATGTCAGGGAAGATCAGTTACTGAAGCAGATTAAGTGCTCAAATGTACAAAAATAATTTAAACTGAAATTTGATGTCCTGCTGAAATATCAGAGAACACAAAATAAATGAGTATCTTCAGCACCATTTTTAAATATTTGGACCTGAAATATGACTGAAATACATAACAAAAATATCGAGGCAGATTCAAATAAATTCCTTTATTGGTCTTTGGTGCTACAGCATTTACCACATAGACACTTCCCACATCCTACAATGATAAACTCTCTAGTTGGATTATTCTTTTTTGCTTTTTGTGTTTATTTTTCTCATTATATGTGCATAACCAGGACAACTAAAAGCTGAAACATGATTTAATATTTTACATAGACGATGGATAAAAAGTAATTAATTGTAAATATATATTATTAAAAAAAAATAATAATAATGTTCTATCTTTGCTGAAGGGAAATTATCCAAAGGAGACATTTTCTCTTATCTTGTCCTAGTGTCCTGGAGTTTCAGTGAGTCCAGTCTTAACATGAAAATGGGGTCTGTATTATTTCTAAAAATTGTTATATAGGCACATCAACTCTCAGAGCAAGCCAGGTAAGTCAGAAAACAAGAGAAACAGCAGTGCACAGCCAATGGTTACAGTAGGCCAACTGCATGCACAGAGCAGTAAGTAGGTGCAAACAACCCACATGCAGCTTCACTTGTTCTTTTTAACATATGTCTGTATCAATCCCATCCCAGGCCTCCCCAACATGTGCCTGCTGGCTGACTTGTTAACAAATAAAAGCTGACACACCTTTGAGCCAAATACGCACAGCTGCATGATCCATCTCTAGACTATGCTTTACTTCTACCAGATGACAAAAGACTAGTTTACAGAGACAGTGAAAGTGTGCTACATAGGTAGAAATCTTTTTCTCATCATCATGTTCCCTTCCTTTTCTGTGTTACTTCCTTCCTGCCACATACTTAAAACAGTGTTCATGCATCTCTGTCACATGGGAAACAGGATTTGTTTTTCTTCATCACTTCATGGTTTTCAAACTTTGTTTTATAATTTGCATAGGAATTTTGCTGCTTGTCATGGTTGGATTCTTGTTTTTATTTCTATGCAGTATTTGCTGCTTGTCAGTGCACAATGAGAGCGTCTTTGAAGGTTAACAAAGTTGATGAAAATCTGTCAGCCATTGTTTCTGCATCTGCTTTTTCTTCTGTTAAACTCCCTATACATAGGCCTGTTGCCTGTAGGAAGTTCCTACATCCTTCACACTGACATATTCCAAAAATCTTAAGAAAATGCGAAACCAGAAGAATGAGGTTACTGTAATGGGGAGGTCTTCTGAAACTCTTCTTTTTAAAGGATTAATGGATATAATAATGGATTTTTGGATATAATAATGGATATAATAGTCTAAATACATGTATATTAATGGATATATAATCTAAATACAGTGGCGAGCTTCCACTTCTGAAAGAAGTTACATACAGGGAACACAAAAGCATTTGCATTGTCTCCTTAGATCATTTTATATATAATGCGTTTACCCAAATTCAGGCATGCACCACAAAATAATGAATGCCATGTGCTGGAGATCAGGAAGTCATCAGGTAACCCTGAAAATGGATAGTCAAGCTGTATAAAAACAAGAATCAAATTTCTGTTTGTCTCAGGACTACTATTTCCACTGATACAGATTTTTTGTTTGTTTGTTTGCTGTTATTGCAAATCCATGGCTGCTTTGCTCGTGATTATATTTAACTCCACCTCAGAATTACTGCAGAAATTAGATAAGATCACTGTTTGCTTTTCTTTTCTCTTTTCGTCTATCCACATGTTAAGCATTTTTATCCTCTGCTCATGATCATGATAATTTAATTATTTCCATATGCCATTCCTTACAAGCTTCACTAAATTTGTTACCTAACTTGAGATGCTTGAAATTTTCTCTTTAATCATATCAGCAACATATATATTATGTCTGTTGAATGCTCAGCAGAGGATGGATGTAAAATCCTTACAAGAGCTGTGTGCAGGAGCTAATGACTTGTTGATGTTGACACAAACTGACAATTTGATGGATTTTGCTATGTGAAAATGTACTTTCTTTTGCAAGCCAGATTTGGAGAACATTATCAAAGCTGAGGTTTTGTACATCTCCTATTGTTCTGTCTACACTTTCAAAACACTAAGCTAACAAAATAACGCACTTCTGGTTACCATTGTAAAGTGGATTGGAAAATACCCAGCTTTGCTTTGAGCTGTTTTAATAGAAACCAACAAGTAAGATGGAGCTTAGTTTGCTGGTGATTTCTGTTGGTATCTAGACAGGACTTATCTTATTTCACTGGGTGTTTCACTTGCTATCTAGAGATGTAAGTGTGTGCACAATGGAAATTCAAACCAACGTTGGTAGTTTTGAGCCCAGTAGAAGTCCCTTATTAGACTGCTGCAAGTATGTAATGGTAATGATGGTAACAGACCTGCTCTGTCCTCTTTCAGCTGCCAGACAGATTGTAAGCAGAATACGTTTTTGCTGGAGCAATTTTTGTTTTGTTTGTTTGTTTTTAGTATCATGAATTTACTTTAAAAAAAAAAAAAAAAAAGTTAAGTGCTCTTAAGGGATTCCATGGTCTCCCACCATGCATGTACCCAATATCAACTTTTCATTTTCATCTATGCTGCTTTATTAATAATAATAAATCTCCTCTGGGGCAGAAAGTACATAAGGGTTTCCATACAGAATAACTTCTTTAAGTTAACAATAGTAACAGGCAACTAATACTGAATAAACGAAACTGAAATGGAAACATTGAAGCTAGATAAACTTCTCTTCCATAGCACATTCCTCTATTTTTCTAAAAAAAGAATTACTTTCTAAAAAAAGAATTTCCTCTATTTTTTCTACTAAACTTACTTTACTATTTACTTAAGAGCCTATTTCAGAATAATACTGAATGTTTTCTGAAGTAAGTATGCTTTCTTAATTCTCAATTACGAGAATTACACAGGCATCTGATGCCTTCAAAAAACTGTTGTTGGGACACTTAGCAAAATCCTATTTTATCAATATATGGATTCAATCAGTTTCTCTTTGCATGGCAAGGGTTTGTACTATGTCTGCAAGTTATATTTTTAATTATTATTCTTTCTGCTTTTATTATATTTTTGGAAGTAGGGTAGAGAAACAGGAAGAAACAGGAAGACTGTGTGAACAAATGGATGCATTCAAAGGCAGAAAAAAGGCTAACTGCAAAGAAGATGTATTTGTAATCACATTGATTACTGTACTCCTTTTTGCTCCACCTTCTGTTATATGCTGGCTTTTATATGACACAGAGAGCATGTTAGTCTTTATTGGTTATTTGCCTTTTAAGCTGAATTTCTGAATAGATTGAATTTATTATATATTATTGTTCAGCATCAGATCGGTAGATTTTTATCCTATGCAATTGCAGGATATTCATATCAGCATTTCTGTTACTAATTAAAAGGAAAATCTTCCTATCAGATCTTCCAGATGAGCTGCTCGTGGAATACAAATAGGAGCTGACATCTTTGATTTTGCTTTGGCAGTGCAGTAAAATAATTTGTCTTGATTGTTCCATGTTATTGGAGAGAAGATTCTGGAACATATTGCCATCAGCACTGACATGGGGTCAAAGATGGCTTATAGGAAAATGCTGAGAGTTTGCTAAGCAAAAATTTTTATTTATTATTATAATCAGTATAAGAGAATGGTTTGGTAGAATTGTTAAATAATAATCATCTCAGTCTGAAGAAACACCCACCAAATATATAGTAAATTTACCACCAGAGGACATATAAATATGTTTGAAATAGTTACCTCTTTCAAATTATTGCTTATCTCCTCTTGTTTTACAGAATTATCTGAGCTACCACGGTTTTCACCTCTGTGGAGAAGGGCAATTAACCATAGTCCCATACTGAGGAAGATGTGGCTTTATTATTTTGTCTCGCAAAGCTTGATTCCCCTAACATTAAAAAATAAGCTGTTAGGATAAAACGAATGCAAATATCTCACATAAAATCAGCCATGCTTCTGTCACCAGCACTCGAGAAATGGCCAGAGATTCCCCGCGGCCTTAAGCAACCCGCTGCCATCATGCCTTTCAAAGGCTTCGCTGAGCAGCCAAAGGGGGACAGGCTCAGTTAAGCATTAATGACAAATGCTCCGAGGAAAACCTTAAAACTGCTTTCTTAGCTTTCAGAAGAACTCAGTGTTTACCTTGGTCCTGGTAGGACTGTTGGATAGTGCAGCTCGTGATGGTATCGACGCACGGCCTGACTCCATGATACCAATCACACCAATTGGCACCACGGTACCCAGGCCTTGGGCTGTTTCAGCGTGGAGCCCATTCAAGCTGATACAGGCTGGTACTCCACCTCATCAAGAGTTTAGTTTAATGAGCCACTTGAGTGCATTTTTTCTGTTCTAAAATCATCCATTTTATTTAACTTTGGTGTTATTAATGGCTCAGAATATTTCTTTTGAAATATTATTTCTTTAAGGACGTAGCGAGGCTGTGCAGGGACAAAATTAGGAAGGCCAAAGCTCATCTGGAGCTCAATCTGGCTACTGCCATTAAAGATAACAAAAAACGTTTCTATAAATACATCAACACAAAAAGGAGGACTAAGGAGAATCTCCATCCTTTACTGGATGCGGGGGGAAACTTAGTTACAAGAGATGAGGAAAAGGCGGAGGTGCTCAATGCCTTCTTTGCCTCAGTCTTTAGCAGCAATACCGGTTGTTCTCTGAATACTCAGTACCCTGAGCTGGTGGAAGGCGATGGGGAGCAGGATGTGGCCCTCACTATCCACGAAGAACTGGTTGGTGACCTGCTACGGCACTTGGATGTGCACAAGTCGATGGGGCAAGATGGGATCCACCCAAGGGTACTGAGAGAACTGGCAGAGGAGCTGGCCAAGGCACTGTCCATCATTTATCAGCAGTCCTGGCTATCGGGGGAGGTCCCAGTTGACTGGCAGCTAGCAAACGTGGCACCCATCTACAAGAAGGGCTGGAGGGCAGACCCGGGAAACTACAGGCCTGTCAGTTTGACCTCAGTGCCAGGGAAGCTCATGGAGCAGATCCCCCTGAGAGTCATCACGCAGCACTTGCAGGGCCAGCAGGCGATCAGGCCCAGTCAGCATGGGTTTATGAAAGGCAGTTCCTGCTTGACGAACCTGATCTCCTTCTATGACAAAGTTGCGTGCTGGGTGGACGAGGGAAAAGCTGTGGATGTGGTCTACCTTGACTTCAGCAAGGCTTTTGACACCATCTCCCACAGCATTCTCCTCAAGAAACTGGCTGCTTTTGGCTTGGACTGGCGCACGCTTCGTTGGGTTAGAAACTGGCTGGATAGCCAGGCCCAAAGAGTCGTGGTGAATGGAGCCAAGTCCAGTTGGAGGCCAGTCACTAGTGGCGTCCCCCAGGGCTCGGTGCTGGGGCCGGTCCTCTTTAATATCTTCATCGATGATCTGGACGAGGGCATCGAGTGCACCCTCAGTAAGTTTGCAGATGACACCAAGTTAGGTGTGTGTGTCGATCTGCTCGAGGGTAGGAAGGCTCTGCAGGAGGATCTGGATAGGCTGGACTGATGGGCTGAGGTCAACTGCATGAAGTTTAACAAGGCCAAGTGCCGGGTCCTGCACCTGGGGCGCAATAACCCCAAGCAGAGCTACAGGCTGGGAGAAGAATGGTTGGAGAGCTGCCAGGCAGAGAAGGACCTGGGAGTGATGGTGGATAGTCGGCTGAATATGAGCCAGCAGTGTGCTCAGGTGGCCAAGAAGGCCAACAGCATTCTGGCTTGTATCAGAAACAGTGTGACCAGCAGGGCTAGGGAGGTGATCGTCCCCCTGTACTCGGCTCTGGTGAGGCCGCACCTCGAGTACTGTGTTCAGTTTTGGGCCCCTCGCTACAAGAAGGACATGGAGGTGCTCGACAGAGTCCAGAGAAGGGCGACGAAGCTGGGGAGGGGCCTGGAGAACAAGTCCTACGAGGAGCGGCTGAGGGAGCTGGGCTTGTTCAGCCTGGAGAAGAGGAGGCTCAGGGGCGACCTTATCGCTCTCTGCAGGTACCTCAAGGGAGGCTGTAGCGAGGTGGGGGTTGGTCTGTTCTCCCACGTGCCTGGTGACAGGACGAGGGGGAATGGGCTTAAGTTGAGCCAGGGGAGTTTTAGGTTGGATCTTAGGAAGAACTTCTTTACCGAAAGGGTTGTGAGGCATTGGAACAGGTTGCCCAGGGAAGTGGTGGAGTCACCATCCCTGGAAGTCTTTAAAAGACGTTTAGATGTTGAGCTTAGGGATATGGTTTAGTGGGGACTGCTAGCGTTAGGTCAGAGGTGGACTCAATGATCTTGAGGTCTCTTCCAACCTAGAAATTCTGTGATTCTGTGATTATGGGAGTGCAAACATCAACCTATGAAATATGTACAAACTCATGGCTGAGAAGTTTGATTTCATGGTTTATTTGCAATTTTCCAATTAAGCAAAAGGGCTTAAGACAGGTAGTACTGTTCCTGGCTTGTGGCTGAGCAAATGCTGTTTATATCAAAGTGGTTCGGAACTAGTCTGCTGTAAATACATGAACATAAATGTTTACAGGGTTCTCCTCAGATGAGCTTGGGTTAAAATCCTTTTGTTGTTGCTGATGATGATTTTTTTCCTGTTTCTGCTGAAATTTAGCTGCATAGATTTAGGAAATGTTAGATACATGTTTATACAGAACAAACAAAACATAATGGCACTTGATGGCTCTTATTTGAACAAATATATGCAAAAGCTGTTTTCATTTTACCTTCTAAATTACACCATCTATTGTGGAACAGTCTGTAAGATTACATACTGCAACCTCACTTTACAACTCCAAATAGCAATGTACCCTCTGGTACTTTAGTAATAGAGATCCAGACCTTCCTTATTTTTCTAAGATAGCAAGAGTTGTACATAAAAATATTGCCAGGATACATTTCAATAGAAGCACCAAAAGCTGTGAGAACAGAGATTGATTCAGACTACATTTTTATTGATTAATTACTATATTGAAACTGTCTCCCCCAGGGTTAAACATTCTTATTTCTGGAAGAACCAGAACCAGACTTGTGTTATGCTCCTAATTAAGTATAATTTCGCTGACCGCATGCTGTAAACTACCTGTGTAAGGCACTATTAGTTTACAGTGTTTCCTTATAGTTTCCACTGATTCATTTTTTATGGTATGTTTAGCTTTTCAAGATTAAAGGTAGCCTCTTTCATCTTTCTGTCATATCTTCCTAAGCAGAGGGGAAATTGGAGAAGACAGCTTTAATAACTTAACATACAGTAAGGAAGCAACACACAGGCAGAATATAAAAAAGCAATCTAAAATTCAGCACCTTAAGTGCCTGGAGCTTGAAAATGACTAAGGTGTTATAACTTAATGATATATTTTTGGAATCACATTTTGGACTAAAAATAAGGGAGGAAATACAGCTTGAGATTTGTGATAGAGTACATTGCTCTTTGGAGGATACTCTGTTACTTACTCATTGCAATGCAATCTGCACAGAAGTGAAAGCATATTTAAATTAGCATTTCTGCATTATTTAGCTTATGATAGGTGAGATCAGTGATTAAAAGTTATATTTTTTCCTGTTACTAAAATATTCCTCTATCCTATTCTAAATCCCAATAATGAATGTTAAAAATAAAAATAAAAAAGGAAACAACAAAAAAAAAAAAGAGAGAGAAAAAGAAACCCTTGCCTAAGTCTGAAATTTACATCAGCCAGCTATGTCGTCACTGAAAATATCAATTAATAGCTGCTCGATTAACTTGTTTTAGATTGTCTTTGTATCAACATGTTATGGTCAGGCCTTCTGTCATCCAATCTAATTGTCTGAGTAGTCAAGGATTTGGGCAGCCCTTGAAGGATGCCCCAGCCTCATAACTTAGGGCTGTTTGGCCTGCATCAATGGTGGGCTTATACAGACTAAGAAAATGGGGTTTCAGCTATTGAATTTTAAAATAAAAATAAAATAAAAATAAAAATACTGAAAAAAGACTGAAAAGACTGAAAATACTCTCAAATCTGTATTAACTGTTTCAGTTGAAAAGAAAGGGGAAAAATGTGAAATATAAAAGTATTTTTTTCAACTTAAAAATGAAACATTATATTTCAGAAAGGATTAGGTGTTTTCTTTCAACATTTTAAAATGGATCTGTTTAATTTTTTATTTTTAAGTAGCATTTAAAAATGATATTTAAAAATTTTAATATAATTTAAAAATTATATTTAAAGCATTTTAAATATCATTAGATTACAGAAAGATGCAACAAAACCTTTTTGCTAGAGAGAAGTGTATTGTAGTTTTGGTCAATCAAATCACTTCTCTTTCTCAAATGTCCAACAACATCAATGTATACTATTTGGATTTAACTCAAACTCTGTTTTGTGTTTATCTTTTTCCTGCCTGATCTCAGCACTGTATACTCATCTCTAGCTCTAGCTAGGTGCATCATGCATTGCCTACTTGCAGGTAACATCCCGTTAACATCTCTGAGATTCAGGAGCCCACTCTCATTAGAACAGCTATAGCTTTCAGTTGATTGACATCAATCATTAGAGAACATGTGTGTTGTTTTTTGTTTTGTTTTGTTTTGTGTGTTTGTTTGTTTGTTTTCTTGCTGCTAGTAGAAATTGTCATTTTCTGTTCACACAACCCCCTAGATTAATAATGACTGATGAGTAAATGCCAGTATGCAAACTGGTTGAGAACAGCGAGACATGTCCCATTCCACTCTGAGTATTGCTGTTTAGTCATCTGTCTCTATCACCTCGGTTATGTAAATGTAAGGATGGGGAAACAGTTATGCAGAACATTTGATGCAGATGCCAATTTGTAGTCTTTAAATACCTAGTTGACACTGACAGTCATGCACTAGAATATGTTTGTTTGTCTGCTGTTTTTTTCCAGCTGAATAAGCTTATTTTTTGCTGTTTTTCTACAAGTCTTCCCTAAAAGCAGATAAACACTAGCAATCTGTACTTGACAAAAACATTTTAAAAAAATCAAATACGTTTTTTTTGAGAAAATTAAATAATAATTTAAATTAAAATCTCTTATGATTTCTCTTCTATTTGTAATTTGGAAAATTTGTAATAAGGAAAAAAAAATTGTAATAAGGCATTTATAATAAGGAAAATTTATTACATTTTTTATGTATAGTCTCTAAAGTCCTTAAAAATCAACATTTATTTCAACAAGGGTTTTTTTCCATTAGTGTTACCGTTGCCATAATATCACTGTACTTTTCCATAAATTAAAACGAAACAAAATAAAAAACTTTTCCCAAAAAATAAGGCTGATGCACCACTTTCCATACAGGCATTTCAAAGTACTATGATGCTGCAAATTTAGCAACTGTAACAAACTAATTTAAAGTTCCAAAATATTCAAATTTTTAAGTAATCTTCTGCCAAATAACCATGTAAGAATGTAAATGTAATCCTCAGTTGTAGTCTTCCACGCCATTAGTGTTTTATGTTTTACTTAGAAAACACAGTAAGAATTCAGAATACCAGTTTTTACTATGTAAATAATTTTGACACACAATTTTATCAAGCATTTCTGACCTCACAGAATGGAAGACTGTTAAGTTCTGTTGTGCATTTGGAAAGAATGACATTAGTTTATTGATTATTCTTCAAATGTTTTTCTGGCTTATAAAACAGGTTAAATACATACGTTATTTTAAATTTGTGTTTAGTGAGCAAATGAAACAGCTCTTACCTAGAGCTCCAAGGTCTGTCATGTAATGCTCTTCAGAAAGAATAGAGAAAGGGAACTTAGGATTTTGCAGTGAACCATTGCACCATCAGGTTCATTACAGATATGTTCATATAAACTGATACTGGAGTTCTCAATCCTGGCATTGGCCCCCACCAAAATCTTAAAGTTAAAGAAGCTGACTTCCAGGACTTGCATATTGCATGAAATATCTGAGAGCAGGGTGCTTTCTTCAAACAAGCAAACATCATTTAACTCACATTTAAAGTTCTGAGTATAGTAGGTTAAAATTGAAAATACAGAAAATTACATATAATAATACTTTTGTCATAGAAGGGTCAATTCTTTTAAATACTGAATATGTCCAATATCATCCAGAAACCATCATCAAGGTTATTCCATAACTTCAGCTGAGCCTAATAAAGACATTTGGTAGAAATGACCCTATTTCTGAATTTCGTACTGCAAATGAAAACTATCAACTCCTTCATAGTTAAATTTATATTTTTATTTATTGTGAAAATCGATACACTGCTGTTTCTGTCTTCTGAAATGATGTTGCTATAATCCCAAATATTTCAATATAGGATGAAATAAATATAATTTACCTTCTTGTGCTCATTTGACTATTATATCTTTTGCAGTTAAAAATAATTAAGAATACTTTTGGAATAATTTATGTAGGAGTATTTTTTCAGCTTCCATTTTCTTGAAAAATCATTATTTCCGAATACATCAGATATTGATATCAAATGATATCAATTCATCTGATTCTATCAAGCACATACATCTTGGAAATAAGCAAGAAGTAATTTAAAACATCATGCATCATCATTTCAAGAGTTACTTCCACGCTATATTATTGAATACAAATATATATACACTATATCATGAAACAGAAATAAGTGCATGATTTATATATGTAATTATTCAAAAATCCAGCTACTAAAAGGGGAGTTGCCAGAGGGTGTAAACATCTTGCCATGTATCTTGCCAGAGACCTGAAGGTGGCACTCTACCTGTCAGCCCACTGTCTGACTGGGGCTGGAGCTGTGTGCCCTTTGGCAACCATAGCAGATCTGCTCTACAAAATTGCCATTTTTCTCCAGAAAGATATTAAACACTTCTGAAACAATTGAAAAAACAAAGGCTTTTACTCCCTGATTCCTAGGCCAGTAGAGCAGAAGCTCTTCTTTAGTCCTACTGCTTCAACAAATGGAAAAGGACTATTTAGTAAACTACTTGTCTGTTTGTATATTTGTCTGTCTATTTGCCACTATAAATAATAACATTGCCATGGTGAGGCATTTAATATAAGCCAGCCTCTTAAAAATGAATATTTAATTCCCATCTTTCTGCATAATAACTTAGTAATAACTTATCGTGCTTCTTCTACGTAGAATCATAGAATATCCTGATTTGGAAGGGACCCACAAGGATCATCAAGTCAACTCCTGGCACCACACGGGACTACCCAAAAATTTAGACCATGTCTGCAGTTCCTGTCCCTTGCTTGCTTTGAAAATAAATAATATATGAGGTATTTAAAGCAGCATTTTTTTTTGTTGCCTACCTTGACTCAGTCCAGTCATACTGTAATAAAAACAAAACAAAACAAAAACTACTATAAAAAGAATAGAATGGTGTATGATATCCTGTATCCTGTAAATCAAGAAGGCAACCTTACATGGCAGCAAAAGTCTTTACAATGCATTTGTCTGCTCAGCTGTGTTAGTAAGCAAAGTAAGGACTTAGCTCCCTTTAGACCTGGCCCAAAATATGAAATGGATGCAGGAAATAGTTATTGGAATTGATATTGTGTAAGAAAAAAACAGCCATCCCCATAGTTAAGAGTTTGGATGTCATTTACTTTATTTTATATATAGTGATAGTAATGTTCAAAAGAAATACAAGCTTCATGTGCATGTAGGAGTAAGTGAAGAAGAGAGAAATATTGCTACATGAAAAGATTTGAGGTAGAAAAAGAGGTAGAAAAAAAATGAAAAAACAGACTGGAAAATAATTTGTAAAATCCTTTCTGCCATTAATAAATTTGAAGAGCTTATTTCATTAGATATCAAACCATATGAATTTTTCAAACTTGAAATATTTTTAAATATGTAGTTTTAATGATGATATTAGAAGATGAACTAAAAGTAACATCAGGAAGAACTCAGTGCTTTTTATTTAACTTTAAATGATGAAAGCTTAGAAAGGTCTAAATATATATTTAAGACTTCATAGGTTAATCAACTTAGAGATTATTTTAATTCCTACCTATTACAGGTATCTAAGTTGATTTAAACTACTTATTATTAATTCACACATTAGTTTCTTAGCTATTTGGATAGTACCGGTGTAGCTGTAGGCATGATATGATGAGGTGACTTAAAATCTCATTCACTTTAAGATGTCTGACCAAGTCCTGAGCTTAAATCCATGGAAGCCATGTTGACTCTTTCCACCACCCTAAAAAGAAGTTTATTAAGTCCTGAGAGTATTACTAATTGTTAATCAATTTAAATTTTGCTTGATTAATTTCATTTTCAGTAGATACTCTGTTCTTTTCCCTTTTCTTTTTCTTTGCAAATGTATTTTTAATTTGCAATCTTATCGACTATGTTAAATTGTCTTCATTTTATAAGTAGCTAATACCTCTCATTTTCCTCAATAAATCAATCAAACCATCTCTCCCACGTACTTTATATTACATAGTCATTTACATTAGTTTAAACAACTAATTGAATTACCTGGAAGTCATTGGTTCATACATTCCTTACTGCTGTGTAGCACAAAATGAAGCCAAGGCACAGGATAGATAAATATGTCAAAGTGTACAGTTCAAAGGAGGTAAGTGAGAATCTCAGTACTTGATCACAGAATCACAGAACTGTAGGGGTTGGAAGGGACCTCGAAAGATCATTGGGTCCAACCCCCCTGCCAACGCAGGCTCCCTAGAGCAGGCTGCTCACGTAGGCGTCCAGACGGACCTTGAATATCTCCAGAGAAGGAGACTGAACAACCTGCCTGGGCAGCCTGTTCCAGTGCTCCGTCACCCTCACCGTGAAGAAGTTCTTTCATATGTTGGTGCAGAATTTCCTGTGATCCATTTTCTGGCCATTGCCCCTTGTCCTGTCCCTACAAATCACTGAAAAGAGGTTGGCCAAATCCCTCTGTCTCCCACACTTAAGGTATTTCTAAATATTAATAAGATCCCTTAAACATTAATAAGATCCCCAATAACTAAAATTAATGAAGTTATTGATAACTCCATAAAGCAATTGCTGCTAGACTGAGGATCTCACAAACAAACAAACAGACAGACAAAAAATAACTAATGATTAAACTTTATTTCCTTTCATGACTTCTTAGTTCAGGTTAGTTTTTAAGAATCTGAGAGTGACCTAAAATCTTGTGAATTCCAGAGATGTGACTTTACCAAATTGTGTCACAAACTGGAGCTCGCTGAGTCATGACGTGGAATTTCTGATTTTCACCTTTGGATTTTGTCGTGAGAGTGTAACTGAGAGTGACTTTTACGTATATAAAAACTACAATTGATGATTTGATGTTTTGTTTTTTCACTTATCAGTAGAGCAGCTGGTTCCAAACACAGAAACCTTTTGACTATCCCATTCTTAAAAGCACTGCTTTTATATCCCATTAAACTCAAAACTCAAGTAAAAACTTAAAAATTTTGAGGAAAAATATGACTAATGAGAAATACTGAAAGGCATAATTTTCCACCGGTGATTGCTGCTTTGCCTTTTCGCTCAGCCATCCCAGCTTTCTCTGGAAGGCTGATGCTCTGCAGAAACACTCTGGGACATGTTCAATTGACCGTGAAGCTGATATGGTCTCTGGATGCAGTAGCATTGCCATCACTTGTGTCTTGTCCTCCAGACCTGGCAAGTCCACTTAGTCTGATCTCAATAGACACCAGGTGAACAGAATACACGTGAAGCTAACTGAATGCTAATCCACTCGTTTGATCTCTTTTAAAACTGTAGCTCCATTCATCATACTCAATGGTGGCATAGCCACTGTCCCAGTAAGATTAATTTTTTATGCTGCTTTCAAGAGTATTCTCCAGCCCCCTTGCAGATAAATGGAAAATGAATTGATATCCAACTTCAAGCTAATGCTCTACATAAGCATCATATTTCTGTCCAATAACTCTGTAACCTATCATTGTTACAAAAGACACCATTATAAATGAAAATCATTTTTTCAGTTTGTTTGGTCTATGTCTGGTTGCTTTGCACAACAGCTAAAGAGAGAAAGATATTTGGAAAGAAATGTGTTTGTAAAATCACAGAATTTGTCAGAATGACTCAAGGGCAGATGTAGTGCTTGAAACAACTTTTAATTCTCTTTTTATCTGATTAGATGTAAATGCAAGAATGTCTCATTAAAGAAATGCACAAGTTGTCAGGGAAAAAAGCATCAGGATCCAGATTCACTTGCTGCTCCTATGGATTTGTCTTTGTTTCTTATGTTCTTTTTTTTTTTTTTTTTCTTTTTTCTTTTTTTCTCCTTTCTTTCCTGTCATTATGAGCACAGAAGTGAACTGGCTAATTAAAGCTGAATCTCTATGAAATTTCTAGGAATGTTTCCGCACAATCTATAATGTTGTCAGAACTCTCTTAGGAAATGTAATAATATTTATATCAGACGAAGGATATTTTGATTTTGTTTTGTAACAGGATTTTATTGTAACTAATGTGAGCTTAAGGTTGCATGTAGTGCTGTGCTTCCTAAAACCTGAAGGGCTCGGTTTTGCCAGGATTGTTTTGCTTAGTAACTTGGGCTGGTAAACTCTCAGAAATTTCGGGTCACTTTTTAGGTTTGGGGCTTATGGAGAAGGGAAAGAATCTAGTTTTGGCCAGTAAATGCAAAGTGGTATATGTCTTAAATGATGCAAGTAAAATTTATTTTGGATCCTGATGACAGCAAACATCTCAATGAAGTAATTCACTTTTTTATATAATAACTAGAAATTAATTGGAAAATGAGTCTTTATCCATGGAAGATTTTAACTTCTCAGTGAAAAGTCCAGATCTGTCAAAAATTCTCCCGGCACAAAACTGTGGAAGTATTGCAGTAATTTTGACAGACCAGTAAAGAAACTTGGTAAAAGGTACACTCTAGAAAGAAAAGTGGTGATGAGAGAATTGAGATGGGAATAAACCAGATTATAATGGAGCAAACAAATTAACAAATAAAAGTATTTTATTTTTTTATGGGAAAATTCAGTTTCTGAAATCTGATTTATTTTTTTCCTTATGGAAAAACAGAGATACTTTTTAATGAACGAGAGATACTTTTAATGAAAGAGATCCACCTTCTTCTTGTTGCAGAATGGGTATACCCTATAGTAGTGATACACTATCACATTTCCCCTGGATCTTTTAAAAAAATATGTATTTTAAAATTTCTTCAGATAATGCACAAATTTAGAAATACATGAATAAAAATATAATTATTAAACAAAATACCAATGGCGTGAGAAGTGGGATGGGAGCAACACAAAACTGAAAACCAGGAAAACTGTTTCTCAATACTACTTAGTTACCAAATTAGCGCAATTAAAAGCAATGCAAAAGGATAAGATTGTAGTGTACTTGTTTTAGAAAATATGTACATTTTGTTTTGTCCTTAGGTTGTTATAATATAATAGGAGCCCATATCAACCTCACCAGTCACTTGGTATGCTCAGATGTTAAATCTATCAATTAAATACTAATTTGAACCTAACTTTTGGCTAATATTTTTTAAGATATAGATTATCATTAACATTGCAGTGTGTGCTTTACTAGGTTGTGCAGTTTAATAATAGTTTTGCCTTTGTCTGGTTGATAATTTGGAAGAAGTAGAAAAATCATATCAGAAGTTTTAAGAAAAAAATTACAGAGGGAGAAATTTTAGTCATTGGTGTGTATGGTTTTGTTTCGATTCAGTTCATGATCTAATAGTATGTATGCAGTGTACAAAGGCATAGTCCAAGAATTATTTGGAACACAAAATTGTTCAGATTTGCCATAATTTATATCAATGATAATGATTACAATTTTGAGGACATATTTCCTTGTGCAATATGACTTTCTAGAAATATTTCATAAAACATTATGTTATATTTTTGTGATATTTTTGTAGAGGATAAAGCCATTATAGGTTGTTTTTGCCTAATGATGGAAGATAAATGACATTGGTAAGGATGTATTAGCCAAAGGGGACCAAACAAGTTTCTTGCAGATCACCTCATTAGTTTGTTTCCAAAATATGTTCCCCAGAGTGAAATTACAGCACGTGACTAGCAGTAGTGACAAACATCTGTTGTCTTAGCTCCAGAAAGGCTTTTGGGAGTGGTAAAGACAAACAGTTCTTATTTAATCAGGTTAAATGTAACCTGAGAGACATATTTTGTCATCTGTGGTCTTGTCCCAGTCTGCCGGTACTCCTTAAAAATGGCTTATGGGGTGAAGTTTCCTGTTAAAGTTGCATGGTCTGGTTGTAAGAGAATGATTTCCATCTGCAATGCGATGATGATAAATGTAGTAGCTGCTGATCATCAAACAACCAAACCAAACCTGTCTGCATTCCCCACAGCCTGCCAGGGGACTGAGCAGTCCTACCTTAAAAACAAAGAAACGTGGTACCTCCTGAGGACAAGGTAGATAAGTAAAACTTGGCTTAAACTTTAAAGAAAAAAGGAAGCAAATGGATTGAAGATGCATTTTCTGTGCTTTCTGGTAATCTCATTTTCCACTCTGAAAGAAAAGATGGTATGGCTACTTGAATGTGTTTTTGGCAAGGATTTCCCCATATTGTTTTGTTGTATCACTACATCAATAACAAATGTTTGCACTCATTTTCTTTCTGCTTTGGGGATCTGCTGGCTCTTCCCAGATTGCTGCTTGTTACCAAGTGTGAGGAAAACCATGTAAGATTTTATTTAAAAAGAGTGAAAGTGATTTTCTCTTTATTATTTAAGCGATTACCACACTGTTAGCTTTCATTACGTGTACTGTGGCATGAAAATGAACTTTGTACATAGATATTTATGGTGTGTTGGTATATGTCTCTGTGTCCATATCCTGTCAACTTGGATACCAAGTAATTATTTATTTTTTATTGCATAATAAAATACTGACTTGTGGCTTCACAAAATCTAAATAGATTCAACATTACGAAACCTTTCAAGCCTCATAATTGCCTCTGAAATTCCTGGTAATTACTAATTAAATCAATAGTAATGTGAGACGTAAATGGGCATTGCATTGCTTTTCCTCTAATTTTACATTTCAGAAAATACAGAAAGGAACACCTAAATATTGGAAGCTTAAAAAAAAAATTGACACAAACAGAACAGGAGAACGTCTGATGTGCCATACTCAATTCCCAGAAAGTCATGTTCAACATTATATATATAAATTTTATTTTTTTTTTGCAAGTCTAAGTTTTTTTAATCTGCCTTTTATTTCATGTCTTCAGAACTAAATTTCAGTAAATGAACTGGGATACACTGGGGTGTACCCATTTGGCTTCTCTGATATCTGTTCTAAATTTTAGTGATATTTTCAATTGTTATTTGATTTTTGATTAAGGGAAGCTGTTGGTTTTTGAGGATTTAAATTTATTCAATTCTACTATCAATGCAGGCAGTGAAAATCTACTTGCAGAAGATATTTTTCTATTATGTTCCTTTAGAATTCTTTTCTTTCTGATAAGAGCTTTATCAGCTTCATGTATATGAAGAAAAGATTGCATCCCATGGTCTGTTAACTACCAATATCTATTCTCAAGAGTAAAAAGATCCTCTGGGAAGTAACTGCATCAATTTTCTTTTATAAAGAAATAAATTTTTGATGGGAAAAGAGAAAAAAAAAACCAACAAGGTTAGAGTCACGGCATTAGGTACAGATCACTCTCTCAATTGGTAGACAGTATTTTCTAGAAAAAAATACTTATTAAATAAGTGCATCCATTTTATAAGATTCTGTCTTTCAGCTTTTAAGTTAGATTAAGTACGAGTAGTTGTCTGCCATGCACTTTATATAAAGTGAAAGTGCAGAAAAAAAATCCAAAAGAAGAAACATAAAGAAACTGCAAAGGTGTCTTTTCAGGATTCTCTATATTAATTTTTCACTGGAGCATAGCAGTTCCTGTTCCCTAACTGAAATGACCCTCTTCTCACACCTGGTAAAGCTGCAAGTGTGCTGTATATAGCAAGAGGCATTTGTCTCGAATGCTATCTACAACCAGAAGGGTGCCGGACAAATTTATCTGTCCTGAGTAATCACTGTGAAGCAGGATGGGGAACTTGCATACCAGCCTCAGTCCTGCCTCTTCCTTCTCTTCTCTATCCTTTCCACAACTCGTGTTACGAGATAGAGGGAAGCATTCACGTTTGCTGTATTCATGATGCCACCTGGATCTTGCAATTTTTAATTATTATTTTTATCTTGCCATACTAGATTGTAACTCCATACCTATTTTAAAATATTTTTTGTCTGTCAGTATATTAAGTGCAATGGCATTACCACATGCTTTTTCTGTAAGATTTTGAAAACTTGCATAGAGTTCAAGTCAACAGCTGTCTGGATCTTGTAGTAGTTGTGAGGTAATGAACTTTTATCATTTTCACCTAGGCTATTTTGGTTTGTTAAATTGGATCCCAGCCTTGCAAATACTTATCAGACAGATAATTTCAATAGTTCACTGTAATATGTAGGATAGTGTTCAGAGCTAAATTTTTCTTTTTCTCTATTATTTTTGCTTTATGCTTGTAAAAGATATATCAGAAAAAAATATTTTTTTTCCTTTTCATCCTTTTTTAGATGATTCCGTACTCAGGTAAAATTTCAGTAGATTCAGGAATAGATAAATAGTTTTTAGTGGTTGTAACTAAGCTCCATGAAAACATATTAAGCTGAATCTTAGCATTTGCCTCTGCTTTGAATTGTTGTGTTTGTCAAGCTGCCCATACCAAATATAACTGTTACATCTGAAATCATTGAAAGAAATAGAGAAATGATCCTGAAAAGGTGTCTAAGATAGTTCATCCTTCCCAGGATGGATGTGCTTAGCCAAGATTCCTCCTACTATATACTGCCTTGTGGTATTTGTTTTTTGTTTGTTTGTTTTGGTTTTGTTTTTTAAAGAGACTAGACAGAGCCAGTTAGAAGGCCCAGGAGATAAATCTTCAAGCAAGGGAGCTGTTAAACTGAAGCACTGTTCTCAGAAAGGGAACAAAACAACTTAGCAGCTCAGAGCTGGCTCATTCTGTTTCTCTGCTCGTGAATAATCCATCAAGAAAGTTGCTCCCACTCATCTTGTAGTTATGTGGCAAAACTGTATTACCAACAATTGGAGAGATGTCCAAGGAACACAGAAATGTAGGAGAAACTTTTTTTTTCTTCTCCCCACATAGCAGCGTGTATCCCTAGGGAATATTTGATCTGATGCAGCATCACAAAGCTTTTATTTGACTGGATTACAGACAGTAGCTTGCACCTCTGAATATACTGCAATGTACTTCTGTAGATATCTTGGATAATAAGTCTCGGTATTACTGACTTAGGAGATACAGAAAAGTAAGCTCTTTGCTTAGAAGAAAGCATGCTTAAAAGTAAAGTGCAATGTTAACAACTACATTAGTTACATACATTGCTATTGTCATAATGGAAAGTATCAAGTTATGTAGACACCTTTTGAGCTGAATATAGGATATACTTGTGTAGCTACATAACACGAAATAGTCCAGTGGCCAGAAGTGTGATATAGAATGAGCAGATGATGTGTACTATGGGACGTGTAGGAATCCTGTTGTTTGTGTAGTCCAGGCTGGAGACTGGGCTACAGTTCTCTGGGTACTCAGGTTTCCTGTGGAAGCTTGGGTGAGAGAGAAGAGGAACTAGAGTCTACTCTCAATCCTGACCCTACATGTGGGGTTAAAAATGGCTCATATGCAAACAAAGACATAGACTCTTGGAAGTGCTTCCAAGTCTTCCATTGTCAATGTAGTTAAAGCAAAAAGGAGTCAATCAAAAACAGTCAAGTTAAGATACTGGATTTGAAAAGACTACTTGTATTTTGGGCAGATGTGAAGTAAAACATTTTAAACAAAGTGTAAGTATAATAGGTTTGTCACAAAGAATACTACTTACAAAAATTATGAAGTCTAAAAGAATTGATTTTCAGCTCATTGAAATTCAACTAGACTACTTGTCTGAAGAAAAAAAATCAGCTTGAGATCCTTGAGAAGTGGAAGTTATCCTTGAAATTATAACATACACCTACCAATCTTTGTTACACAGCTGATGGGTTAATTAATCATGGCAGCCCAATTGGATAACGCAACATTTTCAAACAGAACAAAAAATCCAATGTAAGTATCAATAACATTTTTAGTATTAACATTAAAAGAGAGTTTATAGGGAGAAAGTAAAAGAGGTTTTATTGTTATACCCCATCCACCAGCTTTGAACCAGTGCAAAAGTAAGCATTTAAGTGCAGCTAGTCTTCCTAGTCTGCACTTATAGAGAATTTATGAATTTATCAAATACGTTAAGAAAACAAATAAATGAATACAAAAAATTGATTATTGTGTTTAGAAATCTTTCCTTCTATCTCTCTCTCTCTGTTTTTTTTTTTTTTTGTTTTTAAGACATTACTCTATCTGTAGCCACATACTAAATGTCTCTTTGCCTCTTTTTACAATTGGATACTGTCCAGGTACAAGACAGATTCAAGCATTATAGTTTCACTCTGCCTGTATTTTCCACTGCACTTTTTCAACATGTAGCACGTCTGTCAGAACTGTTACTGTATGTCATCCCCATTAATGGTCCTGAACCATTCTGTGTAGGTAGCTGCTTGGCTGAATGGAGCAGCCTTCATCTTCTAGTATTTATTATGTGTATTAAATCTCATTGACTAACACCACCTTCATCTTATACTCTCTGTTTTCTTAATGGCAGATTCTTGTGTGCCTGAGACCCACCCCCAACCCACTCTGTTGCTTTTTTTGTATGATCTAGTGGTACCAGTCATCTTCCATCTTGAATTCCTCTAAATTCCTCAAAAAATCCTCTAAAGCAAGAATGGGAGACTGCATACGCTGAAATAAGATAAGCAATGACAATCTGATGTTTTACCTTCACAGGATAACAAATTGTCTCAAGCTGAGAGAGCTTTGTAGGTAACAGTGATTTAGACATTAGTTTAGGTGCGTAAAGCTACTAAGCTGTTGATTTAAAGGTTTTATAAATTAATTTTAAATTATCATTCTGTAAGCACATATACATATACTGCCTCCAGGAAGAAGATCTGATAAGTGAACTGCAGTTTAGTGTTTTCAGAATGGAAATAATCAGGGTGTCTGTCATGATGACTATAAATGTTTTATAAAACAGAACTTAAATAACTAAAAGTTATTTTTAAATTAGGCAAAATGATATGGGGGTTTTATAAATAATATATATATGTAATGAAAAGAAATATTCAGTCAGATTATGTAGCACTTGCACAGAATCAAAGAATGGCTGAGGTTGGAAGGGATCTCTGGGGGTCATCTGATCCAAACCCTGGCTCAAGTAGGGTCACCCAGAGTAGATTGCCCTGGGTGGTGTCCTTCTGAATTTCCCCAAAGAGGGAGGCTCTGTAACTGCTCTGGGCAACCTCTGCCACAGTTCAGTCTCCTTCACAGTGAACAAGTGCTTTCTCATATTCGGGGAGAACTGTTTCAGGTTGTGCACATCACCTCTTGTTCTGAATCACTTCTCTTGTCTTTTGATCTCTCTTTCTCTCCCTGCCTTCCCACGATTAAAATACTGACCATAATCTTGAAAAATCTTTGGCTTTAAATCAGGGATTGACAAAAACAGTGATAATGGTCTTCTGTGTAAATCCTTTCCGGGGAGAAAACATTTGAAGAAAATCCGTCAGGGCCTGGCAAAAAGACATGAGAGATGCTCAGTTAATGCAGCCTTAGTTGACGGCACCTGCTGGCATTGGCACCCATAGATTTTGACCAGTAGAATTAAATAATTATATTGATGTTAATGTTTTCAGAGTAAGGCTACAAGCACTGAAAAAGATACAACAAAGTGACCACAATGACAGAAGGGATCAATAACATTTTCCTACTTAAAACATATTTTTATCTGTCAAAAGAGGTCTTGATACAGATTGACTGCTGAGATTGCTTACAGCAAGTGTTTTGAGCAATGATTTGAGCACTGTATGTTTTCATATATGTTGGCCTCTGCACGAAGTGTGGGTTGGCCTGGGTAATACAAATGAAATGCGTCTTGAATTTATGACCTCCTCATGTGTGTCTGTGTGTCCTTGCAACCTTCCCCACCATTTCAGCTAATGAAGAGGGTTTCAGAGTTCAGAGGGAGAGTTTTTGGTATACGTCCTTCATGGACTCCATCCTACATTCTTCACAATGCCTGGTGTACATGAAAATGTACTTGAAGGAGTGGTACCTCAGCTTGCTTGTTTTCCAGTCCTTGGCAGTCTGGCTTTTGTCTAGGATATAATTATTCATCAATTCATCACTGTTCATGGAGCACTCCTGTGGGAGAATTAGCAGACTTACTGTATGTGGATGTGGTGTCCATTGTCTGTTGAAAACATTACTAACAAATATATAAGGATTGAGTTAGAGGTGTTCTTTCACATACCAAAAGCAAAGTTGTAGTTCACAGAATCACAGAATCACAGAATTTCTAGGTTGGAAGAGACCTCAAGATCATTGAGTCCACCTCTGACCTAACGCTAGCAGTCCCCACTAAACCATATCCCTAAGCTCAACATCTAAACGTCTTTTAAAGACTTCCAGGGATGGTGACTCCACCACTTCCCTGGGCAACCTGTTCCAATGCCTCACAACCCTTTCGGTAAAGAAGTTCTTCCTAAGATCCAACCTAAAACTCCCCTGGCACAACTGTGGGAGACAGTGTCAAAAGCCTTGCTGAAGTCAAGGTAGACCACATCCACAGCCTTTCCCTCGTCCACCCAGCGCGTCATTATTCTAGTTCTTTATTCATAGTTCGTAGTTCTTTCATTACTTCTTTTTTTTGATTCCAGAGGAAAATATCATTAAAATGTTTTGGGCTTATTACAGTTATGATAAAAACTTTTAAAGTAATATGTATTTGCCAGCACTGTAATCATTGAAATAGTGCACTGCTGCTTGTGTTATCCTCATGCTAACAGGTTTTTCTAGTTCAGTTTTTTGCTCTAGGAAAAGCTTTTCCACTAATGTATTCTCAATGACCTCTAAATTAAACGTTGGTTTTGTTTGTTTGTTTGTTTTTAAAGTGAAATCCATATTTTTAGGGAACTTTTAGGCAGAAATACCATGAAAAAGAAAAAAAAAAAAAGTAAGCTACCCTTTCTACCTACACAGAAATTGAAAACATGGAAATGAGTACTGCGTTTCAACAAATGGCATATTATCTTTGGACTTAAGTTCTTCCTGATTCCTCCCCAAATAGACAAGACTGTTCATAGCTCTTTGCACTCATGGCACCATAGAACTTAATCTCCTTCAAATGGTTAACAATAGCCAACTCTACCATTAAACTGTATGGGGGTGGGGAACTAACCAAATTGATATATAAGAAATTGAAATATGCAGATATTTTAGATTCTTTATTGTGGTACAGCAAACATGCTTCTAAAAGGGTAATTGAGGGAGAAAAGGAATGAGATTGCTAGAGCTCAGTTGATAGGTGCTCCAGCGCCCAGAGTTATCCTGTTCATCATAATCCCTCAAAGGAAATTTGCCCTTATAACAACTATTGGCTCATGTATTATTCTGTGTAATATAAAGAGGCTTCATCTATCCTCTACATCCGAACTCAGCATGCAGTCTTTCTGTTCTGAAGTGTCTGGCTTACTCTGAGCCTGTTTACAGTGCATCTGACATTTTGAACTGCAGAATGTGACAAGCTGACAGTGCCTCTGATTATAAAATCAGCTCATGTGCTGATATTAGGAAAGAGCAAGATGATGTATGAAATAGTTTTTTAATAGATCATACCATACTCTGAAGTATGCACATTTCAAATATTTTAAGAAGAAAGGGCGTAGAGTACGTGGCTTTCATTTACCTTGTGTTTTCACTTTGTTTGAAGACTGTGATGTATTATTATTTGTTCTTATAATACATGTATACGGTAGGCTCTGAAACATGTGTGAGTCCTCTCCCATTGCAATAACTTTGCATTTGTAAGTATAAAAATGAAACCAGTGCTCAGAAAGTTAATGTAATGCCAGATTTTCAAAAGTTCACCATCTGCAGCTAGGACTAAGAGAGTTCAGCTTACATCTAAGTGCTTGAGTAGCAGCTAGACTTTGGAGAGTGCCAACAGCACCTCCCGTTATAACACAGCTTGCCAAATTGTCAGGAGTTCAACATATGCTGTTCAAAATGTTTTGAAAATCTAGAGAACATAGTCTAACTAATCAAGCAAATTGCTACTGTATTCATTGCAGACATTGTGAAAGTCATTGTTTTGCCACCCTCGATAGAAAATATAAGCTATAAAACAAAATATGACATTCAAACACGGTGTTGTATTTTAAATAAAAGTAAGAAAATATTTCTGTAACATAATTTTTTGTAACACAATATTTTTGTAACACAATTTACTTTCATTTGACACATAGGTTGAAGTTAGAAATGTCATGATATATCCAGTCTCTATATATTTCTTTTCAGAATACTTCAGAGGTGTTCAGTAGAATTTCAAGTCTTTCACCTCACGTCCAGAAGGCTCCTGTAGTAAATGTTTAATATGCCAGTACATAATGCTAACACAATAAAAATGTTCAAGTACCATTAAGGATCTGGCTAAAATCCATAGTATAGGGAACTTTGAAGCTGCCTGACCAACTTTTAACTCTTTCAAGCCAATGCTGTAACTGTAGCTCGCCACAATTTACCTTTGTGTTGTGGCACCATTCCTAACCAGCGTTTCTGGAGACAGAAAGCTCACCCTAAACAGAATCTGGTGGGTTCTCATTATAGCCCAGTTACTGAATTTTGCATTCAGTTGTGATTGCTCAGATACAGCCTTGTCTGTATATTAAATAAATAAATAAATAGATAGATAATCAGTGCATTGGTGTTTGAATTGTTGAATAACTGGATCTGTTAGACAGGTTTTTGTCATCACATCTTGATTGCTGTGCCTTCTGGTTGATACATAAGATTCCTCCCCATTCCACCATCCAGACTAATGCCTCAAGTTTTTGTTGCACACTGATTTAGTTGAGCCACTAGAAGTGTTTGGAGAGCTACATTTCAGGATAAAGGAGTTGGTTTGGTCTTGTTTTTAATTTTATTCTGTTTTTATTTTTCATCCTTTTTTAATTTAAGTTTGAAAGTATATATATGTATAGGTGTGTATATATAGAACCCGTCTGAAGCATGCTGCTTTTTTGGTTTGGTAGGTACCACATTTTTCCAAGTAGTTTTCAGGAGCAGACCTTGTAGGTAACTTGAGAAAATGTCTCTCTGGTCACAGGTGAAACCTGCTAAGACTATATAAAAGGATATAAGTATTCCTGGGATGAGATAAACCAAACCAAACTCAGTATTTTGGACAAAGAAATGTCTGGATTAACAGAAGTGCCCCCTTTAAATGAAAACAACCCAAATTTGATTCGAAAATATCCTAGGATCAGGCAATGCCACACATTGGTTCTTTTGGTTCTACTGCATAGGACAAAGAATAAAAATCGTTGTTTTGAAGTTTTACCATGTTCTACCTAATGTTTCTCATACAGGAATGGTAGATTGACTTTCAGCTGTGATTAGGTATTACTAAGTCTAATTTTCTCTCCTGCCAAACTTTAAAACAAGTACTTTTCTTCCTCAATACTGTTTGCAGCCCCCAAAAAATCCAGTACATCTCAGTTAAGATAATTCTTCATGCACCTTCACTTTCTCCTTGACAATATTGCCAGGAGAGACTTGTGATAGTCATTAAATTCCTTACTCACGAGGGTTATTTCCAGTCCTGCTGATGAAGATGTTGTGACCCATTGTTTCCTTTCCCTCTTTTGTTAGCCCATGTTTCTGTTTCCTTGTGTACAGCGTGTAGCACAGTGAAGTCCTAGGCTATAACTAAAACTGGAATGCAAAGTTTACAACATGAATTTTAATGATTGTGACGCTGAAACTGCTAGCTTCTGAAAATAGGATGATATATCTGAATGTAGTTGTAGTATTTAACTCTCTGTACAGCAGGGGGCAAAGCAACTCAAAATAAAAAGGAACTAACTGAAGATGTAGATTTTGGCCATAAAAAGTAAGTTTCTTGTAATGACATATTGCCCTTGATTAATACATCATGAACAGAAAGTCCTTGATTCCATGTAAAGCCTGAACCTGAAAATCTTAAAATGGATCCTTTTAGGGTTCTCTGTCACCACAGGCATATAGTGTGTCCTAAAAGCACATCTTCTGTAATGTGAAGCTATGATCAAAGCGGATGAGATATCACAAGCAAACAGAAACCATGCATTACAGAGGCTGTAATAGCATTTTGCCACTTTCAATTCAAATGCAAGTGTTACCAATCTTGTTTTACAACATAAATAATTAAAAATGAAAGCTCTCATTTAGCATTAATGTGGAGTTAAATTTTTAAAAAATTTTTGTCTTTGATATTCCTTCTCTCTATTGCATGTTGTAAAGAACCATGCATATTTGTGTAATCTGAGCGTTAGATGACTTGATTCACAACGTTTTCATTTCTAGCATGCATAGTAAACCTAATTAGCTTTACTAAAAAAAAAAAAAACTAAATTGTTTTTTACCTAACACCACAAAGGCAAATATGCCAGATATTTTGGGATTGTGGTCCTTAGAATCCATGTTAAAAGATCTCAAATGTCAACAGCATCAGTTACTGTAATGACAAATAAAGCATAAGGATTTGTGTATTCCTATAGATAGAGGATTGAGAAACCTGTATTGATCACTTGACTGGTCAGATCTATCTTTAATTCAGAATGTCTATGCTCTTTTTACATTTGAGCACTTTAGTTACCATTATTACATTATTTTTTTCTTAAAAAAAAAATGTATTCAACTTTGTACTGTTATTCACAGCCTTTCCTCATGACCTTGGGCATATCTGCGAACTGAAAAAAAACAGAATCAAGTGAACGAACATTTCCGATTAGCTTCACTCACATAAAACCAAGTTTGCAAAGAGATCTTGGGAAAAAAATAATTGAAGACATCATAGTGGTTTTGATTAGAGTGAACATTCTTTGAGCTTTATAGTCATGAATCTCACATATGGAAATTACAGTTGGTCTTAATCTGCTTTCAGAAGACTGATGCAAATATTAAAAAGTAATGAACTAACAAGATTGTTTGTTAATGCCACATAAAAGTGCTAATTATACTTCATTTCCTGCCTGCAGCTAAACCCAAGAGACATTGCCTGAGAAATTGTTAAATAAGTTGCTTCACTTGAAATGAGAATAGATCTTCAGTGCTTGATGGATTTACATTTAAGGAGTTGTGTGCCACATAATGCCTTTGAAAGTGTGGCAAACAAAGGAAGAAACTTGTTTAGTGCACAGAAAGTATATTATTAACATATGTGATACCTATTTCCAAAGAGGAAAGGGCCTCATTCATAATTCCAGTTTCCCTGCAATTTTAGTATGCAGCATAGTATGATACTGCAATTATATGTTAATTGTTATATTAGGGCTTCTAATTTCTTTAACAGCATAATGATGGTATATTTTTCCTCCATACAGTATACTTGAAATATACCCCCTTTCATCACACTGCCTGAGAATATTTCTGAAGTATTTGCATCTCAACTGACATCTGTGTAGTGTCTTAGGGACAGGTACATGAAAGATTCTGCAGAAATGTCATGAGGATAATTGAAGCCCTGTGGAAAAATTAAGTCACAATTTTCTGTTTTTCTGTAAATTTACCATCTTTCTTCTTTGTAGTATAAAATGTGAAATTTAACAATGCTGTTCTATTTAGTCCATATTCTAAAATACATTTATTTAATAATATTTATGTTAATTTTCTGAAAATGGAAAATACATGCAGTTGAAAAATTAGTATTAACAGTTAGACCTCAACTCTGTAATAACTTAAAAGCAAGTAAATTTTATCTTTTCTCAAAGATACAATATAAACCGAACACAGTTAGCTCCAGATTCTTTTCTAGACCAGTGAAATGATTGTTGTGATGAGGAGAAAATCTGAGTAAACTGCTGTAAGAGATACAGTAAAATGGCTCATCTTTTCTGTGATTTTGTTTAAAATATTCTCTTGATTAAAAATTGGAGGAAGATCTCTGTCATACTGAGGAAGGAAAGTAACAGAAAATACAGGGGTGTACATAAATATGTGAGAGTTTGGACACACGCATTTCTGATTCTGCCTTTCTTTAGAAGCTCTAGGAGTGAGGTTGGTTGAAAACTTTTACCATGTATTACCCCCACATCTTTCTGAAAAGTGGTAACATCTTTATGGTGCCTGTGTACCATGGAGGAACTGGAGAGTAAAAGCCCTTGAAATCTCTTTCAACTCAGACCTTGCGGGCAGGCAGGAAGAATTTAGCATCTCTAGAAAACAGATGCATTTTTCATTTTTTTCAGTTTAAATACTGTGTTAATTAGGCTAGTTTGCCAGGTAAGATCATCGTTTAGATAGTTTCATTTCTAGCTAGTTACTAAATTATTCAGGAATTATTGTAGTGGTTGAAAGCAGAGCATGGAAAGTTCTGCACGATGTCTTGGGCCAATTCATAGTGCCTCTCCCTCTGAGGGGCACCTGCTGGGACCCCAGTGTCCCAAGAGAGGCAGCAAATTCCTTGGCATTTGGGGTTGCCAAATGCAGTGCAAGCATCGTGAAGAAGACTTACACAAAATAAAATACCAGTGCCATCATTAAATGACTAAAATATTTTTTGCAGTATTCTGCATAATAATACAGGTGTTTAATGCATTATGTGAAAGTATTAAAACTTATTAATAAAAAATAATACAGAAACCTTTGCAAACATGAAAGGAGATTGTGTTGAGATTGTACACTTTATGAAAAGGGAGGCAATAAGGGTAGCATCAGGAAACCATTTTTATCCTGTAATTTGTGTAAATGTGTTATGTTCTATTGATGATCTTTAAAAAATATCTACTATATAGATATAGTTGGCTTTAAAAATAATTTATGCCTAGAGTTAACCATTATACTGCACAAGTGACCTATTACTAATAGAAGTTTCTTTTTTAAGAAATAATCAACACTTAGGCTGTGACATTATGCATTGTCTTCAGCACATTTATAATGGTATGTGTTCCCGATTAGCTGTTGAGTGACTATAGGAGATCAAAATACATGGCCTTTTTTACATAGGAGAGGTGATAATGCATGCTTTGGGAAGAGCAATAAAACACATTTATTGGCTGCTTGATGAAGACTGCATTGAATAAAAACAGGTATATCCCTCCTAGCTTCACCTCTGTGAATTGTTAAACTACAGAATGCTGAGAATGTGGAAAAAGGGATACAATAAGTTCTCAGATAACCAAAAAGAGAAAAAAAAAAAAAAAAAGCTTTTTTTTTCTTCTTTTCTTTTTTTTCTTCTTTTTTTTTTTCTTTTTTCCCTAAACTCATCAGTGTCTGCTATGGCAAAGCGTTTGAAGCAGAAAGTAAATCCTCCATGGCTCTATTGCTCCAACAAAGCTAATTTCAATTATAATGTCCAATACTTCTTTTCAGTTATCACTTCATGCATAGTAAAACCCAATTGCAATGTAAGTCAGGTTAAGGAATTCTGAGTTTATAGAATTTGTTTACTTCATATTTTTTATTTATATCTTCGATTTAGAATGCTATATTGTACTAAGAAATACAGCAGTTAAGGGAGTTTTAGAATAACCTAATTTTTATAACGTTCTTATTAGTTTAGGGAATTATTGAACAGTAGAATATCCTGTATGATACAGTCAACAGTACAATAGTATATAGTGTGATTTAAAGTTAAGTAAGTGCACATAAAGGCTACAGCTTTATTTCCATTTTATCATTTGTTTAACTTTAAAAAAAATTCAAAATAATCTTCATTTTAAATTGTGAGCGTGCAGTAGTAAAATGGAATAGTGATGTGAATGACTTTTTTGTCTCTATACTCCCATATTTTTTTCATTTGCTATTAGCATCATTATCTTTGTTTTAATAGGAATGTCTTCCTATTGTACTCAAGAGTCTAGTCTTATTGTGCAGTAAACACTGTCTAAGAAATCATCTGAGGATACTTGCTGATCATGAAATAATTGTGTATAAGCCACTTTGGCTTTCTTTGAAAATCTTTATTGCAAAATGAAATGGAAGTATGTTACTCAATATATTTTTCTTGAAATGTCTTACAAGCAGTAAGTGGCACTCATCATGATTACATGACAATGCAATGGTTACCATGTTTCCTCTAACTGTACCGATAACCTGGACAGAAATTGACAGATGTGGTGGATGACAAATAGACAACACAATGAGCTCATTGACCTTTGGCTTCTGCTAAAGAGCTAAAGACTGCAATCTTAAAATTTAACATAAATAGCTTATTTACATTAGTTGTATTCCAGCTGCAATCTTTGACAGAAGACTAAGACATAATTTTAATACCAACCATCATTTCAAAAGGATTATAAACTTTGAATAGATTTATAAATCTAGATTTTAACCTTTTCAATATTCTGGTTCTTGATGGTGACTCGATCTACCTCTTCTTCCCAGGTTACTGATGCTGTTAATAGGAGAGAATAGGAATGGCTAATGAATCAAACTATGGGACACTGAAAAGGTCAAAGTAGTAGACTTTACTATTATCTTCCACAGAATATATGAGGCATTAAAATTCTGACGCTGCAGTCTTGTGACAAAGAATATAATGAGAACTATAAATAATAAACAGCACAACATGAATCTCTTTGTGTGATAATGATTGTAACAAGCATGAGAAAGAGAAAACCCTTAACCTATTCGCACTACACTAATAAGGCCTCTCCTTTGGATATGTGTGTTGTAAGTGTCTGTGATTCTAAAAATGAAAAGAAAAAAAAAAAAAAAAAAAAAGATTTTAAACTATAACAGAATCCAGCAAGGGAGCTGGAGAATTAAATGTGCTAGTTTTGGTGGATTCTGTCTTCTAGAATGTAACATTTGTCATATGAGAGGTGTTTGTTGATAAATGTGAGTAAGTGTTATGGATAACATCAGTAAAAATAAGAGCATGAGATCAGGCTTGTAGACCTGAAATAAAGTCATTACTAGCCCTGTATTAAATATCTGCAGACCCAGGTAGTTAGAAAGATGTTATTGACACACTCTCTGTGTCTGGCTCAGGTTTTAGAACTGCAGGTAATAGAAAAAATAATGTTGATGTTTATAATGATTCCCAGCTCATTTGCTCTGAGGTCTGAAAATACAGGAAGTGTTTATCACACTGGGACTATCTCCTGACAGCAAGGAGCTGAGAACTGATTTGCTGAATATATCATTCCTAACCACTGCCACTTTTTGGAGTAACTTCCAACTTCACAATGTGCATAGTACAATAGGATGTTCCTTTGCAATATACCTTTTCTGAATCTTTCTGCTATTTATGAGATTGGTATAATTAAGAAGAAACAGCTTGTTAAAGAAAAAAATATATTAATCTTGGGGAACTCTCTGACTGAATTAAGGAAAACTAACCTTGGGTCTGTCAGGAAATGAACATAAATTGTCAAAACTTCAGTTTACCAGACATTAACCATTGATTTGTCTGTTAGGTCTCCCAAGAAAGCCTACTCGTTTTCATCAAGTTGTAACCAAGACTAAGATTAACATTTAAGTATTCCATTCAGTATAAAATGTTGAGTTTTGGATATTTTGGTGAATTATGTATATGAAATGAGTGAAACTGAAATATAATGATGTTATACCAGAGGGAATTCCTACAGATGGAAGCAAATCTAGGAGGCACTAACAAAATACTTTTTATATGTGTAAATGCCAAAGATTTTAAAAATAACTTTACATACTTAAGTACTGAGTGGTGAAGTTATGGTAGTGCTGCTCTCGTACTTGAAGATGAAAAATCAGAAGCTCCTTTTCATTTAAAGATTTTAGCAGTGTATATGTTGAAGATCAAGAGATGCAAATCAGCTTTACCCTACCGGTACCTTCACATCTCCAACTGCAATTTAGATATACCTGAGACCATGTTTACCTTTCTGTAACAGGATTATAACTCTATGTTCCTCACAGACTTACCAGAGAATCCAATAAACTCAAACCCATGCTATTCTCTATCTATTCTACCTATGTCTTTGGTGCTCTGGCAGATTGATTTTGTATATTGGATTTTCCCTACGGCCTCAATTTGGCATTAGAAAGGATTGTTGTGATCACTTGGTGTTCTTTACATGGATCTTTAAAATCTTTCTTAATTATTTCAGGTTTCCACTGTCCTTATTGTGAGCTCCTTTTTGTTATGTACTTTAATGTCATTTAAATCTCCCTCCTGCAAGCAGTCTGGCAGCAAGTTGGACTCACTTCTCCATCTCAGTCCCTAAGAAACCAGAATCTACCCATACGGATGTGTGGGACCTTGGTCATGTTGGTGTGGGAAGGGAAGGAAGTAAAATGTGAGTAGTTTGGTGTAATTTTTAAATCCTTCCTGATGAAGGGAGAGAAATATGGACAATTAGAGAGCAAAATATCTGACTTTTTGAGTGCTGGGTAGGTAACAAATTGAGGACTTACCAGAAAAAACAGCTGAGAATTTAGTCTGTAATGAGTCTTTACGTCCTCTCAAGACGACTTCAGAGATTATTCCAGCGTTGCTAACTATTTTGAGGCTTGTATTGACATTCCAGCTGGGAATCTTACATGTACATCTTACATGTACTTCTTTACTCTTTCTTAATAATAGTGAAGCAATTAAAAATTTGCATTACTGCCAAAACAATATGTTTTTCTTGCAATGAGCATTATGTGGAACAAAAAGTGTGCCATTTAATATTTGTCATTTTTATTTTATATACAATGCAGATCCCAGAATGCTTTTTGTATTTATTTAAGCCAAAAATATAGTTCTTGCCGTAAGCAACATCTGAAAAACAAAAGATCTGGTAACAGATGTGGCTTAATGCCACGTGTGTGTATGCTACTTTGGGACAGTGCACATGCTTCGTTTTGTCAGTGTTGCTAAGAAACAAGATTGGAATTTTCTAATGAGTAAATAATAAATGATTTTTAAAAGTTGAAATGACTACATTAGAGTTTTGCTGGGAATGTGATCGAGTAAAAGACTACTGCTGTCAGTCAGCAGCTACCCTGTGCTCACATGAAACCTTGTTGTAATTAGGCCAAGAAGGTCAAAGAAGAGAAAGATTGAACTCTGTTATACTGAGCTGGCTGAGTCAAGGATAAGAAGTTTCTAGTTAAATCAATACCAACTACTTCAACAGCCAGATAGCTCTAGGCATCACTTTAAATTGCTAATTGTATTTGTTAGCTGCTTCTTTCTTGCTCTTACTGTGACATGTATGGTTTGTTTGGAACTGGAAGGGTACAGATGGATGAGAGGTAGCATGTAAAGATTTAGAGAGAGCATTTAATACATAACATATCCATTGTTACGTATCTATCGTGTAAAGTAGATGTATAAGATCACAAAGGGTAATTATTATATCCACATAGCAGGTGGAGCAACCTTCAAGAGAAGGAGAAAAGTTATTTACATGACAACATGGAGCAGTAGGGTTGGAATGATGTCCTGCCACACTATTAAGAGTGTTGGGGCTCACTGTAATAGGGATTTGGTTTTCAAGCATTTACACAGGACTCTTTCTGTCATGTTAAATCACAGAACAGAACCACAGAATTACAGAACTGTAGGGGTTGGAAGGGACCTCAAAAAATCATCGGGTCCAACCCCCCTGCCAAAGCAGGTTCCTCAGAGCAGGCTGCCCAGGTAGGCACCCAGACAGGCCTTGAATATCTCCAGAGAAGGAGACTCCACAACCTCACTGGGCAGCCTGTTCCAGTGCTCCATCACCCTCACCGTGAAGAAGTTCTTTCACATGTTGGTGCAGAACTGCCTGTGCTCTAACTTGCAGCCATTGCCCCTTGTCCTATCCCCACAAACCACTGAGAAGAGGTTGGCTACATCCTTCTGTCCCCCACCCCTCAGGTATTTATATACATTGAGGAGATCCCCTCTCAGTCTTCTCTTCTCCAGGCTGAACAGACCAGGTCTTTCAGCTCTTTCAGCCTTTCCTCATAGAGAAGATGCTCCAGGCCCCGTATCATCTTTGTGGCCCTCTGCTGGACTCTTTCCAGGAGATCCCTGTCTTTCTTGTACCAGGGAGCCCAGAACTGGACACAGTACTCCAGGTGAGGCCTGACCAGGGCAGAGTAGAGGGGGAGGGTCACCTCCCTTGACCTGCTGGCCACGTTCCTTTTAATGCACGCCAGGATCCCATTGGCCCTCTTGGCCATGAGGGCACAGTGCTGGCTCATGGTCAGCCTGTCGTCCACCAGGGTCCCCAGGTCCTTTTCGTCAGCGCTCCTCTCCAGCAGGTCATCCCCCAGCCTGTACTGATACTTCGGGTTGTTCCTTCGAAGGTGCAGGACTCTACACTTGCTCTTATTAAATCTCATTTGGTTTCTTCCTGCCCATCTCTCCAGCCAGTCCAGGTCTTGCTGAATGGCAGCACAGCCTTATGGCGTGTCAGCCACTCCTCCCAGCTTAGCGTCATCGGCGTACTTGCTGAGGGCAGACACTATTCCCTCATCAAGGTCGTTGATGAAGATGTTGAACAAGACCGGACCCAGCACCAACCCCTGGGGAACACCGCTAGTCACAGGTCTCCAGCCGGACTCTGTGCCGCCAATCACCACCCTCTGAGCTCGGCCAGTTCTCAACCCACCATGCCGTCCACTCCTCTATCCCACACTTTCTCAGCTTTGCTAGTAGGATGTCATAGGAGACAGTATCAAAAGCCTTGCTAAAGTCAAGGTAGATAACATCCAATGCTCTCTCCCCATCTACCCAGCTGGTGATGCCATCATAGAAGGCAATGAGGTTGGTCGAGCACAACTTCCCCTTGGTGAATCCATTCTGACTACTCCTCATAACCTTCTTCTCTTCCAAATGCTTGGAGATGGCATCCAGAACAAGCTGCTCCAACACCTTTCCAGGGACAGAGATGAGACTGACTGGCCTGTAGATTCCCGGATCCTCCTTCCTGCCCTTCTGGAAGACCAGAGTGATATTGGCTATCCTCCAGTCTTCAGGCACCTCACCCATTCTCCAGGACCTTTCAAAGATGATAGAGAGCGGTTCAGTGATCACATCTGCCAGCTCCCTTAGCACACGCAGATGCATCACATTGGGACCCATGGATTTGTGTGCATTGAGACCACTCAGACGCTCCCGAACCACTCTCACGTCCACCAGGGGGGAGCCCTCCATTTCCCAGACCCTTTGTCCTATTGCCAGGGGTGAGGAGTCCCGGGGAAGTGTCCTCGAAGCAAAGACTGAAGCACAGAAAGCATTCAGTATCTCCGTCTTCTCAGTGTCTCCCGTGACCAGGACACCCCCCTCATTCAGCAAGGGATCCACGTTATCCCTAGTCTTCCTCTTGCTGTTTACATACTTGAAAAAACCCTTCTTATTATCCTTTATCTCTTTTGCAAGCCTCATCTCTAGGTGGGCTTTAGCCTTCCTCATTGCAGGCCCTGCCAACAAATCTATACTCCTAAGAGGACAGGCCCTTTTTCCACATTTCATAGACCATCCTCTTCCTTTTGATCTTATTGATGAGGTCCTTGCTCATCCACGCAGGTTTCCTGCCCCCCTTCTCCAATTTCCTATTCTTCAGGATGCACCGATCCTGAGCATCGAAGAAGTGTTGCTTAAATGCAGCCCAGCTGTCACAAGCACCCTTGCCTTCTAGCAACCTATCCCATGAGATACTCCCAAGCAAGTCCCAGAAGAGGTCAAAGTTGGCTCTTCAAAAGTCCAGGGTAGCAATCCTGCTTTTAGCCTTACTTCCTTTGCCTGGTTCCATCTGGAACTCCACCATCTCATGGCTTGGGGGCATCCCAAGCTGCCCCCAGCCTTCACATCCCTAACAAGGCCATCCCTGTTGGTAAGAACGAGGTCCAGGAGCACCCCCCGCCTCGTTGGCTCCTCCACCACCTGCGTCAGAAAATTGTCCTCAACGCATTGTGGGAACCGTTTGGACTGCTCGTGCCTGGCCGAGTTGCTTACCCAGCAGATGTCTGGGTAATTGAAGTCCCCCATGAGGACCAGCACTCATGATCGTGAGGCTGCTAGCAGCTGCTCGTAGAAGGCCTCATCGACCTCCTCCTCCTGATCTGGAGACCTGTAGTAGACCCCCAGCACTGTGTATCCCATCCCAGCCCACCTCTTAATTCTTACCCACAAGCTCTGCAATTGTCCTTCACCCTCCCCCAGCTGGAGCTGGGTACACTCTAATTGCTCCCTCACGTAAAGGGCAACCCCACCCCCTCACTTCCCCAGCCTGTCTTTCCTAAAGAGGACAAAGCCCTCCCTGACAGCGTTCCAGTCATGCGAGCTGTCCCACCATGTCTCTGTGATTGCAACGAGATTGTGGCCCCGCGACTGAACACAGATCTCGAGCTCCTCCTGTTTATTTCCCATGCTCTGTGCATTGGTGTACAGGCACTTTAGGGAAGCAGCAGGTGCAGTTATCCCTGGAGTGATGCAAGAAGAAGATACTGGCCGGGGGATCGGGAACGCTACCTTCTCTGAGGAGCCCTCAGACAATCCTGTGGGAGAGCTCAGAAGTTTTTCCCTGTCTTCAACAGTGACAGTAGTGACGACTTCCCCCAGCCCTTCTCTGTCACCTTTAGCTCCCCTTCCTTCCCCCATCAAAACTAGTTTAAAGCCCTCATAATCAGCCCAGAGAGCTTGCTCCCCAACACACTTGCGCCCCACTTGCTCAGTTGGTGTCTGTCCATAGCCCACATACCCGGCCTCTCAAAGGACGGCCCAAGATCAAAATACCCAAATCTACCCAAATCCTTGGTCCAGACACCATCCCTCAGCCAGTCATCTACCTGTCCTGTTCTGCTCCTTCTATCTGCATCCCAGTCACCCAGCAGGAGGACAGAGGAGAACATTACCTGCACCCCCCATCCACTCAACAACCTCCCCAGGGATGCAAAGTCCTTTTTAATATTCATTTTTCTAATAGCAGCTTCCCGGGATCCAACCTGAATGACTACGAGAGGATAGTAGTCCTCTGGTTTAACGAGTCGCGGCAGAGCCTTCCTAACGTCTCTGACACATGCCCCAGGAAGACAGCACACTTCTCTGGCTAGGTTATTTGGACAGCAGATGGGAGCCTCAGTGCCCCTCAGCAAGGAGTCCCCAGTCACCAGGACTCTCCGCTCTTTTTTTGTAGCACAGGTTACAATGCGGTGCTCCATCCGGCCCTGATCCTTATGTTCTGCACTTCCCCCAATCTTGACTCTCTTCTCGGTGTTGTTTCCCGGGTTCGGACTATGGTCCAGACCCTCAGCCTCTTCCGCAACCTTTCTGAGAGCCTCAAATCTATTTCCCAGGGACACAGTGGGGGTAGGTGGCACCGTGGGTGTTGGGGGCAGACATCTCTTTCTGCTCCGAGCTGAGACAAGGGTCCAGCCCCTTGACTCTTGCGAACAGTCTGGCCCTCTGTTCTGCATGTGTTCAATGGGGGCAGCCTCTACCCCTTGTCGGCACATAGGAGAGGGCTGCTGAGCAACAGCAGGGGCAGGGAGACCCCTCCTATCTGTCACCCTCAGAGACGCCCTCAGGCTGCCGATTTCTTGCTGCAGCCCAGCCACCTGCTCGAGGAGTCCCTGAAGGAGAGCACACCTGCAACCATGATGGCGCTCTCCTCCCTCATGGCCCAGATGGGCCTCCGGATTCCAGAGTTCCCCGCAGTCACCTGTCTGGACTTCCACCTCCCCCCTCAGGGGATCCACCTGGGTGCCCACGTGAGCCCAGAGAGGCAGCATGTCCTCCGTTTGGGTTGCCACCTCCAACTGACCGCTGCGATGTGTGCCCACCATGGTGAGGTCTAGGTTCTCCTCCCTGCCCCACTTGAACTACCCCACGCAAACTGCCTGCGCTAACTGCCAAGCCAGTCCTGTTAACACATCCTGTTTGCGGCACTCCAGTAATGGCGCATCCAGTAAATGAATACAGGTTATGTTGCACAATAGTATCTTGCCATTCTGAGTACCATGAAATGTCTGGATAGAATTTCACTTCAAAATAAAGGCAAACAGAACAGTATTGAAATGAAAATTAAAGCGAAAATGCTTATGGAGGTTCATTCGTTCATTGTTCACTACATTAAGTATAAGGTAGTCTTGCCAAGACGTATTTTTCTGTCTAAAGAGTTGACATCTCTGATGCTTAATATTCTTAACCTTTTTTTTTTTTTTTTTTTTTTTTGAAGTCTCAAGCCCTGTATAACTGGATGATGTCATTTTCCTTGTTAGAGTATAAGAAAGCAGTAAATCATGTTACCTAGACATAGGAGCTGTTTCCTTTCCTTCCATTTTCCATTTAGTGACTACAATTTACAGCAACATGTGTACCTACCACACAGACAGGAGGCTGGAAGCATTTGTCTCCTTTTCTATAGCATGGCACTCCCCTTTTTGTGACCACAAGTTGTAATCAACATTCCATCTTTCACAAACAGACTTAGATACAGAGTTTCACGGAAGGGAAAAACTGAGTGTTCAGGTGATTAGTTAGGTGAGTCAGGAAAACGTGATGGCTGTTTCCTGTTGCTTTAGAGAACGTTAATTTGACCAAGTGGTTTTAATACATTAAAGAATTTCAGTAATATTTTTTCCTTACATGCTCAAACAGCTTGCTAGATGAAGCATAATAAACTGCCTGTAATTCAAGATGCAAGAAAATATGCTGATGAGGCCCAAAATTGAAATAATGATGGAAGTCCACCCCGAAGGAACAGCCCTAATTCTTTGTTAAATTACACAGTGTTATTATGTTGCTGTCATTTGCGTTTGGTAAAATTACCTTCTAATCACTGCTGACAAAAGATCTATTTCCTTATTTATGAGGGATTAGAGGGCATGTCATGCTGCCCCTCCATGTGTGTTTATCTTGTCTTTTGGTTACAAATTGATTTCTTCATATTGTTTCTTGTTTAGAGAACTGAAGAAAACATGCTATGCTTTTAGCTGGACAACACAAAAATGTTTCCTGTGTTCTGAAGTGCCAGCATAGGTCCAATGTCAGTTGAAGGCAGCTGTTTTGTGTTGAAATTGTTTGCCATTATATGGAAATAGATTGTTCTTACTTTTGTGCATTTTATTTATTTATTTATGCACAGAAACAAAGCATTCAGTGCAAATCAGCATGTAAAATTTAAACTGCTATGAAAGAGACAAACCAACAAACCAGAAGCAGTTTAGAGATGATTTACTTGAGTGGTCCAAATTTTGAAATAGTGTTTGAAGATGTTAAATATGCACATGCAAAACCCAGCATTTAGAAATTGATTAATTACATGCCTGACTGCCAACTGAAAAGCATTAAAACCCTCTTTAATGGCAGAACTTTTTGTGTGTGTCTGGAACTAACGGTTGCAGATACTTGGAACTGGCAAATTGATGGGTCTTTTTGAAAAAGACGACCATTTCCCTCCCGCATTAGCAGTATTGTGTAAATTCATATTAATGAGTTAAGAATGTAGTGGCAGATTTAATTGTTTTTCACCTTGCTACAATCAGCTCCAGCCCATTTTCTAAGTGTTTTTTAATTTGAAGGGATTGAGATTCATCAGATCTTAGTTAAAGAAATCAGATAAGAATTAGTGCTTAGGCTCTGACTTTGAGGCCTTTGATGACGGACTTTATGTTCTTCTGAAGGGACAATAATTTCCCTTTATATTTCATAAATGCCTCTTGCCAACCAGTACTCTACACTTTACTATGTTATTCAAAGTTAATAAGTAAATTACAGCATAATAGGAACATAAATGTGGTCTTGCTCTTAAGACTGAAAATGATTAAAGCGAATAAGTGTAAGATGGATTCCAATGAGCTGAGATCCACACCTTAATAACTAAATCAACAAAAAAGGTCTGTGTTCTACACTCATGAGACGGGACTGATGTTCCATGGAAAATATGGGCAGAATTGTGAAAAGGCTTAAAGATGACGCTCTTCATCCCTTCCAAGCAGAAAAGTTTGGAAGTGCTTATTCAAAATCAACCTATGGCTCAGTGAAAAAGATCTCAGAAAGGATGAAAAAGCAGCATGTCCCAGAAGATGCACTGGTAGGCAGAGGTACAGAAAAAGTGAATTTCTCTTTATTTTAGTCTTAGCTTTCTCAATTGATTACATTTTTTAGTTACTATCTAACTGTTTAGGACAGGGACTGTTCCATAAGAGCTCGACAGTGAGATGTCACATCAGCTAGAAAGGTCTGAATATAAGCACTTCCAAAATCAGTTGCTTGTAAAGAGCCAAGCAGAACTTGGAGCTTCTGCTTTTCACTCCTTCCACAAAACTTTCAGGAGAGATAAATGTACCTGGGTGCGTATAAAGACACCAGGTGCCAGTCTGATCATCTAGCCTGGGGACACATTGACTGGCATTTAAGCATTGTTCTTGTATCGTCAGTGATGCTGCATAAATTTTAATTTCTCCCTAGTTAAGGATATTTCTTTTCTTCTCCCTGTGTAGTTAGTAAAAGCTAAAAAGAATTGGCTGTTACAGATGTTAATGAGCAGTATCCAAAGCAAGCAGAAGATCTGGCATGGTTTACCTACAGCTGATACTGGATTGGTCATGATTCGTGCCTGGCATCCCTGTGTAAAGTGTCCAAGGTGTGCAGAAGTTCTGAAAGTGAATTGCTTTCACCCATTCAGATACATCTGTGTCTTTTCACTCTCTCCCCCAACCAATGGTGCGATTTGTGTGTAGCAGAGATGCTTAAAGTTGAGGCGCTTCAGCCCTGAAATATTAAAGGTAACTAGTGTATTCACTACTTGTAACCAATGTACTTAAACATGCTAAGAAGGTAAGGAAGCTGCCACTTGGTGGCACAGCAGCTATCAAATAATACTCAAGACCGTGGGGTTTCCTATACGTGTGTTGAATCAAACCCTGTTTCTGCATCAGTTAAGTACTAAAGCGATTACCATCGTAGATCACATGTTGAATTTAAAAATGCTGAGGATTTAAGCACAGAGTAGACCTCAATCAATGAGGTTGTGGCTAAACCATCTACCAGGAGCTACATGGGTGTTTAAAATATATGAACCAAAAGCTCAGGTGCATGATTTAGTTTTCCTCTTCAGTATGTCATATCTGCATATAAATCTAATGTATACACACCAAGAAATAGATCACACAGACCAGTAGAAGTCCTGCTCCTCTCTTCCTCTCTCTCTCTCTCTCTCAGTCTCTCTCTCTCTCTCTCTCTCTCTCTCTCTTTCTTTCTTTGTATCTTTTTTTTCTCCTCCATGAGGGTCTGTTAACTAAGCTGGAGGAAACAGCAGAAAAAATTGTAAAGGCTTCTAATTATGTAAATGTAAAATAGTCATCAGGAGAGAAAAAGGAAAACTATGTTAGGCAGCTTTGATGGAGCAGCATTGAAATATTTACTGCTGCCATCAAATTAAATTCTATCTTACATTTAGCATAAGGATTACAACATTTAAACAAACTAACTTTCTACAACAAAAACTAATTATATTTGTTTAACCTAGCTAAAATGCAGTTATGTGTTTTGGTGTATCACAGGAAAGTTTAGAAGTGCCAATGTAATGTATTTATTATTCATTGTAATATATACACAGCTTCCCTGGGCTATGCGCTGGATTTTAACTGGTAAAGTCTTCTGAAGTCAAATAAAAATACTTTGGGGTACTTGGTGAGATCTTTTGGTACAAACTAATCCCTTTTCATCATACAAACATGAAGGGTTGTTTATAAATGTTGTTTGGGTTTAATATAATAACTTAATGGGATCTAGGTTTGATGTGTTTCACAGAATCATAGAATTGTAGGGGTTGGGAGGGATCTCAAGAGATCATCGGGTCCAACCCCCCTGCCAAAGCAGGTTCCTCAGAGCAGGCTGCCCAGGTAGGCATCCAGACAGGCCCTGAATATCTCCAGAGAAGGGGACTCCACAACCTCACTGGGCAGCCTGTTCCAGTGCTCCGTCACCCTCACCGTGAAGAAGTTCTTTCGCATGTTGGTGCGGAAGTTCCTGGGCTCTGTCTTGTGGCCATTACCCCTTGTCCTATCCCCAAAAACCACTGAGAAGAGGTTGGCCAAATCCCTCTGTCTCCCACACCTCAAGTATTTAATTAAAATTACCCTTATTGTTATTTGATTATTATGATGATTATTTCTATATTTTATATTTATGATTTTTACATTTGATTATTATTATGATTATTATAGTGATTATTATTATCCTGATATTTAATTAAAATTATCCTGAAAGCAATTGCCCATGTAACAGATTAAGAAGTATTAGAAGTGTGATGAACATTTATTTGGGATAGTATCTCAGAGGCAGGCAGGGTCCAAAATGAAAGACCTAGTGGAGTTGGATCCTGTGTCTTTCTTCTTGTGGATAGCTGAGCTGTGCACATAGCTGTGTTGCCAGGAAAGTATCCTTATGTATGAATACGAAGGCTTTGCTGCCACAGATCCTTTTGTGTCCTCATCCATGTGTGCTAGGTGTGCAAGGTGTTGTAAAAAAGTAGCAAGAATGAAAATGTTATCTGAATGTTTATTTAATAAATATAAGAATTAAATATTTGATATATCATAGGTACAAGAACAAAAATTTTATTTATTTATTGTTTTTTTTTTAGTAAATATAAGTGCTGTGGATTGCCCTTCATTTTTATTAGCTTTTTAAAAAATAATGTTTTAAATACATTTGCCTCAGCTCATCTTCTAGCTCGAATCTTTTTACTAAGCACAGTATTTGAAATTATTTGCAGTGTTATACAATCAGAGTCTCAAAAAACACCCTAAATTACCTTTTGTTATCAGTATTGTCAAAACAGTATTGTGCTGATAAGCCAGGAATGGCATAGGTAATGGCCTCTCATAGCCTCTCTTACAGCTTGGTCCTTCCTTAGGTTGGATCTATCTATATAACAGCTACAAAAATGATGCAAATTGTGTTGTCCATCATGAAGCAAATTTTATCATGAGTTATCATGAGTTTATGAGTGTATTGGTGTTTCCCAGTTTGCTGTTCAAATATTTGGAAATAGAGAAAGGGAAGATCTACCAAAAGATTTTTCTTTAATAGCTGTGATTTTAGGTACCTATAACAAAACAGAACAAAACACATAATTCTCTGAAACTGAGCAAAACTAGGCTTTTTCCTTTCCATTGTGTTAGGTAAATTGTGATTTTTATTTATCGTGTGTTATGATTAATATAAACTATATTAATATCACTAAAAATATTTTGAATGAAGGAGAATTCAGAGTTAAAAATAAAAAAGAAAGAGAAGAGCTTTTAGACTCTGTTAGTATAAGGGGCTCTCTTGATTCTTGAGGTTGAAGTTTAGTAAAATTTAGATCTAGAAAGTACATTTGAATATAATCTTTCTACATTCTCCACTTATGCATCTACAGGTAACGATAACAGCAGAAGCAAGGGTTTGTATCTTGGCAGTAGTACATGTGGAGTAGTAACAGCAAGAGACAAACTAGGGAAAAAAAGCAGGGATGCTAGATGAACCGATTTGCCCAGAGCCTCCCAGGATGCTCAATGCATCAGTCCTAGCACCATCCGTGGCTTTCACATTGCTTAAAATTTCCTGATTTCTGTTAGTTTTACACTTTCAGAGAGACTTTTCAAAATAAGACAGTAGTCCATTGTGTTGTGTTTGTTGTTGTTGTTGTTGCTGTTTTTGTTTTGTTTTGTTTTTGATCTATTCATCAAAACAAGCTTTTTTTTAGCAAGCAGCTGCATTGTACGGTGTGACTTGGCATAAATAACAGCCACAGCATCAGATGTAGAGAGAATTCCACTGGGGTTGAAGAGAAGCACCAAATAAGAAAGAATCTGTTAGTGCAGGGATTTAATTTTGCCCTGATTTACATCAGTGGCGCGTTCATTAACCTTTTGCAGACAGAGTATTTTGCTTCAGTTGTATTTCTTATTTCCCTCTTTGACCATAAATGAATTCATAAAATATTTTTGCTGTCTCCCTAGTTTTGTGTAGTTAGTAAACAACATCTGATTTGAAATAATTTCATAGGTCAAGGATTTCAGAGATTGCATATATATTTGCCAGTTCAAGCTCTCCGATGTCATTTCTAAATAAGACATAGTTGATTTTGCTATGTGGAGTTGATATTTTAATTTCAGAATAAATAATCAGTTTTATAACATTCACTTTGGTATCGGAGTTTCATAATTGTCTTTTTATTGTTGTTTATGTAAGCTGGAGTCCAATATTGAGGCCTGAAGTACTTTTGGAAAGTAAACAATTTTAAATAGGATTTCACTGACTTGCATGATACTAAAACAGAATTGCATCTTACTTTCTTTTTTACTTTTTTTTTTTTTTTTTTAATTTAATATATTGTCATCACAGAGGAAAATCAAGCAGGCTGACCTCATTACTGAGTAAAGGAAGAACAACTATTTGAGTTCCAAAGTGAGTCATTTTCTGCAATATGTATTCAGGTTAATGTTTTGTCTGTAAACTTTTCTATTATATGCATGTTTTCAAAAACAAATTTCATCATAATATCACCTAAGAATTCCACCTTCCACATTTTCTGTATTCTTCCCGATGAATTTCTTTCAATGACATGCAGATCTTGTACCAAAAAAAAAAAATAATCTACTGGTAAAAGTGTGATTTTTGAGATTCCAGGGATATATGTTTACATGGCCCATCACAAGTTGTTGATGGTTTGTCTGTAGAGTATATATCAGAATGAAAGAGTATGTATGTATCAGAACTGGAGATTCTGTATGTGATACCCAGGTCAAAGCAAATAACTTGGACTTTTGGCAACACACGTTTCATAAAAACCTCAGGATATACAGTTGAGGACCAGGAGGAAGGCTGTCATAGACTTAAGATCATTTTTTCTATTGCTGTCTTAGAGCAGCATGCATACAGATGTGCTGTGGCAGGACATGGGATTTCAAAATCTGCTGAAATCTGTGGTTGTGTCCTTTCACACAGGGCCGCATATTTTTTATTGAACAATTAAGGGAACTCACTTGATAGCAGTATAAGTTTAGTGTGTCGGTTGAGAACACCAAATGATTTCTTTCATTAGAAGTGTGAAGTTAATTAGAAATTTTAATATAATATTTGCCTTCATTAATTAATGCTAGCTTTGTAATGCTTTGTTCAAGTATTGCAGAGCAGACATTTCTCAGTTGTTTCTATAATTAAGTTTCCAACAATCTATAGAAGCACAAGAAATATCTTTAGAAATAAAAACCAAGCCTAGTGAACTCAATAACAGCTGTTTTTTTTTGTTTGTTTTGTTTTTTAATATTCCTTATGAATATGCCCAAAGAGTACAACAGGTCATGAGAGAGTTTAATTTACAGATTATTCTTTTGGAAAGTGCCAAGCCACTGAAAATAAAACCTAAGATAAAGCCCATTTCCATCTTTAAATTAAAGTGCAGTCCTGTGATAGAGAAAAGTTAAATTTCAGGTAATTTATTAATACAGTATTTTACTTAATCAGAACAGCATAGTTTAAGGTGGAAGAATGTATTTTTGGAAATGTTCAGGCATTCTTTAATAAATATAGTTAATGCTATCATTAGTGGCAGCTCTCAGCAAAACTTTTATCTTTTTTTTCCTATAGATAAGCACTCTTCTGGGAGGTGAATATTGCTGCAGTCATATTGTGCTTTCAGTTAATGAGATGTGGGTTCAATTTGTTAGAGTTTTATGATAATGAAGTTTATAATTTACTGACAAACTGGCTTGCTTTCAAAACATTCTCTTATTGCCATGACTTTTTTTTTTTTTCAACAGAATCACTGATGTGCAATTTAGGTGTTGATGGTAACAGATGCATACCTTTGTAGACAAGTAGAAAACCATGCAAAAGGGTGGAAAAAGAAACCAAAAGTGGTAAGAGTATGGCACTGGATGTAGTATGTGGCCTACTTGCCTGTGCTTAAAAGCCAGCTACAAATTAGTAAACTCTATTGCTGCTCACAGATGAAAGTGCCATCCGTAGAAAGTTATTAGTTTATTATGTTCCCTATAACATGCCATAGACTTGATATTTGCAAAATTTTTACAAAATTTTTGAAATTCTGCCTATTCAGCTCTTGCTGAATCTCTCAGATGTAGCAGTCTTGCCTTATAAACTTGCTACCCGGTGAGTAAGGGGTGAATTTACATCAGTTAAACGTAAGATGTTATCCAAATCTTTGCTGAAGCCTTGAAAAAAATGTTCAGTGGGCATGGAGATAAATATCTCCAAATTCTTTTGTTTTCCTTCTGTTTATTTATTTATTTAAAGCTGGATTTAAAAGTTTCACCAGGTGCTGTGCAACTTCTGCAGAGTAATTCAATTTACTGAATCAAATTTATGGTTGGGACAAGAACTGCACTTCGACATGTTTCTTTCACTACTTTAATTCCAGTTTTTTATATATATATATAGCTGGGGCTCAGATTCTAGTGCTTGGCAAGAAAGGCCAGGTTCCCCTAGAATACTTCTTATTATTTCAGTTTTCTAAAAGATCCTTCTGGTATCAGTTTTATAAAAGATCTTAACCTTAATCGTAAGACATTGGGAAAAAAAATCTAATTAGAAGGAATAACACATTCTGGTTTTATATTAAGAAAATTGTTCTGAATCTGTTTTATAATTACATGTGAAATAAAAGAACATTTTCATGTTTTTGAGCTCCTTTTCATTCCTATTAATGAAACATGAAAATAGGGCAAACACCCCAGTGTCTCTCAAAAGCTGTGAGGAATCTGATCAGAACCTCTTAATGACAGCAGGAAAATGCTCCTACTCTCCCTCTGGTGAAAATTTTACTTCTAAGGCTGGGTCTTTAGTAGAAAATCTAGAGATTTTCTACTATCTTGCTTCTGATAATGGCAGGTTGTATTACCTGCCAGGTTATCCAAATTTCTTTCTTCATTGTAACAAAGTCTCTATGTTCTTGCTTTCTACAGTTTTCTACAGCTCTGATTTTTTTTTATTTTATAATTTTGGCAGTAATTATATAATCATAATAAAAGAAAAAATATTGAGATTTAGAGTTTTCTAATTTAAGTTTAAACAATTATTGTTTCAGTTTATGTACTTGGTATTATAAACAAATGGCAAATTTTACACATTCTTCTAATGTTTTATTAATTTAGTTTACAGAAGATTGCCTAAGGTGAAAGTCTGCTGGCTAAGGCCTTCATTAGCATAATAAAGTAAGCACAGGTTTAAATAGCTGACAACCACCAAAACTCTCCTTTTTTGAGTTTTTCTGTGAGCATACATTTCTCACGCATGCAAAGAAGGCAGGATTATAAAGAAATTTTTTAGTTGTAGTTACAACTTTGCACCGCTATGACAAACATCTCCCAGTGATCTCATTTTGTGCTTCATCCCTTATGAAAGGCTGTCAAAAAGCACTTTCTTCCTCCAGGACGATTGATTAACATTGACCAGTTTTACCTCAGTTTCTGTTCAAGGCGATGTAGTGAAATTAACGCCATAATTATTTGCAGTGAGTAGAGTCTATTATTTAACTATAATGAAATAAAATTGTCCATAAAAAGGAACTTGTTTGCTTACAGTCAAATAGAACTGATTTCTGGGTTTTTATTTACGTAGGAATTCCCCTTCCCAACAAGATAAAATTTCATGCTGTGGTTAATGTGTTTTATTCATTTTAAATGGCTAGAGTTGGTGATTTTGTGGAGTAAACTTTGCATGAGGGAGGGAATTTGCTAATGTGGCACGGTGGTAAAAGCTTGAAATTGCCCTAAATGTTTGTGATACCAGCCTGCTGTGCCTAATTGTTTCTTTAATTACAATGTTTCGAATAATATTACACATCTGTATGCATACCAAAAAGGTTCAAACAATAATAATAATAACATTCTTTAATTAAAATTTCAATTTCATGTCTGTTATTAAATTGACATTAGCATTTCTAGACAGACATTGTACTCAGCTGCCCAAAGCAGTGGTCAGAAAATCTGCGTGTTAATTGATGTCTTTTGAGATGCATGTTAAATATATAAGTAACGAGGAGTTTGTAGGGTTCATAGACTAATAATCCTGGAGGGTGTTTAAGCATACGACTTGGTATGCTTTTTCTGCAAGGAGCATAGCATGTTAATCAGTAATTGTAAAGTACAAACTCAGGTAAACAATGAAAGGCCTGCTGTATTAATGACAAGAATTCTTAACAGTCATTCTCCTTTCGTTAACTATGTAACTAATTGATACATTTTTAATTACAACACCTTGAAGCTTTTACAGTGCTGCTGCTTGCAAGCAAAGGAAATCTCCAAGGCAAGACTTAGTATTTCTTTGTGTCAAGATGATATAACTTTGCCTCAGGCACTGCCACAGGCTGAAAACATTGTGAGTGGATAGAAAACAAGACAGATGGGCATCTATAAGTTCATTACAACTACAAGTTTGAGCATGGTTCTTTTTAAGAAACTGATTTGAAAAATACGTTAATGATGATACCACAGGATTTTAAATGTAAGCATGTGAAGTAGGGTATAATGATTTTTAAACAGTTTGTCATTGTAGAGTTAGTAATTCTATACTACCTATCTGCAGGCATGACACTAACAGACTTCTGTGTTTCAAATATATATATATATATTTGATTTTGTTTAAAAATCAATGATGAATTTGATATACCTGTTCAAATGTAGTCAATCGTGTTATAGCTTACGCTCTTTTAAACCAGTATTTTCAGTATTTAATGTATAGATAAGTGTTTAACATTTCTGGTAGTTTGTTAAAAAATGACTTAGGGACTCAATAGTCCTAGCTTCTTGGTGGTGAAATAATACCACCAAAGTAAAAGGAACGGGAAAGAAACCCTATGGATTAAAATAGTATATTTGCTTTTAGTTCATAATCATTTGTATTAGAATACGTGGGACTCCCATGGGTAGCTAAGGCCATATTACACCAGGCATTGCCACTACCTGAAAGAACTATTATAAACATGACTGTGGTAAATGTGCCTTCTTTAGCAACAAAATTGCCTGAATATTTTCCCACCCCCTCTCCCTGAATGCTCACTAAGTAGCCATGCATTTTTTTTTATTTTTTTTTCAGCTGTTGTTTTTAAAGGATTCTTTTTAACCTGGACGATTTCAGTAAAGTTAGGGGCAGTGAAATTCAGCTCAGAAATGAGAATAAGTGACAAAAATGGAAGGGAGTGGGAGCTGAATTTACATGATGAGCTGGCCTAACTACACCCAAGTGTGAGTAGTAAAAAGTGGTCTGAAAGGATAAAATTAAACCCATCTCTGTTACACAGAAGGTTGTAGTAGTGGTGGAGTCACCATCCCTGGAAGTCTTTAAAAGACGTTTAGATGTAGAGCTTAGGGATATGGTTTAGTGGGGACTGTTAGTGTTAGGTCAGAGGTTGGACTCGATGATCTTGAGGTCTCTTCCAACCTAGAAATTCTGTGATTCTGTGAATCTAGAAATAGGGTTGTTAACCTCCACATACTAGACTGGCATTAGTTTCCATTCACAGAATCATCTAGGTTGGAAGAGACCTCCAAGATCATTCACCATCTGACCTAACACTAACAGTCCCCACTAAACCATATCCCTAAACTCTGCATCTAAACGTCTTTTAAAAACCTCCAGGGATGGTGACTCCATCATTTCCCTGGGCAGCCAACTCCAATGCCTAACAACCCTTTCAGTAAAGAAGTTTTTCCTAATATCCAACCTAAGCCTCCCGTGGAGCAACTTAAGCCCATACTCCCTCATCCTGTCACCAGGCACGTGGGAGAACAGACCAACCCCCACCTCGCTACAGCCTCCTTTAATTTACCTGTAGAGAGCGATAAGGTCGCCCCTGAGCCTTCTCTTCCCCAGGCTGAATAATCCCAACTCCCGCAGCCACTCCTCGTAAGACTTGTTCTCCAGACCCCTCACCAGCTTTGTCACCCTTCTCTGGACTCTGTCGAGCACCTCCATGTCCTTCTTGTAGCGAGGGGCCCAAAACTGAACACAGTACTCAAGGTACGACCTCACCAGAGCCGAGTACAGGGGGACAATCACTTCCCTAGCCCTGCTGGCCACACTGCTTCTGATACAAGCCAGGATGCTGTTGGCCTTCTTGGCCACCTGAGCACACTGCTGGCTCATATTCAGCCGACTATCCACCATCACTCCCAGGTCCTTCTCTGCCAGGCAGCTCTCCAACCACTCATCTCCCAGCCTGTAGCTCTGCTTGGGGTTATTGCGCCCCAGGTGCAGGACCCGGCACTTGGCCTTATTGAACTTCATGCAGTTGACCTCAGCCCATCGGTGCAGCCTATCCAGATCCTCCTGTAGAGCTTTCCTACCCTCAAGCAGATCGACACACGCACCTAACTTGGTGTCATCTGCAAACTTACTGAGGGTGCACTCAATGCCCTCGTCCAGATCATCGATGAAGATATTAAAGAGGACCGGCCCCAGCACCGAGCCCTGGGGAACGCCACTAGTGACTGGCCTCCAACTGGACTTGGCTCCATTCACCACGACTCTTTGGGCCCGGCTATCCAGCCAGTTTCTAACCCAACGAAGCGTGCGCCAGTCCAAGCCAAGAGCAGCCAGTTTCTTGAGGAGAATGCTGTGGGAAACAGTGTCAAAAGCCTTGCTGAAGTCAAGGTAGACCACATCCACAGCCTTTCCCTTGTCCACCCAGCGTGTCACTTTGTCATAGAAGGAGATCAGGTTCTGAGGATACCATCAGGGTATATTTTTTCAAATACATATATTTTCAGATACATTATATATACAGATATATATTTTCAGATACAGATTATTGTTCATTTAAGGTACCGTATCTTACTGATATTTTCCAAAATATGATTCAAGATGGCCTTAAGGCATTCCTAGTAATGTATACATTTATGTTTTATGGTTCCCAGATTTCTTGGGTATCCTGGAAATTCAAGTTGCATAACAATAATAAAAGAGTACATAGGTGTCTATGTACAGTTTCTTTCAACATACTTGCTGTTAGCACTTTGGCATTTTTCTAGGTAGACCAGTGTTGATGGTACTTACCAAAGCTGTTTACTTAAATTTGATTCTCTCCAGGTAACAAAGTTGTGCAGCTGCACTGCTCCTCTCCTGCTCCAAGAGCTCCCGCAGCAGATGCAGCTGGTTGACGGGCATGTTTGGTGGAAAAAGATCTAAGAGAAGTCCCATGACTTCTCTTCAGGAATGTGCAAGTTGCTCGTAGAAGCAGACTGAGAAGGAGGAATGAACCTCAATCTATTTAGCTTCTAGACAGGCAGTCTTTACACATAATTAATAACATCCTTATTTTAAGAGAATGAATCATCTGCTTAGGATGGGATGTACATGTATTTGAGGATAGGGAAAGGCAGGGGCCTTTCTCTATGATGCTCTGTCATCAAGGATTCCACGTCTCTGCCCTCTCTCATGGCCCAAAGGCCATAGTGCATTCACACTTGATTGTGATAGAGCCTTGGGAGAAAAAATAATCTTTTTTGTCCAAGACATTTTTGAAAGATTGTCCAAGAGGAAACATTTATTTATTTATTTATTTGCATGGGTATGTGAGGTTTGAATGCTCAGCTTAAGTAGCTAGTTCTGAAAATGTGCCCCATAATACTCAGAGGAAGTGAGAAACCCAATTATTTTTTTAAATGACAAAAATAGATCTCTCCTTGAATGCTTATTCTCACAGTTATCTGCAACTTTGGCAAAAGTCAGATTGTCAGCAAGATATGTATGGTACATTCACTCAAATAATGCTCAAAACAATTGTGCTACTTCACTGCAGATTTGTAAATTAAGTACATGTTGGTGGAAAATTCACTTGAAATCATCAGCCCTATTCAGTGAGACTACAACAAATTCTGACATACTTTGACAAAGTACTGTATTACAAATGTCAGATTACTGGATCAAAGGAGTAATCAGATGCATATTACTGATCACCTTCTCGTACAAGTCCTAGATGATAATTACTATGAGTTTTCTGTAGCATCATGAAAATAACCTGCACTGTTAAGTTTCTGCCTAAACTTCGTAGCTGCTCTATTGTATTTGGGTATGTTGGCTTTATTCAGAAGATGGAAAGGATGCTAGAACCAAATTCTGTTTGAAGTCTGAAGACAAATGAGATGATTTCACAAGGTGTCATACTTTAAAGATTTGACAACTTTGCAACTTTTCTTGTTGTTATATTTTGTTTGTTTGTTTTGGAGTAAACTTTAAGAATAATGGAGTTCAGTACCACAGGGGTTTTACAAGGACTGCACACTAGAGGGAAGTATCATCCAATACAGAATGTATCACAAACTTTTGGGGATTTTCCTGGCACTATCACAAGTGGACTTTGTATTTCCACAGCTGTTTGAATGAAAAACAGAAGGAAAATATAGGTTCTAAAGTGACAATGTATTCTATGATTTCTTCAAATGTTAAACTGTATAAGTTGAAGTTATGAATACTATGTACTTTGTACATTTGTCTGAATAATCAGAGGGTGTTTACTGAATATGAAGTGATTCGGGAGTAATTTTAGTGACCCTAGGGGGGGAAAGGGAGCCAGATAGCTGTCAACTTATCAGCGTTCACAAAATCATGCTTTCTTTAGTCTTTTGTGCTTTTATGTATAAATTTGGCAATTTGTCAGCCCAAGTAAGTAGATACAAAGGCCAAAGCACATTGTGTGACTTAAAAATAAGGTCTTCCAGGGATCAGGACTAATGCAGGTTTGTCAGGTGTCTCCATGTCTCTCTTGTTTTGAATGCTGAGATGAAAGGAGAGTGGTGGCAATAACAAGTCTTCCATCCACCCTAAATAGCACCTGCATTTGCCATCAGCTTCCTTGTTTATGTAACTGTCTGGTGCTTAGGATCAAGGAATTGATCCAGCTTGGGAAAAAAGCATTTCCAGTTTCCTGCTGGAACAATTTGCAAATCCAGCCCCTTGCTTAGACCCAGCAGACTATAACAGTACCAGGACAGGATTGAGCAGAGGGGTAGAAGTGTTTAAGCCTGCAGGTACACTAAAGGAGAGACATCAAAATGAACCAGCTTACAGCAGAGAAAGAGGAGGCAGACCAGGAGAGGTAGAGAGAGGGCTAGAGGGCAGAGAGGGCCTTGGCAGCACAGACCCAGGCACAGAGAATTGGGAACTCACAGTTTGAGGAGTCCCACATCAGTAATGAGGGAGAGCGGAATATATCATGCGGAGGAGGCTCTAGATGGTAGAAAAGAATAAATAAGGTTTGAGAATTGCCCTCCTGATAAGAACAGTTAATCAGGAGGGCACTTTCTGGTCTGAAAGCTTCATGTGATTTACCTGAGATAAAGACTTGAAGTGTAGCAGCTGAGGATATGCTCGGAGAATTCACAAAGAGGTTGGATAAACTATTAGTTTGAACCATGACAGGTTCCCTTCATCATTTTCATTCTTGCCATATGAGACATTGAGATAGTAATACACTTATGAAACTAATTACTGCTAGCCTAGCAGACCAGACCTAGATTACCTAGTGAAAACAAATTTTTGAAGGATCAAAATATGAAGAGATTTCAAATGCCAGTGAGTTATGATGCTTGTCAGTTTTCAATATCACGTAATGATAAAACCAAGTGACTGTAACAAATTATTTTGTGTCCAGTTGAATAGATAATGATGACAATCCATCTCAAATGTGCTGCTGTTTAAAGTTTAGTTGCTACACAGTAAACTGAAGCTGTATCAACTAAGATGCCAAGCTGATTGATTATGCTGTGTGATAATTCACCTTTGTAGTCACTTTCATTTTTATGAAAGTAGAATTAATTGAAAACGATGAATTCAGGTTTTCCAGCATGAAAGCCTTAATTCAGAATGAACCTGTGGACCATTTGAAAATATTGCTTTCACTGGGGAGCTGCTTTTTTCCTGATTAAACCTTCCTGCAAGGAGAAGCGGAGAGCTAAGTCATATTGTGCTGGCAAAGCAGGAGGCTGCTTTTTTCATTTGAGTAGGCAGGATTCATTTTGGAGCTCTCTTGAAGCAAAAGAGTTGGGTTTAGCTGTTCTGTGAAAGCAGTACTTTGTGCTGGTTTGTGCAAGAATGAAAAAGTTGCTCCCCCCCCCCATTTCTGATGGCTGTCTAGGCTCTGTAGAAGAGAGAATCAGTCTCACTGTTCCCCAAACACTATACAACATCTTTGCAGAAGTCATAGGTAGATAGGGTCATCTTCTAAATTGGCAAAACAGATTGAGCAGTTCAGGGTTGGTTTTGCTTGTTTAGTGTTTTTTCTTTGTTTGTTTGTTTGTTTGTTGGTTTGGTTTGTTATACTAATGTTCTGCCTTTTGCTGCAGTGGAAAGTAGTCACCAACATATGAATATCCAGGATAACATTATTGTTGTGTACGTCTTAGCCACAGTTCCTTTGAGAAAGAGGTGTTCTCAAAGTCACTGGAGAAGAAGAAATTTGAAATAACGTGTTTCCAGTGAAAGCCTTTTCTCTTGGAGAGTAATTTCAGGCATCAGGCAGCAGGATCATTAGACTTATTTCTGCAATCACATTTTTCTCTGTATTATACTACAGTGGAAACAACATGTTTAAAAAAAAAAAAAAGAGGAGTTCTGGCACCATAGCAAACAAAATAGAAGCATAAAAATACTGGAAGTTTGTATCCTTTTCTTCTTGAGTTTGCTTACAGGGAGAGGGGCTTTTGTTTATTTTAATGGATCAAAACAGCAGCGACCAATTCCCTTCAGTCCTGTTGATTTAAACCTGGTAGCCAAGGCAAACAATCAGAAGCAGTCAGTGGATATACTTGTTTTATTTGTTTGCTTATAATGAGGAGCTTTAATGTTGTTTGATGCATATGAGTATGGTTTGGGGCATGTGTAATTTGTAATTATAGTGCAACTCGTCACAGTTTGGTGTTTTTCTGTTTTGTAGTTTCAGACCTCTGCCTGCAAGTGTTATACTACATGTATGTACCTATTTGCAGAAGGATCAGAATGTATGTTAAGACAGGTTTTAGACAGCCCAGATAGACGGAAGGATAAACATTCATAAGTAGGCCTAAAAAGGGATGCCAAACAATCAGCAGCAAAGTCCCCCTGTGTTGGCTTCTGAGGCTGGCAGGTCCCTGTGTCTGAGGAGTCAGACATTCTGGCTCTCCTCTGGAGTCATTTCTGGAAAAGAAAGTGTCTGCTGGAGGGGAGACTGAACAACACAGTGTTTAAAAATGTATAAAACCATAATTGTTTGGGAAAGTTAATCATTAGCAGACATGAAGTGCTATACCAGTGCGGTCCATCTTGCTCACAATTTGCCTTCTGGTAGAGGCTTACAGCAGATGCTTTGGAAACTGCAAAGCAGATGCATGTAAAATAATATTTTCATATCCCTGAGGTCAGGTTTTGAACTGCCTTTCTTAGATATCCATTTAACCCTACAGAATGAAGTTAAATTTCGTATTCAGTATTCTTTTCCATGCAAATGCCCAGTCCCAACTGAAACAGGTTAGAACCTATATGCAGATCCTAGCATCTGTAGCACCTAGCGGTCAGGAGTTACACGGTCTAATTGTGCACAGTGAAAGCATTTATTCAGTGATTTCAATTTGACCATCTTTTATTTTCATTAACTTTCCTTTTGCTCTTGCTTTATGATGTGTGTGGAATTGTAATGTCAGATCCATCTTTGCTGTCATTTTGTTTTTGAATATGCCCTTTTCATGTCCTTTGTTATTTGTCTCTTTTCTAAGATAAACTAAGCCTTGCAGTCTCTCTTTGAGAGTTTCTCTATACTCATATTATTTGTATTGTCCTTATTCTGTACAGCTTATAGCATTCCAGAGAAGGCTGAATTAGAATGTATTGCACATCATTTTCTGCTCATTCCTAATGCATCTTAATGTGATAACAGCCTGAGCAGAGGCTCTCTTTGTGCTTTCCTGATACAAAAAACAGGTCCAAACCTATAAGGAGTGAAAATAGTTTAAATTCTTTCCTTCCCACTGAACTTCTTTATCCATTGCCCATTCACCCAGCAAGGAAAAATTCCCCCTGATTTCTTCACCACCTTTCTTGAATTGGATCTGTTATTTGTAACTACTGCACCCTCACTGCTTATCCCCACTGCCATTCATAAATGTATTAAACATTGGAATGAACCTGAAACCTTGGGGCATTTTTCTGGTCAATGTATTATGCTTGTCACCAATGATTAGCTTGCAAAACTATGACGCTTTTGGGTCATTATTCCTTTTTATTGTTTGGTCTATTACTATATTTTATTGACAACTGACAAACAACATTTGTGGTGCTATGCACATATTTTGTTAAATACAGGGAGAAAGCTCCAACGCTTTCACAAATAGAACAAAGACTACTTGCTAATCCTTTTATTGTTAAATTCTTTTTTACTTGGAGCAACGTTGTTAGTTTCATCACAACAAAATATATTGTTTTTACATATTAAAAGGAAGGGTGAAAATTTCTCTCAAACGTAGCAAACATTCAAATTGAAATCATACTTTATGACTCCTTATTATCAGTGCTGTTCCCCTTCCCCTATAAATACTACTGATGGTATTAGATAATTCTAGCTCCAATGCAAGCTCTGGGCTTAGTTTTTCTTTTTGTCCCTTTGGAAGGCTAAGCCCAAATGTGAGCCCAGAGGACCCTGATCATTGCTGTTGGAATCTAGTGGGCTGTAGCTATGTTATGGGTCTCTTAAACCAGCAGACAGACCAGCAGCCTAACAATGCTACATGTTTTTAACATGAATTCTGCTGAATTCCCCTGAAATGGGCACCTATACATGCCCTTCATTCCCGATAGATGGAAGCTGAGGGCTCCAGCTCTCTAAACACACTAAGGCAAAGATATTCTTTGTATACAAACTCTCTTAGTGTCTTACCACTGGGAAGGATTTGTGGCTTTCTTTTCTTTTAAAAATTAAACTCCAGCCTTTGAAAGGCAGAAGGAATGGCAGCTGAGGCCTCATTCTCTGTAATGAAGAAAACCTTACAGTTCCTTTCTCAGGAAAAGGACAGTCATCCTCCCCAACACATCCCTGCATGTCTCCTCATGCAGACACCTGGCAGTCTTCCCATTCCCTTGCCTTACTCCAGAAAAACTATGCCATGTTTCCTATTAGACTATCACTTGTATACACAAGGAGCCTCCGTTGTCCTAAACTTACAGCTGTTTCCAAGAGCAAATCCCCATCAGCCACAGCTGGAAAGGGAGCAGGGAGGCAAAAGGAAATACTGACATGTGGAAAGCTGACTACACAATGAGTAAGATTGTAAAGTAGGTATGTTTATTCAGCACTGGGTGGCACGGGGGGTAGTCCCACCAAAGTCGTGCGCACCCCAATGCGGCACTTGACTTGGTTATATGTGGTGAAGTGTTACATATGCATGAAGTTTCTTGAGACGCCTATACATACGCATGACCTATCCCCACTTTGTATTAAAATTAGTTCCAGAGAGTCATTTTCATAGATTCCTCCTATCCACACTTGCGCAGTGTTTTCTGGTAGTGGTTGCTGGGGGTCGTGGGGATGAAGATCAGTGAGTCTTCCTTGTCACCACTGGTTGACCTCTCGTCTCAGCGCAGACTCATAAGCTTCTCAGCTTCTGCTTAAACTGCAGATTCGGTTTCAGTTGGTTCTTGAAATGTGTTTCCTGTTTTCTATCAGGAACTGTTTTTCATGAGGAATCCCAGAATTTCCTGTCTCAGTTTCTTTACACAATAGGTTGTGGAAGATATAGTACCTGTCCCTTACCTGTCTTGTTTACTAAAATTGTTTTGGCTTCCTTTCATATGCTCATTAACCTATATTATCTACTACAATACTTTCCGCCTCCTCTCAATAGCAGACACAAAGTGATCAGGGGAATACTGTATAGCTACCATTAAGAAAATTGCTATATGTGGAAACATTGTCTCTAACTGGATGAAAATAAATAATCCTTTATTCTACTGGGAAGGCAGCAGACTGATGCTACTGGATTATCCTTCCTATAATTAAGAGAAGAAGTAACCTGACAAGGTAAATAAAAAATGTTTTAATTCTCTTGATGGATTGAATTTCTTGCACAAAGAACAACTAGGCTTTTAAAAAAAAAGATCCTTGGTGAGCAGAGTAAACCTAACAGTCATCTCCTAGTCTTCTGCCTTACTAACAAGGCTGCTTCTGAATCTGAAGATGGTGGAGATCAAAGGTCTCCACTGGCCAGGTAGGTCTGTGACACTATATTATGGGCTATCAGGACAGAGGTGTCACTGCTACAGTTTCATGTACTTTTGTACCCTTTTGTTTTGTACTGAAATGCAAAGTGCACACAAATAGAATCTGTTGTTAACAGCCTCCTTCTCACCTGCAATTTTTTGCAGATAGAGTTGAAGGGGAAAGCATGTGGAAATGTGGTCACTTCACTTAACTGTGCCTTAATGACTGTTTCAAAGACAGCAGTGTCTGAACTCGATATATAATTAGCATACGTTTCCCAGTAACAACTCGTAGTTGTTTTCCTCTTCGAAGGTGTAGAGGAGAGGGTTATGTGTCTTTATTTTTCTATCACTCAAAATCCATACTGAGGACTGGAATTAGTAAAAACTAGGTAGAAGGTTGGTATCCTTTAGAAGTCAACAGTTATCACTCTAACCCATTTGAATTAGACTTTAATATTTAGCCACTTTTCCTCCTCATCAGTTGCGTACCTTTAAAATACTGGTTTCTAATGATATCTTCATGGAGTTTGTCTTTTACCTTTTGGGACAGATAAACTTGGCACTGCAAAGTAGGTATTTTATGCCTAGTGGCTGCTTATTACATTTTCCTTTTTAGGGCCAGTAAGTATTCAACACCTGCTTAGTTTCTTTCTCATTAATAAGATAATGACACATTCTGTTGTGGCTCTCCAACCCCTCAACAAACACTTTTTTGAACTGGATCATCAACTGCTGTGAGCTCATTTCTAAATGAAAATTACTTTCCAGGTGTTGAAATTCATTATCTCACTGCAGTGGAAGCAAACTTTGAGGTAGCTAGATAACGTTTAAAAGTAAAACCCAACAAGCTGTGGTGTAATTCAACAGTCCCATCTCTGCCACTGGGAGTCATAATGATTTAAGTGTAACTAAGCCAGAACGAGGGTAAAAAAAAATAAATTTAAGTAAAATAAAAGGAATGTTGATGCCTGTCTGACCTAAGATAAAAGAAGACAATAAAGATTTTTTGCTCTCTTAAAGGAGGCTGTAGCAAGGTGGGGGTTGGTCTGTTCTCCCACGTGCCTGGTGACAGGACGAGGGGGAATGGGCTAAAGTTGCACCAGGGGAGTTTTGGGTTGGATGTTAGGAAGAACTTCTTTACCGAAAGGGTTGTTAGACACTGGAACAGGCTGCCCAGGGAAGTGGTGGAGTCACCATCCCTGGAAGTCTTTAAAAGACGTTTAGATGTAGAGCTTAGGGATATGGTTTAGTGGGGACTGTTAGCGTTAGGTCAGAGGTTGGACTTGATGATCTTGAGGTCTCTTCCAACCTAGAAATTCTGTGATTCTGTGATTTTAGTGGTGCCTGATGAATACTGCTTCTTCAGGATGTCTTATTTGAAATCATCTTTGCTTCTCCCCCCCCCCTCCCAAAAAAAAAAAAAAAAGTACATGGAGGACTACTTCTAGAACATCATTCTGAATGTCATTCTGATCTTGCAGAATAATGAAAAGTTGAAGTGTTTAGTCTCGACTTTTATGTACTTTATGTATCCCAGGGCTCGGTGCTGGGGCCGGTCCTCTTTAATATCTTCATTGATGATCTGGACGAGGGCATCGAGTGCACCCTCAGTAAGTTCGCAGATGACACCAAGTTAGGTGCGTGTGTCGATCTGCTTGAGGGTAGGAAAGCTCTGCAGGAGGATCTGGATAGGCTGCACCGATGGGCTGAGGTCAACTGCATGAAGTTCAACAAGGCCAAGTGCCGGGTCCTGCACCTGGGGCGCAATAACCCCAAGCAGAGCTACAGACTGGGAGAGGAATTGTTGGAGAGCTGCCAGGCAGAGAAGGACCTGGGAGTGATGGTGGATAGTCAGCTGAATATGAGCCAGCAGTGTGCTCAGGTGGCCAAGAAGGCCAACGGCATCCTGGCTTGTATCAGGAACAGCGTGACCAGCAGGGCTAGGGAGGTGATCGTCCCCCTGTACTCGGCTCTGGTGAGGCCGCACCTCGAGTACTGTGTTCAGTTTTGGGCCCCTCGCTACAAGAAGGACATCGAGGTGCTTGAGCGGGTGCAGAGAAGGGCGACGAAGCTGGTGAGGGGCCTGGAGAACAAGTCCTACGAGGAGCGGCTGAGGGAGCTGGGCTTGTTCAGCCTGGAGAAGAGGAGGCTCAGGGGTGACCTTATCGCTCTTTTTAGGTACCTCAAGGGAGGCTGTAGCGAGGTGGGGGTTGGTCTGTTCTCCCATGTGCCTGGTGACAGGACGAGGGGGAATGGGCTTAAGTTGAGCCAGGGGAGTTTCAGGTTAGATGTTAGGAAGAACTTCTTCACTGAAAGGGTTGTGAGGCACTGGAACAGGCTGCCCAGGGAAGTGGTGGAGTCACCATCCCTGGAAGTCTTCAAAAGACGTTTAGATGTAGAGCTTAGGGATATGGTTTAGTGGAGGGCTGTTGGCGTTAGGTTGGAGGTTGGACTCGATGACCTTGGGGTCTCTTCCAACCTAGAAATTCTGTGATTCTGTGATTCTGATTCTGTGATTCTACTTAACAGCGAGATAGCCTGTCTTTACCACCACTTCTTCACTTTGTCCATCTGAAATTTGGATGATTAGGCTTTTGTAAAAGGCCTTTACAAAGGCCTTTCTTTGTTTGTTTTGTTTGTTTTTGGTTGTTTGTTGTTTTTAAACAGACATGCCCTTTTCAGAGATTATTATGAAGTGTCCGTACTATCCTTTCTTCTCTTTGGTCAACTATACAAGCAAATACATAAAATGTAGGTTGAAAATGTTAACATGGGTTAAAAAATATGTAGGGCCTTAAAAAGTGACCCTATTTCAGATATCCCTGGTTTCTATCAAGTTCCATGAGTTAAAACACAACACTTTTCAGAAACTCTTGTTATGAAACAGGATTAGATCTGAAGAGTTGAAATAATAATAATAATAATTATTAAGATTGCGTACAGTCTGGGGGTGTTTATAAGCAGTAAGTGACATTCATGTCAATACCCCCTTAGGCAGGTGAAAATGGAATTGTACACGGTGTGATGAGAGTCCTGTATTACTAATAAATTCATGTCCAGGTGCACTTGTCTCTGACTATATGATGCAATTTATATGTGTATTTTTATTTATTAGTTGCTTCAGATACAATTCATCTTTCTCAAAAGTGGAAGAATATTTTAACAAGTGTTTTTAAGGAGAGAACAAAGGGTGAATGCTAAAGAAAGTAGAAAGGTGATGTACTGGGTGAGCCACGTTGCATAACTGCCATGGCAGTGCTGGGTCTTGGATCGGAATTCTGTATCACTGTTTTAAGAATATTGGAATTACTGGGCCATTTTAATGACAGAGATGGTATGAAGCTGTGCTGCAGTCTCCTCCTCCCCCTTGTTATAAATGAAGATACAACTCAGTCTGAATTTAGTAATATTTATAAAAGGCAAGTAAACAGCGCTGGGTTGTGTGGGGAGCCTACGCTCTACTAACATGCACGCACAATCATCAAACTTTCTAAATATATAGAAAGTTGCTTTTACATACTCATAAGAAACCCGAGTATGCCTATACATATGTATGACGTATCCCTGCTTCGTATTATAATTAGTATTTCACAAACTCCTCCTTTTGGAGTCTGCGCAGTGTTTCTTGGTGGTGGCAAACACCCAGCAACCCCCAAGCCCCAACAGCTGGAGAACAAGCAACCTGAGATGGCAAGGTAACTCCTGAATCACCCCTCTTTAAGGGTGATCATTAAGAGTCTGATGTTACCACCAACCATGGGGCTTGTCGACCCCCGTGGCCACACTCCCACATCTCCCCCTTCTTTTCACTGGGGGGTCATGGGGATGAAGGCTCACGGTTCTTCTTCATCACCGCTGGTAATCTTTTGTTCCTGCGCAGACTCTGTGGGTTCCTGGATCTCGTCCAGACTGCAGGGACGGCTTGGACCGGCTCCCTTTTCTTCTGCACATGCTCTGCCCTCCCCAAGGTTCCTGAACCTAACAAGATGTGATTGACACTAACTAATGCGAGGCCGTCTTTTCCCGTGTTTTGTTAACCCTTGAAACTACACTAATAATATGATTATCATATAACATTAAACAACAAATTTCAACAGTTTACTCAGTGTTTTTCATTGTTCTATATCAACCATCTTCTTGACACGAATTACTACTCCGTATATCACACCCTTTTTTCCTCCTTTCTCTCTCTCATTTTGGATTCACTTGGCAAACTGAATCTGCAGAAGAGGGGACAAGTCAATTCATTGTGTCTGATGAGTGCAGACAGCTCAGCAGTAATACTAGGGCATCTTTACATTCTGCAATTGTGAAGTGTCAGGATTCAGATCAAAAAAATGCTTTTTCTTGACTGACTCGGATGTTCTGTTTCAAAGTATGACATGTGAAACTTGAAACTGCAACTTCTGTTTCTCAAGGTCTCCAAGGCAAGAGGAAATATGAAAAAATAGAGGATATGTACTAGTGATTTTTTGTATTGCTGCACACAGATGAGTTTTCAGTGATATCTATGGAACTATATTTGTGGACTGGTTTGAATAAATATAGCTCTAGAAAGTCAACACAACTATCAGGATTTTTATCATCTGAGGATCTGATTAGTAATCCAAGTGATATTAAACTCAAGAACATAGGACAGCTGGGAATATATGCTGAGTTATAGAGATATATGCATTATTGCAAATATAAGCTCAAGAAGTCATCCTTCTAATGTGTAGTGCTATAGACATAAGTATACTTTGCAGACGTTTTTATTAGGAAAGACTGATGTTTTCTGAGTCTGTCCCAGGGACACTGTCTTCCATTAGAGCTTGCTGCAGTATTTCTTTGAAGCATGGGCAAAAACACCAAAAAAAAAAAAATCATCAAGCATATAGGGGCAATGGGCAAAGTGTGATTACAAGTATGAGAAACACTCCATAGCCAGTAACTTAGGCTCAGGCGAGGATCTCAGTGAAGTAGTAATTTATTCATGATTGCAATGGCAGGCATCCCACAAGCAGGCGAGCACACCTACTAGTTCCAAAACACAGTTTATATACCTTTTGATGACAAGACCCTCCCCTGTTTCCCCACTGAGCGGGTAATCCAGGTTCACAATCTATCTGATGCTTCACAAACAATGCATGGCCTTCAGTTGCCGGCCTGTTAAATTTCAAATTTCTTTTGACATTTTTACTGTTGGAAGTGGTAAAGGTTCTTCAGTTATCTGACGTCTTAACACCGTGATTTTCACCTAATTGTTCTAAGGAGTCTGGTTGTCTGCGTTTTACAAGCTCACCTGCTAAGCTTTCTCATCACTTTAAGCATATCTCAATACCACATTCTGTACCTTTAAACAATGTAACTCTGCAAAAACAACATTTTTATTCTCACACAAGCAGAGCACCTGCAGTAAAAGCATCACATCAACTGAGCTGAGCTGCTGGAATTTCAGCTGCAGCGAAGAGGCTGTTGCAGGAGTCCCTGGACCCAGGCATGGCAGAAGAGGCAGGCTGCTACCGCACACGCTGCCTGCTCCCTGTGCCACATGTCTCTGAGCAGGATGGTAGGCGTTGCGCTGCGTGTCTGTATGCTGATGATCTGAATGCTGATGCTTCCTCAGAGCACCAGGGGCTATCGTTGCTTGTGCTTTGGGTTGCACTGGTAGAGCCTGCCCTTCTCTCCTGTTGTGAAATTTCAAGTCAGGAGAGCAAGGATAAGAGAGCAGTTGACAGCTGTTATTTTAATGTCTTCACTGTAACTCTTATCTACCACCATGACATTCTCATCATGTATTCATCACTTACAGATTTGTAACAGTTTGTAGAAAAGTCACTGCCATAGAAGAGCATGTGCAGACACACAAGGGATATGTACGGTACTCAGGAAGCCTGCTGGGAGCAGCAAATATTCCATATCTTCTGCTTTTCATGGGGGAAAAAATGCCTCATCCTTACCAGTAGCTGTAAGCCATTATTACTGTGGTATAGCTGTTGGGGAGATAAGATAATTATGAAGGCTTTAACGAAATGCATGCAAAATTAATTGTAGTTCACAGAAGGAAAGAGAATTCAGGAAACTATTTAGAATGTTAATTTACAGTCAAGCCTGTCATGACTGTGGCAAAAAAATAAAAAGAGAAGACACTAATGAAGGGTGAATATGTCAAAAACATGTAAAAAGGAATGGTCAAATCACTTGAACATAGACAATATCCAGGCAACAATTATTCTGGGATGATACAGTCAAATGTTGCACAGCCATAAAACACATGGACATATGCAGTTCAATAGTAAGATAAGATCTGGAAGCAAGTTCTTTTGAGATCACCCATCCCCTCAAAATCTCCACAACATATTGATTATAAAGCTTTCACCTTCATTAAATAAATGTAATTTTTAAAGTCTGTCCAGAAGCCTGTCTATGAGGTTGCACAATATGCATATAGGATGCTTGCTTGCGGATATGATACTCTGTACAAGTTGTGAAGCCACACAATGAATGTGCTTCTGAACATTTTCCACATTTTAGCCCATTAATAGCAATCACACCAGATGTACTCTAACATTAGGAGCACCTACTAACACAAGAATTTGCGTAAAAACAGGCAACATTGAATCTAAGCAGAATCCTCTGCTACTCTCCTGGCTTTTAGTCTGAGAATAGTAGTTCTTGGGTTGTATTGTTAGTATGTAGGATATTTTGATTTCCATTACAAAGTTTAAAATTGTGTAAAGTGGGTACTTTTTTGAACCATCTGAACAACTTTGTTATGAATACATTTTACATGAATGTAAAACAAATACTTCATTGACTAGGAAGGTTGTTTGCTCATTCTTATACAATGTGAATCTTGTGCCATTTGGGAATTCTCTTCTGCAATTATCATATTTGGGAACCTTTTGAAACTCAGCACAGAGATGCATTCCACATATTCAGTAGCAAAAAATAGTCAAGAAACTCAAATATTTTGCTAAATCTTGGAAGTTTTGCTGAAATAGGATCTTATATGACTGCACAAGAGTACTATTGCAATCAGTTAGATGGCCACTGTGTTATGCCACAAAGTATGATCTTTGGATAGTGTAATATTTACACAATCTAATTTACATGATGCAATTACTTACTACTCTGTATGACAGAGATACCAGCTTGAGATACTTGATGAACTTTTTGGCCTCACCTCTTTGCCCAGCCCTCATTGCACAGTTTCAGTACACATTTAAATACCATACTGTATTCTGCAGCCCTTCAAGTTAGCCATTTGTGCAGCAGAGAGAGGGTTGGAAGCTGCAGGGAATAATTTTGCCAATACATTCAGCTAAGGTTTTTCTATTCATTAGTCATGGGTATCAGGCTATGTCCATAGCTCAATTAGTAGGTGTGACTATCCATTGAGTTACTTTAAAATGTGAATCCTTAAATAGTTTACCAAAGAATGATTTTTGGCATTATTTTATTTTCATCCCATAGTCCTTAAATACAGTAGACTCAAGCTGTTCCTGTGTGTGGTTATGACTTCTCTTATCTGTGCTGCTTTAATGTTCTCAGATACAGTTCTTAAGTTTCTGATTTGTGACTTTACCAAGCCACACACATTCCTCAATGTTTCTAGAACTTAGATTGTCTTCTTGTCAAACATCAAATTGTTGTTTAGCATGTTCAAGTAGCTTGTTGGTAGTATGATGTTTGGGCAGTTTCCCATTTAGCTGAAAGTCCGTTCAAATATAAACTTGCCACCCCTAAAACTGAGGACACTTGCAATGCAAAAGAAAGGATTAAATTGAATGTATAAGCTCACTTAATACTTGCTTCCTTTTATCTAACACACTAGTAAAATATCTATTATTGGGATAGCTTCTAGGTGCATTTGAGAATTTCAGCTTGAATTATGTTAGTATGTATTACTTGAATATGTAGTATAGATGAGTTAAAATCCATATTGTACAATTAAATCAACAAAAAACAGAAGTTTGTGGAAGGGAGAAGGAGACTGAAGAACAGTGTTGAGATATCCTCTGATCAGTGATTTTGGTGATAACCAGTAGGTAATCTCAAACATTTCATATGAATACAGTAATGAAATTAGGAACTGACAATTTTCATTCTGTTCAGCATACATGGTCTAAGATTTCTTGCATGTTCTCTTGCTCATTCTTTGGTCACAGAAAGACCAAATTAAACTTTGTGTACCTTACTATGTGATAATGTTCTCTACTCATAAAATTATTGCTAACCTCCCCCCTGCTACTTCTTTACTAAATTGAATAAGAATATGGGAATAACTGTTAGATCTCCTGTGGAAAGTGAGAGAAACAGTACCTGTGGAAATATTGCTTCATTGTGATGAAGAGGAACATCGAATAGTTTAAGTAAACCATCATGGCATATCACCTTCCTGCAGTGCTCCAAAGAAAAATAAGTTCACTATAGTTGTTTAATACAAGCCCACTTTCTGTCTAATGTGCATTACAGAGCTGATAACAGTAAAGTTCATGTGCGCCTCACAGGTACACAAGTACAGGTATGCAGAGCCTGTTACAGCAAAAAGCAGTTCCTTATCTTTACTTGGGGTTTGTGTATGCATAATGCAATGTATTCTTGAAAATATGTCTAACAACGCTACATTGCCTCGGGACAGGGAGAAACAGAAGAGCCTAGTGCTATAATGCATACAAAAATAAATCAAATTATTTATAAAGAAGATTGAGGACAAATTATTTTCTCCAGGTTTTTACCATAAATCATTTTGCTTAAACTACTTTGCTTACATACCTTGAATTTATCTCAGTGATACTGGCACAATTTCTTTGTCTTGCTAGTCAGATGCTCTGTAGCACTTTCTGAATTTTGTTCTGAAAAGCCATTTTCAAGTATTGTTTTTAGAGAGATCATAATCTGGCAGAAGGGGAAATAAAGGCAGCTGGCTAGGCTCTTCTTCAAATAACCATGGCCAAGAAAGTCATTAAAGCAAATTAAAAACCAAACATGGTTTCCTCACTTCTTTACTAAATGCCTCTGAAAATGGACAAACACAGTCTCATTTGAACTGTCATTATGAAGAGGAATGGAGTTATAATCTGAATGCTAATCAAATTCTTATTTATCAGTCTCAGCTGTGCTGGTTTGGTAGGCATATGCCAACAAATTTAACAAACATTTCTTCTTCCAAAGAACAAAGTCTATGTTTACCTGGCTTCTCCATAAGTATTTTTTAATACAAACTATTAATGAAAGATAAAATGTAATAAAGTAAAATAATTGGGCTTGCTGAGGACACAATTTATTACAAAGTATTATCAGAATGCCTGTGTTACATCTGAACAGAAGAGATTTGATGGTAAAACCAGCCTGTGGTAATGAGGATTGCAGTTGTTTGACATCTGCCTTGGGTGCCTGATGGTGGGAAAAGAATGATGATGATCACAAGGATGAGGAATGCCAAAGTCTAGTAAATGGATAAAATACGGCATTATATGGCATAAAAATGCCTTGGAATCAAATGTTTTAGTGATTTATATTCTGTCGTGTCACTGCAAATAACAGCTGACGATGTGAGGTCACTGGCTAATTATTTGATTTGATCTAGTAGTCTGTCTTGAAATTCCCTAGTCTGTCTGGAGGTTCCCATTTCTGTCTTGTTTTCCAGTGAAGTTCCTGTAAAGCACTGCCTTTATTTTTTACTGTACTTTATTTAAATTTGTTACTTCATGGGAGATGACTTGAACTATCACCAGGTTAGAAGTAGTCATGATATGCCCTTTGAAAGTGCTACGTGTCTTGCAACACCTAAGATGCCCTCCCCCCACCCCCAATAGGCAGAGAGGGAAAGGGGGCTGGCTTTAGCTTTGTAACATGATAGTGCTGCCTATTTCCTAGTCCTGCTGCCATGGTACAGATGGGTTGCTTTTGCTGGTAAAGAATTAAAGCCCTAACGATGGCTTATCAAAGCAGAGCATGAACCTCAGCTGTGGGAATCCCAACTCTTTCCCCACCTCTGCTGCTGTACTGCAGCTAGACTGGGGCAGTCCAAGGTCTGGGCTGTGGATTTCTCCTGTATGCATTTACATGGCATTAAACACCCAGACCTTGGGAGCAGGAGGTGCTATATGTGCAGCACAACAAATAATAAAAGTGCTTAATATGCACTATTCTGTCTCCTTTGATGATAATCCATGTTTCTGAGTGAAGGCACCAAGCAACCATAGGTCGTTCATACCAGTGTACAGCTGGAGCCCTGCTGCCTATATTTTTCAGGTGCAGATGTTTCTGTGCAGCAAGGAGGCCTGCACAAGGTCATAAAGACTAATAGGAATATTAAGAATATATTGATGATGTGCTAACTGTATAGCAAAACCGTACCTGCATGATGACAGTTCTGCATCTCACCTTGCTCACAGTCCCTCAGAAAATACTGTCATTGTTCAGAGTTTAACTTCTTTAATAATGTTAGTACTGGATATTTTTAAAATCACCATAATCCCCCTAATATGTTGACTTTATTTTTTTAAAACTCATTTGCTTTTAGCAAATACGTTAAACATTTTTTCTAATGACCAGTCTACTATTTCAGATCTCACTGAGGATAGGATGCCACTTTATTCTTGCCTTTCAAGAAATAACCTCAGCCTAAAACATTTCCATATCTGAAAGCATGAATTTCAGTTTATGATTTCTGGATATGGCATGTGTATAAGCAACATTAATAACTATGCAGCAGTACTTATCTTACTGGGCTACGTCCAGGGATTTTACGGGTCACAGGTACTGTATTTGTGAGAAACAAGGAGAAAAGCAAGCATTGATTTTGTGCCACAGTTGACGTTTGCCATGCTTTTGGAGCTTTATCCTAACCCAAGTAGGATGAGGGATGGAATTTAGTGCCTTTGGTTCCAGTAGAAATTAATATTTTAAAGTTTACAAGTTCAGTTTTTTATGCAATATCCCCATTGACTTATATGGTGGAGATCAGAATGATTTACGATCACTGTTGGACTTGAAAATGATTCCCGGAAGTCAAAGCCCAGTAGTACTTCAATAAGCCACTATAATAAGGTATTTTATTATTATGGCTTTAAATGTCCTGCAGTGTACAGTAATTCAGATATAAAATAATTAAAGGCAATTAAAGACCATTACAGCAAAGATTACTTTGTGCTAATGACAGACTGTTTGACTTGAGGAAGAATACTTTCTGAAGTCTTTTAGGGAACATGATACCTAGTCAAGGTGGGAAGAGGAGCACATCTCTGAGATTTGAGTGGGAAGAAGCCATAAAGATGAGGACTTTTTCCTTCATCACATTCTGCTTTCATTTAACCGTGATAACTCCTCCTCAAATTGCAGTATCTTCTGTAATTAGTTATAAAGTTGATTCATTATAAATAAGGATGTTCATAATGTAGAACTTTCTTCAGGAAAGTGCATTCCTCATCACTTGGGAAGAAAGATGTTTTGTGTTTTGCTTCTGGTTCTCAGTGACATTGTTTTATTAAATGTATTAAGATCAATAATGGTAATTTTACAACTCTGTCAGCAAAACTTTTTAATAAAACAGGTCTTCTATTCACTTTCATATGTGATTCAGCAACCCTTAATAGGCATTTAGGAGAGAAGGCACTCAATATATGTTGCTTGAAAAATTTGGTATATACCACAGATATTCCAAGTCTTGAATGCTTGGGGTTACTGTAGCCACTCCTAATCTTTATTATTTTGTTTGAAAAACTACATCATACAAGTGATGTAAAATATGCCTTTGTGTAGAAGAACATGAACTACTGCAAAACTCTGACCCGTACTACCGCTCTCTCCAAATGTAGACTAGGACATGATAGCTGATTAGACGTGTGAAGCATGGTATAAATTCAGTAAACTACTACTTTAATGTATAGACAGCTAATAAGGCTCACCTATCTAGTTACAGCAGTACTCTGTCCTAGTATATCTAATGAAACGACTTACCTCCTGTTTCTTCCCTATGAGCACAATAAATTACAGTTTGTGCCCACTATGTGAAATAGGAAGTCCAATTCAAATTATCATTGGTCCACTTCAAATTATCATCACACTGGTCTCTACACTGCTAATAACTCCTTGTCTCTTCTTACATTGCACAGAAAAGCATGTAGGAGAAGCATGAACGAATGTGAAAAGGGTACAAAAAGTTTTACGTTCAGCTGTATTTCTGAGATATCCCTTGTCAGGCTGTTGATGCAGCTCTGTCTCTGACAGCAGATTACACTGCAAGAATCCACTGTTCAAGTTCTCCAAAGAAGTGTTTTTATCTTTTACAGAAAAATTTGAAATGAAGGGGTCTTGCAAACATCCAGCAGGAGAGCCGTACAAACGTTAATGCATCCAACTGCTTTAATATATCACCACTGAATAGAATTCAGTTTTACCAATGTGAATGCAAATCACATTGCAGGAACCTCACTGTACAGTGCTGCTGGAGAAAATAGGACTTCTAAAACATCAGCATGGGAAACTATGTCAAAAAAATGTTGGTCTGTGAAGAATGCAACTGTTAACGCATTTCTTATGTGAGTCATAAAGACAAGCATTGCATTTAAACATTAAACCTTATGTGAAAACAGCAGGTTTGCTTGAGATTTATTTGTAACAGCCTTAAAATGAAGTGATTGCTTCTCCTCTGAGATGAAGTTTTTCAAACCAAAATGGTAATAGCTAATCCCTGCAAGGGGGGAATAATTGCAAATTTTAACAACACTTGTATACAGGACCTGTGTATGAAGAAGTCTCTCTGGAATCTTTTTGCAATCTCAAAAGAAAGAACTGTAATTTCCAACACTTTGTGTAGTATTAATGGCTGAATCCAACAGAATGAAATCCTTTCTGTATCTGTATTGTGTAAGCTGCAAGGCCATGACAGAGCAGCAAATTCATAAACTTAGAGAAGCCATTATTTAGCATTTAGAGGTGTGAAGCATCCACTGCAAGAAATGATAGCAAAGCTTGAAACATAAATAAGAAAACTGCATGCATAAAATTTGTGAAGCAATAGAGAATATTTGCAAGACTTCTTAGTGATGCTCCATTTATCTAGTTTGGGGCTCTACTGCAGAATGTGTATTTGGTACTCTTGTACATATTTGTATCCATTTGGAATTCAACATTATTTCCTGGAAGGGAATAATGTAGCCACTGTTTAAGGGTCTAAACATAATAAAACATACACGGATGGGGGAAAAAAAAAAATCAATCTTTCTAGGTTTGTAGATGAAAGAAAGTGAAGTATTATTGAGTTAAACAGCAATACATGTAAACCATTTAAATTGCCACTATGTCAGCCACTAAAACTCTGTCCTTAGATCATAATACCATTATCCAATTCCTATAGTAATTCTTCAGGCAATCACTATTCGCAGTAAATCTTTCCCTTGTTTCGTAAAGAGTCATGAATCCAGAAGTGGATTTTTTTCCTTTGGACGATAAAATGGGGATCAGAAGGAAATGCTTGATTCAGTGTCATTCCTAGCAAGAGCAGGCGTGCTTACCGCTACAATCACAGTTAAGAGCAGGCTGCAGTAGCTGAAGGAATCTCTTTATATCTGGTAAATTTTATATCTTCAATTAGATTTCAGCTTCCTTATTCTTGTTTATATGCAAAACAAATAATTGTTTTCTTTATCCTTTATTGATTTAAAAGTAAAATTGATTCAAAATTATATTCGAATATAAACAAAACATTCTGCTACTGTATTTATTTGGTTAATTTGATAGCCTTTTTGTATTAACATCTTTGGTACACTAGGCTGCCTTACAGTGTTAAAAGCAAGGGTAAATAAGCTTTGAAATGCCTATTCTTAAATTGATAACTGCAGGGTCTCTAGTGAAGCTCTCCAAGTTCTTCTGGCTTACACCTGATTTGCTTTAATAAGGGTTATAGGGAAAGAAAAACTATTGAAACTCCATTTTAAAATGCCTGGCAACAGACAGGTGGAAATGACTTAGAATTACTATTTTTCATTACTGAGGGCCCCTTAGGACTACACTGGAAAGAATCCTGTCTGCCCCAGATAAGAGTCTCCCAGCAGTTTAATGTGCCAATCAGTTGCGCTCAGCAGCCTGGAATCATCATATTGCAGCTATTGAATAGTTCCAGACCATATGCTCAGAAGGATGGGGAATGTGATATGTGTCACACTTCCAAAGAATGATGATGAAGAGCATTAATATGCTGATGAAGAGGGGAGAAAAAGAAAAAAAAAAAAAAAAAAGTGAGAGAAATCTTGAAGAAGCAAACCCACCTGTGTTACAGAGCCTGACAGTTATGCTGTCCTAACTCTTCCATTTCATATAAAATTATAAGTTTCAGTTACCATAAGATCTATATCACAGTGAATTACTTGGTCTCTTTCTCTCTAGTCCTCTGCTAATATGTTTCCTATTTTGATTTTTAAGTGAGAAAATAGTTCAATCAGAGTCCAAATTGCTACCAAGCATTTTATCTAGGTGGTAGCCTGGAAACTGAGTGCGTTTGGGCTCTAATTACTTTGCAACAGAACCTCAGTTTTGAACCAAGTACTGCTCCATTCATATTAAATTACACCCTGGTCACTTGAAGGAGGAATGCTAATAAAGGATATGAGAATGGGAAAACAATAAAAAAAAGTGAGTTTTCATATCCATTTTGTCTTTTGTTTTCTCCTTTCTAAAACAAATACAGTGGTTTTAATGTGTAACCGCAATATCGTAGCAGATGAATTAATGAAAAGTAATTGACAGGGAACTGATCTTCTAGCCAGGTTTTTTTGGTGCCTCACCCAGGGATTTTATTGCCCAAGACTGTGGAACACATTAAGTGTTGGCATAAGCAGCTGAAATTTCACTGACTTCTATATTTACTGTGGACAATTTTCATATCCCTCCAACTGTTTCTAAGTTCTTAGCTGTATACTGGGGGAGCAGAAACAGAATATGGGAAGAATTTCTGTGTAATCATTGTGTAAGACAAGACAACAAACCTCTAAAATTGACTGCAGAAATGAGCTCCTTTCATCTGGTAAAGGCAATATGCCCTTTGAGGATGCAGGGAATAGTGAGCAGCCTAAAGAACAAATTTTAGTCTAAGCTAGCCATACGGGTATTTTAAAGTATATCTATGCATTTAACAATCTTCTCTGATATCTTTCTGGCCTAATTTTCCACAGTGTAGACATAAATATTCTATATTTGCCAGGATTGTGATGCATAACAGATTGTACGATGTGCTTTCGTAGAGACTACTGAAATCATACAGCCTTTAAGAACTGAGTTGCCTGCAGTCTGAATAGAGATCTTCTTTGGAAAGATGCTCTCATTTTCCTTTGTCCTTGTAACAAAAGTCACTGATTAAGAATGCATTCAATTGCTATGAGATAAATTACAGGATTTTTCACAGTTTTCTTATTAATATTATCCCTTTGGCTTTCTGATTACTCATGAATTTTCTTTAGTATTTTTCTGTATTCCAAAACACAATTTAATGTTACGGGTTTTGTTTCAATCCATTTAAAGTCAAGTTTTAGTCTAGTGAAACTCAATGAAAATGGCTCTGGTTATATGAAGGAGAGTACAGATTGTTATTTTTCAAATATAGAATCTTACCATGAGGCAGTTTCCTTCAAAGTAGTTCCTCTCTTTGATTTATGATCATTATGATTTGGTTGTTATTCAGTCAAGAGGTGCCCAAATGCTCACTTTGGATCAAAAATGAAACAAAAGCCTGTAAAAGAACAAGCTTCACATGCTTTGGTTTTTTCTTCTTCCTCTTCTGAACAGTTCTTGTAGCATTTAAGACAGATGGTCTAGTTGTGTGTGGTCATTCTGTTCCTAAAGATTTACAATACTATGTAAATACTATGTAAAAAAAATACTAAGATAACTTTAGTGATCGACTAACTATGGTGGCTTTATTTTGAAAGTTTACTACCAGAGTAATGATTCTGTATTATACTGAACGAAGAGAGGCACTATGACTTTCTGTAGTATATACTGCATATACCGGAGAATATGTTGCTTGCCATCAGTCTAGCTGAGGAAATATTTTGGCTCTTCCAATTCAGATTTTCTTTTTGCCCTCTAATATTAATTTACAAGAATATCTTTCTAATATGAATGGGCTGAAAGTGTCATAAATAATTATAAGTGTGATTGATACAGAAATTAAGCAATATGATCTTCTACTTTGGACAGTTTAGAAGAGAACTTGGAAAAGTAGTTTTTTCTATCTTTAACTTGTTCAGCGATGTTTACTTCTCCACTCAACTAAATTCTTTGTTTTCATCTTTGACCACGTTTCAAAAAAAAAAAAAAAAAAAAAACAACACTCTTGCATTTTCTCTGCTACACCAGCAAATTTCAAACCAATGCGCGATGTAACTTGCACTTTCCAGTGTTTCATTGTCTCATCAGGTACTGCTCAGAAATGCAAGATATCTAGTTTGAAAAAGAAGGCAGTTTCACCACTAGGTATATGTGTTCATTTTACTTAGTGCAGCTGATTCTATATATTATTGTCTGCCAGCTGAATGTTCGGGGTGTAACTTGCAGTAGCTATTCAGCATGCTGGTGAACCTTCCCTCCTGTGTCATTTTGAGGTTGCAGTCTATGCTCACTTGCACCGAATGAGGTTGGTTTCTTTTTGGCATACGGAGCAGTGCTTTTGTATCCAAATGTCCAGACTGCAATCTGCATGGCTTAACACATGGACCATGAAAGCAGCTGTAAATGTCCTTACCTTCTTTAACAATTTTCATTGCAACCAGGCAAAAGCTTGTCTTTAGCCAGAACAAATGGTGCAAGCTGTAATCAAATAGAGTAGGAAATAATCCTAAAGAGTTGGAAGTTGGCTAATAGCTGGAAATTGTGCAAGTAGTTCTTGTGCAGACACCTTTTTCTTGAGCAGTGATTTAAAGCACTAAATTTCAGCTCTGATCAGTACAAAAAATCATCCTGCTGTTGCTGGACCTGACAAGGATTCTCATCAGATTTGGTTTCAATCTGTAGTGAGGCATGTTTACACAAACAATTTTTAAATGTTTCTCTTTTTTTTTTTTTGATTAAAAAAATATTTTTTTTATTCTTTTTGATTAAAAAAAAAAAAAAGCTTATCTCCTAAACTACATTATTTACAGGTGAAAGAAAAGTTGTTTTCAGTTCATTTGAAAACACTTGAAGAATATTTCTTTAAACAAGCCACTTACTCTTTGATTCAAACCAGCATTTTCTATTTAACAAAACTATCACTGTAATACTACGGTTTTTAATTCCTTTTTCACTATAACCTCAAGTCTAATCGGAACTTCCTATGTGACCGATTCCTTTATTAGAAATGTGTCTTTCTCTTAAAAATGCCGAACCATAATTTTTAAATTTGGTGCACACTTGTTAAATAGCCAGCTGCATAACTGAGCACCAAATAACAACTGGAGAGCTGGGATTCAGGTACCTGAACCACTCACAGTCATGTGTGGGATTTCCCTTGGGGGGCTACATCCGTGCTTCCCTATTCATCTCAGCCAGAGCTATCACCATGTTCCAGGGCTGAGAGTAGTAGAAGGATCTTGATTCTCTCTGTATTACTGGGAAAGTTTATTTCATTCACCTTTTGCACTGCACAGCTGCACAGAAATAGCAGACATTAGGTTGCAGGTGTAAAGCATGAAAATGACAATTCAAGGGAGCTGCAGTGCTCTAATTAAACCTTTCAGACATTGATGGCTCTTCTGTTTTGGTTTGAAACCAATATTTTTGTCCTTTTCTATAAAATGCAAAATTCTGCCTTGCTTGTCTCCTCATCTCCCGTGTATTCTTGCCACCTGTATTTCATTGCATTTGTCCATCTTCCTTCCCATCTTCTCTCACTTTTGGAATATGGCCTGGCAAAAGACCAGCTGCGCCTTTCAGCTAGTTTCTTCTTCACCTCTATTCCACAGGAGTCAGACATAAGTGTGATTGTAAGTGCAAATGTTGATACATTTTCTTCATTTTGAGATTGGACCATCTCATTTGGCACATTTTGAAGCCTGTTGCCTGGCTCATATGATAAACTTTTTGTGGGATGGTTGAGGCTCGAAAAGGAGTAGCAGGTGGGGTAATTCCTCTATTTGTTTAATATTGAAATAACATGACTCTTTTCTTTTTTGTCCTATATGGAGACAGAAGGGATTATGACTACCATTGTTTACAGAGCATTAATGCTCAGTGATACAGCGTCCTTAAGCATCCTGATTTGGCAACAAGAGCTGTCACAGCAGCAGTTTAACTCACATACTTAACAGGCACAGAACTGTCCATTTGGCTGCAGAGGTACACAACTGTGGTGTTTTAGGAAAAACACCCCTTTGCCTCTCAGTAATTTTGTGCTTATCATTATTCTTTTCATTCTATACTCATGTAGATTTAGATTAAGTTTAGGGGATAAACAAGACTTTAAGGAAAGATCACTATGATGGGCACCAGCAGAGCACTAAAAGTGATAACAGAGTTTTCCTGTTAGATGCAGCGAATGATGGCACTACTCTTTGCCTACTGCTGACCTCCCATTTCTTCTAACTGATTACGTGCTTTCTTACTTCTTATTCCATTCATTCTTATTCCTAATTCACTAATTATTACTCAAATAGCTTGATCAGTGAAGGAGACAGTACTAGGGAGTACCTTGTAGCACTAAATGGGATCAGCACCCGGTGCAGATAGCTTTCAGCTATTTTTTCAGCTAGTTGACCAAATGTGAGATAGGCAGGCAGGTGCTTGAAATGTTTGGCAAAGTGGGTAATTGGGTGGGCCTCTTTAGACTCTGTGAAACAGCTGTCTTAAATGTTAAGCTATTTTGTGGGATAGCCTGGGTGTGCAGACAAAAAGTGAGAGGGAGGACATGAGTAAAGTTGAATTTGGGAGTGTAAAGCAGTGGTGTTTTGTTTTGTTTTAGTTGCCACTAGTCCCCCACAATTTAATTATATAATACAGATGACATGCTGTGTTTTGTTGTATACCTTCTTTTTTTCACTCTGCACATCACTGCTTTATCTGAGCACCTGGTATCAGTGCATTATGCAAAGTGACTATCAGGCAGAACTTTGTTATGTCCTCCTTTCTCCAAGAGACATAATGACTACAGCAGAATTGATTGGTTTCTAGATAACTCTGTCTCTCCGTGTTTGTTATGGAAGTCAGTATGAGAGGATGTGCTGTGTTCTTGGAACAAAAGATAATCAGTTCTGTTTCCCCAGGCCAAGACTGAATTCCGCAGTCCTGGAGTGCCCCAAGAGTACTTTGCCTCCTGCATAGAGATGTTCAACTCTATAGGGAATCCTGGTGCAAGGCAGAGCAAGTGTGTCACTAGTCTTCATTCTCTTGGTTATCAAATACCCTGAGCCCAGCTACAGGTACTGCTGGCAGGGCTTGAGACGCAGAGTTAGCTGGATATTTTGTGAGAAACCAGTTTAGATGGAAAAGTTGTGTATGTTTCTCTCAGTTGGTGTTAATGAGAAGTGGTACTGAGGTATTGTGGACCAGCTGAAGTTTAAAAACTGATAACAGAAGTTTTGACCAGTTCACCAACTGATGATATGTAGTGCTACATTGCATATTTCCTAATTGGCTTAGCTGTGCCACCCAATGTGCCTACTCTTGTCTGCTTACAATCGAAAATTGAGCTCTGCTATATGTGCATTCACTGTTGTAATAGCAGGTCTGTATGTAGGCACATGTAAATATAAAAAAGTAAATTGGATTTGTTTCTTTTTGTGATTTTATTTTTTTTCTACCAAATCTGATCTATAATAATGTGTTGGTTTTTTTTGTTTGTTTGTTTTTGAAACACGAGCAGTGATGATGGAAAAAACTATGGTTGCCTTGTTCTGTATAAATATATGTAGAAACTGATGCCTATTGCATAGGGGTTTAATCAGACTTTCTAATTCAGTTAAAGCTCCAGCTGAAAGAGCAACCTTTAAATAGCATAGTCAGGTTCTACCTTTTTTTATGAGAGGAAATATAAAAATATTTCATTACAATTCAAAAATTATAAGTCAAAACATTATCTGTTTTCAAATTATGAAGTATGTAGTTATGTGTTTACCCTATAGCGTTTTTTCAAAGGTGCATTATATAGATCACATAAGTACCATGCCATGATAAAATGTTTCAATGATAAGCAATAATAATCTAGTTAACTCAGCCAGATCTAGACCACCTTTAAGGTATGCTACTGTATTGTGAAGTCCAGGACAGCTCTAGCATGAGAGTTGTGGTAAGGAATATAGAAACACATATATAACTATCGAATGCATAGTTTACATTGTAAAAACCTAAGGGATGTTTTTTAATCCTGTTGCTTTCTGAATGTAATTCCATTCTTTCTCATTGAGATTAAAAATATACTATTCTGTGTAGATTACTATAATTAAACCGTATTGGATGTGGCATAGATCTATTCTACAGATACATGTATGCTTAATTTTAATAAATGTCGCCATTTAGTTTCCAGATAATATTTTGTGTCCAGAAGCTACTAAATCCAGATTGCTGAGTTTGGTTGAGGCTTTAGCAGCTTGGTAACTGTCCGTTCTATGTCCTGGGTTTTGTAAATTCTTTCTGAATTATCTTAGTATTAGAGGAGAGGAGATAAAGGCCAAATCTTGAAAAGCTGTAAAGAATTGAGATAAAATTCAGTAAAAGTGACTGAACTACTATATTTCAGATGTTCCACTATCAAGAGAAATGCTCTTTATTGCTGGATAACCCTGTCATTTTTGTTACAAATACCTCCGTTTTCGGAGAAGGCTAAGTATATCACTTCTTATTTTTATTTTTTTTCCGGGCCTCTTAAATGTGGGCAGCACAATTACTAAAATAAAGGAGAATGAGACTGGGAGAGTTGATTCAGTGCCAGAAGTGTGCAAATATGGTGGAGGAGAACTGTACTCTGTTCTTACTGTCTTGGTCGTGTTTAAAATTGTTCAGCAGAGAAATGTGCTATTTCCTGGTATATACTAGCTTTCTTCCTCTGTCTTATTTTTTCCAAGAGAGTGTAATCTGAATGATTTGGTATATTTAAGCTAATAACTGATGTATTTTTAAATTTGAAGTTTAAGTTACTGCTAATCCAGATGCTAGAACCTTGCAGCAACCTGCCTGATTCTGAGTGAATCAAAACACTCTAAAAACAAATCAAGATGTCACTATCAAGAGCTGTATTGCTATTATAATTTGTTAGAGGAGTTTTGTATATGGAAATCAAACTTTCACCTGCCATCTGGTGGAAATAAACTGAAAAGCTGTAATGTGTACCTCCTAACTAAGGATTGCACCTGTTGGCAGCTTGCTGGCAGTATAGGAACTTGCAGTGCTGGTTATGTATCAAGAGCAATAAGGTTATATTGCTCACTTCCTTACTGTGTATGACAAAATAACTTTTGGAGACCTTTTTTGCTTCAGTTTCAGTAGAGTAAAAGAGCTTGGCACCCTACGTTTATGCATGGTTGACTACAAAGTGATAATGCAAGATGATCAGTAGAATCAGGATTAAAACATAATAAAAAGTTGATATCAAAATATCTGAGTAGGAGAAAACTGGCTCATAGAAGTTTGGTGCTATTTATTTTGTGTGGAGGGAACTAAAATGTCTCAGTTTTCTGTGCTGCAAACAGCCTTAATACACTTATGCTTTTACTATATGCAGGGGTTGTTACCAAAGTGACTGTAAACAGCAACAACAAAAATCCCTTGTCTTTTAATTTATGGCTTCTCCATATTCTTTTGTTTCCTTATGCATCCTTCTCATTTTCTGATATTTGTGCATATGTATTTTAGTCTTTTTCTGCAAGATGTTAACAGGTTTCCCTCTTGCAGTTCACTGAAATTTAATCATGAAATATTTACAAGTCTATTCAGGAGGATTTTAAATAAGGTGGTCTGTCTTGATGCTAAAGCAGTGCAAGTGGTCAGACCATACAGCTAGTGATTTTAAAAAGTAAAAATTATTTCTAATGAAATGTTTATTTTGTTAACTAACCCTTAGTTTATGTAGTTGTGTTCTTTAAATCTGTAGTCACATTCAGGGATTGCTCAAACCTGCAATATGTAGTATGTACCCTAATAATAAAACCCCTTCATTTTTCTCCTGGTTTTATTTTCTTTGAGGATGCTGTTTTCCCATAAACTCTGTTGCATTCTACAAGCATGAAGCTCTTAATTGTTATACCGAAAATAATGGCATGGTAATAGTGTAGTTTTGTTTTCAGCAAAAGCATTTAAGCAGGAATTAGTAAGCATCAATTCACTGATATGGCAATAACTAAGGAATTTATCTGAGGAGTTGGGGATGGTCAGAGGAACAATATTGGTACTGTTGTTTTTGTTTTGTTTTTAAAGAAAATACTTTCCTGTGGCTTACAGAAAAGATGTTACAGTGAAGTTGTGTGGTAATATGTGTAAATTAGGAAACTAGGATGTGTAGCTACAACAGTACAGAATTATAAGAAACAAATCCATTTGTCTTCTTTAGCTCCTATATAAGGGAAAAATCCTTAGGTATAAATACTCTTGCAAACCTTTTTTGCAGAAATATAGGGCTTCTGATCAGAGTGATATACTTACGTGAACTTCAACTGTAGAGAAATTCCAGATGTCAAAATGAGGTGTTCTTATAAATTTGACCCTTACTTATTATCAATTATAATAACTGTTATTTCTGGGGGAAAAACAAACAAAATTGAATTGGAAGATGGGGAAGAAGATGGGTGGTTGGTACATTCTTCACTTGCATAGAAGGTGAAAGTGCTCATTCACCATAACCACACTCCAAATTCACTTGCAACTCAAAGGAATTATGTAACACTGGTCCTCTTAGTTGTATTGCAGTTGGCTCTTGTAACTTTTTGGTATTGTCCACAACAGTGTCCTTCTGAGTCTTAGCATTTCAGAGGTTAATGCAATTCAGAGGTTAATGCAATTTTGTGCCTAATTCTATATTTTCAAGGTCAACCTTAAGTTTTTGTCAGTTTGGTAAACAATTCTATTCTACCACCAACCTTACAACTTAAGAGTGTAGCTTTGCCAGTATTATTAGTATTCTTCAATACAAATAAAATTCAAAGGCTGCTATAAAAAAATACTTTTTTTTTAAATAAAAATTAATTGTGAAAATACATGAAAATACATAAAATAAGAAACACATCATACAAGTACATCATACAAGTACATCATACAAGTACACATTATTTTACAAAGCGAGACAAGTTAACTTGCAGTAAATATTTGCCTGTCATAAATTCCTAATGATTTTTATACCAAGGCATTGTTCCCAACTGATCTTCAAAATCTTTGTTAATTTTCAGTTAAGCTGTGTATATAATTTAAATGACACTTCAGTGTATTTAATCAAAACTAATAGATATTTTAAACTGTGGCAAACATAAAATATGACGTTATGAGGCAAGACTTTTTTTCCCATGTCAGTTCCTTTTCACAAGTAATCCTTTCAGATAGGCTTTTGCAATTCTGTAGCACAGGAAAATATTCCAGGCTTTTGGTGTAGGACACATACACCTTTCGGAAGGGAATACAAGGGACTATTGCTAAGTTTCCTTAATATAATTTGTTACCATTTGCTTTGCATTGTAAATGACAAACTAAATGATGAGGATCAAAGTAATTGGGTTCACCAGTACTCCATTTTTGCTTGAATATAAAATATCTACCTGTAATGTCTGGAGCATGCTCAGGGAAAATAAAACAAGGTAGACCTGTGGTTAAGATATGATAGGAAAACATAAAAATGTATGGAGTAAGCCTTCTGGGAGCTGGGGTTCTACAGTAATATTCAATCATATGTCAGCTGCAGTACACTAAATGAGTTTTAAAAGTTTTTAATTCTCCATATCACCAAATAAATCACTGCAAATCACTGACTGCAGTAGTTCTCTTTTAATCAAGAATGTTACTATAGCAAGTGTAATATTCTTCCATTAGAGTTATGCTTTTGAAAATATGGTAGGAAAAAGTTATTAACTTGCTTTTAGGAGAAAAATTGCACTTAAAACTGGCAACGTTTTACTGCTGCCTGCATGAAGTTGTTCTAAATGTGTGCTTTGGTTAGAAAGCAAGTAGCTGCAAGATTTTAATTGTGATAGTCCCACAGCAAGGACACGAGTGCTGTGCACTTCAGTTGGGATCTCTATGGGTACTTAATCTAACAAAGATTCCGGTTAAAGAATCGATGTTACTTTCATGTTGGACAAGTGAAAACAAGCAATAAAGCGGTGAGATTAATTTCACATTTTTACTTGAATGCGTAGCTCTGACAACTATGAGAATAACATTCCTTCTACTACAAACTAAGTAAACACAGTCCAAATGTTCTCGAGAGGCAACAAACATGAATAGTAATTTTAGTACCCATTACAACATGCTAGCTGCCTCATGGTAAAAAAGTAACTGCAGTGGCAGCATTTAAATAGAGTTTATTTGTAATTAGGATTAATAAACAACGTTGAATTTAGTGTGCAAACCACCAACATAAACTTGCTATGTGAAAATGTCTGAAGTTGATGAGTTATCTCCTACAATACCTTCTTTTTAGGAAATAGGAGTGTTCATGTGGGAACTCAGCATGTACCTATAGCGTGTTTGGTACTACTGCTTAGTCCATCAATTGTCCCCATGAGCTCCCAGCAATCGCAACAGATTTCTGCTGAGCTCTTCTGTCTCCACTGATACAGTAAGTCCAGTGTCTCTTTGGTCTCAATGTTTGTGTAAAGGTTGCATCCTTTAAGATACGGTAGTGTAGCTACAGAAACTTCAATATTGAAGTCAGTCCCTGCTCTTTAAATATTATGTTAATACAAAGGTAATTCATTTGAAAGAGATAATAGATTTTGATCTTGTCAGTCTGCAGTATTTGACCCATTGTTTGGAAGAGTATATCAAGTGATTAAGGATTATGTTCATTTTAGGTAAGCCATGTATGGTATAGTTGGTTTTTATTGTGGTCAGTTTGCAGTCTTACAGCTGACTGGCTGGGGTTGTAGCTACAGGTCCTGAAGGATCTTAAATATAAGGCAAGTTTTCTGTGGCTGAACAACAGGGTTTTGATGTATTCTTGCTTATGCTCACATAACTGTTGAATGTGGGTAGTATAAATGGCTTACTACTAATATGAAATACTTAGCACTTGCTGTAGCGCTATATACTGTTTCCATGTAGTTATTTGCTAGACATAGGAGCAAAGATGAATAAACACTGCAATGAAGGATATATTAATTTTCTAAAACTATTATGAGGGAGCAGAAATGTTAGAAGCAGCTGCTGTCTCTGATACCACTGTGTGAAATACATTAGGGGAGCCGGGGTTAAGATCTTAAAATACAAGAAAATGGAATGAAACTCGCCTGAGCAATTGATGTATTTCCTAATGACACACTCTATACTGCTGAAATCAGGAAAAACCTAGAGGCCCTTTCATCTGAACAGGGAAGAATATTTCTGCAGGATGTAAAATAGTAAAATCTTGGTAAAATAGTAAAATCTTCGTTTAAAAAAAAAAAAAGTAGTCAGGTATTTCTTAAGATGTCTTACGGTTATAATGTAAAATGTAAATAATGTAAATAATTATGGTTATAATGTAAAATAGTAATGTAAAACAGTTCTCTCTTGGTCTTAAGCACAAACGTGCTCTCTTCTCCTCTGTTTTCAGAAGTTTAAAAAGAAATTACAGTGCTTTTGAATTACAATTTATTTCTATTCATGGATTTTAAAAGCTTAATTATACAAAATAACTATTAGTAATATCTCACTTGCTGGAAAGAGCCTTTCAATACATTGTTAAGCTTCTTGGCAGTTGATCCACTCTTGGCTTTACCATATACATGCAGTTCTCTGTCTTTTTCTGTAGCTGCAAACTCTCAGGGAAGGCCACTGGTAATTGCTCTGAGGCAGAGGATACAGAATGTACCTAAGCCAGTGTTCTTCCTGATTTCTGTAAAATTAACTCTTTGCTGAGGGAAGTAATCATAGGCTGACAATCATCTCAGAATACTATGTTAGGAGGCAGACTTAGATCAGGGCTTCAGTTGGATGTTTTATTTCATGCATTGTTTAACGCCAGCTGAGGGTTAAACTGCAGAGATGTGAGCTGATGGGACCTGGGAATTTATATCGCAGTTAATGAATTGTAATTCCTGTGGATTTATATTGGAATATTTGCTTCAGAGAAACAGTGAAAGTTTCATCGTCCTGCTGTGTTGCTTACAACATGAAGTCGATGGTTAAGGAAATGTTATTTATTTATTTTAATGTGTGGTCGTATCTCTCTTCATATAGCTATTTCCATAGAAGCAAGTTCCAAAGTGTCAGCTTTCCAAGAGGAAAAGATAACTTTTTATCTTAATGACCCCTGAATCTTTATAAAATCTCTATAAAACTCCTTTAGAGAAACATTTAGAACATACTTTATTCACAGAAATTAATGATCTAGCACTCCAATTCTCAATGGTGCTTCTGGGCACAGGAAAGAATTTATGTATTTGCTTCTGCTTTAACTTAAAATAACTCATTTCTAGTCTGACTGGGTCTGTCTAAATACTCCTTATTTCATTAGAAAATGACTCTTCTGCACATGCTGAGGAATTTTGTAACTGATGGATATAGATGGTTATATCCCCTTCAGTGAGAGCATAGCAACCATAATTAAAAAGCATATTATTTAAATAAAATGTCATGTTACTTGCTTGCAATCTTATTTGATTTGGCAAGCTAGTCCTTCCCTATCTGTAGTTCTGACAAATTTCTAAACACCCTTTTCCTTTCCCCCCCAACCTTATGATTATGAAGTACTTGAAATTGTGAAGAATTGAAGAGATTTCTTACTTGCAAGAATAAAATAGTCAATAGCAAAAATGATAAACAGACTTAATTTCAGCCAAAACCATAAAAAATAAGAAGTAACTAGAATCTTGAACAGTGCTTTTATTAAATATTTTAATGAGTTGATAAACAAGAAAAATGTTATCTTATCCATTCAATAACAGTACATCCTAATTAGTCACATATAGGTGAGCCTCACTGAAGAACAATTTTTTCTTTGTTACCAAGGGTAGCAGAACAGGGTGGCTTCTGCCTGCCAGCATCTTAGTTCAAGATCAGTGTGGTTTACAAGACACCAAACTTGTTTCAGCAGGTTTTTTACTCTTACAGTTATGTTGAGGTTTAGGAATCTTGTGGAAACGAGAATCTACTTTATTTCACTCATTTTGCAAACTGGGAACTTGGAAACAGAAAGACTATAAGCAGCTTGCTAAAGACCATACAGAGCAAGTGAGTAGCCAGGCTAGGAGGTCGGGCAAACAATTAAGGATCAATGAATAGCCTTCCCAGTAATTGCTTGTGGCCATGGCATCATACCAAGAGTTCTGGCTCCCACTTCGTTCCCTGAAATGGGGGGGGGGGGGGGGGGGGGAGGAGGGGGAAGGGAAAGGGGGAGGGAAGGGGGCGGGGGGGGGGGAAAGGGGGGGGAAGGGAAGGGGAAGTGTGATTTCACTATTATTCCTCTGGTGGTATCAGAGGAACTTCCATTTGCTGTTGTCAAGGGAAGGCATTTGTCCTAGCTTTGTAATAAAATGGGCAAAGGATACTTGAAATGAGCCAGTTATATGCAATTTATTAGTGCAAGTCAAAGCTCCCTTTTCCTAATTTCTTTTTTCTTTTACATAAATGTGTAGCCTATGCAGATTCAAACTTTCTTGCAATTCAAGCAAGTTCTGCAGTGGAAGAATAAGCTTCTTAACAAGATTGAATTTGCTATTGTGCAAGTTACAAGCTGAACAAATACAGATTGGGCAAGTTTCTGTTCATTCATGTTTCTCCTTTAAAGAAAAAAAAAAAAAAACAAATACCAGTTTAATATAAATGGAAATGAGGGTGATATTAGTGTGAATGTAAATCTTGATCTATTGTAACTTACTAACGAAAGTCATACTTTTCAGAGTCTGGATAAATGAATAAAGCCATAGCATTTTCTGTTTGTTTTTAATAAGTGTACAAATAATCACCTTTAGTTAAGATTTCTATCCTTTTATTTGCTTAATAGGATCTTAGAAAAAGCTGTTATTTATGGAAAAGCAGGTATTCCTCTCGTAAGAGGTTGGGGTGGTTTTATGTTGTATAATTGTTTCTGGGAAGAGATTTTTAAAAAAATGATATGGCAAGATATTTGAAAAGAAAGTTTACTAGCACACTTCATAAAGTTTAATATTTATATAACCTTTAAGCAGTCAAGAGACTATGCCTAATGACAGTCAACTAACAGCTTGACCTTTATTGAATGGAAGAATGGTAGCACACTTACAGGAGTTTCATTTCAATGGCAATGTAATATTGAATTTCTTCAGGCTATTAATGTACAGTAAGCATACTGAGCTTGGAAATGTATTATCTCCATTAAGTCCAGCAAAACTAGAGAATAGAGGGTTTAAAAACCAATCAACTTCAAATGTATTAATTCTATTTTAATGATCTTCCTAATTAGATGTAAAATGTCTCAACTTTTTCTAAGAAATATTAGAAGGGGTGCGTGCACAAATTGTCTGTGACCACATCTAAAATCTTAATGTTAATCGGCCGTTGGATACTGTACATGTGTACATGTATGCAAAGTCTAAGCATCCTATATCTTTTTTTTTTTTTTTTGCTTCTTAAAAAGGAATTATACTGTCATATCAATTTGAAGTAATTATCAACCTGAGCTTCAAAGACTAAGTACTTTTAAAATGCCTAAATGGAAATGTTTTTTTTTTCAAATTTACAGCTGAAAGACAAAAAATATTTGAATTTCACCTGGTCCTTCACTGCATAGTCTTGACTGTTGGATTAAAAACATACTAAGTTAGGTTCTCTGAAGAAACACCCTTGCAACAAGAGAAGCGCTGTAATATTTATTCTGCGTGCTGCACTGTTTGTGGATGCAGGTTGGATTTCTGAATTCTGACCGGTGTAGCCTCGTGCAGTCTGCTAGAACAGACTGCTCAGGGACTGCGCTCTGCTTTTGTGTTTTGTTTTCTATTATGTTGGTTTTACTGAAAAAGTAGATTTTTGAATCTTACTGATGGTGGACAGAAAGAAAATTCTGTCTTCCTCTTTGAAAGACCAAAAAGAAGCTTGTCATTTTGGCAAATAATTGAAATAGGGATTTTATTGTGGTTTTGGTTTTGCTTTTTTCCTCATTATGGGTGAGCAATTAAATCCAGATAACCCTAGCTAATATACTTTAAAATGTTAAATAAATCAGAGGGGTGAACGAAAAACTATACGTGTGCTTTTTGTAGTTGACCTTCCATTACTTTGTTGACCTGCAACATACAGGAAATGTGCAAGTCCTTGAGGGATCAATGGCTACTTAAATGAATAAATGCTTACTAGGATCCAAAGCAAAACTTTAGGCTACAATATACCAGATTATGTATGAATCAAAATGAAGTTTCTTAGCATCCCTGTACTGATCTTGCTATCTTCAGTGAAATGAGAGAATATCAAGTCCTATTTGTGTGTATGATATGCAGACGTAGAGCCAGTGGAGGGCATATATCTCATGTACTTCCGTGCTCTATATAAAGCTTTATTAAGTGTGCACAAAAATAAGAGGTGATTCTGAAAACCCTGGTGAGGCTCATTTGCATTTTTAAATACTTAATGATTGTGAAAAATCTTGACCTAAAACCCAATCTGATAAAATTCTGAGGTCAGGAACCTTTCACGCCATTTGTCTGTCAAGTGCTAGGAATACTCCTACTGCTCTACAAATAAGAGCAATGGGGGGAAATGCATGATGAGTATGCCACAGTTCTTGAAATGTGACTTATGTGACTTTAGCACATGCAAAACTACTTGAAAAAGTGAGCTTTTTTCGTTCTTACAAAGTAGGATACAAATCGTTGGCAGAGCCAAATCTCATGCACTTAGCTTGCTTTATCTCCCTCCAAATTTGTAGATGTCTACCCACAGCTAAATGTATAAACTGCCAGAAAACTAGTGCTAAAAATATTCTAAAAGATGCTAGCTATTTTTCACACACTACTTCAACTTGGGAATTTTTGATTTATTGGGTTTTTAATTTATGACTATATTAATACCTACTTGTACTTTCAATCACACTTTGAAGATACTTGAACAAGTGCAATTGTAATTAAGATTACAAACCCAGGTATTCCTTTGGGAAAATGCAGCTGGAGCTCTTTAAACTTTCTCCATTGCTTATACATGCCTGGAGGAAATCTGGTGCCATCTTTCTAATGTAATCCTTCTCTGTCTATGGATCCTGACGTATCTGTTGCCTGCCATGCTCTTCATTGCTGTGATGAAAGCTGGCTCCAAGAATCAAGAAGTTTTATCCTCCTCTTCAATATGCTTATTAAAATGAAGTAGAGGTTAGTTCATTTTAAAGGCCTGAAGAAGGATTATTAAGGAGCTGATTAAGTCTATTAGGCTGCTTAGGGAATCCTTTTTGCTGTGTTGTTGTTAGCCAGGAACCTTAATAGGACAATTAGGATTAATTAAAATCAGCCTGATTGATTAGAATATATAAACCTGCATGCAAGAGACAGTTATGTGGTTGTGTTTGTTCAGACTGGAAAGGGGAGGCAGTGGATGCTGAGGTCTGCCTTTCTAAAAATATCTGTATGCCACTACAAAAGCAGCTTGCTTTGGGTGGTGGATTTTGTTAGCGGTGATACTGTGTCACTGAAATTGGCTGTTTCCTGCATGTCCCTCTTAGGATTGATGGGACATGAGACTGAACAAGGAAGCAGCAAATGAATTTCACTGTATATATGTGAGATGATATGGGGGCGGGGATGTGTGTGGAATTCCAACTTTGCACATAAAATAGTGTGACCTGACTATGGTCACTCAGGACCAAGGACCCAGGGCATTTTAATGTAAATGAACACCCTTACTCAGCAGTGGCTTGGCAAAACTTAATGCTGGAGTTTACTAGAAAACAAATAGAGAATCAAACACTGTACTTTGGAGCATAATAAAAATCCATTACTTGCCACCTCTTACAATACAGGAGTTGTAGGCTGTCAGATGAAACTGTAGGGAGATGCATTCAAACACCCAAGATAGGTGGCTAATTTGTCATCAGAAATCCATTTCAGCATGTAAAATGATCACTGGACTGTTCTTGACTTCTATTTTTTTGTTTTCATTTTTGATTATCATATCCAAGAAAATCTGAACATATGTAATGTAATGGCATTTTTAAACTGTGCCAATACCACAGTTAATAGATACAACCACATGTTCATTTAACCCTATAATCTTGGCTTTCTTCAGCTGGATACAGTTGTCTGTATTCAAATCTGTGATGAAAAAGAAATTGACTGGGAGTGGTTCCAGGGATTTCCATCATGCCCTAAAGGTAGGGGGTTAAGTTTCTTGGTCTTTCAAGGACCAAGCAAGATCTCCCTTCATTTAAAGGCTCTTGCCTGTCTTTAATGCAGTGATTCATTTTGGTAACTTCTTGAAACTTTTCATATCTGATGTCTTGTTCTGTCCCTTTGAAATAGTTTTCTTCTAAGGGAAACTGATTTACTGTGGAAGAAGTTATCCAAGGAATATGCCTTAAAGCTTCCTCTGTTTTACTGCCTGTGAACACGAGCAGCTCCAGTATTTGTTCTGTTCCTTTACCCAACGTGTTCTCAGATATTATCATGTGGGAAAATGTACAGAACTGTCACTAGACATCAGCAAGGCTTTAACACACAGCAGCATCTTGTTCTAAGCAGCTGGATCCTGGGCAAGTGTTGACAGTTCTTTATTTATATAAAGAATTTCTTTATATAAAGAATTTCTTTATTTTATTATATTATTATATTTTTTTATTATATTATTATATTTTATTATATTTTTTTATTTAAACAATTTCTTCTCAGTAAGATTTTATTTATATAAAGAATTTCTTTATATAAAGAATTTCTTTATTGAAGTGCTTCTAAAGTTATTTATTAATGAACTAATCTTTCAAAACAATGCTTACAAGCATCTCTTCCCTTACTGCAGTGGTGAATTGGTGTGTGTATAGGTAAGTGTACTGTCTCAGGTTGTATTACTCCTCTTACTGGAAGGATCCATTTCCAAGACCTCTTGTTCCATCTTATTTAAGGAGATCTTCAAGTATTGTACCTCGGATGTCAGTCAAACAGCTTTTCACTTTGCTATGTGAAATGCTTAGGTTCATTATTTATAACTCACGTTGTTAAGAAATACCAGAGGAATCCCTATTTTCAGTGAATGGCATTTTGCAAAATTTAGTGTTTAAGCAAAATGCATAGTAACCTGTGGTAAGCATTGTCTGAAATGATCAGCCCTGTCCTGGGGTGTCTCTTCATCTGTGGAAAGTTTTCCTTACAGTCTTTAAGAGCAGAACGATAAGTGGGAGATAATAGTGTCACTGGGGGGAGGGGGGGGGAGTCATGCTCTTTTAATCCAGAAAAAAAAATGTTTATGTATGATGAGGGCTAGTACTGTATCACATGTGTAATCGTTAAGACTCAGTAAGATTATCCTAGCTCTATAATCTAAGATTACTAAAATTTACTCCAATATAATTTAAAAAATAAAATCCTCACAACTGCAAGATACTAAGAAGATACTGGATGTCATTAGTGGTTTTTTCTTTCTAAAATCTTATGTTCTAAAAAGTTCCTTTTTATTCTTGTAAATTGCCTGAAAAGTCATAAATCCTATTCAGGAATTGTAATTGTAGTAGTTTCTGATAATAAGTAACCTTCTTCAAGTCTTGCAAAATTTTAAGGCCAAATAATAAAATTGAAAAACAGACTAAGAAACCACATGTGTATGTAGTATCTTGCTCCCAGCTTTCATTACTGTTGCTCAAAAAGATTATAGAAAGCTTAAGTACTTACTTCCCTAAGTGATGTTTTTTTGTTGTTTTTTTTTTTTTTTGTTGTTGTTGTTTGTTTGTTTGTTTGTTTTGTTTTTTTTTACAAGCCACTTTTCTTTTTCATGGCTTTATTTAATCTTAAACATACTCACCCAGCTTTCTGAGTAAACAGTGTCTGCCTTAAGGTATGAAATATTAACAAATCTAAATTTACATGATCTAACATGAATTAATAACTTACAATTATCCATTTTCACCAATAGGTGGTGGTGCTAGCTGTTTCTTTATCTGTTGCTTCTTCAGACTTCAGTGGAAGTAACCATAAAAATATCTACATGTTTATAGCATGAAAATATTAAGCACAGGTGATTGGAGATGCTTGGAGCCAGACTGATTCTCTGCCTAAGCTAAGAGAGAGGCAGGGGAATGCATGCACCTACCAAAAGCCACAAAGGGTCTGCTGTGTTTTGGCACCCCTCCTTTTGAGCGTTAACCCTGATGGCTTCAAGGCTGCAGGAAGTGAGAGGCATTACCTCTGGCAGTCTGCTTTCCTGCAAGAGGAGATGCAGACCATGTGAAAGGATGAGCAGCATCACGGTGCTGGAGGAAGGTGGGGAAAGTAATGTTCAGAACAGCTCTCCAGGTGTAGAAAGCATTTCCCTCTGTTCTTGCAATGTCTTCTTTTAAAGACATGATGTTCTGAAATTGCTGCCATGTGCTCTGGCCTCTTTGCTGGTTCCTGATTTCCAGTTCAGGATGTGGAGCTAGTAGGGTTTTTTTGTTTAAATTCCAAGAGCAAATCAATAGTCTGTAGATGTTTAAGAGAGGTGGAAAGAGGTGGCTCTTTGGGAGGAGTGCCAACTTGACAGTAGGCAGTTAAAATCCAGTAAAGAAAATGGAATAAAAGCACACATGACACTGAACACAAGCAAGAAACAATGTCTCTGTCTTTTTCTCATGAACTCTTCCTTTGAGGGAGCTTGGTTTGGCTTAAAGTGTTTGTTTGGACAGAGCATGTTCTGAAGTCAGTAGTGTCACAATCAGGAGACTGTCTGATAGCTGCCACTCGGGCTTAGCTATAGGCCTTGCATTACAATGAGGAGTTAGTCAGGAGTTCCTCTCAGTGAACAATTAAAAGTTGACACACTTCAAATGAACTGAAGAACAAATTAAAGCATGCCTATAGCAAAGACTGCATTTTTAATTTTGTGTAACCTTCATCAGTGCCTGTGATAATGTGACACAAGAGTTCTCAAAGCTACATAAAGCATTGAGAGCACAAGTGCCACTGCATTCATCATCTGATTCTTTTCCAATTTTTTTATTTTTTTTTTTTACTTTCTCCAGTCTCTTCCCTGTGTGTCTGGCCTTTTTTTTTTTTTTTTCCCTGTGGCCTGCTCTCACTGCAAGGAATAAGATAACTTGTGACTGGCAGCCAGCGGATTAGAGTGAGAATTCTCATTTGTCACATTCTGCTGCCAGCTGCCAAATGAGATATGCAAAACCTCGTTTCAGAAAGTTCCAGTATTGTCAGATTCTGTGGGCTGCTCATGTCTTTTCTTCCATTATTTTGTAAGGCAAGAAAACTTTGGTAAAATATTTGAGCCTCTTTTGTTTTTCCTTCAGAGTAAATAAAAAAAAAAAAAGTGAAAGATGCAATTTTACTGAAGGTTAACTGCTAAAAACGGTATTTTAAATCTCTATTGATTGCTAATGAGTCCTGAATATGCATATAGACATTGTAATTACTGTGCTGAAGCATCTGACAACTTGAACTCATGCCTCACTGCTGTGACCTGAGCCTAGGAAACGCTGAGAGCCATAGGGTCAGCTGCCCAAGGCAGCATCTTCAGACTTGCTGGAAAAAAACAAATGGATTCAAAACAGGCTGCAAGTATTCTGAGAGCTCTAGTCTTAAGTTTTTGTCTTCATAAAGTGTTGGAACTTGCAGTATGGTGCAAGTTAGCCCTGTGAATTAAGGAAAATGTACATCTCTTCCTTCTTCCTTCCAGCTGCCCTAGTTGCATCTGCTTTCAGTCAGGTAACACACAACCAGGAGATGAATTCACTGATGAAGGCAAGTAGGACAATTTTCTCCAATGTTATTGATGTCCTCCATGCTTTGAAGAAATATGTAAAATATTTGTATACGAACTTGTGTTCTTTAACACAGATGTCATTGTTACTCTTACACTTGTCTGGCATGTAAAAACAAGACCATAAGAAGCAGCCCATTTGACCCAGTGTACTGTCTGTGATGGTTGCCTGAAGCAAATGATCAAGCAAGTTTAAGAAGATGGACTGAGCAGCCAGTGATGCTTCCCCAAACTACTCTTCTTCAACAAATTGTCTGAGGAACTTTGAGCTGCAAGTGGTCTCTACACAGTTAATCTTAAACAGATTTTTATTCTATAAAATGTGCAGTTTGCTTTTCAGTCTATGTAGGTTTAGTGTCCCTAGTGTCCTGTGGCAAGCTGTTCCATATTGTTGGTATATGCAGTGTGAAGAATCATCTCCTGCTTATTTTGAACTTGTGGTCTGCCCCTTTGCCCCTATTTGATGTCCCTTCATTGCTAAGCAGCTTAGGGGAGCCGAGTTCCTATTCATATCTCTTGCATCTAATGATGTCTGTCGTATCACCCTTTACTTCTCTATTTTAAACATTTAGGGCTCCTAGCTACATAATCATGCCTTGCATAGAAACTACTCCACTCCTTTGTGATCATCCTCATTGTCCATTCTTGAATCTTACCAGACTCTTAGCTTTTAGTGATATTGCATTGTCTTCAGGAATAATATTTAAAAAAAAAAAAAAAAAAAAAAAAGAAGCCCTTGATCATCTACTGGACCCACAGACTTGGGATTAAACTTTTTTGGCCTGTCTATACGTTCATAGTGAACCTGACAGGGTTTGATTCTGTTTGTGTTTTCATGGCTTCAGCCTTGAGAAATGTTTTGGTCTTTTGGTTTGTTTTTTAACTTCTAACACCAATCTACTTTTCTTCTTCAGGTCTTTCTAGATGAATGCTGTGCATTCATCCTGTTCCTCTGATGGGTGTCCTTAAGTAACCCTGTGATGTCCTTAAATAACCACAATGCTGTTGACAACTGTGCTTATGCTTTTGCAGTATTCATATCTGAGCATTTCACAATCTACTGGGAAACATCCTGCAGGTTTCACTGATTTCAGTTTACTCTGGAGTGATTCTGAGTATATGAAAAAATATTGTTAATCGGAGATACCTGGTGCTCAAAACAAAGTAATGAATTGAGTTGACGACAGTGAAAGCACAATATCAACTGTCCAAGTTCTAATGATAAATAAAAATTGAGTTCCCCTCAGTTCTTTTTCCATCACTAAACTAAGCATTAAAAGAGTTGTCAAAGATTTCCAGTAGTTGTTAAATCAGAATAACCTCTGAATGCAATCCCTGACTAAACCCTTACCAGATAACTTTGACAGCCCCTTAATCTCAACAAACTGTTGTTAACATAACAGCATTAAAATAATCTGTTACCAATCCTGTCTTTCACCCATGTAATTCAAGATGGGGTGTTATCTACAAATGCTCAAGGAAAAGCAGCAGTAAAGAATTTGCAACACTGAAAGCAAGAATTGAGGAATAATGGTTGAGAAGATGGCAATCTAGGAGCAGCTGATGGTTCTGAAGTGCACAAATCCTGAAGTATAGTATTAGCTGAAATGAAGTAAAATATGGGGTCCTGATTTAGCACTTCTGTGACTAAGGAATTATGCATTGAACCAACTTGGATAATGTTAATTCTGTAATGTAGCTTAGAATGTTTAACATCATGTTTAATGTTAAACAAATGTTTAATCATCTAGGATTATTTTTCTTATGAGCTGCAAATTTGAAAATAACTCTTTATAAAGGGTTATAAATTACAGTACATGTGGAGAAGCAAACTATCTATACACATTTCTTTTAGAGGGGGACTCAATATACTTATATATATATATATATATATATATGCATAAGACGTGTATGAATACCAGAGGAGTTGGGGAAATGTGTACACAAACCTACAGGGCGATGGGACTGAGTTGTGTTTTTTTACTTTAAGGTTAAGAAAAAAAACAATGTTTACCTTGAAACTCTCCAAATACTTTATTAAAATATTTCAATGGAAGATTTAAAAAAAAAAGTCCAACTGCTGCTTTTTGTTCCATTATCTAACATATATGCAAGTACGTTTTTGTCTCTGTATGGAGTGGCTGTGAATGTTGGGCTGAATGTGAGAACTTATTGCAGATGCACGTAAGACAGACCAAGTCTGAATGAGTTCTGAAAAATTTAGTTCCAGGAAAGATCTAGAGTGGACTCTGGATTGGATGCTGTGTAAAAGAGAGCAATGAATAAAAATAAACCTCTCAACCACATCTGAATCTGTGCTTGAGCTCATGAAAACAAAGTATCACTGCAATATATTTTATTAAAAAAAAAAAAAAGAATCTTTTTTTTTTCCCCTTAACAGAAGAAAATCCACAAAAGCCTGATATTTGAACTGGTTGCTCGAATAAAAATAAGTGACGCTACATGACCTCTTCAATATTTTTTTAAATCCAGAATAAGGTCATCTTGGAGAATAAGAGGTGTGTGTGTGTGTATGTTGGCTATTTCAGGTGAATTTAACATTCACAAAAGTCTTTCTAGTAACACAGACTAGATGTACTGTAATGAGAATGTTTCCATATGAGAACAGAGATTCAAGGAATGACTGAACAGTTGTACCAAAAGATAATGTCATGGATGAAATCCACTAAACAATTGCAATGGGTTGTCAGAGGGTGTTGAGCTTCCTCTAGATGTTCATCACCTTTCCTCTTCCTTCTTGTAGCATCTTCCACTCATAGGAGCCAGCAGAGGTTTGCAGTTGCACTCTAAAATGACCTGAAGACAGAGCTATTTCTGAACTCATAATCACAGCAAGTATTGGTTGGTCAGTGTTCTCAGGACTCATAATTTGTTCTAGCAGTGCTTTTTTTTTTTTTTTTTTTTTAGCTTTTCAGCTGTCTCAGTGCTGATAATCACTGTAATTCATATCAGATCTAACATTTTAATGGCAAAAAAAATTACTTGTCATCATTTGAAAGAATTATAACTAATGTGGGCTATTGCTCTTCTGTATTTAATGTTCTATTTTGGTGCATCTATTTGCAAAAGTATTCTCAGCATAATGTTTTGAATGAGAATTCTCAAATTAATGTTTAATAGTTGCTTATTTCAAGATCTTTGTAAAATTAGACTGCATTTCCAACAGGGAAGTACAATCCAGGAATGAGTTCTTGTCCAAATTTTGTTCTAAAAATATTCCTATTTCCATGTGTGTGGTTTACTTCCCATTTCACATATATTCTTCATATGTTTATTGAATCCTATAATCAGCCTTCCTGCATCTGAGGTTATATTTCTTAGAGATATAAACATAATGAAACTACCTATTAAAAATAATGAAAGTAACCTTTAGTTGATGATCTGAGAAGGAAGATTACATTTTGATGCACTCAATTCTGGAAATAAACCTGAGTATATGCATCCTTCTTCACTTATTGGAGTCTTCCCTTTTCTGTTCGGGTGGGGAAAAAAGCTGTTTTCTTTAATTTCTTGAAGGGGTCTTCCATGTTAAGATGGCTAACATTGCTTTCTTTGCATCCATTTCTTAATATTCATTTAATTCTTCCTGTCTCTACAATGGGCTTCTGCACCTGGAACACTTGTCTGGGCTAGTTATGTTTTTCCCAAGAGGATTTTTCTTTCATGTACATCCCACTGCAGATTTTCTGCTGTTATTGGCATCTGCCAAAGATCAAAGAGAGGATTAGTTCTCTGTACGTCCTCAGATAAGGATATTTCATGGAGGACAAGTGTTTTATTTACTTATGGATGAGAAGTAGTAAAGTTGTAATAGCTTTATTACAATTCTGCCTCTAGGATGAATTATCAGTGTTTACCAATTCATTCCAAATGAGCGACTGCAGCAGACAAATAAGACAGGTTTGGGCTTCCAGAAATTTTCCGAGCACTCACATTGTTCAGTGAGAGCTTTTTGGTATTCCTGAGTTTATTAGTATACTCAGGAATATATTAGTTATATATTTAGTATATTTATATAAATTATATTATATTTATATATTTATATTATTTTATATTGTTTTTATTTTATATATTTATATTATATTTATATAATATTACATTTATATAATATATATATTATATAGTATATAATATATATACTATATATTATTAGTTATATATTATTAGTTATATATTTAGTATATAAATATACTAAAATATACTAAATATATAACTAATATATTAGTGTATAATATATTAATATATATATTATATACTATATATAATGGTATATATATAATAGTATATAATAGGTATATATATAATAGTATATAATATTACTGTTAGTATATTTTCTTGTTTTATTTTTATGGAGTTGTTCCACAGGTGAAAATCAGGACTGAAGGAAAAAGATGGTCTTGAAAATATTTGGGACTAAGAAGGAAAAGGTAAATTATTGTATACACAAGAAAACTAGGTATGAATAATCTCCTGCTCTATCCAAGAGGTAGTATTATAATTTTTCAAGACTTCCTTAAGAAAAGAACTGTTTCTTAGTTTCATGGAATTTTCATGGAATTCATGAAAATAAGCAACAGTAAGAACAGGTATGGGGCCAGGCCCTAAGCCCAAATGCAACAATTTACCAGAGAATTACAGTGTTTTGCAAATTCATTGAGCATGAGAATCATAGTGAGAGTGATGGCAGAAGCACTTGGAATCGAATCACTTCAGGTCCAAAGAAAACTAGACAAAGGAAACTAAAGTGGTACCTAATCACTCTAGGTTGTGTTGTAACAAACAGATTCAACAACATCAGAATTTTAAAGAGCGCTGCAGTCACCAATGTACCCTGTTGTTTTGTGCCAGAAGACATGTTTCTAGCTCCCAGTTGTACTAGCAATTTGTGGCATCATTTTATTTATTTTTCGTTAAAAGCTAATCTGGAGTACTCTGACCACACAGGTACCTTCCCTGACTTAAAAAAAAAAAAAAAAAAAAAAAAAAAGCAATTAACACTACTAAGAGAATCCAATCTTACTCTTTATGCTAAATGCCTTTTTGAAAATGTGATATATATACAAAATACTAAAGAAGTTTGGCTTCTTCTAAAGCCTTGAACTTTTAAGTTCGCAGTTTTGGTAAGCCTATCTTCCTGTCTTTGTGACCTGACCTCATAACTGGGCAATACTGGCAGAACTACGCTCCAGAACACAATATCATGGTACTTCTGCTAGAATAGAAATAAGTTTATTTTTGCAGCAGCACAAGAGGCAGAAAGTATCTTTCATTTCTTTCAATAATAATCCAATGGTTGACTGTTCATACCTAAATCTGATTCCAAGATGTAGTCTCATTTAGCAGGAGCACTCAAGATGTACCACTCATCATGGAGCTGGAGATACCCTATTTTGCTCCTTAGTTTGCCCCTAAGGTTTGGGGTTGGTGTGACAGGGAGTATGTGTGCCTGAGGGGGAGACTGGTTTCTGGCTTGCAATTTAGCATTCAATGCAGCCTTTGTTTACTGAGTTGGTATCATCATCTAAATACTACTGAGGTCTGCAAAGACAAAATTGCAGCTGTTTAAATAGAGCAGCGCTATGAGCTTACATTGTGAACACTAAAGAACTAGAAGTGATCACATCTTAAAGGCTGTTCTGTTCTCCCTTTGATGAACACTTCAACGTGATGTGGAATTTATAGCTTTGAACAGTTGCTGAAACACGCTTGGAAAGCCTCTTGATGTTTGTGGTGTTAATGGATTCTGCCCTGGTGTTCAGTTACTCTGTATTTTAAAATTTGACCCTCCACATGGCGCAAGTCATTCAGGAGTTTTGTACCACTAAATGTCAAAGTTCTGCAAGTTCTTTGCAGTACTTGTGTGGTTTCCTTATGGAAAGTACTTAAATCTGACTGTGCTGCTGAATGATTGATTTTCAGAGTAGAATGTCACTTTATACATCTGGTGTTCTGTTTAATTGTCATCAGACTTCAGCTTTCAACAAGATAATTGCTGAGCTATCTTGGGTGCTTTGAAAAATAAGTTGTCTTCAAATCTATTAACGTTGCTAAAATGCACACTTTTCTGGAAATATGTTTCCTGTCATAAGGCTTCAGAGGCACAGGGTAAGTTAAGAGTTTATCAGGCTACTATCATCACAGACAAAAAACTGTAACCAGCAAAAATTTTATGAATACGACTACCCTCTTGATCACTGTGGAAATGCGAGAAGCCTGTTTCTTCTATGTTTAGGAAATGAAGCTAATAGATAAATAGTGTGTTTCCTTTTGACCTCTTCCCTAACTTATGTCAGCAGAGCTAATGCCCAAAGGATGTTATTGGGATTAGCTTTACTTGCTTTAAGGCTTTTAATGCCTTGCTTTACTTTCATGGTCTCTGGTGACTGGATAATGAACCCCCAAAAGAGGAGAAAGCATGAAAGAGATGATTTCTGCAAGGCTCAGTGACAGCTTGTTTTGTCCTTGAAGCAGCAGCATCTGCAATGGAAGTTCTTAACCTGGGAAGATAACAGCCAGGCCAGGGTCTGTGTCCCTTTTTCTTCATGAAAGACACTTTTTGTTCTCTATGTAGAAACCAAGTAATTCTGGAAATAGGGAGAGTGTTGTTTGTATCTTGCAGAAGTGACTTTGGGTCCATGTGGTCCAAATATTTGGAGGAAGAATGACTTAGCTCTTTGTAGTACCTCTTCCAAGTTTCTTAGCTCTCTGTAGGATCTCTTCCCCCTTGTACTTTGCAGTAATTTATACATAAGTGTACATTACTGCTGACAAAAGCAATCTCTTGGCTTTCTCCTGGCTGGACACATGATGGTCAGTGCCATTCCTGTATCTTGCTCCTCAGGCCATGGGATTAGGCTGCAGCTGAAGTTTTAAAGCTTTCCTCTGTGCCTACTGGCAAATAGACGCACGTCCCCTGGCTGGTCTGCAGCACTGTGTGTGGTCCAGCTGGCACAGCCCAACAGGAACATGATGAAAAACAGGAGTAGGAAAGAGTAAGATGCTGACTAGTGAAGTTGTGCTGAGTCTGGAGAGTTGAGCTGAGTTTGGGGTAGTTTTCTAGTGCTTGACACTGAGCTGGAAGGCAGCTCTAGAAAACCATAGGTGTAATGTTACAATGCATTATAAGGGAGGAGGCAGCAACAAGGTAACTCATCAGAGTTATCATCTGGCAATTTCTTCAAATATGAGATGTACCATCATAATTTCAGACGAAAGGTAGCTGTTCTGTATCCCTATAGACTAAAGCACTCGGTCTGGGAAGAGGACAGGAGCACTCTCTTTTTCATGTGTGGTACTCTGGCAGACCCATTTTACATTTGTTTATGCAATGCAAGAATAATCCTCTAGCTAAATATTGTCATAAAGAATCTATTGCGGTGGAATACTGTAGCTTGACTTGAGTATCTGTACTTGCAAGCATCCTTAGTTTTGTTTTTTACTTCTACATTATTACAGCATATTTTCATAATTATCCATTGTGCGTACTGAAGTCAGACTTTATCTGACTATTGTCAATAGGAACTTGTTTTAAAAAGAATTTTTTGAGCATCAGATTTATAATGCAAGACCCCAATATTTTGAGAATAGGACTCAACTTCTAAATTATAAATCATATTTTCTGATGGAAGAAGTGACTAAGTATAAAATATGAATCTTGCATGTTACAGTACTTAGCCATGCAATCATTATTTGAAATTCTCTTTCAGGTCTTTACATTTATATTCATTTGGTTTCCTCAAAATGGACATGACTAATATATTATTTAAGGTTTAAAAATTGGAATCCATGTAGCAAATATTGATGTGTTTTATGGTTCAACAGAAACTGATGTAGCAATGAACTTTGTGGTATTTGCCAGCCCACAGGTAAAATGTTCATACTATTTTGATTTGCATATGAGGTCATTGATGTGATTTATTGGATATAACTGGATAACTTTATGCAGGAGAGCAACCAATAGAAAGTCTTAAAAGGAGATGTAACATAGTGCTAATAATCATTCTGGAATCCAATTTACATCCACAAATAGGGGAGGCAATTAACAACATGACTTATGTGATAAGTGTTGAGATGTTTAAGCATTCTTCATCAAATGATTAAGGTTAGAAAAGGCCCCCAAGATCATCTGGCCCAACCATCCCCCTACCACAAACACTACCCACTAAACCATGTCCCAAAGCACCAGGCCCAACCTTTTGTTAAACACCCCCAGGGACGGTGACTGCACCACCTCCCTGGATAACCCATTCCAATGCCTGACTGCTCTTTCTGAGAAGAAATGTCTTCAAATTTCCAACCTGTAAAGTTGGAAATCATGTTTTTCTCTTAAGCAAAAAATAACATGTTTTTTAAGGAACAGCTCAACAGATGCAAAACTGCGTCTTTTTCTTATACTGTTGTTGACAATATGGGGTTGCACTTGATTGATTTAATTTTTCATTCATCCTTTATAATTTATTTGGACAGGTATGTGGAAAGGAAGTTATTTGGCATTGGAAATAAATCTAAATGGCCCTTGGATATTTTCTGTATATCCTGACCGTGTGAGGGGAGTAGTGTTATGCTCTTTATAATGGTCTTTCAAGTACATGAATATGTATAATTGCAAATTCCAGATGTCTTTAAGTACTTATGAAATTACAGCTTTATCTAACTCCAAGATTGTACAGCAATACATAGTTTCTGGTTAGAGTCAATTCACCTGACCTCCCATTGCTTCAGAATGTTTCCCTCTGCCACGTGCTTCTTGTTAGCAGCTTTGATCTAACACAGGTTGGTACTACTGAAGTGGTTTGAGATGCACACTGACTAGTTTCATGAGATTATAAAATGAAAACAAAAACAAACAAAGCAAACAAACCTCTCAGGTGAAGTAATTTTTTTCCTTCCAGGAGAGAAGGATATTTGGTATTTGTGTGACCTGTGATCATAGTACAAACTATGCCAAAGAAAGCTTTACAAAAGCCTGAGGCTGGTGTAACAAGTGTCTCATCGTTCTTCACACCAAACTAGAAGTCATCTTTATTAACTGTGATCCCTAAGATTTTTCCAACCTTTAAATCATTGTAGAAAACACTGAATATTTCACAACAGTAACCAGGAAAAGGAAATCAATACCAATATGCTGTCTGCCACGCCTTGCTAAAATTGTTTTTGGTATAGACAATAGGGAATATGAGTAAATCACCCGATTACTCCCTGTATTCCTGTCTTATTCATACAATGCTAAAGAAGTAAACAGAAGAAATTATTAGAAAAGTAATGAAAGCACATATTCCAACTTATTCTGAAGTACTTTGCTGCAAGAGCTCAAATTTCTGGAGCTACTTAACCTTCAAATTTGAGTCTGAATGGATTCAAGAATGATTATAAGTAAATTATAGGAGTACAGTTTTCTTTTGTTCCATTTTGCTGTGGTTCTAGTATAAGGTACAATGGCAAAGCAATTAACTATGTGTACATGTAGAGAAGATATCCAGATCAATTGTTTGAGATAAAACAAGCTTTCAGAACTATTCATGCAGTTTGGTATTTTATCTTAAATAACATTGGTTATTTCTTCAAAAGTCACCATCAAATTAATAACATTTGATCAAATCTGGGCATCGCTGTAGATTTTCTGTCATTGGGTTCGTATTCAGGTCTCTACAAACACTGTTTCATCAGATAGTATAAACTGGTGTACATCTGACAAGGTTTTAGTAAGGTGAGTTATGCAACTATTTTCTTAATTTTTTTTTTGTTCACTGTCTCTACAAATGCAGCCTTGCTTTAAAAAGTTATGTAAATATATATTTATTAGGATATGCTTTTTTTTTTTTTTTTTTTTTATGGTGATACTAAATTGAACAAAGACTCAATTTCCATGATCTTGAGAGACTTTGGCTTAGAGACTGCCCAACACCTGCCCACCCTGCAAGGTGGGCTTTACTCCCCTTCCCACACAGAAAAGGAGACTTTTTTGTTTCACTTGCAGATTCTGCTAAGCACTTCTTTTTGAATTTCTACTCGGTGGAGGCAGAAGAGAGATGCAGCCTATTTTTCACTTATCACTAATCTTAGGTCACTAGGCTATATCATTTGTGACCTGAGACTCCCAAAAAGGTTAGTGCAGATAAAAGGCAGAGACTCACTTAAAGAAAAGAGGTTTTTCACTTCAGCAGTAATAGATTGACACAATAAAAACTAGAATCTTCCTTATGCTGAAATGGAGTTATAGAACATATATTTTTCCCTCAAAGTTGCTGCTTTAGTAGCATTCCTATAATGGATTTTTGTCATCACAGTAGTGTTAATAAATCAAAGAAATGCTGTGTTTCAATTCATCAGGAGCCAGAGTTCTACCTAAGGACTTCTTCAGAAATGACTGCAAAATATTTGTAATGAAAAACAGTTATTAGAGATTAACTCTTCAACAATGACTAAATTAATCACCTATTAGGAAAAAAAATATTTTGTAATGGAAATGCTCTAAAATACATTTTTCATACATGTTGTGTCCTGATTTATTGTTTGAGAGAGACGTTCCTCTGGTGGTTGTGGTAAAACATTTTCAGCACCATTCACCATTCATTACTATACATAATCCAATTTATTAAGGAAATGCATGGAATGCAAGAGTACTATACTTACTCTCAAATGTCTAAAAAAAAATACGCAGTCATATCTGAAATTAGAATTTCTATCGAAAACGTGCTTTTCACATTGTGATTTAAAAAAGTCTGGATTTTTCTGCTTTTGTGACCTCATTAAAATACTATAGAGCTAGACAGATACTGCAATCTGCAAAAATAGAATTGTAAGAGCTATGTATAGGAAACAATTCAAGTATATTTAATTGCTGCTAAGAGGTGCACAAGGTACAGATTTTTTTCCATGTGGCACAAGGCTATTGAATTACTTTTATACAAAGAAGCAAAATATTGTGGCTGTTGGTAAAAACTGATCAATACCCTTACTTATTAAGCAAAGTATATAGGCACTGAAGAACCTTCCTTGTACTTAGTGCTTTACATATTTTATACTTGTTAATTGATACACACAGTGAAAGCAACCTGCTTTTTTAAGTGAAGTTTCTACAAATTATTAGGATGATTTTTTTCCTGTAATTGAAGTTATGCTGTATTTTAAGTGATTTTGTTTTACTTTTTTTAAATATGAGTTGACATTGAGAGATTCTGTGTGGAAATGTATAATTATATCAAATTGTTAGCAAGGGCTAGGGCCTTTAGTCACATTAGCTACATTGGAAGCAATTGGTGTTCAAGGAGAATAAAACAAAAGCATAAATCATGGAGAGATTTGTAAAGCTTAGAACTATGGCTTACAAGGCAAAAAGGAAAACTGACAGCAGTAATGATGCCAGTGCCAGAAATTCCCCAAAGTAAGGTTGTTAGGTCTACCTCATGTTCATCCAGGCATATTTCAGATTAGACTCAAAAGCAGTGTATCATTCTATTTAAATGCAACTAGATAGTTTCCAGGCTCATGATAACTCTCAGAGCCAGCTTGTGTGACTGAACTAATCAAACTAATTTGTAACCCACTTGAATAAAGTGAGTCTAGGTTTGCTCAAATCCTACAGAAAGAAATGTGGTTATGTCTCTGGTATTGTCTCCAGCTCTTAGTGACGAGTCTGCTCTCCTGTACCCCATAACATGAGATCCTGCTATAAAGCCTCCCATTTTGGTACACCTACATCCATATAGACATTGGGTTCTTGATCATTTGCGAAGTGCTGTTGTCTTGTTAAACTGTCCAGGCAGTGGTGTCAGCATGGGTTCGTTGGTTTTTTTGTTTGTTTGTTTGTTTTTGCTGGTGGGCTCTGGCAATTAGACTTGCCCATTGGCCTGTCCCCTTACAATTTTTGCAGCAGTTTCCTCCTTCTGTAAGTCTGGAATTGTGTCAGCTTTAAAAAGTGCTTGTGTGTGCCTGTCTTCACCCCGTCCATTTTAGTTTTGTACTTTTGGAGGGGAGGGGTCACCGTTTCCGCTTGTAATATTGAAGTGCAGAAGAGTGGTGCTCTAGTTTCTGATGCTGCTCATTTTGGAGGTGCAGAAGGTACAGCTGGTAATTTGTTCCTGGATAGCTTCAGCTGTCAGTTAATCACAATAACATGTGCAGTGTCTTTGGGTGTTGCTTCAACATCCAACTAGCTTAGAGCTCTATTAGCAGTGTGAAGAAGGAGCTAAAGAGGAAGAAATTAAGTCAATGTATAGTAATGCTTTAGGTTAACTTCACTTCCTATGATGGTGTTTCTGGGTTGTGAAATGAGTTGACCAATGGGTATAAACTGAACTACAAAATTTCAGGATGGCAATTTTCTTGACAAGAACATGCTAAACTATGCAAAGATTCCAATGTTTAGGGTTATCCTTTGCTGGAACACCAAATTAGAAATTAAGATAACTCTGTATATAGCAGAGACTGAGTAAAATGGAATAACAAAGCTTGTCAACAAATCTGTTCTATCTACCATGTAGTCGCAGATTAGGCCCAGATGGCCTTTCCACCAGCATAGCAACTCTGAGGGACTTCCTTGGCTTTGCTCCACTTCATCTCTTCCCAAGGCTAGTACTGGACTTGCTCCCTGCTGGTTTTGCCGATCTCCCTGAGTGTGCTCATGCTACAGCCAACTGTTCTGCCTCATTTCTTCCTTCCCTCAGCCCAGTGCTGCTGTGCTGGGACTGGATCCTGTCCCCATGTGCCCATCTGAGCTCAGGGTGGGAGAAGTCTGCTCTGCTCTCCTCTGTATTCCAGTTCACTCTGTTCCAAACTGTAGAAGCCAGGACAAAGTAAATATGCACTTTTTCCTCCTGTTGCCCAGATATGTTTAAAAAAAAAAAAAAAAAAAGAGCTGCACTTTGTTCATGCCCTGTAGTTTTTAATTTTTTCTTTGTGTCCCACCCATTGAAGTTACTTAAGGCACAATTTTGCATATGGGTTTGGGGATTGATGTCTGGGTCTCAAGATGATTTACCTAATAATGAGAGATACTTTATAAATAGGCCTTCACCTCAGCTAATTTTGTCTGTTTTACAGTATTTTTTTTAAGGTAGTATTGCAGAATACCTGAGGAAATAGATCATTACAGAATCTAATTTCTTGTACTCAGCACTGAATCAGGTCTAAATTTATTTTACGTGACAGATGCAGAGTGAATACTGCAATGTCCTTGGAATTCAGCATGATTTTAATTGGATTCTATATTTTCTAATGCTACTGTGGAACACCAGTTTAAATCCTTGGGATTAAATTTATATGACAGGTTGCCATTCTCACTCAAGTGGTGCATAGTTTTTATTTATTTATTTTGCTTTGTTGTTTCTTGACAAGTAATAAAGCATCGGATCCTTAGTTGCGAAGGTTTTCTTGCTATTTTTTTCCGGAGAGTCCTTATGTTTCAGAACCCTTTTGCTGACACACAGTGAAGTGCAACCACATTCATTGTAAACAAAGGGGCCGACAGTTCTCAAGCTCAGCAAGAATTCTAGTGAGATACAATTTAAGATAAGGAAAGCTTCACTTACGTAATAAAAAATAACCCCCGGTAAATGAGACTTGTAATGCATTATCCTTTTTAGCCTTCCACTGGGCCCATAATTATGCAGAATATCTAATGTACTCTAATAATCTGATTTTAACTCACTAGTCTTTAGTCTTTCACTTTATATGGAGACTAAAATACTACAACCCAGTGGATTAGAAAATAACAACACTGATTACTTAACTGTAATAAATAAACAGTGCTGTAAAGGTGAAGATAAAACATTATGAACAAAGCATTATGAACAAAGTATGAAAGTAAATTAAAATGTTAGGAAACAGGTGTGAAGAGACTTTGACAATAGGTTCATACTTTTCATTATGGCATTATTGTGGTTTCATGTCCCAGTCAAAGTCATTTCTACTGGCAATAAGAAGGTAGATAAAAGTAAATAATTTCTAGGTTAATGATCATATTATTAAAAATTAAAAAATAAAAAATTAAATAAACAAGGACACCTTTGGAAAAATATAATTACTGTAAGTTAAATTTTAAAAGCTCATTAGCTGGGGAGTATGAGATTTTTAAAATATTGTTTGTCCCTCTGTCCTAGGCAGCAAGCCTGGTTTAATTTCCAGTGTATAGTACTCCTGTATGTTTGCTAATACCCAGTGGAGTGCATTAACTCTTATGATTGCTTAAATTGATTTCACTGTTTTATCAGTTACTATTGAACAAATGAAAGGATGCTGATGAAGCACTCAACTGTAGGCTTGTCTGCAAAGTTTCTCTTGGAGTCATCCCCATATGAATGATTTCATACAGCACAGAAATAGTTTTATGTATATATTGACCTTGAAAGAAACAAAACCAGGGCTTGGTATTGAGGTTAGGTACATCACGATTTGCCTTGCAAAGAGAAGGCTCTATTGAGGGGGTCACCAGCCTGCATCCTCGGTGTCAGTGTGTGATGGCCACAGCTGGCTGGCAGATGCTGCCTGGCCACACCTTCCCCTCCTCAGCAGGTTGGGCAGAAACCAAAATGGAGAAGTCTGTGGTAGAGAGAAAGACAGGAAGATGGCTTAGTAGTTACTGGCATGTGCAGATAGACACAACTTGGGGACAATTAGTTTATTGCCAATTAAAACCAGATGGGCCCAGTCATGGCCTGAGGTGGGGCTGCTGATACCTGCTGTGACAGGCCTGGGGCAACCGCGGCCTGTTCTCACAGCACCCTGCAGCCCGCAGTGTGTCTGCACCCTTACTGTGGTGAAACAGGTACCAATTTTGATCACAAAAGTTTAAGATAAAAACTTGTGCTTAGTTGCAGAAAAAAAGTTGCTTCATTTGCAATCTTAATGCTATTTTTAAAAAATATAGAGTATTAGCCTGTAGCTGCATCAGATTTGCGCTTTTAGATTTAAGCGTAGACAGCTACGTGTAAGAAACAGACTTCTCATGGGTGGTAGTTATCCCAGATGCATAATTAAAATGACAGCATTGTATGGATACAAAGCAAATGAACTTTAGTTTGGTTTTGATAAATAGCTTTATTTTAATGTAGGACTACCGTTTATAAACCGTGTGTGTGTCTATTCCTTCCTTGTATTTTTAAAGTGCTTTAACTCTGTCCCCTTCCAATGTAGCTCTTCTCATGTGACCAAAGTCCATAATCCTTTTCTACCTGCAGTTACTACACGTGAATAGATCCCAAGTGTTAATGACAGAAACTTAAAATCCAGGTATGCACTGTGGGCATTCCCCGGCTCTGCCCGCTGCAGCAAACCCCACATTGCCTCAGGGGCCATGTGGGGAGCAGCCCATTTCCTCGGGTCCTGTGGGGAACAACAATTCATTGCACATCTGCAAATCAGTACAGCCCCATGACATGCAGGGCTCTCCATTCAATGGACCTTTGATTTTGACCTGTAAAAATGATTTCTTTCTTCAACAGCTGTTAGAAATTTTTGACAGGTCTTTTCTGTAGGCCATTCATAATTAAGGGCTAACTGTTTCTATTTTTTACTCCATACAAACTATGTTTGCATTTGGTCTCAGCACTCCAAGTTATTAAATTGTATAATAAAGTCCCTTGCTGTGCCTTTAAATCTGATAAGCTGTGAATTTTGAGACCCCTAGCGAGTTTGTTCAGACTTGAGTTGTCTGTAGATACAAAACTGTAGCCACTATAGAACATGTAATATTTATCTTTAGTAAATTTTGTCCTTCAATAAAATGTAGACTAGCTGTGAAATACTGTCTCTTCAGGGCTGAGCACACTTTTTAAATGCAGGTGCTAGACCAAGATTTTAAAACACACCTTGCTTTTTTTGTTTGACAGACTTGTGAAGAAAAATCATGAAGGGAAAAAATTATAAATTTTATGTCTCGTGTTTGACTTCTTACCTCATTACTTGTTTCATTATTCCAAGGTATGAGTTTTTGGAACAAAGGAGACAGGATAACAGCCTGCATTAGCAAGTCATTCATTGCGATCTGTAAAGTCCACTAGATCACAACAGCTGATGTTGAGATCCCTATAACTGTGCTATATTTTGGCTCCACTCTGTTACTTTAAACTGGATTTGGTCCGGTCCCCAGTATTCTTTCCAGCATGTGCTTTTGAAGCTGTGCAAAAGACAACTCATTGGTTTGGACCCGCATGTCTTCCTTAGGAATGGAAGCAAATTGATTCATCCTTGCATGGCACTTCCAGTTCATTTTCCTTTAGAACAGTTTGCATATGGCAAACCACTCTGCAAACTTAGCCAGCGTATGGTGAGTGGAAATGGTTGAGATGCACAGAAGAACTGCTGTAAAACTCCCAATTCCATGTTTTGTGTTTGGGCTACCTAAGTGTTTGTGGTCCCTCTAACACAGGGTCTCAATCTCTGTGACTGTCTGCTTAGAGTCTGCAGCACAGAGCTTGCAGACCAATGTGGGGTTTATGGTGCTTCTGAGGTGTTCCTGGTTCTGTGGAGTTGCTTACTGTTTGCACCTGCCCCTGTAAAATCATTCCTAGAAAAGCGTGAGGGAGTGTTGGGAAGAGATGAAGACGGGAGTTCTCTTAGTTAAGAAGTTTCTCTATGTGGTCAGGCAACTGCAGAAACTTTATACTGCTGAGTTCTGGGTTTCATCTCTTTGTCGGAGCTTGTAATGAGATGCTCAAAAGGAAGCTTGCTGACAGTCTTTAATGGTGACCGTATTGAAGACTTCAAATGAACCTGAATCAGAGGTTTTGTGTCCCTTTATAGCAGACAAAGTAGCTAGAATTGAGGGTGAAGTTCTCATTATAAGATTTATTTTTTTTTCTGTAGCGGCTTCTCAATCTAGGACACATGCACCTAATATGCCTGTCTTGCTGGAGAGCAAAAGGTGCTTAAATGTTTGGGGCAAGAGAGAGATGCTTTGAATGAGCAATAATGAAAGACAGGTCACAAAACTTCACCAGCTTTTTTCTCTGATGCCTGGTCTCTTCATTCCTTTCATCTCCTTGTTATTTTGTCTTATAGTTAGACTGTAATTAATTACAACTTTGTTAGATATTAGAGGCGTAATATGTATAGGTTACATTGAACACAGCGGCATTAGGCTCTCTGGGAGCTCTTTGTTTTCATTTGCCATCTAAATTATAACAGAATATTGCAAGTAGCCTTTAATGAAATTCCTATGTTGTCTCCTGCTATCGTTGAATAGACTAGTTCATGCTGAAACAATTATTTTGGTAAGTTGTCTCATACTGCCTAAGGATATGGTTTGATCATTCATGCAGCTGAAGGGATTGATCATAGTCCTTGTGAACAATCCCTCAATCTGTGCTTGTTTATTGCATTTCTCGTCTTCCTGCTAACCACTTAAGGCCTGATCAACTTGGTAAAGATCTCCTATATCTGACAAAGACAAATGCAGTATTTTCTATGGTTCTTTACCATTATCAAAATAAACCGTGTGCTGCAGCAGTATGTGTTTAACCATGTCAGTCATAATGCATTTAGGGCATTTCAAATTCACTTTTTTTTTTTTTTTTTTTTTAAAAAAAAAAAAAAAGGTTATTTTCTTGCCCTTTAAAAGTTTTTGAGCATGTGAAAGTAGGAAGGAAAAGCTGGCATTGATATTGAAAATTAGGAAACTATTTCTATGAGTCCTCCCGATCAGTTAATCCAAAGCTTGAATGTGTGAGTATGCAAAGAATGGAGTATTTTGTGCCATCTCTCTTGTCTAAATTGTTTTAACTTCCTTCCAGGAAGATTTAATGTACCACAGAGAGCAAGGACAACTTGTCCCTAGCCCTTTTGGAGGGCAAACATGTTAAAGGAGAAGACAGTTCAGAAGGAGCAGGTAATGGTCTGCACAGTTTTGTGTAGCATCAGCATTACTCTGGATTTTGGTAATATTTTTCATGATTATTTTAGGATTTCATTTCTGTTTCATGCTTTGGAAGCTCCTTGCTTTCACAGCTCTGAAAAAGAACTTCTGAGCTTGACTCAGGCTCACAGCCATTTAATCTCCAAAATGGACCAGAAACGTGCTTGCTATATGGCAGATGACTGATGTGTTAGGAGAGGCCATGTCTCTCTTTAGTGGTAAAGGCAGTAGAAAGTCTGAACTGATAAAATTTGAGACCTGGCAACTTTGCTAGGCAATGCTCATATATGCTCTTAACAGGTAAGTCTGATGCAGCCGTAACTTTTTTTTTTTTTTTTTAATTGAACCAGGTATATCTGATCCTTAACAGAATATGTTGATTATAAAGCAGTCTATCCTAGCTATTACGATAGCTTAAATTAGAATAGTAGTAGTAAAGTAGTAAATTGAAAAGAATGTTAAGTGGTATTGATTATATAATAGCCTTTACATCAACACAATCAGCAACAAGTACACAGAAATGAAAAATTCCCTTTCCTTCTGAAAAAGGAGTTCATGGGAGTACGAGTGAAATGAATAAAATGGAGTGGTAGGCTTTTCATAATATAACCACTATAATTACGTTAAATTTCAATGTCCCCCACTGTTGTGCTTTCACAATGAATATTGGGATGGTAATTTTATGAAGTAAAATGTTACTTTCTTCCTCAATGTCATTTTTTTATGCTGAAAGTGACCATTTGCAGAAAACTGTAGCTGAAACAATTTCTAATCTGTTTGGTGTTAAGTATTACTTATTTGTTTATCAACTACTTATTTGTTTATCAACAGTAAGTAGCCGTAAACAACTACTGCATTGACAGGCTTATACCACAAATCATTGGTGTTTGAAGACAAACATGAGTACTTAGATCTAAGCAAAATATATTTTTTTAATGGTTAGCAAAGAACTGTGTTCAAAGTAGCATGAGGATGTTGAAAAGTATGGTGCGTGCCTTAGTTTACAAATTCCTTGGGGGATACAGACATGACTGCTTTTGACTGCATGACTGTGTTAGAGAGCTCTGACAGGTGACTGCCTCTGTCCATGTGATGGTTCTTCCATAACTCCTGCTGCATCCTGACGTGAAAGGGTTTGTTTAATGACTGGTAAAATAAGAAAGTCATACGCACATGCTCAGTTAGTGCAACGGGGCTCTTTTCTTATATTTACACTGCCATTATTACCTGTGAGTCAGTTTGGGTTGATGTAATTGAGAAAACATTTGGTCCTTGTTCAGGGTAGCAATAGACTTAATGAGGTTATGTGGAGCTGAAAGCCAGTGTTAATGTCTATGTATTTGAGCAATTTCTCCCTGAAGAAGCACCATTTCTATTTTTGCCGTGAGAAACAGAGGCCTGAAGAAACCATATGAGGTCTTTTGGCTGGTTTAGCTAATTATACAGAAACCTAAGATTTATGCTTGTATTTTCATAGGAAATCAGCAAATCCCCCTTTGTGTGTCTTGGCTTTGATGGAATTATTTAATATCAGCAGCATATTACAGCATAGTAAATATTTTATGCTTCACAGAGAAATAAACGTAGTGTAACTTGTGACATACATACTAACTTGGCATGACCTCTTTGTCAGACTTTCTACTAACATAAAAAATAAACTACTTAACAGATGCTCTATTGCTAATCTCAGGGGTTTATTGCTTTTACATGTTTTTATGAAGACATTAATTTTCTAAAAGTATTCTTCCTGGAGTATTCTGAAGCCTTTTCAGAAATTAGCAGTTATCAGTCTAACACACTGCACCTCCTGGAAATGTCATCAACAGTCCTATTTCACCTTATTTTGAGGAGTCTGTTCATCTTGCATGAACTGTACAAGTACTTCTTAGGAGTTTTCAAACTAATTTGCATATAACGCATGCATATTGGCCCTGATAATACTGTATTCTTTATTTAGTTTGTATATTAGTTTTGCAAAGAGATTCTAGAAGATAACTCTTGTGAAATTTAAGTGGATTAGATCAGTCTGTTACTTAAGAAATGCTCTTTACAACTCTTCTATTTAAGCATTTCTTTCTTCGGTTGTAGGGAGCGTTGGAGCTTTTGTTATTCTTGCTATTCCAAAACTGATTTGGTAATAACAAGAGTGTATTTCACCATCTATATTTAAATTGGTTTATGTAAAATATTTCAATAGCTTGGGCTCTTTCTTTACCTTTAGGGGCAGATTTCAAAGATACCCAGTAGATCAGAAGGCTGTGTTCCACATGAATGTCTGCATATAGCAAATCTTGAATTTATTTTGTTCCAACAGTGTGCATGTGATCTCAAATGCCTTTGTAACAGGAAGCTTAAAGTCATGCTGTCAAGATTGTGAAATCTAAATTTTATTTTGTCTCATTTTTGCTCTACTCACATTTCTTGGAAACTTATGTCTGTTGTCTAGCCAGATATATACTGTTTGTTCTTCTTTCTTTAGCTATTATTTTTAATAACAAAACAAAATTAGAGGCTTTGTGGATAGAAGCATGAATGGCAAGCATGTGATTCAGTGAGAGAATGAACTTAGAGCTCAGCAAATAGAGACTCAGGTGTATTTTTTCATTCTTCTGACAAGAGTAAATTACGGTATTTTTTATATCTATTGTACCGTCAGTTATACGATATGTGAAGCTTGATATATTGAGCTTATGTACCCATTTTTTTGATTTATCTAGATAGTGTATTCTTTGTTAGGAAAAAACTAAATCTAGTACTGTGTCCTGTATAGGATGAGAACACAGACAATGTTAAAGTGGATTTTTCTCACTGTCCTTCCTGGCTTTTGTTTTGAAGTAGATCTTGTGATTTCTGTCCTCTGTTTTGACCCTTGAACTGCAGGCCAGACCTGACAATAGGTGCTTTGTGTCCTCACAATTTTAAACTGTTAAATCCCCAGCTATAGTGCATTGGAGGACTTTACACGCCCCTGTCAAAGGTGTTGCTGGAGCAGGTGTTGGGGACTATCATGGATGCAAAAACTTAAGGCACAATTTTTCTGACAGCTCAGCAAAAGCAAAATCCTCTCAGAAGCCTTTGTTGTTTCTTCCATTACAGTTGCATTTTGCAGAAGAGGAGAAGAGGTGTGGTAGGGAGGGCTTAAATCCTATTATCCACTGTCCATGGCAGAATTTTACTGCATCTGACTGCCCATTTTAACAGCCATAGCTAAAGTTAAGAAAAAATCTGTTTCTGTAAAAGAATTATCTCACTAATTTTTAAATGATTTCTATGGCTTCTGCATTTCTACTTTACTTTTTAAACAGTAAATATTAGGTAACTTGGGATTTGAAATAGGTATTTTCAGGAGAAAGTCTGCATTTGTTATTGCTTTGCTCTGTTTACTTCTGGTGTCCGCTAGATCAAAAGTGGCATTATGTAACTGTGTGTGAGAGAGAGAGAGGAATATATTATTAGTTCTCTAATTTGCTGTAAGAGTGCGTGTCTACATGGGCAAGTGCTTAAGCCAGGTGCCTGCCCTGCCTGTGCTCTGCGTCAGCAGGATGTGCTGCTAAGCCTCTCAGGAGCATAGGCTGTCTGGGTTACATGTACAGGCTTAACGTGGGAAGTGCAGTTAAAGAAAAAAAGTTATGTTAAAACTCAGCAAGTCACCATGGTGTCATTCTACATCATAAATCCTCTACTTGAAGTTTGGTTGTATTTGCTTTTTGAACAGAACTTGAGACCTGGCTTTGCACTTTGAAAGCTTCAGAGCAAACTGGGGTGCTTGTTCGCATAACTTTCTGGTTTGATTCAACACCCCAGTGCTGAGGGCCTTGAAAATCTGTCTTACTGCTGGGAATGCTTCTTGTTCTTCCCACAAAAAGATTGGGTATTACTAATTCATTTTCCTTGCTTGCTGCCACATACTCTTCTCTTGCCCATTCATACCCAGTGGTGCAGGGAGTGGCAACAGGATCTTCTATCTGTTTCAGCTCAGGTGCCTTCTCAAGGTAACAAAAGCTTTCTTTCCATCTACCATCTGATATCGGTAGTGGAGAGGAACAGTAACTTCTTCCCTTACTTGATAACATCTATCTTTTCACAGAATCACAGAATTTCTAGGTTGGAAGAGACCGCAAGATCATCGAGTCCAACCTCTGACCTAACACTAACAGTCCCCACTAAACCATATCCCTAAGCTCTACATCTAAACGTCTTTTAAAGACTTCCAGGGATGGTGACTCCACCACTTCCCTGGTCAGCCTGTTCCAATGTCTAACATTTTGTTAGTGCAGTGGTGAAATGCCAGTTCTCCAGCCGTTTCCATTAGTAACAAGAGAGATGTTCCCATGAGAAGAAAGCTGTTGCAAGCTGTTGAAGAGCAACTTAGATGTGAGAAGCACATTTAACTAATGGTTTGGCAGAAACACAGGTTTAAGATATACATTGGCTTAGTTCAGTGCTATGGATTTTCTCTGAGTTATCCTATGATCAATGTTTCCCTTGAAAGTAATTTATCTGAGCATGAAAACATTACAATAAATAAAAAAAATCCTACGGTGTCAATGCCAAACTGTGATGAATTCTGAAGGCACCCCTTGAACTGTAATAGACTTTCTTCCCACCCCTTGAACTGTAATAGACTTTCTAGCAAAACCAGGATCGTATGCGCTGACGATTTGTGTGTGCAAAGGCATGTGCCAGGTGGCTGGCAGCGTTCGTCCACGTGAAGGACTTCTTCCACAGAAAGGAAGAAGTGGTAGTCATCTCCGTCTGTCCTCAGTTAGTAGAAAGATCCTGTCATAGATAACTAGAACACTGCAAAAAAAATGATACCAAATTAGAAGGTGTTGTTTTGCTAATTAGCAATAGTACAACATAAAGTTTATATTTCATCTGTGTTAGGCAGATGCTCTTACACAGAAATCACTTAAAAGTAGGCCTGAGTCTGGAATCAACTTCCATCTCCGGTTTTAAACACTGTAAGTTTAGTGGGTAGTTCTGCTTTTTCATTGTTGTCTTTATTCCTTTGTTGTAAAGTAATTCAAGATGAACATTAAGTAAAAAAAATCTCTAAACTTCCTTTTCTCGCTAGCAGATATGCCCCTAGCTGTGCATCTTCACTACACTTTCAGTGTGCATAAATTGCCAGGGTTCCTTCTAAAGTTGGTTTCCCAGCATAGTGAGGCACTGGGGTGCGCTTTGAGGTTCTGGCGTGCTTGTACTGCAGTCTTCTGATGAGCAGTGGCCAGCTGTAATTGCAGGCGGATGCCAAGGGGCAGTTCCAGGAGCAATGCAAGGGGCACACCAGGCCCCAGCATGACGATTGGGCAGCAAGCTAGTGAATGATTCATCTGGGCAACGTTTGTACACCTTTGTGATTGGCTTCAATGCTTTATTAATGCTTCTGTTATTAGATCCACGATCGATGTTTTTTCTCCAAGGGTTTGCATGCAATGAAATTATGATCTGTTGCTACAGCCCTCCATTAATTCTCTGTCCGCTCGGAGAAGCAGAGTCTCCTTCCTCCCATTCCTGCCACAGCACAACCTAATGCCTCGGAAAAGGACATGCTTTGATGTAGTCCTTTGTGGTGGTTCAAAATGCTTCCCTCTCCCGCTGTGATATATTCTTTCCCTCCTGGAACTGCAATTCTGACACGTCCAAACATGGAGCATGAAAGGTTTTCTAAAATGCTGCCTCCTGTGCATCAGCAAAGAGTCTGTCAGGATCTGCTCTGTGGTAATAGCAGGGGGGTTCTTAAAGGTGAAAAAGGCAATTTGAGATTTTGAAAAATGAGGCCACTTGCTTAGATACTTGACTCACTTGAACCTCAAGGACAGTTGGACACACCGAGATTTGTCGCTGTGTCAGACAATAAAGGCAGTAGGACCAGGCCTTCATGTCTGCAGAGTGGCCAGAAAACAAGCCTGAAGGCTCTTCTAGGTGAAGCCGCTGTGTATAAGGATTTGCAGTTGGTTTGCATGTTGCTGAGATAATAGCTAAATGGGCAGCTCTGGAAAAAGAGCTAAAACTAAACCTTGAACTTGCGTGCATGCTGCGGTTACATAGCACTGTGTCAATGCTGCTCTGACAGCTGGGGGCTAAGAACCCCTACTGCGAGGGGGTGCAGCCACTGCATCCTGTTGCTCATGGATGCTGTTTGTTTGTTTGTTTCAGTCCAGTGAAAAGTGACATGTGACCACCTCATTTAATGGTAGTCATCTTAAAAAAGAGCTGACTCTTCAAAGTGGGTCTTTTAGTACTTACAGATTCAGTTCCGCTCATTTTTTGCTAAGGCAGTATGTGGCTTGTGTAGTTCGGTTTATTACACCAACTCTGTCCACTGAACTTGATGTTTTTCTTTACTATTTATGTAACAATCTATAAAATATTAATAAATGAGTTCCTTTGTTTTGCTCTGCAGTGCATGTAGATGGTATTACGAAATCATCCCACTTTGCTTTTCCCTAGTCTCTGTGCTGTTTAGCTCATTAGTACTTAGTTCATGCAAATGAGGTTGGTCTCCACTGAAAAATAATTTCTCAGTTGGAAGCCCCACATTGTCTTTGATTCACTGCCTCCATGACCTATGGTAGATGCTGTGGCTTTGGAAATGGGGGGGTACAAATCAGTACAGTGTACGGGGAGGTGAAAAGGGAAGTTTGCTGAATAGGAAAAGTAAGAAATGGTTTCCATATAAAAATAATTATGAAGGCTTTTTATACAAGACCCTATTAGATGCAACCCTGATGTGCCCATGCTATGTGCAGAGCAGAGAATCTGCATAAAATCTATGGTATTCCTTTTAGTCTCAGAAAACGTTGTTTTTCTGTGCTGTATCAACAACAGAACATTTCCAGTAGTTTCTTTTTATAATTGGGCTGAGCCATTTACAATTCAAATGTAATCTGCTGGCAGTATTGCCCAATAATGGTTTTCTTTGTCCATTCCAGCACTAAATTCAAAAACAAATCTTTCTAACAACATTATGCCATAGGGGCACATACCTTACAAATACCACGATTCTTGAACTGTGTATTGCTATTTTGTGGTTTATCAATGGAAATGTTTGCTTTTAAAACTTTTATATATATATATATATATAATTTGCACATCATTGTGTCACTGTCATTTATCTTTTGTTGGTCAGGCAAAAATGGAGGTGTGGGCTGACAACTTTAAAATGATGCATTTTAAATGCATCAAAGCATCTTTTTTCGGTATACAATAGCCACTGGTGTATACATTCACTTTGTAATGGATAGGGTGTGGTGGTTTTACTCAGGTGGGCAGCCGAGCTCCACCACAACCGCTCTCTCACTCCCCCTCTCCTCAGAGAGGAAGGGGGAGAAAATACAACACAGAGAACTCGAGGTTTGAGATGAGAAAGGTTTAATTAAAGGGAAAGGGAATGTGGAGGAAAAACAGAAACAAAAGAAACAATCAGTCCGCGTGGAAGCAGAGAGAGAGAAAAAATTATTCTCTACTTCCCATCAGCGAGCGGTGTTCGGCCACGTCCTGGGAAGCAGGGCCTCAAACGCGTAGTGGTTGTTCAGGAGGAACAGCCCCGTCCCCCACGAGAGCCCCCCCTTTTATTGCTGAGTGTGACATCAGGTGTTATGGAATATCCCTTTGGTTGGTTTAGGTCAGCTGCCCCAGCAATGTCCCCTCCCCATCACTTGCCCACCCCCAGCCTGCTGGCTCTTGGGGGCTTGGAAGGAGTCCTGATGCTGTGCCAGCACTACGCAGCAATAGACACAACACTGGAGTGATATCAGTGCTGTTCCAGCTACGAGTGCAGAGCACAGCACTGTGTGGGCTGCTGCAGGGAAAAGGTGACTCCAGCTCAGACAGACCCAACACATAGGGGTAGGGATAACTTCTGACCAGCTGGCTTGGGATATTTAGGTGTATTTTCTCATATTAATTCTTTCTTAACAGTAGCTTGCGAACATTTTTTACCCATTACCTGCAGGTCCCCACAGTCATATGGAGTTGGAGGTTTTGGAAAATTGAGTTGGCTGAGGGAGGGTAGAAAGAATGCATGTGGAAATTTGGTTGTTGTATCTTTGTACATCTGATCCATTTTTCTCACATATGTGTGTCTTGATTATTTTTGTGTGCTACAGGATAAATAACATTATGGAAGAAGAAAATACTGTCTTTTCATGTGAGAATATGGTTGCAGCAATGAAGGCCTGAATGTTGTCTGGCTTAAGTTGGGGCCATTTACATGTATTTTTTAACAATGACTTTGTTGTAGATGAAATACTGAGGACAAACCAGTCCCAATAAACAGGAATTTTGCTGCAAAAAGAAATGAAATAGGATTTGGCTCATAATCCAGTTGCTTTGCCTTTTTCTCTAATAAACTGTCTGTAAATGAAAAAGAAACCAACTGGTTTTTAATTCATTCCTTTATCTGGCATGGATGTAATTAGCTTTTGGAAATGTGGTACTTTGGAGACCTACGCAACTTCTGCACGTGATTCATAGTAAAAGAGATAAATGCTTTAAAACTTGTTGGAAAACTTCATCCCTTTTTAGTGAATTTTCCTTATTTGCCCGACTGATTGTATGAACATTAGCAGTAATGCAGAGAATAGTCTAGTGACTTCAATTAAATTATACCTCATTTTATTTTCTCTTTGAAACTATGTTTTATATGCAAAATAATTTTTGGTAGCACTCTTTAATCCCAATTTTACCAGTTTGGTATTCATCATGCTTAAAATCAGTTTCAGCACTGGCTTTCTGATCAGGTCGATATGTATTTGCAAGATTGACCAATGTACTCCTCCCTCCTGTTAAAAGTAAATATATTTCTGGAGTTTTCAGTGAGAAATTTGACACCTTGCTTTAGAGATTTCAATTTTTAATAAGTACGCTAAGAAAAAAGTGAGATGAGAATTTAATAGCTAAACAGATGGGTATTGGGTTATTGCGCTGTAATCATCAGGAAGGTCTTAGCCACCTCTTTTACTAGGGTTAAGTCCGTAGATGAATCTACAGAATATGCTGAAGCCTAAATAAAATAGATTTAACTAAAATCAAGCTGTTAGTTATTCCACATTTTAACGTAGCAAATTGTCACTGTTTTATATGTTCATCTTTTAAAGCTGGTGCCATGATAGAAATGCAACCAAAATAGAGGGAATATCAAATCTAAGTGATGAGAATGTGAGTGACTGGTATCAACAAATAACAGTTCAGGCACTCTTTCTATAAAGATTAGTTACCTACAGTTCAGCAGACAACCCCAGTGTCTATTCATATACACTATGGATTTGGTAATGAAAAAATATTTACTGTTGTGATTGCTCCTCAAGGATTGAGGAGTTGGTGAGGATCAAGTGTTGGTAAGGGACAAAATAAGCCTTATGGGAACCTTGTGTGGCCTCTAGACAAAGTTGAAGATCATTTCATTGCCTGAGATACGTTTCAGGATGCTCCTGCCTCTGTACCCAATTTAATCTGCTCTTTCTTCTGCCTTATAGCACGATTTTTGATAGCTAAGAGATAAACGAGAGCAGTAGTCTTCCTTATTAGGTCTTTAAAAATCATGAAATATTCATCTGATTAAAGGGAACCTTAAATCTTTTGGAAACTACAACACTGACCATAAAAGGATCTGGAGGTTCAAAAGTATTGTAATAATGTGATCATCAGGTGCATGTTGTGTTCCTTGTGGGAAAAAAAAAAAAAAAAAAAGTACATCAATGATTAAAGAAAATAGATTATTGGTTTTCTCTAAATATTTCTAGTTTGGATATGGGATTTCACCAACAGGAAAAGAAAAAAAAAAAAACAACAAAAAGCCTGCCTGCAATTTCTGTCTATTGTGGTATGCAACAGGAACAGCTCCATGGGCCTATCTCCACCTCCTGTCACTCTGTCTTCACAGAGGCCATCTTTTAGTGAATGGGACTCAGGAGCATCCCAGGGGACCCTTTCTCTATGCTGAGGAAAAAGTTTTTTAACCCATGCAAAAGATACATGTAAGAGCCCATGATTATTCATTCAGGCTAAGGTTTCAATCCAGCCTTATTTATTTTCTCAATTCCCCATGCACTAGATAGCCTGTCTTCCATCTGTAACATCCCATTTCCCTAAAGACAGTGCATCTGAAGCTCCATCCTTCCTACACACAAGATGAAATGGCCATGTCAGGTGGGAGAGTTGACATATTTTCTTTGAGCCTTGATTGTCCCCCTTTTTTCCACCCTTTATAGAATAGAAAAAGAAAGGAGATAGAGCTCAGCACACTGAAATCTTCATGATGTGAACCTTGGGAAAACCATTAGGATAGATTCTGTAACTAAAGATAATGAGGAGGATCCATGTGAGCTGTTTTTTTGTTGTTGTTTTTGTTTGTTTGTTTGTGTTTGTTTGTTTGTTTGTTTTTCTTTAGAAGTACTGTTTTTCCATTTCAACTTTTACTAATTTGCAGGGCTTACTTTGTTACTATCATGTGGCAGGAGCAGAGTGAGGCAAACCAAAACCTTCCATAATCAACTTGCTAGAATTGTGAGCTGAAACTTGAGCAGAAACCAGTTGACTGATTAATTCAGAAGAAGCACTCAAAGGCAGACTGTTTTCCTTTGTGCTTCTTATGCTTTTACAAGGCCACTGAATATGAAAATTTAATAGTGCAGCTCTGTATAATACAGAAGTATGCTTTAAGAAAATGAAAGTGAAATACTAGGTATAATGAGCTGAATACTGAGTTCATCTGGGAAAAAAAAATAAAAAAGTAAAAACTATTTTCTCTGATATTCAGGTTTTTAAAACAAACAGTATTTGTTGCGAGTTAAGCACTCTGGTTGATTATTTTCAGAATGCCTTCTTGGAATTACCATCCAATATACAACATCTGAAACTGGACATCTGATATCTGAAGGGTGTTTTTGTTGTTGTTGTTCCTTTTAGCATCTGTATTAATAGAAATTACTTTGCCCTTAAGTCCTTTTGCCATAAGATGACTCCATAGTGCGGTGTGTCTTACAAAGGAAGCTTGACACTCAGGAGTCCCCAGTCACTTGAATTTTTGTGTAGCCCAGGATAAATTTATGCCCTTGATTTCTAGAGAATGAAGGGTTGAACGTTGGGTTGGTCCTAGTATGCGTCTCTGCAGAAACTGTCTAATAGAATTTTTGATGATGATATGTTTAATAAAGACAAGTCATAATATCTTACGTATCAAGTACTGCATTAATAGTATACGTCCACCTAAATATCACTGATCTTGAGAAGCCATCTAGCTGATATGAGAAGAAAAAGCCACATTTGTGTTTTCCAAATTTTGCATATTCCCAAACTGTGAAAGCTACTATTAGTAGCATGTGATATTTTTTCTCTGAAAGGGAGGAATAGAGCTGACAAAACTTCCCTTAAAGAGTTGGGAGAGAGGCGAGTCTTACCTGAACTCAGGCAAGATCCAGCTAAGAGGAGAATCTTTTAGAGGGATCAGGTGGACTAATAGAAATGTTCTTAGTTATAGCAGAAGTACTCCCTGCTTTCACATTTGCTTGCAAAAGCAGTTTTTCTGCTAGGATTATGCCTTTACATTTTGATAATCAGGTGGCAGGCTCCAAATTGGTACTATCTGGCTGTGTATTCTCAAGACTACAACATCCTTGGAAAACACTATTAACAATGCTTTTGCTGAGAGAACTTGGCAAGAGATGTCACATTTATTAATAAAAAATAAATTGTTGACATTATAAAACTAAATTCTTCAGCACTATGTAATATATATTGTTGTGCAGAGAAGGGCGACGAAGCTGGTGAGGGGCCTGGAGAACAAGTCCTATGAGGAGCGGCTGAGGGAGCTGGGCTTGTTCAGCCTGGAGAAGAGGAGGCTCAGGGGCGACCTTATCGCTCTCTATAGGTACCTCAAGGGAGGCTGTAGCGAGGTGGGGGTTGGTCTGTTCTCCCACGTGCCTGGTGACAGGACGAGGGGGAATGGGCTTAAGTTGAGCCAGGGGAGTTTTAGGTTGGATGTTAGGAAGAACTTCTTCACTGAAAGGGTTGTGAGGCACTGGAACAGGCTGCCCAGGGAAGTGGTGGAGTCACCATCCCTGGAAGTCATTAAAAGACGTTTAGATGTAGAGCTTAGGGATATGGTTTAGTGGGGACTGCTAGCGTTAGGTCAGAGGTTGGACTCGATGATCTTGCGGTCTCTTCCAACCTAGAAATTATGTGTGTGATTCTGTGTGATATATGATGCAGGAGAGCTTTGGGGGTGGGTGTTACATCGTAACAGAAGAACTTTCTCACCCTGTGGTGAACTGTTTTGCTGCTCTTGCACTAAACCCTACCTCAAATTCAAGTACTGTGAGGAATGTTAAAGTACAGGATACTGGGTAAATCTCTACAATATCTAATTTTGGCTTTCTAATCAGAGTAGCAAGAATGGTGAAGGGACTCTGCCACTGCATGACATTAAATGCAGCCTGTATGTGCCTAGTGTTATCTGTGCTGGCCTTGATTTTTGAAAGTAGAGCTATCAACAGTCTGATGCCTCTAAATGGACTTGCTATGAAGTGTAATCTGCTTCCTTCTCTCAAAGCGTAAATGCATACCGATAATGACCTTCTGAGAGCTTTTCATTAACTTTGTTTAATGTTAAGTGACATTTGGGAGCACCCCCCCTAATATAACTACCTCTTTCCCTAGCCAGAGTTCAAAAATGGAAACTGAATTATTCCTACATGTTGCCTGTGGCTGAAGGTGTATTACCAGGGTGGCAGGTATCACTTCAAAACTTCACAGCCTATCTGACCTCCATTCTGACTGAGCTGGAATTTAACTTTCTGCTTTAAACATTGCCCATGAAGCAGGCATGTTGTTATTTATTTGTTTCAATTTAAAAAAAGTGTGGGGGGGGGGGGGAGGGGGGAGGAAATGGAAAGAGGGGGATCTAGATGGCTCAAAACCATGGTTGTGTAGAAATGTTTGTAGGTTAGCAGTGAAAGTAGGACCTTAAAGCACAAAGATAAACATATAGATTTCAGGAATATCTACTTCAAAACTATTGTAGGCTAGAGGACTAATAATATATAATACATTCCAACTATAGGAAAGCAGATCTGTGTTCTAGAGAAATCAGCAATCAATTTAATCTGATGATGCTATCGAGAAGTTTGCTACTGGTGGTTCTGTAACAGAATCAGTGTCTCATGCTGGCTCTGCAATAGGGGCTTAATAAAGGAAAGGGGAGAGATCAGCAAAATGCACCCAGATTCCAGACTTCTTGTCCGTTAATGTTTTCAGAGAAGTATTTATGCTAACATGTTTTACCAAACTTTGTGCAACAGTGTTCTGGAGCACCGCACTCGGCAGGTTGGCTGCTTTTCTCTGTATCACTTTCTTGTTTATCAGACAAGCATCACTTGAAAAAAAGGACTCTAGGTGCTTCAGAGTAGGTTGTCAGTGGGTTAAAGAATGTACCCCACATAAGTAAATGCATCTGTTGTGTTTGAGAGCTGAAGATTCATGCATGTTTCCTAAGTCACTAGTCTTCTTAGTCTGTGAGGACTCTTCAGAAGGGAAGCTAAGAAGCAGGAAAATATCAGAATTATCAGCAGTGCTATTGCGTTCTTAAGGTGCCTTTCCATAAAATGCTAATGAAAATGGATATCCACGGATAGCATTGCAAAACTTGGGTTTACCTTATTTTGTTTCTTCCTAAAAGCTCTTTTTTCTCAACCTGCTTAATATGCAGATATTCATTTGGCTGCTTTTTGATTTTTTTAAATGTCACTATTAATAAATCACTGTCAATAATCCTGTTTAATAAATTTTGCTTTATTAACAATGTGAGAGCTACAAAGGCCAATCTCAATGGGTGTGCTCAACCTGTTTCCCCTCAGTTTCTCAAGACCAATGAGGGTTTTTCTACTTTAGGGTTATTGTTTTGGTTTCTTTAGCTTTCACCTGTAAAAAATAGTAATCTATTTTCAAGGATTATTTTATTTTTTTTTTAACTGAGTTGCCATTCTTAACTGAAACTTGCTTTATCCAGATTGTGCCTCCCTGTTCTGGTCTCATTTATTTTTACTGCTTTAGGTTTGCCTCCTCCTCTTTCCACGTGATAACTATGTGGACTTATGGGGCTCTTGTGTGAGTTTTCTAATAAATTATTAACAGATTTTAACGTTAAATAGCCTATAATGATCATTTGGTCCGTTCTTCTGTGTAATGCAGAAATTCCTACAGTAACTCTTACATCAGGTACAATAGTCCCTGGTTGATTTAGAGCTTATATTATAAAAAGATATTGAATGCTGATTTGGAGACTTTGAGCCATAGAGAATTCAGTACACCTGTAGGTAAATTGTTCTAAGCTTTGATTATCCACATGGTAAAATTGTGTGCTTTATTTGTAATCTAAATCAGTTCATCTTTAGCTGGAAGCTGAAGCATTAGATGTTAGGGTATTAGATGTTGGGAATTCAGCAGTGATTTTAAAAAGCTATTCAGGAAAAAATATCCTAAATTTACACGGAGTGAGGAGAAAGATTTCTGAGAGAAAAGATACAGCTTTTGGGGGGAAGGATTTCAAAAGGTTGAAAAGAATCTGTGGCGAGCAATTATAAATGTGAAATGCATTGTGGCTGCCTAAAACCATATGGGGGAAAGTAGGGAGGGAAAATCACCTTTCCCTCTCTACTAGCCTAAGTCAGTGATTTAAGGCTAACATATAATTTGCTAGCGATACTGAATAATGGGAAGACAGAGTTCAGCCTTGTGTGAAATGCATAATTCCCAGTGCCATCAAGGAAATAGGCAGCCTTAGCATGTCAGTGGGAAACCATGTTTCCTGCACAGAGCAGTAGTGCAGATGCTGCATTGTCCGAGTTTTATGTCCCCAGCAGATTTTCTGGGATTCGCAGGTGAACTAAGTCTAACCCCTAGTGAATTGTTCCCTGCCCAGCCCACACTCAGAAATGTTTGAAAGGTCCCTAAGATTTCACAGCAGGAAAAAGAAACCTTATTGAGTATACAAGGGCTTGAACAGCTCTCATTTTAAAGATTAATGTAGGCGAGTTTGATTTATCAGCAGAACGTGTCTCACATCCAGCGTTGAACCAATGGCTAACCTGGTGAGGGAGAAAATGAATGCCATTAAATCATTTTTTGCTCCCCTTTAACTGTCATCATATCCTTTTCCTACCATGTGAGTGTTGTTGTGACAATATTTGGTGCAGCATTCGTTCAGTCATTCACTGACTGTTGTGTATTTCATTTGTTCTGAAAACTGCTGCTGCTGGGGAAGAGAGCAAAGCAAAACAAAACTGTTGCCACAGGTCAAACTTTGAGGAATCCAATTTTATCAACAGAAGTCTGGAATTCACGAGCTCTAATCTGATGTTTTAAAGTCCCTGAGGTCAGCAGTGAAACAATCCAATAAAAGGGGCTTAAAAATGTAGGTCTTCATAGAATTTCCTCTAGAACTGCTTTAAAACTACAGAATACCACTGACCTAACCTATTAAAAATTGAATAATTTAAGTGATTTGGTGAATGGGGTTTATTGTGGAAGGTTTAACATGATTGGGCTGGAGCTAAAATAAAATGATGAAAATTTGGTATCTCACTAGGGGGAAAGGCAGAAATGTGAGCATAGTAAGTAGCAACTTTGGAATATCAATTTACTTGTCATAAGGTTGACTTAGGGTTAGCTGTGATTAATATACGGTGTATGCTAGTTTATCTTTTGTGTTCTGGTAAATTTAAAAAAAATTCTTCCCACTGAGACATGGAAAGTTGTTAATAGAAGAGCAGAGTAACCACTCACAAGAGCTTTTGTGCCAAGTGCTTTAATTTCTTTTAAAATAAAATGTCAGATGTCCATGAAAATGTCCATGTGTAAAAAATAATAATTATTATTCTTATGAATACTCTTCATTTTTATACCTTGATTCATACAGGTTTTGCTTATGTATTACTAACTTGAGGCAGTAAAGTACTTCATGATATGTACCTTGTTTTAAGACTAAACTTGATTAGTGTAAAAATACTTTCAAGGCAGACTCTACTTATATTGGTCATCTTTATTTTTAATTGAAGGATAATAAAAAGCTTTGTTTTCTAGCATATATTTATATATAGGAATGCAATTAATACCAGCGATGATATTTTATCTTCCCTTGCATTATCCTTGCAATATCTGCTTAGGTACTACTAATAGCGTAAAATCCTTGAACAATTTTGAGAATAGACAAAAATAATACTTTGGTCTTACTTTAGGGAGTGCTTGAAAGCTGGTGCAGTGTCCACTGATGACCAGTGACTGCACAGAGCCCAGCAGTGCTTAAGGTTAAATACATGCTGAAGAAAAGCCATCAAACTAGGTCAGCGCTCACTGGGCTTGGTTCTATGGCAGGGAGGCAGAGCGTGCCCACATCTACGGCACCAGGCAGTCTTCTGTGCTGTTGTTAATCCCTTTTGTGCTCTCATGTTTCTCCAGAGGTAGAGTTTGTAATTCAAATCTGAAGATAATAAAATAATTTCATTGAAGTCATGCTCACAGAATGGCATTTTTTCAGTCCTCACAAAGGTCTAGCCCAAAAGTAATACTTCTGTAGAGAACGAAGTCTTAAGTGTTGATCCCTTTTTGTTTTGGCCTCTGAGTAGAAAGTATTGAAAGCCTCTGTGCCAAAAGTACAACATAGCCATTATTTGTACGGCAGGTGTAGTAAAACCATATATATCAAGGAAATCTTGCTTTGTATTTGGCATACAAGTCTATTATTTTCTGCAAAATATCACTTGTATAGACATCTATTGTATGAAGTAATGCTGGGGCCAGTCTAGAACATAAGGCTGGGGTTTGAACTCTGATTGTCTTTACTGGGTATAGAAAATATGCTTTTATAGATATTATAATTGAAACTTCATAAATCGATGCAGAGAAATGTTGGTTTGTTTTTAAAAACTTTGTATGTTACCCAGCATATTGCTCCTCTCTCCAAAAGTCAAGTACAGCATGAAGCTTTCATGTTTATCAAAAGTATTGAAACAAGATGGAAATTTATATGCTCAGTCCCTAAGAATACTTTCCTGAGCATTAAAATGGCCAAAAATTACTAAACCCAACTAACAAAAACTTCTATGACATTGATTTGACACAATTGTTGCATAAAAGGCTGTGGCCATGAAAATAGATGTTTTGTCATTGTAACAGCAACATGGTCTCTGAACTCTATGTAAACTCTAAAATAGATCTCATTCTGCCTACAGTCTTGGAAACATCAAATGCATAAAAAGAACATGGATCTCTTGTAATTACAACTTCGCAAATTCAACAACTAGAAGTTTCATGCAGGGATAAAAGAAAGTATATTCATTTTTTTTGCAAAAGGTAGTAGGCAACTGACCAGTCAAGGACTGTCCGATAAAACATTTCAGCCTATCTTCATGGACTAATTCTGAAATTTTAACTGTTTTGAGGTGCTTTGCTTTTTTTCCCCCTTGTTTTGTTGGTTTTATTTCCACATGTGAGAAACAATCTGTAGCCAACAACATAGTCTCATGCGAGGTCTCAGTGAAGTAATTTATTTGCGATTGCAATACTGGGTGTCCCGCAAGCAGGAGCGTGCCTACTAGTTCCAAAACACAGTTTATATACTTTTAAATGACAGGACCCTCCCGTTTCCCCACTGAGTGGGTAATCCAGGTTCACAATCTATCTGATGCTTCACAGACAATGCATGGCCTTCAGTTGCCGGCCCGTTAAATTTCAAATTTCTTTTGACATTTTTACTGTTTAAAGCAGTAATGTTTCTTCAGTTATCTGACTTGACTTAACACCATGATTTTCACCTAATTGTCCTAAGGAGTCTGGTTGTCTGCATTTTACAAGGTCGCCTGCTAAGTTTTCTTATCACTGCAAGCATATCTCAATACCACATTCCTTTCCTCTAAGCAATGTAACTCTGCAAAAACAACATTTCTATTCCCACACGTTTCCAATGGTTTCTGTTTTCCTAGGGCATATGGATATTGCACTCCTCAATCAGGGTCTTAGGGGGATGTGTGTGACTCCTGATCCTGGTGGTGGTAGTCTGCATCATTTTCAGCTTAAGAAGATAAAAATAGCACATAGCTCTGGACTTTGTGTTGCTGACTTCCATTTTACCTTCCCATTATGTAATCTGATTTGCCGTCTAAGCAGGAAGAAATGCTGTCTGCATCACAATAATTGTAGGCTCTGAAAAGTGATGCTTTGTTATTGTGTGTTCTAAGTGATCTTACTGCATTTACTGTAAAATGTTTTAAACAATGATGTGTTTTATGACAGCTGAATTAAGAGAGCTGCCCTCTGTACCCACACATCTTTCCCTCCTGGCCCTGGCTTTTCGAGACTATTTCATTCTGATGTAAAAGTTAACATCCCAGCATCGGTATCGAAACTGTGCCAGGATGTTGGTGTAATTGACTTAGAGTTGTTAAAATTCACAGGATCATCAACATAGCTCACCTAATCAATTTTTTAGATACACAGAATTGACAGTTTAATGAGAAAAGCTTTCCCACGATCACAGTCCCTTCCTCCTCATTATGAGAGTCAGTCGTACATTAAAGAAATGGTAAATCCTGTTTGATTTCCCTTTTGTGAAAGGCTGAGATGCCCCAGGTACAACTTTTTTTGCTGGATGAGGAGGACAAGTGCTAAGGTAATGAGAAAATCAATAAGCATTGTTTGGGGTATATACTTACATCCATTTGGGCACATTACGCACTTTCCATCAAATTTACTCTGTCGGTAGCCTGGCCCACTGCTGACGCTGTTCAAGGTCAGCCAGTTCCTTGGTTTCAAACTTTTCTTTGGCTCTTCTCCCATTGTCATTTGAATTAGCCTTAGCTCATCAGCATAGCTTTAAAAAAAATGCCACGGAGATCATGGTTTAACGAACTGAGAAATGAGTGTGTTGACCTTACAGTTTTAAAGAGGACCGTGGTATGGTTTTGTTCATGGCCTCACTGGTCTTGCTGTGAAATAACACCTTCAAGTAAATGTAGTTTCCACAGCTGCACTCCCAGAGCATAAGGATATTTTTCCATTAGCTGAAGTATTCTCTTTTTAGAGCTCAGCCATCTTACAGTAGGTTAGCTGAGTGCTGTAATTTATTGGAGATTTCTTATCAGGTCATTGAACTTCTAAGCTGTGTAAAAGTCAGTGTGTTAGAATCCCACAGTGAAAGATTATTAAAATATTTGTATTTGAATATTACCTAAATCTGAGGATATCACAACTCATCACCTCTCATTTTCTGCAGCACTCAAGCACTGTTGCAAAAGGAGCTTCCCTGGCTGTGGAAGGGAGAGCTGTAAGGGGAGGGGGGGAACATGCTCCATCTCACCAGGGGAGACAGCAAAGTAACTTCAAATAAAACTTGCTGTTCTCATCCCTTGGCCCTGGGCTCAGATCCTAGGCATGTGTTCTTCTTTCTTAGTGCAGTTAACATGTATCCTTCTATCACAGGATCATTTGAACATCCGTGCCCCTACTCTTACCTGTGACTTTTTATTCATTAGACATTGCTGCCCATCTGCTCTGCATTCTGATTGCAGAATCTGAAGGGAGGAAGTATTGTGGTGATAAAACATCAACATCTTGGTATAAGTTTGAATTGAAGAAAATGAAGGGTTTGGGTAGATTGTGCATAAAGCAATATTGCTTAGCCACTCCAGTCAGTTTTTAAAAAGAACTTGAAATTAATTTAGTGCAGCCTGCATGTTTGCAGGCTTACATGGCTGCTACCTGTAGTGGGATGATTCGAACATGCTGTATCTCATGTTTAGAGAGTGTCCTGGTTTCAGTTAGAACAGAGTTAATTTTCTTCCTAGTAGCTGGTAGAATGCTATGTTTTGGCTTAGGATGAGAAGAGTGCTGATAACACCCCGATGTTTTAATTGTTGCAGAGCAGTGCTTATACCAAGCCAAGGACATCTCAGCTTCTTGCTCTGTCCTGCCAACGGGCAGGCTGGGGGTGCAGCAAGAGCTGGGAGGGGACAGACCCAGGACAGAGAGGTATGAAAATACATGATTTAATTGCATTCATTCAAATTAAAGTTCAATAGGCTGTGTGCGTTCTGACATAATTGTTTGGTACATAAACCTTTATTTTGCTTCCTTTCCCTATTCATGATGTGATTTGCCTAATAATTATTTAAATTCTGGGCTGCAAATATTATATCATTAACATAATTACCTAATTTCTTGTTTTGTGAATTGCAATAGATAAGTAGTAGTCTCCGCTTATTATCACATTTTCTGCTGTGCTTTGTGATCACGATAAACAGATTATATTTTTTTTAAGGAGGGATTATTCAAATAGAGGAGTGATTATACAACTCATTTATGGATGTACAAACCACACAAGAGATTATGACTACAAACTGCAGCATTCTTTCAGGCATCTACCGGCACCCTTGGTCTTCATCAAGACTTCCTCTTCTTCAGGAACTAGTTTAATTGTATTTAAACACTGCAAGGTGCATTAAACACCATTTTTTATCCTTTTATTTCAGAAAATTATGGCTAGGTTATTAAAGTATTTCAGTCCCTGTAGAGCCTCAGGTATCTTTGCTGGCTCATATGTGGAGAAATTCTACGAATGTCAAAAAACACAGTTTAATTGCAGTTACAAGCTCATTTCCTGTAAATATTTAATGCGTGTGTTATTTGTGTTGGTATAGATCATACTGGCATAGATAATCTCCTAGAATCCAGTGAAACAGCTTCTTCGTGTATTTGCAGGCTTGTCCACAAAGAGTAGAGCTGCTTTTCATCCCAAGATAAAAAATATGAGAGTGGTCAAAATCCCATTAACACAACTCTTAGACAAGATTGATTCTGAGATCCAAACTCACTGGATGTGCTCTGACAAGTTTTTATTGCTGTGCCTCCACCTTGTGAGCGATACTGGGGTAGGATCAGGTTGGTGGCTTAAAGGATTGCACATGGGTGAGGGCAGGTTTCAGTGCCAGACCCCCACCTGGAGACTTGGAGAGCTTCAGTTCATCCATCCGGCTTTTGTCTGGATTGGGTGTGGTTTACTTTCCAGTGTGTAGTTGGTGCTTCTCATGCATGATTGCTGAGGCCTAAGAGATGAGATCAAGAAAGGAAAAGTTCAGTGATTCTGTTCAACTCCGCAGCAATGCCACAGAAAGTCCTTGTGAAATTTCCCATGTCAGTTAAAAGTAAATGCAGAAGAAAACTTCAGAAAGCAAAGGGGCCTGTGGGACTTTTCCTTAGCCAAATGGTTGGCTCTGCAGCTGTTTGATACGTGTGTGAAACAAAAGACAGGATTTCATGGGTGTCTGGCTTTTTTGGCCTGTACAGGACCAGAGGCTTATCCGGGCCAGGCTCTTGGCCTTCATCCTGCTTTGGTGTAATGAAAAAAGGGAAAGGAAAAAGCTATAGGAGAAGGCATGTAATTAGTAATAGATGTTGGAGTAGGGTGGGAGGTTAGGTACAAGTTATACTTTGTACAGATTTCATGCTAATTTTTTCTGAAAGCCTAACCTTACCAAGGCTTTGGGGAGCTCAGCAAACATCTCTTTAAAATCTCCTTGAAGGATAGCATTGTGAAGGCAAAACTGGCAGGCTGAGGACTTGGGTAGCAATAATGCAGTTTGTTTAATTTCTGCTAAAACATGATTATACATGTATAACATATGCAGTCTAATGCATACATGGTGCTTGCCTGTGTCTAAGAGTTGTATTAAGAGTTGTATAAGAGGTGATATTTTTGGACTTCAGCAAGGCTTTTGACATGGTTTCCCATAGGATCCTACTGGACAAAATGTCCAGCATACAGCTAAACAAAAACATCATACAATGGGTGAGCAATTGGCTGATGGGCAGGGCTCAAAGGGTTGTGGTAAATGAGGCCACATCTGGCTGGCGGATGGTCACTAGTGGGGTCTCTCAAGGCTCCATTTTAGGGCCAGTCCTCTTCAATGTCTCTATAAATGATTTGGATGTAGGACTAGAAGGTGTTCTGAGCAAATTTGCCGACGACACTAAACTTGGAGGAGTTGTGGACTCAGATGAGGGTGGAAAGGCCTTGCAGAGAGACCTGGACAGATTGGAGAGCTGGGCGATCACCAACCACATGAAGTTTAACAAAGGCAAGTGCCGGGTCCTGCACCTGGGATGGGGCAACCCTGGCTATATGTACAGACTGGGCGATGAGACGCTGGAGAGCAGCCCCGCAGAGAGGGATCTGGGGGTCGTGGCTGACAGCAAGTTGAATATGAGCCAGCAGTGTGCCCTGGCAGCCAGGAGGGCCAACCGTATCCTGGGGTGCATCAAGCACGGCATCGCTAGTCGGTCGAGGGAGGTGATTGTCCTGCTCTGCTCTGCACTGGTGCGTCCTCACCTGGGCCTGTTCAGCCTGGAGAAGAGGAGGCTGAGGGGGACCTCATCATGGTCTACAACTTCCTCACGAGGGGAGAAAGGGTGAAGAAGGGGAGAAAGACTCACCGAAAGGGTGGTCACACACTGGAACAGGCTGCCCAGGGAAGCATTCACTGCACCAAGCCTGTCTGAATTTAAAAAGCGATTGGACTGTGCACTTAGTAGAATGGTCTAAACTTTTGGGTAGACCTGTGCGGTGCCAGGAGTTGGACTTAATGATCCTCATGGGTCCCTTACAACTTGGGATATTCTATGATTCTATGATTAGCTCAACACAAGCTTGGAATAATGTCTTGTCATGACGGCTGGGAGAAAGAGGCAGGTAGGGGAGGTACGGACATTTCCTCATAAATGCCATGTTTGATGGAGATGCAGTCAGGTGGAAAAATGAAGAGCCAAAGAACCGCCACTGGTGGCATCGGGGAAATGCAGAACTGTCTGGCAGCTCCTCTGTATGGCAGTGCTGGGCAGGTCTGAGCTTCTTCCAGCACGTTGTGGTTTACTGCCACCGTTTGTTGTTGTGTTGCCTAACAGCAATAAAATGTGAAGGATAACATTTAGATTTCTGTAAGCTTAATCCAGCATCAGCATTCAGCAGCATCCTGAGCTAAATATTTACCATTGTGCAAAACAAAAGTAACAAGAATGCTCAAAGCAGGACTTTAATGTGTTAAATTAAGTGTTGTTGGGAAGTCAGTGATGAGAGATGAAGGCATGTCTTAAGCTGCAGGAAATATGAGATACCATAGGTGATATTGGTAACTATAGATCAGGTGGGGTGCTGCTACTGTAGGCAGGGTTAATTTTTTTTTATTTTTTTTTTTTTAATTTTTTTTGTGGTCAGTGAGTCTTTCATCTCTGCAAATATATTTACATGATTCTGTTTAAATCGTGAATGTAAGATACATGACTAGTTAAGAAGATGTTGCTGGTTTGTTAAGAATGACTAATTAGGGAATATGGGGAGAAAAAAACAAAAACAACAACAAAAAAAAAAACTTTAGCAATAGAAAATGGGTCCTGAGTGCTCAGTTTTTGATTCTTGATATTGCTTGAGATCAATGTTTATGTTTGGATATAGGATGCATGTACCTTCATCATAATGTTTCTTGCAAGACAGTATCTAGACAACTAGACAACAAAAGACAACTTTGTTCTGCTGAATTCTTGGGAGAATAATCTAGCTAGATTTGGATTTTCAAACAAGGTTTGGTAAGTAATGAGACCTTTTGACCTAAATAAGATATTTGGTATGTACTTTGGGATGACTGTTAATTCACCAGTGTTCCTTAGAGCAAAGGGACTTGTTTCAGGAACATTAATGTGTTTTCCTCTTAAAGACACGAAAAGAGACGTTATTACTGCATAGATCTGTGTTAACATGGAAGCTGTCCCAAGTTGCAGTTGACATTCTGGTTCTTCCCTCAGTTTTTCATCTTCTGTGACATTGTGTCAACCCAGAGGATGTCTGTCTATTGTGTCCTTTGCATTTTTTAAATGAAACTGTGGTAAATATTTATTCATTCTGAATCCTGCTAAATGTGAAATGAACCTCTTCCTTATTGTTCTGTTCCCACTGTATGTTTTTAAGTGGGCAGCAGTAAAAGGATGGAAGTAAGATTCTTCTTTTCTAACCTCTGTAAAAAGTTTTTAATGTAATAGCCTTCTTAAACAATTTTTAATGATAAAGATTAGTGAAAAAATCCTCATGAAACAGAATTTTTGAGAAAAGCTTTTCATTTTAAGTATATCTGTTGGGAGTAAACATGACATCTCTGGAGTCTTGACTCACTGAAACAAATATAAAAACAGAATCTGACAACAGCTTTGTAAGTGGATTGCCTCAGATTTGTGCAGATCATTGTAGTCAAATAGACATGCATACAGAAATAGTGTATTTCTAATTTCCAGTTATATGAAAAATGTATCTTATTCACACTGATGAACAAAAAGTTGCAGAATACCTCAGATACCTTTTTTATGGACTTTTCCTTTTGAAAACTGGTTTGCTGCTACTGGAAGAATGATACTCTGATGTATCTGATGTGGGGTAGTATTCTCTTGAGTAAAATTACTTGAAAAAGCATAAAATACTCAAGAAGTACTGCTCTCAGAATAAACTTAGACATTAATAAAGGGATTTCAAGATGAAACACCAATGTATTCTATGTATTGTTGGTTTCTTAATTTTTGATGTTAATTAAGCTCCTTCTAATAGGGAAAATCCAAATTAGTGTAGAAAACTGGATCAAAAAGAATAATACATTAAAGGCTCTTAAATTCCATTCTGAGATTACATGGTCTGATTATTCAGCTGTCTTGCACAAATAAACCATAGTACTCAAATTCATTTTGGATTTCAGTGGATATGGATGGAGGAGGCTACCTAAGTTGTATCACTTGTGAAGTAAGGATATGAACGTTGTAGACCCTTGGTTGATACTCTGAAAATAATTTTAAGCTGTAATTGAAAAAGTGATTTAACTTCTTCCACGGAGCTATGCAAAACCAAAGCTTTGATTCGGGGGCCAGAGGGACAAAAATCTGACACAAACCTTCAGTAACCCACATAGATTTTCTGCAAAACGCATAGGCAAACTTCATTTACATCAGCAATCTGCTACAAGAGCTTTTCCACTGAACAAGCTCAAAGGATTGTGTGATGACACGAACAGTCTGACTTTACATGAAGTTGCGTTCACGTCTTTGTTAGCCTCTTTTTTTCAGGAATGATCCAGAGATAAGATTTTTATGAAGGACTTTTAATGAGGCGTTTTTCTGTGACAAGGCATGCATAATTTTACAAACCGATTAGCTAATAAGCATTAAAAAACTTGAGATCAGCAGCATGAAATCCTGCCACTTCTTTGAGCTCCAATGAAATTCTTGTCAATAAATATGCAGTGTCAATCCAGAATTTCTAAGTACATGCCTTGGAGTTGATTTTTTTCCACCTCTAATTGCTATAAATAGAAGATTATCTATTGTATCATCTCAGAGACGATTGTTTTCATAAATAAATAATGGAATTTTAAATAAAGCCTTGTTGTTTGTTTTTTTAACACAAGCAAGGGTTACATTAAGAACATAACTTGAAGCAATTGTTATATTGACCTGTCTTACCAATGAATGCTAATCAGTTTTAAGGGTGAAGGGACAACATTTTAAAAATCTAAGGTCAATAGACTTCATGTTTGTGAAAACAGGAGCTTCCTTCCCATTTTCTTTTTTTTTTCTTTTGTTTGTTTTTATTTTTTTTTTTCTGGTATATTGACTTCCATTGTTGCTACAACTAAAAATATTAAAGCTGATTCCAGCTAACTTTCTTAAAGCTGTTAACTTACTCGGAACAGTGGAAGTAAACGTGAGTTTACTCGTCCCTCCAAGCCAGTGCCTCACTGGGGCCTGGCCTTAACAACAATTTGTCTAATTTGTTGTAAAAGCATAAGTATAAAAGTGTCTTAGACCTCACAGTGGCATTTTGTTATCATACAGACAGTCAAGTAAAATGTTCCTGCGTATCATCAGGAGAGAAAAAAAGAGTAGAATAGTCAGACAGTTGAGATGCAGACAGCCTTTCCCACAAATCTGTAGCTTGGGTGATGAGCTTTGGTGTCCAAATGACTCTGTCACAGGGTAATGTGGAAGGGATTATAATTCGATGTCAGGGATTTTTTTCAAGCATTTATTTTTTTCTTTTTCTTGAAAGGGGAGTTTAGGTGTGGGATGACTCAGAAGTGGTTGATAAACTAATTTAACTAAATAAAATACAATCAATAAATAGCAAAACAGTTGTGAACACCAGAGTTGCCCATTCTTCTTTTTTTTTTTTTTCACAACACGTTTGCCTGACTCTTTCTTCTGGTCTTCATGGTCTAAAATTTTGGGTAGACCTGTGTGGTGCCAGGAGTTGGACTAGATTATCCTTATGGGTCCCTTCCAACTCAGGATATTCTATGATTCTATGTTTCTTTACAAATTGAAATAATCCATGATAGCTCTCTATGCTGTTAGGCCTGAGATGCACTGAGGCAGAGCTGTATTACTTCAGTTCTGTTCCTCCACGGCTATGCTGGTGAATGCTTGAGTTTTGAGACCATGAGATGATTTCCACAACTAAAACATAGCAGCAGGTGGCCCCTCTCACTGTCACTTGGGCACTGAGTGTGGCCAAAAAGGAGGCACCAGGTCTAAATGATGACAAAGCAGCTAGGATAACCTTCAATTTGGATCTTGAAATATTGCAAAATAATGATAAAAAGAGTGGAACAATAATAATACTTACCAATACCACTTTAATATTGTGCATCTTTGAAATTTTACATTAAAATAGGTCTGGTTTTTGGTATTATCTTTTCACAGTATATTAACTTCAGGTCCAAACTCTTAAAAATAATTTATATTTTTTGCATGCATAAATATGTTTTATAACAGATGCAACAAAAATAAATGACATCAGCACAAATGTGCTTATAGATTGGTGTTCTTGGACCATATGCATTTTGAGATCTGTTTCTTCAGATTTTTCTTGAAAAGCTCAGGTGTAAACACATTCCTTTTTCAAACAGTGCCAAATAAATCTACGCCTTCTTATGTTAAACACTTTAAGTGTATGATCCAAACTGAAGTCACAGATTTTAACCTTTATTTAGAAAAGGATTGAATGAAGCATTCATTCTGTTTTTAACATCTCTTAAACAGTTTTGGGGTATGTTAATTTGTTTCTTTATTTTAGAAAGAGTGTGAAACCACTCCTATTGATGTTAAACTTACGATTTTTTGTGTTTTGATTCTTCATTTGCATGGAGCATAGAATAGATGGTAATAAGTATATCATGTATGAGACTGTCAGGAGTGGTTCACAAAAGTTTGAATGCATAAGCTCAGTTGACGGCTTCAATAACATTAAATATTGTAAATAAAGGATTCCACTTCTGCAACACGTAACCTGTGTTCTCACTTCATTCAGTAATTACACAAAGCAGAGTTTCTACTTACTCCTAGCTCTAGAGAAGCTGATGGAAAGATGCAGTGGCCTTGCAGAAAAAACAGTACAAGGAAAGATTGACTCTGAGCATATTGCAGAGAAGTGTGATTGAGAAAGGCAAGGTGAAATCTCTGTGTCTCCTGGAAAGCAGGAGACTTTTCCTGTGAGCTGGAAAGCAAGAGAAAGCTACTAGTTTGTTTGTAAGTATTTCAGTTTGTTAATGAGTGATTCTGTGGCTGGGAAGAGACACAGACAGAGAGCAGGGTAATTGTTTTATTTATTTTGAACACCTTGTTTTTTAACACAAAGTTTATAGCAATGAAGAAAAGGCACAAAAGCTACCTTATTACATTTTATTTAGTGATGAAAAAGTAAGCTTGTTTCGTGTTGGATAAGTAGGCATTAAGAAAGAAGATGGTGTAGAGGAGGTTTTTTCATAAATTAACAAAGCAGCGTGTTGTAGGCATTTTAGATATTAAAATAGTCTTTATTCAGTAGCAAAGTGTGTTCTTGCTTGGACTAAAGAAGTGTTTTGCTTTTTTCAGTTACAGAACATCTTTTTAACGTAACAAGACAACTTGGGTGAATTGTGTCAGTTCAGGTATTGAGAACATAATCTCTACAAGGATATTACATCATGAGTTTGAGGTCTCTTTCTGTAAGGTATTGCAAAGAGAATAAAATTTTAGTTTCAGCTGTACAATAATAGGATTTGAGCTCATGTAACTTTCCGCTGTTAGTTTTTCTGTGAAACTGAATTTCAACTTATTTGTCCATCCTTTGAGAAATTGCCTTTAAGAATCGGTTCATACTGTCATTTTTGTACTTACTCAAGATGGAGAGATAAATACTCATGTGTCCAGTAGTGTCCATAAGCTACATTGCTGTAAAGGTGGAAATTTATTAAAAGTTGTTATAACTGATAAATAATAGATGAAAAGTTCAACAGGCTATCTCTCATTCACACACCAACAGAGGGCATTTTGATGCTAGGAACTCAATAAGAGACACAGTTTTTGTATGCAGATATCTAATAAACCAGGTTCACAAATTCTAATTTGAGTGATAGCATCTGACTTTGTACCAAAACTGAAGCCCCAGGAACTTGTCTTATGCCAATATCTGTGTGAGCACACCTCTTATTTTGCAGACTTTTCGAGCATTGCAGCACAGAGCTGGGTATACTGGCACTTCATCTTCGCAAGGAGTGTTCTCAGATTAGGAAATCTCTATCTTTATACCCTCCTTCAGAGAGGAGTTGGTGAAATGCAGAAATGGCCCCGTATAAAAACAGGTCTTCTCTTGACCTTTTAACATATGAATGCTTGCAGTATTTCAGCTATATGCCAAAATTAGTACGCTATTGCAAAAAAAAATATTTCAAATAAAAAATAAAAATGGTTGCATTGCCACCAATGCCTTGCTCGCTGGGTCCTGAGGGAGGTGGTTAGATGGCAAAACACGTTGACCTGTTTGTTCATTGCTTTCCTGTAAAAAAAGTTATGCAACTATCTAACTGATTTTTGGTACATAAACTTTTCCATTTTTGCTGAGAGCACAAGTCTCAGTTTCTTCCTAGTTATTATCTCCCCCCTGGGAACAGCTGTACCAGCAACAAATACAAGTGTGAGATTGTCCATATGTATTTATTCATGAGGTGAACAGTGTATTTTAATATATTTTGTCTTGTAATTATAACAGTGGTTTTTGTCCCTTCTATTTAAACCTGGAGGAATTTATAGATTTTATTTATTTAGTGACAGACACCAGGAAATGCTTTTTAAAGAGTTGGCCTTTTATGGGGCATTGTATTTACTAGTCAATAAATCCACCTATTCTGTGTCACATAAAGCAGTCATTTGTTCAGTCTCTTTCAGTTGCAAACAGCAATAGAGAATGCTAATGGTTTTTTTTGTCTATTAACTGGTTTGTTTTGTTTTTTATCCCCAACCCGCTTCCACCCCTTTGGCACCTTTGTGATAGCTACTGTACTCGAAGGGCATATTTTGTGACTGCAGTAAAAACTTATTGAAGTCTGTTTATATAACAGTGAAGCAGAAGCAACAGCAATAAAGGAAAACTTTGCTTACTAAGGTGATAGCATAAACAGACTTTTGTAATGTTTTTGCAACAGGCTGTCAGAGTACTTTGCATCCCCACAAAGCAAAAAATAACAACGAAAAGCAAGTAAACAACAAATATGCTCCCTGAAACCATAGCTCATGTCAAAGTGAGTGATGATTGCTGGAATTCTAAAATAATGTTGGGTTTCTATTTCCTCTGACTGGTTAATGGTGCGCGTCCCTCTAAATGCATGCTTTTGGTTTAGTTAAAGCATATATTCAAATGTTTGGATATTTCTCCAAATTATTTAGCTTGTGCATAAAGTCTTTTTTTTTTTTTTTTTTTTTTGGAAGACATTTCATCACAGCAGAAAGTCAAACTGTTTTGTGGTTTTGTCATGTGTTTTTTGTTTGTGTTGGATGGCTTTGGTGTTTTTATTTTTGTTGTTCTTTTCCACATTCTAGGTTTAGTTTCCATCTTAAAGCAGATTATAGAAATGTTTTCCCTGTAAAAAGTGTATGCATTTCCAGGAAATAATGCATATCTCCTGAAGGAACTACTTGTTCGATATCTTTTTGAACATCTAGGCATCTGCTCACTTCCAGGATTGTGACAAATTGATTTGTTTTGTTTAGACCCATTTCAGTCTAAGTATATGCAGACTGTAAAATAAATTATGGTATTGATGGTTGTGTTTGCAGTAAGAAACCTAAATAAAGACACTGTGATGTAGTTCTTTAGTAATCTTCATCCTCAATGAGAGTAAATGATACAGGTTTATAGTAATGCTTTTAATTAGCAAAAGTCAGTTTGTCCAGCTGGCACATTCTCTCATCAGCTTTATGTAATTAATTCAAGACTGAGAACTGATGTCCAAGGAGAAGAATTGTTTCCTCTAAAGCTATAAGGTAGGGATTTCTTTTTCTTCCTGTCAAAGAGATTTATACATATAAGGTCAAGGACCACATATACACTGTGACTAGCCTCTATTTTACAAAAGTAATTTTCTGATAGAGCTGTGAGAAGAATACAATAAATGGATTGGAGCAAAACTGAGTCTTTCTACCTGGTGCAGGTGCAACCTAGGAGAAGAAGTCATTGCTCTAAGGTGCTGAGTCTAGAAGCTATCTAGGGCTAAAAATAAAAAAAATAGGCTTGGGAAAGAGAAAAAAAAAAGGAAGAGTACAGAGCACTCAGAGAAGCTGGAGGGATGGGGGGGGGGCATTTTTTGTTTATTTATTTTTTTGCTCAGCAAAAACTCTCATTCAGCTAGGGAGAAGGTTTTACTTTTTGACAGTAACTTAAAACATACATTTGCTGAACAAAAACTATTTAGACAAATACACATATTGAAGCTCTTGATGAAATCTGTTGAAATGAAAGGATTTTGATACAAAAGTTTGGGGTCAGTTCTTCTTTTCTAAGTTGTTCCATGAAGGCAGGTTTCACCGAGCTTTGGAACAGCTTATCAGAATGCTATTGGAAACAGCACCCAATTTGGTAGTCTCCATGCTTCTGCTTGTAGATCTGAAGCAGTATTTAGATTCCAAAGTGTCTCCCATTTCAATAAGTCAGAAACAAATATTGAATACAGGGGCATGAGCAGTGCTCTGAGATGTGCTATTAGACTTTGACAGGTTGAGAACCTCAAAGAAATCAGTTTAAGTTCACTGTGGGTGTATTTACTTGCTTTCCTTAAACTGAAGTTTAACTGTCTTGTCAAACAATTATCCAGCATGTTGAATGGAATCTAAAAGTACTGAAATGAAATTAAACTGTTTTACTTGTATCTGCAATCAGATCACAGCAGTTTCCCTGTATATTAGGTTATTCATTACCAAATTAGTTTCATTATTGTTTATTTTCCCACTTTTTACCCTTTGTTCAAATGTTAAATTAATAATTATTATCTTTTTACTTTTGAGATTTAATTTATGTTGATTTAACTAGCAATAGTGCGTCTTGGTAGATTTTAAATACAGTATCAATTCTGGCAGTAAATATTTCCAGCACCAATTATTGCTTTAAGTTGTAACAATATAGGATGTGTTTGTGTGTTTTTTTTTTTGTTTTTTTTTTTTTTTTCAGTTTTCATACTATGCTGTTTGATTGCAGTATTTTACCTAGAGTACTTATGTCGATATTTTCAGTTACTACGACATAGTTGTAACTCAGTACATTCTATTTAAATTTATGCTACAATAAATTTGGATTTGGGCAATGAATATCTACATTTTCCACAGCTATTTGTGGGTGAACTGACTAAATTTACCTCTTTTATGCTAGAGAATCTCATTAAAATACAAGGTAAAATAAACAAAATTCCCACCTTATGTCCATTTTATTTAGTGGATTAGGCAGTCATCCTTGTAATTGAATTATGACTTTCATCCCATCTCCAAATTAAGTCTGTGTTGCTGATTACTAAAGCAACCTAAAGACTGCAAGATATAATGACTCACTTGAAATGGTTTGGATGTGGATTTCAATTCAGATAAGCAGCCAGCATTTCATATTTGAAACTTATCTTGAATGCTCTGGGTCTGGAAAAGTGAGCTGTTGTCAGGTTTTTAAAGGTTTCCTGTGCCTCTAAAAATGCATCTTCAGATCTCATTGAAAACCATAAATAAGGAAAAAAAAAAAAATAATGGGGGTAAATTCTTAAATCAGTTTGTTTTGTTTTGTTTCTCGTTATCTCAGCGGGGTTTGATGACATAAGACTAATCTTGATTAAATTCCAAGTCATTCATTCGTAAGTGTTAAAATTCAGGTTGTTACTTGTGTTCTCAACAGTTGTAAAAGGTAATGTACACAGTGCAAAAGGGAAGTGTTTTTATTTACTCTCCCACCATTGTAATACACTAAGGAAGAATAAATTGTTCTAATAGTTGTGGGCTTATTTTCTGTAAATGTTTTGATAAAAGGGCAACCTGGAGTAACGTATAATAAGCAGGTGTTTTATGAATGCAGGTAGGTATGCAGATTAGGTTAACCATATTGCTGTAAATCAAGTATAATTACAGAATGTCAGCATGTCAAAGCACAACAGTTTAATACCAGTTTGTAGAAAGCTTGGAATGATTATTTTACATGCATTCAGGGTTTTCTACATTTATGTTTTGTTGTCTGTATCTGACAATTAACACCTGAGTAGCGGGCTATCTGGTTCTCTTAAATTACATACATGTATATTGTACACTTTGAGTTAGATTTATATAACAATCTGTTATTTCCTAAACAGATGTGGTTAATAAGTGTTTGCTTGTAGATGATAGATTACAGAAAGCAAACCTCACACAGCTGATAAATGCATTCATTCTACAAAGGCTGGGGTGGAATTACATACAGTATTACTCTATATTCTAATTCTAATTTCTAATGGGCAAGGAACTAGTTTCCTATGGTTTTGTTCATTTAACTGTGTTGGAATAGTCTGTAAACTGATTTATTCGATATCCTTGATTTATATTAGGCAAATCTCCTGAACAGATATCGTAAGATCTGGACTTTTCCCTAGTAGTTGTTACATATATTATCATATCACCCAGAAAAGATACTGGCAAAGATAGGTGCAATGTCCTTCACTTTGGTGATCTCAGTAGCAAAAGTGATATTTTAATGCAAGAATGAGTATTTTTATAATTCAGTAATTCTTTATCTTTGTGTATTACCAGTTTTTCATCTCAGAATTATTTTATTCTGCGATTCCCATGGTTCATAGCGCAGGTTTCCAAAGGGCTGAACTTCTCCCTAGCCTCATGCCCTGTAACATTAAAGTGTTTTTATTTTTAGAATCTCAGATCACCCAGCTAAATTAGCTTTGTGTAAAATGCTAAATAATGGTAACTACTAATTTTTCTGGGTGGCAAAACAATGTTTTAAGTAGTATATAACAACATAAAGAGCTGTGGCTGCAGGGGGGCGGGGGAAAAGGCATAATTCTGCCCTGTTTGGATCTGCCTGGGACAAATTGCGTCCCCAGAGTGTCTGTCCTTGGAGAAGTGAGCAGAGGTCTTTACTTTAGCTGTCTAGTTCACCACTGCAAGATGATTCACAAGCATGTCTGTTTTCAGTCCCAAATACGTAGTGTCACAAATGGGTATAATTGAATCTCTAGCAGGATGACTAATCTTACTCTCATTTTTTAAAGTATGTTACCTCATAAGGATGAAAGAATAAAAACAGGATAAAGCCCATAGCAAAACAAATTCTTTACCATCTGTTTGATTTATGTCTACTTTAAACTGTGTGTATTTTAGAAAGGAATTTGTTTTCTATCTTCAAAAAGATGAGATCCAACATCCCTCAGCAGCTAATTTTTAGCACTTAGAGGTTCCCTTGGGCTTCTGTCAGCTACAACTTATTGCATAGGTACTTTTCACTAAACTCATTATAAAGTGATTAGCCTCAAGGAAGATAGTGCAATGTTACAGCCCGCTCACATTATGCGCGTGTTTGCAGCTGAATTCTGCATTGTCAAATCTCATCGAATGGGGAGCGTCGAAAGACAGCGACTAAACAACTTAGACATGACAGACTCCCTATTAACAACCAATAGATGTTTTTAAGAAGGTGTTTTTCTAAAGTATCCTTTTTTTTTTCCCCCCTGGAATTTTAATCACTGGATTGTATCATTGACCAATTGAAGTTATTAATGCTGATTGTTTTCCATTTGTTACTAGACAAGTTGTCTTTTTTTTTTTTTTTTGGAGGGGGATGTTTTTAATTAAATAACATTTGCTTTGTAGGTAGAACACTTGCATTAATACTTTGCTACATTAAGGCAGTTTGCAGTTTGTAGGGGTTACCTTAGAGCTGGGAAGGTTGGAAGGTTGTCATGGATCAAGTACAAGTTCCCCAATGGCAGCCCAAACTCTTTCGGTAGAATCACTTAAAAATGGCACAGGTGTTTCTGCTGGCTAAGAAGCAGTAATACTTCTGGAAATGTACGGTCTTTAAAAACTGTGTAGTTCTCTTCAGACAGTGCATGAGAACCTCTAAAGGGCTTTCCAGCCCTGTAGCCCTAGAAATTTGTTCCTTGTGGGAAGAGGGGCAGTTGTTTGCAATGCAGGCCTTTAAACATTAATTTTGAGAAGCTGTGCGTATGCAGCTTGTTTGTAACCTTGTATTATGAATATTGTAAGGAGAGCAAAATTGTATCAGTGATCTGTTGTTTCAGTCCGGGGAAGCTGCTGTCATGAAAGAGATGAAAGCAAAAGAAGCAGTGGGGATATAAAACCTTCCAGGTGCAGGAAAAGCCTGTCAGCATCTCAAGTGCGTCCTACCAGGGACTGAAAGGGACCTTTGTCCAGACCAATAGAGGAGGGCTTTTTATTTAGAAAGAGCCTTTGAGTTAAAGGTTTCTGACAGGAAGGCGAAGGGGCTAAGGAGCTGGGCTGCACAAAGCTGGGCTTCGGGGTACGAGCAGGAGGCTTGAGAGAGCATTTTGTGGCTGGGTTTCTGCTACCAAAACAGCAACAACTGTGCAGGTTTTGATTCTGTTTCAAGTTTTAGTCTACACTAGATAGAATAAAAAGCACAACCAATCAAGGTTTAGCACAATATACTTCCCTTTCTTTACTGCATGGGAGGTGAGTAAGGGAATAAAAATAATTTAAGGGTTTCCATAGGAGTTTCGTTCTCCATCTCTTTTAGAAACTTTAGGATTAGCAGGGTGTTTTTTTCTTACTGAAAAAAATTGTTTTTTCTCTTCTGTTTGTGTTTGATCATGTGGTCAAAGATAATGCCTTCCTGACAGGAAATCGATGAGGTCATAGTTATTTACCTGAAAAATGGAAGTGTACGGCTTTGGCTACTGTGACTTGGGGAGCTGCATCCCTCTGATTTTTCATCATTTATGATTCACAAACCAGGGCTTTACTTGTTTCTTGTACACATCACTTTATTACCACGCTTATTCATAAGCTGTTTATAAGGTTTCTAGCAGTTTAGATAAAGGTCCTTATTTGGATCATAACTTCAATGTTCCTTAGCACTGTCAAATCACGGAAAGTGCAGTAAAAACTCCCTCAAAACCATGGCACAAGAACAGACCCTTAGCGGTCCCTAATGAGATTCACTTTGCAGAGTAGAAGAGAAGCTGAAATGTCAAATCTGGCAGCTGAAAGCGTACAGTTAGCCCAGGATTTCCTCTAAGACAACTATCTGAGAGGGCAGCTGTTTCAATAAAAATGTTAAAAGTAAAGCATCCCTTTTGTGCCTCAAAATCCCTAATTAATTAGAGTGGAGTTATTGGAGCTTGGAGGTACTTTTTTAGTCCTACCACCTAACTACCTTGGGGCCAGCTCAGAACCAGAAGCTGAACAAATGGTAGGTGACTACTCTGGAGTGATTCCAGGTAAAGAAAGCATCACACCCAAGAACTCTCTGGGGAGCAAGAAAATGTACAAATCTGAGACAAAGTAACTGCAACTCCTGCTTTATTAAATAGAGCTGATATGGACCTGTCCAGATAACAAGGACTACTACTTACAGCTGCATCATGTGTCATCAGAAGCAGAAGTATCTAATACAGTATCTAATATTGAGTATAATACTGAGTATCTAATAATGAGTATCTAATACATTATAGCTGGAGTCAAGCTGATATGTCTGAAAATTCAAGGCTTTTAATCTGATGATTTGGTCTATATTTGTCTTGACAACAAAAGAAATGGTTCCTCAGCTTTATAATAAACTCCTTTTAGTGGAGCACAACTAGTCATTCAATATATATGCCTAATGCTTTTTCAATATGTGTGACTGTGAATTCTCCACCCTACCCATGTATCAAGAAACTACGATAACATTAAGCACTGCATGTTCCAGATATTATAAATGAAGATACAACTCAATCTGAGTTTAGTAGTATTTATAAAAGGCAAGTAAACAGTGCTGGGTGCACAGGGAGCCTGCGCTCTATCAACACGCACAGACGAACATTGAACTTTCTAAATATACAGAACATTGCTTATTAATAAGAAACTCGAGTACGCCTATACACATGTACAATCAGAAAAGGTATCAATTGAAACATAAAAATGGCAGAGTTTTCCGATATCTGGCAAGTGTTTAACAAACAACGCTTTAAGTCTATTACTATTTAAAGTCCATGGCTGGGGAGCATAGTTGGAGTTGGTAATCCTGGTTGAAGTGCTCCCATCTCTTCCATGACTTCATTAATTTTTCTCAGACCATTTACCAGTCTCTCGCTTTAAGTTGTTAAGTAACGCGGCCTTCAGGCCTTATGAATATCCTATTCTTCCCGGATCGAAGGGAAACATTTCCGTCTCCTTTTCAAGGCCAATAGGCCTGAGCCAAAAGGCACATCCAGGTCAGCAGGGGGCGTAACAGCAACGGCCTGCGATGGCAGTAGCGGCGGGGTGGCGATGGTGTAACAGAAGGATCGGTGGACAAGCCCGCAGCTCCCTCACTGTCTGGCAAGCCACACGTTTCTGACTGTGGTCCCACATGGCTCTTTAAGGCCTCAGAGACTGCTCGCCAGGTGCCGAACAATCCCACCGCAACCTTGTTGTTTTTTGTAGCAAAGTCCCACACCTTGACCTCCATTTGGTCCCATAGTTCAGGCTCATAAACTGTCCGATTGTTAAGAAGGAGAATAAACTGTAAGGTTACAAGGACAGTTTTTGTTCCTAAGGACATATGATTCCCCATAATGCGCAGCTGCTTACCAACGAGAGGCAGTTGTGTGCACAGGTCCGCTTCTCTCAGCTTGAGCTTCTTCCCAGCTCTGGTGCACCTATTTCCAGTGACTTTCAGTACCAGCTTCTCTGAGCAGTTTGCTGAGTTTGGCCAAATCTATCTTTATGAGGCGATCAGTATCCCTGTTCCCGTCCTGGTCTCCATTCTGCTAGCCTGTCCCTATTCATTCCTTTTCTCTACTTCTTTATTGACAACATAACTTAATTATATCGTGTTGCCTTTTTATCTTGAGGGTAGACTCCCCTCTTATACACTTCTCCCCACAGCAGTCCTTTTCAAAACAACTTTTCCTTGGTCAAACAACTTTGCATATAACAGCAACAGCAAACACTCAGAAACTTCCATGCCTTAACGGCTGGAGAACAAGCAACCTGGCATGGCATCTCCTGAATCACCCTTCTTTGCTCCCTCTAAACTCTTTTACATTCCTGATGGCCTCATCGTTAAGAGTCTGGTGTTATCATCAACCATGAGGCTTCCCACATCTTCCCCTTCTTTATTTGCATCAACCATCTTCTTGACATGAATTATCACTCCATATATCACACGGAAAAATATTCCACTTAATGTATCTCTTGTCATAAGAGGTTGTTGTTAAATGTTATTTAGCTTTATCTCTGAGATTATGACAATTTAGGCTTTACAGAATTTTCTTATGTCTTCTTTTATTTATTTTTTTTTTTCTCAGACACATTTATCCTTTTCACACAAAGCAAAGTTCAGGAACAAAGGATTTGGTATAAGATGTTTATGTTCTGGGGAGCCTGCTCTAGTGGTTGCTGCACAGTAATATTTGCAAACAGTTTGCTGAAAAAGCTAAAAAAGGAAAATAAATCTGATATCCAAAACACTAACATAAAAACAACATAACTTTTAGTTGGAGGAACCTCAGCTCTGCCCTGAGAAAGTCTCTGGTTTTAGAAAAGATAGTGTATCCCTTCCCATGACTTGCTTTAATGGGCATTCCTGAATTTTGTGTTGGTTCAAGATCTTGAACAGCACAAAGAATAATGGCTTTTTGAACTATGAAGGATAAATAAACCTTTGTCTTCCTTCTGTGTGCAGAGCTCTTAATAATTTTTATTTTTTTCTAAGCTAGATGAAGGTCAAATGATCTAATTTTAATTGCCAATGTTTGCAGTATGTTTGCAGTCTAGAGAATGTGGCTGCTGTAATAAAATTTAACTAGGTTGGCGGTTTTCGTCTCTGAAGTTGTGTGTGACTGTGAGCAAGCCGAAAACATAGCTACAAGAGCATGCTTATTCCAATAAAAATTTACTGGTCTTTAAGATAGTAAGAGTATCTTTGAGCAGCATCCTAAAGAAATGTTAATATACTGCCTTGTAAAATTCTTCAGTCTCTACATTTGAAAGTCTTAATTTATTGGATGTTTTCACTCCCATGATGTGTGGTTTAAGAACCAAATTTGTTTCCAGCCTCAGCTTTTTTCTTTGGCTATCTTGTAACCTTTTAATACTTCTTCAGTATCTTCTGATTATATTAGAAGCAAATAAGTGTTAGGATTACAGTACTCTAAAAAAAGAGATTTAGAAGGAAAATATTGCTAAAACATTTCAAGCAAATGTGAATAGCTTCTTAGCATGCCGTTCTACCAGTCGAGCCCTGAAGAAGGACTAGAGCTCATTCTGCATCTCAAGCGAGCTTGTGAAGTGTGGACCATCTGTCTCCTTAGCTTTACATCATTAGTAATTTATTTCTATTCAGATAATTCCTAGCAGATGTCTTTCTCTTTTCAGACCATTTCTTCTAGGTCTTTAACATAGAATAATAGTTATTTTTTAAGATATATATGTGCACTTGCCAAGATTTGATATCTCTATAAGCCTGAACAGTTTTAACAACTTAACATATGTTTTCACTGCATCTCTTCCTTGTTTCCATTGCCAAAATGAAAGTAAATATTTGTAGATTTAAAATGTGAATATTATTTGTAATGCTTTCACCCACTCTTGTTGATGTGGTGGATGATAACCTTATTCACACGAGCGAATGGAAAAAAATGCTAAAAATAATAGCCCCCCTGAGATGATTCTTCTGTTCCCTTAGTAAATTAAAGGAAGGTGAACAAGAAATGGAAAAGTAGAAATGTCTTGCTGCAACCCTTTATCTGTGGTGTCCTCTCTTCCTTTAAGTTGTCCTCTTGCAGAACTGCTGAAGTCGTTGACTGAGCTAAGACATTTGTTTGCACTTGGCCCGGGGCTCTTTTGTCGGTGCTGTAGTCAGTGCACCTGGGGTCGCTCCTTCACTTCTTCTCGTCTGCACTGATGAGAAGCTACCTTTTAGGGGGACTCAACAGGGATACAAGGCGTCCTGAAAGTGATCTTCCTTATCAGAATTTTCATTTTAAACTGCAGCTGCTTAGCTTTCTAATGTGGAAGCTGATGATAAGGGAAATGCAGCTTAACACTGCCTTTTTTCTGTCCTGCAATGAAATCCTCCTTCAAGGAAGGTGCTCAGTCCAAACTTCTTTTTTTTTTTTTTTTTTTTTTTTTTAACCACATTCTTCCTGGTGAAATAAGAAATCACCTGTCTGAGTAGTGAGTCGTTGTGCCCTGTTTCACTTGCATATCAGGATCAACTACTATTGTCACAGTGTGGTGTTTCAGGCAAATATTGGCAGCCTTTTACACACTTCCACTTGGTTGTGATTCTAAGCCATATGAAACTTCACATTTCAGATGATTTGGTGTGAAATCAGAAATATGTTGTGATAACATAAATATGCTTAATCATGCACTTGAGGAAACCTGTTGAGGAAGCTAAATTTCTAGTGAAAATAAATCTATGCTTTTCTTGCATTATTTTGCAGGGCATTTTTGAAAATGTCACTTCAGTCCTGTAAAATAAATGTTACCACTAATTTTGTAATGTTAAATTTAATCTGTTTACTGTCAAGTTGCATTTCATTCATGAATGTCATTGCTTACGTTCACCAAAAATTGTCTTTGTGTGTATTTACTGAAAGAAGAAAAGCTTTTGATTTAATGTCTTAATTCAAGGCTTTAAATCTGAATTTTGATAGTGTCCCACTCTTCCATTGCGATGCGGAAACGTGATATTTGTCTTGCTGCCAGAAACGAAAATAAGACCAGGAGTTTAGGGTGACAAATTCCAGGAATTCTAGGTTCTAATATGTTTTTTATTTAAAAAAAAAAAGGGGGGGGGGAAGATGCATGTGAATATTGAAATACTGTGTTGTTGCATGCTTTTATGTAGATTCATCTGTTTTAATGCTTTATGAAAATTGAAAAAGAGTGAATCTATGTGTCGGGGGGAGGAAAAGCGTGGGGACATGATGGAGGTGGCAGTCCCTGCTGTCTCCCATCTCCTTTGTTGACCCCACAAGCCTCGGGCTGGAGAGGGCAAGGAGAGCAGGGCAGCCCAAAGCAGGGTCCCTGCACCTCTCAGGGACAGGTGGTGTCCGGCACCAGCATCTTCCCCACAGCAGGTCTCAAAGTAGCACTTTGTTCCTCTGGGCCTACCTGATGGCAGCACGACTTGCTCCAGCTGCAGGGGGAGCACATAATTCAGATGTTACTTAGCAAGCAAAAATTTTGAGCTCTGACCCAGATAAATCAAGTATTACCCTAATTGGATACACTTAATTGGGGTTTGGAGGCATTTTTAGAGACAGAATATATTCCCACTAGAAATAGAAAACATATTTCTGTTTATAATTTACACCACAAATTTGTTTATTAACAATTCTTGACATTTCTTTCATCTTTGTGTGAATTCCTGCTTGAGAGCAAGGAGCGTATGTCTTTGTTCTCAGGAAAGAAAAGTTACTTTGAGTTTTACTTTGAAGCACCCAATGATGCAACTGAAATGTCATGAATAATTTAAGAAAACATTGATGCAAACCTTACTAGAAATAATCAAGGAACTTTAGAGGTTGTAAATAAAACCAATTTAAAGATTAAACTTGATGGATCTTACCATTCTAATTTTGTATACACACAAAAGTAGGACAAAACTGTTCTGGAACATATGGGAATGGAACAAACAGCACTGGCATTCAAGTGGATGATTCATTTGTAAGCGAGAGTGAAGATCTTGGGTATCCTACTCTGGCTTGCATATGTGCAGCAGGAACGCTGAATGAATGTAAAAGTCATCTGACTTTCATGGTGATATTTTGAAAAGAGCTGCATGATTTAATAGCACATATCTTATTGGTAGTCTGAATGTAAATAATTGCGCCATTTGTTTCTCTCTACACTCCAACATCCCAGACTCCTTGATCTAAGTAACCTTGTGATGATGCTTGCTTTATAGTATCACAGCCTTTATTCCTGGTGACTTAACCTGGCAAACTGCAGGGCAGCTCTGTGGGTGGAGGTGACATTCATCAGACATGATGCCAGACAGTACTATAGTATCTGCAAGTCTCTTGCTTTTCTTCTGGGATTCCAGTCTTGGCTGCTGATTTTTTTCCTTTTTGCTGTCCATATCTTTCAGCCCACCATTGCTAAGTAGCTTTCATGTTTTGGGACACAGTCTGTGTGTGAAGGGAATCTCAAAACTGATGTTTCATCCTAGTGTTTTTGTGTTCCACATGAGTTTTCAGCCCACGAGTGATGATTCAGCATAGACCTACCAAGGCTGCCAGCGTTTCCCTGTGCTGTGCACCATGACATCCTGCTACAGCTTGCTCAACCAGCTGCAGGTGTAGCCTTTGCTGCACCATACGGCTTTGGTCCTGCCCTGGGCACAATCACACACTTGGGACCCCCTCTCCAGTAGCACATCCCTGACTCCATAATTTGCCTGCAGACTGCCTGACGAGCGATGCTAGAATCCACGGGATATCTGCAGTCCTCTGGGTTCTTCTGATCTTTAAGTAGATAAAGGAGGGTTCTTTCTCTGAATATCAGGCTAAAAGGTCTTCATCTCAGGTGTTTTAGAAGAGTGCAGATAAGCCACAGTGAAACTAAGGCAGCATTTCAATGGGTTCAGTTTAGTACCAGTCATCCCATATCAGTACTGGTAAAGCAAATGCATGAAGTGAAAAGAAAGTTGGTCTGTATATTCATGTTTAATGAACAGCAAAGAATAAGGCAATGCTTCTGGCTTAAAAAAGAAATAAATTATGGGTGAGGATGGTGCAAAGCTATCTGATTGAGATACAATTGTGTTACTACAGTTTATTTATCAACAGAAGAGATTTAAAAAAATGCTTGAAAGATTTAATTAAAATCTGTTCTCTCACATTTAATACTACCTAATGCTTTTAATTAATCTGAATATCCTTAATTACTACTGTAATTTTTACCATGTGTAAATAGCTAATTAAAGTATTAACTATCATCAAATGTAGTCTAGAATTAAATATATAAATGCTCTGTAGCTGATTAAGAGGATTACATGAAAAAAATAGTTGAGTTTCAGGTAGGAATGATTTCTGAATACAAATGCTTGCATTAGATTAGCTGTAGTAATAGGGGAAGCAGATGAAGGAGATGGTTAGTTTCCTATTAGAGCTAGCCTGTATAAGACATCTGTGGCTCCAGTCGTGTTTAGAGAAGTTTGGAGGTTGTTTGAAACTTGACCAGTTAGTTATGGTCCTGGAGGGACTGTCTGTCAGTGGAGATGGCTGTAATGTAATATACTCAGCTTCCTTTTCTGGGTTTCAAGGACCAGATGGTAGGGGACGTACAGTTATGACCTAGATCCTCTGAGAAAACTTCCCTTCTCATTTCCAGAGTGATGCAGAAGGAGCAGAGAGCTTTTCTTGCTCCTGGAGGTTGTGCTAAGAAATAAGCTTGTGTTTGCACGAGAGCTGAAATTGGATGGTGACAAACGCAGTATAAATGTTGAAGGAGAATGATTTGACCTCTTCCTCATGATCAGCTTGGGAAAATCATCAACACACATTCTCTGCAAAGATATCCTCTGGCATAACTGTCCATTGTAATGAAATGCAAGCTGGTAACCCCTTAGCTCAGACCAGCTTGAACCAGTAAAATCCCATGGGCGTCTCTACAGCGTGCTCTTTAGCCAGATGACTGTGGAATTAGCTCACTCAGAACCCTAATCAGAATAATAAGGGAATCTCTTAGTAAATGATCACTTAAAAAAAAAAAAAAAGTGAAAATAAAATAAAGTGGTAGAAGTAAAGGCTGCTTTTCAAAAAGTGTTATTCTTTATTTATTTATTTGCTCAAAGATTTTGCCTAAGAAGGCCAAGCCACTAACTTGATTTCAGTTTTCAGTGGGATTTAATTATTCTTGGAAATTTAGCTTTTTAGGTTTTTAGTTTAAATCATTGCTCCAGGTCCTTCTGTTACTTGGGAGAGCATTCCCTCCTTTAAAAATGCGTGCACTGGAGATTACCAAATGAGGTATTTAAATGTGTGGAACCATTATTATTTTTTCATCTCCTGAAAGGGTTCTACAGATAAATTAGACAATTAGCTCTTTTCGCAGACCTTACTCCCAATGGTCATTCCAGGCCCTTTTTCAAAAATGAGATGGTGCATACTCTTGAGTTGTCAAAGCCTCAAGCCAGTCATGAAAAGCTCTTTTCTTTCAAATAGACTCTAATACTGACAAAAGACATCTCTGACAATATATAGAAAATCTCATCAGCTTTTCTTTTCATTATTTGAATAGCCTCTCAGATACAGCACATTGTGCCTCCTGCATGTATGTTTCAAGAGCTTTTTTTTTTTTTTTTAATATGCTTTTTGGCTGTTAATTAAAGAGTGGCAGATAGACTGTTTTTAGGCGCCTTCTAAACCTTTTAGTATGGAGAGCTAAACTGGGGATAGAGGAAGGTCACTTCTTGTTCTGGCACTAGTTTGATGTTATCAGAGTGCTCGCAAATAAGAAATGTTATGTGAACGGCAGTGGTCCTGGAAAACCTTTCCCAGTATATGGGTGCTCTGCGCAGCTGGATCCACCACTGACAGTGTGACATGGCTTTGGACATCAGGTAGTTGGCATTCATTTTTTTCTGATTTAGATTTACCAGGCTCGGTCCTGCATCTCAGCTTTGCAGGTGTGAGATTCAAAAAGTAATTTTCTAATGTTCGCCCCAGCTGCAGTTATGAGCACATGCTCACTGGCTGCAGCCCCACCTGGGAAGACTAGGGATCAGCTTTGTGTATTCCCAATGTCTTCTTCCTGAAGACCTGGAAGGCTATATAATATAAGCTAACCCCACAGCTTCTTTCTCCTGGCAGAGAAGCTAAATTTCAACTGAGAATTAAATCCAAGTTGGTGGGATTTTTCTTTTATTTTTTTCCCCTCCATAATGCAAGCCAGTGGCATTAGAAAGTATCATTTGGCTCATTAAGCATTTTATTGCTGCTTAACCATTAGATATCTTTTATTGCTTTGTAGTTTAACTGATGTGGGCTCAAGTTAAGTTACAAACAGGAAATGAATATTTTGATTAGTCTTGTACATAAACCAGCTTTTTGGAAAATTATCTGTCTACTCTGAATACTAAATATACTGTCCCTAACCATGATGAATATCCCACTGGATATTGCATTTAAGTTTTTGAAATTATCCCCTGAGATACTGGAAACCTTGCAGGAGAAAAAGCTCATTTTCTTTTGTCTTCATTGACATTTTGACTTAGCTAAAATGATATCTCCCTAAAGTATGGATAATTGTATTAATGTAATTTTTTGCTTGGAGTTGTGGCATATTGCAGATCTTTAAGTTTTATTCTGAAGCGTGTTTGAGTTTAGTGATGGTACTTCGCTTTATTTACATTTATAAACTTATTATTCCTGGCATCTTGTAGAGAACAGAATCAAATTAATGACCATCTAGTGTGAGAGCTCTTTTTTTTTTTTTTTTTTCAGAGGCAGGATATGGATACTTTGATGGGAAGCATAGGCAGGATGGCTAAAACCCAGGCAGCACTGTTTTGCATGTGTATCTGTGTAAATGGGCATTATGCAAACCAATTTAAAATCAGCAGCATTCTTTCTATATATTTCTCTATTCTTTCTATAATAGTGCTAACCTACAAACAATGTAAAAAAAAAAAAAAAGTGAATGTGCAATTTAGTGCAATGTGTCAGAGGAATGATGTATTCCTAAAATGACGATGATGTCCAGCTTCTCATCTTCTTATCTCATTTTGCTTATTTCTGACTACAGCATGCAGTGAGTTTTGCATAAATGCTTGTAAATAACCCAGGGAATTCAGGTCAGATAGACTGACTAGACATTTGTAAAACCCAAACATTGTTTTGCTTATGTAGGTGGTGGTTTGAACATCTTAGTGTTGCAAAGCCTTACTCTGCAGCTGTAGGAGTGGTTTTGCGTTGTTTTCTTTTTGTTAAGATCTGAGGAGTTCTACATTTCTGTAGACATCTAAACTTCTGGTAGATTTGAGAGATTTTATATCACCATAGAATCTAACTATGTAAGTGCATTGTGTAGCATTAATGTACTTTTACTTCTTTTCTTTGGTTAGGGTAATCATACTTGATGAATATTTATGGAGACAAATCTTTGAAATTTAGCTTTTAGTTATCTTCTTACTCATTTGTAGGTAAAGTTATGTTTAACTCTAAAGTAAAATATTTAACTCCAAGTTTAAAACATAAGAAGCCTCCTATCTAGTAATTATTAATTATTGTTGTTAACCTAGCTATTATTATCAGGGAAAAGAAAATTATGTGCTAATAGTTGTGTTTAAAAAAAAAAAAAAGTGATTGCAAGGAAAAGTAAGTTTAAAATATGAATTTCGTTTAACAAGTCTTTATAGCTATGAGATAAACTTTCACTTTCATGTTGACGGTCAAAGTCATGGGCAAAGTGCATACGTTTTCACCTAATGACATAGTGTGCGTACAAGTAAGTTTTTAAACGACGTCAAAACAGTTGCTTTCAACAAACAAGTATATAAATTGTATAAGTCAATTTCTATTACAAAAAATAAAATCTATGGATGATGCAGCAGCTGTTTTAGGAAGAAACAGTTTGGCTGTTTCTGAACTTGGGGTGTCATTGAGTATATTTGCAACACATGCTCAGCTGAGTGCCAGAAAATGGCACTGGGACATGAGGAGCATCTGTCTGGAGGCACTGCTTGGAAAGCTTCTGATAATATTTTGAAAGCAGCTGAAGCAATGGAAGATGTTCGGCTTATTTTTAGTTATCAGCCTCTGGAATGGAGGATGTTCTAAAGAGACCATAAAGAGGAAGAATAACAACAGGAGAAAATAAAAGTGTAGCCTAGCTACACTTGCACCTGCAACCTCTTGGTGTTTTCAGCACAGAGAGGAAGGCAGTCATCTCTCTTCCATGTGTATTTAGCTAGGCTAACTTTGCAAATACTGTCTCTGGGTTCTCCAGTGCAGCTTTGAAGCTGGTGTCCTCGATTTGTGTTTCTTTGTATTTCAGAAGTTCCTTGCCTCATCCAGCATTTCACTTGCATCCGATGAGGGTGAGGCATAATTTGCTGGGCTGGTATTATAGAATAAATTAATTAGATGTGAGGTGTTGTGCCTTTTAAGCAGCTGTGAAGTATTAACAATTTTTTAAACAAAACATCAAGGTTTAAATCCATTTGTGCTCTGTGGCAGTTAAGGAATATTGTGTTTAGAACAGAAGTTCTGAAACAAATTCAAGAGCTTTAAATAGTGTATAGTAAAGAGAATAAGATGCTCCCAAAAGATGAGGATTGTTTGTTTTGTTCTTGTGTTTTGTTGTTCTTGTTATTTTTTTTTGTTTTGTTGTTGTTGTTGTTGTTTTTAATTATTTATTTATTTATTTAATTTTTTGTGTGTGTGTTGTTGGTTTTTTTTGTTTGTTTGGTTGGTTGGTTTTGTGTTTTGCTCTGTTTTGTTGTTTTCTCTGAGCTAAAAGACTTCTTATTTTGGTTTGAGATCCTTCTGGAAGGATCTCTGAGCCCTTGTGGGCAAATATTGAGCTTTCCTGCCCTTTTTCTCGGGAAAGCAGTTATTCAGAATTGTTTTTTGGATTTGTTTGTTTAATTCTATAACCAGTATGGGTATGCAAAGATATGAAATCTAACTTGTGCTTATGTTTTATTGTAGATATTGGGCATATGTTTTTTGTGTAAATGCATTTGTAATAACTCATTTCAGAACAGCATTGCCTGTCCTGCCCCAGGCTGATGCACCGAACCTGTGCTGCCCGTGTCCGCTATCACAAATGCAGTTGCATGTCCCGACTCTCACTATGTCTGTGTTCAGTGCTACTTGCAGACATTTTTATTTTGAGTTGTGCCATATATACAGTCTTTGTGCATTTTTACTAAAAATTTAGATTGATTCTTCTTCCAAAGGGCTCTTTCAGCATGGTCTAAACCTTAAAGTGAAAAGTTTGGTGTCTCTGTAATCAGCCCATTTGAAGTTTCCTATCTGAAAATCCAGCAAGGCGAACCAAGCTTTAAACACAGATACATTTTGAATTTTAATAGACTTTATTACAAGGCTTCAAATTAAAAGCTGTCAGGAGAGATAAAAGGTTGGGGATTTGGATTCAAAGGGACTTTGATTAGACATAAAGGTCAGTCACGGTGACAAAAAGTCGATGCATCTAAATTAAGCATAAACCTCTGGAAAAGAATATGCTAATCTTTCATGTAGAGTACTTGTCAGGCTGATCTTGGCTCATATCCCCAACAGTTAAACTATTTTCTGTGATGAAATTTTAACAAATGGTAATCCATGTGTAATTTGCCTGTCAAGTGCGTGCCATTTGTTTTTACAAATGTTAGATTTTAACTGCTAAGGAATCATATTATACTACATAATGTGCTCCTGATTAAAGGCTGTGTTTTAGAAGCTTCAGTTCAGTTTTAAACTGCAACTTTTTTTCTTCAGGAATGTGAAAGGTAAAAGGGAGGGAAGGAAAAAGAAAATTGAAAATCTAAACGTCATTGCTTTTTCTAAAAATAGGTATAAATTACACTTCAATTAAGCAGCTACTTCAGATGCTGAATGTTATAGTAACAGTTAGTATTTCTGAATGTGAAATTAAGATTCTGCACTGTTAGTGAGCAAACTCATTACAGACATAAAAGGATGACAGGATGAAAAAGGATTTACATTTGTAGAATCTTCTGTAAAATTATGAAAAGTGACAGGCTCCATTTTTTGATGCCGAAATCAAGGTTGCATGTCTAAACCACAGTGACACCATGGCTGGAATTTGCATAGCTGAGAACTAATAGGAAATTAATAGAGTGTAATACAGGCCTATTGAATACAGGTCTAACTTTGTGGCTTTGATGTGTAAGAACGGAAGGCATAATTTCACTCTTTGTTTAGTGTCCTGGACAGATAGCTTCACTAACATCTAAGTATGGTCAGGATTAAAAATGTGATGGATAGCATCATAGCACCTTTGTGACAGCTTTTCTGTTCAAATACAAATTTCTGTCACAGCCCCAGAATGTTTGAAGGAGCATTCAGAGATGAAATATTGTAGCTGCAACAAGCCCAGTGTGAAGCTATTATGTTTTGAAAGGAAAAATAATTACAAACTGTACATCTCCTAGGCACATATCTGTATTAATAATGCATAGTCATAAATACACTGGAGTATACTAATGAAATGTTATTGAACATTAAAGTTTTGGGAGCCATAAGATTATGAATCTGTCAAGAAAAATGTCAGGCATCTGTCTAGTTTTAGGTTGTCTACCTGTTTTAGCCAAATAAGTATTTGGGAGAGTTATGATGGTGATTTATTCTAGCTTTCTTAATGTCTCTTTGGGATATTTATTCAAAGTTGAGATTTTTTTAAATATCCATCCATTTCTCTCCCCAAGTAGTGTTTCCTTTTACTTAAGACTATCACTATTCCCTCCAAAAACCTGCGGTGAAGGGAAGATTTTTATTGCACTGCTCTGTAGAGGGAATATTGTCCTTATTATAGCAGCAAAGTAGGTCAGAACCTCGCTATTTGACAGATGTGACACACAATGTCCCTACCTCCATATTAATCATGAATAAAATGAAAAAGAAGAAGCTGATTAGCGCAAAAGAATGCCTGTATTTAAAGAGCTAATACCTGGAGCGTTTTTCTTCTTTGTGCTTAACTGTTGATGAAGGAGAGACTTAGAATTTATCCCATTGCAACCAATTCCCACACAAGCACAGGGACATCTGACGGTGCGAGATGGCATAAAGAATTGTAATATGAGCCATTGATTTAGCACAATAAGAAAGAAAATTGGGCTCCATGAAGTGAGAATAAATTGTCTGACTGCTGAATCTCTGTCGTGAAATTTCTTCTCTTGCTTACGTGTCGTCCGCGAGATGTGGCTGTCGTCAGCTACTGAAGAGCCCCTGCCTCTCTGCTGTGATGGGGTTTACCCTGGTTAATAAAAAGGAGGGAAACACAGGTGAAGTTTCCGTAGGTGTTGAGCACTTGGAATACACGCTTTTGTCAAATTTAAGATTCAAACAACTCACATGTGGAACAAACTTAGTGTGATATGCGCTTTTCTGAGATAGCATGAGAATATTGTTCCATTTTCCCTCAAGCACTTCTGCAAATCATTTTAAAGATAAAAGTGTAGCCCCTAAATTCACAGGCAATTAACCCATCTCTTCAACAAAGTCTTATTGGGATTTATTTATGTATTTCTAAATGTTGATGTAAAGTGGGTCTTGACCATGCTCGGAAGGATGGCTCCGTGTTTCCCAGGCTCCTAAAGCAATTCAAAATAGACAGACCACCTCATTTCACACAACATTGAGTGCATCCTTGCTGCAATAATGTACTGGTTTTATTTATCCTTGCCTTAATCTGTCAACCTTAATATTTGTATCAAAATGGGGGATCCTCCCTATAAAATTCAGTGATTGGTAAAGCCTCTCATGAAGGTTGAAAGATTGAAGTACTTAAAGAGTTTAATGTAGTCAAGAACACTGATACTCACATGTAAAGCTGGGTGGGTGGAGGGATTGCAGAGGGACAGATATGAGGAACCTATTTTGATATGTGGGAGAGGGGTTTTTTTTGTTTGTTTGTTTTTTATGAAACTGGGATAGAATAACTGGAATGAGGGAGTTTCTTCACTCTTCGTGGCTGACTAAACTCTGAAAGTAGGAGGGGAAAAGTATTCAAATGGTAACTGGTGTTAGTGGTTAATATCCTCCAAGAAAGCCCTAAGTTAGAACTTGCCTCTGTCTCCTGTATTCTGCAATTCTGTCTGACAGCATTGTGCACTCTGCTGCTTCTCCCTCATTTTGACTTACTATAATTGTTTGGAATTGTTTTAAAATATTAAATATATATATCCACACCTTCCCAAAGATAATGAATTAATTAAGGCAAAAAGAAATCTTGTTGTGAAATGTGTTCATCTGATTCGTGTCAATATGGAACAATGCTAGGGCCACATGGTATGATGAATGTGACCTTCTGTCTTACATACCCTTGTATAACCACAAGTCTAAGAAAACCAGAGTGGTTAATATATATAGTTCTTGTATCTTGCAAAGGAATAGTCCAGCAATTTGTGTCAATAAGGGATAAGAGAACAGAGGGGTTTCAGAAGAACTGCTAACTATTGACTATTGCATGGGACACTGCAAGTCACTGGTATCTGGCCAAGAGAAGGGGAAAGCTGAAGGATGACTAAAAGGCAAAGCTTGCAGGGCATGCTGCACAAGTCTCTGACATCCAGCCAAGATGGACAAAGGAGAAGGACAAGAAAAAAGCCTGGGAGGAAGACTACGAGCCTTCAGCATGAGAGACCCCCAGAGGGACCACCAGAGACTGATAAGCATTTTCCAGTAGGAGGGTTTGGATTCTGGAAACTAATTATAATAACCCTGTTTTTTCTAGAAGTAGTAATGAATATGTGTTAGCCTAGGAGCATAAAAATCAGCTACTTGATGTAACTGGTGTGCGTCTTGGTGGAGCAGAGACTCCCGGCGCACCCAGTGCTGTTTGCTTACCTCTATTCATTTAATAAATTGTAAACTTTGATTGTAACCCTATTTGGGACTTCGTCATTTATTACATTGTTATATCAGTTATTAAAAATAAGAAATTCAACCCAAGCAATCAAAGCAAAGTGATCTGCTGGCTGGAGATGGGTAAGAAGTGTTCTATTTTGGACTAAAATATCAAATTACATACTTTTCTGCAGTTCTGTCCTACTCTTTCAACTGGCTCTTCTACTTCCTGTCCATCCTCTTTGCTGACCCTCACTCCCTATTTTTCTGAAGAAAACAGTGTTTTCTTATTGCCAGAAACTAGCATTTTTTCACTGAAACAGAGGAGCACCTTGTGGTCTCCTCCTGTTGTACGATGGATAATATCTTGTGATGCTAGTCTCTTAAAACGAAAGGGCTTTCAGGCTTGAATACTCTCTGTAATACCATATTTCATGGAAAATACGATCCCTCATATAGGCAGGAACCTGGGCATTAAGATTTTATAAGTAAAATGAAAGACCTGAAGCTTCATTTAGAGGGCAGCAGCAAGAATGCCACAGGAGGGCTCTGACCCAGTGTGCCATGGTGCACACGTGTTGTCTTTCTCTGAGCATCCTCTGCGGGGCTGGCTGGCAGAGAGACTCTGCCATTCCCAGAGGTTGCGTTTCCTAAGGCTTATTTAGAAAAAAACTTACTTAAGTTCATAATTTTGGCTTATGTTTAGGTGTCTACTGTGCTTCACGAAATCTTGAGTGACAAACACGTTGGGGAGGCAGCTATCAATGCTCAAACAGCCCGAGCACCGTTCCGGTCTGTAAGGTGCTGCAGTTTGTGAAACAGCACCAATGGTGTGGATACTTCAGAATAAAATATTTTTCATGCAGCTTTTATTTTGCAACCCTTGATGTTACTAGAGAGTATAAATATATTTTCAACTGTAAAAATTGGATGAAATTGTGTTTTGGGCCTTCCATTGTCTTTTCAGAACACTTTTGTGATTAAAAGTCGTCTGTAGAATAAGAGTAATCTTCTGTAAGTAAAATAAAGCAAACAAAATCATCTTCTAACACCCAGAAGTTCTTTTTTGAGCTTAGTAGATGAATGTGTGCGCTGACCCATGCAGCTGGTGGTTGAGAGTCTATAGCCTGCTGAGGTGAGAGCCTGCTCATGTTTTAAAGTAACACAATTTCTGATCATAGCTCTGTTGCCAAGGGATCTCTCATATTTCTCCTTTCTTATTCTCTGTCAGATTTCAAAGACCTACAGGAAAAAAATGTTGCATTGTGTCTGTGTATTGCCTGTTCATGGTGGAGAGCTGTGAATGAATGAATTACAAATTCAAGCAAGGCTTTAAATAGACTATAAAACAGGTAGCTCATTTCCTCCACTGGGATTCTGTACATGCACTTATTAGTTGACACTGGTCTCTTTTAGATTTCAGCCCTTTTCTATAAACAGGCAGATCTGGTGATTCATGCTCCATGTTAAAGGAAACTGATTTACTGCCATGTTACTGCCTAAAATAGAAGCCTGCTTCCTCCACTGTGCCTTGGTGCTCCTGATGCTTTCCTGTTTTTTCTGTACTGGTAGTGTGGCTGATCCAATAGAAAAATAACCCTGAAAGAGTACAACATTTCATGTGATAAACCGACTGACTCCAGCTCTTGGTTGGACATGAATTGAATTGGGAAATTGGAGATGAGCAGAGTTGCCACTTGCAGTGTCAGTTCAGCATTAAACTGGCTCAGTGCAGCGTGAAACCAGATCTGCAGAAATCCCAGGAGTCACAAAGTGGATTTAAGTAAAAAATTCTCATCTCTTCTACTCTATTGACCATATAAATGATCTGAGAAAACAAGCAAAATTACCAATTCAATTTGCATAAACACACAAGTAAAATCTGGTAGCCCCAGAAGCAGTCTGGGGGCAGAGCAGTGGAGATTTCACGCAGGGAAGGCAGACCAGGGGTCTGTACGGGTGATGTAAGCCAGGGCATTATGAGCTAAATAATATGAAGAAAAAATAGAATTAAAATCTTGTATGATGTAAAAGGAGTTTAATCTCTGTCTTACATTTTTAAGATGTATTAATAACTTACATGAGCCTTAGTAGCCTTTTCAGTTGTAGCCCACTAATGACAAGCTTGCTTTCTAATGTTTAGTGCCTGCTGCGCAAGTGGTACTTTTAACAAAATCCATTTGCTGCAGGCTTTTTGACATGGTTTCACACTGAGATAAACACAATTAACAGGAGCTATTAAAAATTCCTATTTCTCGTGCCTGTTTATTAATGGTCTTTTAAGATTTATTTTTGTTATTAATTTTAAAGAATGTGTAATGATTTTGATAGCACAGTGAGGGTATGCAAGTTAAATATTTCCGTTTTGAGAAGCGCTTGGGTCATCTCCTGATTGCAACAGTATATTTCTATATGCAGGCTTGAGGATGGCTACATTTGTCCTTCTTTAACTTGCAGCACAGCGGAGTGTATTGTAGCAGCAAATGTAGGATGAGCCAAAGAATGCAGGCAGGATAGCTTACATAGTATAAAAATGTCATTAGAAAGCATTTCCAGTGAATCCTATTTTGTGTAAGAAGTCTTATATTTTCTATATGTCACATCAAAATGGCTTTTAGTAAAAGTAGCATTGCAAAGAATGGGGGGGCTGTACTGAATATTCATAGCATGTCATCCATCTGAGTGCACTGAGACCTTTTAGAATAAATACTTTTTTTTTTTTAGGTTAAGCTAGTTCAGAATATTGTTGATAATCTTCTTTACATCCTTCCAGACAGTCTGTGCAAGGCAATTTTGGAATCAGAAAAGGAAGAAACGGCCTCATTGAGGGCTGACACCACAATCTTCAGCTCTCATTAAAATCAGTGGAAAGCCTCCTGTTGACTTGGGTGAGGACTGGACCTTCTCTCAGGCGTGCTTTTGAAGGGCTGGTGGAAGCATACATGTCTCAAAAAGAATCCCACAACTGTTTGTGAGAGGTTCTGATAAAGTCTGTACAGGGATACGAGGAAAATGCAAGTGTGACAAACCACACAGCTGCTTAGTTGTCTCTGAGGGGCATCTGCGTGTTACACCTACGAGGGTATGTCTGGGTGTCAGCCTGGTTCCCTCATCTCTGCTGCTTAGTTTGAGACCCTGGAGGAAGAAGAGCTTCCTCCCTCCTTGAGAACAAAGAAATGCTCGTTCTGCTCATTGTACAGCAGGGTTGGCAGGCTTGGGAGGCCTGGAAGCCAGATGCTTTAAGGAGAAAGTCCTGCGTGTAGTTAGATGGTGTGGGGATGGGAGAAACTGTGAGGGTACATCCATGGTACCTTAGTTCAGGGACTGCCTCTGTAGCCATCACAGCTTTTTGCTTGCTTCAGTGCCAGAGGCAGCATCCCAAACCACACTTTCCAAAAGAAGCATTCTGGACATTACAGATTCCCTCATAAATCAGACCAAGCTATGTTTCATGCCTGTAAAGCAAGGCAAGTGACGGATAGTTGGATTAGCTTTGCTTAGATGCTCTCTCTCGTGCCCTTTGCCATAACCGAACTCGCTGGCACTTTTTGGATTATCCCAGTAGGGCCTGCTGCTCAGGGAATGGGCAGGGAAGAGCAGGTGCCGTGGGGAGTATTCTAAGAGTAGAAGCCTCTGCAAATTGCTGGAGTGGAAAAAAGGTCTGAAGGAAAGGACATCCCACTTTCCTTCCCTACATGGACACAGTAAGAGGAAAATTGATTCGTTTTCAAACAGTTTATTTCATTTGTGGCACAGCGGTTTCTGCCAGTTGGGACTCTGTGAACTGTCTTATTTGGGTCACGACTGCGGAGTCCTCACAGCTATGAAAATACCTGTATCTAAAAATAATCCCCTTGCTTGCACTCCAGAATTATTACTAGGCATCCTTGCTTTTGTCAATGCTTTCATCTGGCATTTTGAAAGTGGAAAAAATGTAGCTCAGACTTCTCAGCTAGTGGATGTCGTCATTTCTTGGCTACCTTAGTGACTTGACTTTGGTGGGTGTAGGATGAAGTACAGCACCTGGGGATATTTATCCTAGTGACTTTCAGTACATCCTTCTGATCTCTACAACGTCTATTATGTTGTTGTGAAGATACGGAGAGCTGTAGCCTTTGAGCCTTTTCTTGTTTGGAGAACATTCAGATTTAACCAGAAAGGCCAGAAAGGTCTTTGAAATAGGATTTAGGGGTATAACAAATAAAATAATAATGTATAAAAAAATGGTGGTGTGTTATATAATTACCAGACCTAGTGATTTATTTTAAGAGATTTGCATTTGCTGTAGTCAGGCCACTGTCACTTGAACTCACACGCCTGAGATGTCTGTTACATTTAAATATTTATAGCTTTGAAGGTTCACTGAGTCTGTAATAAGCACAGGGGAAAATAAATATATTATGCGAAGGGTGATTAGTTTTATCACATAGTCTTCTACAGGGCAGCTGTTTATTTTCAGTGTTCATTTTCTTGGATCAGTCAGGTAGACAGCTGTTCTTTTAGGGCATTTTTGTTAATTTAAGTAACTTCTTTGAATTGAAAATCTACCACCAAATTCACTTCTGAAAATTCAGCCTCAAGCTCATAATTATATCATCAAAAAAAAATCTTTAGATCACTTATTCAAAAAATATCTACTTGTCAGAGATATTTCAAACAAATGCAAAGCAGACACACTGTAAATCACCCAATACATCAATGTCTGTATGAAACTGAATATGAAATGCCCAGGTCTGCCAGGTTTCTCAAAAATATAATGTACATTATGTACGTCCCTGCAAGGCTGCAGCCAGCTTGAAGTACTCTCTTAGTATATATGTCACTTCATAAACACCTGTTAATATCAATAGGCTTTTGCAAAGATAGAAATCTGATTAAGTGGGCAGCCTGTAATTTATCTTTTCATTTTTTTAATTGCTTTGGATTTTTGCCAAAGTCCAGAGGACAGGGGAAGGAAGGGAGTGCTGCAGACAAGGCTGGCGTTTATCACACCATACAGGAACAGGGTTTTTTATATTTGGGAAACTCTCAGAAATAATTGCAGTCCAGCAGCTCTGTCTCTACAGGGCAGTCACCAATATAGTCCTCAATCTTGTAATATTCTAGCTGGAGTCGGTTTCTAACTATTTAGATAGGCGTTTTGTATTCAGGCTATCAGACTTAGGCCATAAATGTTTGTTTCCCTTTTAGTTCATGTGAAAAGATAGATCTCAGCTACCATAGTTTTATGATGGCATTACCAGAATGTTGCATTTAAATGAATTCTATGTATTGTAAAATGTTTAGCTACAGCAAGTGTGACCTTGCAGCTCTTGTAGATGAATTTTACTCAGCAAATGTAAACACTTACACTGAAATTGTCATCAGATGTTTACTGGTTGTCAGAAGTATTTTAACTGTTGTGGACCAAAGCGTGGTGTACTCACCCCACAAACACAGAATATTTGTATTTTGCTGTAAATGAGAATTTTTTTCCATTATGAATTTATTACTGAGCTTTTTTATATTCAAAAATAGTCCCAGCTGGAGCATCCATTCCCAGCTGAGCCTCATTTGGAAGTCACAGTTTGGGATGAGGGATGCAGTTGCTCTTTCCCCCTTCTGTTTTGTACAGCTCCTGAAGGGGCTAACCAGAACTGCAGTCGCCCTACTTGGTGCCATACAGCAGCTGTCCTTTCCCCTGATCAGCAAGATTGTCATGAGGCAGCAACTTCACAGCCATTTATGGAAGACTAATTTCCAAAAATCACTGCAGGACAAGGCATGATTAACAGACCAGAAATGTTGTGTGTCTGCACTGGCTGTTTTTTTTGTTTGTTTGTTTTAGGGGGGGACTGGTGGGGTGTATTTACTTGTTTGTTCATTTACCACTCAGGCAGGCCTGGAGCTGCTCTCAAACAACATAGTGGACAGAATTCATTGGCAGGGTAATGCCAGGAGAGGGTATGTGTTCTTTGGTTCTCTTGCACCCACATTTACATGCTGATATCCATTAACTCAAGTGTGCATAGTTGCAGGAGGTGCAGAATAGCTGCTGACATGCTTTCTCCATTTTCAGCTATTAAGTCGTGGCTTAGAAAGGTAAAAACTTCAGTTTTGTTGCATTTCTTGGAGTAATTCTAGCTATGCTGGGTATAATGTTGATAACCGAAGTAGGAAAGATAAACCAGCCTTGGCAGTGGTGATTGGTGCTCTTAGTGAGATTTTGGTAATGCCCAAATATCCCTCAGCATCAGTCTGCATCAGAGTAGAAAATATTTTGGATTTGGTTCACAAATAGTTATTCTCATTCAAAGGTGTTGCTGGTCTGTGAAGGTTTTAGTTCTGTTGGAATTATGGAAGTTGTACAGAGAAGCAGTTGGGCCTGAAAAGACAAAATAAAAGATATAACAGAAATAAAAAGTAAAAACTAGTAAAAATAGAAAAGGTCAGTTAGCTTTGAGGTCAGTTGGGTTTAATTTCTCAGCTAAATAATGAGCCTGATGTTTATTTGTTAGGACTGGAAAATTTTGACAAAGTCCAAAAACAATCCATCTGGATACTTACCATTAATGAGATGTATTTCTAAATAAAAACATTTAGTATTGTAGTGTGTCATCTGAGCGAAGTTAAGTGAAGATGTTAGGATGTAAGTACAGCTGGCATTACTCAAAATCAGTAGAATGTGATGCCCACAGTTAATTGTAGAATCATGAGTACTACATCTAATTAATATGCTAATTGGCTAGTTTAAAGATAAAAAGGGGGTATTGAAAGAATGCAATAAAGAACTTGTATTTTTCTGTTTTGCTCTGCAAACACAGCTCCCTGCAATAACTTAATGAGGAACTGTTCAAAGGAATAAAACTAACAACAAATGAGTCAGAAGCTTAACTAAGTAATTACATACTAATGCTGAGACCTTTTGGGTAGGGAACCAGCATAACTGTGTGTTTAGATTGTCATAACAGCAAATAACAGAGTAGGATAAGTAACTAATAAAATCAATTTATTTGTTGGAAAATTATTTTCCAGAAGCAGCCTAAGCAAAATTTGAATTAAATGGTTATTATTGAAAGCAGGTGTTTTACTGATAGTAGTAAGATTGAAAATATTTCTAAGAAAGAAGGACATAAGCACTTTGAATGGGAAAGAGAAAAGAGCAGCCCTTTTTATGTCTCTCAGTGCAGAAAACCCGCTTTCAGTCAGCCCTTCACATGTTAATAGAAACGGTTTTGGTGTTCAAGAACAAAAAATGATGTTCTTTTTCAGGAATAAGCATCCAGAATGTGGTCTGTTCCAAGAGGCTGATTTTTCATCTAGGCTGGAAAACCAATAGAAAATCTTAATAGGGTGGCACAGAGAAGAAAGATCCTCAAACACAGTGACCTTGTAGGCCTTAAAGAGAGTCCACAGATGGACCTATTATGGGCTAGAATAGGGCACAGAAGATTTCAGTACAAATTAAAGAAGATGCTTAAAGAGAGAGGATGTCTGAGTGTAGCAAATCAGGAATTCGTAGGTTATAAAAATGCCTTCAGAGGTTTAACTGCTTTATTAGTGTTAAATTTGTTGTCTGTAAACATCTTCCCTCAGCTGGAGAAAGACAGTATTTGGAGCTTTCATTTCTGTCAGGAAACCCTGCATGTTTTGCCTTGTCAAAATTATGACACCCTCCTCACTAGAGAATGCAATTTGAACCACTCTGTGTATTCTCGGCTGACATCCATGCTTGATAAAGACAAAGAGACTATCTCCTAATTGCTGTTGTCTGTCACTAATGGGTTTGTTATTAATACAAAGGCACTATTATAGCTAATTTCAAAAGATAAACATACAAAAGGACGCAAAAAACAAATCTCCTATTTTCTTTTGTATCTATTTACACAATTCAACATCCAAAAAGAGAAAAACAAAACACACAATACACCAAAACAAAACTCCAGCTAGCAGGTGCTAAATGGAAGCTAGGAGTTGGTTTATAGGAACAGCAAGTATCGCTCTGAGAATAAATACCAAGTTTCCTGTTGTAGAATAAGTTATACAAGGAGATGACTGTTCAATGTTAAGTTAAAGTGTCTGGGACCTTTGATTCAAATTTAAACCTTCTTACATTATTAGTGTTGGGGAGCAGCAGGAATCATCCATTCCCAGTATCTCAGTACACAGTTCAATGCAGTTTTCTGGTTGATCTTGTAGTTTACTCATTCCAGTTGGAAAACATCTCTTATGCAATGTAGTTCTGGTCCCTTTTACTAAAGAGACCAGGTTTATGCTTTATACCCATCTGTTTTTCCCCTGGTTACTTCTGACACTATTTTGGAGTGAATTTCATGGAAAGATAGAGGTCTCAAAGACACTAAATTCTTGCAAGCTGACAATCCTCAGCTTAGTTGGTTGGCAGTGATTAGGGGTTCAGGGTCTGAGCCCCTGCCAGCACCCCACGCTCCTACTGAGGCTGTAGCGTATGCTCTATGTTAGACACCATCTATCACACATAGGAGAGAAACAAGATCAGTGTGCAGAATTAGAAAATGTTAACTTCAGTCCTGAACTTCTAGGATACTGAATCATCTACGCAGAAGAAAGATTTAGACTCTGGAACCGGACTTGATCAACACAGAGAGATGTTTCATGTTTCAGATATTAGGATTTCACACTTTGGTCAATCTATTATTATTATTATTTAAAGAAATTGTTGATGATAACTTTGGATGAGATGAGAGCTCGTGTAAATTGTTTCTGTATTGCATATAAGAACTACTGTGAGTTACAGCTGGATTTGTCCCTATGCTCGGTTAATTGTCTTGCTGTCAGAAAGGAAATAAGGGGATTCACAAAAGTGGAACAGTCTCTGAAGCGTAGGAAATAATATTGTTAATGAAAAGGACTCAATTAAAAGTCAGCTTTACTTAAAACATATAATATACGTTAAACATCTCAACAGCTTTGAACAAATTCAGTCCTTTCCTACAGAACTGAGATAGTGTGGCCCAAATGTGGCATTAGATAGAGCACAACCTAGGGAAATGTCTTCTCTGCTAAAGAATCATGTTCTACATGGAGTTTTCTCTCTCTTATTCTGGACTTTTTTCCTCTAAAATAGTAGTTTTCTTTATCATTTAGTTTTATCAATTTGAAGTAAGCAAGTTTGGCTCACTATTACTATGAAAAATGAAACTACAGTTAAAGTTTGTGTCATTTTTGTCACGCACAGGGTGTCTCTGGCTTGGGGTTTCTATCTAAATCACCAGATTTTAAAATATGTTCTCTGTATGATTTCAGCTGTACCTATGAATGACTGACATGTCTTAGGTGAAAGATCCCTTGTCCCCAGTGGTGGCTAAAGTCAGAGCTGTCTTTTTTGAAATATTTTCTTTTACAAGCTTTTAATCATACCCCAAGGACATGTCAGGCTCTCACATACTTCTTTCAAGTATATTCTTACGCAAACATGCTGTGGAGGAGATGCTGACGTTTCTTCTCTTGTTACATTCCAAGAACATATTCATCATGGTAAAGCAAACTTAGAAGAAATTTAATATTATAGTCCATCATGATTTGTTGAAGCATGGCCCTCTTCCAAATACTGAAAAATCTGGTTGATGTAAAATAAGAGCAAGTGGACATGTACTGGTGGAACTGGTGGAACAGTAAAGGGCATGCTGCAGTAAATCAAGCAATGTAGTTATTCTCTAAATAAATAGAGTTTGTTAGTCAGATGGAGTTAATTCCCCTCTCTTAAAGTTATCTTTATGATATTTCTGTGAATGTGAATTAATTTGAAGACTGCTGTGAGATTTCTTTTACTGTATGTTAGTGTATGCTTCACCACTTTATTGAATTTCCTATGCCTGAAGTATCAATTAGTATGTTTATAGTCAAACTACTCAACAATTTTGATTATTTTTTTGTTCAATTATCCCAGCCAAAGTGTTCTTGTGCCTCACGTGCAGCACACAATCTGAATGCCCTGGGGGCTCTCACATTTCCAGAGGGCGACAAACTGCCATGCTGTCCTGTTTTTACTGCTCGAGATAAGATATTGTGCTTTCTTGTTTCTGGCAGGCTTGGCTACAAAACTATAATGATGGCTATTGTGGTTGTTATTTTTGTATCTGTTATTTTTATAGCTCCATAGACAAATAAATACATTCTTTAAATTAGGCAGAGACTTAGTACCAGGGCCTCATTTAGAACACCAGGCTCTAAAATTGCCTCCTGTGAAACATTAATAATGCCTTTGAATGGCTATTTATTGAATGACTGACTTAAATGTTCTTTTTTGCTAAAAGGAGCTAAGCTGCTTGGAGAGCTTGCAGTTTAAGATACTTTTGAAATGTATGTAGAAAAGCCCAGTAGCTGTGTTGAAAATTATTTATTGATAGAGAAGGAAGTGAAGGAGTGATATTTAGACTTAAAATTGTTTTCAGGAAGGAATGTCCTGTTTTTGCCTCAAACTCATTTCTGAATTTCTAGAGAAAAAGTGGTTTTATAAACCTCTAAAAATTTCTAGGGCTAAATTGCTGGTGTTGAACATCAGTTGCTTCCCAGCTCTGGAACATTAGAAATATGCAAGTCTGTCATTATATGAATAGCAGGACTTCTGGTGTGAAGCTGATTGTGTAGGCTGCCTCTGCTTTGGTTCCATGTCTTTAGATTAAAATTCATTCCCATCACCCATGGCAACTTTCACTGAGTCAGTTTCATCTGACTTTGCACCTAATCATGCGATAACATCCATCTGTTCTTTGTTATGTAGCTGGCTGAGGACAGGTTGACAAACCTGGGTGGTGGAAAAGGGCTTGATAATTCAGGAGCAACCAGAAATACTGGAGAACATGATGCAGACTCATCTGAACCACTGTGTTCAGATTTGCTTGAGTGCCAAGGTTATTAACCATGCTCCGTCAACTGTGCTTGGTCTGCACTGGCTCTTGCACAGCCTCTGTGGTGCATTTGTGCTGTGATCTCCTGCTTCTGCTTTCTGGGAGGACATAATGGGCAGATGAGTATGATGAGTATGAGATGTCCTTGCAGATTCTGTTAGGACAAAATCTAATCTGTGCCATGCAAGGCTTTCAATCCCAAGGAGCGTTGCAAGCAGATTATCGTGTACACATGGTGTTGTCTTTGGGTAGACACTCTTTTGAAAGGAAACTGTAGACTATGTAGTCAGACTGTGGACCAAAGCTTTGGACTTATGTGGATTTGGATCCTGAGTAGAATTCAGAAAGAAGAACATTATTTTGGGAAAGATTTTAGGGTTTCTCCAGAACTGGTCAGGCTAGAGACTTGAACTGTAGTTTTCTATTTGTCTTACCCTCATCTTGACCAGACATTCCCTCTGTGCTTGAAGAAACTCTACTGATGAGTATTCAGAGATATGTTTGAGCAAATTCGTTGTCCAGAAAAGAAATTTTAATTATAAAAATAATAAAATTGTTAAATTGCCACCTGTTCTAGTTATAAGCATCAATTTAGACTTCAACACACACCCCCCACCCTGAGAGCCTGCAGCCTTTAATAAAAGCACTACTCATCCAAACTATCATTTTGAAAGGTGCTCTTGTGAGTACATGGTCTTACAGCAGCTACAAATGCCACTTTCTACATAGGCTTTAGATATATTTACTGCACTGAATAATGGTAATAATGTAATTGAACACAGCTAATGATAACCAGTTGCCTATTACAAAATGTCTTTTGAATTCCAGTGGCCTGGTGTGGCTGAGGTTCATGGTCCATAAATTCAATTTTAATCCCAAATTAAGTTTACTTATGCTTGCTGTCCATAACAGCCAAGTAAGAAAATGAAACGCCACCTCCTCCCTTAACATGCCTTTGAAAATGTAGACAATTTCAACTCTGTTGGTCAGATTAGCTACTTGTACAAATTACTGCTGGTCCACCAAAATCATTGGATCGATGCCAGTTACTCTCTATAAGAATCTGGCCTAGAATTCTGGTCTGTAAGAATCTGGCCTTAGTCTTTTAAAATACTAAATGAATTTCTCAGGAAAAAGGAAAAAAAAAAATTTAATTTTTTTTTGTGAAGTATGTGTGATTTTTTTTGAACATATACCTGAAGAAAAATTATTAATGCAAGAATGTTGTCTCATTTTCAGAAATAAGCTGCTCATACGCCAAGTCATTTCATTTTGTTGGCTATTTGGTTGCCGCTTGCCCAATACTGCAACACATAACCTCTGACTCTGTAAAAAAATTGCTTTTATGGTTTACTTTTATGGAGGTATTTATGTTTAGAGCCTTTGCCAATCTGAAGAGAAATGAAATTTCTTTCACTAACTTTTGTCTTGAAGCTTGAATTGTTTAGCATTATGTCTTGGTTGCATTTGAGTCATATTGCTATATAATGGTTGCACTCTGTCAAGCATTCACAGGGCAAAGAGTGTATTGTAGCAGCATAGGAAAATACTATACGCGTTATACAATAATGGGAAGATTTTTAGATGTTAGAGAAGAAAGCTTTCTTTTCAGACTTGAGGCTTAAGTAAATTCTGACATATTACTAGTACTCGGTAGACTACATGCCTAGATGAGAACTACTTGGGGTAGCACTTCTAAGCAGCTGTGTGTACCTCACTGAGATCTTGATTTTATTTCTAATGTAATCTGGCTAATATGTTTTGTACCTGTTGAAATCAAATATGAAGAAGGATACATGGACTCACTCTGCTAGTAAAGTTAAATTATTAATGGTTTAATTTCTTATTTTTTCCACAGGATTTGAGGTTCCAATTAAAAATCGTGTTTGGGCCATTGCTTTGCCTGCCAGTGCTTAATCTTCTCTGAAAGCCTCATCACTTATCTAAAACAACAGAAGAACGAGGTAAGGAGAGAAAGTAATGAAATGCAGCATAGCACATCTGTCAAAGGAACAGAAAGTAGCTTTTAAAAAAATGCAGGATCAATGACATTAAAAAAATTTATTGAGAGCTAAATGGGTTCATGTTAAGCATCTTAATACTATGGGTCTGTAACTACCATTATGTTCTTGCATGTGCTGAAGGCTGGGGGGTTTGTTTGAGAGGTTTACTGTTGATGTGGCCACAGGATACAGGTGACTGATAGGAACAGGAGCTCTGGAATTGCTGAATGCAACCCTCTGCACTATGGAGTCCTTTAAAGATTGTTTGACATCTTGATGCTAAACTTATGAATGTAATTAACATTTCTGAAGTTATTTAAAATTCAGTTTGAGGTCAGTACAGATTTATGTTCTCCAGATATGCATAGATATTGGGTGCTGTATTAAAAGACTTTCCCATTCAGCACCTAGAGCTATGATGTCCTTTGTTGTTGATAATGGATCTTTCTGAAGTACCTGGATGACATGAATTGTGCTATGTCATTAGGATTGCAGTGATATACAACAAGACAGGCAGAACTAGAGGTGACATGGCACAGAGAGGAGTAGTACAATGATTTAATTAGCCATGATGGGGTAACGATGTAAGGGAGACATCGTCTGAAAAACATGAGCCTTTTTTGAGTGTGGAAAGTATGGCCTGCAGTGGCCACCTCTGTAGTCACTGCTGATGTTTAACAAAAGAGTATCAGGATCTCACTCCCATTTTCGCCATTCGGTCCTTTCTGCATTCTCACATATCTGCCATGGGCCAGGTTAAAAGTCATCCTAGCTGGTACAGTTCAGGCTTGGTGGCTACTCAACCACCTCATATGAAAACCAGTAGTCTATAAAGCCTGTTGGCTTCTCTGTTTTTCAAAATGCAATATCATGCATTTGGTTTGGGGTTGTTGAGCATGTGTGTTACCTACAGCCTCTTTCAGGAAAAACATTTATAATGTTTCTTTTCTAGCTGTATAAAGGATATCATTAGCTTGGAAAAATCTCACTGGCATCGTCAGAGCGTGCTGTCAGCCGCAAGTAAAGTTGGTTTTAGTAGGTGTAGTTTTAAAGCATGTTACTGCTACTGAGGTATGTTAACAACTTAAAAACCTTATGATGATGAGTGTGGATGATGTTTTAAAAAGATGGTGTGCTGAACTGGCACCTGAAATGTGTTATGTGCTATCTGTGTAGGCTTTTTAATTGGTGCTCCTATCAGCACTGAAAATGGTCGAAGTTTTGTTGTGGTTTCTAATGAAAAAAAGGCTTATGTGATTACAGTAACACATATTTGAGTGAGATGGCTGTGTGTTTCTATCCCTTACCTGATAATTTTTTGACTGATTTTTTTTTTTTTAAGTCCAAATACTGTTATTATTTGGAAGTTTTGAAAGAAAATTACTTTCCTGAGATTCTAGTGAAAATACATGGCTTTGCGGAGGAGAAAAAAAAAATATATATATATATGCCCTGGGGGAAGGCCACTTAGTAAGCTGCTGCAAGACAGCCAATGAAAGAGACAGACCTAATTAATGTGCCAAGCTTAGAGAAGTGTTTTAAAGATGGGAAGATCCACAAAGGAGAAAACTTGTGAATGCAGGGTTTCACTCTGGAAATCAGACTGCCTGCCTGCTTGTGTGCCTGTTTTTTTGTAAGATGCTAATATTTGATATCAAAACCAGGAGCTCAATCTTGCAGCAATAGGAACATTTATTTTCAGTTTATAGCTTTTATGTTTAGGCCCAAAAAACATTGTTGTATGTACAGTTGCTAGGCATTGTGTACTTTATGGGTTATTACATTTGCAGTTTCAACTGTAAATAGAGAAAAAACATTTATTTTACTTACGGGACAGCTTATTGTTCTTATTGAACAGTAACAAACATTATACCATGGACAAAATCTCTGCTATTAGCTATACTAGGTATATGATTAGACATCACTCTTATAAGCCATGTCTTACATTGCTATTTTATTAATTCCTGGTAGCTTGTACAATCAGGGAATGGTTCTGCAGCAAAGTCCTTAAGAGGGTACAATATATGTCAACACACGGCTCCTAGCCATTGCCAAGTCTTGATAGTATTACAGGCCTTCAAGATGAAATGCGGTTTCCTGGATAATTTGTATAATGCATCTTTAAAGTATTCAAATTTTCAAGATGCATTTGGATTTACAAGATATAAAAGATAAAGCATGTTTTACACTTTCTATTTCAGATATAATGCTGTTGGAAATGCTTGAGGGTTATCCTCCATATAGTGGATGGTTCACTCTGAGGATCTTAAACATTCGTTTCTACTGGTTCTTATATCAGAGACTCTCTAATTAATGTTGCTGTAGTGAAATAGGAGACTGCTGGGAATCTCTAGGCAATCAATGAAAAATACTTTGCAACAATACTGTTATATTCACTTTCATTTAAGGTTGTGAAAGCAAGTTACAAACATTAATAAAGTGTTACAGTAAGCTCCTGAGCAATCAGTCCTAGAAACCTGTAAACTGAGATAAAAATGAATAACAGCTGCATTATGGCAGGGCAAACTAACCAACCCTGTGCTAGGCTGTTTTCTGTGGACCTTCTTGGACAGCTGAGAAGTTTTGTTACCGAAAATGTTCATGAGCTTCCCAGGTCTGGAGTCTTCTTTTTGCGACAAAGTTTTGATTCTTCAATCAGGGCTCTGGTCCATCTTTAGCTTTTTATTAACTTGATGTAAATTTTAACAGAATCTTAAGAAAATGAAACAAACCCACTAACTTGGAGGAAATAAAAGTTCATTGAACTTCCTGAGAATAAAATCATTTTTCTAATGACAGTAGTCACCTTGCCTATATATAGAAACTTTCTTGCAATGATTGTGTTTAATGTTCAATCTCTTTTACACTATAGAAAGCCTAGACAAATAATTGTGAATTAAGGACATGGAGGAATAAACAGCTGCTCAGACTACAAATGGCAAAGCCTTAGCTGTGTTTGACAGGCTGTTTCTTTTTTTCTTAGTTTCTTTTTCCCCCATTCTGATTAAAATATGTTAAGTGCAGTGTTCCTTGCTGCATTATGTATTTTTTTTTCAAATTTTACAGTGACCTCTGTCTATTAATATAAAACTGTTAATCTGTATTTACTGCTCCTAGCCAAGATGGCTTAATGTAGGACAGAGTTGCTGAATTATCCATTTTCTGAAAATGCCTGGCGAGTCTCATTAACTTGTCGTACTGGAACCTCATTCCACCTTTCACAGGCTACAAATGTGCTAGAAATGTGTGTCATAGTAATTCCAGGATATGTGTATAGTTGGTGGATGTTTTTGAGGTAGCAAAGTAGACAATAGTATGCTTTATCCTTTATTATTGTGTACAACAAAAACTCCATTTGTTACCAAGGGCAATCCATAATGCCAAGGCGACATGTTTCACCTTGCCTGGCACTGTAAATCACATGCATGTCTACCCTGTCTGTTGAATCGTGATCTCATATCCTCCTTGTTGTTATTTGTTATTACTTATAATAACAAAACACTAAAGAGAGAATTAAAACAGTTCTCAGAACTGGAACTATCAAGCAGTGAAATGCCATTACTCCTTTAATTACGTGCATTTAAAAAAAAAAAAAAAAAAAAGAAGAAGTTGCTATGGAATTCCAGCAGTGCAATTTCTCTGTAATTCACCATGGAGACAGTTGCTTCCAATCATCCAGAGTTCTGTCCTTTAAGAAAAATGTATCCTTATGCAATTCAAATTATTTTACTATCTTTGAAGTCTCATTTTAGAAATCACTGATGTATTAATTTAGCTTAATCATCTATCTGAGTTTAGGCTAGCAAAAGCACGTATGTGGTAGAGATGTTTCTTACTTCTTCTAACATGTTTTATAAACCAGTGAATCAGTAATAGGAAAGATAAAATGAATAATTCATAAGATATCAATGCTGACCAAGGACCAGAGATGCTTAGGGTATTAATACATTTTTGTTTTCTTGCCTGTATGCCATAATTTTACAGATAAAGTGTCTTTTGGAATAGATAAAGCTGATCACTACCATTTCTGTACATATAATAAATAGTGAGTGCTCCTATTGGTATTAGGAGGATCATGTGAGTATATTTTGTGATTCTGTGATGTACTTCGTAGGCATCAAAAGTCAATAATCGATTAAATATATAATGCCTTCTTATTAGCATATCATACTTAGACTTCCACAAAAGTGTTCACATCCTGTTCTTTTTATCTTCTGGCTGGTTGGTTAATGTTTTCCAGCACAAGCAGGGCCTGTGGCACCAAACAGTAGTCCCCCAGACTATTTGACCATTGCTGTGGTTGTTGAATGCTGCTTTGCTTAAAAGGGAACCAGGACTGAATTGTCCTTCTCTTAGGCTGCCAGTGCACAGCAAAGCTAGAAATAACGCACCACTAGAGGAACTCAGAACATTTTAGGCACGAGAGCTCAAAGATGCCTCTTAACACTGGTGCAGGCCGTGCATGGGCTTCCTGCAAGATGGTTGTTTCAAGGTCTGCTGCTCTGAGCCTTTGCGCACACCTGAGCCTCACTGCAATCTGGGGTCCAGGCAGTGAGGCAGGGGAGTGCAGTGTTTGCTCTGTTCCTTGACAGCATGCACTTGCTAAAAGATTGCAGTCCAAGTTCAACTTCATTTGAGACTACACATAAGAGTTTAATGTCTTTTAGTGATCATTTGATTTTGTTAAGAGCTAAGGAAAAGAAATATAACATCAGAATTAATATTCTGATCATTTCTCTGCAGTTGCTGCAACCTCTACTACAACTCTTCTCTGTTCTCAAAAAAAAAAAATACTTGGAGATTCTCTTGGATAGTAACTTATTTAGTTTTGTGTTAGCATGATATTCTCAAGTTCTGCCTCCAGAGATTTAGACAAAACTATTTAAGTAGACTGATCTCATCCTAATCCTTGTTAGGCATTCTTCCAAATCTTAAAACTAGAGCTGCAGTAATCTTACAATATTGTGGTGGTTTTATGTGTGGTTTTCCTTTTGTTTTTGAACTCCAGAAGCTCACTACTTAAAAGAATAGCTGCTACAGGTCAGGATGTGTGTAGGTGGGAAAATATGAACAGTGCTAACATACCTCTGTCTTGGTGGTACTGTCCTTTGTGGTACACATGTTAAATTCAACTGAAAAATATAAAGAGGTATCAAGTATGGAAAAAAACATTTCACAAAAACAAACCAAAACAGCATGTGTAAGCTCTTAATTTAATTACTGCAGATTTATTTTGATTTGTATCTGAAACACAGCAGGCAGAAAAGAGAAATTGTGTTTGCTGGAATAAAAATAGATCATTCCAATGCACAGTATTTTCCATTAAGCTCGCTGTAGGCTTAGAAGCTGAAGAGCTCCTGTGTTTGCTATTCCTTCATTTAAGGAGGTTTTACTTTATGTTTTCAACATAAAACACATCTCAAGGTACTAACACTGGAAATTTTGATATTGTTTTAGCAGAGTGGCTCCTTCGTTACAGTATCAAGAAGGCTAGGGCCAGTGACTTGGGTAAATCTGAGATGTCGGGTGATTGCTCTCCCTGACGTCTCCAGAACCCCCTTGGGGACATGTTTTATCTTACAACCCTGGTGTCTGCAGGGCTTTCAGCTGCACAGGTCCAGACCCACTGTAGTCACCCAGGCTCTTAGTTTCCATTAGTGGGATGTACAAAATTTGTGGTTTCCGCACAGTGTCTGTCCAGTGGATTTTTTTTGTACCTGCAGGCAGACTGTACAAACAGGAATGGAGAGTTTCAAGCCTCTCTCAGTGCCTTTTACCAGAGTTCGGGCAACAGCTCCTGGACATCAGCATGCTGGACACTTAGCCATGCCTTTGCTCAGTGTTGTGCCACCCCCAGCTTTGCTTAGGCAGGGCGGTGCTGCAATCATTGTGTACTCTGAGATCCTCTTCCAGAACTCTGAAGGCAGTAGAGCTGCTGGGAGCTGTCAGCTGTTAGAGTGCAGGAGTGAACTTGTAGATGAAATAAAGGTTACTTACCAGTGAAAGTTGTGCTTTGAGTACTTGACAGACACATTCACGTTTCACCTGCCCTTCCCCTCTCATTGCTCTCCCAGGTGTGGGGGACAGGACTAACTTTAAGTGTTGGTGTAGAAGGGGATGTATTTGTCCTCTTGGAAAGAGTGGTGCAAAGAACCACTTCGTTGCAGAGTACGGAGTCAGGATAAGTAACTAGCCATTTGTGGTGCCTGCAGTGCATCAGGTTTGTGTTGGGCTTGATGACAGAGAAGGAGAAATCCAATACATATATAAACAGCTATAGCCAATAATCCCACATGGACATTTTAAAAGCAATTTGGAAATGGAAATACGGAGATCGGGGAAAATATTGAATTATAATTCAGTGATCCCATATTTATAAATTATCTAGTATCTATAGCACTTGAAAGCAGGATTTATTTGGTTTAATAATTCATGGAAAGTTCACAGGAGGTAATTTATTAATAATACAGTGTCATCAATATGGATTTTGCCCAATTCCTATTTCCATTCTATTGAGCTTACTGGTCTGTTTTATTACAGCAGCAGGAAGCCCAGTTTTAAAGAGCGGTGGAAAGACTTCTATTACCTTGTTTTCAAAATAAAATGTAGAGATGTCGGTGGGATGTGTACAGCTCCAGTTTGAAGTCAGGAGTAGTTACAAACAGATTTAAAAGTACACTCCTGCTTAGATGGACAGTAAAGTTCACTATGCAGGAAAATACTTAGAGTGAGCATGTACTTAGATTTGAGTCACACCACTAAAATCAATGGAGGAAAGACTTTTATACTTATTGGTATACATGTAATTATACTGTTAAGACACTTAAGTGTTTTGCTGATTCAGAGCCAGAGTGTTTGAGTGCTCTGCAGAGCAAAGCCTAATGCATCAGAAATGTTCCAATTGTGGTCTGTTTACCAAATTTTTTAATATTCCATCATTAACTTCAGCTGTTTCCTGTGCTTTTAACATAAACTAGTGTTGTCCCGACAAGGTATTGGTCTGCAAATGATGCTCTTTTAACACTATCAATCAGTAGGGTGGGGCTAATTATTTATTTGCATTCAGAGTTTTTTCCCCACAAAATAAGTTTCTCAAGCTTCTGTATGCTGATATTGTATCTGAAACAATTTGCTGTGGAGCAAATAATCTTTATTTTTTCAGAAAAAAATATATATGTCTATGTTTGGTCTGTTTTATTACTACAGAAGCTGGGACTGTAGGTCTTAAGAAGCAGATCTGTTCATTCCCCAGAGACTATTAGAAAAAAAATACGCACCAAGTAAATAATTCTGCCTATGATGATTACACTCTAACAAGTATAAATTGATATAAAAAAACAAATAAATGGAAACAATGGAATGGGTTGATTAGGTCCATATCCAGAACTGCACACAGTAGCAGCTCAGATGTTTTTTCATTGTCTGCTGTTGGTGATGCCAGACTTACTGGTGGTTGTCGCAGCTTATGCTGTGTGCACACGTGTACAGCCCACCTGCTCCGTTACTTTTTGGAAAAGTAGTTGGGATGCTTCTGTTGCACACAAACACTTGAAGGAAGGTGCAAAAGAGAACAGTGAGGCTCTTTTCAGTGGGTCGCAGTGACAGCACAGGAGACAATGAAACAGGTGGTTCCTCCTGGACATCAGGAAGTGATTCTTTATTCTATGAGTGATGGAGCCCTGGCACAGGTGGCCCAGAGATGCTGTGAGGTCTCCTACTTGGAGATCTTCAAAAGGTGTCTGGCTGTGGTCCTGGGCACTCTTCTACAGGTGGCCCCGTTAGAGCAGGGGTTGGACCAGAGGGACCCAGAGGTCCCTGCCAACCTCCATAATTCAGATATTGTGTGATATTTAATTTATGGAAACAGTATGCTAACTTAAAATACAGGTGTAGTGATTTCTGGTAAATCACCTTGCAAGTTTTTTAGTTTCACATGCGTTAAGTACAAACCATGAAAGCAGCAGCACAGAGCTGCATACAGAAGAGCTTTCCAGAAACATATAAGTAATACATGTTCTGATACGTCTGCAGCCTGCAAATTAAGGAGAGGAGAAATTGTATTTTAGAAACTTATTCTAGAAAAATTGTCACTGATATTCAGGCGTCTGCATTTTTATTCTTGCCACTTCTCAGCCAGTAGAGAAGGACATATCCTATTGCTACTTTCATTGTGAATCGTTCCTCATAAAACAATCTGTTCTCTTAGTGGCACTTGTTATTAATCAAGGTTTCTTTCCTCCATTAGAGTCATTGTCTCAATCACTTCACTATATGTAATCACTAACTTTTTGCATTGCACTAGTGAGTAGGTGCTTTTATACATGTATGTCTGTCAAAGGGGTGCTGGCATGTTTAGTGTCATGCTTTGCAATTTCAGTGAGAACACTAATCAAATGTGATTGCCTTTTTTTTTAATAAAAAAATAATAAATTTACATGTTCTGCACAGAGAGAGGATAGAGAAAAGGATAGAAATTTCCAAACTCAATTTTTCTATCATTAAAACATTCAAAAGTACAAAGAAATGCTCTTGCAGAATCAATCATTTCATAATATATTTGCAGAGACACTAGACTTGCATTATCCTAAAGAAAATATGAAAAAGGCTAAAGTATCTATTTTGTACAATACAGTGTGTATTTGCAGAGTATAGCATGAAAATTTTCACTCTAACAAATGAAATGGAGGAGGAGAGGGAGGGTGCGTGTAGATAAAACATTCTTTATAGGTACGGTATTGTTTTCTCTGTTTCTGCCTGGAACAAATAGAGATAAAGGCAGATGAGACATAATACATTATCAATTAGATATTGATGATATATTTTAATGCGGCAAGGTAATTGTTGAAATAATACTAACAATAAAAAAAAAATCTGAGAGACTTGAGAAATGAGAGACTCAGTTCTTTCGTACAAGTGATGCTTTTTCTTTAACACTTGGAGACCGTACTGACAGGCTACTTTAAAACCAAGATAAAAGAAAGAAACCATGAAGAAAAGAAACAGTACAAAAGTAAATGTGTAGTAAAAACATAGCTATGTTTTCAAAATTGTTCTTCTCATTATGTTTTCTCTGGATTTTTCAATTACCTCTTTCTTGATTTCCACTGATGGCTGCAATTTTTTTTCCCCTTCCAGGCTTCCCCTACTATCTGCTTTTTCTTCCTGCCCATTTTTACACGAACCTTATGGTTTTCATTCTCTAACACAGGTAAATTCTGCTGTTTCTTTATTCTTTCCCCATCTTTCACCCTGCTTGACAATTGTTTTGTAGAGATCCAACAAGAAATCTTCCATTCCCACAACTCCAGACATTATTAGTTTTTCTTCGTAAGGCATTCTGCACCATCACTAAATCAGATTCCACCAGTTAAAGCATCTTCCAAAGTCCTGACATAATTTGTCTTTCTCTCTTAGCTCATTTAATCTACCCTACTTACCTTTTGCCTATTTTCTCCAATTAGGTTTTCATCTTTTAAGATTTGCCTCTTTTCTCATATAATCCCATACTTCTCTAACAGCTTTCTCTTTACCATTTTATGTCCCTACACTCTGGAAAATTTCCCAGAGCCATCATAATCTCCCTTACATATTCACATGCTCTCACTGAATCTCTGTCCTAACTTGCTGGATGATAAGCTGTTTGTGAAAGAGATCTGCTATATGGTTTTATATCTCATGTACATTTACTCAAGTACTTAAAACATAAAAATGGTGTGGGCCTGCATCATTACCGAATTTTGTATCCTATGTCTTGAAACTAAGAAAGATTTCAAAATGATTACTATAAACAAAATGATACTGTAATTCTCAGAATCATTTGGATAGTTCTGTTTATCCTGGGCATACACATCTTTCTTCAAAACACAGGACAATCCCTTTTTCCTATTGTGATCCTTCAACTGGGGAGATTTAGGGTCTGATCCCGCTGTTTTGGAGCCAGCATATTTCAGAAAGGGGACTTGTCCCCCTGCGCTTACTGTGTTAGCAATGCTCCCACACACAGCATTTCAGCGAACATCACAGGAGCAATGTAATCTTTGCTTGGATTGCTGCGGGCACGACAGCAAAACCCAAGTGAAAAGCAGGAGCCGGGGGTTGGTCCCACTTCTCCTGCCTTGTAGCTTGCACGTTGTGAGCATGGTAAAGAGAGAATGCCCGAGGCAGCCACATGCAGGAGGATGTGAAGCTGCTGTCAAGGGCTTTTCTTCTCTCCTCACCACGGACCAGCTACCTCCTGGTCCGCACACAAATGATTTTATGCTACTGCTCAGATGGTAACTGCTGCTTGTGCTGTCTGCGGTATTCTGAGCATGGCGATTTAGTACTATGATTGCTACTGAGACTGTTAGGATATCATTTCTTAATTCTGAGGCTGCTCTGTTCGAGCATCGTGGCTCATCAAATCCCGTATCTAGTCTTTTATATTCCTTTTAGAAAAGAAAGAAAATCAAATGAAGTCTTTGAGTATACATTTAATTTTGGTGAAGCATGGATCATTATGCTGTGCAACCACCATTTAGGAAATGGTTATTATATGGAGCCTGATGGGTTTTTGCCTTAGAAGGCTTATGGAAGCATTTTGTCCCTTCAGAGGCTCGCTTGCTCGTACGGGGCAGCTCGCCTCTGCTCGGGGCTTGAAGAACTGAGTGCAACCTGCACCTCCCTGGGGGAGAGGCCAGCACCAAGGAGCCTCCTTGTTAGTGGGCAATTAGGGTTGTCATCACCCTGCTAATCAACACTAATTAGATTCCGAGGGAACCTGGGAAACAAAACTTTGCAGCTGAGTTACAAGGCTGGACTAATTAGAGGGGCACTCCAGTGTGTTAGGATGGTACTCTGCTGCCTGGATAAAAACAGCTGCAAACGCTGCTTTAGCTCCTGACTCATGCGGTTTTTAATGAAGATGTTCTTAATGAGGAACAAAGTTTTCCTCCTGTAGGGATTTCCTTGGTTTGGGGAGGAGGACAGCTCTGTCAGAAGACCCAGCCAAGCCTTCCTGCAGGCCCTGTTTGTTTATCTGTGTTGTGCGTTTAGCGGGGTGACACAAAGGGCCCAGGCCTCGAATTACTGCTGAGTCTGAGACAGTTATCTTTTAATAATAGTAATTTAAAGCTTTTAATAATGTTGTGAGGGAAGAACCTTTTTTTGAGCTACATGATGTTCTGCATTGTATAATTTATCTCTGCATAGTATCTAAGTAAATGAAGCTATAGAGTAATTAAACCCATCCCTTGCAGCTTTGTCCATTTCCTGTATATATGAAGTAGGCATTGATATATTAGGTGCTATCTCTTACAGAAGAGGTGTGGAAAAATTTAATAGCCATTGTACAATCATATTTTGAGTTACCCCGCTAATGGGATTTATTGGTTTTCTTGTATTTGTTTTCATTTATGTCTAGTTTGGTATATAAATCTGCACAATGTAGTAGTTTAATTGCCAGTGGAATCCAGGCTGAAAGCCAGCTTTTAAGGAGTATTGGTAATGCAGTGCCTGGATCTGGTGGGAGGAGAGGAGGGTACAGGGAAGAGTGTATGGGCTGTGGCTATAAATTACCATGGTCTGTGTCTGTCTGTTGGAACATCGTGCTTTAACGGGGAAAATCTGAGAAAAGGTGTATTTTCTACACTGTGTTTTCATTTCATTTTCATTTTGTTTTCTAGTCAATATTATTCTATCAGAGCTTTGAGGAAGAATCTTAATGGCGTGCTTGCAATAAAAGTAAGCATGGGTAAATTGGGTTGGATAGGATTTTTAAAGAAGAAACTCTAGCATTCCTCTTCTAAACAACTGCATCAGTGCACAGTTACAGTTCAAATATGCCATCTTGATAAACTGAATTGTTTCACCTAGTGTAACAGATGACCGTTCGTCTGCTTATTTTAGAAGATCAGTTAAGCCAAGACTTCTGGTATTAAGTGGAAAAAAAGGTGACTGCAGTTGGAGGAAGGACGTGTGAAATAGTCACACAGTATGAAAAGACAGATGGTATCATTATTAAATTATAGACAGTTATAATATACACGGATAGCAGTGTAGGTATACAGCAGTTGCTATTACGTATTTACAAATAATGTCCATTATTAATATTGTGAGTCTTCTGTTGAAACCAGCCTGTCTCATACCTTAGTGCACATAGGCAGTGTTTCACTTGGGATGTGCTCAGGCATTGCTTTAAGAATCCTCTGAGTTTGGTAGCAGTTGATTTTAGCCAGTTTTCAAGTACTTCTGTCTTTTTTCTTGTAGTACAGCAGACTTTCTTAGTCTTTTCTTGTATGCTGTGTTCAGTGTAATCTCCTGTACCACTGTATTCTTGGGCCTGGTTTTAATTCATGAAATGCTACCAAATTTGTAGTTACAAATGAACCTAGGTTCTATATTTTCATATATGCAACGCTTACATAATGTAACTTAAATGTGAAATATTTCTCTCTTTCTAGGGAAGTGTGTGCCCTTTTTCTGTGGCTGGCATGCCAGAGAAGTTCAGCAGATTGAGTGGTGGCAAACTGATGCTTGTCTGAAGCTCTTGAGAGAAGTAAATAAGGCAGACATGGCAGAAGGTGTATCCTTCCTCCATCCACATGCAAACAGCCATGTCACTTTTGCCTAGTGTTGGGCTAGGCTTCTGCTGAGGAAGAAATACAAGCACACTGAAGGATTTGCATCCTTCCCAAATTCATTGCTTTTCTTAAAATACTGAGCTGAATTTAGTGCTCAGTTTAAAAATGCTATTTCAGTAATTGTTTAAAGGCTAAGTGGTGAGGCACTAAACAAAAGCTATCATGTTTGTAAAGCAAAAAGGATTCTCTATAATAGCTTCTTGCTATTTTCTGATGCTGGGAGGATGGGAAGGCTTTGAAACCTATGCTATGAATCATTCCCAGCATTTTGTGTTACTGAAACGTGAATATTATTTTTAAATGTGTAACAGTGCTATTAGAGCCTTCTGTGATTTAGAGAGAGCTTCCAGAATACTAAAAAGTCATTATTTACTTTCTTCCAGTCTATTAGTGCAGAACAATCCTCACGCAGGCTCTGCAGTGGCAAGGTTGATTGGTTCTCGGTGGACTTGTCTTGTTAATAGGAGAAAAGAGGCTCTTGCTGGTATTTCTGCTCCCATCTGGAGCATGACTCCTCTAGACAGCTAATTGTGTTGCATTTGAGCAGCCTCCCTGGTGTGACAAAGTGGGTGTCTTTAGACCTTTACCTTAAATAAACGCCTGCTTCTCATATGTGACAGTGCTTCCACAGTTTACCAAACACGTCTGAGCTGTGGTCTCAAATAGATGTCACCTTCCTTTTGCTCAGTGAAACCCTGTGTTGTGAAGCTGGGAATACCTCTAACTTGGTCCAGGTCAGGCAGCTTTGTTAAGTCTCATCACTTTTCTCTTCCGTGATCCTTGCACATTTTTCTGGAGCTAGCAAATATTTACACAACGGGCCGGCTTGCTTTGTCACCTGAAAATGGAGTGCTTAATGCACTCTTTGTCTCATCATCAGTTAAGCTTCAGAGATGCTCTTCTATACGGCTATGCAATGAACGTGGACTGAAAGCTTTTGTGCAGTGGCTGAAGCTCTGAAATTGGGAACGAGTGGAAAAAGTAGCATGCAGGCTGTGTGCATGCAGTTCCTTGCAGTTTTACTGCCAGTGGCTATTTGTTGAACTTCAAATGTACGTGTAGCTGCTATCTGTCTGTGGTGTTATTTGAAACAGTAACAGTACAAGGCAAGTACTGTGAGGTAATATAGGCTCTCATCAAGATTTAAACCATTTTTCTAAAATTACTTAAACTTTGTTTTTACCTGTGGTTATTAATCTCCAAGCCATTAAAGAAACCCATCCAATTTCTCTTAACTTGACTCTGTGTTTGGCAACAGCAACAACAAAATCCTTGTTCAATCTCTGTTTAAATTGCTACAGTTACGAGGTGGCAGTATCTGTTAGCTTCTTTTGGGATGATTTATGAATATTAACTAATGCATAGATCACCACTGAAATTATATGCTGAGAAAGGGTATAAGGGAGAGCTGGTCTTTTTTCAACTACTCCAAAGACGCAGAGGATTTTTCAGGGGTGCATGTTCATGTTACACTAGCTCATGGCTGCCTTAGCATCAGACAGGGCAGTCCTGCTCCCCCCTTGTGGGCACAGCCAAATTGTTATTCTGCTGGCATCAGCTCTGCTGACAACTGCTGTTGTTAGTCTAAGGATCCATCCTTATGCTTTCCCTTGCATTTCCTTCATAGATGGTTCATGGGTTGTTTAAAATAATGTAGGTATTACAGATTTTTGGAGGACAACTAGAGAAGCATATGTAACTGAGACAGCAGCACAGTTAATTTTACAAGGCTTTCTCTCATCCAGAAACTTGTTTGAAACTAATGATGCTGTGATCCTGCCCCAGCAGGGCGAGATCCCGAAGAGGTATGAAATTCCCATTCTCATCCCACTCCTTGGTGTAGCAGTGTCCCACACAGAAAAATCCCCTGGCAAAGGAGAGGAAAGTTGTGCAAGGCAGGTGCAATCTGGAATCCTACCTCATGGTGCAAGTTCGTGTGCTTCTTCAGTCTGACAGGCAAGCAAAAGACCAGCTTTGGTAACAACATAGTATTTCAATATGTTCATAATTTTTAATGAATGGAATAAAATGTGACAGTATAATTTGGGGTGTAACTGTGGAAGAGACGTGAGTTTAAGTTTTGATCTGGATGATAAATGGGGCATTTTCAATCCAATTTTTCATGGTTTGAGTGAGAGTTATGTGGTTAAAAATGATCTCAACAAACAATGTAAAATTGGTGGTGTCCATTTATAATGTGAACCACTAACAAATGAATAATATCTGGTTTATTTTCTCCAGGGTACAGTATCTAGTTTATGAATGCACTTGTACTTCATAAATCATTCTCAAGAGCAAAAGGGAGAAAAATGAAAAATCCATTTTCTTTCAACCCCCTGGGTCTTTATTTAATTTTTAATGAAATAGAGAGGATACTTCATCAATGGCAACAATAGAGCATTTTCAACACACATCTTTGAAAACAAACAGAACCAAATCTTAAAACACCACTAAAAATCCCCAACCCACAGCCCAAAACAAATACAGCAAAGGAGCTGCCTTGAGACACAAAACAGATTTAAAATCAAATGGATTTTTGAAGCATTTAAAGATTTGTCAGTTACTTAATTTAGCTGTGACATGTTCTTACCTAGCATGCAGTAGAATACAGTCAGAGTTTAACATCTATATGATTTTAGGTGCCATATTACTTTATAGCACACCCTATTAATACCGGGCATTTTCTTTCTGGTTCTGGCTCACATGACAACAGAAGCACTAGGATCAGAAAAGCTCTGCCTTGAATGTAACATTTGTCCTTTCATTATCTTAAATGTTGACTATAAATCTGAGCGTGTATATCATAGGAGATTGTTATTTAAAGACCACATAACTGAATTCTGCTGAGTGCAATAGCAGAACATGTTAATACTGATTGAGCTCAGAAAAAGAGCTCCTGTTGATTTCAGTGTCAGCTTTGCTGCTCTGAAGCACAATAGCATCATGAGATAATCCAATTTAGCTTCCTCTATATCAGAGGCTATTGTATTTTACACTGTGTACCCTTGTATTTTATTTTGTTCACACTGATATTATTTAGCTCATCCTCCACATTTGGAGATTGTTTTGCAGAAATCAAGAGGGTAAGGGGAAAAAAAAAAAAGTGGTGGTGTGGTGGGGAGGGAGCAGGTAGAATGTGTACCAGAGAGCAGTTTTCCTTAAAATATCTGCTTTTTTGTGGATCACGTTTGTCCTTTTTGAGTCTCTTGCTCAGTTTTGCTTTGCTGCCGGATTTACATCCTCTTCCATCTTTTTGGTTCTCCTTATATGGATGCCTATGCTCAGACCAATTCTCAATCATCTCCTGTACAAATGATCAGGGTTTCATATTTTCCTAATGTCAAATTATCTGTTTGTTTCATTAAAAGTAAATGTTAGGAGCAGGTTTGGTTGTTTGGTTTCTGTCTCACCCTATTTCATATAGTGGAATAAGGGAAGTCATTATGGCTTCTCTAGCAAAAAAAAAAAAAAAAAAAAATCCTGTTAAATTTTTTAGCAGAAAAACTACCCTTGTCATCTAGTCATCACATTATTGGTTTTGCTTTTAGTGACCTTGGTCTATTGCCAAAAATACACAGTATTTCTTACTTTCATTGGGAAGTCTCTCAGTCTGTACAGTAAGCCTTCTATAAAATGGAAGAAGGAAAAGCTTTTATTCTCAGATTAATGAAACATATTTCTAAGAAATATTCTACTACAGCCATTATTAACTTGACTTTCAGTGCATCATACAGATTGCAAGCATCTAGTATGTTTCAGAAGCTATACACAAAATGATTTTTAGAAAGCGGGAGAGGAATTTAGATCATGTCTACATAAATCTCAATGACCATTATGTATTATTGCATTTTAAAGCACTATTTAAAGAATAAGAATTTGACTTATGTTAATGATCAACATAAAATTCAGTCAAGACTAATGCTTATCTTTAGCTCTGTGCTATCTCCTTTAAATATTTCAGCAAGTACTTTTTTCATGCTGCCTGCATTGTTTTGGAGCATAAGTGAAGTTGCTGCTGTTTCACTAGTTTCACTGTCTGAGGTACAGCCTTCAGTTTTTCTGCTACTTACCACTGATAGCTTCAGTTGCTGTTTCCTTTCTCTTGTTGCTAGAACATATTGTTGATCATTTAACTTTTTCTAGTGTGCTTTCTGTAACATGTTGCAGTTAGGTGCCACTAGTACCAACTGTATATAGAAGCTGCATATACAATTGTATATACAAATACAGCGCAAGGTCTGAAACTGAAATAGGTGCTATTTGAGAGCTGCTACTCTGAAAACTTCATACAGAATTCCAACTTTGTTGTGCATCACCAGGAAGTGATTCTCTGCATAGCAAGCCTAAAAATGTTCTTTACATCCATTAGCAGCTAAAACTCTCCTAATAATGCTTTTTTCTCATGCACTGTGTTTAGTTATTTTTCTGCCTTAGATGGCAGTTGTGGTAAATCTTTATTGCCTCATGTGCTCATGGCTCATTTATTGTTTTGTTTTTCTTCTTTGTTTGCTTACTGAATAGATTTATTACCTTTGCATGAAATTATACTTTTGAGATAACTACTTACTTCCACGGAGGCTTCTTCAATTTTAAATTGTTTTGCAGTTTTGGTTTCTATTACTCATAAACAAAATGTCACTGGCAATCTGCATGGCTTCTGCAAAAAGGTGTAACTATAAGAATTAGAAGAAACTCAGTAAGAATAAAAATAACTCATTCTGTGAGTTCTCACTTCTAGAACTTTTCCTTAAAAATAAAAAATAAAACATCTGTGAGCAGCAATTTTCTTTCTAGACTAAAAATTCTACCCTGCATGTGATTCTTGGTATGCGTTTTCAGAGGAGGCCCATCAGGATGCCCTCCATTCTGAAGATCCCAGCTAACGTACATTATCCTATTTAGATAATTTTTGAAAAGCTGTCTAAATTTATTTAAGCACTGCACAACTGTAGTTATTCTCACTCATAATGTTCAGGTTATGAACACGCATAAAATCTCTGTTCTGAAGCCGCAAAGACAGGTTAACAGTACAAAGCAAGCAACCATTTTGCAAAATGAAACTAAAAATCTCCAGATTTTAAGTGAAAATCTTATAGCAGATGGATAAGAGTTCTTGAATATTTTCATTGTACAATTTGACCTCTTATTAGAAGATGCTTTCATAAGAAGTGTGTCTTACCTATTATCTGGAAGTGTAGAAAGGAGACAGTTATATCTATGGAGCACTCTAAACTTCAGCACAGTCTGCTTTCATAACTTATCATGGTTTTAAGCTTGGTTGGAATTTTTTTCTATAAATAAATAAAATGCAAATAAACCTGTTGTCACATGAAAGACATGGTAACCTTAATATTAACAGTAGAAATGACCTTAGTGTGGTGAAAAACAGATAAGATGTGACCATATCCCCTAGAAACAATACAGATACTGAGTAACAAGAACACTTGGATAGCAGTCTTGTCACAGATACTACATTTCTCTGTATCACTGAACATCAGCTAATTAAAAAGTGCATTTAGCCAGAGGAATTATTTTTATGAATTTTCAAATACGCTTTAAGCAAATACAAAGAAAAAGTAATAAAGCTTAATTTACTTACGAACACTCTAACCCATCTGCTGTTCCTATATATCAGCATTAAGACTATACAGTAGATTATTGTAGTATGACTTTTCTGAAAATAAGTTCAGCTCAAAAACAGGGAAGATTACAATTTAGTTCTCTATAACATGACCATAAGAAACAAATTCACCCAGTGATGAAATAATCATTTTGTTTAATTTCCAAAGGGCAATATTTAATATGACAGTACTTAGGCATGCCTCACTCATTCATGGATGGAATTAAAGGAACTTCTTATCTTTTTATTGCTGCATAAAGTAACTTCCATGGCCATCCCCGTGGACAAGTGATTCCCCTAGATAATGATGATGAATTTCTTATCTTCTCCAGAAGGGAGGGAGTAAGAACAGCTGAGGACAGAACAATATCTTTTTCTCTCCTACACCTGCCAGCATTTCTATAGTTGCGTGAAATTCTGCAGGAGAGGACATATAAAACATGTATATGCAAACCTTAAAAGGTGGATATAAAATGACTGCTGACTGCAGATCACATAGATAGGGCCTTGTAAATCATTCAGTTTAATTGACTCTGCTGCAGTAATCAGTCTAATCAGTCTGCCAATTTTCAGAACACTAAGTCATATAGATCAAACTAGTTGGTGCCTTTTCCTTCATATCAGTCTCTGAAAAACTATATGAAAATATGAAAAAATCTGTTCTAATAAGTTTGCATTCTGTTTGTTTGTTTGTTTGTTTGTTTGTTTGTTTTTTAACATGTAATAGATCACTGTTGAAACTAAGTGAGAAGCTGTGTACTCAAAGGTTTTTCATTTTTTGTACTTTTATTTTTTTTCCCCAAAAGCAGCAGTGATCTGTTACGTGGGATGAATTCTTCAGTCCCAGCAGAGCCTGATAGGTGTTTGGAATCTTTACCAGAAATTGGGAAGTAGAGATTTTAAATTCACTCATTGAGCATATTGCCTTGAACAGGTGTTTGCTGCCTGTTGCCAGAAAGCAGAGTTATTCATCCAGTCATGCATCCATATGCAGTGCAGCATAGTATCCTGGCACTTGTCAAAAGAAAGTCCCAATCTCTCTCCGCTGAAATAGTTGCTGCTGGTGATCAGCCATCCTCTTCGGAAGATGCCAGGCAAACCATATGACTGCTCTGCAGCCTTGGCTTTACAAGCAATTCTGCTTAATTCTTTTAGCGTCAGAGTAGTTGTCTCTTCAGCTACTCACTTCCATAGACTGTTAAGGTAGCACATTTGATATGTCAATTCAATTTCAGATGAATATCATTTAAAAAAAAATTTTAAACCTAATGGTGTACTCATTTATGTTCACACTGTGCTCCAGGTGTACCTCTTCAGCTTCTGGTTAACATTTTTTCAGTTATCACAAATGTAAAAACCACCACTGTGCACTGCTGGCTCTAACTTTAGCCATCTACTAAATAATTTTGTTGACAATTACCCTACTGCTGTTGCTGACTTGCAAATAACCTGATTTGCAGAGTGAAAAAGAAAACACCTTTTATATATGTCTATCCGTAAAGCTTGCCTTCTGCAGTGATGTTAGTAGCCTGCCTTTCATGCAGATGGGTATTAGCTGGACTAAATTCTGGTATGTTCAGAGCTGTATGACTAGCAAAGCAGAAATTAACAAATTATTGCAAATAATTTAACTTTTTTTCTGTGGAAGGTGTTGGGGCAGAAGGAGGTATGGATAGATATTTTTTATAAGCTGCTTGCTTTTTTGAAGCACAGTTGTTATACAGGGCAAAACATTGCTGCTTGGAGATCATGCCAAGAACCTCTGAGTTGAATAGATGAATGTTTACTGGACACGTGGAATGAACTTATTACATAGTTTTTTGATAAGATGTTTTTAGCTCTGAATTACCTCTTGAGTACAAATTAATTTTCATGACAGTCTCCAAGCTTATCTTGGATTATAATGCTGTGTAAAATTCCTCCAAGGTGTGCAGTCAGCATTCATTTCCAGATATCAGTGTCAAAAACGTATTCAAACGTGGTTATTTGAACACTCCGCACACCACTTGGTGTGTTTTTCATCCACTATACATCACGATTAGTAGCAAAACTAGAGACTGGCATTGGTTTTTTGTGACTTCTCTGTTGTAAAAGACCATCCCCAAGTCTCTCCAAGTGCGTACTGCTTTTCTACTTAAAAGAGGAAAAAAAATAAAAGCTTTGCTGTTTTTAAACCATTTCTTATCCCTTGAGCTGTCACCAAAGACAGGCTTTGCATTATTCAGCATTTTTTAATTCAATTTGAAACATTTCTTTAAGAAACAACTATTTGATCTATGTAGAAATACATGAATTTCTTCTTTCAGATTTGCAACTTTCTGAGTCAAAAAAAAAATTAGTAATTTTTCATGTAAGAAGACTCAAGATGGCACCGAACTGTTTCCACATGAGCTCACTCTGAATTTAGAGTTTAGTCTGTCTTCCTTTCATAGAAGAGCACAAGTTGGTGAGGAGTACTGTAAAACACCAGGGACTGGAAACTCAGCTTTTGGATGTGAGAGAGTGATAGGTCAGAAGTAGGCAGACAGCACTGAGATGGAGGAAAATTGACAACTTCTACAAGCAAAGCTATTGCTCAAATGCATCGAAAGGGAAGGATTTCATCTTTGTCTTTCATTTTCTTTTTGATGGTGATGAACACTGCAGAACATTTGTTCAGTGGAGGATGTAGTCAAAAGAGTTTGTTGTCTCTTCATTGAGAGCACAAGGGAAGAAAAGGATGCTTTGAGGAAGGCTTTTTCTTTGCCCAGAGGCTCTATATTTGAAGTAGCAGAACTACCCATAAAACAGAAATGATTACAAACCATACCAATGTAAACAATGCTTTTCTTTTGCTTCCAGAGAATGCATCTGTCTTTGATACATTTCAGGGTCATGTATTAGGGCTACATTCCAGATGTTGTTTTATTTTTTGTACTCTTTCTATTTTAATTTTCTTCAAAATATTATATATATATATATATATATTTAACTCCAAGAGGCCTTAAACCTGCACCAAAATCCGATTCCTAATAAATAATAATACAGCACCAGAAAAAGAATTGCATGCGGTGAGATCCATTATGAGAGTTTGGTGGTAGAAATGTCATAGTAGACTTTCCTAGGTTTTTACATTCTATCCTCGCACGGGCCCACAATAGCTCTTTTGAAGTGTTCTTGATTGCAGAGGAATAACAGCCACATTGTTGAAAACAAATGAAGTGAGCATCTGGTGTAAGTTTGAGAAATTATTATTAACAAAGTTGTTACATTTTAGCGGCCAAGATTAGAAAATTATTCATACAGACTTGTTACCAGCCCAGTAGCACTCCTGGAACTTAGTGTTAGCAAAAAGAAAAATAATAATAATAATAAAAAATAATGCAAACACTGTGTGCAAGTAAATGAGCAGAACAGCAGCCTTCAGGGTGATAAGATCTACTCATTTGCCATAGATCATTAAAATATTCCCCAACAGCCTCGTTTAGTTTGGGGAAGACACTTTGTTATCTCTGGTGCTACCCCTGCTCAAGGCAGGGCTTATTGCCTGTGTTGGCTCTAGGCCTTGTACAGGTGTTTTGAGTAACTCCAGCGAGGGAGTTTCCACATCTCCAGACTGTTTAAGTGTCTGGCCACCTCCATAGTGAAAAGATGTATTTCTTACACCCAGTGGGAGTTTCCCATGCTCCAAGGGGGACTTAAGTCAGCCTTCTGGCTACACTCTTGCTAATTCAGCCCAGGATGCAGTTCGCCTTTGTGCTGCAAGGGCACGCTGACGGCTCTGTTTCAAGTTGTCCACTGGTGTACACTCATGATTTTTCTGTAAAGCTGCTTTCTCTCCACCTGGCCATGCACCTATATACCCTGGGGGGGATTGTTCCATCCAAAACACAGGACTTCATATTTTCCTCTGCTGAACTTCATGAGGTCCTCATCAGCCCCATCTTCCAGGCTGTCAACGTCTGTTTGAATAGCACCTCTGCATATTGACCATTTTCCCCCGAATTGGTGTTTCCTGCAAAGTCACTGAGTGTGTTCTGTCCTGTTACCCAGGTTATTTTGCACCTTCAAGACTTTGCATGCAGAAGCAGTATTTTTTTGTTAATTATTTAAAGAACCTGGTATGGGACTATTATCAGATGTTGATGCTAAATGTATTTACACAAATACAATGTTTGAAGAAGCCAAAAAGTAAGATTTCTATATTAATCTTGACCTGGAGGGAGGATTTTAAGGGATCATGCGGTTATTCCATGGTAGTGCTTCAAAACCATTTTCTTCCTCCAGGTTGTGTCTTTTGTTATGGCATGCAGTCATGTCCAGAAAACATGTACTTCTTTGCACCAGGGTCAAGAATATATCCTCTGGGAAAGGGGAAAAAACAAGCAAACAAACAAACAAAAAATTTTTCTTCCTAAAAACCTTTGGAACCTGGCACTAGCTGACTTATATGAGGGTTGGAGAATATATATGAAATCCAAGACTTCCTGAGATCCTGCCATGCTACTCCATTTTCAGGTCTAGGTGTACTAGGTTTATTCATCTCATAGTGAGAGCATATCCAACGGAAGTAAGTGAGCTAGAATGGAGACTTTTATTTACAGTGTCTGAAAGATATATTTACAGTTATTACAAAGATATTTCCCTTCACTTTCTATTGCAATCTTTCACTTCCTAGCCATTAAACAGCTTCCTGTATTTTGGAATTGTTCAGTAGACTGTTAATTCAGTTGATCTTTTTTTAACTTTAGCACTGGAATCAATCATATCATACAAATACAATTTGTAGTGTATTGCTTGTTTCCACTAATCTTTTATTTTGAATAAAAATTAATTATTAAATTAATTTTAAAATTATAAAATTAAATTAAAATTTTATGCAACTTTTTGTTCGTTCAGTTCCAGAATTGCTGATACCTGATTAACCAAGAAAACTGCTGATAAGACTCGGAATTCAGTCAGTTAATTGACCTTGGCTTCTTATACACTCTCATCTAGTAATAGAGATATTTAAACGTGGAGGTAGTTGTCTGTCCTTCACACATTGGCCTTTAGTTCTCTTCGCTAATAGCTTTAGTCATTTAATAACATATTTTACAGCAAGGTCAGGCTAACAGGGGCTTTTATAGGCCAATATTTTACAGAGAATCGGTGAACCAAAAACTGTAATTATGCATGGGAAATAATTCCTTGAATAATTACTGATGATTAACTGGCTGTTATCATTGAGACAGGTTATAAGGATTTGATATGAGGAGGTAGAAACCAACACATCAAACCTATGGTAAATGCTACATATTTGATAAAGCTTTCTATTTACTTCTGCGTATCCAAACGACAGGGCAAGTACAGCTCTAATTGTGATTTTTATCAATTGGATTTTTATCTATAAAATTGCATTTTTACACTGAGTGTATTTTACAATGAGTATATGAATGAGCTTCAAAAAGTAGTGAGTTCATTATCATTGTACACAATTACATGAGTGTTAGCAGTGCTTTAAAATTATCTGGTATTTTATGCACAATTACAGTTCTTTTCAAACTGGCTTGATACTATGGAACAGATCAGATTTGCATAAGGTTTATGAGTATTGCCATACAACTTCCAAATAGGATTGAGACTTGTGTGAACAACAAACAAATTCCGTAAGACTGAAATCAATAACCCCCCAAAGGTGCTAACTACGAAAGGCATGTGAAGAAACCAGACAGAACAAAATATTGGGAGAAATATAGTTTGTCATTTCTCACAGAGCCTAAGGTACATGTCCTAAAACTGCTTCATGTGAGTCCACACACATCCAGGAATGACATACTGGAGATATGAGAGTTGTGGGAGGATGAGATACAAGTACTCTTGAATAGGTTATTAAAATTTCAATGACATCTAAACATAAAAATTATCTGGAGTAGTTGAAAGAACTTTAGGAAAGAAAAATCTCAGGTGTTCAACACAATATTTGGGCAAATGACAGGATTAAAAAAAAAAAGAGAGACAGAGAGAAAGACGAAAGGAAACTATGCTGATTTTTAAGCTTTGTAAGTAAAAGCTACAGGCTAGAATCACAATGAGGATTTATGTTCACAAAATACTTTCTGGCAGTTACAATACACCTCTGATAAACATGAGATATTGGCCCAAATCCACCCAACTTCCTTCAGAACAAAAGTTCAAAATAATTCCTTTATTATCCCAAGTATATTGCTAACATGTCAGTCTGTGAAGTATTCAGAGGTCTCTCTTAGTTTTCCCTCCTGAAGCTGCACCATTTCAGACAGAATATTTAAGTTTTCATTAGAACAGAGAGTAGATCTCAGATATCCTAGCTTTCAGGAGACTGATCTAATTAGCTGGTGTATTCACCCATCCCTCTCAAAGAACTGTTCCTTCAGCTTTCTTAACCAAACTGGCTGTCACAGGAGACTTGGTCTAGGTTAACAGGCCACAGTGCAACATATTCCCCTACTGGTTGGCTTTAGCTCACACCTGGTCTAATCTCAATCTCACAGGGACTATTTACTAAAATAATATCGCAAGGTAACTACTAATTATTTTGGTAAAATTACTTCATAAACTGTCTGCCATTTCAATCTCTACTTGTTTTTAAGCATGTAATGTACTTCTAGAACAATAAATATTAAAGAAATTAATTAGGTCTATTTATAATCACTTGTGCAATTCCTTTAAGAATGCAAATTTATCTGGCACAAAATTAATTTAATAAATGCTGCACCTTTAATTTGAGTAAAAGTAAAAATAGTCTGTAACATGCATTCCAGACATATGTATTATTTTTACACTGCAAAATAATTCCCATTTTGTAGAGCTAGTGCTGATTAAAAGAAATTCACCTCATTCAATTTAATAAAACTAGCTAATTTAAGAAAAGTCAGGGTATTAAAATTTACTGTACATGACAACTGTTCTCATTTCAGAATGCACCCTACCACCTCTATTTGATTAGATTTCTTATTATAAGTTCTGAAAAGGTTAATGAATACCTTAACAAGGCAGCTCTGGTTCTATAATTGGGTGTAATAAGCAGATATGGTGATGGGCTCCTTTGTTGATGTAATTGTAATTCAGGCCTTTGAAGTGTTATAAAAACAACACAGTAAGAAGTGTAAAGAAAAATAAGGTCTCCTAATCTCCTGGCTTGGAGATAGAAATTGTTTCATACTCCGGCTGATGTAAACAGCTAACAAAACTCTGCACTTATATACTCTGGATCTGCAAGTATGTACCTCAAAGGCAATTATTTTTCACTCCTATAAGCAGAGACAGAAAATTTCTGTTACAAGAACTGAAACCATGTAAAAAGGTGTCTTCTGAAGTCATCTGAAACCTAGTTGTGCTTTGAGTTTCTACTGTGAGATTTCAGGTTGCCTTCAAAGTGAATCTTTGCCTTTCACTCTTGACTTTAATTTTGCTAGAGCGATAATGAGAGAGTCCGGTCATCTTTGCTCAACCTAAGAATCCCTTCTCTTGATCATATGGGGAATTTACCTCTGAAGCACGTTTCGGTTTGCAGCACTATTCCTTGAATATGTATGATGAATTAGACACAGGAGTACAACTTGTGTAAACTAATACTTGTGTGTGTCTACTGAGCTTCCTTCGGTCATCTCTCACTGACTGATGTGTTGTAGCTCTACATTTGGTCATCTCATTCTCAATCATGTAGCACCTGAAGATTTGTATTCATTCATATTTTCTATTTCATGATCTTTCAACTCTTGCAGATGTTTTTGCTAACAGTTTCCAATTCTTTAGCCTTGTCTTTCTTACACTACTGAACTTTGTTTTGTCTGTGTTACAGAAGTGTTTAACGATATGTAGTTCCTTCTGTATGATATCCTGAGATTTTTCTGCATTAAAAAATTCTTCCAACTTTGTTTCATCAGAAAATTCAGTCAGTACATTATTTTTATCGAAAAAAAAAAAAATATTAGTGAGAATGCTTTATAGAATGGGTCCAAAACTGATCCTTGAGGAATAAAATCTTACCCTTTTCTCAACCCAGTTTGTTGTTTGTTTGTTTGTTTTTTGTTTAATTATTATTTTGCAACTCCATTTCTACTTGTAATCATTCCTTATCTCCATTACAATATTTTACTAATATTTTCTCTTTCATATGTGATAATTTACTGAGATTATTAACATCTATTGTATTTCTTTTGTTTTGTGTGGCAATAGTGTGGATTTGTAATAGAAATGTCTCGTGTGCAAAAAATAGTGAAGGTCATTAAGGTGGGAGAGAAATGGGTGGCGCACGCAAGATGAATGGACTGAAGCAAATTATCATATTTAATGATAGAATTTAACATGAGCCAGGTTTTTATCATTTCAATTTCCAGTTTAAGTTCCTAGTTTTCATAGCTGCATATTGAAGTGACTGTATGCTATCACGTAATACATACTTGGGGGGAAGGGAGAACTTTATATATTTGGGTACTTGTTTGACAAACAGAATGTGCAAATGTGAAATGAGTTGCCATAACGCAAGTAGATAATAGATAGCATAAGCTCTCTTCCAGCCTACCTGTGACATCTTTAAGGAAATATTTAGCCAGTCCTTACCCATATACTTAACCTGTCTTCAAATAAAATTCAGTGTTTTTGAATGTATTTTAAGGTTTTGATACATCCTGAATTTTTATAAAAATAAGAGAAAACAGCTGAAGTTATGGTTGCTGCTCTACATTTATCTAAATCATGGAGAAATGTGTGGGTATCCACACAGCATATCCAAACAGGTACTACTCAAAGAGTTTGCTCCTGTGTATCTAAGTGATTTGTGTGCAAATAGATCAACTTACATTCATGAAGACTGCAGTTTGGCAGCTCAATTTTTTGAGGTCTGATTTTGCAGAATTATTTTTTTAAATAACAAATTTTTCTTAAGATTTAGACAACTGATTTATCATCTTAGTTGCCTACATGTTACAAAGTATAAATTTAGCATCTATCTATGTCATTACAAAAGGGAAAGTTGAAATTTGCGTGCATATAGGATCTGTATTTTTTTCTTTCAGATGTGTTTTGCCTGTATGAGTCAAGCTGTAGGAGAAGAAACAGAAGTACTTTTTTATTTAGGCATTTAGTATAACACTCCTTTTTGTATATTAGATTTCTCAATTAATTCTTCCTGAAGTCTTTCAAGAAAAAATATTTGTTACTATATATATTTAATATCAACTATGATATGCAATGTCTTGTACAACAGGGAAGAGGACATGGGTTTGATCCAAAGGATGAAATCTTAGAAATGAGAACAAAATGTGTGTTCTTAACATTGTGTTCATCTTAAATCTGGAAGTTAAATATTTTAAATAATGAGCTCAGTGTCTACTAAGAGTGTGAGACAGACAGAATAAAAACATCTTATTTCTTCAGCAAGATTATATTTTCAAATCTTATTCTTTTTAATTACAGAAATAATTTTAAGTAGTTTAGTTTGATATGAGTATATGCATATGTCTGACTGCATGTCAGGTGGTGTAAATTGTGATTGTTCCCTATGAAGCCATGAATGTTTGCATCAGGTGTGCATGTGCTTGAATAAAGGGCTAGGAGTTTGGAGGAGCCATACAGGGAAATTGTAAAAATGAAGTTGAATGAGTCCTGGCCAAATATTTTTGAATGGACATTTCATGCTGCAAAACAAATTTGCGTTCCTAGTCTACGTTTTCTTGCTATTACCAGAAAAATGCAATAATTTCACATGAATAAGATATATGGAAGGAACATGAAATGTGAGGAAAAAGAAGCAAGAAGCTGGCAACACAAAGTCCCATGCAGAGTGGTAAAAAGTAGTGTTTGTTTCAAAATTCAGTTTAGTCTCCATTTCATTTCTGTCTGTCATTGTGTTGTTACACAGAGCATATAAACATTTAAGAAACATACCAATCAATAAGCACCTATCCCAAAAATATTTTGGGTTGGAGAAAGTGTATTTGAAAATGAAAAACATACAGTGCTCTTTGGAGCTCCACTCATTAAATCATCACCAGAAAAAAAGGCCTTATTTTTTAATGGTAGGTGAGAGTAACAGACACAGGGAGTGATGACCTAATTCAGTCTACTGATGAGTGCTTTCAATTGAGTCAGTACTACTACTGATTATAACATATCATAGTGAAAGCACATAAAAATTTAGTTAATCAATTACTAAGGAATGAAAATAAAACAACAAGAAAATTCATTCAGTGTCTGTATTTGAGGAAATATTTTTTATTTGGCTTCATCACTGTGCCATTGATAGAAATCGAAATGATCAGCCATATGATTTGCTTGTATGCAGATGATTCATTTCTGTGTCGTTTCACACCTTGCCTGCCATCTACTTAATTGGAGGGCTCAAGTCATTTAATTTAATGCAGGACCATACATTTCTTATGTTCCCTGTGTACTCCTTTTTCTGTTTACAAGGTAAATTTGAGCACGACGTTCGCTTTTCCTTGGATGAGTAGCTGATCCCGTACTGTAAGATATAGATGCTATTTTCTGCAGTGAGACATATTGAGAGTAATAGCACAGCAGTAGCAAAAATGACGCTAAGTATAATGGAAAGTTAATGGGAGGATACTCTGGCTACTGCTAGGCAAGCTCATGTCAGAGGGATTACAATAACCAGTATTATTTCTATTATCTGAGGCCTGTTATGATCTTCTGAGTGCAACTGTGCTTTAAAAGTAGGGATGGGATGTTGTATTGAAAAATTACTGTAATAGAAGACTATAGAGTTCAGTGTAATTCTGAATGATTACACCACTTTTTCTATACTACTTTTAAAAAATTGTGGCCTCACAAAGGTTTGTGACATCTCTGCTATGTATTTAGTGCCGGAGAGTATACATCAATCTTTCTCTAAAATGACACTAACAGAATATGGTTTGCTGTTATTTACAGGTTCCCAGAGAGTTTATGGAAGATTGAAAGTTAACAATAAAATGGTGACAATTCCGTTTAGGACAATGAATTACTCACATTCCTCCCATGTTTTGTGCATGCACTTTCTGCAGACAAAAGTGACCTCCTAAATCTAAATGCTAGCTTGCTTTATTCACTGATTCTTCATTTACTTTCTCTTGTACATCATCTGTACATTTGTACATCTGCTTAATAAATAAATAAATAGACTTTAAGTGCATTCCTCTTCAGGTGCTGTAAGGAACTGACTTCAAAGCACTTCGTGCTGGATTGGTTCTGTGTATAAAATAGTCCACTGCATTACTTAGTTGACCAGGATAGTGAACTAAAAGCCATGGCCAGCCAATTGGCATTCCATTTATCATGGCATTCCATTTGAGACTAAACAAATTTATTTCAGCTGATCTACCCTAGTACTCCAACCCCAGATAAAGCAAGCTTTATCTTGAACTTTGATAAATTTGCATGTTGTTTTAAAAATCATACAAGAGGAAGAAATGAGGAAAGTACCTATATGGGGGGGGGGGGGGAGGGGGAAGCAGCACAACATCTTTTAATGAGATGCCAAAGTGCTTGAAAAGAAAGCTAGAAAATTATTCTTCCTCGCTAAAATTTAAAAAAAAAAAAAAAAAAAAAAAAAAAAAAGCAGATTATTGTTTCATGTTTTCCTCTTTCATTGGTCCAGAGCTGGACACAGTCCTAATAGCACATCTTTCATCTTAAGAGGCTCATCTGAAATTCTGAACTTCCTCTATAGAATTGGAACAAGATGAGAGATCAAAACCTAAAAAGCACTGCTAGGAAGGTACCTTCCCTTAAAATTATTGTATTTTGAATTCAGTGTATGCCATGTAATTTAAACTGAACTAATAAGGATTTAATTAGATGTAATCCTAAATTGTGTTCTTGAAATGGTAGTGTGGAATTAACAGTGAGTATTAGGAAGACTTTAATATCCATATTCACCTAGTTTAGAGTTTTGCCCTTTGCTATGGGATCACACTCTGAATTAGTGTTATTGGTTAGAGGTTTTAAAGGAAATATTGTTAAATGTCTCAAAAGTGTAGGATGCTGCTGATAACAAGATATATGTATATTTACATATGGAATAAATAGCTGGATGGAGCTTTTCTTATTTGTCTTTCAGTTTCTAATGATGGTGATTCTTAAAAAGAAGCACCTTCTCTTTCAGACTCCTAATATTTTTTTAACCCTGTTCAGACTTTCTATGTCAGTACTGCTCTCAGCAGTGTTGTACAGACATTTCCAGTGTCTGTAATTCAAGATGAATGTTAGAAAAATATAGAAACTCTCAGAGTTGAATGATTAAAGAGAAAGAGTAAAGATTAAGGAGAATATTAGAGAAAACATTCAAGAAGCTAAGTCTTTAAGTGTTTATCAAATACAAGATGTTGATCAGTTTTTACTAAATGTCAGCGTAGTAGAAAATGACTAACAGATGTGCCTTCAATCTAGCAGAGAAAGGTTTGAAAATATATGCTAAGAGAAATCTTATAACTGGAAGCTGAAGATCAACAAATTTAGGGCACAGATATCAGTGATAATAAGGTAGCCATTGGGAAAAAAAATGACAAACAGGAACTTTTAATCAGGTTTGTAACGTTTCATATCAAAAAAGTTATTTGGAAATGGAAATGTATTATTAATATCAAGAAAGTTTGACACACCTTTTCTTGTCAAATGAACATTTCATGTTTATACATGAATAATTAGCTTCAGAAAGACTAGTTGGTTATTTGACCAAGTGATTGTTTGATTGTTTGCTCTTCACGGATTTAAAAGTTAGAAAGGAAGCCCAGCAATTCTCCAGGTGTTCCCTGTTCAGTTTCTGTAGCCCTTCAGTAGGTTTTCAGGTGTTACAAGTTCCAAGAGTGGCTTTCCTAGAGTAGGCTACATTTGATCTGGCAACTTGAATACTTCTAAATTATTCAAGCATTTTTGGATCTATTTGTTATGTAGGCACACAAAAACAGCCAAATAAGCTGCCTGATCATAATAATTGTTTGCAACTCCACTTTAAGGATGCTGTTATGATTTTTATTTGGCTGTTGACTCTGAAATTCTGTCCTGCTCGCTAATCAAATCTACAGTAGATCTTCCCAGAGCAATTTCCTCCGTATACCTCTAAAAGTTGTTTTTGACATAAAGCAAAGCAAATGCATCTAACTGATGTGTCTTTCCAGGAGGATAACTATTTTTACAAGCTCATTGTCTGGGCATGCACATTCTGTTAGTTTGGTTTAGTTTTTTGTTTTGTTTTGTTTTGTTTTGTTTTGTTTTGTTTTTTGTTGGTTTTGTTTGCTTGTTTTCTATTGTTTTTAAGAAGAAAGCCTTATTTGCTTACTTCCTCTGAACGTATTGTCAGAAATAAGTCCCTGGTGTGACACACTGCTATCCCAAGACATTTAATATACGTTGGTCTCATTCTTGAATTTGAAAGCAACCATATACATATTTCTAGATGATTGAGTTTCCTCTGCTTTTTCCCTTCATATTCTGCCTGAAAACTGTTTATCAGTGTTTCTACTTAGAATTTATCTTCTGGTTACACTGTGTCCTTTTTAATATATTTTTGTCTGCTGTTATGTTGTCCCACTTGTGTAGGTATTTGCTCAGGCAACATAGAAGTGGCACTGATAGGTAATGTGAATCAACCAGGGAGATTCACACAACCTGCCACTGTTTGTGTTTGTGTGTGTGTGTGGTTTTGTTTGTTTGTTTTTTTTGTGTGTGTTGTTGGAGTTACTTTGTACTGCTTTGAGAAACAACCAAAACAAAAAGACTGCCTTCAGTTGTCTTTGGATCACTGTTCTTGATTACAAGAGCAGAAGTAATGAAAGTAATGTGGGTGAAAGGAATTTGTGTTCTTTTCTAATGCGGACTGTGCCGTAATTGTGTGTGTTCACCTCCAGCACAATCTGTGTTAAAGTACCCAAATTGTGCTGCCATTTGGCAACTTGGACTTTTGCAGAATGCAAGCGGTCATTCACTTCATAAAAGTGCTTCTGTTTTTCAGTTGCTTTTGGGTACTGATCTGGGAGTATAAAGACACAGGGCAACCTTCCCTGAGTTAGCTACGCTGGTCAGATCTATAGCTGCCTCTTAGGTCAGACGTCCTTTAGGCTTTCTTTTAAATAGTAAATATTATAGGAAAGATTCTCAGCTGCAGAAGGTGTTCACTCCTGCAGATGTTCAGTACTTTGGGTAACATTTTCAGGGTGCAGGCATGTTACTCTGCTCAAGTGTCCAATTTCAAGTGAACTCAAGATACACAGATTCTGAGAAATCTTGTGGAAATCAGCAGCTGTCTGGAAGACAGAATCTCAGCTCAGCGACTGGAGTATTCAACCAGTGGTCACCCAGTCATGCCTAAATAGCTAACAAGTAGCTACAGCATAATCTTCTGGCGATGGTCTCACAGGAGATGCCAGAGGGACCTACCCTCAGAGGACTGAGAATACAAGTGTAGGAAATATGGGCTTAGAAGTTGTTTCCTGATGTCTGTTCTGTCTATATACTGTTCTGCTGGCTTACTGCTGTGAAATGTTTCTGCTGTTGTGTTTGTTTGTCTTCTTTCCTTACAAGACAGAGTTGATTTGGAAAGCAAGAATAGGAGTTAGTTGAAGGATCAGGCTTGAAAGGGTAGCTCTGCTCTGATTAAGAAATGTCAGGTCTATAAGGCTCTATAAGGAAGTATTTTCAAATTAAAGAGAAACTATAATCTATTATTATTTTTTGACTGGATTATGAAAGTTCCAGGGATAAGTGCTTTCATCCTTCTCTGCAAAGAATTGTCATAGCTTTATAAAACTCAAACAACCCAGCCTTCTCATATAATAGACTTTAGGTAGAAGGGAAGAAATTCTGGAGGTGCCACACACGTTTAAGTGCATTTTCCAAAGTTCAAGCACATTATTTCTACTGTAACACTAGCTGGAGCTGGCATTATTAAATACAAGAAGACATTGACTCCCAAATTGCTATTAAAATGATCTACTGCACATTGCCCTTCCACGTTCAAGGGTGCATTTTGGTGGACATACTTCTTTTGCAGCCTTATAAGTCTGTCAGGAGTGTGAGAGTTGAGTAAATACATTGGATAGATAATCTGTACATGCTGAAGTTCCATAAAACAATCTTGCACTTGGATCAGTGTGTCTGACATAAATGGTCCATGCTGAAGATGAATTTGTGAGTCAGACCCCTATGCATATGTATATTTTGTTTTTCATTGATACAGTGGTTGCATACAGACCTAACACAAAGATTTCCAGCAATAATCTTTACTGCTCCTCAGAAGCAGACAGGCATATCACCAAAGGTATTAGGACTTTACTAATGTTTATTTAAAAGCTGTAGAAAAGAAACACGGGCTCAAGATTGATTTGAAAATATAGAACTAATTATAGCGTTGCAGAAACATTAGTTTTGTTTAGTCATTGAAGAGGGAGGAAGTGGAAGAACTGGTTTAGTTTTGTACGTTTTGACTGCTGGATCAGAGGATAAAGCCCTTCTCAAAGAGGGAATGAGAAAAGAATGTCATAAAGGCATAACTCAATAGAAAAGTTTAAATCACTTTGCAAGTTGGGCACACAGAACACAGCTTTTGTTCTTTATTGAAATGAAAGATCATGCTGCAAGGCATAAAAAGCTTTGACATACTTCAGTTGGTGTGAGGAGAAGGGTGACAATGTACTCTTGGAAAAATATAATTCTAGATAACTGAAGTGGCTTATCCCTGTGTGAGAGGATAGCTATGAGAGGTAGTTTTAACGGTCATCTTTAAAGCACCTACTTTGACCTAATATCTTTGCACTTACTATGTGTGTACAATATGAAATAAATCATGAAGAGGCCATATTTTCAAAACAAAGTTGAAATTTGAAAGGATTCAAAAAAACTAAAGAATGATCTATCTTAAAAAAAAGGAGCTGTCTGCCTCTAGTTTTTTGAAGAGAAAGGATACCTTCTTGTAAACAAAAATATAGAGAGAGATAGATGTATGCATGAGAGAAGATCTTGACATAAGTGAATCTCTAAACTAGCAGATAAGGCATGATAAATAATAATAATAATAATAAAGCAATCCTAGGAAGTCAACCACACCCCTTGGTAAAGAAGAAGAAAGATCTTTTTATGGGAACATGCTGCAGTTGCTGATGCATTAAGTCATTAAATCAAAGCTAGATGTCTTTTTAAAAGATAAACTGTAGTTATAATATTATTTTTAATCCAGCAGCCTGAATTACTGGTTCTGCATTATGCAGGAGGCTGAAGTGGGTGACCATGAAGGGGACCTCTTTGTCCTTAACAGCTATACATATATGGAATAAATGGTTAAATGTGGTGAGCTGTGAGAAATCCTAAAAGAAAAATGTTGTAAAGCACATTATATAATACTATCTTGCAAACATCCAAGACACTGTGCAGGGACCGGGTTGCTATAAAATGACAGCAGGAGTGGTGTGTATCTTTCAGAATATACAGGGCAGAACAGTAATATTAGACAGATGGGACATCTTGTGCAAAGCTGGAGTCTCTCACAGACAGGTCGCCAGGAAAAATAGTACTAAACACTTTTGTAACATCAAAATCAAAACAGAAAACATTTATCTACATAATTCTTGAGGCATTTGAAATGAACTCCAGGAGTTATAAATGTCAGTAGCTGGACTGTGTTATTCTCATTATCATCATCTAAATGGATTCTATAAAGTGGTTTAATCACAATTATTTCGACTAGTCACCTTGCAATTATGGTTGCTGTATTGACAAATTATGCCATTTTGTCATAAGTGCTTCAAATAATTACAGCACTAGTCAGAAATATCTAAACCAGATTATTTCACACACACAAAACTTTTTAAAAATCTATATCTGGCTTGCATTATATGCCGTCCTTGATGTGGCATCATATCAATTCTGTCGACAGATGATAGCATTACAGATAAAGAAGCCTATCTTACCAAAGGATTATGGTTGTCAGGGTCTGGGAGATTCTGTGTCATTCTGAAGTTGATTGCAACATCCTTTGTGCAAGTTCTGGGAGCTGGGGATAAGGCTGGATGACAGGGCTATCACAATGAGTTTGCATCTTGCAGTAGTTTAATAGAAATGGACACACAGGTTTTTTTCATTTTAAAATTCTGTGTTTGAGATTGTGAGTTACCATATGAACCTCGAACAGCATGCCTGTGATAGACACATTACATTTTGTCCCCTTCTGGTTGTTAAACAAGCTTATAGGATGAAGCAAACGTTTGTCACTTCTTGTCAGTTCTGTGATGGTAATGTGATGCTTCTTCGCAAACCTGAGATATAGCTGTTTTGCTGCTTTCCATCTGTATCAAGGTTATTTGAAATTTAGAATCCTCCTACTATTTTGATAGATGGGACATTTAGATTTATTTTTTTTTTCTTAAACCCTAAGACTGAAGGAAATGGCATTTCACTGTTTTTAAATTTCTGTAATCAGATGCATATAATGGAAGCTAAGCCATTCTGGAAAGTTGGGACTGTTCCAAGGCAGCCTGCTTCATTTTGTAGGAGGAGACTCATTTATTTGTAGTGGTATCTTTATCCAAAGCCCAGGCACAAGGCACTAAGAATGATTACAGCCTGCTGATCCTGCACTTTGCTCATAGCTTGCCACACCAGTGAGCTGCTCACCTACTCAGGAGGTCTGCTTTTTCATTCCACGTAGGTCTCCTAGATATGAACATGTCTTCGTGACTCAAGATTATTTTTTTTTTTAGGTAAAAAGTAAGCAAATCAACAAGTTCAGCTCATCCTGTTTTCTCTGCTTCCTAATGCTGTCAGTTGCTCCATTTTTGAATAAACTGCAGGAGTCTGACCATTCACAAGGAGCTGTCAGTACCAGGTCAGAAGTGGCTGCCCCGATGCCTCCTGTTACTAGAAGGAGCAGGGCTCCACAAGGCAAGGATCAGTGAGCACGATCTGTAGAAACATGGGTATGGTTTTTAACATGCAAGTGCCTGTATAGTTTACACTCAATTAGAGGAAAAAAGTAGCAATTACTTAGAAATGGTTCTTTGTGTTAAATTCAGTTATTGCACTCCAAATCAATTTACAATATTATTTAAATGGAGCGTAGACATAATATATGAAAAATATTTCTCTAATGCCCAGCACCTTAAGTATGATATGCAACATACCACACATTATCAGCCTAAGAAAAAGATTTTACTTTGATTCTTCCAAAGTTTATTAAAAAGAATCTACAATGCTCTAATTACGGCGTTCTTTATTTTCAGCAGGTGTTGAAAAGCTGTGGAAATTGTTGTATTAAAAAGTAACTTAATTTCATAAGCTTATGTTTATTTCTGCAACACTGTACTAGCCTTAAATATAATATCATGTTTTGATATCATAAATGGTTGCTAATGATAATTAAGTTTTCAGATGGGAAGTTAGTAGCAAGGGCACTTGCAGTGTGTTTCATGTAACAGCAAAAAAGGGAAGAAACTGGAGAGCAAATGTACAGAACTGTGTTTTGTTTTTGCTAATGACTGCTTCCATTAGCTCCCCAAGACTGTGGTTAATTCCCAGCTTCTGAGTAAGATGGTGTATGTCATGCAGGGACAAGTTCTTCCTATTAGTGTTTCTGCTTGGTAATAAAGGTTTGGAGTTAGAGTTTATAAAACAACAAAATCCTCTTAGCAATCAAACAGGATATCTTGGGTTATACCAACAGATGAATATGAAGTGAAATCTTTGTTATTAATGTTATTAATTAGGTTCATTTTTCTTAAAATATTTTTCTCTTTCAAAAACAGTAAAAATGAGTTATGCAGGTAGTATCAAAGGAATCGGTGAGCTGGATGAACTGTTTTGTGGAAGGATTATTTCTGAGACATGGAGGAAATAAGGTTGATGTGCAAGGGGAAAAGGCATTTGAAGAGGTTTAAGAAGCCCCTTTTTGTTAGTATCTGAGAATAAAAGCTTGGCTGTGTTAGCACTGTGATTCCAATATTGTGTACTTTTTCTGAGAGCTTGTTGAAGCTCTGTGATGTACAAAAATCTGCTATTTACTTTAAACTCTTGTAGATATGTTTTGTTCTCTGTCTGTTTTCTTGAGAACAGTTATTGAATGCATGATAATTTAATGTGACAAATGATAACAGTAATTGTCAGGATTATGATACAATAACTGTAGCTCTCTACACGAGTAACGTTTGGTGACCAGTTGTTTTGCATATTGTTAAATATTTTTGTTTTCTTCTGTGTTACCTCAGAGTTCTGTACAGCATTTGTACAGCTGCCAAAATGACTGCAACAGCTTCAAATGCTGTATTGTACAGCTCCACATCATATGTGCATGTGTCAGATGTCAAGTAGCTGATGATAAAACAGGTGAAGCTTTGTTGAAAATTATTGTATATATTCTAGTGAGAATGCAAAAACCTGAACTTTAATCTTGAGTATCCATGCAAATATTCATTACATAAATACATTGTTTTGCATTAATTATGTCTAACGTAGGGCTTATTTGTCAGGTGAAGAAGTATGGTACAATTCTACTGTAAGACAGTGTGAGCTGTGTCAGGACATTGCTTTCAAATTACTCTGTCTTTTTAAACATATTATGTATTCAGAAAAAATATTTTTGTATTGCATTATTTTACTGTTCTAAAATGTTGTTTTTAGTTCTGGATGATTTTTTTTTTCCTTGAATATGGAAAGCTTACAAACTACAGTGTACTGCAGTTGTGCAGATTGTCTGGTTTGGACTGCAGTCTCAATTTCTTTCCCAGTGATTCATTGTCATTCTGCTTTCCCCCAAAATTTTGTGGTTAGAGAGGATTGCAGGCAAGACCATACTTTAGAAGGCAAAATAGGAGAGCATTTGACTTAAATGAGAGAGGATGGTAAGAGTGTCCTGGTATTTTTGTGTGCGATGACCACTGCCAAACTGGATGATAAGTAGCATTGCCCTGGACTTACCCCGGTGAAGTCCTGAAATCTCTGATGAAATCTCTTCCTCCTGACATAAAATTCCTGGTTCTATATAGTGCTCCAGCATTCTCCAGCTGTAGCAGAGCCCTGCCCTTTCTTCTTAAATGTAATCATCCTCCCATCTCAGAGGTCTCCATTCCTTCTCCAATTCCCATCCTAATTTCCCAGCTCTTTTTATCAATTCAGTCATCGGCTCTTCATGTCCATGCTCAGCCCTTCACACAACTCCTGCTCTATGACATGCTGCAATTGCCATCATGTCTTGCTACTTCACTCCCATTTCATGCTGTCACCATATAATTAATGACGGCCATGGCCAAATTAGACTTCTCTAACAGCAAATGATGTGTTTAAGTATGACCTAGCAGTGCTCATCAGCTTGGGGAAGCACTGAACACTATTCATTAAACCATAAGCAACTCTTCTTTTCACAGCGATGATGCATGTGGACAGGTTGGAAGTACTGAGAATTATATTTCTGTCTTTGACCTCACTCCCTAAAAGCAGCTTTGAATTGCCTGAAAGTAAATGGAAAGAAGGTAATTTCCCAGAAGTGCAGGTGGTGGATTCATAGGGAATAAAATCCTCAGACCTATAACTAAATAGCAAATTATAAACGTCTGATTCAAATCTGTAATGTGTTCAAGTTTCTTTGAATCCTTATTCAGTGCTTTTTTCCCTGGGAGGACAAAGGCACTTGGATGGGAGGAAAGAAACATGGGAGGAAAAAGTGCCCAAAAAAGGGCAGTTGACTTAAGTAAAATGGAAACCTCTAGTTCTTCAGTTTCTGCCTTCTCTAAATAAATCCTGATAATGAGACATCAGTGAAAAGCACTGCTGTATTATAATGTCATCCGATCCCAAACCTGTATTGCCTAAGTGTGTGGAGTGGGATGTTTATACTGAAACTCATCTAATTTCTCTAATTGACAAAATGTTGGGATAATGATTGCTGATGGTAACTAACTTTTCTGTGGATCCTGAGAATTCTCATTATAGTGTAATTGTAATATACTTTTCAAGAAGACTCATGCAAATAAAATATCACAGTTCGCAGAGAATGAACATAAAAGGGGTAAGGATTCTAGGGAAATTCACTTTAAAGATGGAATCTTATTTTTTATTTTTTTTTTTTTGTAATATTCACAGTTCTAACAATAACCTATTTTATTTGAGTATTCCCGTATGCACAGGCTGCTTTGCTTTGACAGTTTCTCTGTTGTACTTTAGACAAAAACACTCAGCATTTCACTCATAGATGCAGCAGCTGAGTAGGACTGTAGCACCACATTCCCTGCCAAAGTTGCTCTTCCTTTTGAATCCATAGGTATTTCTCCATTTTACACAATGGCTTTCTAATGGAATCCTTAAATGTAGAAAGAGGATGTGAAAAGATGAATATCTTTCGGCTGTGAAAGATGAATATCAAGTGTCTACGCAAAGTGTAATATATAAACTAGAAAAGCCCTAGGGCATCAAGATACTACTTGTCAAATTTGTACTGGTTTTACATGCCTGTTTATTCTTCCAGGAAAAAAAAGTAAAAATAAAAAGTTACCGTAGCAACATGGTTATGTTATCTCCAAACATCTGAACCAAATTCTCAAGGCACATACAGTGTTGTTCAGGTGAACCTCAATCACTGTAGGAACTTGATTTATACTGTCTTCATATTTTGTGGTGATTTTTTACATCTATATTTTAAGCTGTGTCCATCTCAATTATCTCAGTTTTGTGCTTATCTTTTTGAGACTTAATTCTTGTCAATTATGATAATAACTTGATTGAGGAATTGTTATTAAATTACACATGGCAAGCTTTAATTAAAAATGTGTTTTGCAAATATCTATATTTGATGGAAGAAACTAGTACGCCTTTGTTTAAGAAAAAGACGTGCCTATCTTATCTATCAAATAGTGGATAATAGAGAGTGAAAACACAATTTAAAGTAGTCCCTTGCCAAAGCTTTTAGATAATTTTGGATGAAAGGTAAAGTGTGGTACTGAATTAGAAAATGGCTAAAACTGAAAACAAAAAATTGAATGACAGTTTTCAGTGTGCCAAAAAGTTAATGTCAAGAGACCTGAAGTATATTCTAGAAGCAACATTGCCCGATAGGTTTACTTCTCATTTGAACATGATGAGGTGTCAGACTTGGCAGAAAGCAGCTTTTGTTTCAGTGCTGTTGAAGATTGATAGGTTCCACTGAAATTTTTGACAAACTTGGTGAATAAGCTGTATGTGGACAATGAATTCCCATTTTGGTGAATTAAACATGGGTTGTGTGGTGGAGAAACAGGTCACTTATTTATAACTATAACAAGGCTTTGCCTTGGAGAAAAGGCCTAGGTAACATTAGTGAGGTAGTAGTCTACATGCTTAAGCTGATTTTGATGGTGCTTTTTTTTCAGTAAACCTAGTATAAAGTAATCAGAACCATTGAAAAAAAAAAGTTATACAATAACTCTTGTCTTGTGCTATTACGTTCTCTTCTGGTCTGGGTTTCTTTGATATATATATAAATATATATTAAAATAAATCTAACCAAGAAAGAAAATTATTAAGATCTGTGGCACATCTCTGAAAGGAGAGAAAAGATGGAAATGTTCTTAAATATTAGATAATCTAATATTTGAAACACAAAAGAGTTATGTAGAAATTACTGAACAGCGGAGCAAAGAATATTGTATGTTTCTTTCTGTCTAATGATACACCAAGAGAAATTTGAATTAAGTTAAAAACTAGAAAATTAAACATTTAAGGAAGGAAGGTTTACTCTAAACTCAAGAAACTGGATTGAATGAGAAATCTAGAGACTCAAGGTTCCAGAGAGAGCAGCATTATAATTAACAATAAGAAAGAAATTACAGTGTGTAAAGATTTCTTTAAAGGAGACTAAATTCTGAATAAAAGCATAAAGCCATCCAAAAGAATTACACTGCAATAAGCTAAGGTCTTAAGTTATGAAGTCTCCTCTGTTTAGCAGTGTGTGGGATAATGTGATTAGGTAGCTGCCCCTTTCTTCCAGGAGGAACATAGCTCACATTTGCTACAGGTAAGAGCTCAAACATAGGCAGTCACAGTGCATTAGCTGGTGTGTTGCAGGTTCTTAACCTACTAATCCTTCTCAGAAAATCCTTGTGTCTTGAGGCAAGATACATGGGTCAAAAATTATATTCCTTGCTCACGTTAACAAACACATTGAGTTCAGTGTTGTTTAAGATCTTCTGTATGACTAATATTATGACAAACCTATCCAGTAACTCTGCATTTTTCTCTGCTGTCTAAAATCAAGTGCAATTACTTAAGTTCAATTAAGTATATGTTTAACTGAAGTGGGACCTGCAGGATTCCAGGCAGGTTATGATAGTTACCACTGTGGATACTAAACAATCCCATCTCCTATTTCAATAGGCCAAACAACAAATTGTTGTTACTCTAAAGAACAAATTGATGTTATTTGTCAGAACATTAACATAGCAATGGTTATTTGCCTAAGCGAAAACATATTTTTGACTGCAATAGAATGCATAATAAAAAACACACATTAACTTAATACATGTTCTTAAATATCTTTCTCTGTACTTTTTTGCAGTGTTTGGGGATAGAGGCTGTACTGGAAAGAAAATAGTATATACTTCTCCAAAATGTTCTGGTAATCATCTATTATGTTTCAGCTTTTCAACAGCAAGAGTTAAATGTGGTGTGCCATTGGAGGCCTGTTGTAGCTCCTTTATTTATTTCACATAAATATGGGATAAATGGAGTGAGTAAACAGTCAAACATTGTTTTTCTTTTACTTGGCATTTCCTATAGCTCCGGCACGTTATAGTGAACATACACTTTTATGCAGTGGTAATGACATATAAGTTGTGTTTGATTGCCTGTGCCCATCACAAATCACAAAAACTTATTTCATAGCACTCTATGCTATCAAAAAATGCAGCCATGCAGCACTGAAAATAAAACAATTTTATGTGAATTGGGGCAGCATGCCTAAAATTTTTACACTAAAAAGCTTGATTGCTACTACTTGGATCACTTGAACCTGTTGATTAGAAGGAAATCTAAAGAACAAGTAAACTTGGAAGGCCACAAAGATTTCTGAATATTGCTTGATATAAACAATGAATGTAAACAACAAAATACAATGCTATTTTCCATCATTTTCTTACTATGATAGTACCAGGAATGTTTTCTTGTTCCAGAAAAATCATCAATGAGTGTAATGTAGAGAGTGCTGTCATAGCAGAAGAGTGGCCTTTCACAGCTGAGTGTCTTTTAAGACAGAGTCTATTCAATAGATAGTAAATCTGGGAAATAAATATAGTACTGGTCTTGCCTTCCACACCTTTCCCTCACAGGAAATTTCAAAATGTTTTATCCCCTATAAGTATCGATCAACTCTGATTTTATCATCGATTCTCTTCTATCACATAAATCATTTGTTGCATGAGGTTTTGTAATTTGAATTTGAATATACATGTATAGAAAATAGCTAATTCAGAAATGCAAATCTTGTTCATCTGCCTTTGTTGTTTCAATTAAACTAAAGCTGTGTAACTCTTGATGGTGATATATAGCACCACATAATGTGCCTCTGACCTGACATGATTCAGTGATTACAAATTAGGAAATCATTGCTTGTTCTGCTCAATATTCTTGTTATGTTAATGCAATTTAATATTTGTACAGGATAACATTAGACAGTTTTTCACATCCTGCATTTTATGTCACTTCAGAGGACATTCCTAGGTGGTAGGTGGTACTGAGTCAAAGCCAGTTCTGTCATTTATGCATGGGACTGTACTAACATGAAGAAATGATAGGTTTCATTGTATAGTTTGGGAAACTATAATTTAGTTTCCTTTTATCTGCAGAAATGCTATTATGTGTATCTAACAAGGCCTTGGAAGCCACCTTACCCTAAAGACACCTGGTGTGTTCTTCCTTCTGGCTCTGTTTGGTAGCAGACAGCTGTGAGTGGAATGTGTTGAGGTGTACCCTGTGAGTCAGCAGCTAGCTCCCAGCTAGATTGTGACGCTTGGGTCAAGCACAGAAATGATGAAGTCGTGTCTCACCATGATTAACGGTCACAGCACAGTAAATTGGGAACAATTTTCTTGCCAATCGAGTTTGGAAATGTGGTGCATTCTTGGCCTCTACTGAAATTTGAGAATACAAATGAAGTGATGCATGGAGTAGCCCACCACTACTGGCCACCATTTTCAGAACTGGTGACAGATGCAATAAATAACAGGCTTTTTTTTTATGTTTTATGTGCTGCTGACAGACAGCCATGATGCATATAGGTATTTTTAACTTGTGCTGAATACATCATTTGAAAGTGGTCGTGAGATTTCAGAGAGAAAAAAAAATCCGTCATATCTCAAATGATAGAAACTTCAGTTAAAATCTTCACTGCATGAATTAAGTGTTCTGTGAGATAAAATACATTTGTTGTTTGTAACACATTTTCCATTAGTAGTATGGCAATGTGAAAAATGCATTTGAACAAAAAGAAGTAGCATATCTTGGCACTGGGGCTTAAGTAGGTTTCCTATTCATTGAACAGATAAATGAATCCAGTCTAATGTGTTACCAAAAGTGTTGTTTCAACTGCTACTCTATTATGTTGTGATATCCTCCATAGGAAACAGTCTATCACTGGTACTCACCATCAAATCCAGTTTCCTGCTGGGATGTTGTACCTGCTACACACATTTAAATGCTGTCCTGTGTTTTCCAGTTGTATTTCTCTTTTATATGTAAAAATATAATGCATTATGCAACTCAGCAGCGGTCATTTCTTTCACAGCTAGTGACAAGTAATCGTCCTGTAGCACAGCAAAGATTTTAATGACAAAATGGTATGCAAATATTTTTAAACTGGGGGTGAGGGGTTGGTTTCCAGTATAAAGAATAAAGTTGAATTTCATTGTGAATGAGAACTGTGTAGGTTGTTTTGTCTTCTCCAGTAGGCATTGCAGATGCTGAGTTCAGTGGAGCTTTCTCAGTTTCTGTATTTTTCAGTGTTTATGGGAAAGTTTTATTTCATTAAAAAAAGCACAGAAAGGAAGGTTCTTCTGGTGCTTCTTTCAGAATGTTGGCACAGCTCATATTGTAAATCATAATACTGAACAATAAACAGTTCAATAGAAAATTGCTTAATCTCTACTGGAACAGTAACAACAAAAGTGCACATATTTCACTTTCATCTAAATAGTAGATTGGCCCATTTTAGCTGTTTGGGTTTCACAAAGCTTGCCAGTTTGAATTTAATTTCCAAAATATTTTCAGTGAAAGGAGTTGTGATATAGGAATCCCAAAGACTCAGTTTATTGGATCTGCTTGAGATCAGAAGTTTTGTAGAGATGATTTGTGGTTTCGCGTGGTTTGAAGTGATGTACAGCTGGAGTTTTGCAGGGTCATTCAAGATGATTTGAGAGCTATGGGAGTAGTCCTGTAGATTAAAACCTAGCTTGGAGTAGGCTGTCCAGAAGGTATGGAGGAATGTGCAAGTATTTGTGGAAGAGAAGAGGAGCAATAGGAAGGGAAGAGGAGACGAAGCTCAATAAACTATTCATCTCATTCCATAAAGAAAAGGACATAGCTGCAGTACAGTATCCATGAAAAGCATGTGAGTGTAGTTCCTTGTAGTTATTACGTAGTTTGTGTGGCAACTGTTTCTGTTTTCACTGTGGAGATACCACTTGCCATGACTTAACTGAAAACATCATTCCTCTTGCTCTTCCCAGTGTGCATAGTGATCTTTCTGGTTTAAATACGGAGAACTGTGAAAGTAGAGTGGTTGAATTTCCAACCCCCAAAGAAGTTTTGAAGCTTTGTGACTTGCTTCATTTCCTAAAATTTGAATACTTTGTTACAGCACCCTATCTTTTAACTTTTTTTCTTGAAGACAGAATTGTTTATCAGTTGGTGTGTTTGTTTTTTGTTTTTACATTTGGAAATAAGACAGCCTAAGTCAGCCTTATGCATGCAATGCCAATCTGCATCTGTCTCACATAGAGGGACATATCTGCAGTGAGGTCGAAGAGGGCCTTTTCCTTGTCTAATGTAGAGGGCCTGGTCTTCATTTTCAGCATTTAGTAAGAGGGAAAAAAAAAAAAAAAAAAAAAAAAAAAAAAAAAAAAAAAAGCTCCTTGCGGGAGATGGTTCCTAGCATAATGCTTTTTTTTTTTTTTTTTTTTTTTTTAATCATGAAATAATACTTTATTTGGCTCTCTTAGCATTTGTTTCTTGTAGCATGGCTTGTCCACACATTTCAAAGTCCTTCATGAGGTTGTTTAAGCAGTTATTTCTGCTTTACGGAACTGGGACTGGAAAGGGAGCTGACTTGGCAGTTGTCACACAGCAAGAGTGACACCCTCATTAAATATCATCACAAGAGGCCCTATACATATTTCACGTCACTAACTATTGATAAATGCTTCGGAAATTGTGGTTTCACTGCAGTATTTCATTAGAAATAAACCATGAAGCTTAGCAGTGAGTGCCATATCTAATAACAAAATTCCACTTGAACTGGTAGTGGAAGTCCACTACAGATATACAGAGGTATCTGAACACCCCCAAACTGAAATAAATAAATAAATAAATAAATATTTAATTTGTTTGATTACCAATTGCAGTGATAACCTACGTTGTTGAACAAAAAATGTTTTAAAAAAGAGCCTAGCTCATCAACAAATCACACCAAATATTTAAACTGAAATACATACCTGAAAATAAATTGTTCCAAACACAAACAAACAACCAAAAAAAAAAATCAATACTGACCTGGAACAAGTACCAGATCCTAGTTTGTATAGCTAGTACAATACCTGTTCAGGAAGTTGGAAGAAAGGCTAAAGGGTGTGAAAGTCAATTTCCACCTTTCCCTAGGGTAAGAATAGATGAAAAAGAATCTTGCTTGAATTAGCTCATCTAAATCTAAATCTCCCATCCTTGACTACTACTTGATACTTAAAAGGTGTAAAATGCACTTGATCTTTAGGACTAGTAATCTCTGTGCCTGCAAGATGAAGGCAGGCTGGAAACTAATTCACAGTACTTCAGTCTGAGTTGTGTGCTGGACATAAAGGATGAGAGGAAGCTCCCACCCTTCCCTCGTACCACTAGGGAAAATAAATAATCATTGGTAACCTAATGGGATTCTCTCATCCATTGTTCATTTGACAAGGTTGTTATTCCGGCATTCATAGTTTGTCTGGAGACATTCTGTCTCTCCTCAGTTGGCTGGCGGTCACCATGCAAGCTGGAAAATCACAGAGTCATGCAGATTTGTATTTTCTTGGAAATAATTTCACAGCAGTTAATTGTCAGGTATTTGTAAGGCTGAGAATAGTGAAGGTGCTGGACACCAACAGTAAATGTTATATCTTTTTTGTACAGGAGTTGGTGTGTATACACACACAAGCACGTACGTGTGTGAGTAATGAGTAAGCTCATTTACTGACACTCAGCAGAGCAATGGGAATCACCACCTGAATCAGGTGTGATATTTAGACTACAGAAGAAATTGATCCATGCAAACCAAGAAAGTGTAGGACCTGAATACAAAAAGTGGCATCAAGAAGCCTGTACAAAAGACTTTAAGCCAAGGAAAGGGTGAATACAGAAAGATGTAGTGAGGAAGCTTGGCAGCCAGACCAAGAACTTGTAATATAACCTTGACAACTGAAGGACAAGGGAGCTCTTTTGAATGATGCACCAGCTGGAAGGAGGCAGGGAACCGGAAAGTGTCACAATATTAGGTTTCTAATATGTTGCGAATTATGTGCAAGAGATGCCTGAATCAGGACTCAAGTCTCTTTTCCAAACAGAAACAATCTAATTGCCCCTGAAAGTGCATCCCAAACTCTGTGTGGTGATGGATCAAGGTCACTTGAATCCTTGTGTTCAAGTCAACCTTCAGTTTAGCTGCTGTTGCTTGAGTTGAGTTGGGGAGTGAAAGTAAAGCAAAGTTCAGAGAGAACTGCAAACACTGTATGGAGTTAAGTGTTGATGGGCAACACACTGAAACATTTTACAGTGTAGTCAGACCTCTAATGACCTGACTCCACCTGAACAAGTCTCTTGAAATTGCTTTAAGGGATTGTTTCACAGATTGTACATGCTACATGCAATCAGGCTGCACTACACTGTGTCTACAAGCTTTTAGCTTAATTTAAGCTAAGAAGCTGAAAAAGGTTTTAAAAAAAAATCCATAAGGCTTTAGGTTAAAACTATTTATGTACCAAGAGGTAGCTCTAAATGGCTAGAAGAATGTATCAAGTGATTACTTGGTAGAATTGGCTCACAGGTTAAATTAAATTATACATTCAATTCAGCCTCTGCTAGAGGAATGAAAAATACAACTTTTTAGCTAACAGAGCACTTGTTTGAAAGTCCCTTTAACTTAATTATTAGATGCACCAAAGATATTTCTTTTATTAGTTGACATGTGGCACTACTTTAGTGGGGGGACCTGGTAGCTGTTAGTAGAGCCTATGGGCACTAGTCTGTGTGTGGACCCAGCTTTCATACTCCTAGGACTGTAAATCTGACTTCTCCTGGAAGGAATATGCTGTGTTAGACAGTTATTTCCTACCTTGAGTTAATAGAGTTGTATTTGTGTTAACCTGGCATACTATCTACTACAGAATTTAGTATATATATAGTATACTATATATACTATACTCTGGCATACCTGGCAGAGCCTGAAGGTTCTAATCTGGTGCTCAATTTGTATCTGCCACACAAAATATTTCTGGGTATGAGTGTCTGTTTATTTAATGATGTGTATGACACCCCTTTCTTGGGCATACAGCTAAAGAAATTACATTCATTACTATGATAAATATGGAAATTAAATAAAACCATACACCTTTCTCTAAATCTATTTTGGGATACATAGTTGAACTACAAGAATTAAGAGTAAGTTCTGAATTTAATTTTAAAAATTTTGATGTTTAGGCTTTAAGAAAGAGCAGAGGATTTTGTTGCTCTGAATCAGACCATAGATGTATCTGCTTTATCATCTTCCTCTCAATCATAAGTCGTGGTGCTGGTGAAAGACTCATAGGCTTAATCATATTGGGTGACTCCACCCCTAGAAGGGAAGCATATTCTTGCTGGAGGTTTAAAGGCTTATCTGTCTCAATGTTGCATAACAATAAATGTTATTTGTCTATCTAGCCTTCTTAAAACTTTGCACATACTGTCATGTAACCACTCTGAGTTAGTGTTATGTTAAAACAAAAGAACATTTAATTTCCTTTGCTCTCAGTTTATATTTCCATTGATTATCCTTTCCTACTTGGACTTACTGCAGATTTACAGCTAAGCTTTGGACAGTTACCCTAGGCCATTAATAATGTTAACTGCTTTGTGACCATTATTGATCAGCAGCAAGTGTAACAGTTGTATAAATATAGATAATTGAGAAGATTTCATTTCATTAGTAGATATTAATGGGCATACCCTGTACTGAAAAGAGCATTTTATGTAAATGAAATTGGGGAAATCAATTTGATTCTCATCAGTCATGTCCAGTTTGCCATGTCTCTTGAAGTTGTTTTTCCTTCCTTTTCAGGGGTTCAGAATTCCAGCTTTTTCTTTCTGTGCATGTTTATATTCCTCAGATATAATCAGTACTTGATCCTTCTCTTAATATCTTTGGTGTATGATAATTGCTCATTAAAATGTGCATTTATAAGTTTGTAGCTGAACCTAGGTATAACTAAAACAATATGCTTTGAGGAAGAAATTATTGTTTTATTCTACAATTTTAATTGCTATGTAGCTTTAATCTGCATAGCTTTTTTTGTCAAGCTATGACAAAAACCATTCATCTTCATAGTAATTGTTATAGTAACAAGCTATAACAATGACAAATAAAGTAACTAACATACCAAGAAGTTTTGCATATGTAAGCAAACATACCTATAGAGAACTACAGGTTTATTATATATATATATATATATCCTGCTTTGTAAGCACTTCTAGTTAGGGAACTATTTATTCATAATATTTAGGTTTAGATTATGATGCATGTTTCTTCAAAATTTAAATAACTTTATTAGGCTGCAGGCATCTAAGAGAAACATCCTTGAACTTTAAATGCTATAATGCTATGGTAGGTAACAAAATATTTGTCTGAATATTACAAATTGTCTGCATGACTTGAACACCAGAAATATATTTAAATTGTCAAATTAACACCCAAATTCTATAACACAACATCTTCTATAAAAGAATCTTCTCAGACACAACTGAGTGTTGGCTTTTCATTCACATATTTTAATTAAAAATTGGACAGGACTTTGAAAACCTAGCTTACTATGACAGCTGTAACATTCAGGAGGAGAGAGCTCACTCAAATCATTTGTTTCCTAAAAGGTGAGGATCAGGTGTGTTCGCTATCCAAGTATACACCCTGAAAATAATTCCATCTGTTTTGAGTAAAATACAGCTTTAGTATTCTTGAAATGAACATTTCAAGTACTTGCAACCGAGAAGTGTTAGAACACCCAGAATACACACATGGCTGATGCTGGTCTGTGGAGCACATCCCAAGTTTGGCCACCTTGGGGTTCCCTGTCCCCAGCAGCACACCACATGCCATATGCCCTTGAAATATAAAATGTGACATGGACAGCTATGGTTCACTAACCCATCTTCTGGCCTCCAGGTCTATGTTCTGTCAAGTCTTTGGCAACTGTTCTTTACACACATCCATTATCTTCATTTTAAAAATCTCTTTTGACTTTTGATATGGCTTATCTACTACACCAATTCTCTCCCATTTACTCTTCTTCCTGAAAATGCTTCAAATTACACCTGTATGCCTGAGTAAACAGAAGGTTTTCTGGATTAGATCTTAAAACATTTTGGCTGCACACAGCTCTACATCAGGAAATGTTTCCATTAATTTTACACGTGCTTAAATAGGCATGTGGTGCAATGGAATTTAAGAGCAAGCCTTTAAGAGTTGCAAAGGGGTTTTGTATGCACTTAATAAAATTGTCTCAAATATTGTATAGGTCTTTTCTTAGTAGTTGTTTCCTCCTGGAAAATCTACATTAGAATGTTGTCTTTTATGAACTCTCAGAGAAAAAGGAAATGTATATTTTTAGAAAGTCATGATGAAAAGAAAAACAAGTATATTTTGGGTAATTTCAGGGATTTTACCTCTGCAGAAGTCTGCTTCAGGCAAACTCTGGAGCCTTTTGTGTTGAAAGGCCTGAACTTGGTAAAAACAAACCATATTTGGTAAATTATGTATGTCTAAATGGATAATCCAGAATTGAAATATACCCACATATATTTTTTTTTCCTTAGCAGTTCAACCCGTCTCTACTTTTAATTAGTTTTATGATGAAAACCAGAAACTAAAACTGTTTCTACAGCAGAAAATCCACTTTTATGCTTGAATGGACAACTGGCGCATATGCTGACTAAAATTAAGTACACTTCCTTTTTATTGCTTTAACTGCAGTTACATATACTACTTGCAGCTACCTCAAGTTCTTTCATTTTCTGTGTCTTTCTTCTAAGAAGCTGCAGTATTTTTAGCTCTAGAAATCTTTTTCTTTTTTTTTCCTATGCACTCTTCTGTTTGAAAATATGTTGACATTCTCAGCGGTTTCTTGGAAACTTTTCCTTCCTTTTCCTTCAGCACTATGTCATCTTATTTTAAGATGTTAGCTTTGCCATGACCTTTGGACATAGGTTGTTTATGTGTTACAGCTATCTCACAACTTCATTGGAGACAGTAATTCTGCCTTCATTAGAAATCTTATTGGTGAGAAATACTTGAGTAAATTCCTTCCTATGGAATGCAAAGAATTCTCAGGAAAAAAAAAAAAAAAGTATGGACTGCAGTCCTTCCATATGAAAATCCTTCTGTAGAAAAAAAAAAAAAAGGAGAGAGAGAGAGAATGAAATTGTCTGTGATTCAGCTTGGATTGGTACAACTGCATTGTGCACTGATGCCCTGAAAACCCTTCAAGTGAAAAATAACCATAGAAAAATAACCATAGGATGAGAAGAAAAACAGTAGGATGTAGCCTGAATACGGCATGAAAATTAACAAATTATTAATGATCAGTGTTTGGTCTCATCTTCAGCTATTTAACATTTCTGCTGGATCTTTGTAGTAAGCTGATAGGCAGAATTATTTAATTCACAGATCAGACAGTGTGATCCAACAAAACAGGAGTCTGGGGAAAAAAAAAATGTTTATTAGAGTACTCCAAACAAGTTAGTCTATATGTCAAATTAGTGCAAGTTTAAGATGTCAGTTGCAGAAAGAGACTGAGATAGACTGAGATACCATATAATGTGGATGGTTAATTTGTCTTTCAGATTCATCTGCATTAGAGAGCAAATCTGATAACAAAATGTGCTTGACAAAGGAATAGCAGGGGAAACAAAGAACGGTTGTACTTTTTTTTTTTTTAGCTGAGTTGGATTAAGTTTATGACGTGTTTCTTTACAATGTGCCCGCCCACCCACAAAAGTGAATGCACTGTCAGAATTTGGCTCTAATGAAGCTGATTGAACTCATGTACCCTCTTGTGCCCTGTACTGTGTATTGGTCTACAGAAATTTGAAACTTCTGGAGGATCATCACTTAAAAGAGAATTCAAATAAAATAATTTAATATTAAATGATGTGCTCACACATTTTTCAAAAAGACCTCTTTTCAGAGTCTACTGCCTGGCAATTTCCAATTTACATAAAAGTGTAATATTTGTGATGGGACACTCAGCATTTTTTAACAATTCTGAAGCTGAATCTGAGACAAATATCCTAGGTTTAAAAAAATCTTCTAGCAGTCCATAAAAGTTGTTATAAAATTGTAATGAGGAAATAGTCCTCTGCTTTCCAAAGAACTCTAGGAAATTGCTAAGGAAGTGATGATCCTAATTCAGGGAATAAGGACACAGATGTTACTAAGTATGTTTGAAATGATCTGTCACAAAGATAAGAGCAGCTACTTTTATGACACATTTTTAATTTCTTATGTTATAGTTCTATTAAACTGAAAAATAAAAATGCTTAGTTGTTTTTTTTCCCCGTCTCTCTCCTCACTCAAAGTATTAAATCTTCCCTCTTTAGCCAAAATATGGGTAATCTCTTGATGCACATGAACAATTAAATTAACCTTGTACCGTGAGGACTTAGTTGTTTTTTATGTTTTGTTTTCTTTTGATTTTTGTTTAAGCCAACAGAGACCCAGCAAAGGAGACAGAAGGAATTCCACGCTCCCCGTATGGTAGTATTGGGTATTCTGTGGTTTCAACTGTGTTCTTGCAGTGTAGGATTTCTCAGGCATTACATAGTTTTTTGCCAGTGGTGAAAACTCTTCAAACTTTTGCCAGTGTTCTTAAATTGCTTATTTGAAGAAAAGCTTCCACCGGAGTTTATGTTGATTTTTTAAAATATGATATCTGTTTAAAGTTTTTTGAATAGATATACTTAAAAATATTTGCAAGCAGAGACAGCTCCTCAATCAGTAGTTTTATTACGATTTCTCAGCATTCCAATACCATTTCACAGCACTGCATTAGTGACAAAAACTCATGTGGAGACTGCCTTGTTAGGGAACTTCCTAACCATCTCTATGATTCTACAGACTTGTTATAAAGGAAGATAATATTTATGATTTATATATTTATACATCTGACATTCAAAGTGTCATATATCCTAAATAACATTAAATGCAGAAAGGCGCATTAGCTTTTTTCTATGTAAGTGTCTCTGCCCCTCTGTTTTGTTTGTGTGCTCTAATAACATATATCTGTTCTAACCAAATCCATGTGATAGCATTTGTGAAAATAGAAATTGAAATGATAGATTAAATAGTGATTCTCCTATTTTTTTCCGTGGGTTGCCTTCACACCAGCTGCTTAGGGACAATTACTTTCAAATTTCTGTATATATATTTCCGTTATGTGCACATTATAATATATATATAAAGCCTTTTTACTCTTTCTCCATCCCGTCAGAAGATGATGCAACACATTGCAGCTGTATAGCCTAGCCAGCTTGTGATGACAAACACCAAAATTGATGAGCTCCTTCCTTATCTTGATGAATTGTAGCCTGAGTTTGGCAGTGTGAATTGTTGTCTCTAGCCAGTGTAACTCAGATATTTCTCACCATTCGAACGATTTTAACTCTATGTAGTCTCAGACCGCACATAAATGCAACCTCTTCTTCATTTTCTTATTTGTCTGCCTAGAAAACAGTGCCATAAACTGAAAAGTTTGAATCTTTTTAATTGCAGACTAGTAGATGTTTAATAAATAAATGGAATTCAGGTTAAATGATAACACTTTGAAGCTATCTGATTCAAACTGACATTTTCTGTGGTTGTTACAGCTATTTCCATTATCTCAGACTGCCAAATAATAGAGTGCTTTTCAAAACTGGCTAACTTAAATCACAGACTTCATAAAATTTGACATCTTTGTATTGATGAGTTGCAGGCTGGCTAAGCAAAGATGTGATCTGAAGTCCTTTGAAGTCAATAGAAGCCTAAGCACTGATTCTAGTAGGCTAGAATTACTAGACTCCAGAAACTCATAGTCTTTGGAGAATGTGTTTCTCAGGATAAACCCAGAGACCAGGGAGCTAAAGACAGAGGGGAACAATCAAGTTCCCTGACACTGAATTTTCAATAGTTGAGTAAGGTTTAGCCTTCAGGGGACAAAGGACGCAGCTGAACAAGTCTTTGAAAATAGTAAGAAAGAAGCAGTGTGATTTTGACTTGTAGTGTGTTACTGTAGTTCTATATTACTTGAGAAGACATTTGTGTGCCTACTGGAACTAGTTTAAATTTATGTTAATTATTTCTTCTAAATGCTGTCTTTATGGTGTTCATATGAGCAATACTGGGCAGGTGACAGTCTAGACTCTTTCCTGTAAGAACCATTATGTTGCCTGCTGCAAAGACATAGGGATTTCTAGGCAGCCTGAACTGGTGTAGTTCAATCTACCTAAAATAACAGAAAAGAGAACTTAATTGGGAAACTTAAATTGCTTTTCAGCTTTGGAGTCTGCATTATATCTGGTGAACCATCAGGTATCAACATATTTCTGCTTGTACCGAATACAAGGCATTCCTTCTTAGCAATATTTTCTCTCTTTTTTTCCCCATCTCTTTTTTCTTTTTCTTTTTTTTTTTCCTTTTTTCCCTTCTTTTCTAATTCCCTTTTTCCCCCTCTCTATCCTCTGTTTTTCCTTTCTCTTTCTTCTCTCTCTCTTTTTTTTTCTTTTTTTTTCTTTTTTTTTTTATTTTCCTTTTTTTTTTTTCAAAAGCAAACAAATAAAAACCAGCTGGATATATAATTTTGTTGAACCAAGCTTGGTTCTTACTCTTGTTCCATTGCAGAGTCATCTGCTATGTGTTCCTGTTGTGAAAAGAACACCCAAAAATATTTTGACTGGATAAATACTTCAGTTAGTAACAGTGTTATCATATCAACATGATGATAAAGTTGAAGTCACATACTATTCATTGATAATGAAATAGACTTCTAAAGCCTTTGTCCTTATTTTCTGTTAAACTAATAAAAATCTTTTTCATTTTAGATTTAAGGTTGGGAAGGGAGGATCATTTTAGAGTAGGAACTTTTTTTTTTTTTTTTTCACTAGAGCATTCATTCACTAAGTAAACTCACTAAGATACAGGAGCAAAGGATGCAAACTATCCTTTATTAAGAGCTTAGTGGCGATTTTCTATCTCAAAATGAATATGCTTGCTTAACTTCCAGGTTGATCTTTACAACACCTCCTGATAAACAATTGTTTGAGATTTATTACCTCACATATGTTCAGTAGCTCAAGCAAATAGAGGTTGCAAAGAAATATGAGGGCACCAGAGTTCATTCCATTTGCACATTTAAGGCTGTCAATGTCTTTGATGAATTAATCAGAGTAATAAGAATATGACAAGGTAGTTTATTGAGTAATATTCAGCTGAAAAGTCAGGAAAGTTGCAAGCAGATTGAAACTTATTTGATAAAATCAATCAACGTAGAGAGGGTTGTTTTGAAATTATGTTAACTTCAATGTGCCATTGAAGTAAAAAATTCTATGTTGGGTTCATTTAATGTTGGGTTCATCCACGCTTTGAGACTTGAAACTGGTGTGCAGTAATTGTCAAGACAACTATGAGGAATTATGAATTTGGGTGAAATCAGAGTGATAAAAGCTGTAGCAGAACAAGGGAAGGAACATTTCTTTGTGGCTAAGAAGTGTTGAAGTGTTGCATGGCTTCCCATTCAAGTGTGCAACTACAAGAATTTTTAAAAACATTGATCTATCTGTCTACAACTTTCAAGGAATTGTTTTTGGGTATTTAAGGTTTAAGTGCTAAGTGACATATGTTCAAGTAGCATCTGAATTCTCACCTCATTTCAGGATCTCATAAAAAGGTCTTGTAGGTTACTTCAGAATTCTTTGAGGCTGCTTTGAGTGCAATGGCTTGTATTTTTCAGACTGTTTCATGCTTTGTACAGAATCTTCTTTAATTGTAGAAAGACTTATGTCTAGTAGAAATAAAGAGCTAAACTTCTGAATTCTTTTAAACCTATTAATTTTAATATATGTTAGTTGATGAATGTATTATGCTGTTTGTTCCTAGATGAAAATGAGGGCTGGAGGCTCCTTTTAGGATTGAGGTCCAGAAATAAAATCTTACTTCTTTTAGGAAGAGCTACACTGTCCACCCTGTCTAGAACCCTACAGCAATTCCTGGCCAGAAGAACTCTTGAGCAGGTTCTGCCTGCTTGTACAGTAGTTGTCTGAAATGTAGGAGAGCTGGATACCCAGCCTTTTTGTTCTACAACAGAGTTTGAATGAAACTGATTGTTAAATGTGTGCCATATCAAGAACTACCACATAATAAATCATGATGATGCTCAGACCACTCACACATCAGTGGGATGGGTGTTTGAAAATGGGATGGGGGGGGACCCTGACAAGTGCTAAGCAACCCAATAAAAAGTAAACTAAAATAAAAAAATAGCAAACTACAGAAACACACGGCATGATCCCACAGTGCCAAGGACTTGAATGATAGAGTTAATATTTAAATTCTCCACCTTTTTCAAACATATAGTAGTCCTAAAAACTTTCATGTCCCAATTGTTTTAACTTGTCACTCCTTTTCTTTATGATAAACAATTGGCTTAATTTCCTCATAGAACATCTGAAAAATACATCCATATCTTCCAGTGCTTTTTGTTTTGTTTGCGTTTTTGTTTTGTTTGCTTTTTTGTTTTTCATTTGTTTTTAAACATATGTCATAAATTATAGATATGAATAATAATATTAATAATTTATTCTATGAAGTGATAATTAGAATGGTCTGATGATGGTTGTTGTCAGATACACAGTGAGATTAATAGTACTTTATATGTTGTGTGTTGTGTTGTGTTTGTTTTGTGTTTTTTTTTTTTTTCCTCATTTATTGCATACTAATAACTAATTGCTGTGCAGAATTTCTTTTAACTTGGACCAGGGGAATTTCTTATCATATATGAAATTATTTCAGTAAGCCTATCTGTAACAGAAATGTTAGCAGTGGGAATTTTTGTCTGTGATATATTAGGCATGTAAGATGCTCATTGAAGCAACTGATATCTTATTTTGCTAATGTCAAGCAGTAAGGTAGAGCTTGTACTGTTAATACTAGATCTCCAACTTCAACTTTCTGCAACTGCTTTAGATTCAGAAGCACTTGATCTCATATATAATACAAAAATATAATTATGTTATTTAATCATATATATTTGATATATGCGCTTCACTCACTGAAGCTACTTTCATACATTTCTTCTGATGAACCATGTGTAAGGATCAGGCCTAGTAATACCTATGGGAAGATTAAAGTGAAATCTGAATCTGTTCATCTTCTAGCTAAAAATGTTTATAAAAGTTGTCTTAAAGTGCAGTGCAAGCCACAAGAAGTGCTTATTTATTTTGCAGAAATTATTTTACCCTTACGGTTGGTGATAAATGGCATAACATTACCAAAGTTGAGTGGGCACTGTGCTGGAATTTTTCTCAATTTCCAGGGAAAAATTAGTTACATTTGCATCTTGTTGTTAAATGAGATAGGAAAGAAGTTCCATGAATTTATTTTCTTGACATCATGACAGAGTTAAGGTTCCTTAAATAGCAAGGCATTAAATATTAGACATGCACAATTTTGAAATTAATTATATGCATTTTAATGAGGGAGAAATACTTTACTGTCATTGCACTGCAGTTCGGTTACTGGGTGTGAGTATAATCAGCTTTTTTAATTTGTGCTTTCTGCACCAAGCAATCCTGAGTGCTTACAGCCTGCACGTTGCTGTAGGAACTCATAGCTTCATTTTCACCGAGAGGAGGCTCGGTTGACCTGTCATTATGAACTAACTGGAGCAATGGCACTTTAGTTTTATTTAAGGGGATAAATCTGTGAAATTTGGTTTCAAGTTGACTGCCGAATGGTTTTACATAATTTTTTTAAAAATACATAATTACATAATAAGAGACTTATTGCTCTCTACTTGTTAGCGCTTTTTTTTTTTTTTTTGTCTTAACATCTTTAAAGTTGAGCAAAGGGGAAGGAAAAAAAAAAAAGGCAAAGCAGTATTCTAAGGATTTTCAAAGTTCTGCTCGTGACCTCCTTTCCTGAGGCTAAAACTTAGGTGAAGGGGGAGAATGGGAAGGAGAAGCAGTCAAATTGGCAAAATTGTGAACCAGCAGCAGGCTTGCCTGCTTTCTGAAGCTTCCTCTGCCTGTCTTCATCTGGTGCAGTGGTTACTGCTTCAGGCAGTGATTAAGGCTGGAAGGGCAGCTGCTCACTGGGTTCTTGTGTGGGAAGGGATGAGAAACTGTTAGATGAGAACTGTCCCTCTTGTCTTTCTAATTTACGTTTCTGCAAAAATCATCCTTTGAGGTCTACTCCTCGGGATGATATCATTTGCACAGCATTCCCAGACTCAGATTTTGATTACTTTCTGAATTTAGGGAAGAAAAAAGAAAAAAGAAAAAAAAAAAAAGACAAACCTCTCTACCTTGAAGAGAGCGGTTTGCATTGAGGAGGCATTAGGGAATGGTATTTAAGTTCTGAGTTTGATATGTGGGACTGTAATTTCATCATAAATGACCTGGAAGAGAATGGTTGAGACCACTCTGTTGTTTGAGGAACATAAAGTAGTTCGCAAATAAAAATGAATTTATTGTAAAGAAAATATTAAACATACACTATAATTCCAACTGAAAAGCTCTATTTAGTCATTCAATTGGAGGCAAACTTTTGATAAAACATAAATAATTTATGTTGCTCTTATTTTGCTGTTTATGCCTTTTAGTATCCCATAGTCACTCTCAGACAAGTATTTAAGGTTTGATACAGAAGGACGTTAAATGCCTCATTGAAAGTCATGGGAACACAAGCAGAGCCAGGAATTAAACAGATCTGTAATAATTGTCCGATTTCTTATTTATTTAGCAGCTTCTTAGCATTTCAGTTAGGGGTGTTTGACTGGGCACTAGCTGAAGTCAGGCCAGCTTTCTTTGCTTGACAAGCTACCTGTATTTTACAGTTAATATTTCTTCAGTGATGACAAGCCACAGTCAGAGCTGTCATTAAATTACCATGTACCATTAACTTGCATCCTTTTCTTTGTTCTTTACAGGAGTTCATCAAATGCTAATTGTTGTAATTTCAAAATCAACACTTAATTATATTTTGTGATGCATTTTTTCCAGTGAATTTTTCAATGGAGATATACATTGAGTAACTTACAGAACTTTCAGATACAATAGAGAAATGTGTTCTCCAAAGGTTATATTTGCCTTTTCTCCCAATATAAGATAGAAGCATGAACTGAAGACATAGAGGGAAAGGAGTGAAAGTTAAATTCTAATGGCCATTTCTTTCTCCCAGCCTGTAATTATCTTATGCTTGAGTAGAAAAACAAGAACAGTTGCTTCTCCTGTTTGGGTCATTGCTGAGCTCTCACTATGGTTTGCAGAACAACCAAATACTATTTCTACATTTGGGAGGAACTAAGAATATATTTTAGGTTGTGAAATCCTCTTGAAAAGGATTTGTCTCTGTTGAACCTGGTAAAAGTGGAAAGCAAACCTAAAACCTAGTATTTTTTTTCCTAGCCATTCTGTTGATATTAGGTATATAAAGCTTGGAAAAAAAAAAAAAAAGAAAAAGAAAAAGAAAAGATGACATTTGTGGATATTTTCACATCTGCTCTCTTTTCAAAGAAACAAATAGTAAATTCCAGTGCATGCATTATTCCCCCAGAAATCAGTCGTTTCTAGTATACCCTTTGCAGCTGTTTGACCTTGCTGCTTTCCTGCACATAATAGCTGTATTTGCTATTGAACTGCCAGCTCTATGAGAAACAATCTGTCAATTTTACAGATGCTACAAACACTTCAATTCACTACAAAGTTAACAGTATCACAGTAAATCTCACATTACAGGTTCTATTTTCAAATAATTGACTTAGGAACAAGTCTTTTTCGTCCCAGTCATTGTCCATATGAGGCTGATAACTGGTCAGCCCACAGCTTAGGGAAAAGGAGCACTCCACTGGGTGCTGTAACAAGTGTCATTGCTGTAATCTTGGCCATTTCCCATCTGAGATGGGGAATTTTAGCTCAGTTGCAGAGAAGACCTGCAAAGTTTGTCCTTGTGCACAGGCTGGCCAACTCAAATATCAGCACACATCTTAGAGAAATGCTTTAAAGGCTTCTTAAGCAACTTCTTCATCAGGTGGGACAGTCCATTGGGTTGTCAGCAGAAGAATGTAAAACAATCCAGCCAATATTATCCACCCACTCAAATTCATGGAAAACTGGAGTGCAAAACAAAAGTTTTATGCGTGAATAAGCTTGGAAACCAGTCTGTGGACCAGAGAAGTATGTATGGAAATCTCATACAGTCTCCAGTGCTTCAGTAATGCAAGTTTTGTGAGCGTAGATTCAGAGATATTGATCTGGATTGGATAGCTCTGGTTGGTTTTGCTAAATAAAATAAAATAAAATAAAAAGGACATTCGGTTTGTGCTAGTGCCCAGAGCAGCTGGTGATGAAAAAATGCATTTGATCAAAAATCAAATGTTTTGTAAACTGTGTATTTTTGTTAACTTTCAGGTGCTACCACTCCAAAGTTACTTGAGTACCTTGTCTACAGGCCTATTTAACTTGTTGATCAATCTTTCTCTGAAAAATGTTTAGTTTAATATTTACAGTTAAGTATTTGCTCAGGCTGAGGTCGTCTCTGGCATTTTGTTCTCTACCTTTTCAGCTGTATTGTGTCCAGAGTAGTTCTTCACCCTTTGACTTATGGTCCTGACTCTGATAGACGGTAAAATGCACAGTTTTCGCTGGCTTCAGATGAGTTTTAAAGATTGTTTTATTCAGAGTCACACCAAAAATCTTTAGTTAAACCTCGACTGTATGGCATAGCATAAATCTGTTTTGTCTCAGCTGCTCACAGAAGGATGGATCCAGGATCGATCTTTATCAAGTAAAATGCAGGAGCCTGGCTGTGTAACCTGTGTATTTAACTACCTGGTACACTGCACACAAGTATGGGCATGTTTTGATATAAGCAGGACCTAGACAATATCAAAGTAGTATTTGCAGTTGTACAGTGTCTGATTTATATGGAAATGCTGAAAACAGACAAGTTTTTAACTCCACTCCCCATAGGGCAGTCTCTGTCCCATTGGTACCAGCAGCATGCAATCCTATAGGTGGAGATCTTGTCCTTTGATTTAAAGAGCTGAGCAAGGCACTTTTGCTTCTTATTATTGTTTAAAACGGACGGTGGCAGTGCCCTGTTTTACACACCTTCGTATTTAGGGGATCTTCCAAAGAATCAAAGATGTTCTCTCTTTTCTCTGCCTGAAAGTACAAACCCATCTTTCTATCTTCTCAGAAGAACTACTGAACCACAGGAAATATTCTCCATTCATCCCTTCACTGGCTCCTTAGAAATGAGCTATGCTTTAGCAACATACTTTGTTTTGACTGGATTTTAAAATGCCTAATTTCTTAGTAATGGTGCTAAGCTGATGGGAAAGGTTAGTACTTCATGCACTGATGCTAGGGGGTGTTTTCTATGTTTTATCAATAACATTTTCATGTAAAAATAAAGGAATAATTTGTTGGAGCATGGTTACCTCAGCCTAGCTTTCATCTCTCTTGAGTGCCTACCCAGAGGGCTATAAGTCACATTTTTTCTGGCTCAGTGAAGATTTGATTTTTCACACAGTGGAACAGGTTCCAGAGCTGGAGCTGGAAGTACTTACACCAGGAAAATCCCTTCATCTTTCAGTGTTCTCCTAGAAGGTCCCTGCAAGCTGGGAAGGACTGGAGAAAGGGCTCCTGTAACTTGTTAATTAAAGGGTGATCATATGCTCTAGGTAGGACATGTATAATGATGAACTACTCCAATATTCACCCTACTAACTGTGAACTCAGCTTTTCCTAGGCACAGACAAAATGAACCCAGGCTAACGGGGTCAACAGCATGGGTTCGGGATACCAGGGATGATGAGCAGTTGAATAAAGTAGGGTTTTGAAAAAACATCTGCTATTAATGCTTCAGGCATTGCTCCATTGACTTTGGAGTGTGTGCTTCTGGTTCATATATTAATTTCAGAGTCATTTATATCTAAGCCTCTCAGTAGAAAGACATAAACAATTTTTGAATCTATTCTAAATTGAGGGATTTATGGGGAATGTTGAGCTTTTAATGATGTCAGATTTCATAAATATAGTGAACGCTGGTATTACCAAACCAAAATTACAAAGGGAGAAAAATATCTGTCTCCTTTGTCATCACCGCCTTCACTTACTCGTAACACTCCGACATAAAAAGTGATCATTTCCTGAGTGCACGATTTATCAATTAAATAATGGCAGGAGTGCAGCATAGGTGCTTATTCAGTACATACAGGTACTATTTTATCCAATGTTCCACAGAAAAATAGTAAATAATATATATCCTAATTATTTTTGTGAACAATCTGTAATGAATTTGTAATTTTCTTAAAGTGACTTCCTTATTTTTGACTGTATATTAAATCATATTTGTGAATTTCTTTGCCAGTTATTCAAGCTGTAACCTTTGTTGAGAGCTGTCAACTAAGGTTTATAGCTTTTGTGTCAGTTTTCAGAAAAGAATTTTGCATTTATTAGGCTTCTATTTTCACAGCTTCATGAAAAAAAGCCTTAGAATAGAATGAGAATTTTATCTTTAAGATTTTATTTTTTTTTCCCACACAAATAGTATTCTTTGCCCCATTAAAAGCAGTTTTCATTGGCTAGAATGTGGTGCATTTGATCACCACGGCAGCAGTGGCCTCAGTAAAATTATTTAATCTTAAAAATCACAATATTTCTTGGAATGTGTCATTTCCTAGCTGTGAAAAAAACCCTATCCATATCAACAAATAGCATGCTTGTCCTAATGCTGACAGTAATAGAGTATAATTTGTATGTTTCAGTGGCAGGAGCTTTGCAATGTATTTTTAAAGATGTGTTATTTTCTTAAAGGAGTTTCTGAAAATGCTGTTTAGATGGGATAGATAGCTACATTAGTTGGGATTGTTTGTAAGAGTAGCGTTCTTTTGTTTTCTATTCAGTTTTCATGAGTTAAAGTTCATCTATAGCATATCTATAAATCTATTCTTATGGTTCTTGTGAGCATAAACCAAGGATTATTTATGCAGTCATTTGTAATAAGTATAGCAAAAAATAGTAACTAGAAAAAAAAAAAATCAATTTTTTTTTGCGTGTGTTGTAGTGCAGAATTTGAATCCAATTTTGCAGAGAACGCTGCTGCAGCAACTCATTTTACCAGACCGCTCTATGTTTGAAAGCCAAGGTGGTGACATGTGCTATACTATTTTTATCCATTGGGGCATATTTTGCAGTACCATAGATTAGCTCTAGACATCTTCATTTGAAAATACTTTTGTTCTTTGAAATGTGCTCTCCCCTTGTCATATCCCTGTCATTTCACCGTTTTAACTCTATTAAGCTTACTGATGCATAAAATATTGAGTTTACTTTTTATTCATAATCTTTAAGGAAATTAGCTGAAAGCCAAGACTGATGGATTCTCAACTTTTCCGTGGCCTAGGAAATGTCCATAAATCAATATACGCTTCTTCTCTTTTTCACATCTGTGTCATACATGGATTAAGATCATTTTAGATCCACATTGTTTTGTATTTATGGCTAAATTGCTTGAAAATCTTCCTTTACGAGTTTTGTGGTAAATTGTTATTTAATGAGGTTGCTTAAAATTTAGGCTATATTTGAAGAAATCTTTTCAATTTAAATAATCTTCAGCTTTAAAAATACTGGGTTTTCAATTGTCTTTCCAGATGTAGAGAGGAAAATGCTGATGTATTTTCTGTGTCATTCATAAAGTTATTAAGGTGCTAAAAAAAAGGTACTAAAATGGTCTATTTGGGAATGCATAATAATGTTGGAAACTTGTGTGACATTTGGGTGGATTTAGGAATAACTGTTTTGTTTGTGTGGATTAGAAACCACTGGACGTGCAATTTATTTCCCATCTCTGAGTATAACCAGCTTAGATCCCTGACAGTACTACACACCCTGGCAGTATCAGAAACTACCTTTGGTAGTCTCAGTGAGCATTCTATGAAGATCACCACGCTGAAAACTTTTCCAGATTTTCAAAGTAAGGCACAATGCATACTCAGCTATGTTCATATAGGGTTTGCTTCCTATTTCCCACATGTATTTAAAAAAAAAAAAAAAGAAAAAAAGTTTCGTATACTCCTTTTAAAAGCTCTCACTAGAAGTGGCACAGAAGATTATGCAAAGACACACTTAGTTTCCGCTGTATTACACTTTGCAGGTTCTGAAAGAAACTGAGAGTACTTTAGGTTGCAAACATTTCTACCATTACTGTAGGTGATGCATTAAAGGAAACAGATTTGTTCACATCCCCACTTAATGCAGTCTTTCACCGTGTGTCCCCTGTATGACCCTGTATAAGAGTTCTTTTTTTCCTTTTTTGTCATGGGACCTAAAAGCAGTGCTGAGCTTTCTGATGAACTCTTCGATTTGTTCTTCGACTTCCATTCCTCTGCCTTCCAGCTTGCTCTGTGGTTAGCTTGATGAGCTTGATCTTCCTGCTTTCCTGCTCCTGTCTTACATATTGTCTTCTAATAAGCAATAATAGGAATAGTTGTAGGATGTTTGCCCAAAGTGAATTCCAGCTCTCACATAAGTCAGGAACCATTTCTATGTTTCTTATAGCCTAAGCCTCCAGATTCCTCACAGTGCAAACACCATTCCCAGACATCCACAGAGCACTTAAAACTTTGAAATGTGTCTTCACAGAACCGAGAGTGTTTGCAAACCTGACTCCTTGTTTGCTCTGAACAACTACAGTACCTTTACAAAAGTCCTAGACAAAATGGATTATGTTCACCTAATCTCTTTAATGAACAAGGGGAAAAGATGCAGATAATACTTCATAAATGTAGAGTTTTATCTGAATGAAAATGTGAATGACCTTCATATTTCCAACACAGACACATCACTAGGCAGTCTTTACTGCAGTGTCCCATACTCAGAAAATTGTTCTTTATATATATACAACCTAGAAACAATACTACCTAGAACCTATATCTATGAGGTCACTTTATTACCATGTTCTGTGTGTTCTGTAAATTCTGTATTTCTTTTCTAAATAGGAATTGCTTCTATCAGTCAGTTTCTAAACAAAGTGTTTCATAACTGTGCCACAGATAGTGCAGCCTGCACGTTTTTTCAGGTAGTGACAATTATGTTGGTTAAGTCAGCAGCTTGTCCTCACTCCGTACCTAGTCATTATTTCTTTTATCAGCCAAAATAAAGCCAAGTGTGAAATAGCAGGGAAGCTGTCATGGTCTCCTCTAATGCAGGTCTTAGGTTTTGCTCACAAAAAATCTTTCTCAGATGAGCATCAGTCCTGGGGTAAGTATGTTAAGAAATAAAGAAAAGATTGGGTAGGCAAGATATTATGTGCAAGGTGGTACAGTAAGGAACCTAATCCTGAACTCCCATACTGTCGTATCTCAGATGTTTCAGAGACTTTGATCACGTTGTGAATAAACAGATGGATTCTTTAGTCACTGCCTGATTGAAACCCCGTCAGATCAGGGGTTCTGGCAAACTTGCAGCATTTCGACAAGACCAACTTGTGGAATGAGCTTCCCAGTTTTAGAGAGTAAATCTAGCATGATTGCCTCAGTTCTGTGCCAAATTCTGAAAGAAAGCATCAGAAAATGTGAATATCAGCTCCTTCATCTCACTTTTTTATTCATAGATTTTGTTCGTAGGCAACAGCCAAATTATTTAATCACCCAACAGGAATTAATAAATGTCTGCAATAAGGAAGCCTTTAAAACCATGATTCAATCCATGGTCTCCTACAGTAGGCTTTGATTCCTGCTCTGAGCAGATAAGAGGGAGGTTGTTATTTGTGCACTGCAGGCAAGGGAGTAGGAGAACTATGGAGTTTACTTATTTATGGTCAGTTCTACAGTTTTTACAATTACTGAGCAATGCTTTGAAAGTCTCTGTGCATAATTCACAGACTTGCTGAATTTCCATATTGAGTTTATTTTCTATTTACCAGAAGCTGTGAATTTAAACTCCTTTTTTTTTTTTTTTTCAATAGTACCCTTTGCAAATGTAATAATAAATAATATAATAGCTTGCCAAAGCATATAGGACATCATATTGCCATACTAAAGAAATTACACCATGTATATAAAAAAAAAAAGTCTATTTAATGGAATTTTTTGTCAAAGGAAAAAATGCTTTGTCTGCCACCATACTAATGCCTTTTTATGTTGAAATAAATGTCAGAAAAGGTTTATATTTTCCTCAAATTTATTGTGTTTAATCTTTCTAGATACTTCATATGCAAAAGATAGTACTCAAAATGAATATATTAATTTATAATTCATCTTTTCTGGCTCTGATAGCGGTTTGGAAAGTTTGAAATTTAAACTTCCTTTTAACTAAAATGGTTCTATTTATTTCAGTGTTTGGTGTCTTCTTTCATGTAAATCTTAGCTGCAAATACTGTTGCAAAAGCTAAATCAAAACTTATTCCCCCCCCCCCCCCCCCCAGTCTTACAAATTAAGATGTGTTTATATCATACCCTTTAATCTTTGTTTCAACAGCTGAAATAAAAGCATCTGTAACCTGGAATCTAACGATGAGAGGGATGCATGCAGTATTGCACAGTACAGTGAGTGTTGTCTCCACAAAAAGGCAGTACCAGAAAGTGAAGGCTATAAGTGCCTGTTTCATTGCCTTTGCCTTTCTGTTAAACTATAGAAAATAACACATTCTCCTGCAGGTTCCCGAACTGTGTACACTGTGTCTGTGAAAGAATAGCCTGCTCCTTGCAGTCATGCTGTCTTTATTGTTTCCTCAGATTTACTGCTCATTCTGTGAAATATAAATTCCATTTACCTCTCGCAGAAATCTTTTTTGTGTGTATTTCTAAGTGGTTCTATTGATTTAATTGGTGAAAGGGAATGATCAGCAGAGCGTTGGCTTCAGAAGAATAATTCCTTAGAGGAACTCTGTTTTAGTGGATTGTGAAGCGTCCAGGGGCTCATTTGGTTTCCTGCCTGGAGGCCAGGACCTCAGTTTCTCAGTAACTACATAGCTCGGCAGCTGCAATCCTTGCTATTCTATTGCACATAAAAGTAGTTTGGAATATCAGGGTTTCACACTTGCTGATCCTATATGTCAATTATAAAATATTTAAAATGTATTTTAGACTTAACTTTTTGCAGCTAAAACATTTATAGAAAAATCAAGTACTTGATTACTTTAAAATGCTTTAAACTTTTTTACAAAGTTTAGCATACAGTAAAGACCTGCATAATAAATAAATTGGGCCTATACAGAAACAAACATTTCTAGTATCTCTACCAAAATAGCACTATGCTTACTTATTTTCATGTTTACCTTCAGAGCTGCATTTTGGAAGAAAAGTAGAAACAAGCTTTGTCAAACCTATGGAGAAAGCAAAGTAAATTACAAAGTCAAAAGCCCTTTCCCCAAAATACTCTACTTTAGTATAAATACTCTACTCTGCTTTAAGCATAGGGGTCATTATGTGAAAGCAGTTCTTTAAACATGAGGGAACTGGTGGTCACAGAGTTCCAAGGAGTACAAACTATTTAACACTTTAGGGATTGAAATCCAGTGTTTAAATGTATTTGGAAGCAATGTGGAAGCCATTGAAAATCAAGGTTGTATTTTCCCCTGTTCTGCCTTTCTATAAGCTGTCAAAATATAACCAATGCAGTAAATATGGAAAACTCCAGGCAAATGCAATGAATGGCATACAGAAAACAGTTTAATATCTGTTACCTAGTGCAGCCGTGTCCGTTACAAAATATGAAACAACCTTACATCCATCAAAATGATAGCCCTATATTGACACCTTTTACTGGCATGTGCATAATCCTTCTATTTGGAAACTTGGACATGAATCCCTTGTGTCTTTTTATAGCACTTTTAAATGATTTTGATCCTAGCTTAAAAGCTCTTAGCTTAGAAGTCTAATGCAAGTTCTTCATAATTAAAAGACTCATGAAAGCTTTCTAGTGGAGCCTTTCCTGTGTCCTACTGTAGCTCCAGTGTTTATCTGTCTCTTAAATTTCCTGTACTTCCTATAAAAATCTCTTATTTCTGCCTGACAAATCACACAGGGTACCAGCACCAGTGTATTGTGATGCTGCAACAGATTTGTGGCTGCCATCAGGATGTTTTTTGACCTTTGAAATATTGGCTTCTCCAACATGTTTTGAGAGATCTATGTATTTCCCTTAAGAATTTGCAATTTTCATAAAAATTAATAGGGTTCTCTCCAGTAATTACTATTTCAAGCTTGTGTGGGTACAATGTTGTAGACAGAAATGCTATCCCCCTGGATTTTTAGGCTTTGAGTGGATCACTGCGAGACAAATAACTAATCAGTTTCAAATAAAAACAGCTTTGCTTGGTTTGGAATTTGATTATTGGGGGGGGAGGGGGAGGGAGGAGGGAGCAAGGAAGAAAGGAAATGGAGCTGAGAGAGCTGTTATGATGGGTAAAGATTTGATAATTTTTAGTATTTGTCTAATCTGCTGAGACTGAAGTTCTGTTCTCGTATCATGTGGTCTGTTTTCTGCTAGCAGACTATGGTCTAATTGGTTTGTGGGTGGAGAAAAAAGCATGTGAGGGAGCTGCGAGCAGCTGCATGTTGTGCTTGAGTGGCTTGTCCCTATTAGCTAAACACGGTGGGTATGTTGTATTCTGCTGTGTAGAAGATCAGTTTGGAAAGAGAAAAAGTGAACAGATTTCAGAAATGTGTCACCTGTCACCAGAAGTTCTTCAAAACAGCCTTTGAAGAAAGGCAGGTCCATACTGTTGAACTAAGAGTATTTAATTCTGTAGGTTCCAGGTTATCACAGACATGATTATTAGTTATATAATGGATTATGACCTATAACTGCTTCAGTCACAGAACATATTGCAAGACATTGTTTTCCCAGTGACGACTGAATGGTGGTTCATAGCAGTTACTTTGCTGTTTTAATTTGGTACCTGTGAATTCCTGCCTGCTGTACAGCCATGAAGAAACTCATATCACCATCCACATGAAATTCATTTGTATTTTGTTATTTGTTTCAGAATTTAACATCTTTTTGCATGTCATTTTTGGTATAGTGTCACAGTTAGAGTAACTGGCTGGTGATAAGAATTACACAATTGTGGAATGAAAAGTTTTCAGCCTTGCCATTGAGAATGCACTTGCAGTTCCCACCCTGGGGCCAGCTGTATGGTGGTAGCAAGCAGCATTGAGTACAGCTCCACTACTGACTTCTGATGTGATTTATTTTCCTACTGACAGATCTTTAATGTTGAGGTGTTGGAGTGGTTTGTTTTGTAGATTTTATTTTTCAAGATACAGCTAAGACCAACACTGCTTTCATGCAGAAATTGTTCTCATCTCCCTAAAATCATATTGCCAGTAAGTTAAAGTTCCCAGAGCATGTGCTTCTCCTCCTACTGCTCACCAAAGAAATGCTTTTAGTAATTGTGGAACTTAGCATTTATTTCACTCAGAGCTAGAATCAAAAACTGTTCATGAAATACACTGATGCTACCATATTTACAGGGAAAAAGAAAAATGTATGCCCATATTTTCCCTTATGGAGACGGTGTGTGGGTGGTATAGATTTACAGCTTTCTGGTTTAGTTTTTTTGTTACGTATGTTAGAAATAAAGGCTCTATGAAAGAACAAGGGCTGGGCAAGAATATCAGAAGACGCCATGAATGTATGTTACAACAAATGCAGTATTTCTAATGAAGATACATAATTTCAGGTATTTTAACACACATAGAAGCACAAGAAGCACAAGATCTTCATACTTAAGGCCATAGGTAGAAATTATATCCTTAACTCATGCAAGAATAAATTTGTTGCAAAGGCTAAGAGTATGAATTTGAAATAGCTTATTGAGAGAGTTCACTAACTAGTGTTAATTCAGAATCCATAAAGTGTTAATCCAGAAGAAGAAAGTCACTAAAATAAGCTTCTAATAAAGCCTGATTCATTTTAATTTCATTCTCGGTGAATGTCAGACAACTCTAAGCAGGAAGTGCTTGTTTCTTACTAGAGGCTCTAAACAGTATTGGTTTTACTGATCTGTGATATATGGCATAATAATTCATGTCAAAAAGTTGGTTGATATTAATAAAGAAGGGGGGAGATGTGGGAGTGTGGCCATGGGGGTAGGCAAGCCCCATTCTTGGTGATAACATCAGACTCTTAACAATGAGGCCATCAGGAATGTAAAAGAGTTTAGAGGGGACAAAGAAGGGTGATTCGGGAGAGTCCATGCAGTCTGGGGTTGCTTATTCTCCAGCCATTAAGGCATGGAAGTTTCTGGGTGTTTGCTGTTGCTGTTATATGCAAAGTTGTTTGACCAAGGAAAAGTTGTTTTTGAAAAGGACTGCTGTGGGGAGAAGTGTATAAGAGGGGAACCTGTCCTCAAAAAAAAAAAAAAAAAAAGCAACACGATGAAGTTATGTCATCAGTAAAGAAGGAATGAACAGGCTAGCAGGACGGAGACCAGGACGGGAACAGGAGGGACACTGGTAACCTCATAAAGATAGGTTCGGCCAAACTCGGCAAACTGCTCAGAGAAGCTCGTACAGAAAGTCGCTGGAAATAGGCGCACCGGAGCTGGAGAAGCTCAAGGTGAGAGAAGCGGACCTGTGCACACAACTGCCTCTCGCTGGTAAGCAGCTGCGCATTATGGGGAATCATACGTACTTAGGAACAAAATCTGTCCTGGTAACCTTACGGATTATTCTCCTTCTTAACAATCAGACAGTTTATGAGCCTGAAGTATGGGACCAAACTGAGGTCAAGGTGTGGGACTCTGCAACTAAAAATGACAAGGTTGCCGTGGGACTGCTCGGCACCTGGTGAGCAATCTCTGAGGCCTTAAAGAGCCATATGGGACCACAGTCACAAACGTGTGGCTTGCCAGACAGTGAGGGAGCTGCAGGCTCGTCCACCGATCCTTCCGCTACTGCCATCGCAGGCCTTTGCTGTTACGCCCCCTGCTGACCTGGACGTGCCTTTTGGCCCAGGCCCTATTGGCCTTGAAAAGGAGACAGAAATGTTTTTCTTCGATCCGGGAAGAACAGGATACATAAGGCCCGAAGACCGAGTTGCTTGATGACTTAAAGTGAGACATATTGTTCCCACGATTAGCCCTGGAACTCTCCGGTGTTTGTAATCAAGGAAATGAATGAAAAATGGAGACTTATGAGTCATGGACGATATGGGAGCACTTCAACCAGGCCAGCTATGCTCCCCAGTCATGGACATTGATAGTAATAGACTTAAAGGATTGTTTGTTACCTTTCCTGATTGTGCATATGTATAGGCATACTCGGGTTGAGTATGTAAAAACAATGTTCTGTATATTTAGAATGTTCGATACTCGTGTGTGCATGTTGCTAGACTCCCCGTGCACCCAGCGCTGTTTACTTGCCTTTTATAAACATTCTTTTATAAATATTACTAAATTCAGATTGAGTTGAGACTTCATTTAGAACAGATCTGATTGGCCAAGTTATCCATACATAAATAGATGTTCAAAGACTTTCTGCCTTTCATGGAAAGAAAATTCTGGTAATAATACTCACCTGCCTCTCTCTCTCAAAACTCTTGCAATCTTGCAGAAAAGGTGATAGATCTTTGTTTTTAGGAAAATGCACTAGAAACATTTTTGTCTGTGCTGTTTTATATTTAAATTGCAAGAACTCTAAAGAAAATTTGGGTAGGTTACTAAATTTTGTTCACTGTAGTTTGAAAAATGCACTTAGAAAATTATCTCCAACCTTTGATGGACTATGCATATTAAATGTAAAGAAACCCTTTAGATTTACTGTCAGTAGTAGTAGCAATGCATTGACACAGTTAAAGCAGACTATTTTAATATATGGAAGGTATGACACTAATTACTCAACATCTTAAATTGTTCTGTAATGTGAAAACATGTGTGAGAAACACTCCATAGCCAATAACTTAGGCTCAGGCAAGGATCTCAGTGAAGTAGTAATTTATTCGCGATTGCAATGGCGGGCACCCCACAAGCAGGAGAGAGCGCATCTACTAGTTCCAAAACACAGTTTATATACCTTTTGATGACAGGACCCTCCCCTGTTTCCCCAATGAGTGGGTAATCCAGGTTCACAATCTATCTGATGCTTCACAAACAATGCATGGCCTTCAGTAGCTGGCCTGTCAAATTTCAATTTCCTTTTGCCATTTTTACTGTTTGAAGTGCTAATGTTTCTTCACTTATCTGACTTGACTTAACACCGTGATTTTCACCTAATTGTCCTAAGAAGTCTGGTTGTCTGCATTTTACAAGGTCACCTGCTTAAGCTTTCTTATCACTGTAAGCATATCTCAGTACCACATTCCTTCCTTCTAAACAATGTAACTCTGCAAAAACAACATTTCTATTCCTACACATGTACAATTTGGTTTCTGTTTTTTAATTGTCAATCTTATCTAGCAAAAAATAAGGAGTTTTAAAAATATAGTTAAAGCATTCTTGTTACTGAAGTGAAAGAATAGCACTTGAAAGAATTTCCTAGTTTTCAATGGAATGTTTCATCTAGAAGTCTTCTCACCATTAAAGATGATTTACTTTCAAGTTGATCTTCCCAAAACTGAATTACAACATGTAATTGGCTTACACAGAGGTTTGTTTCAGCCAAATGAGGCTGTCACCTTGTGGCATAATGACCACACAGACACCAGGTTTCTATTAGGATCAGTAACTGCTGCTGCATTATTGATGACATAACTTATATCATGTTGAGTCCCCATATTGAGGACAGGCTCCCTTATACCATTCGCCCCACAGCAGTCCTTTTCCACTAACCATTCATTGGTCAACAACTTTGCCTGGCTACCGCAAACACCCAGCAACCCCCATGCCCCAACGGCCAGAGAACAAGCAACCCCAGACGGCAAGGCATCTCCTGAATCACCCCTCTTTGTTCCCTCTAAACTCTTTTACATTCCTGATGGCTTCATCGTTAAGAGTCTGATGTTATCACCAACAATGGGGCTTGCCAACCCCCATGGCCACACTCCCACATCACCTCATACAGATACTTGTCATGTAATGGACCAGAAACCCTCATCACTATAGCTCCACTAGATTTTACAACAGCTTTGTCATGAAAAGAACAAAGGTATAATTTTCTCTATGTTAAAGCTTACCAATAACCAGTATCCCCCAAAATTTAAAATTTGATGAAACAGAAGTGGACATTTTTTTCTCTGTGCCAGATGGTGTGAAATACCCCCAACTTTTGTACTGTGATAAATGTACTGTGAAATGCACGTGCCAAGGTGAGTGAATGGCTTGTCCCCAAAAGGTTGCAGGGGAATAGGTCCAAAGTAGCCCCTGAAATTATCCCACCTCCCCTCTGTGAGACAATGGATGGAGGTGCCCAGCCTCTACAACCACTTTTTGGTTGGACATGGACTATAATCTAAACAAAGACTGACCTTCTTTTCTTGTGAATGTGAAATGATGTTAAATGATATCTAGAAAAGCATACTGATAAACTGAAATAGACACCTCTGGAAAAATAGCCCTTGAGCTGTGCTCCCCAAACCTCTTGATGGTCACAGAATTAATTTGTGGGGTATATAGTAGGTAAGAAAGAAAAGCAGAGCTATTTGTAGTGCATATGTTCAGTTACAAGATGAGCAAGGGCTCTGCCTTTCCTCAGGAAAAGTTTCAGGTTTATAAATCAAAGAAACTGCTTTAGAACTTGGAGACATTCTAAATGCACTGAAGCCTATGCACTATCTAAATGCACTATCATTCAGAGTTTTAGAGAGATAACTGACATACTGTTCTAAAAGTTGGTCCTTCATCTGTCTTTCTTGCATTCTACTTAAAAAGGGAAGTTTTTTGGCCAGTGATGTGGCTTCTCATGTATTTTCTCATCAGAAATAAGCAGACTGTAAAAGGTACGCTCTATTATTGACATACCTTTTATAAAATATGTCTAATGCATGGCCTTCTGATGCTTATTCTTACCATTTGAAATGCAAGGGAAAAACAAACAAACAAACAAACAAGCAACAACAACAACAAAAAAAAACCAGTTATTTCAAGTTCTGTCTTCATTTGTATTCTTGGACATGACATTGAAAAATCCAAAGCCTCTTGATGGAATTCAAACAATTTTGACCTATTCTCAAAATAAGCACTTAGCTTTCCTGGATACAATAAAGCAAATCTAATATTCAGTTGAATATTAACCTCTTGCATGTTAGGTTAAAGTTCCATTTCTGCAAAACAGCCACTGCTAAGAATCCTAGAAGGTAAAATGATTTTTTTTTTTTTTTTCTGTCTATCATGCAATATTGCTGTGTGTAGAAAGCTGCATGGTCTGCATTCTGTCCAGGGAAAAGCAAAATAAAGATTAAACCAGAGAGCTGTTTTGCTGCATATGCATAAAACTGACAAGAATTATGAGCAGTTTCTATTTTTCCTTTATGTTCTCTACTATCCCAAATGTATCAGAAAACTACTTGGTAACTAGACAAGACATGATAACTTTTTTCTTGATCATGGATTTAGAAGCCCTGATAGCATTTCTGTAGAATTTTGAAGTACAACTATTAGACCCCATCTTTAGATTTTTACATCAATTTAAAATCATCTTCATCCAGATGGGAGTACAAGCTTGGACTTCGTCTATGTAAAGTTAAGAACTTCAAATGTGATTGAAGGCCTCTTTTGTTCTCTTTTGGGAACTTTGTATTTCTGTCTGTTGTCATAATCTCAAAAAGACTTCTGTTATCAGTTATTTGTTTGGTCCTAATTTTTTTTAACATAGAACAGCTCTCCTCCAGCAGTGATCTACTCTGTTGTTTCTATATATTGTTTGTTGATGTTAGAGTTTTCAACTCATTGTTTTCCTTCTACCAAGTTTCTGACATGCTTATTATGTTAATACCCGCAAATAAAACCAGGTATTCTGAATATTTTTTATATTTCTTGCATTGATGTAGACACACGCAATGATCTTACCCATGTCCTACCTGTATAAAACAAAAAGCCCTATTACAATAAATTGTGCTTATTTTTAGCATAGGAATGTATGCTTACAGATGTTAACAGAAGTCTTCTCAGCTTAAGTATTTTGTATTTTTTTCGTTTGCTTTTGGGCTCATCAGAGTTAGGAATCCATAAAGAGAGGACACAGTGAGATGCACACGGAAGAAAATAATGTGTCCTCATCTGGTGAACAGTTGGTTGTGATTTGACTGTTAGTATCTACTTTGACCTTCAGCACCGACACTCAACTTCAACATTGTTTTAACTCTTCTACCATAATAGAAAAGCAAAATAAAGGAAAATCACATTGAGCCACATCAGGAAAGCAATGAAAAAGTTAACACGTGATGTTCAACTGTGTCACAATTTTGACCTGCTCTAAATGCAGTGTTGCAACAGCTCTCTAGTATTTGCAGTTATACAGCTCTCAAAGGGTCAGAAACACTGAGTGTTCAGTCCATATAAATCTTTGATTTATCATAAACAAAAGTCTGACAGGAAGATCTTGTTAAAATAGAAATAGTAAAAGAGAGGGTCATATGACAAGAGTCATATGTACCTTTTTTAAATACGCACAGAAAATAAAAATTTCTACTCAGTAGGACAGAACCCTTTTTTCATAATTTCATTAAGTGATTCTAATCCTACTGACTATAACTACTGAAAAACATTTATTAATTGGCAAGAATAGAGATAATTTTTAATCAATTCCACTGGTTTTAAAATAAAGGAAAACATCTTTTATTTTGATGTGGTAACAAAACATGAAAACAAATCTGGGATCAAAAACCATGCTAACTTGCCTTGAGTAGGCAATGATAGCAATAAGAAGAGGTCATTAGATATGCACATGTGACTTGCGGAAAGCTGACTCCACGATCCGTATGATTGTAAAGTAGGTACGTTTATTCAGCGCTGGGCAGCACGGGGGAGGGGTAGTCCCACCAAAGTCGTGCACACCTAATGCGGCAACTTGCCGTGGTTATATGTAGTAAAGAGTTACATATGCATGAAGTTTCCCAATATGCCTATACATATGCATAACCTGTCCCAGCTTAGTATTAAAATTAGCTACAATAAGTCATTTCCATAAATTCCTCTTGTCTGCGCTTGCTCAGTGCCTTCTAGTGGTGGGCACTGAGGGTTGTGGGGATGAAGTAAGATGTCTTCATAAGGGTTGAACTTTTCACCTCATCTCTTTGCGCATGCTCTCTGAGGCCTTGGTCACAATCTGGGCCATAAGGTTCATTTGATCTGGTTCTAGGGGTCTGAGGGGCTCCTGTTATCTCAAGGCCTTGTATGTTTAATGTTATAGACCACACAATTTACTGGTCTATTGAAATTATTTTATTAATCAAGTAAGCAGACACAAGCAAAACAGCGCTGGGCGGCTGGGGAGTCTCCGCTCCACCACGGCACACAACTTCCCCTTTCCAGTGTTGCTGTTTTATAGCATTGAAGTTCCGGCTTGTCGAGACTTGTCGAGACCTGTCGAGACCTGTCGACTTCTCGAGACTTGTCGATTTGTCGAGACCTGTCCTGAGACTGTGCAGTCTCTTGTTGGGGGTCGTTATTCTTCCTCCAGTGATCATGCATTGTGCTTGTGTTCAGGTGGGGGCAAAACAGGATGTCTTGCTTTGTCCCCATGTTACAATGCTGTGAGTTGTGAAACCTTATCTCCTCAGTAGATTCTTTAAATTCTCAAGGACAATGAACAAACCCCTACTAATTTATCACATTTAACATTCCTTATCTTGTCCCTTATCTCTGTCCCCATGGTTAAAGTCTGAACCATGAGGGGCTCCTGTTATCTGGAGGCCTAAGTGCAGCACAGGTACAGCACATCGCAAATACAGCACCTATTCATTCTTAATCAATCGCTCTCTAATTTCTAATCCCAGTGATTCATATGAACACATTCTTTAAGTTAAAAGGGCCTTATTCTAAAGGTATTTAGCCTTTGACAATTAAAATATTACCCAGGTGTTTAATTTCCAGCTCATTTTCCAGTTTATTTATTAACATATCTTTTTTTAAATGCCATGGAGTTTTACAGCATTACAATTAATTTTTCAATCAAAAGATTTGATTAATTACTGTTTAAACATCTGTTAAGAAAACAAAATTTTTTTTCCAAAGCTGCATTACTGAACTCTCTGTTTTTGATGTCTGTTGTTTGTAGACTGCATTTTTAAAGTGAGCTGTCAGGAAGAAAATAACAGCCTAAAGAGATTTAACTTGTAACTTAGTTGTGAATTTGGGGCACAGGTCCTCATGAATTAGATGGGCATTTGCTGATATCAGTAAGACTGTGTGTGAATGCAGTTGCCCTTAAATAAAGGAATTTGTGGTCTTTTTCCTGCTATACACTGTTAGGCAGAAGTCAATTAACACATAGTTAAAAAAAAATTATGGATATTTCCATTTTGTCTGGTAATTCCAGTTAATTTTAGAACTGACTTCATCACAATTGCATCTGACAATTGTGATCGATTTTGAAGAATGAAAAATGAAGATACCCTACATGGTAATACATCAAAAATTATCACAAGCATTTCTCCCTGCCAATAGTTATCTTTCTGATTCTCAGAACTTTGGAAAGGTCTTTGGAGCTTCTATGGTAGATGCCATTCAAATAACAGAGGAAATTAATATGGTGTTCTCAAACATGTATTGCATAGGTTTATTACGTTGTCATTTCCTTGTGCTTCATGGCTAATAATGGGTTTTACATCTGTTCATTCTGTTGTCATTACCATATATTAAATTTCTCTCTTTGTCTCAGCTGGTATTAATGGAAAGTCATTCTTTGGATGAAATATTCTGAATGATCTACAGACACTTATATATATTAACACTGCAATATTCATCTTCTAAATCTTTAGCTTTTGTGTTCTAAATCACATTTCTGAAAATCAGACTGCTTCAGTCTGATTATTTGAGCAGTTTACATTTCAGAGCTTGTGCTGCACTATACCCATTTTGCATATAAAGATCTAGGTTTCTGTGTTACAAAACAAGAAAATATGAGTTACTGCATAATGCTATCATTTTAGCTCCTCTTCTTCCCCACATATTTAACATTCCATATTCTGAAGGGCAAACTTGTGACTAAATATGCATGTATAAAAGTATATGCGCACCCATAAATGTAGTTACACATAAAAACACACAGACATATCATTTCAAGCTCCTCTCTAAGAATATTGAATTATGATTTCAATAGAATGCTTCCTCAGTTTTAGTGAGGTCATCTGCTATATCATATTTCGATGCTGTATTTTATATATATAGGTGGAATAAAGTGCTTGTTCTTTTTTTTATTTATTTATTTTTTATTTTTTAACATTAGCATTCTGTTTTTGGTGAACACTGACATATATATGTAGTAATGATATTTTTCTGTAGATGTTATTTTATCATGCATATCTTTAAATTGTCAAAACCTTCAGTAACACAATAATAAGTGATTCTGTCTCATTTACTCCGTCATTTCTCCTCCACCTAGCAATATAGATGCTTGCAGTGGAATGAAGTCTTTTGTTAGCTCCTACATAGGAAAAGTGATACAAAGCATGATGAAAGTTTCAGTTCCATTTTCAGTAAGTGGTGATGAGGCTTAACTGATGTGATGACCATCGGTTTTTCAGTGCACTGTCATTTTAGGGTATCTTTGAGAAAGCCTAAAACAAGAGTGAATTTTATTTGTCCTGTAGAAAGTCCTGTAACTGCCACCAGGCTGAATTTTGCAGATTGTTTGTTTCTTCCTTTAATTTAGGAGTTTAGGAGAAGAAGTGGATTCTAAAATTCTTAAAAGACAAGGTATAGGACAAATTTGATCTCTTTACAATTGTCTGTCTTAATCAAGAGAATGCAATGTCATGCTGCGTGCTATCCTATTTGGGGTTTCCTGATAGCAGGAAACTCAAAACTGATTTTATTGCTGCTGTTTGACACAGAAGTGAGAAAGATTGAACAGCTGAGGTTATGGCTTCATCCACCAAAATAAGAATCTTCTGGCCAAACTGAGATTCGGAATAATTCATATTCGTAATATCATGTGAAATGCTGACATTACTCTTTGATCAGGAGAGCAAGTAAGGAACTGTTCTGCAAATGGAAGCCTATTTTATCAACAGGGCAGGTCATGAAATCTTTCCAAGATTGACAAACTTCAAAGCATTTCCATTTGGGGGCTTATGTCCTTTCCACTTTTGTGTGCTTAAGATCTCCTAAGTCTCATCACTGTTAGTACCATAAAATACTGAGCAGGTTGCACCAATTCAGAGCAGTTCGGAATTAGTGATACAGCTATGCTGGTGAGGGACAAGATCTAACTGTCCTGACAGATGTATGTTGGAGGTAGTGAAAGATCTGCAATTTTGAGAAACAAGGATGGCTGAAAACTGTAGGATTACACTTATGAGGAAAAGTTTTCATAAGCCTCAAATTGACTTAAGTGCTCAAGTATTGCTTTCAGGCATGATTTACTCACTTACCAGAAACCAAACCTGAACTAGGTGCCTGAGTAACATTTTAAAAATTACTTTTAAGCTCCATGCATAATTTAGCAGTTTTAGAAAATTTAGCTAGAAGTACTCAAGGGAAACATATGTTTCTGTAATGTCAAAACTTTATTATTACAAGCACAATGTTCTATTTTGATTCTGTTGCATTTTTCACCTTGCTCTATAAAAACTTTCATATACATGCTGCTTGGCTTATGATATTTGCAGCCTACTGACAGATGCCTAGTCTCAACTGCTTCATTTGCATTTGTTATCTTAAAAAAAAAAAAAGTGTTTTACAACTGATCTTAAGGCATTCTGAGAAGGTAATTATTATGGTGAATAGGCAACTTGTATCAATTTACTCCATAAAATATATAAAACTGTTTTATATAAAACTTTATAAATCAGTTCAGAAAATGACCCTTCAAGTGTACCTGCCTCACATGGTGAGAATGGTTTCTCAGGAGAAAGCTGAAATAAAGCCTAATGGTTCATTTAACATTTTTATACCTGCCTGCCCAAAGGGGACATCCACCTATGGTGAACATGAAAATATAAGTGCATGTATGCACTTGTCTAAGTAATTAGGATACTGCAGTATTTACATTACTTCCCGATCTTTTCAAATAATTAAACTAATAAGCAAGTTCATATATAGTAGATTAATTGAGAAATGTTTGGATGTGGTATTTAAGGTACAGGCAATTGAAGGCAGAAAGGTAAACTGAACAGACCTGCAAAGGTAGTCTTTCAAAATCTTTTTCAAAATCTTTTTATTCATTTAGATATTCAAAATGCACTCAATTCCATATTTTTTTTTCCATTAAATATATTCCATTCTATTCAGCTCTAAATTTTTGTATGTTTTCCTATTGAAATTAATCTCTTTATGCATTTTGACCTTTTCAAGAAAGCCTGCTTCATTGTGAATTGTGGGTGCATTAGGAAGGTATATGCATTCAGTACTTGTTATCAATGAGTTTGGATTCGGAAAGTCATTGTCAATAGGTTAATCCTTTTGTACAGACAGTCTCTTTGGCTAAGAGGCATCTTAAACAAAGAAAGGTTTTACCAAAATGCTAATTTCTGTGTCTTTCTGTCAATTGTCAAAGAACAAATCTCATCGGAGGTCTTAAAATTGGTTATTTCTAGCTTACATTCACTTCATGTAAGCACAGTTTCAAAAAAACTTTTGTATACAGAAGTATAGTCACAGACTATTTGTTGCTCTGCTCAAGAAATCATTAAAACCTAGGATTTTCTTGGAGTGCTTTATGAGGATGAAGAAAAGGATAAGTTTATCTGCCTTCAACAAATATTTACAAACATCATGAATAGCAAGGATAGCAAATTCAGCAGCAGATTTGCTAGGCACTTTAAAAGAAAAGAATTTAGCTCAGTCTGTTTAAACATCAAGTAGCTCTTGAACTCCATATCACATTATCATTTTAGACTACTAGTTAAAATATGGGAGTAGAAATTAGGGATTCTAAGAGAGAACTGACATAAAACACCTATTTAATTTTCAAAAATCATGCACACAAGTTCTGAAATAGCTAAGGTGAGGCTGCATATTCAAGTTTTATTTCAGCTGGTCCGAGAAATCTTTCATTGCTTCACACTATACCTGCAGCTTCAGTAGTTCTGTTTATTTCTACTTTGGAAATGACAGGCAGCAATACTGCTGAGGAATATGTCCACCCATCCTGGTATGCATTTAAGAGAGTCCTGATGAAATACAAAATGCCAGCAATTGTTTTATATTCCTAGGATGAACAATCCCAGGAAACATAACCTGAGGTCATGAGTGAGAGCCACAGGAGACCAAAGTTACAGTGAAGATGCTCCTCACTGGAGCTTTTTCTAGATGCTGTTCTCCATGAGCTACATATAGATGATGTCCCCCTACATGTCCACAAATTTTCAGTTTCTTTTCAGTTTCAGGGTAAAGTTCTCAAATTTCCCTCCCACACGTTTTTTCCCTTTTTAAAAGAGGACATACATCTTCTCCAGAAATTGAATGAGTCTGTAGGCATGCATTTTAAAAGATTTTTTAGACGTTTCTTACATGAAAACAGGGTTTTCCATATCGTGTTCTTATCCAATCCATAGCTCTTGCATTAAACACCCTATTTTAAATACAGTTTGCATGCAATAAGGTACTTCAACAGACAGAGCTTTCTTCTTAAAAATTGCAGTACTTAATACTTATATTTTTTCTAAATTAATAATGTGTTATACATAAGATACGCATTTATTGCAAAGTTTATGACTGTCAGTGCTCTGTTAAGATGTAGTAAATATTAGAATTTATGTATTAGTTGGTCAAAAAAATCAAGCAGTTCCTGAACTGCTTCAACCTTTGGATTGATGAAGGCAAGCTGGAGTAAAGTCAGATGACATTTGCTGAGGATGTGATCTATTGCCTTCTCTTGTATCAGTCTTCATGATTTATGTTTTCCTGGAGCTTTTCTTACCAGGTCATCATTTACTTATGGCTTTTTAGTATACTTCATATTTGCATGCACATTTAATTTTTTATTAAATAGTCAGGACTTCATACAGTATGGCTGGCTGAATGCTAAATGATTGACTAATTTGGAGGATAATGAGGTGGATTCAGCTGGTACTGGAACGTGCCTTTTCAAAAGTCAAGGTGCGTACCTGTAGCTGCTTTGCAGAGTTTGGACCCAATTAGCATCATAAAGGTCAAGAAGGTGCCAGTGCTTCTGGGAATAAAAACGTGCTTCATTTAGCTTCTAAAAATGTTTTTATACACCAGTAGATAGAATCTAAAGATGATTTCTGGGCATATTTTGTTTCCCCAAGGAACATTTTTACAGCATGGATTGACAGCTGACAGTTCCATAGTGGCAAGGGAAATAACTTAAAAAACAAAAACAGTGTGGAAACTGGTCTCTAGGCAGTTCAAATTGCTCTGTAAAGTGAGATTCTTCTGGAAAGTCTTGAAGCACTTAGCTTCTATTGGAATAGAGCACAGTCAATAATTTTATTAGTTCCACAAGCAGTGGCCATCTTCAATTTCAATATTTCTTCACAAACTTATTAACAGGTTAATCCAGAAATAATTATTGCAAATACAACAGGAATTTCCATTAGTAAAGCTGAGGGCTGTACTGATTGTATGGTTCCTGATCCGTCTGTCTCTTGAGCTGTGTATGTGATCATTTTCAGGTGGTTGTTGTTTTTTGTTTGTTTGTTTGTTTGTTTTTTGGATTTCTAAAGCACGCAAGCAGTAGCTACACAAGAAAATAGAAGAAAGTCAGTCCCAGAGCTGACCTACTGAATGCTGGGCTAACTTTTAGTTTGCTTCCCTTGACAGAGCAGATAAAGGAAGAATGGGCTGTATTTTTGTCCCAGAAACTGCTTTCCTGAGGGAGGCATTTGTTAACAGCCTATATAGCAGCAGGTCATGATCAAAATGATGTTCTAGTGAGAATGTCAATAGCAATAGATATATTAATAATTAGGTCAGTGATAAGTAGGGATAACTTGAGCATGATAACAGGCACAGAAATAGTCTGAGATCTGGGTGCACAGTTTGAAACAATATGGCCCCTGGAAATATGAAGAAAAAAAAAAAGTATTATTTATTTTTTTATTTAAAGTATGCATAAGTAGATCAGTGTATTGAAATTTATTTATTTAATGTTTGTATTGTGTGAATTCAGCCAATAGTTTTACAGAACAAAGAGACAGAAGTAAATCAATAGAATATTGTTTAAAATCACAGCTTTCTGAGCGTGATAAAACAGATAATCTGGTGTTTGCTCTGAATTCTGTTTATTGACTCGATCAGTGCAGAACTTTTGCTCATGGTTGCCACTTTTCAGAGCAGGCACTATACATTCACACAGAGAATATGCCTATATTAAATATAGGCATGAGTACACAGATAAGAAAATGTTATGAAAAATATCTGCTTATTTTTTTGTTTGTTTTTAAGTATGAAATATTAACAGGTTAAAAAGCTGTGGAGAAAGGAACAGTACAATTAAACATTAATTCTAATTTGAGTGAATGAAAATCGATTAACTGAAGACAACAGAGAATGGTTGGCTATAGAATTTTAATAGCATTAAAACAGTATTTCTGGGTACACCTTCACCACCTTCCTGCAAGCTCTTCCTTATGTGCCTTTCTTAAATGTGTGATGTCTCATTGACTTCAGTGTGGACCCACTTGCCCTTTAAGATGAGGCAATACCTAATTTTAGGATCTTGGAGAGTTAATATAATATTTTGATTTTTGAAACAAAACTGTTTCCAAAGTTTTGGTCTAACTAGTAATGTTCCTTTTTTCTTTTCTTTCTTTCTTTCTTTTTTTTTTTTTAATTAATATACTATTTAAATAGAAAAAGAGTTGGAAGAAAATGGTGATTCATATTAAGCTGGAGATAGCCTGCAAAAATAACTAAAAGTTTGCATACCACCTACTTGCAAGCAGACCAAGGAATTTAGAAACATCCCAAAGATCAGAGAAATGTTTGATTTGAGAAGACATATAAAGAGATGTTTGAAATCTAGACATCTCAAAATAAAGAATAGTCAGACCAAGATAGCTATCTAGTCAACAAAAATCATACTACAGACTATTTTATTTTTTCTGATTAGTATCACAGTTGCTGCTGAATGTTCAGCTGAAACAGAAGATTTGGCATAGTTTTAATATGAGATGATAAATATCTGAGTGTTTTGTTCCAGGCTTTAAGCTTGTAAACCAAATATATTACTCAGGATGCATACTAAACATGTTTTCATCATAAATACCAGAAACTGTGCTACTAAAGGATGCTGAGTCCAGTACATAGAAGCTAAGTCTTTTCATCTTAATAAAATTCTCTATCCACATGCAACATTAATAATAACAGGTATTGGTTATGTTTGCAGTTAAGTCACTTGGCTGCAAAATCCACAGAAGCTGGCAAATATGGTGGCAACCCATCAGTACTGTTTTGCAGCCAGTTATTTCAAGCTATATTGGTGTGTACCTGCTAGATCACAGAAGCATTACAGATGCATCTTTTACATCTGAGGTTTTATATTTACCTATAGAGAGACCTCTTGTATGTTTACCAATATAGCAGCACTTGCAACCCATCCTAGGAAAGATAATGACTGTAATGGCAAAATACTTCTTTTTCTGGTGTGGGTTATAATACAGTTGGGTGTAACCAGTGCAGGGATGGACAGGGCTGCACAAAAGTTCAGCCACTGACTTGTCATGGTGCAAGCTGTATGCTTTGCACCACACAGAGCTAATGCGTGGGAACCTCTCAGCCCAGCTGGTGAATCCAGCAGTGATTTGTGCCTTGCCTCGCTCCAGTCAAAGACTACTGTTTTGGTGTAATAACAGCTGGAATACTGCATTATTTATTATGTAAAACTTTATCTATACATACTCAAATTTAGCCAATTTAAACACTTATGAATTGTTAAGGACTTAACCAAATATATTGAACAGGAAAAAAAATGCTTTAAATTTCAGAAAAACTCTCCATATTCTGTTAAGCTCCATCTCTATACAAAGTTCTTGTTGCATGAGTAAATTTACATAACCAAACCATAATCTCATCTATTTTGGTAACGGTGAAGAAATGACAGTGCGAACATCAGCCCAGGCTAACTGTTTCAGTAAGTACTTTAGGTTCTTAGTATGCTCAAGGGTTGCTCTTGCTATATCTTCACAGCTCTTGTTATCTAATCTAAGTTGCATATGTCTAACCATGCTGTTGACAAGTCTCCTGAATGTATTGGAATCATACCAAGATGCAAAGTGAACTTTAAATAATCTTGAGCTAGCAAATGAAAAATTAGTCTTTAAAATTAAGCTTCCATAATTCACTTTCACTGTGTAGCTTTGACTTTCCTTCCTCAGGCAGAGACCGTGTGTCAAATGCAATGTATATTTGAAGCACGAATATATTGATGGGTGTTTCTGGTAATCTATAAAATTGTAGATTTAGAAATGGTTAAAAAATACAGAGAAGCAAGATGAGAAATATTTTCATTTTTGACTTTCAAAATGAAATGGAGATACAAGAGGTGTTTTAACTTGAAATTGAGGGTTTCTAGGCTGTTGGGAGCACCACAAAATTTAAACCTGGACCTCAATTGCTTTTTCTTTTCAGTCAATTATTTAAAGGTTTTGACCACTTTTAGGCCCGATCTTTTTCTAAAAGGCACAGAAACTGTTTCCCACAGACTAGCGATTTGTCCTCACTGCTCACTAATCTACAGATAGGACGGGACAGTTGTATTAGTAGATTCCAATGCACTTCATCATAGTATTTAATAGGATATATTGTTTGTTGGATCTTGAAGAATAGGGTAGAAGTAAGTTGTGCAGAAGAAGGTAGTGGAGCTAAACAGGGATCCATAATGACAATTCCAAACTAGAACAATATCACTTTGTCATACTCCTTGACAGATGCATTTTTCCTTTTTTAAGGAACTGAATATATATGCTGTAAATCACTTGACAGACACCAGGAAACTCAGTTCATGTCTTCCCTAGGATATAAACCTCTGCCCAACACATGATTTTACACTGCTTGAAAAATGTCAATTATATAAATAAAAGTAAATACCATGCAATTTTACAGTTAGGTTTTTCATGGAGGACACGTTATGACAACTCAATCAGCTCTTAATAGTTTGATCACCATAGTCTAATATGCTACAGTAATATGAACCAAACACAATTTTCTTTCTCATTCTTTCACCATGCTTCTCCAATCTTTTTTCAGCTAGTGATCTCAAAATACTGCCATATGCCTACCACTGCATATGATTGTATTTTGCATATGCCATGTCATGCATATGCCATAAATCATATGCCAGCTTTGTCAAAATTATTTAATTCTTGTTATCTGGGATTTCAGTGAAGATCTAAAGATACTCTGGGAACACTTGTATTAGTAGAGTCAAACCTCCACACCATTAACATCTTCCTGCCTTTATCTTAGGATGTGTTTGTATTCACCCTGTTCTGTCAAATATGAATACGTGGGTTGGCATTCGCTCTCCAAGTCCTGAGAAAGCAGGTTAGATGAAAATGGATCGTGATTTAGTCCTGTGGTTAAGGTTCAGCTAGGAAAGCGTAATTAAAACAGTTGAAAAGAATTTCAATGATGATCTAAGTTCAGGAGGGAAAACTTAATAAATCCTTCTATCTTATCAATGAATCCAAGCATTTAATGATCCCTGAGGTGAGAAACATGTTTGAAACAAAAAATTGACTCTCTCTTTAAGTACTCTAATAGATGGGTTTGTGCCTTTCAGATGGACAGAAATTTAAAAGAGAGAGACAGAAAAGGGACCCCCTGTTCATTCTGAGAGCTCCACTGTACAGCCACTTCTCCTATACATGATGCTCCATGAAAGGATTGTAATGATTGCAGACATTAGCAACACACTGTTGAGTGCATGCTCTAATTTTGATGAAATTGATACTGCATGACCTGAATGAGAAAAGTGACATTTAATTCAGGTGCACTTGAAAAGATAAATTGTTTAACTCCTTAGAGTTCTTAGCAGAGGGACGCTCCTAACTCACTAGATGATCCTTCAAAGAAGTGGCAACATATATATATATATATATTTTTTTTTCCATCATCTTTGATCCTTTAGCGTAAGAGATGCGTTAACTATAAGTGAATGAGCTATGTTTTATGAAAGTCAATATTTTAGAAAGCAGAATGGTAAACAGTGCTATCATAAAGAATTTTGTTACTGACTTATGAAAACAGCACAGTATTCGGTTAGCAAGGGGCTAATGCTGTTGAGATTAAATAAATCTTCATTATGGTTGCAAGGAAAAATGATATAATGGTAATAAATCTGAATGTGCAGGAGCGATATTTACTATGTAAATGTTGACTAAATAAAGATGGCAGTAAATCCAAAAAAACAGAGAGCAACTCCAGTGAAAGCCAATGTTTTATACAAGTAATTACTGGCCATTACTGTGGCATATATGTTATAGCATATTTCCTTTGAGATAGTACGAAGGTGAAAGATTTTGAAAGATTGCTTTTCTGCAGAAGCCCTGACAAAAGATGCATCAATATTTGGTCAACTGGGAGAGTTTCGGAATAGAAAACTTTGTGAGTTGCAGTTCTGAGAGCTTTCTAGGTGCTAATGACTTTGAGAGGGCAAGACAGGGCAGAGCGAGAGGGCAGGATTGTCCATCAGCATTCTCAAAAGAGCTAAAAGGCCCCTAGAGAGATGACATTTGGCTTCTTAAAATGCAGTTCATGTGTTATCACCAATGTGGTGACATACATGCCCTGGGAAGACTAACAAGGGTTGCCAGATATGCTGCAAGGTAAACGTACATTGTCAGATCTTAACCAGGCTTGGAATGATGTCAAGTACAGATGTGCGCTCGAAAGATCCTTCCTGAAATCAGTCACAGCTAATTTGATGTTCTTAATCCTTTTTCTGATATCTGTGCTGAGAGCCATGTCAGTATTTCAGCCTGCAGTCTTTTCAAGGTGATTTGGACTGTTAAAAAGATGCAGCATAAGAGAGGTGCTTAATTATAGATAAGCACATGAACAAAGGATGATGTAAAGCAATAGAGTTAATAAAAGAGTGGTGACTAACACAATAATAGCGATATGAGTTTGTGATCCGTGTCCAGTAGACTTCAGATATGGTTGATAAAGATCCTAAATTAGTTTTCTAATTAATTGTTTGGAAACAAAATATTTTCATTTTGCTTCCTACTACTTTTGCTTGATTGCCATGTTTTCGTTTCAATTCCATGTTTCCACTTTTCTGCTCTATTTCTTCTTTGCAATAATTGCTTCTGCTTCTTTTCCTTTTGCTTCCTTTCTGCAATTTTACATTGCAGCTGGTCTTCAGCTAGAATAACACACAGTGTATCCACTTATATAACAAATGCCACCAATCCCTTGCATTGTCACAGAGGCTGGTGCCAACACAGAAATTTTGTGTTTTTTATTGACCACGGGGCGCTTTACTCGGTACCCAGCCCCCTAACTGCAGATGGGTCCCACCTGTTTCGAAGGGGAAAACAGACACTAGCACAGGAGCTGGCAGGGCTTACTGAGAGGGCTTTAAACTAGGTAGGAAGGGGGACAGGGAGGGAATAAGGCTCATTAGAGGCATGCCAGGGAGAGCAATGTCAGGGTGGGGGTAGCAGGCAATGGCCTAGCTGAAGTGCATCTACACTTATGCATGCAGCATGGGCAACAAACAGGAGCTGGAAGCAATCGTGCAGCAGGCAGGCTATGATTTGCTTGCCATCACTGAAATGCAGTGGGACCACTCCCATAACTGGAGTGCCGCAATGACTCCATAGTCTCTTAGGCTCTTCAGAAGGCTCTTCAGAAGGGACAGGCAGCACAGAAGGGATGGTGGTGTGGCTCTATATCAGAGAGTGTTTTGATGTTGTAGAACTCGAGGCTGAGTCTGGGAATGATAAGGTTGAATCCGTATGGGCTAGGATCGTCAGGAAGGCCAACAAGGCAGGCATCCAACAAGGCAGACTGCCAAACCAGGATGAGGAGACGGATGAGGAATTCTATAGGCAGCTGGCAAAAGTTGCAAAATTGTCAGCTCTTGTCCTCGTGGGGGACTTCAACTTCCCAGACATATCCTGGACATGCAATGCAGCTCAGAGGAAGCAGTCTAGGAGTTTTCTGGAGAGCGTGGAAGATAGTTTCCTGACGCAGCTGGTTAGTGAGCCTACCAGGGGAGGTGTCCTGCTGGACCTTCTGTTCACAAACAGAGAAGGAGTGGTGGGAGATGTGGTGGTCGGGAGCTGTCTTGGGCAGAGTGACCATGAAATGGTAGAGTTCTCTATTCTTGGTGAAGTCAGGAGGGGGACCAGTAAAACTGCTGTCTTGGGCGGAGTTCGTGCTGTTCAGGACACAGGTTGGCAGAGTCCCTTGGGAGGCAGTTCTGAAGGGCAGAGGAGTCCAGGAAGTCTGGGCGCCCCTCAAGAGGGAAATCTTAAAAGCTCAGGAGCAGTCTGTCCCCATGTGCCCAAAGACCAGCTGGCGTGGAAGAAGACCAGGCTGGCTGAACAGAGACCTCTGGCTAGAGCTTAAGGAAAAAAAAAATAAAAAAAAATAGGGCTTATGATCTTTGGAAAAGAGGGCAGGCCACTCAGAAGGATTATGAGGATGTTGTAAGGATGTGTAGGGACAAAATTAGAAAGGCCAAAGCTCATCTGGATCTCAGTCTGGCTACTGCTGTTAAAGACAACAGAAAATGTTTTTATAAATATGTTAACTGGAAAAGGAGGACTAAGGAGAATCTCCATCCTTTACTGGATGCGGGGGGAAACAGTGATGAGAGATGAGGAGAAGGCTGAGGTGCTTAATACCTTCTTTGCCTCAGTCTTTAGCGGCAAGAGCAGTTGTTCTCTGGATACCCATTACCCTGAGCTGGTGGAAGGGGATGGGGAGCAGGATGTGGCCCTCACTATCCACGAGGAAATGGTTGGTGACCTGCTACAGGACTTGGATGTACGCGAGTCGATGGGGCCCGACGGGATCCACCCGAGGGTACTGCGAGACATGGCAGAGGAGCTGACCAAGCCACTATCCATCATTTATCAGCAGTCCTGGCTATCGGGGGAGGTCCCAGTTGACTGGCGGCTAGCAAACGTGACGCCCATCTACAAGAAGGGCCAGAAGGCAGACCCAGGGAACTATAGGCCTGTCAGTTTGACCTCAGTGCCAGGAAAGCTCATGGAGCAGATTATCTTGAGTGTCATCATGCGGCACTTACAGGGCAAGCAGGCGATCAGGCCCAGTCAGCATGGGTTTATGAAAGGCAGGTCCTGCTTGACGAACCTGATCTCTTTCTGTGACAAAGTGACGCGCTTGGTGGATGAGGGAAAGGCTGTGGATGTGGTCTACCTTGACTTCAGTAAGGCTTTTGACACCGTTTCCCAAAGCATTCTCCTCAAGAAACTGGCTGCTCATGGCTTGGACTGGCGTATGCTTCGTTGGGTTAGAAACTGGCTGGATAGCCGGGCCCAAAGAGTCGTGGTGAATGGAGTCAAATCCAGTTGGAAGCCAGTCACTAGTGGTGTCCCCCAGGGCTCAGTACTGGGGCCAGTCCTCTTTAATATCTTTATCGATGATCTGGATGAGGAGATCGAGTGCACCCTCAACAAGTTTGCAGACAAGACCAAGTTAGGTGCGTGTGTCAATCTGCTCGAGGGTAGGAAGGCTCTGCAGGAGGATCTGGATAGGCTGGACCGATGGGCTGAGGTCAACTGTATGAAGTTCAGTATAAAGGTATAAAAGGCAAGTAAACAGTGCTGGGTGTGCGGGGAGTCTATGCTCGACCAACACACACACACGAACATCAAACATTCTAAATACATGTATACAGAACATTGCTGTACATAATAACCCGAGTATGCCTATACATATATACAATCAGGATAGGTAACAAACAATCCTTTAAGTTCCATAACTTAAGTCTCCATTTTCCATTCCTTTTCTTGACACAAACAACAGTCTCCATTTTCCATTCCTTTTCTTGCTTCAGGCCTTATGTATCCCGTTCTTCCCAGATTGAAGAAAATCTTGTCCATCTCCTTGTGAAGGCCAAGAGGCCTGGGTCAAAAGGCACATCCAGGTCAGCAGGGGGCATAACAGCAAAAGCCTTCGATGGCTGTAGCAGCAGAGAGGCCGATGGCGATGGCATAGCAGTCAGATCAGTAAAGGAGCCCGCAGCTCCCTCACTGTCTGGCAAGCCACACGTTTGTGATTGTGGTCCCACATGGCTCTTTAAGGCCTCAGAGATTGCTCGCCAGGTGCCGAGCAGTCCCACGGCAACCTTGTCATTTTTAGTTGCAGAGTCCCACACCTTGACCTCAGTTTGGTCCCATACTTCAGGCTCATAAACTGTCCAACTGTTAAGAAGGAGAATAAGCTGTAAGGTTACCAGGACAGTCTTTGTTCCTAAGGACGTATGATTCCCCATAATGCGCAGCTGCTTACCAACGAGAGGCAGTTGTGTGCATGGGTCCGCTTCTCTCAGCTCGAGCTTCTCTCCAGCTCCAGTGCGCCTATTTCCAGCGACTTTCTGTACGAGCTTCTCTGAGCAGTTTGCTGAGTTTGGCCGAACCCATCTTCATGAGGCAATCAAAGTGCCTGTTCCCGTCCTGGTCTCCATTCTGCCAGCCTGTTCCTCTTCACTTCTTTTTCCTGCTTCTTTATTGATGTAACTTCATCGTGTTGCCTTTTTCTTTTTTTATATTGAGGGCAGGCTCCCCTCTTATACCCTTCTCTCCACAGCAGTTCTTTTCCAAACAACTTTTCATTGGTCAGACAACTTTGAATGTAACAACAACAGCAAACACCCAGAAACATCCATGCCTTAAAGGCTGGAGAACAAGAGAACCAGCTGGGGAACAAGAAACCCGAGACTGCATGGAGTCTCCTGAATCACCCTTCTTTGTCCCCTCTAAACTCTTTTATATTCCTGATGGCCTTGTTGTTAAGAGTCTAATGTTATCTTAACCATAGGGTTTTCCAACCCCCATGGCCACATTCCTAAATCTCCCCCTTCTTTATTAATATCAACAATTTTCTCGACACGAATTACCACTCCATATATAACAATCCCATTGTGAACTATTATTATGATAGGAATTTTAATTTTCTCTATCTTATCCTTTAGAAAGTACATGTCTATACATTTTTTCAGCCCACAGAATAATTTTCTACTGGGGGGGGGGGTGGGGTGGGGAAGGGGAGGGGACGAACATTTTAAGGGTTGATAGTTTGGCTTCCTCAGATGTTGTGGTTGATAGTCGCTGTCTGAAAATCAATTAACATCTCTTCATTTTAAGAAAAGGATTTTTTTAAAGGTTTGCATATTGGCACTTCTGATTTCAGTTTATGAGAAGTACTTATGCCAGTGCAATGGGAGGGATGTGGGGCAGAGACTGGGCAGCAGCTCACCCCTGTCACTGTGCCTCGCATAAGGAATGCAGCACCACTGTTTTGAAAAAGCTGAGGACTCTGAATTAAACGTACAGACATTTTATATGTAAACTTGTTTTCCCATGGAAATATTTTCTTCTAGAAGCAAAAATTGTTAATCTCCTGATTGCATAAACCTTGTGTGAGCCCTGGGTACAGGTTGCTTTGTTCATCTTTAAAAAATGTGATGTAATCGTACAGGGCCATGAGGGAGCTCCTTAGCTGGATGTGCAGTCAGAGGTCATTGAATGGGTTAATTGCCTGCACTTACCTTTTAAAGCAGAGACATAATGTTTAGACTAAACCCTTTTATAAAATTCAGTTCTTCACAAAGTTGGTAGAGCTTTTAGTTTCCAAATGTACTAGTGCCAAGAAACTTTATGGCCTAACAAAATTAAAGTGCCGTATCTCATAATAGTCTTATTTATTTATTTATTTATTTATTTATTTATTAACCTCTGTAAACTGTAAATATTAAAAATCCATTTATATTATAAAATGTTATAAAACACTTATTTTTTTGCCCTAGAGATATTCCAAACTCTACAAATTCATTCACTGTGTCAAAATAAAGATGGGATTGGTGTAATTTGGCCTTCCTCTTGTAACTCATGATATTTTCTTAAACTGAATTTAAAATTGTAGGTTGCTATTGTTCCATTCTTCTTTTCTTGAAAGGTATATTCCTGGCCTCAACCCACATTCTTTTATGCACCAATTCTTATCATAGGCAAGCCTTTTTATTTTCAAAAAGCCATTTGAAGTTAGTGGTAAAGTGCTTCTCCCTTGTTAAATGTAGTGTCTGAACGACCCAGCTTGAGTTTTGTAAGACAGGTATAAGTTGAATTGTTGATCTGTTGTTCTCTCAATGTTACGCTCTGCTATCAATATTAAGGAACAAAACTATAGGACAATATACTTGATTATTTTCCTAACATCAATTAGTTGTTAGCTTGCAAGGTATTTTTTCCATAAACACACTTAACTATTGGTATGGTACTCATTGCAAAGTCAAGAGTTAAATACTATTGTACTTCAAATGGAGTTTGATAAAATTGATTTAGCCAACAAAATGGGCTGTGTGCTCAAAAGAGCAAAATTTTAAAACTTGAGATATCATTCCGTTTTATAATCACGGAGCTTTTGGCGTTAAGTATCCTGGAGAATTAGAAAATAAGACACTTATAGAAAGCTGTTGGATGGTATGAGCCCTCCAAGACTTGAATGACTTGAAAATGAATCCTGCATTTTCTTCAAAGAATAATTTTCATAAAGATAATGCAAGTTCACAGTCTAACTCCCAGTTTTTATCTGATAAGAGATAACAGAAACATCGTACTTATACTAGTTCTGGTCTTCTAAAGGCAATGCTGTTCATGCCAGCTGTGTATGAGTTATAATGTCCTGAAGGCTTTCGATTTATTTTAACTTTTTTCATATATTAGCCCATTTCATTTTTTTAGACTTTTGGCATAACCAGTTTTCTTTGAATTATTATAGAACAAACAGCTAGTGGCAGGTAAATTATTCAGAAGAAATTAAGCGGTACCAGAGAATTTAAAAAGACCTTTTGGCTTTCTTTGTTGTAAATTTGCAAAAGTAATGCAACTGTGGAATTGGAAATGAAACTTGAATACTAATGTGTTATTTACTCTCCCAGTGTTTGATGAAACTTTTTCTTTGTGTCTCTTCGTAAGAGTTTCTTACAGTCGCTAAGCCCATCCATGAAAGTGGATTCTTACAAAATAAAAAGGAAAAAGAGAGAGAGGGGAAATTGAACGAATGGAAAGATACTCAAGAACTCGGCTTGTTTGGTGATTTTTTTTTCTTTGACTGTAGTTTGTCTTTCAAGCTGTCAGTGCACAGTATTGCAAACCATTGTCCTTGCTTCTCTGCCTAGCCAGGATGTTATTAATTACTATTATTGACTATTGCTTAAGCCCATGGTTTGCTTTATGCTGTTCATATATAGGATATGGCTCCTAGGAGTGCTAGATTTGGAGGAAAACCAAGATGTTGGTGCATGCACATGAAGACCTAAGCATATTTTTGTCTCTTTCCTTCAGAAGCATAGCTGAAAAGGTAAAACACATGAGAGTGAAAGGCAACAGAATAATGGTGACCCTAACACATAGTTTAGGGCTTTTAGTCATCTCCTCATTGCTTCCTGCTCCCAGGCCTGCCAAGGATCTCACATATATTTCACTGCTTCCTTGCTAGAACTCAATAATGAACTACTGGGGTAGTTCTACTGAGAATTTGGCTTGTCTGCTTCACTAATGTATAGAGATAATGGGCACCAGCAGTTGAATACTTTTTTTTTTCTCTCTTTTTAATTATTAAATGGGGTGGGAACATTAAATTAGAAAGAATAAGAAGTTTGAATGAAAAGCTGATTTTTTTTTTCTTTTATTCCTCCTCTCCCCCCAGTAAATTAAAGCTAAAACATTTGGAAGCTGTAAAACCTTTTGCTTGGGCCAACTCTACATCTTTTGGCAATATCAGTTCCCTCTCCTTCCCTCACCCCAGTTTCCACTATAGCACTATCTTTATAAGGTTGCTTATCAACTTCTGACCCCAGTGATTACCCCCGCAGTTTCCCCCAGCAATCTCAGAGTTGAGAGAGGTCAGAGTTTGCTCTTGTACTTAAGGAGCGTGTTGGAACAGTCATTTTAGGCTGGAGAAGTCATAATGAAGGCCAGAAGCTAACAGCGGGGTGCTGTCTTAACTGTCTGCCTGGTCTCTTGTATTGGGTATCCATCAGCATGGGTATATTTATGAAAGCAATGAGTTCTCCCCATTTTGTTGCCTGGGGTGTTTCCGCATATGACCTGAGTGATTTTTGTTGGGTTGATGCTGTTATAAAACACCAATTACATTTATGTCAAAGCAGAGAACCACCACTTCTTGTCCCTTTTCCATCAGATCACACTGCCTCCTGGGAACTGAGCATGAAATGAAACAGGTACCAAGAGGTTTCAGTAACGGGCATGGTGAATGGAAATGAAAGCTATGAACATACAAAGGCGGAGAATATGGCTTTTCTGAAATGTAAACAATGTTCTGTGTTGATAAATAACTTTCAAAGGGATGGAGTGTTAACACCTTGTTAGTAAGCTTTTAATCCTCTGCTGGAAAAGCAAGGTGAACTGCCAATACCTATATGCAGCCAGCCTGTGCTTTACTACAGATGTGAAATGAGGATTTTAGATTACACCAGTATTACTTGCTTGTCTCTTAGGCAAATGGATCTTGTGGCTTTTGAGTTAAAATGCAAGAATCCTAAGAAAGTAGGCTCCTATCCCACCATCAGCCCAGGAAGAGCAATGTCTATCCTTGTAGCAGCTGAGCAATTTGAAGAAAAAATTCCTAACCCCCAGAATGATATAGAATGTGTCGTTTTCCTGAATGCTCTTTTACAGGGTGATCAAGAGGCTTTCATTTAGTGAATACATTTGCTCACTCAGTTTTGGAGAGTCGCCCTTCATTTATTCTTTCCCTTTGGAAGTACTTTCGAGTGCAAATTACTGCTATCAGAAGCCTTGAACTGAGAGGCTATTATTCTCCATGCTCAGATTAAATTAATTTTGAACAGTTTAATGCAGCATGTCCAAGCTGCAAGTCCAAGTGGTGTCAAATCTATTTCTCTGCTTTTTTAAGCTGCACCTTCAAGGGCAGTATGATTCATGGTGAATGTGTTCTTCTAATGTCTTTTGCTAAGCATTATTATTTTCTTTCATTTGCAAGTCATGAGGCAAGCATGTTAACCATTTTCCTCCTAAAATTATATAAAGAATGCTTGATTTTATAGCAGCTTAATTTTCCAAAAGAAGCTTATTATATTTGCTTGCTATACATGATATAAAGGACAAATTGACATGATGAAAGAAAGAAGCTTAAAAAAAATAATGGAGAAAAAGGAGGCATTTCAAGACCCTGCAACGTTCTCATTGTGTTTGAAAGAAATTATCTTGATCGAGGCCCCTGTAATAAAATTAAGTGTTTTTTTTTTTGTTTGTTGTTTGTTTTTTAATGATTGGCTATATAACTCTATTTGTGTTTTGCAAGCTGCAAAAACAAAGTGTGACATAAATCTAGTTATCTTTTATCTTCAAGATGGAGCAATCTACTGTCTCTTCACTGCTCCTTATTGCTAAAGTGTCATTGAAAGGCAGTAATGAAGCTTTCCGCATGTTTTTGGACTGTAAATAGTCAAAAAAATGACATTCAGTTTTCTGCAGGGTAGAAGTGGAGTATTTGTGAGGCTGACAGATCCAATGTACTTGCTGTGAAGGGTACTTAATGGCCAAATACATGTACAAACCTGGATTTTAAAACCCAGTCTCTAGCTTAGCAATTGCAGTTAGTGTTTCCAGTCTTGCGTGCTCAGATATTGTTGTATTCTGATATCTACATATATCAGTACTTTCTTGTGCGTTGGAATACTTTTTCAATATCATGTTGACATATGGTGTCCCTATTTTTACTTCATCTTACATGTCAACTGTTTCCATGATTGTATGAATCTTTAACATTTTTGTAAGACTGATAAAGAATATATTTGCATAGTCCTAAATAGCTGCTTGGCTACTTCATAGCCTCACTATAAAATGGGGTATATACACAATTACATTATGAACATAAGATGAATATGACAGTCTGACAATCAAAATAAGTAACTGGTATTATGAGGGACCTGTTGTAGTGATAACTCCTGTAGTAACTGAACAAAGGGTATATGTAGTTCTGCTGAAAAGTAACTCTTCCTTTTTGAAGAGTGTCAAGGATGTATTTCTCTGAAAAGTCCAGATGAATTTTTATGGGCTGGGAAGAGAAACTGTTCACATTGAGCAACAGAAGACTTAAATGTAACAAGGAGAAGAATCTGTTGTATAAATTACATGATACGAGTTGCCAAGATCTGGTCCTATATTTGTTGCCAGAGGAATAGCTATTTACCTGATCTATACCTTTAAATGCATTTATTTTTAATGGATTACATCACCAGTGTTACAGTGTTTATGGGTTGTGTATTATTCACACAAGCTGACAAGTAAAAACGTTTCACTTCAGTAAGCTGTTTTTTATCCATTAAACATTGGATCAAATAGTTCTGTGTATGATTTTTAGTATATAGCTATGATATTGGCAAAGTCCTAGAATTCTTCTAGGACAAGGATAAACCATGCAACAGTCGATAACATTTGGACATTTTATCCACCATGTATTTTGTTTTTATATTAGGATGAATATTAATAGTTTCAAAATACCATAATCATCCATGACATCAGAATATCTGCAATATCTCTTCTTTATATTTTTCTTTCACTTCTCTCTCTATGATGTTTCATTTATCTTAACCTTTTTTTGAAAGAGAGAGGCAGGGGGAGGGAGTTTATTATAAGGAATTGAATCAAGAGCAGGTCAGACAATCTGATTATTTGGTTTGCACATGAAAAGTTGAGTTCCAAGATAATTTGGCAGTATCATGGGATGTTAATTGCTTGGACAAGAAAAGCTGCAAGGGCACCTTTTGTGTTGCAAGTGCGGAGTGATTTGCATCATACCAGAATCAAGGGTTTGCTGATTGTGATACAGCACTGTAGTAAGAAATCTGTTGCTGTCAAGAAATAAGAGAAGAGACAGTACACAGTGCTTATGAGAGTGGTTCTAAGAATAAAACCAAGGTACAAATACCTTGGTAAGACCTTTAATTTTCATGATTTTGAAGAAAAGCAGGAAAGTAAAATGAGACAATACCATGAAAAATTACACCAGTGCTAGCCACAGATAGAGATATTGAAGAAGTAGCTGAAACCACAGTTGTTACACCAAAATAAGGTAATGGATGACAAACAGTGGATGCATTCCTGCTGTATTTACTGCAACCTATAACAGAGATGTTGCTCAGACTGTTCTAAAGCAGTTTGAAGTATACTTACAGTACATTTATGGTCCTTGGCCAAGTGAATTTTCAGGCACCTAGTAATTAGGAAATTAATACAGGTAAAATGAATAAAATAAAAGTTTTGATAGGAGGGCTGTATGTAAGACTGCTGGGACTTTCTACAGACTAATTCTTTAAATTCTTTATTTTCCTCCTCCATTAAATTCTTGTTATCTTTTAAATAATTCTCTGTATTTTGTGGGAAGCTAACCTGGATTCATCTGGGCATGCCAACTGAAGCACACTCAAATGCATTTTGCTTAGGTGCCATGGTAAAATGTTCAGTTTCCAGGATGTACTATAACATTTTTTATCAGAGAGATGCCAGGGACTGTTTTGCAGTTCAGCAGTGCCAGGGTCTGTTTTGCACTTCAGCAATGACGTCCCAGTTCATCAATTCAAGGAGAGAAGACTACTGAACAGGCTACTATGATCCTGTGTATCGTAACAAACCTAATTAATGTTCTCTATGCAATAATATTCAGTGTATCAGCTAGTCTGTATTTTCCTTTCCTGTGTTGAGTGCTGCAGTTATTCCCTACCTTCCTGCTCTAGATAGTCTCTTCTAATAGCATCCACAAAACAGGCTTTAGTTAGAAAACTAACAAAGAGCGGTACTTCTGATCTGTCCAGGATGAGAAAATTTTGTATTTCATTTAAATCCTGTCTGCCACTTTTGCAGTTTTGCACTTTTTTGACTGTCAAAATACAGGAAAGATTAAGTCAAATGTCTGTTTCTATCTTTGCCCATCTCGTACCACAAAGGAGTTCTGGATATCTCAAAAAAGAAATCAGTTCATTCTCCCTTGGGATGATTGGATGCTTTTTGTTAGGATAACCTATATGAAGAAAATCCCGAATGGAATCTTCCCGTGCCTTGTGAGTTAATATTGATGACTGAGATTTCCTTTTCTCATACACAGTTCTGACATCTCTCCTCCATTACGGAGGAGACAGCACAGTTAGAGTAGAAGTTCACTTTGTCTTCCCTTTTAAAAATATGTCTGAGTGAAAACATTAAGGTTTAAAAGACAGATCAGCAGTTTGTATTTCACATCACAGAGAGACTGCTCCAATTTCTGTTAAAGGCACTGGACACAGACCCTTGGTTTCGTAATTGCATTTGGGACATAGACTGAAATCCCTCGAGTCTGGTTGTGAGGCTCCATTTAAAACAAAGGAAAAGACTCAGACTTACCTTCCCAAGTCTGACTTCTGCCTGGATTCCAAGCCTCATTTTGTGTGTGTGTGTATGTGTTTTATTTTTCCTTATGCTGTTTTGTTGATATCGTACTATTCTCTTCTCTACCCTTTAGTGGATAAAGATACAAAAGTGAAACAAACACCATCTATTTCTCACAGTCCATTCACAAAAAAAAAGTCATCAAAATTATTTACTATCTTAGAGCTTTTCTCTCAGCTTTTCAACTGAAAGTCTGAAGCTGAGTGCACAAGTGTCAAATAAGACTTTGTAATAGCCAAAATAACCCATATTTTTTTCATTTTCTTATATTTCAAGTAGAAACAAAGATTGTGGTAAGGACAAGAAAATATAGCTACAGTGATAATTGGTAAAAGTACTTTTTACACTTTCATTGAAGATTCAGTGTCCAAGTATGTAAGCAATACATGCGTATTTGTAATCACACTTTTTCTTATCATAGTTTTACCCAAGTTATTGGATTACTCTGCTACAAAAGGTGGTAGAGTTTTTGTTGTTGTTGTTGTTGTTGTTTTCTCATTAATGATTGAGCTGCTCTTGGCTCACATCTTCATAAGAGAACTCATCTTGAAAGAACTCAAGCATGTAATTTTCTAAATGTATATGCATTTCAGAATTTATTTGGGCTTACTAATGGTACGTAGTTTTTGTAGTCATTTTTGCTACTCAGATTGGATTTATATTTGCCCATAGATGTAGGTAAGTCACAATAGCTCTCTGCTGTTAAAGAAAGTCCTTTAAGGAAAAGTGGTTTGGGATGTCTCCAAAAGGTGACTTTTTAATATTTTTATTTTTGAAGGATTTGATAAACAGGAGATGAGATCATCTGGCAGTTGAAGCTAGGCAGAGAGACCATGTACAAGCATAGCAGAAAAAAATAATTATATTAAAGAGATGGAAAGAGGAGAATGTCAATGAATGCAAATGAAGAAATTAAAAATTATTATTGACAAGTGAAAAAATAAATTAAAAAAAAAGGCACAAGAAAGTCTTAGAAGGATATTCTGATTAGTTGTTAACATTCCTCTAACCTTGCTGCAGCCCTCTCTCAACCTGACTATGGAAAGACACCATCATGAACATTGGGCTGCACATGACTTTTCGTGTCTGAATAGTCAAAGAATATTTGTTCTAGATTTTCTTAATCCACTGGGATTTTTGAGGTTCCCTTTTGGATATTCCTTTATCTAGTTGGAAACTTTCTGTGCTTTCAAAGAGTCTGGGCCTTTCCCAGTCATGACTGAGCTGTTCTGTTCACTCTGATGTCCACACTGCTCCAGCACACTGTTTCAGGGTGTACCTGAAGCACAAGCACAGTGCACCCATGGGGTGCTGGTGTCCTGGAAAAGTCAGACGCCAGAACAGGTTCTAGAATAAAATCATGGGATGTAAACAGGTTCACCTGTGTGAATTGGAGTCCAAAAGGGTGTTCAAATGCTAACTACAGGGTGTGTCTGTATTCTTGTGACATCATATAATTCCTGTGCTGTTAACATGATGTGAGTCTGATTTATAGCAGCAATTTTCACAGGGCATTTTTGAGCTCCATACCATTCTAAAAGGTTTGGTCTCTAGGAACAGCATAATGAAATCACTAATATGATCAGAAAATCTCTAACAACATAAACAGAATTCTCATTCTTCTTCCTGTCGCTAGCAGTGTTGAAAATGTTTGTGTTGCCCTCCTCATCAACCTGCTCTCATCTCACAGGGGGTATATTTGGCAGCTTCAGAAGCTGTGTGCCAAGTCTGGGAGTGCATTTTTCATGTGTTAGTAACTAGGTCTAGTGCTGGCTGTGTGAGAGCTGAGACACTCATTTATGTAAATCATATGTGATTTGTGAGGAATTTAGTCACTGTTGCATTCTCAAGACTACAGTTTTTCACAAAATCCCTCATGAGCTCAGCTTACAAGGTCATGTGAGAGCACTTAATCATGGGAAGATATTGTTTCTGATGCTAACATTTGATGCAGAGACATGCGGCTGAGTCTTTAAGCCACCAGTGCCCCTTTTACAGTTTACCTAAAGACTGAGTTTTTGTTTTAGTATGAACTTGAAAAAGACATTTATTTTGGTGCTCTGGCATGAATCCCAAGGAGACCAAAGAGCAAAAAGCATAAAAAATACAAATACAAAGATTATCTGAATAGAAAGCACAGTCAAGCTGATATAATATGGCATGACACTACATTAAGAATCTAATTAATGTGTCCTCTCATGGTGCAGCTGAAGCAGCTTCTGAAAGCTATGTCTCAACAGAAGTCAGAATGAAACAAATTACAAGGTGTGCAGGCACCAGAGGCCAGCCGCTGTGCTAATCACTTGGCTATGAGCTAATCACTTGGCTTGGGGTGTCTGAGAGAAACGCGTCCCGAAGAGATGGCGAGGTAAAGTGTTGACTTTACTCCCATTTACTAGGACAGCCCTCCTGTCCCCCAGCCTGTGGGAGTGATCCTGGGACACACTTGTGCCAGAGCCAGGAAGAATCTCTAGGGTGTATTTCCATTGGGACACACATCTCTGAGAGGGGCTTGACCAAAGATACTGTGAAGGGGTTTCAGAGTGAGTGTGGCTTGCAGGTATCATGGTTCTGTGGATGATGACCTATTGGAGGAAGGCAGAGATGAAGCAGGGATGGCTGGAGCATAATGCAGCATGGGCAAGGAATTTAAGAGAAGCTGCGAGCTGCTGCTCAGCTGCTAGGTGTGCAATAGGCTGAGGAAAATGGGTTTCATTAGCACAACTGTGTACAGTACTACTTGCTTCCTGAGGCACCTTCTTTTAAGTAAATCATATCCCAGTTACCTCATTACCTCTTCCATGAGATGTTGGAATTGCAGAATAAAATCTTGCAAAGTCAGAAGCTATAAACATACCAGATCACTTTTTTCCCCCAGACTAATTAACTCAATGTTTTGCTGCAATCATAGATTGAAAGTATCTTCTGATCTCTTAGTGCTTAAGTGATAATAATACCAACCAGAAATATGACTTGCTTAAAGCCACTTTTAATGTTGATTTAAAAAAAATCTGTAATTAAAATATTTTAAATGTCTTTATATATGAGTTGAGACATCCAATAAAATAGGGGAAAAATAGATACACTGACTTGTTTTTAAATACCAACATCATATTGTGATTTTAGATGTTGAGAGAATTGTTTACATGCATGTAAAATATGTCTGGAATCATATGCTTGTGTACACATGGTTTGTCTGTTTTTTTTGTTTGGTTGGTTGGTTGTTTTTTTTGTTTGTTTGTTTGTTTGTTTGCTTGCTTGCTTGTTTGTTTTTCTCTACAATATAACTAAAACCTCATTTTTTTAATAGCTTTTTGCCTCCTTACTTTTCTTCTGGGAAACAACATTAGGAATTATGTAAATAAGAGTAAGAAAATCTTGTGTCCTGAAAATGAAAATCATAGAATCATAGAATGGCTTGGGTTGGAAGTGACCTTAAAGAGCATCTAGTTCCAATCCCCCTGCCATAGGAAGGGAAATCTCTTTCCCCTACCATAAATTATGTTCAGATCATTTCACTAAAACCTTTTTCATTGTTGAATGTGAATGGCCTGGTCCCCTCCACTGAGTTAATCTTCATATTCCAACCATGCAGCACCAACAGAATTGTTTCATATCAGGGACTCCTATGGGGATAAATTCAAAGTGTAGTTAAAGAAATAAAGAATAGTTTGTAAAATACAATCTCTCTCCATTATCTTACCAACATGTAAATTGATTTACAGCTAGGCTGAAAGTCTTGCCCCCATTTTCTTGCTAACCCGTCTGCTCTACACAAATTGTTCTGATGCAGATTTTGGTGAGGTAAAAAGTATAGTCTGCATGCCAACTGGAGATTCCTCTTTTCTACTGCTGATTTTTTTAGGGGCAACCTGAAATAAACAATCTTTTTGTCCAGTGCAGATTAGAAGTCAGCAATGGTTTTGCAGTTTAAAGAGACACTATAAGCTTGATGCAATTCTATACATACAGAAAGTGATAGGAGCAGCTTGTCTCTTAGTTAAAAATTCTTCTAGTTGGCAAAAATAATTTGCTGCTTTGTTAAAATTTTGTGAGGGTGAATCTTCCTGTCAGTTTTGACACTGGAGTATCTCTACTTTTAAGAAAATCTTGACTTGTTTTTAGGAGGTGCCAAGAACTAGCAGTGTATGTGTTGGGAAATGAGTGAGGGGGAAGCTTATGTGCCGTTTGTAATTTCTCTTCACATTCCACACAATTTTGCTCTTGTGGTGAAAGAGAGGATAGGAAATGGGAGACAAATTAGAAGGCAGGCCTGACTCTGAACCTGACGTTCAGAAAGATGTACATAGACACTACAACAATGAACCCAAATTGACTCGTCACTTTTTATCACCTTTGAAAAGGAAAGTAAATGAGAACTTTACCCTGCTAGTCATATTTTGAATATATTCTGTAAGAAGGATCTGAGTCAACTTTGTTCCCCTTTCACAAACCTATTTCAGCTCCTAGTTCTGCATTCTGAGATCAGAATAAAGTATGTTGTTTAAATAAGGAAAAAAACAAAACCAAAAACAAACAAACAAACAAAAACTTCAAAGCAGCAGTTACATAATGAAAACATAAGCTTAAAACTAAAAAAAAAATAAATCTTTGCATAGAGGTTTATTTTAAAAACAGTATGAATTGTCACTCATCAGGAACCATTGAGATTATATTGAACACCTTCAAAAGATCAAAGAACTTCCATATTCTGTCAATTCTGCAGTTTTAGCTTAACAAGTACATCAAATAAATTATTCTTTGGCTTTTATTTGAGTGTGAAGTACAGTAATCGGTGCTCTAAAGCAAATCTGATTATGTGGCTTATTTCACAGAAGCTGTTCTATCTCTTTCAGTGAAGATTGGTGAAAAAATCACCAAATTAGTAAAAGTCTAATCTTTTTCATGAACAAATGTTGCAAAAAGCAGCAGGTATGGTAATTTCCTTCTGTATTATTTTGGGGGCTTATGCTATGGGTAAAAATGCTATGAAAATGCAAATGAATTACTAGAGTACTTAAGTTATGCATAGCATACAGCTATTCTTTCAGAGGGAAATTTGCTTTCCTTCCTCATCACACATCTGTTTTTTGTTCTACACAGTTTTGTGTAAGATTTGTATAAAATGCCTTTTGGATTTTGAACATCGCATTTGTAAACCAAATGCATCTACAGTTCTGAAATTGTTGAAGTTCATCTTTTGGAAAATAGGAATTTTCCTACCCTCTTTTAGTAGTCTTAGCATAATGCCAGCATGGGAAGATATTACAAAGAATATTTCTTTGGTTTGGCCACAGATGAAGGTGTATTTACTTTTTTTATTTCTTTCTGCTTCCCTTATCATGAGAAGCAGGAATTCCAGCCTTGTTACTCCATTAAAAATACTAATATGGTGCAGTCATGCAATTGTATATGTCATGAGTTTTTTTCCAGTGTATAACTAGAAATTTCTCTTTAGATCATGATTTTTTTGTGTTCTGTTTAGTTTTCATGTTTCAGGGGCTGATGTGGAAATTACCCAACAAAATGCTATGGCCTGTCTTATGCAAAACAGCAGATAATTGTAATGATCCCTTCTGACCAGAAAACCTTTGGGATGCTTTGCTCTGGCTGTCCTGAAACTGTTCTTCTCTTCTTCATCCAAAAATGAGCACATCTGCTCTCATTGAAGTGGGTGCCCTGCTGTGTGGCAGAGAATTTACATTCATGATAGAGCTTAGCAGGGTACTTCCTGCTCTGCATCACATTCCAGCTGTGTTCTAGTTACCAACACTGGAACTAGTTTTCCTTTTCAACTCCTTCAGGGCTGTGTTTTGACAGGAGAGAAGGATCATCTCCCTGTTTGCTTACCTTGTGTTCTTAGGTGCTGGTGGGTACCAATCCAAACAGCCTGAAGTTTGCTTCCATTCTGTTATTGCTCAACCTTCAATGACTCCAGTGAGTAGTTACTGATATGCCCTTACATTTCACACATGTGACATGTAGCAATAATTTATCTTATCCCCCTACATGCTCAGAGCTTTGTGGGAGAAGGCTGAAAAAGACCCTTTAGTATGGCTGTCTCCTGCAAATTCACTGATCCACTTTTAAAGGCTCACCGTTGGCCTAACAGAGGTTAAGGTTTGGATGAGTGCTGCCAGAAACATGACATACGAAGAGTGAAATATTGGCATGCTACCCAGAATGTGGAGAATAAGGGAAATTAAAATATATCCAGTGCAAACAAAAATAGAGAGAGAAATTGGTGGGGAACATTCATTTTACCATCTGATGCTTTTCAGACACCGGGGCTGTGCCTCCAAGGGCAAGCTGCACCTGAGACACTGCTGCAGGCGCAGGTTGGCGGTGCCCAGCCCTGCCTGGCCCTGGCAGCAGCCACCCTTCTTCTGAGCCCTGACGCCTCTGAAACAAGGCATCTATCTCCCCTCTACCTCCTGCTCTGTAGGACTGGGGAAGGAAATGGCTGAGCTGAAACTAATTGTTAACCCTTTGGGAAATAATGAGGTGATGGAGAAAGGATTAAAGCTCACAAAAGGAACATCATCACTTCTCACTAGGTCTGGCCATCACATGGAGGATTTGATTCCTACCTTCTGGTCCTTCTGTTGAGCTTGTCAAGACTGCGTTATCATCTGTGGACACTGTCCTTTGTCTTCTCTGGTGGACAGTTGTTTTAATGCCTCTCACACTTTTTGATCAGAGTTTCGGAGTGGAACCGTACCACTCTTCAGTGACGGCACACTGCAGGAATTGCACTTCAGACATTGCTAACGCGCTTTCCTGTCTGTGTGGGCACTGGCTGTTATGTCCATCTGTGTCTGCCTGGGGAGGCTGATGCAAGATTTGGCTGATAAGTATCATTTAGACAGCCAATGCACATATGTATAGGCAACTTCACAGTGCTCATGTATTTCACAGCTGGAATTTCTTTTTCAGGCATGTTTTATTTATAACACTTTGAATTATTCTGTCCTTTTGTGTCTGTAATAATGGGTAATTTCTGATGTGCATCCTTTGGCAGAATTTCCTTTTGTCTTTGGTCACATATGCTTCATACAGGGTAAGGAGGTATCACCTCCTCAAATAAGTCAGAATATAGAAGTTGCCAAGCAGAGCAGTGGCTCATCTTCTTGGGTATCCTTTTCTTTGGCAGTAGACAGTGCCAGATGCTGCAGAAGAAAATAATTTGTTCCAAACCTCATCTGGGATCAAGCTTATGCCCTGAAGTTCATCATTTTCACAACATGTGTCCTTTGAAATGTCGCATTTGCTTTCTCTACTTATGGTTTTAGAGTTGTGTCAGCTCTGTAAATCATCTTTGCTTGTCTGAGTTTCAGGTTTTTTAATACCCTGTGTTTTTCGTAGTTTGCGCCCTTGATAACCTTGAGTACTTTTTGTTAGTTTTTAAAGTGGTTGTTGTCTTTGCCGTAATAGTTAAAGTGCAATTTTCCTACAACACAGGTCAAGCTTTTACAGTGAGTGTTTCTCTCTTGTGCATGTAGCACTTAATATGAAGTTTCTCTGCATGCTGACATACCTCTATGTTAAGAAGTGGGGGGGGGGCCCTGAGACATTTAATGGTAGCAAATCCTTTAAAGCACACTATTGATTTAGACAACCATGCTTTTACTTTCAAAGAATTTGCACTTCTTGCTTTAAAAAAAATAAAAAAAAAAAAAGGGTTTACAATCTGGAGTTTCCCTCATGCCATTTCTAGAGAAGGAGCCAGGGGAGCCAAATTATGAAATTAGGCAGGATAAGTATGTTAGGCAGGATAAGTATGTGCTTGTGTCCAGTGCTATAGTAGCTGAGATCGCTTTTATAATTTGCTTATATTAAATAAACAAAATAGGTGAAAACAACAGGAATTCAATGTTGCTAGGAGACCATGCATGCGGATTCCCCAAACTTTCCTCTGGCGCAAATTACAAGTGTATAACTGTCATAAGTTTGCACTTATAGCAAATACTATCAGATATTCTGCAGCTTAATGTCAGAAATAACGGATGTTTAAAAATAGGTGGTCTTAAAATTAGTATTTGCCTACCTAATAAATAAAAGTAAAGCCTGTTCCAGTTTTGCCTATTGGCTGTATACTGAGTATGGTCAACTTCTTCTGGAGAAAAAAAAAAAAAAAAATCAGTTGAGAAGTTTTAGTGCTTGCCTGAAGAGTCTCTTTTCTCACTAGATTAAATATTGAGAAATAAAAACAAAATATGTAAATATAGTATACCCCAAAGCAAAAAATTATTTTCCAACACAGATGGGTTTAGGGAGGTTGGCTGCCAAAAGATTTTAAAATTCTTGTGCCAGGGGGCAATTTGCTTGCAACAGAAGAAAATGTATCCAATTACCCTTATGAAATTATGAGTTTTGCTCCCTAACCAGCCATTTGATGGGGTATTTGAAATTAAGGTACAAGCACTGGCTATCTTTCTCATACTCTTGAGAGAATAAAAGGTTCAGTCTATTTTGTTTTCCTATGTCCCCAAAATATAAGGAAAATAGGCAATAAGTATCAGAACTTGACAAACATTACACTGCAGATAAAAATTAGTATTTTTTTTCCCTGTATCTGCTATACTGTCATTAAAAATTAACCTTGCCAGACAAGATGATACCTGCTATACAATGTGTTTCATTCCATCCCATAATCTTTTGGATTTGCTGAATGAAATCAGTCCCTTTGTTATACATCATATTCCCTACAGTCAGGGAAAGCGACAAAGCAGAAATGTTTACATGGGCATGTTGGGTGGGTATGTGAATAAATGGTGGGTATGTGAATAATACTTGGTAAGCTTTGGGTCTTTCCTCCATGAAATTATTCTTGCTTGGCTTCTCTGTTGCTCATCCAAATCAAACCTATGCCATTCCCATGCAAGTGAAAGTTCGTTAAAAGCTTATTCTGATAGCAGATGTGTAAGTGAAGTTGGCCTGCACACAGTCCATGTCTATTTTAACTTGACCTCCTTTCTGCTGCTGTGGTTTTTAGTAGTCAGATCCTGGCACTAAAATTCCATTTTTAGAAGTAATTTATCAGTCCTTCCACTGAAAACCCTGAGTATGGAATATAATCACACAAGATGTTTTCATATTGATTTCCTTGTAAAAAATCATGAATTCCCCACACTATGGCTTTGTACAGGCTTGAGAGAACCACAGAGTAATGGTGGTTTTGTAGAAGACGGTTGTCAAGCTGCCACCAAGAATAGCAGAGTCCCAGAGCAGCAGCTGTATATACTTGTGTGACTGTTCTACTTACGGAATGCGGAACACTGTTAAGGGATATCTGTGCCCTGATAGCACCTCAGGTTTTGAATTCTCCATGGGTCTGGTCAAACTAATTAGACTTTCTTCCCTTAATTTTACCTATCTATCAGACACTGTCATTCAATGTGAGTCTCATATGAATTTTGTGATGGTTAATTAGCAAAAATTGTGGAATCAGAAAGGACTTGGCAATGGAGAGGAGGAAAACATACAGAAAAATGAACAGAATTGGGAGCAGGAAAAAGAGCACAGAAGAAATGGGACAGAAATGAAACATAGGAGAGAATCCAAAGACCAAGTATAACCAAAGGGTGGAGGGCATTGTATGTATGGCAGAAGTTGAATGAGAGACCTGAAGAGCTTGTTTTACAAATAAAGACTTAATCACTGAACATGAATGAGGGAAGAGGCGGTTTTATACAGATGGCCTGAATGAGCTCAGAAGATTTCAAGTGCGTTAGGCATTAAGGTTTGAATAGATTATTGTTATTCTTTGTCAGACAGTTTTGAGCAATAGGGTTAGTTTGCTTAACTTTGCTGTATTGATGTGTTGAAGTATTCTGTTCTAAAATAATTGCAGAAAAATGGAATAGCAGACACAAAAGTATAATATATATAAAATCTTCCTATTGTATAACTTGCATACAGGTAGTCCCCATGTATCACACATATATGAGATACACAAATTCTATGTATTTGCTTAAACTTACAATGACTCAGTTTGGAGCTTTACTCCCTGCACACACACACACACACCCCTTGCATTCCTCCTGTTCTGATTTAATTTTGTTGACGAGGTCTCCCACATCTTTAATATGGATCATTGTTGGAAAAATGTGATGGATAGATAAAATGGCTGGTCAGCACAGAAAGTCGTCTCAGATAAGCATTAAAAAGTGAAGAAAATCCTTTCTTTTATTAAACCCTCATAGGATACAGGTGGTCCAGAACATATACTGGAACATTCCAAGTCTACAAAACACTGCAGAAACTGATGAGAACTGTTGATTCGCTACTTAGTGTGAAGAATGATTTCTTGCATGTTTCTTTATAGTTCAATTTGTCATTTCATTGCGTCTACTGGCAAAGTGGTTTAAGAGTCTGACAAACCCATTAACCTCTTAATAAAAATTTCCTCAAGTTCCCTTTTCAAGTGTTTCTTTTTGAAAGGACTAGAACATATTATAAATCTAGTTTCATTATGACTTCACTTTATTCTCCCTCCTAACTTGATACATTTATGTTTGTCTGAACTTTGTTGAAAGACAACAAGGGGTGATTATCTAAATGGACAGAGAAACTTTCATGTTTCACCTGACAAGGCTCACTAGGCTTCTGTCCAGGTAATTTTCAGAAAGAAAATTTCCTTTCATGGACAGAAACAAAAGACTCCTAAGCCAATGTTAAAGATTGAGTGCTTGCAGCATTTTATATAAAGCAAGCAATCCATGCCATAAGATATACTTGACTTAAATATTGTAAGATCTCAGAGAAAAGTGTACTAACCTGAACCAGAGCTTTCTCTTATACCATTAACTTGCATCTTGATCTGGATTTTACCATTAAATTTTAAGCAATTTATGAAGTCATATGTAACACTAACTTGCATTTGCGTGACACATTTTCCATCCTCTGTATTAGTTTCGTTGTGAAAGTTTAATTTATTCCTTTGGAAATTCTTAATAAATCAGTTACTTCATTCACATGGCTCCAAAGGGATCCAGTTCTGTCCCCTTCAGCATTCACAGAAGAACAGCAAGAGTAAGAACTTTGGGGAACAGAATTTAGCTGAACTGAAAAGTGGAGAAAACAGACAATAAATAAATAAATAAATGCTACCAGTAAAAGAATCAAGCACTGCAAGAGCTTTCCAAAACTCATGGTAGCTTTAAATCAAGACTGGAAGATTTTTGTAAAGCTCACTGTTTTCACGAAAAGAATACTTCAAGGAATCCAGTGTTTGTGTCATTCAGGAAATCAAAGTAAATTATAACAGTGGCTCCCCTTATTTATAATTTGTCATTTTAGAAAATATATCAATGATTTTGCAATCAAAAGAATTACATTGATGATAGTTAAATAGGAGGTAGAATTGCAAAGGAAAAGTTTACTTGCTTATGAGACATTTGTCAGGAAATAAATAAATAAATAAATAAATAAATAAAGAGCTGCGTTGAAAGAAAGCTTTCAGAGTTCCTGGAGATAATCCATTGTGCGTCTCCTCCCTCTTCCCACACAAATTGGGATGCTATGGCCCACATTTATTCTGAGATCCTGGGCAACCAGAGGTAGTAGCTATCTGCCCTTCTCACAGCAAATTGTTATGAAGTTTGCTTTAAAAAGATTCTGCTCCACAAAAAAGTGGGTAGTCTTGCATAGTTCCCTTTGCTGATAAAATTGTCATTGACTTGTGAAAGATTAAAGATCCATCCTTTACTTAGTTTTGAGAAGAACACCGTATTTCTCCTATTAGGAATATATTTTAAGTTGAGGGTGAGAGGGTTTCATATAGTGACAATTATTTCATGTATGTCCTACAACATTCCTTTCTTCTTGTGCCACCAGGTTTGACCCTAGTTTGTCTCCTAGTGATAACACTATAAAATATATATTTTGTAGCAGGTATTTAGAATAGGAACAGCTAGAATTTAAAGAGAGTATAGCAGATGGCTTCAGATTGCCACTCAGTCTTCATCTGCTAATTTGAAAAGATCTTCATTCAAACCTTCTCTGCATACAGAAATCAGATTTGGTGCTGTAGTTAGATCATGTAACATAAATTTCTGTGGATGATGCTAGGAAGGTATACAACTCAATAACAGGACACATTTGAAACACTGGTAGTCAGCCTCTGCTTCTGCAATACATGCCTCTCAAGCGTAACGTGTTCGACATTACAGTACAATGAGAATGTACCAAGCTTAGAGACGGAAGTGGTGTAATCTACTCACATGGGTGATGTGAGAAATAATTATTTAATGTTCATGAAGCAGACAGAAAATTAAAAGTGCTAGAGTGGTTGCTATTAAAAATCTTTACAATTTGATTTCACAATTAGATTATGTTACCACAGCATTCCCCACTTACTCAGTATAGGGACATCTAGGGAATACTACAAATCCAGGAATGCAGCAATGGCATTAATTACTTGAAAATGTAATTAGAAAAAAATCTAGTGATCTCTAATGCTCACGAAGTACATATTTACTAGAGCAACTAGAAATTGGGGCTGAAAAGATGGCATTTTATAATATGATTTTATATGTCAGTTACAAATTATACAAAACCTTACACTTGAGACATTTCTGGTGGTATTTCTGTAGAAGATTAAAAAAAAGAATCAGATTAGGAAGTACTACACACATTTAAAGTAGCCCTGAAATACCCTTTGATGTTAGTAGACAAAGTTTCATCCTTAGTCACTTGCCAAAAGCTATGTAGCTATCTGCCACAGAACTGGTGAGTATTCTGGTTACAGCTGTGTGGAATATTTGCAGGGTAATTCAGAATTCTTAAAATGTTCCAGTTATCAACCAAAGACCTGAAAGTAGATGGATTTTGAAGTCTATCTTAGTAAAAGAATGTGTGACATCTTAAGAAAATATTCATGTTTTCACAGAATCACAGAATTTCTAGGTTGGAAGAGACCTCAAGATCATTGAGTCCAACCTCTACCTAACGCTAACAATCCCCACTAAACCATATCCCTAAGCTCTACATCTAAATGTCTTTTGAAGACTTCCAGGGATGGTAACTCCACCACGTCCCTGGGCAGCCTGTTCCAGTGTCTAACAACCCTTTCGGTAAAGAAGTTCTTCCTAACATCTAACCTAAAACTCCCCTGGCGCAACTTTAGCCCATTCCCCCTCGTCCTGTCACCAGGCACGTGGGAGAACAGACCAACCCCCACCTCACTACAGCCTCCTTTAAGGTATCTGTAGAGAGCAATAAGGTCGCCCCTGAGCCTCCTTTTCTCCAGGCTGAACAAGCCCAGCTCCCTCAGCCGCTCCTCGTAGGACTTGTTCTCCAGGCCCCTCACCAGCTTCGTTGCCCTTCTCTGGACCCGCTCAAGCACCTCGATGTCCTTCTTGTAGCGAGGGGCCCAAAACTGAACACAGTACTCGAGGTGCGGCCTCACCAGAGCTGAGTACAGGGGGACGATCACCTCCCTAGCCCTGCTGGTCACACTGTTTCTGATACAAGCCAGGATGCCGTTGGCCTTCTTGGCTACCTGAGCACACTGCTGGCTCATATTCAGCCGACTATCCACCATCACTCCCAGGTCCTTCTCTGCCTGGCAGCTCTCCAACCATTCCTCTCCCAGTCTGTAGCTCTGCTTGGGGTTATTGCGCCCCAGGTGCAGGACCCGGCACTTGGCCTTGTTGAACTTCATGCAGTTGACCTCAGCCCATCGGTGCAGCCTATCCAGATCCTCCTGCAGAGCTTTCCTACCCTCGAGCAGATCGACACACGCGCATAGCTTGGTGTCATCTGCAAACTTACTGAGGGTGCACTTAATGCCCTCATCCAGATCATCGATGAAGATATTAAACAGGACTGGCCCCAGCACCGAGCCCTGGGGAACGCCACTAGTGACTGGCCTCCAACTGGACTTGGCTCCATTCACCACGACTCTTTGGGCCCGGCTATCCAGCCAGTTTCTAACCCAACGAAGCGTGTGCCAGTCCAAGCCAAGAGCAGCCAGTTTCTTGAGGAGAATGCTGTGGGAAACAGTGTCAAAAGCCTTGCGGAAGTCAAGGTAGACCACATCCACAGCCTTTCCCTCATCCACCAAGCGCGTCACTTTGTCATAGAAGGAGATCAGGTTCGTCAAGCAGGACCTGCCTTTCATAAACCCATGCTGACTGGGCCTGATCGCCTGCTTGCCCTGCAAGTGCTGCGTGATGACTCTCAGGAGGATCTGCTCCATGAGCTTCCCTGGCACTGAGGTCAAACTGACAGGCCTGTAGTTCCCCGGGTCTGCCCTCCGGCCCTTCTTGTAGATGGGCGTCACGTTTGCTAGCCTCCAGTCAACTGGGACCTCCCCCGATAGCCAGGACTGCTGATAGATGATTGAAAGTGGCTTGGCCAGCTCCTCTGCCAGTTCACTCAGTACCCTTGGGTGGATCCCATCTGGCCCCATCGACTTGTGCACATCCAAGTGCCGTAGCAGGTCACCAACCAGTTCTTCGTGGATGGTGAGGGCCACATCCTGCTCCCCATCCCCTTCCACCTTTTTTGCACCTTTTGGAGAAAAAACTTTGATCTCACTTTTCACCTTTCTCCATTTTTTTTTTCTCTTCCTGGTATTTTATTCCTAAAGCAGAATTTGGAAGCCTGGAGTGAAATAAGATCTTAGTGATTTTCACATCATTCAACTTTTAGTTAATTTATGTGATCGCTTGACCATGACTTTTTCTAATTTTAAACAGAGACCTGTGCTTCAGTTCACAGTATTTCAAGGGAACATATACCTTGATCTGAACGTTTTTGATTCCACACACCCCTAGCACAAAATCAGCAAATTTAAGATACCAATGTGGTACATGTGCTTTCTGATATGATCCAGTGACTGCACAGTGGAAACAAGTCTGTAGGGCTTGTACATGTTATCTGCTATATAGTCCAAATAAAAGTCTACTAATTTGCACTTTTAAATTAATTACACTATACAATTAATTATACAAGGACAGGTAAATCTGACCTGTGGACACAGGGTGGTTATGGTTCACAGCAAAGGTTCTGCTGGCACCATAAGTTATAAAATACAAACAGAAAATATAAATGCAACTTAAGGAGCTGAGGGTGAGGGTGAAGGGAACAAGCACAAATTACATCTGTATTTTTAGATGGTAGTATTCATAGTTATTTTTGACATACTAAGAGTCTTTGAAACATTTTGAGTAACTCTATTGATGTTTCACTGCTACTGCCAAGGCCCAGGCGCAGCTGCTTGGATGCTGTGCCATGCTAACAATGCCATTTCTCTCTCAGCAGTTTCCTGCTCTGCAAAATTTAATGTGCATGTCTTTGGGGTGATGTTTCTTTGCATTGGTTCAACTTCCAATGGCTTCTAACAATTTAGTTATCAGAGGCTGCCAGGCAGGAATAGGGCTTGTTATTAAGACAACGGCACAGCGTTCGGGGCTTGTTTGTGGCTGGTGACTGCCAGAACATGTCTTTTAGAGCACTAGAGCAGGTGGAAGAGCAGGAAGGTGAAATGTAGTGTTGCACTGGAGGCAGTGGGTAAGCCATTTGTGTTCTAATGTGTGCCTCTCTGTAACCTATTTGATATTCAGAGTGGTGTTGTGGGCAGATATGGGACTCATTCATCTGAATGCTGTCCACACACATATGTTTACATTTGCAGGAACTTGCATTGTTTTATGAATTTAGACATAAAGTATTTATTGTCTGATGCCATAGAGGTTCCCGAGGTATTTAGAGTATTAAACTGCAGACGAAAATTTCCCAGAGAGCTGCAGTACCCTGAGCCACACAGGCTGCCTACCCATTTTGCTGCTCAGGGAGGTAAAAGCTCTGCATTGTGTGGAGTGATGCTGTGGATTGACTTCACTGTGCTTGCTCAAGGATTACTATGCAATACTCCCTAGGATCAGCAGCAAGCTTATTTAAGTTTTTCTCCATTTGAAAATGAATCAGAGAGCTATGCCGTTCAGTAATGCTTCACATAATGTTAGTTGCTTCTGGCTGTTGTGAAGATTTTTTCTTTTTCTTTTTTTTTTTTTTTTTCCCCCACTAAATACAGCATGTGAGAAGCAGTAATGCTGCCGGTAACAATAGCATAAGCATAACCTTCGATTAAGCAAAAACACTAGAATACAGAACTTCACCAGTTTTGCATTATGAGTTAAAATATTCTTTGTTATACTTTCTTAAGAAGGCCTTTAAGCTTGTACTTAACATGAGCAAATTAGTAGCTGCTTTCGAAGAAACAGTTTATGGTTTAACCTTTGTGTATTAGCTCCCACGCTATCAGTTTGCTTGAATAGCTTGTCATCTACCCACTCTCTAGAGTGTGCGCCAATTCTTTACTGAGAACTTTTACAGTAGCTTAAGAGTCAATATGAAGGTCAGGGTTTATCAGTAGCATAAGAAAGGCAAGATTTTCACAAGTCCCTGAAATTGATTGACAGTTGCCTTATGGCACCACACATATCATTTATAATTCCTATGGTACATATTTCTGCAGTACCCTGCAACAAAACAGCAGTCTAGCACATCAAGGGTGCTATGATTTTTTCTGATGCTTCTTGTCAAGTTTCTTATTTAACAAGAATGAATTAAGCACACATACATCTAAAATCAATGCATGAGCATTCTGATATTCATAGATAAGCTTTCTGAGCACCTTCTGCATATTTACACACATTCTTAAGCATCCACATAAAGAGACAAAAGCTGGAGATAAAATTATTCTCAGTATTGTGCACCTTGATTATCTTTTGAGTTATTGTTGTGTATTTCAGCTGAATGCTAAGCAGTTACGTTTAGCATGCAACTTTGATCTGGTTTCTGTATGCAGTTAACTTACAGTTTGTTGCTGAAATGTGAGGAGATCCTGGGGATAGGAGTGCAGTGTGCAGTTGTGCCTTCAGCCGCTAATGGTGTTTACAATTAGAAATTTACACTTCCACATTTTTCCCGTTTTCCTGTCTTTGGCATACAGGAGTGATATCAGTCCACTAACTGCAGTATTGACAGTCTTGCATTCAATCTGCCAATTAATCCATCTCCTTCGGTGTAACACTAAACAATTGCACACACCTTTAAATAGATTCCACATGTTACAAATGAAGTCTCAACACAATCTGAATTTTGTAATATTTATACTTATAAAATGTCAAAATAAAGGTATAAAAGGCAAGTAAACAGTGCTGGGTGTGCAGGGAGTCTACGCTCCACCAACACGCATACGCGAACATCAAATATTCTAAATATACAGAACATTGCTTTACATACTAAACCCGAGTATGCCTATACAATCAGAAAAGGTAACAAACAATCCTTAATAAGTTCCAGGACTCAAAAGTCTCCATTTTCCACTCCTTTTCTTGATTACATACAAGTCTCCATTTTCCATTCCCTTTGAACAATATGTCTTGCTTTAAGTTGTCAAGCAACTCGGTCTTCAGGCCTTATGTATTCTGTTCTTCCCGGATCGAAGAAAAGCATATCCATCTCCTTTTCATGGCCAATAGGCCTGGGTCAAAAGGCACATTCAGGTCAACAGGGGGCATAACAGCAAAGGCCTTCGATGGCTGTAGCAGCAGAGGGGCCCATGGCGTAGCAGTCGGATCAGTAAAGGAGCCCGCAGCTCCCTCACTATCTGGCAAACCACATCTTTGTGATTGTGGTCCCACATGGCTCTTTAAGGCCTCAGAGATTGCTCGCCAATCCCACTGCAACCTTGTCATTTTTAGTTGCAGAGTCCCACACCTTGACCTCAGTTTGGTCCCATACTTCAGGCTCATAAACTGTCTGATTGTTAAGAAGGAGAATAAGCTGTAAGGTTACCAGGACAGTCTTTATTCCTAAGGACGTATGATTCCCCATAATGCGCAGCTGCTTACCAGCTTGGGGCAGTTGTGTGCACAGGTCCGCTTCTCTCAGCTCGAGCTTCTCTCCAGCTCCGGTGCGCCTATTTCCAGCGACTTTCTGTACGAGCTTCTCTGAGCAGTTTGCTGAGTTTGGCCGAACCCATCTTCATGAGGCAATCAAAGTGCCTGTTCCTGTCCTGGTCTCCATTCTGCCAGCCTGTTCCTCTTCACTTCTTTTTCCTGCTTCGTTATTGATGTAGCTTCATCGTGTTGCCTTTTTCTTTTTTTATCTTGAGGGCAGGCTCCCCTCTTATACCCTTCTCTCCACAGCAGTTCTTTTCCAAACAACTTTTCATTGGTCAGACAACTTTGAATGTAACAACAACAGCAAACACCCAGAAACTTCCATGCCTTAATGGCTGGAGAACAAGAAACCCGAGACTGCATGGAGTCTCCTGAATCACCCTTCTTTGTTCCCTCTAAACTCTTTTAGGCATCCTGCTCTGAGGAACCTGCTTTGGCAGGGGGGTTGGACCTAATGATCTTTCGAGGTCCCTTCCAACCCCTACAGTTCTGTGATTCTGTGATTCTGTGATATTCCTGATGGCCTCATTGTTAAGAGTCTAATGTTATCAAAACCATGGGGCTTTCCAAACCCCATGGCCACATTCCCAAATCTCCCCCTTCTTTATTAATATCAACCATTTTCTCGACACGAATTACCACTCCATATATAACACACAGTTTTAAAGAATTGCTATGTACAGCTAAAAAAAAAAAAAAGTCCAAAAAAATTTTCAAACCTTTACTTTAAAAAGTGAAAAAGAACATGTCATAATGCTGGAAGGGTGTAAGACTGTGTGAGGTGAGAAAGATTTGCATTAGAATGACCTGCAAACTTCCAGGAACAGTGATGACTATTTATTATAATAAATAGTCACTTTGTTTTTAAATTGTTAAAACTAATTAAAAGTTGGGGGATCCTTATTTCAGATCCCAATCATTGCACAGAACAATTCTACCAGAAAAGCTTTCAAACTGATTGCATTCGTGTTTGACCTGTAGTAATGGCTAAGCAGCTATTTAGAATCCTGTCGAACGCTACTTCCAGCAATATTTATGGTTTTTAGCTGCTGAAAGTGTGTCCATTTATATGTGCCAAGCTGGCTTGCATTTTTTCTATAAATATCTGAATTGCTCTGGGCATCAACCCTACTCTTATGTATTTAGTAACTAGCATCAGCATTTACACACCATAAATGTCTGTACTTTGATTAAATTATAAATAAACATTATCAGTATTTTACTACAAGTTAACACCTACATTATCAGTATTTTACTACAAGTTAACACCTGAAAAAGTAGTTTTCTTTCTCTTTCAAGTGACCACAGTATTTTAATGTTTCAAGTAAGTACATTAGCTAACATGCTCATAGATATGAAGCATTTATCTCATGGTAGAAATACAGAAATAATGGAGTAGTACATGGTCATGACTTGCAAATATCACATTAAATGCCATTTGAACTCAAGGGTTTTGCTGTTCTTGACTCAAGCAAAGGGTTGATCATTTCTTTTATTCTTCATTTTCTTTGTGTAAGATTCTTCTTAACTGTTACATGTTAGGACATTTAAAAGAAGTAATAACAAGAGGGTTTTTCAGAGGGTTTGGGCAAGGATATAAGACAACACCTGGAGAGACCTCAGCACATAGTGAGATCCATAGCAATATTAGGTTTTTAGCAGTTGTTTTTTTTTTTTTTTTCCTCTTTAATTTTTTTTTTTTTTATGTATGTAATTTCAATATTTTGATATAAACAAAACCTTTCTTCCTAAATGATTGACCTTTTTTGTTCTGTCTGCTCACTTTGCAGTATCATGTTTGGTACCTTCTTGCAGTAAATATAGCTACTATGGGACTGATTAGAGCATCACAAAAACTGGATATATAAACAACTGAATGAAAATCCCTATAATCGATAAATTATTCTCTGTGCCATTTAATGCTAAAAGAGACAATACAAGGCAGCATTATATTCCCATGCTCTTTCTTTCTTACAAAATGATGTAAACTACAAAAAATAAGTTGAAATCGATCTTAATTTCAGTTATTTTTATCATTATTTCTGCTCAATCCTTTCTTTTTTATTTTCCAATTTTTTTTTGGCCTTGGATAGTTTCTAAGCATTTCTGTATAACAGCAATTAATTTGTGTTAGTACACTGGATGAGGCACAAATTGGTCCAGTCTTGGTGTTATTTTTCTTATTAAGTTACGGATGATCTGGAGGAAGTTGTATGAACTCTGTTCACTTCTGATTTCCCATCTGCATGCAGAAAATACTTAACGTTGTAGAGAATTTTTGAAGTTAGAGAGAAAAACTCAGGTGTCAGTGTGCACACGAGTAGTGCTGTTACTATTGGCCTGAACAGAAATATTCACTCCCTGTAACAAAATATAATGACATTTTTACTCATCAGCTAATAAGACAAGGTGAGATATGTCTGGAATAATGTGAATTTTAAGGATAGGAAATGGCTTTCATGTTCTCACCTGAGAGCAAGTGAGGTGTCTTCTCCAGAGATAACAGCGAATGTTCACAATTGATAAAAAAAAACAAAACACAGTTTATAGAAGTGATAAACTTTGTTGGTGTCACTTGTGCCTGCCCCACATGATATTATTAGCTTACAATTTTAATAGGGTCAGCACCATACGTAGATGAAAAGTACAGAATATTTTAGTAATTCCCTTGTGCAATTAGTTTTGTTTTTATTTCAGTAGATACGTATTTCACGTCTGACTTGAAAACCAAAGTCAAATAAATAAGTCATTTTGACCTTATATAACAAGTATGCTTTACTGGTAAAACTATAGCAGTTCAAATTATAAAAAGAAAATTAAAAAAGGCAGAAAAACAATTCTTCACTTCTTCAGCCTGTCTTTGGTGGTTGCTGGAAGATGATGCTAATTTTACCACTACTGATCTTACCACAAACTATATCAAAACAGTTTAATTAGCACTAACATACTCAGTTCTCCCATGAAAGATATTTATTGAAGTGTAAAAATGAATTTTCTCTAGGCTCATACAATATGGATAAGTATAACAACAATCTTTTTTCAATGTATCTTTTTGCATATCTAAAAGTACATTTTTAGTGCCTATATTCATTGGTCTTTGGAAATCTCAATGAAAACACAAATCAGTTATGTTTTTATTTAATTAATGCATGTATTCTGAAAAAAAAAAAGAAAAAAAAAAAAAAAAGCTAAACTCATTGCATAGCTCAGCAAACAGCATTTAGATTGCATATTTTTCAAGTTACTGTGGGTATCCAGTTTGCAGTGAAGCATTTTCATTGCCAGCACATTAAGCTACCAAAGCATCCTACTATGACAGTGTCTGGCTCCCTAGGTCACAACAAAGCCATTTAAACTATTTTCTTAGATTCTTAGTGAAAAATAGATGCATCTTTTCTTCTGTCTTTTGATTGTGTCTTGTATCATTGAGTCCCCAAGTATTAGGCCATTACTAGCTTTGTAATACATTTATTTTATTTCATGAGCCGTACGTTGAGATTAACCACCTAACCAAACTGCACATGAAGTTTCACCAGAAGAGAAAAGCATAAACTTTTGAGTTGAAAGATGCTTTTGGTTGACAGGGACACTCACCTGAATAAAACTTTATTTTTAATTTGCTGACTTTAAAAATAAGTCAGTGAGCGTAGAGCTTAGTATTCCACCGATAGTCCCAGACTAATGATGTAGAAACTAAAACCCATTGATACAATTCAACACTCATTAGGTCTGCTAGATGTTATCTTGAAAGATCATTCTGAAAAAAAATATGTTCTACTCTGCTGAAGATGCAGGGTTGGAGTGAGATGCTGCTGTAGGAAAGAAATGTGTACAGACCTGAAAAAATTTTGTAGCAAATAGTTAATCGCTCCTGTTAGTGTTTGCTGCCCTAAAATATTTGTTCAAGGATTTATGTGATGAGACTGCATCCTCCACTTCTTTTCTTTTTGCAGTCTGATTCTCTTCATCTGATGTTTATTGTTCATAATTAGCTGTTCATTGATGTTAATTAGTCGCATATTTCTTACGTGCTGTTCTTTCTTGCTCTGTAAACTCCATGTGCATGAAAATTGATTACCATTTCCCAAAAGTGCAGATAGATGAGAGAAAGTTTGCTATCAATGTTAATTTTGGGGTTTTATTGAAATATATTCCTTAGATTTTTCTTTTCATACTCCACACATGCCTTGTATTGGTTCTGGGTATATAGTGGGTAATTAAAGTTGGGCTGGCTTTAATGAATAGGCTGATTAATACAGAATATGCTACAGACAGACAACTTTACAGTAAGTAAAGAATTATAAGGTAAATGTAAGAAATTAGGTCAGTGCCAAATCAGTTTGGCATCTCTTTGGCATCTGCATAGCATGCATTGTTTTCCTGTGTAATGACTGAAATTGTTGGACTCAGATCCAGCAACACTCCCCGAGCTCTGGAGGGAAGTGCCTGGTTAAGATGCATGAATCAGTGCCATACCGTAAACTAGAAATGGAATGAGACTGCATGGCTCTGATGACAGCATTAGGGCAAAGTGATGGATTGAGCTAGTGTAACCGAGGTAGGGAAAGCTTTATATCATGAACGAATGGGTAGGTAAGGAGATAAAACAATGCTGTGCATTGTGTAAACAAGAACTGTGAAATGTGTGAGGAAATACTTAGAATAATTAAAAAATAATATATATGTATGTTTTAATGAATTTTCTCTTTAGCATGCTAGTCTATATCAATTCTGTTGGTTACTGCTTGATGCAAGACTTTTCATATATAGTTTTTCTTACGATTTTCTTATATGCTCTGTTTGGTCATATGTTTAAATCTCAGTCCTTCAAACATTTAGTGCTTTGTAACATGAAATGATGTCTGCTGTGGCAATACTGGCAATAGCAAGCAGTAGGCTTGAGGAGTAAGGGATTCCTAGACTGTGTTCCTCCACTTTATTTTGAAAAGTTCATGCACCAGTGTGTCATTTTTTCTTTTAGAGTGACAATCACATTATAATTAAATAACATACAAGTATAGAGTGACTGTGTGCCGAGAAATACTGCTATAATGATTGCTATGCAGTCTGCACGTTTGTTTTATGATTGCTAAGATGCATCACATTACAGATGTCTCCGAGTGCTCATCATAGAAGGTTAGACCTGAAAGTGGTCTCAAGAGATCCTCTAGTTGATTCTGGTATCCTAAGAACAACTGTGCCACAATTATTCCTGAATAATATTTGCCTAACTTTACACTCTGAGTAAAAGAAAAAAGGAAAAACGGGGGTGAGGGGTGGAGGGGTGGGGAGAAAGAAATGTGGAGTCTATTAACTTATTTAATTATTTATTTGGGGAGGGGGGAGGGAATAGTTTATTAATTATCTAATGAACAAGACAAGGAAAAATAACTGACATTTATTAAATCACAAACTAAACTGAAAATTTTTCCTTTCCTCTTTCTCCCTCTTCTTGTCCCTGTGTTTTTTTTTCAGTCAGATTTCACAAACTGTACTTCTATATATGTTCCCTAGTGATGTTCAAATAGTTTCTATACAATTTTCATCTGTTGCACTATTTAATCTGAAATATTCATCATTTTAATTAAAGCATTACTGCTTTTCAGAGTTCGTTGTATTTCAGTTTTTTTTCTGTAGTTGAATTTTCAAACACAACTCACTACATATATTTTTCTGCAAATTTCCATGAAACTATTTAAATATTGATAAACTTAATGATATTAATTAATATTAAGCTTACTGATAAGCTTAAATGTCAATTTTAGTATAATTTAGTGACAATCTAAAGAGAAGCCAAGTGTGTGGACAAATGTACAGGCATCCTTTTTCTATTGTAAGTGGGTCAGAAAGCATCCCCCAAGTCAACATTACCCAGCTCCACAGTCAGACCTAGTTTTTGCATCTGTATCACTCCTCTTAAACTACTCACACTGAATTTTTACATAGAAACTCTCTGCCTCCATCTGAATTTGCTTTAAAAAATGTCAGAAAAAAATACTATACATGTCCAGAATGAGACAAGGGGAAAATATATTGGTTTGCTCAACTAAACGATAATCTGACATCTCATAAATGCCTTCCTCAAATATTCCTAGAAGTAGGCAGGAGGAAGAGTGGCTGTTGTATCCAGGGTGTCAGTGTTGAATACTTAATATGAAACTCTGAAAATTAAATCAACTTTAAAACTTTCTGGTAAATTCTGTTTTCTCAGACTTCATTTTTGCAGCTAACTTTGTAGAAGTTTTATTCACAGTGGGTATGATCCAGCCCTGGAGCCAAACAAGACTTTTTTTTGTTTGTTTTCCTTTTTTTTTTTTTTTTTTTTTTTGCAACTGCAGCTTTTGATTGTGTAGGTTTTGCCAGAAGAGACAGCATGTAAGGAAAACTCTCCCTCCTGTGTCCTCAGTAGCCCCTAAGCAGACTGGATGAAATAGCTGAATTTTCCTATTCTTCAGCTGTCAGCAAATGCCTGAAACCCAGCATGGTAGTTTTGGATCCTTTTCCAGAAATGGTCCACAAAGAACACGACAGCTCTTGGATTTATGTGATGGACATACTTCCTAACAAGTACTGGGACATTATATGGTTGCAAAGATGATAGCCTGTAATAAGGGAATTTAAGGGAGTTTTGGCCCAATAAGGAAGTCTTTTTTTATTTGATTGATTGTTTTTTAAGAAAACATAAGGAAGTACTTTCTGAGTCAAGAAAGGGGCTGATCTTGGCCAATATCCTCTGCAAAGGGTTGTTTAGGGAAGAGCTGAGCAGGAGTACGCAGTGATGCTCCTCTAGAAAACTCCAATTCTGTAGCGTTTTGTGGTCCACTGATTTCTGCAGAAGTAAAAACTGTTTGGTTTCCTTGTCTTATTTATTTCAGCAGTTGAATAGGTTTCAGTGAATGAGGCAAGGTGTTACAGGAAGAAAAAAGATGGCCTCATGGTTAGTGACCTGGAGAATTGGTTTTCTTCATGCTCCTGACACACAGTAATGCTATGCTGGTTACTAAACCAACGCTTGATAAGGAGTTTACCTTAGCTGCGTATTTTCTGGACATCTGACTTGGGATTGTAATATATACTGGTGCTAAGACCTCACGTCTACAAGTGAAGTAAATTGCTCTGCCTCAGATATATATAATGTACAATATAACACTAAATCAGATTTTAGATTTCTGACATTATGTCTCTTTAGAATAACAATATGCACTTATCTCAGATGGTTGTTATGAATGTGCTGTGAAGGAGCTAAATACTGAATTGATGAGTGTCACAGAAAGGCTCTGAAGAAATTAATCATTTAGTCCATGGGGTTTGAATAGCATACAATAAACAAGGCATGACACCATACAGTAAACAGTGGGGATAAAAACATAATATTGAGCAAGTATCACAAGGTGATTTATTCCCATCTTGTGCACTGATTGAGGGCATTTATTTCTGAGACTATGAGCTGTGTAGGATATATGAAAGTTGCCTATCCAAATCATGATGCTTCCTAATTTTTGAGTGTTTGATTTTGAAACTTCAGTAATGTGTGTTTCTTTGCACATAATTTATTTCTAGAAGAGGAATACCTTTTGTTCATCTGACCTTGTGGAGCATGCAATCATTTTATATGCTTTGAAATATATCTATTATTTATTATTTGAGCTGTTACTTTTATCACCTATGAAAGCAAATCTTTTAAGACTCTAGAGAACAATTTTATTGAGAGATGATATGTACATGCAAGTCCTAAAGACTTTACTGGATGGTGTGTCAACTTTGACATCATCACCACCACCAGTTTTTCTTCTCAGTCAAGGGGAAAAAGAAAAATCTAAAATGGGAAACAGGTCAAATTTGAGCAGTAAGATCCCAGTTATTCTCTTATGACTCTGTTATAGTCAAGCAGTAACAAGAGAAGAGTATGATGTTTTATCTGCATGTAGACAAGTGACTTTCTCTGTGAATCATGCTTGGGAAGAGAACTTAACAGCTGTCAGTAAAGTAGCATTTTATTGAGCAGGTCTGTTGGCTTTTTCATACAAGAAGTGTGAATTTCCCAAAGGCCTGGTGATTTGGAGGCACTATTTAGATTCATTATGTTAGACTCAGTCTGTGTCATGCAGACAGGCCCCAGGTAAAATGTGAGCTTTCTGTGGGAAAGTCAGGAGGCTGATGAGTTTCAGGAGCTTATTTGCCGATATTCACTTCTCTGGTGAATAGACCTCTAGAGCTGCAGTATTTATTTTTGTATTGTCAAAAAAAAAAAAAAAAGAAAACAAGAAAAGCAATAAAATGCACATTAAAGTCCCCAGAAGATACCAGACATTGGCTTTGTCTCCATTTGCTCTCAGTGTGGAACCCAGCAGGGTTTGCAGACCTGTATTTCTTTTTACCATTCTGAAGCCAAATTCAGGGAGAAGGGAGGTATGGTATTGTTTGTGGTGTTTTGTTGTTGTTTTTTTTTTTTTCACCACAACACAGATTCATTCGTAAAACAATACAGAAATTCAGTATTTACCACCAAGCATTTTATACAAAGTTGTATGCTTTTCATTTGGGTCTTGTCTACAGCAAGCAGGTAAGTTGATTTTTAAACTATGTTAGCTAACATTTTTTATTAATACAACAGTCAAGAACCTGTAGTGAATATACACAGATCAATTTGTGTTCAAAGTATACTGAGCTCCTTGGAGCCACAATAATGTTGATAAACTCAAAGAAGCTGCCAAGCCATCTAAAATAAACTGCAGAGATTAATAAATAAATAAATAAATAAATAAGATCATCACTTTATTTGAAATATTGTAATTTTAATAATAAAATGTTCCCTCTTGTCTTGTTATTGCCTTAAACATTCTGTTTATTCTGATATGACTTTTTATAAAAAGAATTTATTGAAGCTTAGTTCAAAACCCAATGAAGTAAAAAAATTTTACATTGACCTCATTGGGCATTGCTCCTTTACTATTCTTGAAAGTGATGTGAAGCTTAGCACTGTGCAATAATTTCCCCCTAAACACTTCTGAGTCCTTCCAAGTGAAAGTATATTGCCTTTAAAGTTGCCTTTCCAGAGCTCAGTGTGAACAGCTTTATTCATTATGGCCCAAGTAAAACTGATGTGTATTTGTCACTTTATTTATTTAACAAGTTAACGAGGATTGAAGGTGATTTTTGGATGACTATGAAAATCACACACACATATATATATATATATTTTTTTTTTAATATAAGACTTGGGATTGGATTAGAGCAGCTTGAGTCAACTCCTGCTGATGCAAGCAATTGTTCACAGCAGAGCCAGCTCCTCTACCAAGCATCCAGCACAAAGGAAAATGGTATAGCATGAGGGTGCCAGGTATTGCATACCATGAGTATGGGCAGTAATATATTTTTCAGTTCTGTATTTAGACACTATGATCTTGGTCTAAATAAATGCTGTTGCATTTCTTGGTTCAAATGTATGTAGTATGTTGGACAACCTGTAAAAACTTGTGTAGATTTCAGTCTCAATCTTTTGTTGCTTTGCTTGTAATCTATCCACAGTGTAGTAACTGTTAGCTACACTGATAATGGCATGTAACAGATGGCTGCTTGTGAATATAGGGTGAAAATTATTTTGAAAAATTTAAAAGTATGTGGAATTATAGTTGTCCACAGATTTTTCAGATTAAAGCTGACAAACACACCTGCACACACATACATGTACATAAATACCTTGCAGTATGAATTAACCTAGCTGTTTATGCCCCTGTCCCCTTATAGTACATATACTGATACTGTTACCCAGTTAGGGTATTCCAGATTAAATGAAATGGTCCAAACGTCTTACAGTAATTATGAATCATTCTTTCTCTATGTAATGTGCAGTACCAATAAATATATTTTGCCTTTTTAAAAATAAACGTAGCATGTGGCAGTAGTTAGAAGACCACGCTGTTTGGATTTTAGAGCCAATATAATCTCTCTCTACTGATTAAGTACTGTAATGTCTTCTGAGGATCTGAAAAGACATTCAGTCAATACCCCAGAACTATAAACCTTTTGCATTGCATTTATCTCAACAAAACTCTACAGCACTCTGCAGTATGTGGAAATCCTTGGAGCCAGTTTATAATTGTAGTAAACCCTTTCTGCTGTCAAGGAATTTCTATACAGCTATTTCAGTCACTGATGCAGAGAAAGCTGTGTTGAGCATTACTGAGTGTTGCAATGGTAGTAAATAGTTTCAAGAAATCAAGTGTTATATTTAAAAAATATTAGTCTATTTTTGTTGTTGTTGTTATATAATTAAATTTCAGTAGTAAAGCTTCAGTGATTTGTATTTTTTTCTTAGGAAGAAAGGAGAGAAAATATGGAGTTATTAATTTTTAATCATAAATTAGGAAGGTGTGTTGACTAGTAAAAAGGAGTTTCTATCATCCATCTAAAGTTCTTCCCATACAGAAGGCATCCACTAAGCCTGAATAGCCTAAACATTTTGAAAAGAAAATTCCTACAGGTAAAACATGTTGGAACATGGCAATTAAGAAAATAATTTTAGAATATTGGCAAATATATGTCAACATATGTTGCAGGCTTTCTGCACCACCTTGAGCAGGAAAGGATTCCCTGTGGACAAATAATTGCCCTGCCAACAAATCTTACTTGCTTCGAAATAAAATGTTTTCAAAAATAAACACAGAATTGCTGGAGTATGTGAGCAGAACACTGCTCTATAGTAAGCTTATTGGACCTTAATGTCAGTAATCTGTTACTTTTAATTTCCTTGCTTTATTTCCCCCTGGACATGAGTTTATTTACATTCTTCCCATTGGAAGAATATAGGGATAATTGAGGAAAATATTTTTTTCTTCTTTTCTTCCTTACTTTGACTGTCCTGTAATTTCCCTTTCCAAAAGGAGAAAAGAATTTATCAAAATCAACAAAGATTATTTCCAATTTTGTTAACACCTTCATAGATCTGTGGAAGCTCTATGGATGTCACTTGTGTTACAGTGATAAAAAAGAAAGCAAATTTTGATATATTGGGGACAGATGCTGAGTGAGGATAACAAGAAAAGGCAAAATAGCACAGTACTTATGGTTGAACAGATTATTTAGGTGTACTGTGTTCTGTGAGCAGGGTGAACAAGAATAAAGAATTGGAGATATCCCCAGGTACTCTGCAGAACAATGCGGGGTTTACTTGGCCTGGAGGAGAAAGGCAGATTCAGTTTCCTCTTCTGCCAAAGAGCATTCAAGTTTTCAGCAGCAATCTCACAGGAAAATCTGAATATTGAATGCTTGTTGAGAATATGTGGAGTGATTCACATCAAGTTGTTTTCAGTCTGTACTGTTGATACTCTGCTATGTTGTATAAAATACTTAAATATTTAATAAAGCAGAAACCAGGACCATATCCACTAGGCACTAAGTAAAAATAAGTCCCAGGGCCATCATTTTTAATTTCATGTTGCAAATGGTGTTTTAGATTCATTTTAACTACTTTTGGTTTTGTTAATAGTGTCAAAAATTACATATTTCATTTAATCTTTATTTATTTATTTATCTATTTATTTAGTCAGGAGGAAAAATCATTCTGGTTTTCCTCAAATTTACCCTATTTTTTCACATGACAGGACAACCCTTTATTATTTAGAAATACAATTTCCAAGTGCCTTTTCCCCCCTTTGGCCAATCTAATGGATTAATCCTCATTTTTAGAATTTCTGCTTGTATGTTAGTGCCATTAACACTTTACTTTTTACTGCCATTACACACTTCTGCTCAGAATAGAAATAAAAATAAGATGCTACTTCTGCACATTTCATTAATGAAGCTAAATATGTGACTGTATAAGTCTTAGAATCCCTCTGCACTATGTAAGTGATCTTTATTTTTGCATACATACTTCTTCAATTAATTTTACATATTACTTAATTAAAAATGCTTGATGCTTTTCAGTTTGAGGAACTTAAAAGTTTTCTACAATCTATACAAATCTTTCAAAGCGGTATACATACAAATTAACAAATATGTTTATAGATGTTTCTTTTCAAGTGCCATCTAAATAATCCTAAATTACCTTTATTTACTTTATATCTAATGACTAGTTAGAAGTTTGCCAAACATACAGAAGTGTAGAATACCTCTAATAGGTCTTTGTTAGCAATTGAGAACAACAGATATTTTTCACCAAACACAATACATTGCCAGTACTTGGAAATTATTTATCTGGACTCAACTCTTTGACTTTTACTTTGATTTCATTTTCTCAAGATATACTGTCTCCTGAATATATTTTGGGATCCTGCATTGTAAATTTTTTTAGACTAGTCCTCCTAAACAATATTTAAAATGACATTTTTATTAAGTTGGCATGACGCATGTTGCTGAATTGCTTTTAATATGATAATGTTTGCAGTGTACTATGCTATAAGTGCAGCTTGGCACTGGAGTTTACATGAATATTTCATCCAGAAAAGGCCATGAGTTTGTAATTAGAAATAGACCTGCTCAACAGAAAGAGATGGATGATTCCATAGCTACAAGGAAATGATAGCCAATTGAAAACCAGAGGCAGAGATTTCCAGCTGCAGAGAGACATTTGCGGATAGGTTTAAACAATATTATAGAGCTGTAGCTAGTTCTCATAGCAGGATTCTTGGGGTTGGTTGTGATGCTCACATTTTGGTGTCTTGGCTTCTCCAGCTGTTTTTGCAAAAGTACTGGCTCATCAAGGAGGTAATGGAAGGCCTTCTTCATCCTCAAGCCTTATTTTATTCACCAGCCCACTTTGCTTTACCTACCTAACTCTAATCTCTGTATCAATTATTTCAATACTTTAAAAATATAATGCTTGTAGATATATGGGAAAGATTTTCCTGATTGTTACTTGTTACTTAAAGCAAAGTAAAATTAATTTTAACTTGTTGAATAACTGTGGTTTCTTAAATGCCATTAAGGGATGAACATGCTAAGAAACCTGAGTGTTCAGTTAGAAATTCTGCTGCTATCTCTAGAATAGGTATTGCAGCACACACAACACGATCAGTATAATGGAAACTGTTGTGTAAGTTCTCTGAAATCCCTACAGTGCATCAAGGGGAAAAAACAAACAAACAAACAAACAAACAAAACTCAACCATACCATCTTACTTTGCTGCAACTGTGCCCAGTTACGCTCAATGGTCAGATTTGCTTCTTTACACTCCAAAATCCTTACCTTGTTATTAAACTATATTTAGCTTTGATGTCAATCTTTCTTTAAGTTTTAAAATTTCGAGAGAGAGCTAAAACTGAACTGTAATCAAGACTAAATAATAAATGCTAAAGCTGCAAAAATGTATTTACATTCATGATTAATCCTATTGTAATCTATTGTTTTAATGTTTTTATTTTTGTTTTTGCTCTGCTATTATGAAAGAAAATTTAGTGCCAGCTCTTCCAAGCACACACTCAAGTGACTTTACTTATTATGTGAATTCAGCCCACTGTAGACAGTGCTACACATCAGCAAGATTACCTCTGATGCCTTTGGCACATTGCTAGGACTGTCCCTAAAGTACCTGGTAAAAGAAGTTTAGGTAAGATATACTGAGAGAATGAAGCACCATGAGCATGCCACTGTGGTTATTGATAGGGGAAAAATCCAGGGCAATTTTATCTGACAGCTGTGGTATTAATTGCTATGGATACATACAAGAGATACTGAAGCTGTACTGTAATGCTATCTGTGACCATGTTGTATTTGCCATAAAGTACTCTGCTGTGGCTTCCAGCTCTGTTAAAGCCCAAAATTTTGCCCTTGGTTGTACTTGTGCAATTCCCTAGAAGTTAATAGAGTTCTCTTATAGTCCTTGAGAGGTTTCTATAATATCACATATGAGCACTGAGAAATGAACAACTGTGGCAAGAACATCTTTAGGTGTTTCCAGATAGTCATTTCCAAATATTATTAAAATAAAAAAAAATATATAAAATAATAAAAAAGACTTTTAATATGGAGAAAGAAGCTAGAAGAAAACTTGGAAAGGAAATTAATGAAATGGGAGGAATATACTGTATGTGTTTCTGTATATGTTTGACAGCTATATAAATAAGGAATAAAGAGCTATAAGAGTTGAATTCTCTTCTGAAAGAACTAAACAGAGTAGAGAGGTTAGAGGTTAATATTCCACTAATGTTAATGGTGAGGCATCCTTTAACTTTAATAAGAGCTAGATTAGCCTCGGAAGTAGTTAAATAACGATAGCAGGTAAATACGGTGATTGTGGAAGAAAAGACAGTGTACTGGAAGGATACTGACTGTGCAGGTATGTTAGTATGAAAAGAAGGAAGGAAAAAATATAAAGTATTTTCAAATATCATCCCTGGTTTTTAAATGGAAGAGAGGGAAATGGAAGAAAAGACAGAAGAAGGGCGGGGAAGTTGAGATGTACACTTTGGGTTGAAGCACGGCAGGAAGGAGTAAGATTCAACAGTCTCGGGTTGATGGCTGATAGAAAATTTTTCAAACACCTCTGCAGTAGATTTACATTGAGTACCATGGGAAAATTAGTGTACCAACCTCAAAAACTGAGATGTTATATTATACACACACTCAAAGAAAAAAAAAAAAAAAAAAAAAGGCACAAAAATATCAAAAGTTTTAGCTTAGCTTTCCAAATTGCTATGTGGTCTTTAGCAAACAAAATAACCTCTCCTGTCTTGGATCTCTAACAATATTTGGCTGTTTCATACATTAAATATTAATGTTTTTCAGTGGTTTGAAAAGCATAAATTGCTAGAAGAATGCTTGTTTATTGTTTGATTGTATTCCCAAACCTAGAAAAAATTTAGACTCTATACCATATTTTTCCTAAAGCAAAAGAGAGTGTGCTGCTATAGTGTGAAGTGGAAATAAAAAGCATTATTTTATTTAATTAACTGTTCCCTTTTATTAGTATTTTTAATTCATGTGAGTTAATGCAAAATAAAAACACAGGAAAAATATTTTGCTGTTTTATATGACAAATCAAAAAAAAAAAAAAAATCCTTACAGAAACTCTCACTAAATGTTTTGGTTATCTATATCTATTTGTATGCATCCACTTGGTAATATTTCTTGAATGTTTTTGAATTTCAGCAAAGCTTTCAATACTGTTTCTCAGAGTAATCTTCCTTGAGAAAATGTCCAGCAGACAGCTAGGCAAATAGATAACATGATGAGTGAACAATTGGCTGACGGGTTGGGCTTAAAGGGCAGCTGTAGATGGTGGCCAGTCACAAGGGGGTTCCACTTTAGGGACAGTTCTCTTCAGTGTTTTCATACTTGCCTAGGATGCAGGACTTTAAAGTATGCTAAGTTTGCAGATGACACTAAATTGCAAGGATCTATTGAGGGTAGAAAGGCCTTGCAGAGAGATCTTGACAAATTGGAGGGCTGGGCCATCACCAAATGCATAAAGTTTAACAAGAGCAAGTGCTGGATTCTGCACCTGGGACAGGGCAACCCTGGCCATACGTACAGACTGGGGGGTGAGAGGCTGGAGAGCAGCCCCACAGAAAGGGGTCTGGGGGTTCTGGTTAAAGGTGAGCTGAACATGAGCTAGGAGGGCCAACAGTGCCTGGCTAGCCAGAAGTGATCATGCCACTCTGCCCAGCCCTGCTGCGGCCTCATGGCGGCCTGCAGCTCCCTCACGAGGGGAGCAGAGGGATGGCGCTGAGCTCTGCTCTCGGGACTGCAACAGGACTCGAGGGAACGGCATGGAGCTGGGACAGGGGAGGGTCAGGCTGGCGTTAGGAGAAGATTCTTCACAGAGGGGTGGATGGGCACTGGGACAGGCTTCCCAGGTCAGTGGTCATGGCACCAAGCCTTACAGAGCTCAAGGAGTGTTTTCAGACACATGACCTGACCATGTGGTCCTGTGCGGAGCCAGGAGTTGGACTCAAGGATCCTTGTCAAGGGATTAAATATCCCTTCCTATGTGTAATGTTCTGTGATTCTATGTTTTTCCCCTACATCCCTTTTCTGTTTTAATCCCATTTATGCCAAGTGTTTGAACTCAAAGCCAGAAATACTTTGTATCTCATCCTTTTCTCCTGCCTTCTGAATTCATTCATTGATGTCTTCATGGGCATATTTTCTTTATCCATAATGAATGTACACTTGATTTAATCTTCTTTGAATGTCTCTGCTTTTCATAAATATGCCTTTTTGTAAATGAAGGATTTTTTTCTGAAAGAATTGACTTTTAATTTGCTCAAAGACTTTACTGTGAAAGCGTCTTGTCAGAAATACTGTAGAAATGTTTCTTTTTTTCCTGTTTCTAAATGTTCTTCTCCAATAAATGTTTGCATTAATACAGCTGGAAAAATAGTTTCTTAATTTTAATAGACTGACTGCATATGGAAAACAAAAAACAGGTATCTTAAAAACAGCTAATAACCAAAACAAACTTGCAGTGTAGGTCAGGAGTTCTCAGATGATTCATTTTTATTTCATTAAAGAGCAGGAAACTGTCAAGGCAAATTCAAAGAGATTCTGAAAATGGAAGGCCTGACTCTGCTTTGATTTACATTTTACAAAGCAGAGGCTTGAAATTTGGCAGGAGAAGGGAAATCTTTGTGTTAGAAATATGTTTTGCTATTTCTGTGAAAATCCATCCATAGTTGGTGAAATACTAATGCTTTGAAAAGTTTCTGTGCATGCTCAGAAGAGATTTGTTAGATGTGAAAAGGAAACACATGGCTCTGAAGCTTCTCCTTTGACCGCCGTGGGCAACTCCTGCAACCTAACACTGCCCAGCTCCAGTTTCCATCAAGCGATTGGCCATATTTCACCTCCAGTCTGTTGCTCCTAACTGCAACATGCTGTTGAACTGGTCATGTTTTCCAAAGAGATGCTCAAAAAGTGAGGAAAACTGTTCTTTTTCATGTTCCATAACGTTGGTTTGGGGATTCTCTTCAGACTTCATGCTGAGCTACGGATGCACTTGCAATGCAGAGGCAGGGAGGGAAGGTGGTTCTCCATATAACTCATAGCACGCATACTTCAGTAGGCTGTATTGATGGGTGGGGTGAAGTCTTTTTAACAGGAAAAATTAAAGAAGGCAATCTTGAATCTTTCTGAGGGCTTCCTAGCAATTTTTCTGTGGTGAAGTCAATCTGACCAAAAGTGACATGCCCTTCAACTGATAATAATACATTTTTAAAATATCTACAACCAATGAAAATTTATATGTGTTACCCATACAAGGAGTAAAACAACCTTTTTCAAAATGTAGTGTACTTTTCCTGAGAGAATCTTAAAATGTGTTTTATGTTGCATTCTTTCTAATGCTGTTTTCTTATGCTGCCATCCATAACTGCTGTTGGTGCATTAGGCTACAACTTTGCGAGACTAAGTTCAGGTCCATACACTGCCGTTGGTTTTCTGTGGGAACATTGACCAAATCAATGATCCCTTCTGTATTTTAGTTTCCACCCATAAAATAGAGCTGTTACCTTGAGGACTACTATGACATTAAATACATTAAATTTATTTATATTCTTACATAAAAGGCACCAGTCAGGTTTTTGGATAAAAAGCAGAAATAATCAATGCTTTTGTAATCATGTGAAAGACATTCTGTAGTAAAACTGACATCAGTTTTTACAAACAACTAGTTTGAGTGCATATTGTAGTTCTGCTATTAAGAAAACATAGAATATATCATGTCAAAGAACGATACAGTAATTGTATTGCTGGGCTAGGATTGCTACTCAGGCTTCTCAAGAAGTTTCTGTAGACATACAGAGAGAAAGAACAAAGTTGCTGGTGACTTATTAATGTTATTATAAACAGTCCAAGTGTTTTAGGGAAGGAGATACAGCTTCCAGCTTTTTGTGATAATAAATCCTTGAAAAATTACATCAAAAGCATGTGATGTGCCACAGACCTCCCCTGTGATTTCTTTTCCATCCAGTTTGAAGGAAAAATTATGAAGAATAGTTTTTTTCTTCAAGCATAACCTATACCTTCTACTCCTTGTAAAATGTGGTTAGCTACTCGTACTGTGCTGAGATCAAAATCCATTTGGGTCATCTAGGCAGCTACTGAATCATCTGAACGGTACTTAACAGATTTATCTAATTCCACATTTAATCAGCATGTGAATTTATTAGCTAACCTGTAACTAACTAGCACTTAAGAAAGCTAGCGTACACATTATCAAGGATTCAGAGCAAGCTGTGCATTCTGGTGTAAACCAGAAAAAGCCTGAGAGGATCCAGTGGGTTGTCAATGGGAAAGCTGGAGTGCTGCAGATGAGCAGAGATTTCATTCCCACACTGTTTACTGTGACAAGTGAAAAAAAATTAAAATGCAATGTGCTTTTAAGTCAGAGTCATGTCTGTTTTTTGTCTGCCATAAAAAAAGAATAAAAAAAAAAAGAATAACAAACACTGTGTTCACTTTTAGTTGTTGTTCATTATATGCAACAAAGATGAAATACAGCTTTTTCCAATAGTTGTCTGATACTTATTACTACCCTTTGTAGTTTGTTCATCTCTGGTCTAACACTTGTTAAGTAAAGAGAGGGAGGCAGTAACTTGATGGAAAGACCTTGCACGTACAGTTCAGAGACCTAATTATGAAATCTTATAAATACATGCCCACATATTTCGAGCTTGTGAATTTCTAGCTTGCATCACAGAGTTCAACCTTAAACCTCTTTTTTTTTTTTTTTTTTTTTTTTTAAATAGAGTGCAAAAAATCATAGAAACAAAAGATTTTTGTTTGTTTCTCTTAAACCAAAAACCTGTACTGTGCTTATGTACCCTTGTATCAGAGGACAGGACCATATCTCAGTTCGGTTTCCTACATAGAAACCAACCTTCGTGTAATCTGTCCTTGTCAAAGTTACTCTGAGGAGTACACATGTCAGTGGCTTCTCCTTAGCTGCAATGGGCCCATTCATGTGTAATGGATGCTCCCAACTACTTCACTCAAATCTAGGAGCTAAAATTTAAATGCTCTTTAGTGTGCTGCTTGCCCTCATGTATACATAAAATTGCTCGCTAGCATCTGGAATACTCTATTTATTTTGCTTCCAGTCTAAATTCATGCATTTGACACCTGATGGGTATTTTTTTATGTCCAGTCTTCAACTGAATAAACTGTATTTCTGATTTTTAGAATGTTTATCAGTTTTAGTTAATTGTTGAAACAAAGGAAACCATTATGAATCCCAGTAACTGCTAACATTCCTACCACAAATAAGTTTACCAGTAATTTTTTTATGGGTTCCTGCACTGTTTAAAATAGGTTTCTCAATATGCTCAAGGCAGGGCAGAGGAATGCAGTATACTCTACATTATTTTTTGATGATTACTTATGCTGAGAAAACATAGGAATGCTTGCACTATGAAAGATCAGAAATCAGTTATAAAACAAACAAACAAACAAACAAAAAAACACGAAGGGACATGTTTTCTCAGGTATCTACGACATCTGTGCATTTATGTTCATTTCCTGCCTTTGGAGAGATTTCTACTGAGGTTATACTATTGGATCAAGTCTCTCTATTGTCTCATGTCATTGTTTGCTGAAGAAACAGAGGGAAGTATGGGCAAAGGTGGCTTGCAGGCAGTTTACATTCTCGGGGGTTTTCAGACAATTTTAGGGATGAGTGGGGTGTCACTTTTCATCAGCTAAGAAAAAACTAGAGGCAGCATGCATCCCCAAAGGCTGCTTGTGCCTCCTGCACACATGTGACAGCAGGGACAAGGGTGCGTTGTGTGCAGGGTGCTGGGTTTGTGCCTCGTGTGTGTGTATGTGCGCATCTGAAACTGGAAGCTGGCATTCAGCTGCACTGATGTTAAACTCAAAAACTGTGGTTAGAGTCTGTAATGTGTCATTTGATAGTGATTTTTATACAGGATGCTATGTATGGTAATTCTATTGATGCATGATGGGTTTATTAAACTAAAATGGTTCCATACACAAGGTTTTTTCAGTGTAATTATTCTTCTGTCTTGTCAAGTAGAGGAAATTTTGTTTGAAATGAGAGATCCTGCATGTTATTATTTCACATCTACCCAAACAATTTAAGTCCATTATTTATTGTGCATCCAACACATTTTCATAGAAAAAAATGTTACTACATTTTACAAGCAAATCCCAAGGTCTCAAATATTGTTTTGTATTTTATGAACAGTATTTTCTGGAAGAGATGCAGCTGACTCCCTTAAATAAATAAAATTAAAAAAAAAAAAAAAAAAAGAAAGAAAGAAAGAAAGAAAAAAAGCAACTGTGTTGAATGACTGTAAACCATCATTAAGTGATGAGAAGTGCCTGACTGAAGTCAACAGAGGTGCTTTAACATTCATATATATGTCTTCTTCCTGAGGAAGCGCTATCTTTTGCTTCTTCTACTACTAGGTGTAGACAGCAACGTAGTTCTGGTAAGCAAAAAAGGGTCCTGGTTGGCCATGATCATGAGAATTGTCGTAAACGTGTGGTTTCTACAGACAGAAATATATATATTAATATTCATAAGTGTGTTATGCAAGTGCTTTCCTTTGCTAATAGCTGGACTTAAGCTTGATGCTCAAGAATTCTAAGTTGAATTATTCTCTTGATATTAAATGAACTGTGATATGAAAGTTGGAGCAGGATAGAGATATGAAAGGCATTAAGTGTTAGTCTAAGGTGTAAGATTAGCTTTTATTGCAGTCTTTATCTGAATTTTAATTAACCTCATAGGGTGCCTAGGAGAAGCTACATGCTTCTCCTGTGAGGATATGGAAAACCCCACCAAAAGTAGCAACCCCCCAAATCAGCAGCTGGAGGCATATTGTGTTATATATTTGAATCCTAAAACTGTATGGATGACTTCTTAAAAGCAATGCTATGGGAAAAGACTTCCTTTGAGTTATTTACTTGCCAGGTTTCACAAAATATGAAGTGATTTACCCTGTCAAAGGATAAACTCTGTTTTAGAGAGCATTAAATGTGAAAATTATATGCAAATGAATGAAAATTCTCTTCCTGATTGAACATATCACTTGCTTTTACTTTACCCTTTTCTTCTTCTGTGATTACTGATGTCAGTTGTTCAAATGTGTATTTGGAAAAGTAGAGGAATGATTTTATGTGTTTTGTGTTCATGCAAATTACAGAATAGCCAGCATACAGTGCAGTCCTGGAATTGTGAGCCAGGCTTTTCTAGGATAGGATGATTTCTGGGTGATATTTTTTTTTGATTGGACACTTCTAATCTTATTTTGTGGTAAAGGTTTCTTATACCATGAAGTAGCATAGCAGTTTTTAGTAATATGTTCAGTATGTTCTTTGTTGCAATAAAATAGTGGGGTGTGAAAAAATCTTAATTGCTTTATGTCATTCTATTCCAGAAATAGTTAACTTCATTGAGTAACTTAGCAGCACTGTGCAATAGTATAGTTGGGTTCTTTTACAACCCTGCCTTTTCTATTTGCATTTTTTGCTTGCTATATCGTATGCTTAACAGGAAATTCTTCAGAGGGAGTGGACCATAATGGACTATAATTTCATACAATAGGATCTGTAATGTGTTTTCCTTCAGTATTTCTTGGTATAAATATAAATGGCAAATAATTAAAAGTACTGAGATTTTAAGATAAGGGTGTAGTGTTCTATAGAGAGAATGGTTCTTTTATGATGTGGATTCAGTTCTGAAGATTCCTTTAAAAACCTAATTTATTCAGTGGTGCTTAGAACAAATGTTTTGCTTCTTTGCTAAATACTGTTGGCTTTCATAATGAACACACACAGCTTTTTATTTCTGAATTTCACGACTTTAAGACCTTTTTTATGTTTTAAAGAAGTATTTTTGCCTAAAATAAAGAATACATAAGTTTCTCATTGAATTAGGCAAATAAATTAAAGAAGCTTTTAACCTATAATTTTTACTTTTTTACTGTATATGTCACGTGTTAAACATATATGGTTTTCAATAACAATTCTTAATTCGTTCCTCTCACTCTAAACTTGATAGTACTAGCTGTGTTAGTAAGTCATTTGGGAAAGAAAGAAAAAAAAAGGAGAGAAAAAAGGTATTTATTTAACTACCTTTGACTTGAAATTTCTCTCTGTGTAACTCTAACACAGCCTTATTGCTTTGTCTTTAGTTTTCTAACAGCTAGTATTGCTGCAGGATATTTGGGAAAAGGTAGAGAAAAAAATGAGTGGAAATGGAAGAGAAAAACAGAGAAAGAAATGATACCAAATGATGAGATGAAGACCATTTTTCTCCTTTCATTCATAGTGAATTTCAAACTTGTACACAATGACTTAAAAAAAAAAAAAAAAAAAAAAGGTGAAATTAATTCTGAAAGGAGATTTTTTTTTTTTCTTTTTTTTTTTTTTCAGAATACTGTACAGTTTGAATTACTTAAGATTAAAAATTTAGGTGTAAGCTGATGCCTAATGTAACTTTGTATGATTATATCAAAGGATACCTTATTAAATTCAAAACGCCAAAGTAACATTTTTTATTGAGTAGAATTTGACATTAGAATGCTGGGACTTTTTTCAGTTGCATGTGGTAGCTAATCTAGACTGCTCTGGTAATTTAGTTCTTCTGTAGCTGTGTGATAGATATTAATAAATAAATGCAATCTATTAAGATCATGTGAAGTCTTTCCAAAAGATAGAGAGAAATGAGGGCTGCTGAGGGCATTAATTTTATTTAGAATAGTGATTCCAACTGGTCATTCTTGTTCAAGAGAAATGGATTTAAATGAGAAAAGATGGAAAGAAGCACAATTACAGTGATTAAGCAAACCGAATCTATCTTATAAAAATAAATTAAAGTGCTTTATATAATAGTATGTACTTGTTTAGCCTAGTAAAATGAAGGCAGAAGTACACAATCCATCTTTGTAAATAGAATCAAGGGTTAAACGCAAGGAAGGAGAGGAGGATACTGCTGGCACTTGAATACATACTTAAATACTAGCAGGAATGATTGTAAAATAGAAGTGTCAGAAGTCCTTCAGAAACATATCTTGGATGCTGGAAGACCACCATGCATTTCTAAAGTATTCTGGAAAGAAACAGGTGTCACCACCTGTTCTTCATCCCATTTCCAGGCAGCAGCCCAAGTCAGGGCTCCATCTAACTTAGTACAGTAAGTGTAAGCCAGAAAACTGTGACATCAGAGGGACTACCAAAAATTTTAATAAGGATCGTTCTGTTAATAAGTTTTCTCTTTATGGTATTGCCTCAGGTGGTTGGGGGTGATGGTGTGCTTTTTTAGTTTAATGTTTTGTGTAACATTGCTAACAGAAAAATATTACATCAAATATTTGAAGAAGTGTTAGAAAAAAAATACATATATATATTAAGGCAACCTAAAATTAAGTGTAGTATAGAAACAGACTATACCTATCCTTTATACTTTATATAGTAAAAATTTATATACTCTACTTTTTATAGTAAAAGTAAATTGTTGATGCAATTTTTACTGTTCTAATGCATCTTTGATACCAAAATCTCCAGGAGGTTAAAAACTGTCAATTTACTTACTGTTCTTAAAATGAGAGCATCCATCAACAGGTTGAAAATTAGAGCCCTGTTAAGTGTGATGCGTTTAGTATGCTAGCAAAAAAATATTATTTTATGGATGTCAAAAGGATACATTTAGAAAATTACATCTTAAAGAGCATGAGTCAGCAAGGATTTCTGAAAGGTGAATCATATTAAGCAATTAAATTACTTCTTTAAAAGTGAATGGAAAAAGAGAAAACGCAAGGTTTGATATTTCTCAATTTTGAGAAAGCTTTCTTTTTCTGAAGTTTCATACAACAGATTTTTTGTATAACCTGTCTGAACATGGGATGAATGCTTATGATACGGAATAGTGATAAGTAACCATACAGTATGGCACAGAAAGCTGCTTTCTTTGTTGGAATTTTTCAGTTTAGTATTTCAATTATTGGATTAGTTGAAGTCAAAACATGTAAGACAATAAATATTTCAAGTGATACAGAAGTAAATAGATTGTTTAAGTGGCAGGTGGTTGTAGTTGCTTTACAGTATAATTTTGATAAATTAAATGAACAGACCAGGAGGTGGAAAATTAAATGCCATACATCTAACTGTTAAGTGTGCTCCTGGGTTGGAATATTACACAAGTGTAGTTGAACTAGATATTGAGTTAGGTGATAGCTAGGAAGTTATGGTCAATACATGCTTATTGACAGATTCAGTGTTGAATGCTTACTTCGTTGTGTAGCAGCAATAAAGGCTAAAGTGTCAAAATGGACATTTAATATGAAATAGAAATTTATAAACCAGTTCATATAGAACAATCATTAGACCAAATTTCCCTAAATTCCAAATTTGGTCATCTAACAAAAGCTGAAATATCAGGAAATAAAATAGAAGCATATTCAGAAGTGCAGTTGATAAACGTGGGAATATTTGGTCTAGGAGGTGGAAGTAAACTAATATTCAGTGAGGTTGAGTGTGGTCCCATGTGGACTGTGAAATTAATAGGAACAATTGTAAATCCTGCTTTGAGGACAGAGTCTTTGAGAGAGGACTGGATTTTTTTTTTTTCTACTTATAGTTCTGTCATATAGTTCTGTCATATATCTTGTCTGGAGCCAAGTCCAGTTGGAGGCCAGTCACTAGTGGCGTCCCCCAGGGCTCGGTGCTGGGGCCGGTCCTCTTTAATATCTTCATCGATGATCTGGACGAGGGCATCGAGTGCACCCTCAGTAAGTTCGCAGATGACACCAAGTTAGGTGCGTGTGTCGATCTGCTCGAGGGTAGGAAAGCTCTGCAGGAGGATCTGGATAGGCTGCACCGATGGGCTGAGGTCAACTGCATGAAGTTCAACAAGGCCAAGTGCCGGGTCCTGCACCTGGGGCGCAATAACCCCAAGCAGAGCTACAGACTGGGAGAGGAATGGTTGGAGAGCTGCCAGGCAGAGAAGGACCTGGGAGTGATGGTGGATAGTCAGCTGAATATGAGCCAGCAGTGTGCTCAGGTGGCCAAGAAGGCCAACGGCATCCTGGCTTGTATCAGGAACAGCGTGACCAGCAGGGCGAGGGAGGTGATCATCCCCCTGTACTCAGCTCTGGTGAGGCCGCACCTCGAGTACTGTGTTCAGTTTTGGGCCCCTCGCTACAAGAAGGACATCGAGGTGCTTGAGCGGGTGCAGAGAAGGGCGACGAAGCTGGTGAGGGGCCTGGAGAACAAGTCCTACGAGGAGCGGCTGAGGGAGCTGGGCTTGTTCAGCCTGGAGAAGAGGAGGCTCAGGGGTGACCTTATCGCTCTTTTTAGGTACCTCAAGGGAGGCTGTAGCGAGGTGGGGGTTGGCCTGTTCTCCCATGTGCCTGGTGACAGGACGAGAGGGAATGGGCTTAAGTTGAGCCAGGGGAGTTTTAGGTTAGATGTTAGGAAGAACTTCTTCACTGAAAGGGTTGTGAGGCACTGGAACAGGCTGCCCAGGGAAGTGGTGGAGTCACCATCCCTGGAAGTCTTCAAAAGACGTTTAGATGTAGAGCTTAGGGATATGGTTTAGTGGAGGGCTGTTAGCGTTAGGTTGGAGGTTGGACTCGATGACCTTGAGGTCTCTTCCAACCTAGAAATTCTGTGTGATTCTGTGATTCTGTGATTCTGTGATATTATATTCTATGACAAAACTTCACACCTTCCTGAAGTCCTCGAATGTGAATCTCAAGGAAAAGACAGTGTTGCTACATTTTAATCCCCTTACTACGTTGTGTTTAGTTTAATGCATGAGTTACCTTTCTAAGATTACTGCCACACCTTGTATATCTAAAGTTCCTGGCATGCCTATGTGTTGGCAGAATCAGGTGTCACTGATGAGCATTGTATTTAGATGTAACCACTAACCCTTTCTGTGAGTTGGTAGGACTCTTTCCCACTGCTTGTGGAATTTGATGTATCTATCAGGAAGGCAGACCATTGAAAACATAAACTAGTTTTAAAATGTGCTTCTTCCTTATCAAACTGCCCAGTTCTCTGAATTTAATTCCCTGGGAGATGAGTGAACCTGGCAGGGTTAGCCACGTGACAGATGGGATGGTGTCCCGCAGAGAGAGACCATCCTCTCCATGCAGGCGGGGAGGCAGTGAGGCTGGTGTCCTGCAGTCGGTGGGAAATGTAGAGTTCAGACATGGCCAAAGCCGTCTCGTGTTGTGAGCAGCAAAGTAGGCTTATGCTTTTCTTCTGAACTCAAAAGAGGTTTTCTCTTTGTAACTATCTAAAAAGCTGAGAATGACTCTTTTAAAAAGGATATTATTGTGGACCCAAGAGATCAAGCATCATGATCCCAGTCAACCTATGCTGACAATTACTTGGAAAAAATGAGTATGAATAATGAAACACTTGTTGCAGCTATAGGCAGTGTTATTTCAATTGATCTATTTGTCTTTATTTCAATTGATCTATTTGTCTCCTTCTATAACTTGTTTGGAAATTTGTATCCCTTGTATATTAGAAATTTAGTTCTGTTCAGAAGGAATGTATGACAAGATAAGATCTTGAGGGTAGGATTTTCAAAATGAATGTTTGCCTATGTAGCTCAAGATAAAATCAGATGCTAAATAATAATTTCTTCCTTTGATTACATGAAATACAAAGGTGTTTTGAGCTAAGCTGTTGGCAGTATCAATGTGAATTCTTCATAGGTCTTTTCTGTCTTATTTAAGCTTTATTGAAGATGGTCTGCGATAAAGCAATGCCTATGCTTTACTATTTTGTATGTCTGATCTGGTTTTCCTGATTTTTCTCAGGGATTAGTGATCATTACAAAATGATAGCATGAACAAAATGTGCTGCCATATTTATATATGCAGTACTGTTAAATATCTATTTTTTTTCCTGTTAATGCTGCACGTACTATTTGAATGTATGTCTTTGATTTAGATAGTAACAATCTACAACATATTTAGTATTACTTATTAGAAAAAATATTTTTAAGATACCATTACTGTGTTCAGTGGCTTGGAAAAATATTATAAGCATGCAAACTCACCATTCAAGTTTGATTCTTCAATGTTTTACTGTCCACTGGCAGAAAAACAAGTGAATTGCAGCATGACATGGCTTTATTTTACTACTGTTCAGCAATTCTTATATACTGTTTCTTTTTATAATTTGAGACATGATAATGATTTTTTTTTTTTTTCCCCCTAAGAATTCTTACTGATGTATGATGCATTTATTTAAGCATCAGTGGACAAATAAAGTTATCCACAGGTGACTAACAACCTTGAATAAATACCATTTCACTCAGCAGCTATCCATAGTACCTTAGCAATGCAATTACATGCTGGGACCTATTATCCCAATTAATGGACTGTTTTATATTCACTGTGCATTATACTTGAAACTCTTTAGAGGCCTGGCCTTCACTTAGCCAGAGGCAAAAAAAGAGAAATGTGTAACAAATCACCAAGAAACAGCTTTCATTTACTTTCTGAGATATGTAGCGTGTAATTATACTTTAAGCATAACTAGAAAAGCCTCAGAAATGCCCTTTGATTTAAGTTACAGTAAAGCCATATATTAAAACCATGATTAGATATAGCTATCTTGTTTTCCAAGGTTATTGTTGGTAACTGCAAAAGTAGGTATTTTGCTATCATCTTCCAATATCTTTTATTTGTAAGCGCTTTCCAATGGTTAAGTTTGATTACTTTAAAGATTCCTATAGCTTCCTTGTTTCCAAGCATATGAGATAAGAGCAGCACATCATGGGGGCGTTGTATTTGCTGGATGGGTGAATAAATAAAGGAGTCTACTAAGAAGTGTGCAACCAGTACTGTGTTGCCTGTTTGTAAAACATCAGCCCTGAGCGATTCTTTGCCAGGCTGGACTCTGACCACGGGAGTTTCACTTGACTCCCTCTGGTGGTTTCCAAAGCTGCATTACCAAAGCGATAAAAGCAAAGCACAGCTGTATTTCTTCTCCTTATTGTAAGGAGCATTGATTGCTTCTCATTGTATATTATAGCAAAGGGGCAGTCTATTACATAAATTTATTGCATTTTCTTCATGATAATTACTGGAAGTTATTGAACAAGGCAGGGAGTTATGACCAGTAAGTTCCTGCTAGAGCTGAGGAAGCAAATCCACAGATATTTAGTGGATCTAAACAGCTGTAAACAACACATCCTGTTTACAGTGTAGTAGGAATTTACAACTTACAGTGTATTTGAGGATTTTTTAGGAATCCTGCTCCCACTACTACAAATTCAGGCTTGAAATATGAACTGCTGTAAAAAGGCATGTTATGTTGTACCATGTAGGTACTTTTTGTCAAGCAATTTGACAGCAGTTAAAATGACCACTAGGTTCACCATTTCCCTTATTCAAAAATGGCATTACTATTTCATGACAGCTGGTTAGGGAGCCTCATGAAATCTGCATGCATACATTAATGCCCAATCACTCGCTTTACCATTCTAAAAGGAATCTATCCACGGAAAAAAATCAATAATGTAAGTGTCCCAGTAGGTCTGTGAATTCCCATAAAATACAATCACCAAGTCATCTTTCTATAATGTCTTTTCAGAAATAATTTGTTCATATATTTAGTGTCCATTGGCAACTGTGTCCTGCCAGCTGTGGGCCCCACACCTTTTGCACGCCAGACTTCCCTCGTACAGCACAGCAGCACTGCCTGCAGAGCAACTCCAGACAGCTCCTGCTCTGCCTGCAGCCCTGCTGTACCTGTTTAAGTCCATGGCTTTGCTACGTGTGCACATTTCTATCACCTATATCCAGGTGCCACCCTTCCTCAATGCAGTCTGACTCACCTAGTAGCCAGAGGAGCTCTGAGGAAGAGGTTAGTTGCAACAGCCAGAGCAATCACCAAACACTGTTCCCAGATTTTCTGGGGGAGCCTCGTTTCCTCAGTCCCTTCCCCGCAGAGTGGCTGGATGTGTCCCAACAGCGATCTGGAGAGCCCCCAGTAAAAGAGGCTGAGCAGGTGCCTGCTGCCTGCTGGTTGTAGCCATCACCTATGCTGCCTACAAGTCTGATTTTAAATGATAAATGCCCACCTACAAAGTGTACAAATTCCAGTTTCTGTAATAGTTTTTTCTACCCTGGGTGAGAGAAGGGCCTGATCTGTGAGATTGTTTCAGATCCCAGCACCTTCACTGTACTCTCGAGTCCTGAGGCATCAGTTAACATGGTGCTCGGGATAACTGAGACACTTAGATTTATTGCTGAATTCAAACAACCCTTAAATTCATGCCTCGAAAAAAGACCCTGAGTGGAGTTGTAGCTCAAGCCAGTGTTATAATTGTCTAACTATTGCGTAAACATAAAGCAATGGTCCATAAACATATGTAGATTAAGTGTTTTTACTGACTTAAAATTCCAAAATTCTAGGTTTTATTACTTGTATTACTTCTAAGACATAAGAGAGGTTTTGTTAAAATGCAGGCCCACTATAGCAAGTGTCAGTGCATTAACAAAGCAGCTCAGCTGGCCCACCATAGGAGTGCTACAGGTATAATCCAAGTATACATTTGAAGATGGTGAATAAAAGCCAAAAAGAAATTAAAATATAAACCAGTAAATCTAGAACTTTGTCCCTAAATATATGAACAAACTTGTACAGTAGATAGAAGAGCTGGCAAGTATATTAACTCCAATTAAATGTTGACGACTTTGATAAATGTTGCAATCTGAATAAATATATAAGCGATCTTCACATTACTCTTCATTTATTGACATTCTTGTACTATTTTGAAGAAGATTCATATTCCACCAAAGACTTTTATTGCTATAATATTTCACAACTGACTAGCCAATTTCTTCCATTATCTTAATATTCACAGACAAAATAAAGAAATAATGGTTTCCCTAATGACTATCTTTGTCAGATATGAAGACAGCGAGGGGAAAAAATAAAACTTGGTAAAGAAGATTTGTAGCTATTGGTCACTGTTTCTTACTTTGGTTTCAGATATAGCACTGAAGTGGGTTCAGATTTTTTTTTTTTTAATTTCCTCCTATGTATTTTTTTCTGGTGTTCCTCTCAGCTTTTTGCTTTTTGAAGGACAGAAGCTGAAGGTGGCCTTTACTGAGTCTCCAAAGTACTTAATGTTTTTTCTACTCCCTAGGTAGAAGTGTAGGCAATTTAAGCACTTTAATTTCCAGAATTTTATTGGAAGAAAAATCATTTACAAAAATGAAAAATTACTTGTTCCTATTTAATTTTGAAGCTGAAACAAAGATTTAAGTTATCTTTGGCAGTGGCGATAGAGCTGGACTAGAACATCAGTTTCTCAGTTTTAGCCACCTGTCAGAGAAGAAAGGAAGAGGAGGGAATAATGTGGTTGGCCTTCTGCTGGACGGAGTCAAGTCTTTCATGTCTGGTTCCACCACTGCTGTACAGGCACATGCCCTTGATATGTACTCTGATGTATGGCTAAAATCAATAGGATCATAAATGTCAAAACTTCTTCCTGTCTTGCAGTGATTCATTACTTTCTGAGCTTCTTAGTTACAATAGTCTAGACGGAATATATTTTTGTTGTCTCCAAGTATTAATTTTAGAGCACTATGCATAATAAGAAAACTTAGTATCACTAGTATTGGTAATTGTCCAGTAGAAAGAATTCGGTAATAACAGCAGAAAGGATTTCTGGAAAAAAGTTTACGGACATATAAATAAATTGTGATTTCTTTTCCTCCTTCCATGGTATTACCAATTTTACTAATACAGAAAGGGTGCCAGCCTCCTGTCCAGAATTTTACTGGAAACTGAGAGAGCAATTAATGTATTTCTGGTACACAGCAATGTGGTCAATATATATATATAATGCATTTTATAACTATCAAATATTATTACATTACACAGTTAATATTCATATTAAATAATTCATTGGGTGTTTCTCTGCTTGTACCTCAGAATAATAGGAATGTTGGTTATTTTTCACTTACAATCATGCAGAAATACTCAGAGTATGTAGATGAAAACAGCTGTTCTATAACAAAATGAGCTTTGGTGCTGTTTCATTATCACAATAAGACATTTCCAAGAGTGTGGTATTGTAAGATAGTCCTTTTATTGGATCATTTGAGGCTAGTGGGGCATGTGTTATCTCATTTTAACACACACCTTGTGTTTTTTTTTTTTTTTTTTTTGTTTAAGTAAATGATGGATGTTTCCAGTCCAACAGTTTTTTTGTGTACAGAGCAAACTAAAGAAAGTGAATAATGTGACCGTGGGAATCTTTTAATTTAGAAAGAAATGTTTCTTAATTACAGATAATCACAGAAGCTTGGCAGGAATGCTCACTGTATGAGCAAATCTCACCAGCTGCATTGTGCCTATATGGAGCAAGTACTATTTATAATACACTGCTTTTTCCTAGCTCACTTTTTTTTTTTTTTTTTTTTTTTTTGTAGTGATTTCTTCTTACTACCTCTTCGATACTGACTTTTTTAAGTCTATGCTTGCACAAACTTCATTAATATTTATGTTAAATAAATATATCTAAGTGTAGATATAGCAGTTAAAGAAACTCTCCTCTCCTCAGGGAATTGAGGTTGAGAGAGGAAAAAAAGATAAAATATATATCTAAGTATTTAAAAAAGAAAAAAAGCCCCAAGTGCTGTGCTGCTGGGAAGCTAGTACAACTTTACCCCATGCTTAGTCTTCACTTGCTCTGATCTAATTCAGCTCTAGAAATGTTCGGAGAACTTTTGTTTCTCCATCTACCTTCTACTTAACAACCCCTTCTGCTCCAAGTAACACCTTCAGGCTCAGCATCTCATTTCCCACCTTGCAGCTGCACAGTGCTTTTGTTCAAGCATGATAGGTAGAGCGATGGCTGATCCAGAGCTCTGCTTATAATCTTTCTTCAGTTACCGAAGATACTAGCTTCTGCCTCTGATTGCTGAGGGATGCTCTGCTATGTGTTTTCTTTCATGCTCACTATTGAATTTGGGGCGGAGCTTTTTTTTTTGTAAACATCTGTGAAGCCACATTGTAATTCTGCCTCAGATCCTTACTGCTTTGTATTGTGCAGTCACAAAAACAAACAAACAAACAAACAAACAAAACTTGGAGTGCTTTGGCTACTCGTATTCTAAATCCACCACCTACTACTATTCTGACCTCATTTTTTTTTTTTTTTTCTGTGACCATCTGTTGTATTTTGTGTAATATTCAGAGTGCTAGCTCTTTGCATATCTTCCTCCAAGTGGAAATTGAAAAAACAAGGCTGTGACGTGCTTCCGAGCTTTAAATTGGGAATTATTAACTTCTTGAAGTTTATGAAGTGTAATTGATATCTGTGAAATTTGTGAACTATATATTCACAAGGAAAAGCAGGGATGTCCAGTAGTTATATAATATACAATTACATTTAGCATTGTAACTGATGTCTTTCATTGCAAAGCTTGGAGTATCACTTCTTCCTTTTATTTTATAGTATTCTTTATTATATTCTGTCAGAGGGTTAAGGCAGAAAAATGTGAACTATTGTAAAAAGAAATTGAGGCTGTGAGTGGAGTTGTCCCCTGCTCGCACTTCCTTTAAAAGTACTCTGATTTGTTGCAGCTATAAATAACTTTGAAAATTCCTTTGAAAATATTCCTTCCACTTTGCCATTACATAGTAGTGAATTGCATGCAGCCTTCATATTTGAAGGAAAATAATGAAAAGGAAGATACAATGCTCACAGAAGAAACAAAATGTATCAGGACTTTTTCTCGTTCTGTTTTGGGGAGAGGTTTTTTTTGTTGTTGTTTATTTTCATGTGAGTGTGTTTGTGTTTTTTAGAAAGTACAGCTACAGTACTGGTCAAAATCTATTACCGTCAAACTTCTCACTTCAGATAAAAAATAACAAAATATCAAAAATAGAAGTAACTGCACATGGAAAAACATATTATATATGTTCATCACTTGATAAAGCAGCCGAACCCAGTATTAATAGAGATTGCTATTCATTATCTGAATTTGTATGATTGACCGCTTAGAGAAATTGCTAGTGCTATGGAAAGGCTTGCAACTAAAAGGGAAAAGTCATTTAGTTCAGGGAGGTCTTGTAGGCCTCATAAAATAACTGTTGATTATAATTATACACTAATCTCTGAAATATTCTCTTGGGAAGTAGACAGATAATGAACAGGAAAAAAGAAATGAGCTCAAGCTGATACACTTTACTGTTATCAAGAATACAATTTTGCAGCCTATTGCATATTGTGAGAAGCTCTTCAAAGCTTGTTTTTTGCTAACCTCTTATTTCATCTATCTAGTTACTTATACTGTGTAAGGCAGAAAAATGTGCATTTTCAAAGTCACTTATATAGACAAACAAAACTATTTTTGCATTTTCTCAGTTGATGTGCTTTAGAAAAAAAAAGGGGGGGGGGGGAAGGAAGGCAAGGCAAGGCAAGGCAAGGAAAAAAGTTTTAGCTGAGTGTTTAGACCTAATATATATAAAAAAATAAAAAATAAAAAATAAAAAATAATAAAAATAAAAACAAAAAATAAAAAAGACCATAAGAACAGATCTGACCGTAATCATTACCATGACTTTCAATGGTATATTTTCCACTGGCAGCATTACGATTCTGTGTCGTGAGAAAAATATAGCTAGTATAAAGATTGCATGTGATTTTAACATCTTACAAATTTAATGATTTGCCCTGCTGCTTATATAGAACCAGAAGGGCAAATTTATTTCTGCTCTGGTGCAACACAGAAGGAGCTTTTCCAGTTTTGACATGGAAAATTTGAAGTCATGCTGAAAGTCAAAGTAGGGAATAATCTCAGCTCTCCCTGATCTCGGAGTCAACTGTGTTGACACATCAAAGGCATGTGCCTGCATTATTTTCTTATTAATTAGAAAGTGTTCACGAAGAAATGGAGCTAGTGAACACTGATCTGATGCTACCATCTCTGATGTGTTATTGGAATTTCAGGGTAATGTTGTGCACATCTGGGAGAGTATAACAATCTTGTGTGCTTCCTGCAGAATTAAACCTATAGCGGAGAGAACCATGGATACATTTATGATGTTCTCATTGCTTTAGATGTTCTTACTTTGCTTGGCTGTAGAATTTCTGAAATTTATAAATAAATATCCTATTTCAAGAAACGAAAATGCCCAGCCACTCTATAGCCTTAAGAATTGTGTAATTTTAGCAAAATGGATGACAATCTTCACATTTAAAGTATCTTTAGCATCTGTTTTAAGCATTGTTGAAATGAAAGCAAATTCAGTAGGGCATCACTGTATGTGTTGCTTGAAACAAATTTCAGGTGGCAGACCTTCTTCTGTCTCTGACAACTAGGATCTTCTGCCTTTCAAAGAAATGGAAAGAGCCTGGAAAGCAGTTGCCCAATACTTCTCAGCATAGTGCTCTGTATAAACTATGGGCAGTATCGCAAGTGCTGTCTCTTAAATATAAAAATAGAAACTCTTAAGTTTGATCAAAGTCTCTCTTACTTCCTTTCATATTTTCTAGAATTGCCAGTCTTGTATAATGTTACAGCTTGAAAAAAAAAAATAATCAATTTTAGCTGTGCTAATTTTATAGATTAAGATACTATATTTTCATGATTTACAATTTTATTGCTGCTACTCAAAATATCCCGTAAGAAAAATAATGTTCAGTGAGCTCGTATCCATGGAGTTATACTTTTAGCTATATTCAAATCCTTGTATTTTATACTTCTGCCTCAGAAATATTTATGTGTATTAGTGTATATTTTAACCTTCACAGGATAGCATGGCTCTTCTTTGCCCATTGACCAATGATGACTAAATGATGTGGAAGATACACAGGCACAACCCCCAAAATCATCTACGTTGACTTGGTTCTTTTACAGTTTTGTTTCAAAATTTATGAAAGGATCTAAACATACATATAGTATCTGTCAAAAGTATATTGTGGATTAGAAGTTCACTTCCCATAAAAGCATTTTTTCTGCCTATAGGATTCAGTGCTGTAGCAGGCCGAGTGCTTCAGTTGGATGCTGAGCACTTTCATTATGACTCATGGCATGGTGCTCCTCAAAAACCATGAAAGATTAGGTCTTTAATGTGAAATCCAAATGGAGTTCGCTGCCTCCCAGGTACAACTTTATACTTCAGTGCAGTTTTAACACAATTGACCTCAGGACACTGACAGTGGGGATGAATTTAGTCACTTCAGATGTGTTGTGTGATTTCCAAAAAGGAACAATGAATTCCAGAGGCTGAGCTATTTTATTTACAAAGTGCCATACTTTACATTAACTATCTATTTTGATTTGTGGTCAAGTAGATGTTAATATTGTAAATCATATGTATTTATATGTATCCATAGCAAAACTATATTTAACTAGTGTAAATAACTATATATCTTATCTATAGTGCCAATGTATCTTACATATAGTGGAACTTAAACTGTGTTAAAATCTGATATGACTGGGTAAACAAGAAGTGTACGCTGAAAAAGTTGAAAGTAGAGGAATGTTCTGGCTTTTTGCAGAGGTCAAGTGTGATTGGCCACAAACCAAAAACTAGCTAGAAGTGAACTAAGATTCACCACCACCAGACTGATTTGCTAGAAGTGAATTTGCATGTGTTGCACATGTCCAGATGTTCTTTCCAGTTTGTTATTGGCAAACAGCCCAACTTCTCTAAATCACATCTAATATACAGCAGTTTGTGGTAGGTAGAAAGAAAAATACATATTTTGTAAAGTTCCCATAGGAATCTCTCTAATTGTGATTGTCATTTAGAATGACCTTTAGAGCATAAAAAAAAAAAGGATGGGAGAGGAAGAATTAAATTGGTTGTAAGCAATTATTAACAAATTCTGAACCTATTGCATGCAGTTTTCCTGTGCTCAACTTTGAAAGATACTGGTCAAAGAAATTAAAGGAAGAGATTCTACAGTTATTATGAATCCACTTATTCAATGTATTCTTTATGGCTCGCATGAATTGTCAGCAAGGGTCACTTTTTGATTTTAATAGTCATAGTCAACAGTTGAAATGCAATGTGTAGGATGAAGACTGAGTTTGACCAGCAGTCTTATGGTGTTTTAGTTCCCTTCCTGGTATAATTATCAGTGCCATAACCATCTACTGACTGTACAGTATCAGAATAAGAGCTCCACTGGAAAAGCACCAATACCTTGTGAGCCTACAAACATGTGCTGCCTGTGCAAAGGCTACTTAAACTCATGCAGCTCTTACCTAGAGCTCTATATTTGGAACAACACACATTGTGAGATCTCTGGCTTGATTGAAGCTGTCCTTTCTTGTACATAAGAGGCATTGTACATGTATATGTTTCCTTGGAAGATAAGTGCTGTTTGGCACCCAGCTACTTTTAGTAGTGCTCATGTAATGGACAGAACAGTGAACCAGGACTTGAGACGTCTCTGTGCCTGCCTCAAAAGTGAGGATACTGGTACTCATCTCTTTGCAAAGTTCTTTGAGATGGGGGAAATGAAAACCTCCGAATATTAGCTAGTGGATAGTATTGCCATTATTCAGTGAGGAGATGCAGTTCCAATTATTGAATTAAGAAGTATGTAGCAGATTACAGTGCAAATTAAGGATGCAGTTTTCTATTTATGTGCACTTCAGAAATTCTCTGTGATGTTTCATACAGTGTAAGAATAAAGTAGAACATAGGAAAAATATTGAGTTAGATATTTTTAATACATTGATGAAAGTATGAGCATACAGTGAGATAATTTTTAATCAAACTTACATTTTTGACTACAGAATTACATGAACTCATCTTACACCCTTATAAAGGGAGATGGATTATGTGTGCTGCTTGAGAGGTAGGAGCTTGACACCATGGCTGAGCCCTGTTGGTCTGCATACATCTTTAGTTAGCATGGTGATACTCTGTACAATTGACTTACCTTTTCATGGCTTTGAGCCAGATGTAAAGTACTGAACTAGGCAGAACTGTCATTAATATTGAACAAATACAGGTGTAGTACCTTGTCTGAATGTTGATTCAACCTATTTCTCTAGAAGGAATAATTTGAATTTCTACTGCACTAGCAACAGCAGGCTGTTTGGAAAGAGACTTTAAGGTCAGATATGCTACCTGGCTAGCAATGTAGAAGTTAGTTGGGAAAATACACCAAAATTACAGGGGATTCTTTTGTGGGGACAGAATATCACATAAGTGCTCTTGCTTTTTTTTTTCTTTTTTTTTTTTCTTCTTTTTTTTTACTTTTTTCATCAGAAAAGTTAGCATTTGTAAAAAATAAAAAAAAATAATAATATTTTCATCTCAATTTCTGTGCACTAAGCATAGTGTTAGAGTATAAATGCATTTGTATTGAAACTCGTAAAGACATGCTAGGTAAGGGAGCTTTTTGGTAGTGGTCAGATAGCCATCCTGTTCCTCTGCTGCATATAAGAAATAAAGATATCTTCTCTAGGGCTGTCCAGCAAATTAAATCTTCAGCAAGCAATCAGGTGTTATGCTCTGAGCTTATTCCACTGGAGCTCTCTGCTTCACAACCCTGCTGTGATTGGACAGCTCTCAGAGTACCCAGAGTGTTAAACTCTGTAGAAGCAGCACATATCATTCACTGCCTGGACTTCTGGAGTAATATTTAATATACTCAGGGAAAGTGTCAGATTTATGTTGATTTATACCCTTTTTCAACTACACTCTGGCTTATTTTCTCCAAATTCAAATTTAGCAATATTCCTGTATCTGTATTAAGGGAAATGCACAGAAAACATTTTCTGTTACACTATTTCAATAAATAGTTTTCTACAAAAAGAATATAAGCTTTTTGTGATCATCTGTTGCTTCTGGAATCAGCATGGTTAAGGCCATTTTATGTTTAGTAATCCAGAAATTCCTTTTTTTTTTTTTTTTTTTTTTTTGTTAAAGCATAATTGTTTGTTATTCCATGTACAAGATGTATAGTCTTGTTTTGGTCATGATTGCTCATGCTACCATATGGGAGTTTGTTCATATTCTAGTTGAGCTAAAATCTGTTGCCATGTGTTTGACTACTCGTATTTTTTTTAAGGCCTGTCTGTTTTTCACAGCTACATTTGAGTTTAATTTCTTGCTTTTTATTTCTTTTCATAAAAGATAAGAGATGAAGTCAGATGTAATGATAGGATAGTAAAAAGGATAGTAAAAAAAAAAAAAAAAAGAGAGAGAAGTTCCTTACTTCACAGTATTGCTTCTTATATAACCAGTTTCAAAAACTATTTCAGAAACAGGAATGAATACTTTTTCTGAAAGCCACTGTTAATGCACTCAGCTAATTACAAAGCAGGCATGGCCAGATGTGGCCGTACTTGAAATATCCCAGAGCCATTGACTTCTTATATTCCTGAGATTAACAGCTGATTTTTCACATATCCTTAAACCTGGCCGAGCTTTAGAGTTGTGTGTGGTCCACATTCCAGGGAGGAGTGTGGAAGTACTGGGAATGGACAGAGATGCAGTGGTCAGACCCACTGATGCTGTGCAGTAAGTAGGATCATGATGAAATTCACCACTGTTTTCTTTCGTAAATGTTCTTTTGGTATTACTGTGTTAGATAAATCAAACAATTCAGTGTGCGTGTGTGGGGGGAAATGATGCGATTCTTGTTTTGTTTTCTTTGCTTCCTAGCAGCTACACTAACAACAGATTATAGAAGACATGCTGATATTAGATGTATATTGGCTTTGTTTCCCAAACATTCTGCAAGAATAATTCTCAACTTTTTAAATATAGCTTTTTTATTTGTCTTCTCACCTATATATGTGAAGGAAGAGCTTTTTTAATTCAGTTTATTGTTGTTCTGATACACTGCTGTTATTCAAGAAATCTGGTTCTGGTAGAGTTTTGTGAGGGTTTTGTGTGGCATCTAGGCATAAGTTGGAAGAGCCTATCTGTGGGAGTGTTGCAATGCAATGCTCATACTTACTAGTTTCCTTTGCAATTCAATGAGCTCAGCTAGACTGAAAATAGGTCTGTCAAACAAAACATGAAACTGATGACTGAAAAACAGTTTAAAGGAAGGCAGAAGAAAGATATTCCCAATCAGGTACCTAAGCTAACTATATTATCCCTAGCTTGCCATATCACAATGTAACATCACAATTCTCTGCTGCTTTCTTAGGCCTAGGATGAGACAAAAGTACTTAAACAGAGTTATAGGTAGTGAAGACAACTTTGAAAATTATATGAACAGAATGGAATAGAAGGATAAAAATAAACCTGAAAACAAACAAAAAATAAGGACTGGATATTTTGCTTTTAGAATAAGAGTCTTGAGATCTAGTGAGCGCTGCTTTTGAGAGCTAAGGGTGCTTTGATGTTTAATTTTATTCAGGTCTTACAGAAATATGTGTCAAGAGATTGTACAGATATTTCCGTATTATACAACATTGCTGTGGATGTGGTTTCATCCACCCCATGCTGATGGACCCCAAACCAGGTGGAGAGCAACACTGCCAGTACCAGTACCTCATGAAATCTTTGTGAATCTCATAAAATCCCCTTATTCCAACCAATTCTGCCTTTTTGTTTTGTGGAATCAGAGATTTTTTCTATTGAGAAAATAATTACAAGAAGACATTGAGTGATTGTTTTTTTCCCTTAATTAAGACTGCTTCCATTTATCTAGAGCAATTTAACCTGAAATTAGGTATGAGGAAACACTGTCTGTACCTTTTTTTTTTTTTTTTTTTTTTTGTGCTAGTGTTTTTTTGTTTGGTTTGTTTGTTTGTTTTTGTCTTCTTTTGTGTTTTTTTTTTGTTTTTTTTTTCAAATAGTCTTTCTACTCTAGACCCCTCTGGAAGCACAGATTATTTTGCTAGCAGTGATTAACAGTAAGAAACTTTGTGAGTTAATGACCAACAATCCCTACCTTCTATTCATTGCAGCTCTGCTACACAGTCCTCTGACTTTTCTGCCACAGACCTGACATGAAAAGAACCAGAGCGCCTTTGACCACTGTGAATTTTTATAGCATGTCACGATTGCAGAAACATCTGTGCACATAAACATATTAAAAATTTGCTGACAAGACCATAAATCACTGAAATGCTAAACACCAAAATATCAGTTTTGCAGTCAGTCATTAAACAAAACTCATAATCTATGCAATTATACATTCCAGTATAAAATCCAATATTTCACCTCACATTTGTAAATCTAGATGTGCACTGCTCCTTTTATTTGCAAACACAAAGCTAATCAACAGAGATATTTCTGTTGAGGTAAATAAAGTGGCTCTATCCATCATTCTCTTGTCAGAAATAGATACATTTCTAGTTAAACCTTATTTTTCTCATACAGATTGTCAAATCCAAGGGACACAGTCTACATTAGTTCTGCTTATCTGAATCCCAGGCACATCAGTAATAAGCACATCAGCACATGGATAGCGTGCACAATGTTTCTTTAGGAAGGAGTTCAGGAGCTAAATTTTTCAAATTGATAGAGGACCTGTTTTGAGCTCAAGACTGTATTCATCCCACCATTCACGCTCTTTACTGAGTCATTAATATCCTGTGCTCTGTAAGTCAGTTCTGCTGGTGCATTCCAAGAAAAAACTTGGGTGCAACCTCGATTTGAGAAAAGATTCAAGGGCATACTTACAGTCTGGTGGTCTTCTACCTGGCTTTGCTGTTTTCAGGTATCTCTTCTGTCCTCAAATCAATGTCATTAGGACTGGAAGTCTTTCCAAGAAGGTGTTTTGATATCATCTGCCACAAAAACAGGTTCCATCAGTATCCCATGTTAAGGTGGATGAGTTTTTTTATGAGAAACATGCTTTTAAGGCACTAACTCTCTTACACTTGTGGGATGGAAGTGCAACACATTGCCCCTGTGTTAGGTATCTACTATACATTGAATGTTACAACATTTCTGCCTAAATCAATCTATGTGCGTTAACATATCTATGTATTTTCATGAAGCGTAAAATTACCAGATAAAATTACCTTTGTTAGAACTTTCTTTTTTTAAGTATCATCAAATGTATCATCTAGTTTAATCCAGTAGCTGCCCATAGGTAGTAAGTCATAGTCTGACTGTAACATGCAAACTGAAAAATTGTTAACTAATTAGTAAAAACTGTAGCTGCTTCTTGCATCTCATCTGAAACCTTATGGGTGAGGTCATTTGAAATAAAAATGTTATTTTTTTCATCCTTTAGTAGAATTTCACTCTCTATAAAACAGGTTTTAGTTCTGGGACGAGTGTCAGAAGGTCTGCTTCTGAAACAATAAATGTAGAAGAGCATATCAGAGTATATGACTTGCCATCCTGACCTGCAAGTCTCGTGTAATTTCGCAGTGTAAATGTGAGTCAGTTTAGTATTTGATTGAAAAGAAACTTATTTGAGGTAGCATGCAAGATTCAGGGTTGTAACATCAGGAGAAGATACAAGGGAGTTAGCTCAGCCTCCACTGGTGCTTCTCAAGTATTGCTGTGAGGCTAGGGATAAACTGTTACTTGGAGGATTTTCTGGATTTCATAAAACTAAGCAATTATTTCAGTTACTGTAAGAATCTTGGGAGAAAAATCAGTTTACATGTAGGCAATCTTCTCCCTTCTTTCCCTCTGTTACAGTTTCCTTTTTCTCACTTCGGATAGGCTGCAAAATGTAATTTTACAAGAAACAGACTAAGGAGAAAAAAAGTTTCTGTAAAAATTCTATCTTGCCTTTGGGGAAGAGGGCTTGGGTGGTGGAAGAGCTGAGATTCTCAACAACTGCAGTCAGTAAAACACCACTGAAACTTTTCACTACTAAAGCTACATTAGGCTAGGTACGTTCATCACATTCCAATATGCTGTTTAGTTTTTCTTGCTCTTCCATCAGATGTAATATTCTGCTTTACTTTTTCCCAGAACTGTTGTCATCGACTTCTGTGCTGTTGGATGCATTTCATCTCGTAGGTAGTAGTATTGGAGAAAGTGGGGGAAAAACAATGCCACTGCATTTACAAATTCAGCTTTCCCTCCCTCTACCCCCCCCAGGATATCCATACCCAAATGTAGATACAGTTCCGCAGTGGGAATGAAGCATGTGTTCAGTAGGGAAATCTTGAACTTTTCAGGAAGCATACCAACTGATGTTGAAGAACATACTATGTTACTAAATGAAATTAAAGACTAGAGAAGAGAATACATCTTTCTAAGTATTTTCTTCGTCCTGAACTAAAAGCGAAATGATAGAATAAACTTAAAATAAATGAGATTATACCATAAGTTATAAAAGATATAAGATATAAAAGATATAAGATATAGAAGATTCCCACTGGAGGGAATTCTACATTTTTGTATATTTTAAAAATCCTCATCTCTGTTTAGAATCCCAGTTACAAGCCTGATTACTGCTGCACACTAACTCTGTATCTTTGCACTCTGTTTAGTTTAATGTCAGATTGTAGACTTGCACACAAAATATATAATGGAGCATTTCTGAATCCCTTGCATGCTGGGATTTCAATGTCCTGAATTAATAGGAGGGGCTTGCCTGAGGTGATAAAATAAGAAAATGAATCACCCCAGAACATTCAAATTAGTTGCATGTCTCCATAAAGCAGAACAAAAATAAGAGGTAACTGTCATGAAAGTAAACTCTGTCTATGTTGATTCCTCAAGTAGATTATAAATACAGGAAAAAAAAATATGCATTCAATTAATGGAATGCTTTACGTCTTGAAGGACTTTGTAATCACAAAGTGAAAAGACCTAGAAATGGGATGAGTGATCAAAGCTGTTCAAGAGGGTATTCAGGTAATCTCTGAGTTCTATTAACCCTCAATAACTGAGTCTGCTTATCACTCTTTTCAATTATTCTGTTTTTCTTGGGTTTGGTGGTTCTTGTTTTAAAGCAAGTTTGAACATGGAAGCAAAAAAGTCAAAGGATCATAGGATAGGCCAGGTTGGACGGGAGCTCGGGAGGTCACGGAGTCCAGCTTCCCACCAAAGCAGGGTCGGTTATGAGGACTAACCAGGCAGCTCAGAGCTTTATCACTGGGTCTCAAAAACCTCTGAGACAGAAACTGTGCAATCAGTTTGGGCCCCTCTTCCCCTCCTTGACTGTCAACCCGTGCCCTGAATCTTCTAGTTGATCTTACCCTTTCTGCTTTCCAGCATTGGAAAATTCAGTCTGCGAGTGAAGTGATGAACTTTCTTGTGCTTTGTTTTGTAAAAAGGTTTATGTACTATGCAGAATAAAAATGCATGAGATTTCATTAATTAGAGTACTCCACAGAGAACTGGAGAGGTGTTTGTTTCCAAAAAGATAGATAAAAGCTAGTCTTTGACAGCTGGCGAGAGACTATTATGGCTTGGAGAAAAAGGCAAAGGAAGATTTTGGAGTTTTAAAAATAAGTAGGAAAAGGTCTCTTTTTCTTTGTTTTCTTAAAGGTAGAGGTTTTTGTAACCAAAATAACTGAACGTTAAATCTATGTTCTACACAGCCTATGTTGTCCAATCAGTCTTTTCCAGACAGCATTTTTTTCACTTTTCCTCACTGTAGGACTTGTCACTCTGTTTGACTGCAGGCAAACTCCATAGTCATAGGTCTCTGAAAATACTCTGAGGTACAGCAGTTGACAATGTCAATGTTTTAAATGTTCTCATTAAGTTCCAGTCTTTGGTATACTGAGGAAGCACGGAAAGCTCTGGGACATTTGTTTCAGACTTTTCACGCTGAACAAAAGAGCCTATTAATGTTAGGGTCCAGGTCAAACATTTCTTTCATAATAAGACAAGACACTTAAATATATATGTGTATACGTGTATATGCCCATATATATACACGTGTAAGAATAACATAAAACAACTGATTTAGCGTTTTCTGAGTCCTGCTTCACCACTTTAAGCCTGTGGTATCCATGAGAGTTTTTCAGAGGTGGTTTTGGTTTTCTGCAAGTCACCAGGAATAGTTTTGTTTCACTTCAGTCTAAGCAGCAGCTCTCAGCATATTTCCTGTGTCGAATATTTTTTTTTTTTTTTGGGGGGGGGGTTGGGGCGGTGAGAAAGAAGTTGCTTTTCTGTCATTCAGTGGCAGATTTGGGGTCTCTTACATTTATGTTCACTTTAAAAAATAAGAAAGTGAGCATTTAATTCACCTTAACTGAGTTTAAGGTAACAGACAGGCAGCCTTACTTGGCTGCAGAGGCTCCCTCTGTTATTAATAAGTATCTCCAAAAATAGCCTTCCTTTGTGTGCTTATGCACTCACGCATCCTGAATAACATTTCTATAGCAAAGTATCTGTGCTGGGGAGTTCTATTTCACAACAGCATGATTCTGCTGTTCAGCGTACTGGCATGAATTAGTTCTCCTAGGCCCAGTTCAAATAGTAATCGCAATTCTGTGTAGCATGTTGTAGTCAAAATGCATAAAACCCATGAATTGTATAGATATGTTGTACTTGACTTTGCTGATAGCTTGGTACCAGTAGCTATAGCCATTTTGCACTGGACAAAAGCAAATCAATAGATTCTGTGTGCATTGCAGTGTTGTTTTTCCTTGGCTTGTGATTATCACCTGCAAATAATGTTTCTGCTAAGCACCTCATTTATAAAACCCTACGTGACTTACAGATTATCAAGGTTTAAAGAGAAGATTGAGAATAGTGATGAAAATAATGCAGTGCTGGCAAAGATGGACTAGGTGACCTAAATAGGTCTTTTACATTTCTAACTACACTGTCCTATGAATTATATATTTAAATCTAAGCAAGCATATGAAAGGAAGTAATTGAAGAAGTTAATGTAATATTCTTGTTCAGGTAATGGCTATCTTTTTTGTTACTCTTTTCACTGGAGCTTAATAGAAAAGTATATTTATGTCATTTTGAGGTCAAAATTTTTAAAGCATTTCCAGCAAAGGACTGCAGCTAGGCTGGTCCTTTTGGAAGGAGGTAGCAGTGCCCTCCCAGAGAAGTCAGAAAACTTGCATGTCCTAGCAGGATTAGACATCAGTGCTGAAACCTTTGTTACTACTTGGGTAGGTAGACCTACAGGGATCCTAACAAATCTACATGTAACTGCAGCACACGTGGCAACTATGCAGAAAGCTGGTGTTTCTGCCTCATTTCTTACATGACAAAGTGGGTTGTTTTGGCAGAACAATCATGTTTGAGCTACATCTCACTGGCTTTTCCCTCACCCAGCCTGAGCCAGGTGAGCATCCCTGCTCCCTCTACAGCCCTGACTTACTCCAACAGTGCTCTTTATACTGAAAGAGAAACCTAAAAGTTTCTGCTCCCCAACATGCATTCCCCGAGCTCTCCAATTTGGATTTGCCCTTCATGTCTCAAATGGGGAGGAGAAAAAATAATTAATTTTTCACCAGGCTGAAATCATATTAGATATTACTTAATGTCATGCTGGAATTAATGACCATTGCTGAATTGCTTTATAGGCACAAGGGTATTCCCCACCCAAGCATGCACACAGAAGTCCTCCTTCTGAGAGCTGAATGAGTAGCTCATATCTAGTTTCCTATAAGATGAAGGGAGGATTGCTCATATATACATACCCTAAAATATCCTCTGCATATGAATGTTTGTAAGGGAAGACTTTCTTGACTGACTTGCCATTCTGCAAACTTCAGGCCCTGCTTCTAGGAGCACACTGGGGTGCTGGCTTCAAGCAGTTTGGCAGAGCTGCCAGCACAGCCAGAGCATGGGTCAGCCTTGAGCCAGCACCCCAAAGCTGCAACTGCAGGGTGAGGTGCCTGAGAAACCTCTGATGAGCTGCTTTCCCAGCTTCTACTTGGTAAGAGTCCTTGGGTCTCTCTTACCATGATGAGGCTGTTACACTTAGAAATAATAGGAGACTAGACTACATTTTCTATGCAATTTAAGGAGATGAAGTCTGCAGGGATGATGTCTTGGTCACCAGGCTACAGGATAGACAAACAGGCAGGTCATAATGCCAGAACTGGACGAGCAGAAGACTTGACCAGTTTCGACAGCTATAAATAACAGTAAGATTTTCTGTAGCTTTGAGGTCTTTACTGGCTTTAATAATCTAAAGTGATTCTGTGGAAACTGTAGTGCCAAACATTAATGTCTCCTGGAATTGCTCAATCGACGAAATATCATAGAATCATAGAATCATAGAATATCCTGAGTTGGAAGGGACCCTTAAGGATCATCAAGTCCAACTCTTGACACCGCACAGGTCTACCCAAAAGTTCAGACCATGTGACTAAGTGCACAGTCCAATCTCTTCTTAAATTCAGCCAGGCTCGGTGCAGTGATCACTTCCCTGGGGAGCCTGTTCCAGTGTGCAACCACCCTCTCTGTGAAGAACCCCCTCCTGATGTCAAGCCTAAATTTCCCCTGCCTCAGCTTAACCCCGTTCCCACGGGTCCTGTCACTGGTGTTAATGGAGAAAAGGTCTCCTGCCTCTCGACACCCCCTTACGAGGAAGTTGTAGACTGTGATGAGGTCCCCCCTCAGCCTCCTCTTCTCCAGGCTGAACAGGCCCAGTGACCTCAGCCGTTCTTCGTACGTCTTCCCCTCCAGGCCTTTCACCATCTTCGTAGCCCTCCTCTGGACACTCTCCAACAGTTTCATGTCCTTTTTATACTGTGGTGCCCAGAACTGCACACAGTACTCGAGGTGAGGCCGCACCAGCGCAGAGTAGAGCGGGACAATCACCTCCCTTGACCTACTAGCGATGCCGTGCTTGATGCACGGCATGACTTTATACTGCAAGGAACTGGCAAGTATGTGTGTACGCCACTGTCCTTCCCTGGCAGGCAGTGTCTCCTCTTCTGTAAGACATAATGAGATTCTCCTCTGACTTTGGTGACAGAGATCTGTGCCTCTGTTGGGGAGAGTTCCTGAAGATGTGGTATGCAGCATAGCTGGGAAAGAAGATATAGATGGGTAACATGTAGAAGATACCATTAAGAATTGTTCATGCACATGCAAACTATGATAATAAATATACGCTGCAAATTAAGGACTTGAAGGCTGGTTAGAAACTGCTTCTAGTCTGGCTGCCGATGAAAGGAAGGATTCCTGCTGGGGTCTCTAACAGAAGGAGTAGACTTGAATCTTTTTACAATTGGAAACAAATTCCTGTGTTTTAACAATAGTGATGCAGATGTCCATTGGGTTGATGTAGCTCTAGAAGATCTATGTTCAAAGAATAATAATGGCAGCACATTCAGACAGCTGAATAATCCTATCAGCAGAACATTCGAATTATTTTATGATGAAATATAATGTACGATTTATATTGATGCAGCAGGTGCTTAAAGACCTCCAAATTCACTGCCCTTGGATATATACAGAATTACAATGACAAGAGCATGGCAAATGTTAAAATTTTAATGGTACCCACTGCACTTGTAATCGTGTAAATTCTATTAATACTGAGAAAAAACTCAAGTCTGTTCTGAGCAGCAATGTTTTGTAATATCACCTCTCACTTATATTTTAGTTCTTATTTGTTGGTATTAGTAACTAGCATGCTAATATATAGTAATATATACTATAGTAATATAGAATAGTGGTATTTCAGTACTTCAGTTGATGCATGTGAAGGGGCATATGGACTATTTTTATTCGGACTTTGTCTTGTTGATAATAAATTTTATAGCTTGATCACTGAAAAAAAAATAATCATTTAAATTGGTTGTCCAAAGTATTTGACTCTGTAACCTTTTAAGTGTAAGTTTAGAGATCATATAAAATGACCAGAAGAGTTTCAGATAGCACTATCAATATTCATTTGACTTTATCGTTGTCTATCAGGGTTAGTTTACATAACAGTTTTTCAGTTTCTTTAGCAAATTTCTGTTTATATGGAAATAAGAATTAGCATGTAGTTACAGATGCTACAGTAAATAGAAGTCTTTTGCAAGACGTAGCTGAAGACTGCTGCAATTAAACAATGTTAACGGAAAGGCACACAAATAACCTTACATTGGATAAAGGCATAGTTAGAAAAGCTAGAGATCTGTCCCATAGAGTTTACAGTTTTTGCAATTAATTAGAGAACATTAACATAAAATTATTCTGGCTATACTCCTGTGATAGTCTGTTCTCTGACCTGTAAAAGACTTTTGCTCTTTCATATAAGTTACTTAGTGAAGTATAAACAGTCAAGATATGCTTGTACTAGTGCTGAGTATGTTCACTGTAATATTGCTTATAACTGGAGGAAATACTAACATTATATTCCATGCTAGTATAAGTTCAGTCTGTTATGCTGGTATGTTTAGTGTGTACAAGAAATACAGTGTTTCTGTGCTTGTTTCACATCACAGGTTTAATTTTTACTGCTGCAATTAGGGCTGAGCATAGGATCCAAAATGGGGAGGTAATCCTCTCTTATTTTCTGTCTAACAATTAGTTTGCCTGTGAGGGAAATGCACCCAGTTTAAGTTTGCTTATCAACAGAAAAATGAAAATGTCATAGTTGCATTAAATTTGTAGATTTAAAAGAAGTATATAACACTACAGTATTTAAAATGCTTTCAGCCACATTGTTTAAAGTGCTTTTGGTTATAAAAATGCTACTTTTAGTAATTTTGAAGGGAGTTTGCAAACATGTTTTTTTATTTTTGAAATTAGCTTGAACATTGGGAATGTCACATTGAATGCCACAGGCAATGTAAAGGATCTTATTAAAGAAGTACTAATAATAACTCTTACCTTAATTATATTTTCTTTTTGAAAAACAAACAACCAACAACAAAAACTGCTTTATCATCCTTGAACACCCTTTAAATCAGGACACCACTGACACTTTGTTTCCAATTAACAGTAAAAACCTTCTTTGATCCTTTGACTTTTTTATGAGATGAATTTATATTTTCTAGACTAACATGCATGACAACATAATTCTCCACACTCATTAATATTCGACTTCTTTGCTTTAATGAGGGAAATGAAGAGGAATGGAATGTCATCTGCTTATCTAAAGCAGCAAGAACTTTGTTAATATTCACAAAGAAACCGTACATTTAAATAACATTAAAGCTGGGACACATTTGGCCAAAATCAGGTCATTCAAACTTAAGCCTGACATTTGGAAATCTTTGTGTATGGTTTTCCAACATAAAAAGTTTGAAAATCTGATTCTACTCACTGATTTTTCTTTCATATTCTTTAGGATTTGTAGACAGGGTAGTGAGTTTATTCCTATGAATTTCTGGCATCTGCTTATTTCTGTATATTTTCCAGATATTCAGTGACCAAGCCTCAGTGGATTCCTTAGAGGTTAAGAATAGGCGCAACACCTTATTTCAACTGGACTTCTTGACCCTATGTATCTCTATGGTAAAATCTATGGTAAAATGTGAAATAGAAGGCACATTTTAGCTTTGTCCCCATTAAGACAGTTCATGAGAATTCATGTAATCCAAATGTTAGTGTTAATAGGTATTACTGCTGCATGTCCCCTGTAACTTGATTCAAACAATGCATATACACATCTTATATTCAGTCTGCAGTGGCATAAAAGTTTTCATTGGTAATTTTGCATTTAGTTTAAATGCCAAATGTTTTGTCAAAATTAATCTAAAATCACCTTTTGGAGTATTTAGATTAAATGGAAGATGTCCATCCAGAATCCCAGTTTCTCACTATTAATAACAGATTTTATAGAACAAGAATATGAATTTTCTGTCGCAAGTTCTTAAAGCTCCAATTTAGAAGGCTGGCTATCTAAAAGTACCCTTTAGTTATTCCATAAAACTCAGCCTATTTAAATGCTAGTACTAATACTCCAGTAATATTTTAATAAGAGTTCAGTTAACCCATGTTGATTTTAGCAGTTCTAGAATGATTTTCTCTTTTGTGATAGAAACTGTAATTTTTCCATGGCTGTGAGAATTTTTTGTCATGGAATATTATGAATCTTTCTAAAGAAACAGAGATCTATACTAGTAATACCTTTTTAGTGCATGATGGAAAGTCTTAGGTCAGTAGCATTACAACTAAAATGAAAAACGCTGTACAAAACTGTCAGAAAAATTATCCATTAACAGCAAGCTTGAAAACCTGAAAATAGATTTGACACTATTAGTATACAGATGGAGTTAAAAGGAATCCACAAAGCTTGAAGTAAGCTAGGGACAAAATAAATGAATGTTGAGATGTAGTTGAATAAAAAAAAAATCAAAATTTAAGTCACTAACACCCATCTTAGATATTGTTAGTGTACTGGAATCTTTTTTTTTTTTTTTTTCTTTTCAATATCAGAGAAGTATAGACAAAAAGAAACTGTTTTTCTTTCTTAGTGAAATATCCTTCTGGGGATGTCTATTTTGCAGCAGTTTTCCTCATACTGGATGCTCTTCATTTTATGATCATCATCTCCTGATATCATCAAAATCTGCAAGCTTCTAGAAAAAATAATGCTGATTAAGAACTGTAATCATATTTTGAATACTTCAAAAAGTAGTGAATTCATTTGTTGTTTTTCTAAGAAGTGTAATCATATTTGAAATACTTCGAAAAGTAGTGAATTCATTCGTTGTCTTTTGATATCCCTTTTTATACAGCTGACACTTCTAGTATTGTAATGTTGGACTTTTACAAACAGTTGTGACCAAATCTTCCACCTTACAAAATCACTGAATCAATCAGAAGCATGCTAGCAGTTGAGGTATACACAGAGGTCCAGTTTCAGAAATGCCTTATTTTTTGATGGATGGAGGGACATGGCTGAGTTGACTGGGAGAAAGTCTGAAGTATGTGCTGCAGACAGGGTTATTCTCAAAGAGCGTTGCAGACAGTTTTGTTGTGTGTGAAGATATCTTCAGCTTTCTGACATGTAACTAATTTGTCAGTTAACTTTACGTTACTTATGGGATGCTAGGATAGGAAAGAGGTGAGAAAGTGCCATGAGAGGGAGCCTGGAGATGTAGGTGGAGTGCTAGAAATGGAGGAAGGGGAGATGCTATGCTGAGCATCTCAGTTGTTTTTTATGTCTACACATAGAGATCCATGCCTCCAAAGTAGTAAATAATAATAATAATTTAAAAAAAAAAAAAGCAGAAAATGCCTTATTAGTCATTATCATACATCTCATACCTGTATGAAGGATTTGCCTGAGGTTGTCCTAGGCCCAAGATACTATTCTGCTGTGCTCAACATGCAGCAAAATAGGGTCTTAATTTTGGGTGATTCATTGGCCAACCGGAGAAAAAGCTATGTAAATATATTGCTGCAAAACAATTCAGTATTGTTCATCCTCTTTTTTTACCTCAGGGTTTCAGTGTAATATCTTCCATGATATGACATGGACAACAAATTTAGGGGGGAAGCAAAAGATATAACAAATAGATTTTAAAGCAGGAGCTATCAAAACGCTGTGAATCCTGGAATCCATTCAGTAAGGGTAAAGAAATACAGATCAGAATTCTTAGATAAAAAAAAAAGGAATAAGCTGAGTAGAGTAATGAAATGATATTCACTCCTCAGTATTCATTGGCACCATATCAAGCTAAAAGACCTATTTATATTTACAGATTTAAGCATATTTCAGATGATATACTTATCTTCTAAAAGTAAACTTTAATGCTGTGAGAAGTCTATATTTGCAGCACTGAAAGGCATGTTTTCTGAAGAGCTGACATAGCACAGGTTGCAGCAATGGAGCTTTCTCAACACTAGTATGCTAGGACCTTAAAGTGTCATCACTTACAAAACAGGATAAAGTTTCACATTATCTCCTTTTGTATTTTTGCCTCTTTAATAGTAGTTACTATACTGTGAATGATGTGGATATCTACATCTCCAAGCATTGCTGTGATATGGGCAGCTCATGGTCAACTGGCATAGTTGCAGTGAGAATGATGGAGCTTTGGGCTATTGCTGAATTCCTAATTTTCATTGCATGTTACAGTAACAACTATTTTTTTTTCTCAGTTGTTCTTCTTTTGTGCAGCTTAAAAGGAATACAGTACATCTCAATGTACAGAAAGAACCTGTATGTGCAGGGCTCTTGTTATCTGAGGTGGTGGCACACCATTGTTAGACATAGAAGCAAGGCGTGTTTATGCCAGCCATGTGACTTTAGTCACGCTTATGCCTGATATTAGCATGGTGCTGCTTCTCTGTATTCGAAATGTCCTCTGGATAAAAATTTCCATCAAAGCTGCCTCAACCAGTTGACAGAATGTTCCACCTGAGGGTGCAGATGTGCAGCTCACAGAGCTGAGATGGATGGCTTCTTTCAGCACTGAAGAAAATGAGCATTTATTCCAGCCGTAAACTGAAAGATACTGTCATCAGAGATGAGGTTCACCAGTTCCTAGGAAGAAAGGGGTTCCTTTTTTACACTGATAAATTCCTATTCTTGATGTAGTCTACATACCTAAAGCCACACTATGAAGAGTACCTTTCTACATGGAAATTAATGATAATAGTTTATTGGATATCTTCAGTAGACAGCAAGCAAAGAATGGTAGTAGGAAATTCTGTAATAAGCAGATTAGCTTCTGTAGAAAATTAAATAATCAAAGAGTATGTATTTTCGCATGTGTTGTAAAGGGATGCCAGAATAAACCTTTCCTTGTCTACTATGCCTTTTCTTTTGTATATCCTATCAGATAAGATACTTTGCAAAAAAAAAAAAGTGTAGTAAATAGTAGAGAACTTGACAGAGATCTGCATATTGTAGATCTTCCATGGCAGTAGAATTGCAAATAGTGTGAACAATACGTGGGTTATATATAGAACTTGCAGAGGTACTGCAAATCAATGGGGTTTTCCAAAAGGAACACAAATTGCAAGACAAAGCACCGTAAAGAAACTAAAGGACTAAAGGGAAAGTGTGGTACATGCAAGAATGTCACTTAAAAAGTAACCATTGTTTTAGTGAGCTATACATTTTATTATGCGCCACTTATGAATCCAGGAGCATATCCAGGTCATTATAAATGTGATGTTTGCTTACTCAGCAGTACTGCTTTCTGTGCATATCTCAGTGACAAAAATAATTCTCCTAGTTAGGAGAACAACAAAAGCTCAAAGATTGAACTGAATTTTATTCTGGATATTGGATTAGAAATGTAGTTGCTGATTCTTGCTTAGTTCTTTCCAGATAATTCATAGCTGAAAAGTCATGCAAAGGCCAGAGTTCTGTGTAAAATACAGAAACTCACAGAATGAAAATCCAAGATATAAAGATGTTTCTGAAATCTCTTCTCAAAACATAGGCTGTCATGTGCAGCTTTACAATTTCCTGTTGAAGTAGAAGGCTTGGTACTTCTCACATTAGTAACAGAAATACAAGCGCTACATTAAACATTTTCATTATAAAATATTTCCTTCCTAATAGTGTTCCAAAAGGGTAGATTAAATTGGTGATATAATTTTAAAACAGTGGGATTATAAAATAATAAATGATGTGTCATTTTCTTCCTCTACAATCTCTGGGTAGATTATGGTATGATGTTTTGAGAGGTTGATCTTTGGACCACAAAATTAATTTTGTTCCTGATAAACATACACCATTTTACTTACAGTAAAGGAATATAATCTGGAATCATTGTGGAAAGATAAAAATACCACAATGTTATTTAAGGAACCATTTTTCAGAGTTGCTTGCTTTCTGAGATGCCCAAATTAAATTAATTCCACATAATGCATGGTAGTACCAAAGAATTCCTCTGTATGAAGGTTTGGAATTTGGTGAAATTATGAAGGTCAGTATTGCTAAAGTGAGAATGAAATGGATAATACTTTGGGACATTATATTATTATATAAGTAATAAAATTCTTATTTGGGGCCTTTCTCATGCACAAATACACCCTTTTGCTTTTGAATACTAACAATACATAAGAAAACAATGGACTTTTTTTTTTTTTCTTTAAATTCCTTATTCTTAACATAGTATAAACTGTAGTAACTGTCACATTTTTAAAGGTCATAACTCAGAAGGCTTGTGAAAGTTGGATGCTCATAGAAAAGTGTGTCTATAACTGCTCTTCCATCACAGTCCCTTAAGAAAGACAGCTGTTCTTACAGGAACAGTTCTCTTGCTTTCCCTTTACAGATCCTGGCTGTTTTAAAAACACTTATTAAAACTATATTTTCTGTTACTTTCCTATTTCATTCTTTGTGTTTTCTGGTGGTCAGGCACTGGAACAGGCTCCCAAGGGCAGTGGTCACAGCACTGAGCCTGCTGGAGTTCAAGAAGCATTTGGACAACACTCTCAGACACTTGGTCTGATTTATTTATTTATTTATTTATTTTTTGGGGGGGAGGGGTGGTTGTGGTGGTCCTTTGGGGACCCAAGAGTTGGACTCGATGTGGGTCCGTCCCTTCCCTCGAGGCTGGGAATGACAAGGTCGAGTCCCTTTGGGTTAGGATCGGCAGGGACAACAAGGCTAGTATCCTGGTCGAGGTTTGCTATAGACCACCCAACCAGGATGAGGAGACGGATGAGGAGTTCTACAGGCAGCTGACAGAAGTTGCGAAATCGTCAGCTCTTGTACTTGTGGGGGACTTCAACTTCCCTGACATATCCTGGAAGCACAACACAGCCCTGAGAAAGCAGTCTAGGAGGTTTCTGGAGAGCGTGGAAGATAGCTTCCTGACGCAGCTGGTTAGTAAACCTACCAGGGGTGGTGCCCCGCTAGACCTTCTCTTCACAAACAGAGAAGGACTGGTGGAGGATGTGATTGTCGGGAGCTGTCTTGGGCAGAGTGACCACGAAATAGTGGAGTTCACTATTCTTGGCGAGGCCAGGAAGGGGACCAGTAAAACCGCTGTATTGGACTTCCGGAGGGCTGACTTTGAGCTGCTCAGGACGCTAGTTGGTAGAATCCCTTGGGAGGCGGTTCTGAAGGGCAGAGGGGTCCAGGAAGGCTGGGCGCTCTTCAAGAGGGAAATCTTAATGGCGCAGGAACGGTCTGTCCCCACGTGCCCAAAGACGAGCTGGCGGGGAAGAAGACCAGCCTGGCTCAACAGAGAACTGTGGCTTGATCTTAGGAGAAAAAAGAGGGTTTATAATCTTTGGAAAAGTGGGCAGGCCACTAGGGAGGACTATAAGGATGTAGCGAGGCTGTGCAGGGACAAAATTAGGAAGGCCAAAGCTCATCTGGAGCTCAATCTGGCTACTGCCGTTAAAGATAACAAAAAATGTTTTTATAAATACATCAACACAAAAAGGAGGACTAAGGAGAATCTCCATCCTTTACTGGATGCGGGGGGAAACTTAGTTACAAGAGATGAGGAAAAGGCGGAGGTGCTCAATGCCTTCTTTGCCTCAGTCTTTAGCAGCAATACCGGATGTTCTCTGGATACCCAGTACCCTGAGCTGGTGGAAGGGGATGGGGAGCAGGATGTGGCCCTCACCACCCATGAAGAACTGGTTGGTGACCTGCTATGGCACTTGGATGTGCACAAGTCGATGGGGCCAGATGGGATCCACCCAAGGGTACTGAGAGAACTGGCAGAGGAGCTGGCCAAGCCACTTTCCATCATTTATCAGCAGTCCTGGCTATCGGGGGAGGTCCCAGTTGACTGGCAGCTAGCAAACATGACGCCCATCTACAAGAAGGGCTGGAGGGCAGACCCAGGAAACTACAGGCCTGTCAGTTTGACCTCAGTACCAGGGAAGCTCATGGAGCAGATCCTCTTGAGAGTCATCACGCAGCACTTGCAGGGCAAGCAGGCGATCAGGCCCAGTCAGCATGGCTTTATGAAAGGCAGGTCCTGCTTGACGAACCTGATCTCCTTCTATGACAAAGTGACGCGCTTGGTGGATGAGGGAAAGGCTGTGGATGTGGTCTACCTTGACTTCAGCAAGGCTTTTGACACTGTTTCCCACAGCATTCTCCTCAAGAAACTGGCTGCTCTTGGCTTGGACTGGCGCACGCTTCATTGGGTTAGAAACTGGCTGGATAGCCGGGCCCAAAGAGTTGTGGTGAATGGAGCCAAGTCCAGTTGGAGGCAGGTCACTAGTGGCGTCCCCCAGGGCTCGGTGCTGGGGCCGGTCCTCTTTAATATCTTCATCGATGATCTGGATGAGGGCATTGAGTGCACCCTCAGTAAGTTTGCAGATGACACCAAGCTATGCGCGTGTGTTGATCTGCTCGAGGGTAGGAAAGCTCTGCAGGAGGATCTGGATAGGCTGCACCGATGGGCTGAGGTCAACTGCATGAAGTTCAACAAGGCCAAGTGCCGGGTCCTGCACCTGGGGCGCAATAACCCCAAGCAGAGCTACAGGCTGGGAGAGGAATTGTTGGAGAGCTGCCAGGCAGAGAAGGACCTGGGAGTGATGGTGGATAGTCGGCTGAATATGAGCCAGCAGTGTGCTCAGGTGGCCAAGAAGGCCAACAGCATCCTGGCTTGTATCAGAAGCAGTGTGGCCAGCAGGTGTAGGGGAGTGATCGTCCCCCTGTACTTGGCTCTGGTGAGGCCACACCTCGAGTACTGTGTTCAGTTTTGGGCCCCTCGCTACAAGAAGGACATCGAGGTGCTTGAGCGGGTACAGAGAAGGGCGACGAAGCTGGTGAGGGGTCTGGAGAACAAGTCCTATGAGGAGCGGCTGAGGGAGCTGGGCTTGTTCAGCCTGGAGAAAAGGAGGCTCAGGGGCGACCTTATTGCTCTTTACAGATACCTTAAAGGAGGCTGTAGTGAGGTGGGGGTTGGCCTGTTCTCCCACGTGCCTGGTGACAGGACGAGGGGGAATGGGCTAAAGTTGCGCCAGGGGAGTTTTAGGTTAGATGTTAGGAAGAACTTCTTCACTGAAAGGGTTGTGAGGCATTGGAACAGGCTGCCCAGGGAAGTGGTGGAGTCACCATCCCTGGAAGTCTTTAAAAGACGTTTAGATGTAGAGCTTAGGGATATGGTTTAGTGGGGATTGTTAGCGTTAGGTCAGAGGTTAGACTCGATGATCTTGAGGTCTCTTCCAACGTAGAAATTCTGTGATTCTGTGATTCTGTGATTCCAACTCAGATATTCTATGATTCTGTGAATAGCTTTCTTTCCTGTTACCTTTTTACAATACATTAATTTTACAAGAGATACTCCTGCCATTTTTATGTAGAATTTCTTGGTATTTTCATCTCTGTTTGTGTGCTTGGAGGTAAAGTACAGGGACCAAAGGGGATTTTGCTTGAACTTTATCATTTCTGTTGTTCCAGTCATTAATGTTTTTCCTGCATCTTTTTGTAACACTCTTGCATTAAAAATATATACACAACATCAGCTTATTTTAAAAGCTGCACCTGATGTTACTGATCTGAAATGGAAATCAGGGTTTTATGTTTGCATTTTAAAATCTTAATAGTTTTCATGCAAATACATTAGTCCTTTACTTAAACATAGAGTTTTCCACCTTTTCCCAACTTCATTTTTTTTTTTTTTTTTTTTTTTTTTATAAAGCAGTTATGAATGATTCCCTTTAGCTTGCCTGTGCAGCATGGGAAAATAAGATTTTTTCCACTTGGGATTGGAAAAGATAACTTCAATCTTTTATTGCCACTCTACACGCTAGATTTTGAAATGGTATGTTTTCTAATGTAAATTGGAAATTTTATCATATTTGTGGAGTATTTCCTTCTTTTTATACTTTCATTGTGGAAAACACTTCTCTATACTCATACCATCTGTGTGTATAATATATTTTATAATATAAATTGTAGAAGACAATAACAGGTTTAGATACTGTTGATTAAAGGCTGCAGTGCTAACACCACCTCAGAAGAAATGTCCTAAAATGTACTTTGATCTTACATTTGAAATCTCAGGCACTGGAGATGAGCAAAGTGATTACTTATTTCTGCTAAGTATCTGGAAATCGTAATGTAGAAGATTCTGAAGGACAGCAGAGAGGAAGAGGGGTTTTGCACAGCCAGTGCTATTGTAACCTGTGGAACATGTGGTTTCAAATGCTGTCCAGCAAGACCAGGCAACCCAGGCAAATGATTTAATATGAGATTTTTGGAGATTTAGCTCTCTATTGGCCCTTAATTATGCACCTGCAGAATAGGCTCATCAATGTTTGCTGATGTGTTTTTATCTGATTTGTACAATCTAGATTAGTGAAATGAGAAGATATTCCTTTTTCTCAGTCAATCAAATTATTCCATTGACTTTACATAATTTTTAGGATTACAATTCTCCTTCTACTTCAAGAGAAACAGTTTACACTGAAATAATATATTCAGTGATATTTTACAATGGCATTAAATAAAATGTTGCTTCCTTTAAATGAATTATCAGAAAGAACCAGAAAGAAAGGGCAAAAGAAAGGGGGAAAAGTAAATAAAATTATACCTTATGGAAAGAGAAAGCTCTTGATAAAAAGAAAATAAATTTTTGATTCATGACAACCATCTGAACAGAAAACACACTAGAATAAGATGAATCAGAACACCCTAGGCAAAGCAGCAAAATGCCCATCTGAAAGCATGTACTTCTTGAAGAAGAAAACCCTACAAAATCAAGAAGCAAGATAAATAATTGTAGGAATCAAAGTCCTTATTATGTACATTAAAATCAACTTACAGAAGAAAGTTCCTAATTCACAAACACTTGTCATTTATCAAAATGCTCAACAAATATGAAGCATTTCTTAATGGAATTATTAATGCTCCAAGATGATAGATTTATGGCAGATAGATAAATATATGGCCAATCACCATCAGAATTTCACTTGGCTTTTAAATAACAAAACTTGATTGGATTCAAAACTAAATTAGTTTTGTTTGTTTGCTTGCTTGTTTTTTTTTTTGTTTTGTTTTTCTTTCTTACTCTAGAATTAACACACAATAAAATATTGAGAAACTTCAGAGCTACCTAGGGTTGTAATGATACACCTAATTTCAGCTTTCTTATATTTCCATCATAGTCATGTGAAAATATGAAGCTAATGTACTTGTTCTTCAGGACTTCAAAGTATATAAAGTAAAAATTGTCTGCTTTTCACTGCCATGCCATAATTAATATAATTACTTCCTAGCTCATCCTCTGTTGCTAATTCTAAATGAATTTTGACAAATTATAAAGTATATATTGTTGTTAATATAGTCTATGGTTATTATATTATATGTTAATACTGTGTATTAATGGTGTTAAATACCCAGAGGTGTAAACTCCGTGTAAGGGAGTATGAACACTATAAAACAGATGTGATAGATAACTGTCCTGGTTTCAGTTAGGATAGAGTTAATTTTCCTCCTAGTAGCTGGTAGGGTGCTATGTTTTGGATTAGGATGAGAAGAGTGCTGATAATACGCTGATGTTTTAATTGTTGCAGAGCAGTGCTTACACCAAACCAAGGACGTTTCAGCTTCTCACTCTGTCCTGCCAGCAGGCAGGCTGGGGGTGCAGCAGGAGCTGGGAGGGGACAGACCCAGGACAGCTGACCCAAACAGGACAAAGGGGTATTCCATCCCATCTGGGGTCATGCTAACAATAGATAGGGGTGGCTAGCTGGGGTGGGGTGGGAGGGTGGGGGATGGTGGGCAGCTGCTCTGGGAGAGGCTGGTCAGTGGGTGGTGAGCAATTGCATTGTGCATCACTTGTTTGTACACGTTATTATTAGTACTATCACTATTATTATTTTCCTGTCTTAATAAACTGTCTATCTCAACTCACAAGCTTCACTTTCCTGTTTCTCTCCCACATGCCAGAGAGTGAGGGGGGAGGGTGAGTGAACGGCTTTGTGGTGTTTAGCTGCCAACCGGGTTAAACCACAACAATAACTAAATTAAAAAATGTCTATTGATGTAGGCTTGAAAATGCTTTTCATATAAATTGAATATATCTTTCTAAGTTAAGATATCTAAATAATCTAAAAGGTCAGATAGTGGCTTTATGTAACATCTTGGCTTCTTTGTCTCTACATTAATTCCTGTGAACAGTCAGTCCACTTTCTTTAGGGTCCAATCTTCCAAAGTGCTGCATGCTACACAGAAAGGGTTACATGCTCTCACTTTGTACCTTGAAGACGACAGAGGAAGTGTTCAACACTTTGTAAGCTCACATCTTGAATAATCAAACTTATTGATATCAGTAGCCTTATTCAATATTTAGAATTGCAGTTTAGAAATGTACTCATTTTTCATGTGAAGAAAAGAATCTGATGAAAGTCTACAGGGCACTGATGTGCCTCAGAAATCATTCTACTGAAATGAATTACTTTTTTTTGACTGAGTAACTTCAGAAGGCATTCACATCAATATGGTTTATAACATGTGGAACGGACAATTGACTAGAATTCTTTGGAAAATAGAGGCAGTACTTCCTTGCTACTTCATAAACACTGAAGGGGCTGGTACTTTCCATGCCACCCAGCCTTTTCAAATGAATCAATCTTAATGAAAACCACAGAGATGCAAAGGTATTAAATGTTTGAGGAAAGGACGTGGTTGAGTTTGGACTGCATTGTAACAGAAGCAGAGGAGCACATTAGGACAAGCTCTTCTCCATACCGCTTTTAGTAGGTGTCCTTTCTAGAAGATTGCTTCACTCAGCCCATTTGACAACCAGTTCCTTCCCTTTGCTTTTGACAATGCATTGACATTTGCCCTTATTTCTGGAAGCACCCACACAAATCCAATAGACTGGGGCCAAGTATGGAAAACAGCAGTGTCATAAAGCTTAATTTCAATAACAAGCTTCAGCAGCTCAGAAAATGCATACTCTTCATTCCTCTTACAATGGGAAGTATCATTTAGCCTCTAACAAGGAAAGAGGTAATGAGTTAAAGATTTAATGCTAGTGTTTATGGGAGGCCTGTGTGAGATTATCAATTCACTCAGGGGCAAAGTTTGGTTTTGTTTGATGGTTTCTTAAAGCATTTTTCCAGTCATGTTGTAAAAACTTAAATGTATCAGAAATAGCTTACTGTCAATTGCTTTTTCTTTACTTTCTTGGTCCAGCAAACATTTTATATATATATCTTCATATGTATATATATCCATAGAGCTAAATACCCCAAACGTTTTTTCTAAATTTCTAGAGTGATTGATAATTACATTTTTCTCCACTGTTCTTCCACACAATACCAATAGAGCCTTTTCCCAGTCATACTACATACATTTCATTAGTAGAGGCTAATGCTCTTTGTAAAGGTCAGTGTTGTTCTCAAAAATGAAAAAATTAGGTCCAGAATATGGTCTGGTTTTCAAAGTGGGAGTAGAATCTAATTTGCAGAGACCTAATTTAGTGCTTGTTCCCAAGCCAGTGCGTCCCAGTGACGTAGTGACTTTACTTATTTTTGCATTATTCCCACATCATCAGTCAGAAAGAAAGCAAGTAGCTATAGGGCAAGTCAGACTTTTTCTTTTTCTTTTTCTTTTTCTTTTTCTTTTTCTTTTTCTTTTTCTTTTTCTTTTTCTTTTTCTTTTTCTTTTTCTTTTTCTTTTTCTTTTTCTTTTTCTTTTTCTTTTTCTTTTTCTTTTTCTTTTTCTTTTTCTTTTCCTTTTCCTTTTTCTTTTTCTTTTTCTTTTTCTTTTTCTTTCTTTTTCTTTTTCTTTTTTTCTTTTTCTTTTTCTTTTTCTTTTTCTTTTTTCTTCTTTTTCTGTTACTATTCTTTTTCTTTTTCTTTTACTATTCTTTTTCTTTTTCTTTTTCTTTTTCTTTTTCTTTTTCTTTTTCTTTTTCTTTTTCTTTTTCTTTTTCTTTTTCTTTTTCTTTTTCTTTTTCTTTTTCTTTCTCTTTTTCTTTTTCTTTTATTTGCTATTCTTGCCAAGATTGATTCCAGCACAACTCAGTGCAGTAACTCCCTTGATCCTTGCAGGTTGCATCCCAAGCAGTCCTGGTGTTGCTGCTTCTTACCTCCATCAAGGACTGAGGGAATAGGATTCAGAAAGATTGTCAGCAGTGAATCTTGCTCCAAAAAGGTTGAAAACCATTGCAGTTACTGAAAAGCTTGACTAGTTGTCACTTTTACTAGTTTTGAGAGTACATAAATGCCTGTAATTCTTTGTTCTCCATGATCACTGAGAGATTCATGGAAGAGAAGCTCTTTTTGCATATGATAGGTTATCTAGCAAAAGGATAACTATCTTTGATGAGGTCTTCAAAAAAATTTATTCCCTTTTTGCAACAACTTTTGTGAAATTGTTAAATAATGGAGAAGCATGACAGAGTAATGCAAGATATGTGAAGGAGAAAAAAAATGAATTTAAAACCAAAAGGTATAATCTTCAGTTGTAAAAATTTGGTCAGACACATACTGCTTAGCTATGTTGTATTGCAAAGCACAGCTTCAAGGAGTATTAACGTGCTTTTTCATTTATCTTTCAACTAGGACTATAGCTCACTATTATTTCTCCTTGTGAGTCATAGTATTTCTATATTTTTCTACTTAAATTGATATATCTGATTTATGCTCACACCAAAAACAGTTCCTATGCATTTCCACAGACAGATATTAGTCTCTTTTAAATAGTATATAGGTTTAATTTAAGGTCCTGTCATCCCAAATTCTATAATTCAAAGTTCAAAGAGCTTCTTTATGTATATTCTAGTTGTAGACCATAAGATGTGCAGTAATTCTACACTACCTTACTGCTACCTATTATGTGTATACATGTGCCTATCAACATACAAACAGGTAAATGGAATGTAATTCACTCAAACTGACCTCTCAGCCAGTCATTAGTTTTTATACCGCATATTAAGCTGGATTGGTTAGGAAGAGTAGAATCAGTGTGAAACACTGTGCAAATAATGTAATGAAGCCTCAGGTTAAAGGAGCATGAGGAGCTCTAGAGTATTTCAGTTCTATTTCTCAAGAGGCTGTTTCTTAACCATTGCTGTAGAGTGAAAATTACAATTAAAGATTTTGCAGTTAGGATGAATAACACAAAGGTTAAACTTTACCTCAGCTACAGCAAAATTGTAGGTTTAACATAGTGTCCCATATCTCCACACATTATGTAGTCAGGTTTACATACTTAACATATTTTCCCAATGGCTATTGCAGATTTACATTACAGTCTGCTTTCTTGAAGTACTTGTGTGTCTGCAAAGTACTACTGATAAAAATTATATATCAAACAAACAAGATGCATGTCAGAAACCTATAAATAATGAATTAAATACTAGTATACTCATAAATATTACAAAAAAGACCAATAGGTTCCAAAAGAGTATTTCCCTCATAACTTCTTACTTAAACCGCAAGGGCATGATGCTGTTTAGGAGACTAAATTATATATATCTGGATTTATAATTAGTTCAGCTATTAACCTTTTCTTCAGTTTCTCTCTTTGGTGATATACTGTACTATAAATTTCATAAGAGATTACCTTGCAGAAAATACGCTTTTATATAAATGCCCCATGCATATTTTATAATCATTTTTAATTAATTTATTCTAGGTCTGATTCTCTACAGTCTTGTACTGGTGCAGTCTTATCTGTGCAAGATGAATATGAACTGGACAAAACCAGAACTTTCTGATCACTTATAACAAACACGCTTTATGTATTTTTGAATAGATTTGCTTTAGGTAGGTTCCACAGGGTTGAGGCAAAAATTAAGTTTGGGGTAATGTACTGTCATAAATTGCAAACCTAATAGTGCTACATCATTGTACAACAAAAGCAGTAAATCTCATTCATCCCGAGCTAATTAGTGCCTATCCATGTGTGTAGATTGGTATGACTTCACTCTGTTTTATAAAAATAGGCTGTGTTCACCTTTGCAGTTCTGTGTTTACACATATGCTGGGATTTCTGCCTATGACCAGTATTTCTGCATGCAGTTCTCTAAATTCTTTTTAAGGAAGTTGTATCAGAACCTTCTGCACAGTGCTGATGACAGCCAGTAAATGGGTGCACGTTAATGCTGCATTAGCATTGTAAAACTGCAGCGCTTCACAAAAGCCTGCCAGAACATAACCCAATCGGACTGTTAAAATGCACATTGGTAATTTGTCATCCACTCACAAGCCAAGAAGAGAGAGTAAATTATCTAACATTTTACAGAAACTTTGCCTGAAAAAGCCACATGATATTGTTATGCACTAACAATTTAAAACATATTTGCAAACAAGCGTTAGAATCTAAAACATGTTGGAAAGATATTTTAATTCATGACTGTTATTTTATATTTTTAACTTTTAGAATAGTAGGTTTATGTCTATAGGGATTTCAGAAGTCAAAACTGACAGTACATATTTAACTATCATAACCACCCGGCAATTATGTTTTGCTTCTGCATTCTCCTTTAACTAGCCTCGCAATCTAGGAACTTCTGTGCATACTGGGATTTCTGTAGAAGTTAGCATTAATGAAATAAAGTATTAAATTTCCCTAGGCTCAACCTAGACATTAAGAATATAAATGTAAATTAGCAGAGAAGAACTAGCAGCCTTGAATACTAACACTTTCATCATGTTACCTTTAGTTAAAAAAGTTCTAAAGACTGTGGAAACTAGTGTTGTGCACCTGGTACCCCCAAACAGCTTAAATATTGCAATCAGTTATCATCTATATGTTATAATGCTTTAAGACCCAAGCAGCTTCTGATGACCAATTAGTATTTGCTGTCTGATAAATAACAGCTCTCCAGTTCAGTTCTGTCTTGAAGTTTGCCTCTTGTATATATATATATCTTTGCTCTAAAAGCAGTGTCAGAACAGAGGTGGCCACAATATTCTTCCTATTTTGTTTTTGACTGGCAATACAAATCCTAAAAATTCATTGCTGCTTCTTTACACTTATATAGGCACTGCAATATTAATTTTCATTGCAGTATGATTTCTATGATTGGGTGTCTGTGCTTCATTTTACTCTTTGCTTGACTCTCTACCCTGTCATTGCAGCTAGTGTGTTCTGATGGTTAGCAAATGAGAATAAGATAAACAGTGAGAATACGAACCTGTTACAGGTGCTATTATTAGCTTTAAACTATTGTCATGAGTACTACCAAGCTGTCAGTTCTAGTTATAACAATTTAGATTTGTATTCCAAAGGAACTTATCCTTTTAAAGCTTTAAGCCATGACATGCATTGTTGTTATGGCCAATTATATGTTTTAATTCATACTGATTTAGAGTGGTTCACCTCTTTAAAAATATGCTGATAGTAATGACCCGTATTGGAAGACAGTAATTCACTGAAAGGGTGGTGGTGATGTAAACTGTACTCTTTGAAGTTCAAGAGATGTGCTGAAGTTCAGGTTTCTGGATGAAATTTTTGTTGTTGTTGTTTTTGTGGATATTCAGGACGATTATCTCACCAGAAGAATGGGTTGAAATGATAGGTTTTGTTTTGAATTTGTCTAGAATAGTTTTTTTGTTGTTGTTTTTTTTTTGTGTGTGTGTGTATTTTTGTTTTGTTTTGTTTTGTTTTGTTTTTGGTTTTGGTTTTGGTTTTGGTGTGTGTGTGTGAATGTGTGTGTCATGAAAAAATCGATCAATTTTCGAATCATAAAATAACTTAAGTTGGAAGGCATCTCTGGAGATCTTTGGTCAAACTCCCCACTGGAGGGGTTGGATGGTCCTATTAAGTTTGAATATTTTCAAAGACCCATAGTCTCTTTGCACAGCCTGTTCCCATATTTGAGGATTCCATGGTGAAAAAATTCCTCCTAGTATGTCATTCAAATTTCTCACATCCCAACATGAGTCTTCCCTCTTGTCTGCTCCCATCTTTCTAAGCTCACTTCAGTAAATCCATGTCTTTCTTGTACTGGGGAGCTTTTTCCTTTATTGAACTTGACAAGGTTTCTGCAAGCCCTGGTACATGTAAGGACCACTCATCATAGCTTGGTACTATCTGCAAACTTGCTGAGTGCATGCTCTTGGCCATTGTGTGGTTTGTTAATAGACATTAAATGTTCTTCCACCGTGAATATTCAGTAATCAAGTAAAGAATCTGACAGGCAACTATGTGGAATGCTGTGTTTTTCTGTATCTCCAAAGTGAACTGTATAAATTGTCGCTATTTTAAAAGATGAAAAACTGGAACTTCTCAATGAATCTTGAATAAATCAAAATAAATGCAGAAGTTCCTAGGCACCTGACTGATAACTAAGCAAAATATCAAACAAGTTTTTGCTGTGAATTATGGTATCTTAAGATACTATCTCAAAGAAGGTATACTAACCAGTCTCACAGGTATATTATTGACCTGAGGATTTTGTGGGGGTCAGACGATCGAAGTTGATAATGGACATAAAATTGAAAGAAAAATGGAGTTCATTTTACAATTTGAGATTGTTTGCTCCAGTATACATAGTGCTATCTAAGAGATGAAGTGCTATCTAAGGGGCAATTTACTACAGTGACTTTGGAAATTTTCCACAAATATTCCAGAATTTTGCCCATACTATGGACTTTTTAATAGATTCTTTTATAAAGTTGTTTATTTTAAAAGATGATACATTTTCAGTGTAGCATCCTTTTTTATTTTTTTTTTTTTGTTGTCACTTATCAATGCTCTGATAGTTTAGGCCTCAGTTCTGAAGAGTTCTGTCTTCATATCAAGTAAATTTTGGATTTGGATTTTGAAGTTGCTAGAGAATGGTAGCAAATCAGGACTGCGATGCTTCATTACCTTCATTATAGGACACTTAGGATACTAACTTAAACCATAAACTTTATTACTGTTTCTTGCTAAACTGGAGGCAAACAAGAAAATTCAAGGCATAAGAATTTTTAGTGAGATGACCCTTAAAAATTAGTCATTTAGTTTAAAAGTGTTCGACATTATTTAAAGGTATTTTTTGCAAGCTTGCCTCCTGGGAAGTACTTGGGTAGTCTAAGTAAAATTTGAATGTTTATGTTTTAAAGCACTTTTAATGCAAGAAATCTGTGTATAATTATCTCTAATTAGTCGTCTCTTCCACTGAGATTTCTACTAAGCATTTAGTTTTCTCTTCTCTACATTAGCTCTACATCCCAGGCTTCTTTAAGAACTAGGACTGTCTGACAAGCCGATCTCTGGATACGATTTCAAACTCAACTGATTCTATTTTACCTGTTGCTTTAGGACATTTCTTAATGAGGCCAGAGTTACTTTCATGTCTAATTAAGCTGAAGAGATTAAGATATCAAGGTCTTTTTTTTTTTGTATATTTTCCTAAGGGAAAAGTAAATACATGAGCAACAGCAATCAGCACAAAAAAATACAAGAAAAAAAAGAAAAGCAGCAGACACACTGGGGAGTATTATGTAATAAAAAGGAATGGGAAAAGGAAGCAGCAGGTTGGGTAGATGATATTTCATAAAGTATGTCCACTTTCAAATGCCTTAAAAATACTGCACATTGCTGAGTCAGAATTCCTCTCTAACATTGTAAAACACAATAATTAGGTAATTATCAGATGAACCTGACAAGAAATGTGGAAGAAGGCACTTTGTACACTATATCTGAAAAATACCCTCCTATATCATTCCTATGAAATGAATTACACTGTAGACTAACCACGAGTTTGAAACAATTGATCCAAAATCCTCTATGAAACATGACTTTGTTTTTTATGTTCCTTATCTTCTTCAGTGTCAGCTTTCAATGCAATGAGAAGTTTTATTATTATTTTATTTAGGAAGGAAATGATATCTGCTATTTGGAAGTTTAATCTATCTTGAATTGTGCTTTACCTTAGTTCCACTCTAACGGGTAGGTTGATAGACGCAGACCTCTTTTAGCATGTACTCATATTCAGGGATAAAAAAAAATAAAAATTAAATAGTTTTCATCATTTGTTTTGTGTAAATTTCTACTTTAGATGCACCTTTTTGCAGTACCAAAGGATTTCCCCCCCAAGAGCAGGAAGGCATTTAAACTGATCTTTTCCCATCTATAGCTCTTTTCAATGATCTGGGAAAATACTTGTTTATATATTTGTTAGTTTCATGTAAATATATTTTTTTAATCCTTTCTTGAGAACTGAAAAAATACTGATGCTCTTAAGATTTCTTCTTTTTTTCTTGACCAGGGCATACAACCAGTCTGTTTGTCCAATTCAAGCCAAATCAACAAAGAAAATATTTCTCTATGAATTGGAAATTGATTTTTTTTTTTCAGTTTGCAAAAACAAGTGCTTATACTAATTTTAATCAATTTCTTTTATTTTATTGGCTGTTACTACTTTTAATTAATTTAAAGAAAATATCAGGTAGACCTGCTGTGCACCAGCTACCATCACTCAGGTAAGTCTTAGTGGGCAAGAGGAGAATCAGTACTGGTGACAGGAGCAGTAGCACCACCTTGTGTTCATGTGATAGGAAAATAATAAGTAACACCCCACTTCAGCCATTAAAATCGCAACACTTTTGTTCTCTCTGCTGCATATTAACGAGGGAGCCATATTTGTGGAAAAGGCGCATATTTTTGGACGTCATAAGTTTAGAACCACCAAAAATCAATACATCCATATAGATGGGAAATTACTGGGCAACAAGTTTGCGGTTTTGGACAACATGCTAGGCAGTGGACATAGCATAAAAACAGCTTAATTATTGCCATGTTTTTGGTAGGCATCTTTTGAACAAGATTGTTTAGAGGTGAATTTGGAAAAAAGGTTTGCACTTGTGTACAGGAGTTCTTTCTGAATGTGAGAGACAAGGTTGTTAAAACTTTGAAGGTGTTTTCTTTGAAAATTTAAAAAGTGAGCAAAATAGACAGGCATCATTAGATGATGGAAAGCCTTAGACAGGTAGTCAATATCGTAGGTATGCATTATTTTTTCCAAAGTGTGTAAACGTGGCACAAGGCAGGTTTTCTTTCTTCAGTCTTTTGTGTAGTAGAAAATGTTTTGTAAACAAATCTGTTCTGGTACACTTTTCATGAAGATGACTTCCAAAATACATTGTTTTACATTTCTTTTTAAAAATATCTACGTCTCTTTAGTCATTTTCTTGTCTCTTGGGGTGACATTTCTGAAGAATGGTATTCCATCAAAAATTGCAATTACTTCTTTCTTAGCTCTACTATGACACACTGTTTCTGGTGGACAGTCTGGGGCAAAAATTGTTCTTGCCTGGAACTGGTAATAATACAGGATTGCAATTCATATATATTTTTCTCTGTTTATGTTATTTAGCCTAGCTTAAAATACTCAATTTTTCTCAGTGAAAGGGAAATAGCAGAACAAATTCCCCTTTCTGGACCCTTCTTTTGGTCCAGAAAGTAAAAACTTCAGCTGTTTCCTACATCACTTTCTTCTTCGTAATCTTTTACAAATTTGACTATTCCCAGACTAAGGGCAAGACTGTGCATGTGTGTCACTTCAGTGGAATGGATCCTTTTTCTGTTCAATAGGAACATAACTATAAAAATATATAATCATATATTCAAAACTAATAAAAAGTGATCCTGATTTTCCTTTCCATTTCAGTTTCTGTAATGATCTGTGCCTTGTCACAGTGAATGAGCATGAGGTGCAGCTAGAATTTTGTAGTTTTGATCATGCTTTTATCCACATCTCATAAACATCTACATCAGACAGATGTAAGGTATCATTAAAAAAAATGGCAATGTTCTAAAACCACCGTGCACAACTACAAATGATGAATCAACTTCATTAGCTTTATCAGGTGTAAACAACAGGATTTTAAAAATAACTTAAGCTTTTGCCATATGCTTGGGATCCCATGTTGATGTATGCAGGAAAGAAGAACTATCTCAGTGGTGTCCTTTCAGAGTCTGTCTCAAATAACTTTTTTGGTTTTGTTTTGGTTTTGCCTGTTACATAAAAGCAGGGCAATGTTAGTACTACTCACCTACTTCTGTCACTTTCTGGCAGACAGTTTGGATCTCAATGCCCTTCATATTAGCATAGTTTTCTACCAGTATTACCAGTATGAAGGGACTTAATGTAAACGTTTTGTCTCCTTTTCCAAGTAGTTTACTCTTAGTTGAAAAGACCAAAAGAAGTCAATCCTTGTATTTCAAACAAACTGTGTTATATAGGATAAACAGTACAGGAATCCAGCTGACTTCACGCCCCTGTTTTTTAAAACCTGTTAGCTGTGTGAAGGAGTGATTTCCATAAATGGCACACCAGACAACCACTTCAATTGTATGGGGAAGTATCTCATCCTTTCTTAAACCTTTACTTATCCTTTCTGTGTCCAGAAAACAGACACATAGACTAGGAAAATTCCCCTAAAGTTCACAGGTAAGTTTTTGAGGACTTCATCTGATTGTAAGAATAAAATGCCAAAAATAGTAAGTTTGTCAACATTGTTCTCAGAATCACATTACAGAACCCCTCTACGCGTGGTGACACCCTATCCTGGGCTGGTTGAAAATGTCCTGTTCAGCAGTGGGACCAGCAGCTGGGTCTCAGGTCTCACCAGGGATTGTTTTAATGCAGGCAACAATTACTATTCCCACAGGAGGCACAATGATACATTAAAACCAGTGCTTCAGCATAACTCTGTTACCAATAAAGCAAAAGACACTGAATCACTGGAGACTTTTCTGAACTGGAACTAGCCAGAAGGTGTAAAGCCAGTCCTAGGCATCAGTAGAGCACTGAATATTATTGCAGCTGTGCACTGCAGGTACTATGCTTTGCCACTCCAAAAAAACTTTTAGTGCAGGGAGCTGCAATACTAAAAAACCTGCATGCATTTTCATTCAAGGGAGTTCCATTCAGCACCAGCGTGTCTAACCATTTTTTATCTATAGTTTTCTTCTCAGCCAGCTTAGAATACATTTTTTTTCTCTCTTTTTTTTTTTTTTCTTTTTTCTTTTTTTCCCCTCAATGCACTTCTGATACATTAAAGTGCTTAAGGGCCCTCATTTCCAGTTACAAATATCAGTGTTATAATTCTTGGAACAATCTGTGACTGTTCTTTCTACAGGGATAATTCCTCCACAAGAAAGTCTGTCATCCAGTTGGTGTCATCTCTCTTTGGAATCTGCTCCTAGTTCTGTTGGAGTATGCACATAGCAAACCTGAACCATCACACCTTCCAGTATATATTTCTCATGGACTAACATGCAATACCTGCATAGTCCTCAAAGTAGACCTGTTTGGTTTCCCAACATCCAACTCACTAGGGAGCATCCCATGGGTATCTGAAATTACTGTATATGCCAGATCTTCCAGTTGATATCTGGCAATGATTTTCCACTATCAAGACTACCAACTTTGGGTCATTTATCTCAGTAGTGGTTTAGGGAGACAAAGGTATGGCTGATTGTCCGCCTTCACTGTTAGTCTTTTTATATCTTTTCTTGATGAAATTACAATCTTTTTATGACTACCATGTGTTAGTGAGTACAATGGGCAACTTCAAAGCACTGCAAACACAAGGCCTAATAGTAATTTGTGATCTTTATGTCTACTAAGAGTGAGGCAATATTTAGCTGAATAAGATAGAACCTAAAAATAAAAATAATAAAAATAAAATATTCCTGGACTGGTCAGCTGCCCTGCTTTGTTTCTTTGACTAACACATCAATTTCATTCTAAACCACCTTCTGGTTTTGGATTTGAACTATTTCTATGTTCAAGCTGTACCATCTCATTTTTGTGTTAATGAAAAGCAAATGTTAAAGTCTATCCAAAGAGAGAAGAAACCAAAACAACCACATCTCCTAGGAAGGAAAATTTACTCTTTCCTCTAGACTCAGGATTGTTCGTGACTCTTCTATATTGCTGAAGAATTATTCCACCTACTGGAACTAAGTCACAGACATTTGAGACAGACTTCTGACAGATGACAGTTCTGACTTGAAATGGCTGATTTTTAGATTCAGTTCATAATGATGTTTGTTTAAGGACTTCAGGATTCACAAGAAATGCATTTGGGTTTTTACTTTTGGCCTTTCTTAGAAAGTAATGTATAGGCAGTAGTTCAACACTTCCTTTCTGCTGCGTAGGATACTTTAAATCCAAGAAAGAGAGAATGTACTCCCTAAAGTACGCTATATTTACCTTAGCATCTTTACAGCTGTGCTTTCTTTAGGGAGAGGCAGATTTAGATTTCTGAAATGTTTTTCAAAGGAGATTTCCTTCTGAAGGACTAGACCAACTTCTTCATTTTACATAGTTTGGATTTGCATCTTTAGAAATCTGTAGAATAGAAGTGAGCATTTATCTTCTAGAAAGGAAGGTACAAAGTCAGTATTTAACCTTGTTATTCATGCAAATAATATTTTTTGATGCTAGATTTGAAGACTTGATCCTTCTTCCCATCTTTTCCATCCTTTGTTTTTCAAGGAGGCTATCTTTGGAATTACTATAATAACCTCACAAGATTTCTCAGAATTGGGTTACAGCCTACAAACCGCATCTACATTTCATATTTATGCAGATTGCAATATACACATTTTGGAAAGGGGGTTGTATTTTGAGCCACTTTCTTCATCATCTTTTTAATGCTGTTCAGAGTGCCCTAGAAACTAATTTCATTAGCAGAAAAATTGTTTTGTATATGAAAACCCTATCTTGGAGGTGTTTTACCTGTTGGACCAAGACATTAATGACTCAGTAAGATTTCTTGTAGGCACCTAAATGTTATTTCTCTGATGGAGCAAAGTCAGAACAGGGTTGTGTCCAAGAGCAAAGATTAAAAATGACAGAAAATTTCCATACTAGCAGTATGTTGGAACCATGGATGGCCTTACCTGGCTAATTCTATTTTATGTATGCACTGCAACACATTCCATTGGCAAAATTGTAATTTCTTTTTAATTAAAAAACAGTTTTTAAGTTCCCTTTATATTTTTTTTCCTACAAATATTTATGTAAACAGCATAAGCCAACTTCCTAAGTGAAATATATCCCCGGACCAGAGTAGGAAGAGGAACTGGACTTTAGGACTTTTTGGACTTTTATGTATGTGGACATCCTATGCCTTCTTTATATGCAAACAAATAACAGGACTTAATAACTTGTGTCCCCTGTTGCTGTATACACAGGCTAAGCAACATAGGTGACCACAGTGTTTTTTTAAGGGGTTAACGGGTGCGTGGAATGCAACATGGGCTCAGGCTGGAGACTGCCTGACAGGCAGGGTCCAGGCTGGGATGTGCACTGTTCCCAGTCCCTCGATTCTTCTGGAAAAAGAAAAACCTTTACAATAACTGCAGATTTGACTGTTGTATGTCAAAAAAAAAAAAAAAAAAAAAAAAAGCAGGTGGTAATCACCTTAACGCCAGTGTGTATCCTCCTGAGGATACCTAGTGTCTAAATGGTGACAGCACGGAGATGTTCCCCTGCTCCGCGACCGGGGGTGGCCGCCGGGGACGCCCCCGTTCGCCAACTCAGCTCGGGAACCAGCAGCAGCACCGACGAACCGACATCTCCCCTTCCGCCCCGATCTCTGATGCCGCTGCCGGCCTCGCAAGGTAAATCACCTCAGCGGGAGGCGTGCCGCCGTCCTGCCGAAGGCGGGCAGAGCCGCCGGGGGAGTGGGCTCCGCTGCCCTGCTCCCTGCTCCGCTCCCTCAGGCGGGGGCAGCCCGTCGACCCCCTTCCCGGGCTGTGAGGGGGCTGTGGTGGGCTGTGAGGGAGATGCGAAGGGCTGCGAGGGGATAAGAGGAGGCGCTAAGGGGGCTGTGAGAAGGCGCCGGCAGCTGCCGGATCGGGCCCCGCCGCCTCCCCTCACAGCCCGCAGCTGCGGTCGGCGCGAGGCGACTCGAGGCGCGGCGGCCGTGAAGGCGCCTGCGCGGCTCTCCCCGGGCATGCTCATTAACGGCGAAGGAGCCAAGAAAAAAAAAAAAAAAAAAAAAAAAAAGGGGAAGGCAAAAAAAAAAAAAAACGGAAAAAAAATCCACCACCCTGACAGCGAGCGGCGGCGCCGCTGACACTGAGAGGAGCGGCTCCGGCAGCGGGTCTGCGCCTGGCCCCGCTTCCCCTCGCACCTCGGGCAGAGCCGCGGCGGGGGGGACCCGGCGCTGCCCCCTCAGCGGGCTGCGGGTGGGGGGCGATGGCAATGAGGATTTACCGCCGGAGAGCGGGACGCGGGCACCGCGCCTAGAGGCGATGGGGGGCGAGAAGCCGTCTGCGGGGCTGAGCATGGGGCGCCGCTGAAAGTTGAGCCCGGTGGCCGCGCTCGGTAAGTTTCAGGCGAGAGGCGGGAGCGGCGCCGCGGGTTCCCCAACTTCGCCTCACGGCGGCGGGGCGGGGAGCCTCAAGGGGTAAGGGGGGGAGTTCGGGGGTGCCGGTTGGGGTCGGTGTGGGTTTGGGGTTGCTTTGGGGTTGGGGCGCGGTGCGGGCGGCGGCTGCTGTCCCCCCCCGGCCGGTGCTGCAGCGGCGGGCGGGGACCGCGGGGCGGCTCCGCTCCGGGCTCGGAGCGCGGGGACGGTTCCTGAGGGCGATGCCGGCGGGGTTGGGCGACCGAGCCCTCCCTCCGAGTATTTCTGGCCGCCACGAAGCCCCGTGGCCGTATTCCGGCTGTGAGCGGGGGATCGGGGACGCCGAGCGCGGCCTCCCCGTGCTGCGGGGACGGAGCCAGGCAGAGCCGTGGGTTGCTCCCGGGGCGCCCCTCCTCAGAGAAAACGGCGGCTCCTTAATAACTTAATCAATTTTTCCCCTCTCTCCGGCACGCATCGAGCAAATCGTCCACGGGGGTTGATGTATTTGCGATCCAGCTCGCTTCCAGGAGCTCCTAACGGCTTGGGTTTACAGGAATCGCCGTGGGTGTTATCTTGCGTGTGTTGTGGCACGATTGTGTTTCAGGGAATGATTAAAAGTTTTCTGAATAACGTGTTCCCGAGGGGTTTGGGGCTGTGAATGGCTGGTCTTTTAGAAGAGGAAGATAACTACAATTAATGCGCTTAAGTACAGATCTTTCCTTTTAAAGAGAGATGTGCGTTCCACTTGCCACGTTTGAGAACATGTAAATGACGCGTATAAATCAAAAAAAAAAAAAAAAAAAAAAAAAGAAAAAAAAAAGAAAACTTGCTAAAAACATCTCTTAGGAACGTGGGAATGCCAATTCCTCTTTCCTCCTCGGAGCAATCAGGTGTGGAAGCAAATGAATGCATTGTATTGATGGCTATATATAAAAAAGCTATTGAAATGTATTCAGAGTCCTATAAAGGCAGCATCACGTGAGAAAAGATGCAGCAAAGGAAATGTATTATTGCTCATCCGACGTGGTGTTATAATTTGGAATGGTAGTTTTTAAAAGCAGAGAGGGCTTGGTTTTAAAAACAGGCATGGCTCGGCTGCACACACGTGTGCCCACCATCACGCGTGTGCAGAGACGCGCGGCGGCTTTGCCGTGCCTTGTGGTCTTGGGACCAGGTAAGTGCCTACTCTCTTCATACAGAGGAAGAAAATGCTGAGCCTTGGCATCGATGCTGATTGCAGCAGGCAGGACGTTAGCTCAGCATCACTCGTCAGGTCCAAATGGTATGAATTTGATTTTTAAATGACTGTAATTTGAAAACACTACTTGAAAAATGCAAAAGGAATAATGTCACCTACCTAATTGTTTGCTCAGGGCTTTGATTATGGAAAATCAGTCATCTCCATGTAGTTAGTAATATTTCCCGTTCCCATTTTACAGACTGGGGAACAGTGTGCCCCATCTTGGCATCCCTCAGTGTATCTGCCAGCACCTCACTATGGTTCTAGCGGGGCTTTAAATGCTTTAGCAACTGAATAAGAAACAGGCGATGGCCTGCAATGGAGCTTGAGGCGTTTCTGCTTTCTCGTCTGCCACTTGCTCATCTGGAGTCTGTCTGCTGGCTGTGTTTCGCAGTTTCAACAGAACAGAGCTGATGTTCGGCACCGCACAACTGCAAAAAGCACCAAGTCAGGGCAAGTCCCGCAGCAGGGCTGCATCCTGCTGCCCGGGTGGTCCCGTGTCCTGTGCACTTTACAGGGCATTTGGGGCTGAGGGAGGCTGAGAATCTGCAGTGGTGTTACCTCACCTGAAATTCACAGGTCTTAAGAACAAGATCTGTTGCAACTACTCTTTATAACTTAGAGAAATACATATATGCATCTATATTCCTATAAAAACTTGAATACGAGTAGTCTGTTTTTTTTTAATGAGAACCTGTCTTTCATTAAACTTTCCAGTAAAATACTGAGGTTACACAAAAACTCAACTGCAGAAAAGTTTACTAAATACTCAGTGCACTAATCTGTACAGGGAAAACAAGTCAGTTTCTATTGTGCTTCCATTTCTGCTTTTCATTTATTCTATGAACAGTGTTTAAAGGGTTCTAAGCTGCAGCTTTGTATTTTTTTTAATAAATTTTCTACGCTACAGATTTGAACTTCAGCCCATGTATTATTGACAAAAAACTTTCCTTCTGTTGCAGTGATTTGTTTTTATTTTTTTATCTGTATTTTTTAGAAAAAACAAAGATATATGTTGAGTATTGATCTCTTTGGCTGAAACTACTGTGCAAAGCTGTTGTGTTGTTTCCTACTTTCCAATACAAAATTCTTCTCACTTCTGAGTTTTAGAAAGTGAGTAGTGTGTGACATTGGAGGGAAAAGATCCCTTCTGGTTAAACGTTGTCTGAAGCACGCTGAAATCAAAATGACCATTTTGAGTTGTGCTTAGTATTGGCTTCTTGCTTTGGAAGCCTTCAGCCAGCAGTTCTTGTTTTCTGTAGCCTTGATGAGCAATTACTGCACCCTTCCAGTTCAGAGCCTCTGTTAAGTAGATATTGCTGCTCGTTCCAAACCGTAGATGTATTTTTCTGGTTTTCCCATAGCTTGGTGGGGCACTGGGTATATCTATTTCACTGAGTGCACACAGATGTTTGCCAAGGGTTATGAAGAATCCATAAACTCATATTTTTTTTTAATTTTTTTTTTTAATTTTCTTTTTTTCTGAGGTGTAGCAAAGGCATTTGGGGTCTTAGGTGTGACATTCTGCTGTGGTGTCTGAGTGGATCTCTGTCTTCAACAATTGGCAGTGTTTTGACATGTTTTGAAGAGTTCATGGTTCTGTTACAGAAGTGTTAGTTTTTAAATCTGAAATGGGCGGTGAGCACGTAGTCCTTCCTGTAGCTTGGTTTCAGGCAGAGGAACAGTTTTTGGAATGCAATTTTGGATGATGTTTCCATGCAGTCACTCCTGCATCACTTTGTGCTCTAAGCGCTGATTGGTTGAAGCATAATTCGTGTGAATGCCCACAGGCTGAGAGAGGATGCTTGGGTTGCAGGGGAGGCTGCTGCATATCAAAGTGACCTCTAAAGAAGCATCTACTGAAAGAGAGGTCTCCTGTGGTTTGAGTAGCCCTTAATGGACTACTGACTGCAGTGTGTGCATGTGCCTGGTCTGCCAAAGACCTCAGAGTTGGGTCACCTTAACTGCAGACACTGAGAGTTGGGCAATTGGGTGGTGAAGATCTTTGGGTGGCGTCCGTGAGCATTGACTTCACTTTGAGTAATGTGTCGCTAACTTGACCAGTCCTTCTAAGGGTGCTGCGATTAAATGCTACCATTACTTTAGTTTTTCTCCTGCTAAATCAAGTTATTAATTATTCTAAACCCAACTTCCCAAGTTTCTCTCATTTCTGTGGTAACAGGTGATGGGTGGGCAGTTGTTGGATCCAAACTGAGCTGTGCTCCCCTGCCTGGTTTGGGGCTTATTTTGCACGGACGGCGCAAGGCAGCAGCTGGAGCAGGGGCTGTCCTGGGAAGGCATGGGGCAGAGGAGGTGTTGTTCATCATGGGCTTCCCAGTGGCCAGGTAGAAGCCTTCCTGCTGCTTCCTGGAGACGTCAACAGCAGCAGTTTCTTACTCCTCATAAACACATACCTTCTTTCAGTCTGTCCTACACCCATGTAGCACCAGCTGCAGGGCCTTTTCTACCTCTTGCAGATCATGCTGCCTTCCTGTAGATAGGTGCTCCTGGTGCTTCTTTCACCAGCTGCTTCCTTGCTCCCAACCAGTGCTGAGTAGGGGGAAAGTCAGAAAACACACCAGAGGCGTTTTCCTGATCCTTTTCAGGTTCCTCCTACTCCAACTTCTGCACAGTGCTTATCCGTTCCTGTTCAGATTTGTTTTGTTCAATGTGTTTTATCATCACAAAATTCTGATCCCTTCTGTCTCAGAACTAGGCTCACAGCTCTAGTTTTTCCATAAATACCTGACATGGTTTCTAAACCATAACCACCGAATATCCCTCACCTGTATGCCCGTGCTACAGAGGCACCTATGACCTTACTTTAATTTCTTTTCATTTTGCTCAATTGCTTCTCCAGCTCTTTTCTCACAGCTTCCACTTTACCCAAAATCTCGTTAGCTCTTCTGCAGAGCTCTGTATCATCTTGTCTAGCCCTGCTAGTCTTTCATGAAGTTCAGCAAATTGAAATCCACGCAGTTCCACTTCCAACTGTTTTCTTCACAATTTTGATCTTACCCATGGACAGCCTGGTGTTGTTTCTTCTTCATTCTCCTTTTAATTGAAGTGACCAATTAGTTACAGAACAAAAGCCCTGTAGTCAAAGTAATAGTCAAATCCTGGATCTTTCCTCTTCTAGGACAAGATGGGTTTTAGAGCATATAGGCTAGCTGCTATTCTTGGCAAAGATGACCTTTTTGGTTTTTGCACAGAACAGAATTTTTGTCATTACTAAAGTTTTTAGGTACATGGGAACTCTCAGGGATACAGCAAATCTTCTGAAGTTATTCAGCGTATTGTTGTAAAAGATGCCTCTGGCATTTGGCCGATAATGTGGTGTTTATGAAGGGCTCCTTATCTGCGCAGTGTGTTTTCGTGCCTGCTTGCTAGTGTGGGAGAGCCAACCTCTCTTACAGTGCAATTACTGCGTTATAACGCTTGGGCTTGTGTCAGCCCATTAGCTGTACTCCAGATCTCCATAACTTCCACAGATTTCAATAAATCGTAGTCAACATGGACCTAACATCTTCGATGTGTGAAAGAGTAAAGGTTAGTAGTAGCAACTATTTTGGGTATTAAAAATGCCCAAAGATGGCAGATGAGGGTGGGAGCTTTACCTTTACCGCTGGCTGCTGTTTGGAGCATTAATAGTTCGGTGGTGCTTATTATCAAAAGCATTAGGTGAGAGGTGTAAAGAGGCACATGTCCACAGAGTACTGGTGAAGTTGTACCAAGTGGTGCAGCTGAGGATCTGATCGCAATGTGCTTGCCTAATTAATAGCTTGAGCAGGGAGCAAGAGGAAAGGGATGAGATGGCTTTCATCGGAGCTTCTGTAAATGCAGATGGATAGCCATCATTTCTGTGACATGCTGTGCTGTTTCACTGGGGATCCAGAGCGGATTCTTACCTCTGCAGACATACTGGAGGGAAGAGTTAATGTGGACATAATTCAACCATAATTCAATTGCGCAACCTTTTAGCGTTTCATTAGCACACTTTATTTAAAGTTACGCCGTCTTTCTTTGGAACTGTTGGATTAAATTGGCTGCTTAGATTAAGCGACTTTAAGTCTATAAAGCACGATAATTCTACTTATGGTCAGCAACTTTAGCAATCACCATAAAATATACCAATTGTTTTAATTTCAACAGACTAAGTTGTCAGTTGATAAGTAGTCAATAGTAAGAAGAAATTGCCTTTTAATGTTCCTCATATTCAGTTTGTAATATTTTTGTAGTTGATTACGAGTTAGAAAATTGAATTTTGGAGTCACAAAGCATATGTGAGCTATATTGAGCTACTCTGAGCAATTCATACTAAGCTTTCTAGAGTATCAGCTACAGACCAGGAGAAATTGTTTTATATGTTGATGTTTCCATTCCTGAATGCAAGCCTGTAAAGTATGCAAGAGATGACCGTAAATTACTGTACTGCTATTTTGAGCCTTCATTTAGATAATATATCAACAAGGTCAGTGCTGTTAGCAATTGAGTTATGTTGGGTTTCTTATTTTTTATTTATTTGTTGTTCGTTTGTTTTTTTCTTACTTTGCTTGGCAATTTGCTTTTTTTATGGTAAGCATAGAAGCTATAGGTTGTTTTTGTGTTTGTTTTGGTTGTCTTTTTTCTTGATAAAAACAAGTGGTATAAAACAAGACTTATCTTAAGCACTTAACTCCAGGTCAGAGAAATAACTGTCCAGTGCATATGGTAAAACTTAGGGTAAATGTTCTGTTTTCTCTTTTTTTTTTTTTCTTCCCTCTTCTTCCTCTTCCTCTTCTTCCTGTGTTTCTGTTGTTGTTTTTGTGTGGAGGAGGATCTGGCATCCTACGTCCAATGCCAGTTCTTTACGTGAAAATTGAGAATAGAACCCAAAGCAGGAATGATTTGAAGTTTATTTCATGAACAAATTAAGAAAATAAAAAAATTGGGACGTTTGGTGGTGATGTAAAATGAAAAACTAGAAAAGTTTCAAAAGCATTTTTATTTTTTTTCTTGGCCAATATCTAAAGAAGTAATATCTTTTTGTAAATATATATATATATATAATAAAAAATACCAAATTGTGTCAGAATTTACCAAGAGGTTTTTATCAGTAGCAAATTGCAGAATTCGGTGCTGGGACCATTCAGTGATGCAGCTGCCCAGCTCAACCAGCCAGCCCGAGGTTGTGGTGGAACACAATACAGCTTCAGAATGAATCTCCTAGGTATTAGGAAGCGTGTTTTATTCTTAGTACAAACTGTATTTACTGCCTTTAGCTGTGTGTACAGGAGCCATCACCACACCTAATGCATGGTAGCCCGGTGTGGTAATCTAATGGAACTGCAGCAAGCGGTAGCTAGTAAATCAGCATCCCAACCACTGCCCTCAAGTAAATGGTTCTGGGCTTCTTGGGACCTCAGCAACTAAAGCCAATCACAGAAGACTTGGGAAGTGGATTTATTATAATCCTAAAAATATTTTTAATGGCTTAGTTATTGCTTTGAAATTGTTGGTCATAATATTAGAAAAAAAAGAAAAAGCCAGTGCTTCTGTATGTGATATTATTTATTTTCACTGTAGTACTGAATCATTGAGAGAGTTTTGTTTCATGTTTTATGTTTAGTTGTTTCCATTTGTGATATTGACATGCAGGACCAGTAGTGGAAACCAACTTTGTTTTCGTGAAGCCAAACAGACTTTTAATACAGTTTTGCTTTCTTGCTAAAGCCAGAATCACAGTCCCACTGATTTGAATTACAGGGTTTTTTGCATTTGAAATTAGTGAAAATGGGATAAAGACAGACTGCAGTTCAGGAAAGACTGGTGTAAGCAATTTTACACATAGTAGTCACCGTCGCCAGGTGGCAAAGACACTGGGCATGGAAACACTTTCGCAGCTCCAGCGGGGCAGGGAGAGGAGATGCAGCCAGGCTTTGCCTCATCTCTGAGCCCTGTCAGCAGCTTCCCATTCCTGGCATTTGTGTGCTCCTCTCTTAGCAAATCCTGGCCTTGCTCTATTACACGCTGCACGTGCAAAAGCCATGCAGGGCTTACCAGTACAGGCCACGATGTAAAAACTGGTCAATTTGAGCCCTTTGTGTTGATTCCAGTGTTTGACTACAGCCTGCTCTACTGAGTGAGAAGGAAAAGAAAGGTTGTTGTCTGAAAAACTGGAATGTTTTGCTTGAGAAATCGTGTTGAAGATGAGACTTGCAATGGCTTTGGCTAAGGAATAGAATATTACGTTTTGAATTTGGGGGGATTTTTATTGTGTAGGGTCAATTAGAATCCTAGGTGTGCTCACCTTAAATTAACTTTGTTGTTCCCTAACAGAGGTTGATTTGTAGTACACCCATCTCAAAACAATGTCGCTGATTCTGAAGTCCATCACTCACTACCAGTGCTGTGCTTATGTTGGGTATGATACGCGTTTGTAGTTGACTAAATAGAGATCCCTCTGCAGAACAGGCTGGTGGGACTCTAGCTTCAATCTCAGCAGTACTTGAGCCAAATCACTTGAGTCAGTGATTCTGCAGTGCCGTGGGATAAGCCAGCCGCTGGCATGTCAGCCTCTCTGGTAGCTCCGCCAGACCAGGGCAGCGTTACTGAGTGCCTTTACACCTTCACCGTGCTGGGATGCCGCTCACCAAGAGCTCCATCTTGGGTTTCCTAGGTAGAGAGCTATTCTGAATGGTCAGAAGTCTCATTGAAGCACTGGTAAGTGGCACATTCAAAGTTATTAAAAACAGTTAAAAGTTAAAACAGTTAACACAGTTAACTGTTAACACAGTTAAAACACAGTTAAAAGTTAAACAGTTAACAGTTAAAAACAGAGATGGGCTTTGTCCCCCCCAGTGTACCAACTGCTTCTATTATTTCTCGGCCAAGGGTACAGTGTAGTAATACTTGTGCAATTATTCCACACATGCTACTTATTACACACATTCCACTACATTGCTGTAGTGTGTTTCAGCCGCTGTGCTGGAGATGTTGCGATGCCTCCTTGTGCAAGCTGTGCACCAGCCTCACTGCATCGCGCCATGGTTCTGCTTTCCATGAGTCAAACAATTAGCCAAGACAGGGGCATAAAAGTGCAAAGTGTAAATGGGTCTCCATGAATAAAATAAGAGGGAAATTATGTTAAATGGTTCTTCTACCAGAAGGAAAATAAGATTTTCATGCTGCTTAAGTAAAACAGAGAGGCTTTTTAAGGTCCTAGTCATGTTCCAATCTTAGCACCTTGGCTAAGTCTGTTCTTGAGAATTTTCCATTGCATTTTATGATGAGAGACTGTATGCTTCAATTAAGACATTTCAATACTACATAAATATTAGTCCTTTTAAAATATACATACATCTTTACTGGTAGGCTTACAAAGCTAGTTCATGTGGATAAAGCTAATGTCTGCTATCACAGACAAACTTTGGAAAAACTCTATTTTTATTTGTTGATGTTTTGGCCTCTGTTTATTGACAGGTATTTGCTTGAAAGCTCTTATCCAACTTAAAATTTGGTTTAATATAATGTGGAAATCTTTGTGTATAAATTATGGCTGCAGTTGGCATTCTGTAGCACAGTAATGTCACCAGTATTTACACTTGACAGAAGATGTAATTTAGATGCTCCTCTGCTTTTGAAATAGCTTGTAGGTGTTACGTGTTCAGTTAATTCACTGCATTAAATGCTATTGGTTTTACCTTAATATATCTTTAATAAATTTAAAAACCTGTTTGAGAAACAAAAAAAACAGCAGAAATGTAACGTTAGTGGAAATTGAAATATTAATATCAATGATACAAGGTTAATTAAATGTCAGGAAAAAATACTATCCAAAGGATGAAAAATGCTAACTCCTTTCTTGTAACTTGTGTGTTGAGAGCAATTTCAAGGTATTTAAAAAGCTGAAATGAGTTCTAAAATGGTGGGGGAAATGCATCCTAGAATGTAGTTTGTAACTTAACTGTTAGCGTTATATTTGAGTAGGAAATCTAAAGCACTTTCCTGAATAATAATGAAATAAGGCATAGAAATTAATCTCCATAAAAAGTTCCCTGGGGGAAAAAATGACAGACGACTTTGTGACGAGTGTTCTGCTGTGCGAGAAGACACGACATTTCTCGTCTTCATGTGGCTGAGCAGTCCTTATTTTCTTGCCTGAAGTAAGTTTTCCTTTTCCTTTCTTGAGTCAAGGAGGATTGCCCTTCTGCACAGAATGGGCTTGTTAGTTGGGTGCTGTTCTTTCCAGCCTTGCTAGATCCTGACTGCATGTCAGTACCTTACCAGTGTTTTCAGTGTTTCCCTGCCAAAGCTCCAGTTAGATTGAAAGAATAAATTGTTTTCTGCCAAATTTGCTCACCAATAGCACTAAAACCTTGTCTGTTCTTGATTTTGAAGCTTCTAGATTGAACTGAACTTGTTTCCATTTTCTCTTGAGCAGAACAAAATCAGCACAAATGTGATGTTTAGATTTAATGGCTGGGAATGAGGTTGGAGTGTTGTGGAAGGGAACTGAGATGTAGAAGATGTTTCTGTGTTCTGAATTATTTGAATGTTGGATTTCTGGAGTTTGAGTGAGAAGTGAAAGGAGCAGCTTCTCAAGCCCCATCACGTGTTCCCCATGTAGCACTTTGGGCTTTTAGCTGTATAGCCTTACCTATAGCCTGATGTTTGGATATTCAGCAGTACTGGTAGTATTGTACATGTGTGTATGTACACGTGCTGTTACATTAATCTGAGGTCTTAAGCTCAAATTTATGAGAATAATCCAATACAAAAGTGATTTTATATCAGAATTCTCATAAGGTGCATACTACAAGGTAGACATCTGTGTCACTGATGTTAAAATTTTCTTGAGGTTTTCAGCACCCAGAATTTTTTACAGACTTCTGGCTGCGTTGTATTTTATCGTTAGTTGTTCCTCCAGTGCTCTAAGTCATCAAGGCAGTACAAACAGGGGCCTTGAAGCGTTAGTCATTCCAGTCCCATTCTTCATGAGTAACTGTTGACATTTCAGTGAACATCATCGTGCTGGATGCTAGATGTACTGTCTCTATTGTTATCAGATGGAGACAAGTTATGTTCTCATGTTTAAAAGAAATTACTCGAGGTCAAATGCAGGAATGATGCAAGAGAAATGGGTATTGCCCACTCCTCCTCCTCCTCCACATGTGCTTTTTTGTGGATAAGTAAAGGGCTTTAAATGTTTCAAACAAACAAACAAACAAACAAAAAACAACAACTAACCAAGAAAAAAAACAAACGTGAGCAAATGTTTGCAAGCTTTTATTTCATCATAACAATAGCTGTGTGAATACAGGGTGAACTAGTATCTGGGGTAATGACCAAGAATACGGCTGTCAGCCAGCCAGAGAAGCCTGGCACCTTTATTGGAGCTTAAAATGTTAAACCTTGTTAATTTGGACCATACAGGAACCCTTCCTGCATATGTAATGTAGTACTAATCTGTTACCGTAAAAAGGCAGGACATTATGAAGTATAAACAATTGTAGTGCGAAATGACGGTGGACTCCATATCAGAACATGGAAAGGAGCAGTAAATCTAAACCATGAGTTCATATTTTAGTAATGTTTTTACCTTATTGATTGGAAATGCAGTGTAAATAAGAGTCACACATTTTAGGTTAGCAGATCTTCGTTGCTCATCATCTTGCTGATCAATGGCCTAATTTAGGAAGAATAAAATATGTCTCTGACATCTGTTTAAAATAGATTGCTTAAATACTGTGTGTTCAGCTTTTTTGTTTTGCTTTGCCTTTTTAACGGTGGGGATTACCGTGCACCTAAGGGATAAGTGTAGAGCTGCAGATTAAATCAGAAATGTAATGTAAATGCATCAAAGCATTCTGCAAGCATAAGCACCATATCAGTTAAAAATATTGCATTAGAAGAATATTAGGGATCTGGCTTGTACTCCCAAATGAAGTCACTGAGGACCTAATGTTCTGTACGAAGGGGCACGGCAGTTCTACCAGGGTACCCCAGTAGCTGTCTTTTGTTTCAAATAAAAGTGAACAAAAAAACCTCCAGATCTTTCTTTTTTATTATTATTTTTGTTGTACATTTGTACTTCCTACATGTGAAAATGAAGATGGTAGCTTTCAGGAAGAGTTTTAAATCAGGTCTGAATGCTTTTTTTTTTTTGGCACTGTGTACCACAAACAGTATATATTCAAAATAAAAAGCCTCAATGAAATAACACTCCTCTTCTGCATATGATAGTACTTTATGAAAAATCTACAGTGGCCCTTTCTCCTAAGTGTTTGTAACATCAAAAAAAAAAAAAAAAAAAAAAAAAAAGCAAGGGAAATAAAAGGGAAATAACAGGTGAGATTTAAGGACACAAAGGGAAAATGCTCGTAGAAGAGTGTTATTGCTTGCTGTCTGTCCTCTGAAACCACCTCCTGTTTTTATTTGTGAGAAGAGCTGAGGGCTCAGGTTGGGCATCAGTTAGAGGAGCCTGGGGGAGAAAGGAGCAGTGAGAAACAGACTAGAAGGGAAGGAAATCAGCTGCATTTGTAGGCCTGTGCAAAAGCAAAGATGCTTAAGGTGATCTGAAAACAGCACAGAAGGAAGAGGAGAGGTGAGGTGGAGCTGAGGAGTGTGGCGGCAGAGCTGGAGCAGTAGAAAGGGCGGGTGGCTTTGGCTGCTGTGTTCCAGATGGGCTGCAGCAGGCAGATCCGTGCTGCCTGTTTCCTGATGTCACTTGATAGAAAAGTACTTTTGGCAGATGTGAACAATTCCAAATTTGCCTTGACTGATGTAATCAAACGCTGAACTGCTTGTTTGCAGTGACATGTATGCGCGCTTCCACTAGCTCTGAGTTTGGGTAACAGCGTGATCTATAATTTTTTGTGTATTTTCTGTGTCTGTGAAAGCTAATGGAAAGATTCGTGGCAACAGTGTCAGTGACATCGACAAACTCGACAGCTTTTTTTGGAACTAGCATTAAATTGAAATATACATTGATAAATCAACTGTGATTTGCTCCAGCTGGAGTTTTGCTGGTCTTTGTTCTCTTCTTTAGGTGGCTTCATTTTATCTTGGATTCTAAATTTGAGTTTCAGTGTCACAAATTCTCACCATTTTAAACAACTTTTTTTTGCTCTTAGAAGTGCTATGAAACTTGAAGACGAAAGGGGAAGTGGAAGGCATTTTTCTATTTTGTTTACTGGAACATCATTACTTACGGGTACATGTGCGTATTTTGTAAGAGGACTGCTAATAACTTCCAGTCTAGTAGCTAGGTAGGTAGGAAAGTAATTCCAGTTTTTCACAACAAATGAGAGCAATTTCCTTGAGCTGATGGCTCACTTGTGTGTTCTGGTGAGGGTTGTTTTCTGTCATAGAGGGCTTGAGATTTCCCAAGGCGCTTTGCAACTGTTGTCTTCTGTTAGAGTAAAAACTACAAAGGTATGTTGTACAATCTATCCATCATCAGCTGAGATTGCTGTGATTTTTAAGGGAAAAACTACATTTTGTTAAGTGCAGGAGTTCTATTTGTTTTAAATGAAGTGTGACCTGCTTCACAGATTTCATATGAAGAGTGAGGGAGTCTGAAGGAGGAGAGCAAATCTCTTACCAATGTTCTGCATTGTTATTTGGAGCATGAGTTCAAGACTAAACGATGATATTCCTCAGAAAATATATAGATATACTAATGGGAATCCTATAAGTGACAAAGTTGGAAATAATTATAAGTGGAAATGGTATTTTACAAATAGAGAGAGTGCTACAGTCCATGTCTGTTCATACTAGAAACTGATACCCAGAAACCACTTCAGTACTCATTTCCTACAGTGACAAAGAATGGGATCAATTCAAGACTATCATGCCTTGAATCTACAGGCAGCTCATGATAATTAAAAGTAAACCTTAAAGTTCGTCTCTCAGTTCGTCTCTGTTGCCTCGCCTGGGGGTCAGAAATGTCTTTACTGTCTTCAGATCTTGGCACTGGAAGACTTAAGTGGAATCACTCCTATTAACAGAAGTTGTTTGTTTGCATTTGAGCAAAATGCCCTTCCAAAGCACAAGTGATTAGTGTTGCAGCATAAAAGGGCTGTGGGATGAGAAGGCTGTTAATAGATGAGAAGATGGCTCTGTGCACCATGAAGAAGACTATGACTACAGGAAATTCAAATCAAAATGCTTTAGGACATAATTGTGTAGCATGCAAACTTTTATAAGGTTATTTCCATAAACTGTTAACAAAGCTTGTCTTCTATTATAGTTTCAGCTATTAGGAACAAAAAAACTTACTATGGTGTCTGCTTTGTCTGCAGAGCAAAGCAGGAGCTCTGCTCCTCCCTGTTATCCTGGGAGCTGAACATGCTGGTACATTCGAGTTAAAATACGGGGTAGGAACAGATTCTGAGGTGGCAGGGTTGTAAAGCATCACATGGAGTCTTTGCTTATAAACAGAGCAAAAGAAACATATAAATGCTTTGTTGAAGCCTGAAGCTCTTGGGACAACTTGTGAACCTTTGCAAGGAGATTGGGACGGTGGAAGTAGTTTTAGGACCAGAGACCCGCAGTACCAAACAGGCGTCCAGTTCTGCATTTGTAGTCATGACTGAAAGACTGAAGAGATCCCTTTTAATTCTTTCCTCTGACAATTTCCCAAATAGCTTTGAGCTGATGAACTGATGAAATTCTTTGCTCCAGGGAAACAAACAGTTTTACATGGGTAGGGGGATAAAATTAGGGTCAGATGTAGGGTTTGCCATACCAGATCAAAAAAGTAGATGACCTAGTTCAGTGTGGTGCTTCCTGACTGCAGTTATCTGACATGGTCATTGAAACTGAAACACAAGAAATGGCTGGAAAAGCAGATGGAGTATGCTGCTCTATGGAAATGAAAATCTTAACAATGCTGCTTGTAGAACCAGGCTCTGGACTCGATATGTCTATATGAACTCTTATGTCCTTTAAGGTATATGAATCTGTATTTGTGTGTGATGGTGACATGTTACAGTGGATCTCTTCCAAGTTCCTATAGGTCCTCAGGCAATCGTTTTTGTAAATCAGGATTGGGGCGGGGGTGGTTGTTTTACCTACTGCTGGGTTGACTGCAGAGGCAGACACACCAGGGCTCTATTTAATGGGGTGCCCTGTTGTTAATAGACCTCTGCTCTGAACAAGCACGTATTTATAAAATATAAATACATGCATTTAGAGAACATACCCTTAAATAAACAACCATGTATTTAAATGATAAATCCAAGGATAGATATAATTGGCTAAAGACTATAATTCCCCCAGAGATTATTTTTTTAACAAATGGTGTTTGAGATGACAATTGTCAGTTTGAATTCCAGATACTGTAGATATTTGCCCAGAATTTTATCTCACTGAAAAATTAATTAAAAGCAGTTCATTCTCCTTTATATAGACAAAAGAATTTCAGTGGATGTCAGAAAAAAAAATGTTTTCATAGTAAAAGGTTGAAAGCTGTTTGTATGATGAGTGAAGGGAACTTAGCAACGAGTGGTTTTGAACATTTATAAAACAAACAAATAAATAAGAAAGACGTGAGGAGGTTGGTTGCTGCAGTACAATTTCATCTTCTCTTCAAGTTGCCTGATAGAACTGAAGCTGCAGTTGGTAATGATAAGGTGACTGACTGGCATTTAAAGCCCCTTTTCTAAGGGAATTTTAAAGGTAAGACTTATCTGCGTAGTTCTTGAGGCAGTAGACTTTCAACTTTTTATTCTAACATAAAAGAATGTCAATATATTTTTCAGGTTTGGATAAGAGAGAAAAAATATGTATTGAGCCTTCAGGAACAGAGTAGTAACTTGTCTGGGAGGTACACCAGGCAAATAGCCCTAACTTCTGCAGGCTTTTGATTTTACATGATGTGCAGCAGCATACTGCAGCTCACAGACCTCACGTCTATGTAAATTAAAATATATATATATATTAAAAAAATGCCAGAGAACTTCTGCTCTTTGTTTTGAGGGTCACTGACACTACTCCCATTGTTCTTCTTGAGCACCTAGTATTTAGCATGCAACACAGAAAACACTTTTTATGTTAAGCAGAGGAACTGTCCAGCAGGAAGTGCTGTTGCGTACTTGTGCCATCATCACCAGAATTTGCTGCTGTTTCAACACACAATATCTAGACTGTTTCACAATTATTCATGCAGTTAATTTTAAAAGCATGTATCGCTGATTCTTTGCTTTGTGCATTTCTAGGATTTGCAGCCCTGAGGGTTGCCCAGCTACCTCTGCCTCTGTGTTTTGCAAGCCTTCCCTCAACCTGTCTGCTCCTTTGCTCTGTCTTGTTTCGTCTTCAAGCCCTTCTGTTCAACTTCAGTGTGAGCCCTTTTGTGTGGCAAGTGCCTCTTAACACTTGTGTGGCATGGAGCAGGGGTGGTAAGCAGTGCACTGTCGTAAGGCCCGTCTCTGAAGCATCACCTCTGCAAAGCCACTACATTTTCTGTTTCTAATCTACTCTGTAATGGCTGCGTTATGGTTCTTGAAGCCAATTTCAACGGCAAACCTTAATTTTATCTGGGGAAAGGGAGGACATGGGAGGAAATCCTACTGAGTATACATATTCCGATGCTGGACCCTGACATTTATTTTTCCTCCTTTTTGTTGTTTTGATACCAGCGTATTCTAAGACTGCCGATAGGCTTTGTTGTGTTGCAGGGTCTGGTGCTGTTATTTCTCATCTTAAAATGAAAGGGACTGTATGGGTATCATAAAGGCAGTTTAGGGCTGATCTTGTGGTCTTTCTGCTGGAACTGCAAAACTCCTGTTAGGGATTGTGTGGTAACTACTTACTCATGCATTAACATTTGAAACTAGGTTAGTAATTATTTAACCACTAAATAGCTTCAACTTGTATGGAGGAATATTCTAAATGATTGTTACGCTGTTATACTCATGAACACAGGAAGGCATGTGGAAGGAACAATTTCAGTCCCACGCTACTGATTGTGAGTAGCAGGTCTTGCTCAAGGTTTGTCCTCCTCCATCTTGTTAGTCAGTTTTTTTTTCCTTTAATTTCTATACTTCTTTCCATAGTTGTCCACCTATTTGACTTCTCTGTATTGCTATATTGTTACTCCTAAAATTTCACTAGCATTTTTCACTTGTGCTATTATATCTGTCTTTGCAGCTTTGCAAAGCTGGACTTTTGGGCTATCTTGTATGCTTCCCCCCATGATGTTCTAGTCACTGTATGGATCAGTTTGAGCAAGAGGCTCTCTGCAACAGGAAGGAAGGTTATTGACACTTTGCAAAGGAATACAGCAAACATCCTTGGAATCCTATATTGAATATTTGTGGAAAAACAATATATACCATATTATTTGTGATTTGCCTTTTCTGGCACTTGTGTGGCACTCTTCTGGCACTTTCTGCTTTGGCAGGGGGGTTGGACCTGATGATCTTTCGAGGTCCCTTCCAACCCCTACAAGTCCGTGATTCTGTTAGTATTTGCAAATCTTGTAGACGGAATTCCTTTTTTGTCTTTATTTTAATCGCTATTTATTATAGAGCTGTGTTGCTTTATTAACAGTAATATTTTGCATTTCCATTGATGGCAACTTTTCTTTGACAAGCTTAGTGTTCTTTACAAATGCTAGGTAGCTGTTGAATTCTAGCTCAGAATTTGAATTGTGTGCCAGTCATGTTGTTACGTGCAAGTTGTTCTGGAGAGGCTACGGGACCCAAAGGTTAATGGGAATTAGGCACTTGCATGCCTTAAAAATAATCTGTCTTTAAATATTTTGTTCAAGAATTTCTGAGAAGTTAGGGGAAGGCTCTGAATATAGCTCTTACATTTCTCATCATGGGCTAACTCCTGTTCACAAGATGGTTTCACAGAGGAAGACCAGTCTGTCAAACTCCTTCCTTGTTTTTTCCTAGGCCGTAATTAACTTTGTAGTTCAGTATTCAAACAGCATATCCTGTGGGCACTGGATATACTTCTGCTAAATACTAAAGATTTGTGATCACAAAGTGAAAGTGTGTGCACTTTGATATACTTGCCATCAATAATATAGCTGGCATTGGTGCTGAACTGAGTGCAGAATTACTGTGAAATGATTGATATGTTGATATGTTGATTTGATAACAACATTAACTGATGAAATGATTTTTCAGCATAATTTGGAAATAGATACAGACTTTATTTTCAGTTGTCATAATATTCCAATTTAAAATAAATATACCACCCGGCAATGATAAATGCCATTTGTACTCTCATACTCTCATTTTGAGTCATCCTGGTATTATTTTCATGTATCACTTGTGTTTTAAGCCCCATCTTAAAGGCAAACCTTTCCTTGCTTTATGCTTTGTCTTTTAATTTGGGGAACCCTTTGTGCTGAGTGTTGAATAGTACAGTTTGTTGGTGGCTAGGTAGAGTATGTAGGAATAACTAATACAAATAATACCAGGTGCCTGACTTTAAGTAGTGTGTTTTGCGTTTTATTTAGTGGCAGTTTCACAAAGAACCATTATTTTTAAATCAGTAGATGTTAAAAGAAACCCATAAGTTTTGGACTCTAATTGTCTGGAACACTACCCAAGGTATTTGCCTGGCATCTTTTTAAACTTGGGCACTGGCAAACTAACACAAAAGGTACTTTGGACTAACAGGATCATCAGAAGTCTAACAGTCCGTTTTTTCATTCCAGGTTATGTAGAGTGATGCTTTCCTACCTCTTCCTTCAGACTGCAGCAAGGCTAGTTCTGCTTTTTGCCTGGTACTGGACATGGCACCTGGGATTGTTGGTCAGGGCTGTATCTTAAAGAGGAGCTCTAGCCAGAGCTCTGTTTGGCTCTTCTCTTTTCTGTGTCATCTCATTGGATCTTGTTTTCCAAAAGACTGAAATGTCCTTTTCCCACAAATTGTATGTGGTTCCTATGACGTTCTTTTCCTCTACTGTCTTTGCTTTGTCACTAAATTGTGATTTTGTACTAGAAATTTGGGTGACATGGAAGGAAAGAGTTTATACTTTTCCATCTCATTCACCTACACCTCATTTTTTCTGTTTCTGTAGAAATAATCTGTCTATAGTCCATTCTGACCCACTCTTTACAACTCCAAAGGCTTAAACTTTAGGAAAGCGGTGTTCTTCAAATGGGGTTTCATACCTATTTCTTGGTTTTAGAAGAAAAAGAATATAAGATAACAGCCTTTTTTAAGATAAAAGGAAAATGAAGTTTTGTGTATGTCTCCAATAAAGTATTAGTTTTTCCTGAAGTGAAGAAAAGATTCATTTACATGGAGTTAAATGTGGTTTATAAAAGGAGAGAGAATTTACTTACTACACTTTTGTTACCACTTGCACATTAGGATTGAAATTTATGAACACAAATGCAAAGCAGTTGTCTTCCTCTAGATTGAAATTCCTTTTATTTTTAATATTACTATATAAATATTTGGTAAATAAGCAAATATTTAGTTCTGATTTCTGGCAGACTTTGGTGGGAAGGATGTTGGCTCACTTCTAATTAGAAAAAGCCCTCCTACAGAACTGTAAAAGGTATTCTCAGTCTTTTTCAGCTTTTGAATGTACATTATACAAGTGACAATGGCCCACGTTCTTATTAGCCTTCTGTTTGCTTATGAGCATCTCTCAGCTCCCATTCCTCTCCATTTTGTGTCAGCAATAATATTGTTTTTATAGAAGAAGTTTACTGGTAGTTTTTTATACCTGATGTTTTTTTCCTTTTTTTTTTTTTTTTTTTTTTTCCCATAAATTGAGTTAAATGCAATAGCCTCCCCTTTTATCTGCTCTTTTCCAACTCATAGTAAAATTTCAGGGAAGTTTTGTGCCATGCTTCATGGATGGAAGGATTAGGATTCATACAGTGACTCCTGTTTTCTGGGTACACCCATGTTAGATATATGGCTGCTGAGATTTCTGCTGTAGCAGACCGCAGTGACAATTATGTCTTGAATTTTAGTCTTGGACTCTGGGAAAATATTTGGGTGCTTTGGTCTGATGGAAAGCAGCTTCTCTAAAATGCATCTTTGTACCGTAGATACTGCAAGCAGCTGCTTCCCTTCTATCTTTCAGGATTTTTTTTCCTTCATGGCACTGGATTACCCATATGTTCATATTCACAAATAAACAGATAGAGATGCACACTCATCCACAAACATAGCAGCACACGCAAGTATTTTTTTTTTAAATTCTATCTGCATTTAGCTATTTTAATTCAAAACTGATGAAGAAAACATCATAGAACAATGTCTTAAAAACAAACAAACCACTAAACTATCACTGTGATAACCCCACAGAATGACTGAAGTATCAACAGATAACCCCACTAACCCCCTGTGCTGTTTCTTGCTGTTTGTGTAAAGCTCTTAAGAAGGACTGCAAACCTGAAAGCAGGAGTGTGACAGTTCCTGGGGTGCTTCCAGATGGGTCTCAGGACTCCGATTAAGTGAAACACTTTAATATTGAAATTCAGTCCTGAATGGCAGAGCTACCTTACACTGTATTTGTTTAATTTTTATCTTTAGGGTTGAGCTTACTGAAAAGTTTTAAATACGGTTTTGTGTAAGACTGTAATACTCTAGCAGTTTTAGAAATTCAGATTTACTTTTTTTAAGGTCTGGTATTTTTTCCTTACTTTTAGACTCAACCAATTTGACATGATTGTAAGAAATAAGGCCATGTGGCCTAGAGAAACTATGAATCAGTAACAATACTGCATGGGCAGTCTTAAAGATTTAATAAATATAACTAGTTATCCAGTGTGTCAGGTTTTTAGTGCCCATTTTTTCTGTCATGTTGGGAAGGGAGTTTAAACTACAATGTTCTTCGCATTGTTTGGTTGATAATATATGTGTGTGTGTATACATGTATATTCAAGTATATACACATTTGTTTGAAAGATGTGAACTTTGATATGCGTATTTTTTTCCTGTGTCCTTTTGAAATAGGTAGGTGTAGGTACTTCTGAGGGGGAAAGGCTGTGTGCTGGGCTACGTGCGACACTTGCTCATCTATTTGTAGGTTCGTGTCTCGAAGCAGCAAGACTAAATACAATTTAATAAATTCTTAGAACTTGTTCTCTCTGAGGACAAAAGAAATAGGAGTGATTTCCTGAAAACTGTGTGTTATTCTCTGTTATGGCTGATACTGACAGATATTCTATGATCTTTTTTTCATCATAAAAATACCCAAGAGCAGGCTGAGTTTTTTCCTGTGGTCTCCAGGGAATCCTTGCTTTTCTGTTGTTCCTTTACCTCTCTTGTTCCGGACTTGCCAGATGTGACCGTGGTTTTAGTGGCTGCTCTGAATGCATGGGTTTATCAAGCTGGTTAGAGAGAAGTGTTTGGTGTGGGAGCACTGGTTAGACTTGTCTTACATCCAGGTGGGAGTTTTTTCATGGAACTTCTGGGCACCTGATGGTATAATTTCAGGTTGAAACCTTTGAATATTTTCAACCAAATTTAACTCAATAAACTCATAAATATGATAAGGGAAGACTGGGACTGATAGTCCAATGAAGTCGTGCAAATCTCCTTTATTTGGGTAAGTTATTACCTTGATTTCATGTCTGATAAACACGGAAAGAAATACCTGATGGCTAATGTGAATGATAAACTTCTAAATAAAAAGTGTAAATACTGGTGGGAAAAAATGAACCAAAATTTGGAGTTGAGGGTTGTGTGCATTGCAGGCTAAGCTCTGCAGAGTTTGAGCCATCATCAAACAAATAATAATTACCACTAATTCTACTACGTACTAATGGCACTACATATACATTCTCCTGACAAAGGTATAAGTTCTCAGTCAAGTGACACTGAGGAGAAAAAAGTACAGTTTTCCTTTTAAGAAGTTTGTGCATGTGATAGTTATAACGAGTGCTTTAACTTTTATTTGTTTAAGGTGTTCCAGTTCTTCATACATGTTCCATCCCAAAACATCCCAAAGCAGTGTCCACACTGATCACTGCTTTTTTTTTTACATCAGTGCTTTTTTTTTTTTTTTTTTTTACAAATTAGTGCTGTCTTTTGGGCAGCTCAAAGCAAAGCTTTTGGCTTTGTCTGCCTAGGCCATTTGGTCTTTTTGTGGGTGCTTCCTTCCTGTTTAGGAAAAAGTATCCATCCACTCGATAAAGTATCCATATTTTTGTATATTATTTGATTTTCATACATATTCACCTTATTTGGTAGAATATTGTTATCCATTTGTACAGGTTGTTGTAAAAATATATGTATACTGAGAACCTTATATTAATTTCTATATAACTTCTGGGTTTATCTGTGTAAGTGTATCAGGATGTTTATCAGTTGCTGTATATAACTAGATATGTGGCATAGCTATAGAGCAGCTGAGTTAATTTCCCATTTTTACTAATTCCAGGTGAATTGATTGTTTTCATATTCAAGTATTTATTGTGGCAATGTGATCTTTATGTTGAATAGATATTTCTTCCACTGGCATGTAATAATCAGGTTTGGCTAAGTTGACATGTACTTTTGAACGTATCCTTGTAGGATACATCCTTGTAGCAGTCCCAAGTCATCCTGCAGTGCCAGGCCAATGAAGCAGTTGCAGGGAGAGGTCTTTAATGTACTATCTTAGCAAGAGTTGGTAATTAGCTGGGCCTGTAATAAATGTATGTAATCCCAGTCAATATCCTATTTGACTGTGTTTCAAATGAAGTGCAAAGTATTAAATGTCCTCCCTCACCCTCCTTCTTTGTGAAATGATTATAATGAAAATACTGGTATTAAAGAGCTCACATTTAACTGATACGTGGTGAGGGGATGTGAGCCTGTTGCGTCACTTCCTACACCAGTGTACCCAGAAAGTACCAGCACGGGCACCAGGGATGCTGGTTACGGCAGGCTTGCTTTGTTCTGAATGGCCTGGGAAGCCGCTACACAGGTGTGGAGCCAGCAGCACTAGGTAAATTGTGCAGGGACTTCTTTTCAAATGTAACCTTCATTAAATGTATTTAAAACAAATAGCCAACAAATAGCCAGGAAATATATTTTGGAGAAACACATCTGGCCATTGGAGGTATTGAGCTATTTACAGACAGGTGGATATTCCAGGCTTTGCATGAACTTCACAGTGCTGTTTAAGTTACAGATGCCACTGTACATACCTGTATGTTCGTCTGGTTGACTTTCTTTGTGTCCAGAACTGATAAAAATAATGGTGTCAGACACCAAATCGTGATTGTACTGAATCTTTTTTTTTTTTTTTTTTTTTTTTTAAGGCTTTTGTTGCACATATTTTGTTACCAGCAGCTTCCAGAGTTGATAAGATAAAAGTGACAGAGCCTTACTCCTGCCCCTGTTTTTAGGTAGCCCTTCACACATGGGTGATTCAGAGCATTTTTTCTCTGGAGTATTTGAGGGACTTGAGCTGAACATGCCATCTTACATGGTCACTGTAGAAACAGCTAGGTGGCAATGTTCTTCTTGTTTCTTATCATTGTGCTAGTCCATGATTAAGATGTTTATTAATAAAGAGTAGTACCTTATAGACTTTGTGTGGAGAATGAAGTTAATTAAAATAGTTTTTCAGAAATAGTGATCTCACAGAGATTTGACAAGAAACCTGCTTGGAAAACTATTTATACTGTTTGTACATATGCTAGCTAAGAGACTAAGAAAAAGCTAAGAATGAAATCACAATAATCTCCATTGTTGTAAGTAAGTCTGCCATATCTGGAAGTCCAAGTATTTATGTACTTAAATATTTCAATTAATACAGTAACAATGAGACCTGAAATAATTTCTAGTAATAATTTGTTTATTTTTTCAAGGTTAGTTATTTGATTGACTCGTTGGATTGACTGATCGGACCTTGCAGCTGAAGTGCTGGTTAGGAGAGGAGCTGTAGGACCTCCCAGCCTCCCTCTCCTGCCGCTGCTGTGTTGGCCTCTTTTAAGTCTGCTCTAAATTGGCAAAGGAAAAGTAGTTGTGCCACTCTATGAGCTTTAACTTCAAGGAGTGGAAAATGTTGTGGTCTTCTTATGCTTAAAGTCCAGCTTTATTTACTATATGTAACTTTACTATATAGCCAAGCAGATCACTGTCAGTTGAGTAGGATGCAGAGAATGACTTGTTATTGTTAGCTGTTGTGCTGTTAATCTTCATTTCTCACAGGAACCTCACTGATTTTATCAGTGACACAGGAAATGGCTGCAAATGAGGATGGGAGGTGGGTTTGAATGCTTTCGATGTGCATGCTGTGCTTCAATGGAAGTTTTTGTCTTTGAAATATGTTCCCAGCTTAGTTTTTGGTAAAAACCAACAGCGGCTAGATTAACCATCCCCGTTGACTGAAAGCAGTATACAGCAGTATTTTTTATCTGATTTTTTTTTGTAGACACATTTTAGCAAAATCTCTCATTCTGTAACGAGAGGGTATGATATAAGACTATTTTCTTTTGAGCAAATATAGCATATAAGATATGTATTTACTCCAGCAGAAGAAAATTAGGACTTATTAATTCATATATTTAAAACTGTGGTTTCTCATAAAGAGTATTTCCTTAAAAAAACTTCTGCAGGTGAATTGTTTGTCTCGAAGAAAATAACATTGCTGTTAATCTTGTGGCGATTATAAGAGGATGTGTGAAATCTTCTTTATTGCCTTTCTGTAGTAATGAGTATACAAAAAGAAAGAATTGTTCAAAGGAAATCTATTTTCCTGTAGTATTTGGATTAAGAAACTTTTTGCATTGAAAAAGAAGTAATGTTTTGTTGTTATTATGCATGGGGTACTTAAACTGCTTTGTTATAAAGAGGTGAAGCTTGTTTTAGGATTTGAAGGGTGTTAGGATTTGCTGATGTTTCGTTTTCCAGTTTGTAAACCTCCCATACCTGTTGAATTACTGCTGTCTCCTTTGAAGAGAAAAGATATTAAAGCAGACCTTTAAAGCAGACCTTTGAGAAATGGCTGAAACCCGCGAAGGACTGTGTGTGCAGTGTCAGGGCATGAAAAGCCACCCTCACACTTCTGGAGGCACGAGGGGTGGGTGCAGTGCTGAAGTGCTTCTATGTGGTGTCCCCACAGCCCTTTGCTCTGTCTCATTCCAGACACTATTTGCTGGAAGTTTTGATGAACACGCCTAGCATTTCGGATACTCTCAGTTAGTCCAAAAGTTAAAATGGAATTATTCCCCAAGACCTGAATTTAGAATAACTTTGTCAATGGCTCTTCTAATTAAAAATGTGGTTTGTTTTGTAACTGACTACGGCAATCTTCTTGTATTTATTTTTTCTTTATAGATTGAAGTAAGTGGAACTATTGTAACCCAGACTTTAAACAGCAATTGAAGGCTACGAGGCAAAATGTAAGGGTATTTTCGCTCTCATAGCAGTGCTCTTTCTGGTTGCAATTGCTACTCAGTGCTCTGGCTCCAGTGTGAAGTTTTGAAAGATCTCAGACTTTTGTAGTAGCCACAGTGATTTTTTCACAGAGGGAAGTGCTGCAGCTTCCTTTCAAGCACCCTTTAAGATAAGATTCATGATACAATGCAAAGTTACTTCAGTTTCTGAACCATACATAATTTAAGCTGGACCAATACTCTGTTTTGTGAAGGCATGCATACCTTATGGCTTCTACATGTTTATTTGCTTTTGTAATAAAATGGATGGCAAATTTTAATTCCTTTCTCTTTTCATATACAAAAAGATACTTGACATTGCATCAGTTTATCAGTCCTGTTAATAAAAAGATGAGTTTTATTAATATTGCCTGTAATGAAATAGTATAGGGTGAATATGAGTTTGTGCAATGCGTTATAGTTGAATATTACAGAGTGCTTAGGGGAGGCAAACCATACATATGCATTAGAAACTGGTGTATTGTAACAACATCGGGTTTTGTTTAGACTAAACAAACCTTAAATATTGCACAAAGGAAACAAACACTTGAGTCTGCTTATCTGCAAAAAAAGCATTAGTCAGTATGTAAGCAGCTTCTTTAGAAGAACGCTAAGGAATGGGACTGATTTGCTAGTTGTACTTAGAATTTGGCCTTTTTTTTTGTTTAGCATGAAGAGCTGTCATAATTTTGCACATATTTTTGTGTTAGTTTTGAGGAATATTTTGAAACTTGCAAGAGTCAAAAAAAAATCTTGTAAACTTCTGTTTTATTATTTTGGTTAACTCTGTATGAAGTCCTCGTATCTATACCACTACGCTAAGTTACAGTAGGATATTACAGCAGAGCAGTAAAAATAAAAACTTTATTTCCCCAAATATTTAACTCTAATGTGAAATAATTAACATAAAATCACCAGTCTGAGAAGATTTAATTAGCATATTCAAATACTACTGTTAACCTTCACTTGTGATGAGAATCCTGCTCCAGCCAGAACAAAAGAAATACTGGAAAACTCCATCCAGTATGCAGTCATGTAACGTTGTTCTGCTGGGAATGGGTGTGTTTCTGATTTGGAGGCTAATCTTATTTGCTAATGGGCAAGCATACTGTAGTTAGCCAGAAGAACACTTCTTTTTTCAGTTTCAGAAGGATTCACAAATAGTAAGTTCTCTCCATTAGGAGTTATCAGCCTTTTTATGAGCTGATCAAATTCCCCCCTTTTTTTCCCTCTTGTGGTGACCATATTGATTATTTTCAAATGTTTATTTGTTTATTTATTTATTATTATTGTTATTATTGTTGTTCTGTACAGATCTAGTAGGTGAAACAATCCTTAATTTGGTGACTGTGTCTTGGTTAATTTGGTGTTCTAGTTTGGCTTTGTGAGAGATTGAAAAGTTAGACACTTACTCTAAGTAGTACGCTACTACTTAATGGTAGTTTTACAAATACACCATTTTGAAAAATAATGGGAGAGTTGTAATTATCATTGTGGGAATTTCTAAATGTCCCTTTCATGTCGTAGGAAGCCAGTCCCAGCACACTAAGTAGTGAATGTTATGTGAGATGTCTCCTAATGCAATAGATTGTTATTTTTGTTTGTCTCTTTGTAATACAACACTTCTTTAGAAATCATGTATATGTCTTTTTACATCACGTTAAGTCACTTGAATCCTTAAAAATTTCCATATATCAAAATTCTGTTTATATTGAATTTTGGAAGCAATGGCTCTGATTCAAAGGTGTCTTGTAGAATAATAGGTCTAATACAGGGGAGCAGGAGTTGTTTTGCTTCCCTTCCCATTTTTAAATTAAAATAATAACAATGATAATATTTTTCCTAGAAGCTATGCTGATTCCTGAATTTTGAGGTGAAGTTGTGCTGGCAAATTCTCAGAATTAGGCATATTACAGTTCCACATTGTGTGACCGCGTCTGTTGCTTTACTGTGCCTTCAAACCAGTGGTGAATTGCAGTGCCACTCTACGTACATTTTAATATTCAGCATGCCATGAAACAATAGCCTCTGAAAATGACTGTATTATGCAGCTGAAGATCTGAGTTTTACTTTGATATTCTTCAAACCTTTTGGTAAGTGTGTTCTTCCCAGATGAAAAATCCAAAGGGGAAAAAATAAGCACCTGCTTTCCTTTCTTCTTCTACATATTTCATGCAAACAGTGCTATTAAGTAAGAAGAAAGATCTGGCTAGCTTATGTTGCTTTTCAAACTGACAGTCAAAGAAATAGAGTATCATGGGTTTTAAATTAAACAGAAGCAAGCTACAGTGCAAAGCAGTTTTTCCAAAATTTGAATCGTTATTTGAATAGACAAAGAAGAGTCTGTAATTAAACACAGTCTTGTGAGCCTCTTAATGAAAAGCATGTTAGAAAACAAGGTAAATTTTATGTGCAAGCGTTATATGAATATGGTAATAGCAGAAGAGAAGATGTACTAAACTAGATGGTTTCTTGGGAAGAAGAAGGCTCTGTAGAACTGGCGATGTTTACATTTGTATATCAACACTGTGCCTTGGAAGCATGAAAAGTTTTTTTTTGTTTGTTTGTTTGTTTTTTTTTTTTTATCAAGAGCCCCAAGGCAAGGTTTTTGATAGAGGTCCTGCTAAATCAAACCTAAAACTGAAGCACAAGTGAACTTGTACTCCTGTGACCACTGGGAGGGATTCTGTGCACTCCGTTGTACCAGCATCAGCGCTAGAAATCCTGGTGCACAGAGAAGTAATGTTTTGGTTGTTTTCTGTAGAAGCAGAGAAAGCTGTGAGCAAATGTGCTATTATATCATGGCAGAGTAACAGTACTCTGGAAGATGTTTGGCTGTCTGATGTTATCAGAGTGTCCAGGTCATATTCACTGGACAGAAGGTACTTGTGTGCTAGCAGGAGGCACTGATGCACTCTGTTTGTATGTGAGGTTTCTGTTTGTTTGTTTTGTAGCGAGACCATACATAAAATATTAAGCACAGAAAATGAGGATATGCAAGGCAGTTAGATGAAAGGAGGTTTTTGCTTGTTGTTTAAAGGTTCATGCTAAATCCAATCTTGAAGTCTTAAAGTTCAAGCTGCTGCATTCCTGTTTTCCAAACGACTTCACTGAAGTGCTATTGAAACATGAAGTTACAGCAGTATTTGGTTCCCTTGATATCCTTTTCCCAATTTTATGGGAAAAGATATTTAGATAAATGTATGCTAATTTAACGTTCCTTCTGATAGTAATAGTTGGTTACCAGACAAGTTTTCAATTTGTTTTTGGTATCTAACTAGATTTCAGAAAAAATTTGAAAATTCTTAAAATGTAAAAAATAAAATTAAAAAAGTTATTTTTAAAATGTTGGTTGTAGCACCCTCTGTACATCAGTAGAAACCGATGAATTATCATTCTGTGCAGTAACTTCTGTCCATACACCCTTTCTTCTTAGAGAGGTGAATGTTCAGGTAACGGGGCTTGGGGTTTTGGGTCTGTTTTAATTTCTGTTAAGACTGCTGCTGGAAAAGGCTATGACTTAATGTTAAAATCTTTTCTATAACATCCTTCTTGAACTCTGTAGCATTCTTTGAACCTTACAGTTCAGTATCTGTATAAACCTTAGATTTGGCAATGCATTTGATTGCATATTCTTCTAAACAACAAATCAGAGCAATATGTCTTTCATCTTCAATTGAATATTTTATCTAACTGCTTTTGGTAATATTTAGGTGTAAATAACATTGGTGAGGTTTTATTTGGGGAGATCGGTTATTTCTAGAAAGCTTTAAGGATAGGGCTCTGGGTATTTTAGAGAGATAAGATGTTTCATTTATTTATATGCAATTGTTGTTAAATGTTTCTTATTAGCAGAATGTTTTTTCTTAATATATCTGAGTGCTTATGAAAATGAAGAGCTAATAGTGTTAGCAGGAGTCTGGCATGGTGTATACAGGCCATCTTTATGAGCTTCTGGGCTCTCTTCTGCATGCACTTCTGCCCAAGCCAACACTGCCTGCTCCAGTTGTAAGCTTTTCTTTGAGCACATATTTCTAGTCGTCCTGAGTTGAGCCAAATTAAATGGCGTATTTTTAATGAGAAAAAGAGGCTGGATTCCTATCCATATGCTTTAGCTGATGTTAAATCCTACTTTAAACAGATGCTGACCTCTATATTACCAAGGCATAAGGGCTAATTATGCTTGAACAAATTTCCAGTTTCAGCCATTTGTAAGAAGCTGGTCTTTGCATTTCCAAGGGAATATATATTTTGTTAGATCTGTATAATATGCGTAGCAGTATTTGCAATATAACATAACTGTTAAATCTGTTAGGTTGTGTAATGCTCAAAAGTCAAATACCTTGAAAACATAGAATTGAGAAGTCAAGCATTTGTAAAAGGTTTGCACTTCATTCATCTTTACCATGTTTTGAATCTGCTGCAGATTAATCATCAAGAAGATAATTGTGCTTTCTGCTTAAAAATTGTATGCAGTCTTATTTCGAGAAGCTTACCTTCCAGCTGTTAGCCAGCCATTCCCTATGCACCAGTTACAAATGGTTCAATCTGGCATTAGTAACTGGGAGAGCTGGTAGCTCTATCTGTTACCCGCAGAAGGCTTTGAAGCTACACAGATGGCCATATCCTCTTTCCTCCTTTGAGTCAAAATGTGTAAATGTAAATCATGCACGGTTAGGATTATTCTTTAGAAAGCCTGTAAGTAGCTCTCACGTAAAAATCAGTTAAGAGCTTGAGGCATTTATATGAAAAGGATATATGTAAAGGATTCCTGAGTCGTTCTCTCTCCTTTTCTTTCTTTTATTAAAATTATATTTGTAGAACCATGTGTACCTGAGAAAGTATACCATATAGTAAGTGCAAAAGGCTAAATAGGTGATCACGAATGAGTCAGGGTGGTAGAGCATTTGGCCTGTAATGAATAGCATTATATTTCATATAAATTTCTGGTTGAAGCTTTGTTTTAAAGAGAAGTCTGCTTTTCTGAAAGTGCACATATGGCTAAGTCAGAGTTCACAGATAAAGATAATACAACATTAGGGTTTTAGCTGGCAATGTTGATAGTAACAGTCATATGGATAAAGCCTGTCATACAGGTCCTGTAACACCCAGTAATCTGAGAAAAGACAGAAATCAAACTCATAGAACTGAATTAGAGATGTGTGGGTATTAAAATACTCGATTCGCTCCCATTTAAATGCAGACCATCTGTTGTTTCCAGATGCAGTGCTTCCTGCAGCAACACACTGGGAATGCCATCGCAGCACCAGCAGCCCATGTCCCTCTGGCTCACTGGTGGTGCTCCCAGCCCCACACCACCAACCTTTGGCATGGCTTCCTTGAGCATCCCCTGGGTAGTTGGTACTAAGGGTGGCAAAAGTACTATGGGACATAATGCCGGATGTTTGGAAGGCTCTGGTGTATGTTTGAAACCACGTACAGTGCAACACCTTAATCTGCTGCTGTTGGTAAAGCAATGGGCTGTCACCTCCCTCAAGACCACTGCTTGCCTCATTAATATCGCTGGAACAAATTATCACTTCACAGCCCAGAAATCTTCTGTAGCAGTTGTGGTGATTGATGTAACAAGGCTAAAAAGTAATGATGAAATGCATGTTCCAGAAGACAGATTCAAATGGCAGGATCTTCAAAGGCAATTAAATGTGACACAGGAGGAGTCTTCCTGGAATAATGTATTTTCAAATAAATGGCAAGATAACTATGATAGTCTATTGTTATTATACTTAAACTAGTTTTGTGTACAGTAATTATCTCTGAAAATTAAGCATGCAGACATAAAATGAAATAAGTTTTAATATGTTTAAATATGTGGACAGCAGAAAGTGAATTGTAATGAGAAATAATTTCACTGAGTATTTCTAGTTTCCTTCTGAATTACATACTTTGTCATATGCATGCACTTAGGAATTTATATTTAAATAAACCATGTCAGGGCTTCTGAGCATCTATTTTATAGCAAACTATCTAGAGCTGCTATTACTCTAATTCACAGCTACATCGTTATCAAATAATTAGGTAATTTTGTTGGCTCACTGGCTTCTGAATCAAAACAAGAGTTGTAAGTAGTAAACTTAGTACAAAAGGGTTCATACATTTCTAAATGAAGGGCAAAGCTTCTGCGCACGTGGGTAACTTCATGCATGCAAACTTCACAGAGCAGTCTCTGATCACAGCTGTGGGAGGGAGCCTGTGTTTTTGTCTCTTGTGATTTCCCACATTTCAGGGGAGCTGCTCCTATAAATAGGAGCTGCAGGACTTAGGGGGGTTCCTGCCCAGCGCTGGGATGTTTTTTCATACAAGAAAAGTAATCCCTGCTCTCCTGCAGAGTGCCAGAGTACCTTTAACGTTAGACTCGCTTTCAGTAGACAGTTGAGTTTAAGGGAAGCAGTAGTGTACTATTCCATCGGGATTGCTTATTGCAGCACTCCACCTTTCCTTGAAAACCAAGTGTCTCAGTGCTGCCTGTGCTTGTAGCAGCACAGTGTAACCCGAGGTTGCCTGTGGGACTCCAGCGTGTCTGCGTTTACACGTGGCTGGCGGAGCACCCTGTGTGTTCAGGGCAACTCTACAGCTGCACCTTCTGGGAAGGAAATAACCGCATGTGAAGAATTTGATAATGTTTTAGGCAAATATTTTACCTTTTTTTTTTTTTTTTTTTTTTTTTTTTTTTTTTTTTTTAGCAATCAGGTAGGTAACTGTGAGTACCTGTATTTGTTTTATTTGTTTTCCCAAATTTCAGTTTCAGTGTTTTTTTTTTGGTTTTGGTTTGTTTTGAATCTGTTTTGTAAAACTGTCAGGAAACTGTCACTCTTCTTGGCAGCAGTGCATAAATACTTTTATTTTATGATAGATTTTATTACCATGCTTTTAGGGATGATGAGGTGCATTCTAGGAAAATTTAAGGAAAAAAAAAGTGCATTTTTTTCCCCAGTTTTAATTAAAATTCAGATTAGAAGTTTTATGTTCTCACAGTGACTATCTCAACAGACAAAAGCTGTTTTTCTTCCATAAACCAATGGAGGATTTTATGTTGGGGTTTCCACGTGTAGATCAGCTCCTCCCCCAACAGCAGTGGACACGCACTTCTAATTGCGTTTCAGCTCCCCGAGGTCTGATGGTCCTTCTATTCAATTCTAATAGAAGAGCCACTTCTGAAGGAATTGGAAATTGAAATTAAAAAAAAAAAAAAAGTGTAATAGAAATGTTGATGAATTCTTTCATGTTCCTTAATCTTGGAGAAAACACAATGCAGTCAGAAGCAGCACTGTAGTGAAAAATGAAGTGATCGGAAAAGTCTCAAGCCCAATGATTTCAAAGATTTGAAAACATTTTAAAATGTGATACAAAGCATGGGATATGAGAAACAATAGAGGAAAATTGAGCATAGTTAAAAACAGTCATTATAAGAATACTGCTTTAAAGTTTATTATAAAATCATTAATAAATGAGTCGAGGTGATACATTCAGAACTGCTATCGTGAGCAGTCTTGACCTTCGTTCTGTGCTAGGAGTTCTCATACCCACCTGGTTTGTTTAGCACTTGGCTCCTGAAACGCTAATTCCTGTGAAACTTAGATTATTATTTTTTTTATGGTGTTAGTGTAATTTGATAAAGAAGCCTGTTATGCAATAAAATACAAGATTGCTGCAAAGGATCAGCCACTGTATTTAGTAGCCCTGCATCTACAAAAAAAATTAAAAAAGTTTAGTCAGTGAAGCAAGGGTCTGTCTGTGCGCATCTTTGCAACACTAGGGTCAGAAGACATACTTTCAAATCAATTAAAAGATTTGTGCTGACTTTGGTGGCCCTTAGGTCACGATGCTGTTGAAATAGGAGAATTTTTTTTTACTGTTTCCAGTCTTCCAGGGTACAGTCACCTAAAGAAAATGCTCACGGTAGCCTTTGTTTAAACCATACAATTAATCTAGGTCAGTTCAGAAGGGCTGTCTCCTTCCATTGCGAAACAGTTAAAAGTGGGACGTGCAAATGAAGATACCAAACTGAAAACTTGATAGTTTGTAGTGTTTTCCATTTCTTATGATGGAGAATGTGCGATGAACAATTTTAATAAGAAGGCTGTGATTGACCCCCTTTTTTCTTAGCGGTTTCAGATTTGGGGTCAAGGATCAGGTGCTTTTGTTTACATTCCAAGTACTGGTCAACAAATTACTATCCTGAAACTTTCTGATATAAATAATAATAAAAATAAAATAAATAATTTCAAAAATAAAAATAATTTTCTGAACTTGTAACTGTTCAAAAATTTGCAAGAGTGAATTTTCCAGCTATCCGTGGCTGTTTCATTTCTCAATTAAAAAAATAATATTGACACTTAAGAATCTGACTAAATCTAGATTGTCGTAACGCAGAGAGTTCTGGACTTTTTAATTTTGGAATTACTCAAGCCATCTGTTGCCTTGAAGCAGAGAGATTTAGTAATCAAGTACAACAGTAAGAAGGAATTTATCTAGGGAGGCTATTAATTAACAAAGTTGGATAAGGTTCAGTGTCTTCTTGCCTTTAAAAGTCAAGTCACTCCTGACAAATTGGTTGGACAATTAGATATTGAGGCCAGTATTGGGTTACGTGTTTTTGTTTTCATTGCACTCCTACCTTAGAGGAGAGTAACTGGGTGAAAAATAAAATATTAATTATATTTTTTATTAAAAAAAAGAAAGAAAAGAAACTTAGCTTCATCTATCTGTGTGCATGTGTGCATATCTGTATGTGTGTGTATATATATATATATGTATATATATATATATAAAATTCAGCTCAAGCAACAAAGGCATCTCATAGTTTGAGTCTTGCTCTCCACTCCCTTAATTCAAAGTCTATTTCCCAGTGTTTACAGTATGGAGAGGAAAAAAAAAAAAAGATATCTTAAAACATTAAAACATGGGCTCATACTGCTCCTCAGTTTTTATGTAGGAACATCACTGGCCTTCACTTATTTTACTCCTTCTTAGGTATAAATAGCCTATACAGGTGACTGAATTTAGTTGTCAGTGTCGTGTGGAATTCCTGCTGAATCCTCCTGTGGCGGAGGACAGGTCTGTAGTGTTTGAGGTCACTGGAAGCTGAATGGGATGGGAGCCTTTATGTCCTGTCAGTTGCTGTTCTTCCATGTTAGTGCTCCTAGGAGCTGTAAGTACGAATACAAATACATTCTCAAGCTTGTTTTTGTGAAGTCTAATAATTAATAACATTTTTTTGAAGTAGGGAGCTACTGGGAGAAACCTCATTGGGAGGACTTCAAGTGACAGAGCGTTTTGGTAGTTCGTTAGGAGTCCTATGACAGTAGTTGGGGGTGGTGGTGGTATGCTGAGTGACTTTTATTTTGCTTAGGCAGTAATACCAAAGAAAGTAATACCAAAGAAAAGGTCAGAACAAAACCCATTTATCCTCTGAAAGCCATTGCATGCCCTTAACATTTCATACCACATTTCATTCCTGAAATCCTTTTCCTCCTTGGACTTTGATGGCTCAGCTCTTTCTTGATCATCTGCTTGTCTCTAATCCTTTCTTTGATATCACTCCTCCTCTTACCTTTACAGCTGAATTTTCTCTGTCTTCCCCAGCTTCTGTTATTGTTGTTTCTCTTCATACAACTTTTATCCGGGCAGTCTTGACAATACAAGACCCACACTGGCAAAGTCGAGTGTGCTGTTGTAGTTGCATTCTGAGATAAAATCACTCATCTGAAAGGGAAAATCTCAACCTTGTTCTGTCATTCTTGTGGCCATTTTCTCTAGGCTTCCCTTATCATGTTCCCTTTATGGCCATTGAAAGCTGTTCCACAAAAACTAGATTTCTGGCTTGTCATTCCAACATCTACTCTGAGTCACTTACTCTGCCTCATCACATGTAAATTGGTTGACTTTTCTCTTTTTCAGTCTTCTAGAAGAGAAGACAACTCATACCCAAAGCAACATGTGCAAAGCTTTGTCTCTGTCTAGCAAAGTGTTTAGGAAATCACCTCTGTCACTTTTATTCAACAAAAATCTTTGCCCACAAATGTCTGCCAAGTTAGTTCATCATCCTCAAATGCCTTTATACAGCTCTGCACTCATAATATCTACAAAATGTTTAACCCCAATCGCTTCAGATTATGTTCCAAGGCTGCCTTTAACCAGTATTGTCTTATTGTTTCCATTTTCTTTTCCCATCTGTTTCCCGTATTCATCTGTTGTCTCTTGTCTCATTCTTGATTTTTAAACTGTTTGACTCAGGTCACTTATACTTGATATGTGCAGTGTCTGCTAGTAAAGGAGTTTGCAAATTCTTCTCAAGTGATGGCTCTAAGGGAAAGCTATTGCTGTTTGGTGCATCATTAATCTAGGCATATGGGGTGTTTGAAGAGAACATGTTGTAGAGAAGCTGTTGCTTCTACTCTTTTGCCTTCTCCTTGTTGCCCCTTCACTCTGCAGTTATGCTTGATATGTTCTTTGGAGCTTAGGGACAGAGCATAAAGCTCTTCTCCCAGTGGCACAGGATCCTCCAAACTTGTTTCTACTTTTTACCTGGCAGCAAAACTGCAGGGGTACGTCTCCTCAGCACTATTTATTTAGTGATTCTGAGCCAAGTTGTAATTGTTCAGATATTTCACTGAAATTTGCTGATTTTTAAAGTGTGACTAATTGTGTTTGATGTCATTTATAAAGAAATAATGAATGGCCAAATTCCGAGTACCAGAACATGAAGTCAGGATTGCTGTCCATGGTAGTGTTTCTGACACCAGAACTCTCTCTTTACATAAGCTTTATGATTTTGTTCTAAACAGGAACAGTAAATGCACACATTTGGGACTGAAGCTATGATTTTAAGTTGCAAACATTCTGTATAAAGTGTCGGTCAGTAATCCAGAGGGAGAAATCTAATGTATTCCAGTCTTAAATATTCGTATTTCCTAAGAAGTCAGATCTAACCACTGAAGGAGTGTCAGAGCACATGATGGCTGTGCCCACGTTGGCATGGAGGTACGTTCAGGTTAGCTGCTGGCTTAGCTTTGTGCAGAAGCAGCCTGGGCTGTGCTGGGCTGTGCCCAGCTGCAGCACAGAGCACAGGGAGGGGGCTGTGCCAGGGAGCTGGCTTGAAAGCCCGAGTTGCTGTTATCAGCTAAATGCACACGATGGCCAAGAGTGATTTCTTTCAGGACTGCATATAATGCACCAGCCTAGAAAGCTGGAGCTAGGGAAAAAAAGAAACAAAACAAAACAAAACAAAACAAAACAAAACAAAACAAACAAAAAAAAAACAAACAAACAAAAAAAAAAAAACACAAGTGGAGGGAACAGAACTTTCCTTGCTGCGTTTTTAGTACTGGAAGAAACTCTGGCCTGGATTGTCAGTGATATATTTGATGTTGAACAAAAGTACAATTACAATGTTTGAGACGTCTTAACACCTATGCTTTCTCAAATGCTAAGTGTTTCTCTGTTTCTCTTTATCTTTTTTTTTTTTTTCAAGCTGAATTTTTACATATGTGATAAACTGCTCTGAAGAGCCTGAAAATAACTTCTAGCTCTTCTCTCTTCCATTTGTCGTTGTGCTTACATGGAGAAAGATAAATGTATGTGTTTATATTCCCTTTCTTTTCTAGCAGCACTGAGCAATTAGGCATAGCTGAGAGCATTACTGAGCTCATCGCTGGGAGTTTTGGAGATTGTCTTTTGTTTTAGTCAGGCTGCTTCAGGGAGCAAAAGTGGTAACACATGTCTGTAAGGTACAGTATTACAGTTCGGAAGTATTTGGCATTGGCTACAAAATAGTCCTTTATTTTTAATTGGGATTTTTCGATGCTTTTTGATGCTTCAACCAAATATTTAGCTCTTTGAGTTTTATTGCTATCACTCATTAGAACTGACATTACACAATTCGTTTTTATCTCAGCTGTCTTCTACCGTATGGTTACTGTGGCATTTACTACTCAACTTGCCAGACTGACAGTGAGAAATGGAGCACAGGAAATGTTTGAATATATTTTGGTTCAGGAGAGAAGGGTTCTAAGATGTGAAAGAGAACTTCTCTTCTGCTGGATGTCAAAGAAACATCCCCATAACATGCCATCTTTTTCTGACTCCTTCATCAGTCAGGGTGACTTTGCAGAGAAGCAAAACATCTAAATCCCAGCAGGATCCTTCAGAACATTTATCACTCTCAGTTACTAAGTATGTTGCATTTAAGGAATGTTGCATTTGTAGTGGTGGGTTACCATTTTTTTGGACCAATTCTGTTGAAATCTCTGCTTGAATCACCAAGAATATTAACAGAAATAGAGAGTTGTTATGGAAGGGTGAACACGAATAGAGAAAACCAGGCCTCCTGTGGGAAGAGAATTCATTCTCCTGATGTTGCCCAGCTGATGAGTTAGTAGCCACATAACCTTGTGAAAACTGGAGCCCTGCCTGTCGGATTTGCTGTCCTGGGAAGGGGTTGTTGATATGGATATATCAACTTCTCCTATGCCTAAACCCCCCTTAGGTTTTTATAGAGATTAAAATTTGTCCTCTCCCTTTCTCTGGGTTTTACTAATTAATTTAATTAGAAGGGAACGTTAAGCCTCTTCCTCCTCCAGCACTGCTGAAAGTCCTAGAGCTTCACTGCACTGTTAACGAGTTGCTCATCTAAATGCAAGAAGGGGAAAGAGCACTTTGCTGGTTGGTAAGACAGTGTTTGCATTCGGTGTGTGAAAAGCCTGTGCAGTGCATTACATTTCCTATAAACACTGCGTTTTCTCTAGTGCACACGTTGTTAATTCTATTTGTAAATTGCATACGTACAGCTATTAATGGGCTCTTGGGGATTTGAAGTGGGTTGACCTTGTTCCAGGCTTGTGAAAGACACAATAACATCCCTGTTAGCGCAGGCTAAATTTGTGTTTTGTGTGCTGTATTTGCACCTGTATGGTCTTCCTGGCCCCCTGTTATCCTCATGGCCCTGCAGCTGGGGCTGCAGCCATCTGTCCAAAGGATATGGAATATAAAACACATGAAAGGCGTTCTTTCTACAACAACAAGAAGATGATATAAATAGTGGCTTGAAAACAATTTTTGTGTTCAGATGCCTATTTTTTTCCTTGGAAAAAATAAAGGGAAATACAGGGAGATACTTTGAGGAGATGAGGTAGAAAGTTTTTAATTTAGTTTTCTTAGTCTGTCATTAGCATCTCATGCAAAATCTTCTGCCATACTCTGCTCTAGTGAATTAAAAAAGAAAGATTAACTATTTTTACAAGCCAGAATAATTTTTCTCATTGAGGTTGATAAACATTCCTAGCAGTATGATGTTATGTTTCCAAACCTGCTAGAATCAGGATTTAAGGCTTGTTTATTACATTAATGCAACTTTCTGCTGGAATCCAGTCAGCTTTAAAGCATTCAGAGATGCTGTGGCAGCAGCGTCACCAGGGGCCAGCCACAGCCTGGGGAGGGGAGCAGCAGGGCAAAGGGCTGCCTTGCAGCACCTCTGGCCCTTCACTGTGACAGCAAGCTCTGTTTCTGGAACTCTGCTGGTAATGGGATTTCATTGCTGGCTGAATGGTTACCTTACTGTAAATTTAAAATAAAAAAGCTATTCTTTGTCAACAGCTGTTTGCACTGTACACTTATACCATAGCTGGTTGGTTGTAGACACTGAAATAAGTTTTTCAGGGCTTCCTACTGATTGTCCCAGTTGCTGTCATATTACTGAATATTCTTTCTAACATATTACTTACATTTTGCTTTGTTATTTGCAAACATTATTTCAGCATTTTCCTAACCTTACAGTTGTTAATCATTCTGTTAGAATTATTTATGGGTTTGACCAGTAAATTTCTGTGTGTGTCTTGAAATGTAGATAAAATATTGCGGTAATTCTCAGTCACTAAGGAAAAGCTGCTTTTACTGTATGTTCTAGACTTCACTGGTGAAGTTGTACCATGATTCAAATCGGTGGACCTGTAGGATTCACTGTGGATCCACAGGGAGCCCTCCCAGAGCTGCTCCCCAGGCAGGTTGCTCTGTAAACAGGAGGTCTAATGCCAGTGCGGTTACCGGCTGCTGGAAATGATGATCTAATTGCAGTGCTGGTTCTGCTTTGGGAGGAGGTGGGCTGAGATATTTTATCAGGTTTGACTGCAGTAGTCTTTTTTAGGAATATATTCCCATTTTACATAGTTGGATCTAGATTATTCTTTTCACTCTTTTATTGTATTTCTGTGGAAAAAGACTGATAGTCAAAGAGGAGATAACAGATATCTCACACATATACAATAAGTCATGTTTGTACTTATATATACACCTATAAATACACACTTGTGTCTAATTATTATTAGGCCAAATCTGTCAGGTGCAAGATCTGGTGATATATACCTGATTTTGTCCTTTTCATCAGAAGAAACATTTTGACAACACAGAGTGTTATGAAGAAATAAAAGTACTTTACAGACCTTCATCCACTCCTACTTAAAAAATTAAAGAAAATCATTCAGGTGGACAAAAATAATCAGCTTGCCAGGAATCACAGAGCACGGAAGGCTTCATCCTTTTTCCCTATAACTTATAAGTGGACAACAGATTGGGCCTGCAATACACGAAGCAGCAAAAGAAGACATTTTTGATCTGTTCAATAGTATTTTCAGCTAGCAGACTGGTAGGCAGGAACTTCCATAAACATTCGGTGGTAGCTCAGGAGTGGGAGCAGTGAGAAGCAGGAGCGGAAGGGCTGCCTTCAGCTGTCACCTATGGCCTCCCACTTGTCCATGGTAGCTCTCAGGTGCACAGACCCGGGATAAGGGCTGATGGCCACAAGGAGCATGGGCATAACAGGCTTCCTGAGGGCAGTGAAGGACCTGGGGACCCATGGCCTGGAGAAGGTGTAGGATACTTGGAGGGTTTCAGAACTGGACTGAATAAGGCTGGGGGGAACCTTATCAAACTTTGAAGTTGGTCCAGCTTTGAGTAGGATGCTGGATCTGCAGAGGCCCCTTCCAAATAAAAAATGTTATAGCTTTTGTATTACGTAATTGTCATTGTTTTTTATTTCATTTATATTTTTCTTTAATGCTTTATGTATATATATAATTGTTCTGGGAATAGCCCTGTCAGTTTTCAACATGTTTTATGTCAAGTTTTTTCCTGTAGGGAGTTTTTTGTTTTGTTTTGTTTTGTTTTTAAATTAGTGACCAGCCAGCTTAACATCAAAAGTAGGTGTTTTCATTAGACTTTAAACCCACATTCAGTGCTCATAGGGTTCTTTCTCCCTCCAGAATACACAACTGCAGCTAATAATAAGAAAAACAATAAATATTAGTTATCTTTCTAGCAGCATTTTGAGTTGGGGCATTTCTTGCAAGTACCTAAATCCAAAGCTCCACCTTGGCACACATAGGAGGTGGAGCACAGAGCTGAGGAGCCTCACACGGGCCCAGCCTGTGTGCTCAGCGGGCACATCACCGAGTCACCTCGGCCCACCTTGCTGCGTCTAGAAGAAGAACCAGATTACCAGTGCTAATGCCTGTCTATTGACCCCCACCATGTTTATGCTTAAAATCAGAGATGCCTGCTAATGCAGGTGTCTGGATACCTTTGTTAAGGCTTTTGGATAAAACCATTCAATAAGTGCCTCGATTCTTGTCATGTTCTAATTAAACAGCAGCGCTGTGAATGAAAGAAAGGTCATCTAAATCCCAGTATCGCTGCTGTTTTATGTTAGCTTGCACTGGGTACTTGAGTTAAATATGAGCTGTTGGGATACAGCTGAAAGGCCCAGTTGTTGTTTTCTAGTTGGCCTTAACAGTTAGAAAAGTTTATGTTTATTGAGTGCACTGAATTAGTTGTGCTTATTTTAAGTAATTAATGTTGTGAATACCTTAATCGAAACACTGAATTAGAAAATGCAGTGCTGCTCTTTGGTACATGGAGCAAAGAGGTCTGAGGTGCTTTGATGCCTTAGGAATTTACGTGTTGTAACCATGGAGTGAGTATTGAATGAAGATGGGAGACAGCATCTGTTGGTAAGGATGTGCCTCAGCCTTGCTCTCTTTGCCCCTCAGTGGGGCAGAGGACTAAAGAATAAAAGGATTAGGGATTATTCATCTTCCTACTAATATTATAAGGCTGTGCAGTCTGTGAATGTCAAAGTTTGTTCAAAAACTTGCGAAGAATGGGAAAAGACTGATAACAATGAGAAGGGGAGGTAAATTTGAACAGTGAAGGCTGTGATTATAGGTTCAAGGAATCCTGTGATAAATGCATGAGTCTGAGTTGGGTGAGAGTCAGAAGAGGGTTGAAGGAAAGTTTACAACTGTGTTCATGTGTTATTAGCTGAAATTCATTAATACGTAACAAATCCAGCCAGCTGGGGTTCAGGCTGGTTAACCAATTCTTTTTCTGCTATTAAAGAATAATATATCGGTATTTATTTTACTTCTTTTATTAAACAGGGGAATATTTCCAGAGTAATTGAAACCCAAGAAGAATAGTTTTGAAATGAAAATTCTACCAAGTTCTTCCTTGTCTCCCTTCCATTTAAGCTTCAGTGATAAATATATATATCTGATTACATATATATAAATATATATATTATATATATAAATATGTATTTATATTATATTAATATATAAATATATAATATATATAATATATATTTATTTATAATAAATATAAATTTTATTTAAATATATTTAATATATTTATATATTTTATATTTTATATATTTTATATTTATATATATATTATATTATAATATATATATTATATATCATATATATAAATATATATATGATTACAACATATTACAGTGACAATGAACATGAAATAGAACGCTTGGTTTTCCCTTCACAATCATATTTCTGGTAAAATGGCCATCCTAAACAATGATGTTGTGTTTTATTTTATCTGTCTTTAGTAGGCCTGTGCCTTGCTTTACTGTTCATGCAATAGACACATGGTCTTTCTCCCCCATTTTGGGTGCTTTTTCTCTAACTCAGAAGAGTACAAGTCCCAGAATATTCCCGTAAGTGCTTACAGATAAGCTCAGTTCTTACTAGGGATGGATTCTGCAGAGCTCACAGGACCCAGAAATGCCTTCTAATGTGTTACTTTTGTGCTATGTATGTATGAAATTACTCACCCTCTACTCAACAATCAGCACTCCAGTTGGTTTCATTATGAGTTGGATGAAACCTTTTCCCTCTGCCTGTCCATCCTCCCTCCTCTAGCATCTTGGTCTTAGGACTGGGGCTCCAGTCCAAGCTTCTGAGAGGAGAGCACTGGATGTTCATGGCTGATACCTTCCTTCCTGCTTATGTTCCCAGTCAGGTTTTGTATTGAAGGAGTATAAGCACTCTGAAAGTATCATAGATCTAACCCCCTAAACATTTCTGTTCCCTATTACCTCTTCTGAGTTTTTCTTTTCAACAAACTCTTCAAATTGTTGCTTATCTAACAGCTGCTGGGAAGAAATCATTAAAATGGCTAGTTGTAGCAGTAGTAGTCAGTAGTTGTTTTGACTTTTCCCCCCATGTTTTCTCTAGACTTCCTGGTTTTATTTTAAATCTTCAGAAAAATACAAAGAAGTCATTTTCTTCAGTCTGGCCATGCGTTTCAAGGAATTGAAATAGTCAAAAAGATGGCATGAGGAGGCAAGCAGGGAACATGCAGCTTATTTGCGCTTATCTTTATAGGCTTGCTTTTCTGGGCAGACTCCAAAGGTTGTTGCTTAATGTAAAACAAACATACAGAAAAAAATCTCCATTCCAAAATGTAATGTGTATTTGTCAATGTGTTTCCAGTTATAGCAATGCTTTTCAGCATCTTCTCCAAGAGAATTTGTGAGGGTGATAATCATGACATTCATGATGGCAAAGTTAGTAATATTTGCTATGGGAATTGCCTTTGGGAACAAAGTCAAATTTGTGGGATGTTAGCTTCATGGGCTTTTATACCTGATGATAGGCATATGTTAAATGGCATGTATTTTATTAGTTTTACATGTCCAATTGTTAGATACAGTTGGTAAATTTGGGAATAGAGACAGAATAAAGTATTTTGTTCCATTCTTACAAAAACATAATTTTTAGTTCCTTGTAAATGCAGCCGTGCCTTGGACTTCCACAAATATTTTCCTGAATGCTGATAACAACAACGTAAGAGCTTAATTGAAGTCCTTGTTTGACTGACTTCTATGGTTTCATCGTAGTTTTTGCCCCTGGATTCTTAGCCGGCCAGTCCTGTGTTTGTTTGGTCTTGTTGTATGAAAAGAGGCCCTGATTTCCTCCTACCTAGATTCACTTATCTGTCATAGGCTGATTTGATGAACCTCTAAGACTAAAAAGGAGACAAGTGGTTGGGAGGCTTGCTGGATTCAGAGCACTTTGTTTTGTTTGTGTAGAGTGAGCCCATACTGCCATGGACCAGGTGCTTGCCATAGATTCAACCATACGTGGATGGTGGGGCAGGGAAGTTTACTGAATTTCATGTGATTTTTTTATTCCCATGTTTACTCCTTGAAAGATTTGGAACATGCTTTTATCATCAGCTAATTGTCAAAAACGAATCTATGAAAGAATACTAATGTGAGTTTAATGAAAGCATTTGATCTGCCTGTTTTGAGGCATGCTTCCTTGTTGTTCATTTTATTTGAAGATTACTTTGTAGTCCTGTTCAAAGACCTCCTCCTTCTTGTCATCAAGTAGGTTGCAAAGTTTATCTCATTTTTTCACTGGCAGCAAAACAAAAATGTATGTGGTTGTAACGAACCACATGCAGCAGTACTGAGATTTCTGATTAGCATTGAGTAAAAGCTCAGTTCAGGTATCTTGATCATTTTTATTTCCTGGGTGGCCAAGCAGGTGGTGGGGAAGGAGCAGGGCGGGAATGGCTGTGAGAGTGGGTTGGATGGTGGTGCTTGTGCTCGGCAGAGCTGTGGGGGAGCAGGGAGAGCCCCAAGATGTCAGCACCATGGGTCTGGTGGGCTCTCATGGGAAGAGCTTGTTCCTGGGCAGGTAGGTGTGGTGTCACAGTAGGTGTGCCTTCTCCACTGAGGTGTCCAGGAAGCCCACAGCATCCACACAGCTTTTTCACTTCTAACCACATTTAACGCTGCTCTCCTAGCATCAATCTCTTGCTCTTACTGGTTCCTGATAAGCTAAGTGCCATATAAGGCCGACTGTGTCAAGCCCTGTAAAATCTGTTCTGTCAATAATCTGCTTTAATTTGGTTAAATATTTAGTCTTTTTTGTGGATACTACGTGATCAGAATGGGCTGTTGTGTTCTGGGAAGGGAAAAGCTTGTAAATGAGACTCAGCACAGCAGATGCTGATATCCATGGAGTTCAAAATACTGCCTTAACTCTATGCTTGCTATATAAGAGTAGTTATTTTTTACTTAGTCTTTGACCATTCTTGGAAGCTGTAGGAAAATTGTAAATGAGGAATTTTAAAAGAAATGCCATATACTCTTTTATTGTTTTTTTGTTTGTTTGTTTTTTGCTGCAAACATAGGCAGTGTGATATTCATAGAAGTATTACAGCGTGTAAGAGATTTTCCCTTCAAAATGGTTTTAATTTACATAGAAATAAAATCTTTTTTATCTCTTTAAGACATCTTATGTATAGAAAGCAAAGGAATTCTGTTTAGTTTGGGTTGCTCCTAGATATGACTTGTCACAACAGCAATCTGAGCGTGCCTATGCCTTTTCCTTGGTTATTCATTAACTGTCAGGATACTTGCTGATACACTTGCCTACTACATTTTTATCAGTGTATTTTATTTCACTCTTAAAAATCACAGTTATGAGGAATTCACAAACTGGAAAATAATGATATTTTTTTGTTTCTTCACTTAACATTTAACAAAGCCCTTGCAGTTTGTTAAAATTCAACGCCATGTTAAAATGTATTATTCTGCTGTGTTCCAAGGATCAGTGTCACAAAGATTTAGCCTTTTTCCTCTTCAGAGCTCCCCAGCATAATATCACTTTCTTATTAGAAACAAACCTGATTATGTATTTTCTTTCCAGCAACTTTCTCTTTAAAGGCCTGCAGCATGATTATTTATCCCTTTTTTTTTTTTTTTTCCCTTGTTGTACTGATCTTTTCCCTCCATCCAAGTTGGCTCCCTGTGTTAGCCCATGGTTCTTTTTGGCAGCATCAAGCGATCAAGTCCTTACACTTAGCAGTGGATTTCCAGGCAGCTCGCCAACAACATCCAAACTAATGCTTCACCAAGTCATGGGCCCCAGCACAGAGGAAATGCGGAACCACGGGGAGGGCATTTGGTAGCAAATCTGTAGCATGATTTTGTTGTCTTTTACATCTTTCTCAAATTCATTTTTATCTTTAAGGAACATTTCAGTCATTGTAATGGACTGCTTTGGTGTTCACGCAGGTAACTTGGATGGCCTGTAAGATATCTTGGGGTAAGCAGTCACCTGTTAAGGAGGCATCCGTATGCTATAGTACTGGCACAGAGGGAAAATGCCCTGCATATCTGTAACCCTGTCATGTGAGCAAAGGAAGTGAAACACTAAGGTGTGTTACGTGTGTCACACTCCACTGCAGTGGGAGGCAGGATGGTGACAGAGTCCATTTGTGTCTCTTATCGTCATCACAAACTTGAGGTGGTGAAGAGCTGTTATCCATGGATCTAGAGATACATCCACGCCCCAGAAAAATCTGGGATACTCCTGTTTATTTTCTGTTGGTAGACCATGAGCTCTAACTAGAGCTCTTCAGATAAATTTATTTATGTTAATTATTCAGAACTGGACCTGGGTTATCATTAGGCCTGACACAGCTGCCAAGCTCCGACCAGTTGCAAAGATAAATCCGAGGACATCATTCCTGGGTTAATGATGCTACCTTTTGAATCCAGAGAAAATATCTTTTTGTTGTTGTTTGGTTTGTGTATGTGTGCATTTGTGTTTCTTCTGTGCAGTCCCAGTTGCAAGTGCATGGAGGTTGCACCTATATGAAGTAAGCAAGTCCCAGATAAATCGATGCCAATAAAGGCACTTGCTAAAGTTGATAACCTGGTCAGTCCTTGAGCAAAGGGGAGTGGGAAGCTGAGGTCCGCCTGGGACAGTCTGCCTCCCTTTTTACTGCTGGCCCTTGTCAGGTTTCAAGGCATCAACAAATTGATTTGTACAAAAGTGTCAAAACAATATCTATCTTCACAAAATTAAACTAGTCGCTGTTGCTATGAGGCACCTGGAAATACAAGAAAAGAAATAATTCTTCCCAGTCGTCTGCCTGTTCCTGCTATACCTGAATTTGACAATGGGTTGTTGTGTAAATGGAGACTAATCTCTCTATGCAGTTTTTCTGATTGTAGCTTCCCTGCAATTTGTACTCCTTAACATATTTATCCACCAAATACTCTTATGACGTAGAGAAGGGCTGTTATCTCCGTCTCGCACACTGAAAAGTGATTTGAGCAAGATTGCATGGCCAGCGTGTGACGGAGCGGAGAGCTGAACTTGCTGCTTGAGCCACAAGCTGGAGGGGTGCGTCCTGGATGGCTTTCCTTAAATGGCAAAATTCAGATGAAAGTGTATTTGCAGCTAAACTACGTAGGACTGCCTTCATTGCAGAAATAAAACATTACTTCTATGTACAGCTCAAACTACAGCTCAGATTGTTTAGCAATGTGATATTTGGTACTGGTTTAAAATGCAAAAAAGAAGTGGAAAGCAATACCAAAACTGTGTATTACTGCATACCACCCAAATTTGCTAATGAACAGCAATCATTCAAATTAAGGAGAATGTAAAATATCGACAGCTGTCTGCGTCTGCAGGTACTGAGTTAATGTTCTAACTAGAATATTGACTTTTTCTTATTTCTTTATAAAGCTTTTTGATCTCTGTTTGAGAATCATTAGTGCAACAGTAGCTACACACTGCAGAACCTGTGCAATGGTTTATACTCTGTTTACTCATGTGAAGTTCATGAGATATTTGTTGTTCAGTGTAAATTGGAATATGCAGATATGGATTGGTTGGCAGAGGTTTTAATTCTCTTTATGCTTGCATTGTAGATTTCAAATGCCTTTCTGTTGGAATTATTTTGATTTAGGTCACAATATTTTAGTTATTGTGGATATTATGATTGTTGAATTTGCACAAAACTCTGGATGTTTTCATTCTTGAATTGCACAAAACATACAAGAAGTATGTTTATTGCTGAGGTTGTTACAACAGAACAATTGTATAGTGTGCTGAAAGTTATGGTAATGCAGTCACTTTTGCAAAATGACGGTAAATAAATTCACCTCTAATTCTAAATATCCATTCAATGTTACTGCAGTGCCATTTGTAACACCATTGTAGATGGCTTGATCCAGAAAACATCCTCATGGAGAAATAATTGTGGGCTGGCTCACTGTATCTGCTGGATTTAATCAGAAGTGTGAAAGAGCTTTAAAGACACATTTTTTGTCAACTGTGAGAGTTAGCTGAAACTGAAGCTCTTGAAGCACTGTCTAGATTGTCTTTTTAGAAACCCTTCCTGGCTTTAGCTGACAAATTATGATAGATGAAATATGATATGTCAACTGGCAACTTTCTTCCCTTCCCTAGGTAGCTAGTGGTTACCCTTACAAAAATCAGCATTTGGCATTGCCTGCCATCCAGTCATGCTTGAAATTCTAGGAAATATATAACTGCCGTGGTGCAGCTGAATTACTCTGATGGCTTCTTTTGAATTTGCTGGAGAAAGGGATGAGTCAGAGATTGCTTTGAGGCTGCAGATTTCAAAAGTGCTAAAACAAACTTAAAGCAAAGATGACTTGAAAATGCACGGGGTCTCTTTTCCCTGCATGGTACAGCTGGGGTTCTGTGCCCCAGGGAGGCTTTCAGAATCCATTTCAGGTGGCATCTGAGAAATGACAAGTGATTGCTTAAATACACAAAGGTATTTTTTGTTATGTCTAAACAAAACAGTCTGTATTAATGGTGAAAATTCTTGCTCTCTGGCTTGATGGTTAAAGTGACTGCAAGATACTAGATGAGAAAAGACTTTACCAAGGGCACGTTGTCAAGAAGACTGAACGTTATTTACCTGTTTCTAGAATTTGGCTCTAAGTCCATTGGTATACTGCACAAGCTGCAACAGAGAGCATCCTTCCTTCCAGATCTGTGGTTTTTATAATAAGCACCAGGTGAGTGTAGTTTCCCATCTAACTTGGAAAAAAATTCAAATGCCTGCCACAAGGAGTTCCCCCAGGGTATTAGAGAGCCCTGGTTACTCTGGGGTGAGCAAACTGTCCTGTCCCTACTAAAAGGATGAGATTTATCAGTGTCAAAGCATTACAGACCTGGGAACAGATTTCTTGCTCTCTTTTGCTCTTCTCAGAATTGTGTATTTATGAACACTTACATTATTTTTACTTCACAGTTTACTCATTTTTCCATCCTCTTTTATTTGATCAAGCTGAAGATCAAGTTTCAAACGTATTCTTCTAATAATTTTTGTAATAGCTTTGTGAGGCATAGAATATTAGTACTATGAAATATAAGTAATATCTTAAACTATTGATTTTTTAGGAAAATAATTCTGGATTAAGGTCTTTAAACAGTAATACATTGTTTACTATGTACAATACAACAGTACATTGATACGATTTATTTTTAAATGCTTGCTGTGGGTTTCAAATAAAGGACATGAGAAACTTAGTCCTAGCATTTAGCTGATACTGAGTAAAAATAATGGATAGTAACTTTGGGTATGATTTGCAAATATAAACCTATTTTCCTTCTGCATCTTGAATTTTAGCATAGCTATAGGCTATGCAGTCATTGTAAATACCCCATGATTTCCAAGTTTTTGAATATTTTGTTAGTATATCAGGGCATGTAGACGTTATTTGAGCTATTTACTTGCACTAGTTAGGCTTTCCTTTGCTGCTAAGCATATGAAAACTTAGCGGGCATTGTCCTTTTAGTACTTTCATAGTTTTAGGCTAAAATCAACATTTGTATCCTTCCTTAAAGAAAAAAAAAAAAAAAAAGATGTATGAAGTACTTCCTGGTTTGTTATAAGCTGATACTTCTGTGCCTGGAAAAATGCACACGATGTGGAAGCATTTTGATAATATAATGCTATTTTCTTACTGGCTCAGACATCATTATTGTAATTAGGGTATCATATTTAGCACAGCAGCTAAGAACAAGCTGTTATAGTTGAATTGCATTGCATCAGGTCAGTGTGTGTATTTATGTAAAATTTAGTTTCATAGCACTTGAAATGACCGTTTATATATATGTTTACATGCACACACGACCCGTCATTAACTCCATGAGTGACGTTTTCCATACAGGAATGCTCTACGTGGACATAGCCCATACAGAAGTTCAGTTAAAAGTGAAACAGGCTGGCTGTGCCAGTCTGACAGCTGTCAAATGACACGGTTGAAAACTATTGTGTTAAGATTGTTTCAGACCTATTTAAATTTAATACCAGACTTTAGACAAATGCTTTCATAACAGGAAAAAAATGGATACATGATGGCTTAAATCTTCTTTCTATAAAATTATATGTTTCTCAGAGGATAGTTGTAATTGAATTATAGAATGCCTTGTGAGTATCCCTGTCGGTGGTTCCAAAAATATAAAGGGAAGTGTAGAGACTCTTTCACAAACCTTCATGTGGAAGAGACACCCTATAATTCAGTTATATGAAGCCCCCAGCAATCATCTAATTATACTATAAATGCAATTTGGGAGGAATGAAAAGCAGCATTTATTTAAAACATTAAGAAAAATTACTTCATTGTATGAGAGGTGCTTTTTATCTATGTTATTCAATGAAGTCTTTCTTTTCTGCCCCATCTAACATGCTTCCCTCCACTGTTGTCACACTGTGGTTGTCTGTTATTATAAGCCTCTAATGTGCAGGGAGGAGATCAGCTTTTGGGAGCCGTGTTAGAATCCAGGCACCAAAGGGATAATGGTGCTAGGAGAGCTGAGGCATTATTTCTGCCGGAGGCAATGGAGTTGGAGTTTTGTTTGTCTGTGTAAGGTTTAGTACAGCTGGCTAAAAAGAAAATTGAGAAATTCTATCCTCTTGTGCACACGTGAATTACCAGAGAATTGCTTGTGATGCTTTGTATTGGAAATTCTCTCAAAGAATTACTCTCTTTTCTAGAGCTTTATCTCAAATCTTTTTTTTTTCTTTTTTTTTTTTTTAAATCTTTTTCAGACGGGAGTTGGAAAAATATTAATTAGATAAATGTTTTCAGAACAACAAATGCATTTAGCAACTGGATATCAAGGTGATTCTTAAATTAAAATCAAGACGTTCTAAGTAAATCAATAGACAATATTTACTGTTTATATGGGGGCAGTATTTACTCCGTAGGTTTGCAGATAGCTCAGGATACCTGCCGAGTTCTTGGTGCAGTCTGAACACCCTGAAACACCACGTATGTGAACTTTCCCAAGAGCAACTGATTTGATGAACTTTGTGTTGCATTGCACTTGTCTTTTCCAGAACCTGCATCTGGGATTTCTTTAATAGGCACCTGTATGAAGCTTACAACTGCAGCATCCAGGAGCTGTAAGTAGTGGTTGAAGGGATGGAGCCACTCTGGAGGATCAGGAAAATTATTTTCCTATTTTATTGGTAGAAATATAAAAGATCTTTTCAAGGCTTATATAGGAGGATTATCCTGGTACAAAGAGCAGAATCCCCTGTCCTTTGTCAGATCATGAAAAACTTCTGTAGTCATGCCCAATAACAGAATTCTGATGTTATTCTGGAAGAGATCAAGCTATGGGTTTTGGGTGAAGGGGTTCCTGTTTGGTTTTCAGTTTAGCACAACACTAATGGGGTTGTAACTGTGAAAGAGAATCTTGTAATGCATACAATATTATGGCCTTATTGCAAAGATAAAAATATGAACCTAATTTCCAGTCTCATAGCCTTGCAAGCAATACTAAAGCTGTTAAGTAAGTAGCTGAGCAACTGTGATCCGATTTATCAGCCCTAACCTATCAGCTAACCTGGGCAGAAGGGAAATCATCAGAAAAAGCAGGCAGAAATCTGCAGAGCACTCAGCAGGAAATGATACCACGACAGCTGCAGGAGCTCTGACACCTCCGTGGTTCTCCTAATGGGAAGCTTTTGAGTTTTCTGCAACAGATTTGAATGCATGTTATCCTGAATGCATTATTGTCTTTGTGAAACACAGGCTTCAGTATTAGATACTATGTATAACAAAGGGGCTGCAATCTTTTAAAATGTGTTACTTTTTAAGAAATAAAGGAAGAAGGAAAGATTTTTCCAAGAGAGACAAATAACATGTGACTTTCAGTAACATTATGACTTCAATGATCTGCCTCTGATTTCTCTGAAAAATTAAGGTTAAAGACTTAGTAGCTTAATCCGCTATTGATTTTGAGATCAGTTTTCTGATTAGGTTTATTTTTCGGACAGTGATTGGTGACATTACAGGGAGAAAACTGAAGTGCATACTAGTTATGTACCATCATTTTGATTTTCAAGGTATGGTGCAAAAGCAAGATAATATGGCAACTAAAGAAACATGGAAGTCCATGATGTCTTTCAGACCATCATTTTCTTGTTTGGATAGAAATCTGTGTGGAGTAGACCTGGAAGTTTATGGAGTAGACAAAAGGAATACTTCACGCTGATGCATTCATAGACATTGCTACTATATAAGTACCTATATATATGTGTGTTATGTACAGTGAGAAGGCAAAGTATATCAGTATTTTCAGGGTATGCATCTCCCAGCTTCGCTTTACACTCAAATGTATCTAATGCCACACATGGAGAATGAAAGAGAAGCATAACAGAAGGGCTGGAGCCATCATGGCTAATCTGTACTCCATGGTTAAGAAATTGAAGGCTGTTGGATTGTAGAGGTCTGAGTTGATGCCTGTAAGTGTGCAGTGAGCAATATGGAAAGATTGGGTGAAACTGGAGCAAAGGGCTGGGCAGAGGCCCTGCCTCTGAAAGAGAGAAAAACAGAAACTATTCCACACTAATTATCATTAGCTCAGTCAGGATTTGAGTTCTGGCAATGAAGATAAACAGAAAGAACTCAAAATCCCAAGGCAAAATGCACTCCTGGATGAAGCAACATGAAATAGAATCATAGAATCATAGAATATCCTGAGTTGGAAGGGACCCTTAAGGATCATCAAGTCCAACTCTTGACACCGCACAGGTCTACCCAAAAGTTCAGACCATGTGCCTAAGTGCACAGTCCAATCTCTTCTTAAATTCAGACAGGCTCGGTGCAGTGACTGCTTCCCTGGGGAGCCTGTTCCAGTGTGCAACCACCCTCTCTGTGAAGAACCCCCTCCTGATGTCAAGCCTAAATTTCCCCTGCCTCAGCTTAACCCCGTTCCCGCGGGTCCTGTCACTGGTGTTAATGGAGAAAAGGTCTCCTGCCTCTCGACACCCCCTTACGAGGAAGTTGTAGACTGTGATGAGGTCCCCCCTCAGCCTCCTCTTCTCCAGGCTGCACAGGCCCAGTGACCTCAGCCGTTCCTCGTACGTCTTCCCCTCCAGGCCTTTCACCATCTTCGTAGCCCTCCTCTGGACACTCTCCAACAGTTTCATGTCCTTTTTATACTGTGGTGCCCAGAACTGCACACAGTACTCGAGGTGAGGCCGCACCAGCGCAGAGTAGAGCAGGACAATCACCTCCCTTGACCTACTAGCGATGCCGTGCTTGATGCACCCCAGGACACGTACATCATATTTTAAAGTATTCTCTTTTGGTGAATAAAGGTTTTGTTTTGCTTGTTTATGATACCATCTCTAAAGTTTCCATTTGTTGATATATAGTGTTATTTCTAGAATCTTTCAGATCAGAAAAAGTGGATTTGTTTTTTTGTTTTTTTCAATTTTTGCCACCTGAATCCTCTGTAGGACACACACAGGATGATGTATGACTGAGGAGTTTTAGAGAACTTCTTGACATTATTTTGAAATAATGATAAATGCTTTTAGACTGAAACCATTTTTTTTTTCTGCAAATTTGACAGGGACTGCAGAATACACTAAAATTGTTCAGGTTGTGCACTTGTATGTTTCCCTGTTCTAAAATACCAGGTTTTCTGTCGTCTGTCCATAAAATGTTGAGATATAGACCTAGATGCCACCTCACAGACAGTCTACTCAGACTCCCTATACTTCTTACAAAGTAGAATTTTCCTTGGCATTTTAGCAAGGTTTCAAAGCCCATAGCATCAAGATATTACGTTTTGCCAATGTTTTACACAATACCCGCTTTGTTAGTCAAATATGAAGCAAGGGTATTGCCTTCTACTCCCAGAATTGCATCTAGCCCATTGATTTCAGTCTGTCTTGCCTCTTGAATACATTATTTATGTGTACTTTAATCTTATACATCTCTAAATGCTGCGGATGCATGCACGGTGCACCTATACCTGGCAGATGTCTTTGCTTACTGGTGTAGTATAAGAGGGGAAGATTTCAATTTCTTGTTACTCTTCTTTGCAAAAGAGTTCTCGGTTGAGAGACTAAGCAAGGTTTGATGTGGAGCTAAATATAGCTCCTGAAGTTGGCCATTGATCTTTTTTCTGCACTGTTGATAGTTGGGTATTGTCATTTCTCATCTTCAGGTTTTAACTTCAGAAAATTCTTTTTGCTGATTTTTCAAATTCATAGCTTTTGTTGCTCAAAGTTTCTAACTGTGCAGCTTTAGAAGAGGAGCTGTTTTTTTGCCTACAAGTTATCATAGAGTCATTAGTCTATAATATATCTCATGACTTAAAGAAAATGCATAATAAATATAAAACAGTGTAATACAGTATTTACTGCTGGAGGCTATTATGTTTGGGAAGGCTCCTTGACAGTTCAGTCTCAGTCAGGCTCTACAACAAGCACCAAAATGTATTCTTATTTGAACCCTAGAGCTGAGCTTTTCCTACTTGCCCAAGTGTTTGGTAAATTCATGTTTCACAGAAGTTGCAAGTTGTGGCATATTAAAACATGTTCTAAATAAAAACAAATAAATAAATAAAGCAAAACATTAACTTTTTTGTTAGCATTAAGTTATTTAAGGATTTATTTTTAATAATTTTTGATCTGTAAATAATTTATTTTAGTAATTCCTATAAAAATTAAAGTAATGCTGCATTACTGTTTTAGAGATATTTGTCACAGAATCACAGAATTTCTAGGTTGGAAGAGACCTCAAGATCATTGAGTCCAACCTCTGATCTGACACTAACAAGTCCTCCACTAAACCATATCACTAAATCAGTTTATCAGTGTTTGAAGTCAAATAACTCCTGTGCTCGTGGTAGTCAGTTTTCTTTAGTCAACGTAGACACTATAATCTCTTGGAGCTGAAATGGGATCAGCATTTTACCAGAATCTGTAAAAACATCTTCTGGTTTTTAGGTGAATGTTTCTGTGAGCCCTTATTGGTCACCTGAGTTAATTTTGTTTGTGCATCTGTTTAATTTTTTGCAATCTTCTTTCTTCCCTCCAAATGACTGGAACGATTTGGCCAGATATCTCCATGGTGTTTCTATATCTTTACCTATATATAATGTATTGCTCTTCCTCATTTCTTGGCACTCGTTGGTAGGGAAGCAATGGTTCCTCTCACTGGAAACGCCAGGAACTATGGAAGCCAGTCTTTCATATTTGTATATACACTATCTTAGGTTATTGTTCACACAGGTTTATTTGTGTGTGAGGACTTGTTGGTGCTCCTGAGCTAATAAAGGAAAGAAGACACCACCGCTAGATTTTATGCAGTGAGTCTTTGACATAGTAATTTTAAGGCAAACTCCTTTTTTCTGATTTTGTCAGTTAAAGTTCATATACTGCAATGCTCTTAGGTGGATATTTCAGGTTTGTCTGGTCTAAGAGGAAAACTTTGTATACTTTTTCCATGCATATCTGCACACAGAGAGAAAGAAATTCTGAATGTTTTTGTTCGGTTTGGTTTTCCTGTTTCTGTGCATGCATTTACTTTCTGCATATTGAATATTTGGAAGCTAACTAGTTTAGAGATGCTTTTATTTTGGTTGTTCTGGAACACTTGTGCTCATTCTGTTTGATCCCAGAGAACTTGTGCTCAGCACAAGGTGCATGAGATGCATTCTGTCTGCTGTTGTATGTGCACGTTTGGGCTGAATACAGGTGAGGACTGATCTCCTGGAAAGAGTGTTTCAGAGAGGAAATTGTAAGCCTAAAGCATACAAAGAAAACCTCAGTTATAGTTTCAGTTATAGTTTGGGAAACTGTGGTGAGTTCAGACATGGTTAAAAGAACTCAATCTGCGTGAAATGCCAATGAAAGTGGCTGTTGTGAGGAAAAAGCCATAGTTTTGTAGGAGGGGTTCGTTGCTGTGGAGCCAGAAGCCCGTGGTGCACTGAGGTACAGGCCACAATCAGGCCTCAGGGTTGGCATGATGAAGTAGGCGTTAGACCTTCCCTTGTGGAAATACACCCAGAAAGGAGAGACATAAGATGCAAATTTTCCGGGCAGCTCCAGAAAGATGGGTCTGCTGAAGCTTCCGGTGTGCTCTACAACACAGCACATGCAATAACAGGCTTCCAAGAGGAAGCTGAGCCTTTTATTTTTTTTCAGAATATCCCAAGAGATATTTCAATGACTTTGTCATTTCTAGATATCTAACTGAGATTGGGTAAGTGATATGAGCTCTCAGGCTCAGAGATATTTCTGAACCATGAGACACTGATCTGGATGGAAATTTGCCATCATCTTTCAGAGACATTCTAGACTTCCCTTTCAGTGATTTTTGTTTGTTTGTTTTTGTTTTGTTTTGTTTTGTTTTGTTTTGTTTTTTGGGGCCACAGGTATGGTTTATGGCTGAATAGAAAAGTGAACTAGCTTGTGATCAATACTGCACAGTCCCACAAATCCAGAATCCTCACTTGATAGCCACAGTTAAGACACCCACACAAGTTCAAAACCTGAAGGATATTTATTGTAATCATAATTTTCATTACCTGTTTCTGAATCCGTCTCCCTTTTGCTATAGAAGAAGTAAGATTGTATTGCAGGAAAAGGCATAGCATGGGCTGAATGCTTCATGTCACTCAGAATATTTAGTCATTTACGTTGTGCTTTCACTTTTTAATGCACCCTAGTATTTTTGTGTTATTTTTCATTGTCAGGATATGAAAGTGGCAATGTCCATTAAGTTGTCTGTGGTAATAGTAAGGTCTTTCTCCTGAGTAAATGCATTTTATTTAGAGCCCAGTTTTATAAATGCATTGCCTGGCATTTGTCAACAATAAAATTAATCTGAATCTACTAATAGCTTCCCTCTCCTCCAAATTTAATATCCAGCTTGTCCATAAAAGTATTTCTGTTGCCAGAAACATCTGCTCTTGTAAGCATAAATGAGAAAATATATCCATATGTTGCTTTTATCTGAATAACAAAGTTTTTGTGTATTTTTTTCATCTTTAATTTTTTCCCCATGACATACATGGTGGCAACAAATAAATAGAAAAACATCAAAACAGAAAATAGAAAATGAAGATGTGTTCTGAGTGAAGATGTGTGCTGAGATCACTCGGCAACAAAGATGTAAATTTGAATGGTTGTTTGTCTCCATCGAAAACAGAGTGGATCCAAGTGGATCCATTCTGGGGCTCATGTTTAGCATCCACAGTAACTCAGTTGAAATAAACTGTATCAATGTAGAAAGTGAAGATGAGAGCACTAGCATGTCTGCTAAGTTTTGATACAGGTGGAAACTAATTTTGTGAATGAAATGGATCCAGTGGATCCAATTATCCAATTTGGATATTAAAAAATAAATAAATAAATAAGTGTCTGCTGTAGCCTTCATACATTAAACCCTACCAAAAAAAAAAATAAATAAAGAGGAACAAGTTCATTCCTTTGAAATACACAATTGGATCTTTTAAATGAAATAAAATAAAAAAATAAAAAAATATTTTTTTCTTTTTTCTTTCATTTGGCAAAACAAGCTGACTTGACAGAGATATGAGAGAAATTCAGTCATGGTCGCTTAATTAACAATTTCTTAAACTACAAAAATATTCTGAAGTATTCTGTAATGTTTTGCTCCAAAGTGGCAAGAAATATGGTGTCTGCCTTTTGCTCTCCTTGTAATCCATAGAACAATTTATGTATGCATACGTGTGTAGACCAAGGTCATGAGCTTAGAAAAGTATCTTCATCATACTTAGGAAGTTGAGAGGTAAAATTAAATTATTTGATGCCTGATTCAGTAGATGCTGACTTTTCAGGTACTTGTGCTCTTCCTGGAAGGTTTCCCACCCTGTCTGAAATCAGACTGGATTTAGGTTATACCAAATACTTTATTGCTAAGTGGTGAGAGTAAGTGAACTACAAGCATTACTTCTCAGTAGCTCACTCTGGGAACAAGATTGTGAGGAATGCAGAAGCTGTGAACTGTACTGGCCAAGCAATGATGCCTGTGGCTGACATTTGCTATCAGTTGTAGGACGCAGGTTTGCATATTGTTTGATGTTTCATCTTGGAAAGAATCTGGGTTCAGATTCAATCTCTAGTTCTGACTGCAGCTGAGCATTACAGAATTCTGGTTTGGGGGAAGTCTGTGTGCTTACATGAGATAAATACAACCCGGGCTTTGGTGCCTGTTGCTGCTGCATGAGTTTGTATTGTCCTGAGACAAATGGAGAGACTGTATCTCTGTCATTCCTGTGAGGAGAGGTTTGCATTGCTGAGATTGCTTTCTTGCGTCCTTACTTTCTGTATGTGCCTCCAGAAAGGACTTAAATGACAGTGCAGTTCTTTGGATCCTTACCATCTCTCAGATCCACAATGCTAAATGCTGTAGGGAGGTCTAGGAGCATGAGAACAGATGCCTGTTTACCATTCATCGCTGGAGCGAGATTTGTGCATCAGTGTTACTGAGGCTCATTTCTTCCTTCATGACTTTAACAGAATCTTGACTTTGTTTCTATCTGGGAGAGCAGCTGGTCATCAGGCTTTGGCTGGTGCTTCTGCTTTCTGAATAGCAGGTTGCTGTCCAATAGTAGTTAGAAACCTCCAGGAGACATTGATACTGCTTTCAGTATTGGTGGACTAAAGTGTGCTCGAAGAACACGGGAAAAGGGCTGCTTGTTCTCCCACCCTGTTTGAGGCACTGAGTGTTTCAGCCACAAGGGACAAGATGAGTGTGATTCTTCGATCAACTAGAAAACACATTGAACGGGTTCAGAAGATTTTGTGTTTTTCTTTGAACATGGAGAGGATCCCTGCACAGCTCAGCTGCGTTTCTCCCCTGCACATGGACGGGGTTGAGCTGGGAAGGAATTGAGAGGCTCTGGTCCTGCCACCACCTCCAAAAGCTGTAATGGTGAAGACTCAGGGGCAGCCTTTCACCCAGGCCCTGAAAATTTCCTCATCTTGGTATTTTGTGCTTTGGAAGATCTTTGTCCTCAAATTAGTGTGAAGAAAAAGTCAAGTATCTTTCACTTTTGCACTTTTTTTTCCAGCTCTCAATCAAAATAACTTGACAGAAAAAAGGGATGAATGCTAAATTTTATTTTTGCTTGTCTAATGCCAGTTATGAAGTGGGATCAAAGCTCTCAGGGCAGGGAGCAGAGGAGAATCCTGGACTTTGGGGGGTGGTTTCATTTTGTGTTCCATCTTGTAGCACGTTTGCTGCATGGCAGAAAACAGCAATCACATTTCCACCCTGGTGGTACCTGTAAGTCAACTGTGCCTCGGGGATCTTTCACCATGAAAGGTACTATATAAATGCAAGGCAATGATATTATCTTTATTATCAATTAAAGTTTTAGTGCTCTGACAATCTGGCATGCAAGGTGCATCAATTGAAATCTAGCTGTGATTATTTCTAAACAAGCAGATCTTGCTAGATTAATCAAATTGAAAAGGAACAAGAGGGCAGCTCAGTTATACCAGGATAAAATCAAATCAGTATATTAGAATCTGCATAGAAATGTTGTCATGTTTCATATCTGTTTTGTTTGTTTGTTTGTTTGTTTTTTCCAAGAAACTTCTCTTCATTTGCAAAATCTGCGTTTATATAGCAGGATCATGGATGGCATTTATGTAAGAAATTTTACTGGAGTTAGGACTGTGAATATTGTCTTCTGTTCCAAGAGCTTGAGACTTCATTTTGTAAGAGTAAATATGAGTATGCAGTATTTTAAGGCGATTATTCTTTACGCTTCTGTTTATGTCAAGATATTCTAATCACTGTTTTATTTCTAGAGCTGTTCTCTATGCCTGTCTTCGGTTGTATGTATGTGAGTGTTTCACCTGTATTTTTAGTGCTTCTATATATTTTACACAATCCTGGTCTTAATAGCAGATTTTCTGTGGAATTGTTTTGCCCATCTTTATCCCATCCTGAAATATGTGTTAGCGGACCTGCAGAAATGGAGACGTAGCATATCTGATTAGTTCCTGGATCACTCTGAAAAAAGAGGATCAATATATTGAGTTTTTATTGACTGTATGTTACTGCTATCTTTATGCTAAGCTAACTCTCCTGAGCACCTTCAAGTGGATAGCCAAGAAAGAGCTGTCTAGTGATACGTTATTTTATGCATTTTCAGGTAAATCAAAGATAAAAAGGAAAGTCTAGCAGTTAAGACATTATGTAGACTTATGGCATGCTTAGAGAACTTTGGATTCTTTTGTAAAATAGTGACTAGTTTGTGAATGATAATCCGGTAGGGTCACTTCAATAGGTTGTTACTAGGTGTTGTTGGTAAGTTACCACTGATAGCTTTCTGGTCAGGAGTACCTAGATAGGTACTATCTGCCTATGCTGGAAGGTGGGCTGCATGAGAACACAAATGTGTCCTGTGGGGAAAATGTAGATGTGGTTTTTATTCTACAGGCTGATTTTTGGCTGGCTGTTTTACCTAGGAGGCAAAAAATAAACAAATGGCCATACTAAAACTGAATAAATCTGAATAGATTCTGCAAGGAATACAAGAACTTTGCAGACTGACTGCAAAAAACCCCTATGGCTTCCCTCTGACAGATGTGTTTTACCAAAGCTTTGTTTTCACAAAATATCATGATTGCTGTCCTAGAGCCATCATTTTTCATTATTTGCAAACATGGAAATGACTTCAATAAAGACAGCGGCCTGATGGCCAGCTAATGCTGCCATCTCAGCATGTGTATCATCTGTATCCATGTTTACAAAACAAGTGAAAAAGAAGAAAAGACAGAGGAAAGACTTAAATTTGGTGGCATTTTTTAAATGAACAAAGAAAATATTTCTCACCAGATGGAAGTGGAGTTGAGCAGATCACTGACAGCTAGAAATAACACCATCCTTCACCCCCATTTTAAAGCTGACCAGCAATATTGCTGCTGTATGCACATGTGTGTTTTGAGGTTTAGTGATTTAGTCTGGAGATGTTTGCATTATACTATCAATTAAAACATTTATTCAGTCTTTTTGCATTGTCTTAGAACAAAAGCATTTCTCCCATATGAGAGTTTTGCAGCACTGCAGAAACAGCACTTGAGACAAAAACTGGGATGTGGGTCTTGGTGTGAAGACACAGAAACGCAGAAATTCCAACACAGAAATTTCGTGTTTTTTTGACCACGGGGCGCTTTACTCGGTACCCAGCCCACTAACTGCACGTGGGTCCCACCTGTCTCGAAGGGGAAAACAGACACTAGCACAGGAGCTGGCAGGGCTCACTGAGAGGGCTTTAAACTAGGTAGGAAGGGGGACGGGGAGGGAATAAGGCTCGTTAGAGGCGTGCCAGGGAAAGAAATGTCAGGGCAGGGGTAGCAGGCACTGGCCCAGCTGAGTGCATCTACAGTTGTGCATGCAGCATGGGCAACAAACAGGAGGAGCTGGAAGCCATCGTGCAGCAGGCAGGCTATGATTTGCTTGCCATCACTGAAATGCGGTGGGACCACTCCCATAACTGGAGTGCTGCAATGACTCCATAGTCTCTTAAGCTCTTCAGAAGGCTCTTCAGAAGGGACAGGCAGCACAGAAGGGATGGTGGTGTGGCTCTATATCAGAGAGTGTTTTGATGTTGTAGAACTCGAGGCTGAGTCTGGGAATGATAAGGTTGAATCCGTATGGGCTAGGATCGTCGGGAAGGCCAACAAGGCAGGCATCCAACAAGGCAGACTGCCAAACCAGGATGAGGAGACGGATGAGGAATTCTATAGGCAGCTGGCAAAAGTTGCAAAATTGTCAGCTCTTGTCCTCGTGGGGGACTTCAACTTCCCAGACATATCCTGGACATGCAATGCAGCTCAGAGGAAGCAGTCTAGGAGTTTTCTGGAGAGCGTGGAAGATAGTTTCCTGACGCAGCTGGTTAGTGAGCCTACCAGGGGAGGTGTCCTGCTGGACCTTCTGTTCACAAACAGAGAAGGAGTGGTGGGAGATGTGGTGGTTGGGAGCTGTCTTGGGCAGAGTGACCATGAAATGGTAGAGTTCTCTATTCTTGGTGAAGTCAGGAGGGGGACCAGTAAAACTGCTGTCTTGGGCGGAGTTCGTGCTGTTCAGGACACTGGTTGGCAGAGTCCCTTGGGAGGCAGTTCTGAAGGGCAGAGGAGTCCAGGAAGTCTGGGCGCCCCTCAAGAGGGAAATCTTAAAAGCTCAGGAGCAGTCTGTCCCCATGTGCCCAAAGACCAGCTGGCGTGGAAGAAGACCAGGCTGGCTGAACAGAGACCTCTGGCTAGAGCTTAAGGAAAAAAAAAATAAAAAAAAATAGGGCTTATGATCTTTGGAAAAGAGGGCAGGCCACTCAGAAGGATTATGAGGATGTTGTAAGGATGTGTAGGGACAAAATTAGAAAGGCCAAAGCTCATCTGGATCTCAGTCTGGCTACTGCTGTTAAAGACAACAGAAAATGTTTTTATAAATATGTTAACTGGAAAAGGAGGACTAAGGAGAATCTCCATCCTTTACTGGATGCGGGGGGAAACAGTGATGAGAGATGAGGAGAAGGCTGAGGTGCTTAATACCTTCTTTGCCTCAGTCATTAGCGACAAGAGCAGTTGTTCTCTGGATACCCATTACCCTGAGCTGGTGGAAGGGGATGGGGAGCAGGATGTGGCCCTCACTATCCACGAGGAAATGGTTGGTGACCTGCTACAGGACTTGGATGTACGCGAGTCGATGGGGCCCGACGGGATCCACCCGAGGGTACTGCGAGACATGGCAGAGGAGCTGACCAAGCCACTATCCATCATTTATCAGCAGTCCTGGCTATCGGGGGAGGTCCCAGTTGACTGGCGGCTAGCAAACGTGACGCCCATCTACAAGAAGGGCCAGAAGGCAGACCCAGGGAACTATAGGCCTGTCAGTTTGACCTCAGTGCCAGGAAAGCTCATGGAGCAGATTATCTTGAGTGTCATCATGCGGCACTTACAGGGCCACCAGGTGATCAGGCCCAGTCAGCATGGGTTTATGAAAGGCAGGTCCTGCTTGACGAACCTGATCTCCTTCTATGACAAAGTGACGTGCTTGGTGGATGAGGGAAAGGCTGTGGATGTGGTCTACCTTGACTTCAGCAAGGCTTTTGACACTGTTTCCCACAGCATTCTCCTCAAGAAACGGGCTGCTCTTGGCTTGGACTGGCGCACGCTTCATTGGGTTAGAAACTGGCTGGATAGCCGGGCCCAAAGAGTCGTGGTGAATGGAGCCAAGTCCAGTTGGAGGCCAGTCACTAGTGGCGTCCCCCAGGGCTCAGTACTGGGGCCAGTCCTCTTTAATATCTTCATCGATGATCTGGATGAGGGGATTGAGTGCACCCTGAGAAAGTTTGCAGACAAGACCAAGTTAGGTGCGTGTGTCAATCTGCTCGAGGGTAGGAAGGCTCTGCAGGAGGATCTGGATAGGCTGCACCGATGGGCTGAGGCCAACTGTTCAACAAGGCCAAGTGCCAGGTCCTGCACCTGGGGCACAACAACCCCAAGCAGCGCTACAGGCAGTCTTATGAGGAGCAGCTGAGGGAGCTGGGCTTGTTCAGCCTGGAGAAGAGGAGGCTCAGGGGCGACCTTATCGCTCTCTACAGGGACCTTAAAGGAGGCTGTAGCAAGGTGGGGGTTGGTCTGTTCTCCCATGTGCCTGGTGACAGGACGAGGGGGAATGGGCTAAAGTTGCACCAGGGGAGGTTTGGGTTGGATGTTAGGAAGAACTTCTTTACTGAAAGGGTTGTGAGGCATTGGGATGGGCTGCCTAGGGAAGTGGTGGAGTCACCATCCCTCGAAGTCTTTAAAAGACGATTAGATGTAGAGCTCAGTGATATGGTTTAGTGGAGGACTTGTTAGTGTTAGGTCACAGGTTGGACTCGGTGGTGTTGAAGGTCTCTTCCAGTTTAGATAATTCTGTGTGATTCTTTGTATGTGTGTATTGAGATATATCTGTATTTATGGGCGTGAATGCATGATTTTGTATAATATTCAGATGTTAGTCCTGATAGATTTTAACTGTCCTAATACTGTTAGAAGTTGTTTAAATTATGATACCTCTTTTAATGTTATCTAAGTAATCTGTACCTCTCTTCCATTTATATGACTCTTTTATCATATTTGAATCTTAGCCAGCATGTGACATTGCTGTTAAACTGAAAATTTATGGAGTATCCAAAGATAAGTAGTACAGAAAGCCTCCTTCTCTGGTCAGCTGTAACCATGGTATCTGAAACACTGTCTGACATTACCTCTTTGATGCTTTTTTTTTTTTTTTTTTTTTTTTTTTTTTTCCAGAAAGAGCTTTTATCAAAATTTCTACAGCTTTCCTGTTGCACTGACACCCAAATTCACTTCTTATCTGTCGGGAATACCCTGTTAGATTTTTCTTTAGTAAATAAAAAAAAAAAGTTCCTGCTGAAAAAGAAGATGAATGTAGTTCAGAAAATAACAAAAGAATATGTGCGTGTTGAGCTGCTGTCTCATTGTATAATCCTGTCTCTTTGAAGCTTTAGCTTTTCTCTATAGACCAACAGCATATACAGAAATGTAGGTTTAGCAGCACTAGGCTTTAAAGTGCTATTCATGTTTGGTCTGATAAAATTAAAAATATATATATATCATTTGAAAAGAGAATTAATTAGTGCGTTGTGCTGCGGGATGGTGAGCTGCTGTGAAGGTGTCAGGGCACAAACAGAGGGTGCAGTTTTCTGGCTGGAGAGCATGGTGTGAGGGGCAAGGTGGCCCCTGTGTGTTCCTGGGAGCTCTGGCAGGGCAGGAGCAGGGTCAGGGGACAGGTTCCCTTTCTGGTTTCCCACAGCTAGTCTCTGATCTCCAGCAAATCCCATTGTCCTGATGCTACCTTAGGGGCTTTAACCATAAAGCAGCAATTTTACACCCCCAACTGGCACGGTGTCCCTCCAGTGCACTTTTGTATTTGAGACTCAACCTAAAACGCACCGAAAGAAGAGCCGTGTTTAAAGTTTTCTGTTCAGAAATTGGACTTTTTCTGCATCCCACTGCAATCTTAGATATATTTGGACTCCTGAAATCCTACCCGTGCCCCCGCAGCCAGGTTGGCTCCACCAGGGCCAGAAACAACTCTTCAGTCTGCCTGAAAAATCTTCAGATTCCCTTGGAGCAGTCGTGTTATACGTTACCCAGCTGACCATATAAGAATTCACGTGTTGCCTCCTAGCCCAACTGGTGTGTTTTGCAGTTTGTCAGGGAGAATTACTAAAATTAAGCATCACGATGATCCATGTGTTCTATAAAAACAAACCAGACAAACCAGACAGTTTATACTTGTATGGTGTTGAAAAATGGCATTGGGTTACATTTGAAAGGAAAAAAAAAATGAAGCACAGTATCAAAAAAATGGCATAGTGAGGTAGAAAATATCTGGACATGTGCATGCACGTAAACATGTATGCTTCATATGTCACACAACAGTATTGCCACCTATTGTTGGAAATTCAGACTTCACACATGTTCAGGTTATGTGTTTTTTTTTCCAGTATAACTCAGGTCTTCTCCTGCTGGTGAGACTGGCAAAGGAACTGAGAGTACTATTAAGAGGAAGAGTAGCTCTTAGAGGCTCTGGTAATGGCACAGGGCTATAAAGTGATGGGCGCTCTTCAGAAATCAAGAGAGGATAAACATTATCAAAGAAATCTAAAGCTGCTGATGCTTTTACATAACTTAGATGTATAAGCCCATTGTCAGTGGCATCTCTTTGATGAACGAAGGAGTGAATGTGTCTGGTGTGCACATCTCAAGCTTATCTCTGTAATTTTCATAGGGATGATTTGAACAGTGAAATAACCAGTTAAATGAATTGAGACAATATTTATAAATGTATGGCTGCTTGAACTGTACTTCAAAAATGTATGCAGAGTCAAGTTGTTGTCCATTAATTGTACTGAGGAGTGATACAGTTTTATTTGGATAATAAATACCCATTGGCATAAAATCTGATACTTGCATTGTTCTCTGGAGTAGTGTTGGAGAATAAGAAGTTGGTTAATTTACATTCCTGTTTGAGAGGATTGTTTTGTTCAAAATAAAAGTTATTTTTCTTTTTTTTTCTTTTTTTCTTTTTGGTTTTGTTTTATTTGGAAAACAAAGGAAAATGAATCAGAAGTTGTCCAATACTCAGAGCATTTCTGTGAAAAATGAATGGGAGAATGTGAGTACTGTCTTACAGTCAGAAAAAAAAAAGACCAATGGAGTATCGTTTGCATAGCCCTTCACTCCAAATACATATGGGCAATTATGTGTCATTCTTTTAAGCAATCTGCTATCCACATTTATTCTTTATTAGGGCTTTTTTTCATTATTTATCATTCACCTCTTGGATATGCCCTCAGATTTTGGAGGTGTGAAGTGAAATGTAGGACTAATCCAGCCTGTGAGATCTCAGGTATGAGCGAGCATCTTCCCCTGCAGGGGTCAGTCTGAAAAACCTGGAGCAGATCTGGCCACTTCAGGAGACACACTGCAGCTGGGGCTATGTCCCTGCCATGTTCCTGTTTCTTTGCAGAAATTTTGTTTGGTTTCACTGGGGAGTCTGTGATGCTTCTGCTGTGCATGTGCAAGCCTCCAGCACGTGTCCCAGGCAGGAGGTTTGTGCAGCAGGCAAGCTTGATGTATCCGAAGATGGTAGATTCATGGCACGTTGCATGGATTGACTGTGTGGTGTGGGTACAATAGGTCTAATGTTTCCAGAAGCTTCAGGCTCATTGCGCGAGTGTGGCATAAGCACGGTATTTCTGCTCGGGGAGGTGCAGACAGAAAAGCAGCAGCCCTTGTCCTGCTGTCCATAAAGATCTCTGCTTGCCAGGGTATCAGTCCTGGGAGAAGTCTGTCCCGGAACAGTTCTCAGATAGTAGCATGATAAACTTTTTCAATTTTATAATAAATACTGCTTTTATTTGACAATTCCTCTCTAAAAAGCCCCCTGGAGAAACAGAGACCATGATACCTCTCTGCTACTGCCTTGGTTTCTTTTTCCTGTCACCTGAGGCTCTGTGTTTAAGGATGTCCCCAGGTTAGGGGGTAGGAAAACATAGCCACATATGAGTGTTCTCCTTCCCCTGAACTTTGTGGTGGGAGGACTCTATTGTTTCTAAGAGTACGTCAGGAACAATGACTACTGTGTATTTTGCAATATCCAAATACCAAAATGCAAACTCTGAAGCCTTCAAAGATTATCCGTTTCTATTCCAAAATTGCATGTTCTCAAAACACATTTTATTTCATTGTAAATTGAGCAGGTTTATGCATGAATTGTCTGATTAGCTTTTTTCAGTGCCATGAAATTTTACTGCTTTTCTGCAGGGGGCTGAGATAAATCTCAGGGCTGGTAGACAAGAGTTCCTGTCACTCTTTCAGGTGAAGCATAAGCAAAAATTAACCTCTATTATAGAGTATGGTAGCTGAAATGTGGAATGTTAGCACTTGTTCTGAACACGTTGTGTAGCAGCGTGCAGCTATTTGAGCTATCTACAGGCACTGTACCAGCAGTTGGGCTGAGCATGCACAGGGAGGCACTTAGAGCATGCATTGGCATAGAAAGCCAAATGAGGAACATGAGAGCAGCACTGGGAAGAACACTTCTAGGTTTTGGGGTAAAGAGCTACAAAAAAATAAACTTGTGGGTGAAAGAGATTGCTACTCAATTCAGGGAAGTATGATTTTGTGCATTCATTGTAAAATAGATAGATAGGTGTAAAATAGGTAGATAGCTTTGGACTACTTAGGTGACCCTAAATCTTTATTTCTATGGCAAATGTCATGTATTAGAATGGCCTTTGCATTTGTGATTATTTGTAATTTGCAGCTTTTTAGCTGCAGACTGAGTTGAATCATATGGTAGAGGTTTAATTTCTGCATGATGATGTAAACAGTTTGTTGTACAGATACCAGCATGTCAAAATCCACAGCTCATGAGAACTGTATGGCCTTATCTCTCTCTCAATTGTCAAGAGTTGATAGGAAACATCTGCAGGCCTTGCTCAATCTGTTAACTGTATGTGTTCATCCAAGCTGACAAGTAGAATGTACCCAGTAAGATTAGACAATGGGGATGACCTTTGCTAATTAGGCAATCTAAGTTACATCACCCTTGGTGTACACTAAGCCACTTGTAATGAAAGGGTATTTTGAAATGATTCTGTACTATTTCATCCCAATATTAATCAGTATGGGTAAGGACAAATAAGGATATTTTTTTGAAAGTAATGTTATACTTCACAGAAAGTAACTCAAGGAAGAGTTAACATGGAAAGAATTCTTTTGTTGGGCATTAACGATATTTTTACATTGAGTCTTACCTTATGGATTGTGGATGCAGTAGTGGGAAACCTTGCTACTTGTATGCCCCGAAGTTGTTAGGCATCTAACACAGCTTGTTCAGGGAACTGATTTTGTTTATTAGGAATATACAGCATTATAATTTACTGTTACCCATAAAAATAAGTGGAAAAATTTAGCATTCCTTGGTAATATGTGACAGCTGATATTTCATGCACATACTTTTGAAAAATCTGTTGTATATGTGTGTCAGACCTTGAACAGACCTGTGATCAGACCTCAGTGTCGTATCAGCAGTCTCAAAGGCAGAGCACCCTTCTGTGAAGTGAGAGGAAAAGGGTTATGGTAGCTTTGGGATGAAAGGAGAGATGCAGAATGGAGCATGAAGTTCTGTAGAAATTTGCATGAATCACAAACTGTCCATGGCAGAGGAGGAACAGTTTCGTGCCCTTGTTAATTGGCCTGTCTTGGAAATGTGGGTGCTGAAACGTAGTTTTTAAAATTAATTGTTAGTTGAAGTTGCTGTATGAAGGGAAGACTTTAATATATTCCCAGTGAAATATTTAGTTATCTTAAGTGACACTGAGCTTGAATACCCAAAGAAATATGTTTGTGGAATGAAAAAGGATTAACACGGCAACAGTTGTAGCCCTTGATAGCTTGCTTAAAGATCTTGGTTAAATCTCTTATTAGATTTCGCAAAGATATTTGTTGCCACTACCGAAATGATAGGTTTAGTGTCTTCCAAGGGAATATTTAATAGCAATGCTTTGTATCGTATTATCCACTTGTGGATTAAGCTTGCTGAGCTGCTGGAAAACACTGTGGTAGTCCAGAGTTCACAACCTTAATCTGATTAGGCTGTTTCTGATGATTAACTTGGGCTTCCTTATTTATTTATTTTAAATCTGGGAGACCTTAACTTCTTAGGAATTTGCGCATCTCTGCTGAGATCAGCCTAATCCTGTTGACAGAGCTCCGAATTACACAATCTAAACCGACCGTGGAGTTCAGTGCTTAACGTGACTCAATCAGAAATAATCTTACACCGGCTGGGAATTGAGAGCAGTGGGTTCTGAACTGAAAAACTGGCAGTTGGGAGAACTGTTCTTTATTTCTTTAATGATGTTTTTGGAATAATAAAGACCTGGTAAAAGGGACCACGATACAGGGTGTGCAGTACCGCTGTCCCCATGGTAATGGCCCTGGCAGTGGGAGTCAGCTGCATGTGTGTGGCAGTGACAGATTTCTGCAGATTTTTGTCATCATTTCTTATGCTTTTTCTCTATTGGTTCGTGTTTTCTGAGCAGGATACTTCTCAGAGTGCTTCAATATTTGCATGATGCTTAAATGCGTCAGATAACTTTTACGAATGTTTTTTCTCAGTTTATCAGTTAAATTTGTGATAATAAAATTAATATTCATTAGCTAAAATCCAAACTAATACTATTAAAATCAGCTACGCAGAGATCACTAAATGGCCATTACCATTGCTTTCTTACCGTTTCCATGCAAACAACACAATTTTCTGATAAAATATTATTCATTATTATAAGCAGCAGTATCCCAAGCAGACCCGTTTTCCTTTTTTGTGTATTCCTGAAGCTAATGAAACTGTATGTCTTGTTATGTTTTGGTTATTTATTCTGATGTAAAAATGTATATGTTTTGGTTTTGGTTTGGTTTGGTTGATGTAAAAAGGTGTTTGTTTTGTAAAAAGGTGATGTTTTTGTTACTTGTCTGATGTAAAAAGGTGTTTGTTCATTATTAACCATTTATTGACTACTACTCATAACCATTTGACGTGGAAAATGATGATTGGGCTAGATTGTTAGCAAGCTGAAATTAGGTAGATAAATGCATGGTACTCACTAATTTAAGTCTTTAACTTTCAGTAAATATGATAATGTTGATTACCTTCCAGATTTCACCCTGGCTATTTATGCTATAAGTATTCAATTTCTCCTGTTTCCTTTTTTGTTTAAACTCAACAGGGAGATAAATTTACTTGGTGTTCTGGTCAGCTGATTAACTTGAGATCTCCAACATTTGGATGTTACCCTAATAATGTTTAAATTCCAGATTTACTTTTTAACATCTTGTGTGCCCCATGTCTTCAATAGAATATGAACTTCTCTTTTCCTTCCCTTGTCACAAATAGATTAAGGAGGGTTTTTAATTCCAAACTCAACTAATGCTGTTTGTTATACAAATTACTTTTGGGCTGAAATACAGTTTAAGATGGTTTAAAGCCAAGCTATTGAAGCCTGCAAACATCTGTGGTTGTAAAATGGACATGCTCAAACAGCTAAGACAGGTTTTGTCAGTTTCTCCCAGCGCTTTTGTGATGGTTATCATGGCCCTCTTACTTGGACAGAAGAAATGACATTACATTGTGCAGTTGGAGGCTGAGCTCAATTACGCCACTGTGAGTCAGCGTAGTTCCCGACAGAGTTCAGAGCATGTGTGCTCCATACTGGCACAGGCTCCCAGCAAAAGGAAATGTGCCTCTGACTTAATTTTTCAATATTAAGATGGTAATGCTAAGGATGACCTTTCCTGTACAGTATATGTTTGTAATTTTAGTGAGCTCGTTTTCCAATCATAAATTATAAAACTATCAAGTAATAAACCAGTGGATGCAAGGAGGTTACAAATGTGTAGTTTACAATGTAGTCTGGAACAGGAGTTGTTGTGTTTCTGTTTTTATTAAAGTATACATTATGTTTAAAGAAGTCTAACCAAAAAGCAGTATTTTTCAGTATGTCACATGGACTATAATAATTGTCTGCTTACCAAATGTTCAGTGGTTAGCAGTAACACTAACTGAACTCATTTGTTTGCTTTTTATTGTCTTTTTTTATTATTTTAAATTAATAAAATTGAAACACAAGGGGAAAGAAAAGTATAAAAAGTTTCTACTTTGTTCTTCCCTGTAGACATTTTTGCTGACAAGCATAGCATACTTAATAGTGATTATTGGGCTGAGAACGCTGACATAGCAAAAGATGATGAATTCTGCCAAGTTGTTTTAAATACTTTGACTTTATACCTGAGTTTGTTTCAGGCAAGAAAAAAATCCCAATGCATTTCACTTACTAGCAGGACTTTGAGTGAGAGATGGGCAGAATTAGGTTGGTGCTGTGCTGTGCTGTTTGACAAGAGCTGGATGGAAATGGTGCCTCCTTCTCAGCAGTTCTCGGTGCTGAACAAAGTTTCTTTACTCCAGCTATTCAGCTGTTTCCAGTAATAAGTTGACTATTGTATTCTTTTTGTAGATATGATACTCACTCTACCACGTTCATGTAGGGAACGCTCTCATTCCCTAAACACAGATCAGCTGAAGCCACTGGAAAGATAACTGCTGTTCCTTCAGAGTGCTCTGTCTGGGATGTCCACCCAGGGACCAGATCCTGCTGTTCTCAGAAGAGCACCACAGAGCAGCGCAGAATCAGAGCCTCTTCGTTTCTATCCTTGTTTATTTCTGGAGACATCTTCACCACGCGTAGTTCAAAGTCAGCTGTTGTAAGAGCTGTATGTACCAGCAAAGAATAAAGGTTTCTTTTGTGTGTATCTGAACAGTGATTAGGTCTCCAGTCCTGATCAAAGCTTAGCTGGAAGTCTATTAATAACGGGGTTGGGAATTGTTGGAGCTGAAATGAGAAATAGACCCTTTAATGATTGCTTTAGTAGCAAATTTCATGCTAATGTTTAGTGTTCAGCCTGCAGGTTTGTGTTGCATGTAATTCTATAAAGCCGAGATATAAAAATATAACTAGAATCTATGTGTGGGAGGAATTTCTGCATTTTTTTCCCTAGAAAGTAAAAATTTGCATAGATTAAAACAATTCTACTTGTACTATTTTTGAAGCCAAAAATATATGTGTTTGTAAAAACCATAAATGAGACACACCCTTTGAGAGCCAGATGTTTACTAAGGGAATGCAGTGACAGGACTCATGCTCTATGAGCATATTCAGACCTGTGCTTTTAGGAAATGGATTGCATCTACAGTGTTTGGTGGGTTTGCTTTTAGGAAATGGATTGCATCTACAGGGTTTGGTGGGTATTTTGTTTGGTTGTTTTGTTTATTGTGGACAGTGCATCTTCATTCCATAACTATACAGTATACTGTAGGTGGCCATAAAGCCTGTATTTTATTAGGTCATCTTAAAAGGTATTAATGCAGTTATTTCTCTATTTTTTTCCCCTGTTTTTGATAATGGAGATCTTTAACCTTAATTTACATCAAATTCCAAAGCCAGTATCAATTTTCAAAGAAAATTTTCTTGACAGGTAAAGATGTTGATGTAGGTAAATGTTTAGACAATTTGTCAATGTATTTTCACTTTAAAAAAAAAAATAGAGTTTTGTCCTTTTAAAGGTTGGCATAGGATGTCCATCTCACATGCAAGTATTCCTTGTATAGCTGATACAGAGCAATGTTCCTATTCACAGGATTCTGGGAATGCCCTAGCTATGTGTAGCCCCAGGCATTTCACAAAGCAGCATTTCTTGGGCATGGTGTGCTTCCAGATGTAGGCACAGGACTTAATTTCGTCTTTCTGATATATACCAAAATGTCTTTTACTATGGAACAAGAAATGACCGTTTCATCTTACTATCAGCATTTGCTTCCTCCTGTTTGTTTTCAGTGCAGTGCAATAGCAGTAACTCAGGGCTCAGCTTGTAAGAGGCCAGAGTTCATCCCGAAATTGATGCAATGCATGTCACTGGCCTGTCTCCTTTGGCGTCTGCAGTCACATTTTACCTCCGTGTTAATAGTGCCTGCAGTGTTAACAAACAGCGTGTTGGTAAAATGGTAGCGTTTAGAAAGGTGTCCTTAAGCTATGCAACCTTCCTTCTTAGGCAGAGGGGAGATTAATCTGAGTCATCCTTAATAACAGTTGACAGAAGACTTCTTGTCACATGCCAAACTGCCGAACCTTCGAGCTCCTGCTCACCTAGAAGCATTAACATAAATATTTACAATATGTGAGGCAGGGAATTCTCTGCAGATCTATTGATGCTGAGTGCTTTTCTAGGGTAGCTTATTTCTGTGGCTACTTGTGACTCGAGCTGTGTGTATATATAATAATTTCTGCGGTGTTCTTTTGTCTCTGAACTTTCTTAATTTTCTAGCAGCACACTCCATTACAGCTGTACAGTGCAATTTTCTTCAGCAATGATATTTGTCATTCAGCATCATGTTCACAAATCCTTCGCTGCTGACTTGCTCTCTTGTGCAGATCAGCAGTGGCTTACTTCATTAATGTCACAGCTACTTTCTTCTGCTTCCCCAAGCAGTAAACCCAAGCACAGATGTAGTGGGGACCTGTGTAGTGGGGACCATCTCTTTCCTTTCCATACCGAGCTACCCATAAAACAGGGCAGATAAGATGTGTAGTTTGTGGAGTGGAGGAGAAACGTGGGGACTCTCAGAACACCATTATCCTGCACAAGACCACTGCAAGATGTGGAGTGAGTGAGTGTACGTGGGATGTTTCTTCCTGACCTTTTAGTGCAGCAGCCAGTAACCACATCATGCTGGCAGAGGCTTCTTACCAGCTCTGAACGTTTTCAGGTATTTACAAACGCAGCAAACCAGTGAATGAAGGGTGGGATGAGAGTAAACATCCCTCCTGAAAGGAAGGGTTTTTTTGGAAAGCATGAGATCACTGGCAGTTGTAGAAGGCAGGTTCCCATTTCCTAACCTCAGTAAGAAGGCACTTGATACAGGAGAATATAAAAAAGGATGTTCACTGAACTGAATATAATGCAATTCAGCCATAGGTTAAAGAAAGGTCATTTTCTTGCCTTGTTGGCTGGAAAGAGACAGCAGAGCCCTAACATATAATTGTGTTCTGTCACAGTAAAAGGAGCCTCTTGGTGCTTTGGGAAAGGGAAGTGACATTTTACTTGCTCATGAAACAAACAGAGCTTCACATTAAACGTCTATTACAGTCCTCCTACTTTTCCCAATGTAAATAAAATTAACAGGAGCTGAATTGTTATCCGCACATTGTCTCCAAGGAAAAATGATTCACCAAGACAACAGCAGATCCTAATATTAAGGCAGGGATAATGGTTCTGATTTTTTTTTTTTTAAAGGCTGCTAGTGTGTGTACATATATATATATATATACACACACACATACATCTGTGTGTTTGTGTGTATGTGTGTATGCATAGATACGTGTAAAGGCAACAGATAAAAGCCACATGCACCTGTTTCTTCCTTCTTTTTCCTTTTTCTTTCATCTGAAGAAAGCAAACTGAGCTAAATGGAGTAGTTACGCGGGGGCTAAGGAGAATATGTTCCTGCAAGTGCTGTGGCAGGGTAATCACCGGAGATACTTGTGTATCAGGTATGCAATACATGGCCTTAAGTAGCTCAGAGTTTTGAGATCTTATTCCAACGAGTAGAGAGTGGCACAGATTCATTCCTCCTAGCCGGTGGACCTAGGTGGTTGTGGTCATCCTGCTCTCCTGGGGTTGTCCCTGGGGACACAGAGGCTATTGACTCTGTTTTTGGAGGTTCATCAAAATTAGTTGTTGCAGAATACCAGTTTCCAAACAATTTGTTGCCTTCAGTCCCTCCTCTAGTGTTCTTGAAAAGCCTGTTGTTGATAGTGATGCCTAAATTCAGAGAAAAAGCAATATCCGTATCAGCAGCACCTACACTGAAAAAAAGACATGGCAAACAGGAATTGGCCAGTAACTCCTCACTGAAAAGCTTTTTAACCTGTCTGGAAGTGTTTAGAGGCCCCACTGAGAAGATGCTTTATGTAGTGATGGCTTAGTAAATACAACAGCCACCCGGTTTGAAGAAGTATTTCTGAGTGGAAATGACTAGTTTCTAGTGAGGCTGAGGAATTTTTTTATTTTTTTTCTTAACTTGCTCATGCTTTAATGCAGTTGCAGTGTATTTTACACAGATAGTTGAACAAATTCATGTTCAACATTGAACTTCTGTCTGAATTAGCATTGTATCTTTATCTACCTAAAATGTTTTCCCTAGTGTGTTATCGGAAATAAATGGCCAAGATGTTCATAAAGCCATAAGAAAAAATGGCTGCATCCCCGTGTCTGTCTTCTGTCTTCCATCACAGAGGTAAAGTTGAACACAAAAAGAAAAAAAAATAGTTTAGCTAAATTAGTTCTACCAACAGGAAAGAAAAAAAAAAAAGATTTTAGAAAGTGATTTTAAAAACAGGTGAGAAGATTTCAATTGCAATTTGCGAGGTTAGTTGTTTAAAAATGAAATCATTGTATACCTGTTAATGATTTTTTCCTGAAGAGATGCTACATTTTATGGAAAACAACGCTTACTAAGATGCAGGTAAGGGGCTATTTGTAGTGAGAAAACTAAAGATTTCCATAATGTTAAAAGGCAGAATAAGTAGAAATGTGAATAATGTTCAATCAACAGAGGAAATTATTTCCTGTTCTTAAGTCCAATTAAAAGAATGCCGTGACATAAAGAGGTTGAATTCCACAAGAACAAGGAGGCATAACTGTATGGTTTTAGTCTGTGACATTTCCTTGTGGAGGTGAACCTTTAGACACAAAGATGGGGAACGTTCCTACTCTCCAGGGCCAGCAGAACATTTTACTGCACTTTGTGAAGTGCTGAAGAAAATGGTATAATCAATTTGCAAAAAGCATAAGGTTGTGGATGGAGAACTTATCTTAAATTTGTCTCTGCCAAGAAGACTCCAATACTTACAAGTGGTAAAAATGGATAGAAGCATAATGTATTTCCAGTTTGCACTACAGAAGATTCTCGGTACTTGCAGGAGAAATTTCTAGCAAACATCTATTACAAAAGATTCTCTATTGAAATGAGAACAAAGGTTCCACTCAAAAGATCTCAGAGGATTCAAATGTACCTTTTCATAGGTGACATGCTGATACAAGCCAGTTCTCGAGGGGTTGCGTCACGGCATAAATCAGCAGTAATTTCAACCCTGTAAGATCATAGCATTATCATGAACAGGAAGAAAATCGATCTGACACCAGCTAAAATAATAGCACTTCTGGAAGTCACACTATATAGTACAAGTCCATTGGGAGGGTCTGCTTGTCAGAACAGTGGCACTTGAAGACACTGAATACTTTGGCAGACATCAAAGCAAGAAGAAAAGGAGTAGTAAGATGAGTTCACAGGCATGATGGTGTCAGGCATGCAAATGGCAACCAGAGTGGTGATACTTCAAATGAAGGTGGTGCGGATGTTGGTTGTGTGGTCAGGCAGTAGTCAGGTTTTCTTGTAAAAATAAATAAATAAATAAATAATAATAATAAAATATATACACACACACACACACACACTTCAAATGCCTGAAATATATATATACACACACACACACACTTCAAATGCCTGAATAGCTTTTTAAGCTGTAACTTAGATGATGTCAGAACTGCACAATTATTCATGGCATTTCTTCCTAGAGTTAGAAAAGCAAAAGTTAAGAAAACCAAGTATTTAGGAAAAAAGTGGAAAGTTAATTTTTTGTGTATATTGAATAGTGGTAGCTTCATAAGTAGTTCTTCTTACACAGCTGCTGTGATAACTTGTTTGAATATTTGTCTACTTGTTAGACACGAAAGTGTGGATCACATGCCTAATATAAGTACTCTGACATTTTAGGCTATACTGGAAACAAACCTGACACTAAATCAGTGCTGCTTCTAGAAATCCTTGAAGTCCTAATGCAGCGAAAATAAATGAAGAAGCAGTTCCTTACCCAGAACACAGTCAATGAGAAGAGCAAGCCACAACAAAGCTGAGGAGTAGGCAAGACTACAGAGATCCCAATAATATTTAAGATACCGTGACCCATTGGCAAAATTGAGTTGTGACCCTTCAGCATTTTGTTTCAGAGATTTTTGTTTGGTAGGTTTTTCGGTTCTTTAAGTGGGAAAGAAAATTGCTGAGCCCCCCTGGGATGTTCCATGATGTCTTGTGGGATCTTTCTTAGACAGGAGAAAGAAAACATAAGAACAGTGCCAGCAAGAAATAACCTCAACCAGTAAAATTCCCTTTTTGTGCTTTTGTTCACTGTGATGTCAACTGATCAAAGCTTTTGTTTCATCAGGTATGATGATGCTTAAACATGGCCTTGTGCTTTGATATGTCCATAAGTACTCTGGTGAATATGTCTGTTTGTTCAATGAAGGCTTCTTCCCTTATTCTAACTGAAAAAAGGAAAAATGGGAATGGAGACAAAATTCTCAGCTCGATATTTCAAACGCCATTGCCAAGGCAACTAGTATCAGTGACAAACAATCTAATACTTTGTTTTCTTAGATGGTCCATGGTATTGATGCATTGTAAATTATTCTCATGCGCTGACCTTATTATACTTCAAAATTTAAATTGGTATCTCAAGAAATTAATAATATCTGAATAGAACATGTTATTTTCAATTTTTGTAATTTCACAGATACTAAATTGGGTTTTAAAAATTACATTGTTGCTAATTAGGGCTTACTGGGTCTTCTTAATTAAGCACACAGTTGGAAAAGAGACACAGCAATAATTATCTCAATTTGATGGCCATGCAATTTTCATTATCATCAAATAGCCAAAAAACAATTCCGTTTTTTCTTGTCACATGTAAATGAATATAATATATTTCCTCTATGTCTGTGTATTTTAAAACAGCACGCCTCACAAAAGACAATGCATGTTTACTAAGTTAAGATGCCATTTCTCCTACTGGCATACACATAAGTACATGTACACTGCAGTTTATTGTGTTCTGTTGTTAGAGAAATGATACCACTTGCATAGTATGTGCGCGTGTATATAATGTATATAGCATATATTTATACACACTAAAAAATACTTTTTTTTTTAACCTCTAGTTCAGAAGAAATCCAAGTGAAACTATATTTTCATAAAACTCAGTTATTAAAAGGAGTCTCCTAATTTCATATTTTAAAAATGCAACATTTTGCCCTTGACTGCAAAACAGTAACCGTAGCACTGGAGAGCAACCAGAGCTTCCACTGAAGAGAATTTGATTGCTTCATCTGGATACATTCAGTACAAACAAGTGTCTGGTGTATATTGGAAACGTCCTGTGTGATGGCAGTAAGCTTAGCTGTCCCAAGCATACTTGAATGTGAAAGGCAATGACCCTTTCTTCAATTCTAGTCTCATTTTAAAACATCTTTTACTAAGAAAATACAACCTTGACCATACATATGTTTTTACTCCCTGGAGTGAAAAATGACTTTTGCAGAATCCATATAGAAATAACGATGCCATAAACTCAACCTACACTCTCATACAGGGTAAACTTTACCTCTTTCCCTATATCATCCCTGCTTTGCAGTTAGGAAGTAGTTAGAAAGTTGCAAAGGCAACTTTCACAAGGGTGATGTTCCTGTGTGTTCTGTACTGCATCAAGAGACGTCAGGTTAGTGTTAATTAAACACAGGCTTTCTTCACATTCTGCAGCATTCCCAGATGAAGCTTTGAGATGCAGAAATACTTTACAACACCTCTCATGGTGATTTCATTATTTGAAATTAAAAGTTCTCACCAGGAGTTATCCTGCAATAAGACCAGGAATTGTATTACCTAAAGCACAGTTTTCCAGAAAGACTTAGAGTTTAGAGGATATTCTGAACCTGGCCAGGATGTATTGCCCTGAGTCATGGATGTGCTTCATACCTTGGCAGCAGAGCCTGATCTTTTGTGCTTGAACCCCCATTGACCTAAGCTCTCTAACTGATCTGACCAGCTCTCTCGTCTGGTTTCCGAAAGCAAGCATGAGGGAGTTGTGTCATTTTGCAGTCAGTGGTGATTCTCCAAGTAAAGTGAAGGGTACATCTTGGCCAAGAGTTGGGTATTGCACTTGAGTAGCTGCCATAACGTATGCGTCTCAGTTCACTGTCAGGCTTTCTGTATGTCACATTCTGCCACAACCTGACTTACCTTCTTTATGATTTTATTCTCTAGTGTTTTCTCTGTGAAATTTTTGATAAAATGAACGACTCTCTGAACCACCTTGTTAACAAGAATTGAATGAGACTTTGACTAATTTTAAATGAAGACCATTAGATGTGAAAATGAACCTTATCCCTCTTGTGTCTGTCACGACATAAAAATGTATGAAGAATTGTAATCCACCCATACATTAAAACCACATGCCCTCTAGGGAGCATTTTTAACGTGTGGTATTTCCCTGAAAACTGCATTTTGAACTTCCATGTCTGATGTACTCCACTTTAAGGCAGGAATATTTCATTGTCTCAATATTTCCAATTCTTATACACAGAAATACTGGCCACATCATACTCAATGGTTCCTATGTCATTCAAAGGTATCACATTGCCTTTGAATATCTTTTGATGTGCTTCTATTTTACAGTCCACTAAGAACATTTGCCTAAATTTTGTTTGCTTCTTGTTTTGTTTTGTTTTTTTAATTCCTCTGAGTCTTTCCTCAGTTGTTTGTGGGTTGCTTCAATTGCTTTTTCTTGGTTAGTGTATGACTTTTTTTTCTTCCAGTGAAAAGTAGTACCTGCTTCCATTCTGCAAACTTAAATAGTCTTTCTAGATGTCTTCCTATTGCTGCCTAATTTCATACACCGTCTAGATACTGATTTGTTCCTACTCTATGGCTGCTCAGCCATTTTGACTGATATCCTTCTCTATGTGTATAACTGTTCTGTAAAATGTAGAACTTGAAGGATGAAAGGACTTCCATTGTTTATAATACCCAAACAAATATTTGAGGGATATAGTATTGATGGTCTGCACAAGGTCACAAGATTGTTCTGCTTTGTTGTTTTGCTATTTGTTTGTTTGTTTGTTTGTTTTTCTTCTTGGTATTGCATTTCTCAAAGATTTATATCAGGAGTATTTGCTTTTGTTTTGCCTTTTGTATTTTATAGTTTTATATATCAGAATAGACTTGCAGAATAACAGTACTGTTGTTTTTGCCTTAAGCTATCCAGCGATGCAATTTCTGCTTAGTTGTTCGTTTTCAGAAATCAGTGGTCTGAAGATGTAATAGGCAAATGATAACTTTCAGCTAACAGTATATGTTGAATGGAAAGAAATGTGTGAGGGAATTGAGCAAATGTGCAGGTGGGGTTGATAAAACAGCCCTCTGAGAGTGCAAAATGGAATTACACAAGGCTGTCTTCTGAATTTAGGTTGCAAACAATTACACTTTCCTGGTTATATTTCAGCATCATAACTGCAATTACATTTTAATTCTGTGTATTTTGGAGTAAGTGAGTATTGGACCTAATGCTCAGTTGAGGCCAAAACAGGTTACAGTGCTTCATGTTCTTGTTCCTGACCTCTAAATAAGTCTGGTTTACTGGTAGCCAGCTGGATATACCACTGACAATTAATACTGATGGGGTTGATCGTGGGTAGTCAGTATGGAGATCTTATGAAATGGGCACCTGATAAGAGCATCCTGATGGGAATTTATACAAAGCCATGTGGTTTCTGTGGTGTTGCTGTGCTTGAGTGCAGAGCTTCTGTGCAGGATAGCTGCATACCCCGAGTTTTCTCATAAAATACCTATTGATCAGTATGTGCAAACATCCTCGGCATAGGCTGTCTGGTAAGCCACAGCTGTCCTGATTTTGTTGTGTTTCTAAGCAAGCAGGATCTGGAATTAGATGGTCTATAAGGTCCCTTCCAACCCAAACCATTCTGTGATTCTGTGATCCTGATCTATGGGGAACGTGAAAATGGGCGAGTGATGTAAGAGGGTTTGCAAGTGGAATGTGAAAATCATTTCTGAACAGACGTACAACATGCGTTTAAAACAACATACGCATAAAACATACATTAAAACCATAAATCCATATACACATCTGTATTAGTTCAATGACTTAATGTGGTGTTCTCCCATCTATTAGAGCTTTTTGATGGCTTTGGAAACAGTGTTTCATTGGGAATTAAAATTAGTTGTGTATTCCATAAATCTAACTGTAAACTGTGTGATCTGTTTTAAAGTATGGTTGAGTATTATCTGCATTTTAACATCTAAATAAATGCATTATTTCTATGTTTTATGTATTAAGTGTAACATGGTAACGTATCTTTATAAAAACTATATTTTGTTAAATATTCTGTTCAGCATTTCAATGAAAGAACACTAATGAAAAGATCAAAAAAGCGGTCTGTGAGGAGGAGAGCATTAAGACACTCATACAAAGGTCACTTAGAGGAACTGTAAGCTTTGATGAGACTTTATTATTTTGCTGACAAGGTCAATTTGATATTGATCGGCTGGGTGTTTTGTTTAGTTACTTGAAGTCCAGTTATTTGAAGAAACCCTTGTAAACATCCAGGCAATATTCTTTAAATTCCTGGTTTACTCCAGCATTTTGGGTTGTTTATTGAGTTGTCTTTCTCCAAAAAAATATGGAATAAGGTCAAGTATTTGATTGCCAGTGTTTAAATTCAACTTACCATAACTCACCATCATTCATTAAATGCAAAGGAATCTCTTGCTGTAGAAAAGCTTGAAGACGTGGTCAGTATTTTGTTGCATGTTCCTGGTTTGTAAAAGCATTTTGTGTTGAAAAATTTTATGAAGTATTTTTCCAGCTCTTGCAAATGATTTATCACCTCCTTGCACATCAGGCCAGGAAGCTGTGGCTTTATGGCATATTAATGCCTTAAGGAAAACTAAAAGAAGCATAAGCACAGTCATCATGTGGAAGGAGGCCAGAGCTTCCCGTGACACCCGAGGCTCTGGGCTGTTGGTGCCAGTAGCACTGGCATGGGTTGGGAAGGGGAGAGTTGGCTGGACAGGCTGCAATTGGTCTTCCTTCTGACTTTTTTTTCTATTGTTGTTATTTTACACCAGTGTGCTCTAAAACTGCCCTGATGAGCTCAGTTTGTCAGGTTTGCGGTGCTTTCTGAAGAGGGACACACTGCATGTGTCTGAGGCACCGCGCTTGCAGCTCCATGGCAAAATTTCTCTCGTCTCCTGCATCTTCTTGGTAGAGGCCCTTATAATTCCTCCTCATTTTTCCCTGAGTTCTCCAGCATCATTTCCATGTGTTGTGTCAGACAGGATGTGTGTGGAGGCTTTTCCCTGTCAGTAACCATCTCTACAGAGCCATCAGGTAATCTTTTAAGCCCACCTTGTGCCTCTAAGTCACGACACCTTTCCACTCTCCTATCGCAGGTGAGAGTATTAAAGCAACTCATAAAGTAAGTACTTCTTTGGGAAATGTTGGCAAATAACAGCGAATTATTTAGGCATATAGCTTTTGAAAAGCAAATAGCACTTAGTAGGAACTTGTCTACAAAAGCATCTTAACACCAACTTGATACAGTGCAATCAATCCTGAGCGCAAAACCTTGAGCTTGTTGTTGAAACCCCAGCACGTTTGCCCACCAGCTTGTCTCTAGCAGACAGGCAGCTTGCTCAGCTTGGCTCTTTAGTTCTCCTTTTCTTTCTTGAGGAGCTTTAATTGACTTGGGTGCTTTGAAACCGACTTTGTTGTGTAAGAGATCTGAACTTTATATATACATGTACATTTGTACAATATATATATGCTAAAGCTCTTTATTCAGTTGCTGTGTTGCATTTATTTCTGGAGAGCTTTTCCATCTCAGGTTAAACAACAGGATAACCTCCCTGAGAGTCTGTTTCAAGCAAAGCCATATCTTTAACCTCTTTCTGCACGTGGTGGGTGTAAGAGCAGGGCAGGGCAGGCTCACCACACTGCCCCCACTGGAGAGCTCTCCCCTCCTGCCATGCCACCGGGATCAGCAGGCCTGGCTTTTGTGCTCCTGTTTCTGTGTCAGAAGCCTTATTTGTTCCCTCCTTGCTCCATGCACTGTGTTTTTGCCACTCCTGCTCGGGATGCCAATCCTTTCACAAGCACTGGGAGCCCACACAAGCAGGAGATGAACTTTTGCTGTGCTAGAACACAGTAACAGCTGCCATCAGTGATTTTTCAAGACTTCAGTCAATTTCAGAAGTTAAATTCATCTCTGTAGTCCTCTAACAAAACGTGCTTTCTGTAATATTTTTGTTTCTTTTTTGTCTCTTTTCTCTTTTTCTGTGGTCACTTTTTGGAGTTTCAGGTAGCACACTCGCAGCTGGGGACATGCGGAGTTACAGGTCCCTGGAGCACCTGGGGGCAGTTGGGCTGGTACCAGATCAGGCATTAAATGACTTCTCTCTGCTGCTGATCTTACAATCATTACAAAGCTGCCAGCAATTGCTTTTTTATTAAGCAAAATCTCTGAATTTCTATGGTTTTGGTCCGTCAGCATTGATATTTACAGCTGCCTTTCTTGTTATGTTTAGTTTTCTAGGTTAACAGCATCAGTTAATATATAAAGAAAAAACAAACAAACAAACAAACAAAAAAACAAGCTTGCTTTACCAGAGCTAACTGCCTGTGAACTGTACTTCTGCTGTAGAAGGTGTTCCATGCACCCCTGTCACCATGCACCCCTGTCATCTCATCGCAGAGTTGGCATTAAAATGCGCGATGGGAACAGCTTCATGAAAGCAAGGTTGCAGAGCAAGTGCACAGGTTGCATGTGCATCTGCAGGCCACTTATTTATAATGATATTGGATTTGAACATCATTTCAATGATATTCCCAACTGCAAGCTGCATCTTGGAAGGTTTCACTGAGGATCAGTGTGGCCCCCATGTCAGTAAGAGTTTCGATGGGATGTGGAGGAAAAAGAGGGTTGTGCTTCAGGGTGGAAGCTTCTTCTTGAAATGGCCACACAATCTGAAAGGGCAATGACCTCCTTCACACAATGACTACTGTGTGCTCTCGCAGAGTAACAGGGGGCATATTACTTGTTTTTACTAAGTCTTGATGGTTTTCTAAACTGTGAAGCCTATTATTATTCACTAAATGTAATTTTATTTACAGGAGAGTACTTCAAAACAATTAACTTCCTGGTTTCTATACTTCATATTTTAAAAGACATTAAGATGTTATTTTCACTTAAGATGAATGTCCACCTCTTTAGAGAAGTAGTAACTGTTCCATCCTAGCTTTAATACCAAATAGGTGGTTTTGTAACATACTCTATGCAATAACTGTGCACAGTTATTGCTTGGTGTAGTGCGATAGTACTTAAGATTTGGGGGTTTTGTTTGTTTGTTTCTCAAGTTATTGTTATTTTAATATCATTTTTAAACAGTAAGACAGTAAAATTAGACATATTCAGATTCTTTCCTTGGTTGTGGTGATATAAATACAATTTAATTGGTTCATATCTACTAAAAATAAAATTGGGCCTTTGAGAGCTAAATATTTATATGTGATATCTGAAACTGATTGTTGTTTGTATTTTTTCCCCAGGACTATTTCCTTAAGGATTTCCAGTTGCTTGTTTTCATGACTTTGAGCCTATTTAATGAGAGATGGAGCAGATGGACTGCAAACCCTACCAGCCACTGTCAAAAGTTAAACATGAAGTGGATTTAACTTACACAAGTTCTTCAGATGAAAGTGAAGATGGCAGAAAGCAAAGACAATCTTATGACTCAAGAGAAACTCTGAATGAATATAGCCAAGAGCTAAGACTTAATTATAACAGTCAGAGCAGAAAAAGAAAAACTATTGACCAATCCACGCAAGGTAAATCATTTATTTTACCTACTAATTACAATAATGGCTTTTGATTACTCGCTATGAAGCATATAATGATGTCAGCAGGCAAGCAGCCATTTTGTTTTCAAAAGCATGTGGTGATAACATACTTCTTACTGTATTTTTTTTAACCATACTGCAATGTTAGAAGTATAGGAGTTTTTTTCAGGTAGAAGAGCTTTTGTAGCAGTATGGACCAAGTGGCATTCAGCAGACCATCACGTGATAGCTACAGATAATTTTTTCTTTAGGAGTGGCTACTTTTCTCACTAGCATTGCCTAGTTAATTATTTACTACCTTTGCATGTGTTATGTGGATTTGGGTACAAAATCAAAGTTGATTTTGTAGGTTATCTCTGCATTATGTCTGCAATGAATTCAAATACAACAATCCTCTTAACAAAATATGTAATCTTATAAGTAACCTGAAATATATAAAGTTTTATGAGTAAAACTAAAAATTATTGTATATTGCAAGAAAAAAGCAGATGGTTGAGTTCTTTTTGGTTGGTTGGTTTTAGCCTTTTGCAAGGTATGGACAGAACTCTGGAATAAACACTTGAGAGCTTCTGATGTTGCAGCCAAGGATAGGAAAAGCTCCCGTTTAGATAAAGATATAGGCTGAAAACAGATTAAAGTGGAAGGAAATGGGAAGAATTTACTGCAGCACTCCCTGACTGCTTCTCGTGGTAGTCCGTATGCTGCATTTAACACATTTTGTACAGCAAAGTGGCTTATCTGTTGCCTTTAGCTCCATCACAAATTCAGGAAGGGTGGTGGTGCAAGAAGAGTATTTTTAAGAATTGGTGTACTTGTTGGAAGCATAGAGTCTGTCCCCTTAAAGATAAAAGGTCTCTGAGCAACCCCTGCCTGCTCTTCAAGGAAGTGGTTAAATTGATCCATTTTAGTGTGGCCACTATTTCTCAGCTAATAATTTCTGTACTTACTTTAAAAAAAAAAAGTCTTCCACTCCTGAGGCAGCCAAGTCTCTCCCAGATTTTCTGAGTATTAAAATAATTATTATTTTTTTTTGACAAACAAATCACAAATATGCTTTTGAAGATGGAAAAAAATGTTTCCTCTGTGATGTGTAAATTAATGCAAAAAATGAGAATAGTTGTGCTACATTTCTCTTACAGCCTTTCTGGTTTTATGACAGATATTCTGAATCAAGCTACATTTGTAGTGCTGATGTTGTCTGAAGGTACCTGTAATTCATGGAAGAAATGATAGCTAGCTGCTAGAGATAGCCTCCATACATGTATATATGGTCCCTCCAGAGAGCTACAAAACTGCAGTATTGGGAAACAAAAAGTCACGAATACAAATCTCAACAAAGTAGTCTGTAGAAAACTTCACCACCATGTTTGGCTCATGACAAATGATCTTGCATTTGTCAGGAGAGTTTGGTTAACTAAGATGCGTCTGTGCTGCTGTGCTGGAGATGATGCAAATGTACTTCTAGACCTACTTAAAGTAACTACCTTGCTCCTGACAACTCGAGCACTGAAAGCATTGCCTCTGCATTGTCAGGCCTCTGAAGAGCTCCTTGAGGACAGAGCTTTACTGATGCTGGGACCTGTGCTAGCTATAGCTCCACCAACTCGGACAAGTATGTAAGGGTCGTGATCGCTCTGCTCAGGCATAGGAAACCAGTCTGTGTGGCCTATGCTGAATTTATTCTTCCAGAACAGTGCCTCTGAAAGCAATCATGTTAATAATTTTGGAGAAGTGGATAAATTAGTGTGCATTTCTGCAAGAAATTGTCAGGCATAAACTTACCTCATTTATTCAGGACTGGTGTATTAGGAACCAGATGGATGCTTTAGCATACCAAGTATTTTACACTCAACGTTCTAAAATGATTTTATTGGAAATACATGGGCCAAGATTTTTCCAGGCAAATTAATTTTTAGGAGATATCACACGAATTTGCAGGTCTTCTGTTTTACAAACGTTTGTATTTTCCTTCTTAGAAGCAACGCAGTCTTGTACTGGCTCAAATAAGAGTATGAGGCTTGATGCTTACTTTTGCAGCAAAACTCTTGAGCCTATGCAGTAGTCTGTCAGTACATAGGGCAGTGCTTAAATACTTGCTTACCTTGAGGCATCTTCTTACCTTAATTAAGTCTAGGTCTGTATGTTTTAAAGTAATATTTATTGAGCACAAAAGATCTTTTTTAAAACATACACGTGTATATTGGTTTGTGAGGTTGCAGTCAAACGTTGCTGTGCCAGAAGTCATGGTATTGTCCTCTGACAAATTCAGTTTGTTGCAACTGAGTTAGTAACTGCACTGCTAGATATATCTGTTCAGCTTTCCACAAATTCATCTCTGTATCTCTGTGTTGATTTAAATCATATAGATTTGTCCTGCCACAAATTGAGCCCAAAGGCTTGGCCTGGCAAGCATCATTGCTTTGAAATGTAAAATGTGTTGAGTTCAAAATTCATGCAAGAGCAAAGAAAGTTGTAAAGCTGAGTGTAAAATTTCAGGCTGCAGCCAGAATTTGATTTGATTGCAGTTCTAATGTGCTGTTTCCAAAAGGACAGCCAAAGTTCCTGGTGATTCTTAGTATTTGCTCAGTCAGTATTGAGAGGTTTAAAAAAAAAAAAAAAAAAAAAAAAAAAAAAGCAGGTTCTGTTATGGACTATGCAGCTGGCATAGTATATAGTAGTATATAGTAGTATATAGTAGTATATAGTAGTTAAACTGTATGTGGAATTTGTTTTTTATGCATTCTTTTCTAAAATTCCTCCTCAGCACCATTAACAAACTTTTTCTCATGGTTGGCACATCCTTGGAATGTAAAAAAAAACCAACAACAAACCAACCAACCAACCAAACAAAACAAAACAAACAAAAAAACAGAAAACAGAAAACCCATGGTCCCTCAAAAAGGATTGTTCTGCAAGGAGAAAGCTGTAACGTGAAATTGCTTCAGACCATCATTATCTGAAGAAAGACTTAAGGCTGAGAAAATTCTAAATGTTAAAAATTCTATTTTTTTATTTATTTTTTTTTAAGTTAAAGGGGCATCCCCAGTTTATCTGAAGGTATTCTTCTGTAGCTGCAAGCTGCAGTTGAAATAGTACCCAGTATTTGATGGATTGCAAAATTAGGGTAAAATCCATGAACTTCATGCATGAAAGGTGTGAGAATAGTTGAGAAAACAGGCACGTAGTAACAGTCATGAATAAAGTGATAATGGTGATGAGTGAGACAGCAGTCAAACATGAATTCTAATGATGGAATATGAGAAGAACACTTCAGAGTAAAAAATTAGAGAGAAGCTTGTACCAGGAACAAATATAGGTGTACATGTTTGTGCTGATTTTGTTTTTGTGAAAAGAATCATTAATTTAAATGTTTATGGAAACTGGAAGAATTTGTATCTGCATTAATGTCCATAAGGACGTTTGTATTCTGCTACCTAACCACAGTAGCTTATATAGAATAGACCGGGCACTTTTGAATGTAGTAAATAGCTTCAGAATTAAATGTGATTTATAGCTCAAAATATTGATACAGCTCAGCAATTTCTTGAAGGTTTTTGTTTGTTTTGTTACATATACGAGCAGTTTGACTACTTCATTGTTACTGTCAATATTCAGGATTTATTTCTATGAAAACTTTTGATTGTAATCTGAGGTTATGTTAATTTATGATGTGTGGTATTTGTGTTTGCATATATAGACAATCTGCATAAACCAGAACTCTGCATAATGTGAATTCAAAGGAAATGTTTACAAAGGTCTCAGATATATCCTGCAGTATTGACCAACATTGCTAGTATTTTTGAAAACATATTTTCATGTCAAAGCTTTGTTTGAGAAGCTATGTGATCTTGGAAATTATAAGTTTCTTGGTTTTAAACATTGCAAACAATACCCAAATACAAAATACTTAACTTTTGCACTATTCTTATATTCCTTGCAATTCCTGAAGTTTTAGATCAAATCTTAACTCCTCAAAGATTTCTTAGTCATTTTTCACGAATATAATAGATAGCAATATGAAAGAAAAATTCAGCAGCCAATATGGAATCTATCACAAGCTTCATCTAGAACTTAATCTAATCTATTAATCATTTAAGCAATGATTCCTATACAGTATTCCTGAGGTCTAATATTGATGTCCATCCTGAAGCATGCAATACAAGATCAGTTGCATCTCTGGGGTTATTTGTGTCAGAACCTTGTAGTTAGCTGACAATTTAGACCTAACAAATGACACCACAGACTGTTCCAAGATGAGTCAAGATTTGCTGGCCGAAGAACTCGGTATGAACAGGTACAAAATTCTCCCAACAGTGTCATTCTCTCCTGAAGATTCAGTGCTAATTGTATAATGAGAGCATCTTAAAATACATTTTTTTAATCACTGGAATGTTCAAACTCCTTTTTATCTGAAGATATGTAAATCTACAGTATCTCATCCTGGCAAGATGATGTTATGAAGTGATTTCCTGGCAGACCCAGTATCATATAGCTTGTGGATATTGGCAAACACAGCAAATTAACTCTAGGAAGAATTGGTAACACAGTGTTTTGTACTTGAAAGAGATGGGGTAGAATTGGCAAAAAACACCAGAAATGTTCTTGGTAGAAAACTCATTGATGGACCTGGCTGCGAGGAAGAAAATTCTCACAAATGTACCAAACACATTTTCACATTGATCTTATTTGTGACACATTTACATCATTAAAACTCTGTTTTCTTCTACAGCTTTCTGTGTTTCCACCAAAGTAAATATGAAAAGAGTTGTATTCCACAAATATTGGCCCTACAAAGGCTTTATTGCTTTTAGGATAATTATAGATTTGTAGAAAACACTGGTTTAGAGGAATGAATCCCTGATAGGATAAGCATCTGGGATTGAGTCATTGGCATGATCAAGTTTATTGATCGTTAACAAAATGAGCATACGGCAGTAAATTTCTGGTTAGACAAACGTGTATTTCCTGGCAAGATACATTGAACTGCATTATGGGCAAGGCAAACTGGATTTATTCCTAGGAAGAGAATCCAACAGCAAACATCTTACGTTAAATGTGTCTGGAAAAAGTCAGCATTGCTAGTATTCTGGGAAAGGACATTTTACAGTGCTTCATAAAAAATGTACGTTTTATGCTTTTAGTTCAAGAACTGAGGAAAACTCATCTTTGTAGGACGAGCTGAAGATTGGTAGATGTGTTGGAGAAGTTATATGAAATTGTCTTAAGGAGCAAGAGGTAAATAGATCAAGCTGATGTTCAAAATCTTCCTTGAACAAAGCCTATGGGCTTCACGAAGAGGTGTAGGTTACAAATGTCTTTTCAGCATGAACCCAATTCTGTTTCATCCCTGATTTATTTTTTTTTAGCTCACTGCTGTTGCCATAAGATTCTCATTCTTGCACTCCGTAGCATTGCATCTCAAATGTGGATATGTAGGTAACAGACATGTCCTGGTGCTGAATAGCGATTTCTTTCCTTAGGAAGGAGAAACTATATGTGGAGTGCAGGAACCAGTGGGTTGCTTTGTTATGCTCCACAGTTCTGCAAATTTAAGCTTACCAGGAAGGCAGATGTAAACACATGCTACTTTTAACTTCATGTGACCAGTCAAAACACTTTTATTTATCATCAGAGAAATAAATATGAGGCATGCTAACAAGGACAGGTAGAAATTGTCCTGTCAGGAAAATGTCATGGCGTTTTTTGTTCATCTGCAAAGAAGCAAAAACTTTTTGCATAATACCCATATTATTTTCTGATTTAAGAATTATGGAAGTCCACTTGGGCCTGCAGATCTGTTTTGTGTTTCTACCAGAGCCATGGAGGGTAGAATTTGGGCTGTATATAGCACTTGTTCTTTGTTTCAATTACTTTATTATTAAATGACCTATAAGGGTAAAGATGCCAATTTTTATCAGCTTTTTCCCTTCTATGAAACACTAGAATAATAGTTAAGCATAGCATAAGTTCATGGTCTCAGGAGCCCTCTGAGACGAGATGGATGCCAGCAGAATGGCTGTGAGGTTCGGCATTTCTAGTAGACATTTGGAGCAGTTGATTACTTGACACTCATATTTACAGCCTGTGCAATTTGGCATAACAGGAGCTTGGAAAGCTGAGTCTTATCTGCATGAATATGGACTTGGTGCTTTGAAACTTCCATGAAGGCAGTGTAAGAAGGGAAAATGTTGTGTCAGGGGCATCCCCAAACTCTGGTTGGTATTAAGAAGGCAGCACATTGTTGGTGCTGAACTGGTGTTGGACAGAGCAGGGTAGAAGAGTTCAATAAAGCTCCTACGTGCTAGTTGCATATTTTGGAGCCCTTGACAGTATTATTCAGTGAATAAAGACTATCAAAATACAGAGCATCATAATGGTTACTGACATGTAGACAGGACACGGTAAAGTGCATTTTTAATGTTTGCACCTGGATGGGAGAACAGTAGTTTTGAAAAGGAGAAGCAAAAATGTAAAATGGAAAGGAAAAATCTCCCTTAGAAGAACCACTGCTACGCAGTCTTGTAGAAGTGAGGTAGTTTTGAACACTTAGGTTGTTTGATTCTGCTCCCAGTAATTTCTGTATGATGAGAATTGTGGGTTATTGAAGGGTGAAATTTATAATTTTTATTTTTTTTTAATTTAAAGTGCATAATTTGTTTAGAGCTGCATATTGACATGTTGTGGGAGGTGATTGTATTGTCATGGAATGAAGCATTCCCAAGGTTTGGAAGGAGAAGGTAGGAAAAGGTTAACTGCAGAGGAAACCAATTATTTTTGTGAGCAATCTCCTGGAAACTCCACCATTTAAAAAAACAGAGCAGATTTCTTTGGTAATACATTATTATTAGATAGGTCTTGTATCAAAAATGTCTAGGTACTTCACATCATCAGGTTTATTTTCTCTTGTTTGTAAATGCCAGACATATAACTTTTGGCCTTTTAATGTTGTCTACAATGTTATTTCACTAATTTAGGAAGTCTCCGCGGAAGTTAATGGAAGCAGCTTTTGTACCTGTGCACTTCAGAGCAGCAACCTGAAGCACAGCACAGGAATGGTGTCTGCGTGATGATGCACACGCAGCCTGTACCATGTGCTCTTCTTGAGAAAGGGACTCAGCTGTCAGCAGAGCGTGGTTTAGAGGTCCTGGAGGTTTCTGGGCTGTACGCTAATGGACAGAAGTGATAGCTAATAAGCTCCATCTCGTGCTGCTGTGTTACACCATCTGGTCTGAGTGTTTATGAGCTTCACGTTCCCCCAAAAATGGCTACCTGTGAGCCAGAGTAAAAGTATCCACACTCCTAAAGCTTTAGCCTGTTGTCTCCTCCTGTATTCCCTCCCAAAAATACAGATTCCTGTTGTGCTGCACTGTGCTTTCTTTGGCTCGTTGTGGTCTAATGATGATGATGTTACTGTCTCCCAGAGAAAAACAGCGTGATGAGTGCTTCCCTGTGGCTGCCTGGACTTCAGCCTTCTCTTCTGCACGGGGAGTATCTGCAGACTCTAAGGAAAGAAAAAGAAGCACTTAGTTTCAGGCCTCCTCAGGACAGTCTTTCTTGATTTGCCAATTGGAAATTTCTCTCTTTGGAATAATTGGGGTGAGGAAACTGCATTTTGAGGCTCATTTAAAACCTTATGGAGGGAATACTTTTCCTTCCCCTCATCAAATCAAAGTCCACAAGTAAAACTGAATGTACAAAGAGAGTTTTCCCCCAAGACTCGAGTGGGTGCTCCCTTACAGGATCTCAAATGTGTTACAAAACCTTGTAACCTGCTGGCACCATTCCTGTAGTGCTGCTTCCAACCTTACAGTGTGTACCGTCATCTTAGTGAAAAAATGCCTTGTAGTATCAAAAGTAGCTTCATTCTCATCAGTAATTCTTTTGATTTTAAAAGTGAATATCAGACAAAGAGGAAAAATGAGAGAAAACTGCTGAGAAAGGAAATAAATGAGAGAAGGATCACAGCGCGTTTCCAATCCCCCGCTAACAAATCTCATCTAAGGAATAAAAAAATATTCTCTAGACATTACACAAGCTTAACAATCCATTTGTCGGTGTACAGATACAAAAGGCAATCCTGATTCCCATTCTCTTCTCTGAATCACTGATTTTCCACGGTGTAAAATGCCAGGAATCATAGAAATAAAAATCATAAGGGGAGAATATCTGTAAGAGAAACCAAGATATAGCAATCCTTACAGTACCTAATCCTTACTGTACCTAATACTACTGGAATACCTACAGTAGAAGCTTAAGCTTTTGAGTTAATGTATTGCATACTCTGGCTTGGAGTTCTGCTTCTCAGAGCCTGAAATGACACCTGCAAAATGCTCTTGCTATATTAATACTGCCTCTTCCTGTAACATTTAAAAATGTCCATGATCTGTTGTAAGGTAAAAAAAAAAAAAAAAAAAAAAAAAAAAGATATGAACAAACATAAGGAATTTAGGGCTAAGCAAGTATTACAGAACATGGGAGCAAGCGAACAGCTCTGCATTTGTCCTGCAAGCCATTTTATTGTAGGTACTCTTGCTGTGTCTTTTACGTCACTCTTGAAACAAAGAAGAACCATTTTACTTTCTGGGAGGAAAAAAAAAAAAAAAGTCTAGTTTGCTTATGTTCATTTATAGAGCAGATACTGAAACAAAATAACATTTCTTCCTAGGGTTTCTCAATTATGTATCTGTCAGAAGATTTTGTGAAATAAAGAATTGTCAAGAAGTAGCTCAGTGTGTTGATAACATTGCTGGGAATGTGGTTAAGCAGCAGGATGGGTATATTCTAACTCATTTAGAACTTGCATTAGTTTTTCTTTTGAGAATTAGACTCAAATACTTTTGAACTTTGTTCTAAAGGCATTATATGTGAAATAAATTGTGGATGTGATTTAAAATCTAAGGTTCTTCTTTCAAAGCTTCAGTTTTATTGGAAGCTGCTCAAAAATCAGTTTCCTGCTGACTGCCACTCATTAGGAATGTTCCGCAAGTGGATGAAGCATCTTTAGCTCAGATGGAAAAAACAGCATGAAAGGAATAAGGTAATGTTGAACACCACAGATTGATTCTTTCACCACCCCAAGCATCAGTTACACAATAAAACAGCGAGTGCTGACAATTCCAGCTGCAGCCTGTCTGAGAGCAGAAAAGCAGCATCAGATTATGCTGCCCATGGTCCCTGGAAGTGGGGCAAATCTGTCTCTAAAACCAAAGTGCCAAAAACATCCTTCCTGCATGCCTGGCAGTGGAGAAGACTCTGTACCTCCCTTCTGCGAGCACTTTCCACTTTCTTAACACAGATGTGTGATACAAACTCGGCAGAGCTTTCCTTGCAAAGCAGATAAATGGGAGTGCTATATTTCACGATCAAACAGTCTTCAAAGTACTTTACTTAGTAAAGTGCCTTTCCTGGAATTTTTACAATGCTTCCTAACAGTAGGAGTAAAATAATAGAAATCAAATAATAAAGATCAATCGATCACCTTTAAAATCCTACAGATGTTCAAGGTCATTACACTTTCCTGTAGATGCCATCCCTATGCATCACGAAGTATGTATGCATGGTATGCCCCCATGAACATGATGCTGCCTCTTGGACAAGTAGCCAGGCAATAGCGGTGCCTTGCTAGAATTTTTGCACTTGAAAAAAATATGTAGCCTTTTCATTTAGAAGGCTACCACAAAATGAAAAATTAATGTAGTCTCAAACACTGAGAAAAAAATGCTGTAGATCATGACATAGTCTGCAAAACTTCTGTTGACAAGGTTGGGTTTAGCTGAGCTCGCTGAGATGAATTTATTCTTATTTTCATCTGATCTTTAAATTTATTTTAATTCTCCCACTGAATGGTGAATTCTTTGTTCTCTGGATTTGCTACACTCTTTCTCACTTGATGAGACACAATTTACGATTACTTTTATTATACAGATGAAGATACAATGGTCTAAAAGTGACCAAAATAAGAGAATAATATGGCCCAGTGTGCTTAAACTACATGATTTATTGGGAGAGTTTTAAGATATCTAGCTTTTCTCCATTATTGATGGTTTTGGGTTTCATTGCTTACAGTTCTTATGGACAGCAACATAAGCAGCAGAATAATTGCCAGAAATGCTTAAGGCTCCCTCACTTCCAAATATTTTTAAATGATGAAAGCAGTTGGTGTTTAGAAGTGTGTGAAAACATGATTTCCTGTTCATTTTAAATTACAGAAAAAAAAAAATAAATTCATGTGAGATTTTCTACATAGCCTAATTTAATAAAATGTAGCCAAGAAGTAGATTTTGTTATGTATAAAAGTTCTAGAAATTGAAATTCATATCACGTAGTGAATAATCATTCACTATTATATTCATTTCTAAATTCATTTGATATATTAGTAGTTTCTTGTTTTCTTTTTCTGATTCCAAAAAAATAGAAGCTCACTTGCACTTAGACTGATTAACTTTAGAATTCTGTACCTCTGGCATTTGATCAAGGGGCTTGCGCAATTGTTTCAATATTGTTTGAAAGAGGTAAACAATACAGGTAAGCATTCATAACTAGAAATATAATTAACAATAAAAGTTCAGGAAAAAGTTTTATTTCTCCAGACATATTTCTATGGCCTGTGAAAGATGCATTCAGTTTTTTAAGGGATGAGAATTCTTGAAACCTGATCAAAGAGAATCTCCAAATATTTTTTAAAACATTTACATTTGATTAGATTTGAACATATTTTTTCCTTCCTTTCAAACACTTGCATAAAATTAATGATATTTACTAGCTTGACCTCTTTATTTCACCATCCATTGGTGTGAAGAAAAATACAAAATATTTTAAGAAAAATAAAAAAATATATATTTTTATTCACACATTAAAAATAAAAATAAAAAAGCATAAGTTCTTATGCTGTTTTTTTTTTTTTAAATAAAAGTAGATCAGGACACTGGTAATCTGATCTTCTGGAATGTAATTTTGGTACAGACATTTAAGCCACCTAGTAAAGAAATTAAAGAAGTTCATGTTTATGTAATTATTTCTAGTAGGAGTCAAAGGATCATATATTGACGTACATACATTGAATTCTTCTGTTTGGGTGGTGGAGACACGAATTAATTTTAAATTTTGTCAATAATATCCTATTATTAATAGGATTATTAATCTCACTTCTGTGAGAGTTTTCAAATACTTTACTACAAATGTGTGTGTAAATGCAGAAGGGTATGTGTTTAGTAGTAGCATAGTACAATGCAATTTCTTTTAAAAAAGAATAGTGGATTTTTGGCACGCAAACCTTTTTTTTTTTTTTTTCCTGGCTTTTTTGAATCTGATGACTTTTTTTTTATGCTCATAAATAAAAATAAACTCTCTTCCTTCAGCCCCACCGTGGTGGCCATTGTTCCTCTGAGTCAGTTGCCAGGTGTTTGCCTCAGCTAGACAGAGGGTTGTGCCACTAGTAAAGACATCAGCAGACAGGCTCTATATTTGAAATGGCTGCCTCTGAAAATTTTTGTTATTCTAAACAAGATGGTCTGTGACAAGAGATGTTGGAGTTGGGGAGAAAAGGAGAGGGTGACATTGGACACCTCCATGCTATTTACTTCTTCCAGAAACAACAGAAGCAACATATTTATTGCAGTAGGGCTGAGCATGCCTTCAGATATATAAAAGCTTATTTAGCTAATTTTCTGCTTTGTATTTTCTGCTTTGTTGGTAAGACTAACATAGGGGACAGGTCTGCTTACTGCAGGCTGTTTCTCCAGTTCATGAATTCCTGGCACCCATCTGTATATCCTCCAGCTGCACTAGAGCTCAATGCAGAGCAAGCCGTGTCTGCTTTGGCGAACTTCTCCATAGCATTGTCCCCGCTCTATAGTGAAGTATTACTCAGCCTTGGATTCACCCGTGTGATGAATATTCATTTGACAGATAATTATCGTCATCCCCAAACAGCTCCACTCGAACCAAACTTCTCACACCACTAGTCATTTCTGGCACTGTTCTGGCAGCGTGAAGCTTATGGTTCCTCATGCTTTATTAATGCTCGGGTATCAGATGGGGTCAGATGACCATGACGAGGATTAAAAAACACTGCCTTTATACACTTGTGGATGTTTCAGGAAAAAGAAAAAGAGGCATCTGCCACTCATGTTTACACATGCTACCTTAAACTGCACACCAGACTGGGGGGAAAGAATGCAATGGGCAGAAACAAGGTGATGCTTTGCTGGAACTTGGTTCTCCGATTTAGAATGCGTATTGCAATCGAGTGTTCAGACATAATATTCCAATATTTTCAAGTTTTTCTCAATGATTATAGGTACTAAAAGAAAAGTCAGTCTTTAAATTGGCTATAGGAATGGATTGGTCTGGACTTTCAGTTGGTATAATGTTGGTCTTTCTTTTGTGTAATTATTATATTAAACTTTAAAAGTAGCTGCAGCAGCAGTGGCAAGAGATCAGTCAGAATCTGAAATGGTCAGACTTCAGTAATGTGTGCTTTGCAAGTGATGTATTTACTGACTTCGTGTCGTTGGCAATATGCAAGATAATTTTATGGTGTTTGTATCATTTTGAAAAAAAAATCCTCAAACTTGCTTAACAAATCTGCCTGCTGTAATTTTAGCAAACTAGCCTAAGCAAGAAGGCAGGTCTGTAAAACAGAAAAACACTGATTTGTGAAGTTTTCTGGCCAGTATCTTAAATTTTTCTGTACCAGTACATCATCAGGTTGCTTTTCACTTGATGCTCTAATTTCTATCATGGAGTTCACCCATTTGTTCCTTGCTGTTTGTGCATTGCCCATTTTCAAATGAAATAAACCAGAGAGATGAGGGAATATTTCATTGATGCGTGATGTACATACTCTTCTGAATGTACTTGTTGTTGAAAAGATGGTTCAGAGGAGTATCTTTTGTTAGCATGGAGAAAAAGGTTCTTTGTACTGTGCTTGCTTTCTTCATTACAGCACTGCAACTCCCTGTTCATCATTGGTGGTATTGAGTCTTCCTTCTGTTCAAAGCCACAAAGCCCAAGCCTTTTCTTCCTTCTTCTCCACTCCACTGTAAGTTCTGCCATTGAAGGGCATCTCATCCTAACTCATTGATCAGTTCTTCATGTATTGACCGAAATAAGTCAGACTGCTTTGCAAGACCAGTACTGTCAGAGGGGATCTTGCTATGTTTCTAGAGAGAAGTGATTTAAGCTTCTACAAACAAATGCGTGGTGTTTTTTTCCTCACAGCCACTTCTCGATATACTGCTTGCAGCCTGTGCTAGTCGTCCTGCTTGGCTGTGCTGGTTGTTTCCTATTTGTGCTGTCACTGCCATATCTCATATCAGGCACAGTACAAGGTGGTGCAGCTGGGGAAATCATGAAGCAGCTGACAGCGAAATGAGACCGTACTGAATGGTAGATAACACCAAGAAAGGCAAAACCCAAACGGGACTTGTGCCCTATAGAGGGACGCTGTTACTCATGAAGACTGAACTCAGGAGGTTTGCATGAAACAAATTTATTAGGAAAAAGCAAAGGAAAAGGGCTTTAAGGTCTATTTAAACATAAAACTGTTAGATAACAGAAAGCTTTGTACAAAAGGATGTTTAAGCATTTCCTTTCTTGTTACAGGGCTAGGTAGTAGCTTGTGTTTTTTCTGATGCATTTATTTCTGTAAAACAGCTAAGGCTGAAGGGAAATAGGGACTTAATTCTGTAGGCTTTCACTTTAAGCCTCTCTATTCTGCAGATTTTGTTATAAAAGGAATGCTTGTTGTATGTCTGAGGTCAAAACTGTAATATTTATAATTACATATTTTTACTCTTCTTTTTGTTTGTTTTCCCCTCCTTTATATAGTAGGTATACGCTTGAGCTGTGCATTTCACAATATGAAACAGCAGCTGCTGCAATCCTTCCAGAGCAGCAAAAAGCAGAACTAAAGCAAAGCACGCTTCTAAAGAATGAAGCCAAACAAATCAAGACGCTGATCCTGCAGTGTTCTTCTGCGATCCCCTGTGTGGTTCAGAATCCCTCAGGTGCAGGATAGGGCCCTTTTCAAGTCAGAACACCTGTCTCTATGGGGCACATTAAAGCTAATGAAGTTTATCTAAAATGACTGCACATTTCCTTTTTTTTTTTTTTTTTTTTTTTTTAATTCCCTGTATATGGAAATGTCTTTGTGGTTCAATACACAGTTGCTCTCATTTGTGCTTGAATCTGGTATCCCCTGGAGTCTCTATTTTGAGTGCTTTCTCCCTTCTGTGTCCCTTTTCTGATCATGGCTTAATTACATTTTAAATGCCTTCTGTGTTACTGTCTCCACCACCTCAATTAGTTCACCTCCAACTGTGTGAATTTTTTAATAAGGAGGCACAAAGCGTTTCCAGCAGTACTGAACTTGAGCTTTGCTTATCTGCCTGTGGCAAGCCTACCTTCAGGGCTTCGAAGACTTTCCAGGGCTGCTGTAGGCTAATCTGGTAGTGAGCTATCTCGCTCTTTTGGTTTCATTCACTTTCCCTGGGCTGACAGAGTACTGTCAGCTGCTGGGGAGGCTCCTACCTTCAGCTCTCCCAAGCTCATCGATCAGGCAGCAGCTTTGCAGAACCAGGAGCTGTGGTACACAGACTTTGCTTCCCCCTGCTGAGCTGTGGGCCCTGAGAGCAGAGCACAAGGGATGGAGGCCACTGGTGTGCATTTTGTGTTCCACCCAAAAAACGTCTCAAAGGCAGATGCTAGGAAGCTTTAGAAGCTCTGTCTATGCAGAACGCTAACACTGTGGGTTGTTCCTCCTGTACTTTTCAGCCTGTTAAGACCTAAACAAATTATTTCATTTTCTAATTTACTTTTTTTGGGGGGAAATTTGTCCAACAAGGTTGTTTAGTTACCAGCTTCTAGCTCTCCCATGTTAGGGAGCCAGCCTCCCAGCCATTCATAGACATCAGCAATACGAATGTGCCCATTTATTTGCTGATAACGGGGACTTTGTTTTACTCCTGGATAGGCAACATTATCTGTGATTTGCATTAGAAAGAGCAGGTGCTTACCTGCTCATTTTCAAAGGAGAGCAATCACATTTTAATGCTTACCTGTCAGTGGCTTGTTATTTGCTAGGTATCAATTAGATGGCTGTGTCTCTGTGAAAGGTAAAGATGCTATGTGGTTAAACCCCGGGCTGGTGTTTTCAAAGTCAGCGATTAGAATAGCTGCTAAAACGAGCGTTATATGCCCAAATAAACCGTTTAGTATATCAAAACAATTGGAACTTACGTTAAGAAAGGGCAAGGGAACTGATGAGGTCTAGAGCTAGGAAAAATGCAGCCAAGTGCTCCTACCCCCATAAAAACACTGGAGGTATTTCTAAGTGCAGTGGCATTGTTCCCAAAGCTTGGATATGTTTTTGGTGACAGATGGCAGAGACTTGCAGCACTTCATCAAACTTTGTGAAAACGTACCAAGATCTTTTGATTTGGTGTGCATTGAAATTCTTCTCATCCTTTATTCCCTTTGGCACAGTACAGGAATGATGGTACTTATTCCCTCTTTTGGAGCTCTACAAATCTTGAGGTGAAAAATGAGATGAAAACAGATCTTGGTATCCTAAACAAATATTCACAGAATCACAGAATCGTCTAGGTTGGAAGAGACCTTCAAGATCACCTAGTCCAACCTCTGACCTAACACTAACCAGTCCTCCACTAAACCATATCCCTGAGCTCTACATCTAAATATCTTTTAAAGACCTCCAGGGATGGTGAGTGAACCACTTCCCTAGGCAGCCCATTCCAATGCCTAACAACCCTTTCGGTAAAGAAGTTCTTCCTAAGATCCAACCCAAACCTCCCCTGGTGCAACTTTAGCCCATTCCCCCTTGTCCTGTCACCAGGCACATGGGAGAACAGACCAACCCCCACCTCGCTACAGCCTCCCTTGAGGTACCTAAAAAGAGCGATAAGGTCACCCCTGAGCCTCCTCTTCTCCAGGCTGAACAAGCCCAGCTCCCTCAGCCGCTCCTCGTAGGACTTGTTCTCCAGGCCCCTCACCAGCTTTGTCGCCCTTCTCTGGACTCTCTTGAGCACCTCCATGTCCTTCTTGTAGCGAGGGACCCAAAACTGAACACAGTACTCGAGGTGCGGCCTCACCAGAGCCGAGTACAGGGGGACGATCACCTCCCTAGCCCTGCTGGCCACACTGCTTCTAATACAAGCCAGGATGCCGTTGGCCTTCTTGGCCACCTGAGCACACTGCTGGCTCATATTCAGCTGACTATCAACCATCACTCCCAGGTCCTTCTCTGCCAGGCAGCTCTCCAACCACTCATCTCCCAGCCTGTAGCTCTGCTTGGGGTTGTTGCACCCCAGGTGCAGGACCTGGCACTTGGCCTTGTTGAACTTCATACAGTTGGCCTCAGCCCATCGGTCCAGCCTATCCAGATCCTCCTGCAGAATTAGAATCCCTCCTAATATACACGGAATTGGGCATCTTGTAGTACCTATTTAAATAGCTTAACAGCATAAAGACAAATGCTATTGAAATAATTTTGGAAAATGTTATTGGAGGTACACTGTTCCCTTCTGTAATCAATTTCTCCACTTTAACAACCCTGAATTTTGTAGATCCTATGCTTAGGAGCTTTATTATGTTGACATAAATGGCTGAGATTTTCATCTTTTCTTTGTAACCACGATGTGCATTTTAGGGTGAAATATGTTTTAAGAACAGTTTATTTAACTTAAATAGTAATGATGCTGGGTGATATTTAAGCAGGATTACCACAGTGTGTTTTCTGGGCATGCATGCCTGCAATAACTGCACCATTTTCAGCTGGGATACCTTATTCCATCTTAATATGAGAATATGATTCTTTTAAAGTTAAATAACTTATTAATGGAATGTAGTGTAAAGAAATAATATCTGGAAATATTAGAAAAATCTTGGAGGGATATCTTGGGGAGGGATATGAGTTAAATAGTTGGAAAATGGTTTCTGTGATCATGCCTATTAAAATGAGATATGCAAAAACAATTATTTCCATTAAATTGTTTTAAACTGCAGCATAGCTGACCTTCACATCTGACTGCTGTTATCGAAATCTCTACGGTAAACTGAACGCTTGAAAAAAGAAGGGAGCAGAAATGGTCAGAATTTTTTTTGAAGGGATTTTAATCTCCCATTTCTTGATCACATGGAACATTTGATGACAAACCTCTCGAGGTTTTTGGGGAAAGAGGGGTTATTTGACTGACAATCTGTATCCCCAGTTGGCTAATCAAATGCAACGGATGTGCCAAATTGTCTTTCATATGTTCTCATCGATGTCAGGTTGGCAGCCAGATGTAATTGGACTTGAATGGAAGTACTGAAGAGCTTGCATGCATGCTTTCTCTCTTTCCTGTTCCAGGATTAATCAGAAGAGTGTATTTGTTGGTTTAAATGTTCCTTAATTGTTTAATCTAAATTAAGGTATACATGTATACTGCATCCCTAGTAGATGTTCATGTGTTGAGATCATCTACACCACAAGTAAATTTTTCAAAGATCTGGAAAAAAGGGGGTGGGGAAGTGCAAATGTGTGCACTTGTAATCCTAAATAGTTCAAAGTTTCACTGTCCTAAACTCTGAAGCAGGAAGTGTCTCACAGTTTGTGTTGATTTTTAGTGGAAAAGGTGATCACACGTTAAAAACTGTTATTGAATGTACAGGGAAATGGGATATTTTAACAGTGAAAAATGAATCAGTGTGGATTGGATTTTCAAAATCATGAAAAGAAGATTGGATTTCTAGGTTTATTGTTAGAGCATAACCTGCTGTCTCTTGAAAACCTCACCTAGGAGATGGTTTTAAAATGCTTTGTTGTGCTCTGATACTCTTCATTGAAGGCACTGAGCAACCTGATCTAACTTGGCCTAGCTCTGAGAATGGGAACAGGCTGCCTAAAATCCTTTCAAGTTTAGTTATTTTAAGGTTGTACAATTCTATATTTAAATAGTTCTGTGTCAGTATTTATGTATATGTAATATTTCACACTCGTGTATTTATATATATAAAGAGAAAGAAGTACAAAATTAGGTATATTTTTCTGCCAATCTTTGACATTCCACTAAAAAAAGGATGGATGAAAATTTCAAATTTTGTCACCATTTGACAGTCTTTTCAGCTGTGGGAGCTTGAGAGAGGAATTGGATGTACTTCCAGCTTACAGCATTTATGCTGCTGATTCCTAAGGTATGAAGGGGCTGGTTGGTAGCAAGTGCTCTGACCAGCGCACTTGGTGATGCTGGAAGCTTGCAGGCTGGAGTTTGTCAAGCTTTAACCAATCTAATCAGAAAGAGACAAATATTTATGTCTCTAAAGAGCTATGTAACACTTGTTTTGGTTTGTTATGTTTCTTGACTTCTCAAAAATCACAACAAATAGTTCACCCTTCAGAGCCAGCAAGTGTCTGTCAAGATTTACAAAGCTGTCCTGATGCTGTCTTTTCTCTCTCACTAGCAGCTTTTTAATTTCTGATCTGTTGGTAAATTCTCTGCCCTGAATTTCCAGCAGATTCACAACAAGAAGGAAAGGATACATATGCTAATCCTGTCAGAGGTTTGTTGGTTTGGGTTAGGGTGATAGGAGCTATTGCTCCTCTGTTTCTCCTGTTCCTGTGGTGGCAGGACTGTGACAGCAGTGACCATCTCCTGTTTTTTGTCTGCTGAATGCAGAGCCTGGGGAGAGCCTTACGCCTCACCCATTCCTTTCAAGCGATTCTGCCTCCAGATGCTTACTCTAATTGCAAATATTCAAATTGCAAATACTCTATTGCAAATACTTCTTCCTAATTTTCGGGATTTTTAAAGATTCAAGAGTTGGAATGTGATCTTCGTCAGTGGATGAAAGTCCTACAGAAGCCTTGCTCCCGTTTGTGTTGTTTCAGACCTGAAATAACTCTTAGGTGTGTTTGCTGGGTGACCCAGGGTGACACAAACCACCTTCCTCCACTCCAGCCTGCCTCTGGGCACTGTCAGACCTCTAACTTAAAAGGACAATGGGTGATAGATTCTCTTTTAAGCAAATTTTAAGTGACAGTAGACCTCCGTACCTTTTGGTGGAAGTCAAGGTGAGACAGTTGTGCTGACCTGTGCCCACATGCTTTATTGCCCACATTCTTTATGTGACCCACTGGCATCATAGACAACTTTTCTGGATTTACAGTAATGTAAATGAATTCAATTATGATGTGCTTTGGTTGTTTTTAATATATTGTCATCTAACACTTTCTAAGCCAATTAAAATTGTACAGATATCTGCAGTTTTATATTCAAAAAAAGCTTTGGTATTCACTCATGTCAATGGTTCTTCTAGAATTTTAAAAGAAAACAAATTCAGTACTTTTAGAAACAAAACGTGTATTTTAAAAAAATTTTACAAACCAAAATAAAAACTGTTGGTAGAAATTAATTTCATATTTCCATCCTGAGTTCTATTAGAAAGCAATACCTATCATGAAATCTCTAAGATTGATATTTGAATGAAAGTGATTCTGCTTTAAATGTAATTGTGTTCAGAAATTACTTCCAGAAGTTTGTAGATATGTAGCAACAATCTGAGGATAATTTCACATTAAAAATTGGTAGTATACAATTTATACTCTGGTAAAAAAAAAAATTGTCCATCAATCTTCTCTTAAATGAGAAAGAGGCTTCCAAACTGGAACCGCTGCCTTATCTATGCCTGGTAAGTTATAAGTAGACAGGACTAAAGCTATCAGTACTCCACTGCTTCGCTTTCTGTTGTTAATCTTGAGGAAGAATATTAATTCATATGAAACTTTCAAAGAGAAACATTAGTGTTTTTTTTTTTCTAGATTATTTGATTCATAGTTTTGCTGTACTTCATAAAAGTCTTTTTTCTTTTTTAGTAAAAAAATAAATAAATAAAACTACAGACTAAGACTATAACCAGCTTTAATTTTGAAAATTTAATGACAAGAAGAAAAGATCTATTATGAATTGCTTCCTTTAAACACATACACAAATGCCAGAACTTGTAAGTGACAAATGATTTTAGAACCAAGGAGACTTTAAAAATTCTTGAAAGAAAATAGAAGTGCATCTCTTATAATGCACCGTTTGGAAACAACAGATCTTTTTTTCTGAAAATTCTTTCTTTTGTAATATATTTTTGCATATGGAAAATGAAATTGTAATTGAATGTATTGTAAGACAACTTTTCCAAAATCTATTTCAACTCTAGATTACAAGAACGTCATTTATTCTCACAAATGATGCTGAGGTTCTTTCTTGTCTGTGGTAATTAGATTTTTTCCCTCTTGCCTTTAATAGGGTAGAGTTAGTGTGGTCATTATTTGAGACTAAGTACGTTTCTTTTATCAGAAATTTAGGTTAAATGCTAACTCCTGGCATTTGCTGTGGTTTTATAACTCCAAAATTCATTAAAGGAGATATGTTTATGAGTGCCTGCAATAGAAATTCCTCTTTAACAGAGTCTGTGTAAAGGGAAGTATTTTACATCATAAAGCTGCACTTTAAGAACAGGGAAGGCATTAGCCAGCAATATTTAAGATGTATTTGAACTTGAAGGATTAAATTCCTGATCTATCGGAAAATGATAATGTTTCTTTCTAAATTAAACTGAGACCTACTGCATCCACATTGTATCTCTAGAAGCCTTATCTCTGACGTTTTGCTAGTTACTCTTGAAAACACGATCTCCAGTGTTGTAGATTTCCAGTGGTCTACAAAAAGGATTTTCCTCTTCTTGGAAGAAAGGATGTTTGTTCATGTCTTCCTAAAATTAGGATGATTTCTATGCAAAATTTGAGAACTATGTTTCCTTATACATGTTGGATTTTAATAGTAATTTAAAAAAAATAAATAAATCTGCTCTAAGAACTCCAGGCACATTTTTAAAATTGGTGCAGTCTACTCCTGACAGTCTGCTTCTGCCCTATTTCTATGTTTGAAGAATTAGTTTGAAGAAGAGACTTCGAAGGGTGTTTGCCATGAGGCATGGCTTGGAACCTCATCCTCTGCTTCCTCTGGGGAAAGACCTGAGAAATAGTTTCTTTCCTTCTCGTAAATTTTACAAGCCTAAGGGTTTTGTGAAAGTGCAAACTTCTTCTGTAATCCCTTAGTTGCCTAATCTGCAAATTTCATGAAATTTCTCAGTGTTATAGCAGACTCTGATTCCCATTTTAATTCTTCCTTATTTGTTATTACTTTTATTTTTAATTTATTAGTATCTCTGATGGTAACTGGAGATTAATATAAGAAAGTAAACCATAGAGATAAGGGAATCATAAAATCATAGAATGGCTCGGGTTGGAAGGGACCTTAAAGATCATTTAGTTCCAACCCCACTGCCATAGGCAAGGACGCCACCCACTGGATGAGGTTGCTCAGGGCCTCATCTACCCTGATCTTGGAATGTAAGGAAAAGTTGAAGTACAGTAAAAGAAAGCGTGCAATACTGTATCTTTGATATATGCATAAAAACGCAAATGATACCTTCTATGTGCAGATTACTTATGTGATTATTTTCTTCCTGAAATAAATGCAGCTGAATGTTTTGGACTGTGATAATAGTGTAGCAAGTGATAAGTGGTTTATAAAAAAAAAAAAAAAAAAAAAACAGTGTAAAGTGCTTTTGCAAAATATTTGACTTTTTTACGTCTTCCTCATTGATTTTTGTATGAAAGGTTGCTGAAGTTTAATGTCCTTAAATAATATTGTCCCAGGAAAAAAGTAGTATGTTCTCAACATGGAAACAAGAAAAAATAATAATAAAATGAAACTTTAATAAATCAAATGTGAATGCACAGAAAAAAAAAAAAAAAAAAAAAAAGAAAAGAAAAAGAGAAAAAAAAAAAAAAACGTTCACTGAGTTATCTAGCAGGTTATGTCACATGAATGACTTTATAAAACAGACTTAAAATGTCTACACATTTACTTCTCAAGTCCAGTATAAAGCCAGTAAACCATAGTGCTGAGGTGAGAAATGAGAAATTTTCAGGGCTATTGAACACACTGAATTTAGTAGAGTGCTCAATAGCCCTCAAAATTTCTCATTTAGGAGGGTGCATATGTATTGCTTCAAAAACTGGACATTAATTTCTTTCCCCATTTGATTTACTTTCTCCTCCCCTCTCCTCCTTCCTCCTCGTATCTATCTTTTGCCACGAGTAGCTGGCCTTACCTTCTCATTTTGAAGCATATGAAATGCACTTGCTGATTAAACTATTGGTGGTAGTTCAAAGTGTGAAATTCACCACGTAGTACTGGAAAATCCCATGCCATACAGCAACCTCAATTACTGCATGTTTGGGGTATTTTTTCCCCTGCATTCGTACATTAGCTTGGTAACTTCTGTAACTGTGATGCTATTTGTGTTAATGTATATTATTTGCCTGTGTGGAATTGCTTCCAATTTTCTTCAGATTATTCCCATAGGATCTGCTCCCTAGAGTGACATTCCTGGTATTCTCAAATAACCTCTAGTGTTAAAAAAAAAAAAAAAAGGCAGACTGACATCAGATGAGTATTGTATAACTAGTATATATAGTATAAACTTCCAAACTTCCAATACACTGACATTTTCTCCCTCCGTCAGAGCTACTCAGGCTCCCCCCAAGTTAATGCACAAAATTTTCTTTATAGTTTTGCATTAGCAAACATAGAGCAATTTGTACATTTCCACATGGAGAACTGATTTTGTGTGCATTTGGGTGGGGAGATTTCTCAGAATAAGAAGAACCCTATACCAAGACTTAAGGATAAAATAAATTTCTGAATCAATGATATTCAAAGAGACTTTTAAAATATATAAATCCAAATGGCTTTATTAGGATTCAGACAAGGCATGCAATAGCAACTGGTCAAACTATTTCAGTTTATAATAATTGTCCATTTTTCTGTAAGTTCTTTCTCTAGTCAAACGGATAAATAAGTATTTTAAATAGGTATTATTATTTGTCATTTTGTTATTTATACTAAATTACATTTTTCCATAAGGGAGTATGAATATTTGAAAGGATTTGTGCTCATCTCTTCTTGAACAGTTGTTTTGTTTGTTGTTTTTTTTTTATTATTATCATTTTAAATATTTATTTATTAAAAAAATAATAATAATAAAAAAACATAACTACTCCCCTAGTTAGTTTTTTTAAAATTAGCAATATTCTTGGCAAACAGAAGCAATGTGGAAATTCCACAAGTCCTGCAAGTCCACTAAGGTCTGCAGAAATCCTCAACTGAAGAGCGGAGCCCCACGTTGTTGGTATGTGCGCCTGGCAGGTATGAAGGACAATGAGATTGTCCTGAATGTGCCCTGGGATAAATGCTTTGTATACGCATGAAAATGCAATTAAGTTTTTAACTCTACTGGTAGTTAAATTAATGTTGTAGTAATATCCCAAATAATGGGTGGGTGTATCTGGAGAGAGAAGGCAGAAGTTTTCAGTAGCTCTTGTTTGGTAGGAGCGGTGTTAGAGCTGGCTGCCTGTTCAGCTACACCATTCTTGTTTCAACTTGAACTTCTTAAAGAAGAGAAAATGCACCGTTGTCCAATGAGGTCAAATTTCTCTTTAACTGCTCCTCTCTGAAGATTTTTTTTTTTCCCCAGGAAAACTAAGTTTTGTAAAAGTAGAAAAGTAGAAAGAAAGGAATCTGTTAATTGAAATGCTGATGAGTTTTTGTAATGCACCCAGCCTTCTTTCCATTTTCTGTTCATAAAATATTTGACGTTTCTTTATGTTTTCTTTGTTTTCTTTTATATTTCTTTTAATTTTTTATATCAACTTCTCTTAATGAGAGTAAGGGATAAAAAACCTGCTTTTAATAGTTCAGCTACAATGGCTACAAAGCTCAAGAGTTTAATATTCTGATATGATCTTCCATATACATTCGTAACAGAAGCCTTTTTTTCCTCTTTCCACAGTTCATGCAAAAATTTGAATTTCATGTTAATGTTCCCTCATTTCTCTTGTGACTGTCTTTTTGGTAAGACTAAATCTGTCATAAATCCACTTGAACTTTATCTCCTTGTGGAAATGTGTAGTATTTTAGGTAACAAGGTTAGATATGCTGGCTAAACCAGACACTCCAGGCACACTAAGTACTTTTCAGAAAATGCAGCCCATGGGAGTTACTACAAAGGCTTGTATACTCAAGGAATAGGTTATTAAGGCAGTATATTGAGTTGGACCGTGGTTGGCTATGAGTTGTAGCATAAAAAGTCACTTTATTTTTCTCTGCCAAAAAAATAGCTAAATATTGAAAATGCTAGCTGCTACATTTTGAATTAACATACAGACTGAAGGGTAAATTCTGTGTTTCTTAAACATGTGTGATCTAATTAGCATTTGTGAGATTCACTGTGATGAATTTTCCCACTGGCATACGCAATTGCAAATGGCAAGACTGTAGGCTGCAGGCTGCCTCTGGTGGACATCCATGGAGGGAAGTGCCTGCATCCTTGCTCCCTGAGGGCCTGGCATCAGCTGACATGGCTCATGAAGTTTCCAGAGTATTTTCAATTGCAGGAAAGTTTCTTTGCTGCTGAAAATAAGTAAAAATTGGCTTTGAAGGGAAAGGGGGTTCAGAAGGTGCTTAATGTGTTGTTATTTAGTTGACAAGGAGAGACATAACCTGAGAAATCTGCTTTGCTGTAGTGCTTCACAGAAATCTAAGTTTGAAAATGAAAATAAGACTGCTTTTTGAGAGAATGATATAAGTGTTAGGGAATTGTTCCAGTGGAGGTTATTTCTGAAGTATGGGCCTTGACCAAAATGTGAGTGAATATTAAGTCTGGTAATTAATTCTTTTGGTTCTTATTCCATGAGGTTATAAATAAGTGTGTTTTTCAATATAAATATTTCTTGAGGTACATCAATGAACCATAATTCTTTGGGAATACTTTCCCTCCAGTTCTTAGGATAAGCACTGCAGACCTGCTGGTCTTCTTAAACACACTTGTCCAAATGCATTAGTCTAATTTACTTTCTTTGAATTTTGTATGACTTCAGCAGATAAATCTTTTTTTTTTTTTTTTTTTTGATAATATACTTCTTTAAATGGCAGTATCTGCTTATTCCTCCTTTTCATGTTATTTGCTAAAGCGTGTGCTGACCATCAGAATTTTCTGTTGGAGTGGACGATGTGGACGTGACCCCTGCATGTGACAAGCTGGTGCCAGCCACTGGCCAGCACGATTTAGAAGGCAGCATGTGGAGTGAAGCTCTTGTCACTTTTTTATAGTAGCTCAGCTCATTTAAGTGGAACTTTAAATCAGTTATTTTACAAGGGAGCATTCACTCACTTTTTGTTAATGAAAGTGTTTGTGAACTAGTGGCATCTACAACCTCCTTTTAAAAGAACAATTCAGTCCTGTCAGGGTGGAACAGCATCAGCCTGTTTATGGGATTCACTCTTTATTGCATTGATGCTAGGCGCTGGGTTAGTTGTCCAGCTCCTTTGTTGGTTTTTATTTGGGTTATATACATGTCCTTTTCTGGATTTGGTCAAGAAAAATAAGAGTGACCACATATCATTTGGAACTGTACTTTGTATAAAGGTGGCTTTATTCATTTATGTTCTCAGAAGGAAAGCAAAATTTAGGAGTGTAATTCAGTTGCGATGGTTGTGTCCAGCATCAATATCTGCACTGTTCGTGTCATAAAAAAGTTTGGTCCATGCTGTCTAATTAAACCAAGTGGAACTAGTTCATCATGTATATAATACATAATTAAAATGAGAGTTACAAATAAGTCATTATATGAACAATGCTGCATTTAGTTATATCCGGTAACCTGCTCTGAGATGCCCTCTGTGTATGTCTCCAATGCCCAATGAGCTTCAAAAATCTCAGAAAAGCAAGGCTTTTCTGGAGACTGAATGTTTTGTGTTTACTGTCCTAGCCACAGGGGAAGGAGAGTTTTCTCCAGAGGGTCTCAGTGGAGCTCAAATCTCTCTTGCAGGCATCTGGATAGGATTGAGAACCAGCATCCAGCACAGAGTCTCATCCCAACTGCACAGTTTGCATTTGCATCCCCAAGTTCTGCATTGAAACACTCTTCTTCCTTCCTTCTGCCAGGCAGCCCAGGGACAATTTTGACAGGTCCCAGGCAGCATGAAGGAGGATGGCATTGGAGACATAGATCAAGAGATACTTGCTCAAGTGCCAGCTGTTCCCTCTAGTGCAGAAACTATGCAGCCACCTCCCAACATCTCACCTGCTTTCTCCTAGCCATCTCCATCAAACCTCAGAGCCCACCTCAAGGCATTTGAAAGACTTGGAGACAGAGCTAGTGAACTAGTGATTTTGCAGCTTCCCAAGTGGAGATCTGAGATCAAGTCCTCCTCCTGTGAGCCTGGAGAAGAGATGAGGGTACCGTGGAGGGTGCCATGGCTGCCCTGGCGTGTGAGAGGAGCAGGAGCAGTGATGGTCAGTGCTGCTGCAATGGGCTGGTCCCTGCAGTAGCAACACCAGGGAGCCGGGATGACCTTCCGGGGCTCTTGCACAGGAAAGTGAGGCCATGGCCACTTCTCTCTATTTGCTGTCCGCCCTTTCCCTGCTCTCTAGGAAACACATTGCAATTGCCCAAGCTCAAAGCCCATGTAGGCTCTTGCCACAACAGAGAACTTCAGGAACATTTTTATGGCAAAGAGATTTGGTTTACAGAGGTAGATGATTTGAAAACTGAGCCACTTCAGTCTGTTATATCGTAGCATTTGGTTTGTAGGTTTTGGTCAATGCCTTCAAGAAAATACCAGGGCTTTTAGTTATTTCTGAGAGTAAGCTTAAAATAATAACCGATCCTTTCACTGGCTGGTAAGTGGATTAGTTTGGCAAATTGAGGCTTTAGTTAGGATGACAGTAGAAGCAAATATTTGTCCTCAGTCTCTCTCAATGACCCTTGTCTCTGATGTTTCTTCTCTAGAAATTGAAAGAATACTGTATATGTGTCTGATATTGTATTTAGTCTCTCAAGATGGCATCCCAGGTCTGATGTTCAATTAGGGAGTGCAGTTCTGTAATCCTTATTTAATTAGAACTCCTTGTCTGACTCCCTGGGAGTTGCATTGGTAATTGGATTCTCACAAGTGAGAATATGCAGAGGCCACCTCAAAGGAAAGTTATAATTTGCTAATGCGTCTTACTTACCTGTAGTTCTTCGAGAATGTTTCCTCTGCATATTCACATGGTTTCTGTCCACCTTCTGTTTGTCCTTGGATTGCCCTACAGTTGTGGTGTTTAATAAGAATAACAGAAGTATTGAGCACTGTACAACTCTCCCAAATCTCTGATCACTTGGTGTTATGAGATAGCACTTGTACAGTCCTAGTAGTCACTGCTCTTCTAGGAAGTTCCTGTAGTTCACCAGCACTGGAGAACCAAAACCCACTGGTGTGAATATGCAAGGGCAGCACTCTCAAAGAGCAAGTCAATGGTAAGTAGCCTTTCTTTGCTTTCTGTGATTAACCAAATATTTCTGTCATTATTTTGTAAATTCTATATTTGTAAATTATCTGTGCTTTTCTTATCATAAAATCCTGTTAGATAGCTTTCTGATTTGTGAGATTAATTTTAAAACTGTTATCTTTCTGACAAAAAACAAAAATATCTGTATTTTTAAGGTTTTGATATTAACTCACTTCAGTTGTAAATTGATATGTTGCTATCGGTGTGTACACATTTGAATTACATATTTCTATCTGACAAAGACACAATTGCAGTACAGTATTATATACTTTAGAATGGCACTCTTAAAGAATTATGTTATCGTAGATTAGATAGCAGAGTGAGTCATTGACCAAAAAAGGGTTCTAATAGTGTTAACAATATTAATTTTCAAAACATATTCTCCTAAAGAACACCAAATGTACATTGTTTTTCACTTTTTTTTTTTTCCTAAACACTTCTGTGTTGTGTTTTGTTTGTTTTTTTTTCCAGACATGGAATTCTGTGAGACTCCCCATATTCTGTGCTCTGGCTACCAAACAGATTTACATGGTGTATCTGAGCACAGCTACCCACTAGAGGTGGGTTCAGATGTGGATACTGAAACCGAAGGTGGAGCATCACCAGATCACGCCCTGAGGATGTGGATGAGGGGGGTGAAATCAGAGCACAGCTCCTGTTTGTCAAGCCGGGCAAACTCAGCATTGTCCCTGACTGACACTGACCACGAAAGGAAGTCTGATGGGGAGAATGGTAATAAAGAAATGCATTGAATGTACTGATTAGAAGTAGTAATTCATTGAGACTTTCTTATTCTCCTTTCTTTTCATTTCTTTTCTTTTTTTTCTCTCCTTCCTCCTTAGGTTTATATATTATATGAAAGTTGAAAAGACTGTTTAGTATTTGGATTGTGTTTATAGTGTAGATGGAAAATACGACAAAAAATGAGACCAAATTTCTGTTAAAATACATTATTCTAAAGAGCAATTACTTTCCTATATTCTCTGTTTTTATGCAACAGGGAGATTATCACTTAATTTTAGTGGCCTATGCATTAGGTTCTAAATTAAATCTTTGTGAGTATGCTTAAGTCACACGTTTTGTGTGCAATCCATCCTGCATGTGCTGGCTTCTGGTTGTAGCTTGAAGTCTCCAGAGTTAGGCTAAGCCCTTAGATGCCTTAATAAACAGGGCTGGCTGAGCATATCTCTGTCAAATCTCCGTTCTATGTTCCTCTGGATATGGAGGGGGGGATTCCTGGGTCAGCAGTACTTTTTGTTTTTTGTTTGTTTCAAGTATTCATTCTCTTTTGGGATTTTTTTTGTTTATTTGTTTGCCTTATATTTTAGAAGGGCAAAATGTGTATTAAATTGAGTAACAAAGGGAAAAGAGTCAAATTATTTATCTCAATGCATCATAATCAATGAAAATCTGCTCTCAATGTTTCCTTAAGTGTAATAGTAAGAATATGTAAACAATTTTATCGTCTTGGTATCAACAAGCTTAGCTCATCTCTCAATTTCTGTTTAACAGCTACATGTCAGAGTTGGACTTGATGATAAGGAACTGGACATAAGGATCCTTGTGGGTCCCTTCCAACTCAGGATATTCTATGGTTCTGTGTAGTTAATGTAATTAACTAAGTGGTTAACAATGTTAATAGTTAAAAGTAGTTAGATAAGTGTGGTTTGGTTTGTGTCTTGGTTTTTTACTGGTTAAGAGATCAGGGAAACAGTGAAAGTGGCAGATAGCACTTCAATGTTGACAGTGATATATTATAGTGAATCTATAGTAGTAACATCAAAGAGTTTAATCTTGAATGTCCATTCTGCAGAATGTCCATTCTGTAGTTAAAATATGGGGTTTACACTTGTTAAATATGAACCTGGAAATATATTTAATATATATAATTTATATTATATATATATAATTTCAATGAAATACTCATTTGAGGATTAAGTTTTCTGTGTTATCACATTGTATCATGTTGCAAGAACCAGTTAATCTTCAGATGGCATCCCCCATTTGCATGAAGATCAGCAGATGCCTGCCTTCTTGTAGCATCCTACTTCTGCAAAATTCTGTGTAGGAGTCATCCTATGTAAAGTCTTGTTGTGTAGGGGGGTTTGTTTGTTTTATTTTATGTTTTCCTAAGGCATTTCATTTTTAGATGACAGTTGAAGGAATTGAATCTGGCCTGTCTAAAATCAGTTGGACTATGGAAATGGTTAAAGGGGATGTTATCTTAGAAAGGAATGTGCATGCTTTTACTCTTCAGACTAAGAAATGCACGTGGTCATTTATTTTTCAAGTGGATGGGAATTTGACATAATGAATCAGGATTAAGCATACAACTAAGTTATGTATGTAATACAAGTTATGTATTTCATTGAATGCAATGGTGCAGCTGGGTATTCATGATGTTTTGCTAGCCATACAAGTTGCACTAAGTATGTCAATCTTGCTGTAGATTAAAATTATTGTAGGTAGTAAAGGAAATGCTTTTGTTACCTTCCTCATCCTGCATTGCAGGATCCGTGGGTTAAGGGTTGTTAAGATGGAGACATAAGCATTAGGTTTCATCAGCAAAGAATGGAGTGGTTTCTTCTAAATGCTTTTCTTACAGAATGAATTTAATCACTTTAAACTCATTTCTTACATGGCCTAGAATGGAACAGAGTAGTGTTTCTGCATGTAGATTTACTATTTGGTTCTTTGTAAGCTTTATAACAAGTTTTTAATTAAAATGATTCTGTGGGTTAGGTATTTGAATATAATTTTTAAGTAAGCAGTTGGGAGAGAAAAGTGAATGCAAAATTAAGTTGGAAGAGAGAGCTGTGACCACAAGCTTATTTGAAATCCTAGTTGTCTTGGGGCAGGATAAAAACGGAGTGGGCATCAGTGCTTCTTATGGAGTTGAGTAATTATATTTATAGTCTTAAAAGTTAATGTGGATAAATTTGAAGACAGTGTTTCAAGCTATATTCATTTATATTGTGTAGACCTTCACAGGTAAGTTCACAGTCAAAAATTCTGATCCAGAGAGCAGTGTTTTCCGTCTGGGTTGGCACTCAGTAACAAAGAATTCCTTGAGCACAGACATTCTTAAATCTGTACTTAAATGAAGTAATAAATGACAAAGCTTTCCCTTTTTATGCAGTCATTTGCGCAAAGTGCTTTAGCAGAAAGCCACAAGTGCTACATTTATCCATGTCAGCTACTGCCATGAAAGTAGACTTTCTTTATGCCAACCAGCAACTTCTGTGGTGTGAAAATGATTGAGCACATTAGAGCAGTTGCTGGAAACTCACAAAATGCTGGTTTCCATGATACTGTGCCATTGCTGTAAAAGTAGATGTTCAGAAATTCTGGCTTTAGAAGGGTTATCCAAATGGCATGTGAAGACAGTTAATTTGAAATGGAAATAAAATTAATGAGGAAGATACAGTTGTTGCATTGTTTGAGAAAACTAATTGCTACTACTGTCTATATTTTGAAAAGGTCTGTTGATTTTTGCTGTGTTATTTTTTTTGCTCTGTGAGCACATGTCTGGTACAAATGCAGAATAGCTTCTCTGTGATGATGTTAGGGCAGCCAAATGTGTAGACTCTGGTAAACCGGTTCTTGGGATTTTTTTTTGCTTTACATTGATCCACAAATATACTTCCTCAAATTTTATTCTGTTAAGATATTCCTTGAGTTTTTCTTACTCATTCAAAGCTCTAGCAGATGTTACCCAACACAAGATATATCTGTACCTGTAGTACTGTTTAGAACGAAGATCATACTCACTTAAAAGGGACAAGGTGGACTAACTTAAAAGGACTAAGCTGATCAGGATATAAGGAGGTAGCATGGACTAACCAAAATTCTTGTGTGGTTTGAGAGCTGAAAGTAGTAGAATAAGATAATTGAATGGTTATTTGCATAGATCTGTTCTATAGTGCTGTTACTACTGTGCAGACATAATTGGAAGATTGAATAAATAGAAATTCCAGACAAGACAAAAACTGATCTGCACTGCCTTGAGATTGTCTTTTTTCTTTTTTTTTTTTACCTGAGGTCATCAAAGACAGGTTTTTATTTTTTTTTTTTTATTCCAGATGTGCAGAATTCCAGTAAGTCTGTACTTACACCATTCTGGATGGACATACTTCTAGTTCTGCAGAACAATTGTGTTCTAAAGAACAGGTGAACAGGCAAAGCACAACCCTTACTTCAAATCCTTGGTCTTTGTGAGACCAGTGGTTTGAGTGGGTGTAACTAGGAACTTTATCCCTATAGCTATAAAAATGACCTGATGCATTTATTTTAAATCTTTTTCAAGCCCCATGTGTCAGTAATCAAGGTATGTGCCTCCTCCATGTGTTGCCTATTACTCTGAGAATATATATTTCTAACGTAGAAAGATGAACAATGACCAGGTTACTTAAAAATGTTATATGTGCTAAACTTGTACCCAAATCTAGTGGAAAAATTTAAGCATACTATACCAATAGCTAGTGCCATTAGGAGATTTCAGATACTGGGTCAAACAATTCTGGTTTTTAGTCTTTGGCCTATATAGTTCATAGTGCCTTCTTACTCCAAGTAGCAAATAGAGGTTGTCACTTTTCTCTTGAATGTACTTTGATCATAGTCAGTGTGCTTTATCATGTTTTCTGACTACTCAAATAAGAGAATTTATTTGAGGATTATTTTCCTTCATAGACATACTGACTTTTGTCATTATCACTGTTTAAACATATTCTGGTTGTTCTGAAAGCATTGAACAGATTGTGTGAAAAACCAACATTCCCATTTAAATTAGTGTTGTCAACGTTAATGGCAACTAATAATAGCCTATTAGTGCACAAACTGCCTGAGGCTTTGCCTGAGGCTAAGCAAAATATATATTAATGGCAAGTAATGAATGACCAATTTCATGGGGATCATTGCTTATCTCTGGTATAGTATAAATATTTATATTTTAACCAGAAAAGTGCTACTCTATGGTACGTGAATGTAAATTTTGGACAGAAATGCTTCAAAATAACAATATTAAAAACAGTTATTTTCTTCCATTGAAGAAGAGTGCATTTACCCTCAATTCAATGAAACAAAGGTATCTGTCATTGCAGAATACCAGAACATTCAGTTCAGTGGTTTAGTCTGCCAGAATACTGAGCTGGCATATTTCTTTTTTTTCTTTTTTTATTTCCTTTTTTTGGTGTACAAGGTATGGTCCAGGTGAGGACACAACCCTGATGTACAAAAAGGCTGGTCTTGGAACATACAGCTGAAACTACATGGTATGGCACGGAACTGCATCCTTCTCTAGCTTGTGAGCTGACAAGAAGACTCAAGTCCATTTTCTATCCTCTTCCCCACTGAATTGGTTATGCAGTTCTTGGGTTTTGCTTTACAGGATGTCTGTGCGGATGTAAAGCAGGGTGTTTTTTTGTTTTTGTTTTTTACCACATGTCAGTTGAACTCTAGTAAGAAACTCAAGCCATTTCTCCAACACCACAATTTTTAACATATGTCAGGTTGTCAGATTGCTATAACGTGGTTGGTGTTGCTTACTCCTGAAACAGACTTAATGTGTTTATGCAAGTAGATAGACTTTCTCTCTCAAGTAGAGAGAACCAGCAGCAGAGTGCTGGTTTCTCATGTAGCATGAAATGCACCCTCTGACTTCGAGTGTTCAGTTCCTGTGGCTGCGTTATTTTATGACACCTTGACTTTGGCTATACTTGACAATAGCATCTTTCAGATTTACAGACTAGAAATTAAGGTGTTACTACATGCTGAAATACGACTAGATTGATCATGGGATATAGCTTTAGAGTGCTTGAGGCCAGGGGATTATTATTTTTTTAATAACAAACTTGTCTTTTTAAAAACAAAGCAAGAAAAAAAAAGTGTTTCCTTTTTCCCACAGAAATTATGGGGAAGGCTCTTTCTCAGCATCAGTGTCCAGGATCAGATTCTAGTTGGTGTGATAAACTTTAATAATATCAATAATTTTAAACTGTTTAAATAATTTTAAACTGCAAAGACAAAATAAGATTAGCCATGTATAAGTGGAAGGGAAATGAGGAACTCTGACTATGAGGCATTTGCCCATGTTCACCCAGTGAATCAGTAAGTGTAAGATGGTCCCTAATTCTCAGTCCTGGGACTAAGTTTTGATTTGAAATATGCCACCTTAAATCGTGCACAGCTTCACTGGTGTCAATACAGATCAATTCTGATGAGATCAGAATTCATTTCCTCTATTCTAGCTGGATTAACACGCACTTTCCTTTACAAATCCATGCAAGGCTACAGATCAAAGCTGAGTTTAATGACATAGAAACATGTAAGATTAATATTGTGTAAGTCACCCAAGTATTTGTTTTATACCTTGGGAGCAGTGGCCCATTTAATAGAGCTTTTGTCTCTGCCTAAATCTTTGTGGGTCTTTCACTTTGATGGCTGGGTAGACGCCTGACTTTTGGGCAAGTCACCTCAGCTCTTTGCACTTCATGCTCAGTATCATACCTGTGTCTGTTAAAGGGATAAGGATGCTCAATTAGTAAAAGAAATACTGGAATTGCTGCTGCAGTGTGAGAAGAGCAGCTCTGTGATAACTGTAGTTACTCAGACATGGGGAGGATTTAACTAAGGACAAGGTTCTGATTTAATTTATAGTGTGTGTCAATAGACCTACTGTGAATTCACACCTGTTTAAATTAAACCTGAATTTAGCTCTTCATAAAAGTCCTGTACTTTAATGCAAGAAATGGAGAGCATAGGGATTAATGTTGCCATTATTTACTGGTATTTTGTAAACAAGCCAGTCATTAGGCTGATCGCTCACCTTCTCATTTCTCCGGGAAATTACTACCAAGAGCTACATTATAATAACAATGCCTGTTCTGAGAAGAGCATGTGATTCTCTGTGCAGGAATTTTGCTTGTAATAACAAAGGCTGAAGTATTTCTATTAGCTACTGTCCTGTCACTCTCTATTTACAATGGTGCAATTAGGAAATGGAGTTACTAATTTGCAGGTAGAAGAGTCAGGTCAAATACGTGCATGTAGCCTTGAAAATATAAAGGTAAACATCAGTCTTAATCCCATTGTGTGTGTGTCATTTAATATTTTCCTCTCCACTCCTAGTGTGCTTTACTTTGACTTTCTATTGTGGCAAGGATTGCCTGTAAAATCATGGCTGTAGATGACTGTTGGATCATTTTAGACACCTAATGGATTTGTGCAACCACAAAACTTGCACAAAATACAAAGCCCCATTGTGAAATTCCTTGCATTTTCAGAGTTTGCTGTAGCTTGTGAGGTATTTGATATATGATGCTTTTGGATGTTTGACAGAAACAGGTCAGTGATCCTCACCTAATGAAAGATTTCTTTTGCTTTTGTTGTGTTTTTTCTCTCTTAGCGTTTAAATAGTATTTATACTGCTTGCTTCTACTATTCTTTCAAAGAAGCCTCCTCAGTGTCAAAGGCAGTGCATGAATCTCTGCAGTAGCACAGCAAGGCTTTTTGCAGTTTTGGAGTCAATATACTCCGACATTGCAACTCCTTTGCTGGACTTGTTAAGAGTGTAAGATGCTTTTGTTGACCTCAGAGTGGCTCCTCTGGAAATGTTCCTGTCTCAGAGGAAGTGTGTAAGTCATCTGAATTGTTTTGTATAATGTGAGGTGCTTCTGTAAGCACTGTCATGGAATTCTTGAGTTTGTGCCCCTGGTATTTAAGCCCGTTATGAAATTGCTTGTGTATTGAGACTTAGCTAATGATGAGTTGTTGTTTGTCAGTGTTGTGGGGAAAATTCTGCCTTTTAAAATGACTGTCTTCATTGCTTTCGCTGACTGACATGGGTATTACATCTGCCTATCTGTTGTTTTAATCTTTACACATATGGTATTTTAAAATCAGGACACAGTGTTGTTAAAACATTCCCTTTATTGTATTTGTCTTGTAAGCGAAATGAACTAATTTAAAGACAAATATCAAACAGTATTTAGTATTTTGCATTAAAGATAATGATTTTACATTAAAGATAATGAAACTATATATAGAACGTTGCAGATGTATTTTTGATATTCTGTAATCCAGATGACCTTTGCCCACAGCATAGCAAAATGTAGCTGTGCATTTGCACAATATCGTGTAATCTTTTTATCCCTGCAGTTTTGTTTTCTTTCATTGGTAGCTCAAACCAGGGAGGGAGGGAAGCTTGAGGAGAGCAGTCAGGTCTAATTTTTATCTCAGAGATGAATAACTTGGCTGTAGAGTTAAAAAACAAACAAAAAAAAAAAACAACAAAAAAAAAAAACTTGGCTTTCCTCCTGTGTTACGCAGAAGGGACAGTGAATGTGGCTTAAGGAGCCTGTAGCAATACAACTTATTATTATACAACTTGCTCCTTGTTTCTTTTAAATCTTTTTGACTTTCTCAGATGGAAATGAGAGTGCAGGGGAAGTATTTCCACAAATATGTTACAATGCAGAATGATGTTGCTCTTTGGGAACCCAGTTATCTAGGCTGCCACCACAGGAAGCTGGAAGGTGGGAGAGGCATCCTGCCTCTGCCTGCTGTCGGAGAGCTGCAGTGCAGAAGTGTGAGGATTTGACCCCTCCTTTAGGCACCCTGAGTGAGAACAAATACCAAATACTTCTGGTTTGGAACATCTCATGAATTGTACATGAGGACAGCTCTGGGCTGGGAATAGTTCCATTCTACACAATAGACACGTCTGTCCCAATGGTTTATTCATGTTGTTTTATTAATAAATTTATAATGTTTTATTTCTCATCTTTTTTGGTTAAAGTTTAAAATGTATTTGAAGATCAGAAGGCTGCTTTGCAGAAACAACCTGCAGTCATTTTATCTGTATTTCATTTGTAGTAAAATATTTATTACAGTTTAATGCTGGCACTTTCACTTTTGTGTACTTATTTGGAAATGCAAGTAATTCTTGCTTATATGTCTTAACATGCAAGTGTTCCTTACGGTTGGAACCTGGTTTTCATCAAGGTTTAGGATGTTGTGCTGAAAGCTGCAAGTTGCATTAGTTCAAAACAAGGCTAACAAGAAAACTTGGGAACTCTGATCAGAGGAGATTATAGTTAAGGCTACTAGATACACAAGATGAATTTACTTGTGTGTCTTTACACCCTCAACCAACAGGATACGGAGATATCTAGAGCTTCTATTTCCCCCAGCAAGATTCTTTTCAGCAATTTCACATTGTAATACCATCAGATAAAAGTAGGGGATCTAGCAAATGAGTACAGCATTGGTAGAAAAGTGGAATACTGACAAATTATCTTTTTAGAGTTTAGCAAGGTTTAATCTAAATAGAATTTTTTTTCTTGATAATAGGAGAAATTCTAAGAATTTATTATTTTGTCCTACCATAGATGACAAAGATTGCTTGTTCTTCCTATTCAACTTTTTTTTTATTATTACTATTTTTCTGATTTAATTCATTGTGTATTAAATTACATGGGAAACTCTTATCTTCAATTTTCAGATTTGCTAGTATTTCATCTCCTGTTGGTAAGTATGATGCAGATCGGCATAAATCTGTATTATTCAAAATCAAAAATATTAGCATATCTCATCTTACAAATGGGAATTATTAATAGCAGCAAATAGCTTTGGTCAGACCATCTAGAAGAAACATAGAAAATGGAAAAAGTGGATGCTTTCTGTGGTTGTAACCTCTACAGTCTTCTAAAAATGAAAGATAAAACAAATGTATTAGACTATTTTGTCTTTCTGCAGTAGAGAATAAGATAAGAATGGGAAGTTGTATGTGAAATTACAGTTAGTTTATACAGAATAATGCAGATTTGAATACTGCTTGTTTCAGCTTGCTTTTGTATGCAGCTCATATGAAATGAAATGTAGTATGGTGGATACTAATTTTGTTTTCTTCAAGTGTACCTAGCTCTATTCCCCCATTTTTTATTTTGTAATATGAGCATAAGAGAAAGTGAATAATTAGCTCTTCTAGAACATAGGTCTAGGAGCACTAAATAACTCCTGCAGGCTGCTTCCTCTCCCTAACAGATGTTTTTGAGTAATATTTTAATTACATTCACATATTCTGATGACTAATTATGTTGCCAGTGTTGTTTCTTTATCTTAAGTTTCTACTCCAAATGATTTGCAATGGAGATTTTACATAGTGCTTCCCAGCGCTGACAACGAATTGAGCAGCACGTCTGCATCTGATTGTTGAATAACTATTAAACAGGAGATGTAGTGAGAGCAGCCCTTTGGCAGCAGAAGCCAAATGTTTTAAAGTAGCTGTATTCCTTCACCTTGGGTGGTTTCCAGAAAAGGAGCTGGGGGGAAGTTAGTGATCCTGAGGCTCTCATGTACTGCAATACCAAGTCTGCTAAAAGACCTGTATGCTGGAGGAGATGTCTGCAAGCGAGGATGGCTTAGGTCATTAGGACATCAGGTCAGAGTTGCTCAGCTTTATCCACTGGAAACCTTTATAAAAGCTACCAAAAGAATGTAAGAAACCCAAGGGACAAAAGTTCAGGCTGTTCCTAAGCTGTAATAGTGTTTAGTGTGGTTTGTCTTCAGTTTTATATGCCCTACGGTTATATCTCCTTTGGCACCATTAGAAAAGTAATCAAGAGAGCATGGTGTACTAGATCTAAAATAAGAGAAAATATCACTATTTTAGCAAAAGCCAAGTTAAAAGAGAGAAATGTTTGTATCTGTTAAATGTCCTCCTATCCCCAAATGATAAGTACATTATACAGATTTGAACACATGAATATCAATGATTGTGAATTTCTGTGACTCCAGCCACCGGGCTTTTTCTCTGTTTTTCTTTCACTGAAAATACTTTTAGTGTTGGTTGTCCAATAATACTGCAGAGTATGATTCTAGTTTCATGCAGCCGATGTAGTTTCATTTTAGGGCTATATTTTGAAACAGCTGAATATTATTGATGAATTGTTAATTTTCTTTTGGCTTTTGAATCCAGTCATCATAATGAGCATCACTGAATGTTGCTTTGGGCTTGTTTACAACGATTTAGTAAGCATGCCACTTGTTTTGAAGCTGGAATGAAGTCACATTTGTAAATGGGTTTGAAATATTTTGTTGTGGTTTATCTTTATATTTTCCAAAATAGTGTTACACTTCCTGTTGTACATATACCATGGCCAAGGTAGAATGGCTACAACTATCTTTTTGTCTTTGCCTGTGGGGAAAAATATAATTGAGTCCTTCTTCCTCAAGCCTGTGTGGCTGCATGTTCAGTCAGCTCAATGGTTATCCCAACAGTCCTATTGATGATTGCATTGATCATTTTTCTTCTAGCCTGTGATTATGTCTCCATTCTAGCTTTATGATTTTTATAGTTCACTTCCTCCTGAGCAGCAAATTCAGCTGTGTTTGGTTGCGTGCATATTTTGCTAGGACTATAATCGCCTGGATACAGATTTCGCTATAGTACCTAATAACCTGCAGTACTTGAAAGCTCCTTCTTCTTTTTATAACCTATCTTTTTCCAATACATTTTCTGATTACTACACTACAGTTCAATTTTTATTGGATCATTTTAGAGCATAATAATTCATTTCTGATCCCTAGTACCTCTCATCCATGTCTGAAGTGATCCACATTATTTCAGTCACTTATTTTTGTTTACATCTTTCCTCTGCAGACAGTCTTCTGCATTTTGTCTCAAAATATCTTACTGGCTGGCATCACCATTTTACTCTTGTGATATCCAATTTCCTTATAATACAGAATCAAAATGCATTTTTGGTACTTTACCAGTCAACTCTAGCTGAATTTTTTGAGCTCTCTCGTAGGTAACTTATAAATTAGTTGGTGGCTAATACCATCAAAAAAGCTATATCAGAAAGATCTGGAAAAAGAAGTAGGAAGACTGTTTTATGCTGAATGCTTAAAAAAAATAACATCTATAAATACAATAAAACATGTATATGCAATTACATTAGAATTTAAGCAATATTAAATTTAAATAAAATTTAAATAAAGAGCAGCAATAAGTAAATAGTCCAAATCAACTGCTTTTTTGTTTGTGTTGGTTTTATTTTGTTTTTGTGTAAGTCTTTGTTGAATTATTTTTTCATTCCTAGCTTCTATAATAGATTAGAAAGACTGATTATCTTCTGTTTGGTAGAAAGAAAGAAGAAAAAAACTATATCCCTTCACATTGCAGAAACCTGTGGTTTGAGTTAGGTTTCTCTGTCAGGCTTGGTAGGAATTGATGAGGTACTGAATCATGATTACTGAATCAGACGTTAACTGGGAGTGCCACACGGCTGACACGAGCAAGTCCAGGAGGTTCATGAAGCACCTAGATGATAACTTCTTGGTGCAGGTGCTAACGGAGCCAACTAGGAAAGGTGCCCTCCTAGACCTGTTGCTAGAAAACAGAGAGGGTCTGGTGGGAGATGTGGTGATTGGTGGCCGCCTTGGTCATAGTGACCATGAAGTGGTTGAGTTCAAAATTTACGGTGACAGAAGGGAAAGTGCCACCAAAACCTCATCCCTAGATATGGGGAAAGCGGACTTCAGGCTGCTCAGGGAACTAGTCAGCAAGGTGCCCTGGGAAACTGCTCTTGAAGGCCTCGATGTCCACCAGTGCTGGTCATTCTTTAAGCGATGCCTCCTAGAAGCACAAGATCAGGCAATTCCTAAATATCGCAAGTCAGGCAGGCGGGGCAGGAGGCCGGTGTGGCTGACCAGGAACATTCTAATGGAGATTAGGCGGAAACAGAGAGTGTTTCGCTACTGGAAGGAGGGCCAGGTGTCATGGAAAGAATACAGGGATGCTGTTCGTGTTTGTAGGGAGAAAATTCGTGTGGCCAAAGCACACCTAGAGTTGAAGCTGGCTGTGTCTGTGAGAGAAAATAAAAAGGGTTTTTTTAGATATGTGAATGGAAAAAGGAGAACTAAAGAATACATAGGGCCGCTCCTTGATAGGGAAGGTCTCCTCACAGACAATGACATAGGCAAAGCAGAGATGCTTAACGCCTTCTTTGCCTCTGTCTTCAATGCCGATGATGGGCTTCGGGACCCAGGGTGCCCTGAGCTGGAGGACCGGGACGGTGGGGATGACAAACTCCCAACCGACCCTGAACGTGTGCGGGATTTGCTACTCCACCTGGATCCCTACAAGTCCATGGGTCCGGATGGGATTCATCCCCGGGTGCTGAAAGAGCTGGCAGACGTCATCGCGGAACCTCTCTCAATTATTTTTCAACGATCCTGGGAATTTGGAGAAGTCCCGGTAGACTGGGAGCTGGCAAATGTTTTGCCGATTTTCAAGAAGGGTCAGAAAGAAGACCCTAGCAATTACAGGCCTGTCAGTCTCACGTCAGTGCCTGGTAAAATCATGGAGAAGATGGTTCTCGAACTTACTGAGGCGCACCTGGGAGACAAAGCAGTCATTGGTCCCAGCCAGCATGGGTTTGTGAAGGGTAGGTCCTGCCTAATTAACCTGATTTCCTTTTATGATAAGGTCACCCGTATGGTGGACCAAGGGAAACCAGCTGAATGGGATTCGTGCTGGGGAGAGTAACCAAAAATAAAACATCAAATAGGATCTCATTTCAAAAGCTGTAATGCTGAAAGGGACCTTAAGGGGCAGTAAATGAAACAACTGGAGCCAACAAGTCAAGTGCTACCTTGGGCTGCCTGTGTACATTGGTCTTGTCTGGGGTCTGTGAAATAAAGCAGATGCTGCTAAGGCTCTTGTGAGCAGTCAGTGCTGAGCATTTCAACACCAGGTGTGTATTGAGGTGAAGAGCTTCTCAAAGGAGTGCAAAATATCATTACGTCTTCGGGACTTGTTAGTCATCTTTAACAGCACTGAACGTGTTGAGAATGGCCAAGTGACACATAAGAAGGGGCAGTGATAACTCCGAAACAGGCATGGACTGAGAGGGAGGAGAATATTGAAGGTCACTAAGAGGCAAATGGTGTCAGGCGCACATAGAGTATGGTACGGAATAAATGGGAGAATGTATCTTTGCCAGCAGGCAAAGACCAGCAATGTGGTACTTGGTAACTGTAATCTGCAGGCTGAGATATTTAAATAAGAAATAAAATATAGTTTTAGAGTGATTTAGTCATTCAGCATGGGGATAATTTGCCAAGCAGAACACTTGGAGCCCTTAGGGACTGAATGTTTTTCAAAACATGCATAAGCTAAACCTTGCATCATTAGGGCTAACATGGGGGTCGCTGTGTGAAACTGGTTCTGATGGTGAAAGTGATGAGATCGGATGGGCACATCAGCTCTTGCTTTGCCTCATGCTCTGTGAAGCTATTGTTTTTACTGACTGTTACATTTTTCAAACATGTCTGTTTAGAGTACTATGAAGCAATAAATGAGGTGGTGGAGGTTTTGTGGCTGCAGCTGTTTAAAACAAGCCAACACAATTGAGTATATATGATAGAGGACATGACAGGCATGTGATTCATTGATTGTAGTTCTTCATCAGTTTGTAGTCAAAGAAAATTACCTAATAGATCTTTCCATCTCTGACTTGTGTGATACTGTCTATAGTTCTAGTTGCTGCCCTATACATTTGGCAACTGAAAAAATTGTGTTAACCGAAAAATTAACACTAAGAAATTAATTTTCTATCAGCAAAGAAGGATAAAGGCCATTCAGTTTGTTGTTTACGCATAAAGCTTATTGAATCTGAAGACTGTACATCTGGGAATGAGCTGGTAGGATCCATTTGTAAAATGATAATGCCAAAACAGCAGAGAAGTACTTGCACAGTAGTCAGGTGTAAGGGAAGGGGAGTTCAGGCAGAATGCAAGTCAAGGTATTTGGGATATCCCAAGTAGACAAATGTTTATTACAGGTGTAAGTGAAGAAATCAAAGAAAAACAAATCTGATTGAATTGTACCAAGACCAAATCAAATTTTTCTTGCCATTATCCTACTGCATCACTGCCCTCCCCTGATGAGGTACTAATCACAGTTTCCTTTTCTCATATCTGGCAGGCTCTGTCTCCTATTAAAATTTTCCATCTCCTCAAGCATGCTGGCTCTTCTAGCTCAGTTGGAGTTTGTAGTCTGGTGGATACAGGCAGATTTAATTTTTCTGTCCCCAGAGCTCTTGATTAAGAGTGGACACTGCTAATTAACCCACTTTGCATTTTGAGTGACTGATCCCCAGCATGTCTGTCAATGTGGTTTGTCTCACCTGTGATTACTTTTCACCTCCTTCATCAGAACCAGGCTCTGCTCAATACTAGCTTTGGAAAAATCCAAATTGGGGATTTTGTAAATATCTTGGGCATTTCTCTGTTTCTTGCCAAACACTTGATACAGGCAGTGAACGTTTTCTGTTATCCTTTCTGTCTTTACTTCAGAAATTTGGCACCAATCTCCCCATAACAAAAAACCTTGAACCTAAAACTAATGTGAAGAAATAGTTCTGCTCATCTAAGCCTTACAGAGTATTTCATTAGAAGGAAACTAGCAGTAATGTTTCTTATCCATGACCTGATATGTGACTAGTTTAATCGCAGTGAAGAAAAAAATAAATTGCTGTGAAACAGGTTGTAAATCAGGTGCTGTCACTGCTAATTGAGAGCTAGAGGGACTGGACTGAAATGTGAGTATTAAACAGTACGTTAACTTTACAGCAACGGGTCAGTGTTTTAAATGAGTTTACACAAGCATTTGGAGTATGTAACTGGATACCTTCTTTTTATTATCCATCGCCCTCATAGGCGGCTTTTCTTTTGTCATAGCTGCATCCAGTGTGGCAGAGGAATGCGCCAAGGACATTTTGTTACCCAACGCAGGAGCGCTATACATCGTGACTGCCCTATCAACATTAAATCATATGAAACAATGACCCTTGGCATAGAATTTTTTTAATGAGGTCCACAATTCGAGTCAGACGTCAGTGTGGTTTTGTCTGTGGAGTGCAGCGATCAGAGACGGGCAGTGCACGCCACAAGCAGGAAGCAGCAGCCTGCTGAGCAGCTCGGTCCAGCTCTGAGCTGGTGGCAGAGCCAATGGAGACTTGTTTGGAAACTAGCCTTACTTTCATTTGATTTCTGCCTTTTTCCTTGTGAGAAAACATTTGTTTGGCCTGGGGTTTTTACCTGAGGAATGCCTATGTGATTGAGCATGTCGTGAGTGAGCTGCCAAAATAGGAACCAAGGTGATCTTGCAGTTTTGTAGAAGTTACTTTCAGAGGCCAAGCACTTTGCTAACATCATCGTCCTTAGTGTGGTTGCCTTGTTATGATTTAGCTTAAATGTGCTACTAATAGATCATGGTGAAGGCACTCATTCTGTGTAAATACATGACTAAACTAATTTATTATTGTTTTTGCTTGTATGCTAGGTAATCCGTACATTTTATGAATGAGAAGGTTTCAGTCCTGCTCTATAAATCCTATTTGAGAGCAGAACTTGTTTCATCACGTTGTTAAAGCAAATACTGAAATCCATACTTAATTATCTTTATTCTTCATATAGACAAAGATCACAGAGGAGTGAATAGATGAATGAGCAGGAGTGTGCATTATTGTGCAATTTATTATGCCATGAAATTAAACAAAATATGTTCCTGAAGAAGCTGGAGAAATGATCTTCTGTAGTTGTGTGGAGATGTTCGTGCAGAGAGAAGAGGATCTAGAACAGAGGAAACTCATGTGTTCCTGTGTTCATCAGTTATAAGAAATGTTCATGTATAAATTAAGAGGTTCAAGCAAGAAAAATTTTACCATGTGTCATTACCTTTGTTAAACCTTAATCTTTACAGCAGTACTGAATATTGCTCACTGCCCAAAGGTACATTTTTGGTGTTGTTTACCTTTTCTTGTGAACAGTGCTGCCTTTCTGTATTTATGCTCTCTTTCAGTGATGATATTGATCATTATTCTATGAATAGCAAGTCTACTTGTCAACAAATTTCTAGTGTCAGAATTAAAGGTGTGTATGTACACGCATTAAGTTTCAGGCACTGCTTGTCTTTTCTGTTCCTGCCCTCTCTCTCAGCATCCTTCATGTATTGAGTGTACAGAATAGGCTGTGACAATGTGATGACAAGCCATTCAATATTTTAGTGTATTTTCATTGTTCAATATATAGAGTTGCCTTATTTATTACCACTATTCAGACCTTGTTCTTACAACAATATTAATTTCCTGTTGGCAATTCTGTGGTGCTTATCACTGTAGTGTTCAAGTATTTCACAAATGCTAATGTATTTCTATTTGTAATGATACTGGGAAATGATGAGGGTATTACCTCCATTTTGTGGATGGTGAATTCACATACATGCAAATAAAAGTAAAAAAAAAAAAAAAAAACAACTGCTAAACTTAAACTTGAACATCTAATTAGAAATGCTCAACACTTGACTTTTTTTCAGAATATTTCAAACACTAGTACAATATAATACTAAGAATTCATATTGAATTGTTACAGCTGGTTATGCTTATAAAAAGGCAAAAATAAGAAATTATTTTGTGGCATCGGTTTTTAAGCAGTTTCTAACATGTAGGTTCAATGTAAAGATTTACACTACTTGAGTTGAAGAACTATTGATAGCAGCAGCAAGCTGTCATCTCTTTGAAACCAACACTGAGAGGAAAAGAAATCGATATATTGTTTTTTTCCTCTTTCTTTGAAGCTTCTTTCCCTGGTCTGGTCCCAATCACTTTCTTCCAAAGCCTGAGCTTTACCCCAGGCTTTTTCTCCCACTTAATATTAATTTATTCTTTCTGGGCTTTGCATTCAGATTCTAGTCCTCTTACCATAGCAGTAATCAAGAGGCCTGATCTCACTATTTCTGCTAAATAATTCTCATATTCTCCCACTTTCTCTCCTTTTGCATTTGTCTACATAAAAATAAAAAAATACCAAAGCTTCTTGTTTCTAACCATCTTCTTTCCCTGGTTTGGTTCCCATCCATCCCTGTCCAGATGGTTTCATTGCATCCTCTGTCTTTTGCAGGAGTTCACATCAGCTGCCTCAGCTGCCTGTCTTCTCCATCATGCTTAAGTACCGTTTAGCTGAGGTCTTTAGAAGTGTAGGAGGAGGAAACCTCTGGCTCTCAGACTCGTTCCCCAGCACTGTCCCCGCTGGATAAGGAGATGCGGCAGTGAGAACAGAGACCCCTGTCTGACCGCTGTCGCCCTGGGCTGATGAATTCTCAGCCTCTCTACAATGTGGTTCCAGCACTTTCTGGTCACACAGAGGCCTCTGAGGGCTTCTGTGTGTTTGGTTTGGATGCAAGACTGACAGAAAGGCTAATGCTATGACAGTTTGCAAAGCTCTTGTTCTAACAACAGCTTAGGAGCCTTGGAACATAGTGGAGGAAAAGGATCCAGCAATATATGTAAAACACTTTGTCCCTAACACCGTTCTCAGGGATGGATGGGTGAATCTGAATAACCTTCCCCACTTCCCTGAACACCCTGGGGTAGACACCTGGTGGGAGAGGTTAATTCTGAAAGGCTGAAATTTAAGGCGAGGGGGGGGAACAAAAACAAATGCCATATTGCAATAAAGAATGTTTCAAGAAGGTTAGAATAAGAGCCTAATAAACCAGCTTCCTAAAATTTTTCACTGGAAATAAAGCATTCAAAAACAATCCAAGATATTGTACATTCCATAACATTAAATTTGTGGTCTGCACCATACCACCCTCAATAAGTAATTTATTCTGCAACCCTTTTGGCCCAAAACTTCTGGTTTAATCACTGTTACATGGGCCTGATTTGAGTGACATTTGTGATTGGATCAAAATGATGGACTTGTGCCCTGACATTTGTGCACACCTGGGCATATGCTGAATGCATACATATATCAGCTCATGAGTTTTGGCATTTCCAGTCATGGAATGTGACTACATGGGATCATCATGTAGGCAAAAGATGGATATCTGTCTCTACACAATAATAGAGCCTTGATTTGTACAAAGATTTTATGCTTGTCCTGCTAAAAACGTTTTTCAAAGACAGTCAGTTAATGTTCTAAATGAAGTGTGAAGAAAGTTATGAAGGAAGACCCTGGAGTATTTTCTGGATTTCTTTTTTCCTGTTATAGGAGGATGGATTTAAATTTTCACTGTATATCAAATTTAAAAGAATATATTAATGTAAACTTTGTAAGTTTGATTTTTTTTTTTTGTCAGCAGATATTTAGAGTTGTCCGTTATAAAACTGAAACTTCTTTAGGATAGCTTTTTTTGTGAGTTTTTTAGGGTTTCCTAAGACAGCGTTGTCATTCCTACTGTTATATATGTGCAATTACCATGCCACTATGGTGTTTCTCTGGAAAGTTAGCAAACTTTTCTTTCTTTTCCCATTCTGCTTGCTTCAGCAATGGAAATGTGCTTGTGGATCACGTTCCCCGGCTGCTCAGATGTGTTTGTAGGAGCAGCTGGGCAGCGGCTCCCCTTGTGGGATTTACAGGTGGATGTTCCCTCTGGGAGTGATGCAGGTTTTGCTGGTTGGTGTTTTGTCCTCCTTGTCTGGTTTGGATTTGGAGGAATATGCTTGGTTAGTTCTGGAGTTAAGACTGTGCCATAGCAGTTGGGCAGTACTGCATTCAGAAGCTCGTTTCGACTTGCTTTGTAAATTCTTGCATTGGTTGATGTAATTTCTGCATGCAGTACATAATAATTGATTGACAGTGTTAAGAATGTGTGTGTACATATAGATCTTGATTCAGTAAAAGACGTGATATGCAGCCTGAGGCATTTTTAATTTACAGGTAATGTGATTGTTGTTTGTCTATTTTCAGCTTCACAGTGGTTATTGTTTACCATAATTTCAATTTTAAATAACAGTCAGTGAACTAATGGTCATATTACAATGTATTTCATTAGTGTCTGCTACTTGAAATATTCTGCTAGCCTAAAAACATTCACCAAACAGTCACTTTGATTGCACACCAAGTAACTCAGCTGCTCTGCTGGAGCATTACATGAAATCCTGACTGGCATTTCCTTCCTTCTGAATTGGACATTATCCAAAGTGCACCGAAGAGATCTCTCTTCTTAATGAGTGTGGATAGCACACACGATCTAATTTTGGGATTATGAATCCTTCTTTTGCATTATCTTAATTTGTTTCAATATGCGTTTGATGGCTGGAGAAATACAGTATCCTGTAGAACCCATCTTATCATTTTTTTGGGGGGAAAAAAAAACACAAGCAAACAGTTTATTCTTGGTGTAATCAAATGTCTATAGGTGTATGGAGGAGAGTGATATCAAATGAAAGAAAACAACTGTCTGTCTTTTAATTTGTATTTCCAAGACATCTGAACTTACCTGTAGTTCAGCTGCAGCCCGTTCTACCCTGCTCCTGTTCTGAAATTGTGACTCAGCTAAATGTTATCTTACCATGCAGTGTCACACTTAAGTTGCAAAGAACGCTATGTAGTAACCTGTTTTATCTATAGTGATGCCCTCAGAAAATATGCATTTAATGAATATCAATGTAATCATTCCCAAGGGTACTAATATTTTATACTGCTGGCTGTGCATCCTATAGAAAGCACCATTTTTGCTAATAATTTCTTTAAAGTTAATACTTCCATTAGCTTGAATTATTAATGAAAATAAACATGTGCTACTACTTAGTGACCAGACAAATTGCGAAAACATCTTTGATCTTCAGTTTTATTGGTTGTTATGCTCTTAGAAATTGAAAATCTTTCATTCACTATGTTGTGTGGTTACTAAAAGCTACAAACTAATACCCTAATGAACAAATGCATACTCCTCCTGCATGTTTTAGCCTATATCCAAGGGGCTGACTTAGGATTCACAACAACTGTTCCACCATTATTTGGCATGCAGCCTTGGTTCCAGAGGGAAGAGCAGAGACCCACTGACATCTCTCCACCTTTGAAAAGAGGTCTGGGGGGGATTTGTTCTCTTATTGGTTTGTTTTCTCCCCAGTCTCCAGGTTTCAGGAAGGAAGTAAACAGTCTTTGTATTTCTGCCTTCGGCCTTCCTTCAACCTGGAGGCTCTTTCCTTCCTCTCTTGCACACTTCATTTAAGAAAATAGAGGTTCTCCTATTTCACACCTCTGTTTTGCTGGTCTGTGATTTTAAACTTTGTTTTGTGATATTTTCCTTCAACAGTAATGCAGTTCCTGAACACATGCCCAAAGTGGACTGTGGCGTCTTTATATTCCTCTAGAATTCGGAATTGAAATTCATTGGCTATAATGCTTCCTTCCACCCAACCTGCTTTGCAGCTTTCTGACTTAACAGTTTCACGGTAGTGCTTAAATCTTTTCAGTTTATAATTTTTGCTATGTTTTCCAGACTGCTGAAATAATTTTTAAAAGGTGTCCTGTAAGAGGTTTTCAATATATAGTTCTCACAGAACTCCGGGGGCTTCAGATAATTTTGAGGTCTTCCTGAAGGTTAGATATGATGCATTAATAATATCAGGGAAGAACAGATGGGGCTACCACTGTGAGAAACACTCCGTAGCCAATAACTTAGGCTCAGGCGAGGATCTCAGTGAAGTAGTAATTTATTCGCGATTGCAATGGCGGGCGCCCCACAAGCAGGAGAGAGCGCATCTACTAGTTCCAAAACACAGTTTATATACCTTTTGATGGCAGGACCCTCCCCTGTTTCCCCACTGAGTGGGTAATCCAGGTTCACAATCTATCTGATGCTTCACAAACAATGCATGGCCTTCAGTTGCCGGCCTGTTAAATTTCAAATTTCTTTTGACATTTTTACTGCTTGAAGTGGTAATGTTTCTTCACTTATCTGACTTGACTTGACACCGTGATTTTCACCTAATTGTCCTAAGGAGTCTGGTTGCCTGCATTTTACAAGGTCGCCTGCTAAGCTTTCTTATCACTGTAAGCATATCTCAGTACCACATTCCCTCCTTCTAAACAATGTAACTCTGCAAAAACATTCCTATTCCCACACCACCAAGTCTATCTACACCACTTCTATTAATTTTATTAGTTAATGCCCTTGTAAAACTAACAGAAAAAGATCTATAAATACATGCAAAACTTCTTCCTCTGCATGAGGATTTTTCTCCCATGCCTTTTAAGTACAAGAGACACAGTATTCCAGTGGTTTAGTGATAGATTTGTAATCTGTTAGGATCCACTGGAGTTAGAAATGCTTGTCTTTCTAGCGCCTGCAGGGGAAAATGAGCACTTCTTGACTTGGAGGGCATCCTGGCTTCCAGCTGGGTAGATAAGAAGATACAGGACTTGAGACAGTCTGATGGTCTTCACCAAGAGCTGTGCATTTTGATTATAAACCAAATTAACATATTTTAAAGTAGTTCAACGAGATTAAATTAATAATTGAAAAGACTTCTCATTAGATTCAAAACTGTTGAATAAGGTATGTGAATGTCCATATATTGGTATTACTTTAATTAAGAAGTGGAAAATTCTTCCTGTATATACTTGGAAACTAACTTTAAATACTACTACTCTGTATTTGTGAATAGGAAAAACTTATGCACTCATGGAGAAGCTGCCTTTAGAATATGAGAAATTTTTCTCTTACTAAGTTGTCATTTAAAAAATTGTTTTCACCAGACACGTAATTGTTTTCCCTTACAAGTTTCCAGTTTCCATCACAAGTAGAGTGCATTCATCATGCACAAACTATTCTGTTTGGTTAAGCTGTAGTTTAAATGTCTTTGTTATTTAAAAGACAGCTTCAAATAATTGTAATAGTACCCTGAATGCTGTCTTTGTCTGAGGAGCTGTGCAAGCATTGTAATGAGTTACTGGAGTACACTTGTAGATGTATGTATGTGTACAAAAGTAAAATAGTTAGAAACTAGCATCATTAGTTTTATACCAAAAATAACTTTAATAAAGTTCCCTACTTGGAGGTGGTACATTTTCAAAGTTGTAATGTGATCTTTAAAATAAGAATTAACAAAGGTTGGCGGCAATTTTTTGCAGTGATCCACTCAAATCTTGTAGGTGACCCACAGGTTACACAGTTTCCACGTGTTGCTGCCTCGTACTGATAACGCAGGTATGTGGCAGCAGCCCAACACTGCATTGGGTGCTGTGGTTAGCTCCTGAGCCATGCAGCCGTGTGTGCCTGCCCTCCCTGCAGCAGAGAGATGCTTTTCAATGCCATGCTAGAGTGAGTGGCCACACAGCATGAATGACAGTGAAGATGTGTTGTGGGCACATGGCAGAGGGAGCAGGGTTATTTTTGATGCCCCAAATTTTTAATACTCAAATGGTTAAGTAGATGCAATCTGTAATTGTGGAAAGAGGTTGCTATGAGACACTAGTATGAAGAGTATGGAGCTTCTGGAAGCCCACCTTAAAGGAAACCAGTGCTGCTGCTGCTGCTGAAAATGTTGTAGGAAACAAGACGCTCTCTTATGCTGTGCACTTTTGATCCTAGATGAGCTATTAAAGTGATCCACTCTTTTTTCATTTATGAAGTGTATGGGAAATGTTTTTGTTCCACCCAGCATTCACCAAACAACGTTGCTCAGCCATCAAACATTGCTCAAGCAGTGGCTTCTCTGAGCTGACACCTGTCTGAAGTTTCACAATCATACTTAGAGATGCTGCCAAGAAGACATATGGTATGAACTTGGTTCTCACAGAACATCTTCCCAAATGAATGAAAGGTCGGGACATGAGAGGAAGACTTTGTTGCATTAGAAATACATTACCTTAATTTTGCTGTTATGCAGTTCTAAAGTGAATTGGTTAATAAGGGATCTTGGCGTTTAAGTGCTCGTAATTAGCCATCTGGGCTCCCTACCAGAAAACCGCAGTTGGCACTAATGGGTGCCCTAGCTTGCAGTGTCAGCCCCAGGCCAGGCGTGAGCGGGGAGCAGGGAGGATTCGCTGTGTGCGTGCGGAGGTGCTCAGCCAGGGGCACAGCTGTGGCTTCATGGCTGGCAGCCGGATACAGCCCCTAAGCACTGTAGGCTTTTCAAACAAGTCTGCAAAACTGGAGTTTAATTACAGCATATTAATAGGAATGATAGCTGCAACTTTTAGTCTTTGTTTAAGAGAGAAGTCCTAAGTTTAAGAGAGAAGTTCCTTCCCTGCGTTTGGCACAAAACAGAGCCCATTTCAGACTAAAAATGTGTTGTTTCGTATTTAGGGAATGTAGGAAAAATGGCTGAATCATAGCATTACCAATTTCATGTGTTTTATTACTATTGCAGATTTTTTTTTCCCTAATCTGCTTCTGGCTGTTTGCCCAGGATGACAAAAACACGTAGTGAGATGATTAAATAAAGAGAAATCATCTTCCTTTAAAATGCATTTTTATGAAACCATTTCTACTGAAGGGTCCCTGGCTCACCAGCTCACACACAGAAAGCTGCGATTGACTTCAGCGGGTGTTCTGCTGATGTAAAACACTTACAGGATGAGGCCACCTATTTCCATCTGTATTTGCATAGTGAATGGAATAGCAAGGAGGGCTCAGGGGGAAAGGGAAAAGAAAAGGTACAACTTCACATAGTAATTAATTGTGGTTCCAATTCTATCAGCCTTTATTCCGCAGATAGTCTGTGGTTCATTAAATTCATTTTTTTATTTTTTCCTTTGGTAAACATCATGAAGTTGAATAATCAAATACATACGTATGTGCCAGCTGACTTTGATGCTTTTTCTTCAACTTTTGTTCTTAAATACATTTTCAATTACTGTGACATGATTAGAAGTCAGTTCTTAGGTGTTTGCAGGCTTCTGACTGACACCACTGGGTGGTGGTGGTTTGGGGTGGGAAGGATGCTCTTACATTTCCCTGAGGCTGTTCTTTCGTTGCTCAAATGCAGTTACACCATAGATAAAGCTGACTGCTCCAATCCTGCAATCTCCTTGATGCTAGCCCAGTGCCCCCATCTTACACAAAAAATAATCAGTGTTTTTTCTAGCTTGATTCTCCATGCAGCACCCTGAACCCATTTGCAATGCAACTGCACAGCGGGGCCAGGACCAGCAGAGTAAGCAGAGAGGGGAAGCAAGAATTATGGCTTCCCTGAGTTGCTTTTGCTTAAATTGCCAGGCAGCTAAACCTTCACTATTAAGATGGGTGAATGGTGTAAGAAAAAGCAGTGTCACCAACTTCTCTTATTCACGTTAAATTAATTTGCAGCATCCAGCTTGTTTGCAGGCTTATTAATTGTCATGTGATAGCTGATAGCAAATTGAAGACCTGCTGATGGATCCTGAAAAGTTGGCAGGTATTAAATAAACAAAAAAAAATAGAGTTGTAGCAACATGTACTGACAAAGTTGTATTTGGAAGGCATAGTAGATTTTGTTTTCAACACAGTTTGATTTGCATTTAATTGTTTTGTTGAATATTTCAATTTATTTTTATTCTAGCACAGCTAATAAAATTGTAAGCACTTGCAGGAAGATTTGACTCACCTAATAGATCCTCAAGGTGTAAAATGTTACAGGCTCAGTTTTGCAGCATTAGTCCTGACTGCACGTTGCCTGTGCAAGCAGCTCTGTTCTCAGCAAGACGCGGGTTCACTTGGGGCATCTGAAGCTCATGCAGCACTTTCAGGCTTGACTGTGTTCTTTACTAGTAAGTTGCATACAGTGAAATTTCTTTTTTAAATACAGTTTACCCTAACAAAGCTTACTCTTCACACTACCATGTTACCATTTTTAAGATCAGCTTATTACTTTGGATTTCCTTTGTTTTTTGAGAGGTGGACCATGGAGGAATCTAGCCCTATCTTTGGCTTTTGATGCAAGTCGCACTTTGCCCCTGTAAGTTCAACATTTGTCATAATTATTTGCATTAAGGTTATTTTTCACAATTGAAACAGAAAGGAAGAGATCAACCTAACTTTTTTTTTTTTTGTCTTATATTCAACAGTTATGTTTGTTGATGCACTCTGCCTTTCTCCTCCCTACAACCATGTTAGAGCCAAAGGTTTGGAAGTGGCTACTGGAGACTGAGTGCAGAGTTCCAGCTCCCTGGTACTGCTCAGATAGTTTATGGACACTTTCTGTAGTTGGCTGTCATTGCCTCACTGGCACTTACTGCACGCACATACATTTTAGTTTTGCTGGATAATTTCTCTCTGATGTCTCGTTCCAGATTCAGGCCTTTATTTTTGCAAGCAAGATAAGCTTGCATAAAGTTTTATACATCTGAAATCAATAGTGCTGCTTTCAGTATATGACAGGACATGGGTAACATCCATGGAACTAAGTTCTGGCCATAGTTTATACAATATTTGTCCCACTAAAATCTCCCAAGTCAAAGAAACTTTTATTTTTTCTTCATAGTGAACAGAGCCATGCAAGTGCACCTGACTGACTCAGGAAGAGATGCTATATAATATAAATAAGTCTTGGGAAGGTGGGAACTGTCTCTGCTACTAGTTAATCTTTGAGATTAACTATTATGAGGCCTCTATTCTGATGTGTTTTTTTAAAAGGTCAGTTGGGGAAAGCAGATAGGACTGTGTTTGGAGCACTGCCAGCTTGTCCCTTACCTCTGTGGATCATGGCAGCTCCAGAACATGAAGCCATCTCACATCTGTCTTGTACATAGGTACCTCATATGCAATTTTATGCTATGGCTAAGCAAATCATATTAATAACAGGAAAGTTACCTCAAGCCTTATTAATAAAGAAATTGGAAAAAAATGCATATTAAATTCAAAAGTCAGTCTAAAATGTCAGACAAGGATTTTTTGTGATATTTACTGATGCAAGCTTTATTTCATGACTAGGTACAGTGATAGAAAGGGTAATTAAAGGTACAGCTGTAAAAACATCATGACTAACATCTTAAGAGGAAAATTGGTGTTTCAAGATGGAAAATATTACCCATCTAATCTGATTTACCATTGTTAATCTATTAGGTATATGGGTTGTCAGGCTGCTCTGAGCCCTTATGTCAAAATGCTAACCTAATTTCTTAAAGATTTGCATTCTTAGGAAATGGTAGACTTGAGCAAGATAATGAGAAGAGTTAAATTACCTCGGTGATATTAATTGAATGTGTTTTGCTACAAAATCTAGCCTTCTAAGATAATAATAATTTTCTAAAGAGCCAAAGCAAGATCCTGTTGTGTGTTTTTGTTGTTGTTGTTGTTGTTGTTGTTGTTGTTTTTTTTTTTAAATTCAATATATACATTTAACTCCTCCTGCATAGGATCTTTTTCCTTATTCCATCAGTTCTTGTATAGTTGAGCATACATATTTCATGTTTTTGAGTTGTATTTTTCTTCTGATATAAGAAGATTGTAATGTACAGAAGCGAGGAACATAGTTTTCTCTTCCAAATGCAAATCTACTTTAAACAACATAAGCAAGAAAAAATAACTTGAGTAATCAAAGAAAAGGAAATGCTGTACTCTGTAAAGTATCAATTGGAAAAATAAGTAGAGGTGCTTTAGGGCGTAAAACAACATCCAGAAAGGTCTGTTGTTTATGAAGAGGAAGGAGTTGAAGAGAATTTCTAACAAAGACAGTAAAGAAAAATTGATAGCCTCCAACTATCCCCAGTTACTCTGAAACTTGGTTCAATATTAAAATTGTACTTCTCCCATTGTCAGATTTAAGTGTATGTAATGACCACTGCTGGCTCTGGTTTCCTTTGGGAAAGAAGCTGCATCAACACTTGTGTTTGCTGATCTATGTTACAAATCAATATTTCAGTAACCATAAGCACAATACAATTTTAGCTTTCAAAAAAAGAGAAATTTTCAAAATGAGTCGTGATTTTAAAATTCAAATAAATAAAAGAGCAGTAACTTAAATTGACAAAAAGTGAGAAATTAAGTTCAAATGCTAAATCTATACCTATTTGTCCCGATAAAAAAATTCTCTCCTATAAAATGTGGTAGATTCAGATATGAGTTACAAAGGCATTCATTATAGAATGTCACCCTTAAATGTAATTAATTTCTGTCATTCTGTTTCACTTGCATGAATGCTTAAGTTGCTATTTGTTTTCAAATTTATTTTCCCTATTGATTTCTCACAACCATAACTACTATTTTTTTGTGTCATTATATATTATATGAAATGTTGCCTCTCATCTCACATTCAATCTTTTCTCCCCCCAAACCTGGGGGAACCACACACCTTTTAGAATGCTCCTGATGTTCTGCTGCAGCCTTAGATTTTTCTTCCTGAACTCTCATAAAGTTGTGGGGCTTTTTTTCCTGGTTGATTGATGGGGCTCTGAATTTCATGAAGATTGCAATTCATATTTTTTGCTGTTGTTGCCAAATCCTGTTACTAAAAATCAGAGTAAGAATGAAAGTTTTTGTTGTTTTTTTTTCAAGAATTTAATTATCCCATGCATACAATGCATAAGTTCCTATACTGTTATTTTATAGATGGTATGGGTGTATGTGTTTCTAGTACATATATGTACGATATATCTATACAAAATTTAAAATTAGCCTTTGGCTGAGAAATGACTTTAGTCCTTTCCTTTTCCAGCAGCATGGTATATAATTTGTATTGTTCCCTGCCTTAGTCTAGTGTTTCTACACCTCTCTTCTACTGGTACTTTCTAGAACTGTCTGTATGTTTATCTGTGTGGAGGAATCAGGCCCATTAATTTGCTTTTCTAGCAAGTACTAGTAATACACAACAAATTGTGTAACAGACAACTGGAGAACAGGCTACTTGCAAATTAATTTTTGTTTGTTTTTTTTTCTATGAAATATGTCTGTATTTCTGTAAATGAACATTCACAGCCTATAATACATGTTTTATTGTGTTAGATGGCAACCGGATTGAAATAACTTCCCTATGGTATGATGTTACTGGAAAAATTATTGGGGTAAAGGTTATATCATGTTTAAGAGGAAAGCTTTGATCAGCATGAGCTGAGCTGGGATGTGTTTGTTACTTGAGAGAGGAAACAGCTGATGTGAAAGCCAGTACACACCAGAGGAGGAATGCAGAAGAGTCAGTGATGTTGTCACTCTGTGTATGCACAAAGGTCTCACTCAGGTGTTCAGGTGGGAGCACAATTTCTTTATCTCATCATTGGAGTGAGATGGAGCTACAAAATTTGAAGTCTTAAGTGTCATTGGGAAGGATGTACCTAGGGAATCAGTATCCTTTTTCGTTGTTAAAAGGCTAAATTTAGATAAATTTGACTCAGTCTGAACTGCTTGTGTTTTTTTCATAGTTTTTTTTTTTTTTTTTTTTTTCCAACTGTAGGTCTTCACTTGCTAATGTGTATTTTTGTCCCTGTAATGATGACTTTGCAGCAACCTTCCTCATTAGGTATTATATTAATTGCACAAGTGTCCTCGGGTTTTCTCCTCGCTTTCACCTCATCAGCTGCAGAGACAATAAAAGGCTACTGACAGCTTCTTAGGATGAAAACTAAGAGGCACACTCAACTCTCAGTGTCCCAGGTACAACCTAAAGCCAAACTTACCTGTGGCGTTAAAAGCATCTCCCTTGGAGAAGCATCCAGGAAAGCTGATCGCTCTGGCTTTCACTGATGTTCCATGTGAGTGGTGTATCTACCCTTTTGTTACCTATTTCATCCATCTTTGTTCTTTCTTCTTCTTTCTTTGTTCTTTCTTGTTCTACCAAAGCCATCTTTGTTCCATCTTTTTCTACCAAAGCTGGTACTATACAAATTCTTCCTATGCCTTCTCCATTTGCTCCAGCAGTTTTTATTTTCCCTCCAACATCTATGTCATTTTGTGTATTTATTAATTATTGTATCATAAGCCTTGTTTACAGGTCGTACTATTTCCTAGTAGTTCGGTAGAATGACCAAGTGAGCCATGTTTTTTCCCATATTGTCTATCTCTCCTTTATATGCATCATGATTTGTAGTCCTTAAAACTTATCAGTAAACCCCAACTGAAGTATATCTATTAAGATGTAACTTCGGACTTGTGACACATCTTTTCTAAATTAAACATGGCAATTCTTCTTCCACCAGGGCTTGGCCCTTTCTTTTAACTATATTTTCTTTTCCTGTCCTTCATTCGAAGCATGATCAGAGCAAGTCCTTTAGGTTATGTTCCATTTGTGAGACTGATGCCTTGCAGAATTTGCTTTTATTCTGTGGCATACAATACTGTTAAGTTATATTTAGTTACTCTGAATAAAATTGACATAAGCCAACTTTTATTATATGCAAATATTTTCTAACATATAAATTCTATCTGCATGACTGTAATAACGGATTGGTTTGGGTTGTTTATACCAAATACTGGTATTGAAGGGATTTAGCTTTTCTGCATTTTTTTTTCTGACAAATAACCATATGGGACAATAGTTATTTGAGCTATAATAATGCTTAGAATTTTACTAAGTAGAACATTAAGAAAAATCAACAATTGAAGCTGTATTTTTAAAACAACATGAATTTAACAACATGTAGCTAATTATATGTTACTTATATTTCTGTTCAAGAGGATATGTCTATGTTTTTGAAGTAAAACAGAATTAAAAATTAAACCTCAGCTAAGTATTTTCTGAATGTATTTGCTGTATAAATACTGTTAGAATGGTTAAGGAATCAGTCAGGACAAACATCACATCGCTACATCACATCCAAGTGATTGTATTTTCTCTGATCTACAGAAGCCAGGTAGAATCCTTCAGGCTGTCCTATAATGTGAATGTTAGTTGGAAAAGGGTGGATTCATTGGAATTGGATAAGGTATCTGTTAACATTTAGTTGTCTGGCTTTTGTTATGCTTTCAAGTTGTGAGCTGCTGAAGAACTGGAATTGTGAAATATATTTCAGAGATGTGGTAGTTAGCAAGAATAAATGAGCATTTTCAGGAGCTGTGCTTGTATAGCATCTGTAATTTTGTTGAAAAAGTGCATGTTTAAAAGAGAGAAAGCAAATTAAGTCGGGTATTTTTACAGTAGCTCTTTTGGAAGTGGCTTGCTGCTTAAACAAAAGTAAGAAGCAATGTGGTTTTCAGTTTATCCAGGTCAACTGTATGAAGTTAAAAACAAGGTTAAAAACAAGGTAGACAGAAGTTTCGAGCTTCATCACTACTATGTTATTATCACTGTTGAAGTTGTCTGAGGGTGCTTGCCTGTGTAAATCCTGCAGTATACTGGCTTTTATTATAAGGGTAATATAGGACAGTCCATTAATAATTCAGAATGAATTTGCACTTGTTTGGAGTATGTGAATAAATGAAATTGCTTTTACATTACCCTAATTATTGATGCCTTAAATTTGACAAGCCTATCTCTGCAAAAATGTACAAGTTTGATTCCTTGTTGCTGAGGTGAGAGGAAAATGTTATCAACCTCTTTATATCCAGCTGAGGCCAGGTGTTGTTCATTATCATGTAAATAGTGCAATTAGTGCCAGTTATGATTTAAAAAGAAACGTTAAAATCTAAGAGAATACAGTTGTGCCACCCATACTTTTTTGGTGAGTTTTACTACTTTAGCTTCTTTTTTTAGGCATCTGTTACCACTTTCAGGCTTGATTACTATAGGGCTTCAAGCTGATGTTTGCTTCCAAATGCTCAGATGTTTGGAGAGAAGAGACTGGATGATAATGCAGGAACAGGAACTCAGGTCAGATTGCATTTAATCACCTTGTGTGACTCAGGTCTGTGTGTTGTATATCTAAAGGACACGAGGCATGCTCCAAAACTCACTGATCACAGGGAAACTGGGGTCCTCTCTTCTACAGTCGATAATATGCGTATACATATTCATCATTTAGGGAATTAGATTACTGTGGTGAGATTATTTAGAAGCCTGATAAGTCTTCTGATAAGTCCATTTTAGTCTTCAAAACAAAGCTTTACTAGATTTATCCACTGACAATGCACTTCATGCTAAGGCTGTCCTGTCAGTTTGCAATACCTTGGTTTTGTCCTGTTAATTTAGTATGCACATGTTTGAGCTTAAGACAAGTTAATATTGATTTTATCCTGATTAGCGTTCTTAAACCATATAGGACTCTGCTTGGACTACATCACAGAAACCTCTGCAATGGTCGTGGTGTCCCTCATAGGTCCTCCAGGATCCTTCTTCCCTTGCTAGGGAGCTCTTCCCTGCCCAGTAGTAGTTGGGGTTAAGGTGTAAGCGCATTGTGTAGCATGCTGCCTAAACATTGCATGCAAGGTGTTTGCCAAATTGTGCACAAACTGCTGAAGGAAGATACTTTTTATCAGGTACCACTTCTCATAGAAAAAACAGTATGTAAGAGCAAGCACTGGCACATGCAGTTTTGAGCAGCCAGATGCCACTTCTGGGCAGTGGTGCTCCAGTATTGTCCCACCTGTTTCTACAGCTTCAGAATCTTTGACCTCTTCAGCTGCTGTTGATCTCACATGTCAGGTCTCACTTTCTACTTGTGGCAGGAAGTTCTGCTACTTCTTCAGGTATGTGCTCTCAAGAACTCATTTCAAGTATCTGAAATCTTGGAGTTTCTTCATTTTAATACCCCATGAGGCAAAAGACAGTGGATTCTGACTAAAACAGATGAGGGTACTTGCTGTGATGTTTGAGTTTATACATGTTTGCGGCAGGAATACAAATAAGATGTGCATCTTCGATAAGAGTTGTATTCTCAATTGTATTGTGATGTGTCATTTAATATTGACATCAGTCTTACATCTGTTTCATACTGTGATCCCTTATAGGAAAGAAATGCAATAAGTAGTTGAATAGTAGTACAGTTTATTTCATATTAATATTTAATCTGATATCAAAAGCACTTAAAGGATCTGGGGATGTGAGTCTTCTATTAGAAATGCCTTCTTTGTTGCACTGAGCAATTACCATCCAAGTAAATGAAACCAAGAAGTTTTTTCTAGTATCACTAAGTTTTGAATATTGTTCTGTTGGGAAAGCTTTGATTTGCTAGTTTCTGTTTTTAAGGGTTTTTTCTTCAGAATCAATCAAAAAGTAACTTCCTAGATGTTAAACACAAGGGTGCAAATTAAGACTAATAAACTGATTTGAGGTGCGTCAGAGGAGTAATGATAAAAACGAATGCTTTGGGGAGCATCCTGCAACTCTTAGCTGTGGAAGAACTGTACAACTTCCTAAAGAAAATAACCAAATCAATGGAACATCAATTATTAATGTTCTGTATTGCCAGAAAGCTGGGAAGGCTAAAAGAAAATCAGTATGCTGCTCCAAGTCCAGAGAATGATATAGGTAGAGTATGCCCAAGATTCTTCTAAAATGTGGACCAGTCTGGAAGCAGAGCCTTCCCCATCTTTGCCTGCTCCCCTAATAACATGTGGAGGCGACACTCATGATGATGTGAGGATTTTGGCTTTCTTCTCAAGTAAAATAGTGTTCATCTCAGTTGTGCAAAAGCATGAGATAGTTCTCTTTGGTTCTCAAAGAGCTTCCAGGGAAATGGATAAATGGGTTTGAGAATATCTTATAATTTAGATTTGGCACATTTTTACTGGGGCTTTTTTCGTTATTTCTGAACAGTTGGGTCAAAAATACTGTTTGCATTACTGCATTCCATGTTGCATTGATTTAAGCTATCAAAATGTTGGGTTTGACCAGTTTGGCAGCATCTCAGGCCCACACCTTGCAGTCTTTTAGTACAAAGGCAAGCTACCTTAGATTTTGCTAAGCAGCACTATCGCCACTAGCTATAGTTTGTTCACAAATCAGTTACTTGGTGATCTCCAGGGGGAGAAAAAGCAGGTATTAATGCTTGAAGCAGTCTCCCCAGTGCTATTGGCCTCTCCCATATTATACAAGCAGCTGAATGGTGCCATGTATTGGTGTATTGGAATAGGTACTTCATTGCCCATTATAGATTGCTTCATGTTGTGCAGCATCTGCATGTGCCACCTTTTTTTTTTTCTTTTTCAGTTTCTAGGAATTTTCTCTCAGAGGCTTCCAAATCACCTTTACTAAAGTCACAAAGTTGTTCAAATATTTTAAACTGAGAACCTCCAGTCTGAAAGAAACCAGGTGCTCATTCTTAAATGGACTTATCACAGTTTCCTTGGTGTTCTGCTATCTAAATTCTTAGATGTATGTGTTCATGCTATACAGAACATTACTTTCACTGTTAGGAGGGAAGTAAGGCTCCAATGCTAACTGCAGGCCATACAATTTAGACATGCTGTTCTTGAGTACCACTATGAAAATCAGTGAGGTGATTCCATTTGAGTCCATCTGAGAATCTTTTTCTTCAGTTCTTATGCAGACAGATGGTCTTCCATATAGCTGGAGCAGTGTTTCATGCTAGTATCTTAGTTCTCTGGAATTTAAAGGAGGTAGTTTTTATGTTTTCAGTTGTCTTTTAATGAGTTTCATCGTGTTGAGCAGCACCTTGGGTGAGTCGATGATGTGGGGACTTTATATACTAATTTTTTCAGTAACACTTAGCAGCAGCACTTTAAATGCCTAGTGCTGTTATTGATTGGCACTCTATTATTTTTAAATATTGATAAGAAATTATTCTTTTACTTAATGCATAATTTTTGTCACCTTGTTTTTTGTGTGGAAAGGACTGATCTGTTAACTACAGGTGCAATATTTGCAGATAAAATCCTTCAGCTGTAGAATTAAAAGTAATTAGCTGTTGTCACAGTACTAATTATTGCACATGCAATATCAGCAGGGCTATAATCTATCTGTCCAATATGCGTTCTACTCAAATTGCATTAATCATAACTTGCTTAAATGTTAGCAAATGACTCTACAAAGTGCTCACAGTAGTGATTCTTACAGTTTAGAAATAATGAAGATGTAAATCACTTCTACGCATCATAGCCATAATATTCATGATAGGATATGAAACTGCTGCATCCACTTTTATACTAATATTCAAGGTAGTTATTCTTTGTGACGGTGGCATGGTATAATACTTCAGTTTATTTCCAACTGTGCAGAGCCACATTGTAACCAACTGCATTAGTGAATTTCGAGTTACCCTTTCAAACTAGTCATGAAAGTCAATACTGTGTGAGTGTACTTTAAATTCATGGTAACATAGAATTTATCTTATGAAATTGTACATTTTGAGTATAATAGCTTTCCTTTTTTAGTGTAAATATTAGGTTTTCACTTAGTGCAAATTGTTATCATTTACTCACTTCAGCAGAGGTGTGCAATTTTGTATGACAGTGTATTGCTTCAGGACTTGATTTTGCATAAGCTTGTTTATATTATGGAATTTGCTTGATTCTTGTTCTGCTTTCCTTTGGCTCAATTGTGTATTCCTTTGCACATTAGCAATAGCAGCTGCAACATGTTGTGATATCTGGGAAGTTAAGCATAATTTATTGAGGAGAGCACCAGCTCAAAGCCTCTATCCATATCTTTCCCAATGGAAAAGTGCTGTAAAACCTTTTTCTTGTTGTGCACATTTCACTTGAGAAGCCTCTGAGTATCACAGCCATGATCAACCTGAGCAGCCGCACCAGCAGTTGAGTCATGGTACCCGTGGGGGCAAGAGAGGAAGCATGAAACTGAGCTTTGCTTATCTCCTGTGCTTTATTACTCCTTCAAACACAATTTGTATGTTAAATTACCAATCTATGCTGTAATTCCCACACAGAATTTAGTAAATATTCAGAAAATGGATACTCTTCTAAAATGAATTAGAGTGGGAATATTTAGGTGAATTTTTCAATTTCTTCTAATATAAACTTAGTACTGGCTTTGACAATTGTTGCAGGCTGTAAATTTCAGTTGTTTCTTTGGAGAGTGGCAGTACTTAGAAGGCTTGAGACCATCCCTGAGTTTTGTTTATTACAAGGTTATCAACCATTTGAAGGCTATCGTCGTTCCTGAGACTCTCGGGAGAAGGAGATTTAAAAAGTGTTTTTATAAACAAAATAAATAAAAGTGAGACAGAGTAATAATGAGGAGCTGCATTTGTCAGCTGCTTTGTGAAGTGTGCCATTCTTGCTGCTATGATAATGGAGCAAATTAATACATCCTGTCAGGACCACATGACAGGAACACAGAAAAGCTGTGAAGTGACTGTACACAGTGGAATAAAGGAAATCCACTTTGATCTACCATTTTTGATGTTTTATAATTGCACTTATTATCAGGTCCTTTCCTCTCTTCTTATTTGACACAAGATCCATTATCAGTGACAGCGTGAGTGTGAACATGGACTCCATTTGAAAAACTACTTAAGATGATGTAATGGGGAAAAAGCTTTTTGTTCCTAACTGTTGAAAAAAAAAATAATAATTTATGTTAGTGCTATCAGCTAGTATCTTCCCAGAAATGCTCCCTTTTATGTGTAATATTGTTTATATGCTGCATTTGAGTGCAGCCTGTTTAATTAGTTCCCTAATGAAATATTGGATAACAAAATGGAACTTGCATCATTCGCTTTTATGCTTTTGTTCAGCTACAAACTGAGGCAGGTCACCGTGCCCAGCCTGAACTAGACACCATTTTCTTTCGTGCTGCATTTGAATAGAAACCATTTAATTTTTTTGAAAATGCTATTGAAATTTTCAAACAAAGGCTAAAGTGCTCTCCTTTTAGCTTTCCATGCTGTCTCTTATCTCTCCTGTATGAGATTAGAGGGAGCACTGCTTGACAAAGAGGCAGATTACTGGGTATCTGACTTTTATTGGGCTCTGTAGTAGATTAGCCTGTCTTTATAGCATCAGCCGTGTGTGAATATATTCAGAATTCATGGAGTCTTTCTCTTACATATGAAGAAAAACTGGTAAATTAGTTGTTCACTGTTCTAAATGGATGTGAAATTACACACTCCAAGTTTTCCTCAATTTCCACTGAAATCAACAAGAAGCTCCTGTTGGCTATCTTAAGGCTACGTTTCATTTGTGTTGGTTTTGGTAGGTAAAGACATGACAAGAGGAAGAGCTGGTGAACTTCCCAGATGGGCAGGCATGAGAACAGCTTCATCTCACCATAGAAGTCCTCTCTGCTTGCAACTCCGGCTGCTGCTTCTGAAAGAGAAGACTTCTACTGTGACTTAAGGCTCGCCTCAAAGGGTTGCCTGTATTTCTGTGGCAGAGTTTTAAAATCCAAAATCAGATTTCCTTGCAAATGTGCTGAAACCCAAACATTTCAGGAAATGTGTCAATTCCAGTGACACTTCCCCAAAGAAGAGTTCTCTGTTTCGAAGTGAAATTCCTCATCAGAGCACAAGGTTCACAGAGGCAAGGCACTTGTCAAGGTACTCACCTGGAAAGTCAAATAATGGGGAAAAAGATGATTGAGAATGATATCCCAGCACCTGGTACGCAATTAGTCATCTGTCTTTCTCATTCTCTCTCCTGATCTCTTTGGAGCTACTTCAGGGCATATAAATAATCAAATATTTATTGGACCAGCGAGACAGACGCTGACTTGCTCTGTAGCGCAGTGGCCAGGGAATCAGTCATGTTATATGACTGATACAAGTTCAAATCCTTCTGCTAACTAAATTTTAAGGATGCGGTCTGGCGCGTCTCAGCAGTAGGTATCTGATATGAGGGGCTTGGATCCAAGTCCCATTTCTGTGTCAGGCAGAGCAAATAAAGCTGAGCCTCCCATGCTTAGATGAAAGCCGTAAGAATGGGATTTCTAGCTTTGTGAGGCTGAGCACTTCCATTCTTTTCTACCCCTAAGTATTATCTGCAGTGCCTGGTTATGCCTATATGCATTGGAGTCTTCTGGTGAGCAATACTGTCAAGTCGAGGAAAGCTGTCACCTTGCATTCGCTATTGCCAAGCCTAATAAGACTTGGGACTTCCATAGTGCATTCTTATGTTCAAAGTGTTACAGGGATATTAAATCAAATTCTCCTCTCAGCTGAAGTGCATCCTCATTCATTGCTCAGTTTTGCTTGACAATAAGAACTCAGGACAGAAAATCAAGAGCTTTGTTGTGCCAGTGGAAGCACCAGGAGAGACTGGGGGAGAACGACGGTGTTGCTATGCCCAGCAAGAGTGCACTTTGCAGTTTGCTTGTGTTCAGCTGCCTTATGTGAAAGCAAAATAAGGCACTGTCTCACTTCATCATCATTTATCAACAGTCCTGGCTATCGGGGGAGGTCCCAGTTGACTGGCAGCTAGCAAACGTGACGCCCATCTACAAGATGGGCTGGAGGGCAGACCTGGGAAACTACAGGCCTGTCAGTTTGACCTCAGTACCAGGGAAGCTCATGGAGCAGATCCTCTTGAGAGTCATCACGCAGCACTTGCAGGGCAAGCAGGCAATCAGGCCCAGTCAGCATGGATTTATGAAAGGCAGGTCCTGCTTGACGAACCTGATCTCCTTCTATGACAAAGTGACACGCTGGGTGGATGAGGGAAAGGCTGTGGATGTGGTCTACCTTGACTTCAGCAAGGCTTTTGACACCGTCTCCCACAGCATTCTCCTCAAGAAACTGGCTGCTCTTGGCTTGGACTGGCACACGCTTCATTGGGTTAGAAACTGGCTGGATAGTTGGGCCCAAAGAGATGTGGTGAATGGAGTCAAATCCAGTTGGAGGCCAGTCACTAGTGGCGTTCCCCAGGGCTTGGTGCTGCGGCTGGTCCTCTTTAATATCTTCATCGATGATCTGGACGAGGGCATTGAGTGCACCCTCAGTAAGTTTGCAGATGACACCAAGCTAAGTGCGTGTGTCGATCTGCTTGAGGATAGGAAGGCTCTGCAGGAGGATCTGGATAGGCTGCACCGATGGGCTGAGGTCAACTGCATGAAGTTTAACAAGGCCAAGTGCCGGGTCCTGCACCTGGGGCGCAATAACCCCAAGCAGAGCTACAGGCTGGGAGAGGAATGGTTAGAGAGCTGCCAGGCAGAGAAGGACCTGGGAGTGATGGTGAATAGTCGGCTGAATATGAGCCAGCAGTGTGCTCAGGTGGCCAAGAAGGCCAACAGCATCCTGGCTTGTATCAGAAGCAGTGTGGCCAGCAGGGCTAGGGAAGTGATTGTCCCCCTGTACTCGGCTCTGGTGAGGCTGCACCTCGAGTACTGTGTTCAGTTTTGGGCCCCTCGCTACAAGAAGGACATCGAGGTGCTTGAGCGGGTCCAGAGAAGGGTGACAAAGCTGGTGAGGGGCCTGGAGAACAAGTCCTACGAGGAGCGGCTGAGGGAGCTGGGCTTGTTCAGCCTGGAGAAGAGGAGGCTCAGGGGTGACCTTATCGCTCTTTTTAGGTACCTCAAGGGAGGCTGTAGCGAGGTGGGGGTTGGCCTGTTCTCCCACGTGCCTGGTGACAGGACGAGGGGGAATGGGCTTAAGTTGAGCCAGGGGTGTTTTAGGTTGGATGTTAGGAAGAACTTCTTTACCGAAAGGGTTGTTAGGCATTGGAACAGGCTGCCCAGGGAAGTGGTGGAGTCACCATCCCTGGAAGTCTTTAAAAGACGTTTAGATGTAGAGCTTAGGGAAATGGTTTAGTGGGGACTGTTAGCGTTAGGTCAGAGGTTGGACTCGATGATCTTGAGGTCTCTTCCAACCTAGAAATTCTGTGATTCTGTGATTCATCAGTGCGTCTCACTTTTGGGAAGGGAGCATCTCAGAGAGTTGGCTGTGCCCCAGGGACAAGAGCTTGTCCCTGTTTGTGCTGCCTCGTGTGCTTGTACTCGCTGTATACTCTACAGAGCAGCTGAGTGCAGTTCTGCTCTGCCTGCAGTTTGTGGTGTAGCTGAGTGCAGAATTTTCTCGTCATTCACAGAGTCTGTGCCAGAAATCTTCCAGGTGATTTTATGTATTCAGTGATTTAATGGGCAAAATTTAACATCAGCCATTCAAGGATTCTCTGCTAATTCAATCCAATAGAACAGATTCTTCTTTGACTAAAGCCTTAGGGGGTCTCATCTAAATTAAAAGACAGGAAGTTTGTGAAGTTGTTATGGGGTCTGTTTTGTTTGTGTTTTTTTTTTTAGTGGTGGTGTTTCTTGTTGCTCTTTTGTTTTGTTTCATTTTCAGGGCAGTAGAGTCATTTTGAAAGCAGCAGAAAGTAGTTTTGTACAGTTAAAGCACAGTAATTTCAGTGCTGCCTTTATGGTATGTTAAATGGAGCTAATACTTCACAGTGAAAGGTAAGGAAAGCAAACATACACAGTGCTGCCACACTCAGAGATCATATGGAAGGAGGTGAATCACTGATCAGTAAATGGATAAACTTCCCAAGCCTTTTTACTTTGTGTTAACATTGGAGTCTGATCAATAAATGTCAACTACAGGTTTGGTCATTTAGTTCAGACTCATGAAGTAAAAGTTGTTTTTGCATTAGCTGTGTTGTCACGTGTAGCATATAGCAATGTTTTTAGTGTACATGATAGCAATATAATCATATTTGTGCTATCAGTTTGCAAGGATAAGGTGAATTTTGGCTTCGCAGAAAAAAATGGTCCCAGCCAATGGTCTTCTGTCTTCACAGCCTCTTTGGCACCAGTGCTGTTCCTTTGCAGAAAGCAGGGCCAGGATGGGTGCTGGCACATGCAGTGCAGAACTGAACTGGTGACAGATCTTTGCCCTTCCCTCTCCTTTTTGCAGTTTAACCGAAAGGACAGAATTAGGGCTTTGGAGATCACTATAGGCTGTAAACTAGCCTTGGAGTGTCTCTGCAAGCCATCTGGTGTTCCCTCCTACAACAGGCAAAATTTTCATCCCAAGGATCTCAATTTGGACTGTGAAGTACTATACAGATGTCTTATCCTATATCTCTGTACTCAGTACTTCTTTCTTCATTTGGAACCGATTTACTGACATGTTTACTCATACATTTTTCAGCAGGGTAATTTTTCCTGCAATAGGATATGCTTTATTTTCATGGATATACGGTGTGTTGCTTTATTGTCGGTGCAAGATTGTAGAAACTAGACAGGAGGAGGAGGAAGAAAACTGTATCTGACTGGTTCTTGCTTATTGATATATATAATGCAGTTTTCTTCATTGTTTCTACTTTGTAAGTGTGTGGAATTCCAAAGAGTTCAATTTCAGCAAAATGCTACAACTCTGCTCTACTAATTATGTTTAAAAGGTCATTTTGAAATTGCATAAGCTGAAACTGCCTTCTGATCTTCACCCTCTGATCTGTCCACCCTCCTTAGCAAAAGGGAACTATAGCATGGTATTATTAAGGCCTTCCTTTGCCCCCGTGATACATTTGCTTGTTTGCATTCAGCCTGCATATTCTGTAACAGAGAAAGGCAGGTGGACAGAGCACACTGGAAATGTATAAAAAGAACTATTTGGTCTATCCTAGTTTCCTCGGTTATCCTGTTATTCAGTACTGGGAGATGAGTTTGTCATAGAGTACTTTGTTACATGGTTATTGCATCATTGGGGTATGAGTGCAGTATTCCCATTGGTACCATTCACAAAATCTGAGCTAGGTTCTTTACAGTATTTGCTAAGAGTCATATATTTCAGAAGGCTGCAAGTAAGCATCAAAATCAGAATTGAAACATCAGGATGGGGAACAGATCAAGGCTGGAATTGCTTCTCTGTTCTGGACAATAAATCCTATAGAAGTGGTTTCATAGGTTCCTTATGTATGGTGAATTTCAAAGTGCTACTGTAAGTGTCGATACCTAGCTCACTCTGAGATCTACAAATCAAGTATTGCATCCCTAGGTTTTGCATTATTGGTGGTAGAAGACTTAAGACTGTTCTTTTTCAGCCATGAGAATGGATTGCCTTAAACTTTTTTCATCAGTTGGCTGAGTAAATGACATACTCTTCTTGTTTTCCCCAAATGTCTTTTGACTAGAACAGGGTTGACCTGATCAGATAGGAAGAAAAATCACCAATGGCTGGAATTTGGTTCTTGTTCTCTGGCTGGCATGGGAAGCAAGCAGTAAGTGCAGTTTTGCTCCATGTTGTTATATTAAGGTCTATGAAATGAAATCCTTCAAGGTGATAAAAAGTTAGCCTTGTAAAGAAACTGAGCAAATATCAGTCTAAATTTTATTCTTTCCATTGTAATTTGAATTCAGTGGATTTTTTTTGTATGCACAAAGGGTACATATATATAATATACACATAAAACTGCTTCCTCTTTATACTTACACTTTATTCTTAGGTATACTTAGGTTTGTGTGTATATTGCCTGCTTAATCTGTGTGGATGAATAATTGCCTGTGTAAAATGTATAAAATCATAAAATACTCACAACCTCTTCATCTCAGTGATAGCTTGTAGCAACAAGTTCCTAGGTTAAATGTTTAAAAAAAAAAAAAAAAAAAAAAAGTTTTTCCTTTTATCAGTTTTAAATGTCTCCTAACAGTTTCATTTAGTTATCTACCTTGTTTTATTTATGAGTGTGAATAATTGGTTACCTATTGAGTTCTAATTGTTTTGTTTCTCCATCATTTGCACCTTGCTTGTCTCTAAACTACACAGTCAGTTTAGTGTCTCCTGACGTAGTGGGTTTTCCACATCATTAATCCAGTCACCTGTTTGAAAATTCCCTTCTATTTTTACCAAAGTGTTCTGAAAAAAAGTGTCAAGAACAGAACAACACACTCTGCCTCATGTATATGTAATGATTTAGCATCATTTGCCTTTTTATTTTCTGTCCAATTTTCTTTCATTTCCATGCTGTTACATTCTATTAGTAAAGCTGTAAACAGCAAAGAGGTTTACACTGAGCTGCTCACAGACATAACACAGGTCCATTTTCTGAGTACATGGAGTTATTGTAGACCTCAGCAATCAGTTTGAGGTACGTTGCATTTGTCAGTGTAAATTTTCATCTGTTGATGCACGGTCCATTCTCAGACCTCTCCTGGCCTTCCTGATATTTATAGATTTAAAAAGTTGTGCCAACCTATCCTGTAGTTGTTTGGTGGTCATCCCTTTCTGAATCACAAATGCAATAGCCCCATTCATGGAATAGAGTCGTGTGGTGCTCCACAGCTGGGGGTTTGAAGTGGCAAATTTCCTGTTTCTAAATATATATGAAATATATGTTTAGATAAAAAATGGATATGTCCTATCAGAGTTAGGCTGTTAGCTTCTCTGGTTACAGCTAGCAAACCCAAGGCACAATAGCATAATTGAAATCAATGGAGTTAATCCCATGTTGTGCTGTTGTAACTGAGAAAAGAGATGGGTCCTCAATTTACCCCTAAATCTTTCAAATAAAGCCATCTGCTCAAAAGTTTGGTCAGAACAGGTTTTAGGCCATCATCATGGCAATAAAAGGAAAATGAATGATTCTGTGAGGAATACAGCTTTTTGTACATAAAAATGAAGCAACCTTGAAAATCTATTGACTTTCCAGTAGGTTAATATTTTCTACTAGGTGGCTATAGCCTATAAAAGTCAAGCCTGAAAACAGATGAACGCAAGTTCTTCTAAGTTGCTATAAATTGCTGAAATTTTCCTGAATACTTACCAAATGCATAACACGATAAAGTCTGGTATTTGACCTTTGAGGTCTAAGTTTAATGGGAATCCATAAACATACCAGCTCAGTTTATGGAGCCACTGTTTCGTAGGCACCCTATCCCAAATTTTATACTGGAGATGTGCTTATTAGTAAGACAGTGAAAACTCTGAAAATCTATTCCTTGGATGGTGGTTTTTCCCTCAACTTTATAGGTGTCAAAACATGAGAAATACCAACTTCTTTTCAACGTTGAGGAGTTCAAATGCCTTCAGAAAATTGCTATCAATGTCAGATGGCCAAAACCATAAGCGGTGGAATTCTCCAGAAAGCCCCCAACCTCTTGAACTCCATTTCAGCAGAACGAGGAGGCACAGCCCTGCTCTGTGAGTCATTGGTTCTGGTTTCACTTCCATGGATATGTCGCCTTTTCAAAAAGTTATCTTTGTAAAGCTATTTGGGGCTCTAACTCTTAGAAATTCTGAAATATGTAGGAATTTTGCATGGGATTCAGAACTGAAAGAAAAATAATAGTTGTTTTTCTTTCAAGAATCTGAGTTTCTGCTAAGTTAGTGGGCTTGTTTTTCTTTGATTGTAAGCACTGTAACTTTCAGTGGAAGTATAATTATTGTTGTATTTTAGGATGATTATTATAAAAGCAGCTTTGCGTGGTCTGGAAAACAAATACAAATCGCTAATAATGAATACTGAACAATTTTGAGTCAATTTTAAAACCCATAAGTAAAGACTTACTGCAGTGAGCTTTCAAACTCTGCATCACAGAAAGAGAAATTTCTTCTGTAGCCCTGGATTTGGAAAAGATGCAGAAAACTTTTTCCCTTATCACCAACTTCTGCACTGTTAGCCCTCAAAACATTAACTATTTTTTAATTAATAACAAGTGTCTTGAAAACTCTTTATGTCTTTAATAAATGTGTTCCTCTTTGGTATTCTGTTTTGTTTAGGTTTCAATTATTTAATTACAGATCCTGATATGAAACTAATCATGCATGCGTCCATATGAAGCTGGCATACTGACAGGATAAAATCATTAAACAGTCATTACTATAAACTGACGTCGGCCTGTAATTTTTGCAGTTAACGGGGGAGTTGATGCTTGGTGAACAATCCAATTAAAACTGGAAACAAAAGACTTAAAATGTCAGCCAAATTGCTTTTTAATAGTCAATGCAGCCGTCACAAAACATAAACATTAAAGTCCCTGTAGTAGCATAAAGCTTCATGGTGAAACAATTCTAGAAAATGAATAATAATTACAGCATCCTGAGAATTCTCTTAATAGATGTGTACTCATTAAAATACTTTGTTGGTTAGATTCATATGAAAAAGTATGTTACCCTTGATACTTCTTTATGCTTTTGTTTTGAAGGTTTTATTCGATATTTTATAGGTGTAATTTCTAGTAATATTAAAAAATGTGTGTCTTATTTACAAAGAGTTTAAATAACTGCATATAGAGAAGCTTTGAATGAAAAGCACCTTAGTAATGTGTCGAGGTTAACCAAGAAAATGGCCACAGAGAACTTTTATAACCTATTAATGCAGTAAATAATGTCATCTTTATTAATTTTGAATTGCACCAGATTTCCTTTTGAAGTTGAGCACGAGTAATGGGAGAAGCTTGTCAAAGCTCATTTCCTGAAGTTGTCCGTCTAAATTAGTTTATATGGAAGTGGCCTGAATGGTACTTGATGGATGCTCACCTCAGATCTTCCAAGGTGTTTAAGAGTGCGGAGTAGTGTTAAAAGTCCTAAACCATTCTGGAGAAGTAGGGCACAGCCTCTGCTTCAGTGGAGTGGTGTCAGCCTGTTGGTGTTTCTGAAAAACTATGTGCTTGCTTGCAAAAGCCTAAATAGACTGACTTGAAAGCTGTGGTTTTGTGCCTGGGCCACTACATTCATTTTCAGGCATTACATTCACTGTTTGTGTGTTGTGATTTGGTCTTTCCCTACAGGAGTTTTTCTCTTCTTTAAAAAAATAATCGATTTGTTGTTTACCATCAGTTACACGTGTAACATTGTCTTTCCTCCAAGCAAGCTTAGTACTATAGGAGAAGTGTCAACATTCCTAAATAAAATGTTAGCAAACATCAATGGCAGGAATAGATCTTTTTGTAAAAGTAATTCTTTTATTTGTGGATTAAGCTGAGAGGGACAGGACTTTGCTAGCTACCTCTAGGGATAAAAGGCAGAAGCAGTCAGTCAGGTCATTCTGCACTGAAGTATATTCTTTAATTAATTTATTGTAATCTGTATGCCATGTAAAATCATTAGGTGAGTGACAAATACTTTTCTGTTGTGCTATCTGGCAATTACATGCGACTTTCTTCTTAAATGTACTTCCTTCTACATACTTCTAAGGATAACTAAGAAGACATCGATAACTATCCTACAGCTAAGGTTTTCATGTTTCTTGTATTTAAAAAAAAATGTTTCTCTTAATTGGAACAATAGTTAAGAATTAAAAGGAACATTTAAAATTATTCTATGTTTAAAAAAAAATCTTCCTCTTCAGTCATGAAACTTCAGAGGAGCATATATATATTCTAAAACTATAATTTATCTTAACTCTTTTTTAAGAAATCTGTCAACTGATCATTGACAGACATTATATGTGAAGGAGAATAAAAGTGAAGCTGAAGGAAATAGCCCTCTGCTCTGACCAACAGGGAACTGGTAATGTTGTTGAACAAAATATGTCCTACTACAACTTGTATATTAGTTGCAAATTATTTTATCGATTATACTGCTCATAGGGTAGGATGGGAGGAGCCACATGTACTTGCAATAAAAATCTGCCATCAGTATCCCTTATCTGATTATAAGCACACATATTTGATGCTTGTAAATTCTTCAACTATGTTTAAAACTAACCTCTACTAAGACAAAGTCTCTTCTTACCTTCAGGAAGAGCAATGGATCATATTCCTAATTTATCTGACTAGTATGAATGTGTATGGATGTATTCAGGAAGAGAGAAAAAAGCATTTATTTATAAAAATATTACTGAATATTATTTTGATGAAGTTTAATTTAAGATATATATGCACATTGGCATATAAAGCCACAGTTACATTAAGCATATTTGCATACTATAGATACATTTGACAGCTCTTTCCCACACACACAGGTTGCTATATAACAACAGTTATATATTTTTTTTAATACTCCAAATAGTCATATAACAGTCACTGAACATATTTGTGAAGATGTTCATATCAAGCAATTTGGTGTCAGTGTGAAATCCATAACAAAAACATATGGGGGTACTGTTTTATTGGATAGAACAAGACAAGTTCATTTTCTTGTATAAGCTATAAGCGTTCTTCAGAATATTATGAATGTGGAAACTAGTCAGTATCTCTCCCAATGCTCCCTTATTAATATATTTCTAAAAGGATTGTCTTTAAAATGAAGTAAGTGCGTGGGGATAGAAGCACAATAACTGAGTGAGCCAGAAAAGCTTCAAGCCTCTATGTCTGAACGTGTTGTTGATAATAAAAACAGATTGAGTATTTTCAATTATGCTCTACAAAATGATGTCAGGAGACATGCTGGGTATCTGGATTTGATGCAGTAATCTGGAGTGCAGGGCATCAGGTGTCTCATGGCCTTTGTATATCGAGGTGGAAGAAACTGAAGCTGGGATTTGTCCATGAATCCAGAATCTTCAGACACTTCAGGCTTTAGGAGGCAAGTAGTCAAATAGGAGTCCTCACCTTGGCCAGCCCTGTACGATGAGCTCAAATGCTGCAGGGACTTGTACATTTTTGGGGCCTGTAATGTGGCTTGACCACAAGCAGTCAAGTTTCCTGAAAACGCTGCAAAGTAGCTGAAACACATATGGAGCAGGTAAGAGGTAGTTGGGCAAGGTTATCATCTCTTGTGGAGAGGTTGATAACAAAGTGGCTTAATCCATCTGTATTTGTGATACTTCCACTGAACTGCTGGGCTAAATACATTGTGTATTCAGTATGATTTATATTCCCTAATTCCATTACCCATAGATCCCTTTTAAAAAGCCCTCACAGCTAATGAATTTAATGACACAAAGGCCAAAGCTTGAATATATATCACTGCCAAAACCATCAATAACTGGGGAAACATTAATTTTTACAGCCGTGGTTGCTTGCAGCCTATTTTACCAATCATAAACTGCTCTTTAATCAAAATCTGTTCGCCTGTAAGGTCATCAAAATTTGCTGCTAGGCTACTTGTAATTGTCTGGCTTTTGTAAACTTGGATGATAGGCTTACTGTGTAAGCTGTAATCTCCTTCACTTTGTTCAGAGTTTTAGGATAGTGATTGTACTGTCCCCCGTGAGTTGCCACTGACAGAAGATACAACTCGGGATATTGACTGAACCCACCACTTTTAAGTAAAGGCAGGAATTATGCATTCTCCTGAAATACCACCTTTAAGCTGGCTGGGAGCTGTCAGTCTGCACTGCTATGAACACTGTGATGTTAATTGTACCAGTAGCTGCTTCATCTGCCAAAAAAAAACATGGGAAGCCCTAGCTAGTTTTTTAGGTTGTTCTCTTGGTTGGTCTCCATCATAACTGCAGCGCTTCACTTCTCCCTCCATGTTTTTCCCTTGACCTCTGTGACTCCCCCACCAATGGGCCTGTCTTGTGTCAGAACTTGTAGTAGTGATTTAAAAGAAATCCTGTCTGAACTGGACGTTGATTTGAGGGACTCTGATGGATCCATTCTAGTGCGCTTTTGTTCTATCTGCAGCGGAGGAGATGAAGGGACTGAGTAAGAGATTTTCATTCCTAGCTTGTCATATTAATTGATGTATACGTGAGCATTTCACATAAATGTGATAATGTTTTTCACATAAATATTACACAGAGTACGCTAGTATTTATAGATATATATGAAGTACTAGAGAGCAAAGCTGTAATTCAAGCAATTCAGCAGAATAAAAGCACCTCAGGAGCTCTGGTTGTACGCATCCCTTTGGCAATGTTGTTTTTTTTGTGTGTGTGTTTGTTTTATGCTTTTTATGAACACACATCAGCGTGATTATATTGTCAGGTGCTTCTGCATGAAAACATTTAAAACTTGCATATTATCCACAGTACACAGTGTTATAACATGGAGCTCATTGCAGGTTACAAACTACAGAATTGAGAAGGCATCTTACAGTGTAGTGTTTATGTCCAAAATTATTCTACTTCAGCAGTCAGACTCCCAAGTTAAAACACTGAGTGATGGAGTTAATTAAGGAGGAGTAGTGCTGTTAGAGCCCTAATGGTCTACTGATATAAGTGCCTCTAAGTGAGGGAAAGTTTGTCAGGAAAGGTAATGCCTTTTATTGCACCAGCTGATACAGCTGGAAAAGAGAAAAAAAAAAAAATTGCTTTGGGCCCACAGACCCTTCTTTTTGGTTTGAGTATATTAACAATTGTTAATCAGAAAAAAAACAACTCTTCACACACACCTAAAAAAAAATGTATCAGTCTTATTTTTATTTCAAGAATTTTACACAGTAAAAATTGACAAGCTAAGCATTTGGTAGACAAAAAACACAGATGCCAGAATCTTTTGAATCTTGAAAGGCAGAATACTATTAAATGAGTCCTATCAGCAAAGTTAGGAAGGGCTGCCATGTGATAGTTCCCTAGTGATAAATCACTGCCTTTCCTTCCCTAATGAGTTCAAACCTCCATTCTCCTTCATCTTTCTGCAGCTATGCAAAGAGTTTGTTTGCAGAAACACTTCTGAGGAAGCTGGTTTTTATTTTCCAAAACACTGTGAAGTGTCCAGTTGTTTTTTTTCCTGCTTTTTTCATGTTACTAATTGATGTCTTACCAGAAAAGGAGCCCAGCAGCATTACCATCCTGATGTGCAACAGCAATTGCCCAATTACAGAAGTTCTGCTAATGAGAATTCTTTACACTTTCTTTTGCTACAAGTTTTAAGTTTTTGATATTAAATATCAATATTATATGCAGATAAGAAAGTAATTTATACTGTTTGACTTGCAAAGATTTCCTAGTAAACTTTAAGTAATGCAGCATCTATTTATTTGAAATAGTCCAAAAATGAAAATTAAAATAATGGGAAAATATTAGGCTTATATTAATCTTCCTAAATACATATGGACTTCAGAAAGAATTTTAGGTGAATATACCACTGTTTTCACAAGAGAGTATATTAAACAGAATTAAAGAAACAGGAAATACTTATTCTGTAAGGCAAAAAAGTTTTAAATAGAGATCTGCTGCTAATGCTCCCAGCTTTTCTTTCTACTCTGCAGTTCAAAACCAGTTAATTGTGTTTTCATAATGTTTGCTAGAATTAAGTTCATTATGAGTGTTTATAAAATATAGCCACTTTAGTCTTACAGGAGAAGTTTTGACTATTGTATTCATGTAAAAATAAAAGATGTGCTGCAAGTAGTTCATAAGAAGTCCTTTTCTTCCTCATAGCCTATATACAGTTGTTTGTTTTTTTTGCTGTATAGTTAAACCATACATCATTCAATGTAAACGTTATTTGCATGTGTAAAGTGTTGAATTGCCATTGTATTTCATTTCTAAATATGGCTCAACTTGAATATCCTGAAGAAAAGCAGCAGAAGTGAATTAGCATTAGGAAACTGTTAGAATTCTTATTTTATCTTTTTTTGTGTGTGTTAAAATGATCCACAAATGATAAGCTGGAAGCTGTTGATGTGTGTTGTATACTGTAAGGGATTCAAGTGAATTGAACATATGTAGTACTAAGAACATTAAGGAAACATTTAATGGGATCCATATGAACATATTGGACTGAGTGTTTAAGTATTGTGAAGTTGTTTGATATCATAAAATGTAACTCCAGCTGTATTTTATGCTCATTTATGCTGTTCAAAATACATGGTCTAAGACCTCCATTAATTTATCCTTGGAAGTGAAGTGCTGTATTTTCAGCACAGCCCCTAAATAATCATTTGTAGGGTTCATTCTACTCTTACAGTGGTGGTGTGGTATAAAATTGATAGGGGCCCAGAACCCCTATCAGATTATCCATATTGCTTAATTGTTCCCTCCTTCCATCAGGCTGTCCAGCACCGTCCCAGCCAGCTCACCCAGGCAAACTGGCTTTGGTGGGGGTGAGTTCAGGGCTCGTGGGTGCAAGGCAGCAGCCTGTGGTGGGCAAGAGGGCTGGTCTCTGAAGGTCTCTACATCTCTCTTCCTTCGTATGTGAACTTTGAGTCCGTGTGACCTTTAGTTTGCAAGCGTTCATTGAATTGTAATTTTATTTTGCACAAAACCATATGGTTTGTAGAATTCTTCAGGGATGTTTGATATTTTATGTTCTGGAAGATTTACTCTGCAAAAGACTGAGGACAAAAAAAAATTATATGTAGCAAAACTATAATATAATGGTAAATTGGCATTAAAGGTACTGGTTGGATACTTTCATATCCTAGTGGTCTGACAAAGCACTAGAAGCAAAGCATTTTACACGTAAGGTAAGCCAGCTAAATACTGAGCTATGTCAGAAAGAGCAAGTGCAAAACAGATTATTGAATGGAACAGAAATGTATACATCAACAGAACAGTCCCATACACAATTATTTTTCATATTTACCTTTTTTCAAAATAGGTCACAATAAAAATAAAAGGAATTCAAAGACAACAACTAATTATGGTTTGGAAAGGTCATTGGGGCATACATAGAAAAAAAATAAAGATGTAGTCTCATAAAATCAAATTGAGAATGGAAGGAAAGGGTGTAAAGATCAATAAGTGTATTAACATGTAGCAGAGCCAGCACTCTGCAACAGTGGGACTTGCATGTAATTCTTAGTTTGTCTGCCCAAACCTAGCATAAATCTCATTGAAAATTTGATTTTTTTTTTTAATTCTGTGCCTTTTAGCTGTAGTCTTAAGCATTAAGATACTTTGTCTTCCCTGCACTGAATGTCTTCAGTGCCCATCTATGTAAATTGTGCACAATGCTCTTGGCTTGATCCTTCTCCTCTTGGTTTGTAACTGAGTAGTAGTATGCCCATAGAATAGGAACCTAAATGAAAAATCTCTGAACATGTGCTGCTATTTAGTTCATTAAATAATAGCTTGCAAGCTAATTCATACTCAGATGAGACAAGTCTGGAAAAAAAAAAAAAAAATACCAATAAATAATGAATTTAGGAACTGAAAAAATTAAAATATCTCAAAAACACTATAGGTTAGATGCAAACCTTTTAAGGTTCATTACTTTTTAATATATTCTCTCTGATACACTTCACTTAGTACTGATGCAGGCTGTTGTAGTCTTGTCAGTGAATGATAAAACAGTTCAATTACCCTTTCTTTGTGGATCTGGAAAGTATAGCAAAGTGTGCTTCAGAACTGCTAGGAGAAAGGTTTAGCAAAAGTTCTGGTTTATTGTCAAAAATAATTTTATTGGGAGCTAACTAGTTGATAAAGCGTCTTACTTCATTTTTGTCAGGCGATAAAGCAATTCTGCTGCATCTTTATGAAGGTATTTTAGCATGACTCTTAAGCTGAGAAGTTGATGCTCATGTTTTCCACTGGTTTGTGCCTCCAGTAGCTCTTGAAGAGAATGGCAGCACTCAACCAAACGTCGCCGAGGAGGGGAAGTTTCCAAGTCAGTGACCTTTGTGCTCGCTAAGAAGCATGTGTCTAGGAGAAAAGAAAGATCTGAATAGTTGTGTTCCCTGAAGGAAAAAGCAAGAGCAGAACTTGACAGCTGAAAAGGGGCTGTTCGGGTCTGCACCCATAGCTGGACGTACCAAGCAGTATTCCACTGCCATGGGGCAGCCTGTGTTCAGTATTGATCAAGGGCCTTCCAAAAGAATGAGGCAGAACCAAAGATGAACAAACATTTAGGACAAAACTAGAACTCCCCCTTTCAAGCTTCAAAGAAAGGAGAGCAAGTAGAAACCCTACAAATGAGCAGAATTACCAGAAATGTTTTCCTCTTTTGTAGCTAGCATCAATACAGCATTGTCTCCTTTGGGGTGAGTGCCTCGTGTTTGTGAGATGTCTTGGAAGAAAAAAAGCTGAACAAATTAACACTGTTACCAAAGAATGAAATAAAACCCCTAGAAAAAGGAATTGAAAAGAAGTTTAAGTGGAGTTTATGGAGTGGATGGGGAATGTGCGAGTTAAAGCAGATCTGATATACAATAAAGAAGTGCAAAGAAAGCAGAAATGTCCTATTTATTTCTTCAGGAAGCATTAACATTGTGTGCTCTGTGGAGATGGGAGAACTCTAAAAACAATCAACTTTTAGGGGAATGAATTTAGACGTTTTCTAAACTGCTCCTCCTGACTATAAAAAAAAAAAAAAAAAAAAAAAGGAGGGGAGGGGGTGAGGTCTAAATGCAAGTGCGGGTGGGGACAGTGCCTCTTCCACATGAGAAGACCAACAGCGAGGCCCAGGAGCATTTATTCTGGCTTCGCATGTTGCTCAGCCAAGAAGCTGATCTGTAGCAAATTATTGTAAATGTAAACTCTGAGCTGAAATCTTGTTAGTAGCTACAATTTTAGATTAATGGAAACTCCTAACATGTCAATAAACACTTTGAAAATAAATAATGTTATATTTGCATAATATGCATAAACTTTTTTGTCTAAAAAATTTTTAAAAATCTGAACATTGTAAGCAGCTGTTCCAAGTAAAAGCAGGTGTTGTCCTGGGTAGGTAGCGTCATGCTGCAATAGGGTAAAAATTCACAGCTAAGTTAACTTCTGTAGCACTCCTGTGCACTTCAGAAATTTGGAAATTTTAGACAAATTTGTGTAATTATTTTCTTCTTTTCTTTCTTTTTTGGTATTTGAAGTTATTTTACAGTCTACTGTTTGCTCGGAGCCCCGAAGAATCGTGAGCATGCAGATTTAGATACAATGCTGTTTTATATCCTAAGCAACATTTTTTTGTGGTATAAAAATAAAGTTAATGGGACGTAGACTTAGTTTCGAGCAAAATAAAAATAAGTTTGATAAATTAGAAAGTCTGTAAGAACTAATTGGAAACTCAGGCCAGATTCTCAGCTTGATGACTTTACTACGCTTCGTTGAAGTGAAGGGCTGATGCAGAAGACCTGTTTTTAAATCACCAAAATACCTCAGAATGTGATGTGAGGTTTTCTGCGATGCCAAGAGCTGCAGGAAGGGGTGATGAGTGTGATAATTAAAAAGGAATCCCCCGTGAAATCTGGTGCATTAAAGTATTGTGAGAAATAGCACTGAGAAATACAAGGTACCCTACTGACCAGAAATGCTTCATGGTTCACAAAGCAGAACCAGTCTATCACATGGAACAAACTAGACTATTTGTCAGATAATTGCATGCTATTGACAGGATAGGGACGGTAAAAGGAGGAGAAAGGAACTCAAGAGGTGCGTTGCCATACAGATCCTATAGATTTTCCCATATGCCTAGAGAAGCAGCCGCCTTGGTTGCTCAACATTTACCACAGAGCTTTTGAAGTACCTTGCAGTGCCTGACTGTGTTACTGGCAAAGATCGGTAATTTTCTAACTGATGGGACAGTGGTACAACCATTAAAATGGTTTGTCATGCAAACGATTGGATGTGTAGTAATCCTGCAAATCTTCTGTAGAGTGCATTTCAGACTGATACCGCTAAGTAAGAGAAAGTCACTGATCACATCCTAGAGGATGCTGGACATCAAATAATATGTCCAAAATTTTGGTAGATTTCCCTTCTAAAATAGCAGGATATAGGATTTACTGAGATTAATTATTATATGAAAGTGCCTTAGCAGATTATTTCAAAGCTCTGGACTGTTGACTCCAGTGATTTAATTTACTGAGGTCTCCAGTTTTCTAATATGCTTCAAAATGCTTTTCTGGTATATGCAAACTACTATTGCAGTGTAAACCTTAATGCAACTGTAAGAATGCTGCCTTGATAAAAGATCAATGAAATTAAAAGGATTAAGCTTGGGCCAAATCCGTGACAGCTTTGCTTACTGCAGCACAGAGGAGCTTATGTGGAGCACTAAACAACCTTGTTACTCCAGTTGGGGCAAATTGTGGCTGTCACAGAGGAAAAAAAAGTGCTTTTTTTTTTTTTTTTTTTTTTTTCCTGCCAGCCATTCCAAGAAGGGAAAGGGCACACTTTCATCTTTCACCTTGAAGACAAACTATGTCATAATTTGAAGAAAGCACATGTTGTAATGGAAGGCAACAGTAGTTCCTTGCAGGGAATTTTTTCAGGTTTATCAGAGCTCTGCTCCAGCTGGTTTTATGCAAATGCAACTGGATGTCAGCTGAGGGGACAGGGAGAGCGAGGGTGAGTTTAGGAACGGGATGAAGACATACTAAGCTGGAGGAAATTAGCTGGAGGAGTTTCAGGTTAATAGCTTCACAGCTCACCCAATCCAGCAGTAATGTTTATCAGCATCTTCTTCGCAAATTATTTGTTACTGTTCATTTAGAAAGGGATTTCTTGCTTCCATAGCTCCATAGCTGCATCTCATATTGCACTGAGAGGTCTTGGATGCTCTTGTGGGAAATGAACATGGTTTCATTGTCCCTTCCAAGCTCTGCTGCACAGTAGAGTACATCTGTATTTGCATGGGGCAGGGCCATTGGTGCCCCCTATGCACTACTCATCACGTACCCGTCACCCATCCCAGCCTCTCCTGCAGCTAGAGCTCCTGGCCAGCCTGCACGCTGCCATGAGCCCTTTTCTCCAGGTATCTGGATCATTCAGGTAGTCTTTCAGAGAGCCTTTTCCCAGCACTCAGTTAACAAATGCAGTACCACAGTAGTAGAAATGCATTGATCTTATTTTATGGAAGGTATTTATTAGGCGGTAGGAATTAATTCGGTTATATTCTTTCTTGATTTTAAGTGAGAGGATAGTTCTTGTACCATGTCTATTTCTTTTGCAACTCTTCTTAAATGAGATTTATACCTGATGAAATCAGTTGGTATCTGTGCAGCAATTCAATGTCAACTTGATTTATTTGTTCTTTACCCTCCTCCCCAAAAAATCCTATGACAAATTAAGTGAAGGTTATATCTTCGTCTACTTTTTGTTGTTGTTGTTGTTGTTGCTCTAACTTCAGTGCCAGAGGGTACATCTGTGTCTAATATTCATCATTTCAGTAAAGTATTACACCCTGAATTATTTCACACCGCACCAACATTTTACAGACACACGAGTTAATAACATGATCAGTTGCACAATGCTCTAATCCCATCAAATGCTATATCATCCTCATGCTCTCCCTGTCCTTTCAAAACAATAAGCCTCTGGGTCTCCCTCCTGTGTCGTTTCAGACATGCCAGGGAGCCCACACAACCAGTTCACGTTCAGACCCCTGCCGCCGCCGCCGCCGCCACCACACGCGTGCACCTGCACCAGGAAACCGCCGCCAGCAGCTGACACACTCCAGAGGAGGTCGATGACGACCCGCAGCCAGCCCAGCCCTGCTGCCCCCACTCCCCCCACCAGTACACAAGATTCGGTGCATCTCCATAACAGCTGGGTCTTGAACAGCAACATACCACTGGAAACCAGGTATGGACCAACCTGCTCTATACAGGTTAAAAAACGTTAAAAAAGAAGGGTTGGAGGCCCGATGTTGGTGTGTGAAGATGGTGGGGAATGCAAGGTCATCATTTGGGACATGCCAAAGCATTTAGATTTGAGGCATGTAGTATAGCCATGCAAGATCGTTCTTAATTGATTCATCTAGATTGTCAATGCTTGTAAAAGCATGTATTTTGCAAAGTTTGGGAAGAGATTGATTTCCTTAATGTGCATAGGTTATGTAACCATAAGTATGTTAGATGTGTGTGCAGCAAAGATTTGTACTCCTGTACTTGTATGACCATCCCACATTCTCCCAGGGACGTTTTGTAATCAACAAACAGAAGGTTTGTTTAGTTGGTATATTCTGACACTCCTGGTGTAGGTCAGTGTTCCGGACTTGGCTTCTTGTTGATAAGAAACAAAGTAATAAAAATAATACTAAGATAATACATAATAATACTAAAATAATATTTCCATCAAGGCATATTTAAACATTTTATTGCACATGTACATAAAGAACATCATTTGATGACCATTTGATAATAGAGGAGTGATACAGGTCCAAGACGTGTGGAGCATGAAGAGCCTTACATTTAGGAACTAGGGAGGAAGGGTTCAACTGCAGGATCAGCAATAATTTACACTAATACTCTGTTCTGAAAAATAATGTAAAGCAAATACATTATGTATTCAGCAAACCTGTGATTCGGTACCCAAAATTCTACCTGCAGAGATACATGAACACCTTCCTCTGAGTCTTCGACCATAAGCTTTTTCATTCCTGTGAAGTATTAGCTAATTTGATGGCTTTTAACTACTGCTGTGTTTGCTGACTTTATCCCTAAAACAAGCCCTTGAACAACCTTCTTCCTCTTTATTGTGAGCAGAGTTTGGACTAGGGTTTCCTTTAGGTTTTAGCACTGTCAAACACAGGAAGTGCATAACTGTCTGTTAACATGGTGGTTGGTGACACGCAGATGAATGTCTGACATTCAAGTAATCTGAACTAGAGAATGTAAGGCAATATGCATAGAAGCATTTTGTTGTTAATGCACACATGTCCAATGGCCATTTATCACAATTAATCACTGGGACCTATTTTTTTTTCCTTTATAGGGAGTTTGTTTTTATTTTATTACATAATTTAATTTTAATATATGTCTTTAAACATTTACCTGCTGCTAATTAGAAGTGTCAAATTAAGTGTTTTTTCTCTGATAGGCTGTTAAGTTGAGATTCAAGAATAAGCTGATTCATTCTGCAATAAAACTTTCTTTATTTGTCCTAAGGACAAATCACAAAAAGAATGAAGGAGGATGAAAACTTTTTCCCCAAAAGTGAACATGAACAAAATTTTAGTTCAGCTAGTTCCTCATCTCACTGTGTTTACTCAAAATAAAATCAGAGAGACAAACTGAACGTAGTTTTGCAAATACTTGTATTACATTCATTCTTAACTACATTTGTCCAGATTTCAGAACAGAAATTTGTCATTTAAAGTTGAGTCAAAGGAGAACATATTTACCTTATTTACACTGAGGAGTTAAGGATGAAAAGAACAAAAATCAGATAACAGAATAATGGTGAAGTAATATACATTGAAAATAATAAAAAGTACAAATTTAAAATGCAAATACTCAATAAGTATCATTGAAATTCTATTTCTTATTAAATGTACTTGAAAAAAAAATCAATATTCAATAGATGGTTGGAATCAGAGCTTCTGTTTACATAATCTTTATAAAGATATATGTCTGCCATTCATGATGTCACAAGCTTATCTATCTATACTGTCTGCTACACAGAAGACTGCTCATTAAGCATTCTGTACCCACTAAGTACCTTTTGATTGTCTTCAGTCAACACTGAAATAGATCTTATTTAGCCCTTCTGCATCTCTATTCACTATTTTCTCTTCAAACCTCCTTGCTGGGAAAAATACTTTGCAATTTTAAGTGTTCACTTCTGTGTTTTTTTGTTTTTGTTTTGTTTGTTTGTTTGTTTTGCTGTTTTCTTTGTTATTATTTTTACAGATTTTAAACTTCTCATAAAGTACATTTTCTAGTGTAATATCTGTATATCTACTTGCTTCTGTAATCTATATAATTGGATACTGATGAAAGGGCTGTGCAATGGATTAATTTTTCAGACTGGAAACCATACTAGGGGCAACCCTTTGGCAATTCACTAACTGGGAATTTTCCATGTTCCTAACCTTCAGTGGTTGTTTCAGCTGATTTCATGCACCCTCCAGCAGCTCGCTGCAGCCTCCCCTGAAGCTGGCTGAAAGGCTGCATAATCTGAAAGTAGAATCTGCAAGACTGTTCCCAAGATGTACCTGCAGTATATGTGGAGACAAGTGATACAGCAGGGGAACTTTGTAATAAAAGACATCTGTGATCACCACTTCTCAGAAGTCTCTAGTACATGGCATAGCCTTAGAGAAAAAGAAGGGCTCGCTGTTTGTTTTTTCTGCCTTTAACAGGGAGTGATTCAGCCAGAATTGAACAAATACTTTGGTCTAATACCTGGATTCTCTTGCTTTCCTCCTGCATTAATGTTTAGCTGTCCATTAAAAATAATCCTGCAAAATAAAGGGAAGCATGTCAATGGCAGCTGTATTTCTGCGCTAAATCTTTAATAGTACAAAATCTACCTAATATGTGCATACTAATATGTCCAAGCAGAATTTTTTGTTATTGTTGTTTTTTAATTTGGAACATTTGCAATCAAAAAGACGATTTAGAGACAGTAATTTATTCCCTACTGTAATAACTGGACAAAAATCAGAATGCACATGTTCAGCTTTTCTATCCAACCGTATCTCCTGTTAATCCACAAACAGCACATGTGTTTGTATGGTTTAGCTCCAGCCACGTAGTATGAGACACTTTCCAGGCAGGCACAGATGCCCTAGAACTAATCATGTGACTGTAAATCCTGTTCACCCTAGATAATGAGAAGTGAAACAAGTTTATGAGGCTGCTCGTGAAGATAATGCATCGTATTTATATAACAGAAAATCCTGTAGTTCTGAAAATGTTTAACATACTCTGATTAGAGATGTATTTGTTCACAATTGGTTTTTGAAACCTACATTAGGTGAAAGGGGCTGTAGTAAAGACGTTTAATGAGGTCTGTGTTCTAAGAGTTTTTTTGTAGAGTAAAACCTGGTTATATTTTAATTGAAAAGGGCAAATTAGGAGCTCAGTTTCATCTAGAGGTGTTATATGCATGGACCGATCCACAAACCAGTCATGTCAGGACTCGACTTTCTGGCCCTGCTGTTCACTGAGGACACTGACTTGGAAAATGGCAATGGCTTGTTGGAGTTCACACAAGCCTTTGGTAAAGCCACGCCCAGTCTTGAGCTCTATCATTGCCAAGGCCAGTTCTCGGCCTGGTGGTGCTTCTGATTGTAAGCAGCCTAAATGATCACAGGAATTAGGAACACCTTAAAACTTCAGAATACAAGTCATAGAGTACATGTAGCTCTAGAAATTGGAGAAAAGCTGGATCTGCAGGAGATGTCCCAGCCCACGCTGCCGGCTGACCATGCTGCAGCCTTGGGCACTGCAACGTGCCCATAAATGCAGATGCAGGCTCCGTCTGTATATATGCACGCCATTTTGAAAACTACTTACTCATTATTAAAATGACTTACGAGAATGTAGCAATTTCATTGTGTCACACAGAAAACTAATTTGTAAGTGTGGACGGAAAAAGACTGCAAGGATCTCTCGCACTACATGAAAACACAGGAAACATCAATTCTCTGTTTTAGGATAATGCTATTGGGTTCTTACATAAATTGACTTTTTTCTACGTTCCCAGAATAGAGTACTCGCAACCTATTGCCTATTCTCTCCATTTCCACTAAAATAATTGTTTTTTCAGGTTTCATAGATACTTTGCTCTAATGTTTCAAATCTTATGATTTACAGTGTAATATATTGTCATTATGTGTGACAGCCCCATCTGAACGTAGCTTACTGCATTTTATGCAGTATGTATTAAATCCTGACAATTCAAAGGAGTGTTTTTCATTTTCTCCATGCCCTTTTAGTTGACTCAGTGTTTGTTTCCATATATCTCGCATTTTTGCGTTTGTCTGTTCTGGTGCTTGCTTTTTTTGTTTGTTTGTTTGTTTGTTTGTTTTCACTTAAATCTAATTCCCAAATTAGGAAAAATAAATGTAACATCAAATATGGATTATTATCTGGCATTACTCCTGATGCTCCTTACAGTATGTTACATTCCCCTCATAGATAAACCATTGGATGTGCTTATTTTGAGGAAAGTTACGTTTTGCATTTATATCACCCAACCATTAGATATTTTTTTTTTTCTGTCTAAATACCAAAATTTCCCTCATGTTGATTTTATGTCAATACGTTCAATTTTAGTCCTGTTTTGTGCTTCAGTGTTTTACATATTTGCTTGTTCCTTCCTTTTTTAAATCAAATTTCTTTCTAGTTCCCCTAACCCATTTAGCAGCGTTGGCAGTAAGGTTAATGCTGTGCTGAATGGACTGAAATCTCCCTTCAATGCACTGGTGATGAGCCAAATACTGTGAAGAAGACAGCTTAATTTAAGCAATCTTATCACCATGGTAATAGCTCCTCTAAAGGGACAGTAAGGTACCAGACCATGAACCTGAGATTCAATTATCATTAATTTATATAAAACTTTGAAGTACTAAAATACTAGATTAATAGGAGAAGCATTTGGGGTTCAAGGCAGTTGTGATTTTTAGTTACTCTTCAGCAATATTTCAGAACCCTAAAGTTTGATTATGTCTTTAAATGCTTAAAGACTTAGACGGTTTTAGAATTAAAAAGTGTATTTAGCTTCTCATATAGATGAGGTCCTTCAGTTTTGTATTATATAGTTATTTAAGGTGCCTAGTTAAGACTCTGGGTTTCTGTTTTCCTAAAAATATCATCTTGATAATGATACTTTTTAGAACCAGGAAGATCTTAGCAACTTAGCAAGAGACACATTCAGTAGTATGGTTTTCCCTTGTTCTTTTTTAATCAAGCTCATAATTACTTGTGCCCTTCAAAATTAATATTGATAGGCTTTCAAACTACAAAAACCTGTGCATATTGACTCTCCATTTAAGCTGAAGTAGTGCGAAAAGCAGAAATAATTACAGAAAATACATATATATAAATGTGCACACACAAAAGCAGATAAGAATGAGCTCTTGAAGATTTATTCTTTCTCCTTGCTCTCTTATTTGAGCAGCCTGTGAATTTAGCCCCCGATGCAGAGATACAGAAAGCACTTTTATGCCTTCCTTTTTTTTTTTTTTCCCAGTTCAAGGTTTCCATAGCAAACAGAATGGCTTTTATAGCTCCTGTGGCACACAGGTGTTGATGATCATAAACCACCAAGCAGGGAAACAATTACTATTACAGCAATGCAATTCATTAGGAACTTGTTTGTGAATGGAGACTTATCCTGAGTTAAATAACCACTCTTGTGGTTATTCCAAAAACATAAATGCAGGGGGAGCTTCATTTATGATCCTTCCTTCCAACAGTCTTCTTCAGTATTTTTTGTTTTGACATTTCTCTTGTATTTTGTCATTTTCTACCTAATTAAACAATAAATCTAGCCTGTAGAGAAGCTGATCATATTAAAAAACAAGCATGTGGCAAGGGGTTTAAATCCAGTCCAAGTCCCATGTGTTTCCACTATACAGAAAAAAAATAATAAAAAAAAAAGACTTCTGAACTGTAAAAGATGAATTGGAAATGTTAAATATGACAATGAACTTAAAATAAAAGCTGTAAATATGACCTTAACTTTAATAATGCAGGAAAGATACCATCCTACATGGAAATAAAAATATAAACATTTGTCAGCTACAATGAATTACAATTTTAATGTTGGCAGCTATGCTACTTGAGGGTCCTTCTTTTGAATAATTTGAGATCCAGTCACTTTGGCTGATGAGGCAACTTAAATTGTTCGTGTATTCTCCTGTTACTTTTCTTTGGGAAAAGCTCTGGTTTGTCTTTCTCTGGAACAGTGTGGTAGTATTTGTATGTATAAATGTTTTTGTACATATAAATGTCTTTGTGCTGCCTTATTATAGTAACCTGGGTCATCATGCTGCAGATAGTCTTCACTCATTATTTTGAATAACAGAAAGTAAGTTTTATTATAGAAAGTAATAAATAAAAGTAAAGATGTGTTGATATTTTATGGCCAGCAATAAGCAAGCAGGCCTGTTAGCTTTCTGTGAAGAACATTATTTTCATTTACAAAAACTGAAAGAGAATGAGTATAAATTTGGAAAGAGAAAAATAATTACATATTAATAGGTCTAGGCTGATTTGGAAAACAGAGACTATAGTAGTAGAAAGGGTCATAAATCTGCTGAGTACCTTATCTTTTTATTTTTAAGATATGTATATTTGGAATGTTATTGCCTGAAAATGTGTATCTATTCCCTGGATAGCTATTTCTAGGAAATCTGTTTTGGATGACTAGATAGAATTTTCCATAGGAAATATGCTCCTGTCATCCAGTAAAATTTGTTGAGTGAGTGGCATTTGTCGCTTTACACTTTGGCATTTGACAATATGTATGGGAGTGCGGATATTTGGAAATAGACTCAAATTCTGGTAATAAATTCAGTTGGAATATGCATGAATTCCCACAGGAGGAAATTCATGGCAAAGAGAACTACGGGCAACTCTGTCTACTTTAGTTATCTCATTTTCATTTCTCTGTTTTAAGCCATGCTTCTAACCAGAGAATACAAGCAAAAAAATCACAATATTAGTAATTTTTCTTTCGTTTTTATGGTTTTACAGTATTCTGCAAATATTACACACTATTCTTTATAGAAATTATGTAAATATTATTGTAAGTACGATTTTGATTTTACAAGTCACAAATTAATATACTACTGAAAATGCAGATTAAACCACGAGCTCCCTTATTCCTTCCTTACCCCACTAACATCTGTGTATTTAGATCAGTTTCACTCAGAGGTCACTTGATTTGTAGTAAAAAGGAAAGTCCTAAGCCACAGAAAAGCATTTTTTAAAAATACTAGATTAATATAGCAGAGTCAAAGTGTATCATACTAATAAAGCACATACTGATCTATACAAGAGTAATTGCTGCCTTCAGCATGGTAGTTTTTATCTTTTTTTGTTAAACAATCAATGAAACCAGAAGACAATTGTACTTTTGACAACTGTTCCATATTAGAAGCTGTTCTTGATTGATCTTGGCACCATCCTGTATTTATATAATTATATAAATATAATATAATATTATATATTTCCAGATTTCTGCCAGGAACTTTAGTCACCTGATTGGCAGACTTAGCTTGCCTACAGCAATGACAGACAAGTGAGTCAACATCATGTCACTGCTGTTGTGCTGTACTGAAGCACTAAGTAAGGGATACAGGTTCTCTTACATCCTTTCACATCCAGAGTCATGGGGCTAGGTTTTCAAACACTATGTAAAATAACTAAGAATGAATACAGGGAAGCAGCTCTAAGTGAGTGATTCAAAAGACAAGTCCTGCTTAAAAGAGGAAATTTTAACAAAGCGGTTGTATTCCAAAATACAATGCCCTGGTGGGATTTAAATGTGTTTCAATTATACACATAAAAATAGAATGATAAGTTAGATAATTATTGTTCATGGCAATTTCCCTCTTCTTTCATGCTTGTACTTTGTTTTTCCTGTGGTTCTTGTACGCAGAAAGATAAAACAGGGCATAGCATTGCACCAGGTAAAATTATGGGTTAGATTTTAACTATAATTATAAGTCATGTCTTATAATTTCCATACAGTTTTGCTGGGTAGATTTTAAAGAAGACAGTATGGTTCATATATCTTCTTTTGCTAAATAGGTGTGTTGTTTTCCCTTAGCATAGCTGCCTTGTTTTTATGCCAAATGGTTTGCTCAGGATGGGAGATAAAGGAATCATTCATAAACAGATGTTTATTATCTTAAATTATCTGATTACTAACTATTGCCAACTAGCTGATTATTATCTAAGTTTAGATGTTCATGTGTTTTTGGTGTTGTTTTTTTTTCTCCCTCTCCCATTTCTTGTATGTAATAGAATAGATAAAAAATCAGTAAAGAGCAAGTTTCTGCTTCTTGCCAGTGTCACAGGAAGTATTAACTGTTTTAGAAGAGTCAGCTAACAGTGGGCTTGTTTGATGTTTACCAAAGTAGGACAACTGTTTCAGTTCCAAATCCCTTTTGGCTTTCATCTTTACGTATTTTCTGGATTTCACAAAAATCAGAGTTGTTCCTATGTTTCAACTGCTATGCCTCTGAAAAAATCCCTTTGCACGTCTTTTGACATCTAAATCAAATTTTATTTCAATTGCCTACTTAAGCGTTGGTATAGAGATACAGTTAAATATATATAAACACACAGTTACAGAACTGTTTGAAAAGACGTTGAAAAATTTACATGATCAAACTGGAGGCTTCTTAGCTTTCCTATCACTTAGCTAAGTAGTAATTTATTATGCTTTAGTAACTATTTCTTTAATGTGATATGGGTACAAATGTGTATCTACTTGGTTTACCCAGGAGAAATGCAGACTAATTTTTTGGTATTGCAAGATTTCTGGCATTTGTGTTTTTGCTAACTCCTGCAGTGGATTGCTTTTCAAATCTTCTTTTGTTCTTCATTTTTCCTCTTACAAATCTGTAACTTTTAATGAAAATGAAGGTTGTAGGTACAAATCAAAGTGGATTTCTAGGCCTACAGGTGCCAGGCACAGGGCAAATACATAGAACTTAGAGAAGCAGTATCAAGCCCTCGACAAAGCTGAGGGACATTACTACAGTATTGGGATGTCAAAATATTTTCTTGGAATTTAATTAAGAAATTCTGTGTGGGGTTAATCTAGTTTCTGTAATCGAATTATTTATTTAAGTAAATTTGTTGGGGATGCTGCTTCATGTGTAGCTTTTACAGGACTACTACTCCAAAGAAGAAGCCAGAAGTATGTAACAAAACATCCAGATAGAGAAGGGTGTGAAGAAAGAAATGAACTCCCCTTCTCTCACCTTCTCCTAGCTGAGAATTCATCGTTTTTCTATGAGTTTCACTCTTGGAGTTATATACCATTCCTCTTATTGCTGAAAAAGAGCACTTAGATGAGCCCCATGAAACTTCATCTTTACAGAAAGCACGCTATTCTGTGATCAGCGGGACTAAGAGGTCTGATTTCATGCCTTATGTCACCTGAACTACCCAGCAGCTCCCTTCCTTGGTCCCTATCTCTCTACTGGGCATCTCAACGTAGCAGATTTACACTTCGCTATTGATCAGTCGATGCCTCTTCTGCACAAGGGGCTGGATGGCTGCTGTAGTGTCTTAGGGAGCATGACCCAAGTTTGTAAGCAGCTCATTAAGGCTTTGGTTCCAGATCAAGTTGCTGAATTTTATGAGTCCGGGAGAGTCTTTTCCTTTCTGTCAGTTTTGCTTTTGAAAGAGTTCAAAGTTTGGAATTTTTGTCAAGATGAACAAATGGACAGATAGGTAGATAGACATTGTGGTTACTTTTAAAAAGAATGAATATTTTCCAACTGTGTTTTTTAGATGGTGAAATTATTACTGAGCCTTGAATATTTTTATGTCTTGGAATTATCAGTGTAATAAGTGACTTTATTTCGCGGACAGATGCTTTGCAGATTATGTCTTGTACTTCTCCTTTTAAAAGAATATTGTCTTCATCTTTTCGAATGGCTTTGATGGTTTTTGGAATATTTTATAACTTCCCCCTCTTAAAATGAATAGTCTTATCAATTGTTCTTAAAAATTCTATGATTTTTTTTTTTATTTCAATTAAAAAAAAAAAAAGCCTTAGCTTTTCTCTTAGATTGAGTATTAAAGCACATACTAGTCACATATAAACTTGTGAACTGCAATTTTTATTATTTTCCTCTTTAGAGAGCCTGATTCTATAGAACTGATAGCAACAGTTTAGCATGTCCTAATGCGCTTTGGGAACAGTGTTGTGCTTAGACAGATGAGTAGTCGTCTGTGTTTATGAGAACATAGTTGTAGTCTAGCTTTGGAAATTTGTCTTTATGCCACTAGTGTTTTTCAAATTCTATAGAAATATCTTTGGGTACTCGATATACTCTCCCCTAGAAAAAAATGAAATGCATAAACAGTTGTGATTTTTAACATTTCCTCAACATTATTTCACTGGTAGCTCACTTTCAGTGTAGCATTGCACCATAATCTTAGTTTCATTAGAACAAGTTAGGGCAGTGTAAATTCTCCTCTGTGTCAGCATAGTCATCTATCTACAAAGGTATGAGCTGGATCCAGCTTGTTTGTACTCTTCTGCTATTAAAGAAGTCCATCTGCACCCTAGTACTTTACCATCAGGCTATGAAGCCACATTTATAAATCCTTGTGCAAGAGAATGAAAATATTCCTGGCTATTGATTGCAAGTCTATTAGAGCCCTAATAATAACTTGATAACTTTCAGTTCAGCATTTCCTTGCCTTTACTTTCATACCTTTCAGCTATGCACCATGAAGGACAATCAATGCTGCCAATATCAGACCATATTGCAGTAATTTCCAAAAAACTTAAAGGAAAAATTATCAAATAATTAGGGTTTCTACATCATGTCTTCAGAAAGCAATTAAAGAACTATTGACTGGTTAATACATGATTTTTTTAATCTGTATGTATATGCGTTTGTGTATGTATGTATGTATATATATGCACAATATAATAATACGTTTTTTGCTTTATATGATGAGTCTGCTCAGTCAAATATCAGTAGGAATTTTTCTGTGATATTCTTTTCTACTGAACGTCTAAGTGACTACAAATTTCATAACTGCTGACTAAAAAGACCTCATGTACTTTCAAAAGTCTTCATGTGTGACAATGAAGTATTGAAACCAAAATAGCCAACTGTGTTCTGATGGCTTGATAGGAGTGAAACAGAATTATACAGTCCTGTAGACAGTTAGGGTATTTCATTGGAGTTTATTATGTTCCTGTATTTGAATTTAGCATTTTTGAACTCAAATGGTTATAGGTAACATTACTTTGTTCAGAGCATTGCCATCTATTAAATAAGGGTCATAATAGATGTATCTACAGCTATAGAAAAAGGAGAGGAAATTACAATGAGCCTAATATCACTGCAGGGTGCTGTACTCAGTCAAGTGCAGTCGTCCTCTTTTTTTGGCTGAATGCTGATTCCTTGTGCAAGAAGTACGAAGCAGGAATAACTAGTATACTCACCACAGCTAAGGCAAAATTTCCTTCTCGTGGTTCATCAGAACAGTCCTGCTATGTAGGCACTGTGAACAGCAAGCTTACCACTGTTCTCATTTACTTTCTTTTTTATGCAACTGCCCGAATAAAAGGCCTTTTGAAATATAAAACTGCCCTGTAATACCTTTTTATTTTCTATAGTCTGGCATTTTGGAGAACCGCAACCTTTCTTTTAAAATCTTCTAATGGAAATACATAATATGATACTCATTACACCTTTTTGGAAATTACCTTTCCAGGAACATGTATTTACAATATTCTTAAAGTCAAATGTCACAGTCTAATCACGTTTCATACTCTTGAGTGTTTGATCAATTCCACCGTGAATGCAGCGGAGAAATTTGACCAGCATGCATTGATTGATCCACATATATTTCCTGGCAGTCCCAGCACACGTGGCATGGTGGTGCTTGCCCAGGACCACAGAGCAACTCCACGTTCCTCTGCTGATGGAAGAATGGGGACGTGGGTTGTACAAGAACCAGCAGCAGCAGTCCCAGATGCTCTTACTCATCCTGGAGCTTGCAAGAACGGGGCTCAGTTCAAAGCACCTGACCTGCAAATGGGTCGCTGTTTTGCAACAGCATCTTGCTTCCACAGCAAAGAGCTGGCAAGCTCCAGGGAGCTGAATTCTGTTCTCTAGGAAATGCCTTTCTGAGTCAGAGCTACTTGGTTAAATACAAAGGCTGGGGAGATTCAGGCAGAAGCAATACTCCAGTGCCAGCTCTATGGCCAGGGCAGTCCTTGTTCTTGCCAGCTGTGTAGAGCCTCTGTCCCTTCACTTCTCCCCTCTGACCTCATGGGTTGAGGCAGAGAAGTGAGCTAACAGGCTCCCAGAGAGGCTTAGATCTAGATGACAGGAGATCTAGATGCACATCTGTCAGAAAAGAGCATGCTCAAGAAGTTTGACCACGTACATAAAAGAAAGAGGGGCCAAAAAATACTGGTTTTCGAAATATTTGGTGTGGTCAGTCCTGGATGTGTCCCTTTCTGCCACAATTTCTGAGCACACAATGTCGTAAATTATTGTTTAAAGTTAAATATTTTTCCCTAATCCTCTTGGGGAGCACTTGTCAGTCCTAAAAACCGTCCATCTTCCTCCAGTTAACTATTCTGTGTTTCTGCACCAGTGCCTGTACTGCAAGGCACGTTCTGTGCCTTATTTTTGTGCTGATGGAGATGTTCGCTATTTTTTCTTGAAGTCAATCAGTTTTCCAGCCCATGCTGAAATAGCTCCCCAAATGAATTCTTTCTTAGTATGATGAGAGTCACCGTAGTAAACAAAAATATTTGAAGAAAAACTGTTCGCAAAATAGCTCAATTAAGAATACTGAAGAAATTGTACTTGCCTATACAGTAACTAAAATCCTTCAAATTTAGCTTTAATTTTCTAGTAAGTAATCTCTTTTTTTGTGTGTGTCCTCCTGGTGAGACGAACACCCCTGGCTGTGTTTGTGGGCAGAGTGAGTGCTGCTGGCCAAAGTCTCCCCATTGCTCACAGCCCTGATGAGGTGCACAGGGCTGCGGGTCCTGGAGGAGCCCTGGGCATGGCGCTGCCAAAAGCCCCATCCTCCATGCTGCTTGGACATCCTGTAAGGGATGTTAAGATGTGTTTGTGTTGTTTCACTGAAAAGTTACTGGAAACCTTGCAGTGGTTAAAAAGTTACACTTCTAGGACAGAAGATGTTCAAATATACCTTTTCCTGTCTTTTATATTTTCCATACGCTGCATGCAATATTTATTGTGCAATGCTTAATAGTTCCTTTCACTTCTTACAGTGCAAACTGGTTTTTACAATGTGGTTCTTTGTCTTCTTTTTGTAGGCATTTCCTATTTAAACATGGATCGGGGTCTTCAGCTATCTTCAGTGCAGCCAGTCAGAACTATCCTTTAACATCCAATACTGTTTACTCTCCACCTCCTAGGCCTCTTCCTAGAAGTACCTTTTCTAGACCTGCCTTCACTTTTAACAAACCTTACAGGTGTTGCAACTGGAAGTGCACTGCTTTGAGTGCTACTGCCATTACAGTTACGCTGGCGTTGTTGCTAGCCTATGTTATCGGTAAGCCTCTGTTTCTTTTCTATGCTGAATTATTCGTTACCTTTTCTGCTCTGTTGTCATGCTTGCTTTTACACTAACACACGTTGTGATTTACCAGTGGTGTTTGGCAGTGGGTCCTTTGTAAATTCTGGCAAGTAAAATGCTATGTTGGCCAGAGGTTGAATACAATGTGGAGCTCTCATTAACTTTCTACTGCGTTAACCTCACTACTGTCTACTAGAGAAAGAAATATTATTCAAGATGACATGTTTATACTAGCAGAGGATTCCTACTGATTTTAATTGCTGTGGTATTTTTCTTAAATTAAACATCTGATTTTCATATCAAGGCTTACAACATTGTTGCTCTTATATAATTATGCTGAAAAAATATCGGTAACTCTAAGTTGTCTTTTGCTGGGCTACCTTATTTCATTTCTTCAATCTGGTCACAGTTTAAATCTTTCCTGTTTTCCCTTTAATATGTATTTCATTGGATAGACTTGCAACTAGCTCTGAAATTAAGGCATTTTAAGCCACATTTTCTATGATATATTTTGCTGTCCCTATATTGAATTTATGTTTTAGAAAAATGTTACATAAATTGAAGTGCACTAACTTAATTTCAAGCTCATTTTTGGTAAGTAAATTTGCAGTTTTGTTATCACAATAGGTTGCCAGCATTTATCACAATAGCTAGAAACTCCTTCCTTTTCTTTTTTTTGGTAGATATATTGAAGGTGGGCTTGGAGTCACTGTGATTAAAACTGTATGTGGAAGAGCAAATCTTTTTGACTTACTATATGGGATTTTGGCTGAACATTAATTGTTGCACATTTTCTATATGAATTGAAAATATTATGGAACATTAATTTTGTTGAATCTTAGAGTGTGACTGTGGCTTCTGTACACATGAAAGTCTAATGACTTTTTGCTAATGTGATGCATTTTTTCACACACACGCTGTTGATTTAGTTGCCAATTTTCATATGAGCAGGAGCCAGAGTATCTCTCCAACATCTTATAACTTGGGTAGGAATAACTCTGGGCTTGCATGGAAGGTCATACTCGGTAAAACTAGTATAGAGATACTGAGATATACCTCCAAACAGAAAAGCAACCATTGGTTTTCTGTATTCCCTGAATAAACATCTTTATGATTAAAATTATGAAAATTCCAGTCACTTATATTTTCCAGTGTACTTTTTGTCCCGTAGTGACAAAGTTCTTGTTATTCTCAGTGAGATGCTCATCAGAAGTTGTTTTTTTTTCCTGACATCGTGATCTAATGCAGATGGGAAAGCAGATTTGATGAAAGCAGATCTGGTGTATTATTATTTGATAGCACCTAAGGATCTAGTAAGCTACATTAATTGCAGATTTACATAACAGCTGGTGAGCATATGCCCTCAGTTAGGACTGGCTGTATAATTTTTGCAGCCTCATCTGTTTGCTACATATATATCCCACCCACACCATTTCAATTTTATCTGGATGAAGCATTGCCTGCTTAGATTTCAGTCTGCCACTGAAAAAATTCTAACTTTTTGAGATGTTCTGCTGTATGTCATCAGCCTGAGAAAGCTGCAAGTGCTCCATATCACTAATTTAAAAAGCTCTGTATGAACTTCTTGTAGACACATCTGTATTTCTCTTAACTTGGTAACATAAAGGTATAACACGTGTTTTCTTGATTTAGGCAGAACTAGGTAAAATTAATGTACTTTTGAATTTTAAAAATTATTGGTAGTTCTAGTGTTTCAGGTTTTTTAATAGCACAATCTATATCTCGGAACCAGAAATTCTGATTTAAAAGATTTTCTAAGATGCAGCTATTTGCCCTTATTTGCCCCAGAAATTATTCAGTTTACTAAGTTTTTCTGCAAATGCATGTATTAGCTAGCTTCTCGCAAATTAACTATCTGCTGTCCATTTCTGATTGGTGAAATACTTAATTGTGTTCATGGTCCATTCCTATGTCAGGTACCTTAATTCTTTCAATTTTGTTAGGTATGAAGAACAGCATATAAACTATTTTCTAAGTTTGGTCTCTCTTTATGGTTTCATATTTTGTATATTTTTCCATGTCCAGAATTTAAATGTGGATGTTTGAAATGGGAGTAACTGAATATACGAAATCAAACTGTATGTAATACTGAGGTTAAAATTCACTCCAGCAATTACTTTGCTCACCATGGGTCTGACCCCTCATGGGTCTGGGTCTGACCCCTCATTCCTCCCTCCAGGAGTGCTTCCTTAATGGCAAATGGAGTTAGGTCTGAGCAATAATACAGACTTGGGTCTAAGTTGTAAAACAGAACTCATAATAATCCCAGGGGCAGAGTTACCTGCGATCAACTCCATCATTGTTACTGGAAGAATAGGGGAGAGATTGTAACGGCAGATTTGTTTTCAACATTATATTTTATGTTATAGTCTGCATTAAACAATAATGATCTGTGATTTTTGGCCAATTGAACATAGATCAAATTTAAGATTTTTCTTCCCCTTATCTGGTAACTTAAATGCATTTTCTAAAATATCTTGCACTGCTGTTAGATGCAACAGATATTGCTACTGTCAAAAATAAATCCAGATCTTAGCCTCAAGTTAGACCATTCACAAAGTCCTGGAAATCCAGTCCTTATTCCAGATCAAAAATTTGCAAGTAGTCTTGTATTTGTGTTGAACTGAGACCTGCACCAAAGTGCTCCAAGCTGTGATTTCTTTTCAGTCAAGAGGTGAAGTATCAAAATATTTTTTGTTCTTTTATTTTTTAGCCTTTCCCTATTATCAGCAAGACTCAGTAGAGAAGCTTTTACTTGAGAACACATACTTCTCTATTTTCCCTCCTTTGAAGTACTAGTCAGTTTAAAAAAAAAATCTGTTTCCATTTTTGCTCTATAATCAGCATGTTTATTATTTGCTACTTGCTGAAATGAATCTGACTACTACATGAACAGTAAGAAAATTATAGAACTTCACAAATGGTTGTATAACAGCTGATTTATTGAAAATCTGTAGTCATAATATTTAGTTTATCAAGTAAAACACATTTTCACTTCAGTAAGAGTAATTTCTGTGAATAGGTTTTAGAGTCATAGTAGTTACTACAAGAAATGCTCAATTTATAGTTCATATGCTTGGTCTCCTCACCATAAATGTCTTGAATTATCTTCTATTGAATAAAAGCATATATGCTTTTATATTTCTTTTACACTTTCATATATGTTGACAACTTTAATGCATTCATGCCAATCTGAGCCCCATTGCTCAACTTTTCTCACAAAGAGGTCAGTAAGTCAGGTGAGAGCTGTCCCAGCAGGACACTGATGCTGGGGCACGTCCTTGGTGTGTCCAAGCACTGTGGCAGCTTCACCTGTGGATCCCAGAAGATCCATCCAGGGCTTTCTGAAGCCAGCAGAGCACTGGATTAAGGCAGAGTGAAATTGCCACTGGAGTGAAAGACTGACTAGGGGAAACAAGTTATCTACTCATGCAATGGAAATGTGGAATGGGCAGAGTCTGCCTGCTAGCACTCGTTGTGTCTGGAGGGCATACAAGCTATGTGTGTTTTAAAGATTTATGCAAATCTGCAAATGAATGCTCATATTGGGGAAAAAATCTGACTACTATAGGGAAAATTATTGAAATACATAAGCATTTCATATTCATATTACATAAACTGCCTTAAAGGTTTTCTATTTTTGAGTGTAAAACAGAAGCAGATAAATTCTGGCTGTTTGTTGATATGTATTTTTCTGGCATGATGCGTTTCAAAGGACTGAGATGGATACATGTCCCTAGTCTAGGCTCAGATATATTTATGGAGATGACACCTTGCAAAAGGGCAGTGTGGAAACGAAAAGTGGAATTTCTTTAACAGTACTGCAAACTACTTTTGAAATAGCGTTCAAATCTGGTAAGTAAAATGAGGACTAGCAAACTGTAAGCTATAGTCAAGTCTATAATGTAGATTCCTAATTATCCCACAAAATATGAGACCATATCTGTTTGATCCAATGCAGTCAATACTTCTGTCTCTCTGCTCATCTATTGGTCTGTGTTAATATAAACAGTATAAAATAGTTTACCGTTGTGTACTAAATATTCTCTTTTCTTTAATCTCATTGTAATAAAAGCCTAGGAAGGTATCAATAATTAAAGAAGAAATTCAACCAAAATTTAAGAGTTTACAAGGCAAATACAGGAGATAAAATAAGAAATACAATATTTTTCTGCAGTTTTCATACCATGACATTTTCTTTAAAAAAAAAAAAAAAAAAAAACAACATGATGTTTGATGATATGACTGCTCATCTAGTCAGTCATTTTTTGCTCATTATTAAGTAGGATTTTTCTCCATGATAGCTTCCCTTTTTATCAGCTGCTGATTTGGGCTTGCAAATCACTGGTCGTATTGATTAAAGGTGCTGAACTCCCATGGTTCTTATTGATTTCAGCGGGAGATGCAAATGTTCTGTGCCTCTGAAAATTGGATGATATGTTCTTAGGTGTAACCATGCCTGACTATGAAATGACTATTTTATACACACATGAGTTCTCAAGTACGAAAATTAAGTTGTCCCTATTCTTTGTGGTATTATCTCTATTTCTGGGTATGCACTGGAGATGGGTGTTGGGTCTTAAATTATATTCATACAGAGGGTAAAGAAATTAAAACCTCACTGCTGTTTGCCATTGTGACCTACCATTTCTTGAAGTGTCCAAGGCAGAAGAGTGATGGCTTCAGCACTGGGAAAGGCTAGGCCAAACTTAGGGGGTGTATATATCTCACAGGATAGATTTATAATATCAGTTACATAGCTTTAAAAGGCTGAAGGGGTTAATATGCTGATTTCACACTGAAGAGTATCGTGTTATGGTACACATTGCTAAATGGTTCAGGCCTAAGTAAAAGCTATGACAGAGATGTGCAACTCTTTGTAACACTGCTGAGCTCGTCACTGAGATTGCTGTCGGTGAGACAAGTCCATTAGGGTTTCACAGCTGGAAACAATGGCCTCTGTTCTCTGGGAGCCTGGGTCCCTTTGATGAGCTTGATATTGTCACAGGTCTTTAAGTACGCTGAGGAGGAAGTCTGACAGCATTGTACTGTTGTCTGAGATTAGGTTTTGTTTGTTCCTAAGGCTAACGGATGGCTTAGTAATGAAAAGTGAAACCAGGCTGGTCATTATATGTCTGAGTAGGAGGACTGCAGGAGTGGGGGGTGGTTATTTTTGCTCTCAGGTATAAAAATATGTTGTGTGTAAAGAGAAGACTGCTTGAGATAGAGGAGATAGCTTGAGCTGAGACAGGTATAGCAACTATGTGGAAAAATCCTTACCTTATGAAAGGATATGTAGATGATCCAGAATAATGTAGTGCCTCAACACAAATAAAAAAATAAAAATAAAACAAGGTTTCTTATGCTGAATTAAATGTTAACAGTCTCAAATTTTCAGATTTGCTTAGAGCAGAATGATGCTAGCATTTTATTTACAAAATGAACTTGCAAGAGAACTCCCCTTTTGTAGGTCAGGATCAGAACCTCAATTCTGACTCTTAGTTGTATTCACGTATTTTTATACCTATCCACCTTTATAGTGCCAAGCTGCAACTGAAGAACTTTATGCACCATGGGCTTCATGCCATTTATAAGTTGAACCTGCTAGCAGCTAGAGAAAATAAATATTTCTCTGGCACTTCATCAGAGCAGGTGCAGAAAGAGTAGTCAGCTGCTGAGATAGTTTGTACTACAGCTCTTCTGTGGGGTAGGCTTCAGGGGGATGATCTACTGAGATTTTCCAAAATAACTTGAAACAGCACAGAAAGCTAAACAGAAGTCTTTCGTAGAGGTCAGCAATTTGGAGAGAGTTCACATTTGTAGGATTTTTGTCCTCTGAAGTTTGTCTTGGGGGTTAATAAGTACTTACTGCACAGGACTTTTCTAACATCTCCTCACTATTGAGAGTCTGTTTTGCACTGGAGCCAAGCCTCTTACTCATATTCTGCCAAACGTGTAGCACAGGAGTTGACAAGCTGTGCTTACACAGAAGGTAGATAAGAATAAATTAAATTAGATCATTGGCTTAGTAGCAGATGGCAGGTTAATCCAGTTTACAAAGTGAGTTCTGAAGAAAAAGAAATGCTTATAAATTTGTGAATATTTACTTGAGTATGTGGTGGAGTTGCAGGGACTGAGTTACTTTATCTGGAAGCGTCATTTGTTTTATTTAGATGATGAACAAAATAAGCAACGTGTTCATTTACTTCAGAGATAAAGCCCCAAGCTTTGGTTCCAAACAGAGCCCAAGTGGTTCCAATTACAGCAGCAACATGAATTAACCAGAAACTGCCCCTGGACAGAGAAAATCCCTTAGACAGCATAAAGCCATATTAGCCTTTCTTGTCTTTGTTCTATGAAGGAAAATTATAGGTAGGGTGGAAGATACAGGTCTTTAATTTATATTCTTCTGCAAGAGATCTGTTTTATACCTAATAATTACTTTTTACCTAAGAAGCATAACACATTAGCCAAGAAAAGCTCTGCACTGCAGGTAGAGTCTTCTGTATTTGAGATCGGCCATTTCAAGCTGCCCTGAGCAGCTCCCCCTTGCAGCTGGCTGACTGAGGGAGAAGCTTAGTTTCATCCTGTTCATGTGGTATCCTCCATTGTCTTTAGCTCCACTGAATACAGACTCTTCCACATTTAGCATCTAGACTAACATTCATAATGCATGCAGTAAACAAAAAAGTGTATGTCCAGTCTTATGTTACAATTTCATCTGAAACCTTGAATTAAACAGGACTATCCAATAAAACACAGGTAAGGTGGCATGCATTGTATAAGCTCTATCTCCAAATATTATGTAAAGAGGGTCAGATTTTGCCTTCAGATATATTTGCCTGCCTCCAAATCACCTCAGTTAGTGCAGTGTATAACTCTGCTTGTGGCAGAATGCAACTCATAAATACCAAAGGGATCAAGTCACGGCAGAGGGGTGAATATGCTGGAGGTTCAAGCAACCGGGAAAGAATATCTTTTCAGATGAGATTTGCAGTAAGATGGAAGAATCAAGGAAACAGAAGTCAAGTGGGATGTTCAAGAATGCCAGGTAAAGTGTGGTCACTACAAGCAGTGACAGTGTTAGCACTCAAGTTTCCAGACGAGAGGCTTGTGTTAGGTCCGGATGAGGGGACATTATAGTGACTCACTTCTGGTGACTCACTGAAGCCCTTCCTAGCTTTAAGTAGGAAATTTGTAGTTGTGAAGCATACTGATGCTGCCAACAAGCTGGTTAAACTTACCTCCTTAACTTAAACTTACCTCCACTTACCTCCTAGTCTTTGGTTTTGCTTGAAACTGTAGCAGTTCACCAGTGGTTTTAGGCACCCCACCAGCAGCTGAGGTATTTTAGGTGATGCACAACACAGTGTATCTGATGCTAGGATTTTTCTGGAATGCCAGGTAGCCACAGTCAAAGCAATTGTTGCTTTTTCTGTAGTATCAGTATCTTCATCATACCTTGAGGGCTGTTTTTGGTTTTTATGGGAGACTGAGCTGCATCTAGTAACACATCTTTAGTTGTAAAGATGGATTTTGATGTTCTTAGCAACCAACCCTCAAAAACACTGTGGTTATATTCTATTTATATAAACATCAGTCCAGAAGACTCAACTTTGAAGAAAGGAGTGATACCTCGATCAGAAACCAGATCTCAGACTGAGGTCTGGTGTCATCTTCTAATTGGTCTAGGGAGTAGGGTCTTGTACCTGTGTGCTACACATGGGAACTAGAGCTAAGCATCTTACAGATGGATTTATGCTGTGGTAAATAATGCGGTGGCCCACTGTTCAATTCCACAGCTCTATCTGTGCCCCTTTGTGTGAAGGGAGAACAGCAAAGCCAGAAATGTACTAGAAAAATCAGAAAGAATGACTCAAAAGAAATCTTTTGAGGTTTTAATGGAATTCAGTACATGCCTACTTACTTCTTAACAGATTTGGGGGAGAGAGAGAGAGATTTGAAAATTTTATTTAATCTTATTTGGAGAACTATTTATATATTTAAAATATGATGTATGTATGTATGTTGTAGGAAACAGAGGCTTTATATAAGTAATATTTACCTTACATAAAATAAAAGTATCACAGAAAAAGAAGAGGCAAGCTAAGGCCTCTGTGTCTGCTAAATAAAAATGTATCACTCCCTGTAGTTAACTTCTGAAAAAGGTAATTCTAAGAATTAATGGCTTTACGGTGGTACCTGGTCTTTTTACTGCTAGAGTGATACTTGGATCCAAAGGTAATTTGTCAAGAGCTACAGTCTGCATACATACCAATTTGATAGCTAATGTAATGAAAGTCAGATTTATTTTAACGTTGCAAGATGACCAGGTTTCTGCAGTGGTAGTAGTCATTTAGTTTAATTCAGGTAGATCTTACTTTCACAGCCATGTGCTGTGTTGTTCAAATACTCGGTCTTGAACATAATTTAATGTGAATCCGGACTACCAATATCACATATAATCTCCCGCAGACTGGAAGTCAAGAGTACAAGGCTGGCAGAGACCACCATCTCCGCAATGTAGTTGGTGTTTCTTGGGGAGAAAACAGTCTGTCAAACATGCATACAAACAGCTTTGCTAGCTTGCCAAGCTTTGGCACAAGCTATAAAAACAAAAGCACTTCCCCTGCCTGAAGGGAAGGAAAAGCTCTTCGAATTGGTACGAATGGATGACAAAATGCATAGTGTATGTAATCTGGAAAAGACATACAGTAAGGAAAAATGTGCATTACATATTCAATCCTTGCTTCAGTGATGTACCCTCTGCAGCACATGCAAATACTGTTTTAGGAAATGAATAATAGTGATAATGGAAATAACATAAGAAAGCAGCTAGACTATGCTCATGATTGTATAACCACTAAAAGCTTATTTATGTTATGTTTTGCACCTGGTGTTGATCTGTTTCAAGAGCTCATATAATTATTTGCATTAGTATAAAGAAACGTACACTCATTAGTTATCAGTCCCATTGCACTTTGTTCCTTTCTGTTGTTATTAACTCTTTAAATCATAATAATGCCCAGAATCTCAAGCCAGGAGCAAGAGCTGCCTGCTCTAGAGATGTCAAGGCATACAGATTTTTTTTGTACCTTCTGTAAGGAGAAGTAATCTGTCTTGCATTAATAAGCTTGACTATCAGAGCTTAGGTCTTTGTGATTTGGCTGCAAGGCCGTTTTCAAATTATAAGCACAGTCCCTTGATGGTTTCAAGTCCATGGTTTCAAGTCCAACAATCCAACAAATGTCCAGCTTGGGAAGTCTCCACTAGCACTGTAGTAACCCTCTAGCATCTTTTCTGGGGAGTGGGAATTTACAGCCCCGTGGTGCTTCCAGATCTGGTGCTGGGGTAGTGCTAAATAAAAATATAAATGTGGCACAAATTCTGACAGTGTCGCCTCACTAATGCAATCGAAATGCTGTAATTTGCTTGATTTGGATCATGTATCTATGCTGGGTGATCCAGGAGTGCACAGATCTGAAAATAATGATCGTAGATTGACAGCTTTGCATTCCTGTAGTAGTTTGGCAAGGCCTTGCAGGAACCCATTGAAGGCATGCTTTTTTGCATTATAGTTTAGGTTTTAAGTGTGTAAGCGAGACTTGGGAGCAAACATAGAAAATAGATAATGAACTCTAGGTTTCCTGTTTATATCAAGTTTTTTTGTTTGTTTGTTTGTTTGTTTGTTTTTTTCTTAAAATAGTACAAAGGAAAAGAATTTACTTTCTCAATGCAAGATCTCATTCTAGATCCCACTTCTCTTGAAGGTTCTTACTTCTCTGAGGTTCATACCCAATTCAGGAAGAGCAGATTAATTGCCTTTGAGGCTCCCACTGTGGGCAGATCCTACTCACTGCAAAATTCTGTGTGTGGCTAAAGAGTCTGTTACTCAATTTTTGCTCTTTTTGTGATGATTTCAGCTCCTCTGTGGGGAGTATCCTCAATCAATATTTTAGTGGGTCATCAGTCCTCCCTGCTGAGTTACTTCTTTGCTAAGGCAATGTCTTCCTTGGAAGAATAAGCCTTCCTCTAGAATGTCTAATTGTCTAGAATGACTGCAGTACTATCACAGTATGCTTAAAATAAGATCCTCTGTTTCTGTCTTTCTCCTACAAGGTTTCGATGCCTCAAATTACAAAGAACAGAAAGGCAAGCAGAAAAAGTGAATGGCTGTATAGCCAAAATAAATGTCGGCAGCCCCCATGTACAGAGATAAATTTGTAAAAAATTGATTTAATAGATTTCCCAATGTATACATAAATAAAAATTATATTTTCAATAACATGTTACAAACTAATTGCATATATTTTAGATCTGAAGCCAGGTGTTTTATTTTTGGTTTGTTTTTTTTTTTTTTAATCTGCAATGAAATTCTAGGGCAAATCTATGAAGTCAGTGTTTTTAGTAATGTTCAAAATGATCTAAATGATAACGTTTGGGAATGCAGAGGGCACAATTTCACTTAGAACTGGGTTAGAAAGGTGGAAATTTTACATGGTGGCTGTACTTTAATCCAACAAACTCTGAGCTCCGTGACAGCTGAAAATTGAGGGAGGTTGATGTAGCATTAGAATCTGTCACACAATATTTAAGGCAGTCAACTGTTATCCTTTTAATTGCAAGTATTTCCATTAATTGCTGTAGAAATTCATCACCATGACCTGGCTGAGCTCCAAAAGAAAGTGTGGAAACTAATTAAACATTGAGTTTTAAGGTAAAATAGTAAATTGCTCATTAGAATGCTTGAAATTCTGATTTATTGCTAACAGAACTAAATAATACTTGACTTTGCAGAAACTGGGTCATAGCATTTTTCCTTAGTGTAACTGAAGGTGCTGTTGCTTAGACATCAATTAATTGGTCTTCATTTTTTGCAGCAGTACACTTGTTTGGTTTAACCTGGCAACTACAGCCTGTTGAAGGGCAGCTGTACGAAAATGGAGTTAGCAAAGGAAATAGAGGAACAGAGTCCGTGGATACTACTTACTCACCAATCGGAGGAAAAGTTTCTGATAAAACAGAAAAAAAAGGTATGTGTGAAGAAGCAGACAGACAAAGTAGGAATATTTAAACATTTCTACAGTTCAGATTCTGTATTTGCTAAAGTTTGGCAGTATTTCTATTTTCTCTAGAAAAAAAAAAAAAAAGAAAAAAAAAAAAAAGAAAATAGGTATTAAAATCCCATATCCAGATTGTGTTATTTAGCAGAAGTCTCACTGAAATGAGCAACCAGCCCAAGCCATTAAGGAGGTAATGTTCAATAGCAAAATGACTGTGTTTCCTGTGTGAGAGAGGAGAGATCAGAGAGCTGCCTCTTGTCTTAAGACAGAAGAGATGAGAGCATATTTGCCATGTCCCCTCGTTGTGCTAAGGGCTCGTTGCTGTGCCTGTGTCTTGCAGACCAGAGTCACTCTTAGCAAAGTGAAAATCTTTGTGCTGACAAGTCAGAATATGCAGAAGGGCAGAAATCCTAATGCTTTTAAATGCATCCAGTTCTTGAAGGCGTAAGCTAAAATACAGCATCCTGTCACATCCTGCTATAACCAGTCATACCGAATCAGCTTGCAGGAACCACCTGGGGTTTCAGAAAATGTCTGAGCCAGTCTGGCAGTGGGGGACAGCCCACAGCACCTCTCCCTGTAGCCCTGTGCCTGCTTCAGGAATCATCTCAGGAATGAGTAAAGCACCTCAGCTTACTGGTGGCAGGAAATGGCTTTGGTGAAATGGTGAATAGTTTTCTGCTGTTTTAGTTGATGAACCAGCTGTTCTGAAGTGGCAGAGACATGCCAGAGCTGGCAAAGGAAAGGAGTGTGCAGCCAGCAGCGTGAAACAGAGCAGGGCTGCCAAGAGGACTCAAAATTCCTTTCTCTCAAGTCCCATTGTTCAATGCTGTTAACTCACCTACACCAATACTATCTAGAAGACTTTATACCTATTTCCCGTTGACCACCACATAACACCACGATGATTTTTGACCCTAAAAAGCAGATAGCCATCCCATTTCTTTTTATGATACTCAGAAAAAGTGGATAAATCAAATAGATTAGATCAGAGAAAGGTGAATGGGAATAAAACGTGAACTCTACTCTTCCAGCTGTTAGGAGGAAGGTAAAATTTTACTGAGTTCTGCAATGATGGGAGAGTTCCAGAGTTTTCAACTTTTGTATCAGAGCAGTGATGATTCTGTGTCTGCCAGGTAAGAGCTATGACTCTAAATATGAGACAAGGTGGGACATGGTTGTACCAGTCCCTCCAGAAGGAAAATTGCATCTCAGTCAATAGTCTTACAAATCAATGTGGCACAGCTGGATAGAGATCATATTAGATAAATGAGCAATAGAAATATATGTGAGGAGGCAATGATATTGTTATCCATTATTTCTTCTCTTAGAATGGATTGATAGTGAATTACAGTAAATGTTTTACACACTTTTGTATTTTTGTCCTGGTGCACCATGGAAAATGTCTAAGCTATCTCAAGTAGTTCTTCTAAGCTGCAGTAAATCATTTTGTCAATATATTACAGATTTAATAAAAGCTCATCCAAAGCATTTGGCTTCCAAAGGAGGCAGTACAGGAAAAACATCAAAACATGATCCTAAAAATTAGTTTTTTGAGAACAGAGAAGAGCATATGTGAGTCAATAGAGAACTCAGTGTAGCAGGTAAAAACATCCACCACCACCAACAACAGAAAAAAACAGTTCCCTCACCCCAAGCAATCCTAATGTCATGCGTAGCCACACGATTCCCCCAGAGCACTAAAGCAAGGAGAGCCGTGACACCAGAGCTCCTTCACTGAAGGCTTATCTAACAGTTTCAGAGATCAGTCTTAAATATAGCAAGCCTGTTTTCTGACTTGTCATCTTCCACCTTCCGGGGTATGCTAATCCAGGGTATGCTAATAAGAATTATACACTTCAGAAAACACGAGAAAAGCAATGTGGACTTAGGACCAGGCATTGGTATGTGTATCATCTGGATCTGACTAACTTCTGCTGTCTCTCTCCCTCCCTCCCTTATTTCCTTGCTTCCTTCCCTTTCCTTTTAATATACGTAAGTCATTCTTCCCCCTGTGTTTGTACCAAATATTCCATGTTAATGCGCTGGGAAGGAGGACTTAGAAATAGCCCTTCAGCAGCGTGCCATGAAAAGTTGATACTTTGCCTATAAACTTGAAGCCTCTAATGTGATTTCACAGGGATACTGTCAGATATTATGACCTCCCATTTTCCCAACTCTATGCAGCAGCACGAGATACTTTGCCAGACTTTGAAAGCATATATTTTAACTAATCTTTTAATGGAAATCAAGTTTATAAACCAGCAAGTCAGATTTCTTTAAGAAGTCATTTTATGACACAGTGACCCATGGCTATGAGTTAACATTTTAATATGTAGCAATGTGATTAAAAACTCAGACGTCCTATTGATGCTGGTATTACCAGGGGAGTACACGGAGATTGATTGTTTCAGGATCAGTAATAATCAGCATATGGGTACTTCCTTGTGAAGATAATTGGCACCATGCTGTTCAGAGCTTTACTTTCTTGAAGCCAAAAGAAACCTGTGATTAGGAATCTATCTTCTGTTTTAGAACTGCAGAGAAAGTGTGCTTAGAAAGAATGGGGAGAAATTAATACCAGTTGATAAGACTGGGAGCTGTACTAGGAATTGAATGTAGGTAATTAAATAAGACTTTGTCATAGGAAAAACGTTGTAAGAAAGATGTTTTTAGAGCAAGTGCAGAAATTGTATTGCAGCACTGTAATTTTAAAAGCTTATCTATGACTTTTCTAAGAAAGAGTAAGAAAAATATATGAGATAGTCTGTGAATAGCATATCCTCAGATGACTTACCTGTATGGCCAAATACCTGCTTCATTCAATTAAGCAAAGAAACAGAGCTAAATTATTTTTTTCTATAAAGGAGTCACAATGGCTCACTGAATATGAAAGCATGTACTTCAGACACAGTGCTTACAGTCAGCTTTTCATGCTGTATGGTTGCCTGAAAAAAACAGTATTTGAAAGGTAGGGGTGCAGCGAGTACTACTTTCAGCAGATAATATGTGTTTTTTCATGTCAGCATTGTGAACAGCAGCATGCACTTCTTTCAGATATAATGAGATAATAGGAAATCTAAGTATATGTATGTTTTTTTTAAGATTACATGAAATTATTACTAAAACATTTTCATCCCAATGTAGAAAAACTTCTCACAGATACGTTGTTTTGAGCCTAGCAACAGTAACGTGCTATTCAGCATAATCTGATAACACCAATTAGTGAAAATACTTCCTCAAAGGACATGTATGCCACAACTAAAGTCCTGATGCTTGTTCTTTTCAAATAAGAACCAGGTCTTCTCACTTCAACAAACTCAAAATCAGTTAGTGCATTTTAAAGGACCTTGAACACAGACCAATAATTCCATTAACTTCCAAAATGATACCGTATCCTTGACTTTTTACTTATTGCTCTACCGTCTTGTAATTGAATCACATTAATTACCATGTGTCAATATCATCAAAAAGTTCCTTAGTGTTTTACTTAACCTGGGGTAATTGCTTGCAATGAATCATTAAGATTTAATATCTCTGGAGTACTGGAAATAGGGGGAAAGGTTTTTAAATTTATGTCAGCCAACAGGATCTGATGCATGTCATGGGGTGGGAGGGATCCACTTTCTTTGCCCAACTACATTAGAAGTTTAAATTTCTACTCAAAACTCCACATGGAGGACTTGATTCTCAAAGAAAATTGGACAAAAGTAGTCTCACCTTGAACATTGCTAAAGCAGGGATTTGGAAATAGTTAGTTTATGTACTAAGGTTCAAGGTGGCTTTTTAGAGTTCTGTGCTCTAAAAACGTATGCTTTTATGTGATAAGGTGTTAAAAGTCAGCTCCTGGTTCTTGCTGTAGCTTTGTTACTGGTGACACAAAGCAGCTGTAAAGCTGGAAGATCCAGTACCCTGAGAATTGCTCCGGCCTTCTAAACGAAATCTGTATTCATTAAGAATGCTAAGTACTCCCTACACTAGTTAAAGCCAATGAAGGATCCCACTGAGGATCTCTGTTATTATGTTTAGGAAAAATCTGGCCCTAGCTTTGCTACTGCTGCAAAGGCAATTTATAAAATTTCCTGGGCATTAAGTTGCATTAGATATTTTTATGCATTATTGTGAAAGGTAAGGCTCCAGTCACTTTGATTGCTTCTCTTTATCCTTCACCACAACATTGGAATGAAATGACACATAAATGGCTATGGCTGCTGAATTCAATCTTCTTCTCGTGGTTCCTCCTCCTTTGTAGCATGCTCTCCTTCTTTTTTTCTAGTTGAGAGAAAGTTTGCATATGGGCTTGAGGGTTTTGCAGAACTTAGGGTGGAATTACCTCAGATGTTAGCAGGATTGGATCTGTGGCTTGCAGCATGTCAGGATGCTGATCACAAGCAGGCATTAAAATAGATAAAGATGGTGATACATGCCAGCAAAGCAAGCCAGCTCTGATTTAGTTTGGCAATGGCTTTTTTAGACGTTGCATTTCCCTTTCTATTTCAGCTTTCTCATAGGCATGGTTGAAGTTACATGCTGTAGATGTCTGCAGATGTATTGTTAGGCACTACAAAACGCTGCCAGTTTTCTCTTTAGATTGCCTCTCCCTATCCTTATGCCCCTGTTAGGCTTTTATGCAGAAAGTCCAAGCAAAAACAGATGTTCTTTATTTCTCTAGGACTATATTTTCATTGCCATAATATGAATGTTGGAAATGGTGATTAATAGAAATCCAGGCATGGACATGGGCTCTGACCTACCAGGTCTGATGGATTTTCTGTCTTCGCCGGTGTCCATTTGTGTAGCTTAAGCAATGCCCGCTCAGCGGTGGCTGGGGCCCTGTGCCAGAGGAAGTTGTCCCGCTGTGCATTCTCTGCACTCGCAGTCGAATGGGGTTTGTTTCAACAGCTGATAGGTGTAGATGTAAAGCCTGTGGTTTCCACAGCAGCACCAATACATTTTTGCAGTCAAGAAAGCATTCCAAGATTTCCGGGGGGAAAAAAAAAAACTCTGTGACGTCTATTTTGGTAAATATTGCACACCACCTGTATTTTTCAATTAGTTGAATAAAAAAATACAATGATTTTGGTGAAATCTCCTCAGTTTAGAGGCTATTTATTATACATGACCCAGTATCTTTGCCAACTGTGAATATGCAACTGATTGTTTCCTTTGTTTCTGGACAATTAGTGTTTCAGAAGGGACGGACCATAGACACAGGAGAAGTTGAGATCGGAGCACAAGTTATGCAAATGATCCCACCCGGTTTATTCTGGCGCTTTCAGATCACCATACATCACCCCATGTACCTGAAATTCAACATTTCACTGGCGAAGGACTCTCTGCTGGGAATTTATGGCAGAAGAAACATTCCACCTACTCACACTCAGGTAATTAGTAATAATGCTAATTACATCATGCTTTACAGTTTCAAACAGCAGTGGCTGCTAATGTTCACAATACACTTTTAAAGCAGGGAGGAAGGAAGGAACTGGCTGTAACCACAGAAAGCAGTCTGTTTATCCCATTCTTATACTGAAGTCTAGCTACACCCCCAAACCATGCCCTCCCCAATGGAGAGGCAGTGTTGTACCAGCAAGATCAGCCATTCTGCCCACTGCCACATGGCTGTGGGAGGCAGGACTGCTGCACGCTGTTTTTTGGGGGGCAGTGGGGCAGTGAAATACTAGATCATTTGAAAATTCTTTAGTCTTTCTAGGACTTCATCAAAACAACCAGACTACAGCAGTCAGTATAAAGAGATAATAGGAAAAAAAACTGTTAGTTTCTGATACAAAGATCATTTCAGACCATTTACTGATGGGGATATTGCAGGAGAAAACCTAGCTAGGCATTAAGAATATGCAGTATTGCTGGTTACATTCAACCTTTTTTTTTTTTTTTTTTTTGCTTGCTGTGTTTGGCATATGAAGCTATCATTTCAATGGATTAAAATGCTGTCTTATAGCAGGATCACAGCATAACATATGTGATAAACTTGTATACAGAATCGTGGAAAGATTGTTTAGAAGGGACCTGTGGAGGTCATCTAGTCTAATCTCAACAATGATTTACTGAAGGTTTGATCTTAGAAATAAGTGATTCTAGCCGTCGTTGGCTTTGACTGGGTCTTCAGTCAAGCTGAACTTGAACTTTACTGAAAATCAGTCTGGAGAATGCCAGGGGGAAAAAAATGAAAAGAAAAAAAAAAAAAAAAAGAGAGAGAGAAATATGTACATTTCTTTTAGAAAAGTTTACATCTTTTCTGATGCTTTCAAATTAACTGTTCTTGAAGTTGTTGGCATCAGCTTGATTAGGTATTACTAGTTTCCATGTCACAAAGTAGCCACTTAATCGCATTAATAAAATTAAATATAAATAAAAGACGTAAGAAGGTTTTGATATGTGATAGTGATACTAAGGAACAAGCACTGAAAATTCTGGTATGAAACAATAGCTTATTTAATCTGGTTTTGTCATTTGAGATGAGTCACTGCATAAAGCAAGGCACTAGAGCTTGGAAATTTTGGAATTATTCCCATTAAAGAGATATAACGTTGAAGTACCCCTGCTGCATTTAGTGAAGCAAGCCTGAATTTACCCTGCCATAGCAAAAAGCAAGTTTTGATGCCAAATTTCTGACCTACCATAATGCTTTCTGTATGGAATAAAGAACTGAAGCTACATGGACTAGGTTATATGCAACTGCGGTCCATGTTGATGCATTCTTAGTCAGACAGGCAATTCCTCTCAAGATTTCAGCTGCTTTTTGCTGTTTGAATGAGACATGCAGAGTAGAGTCCATAAAAATTTACTAGGTGGTTAATTGTTGCTCATTATTATTTCAGTTTGATTTTGTAAAATTGATGGATGGAAAGCAGTTAATTAAACAGGAACCAAAAAACTCAGAGGAGCCACAGCAAGCTCCCAGGAATCTGATCTTAACTTCACTGCAAGAGACGGGCTTCATCGAGTACATGGATCAAGGAGCTTGGCATATGGCATTTTACAACGATGGAAAGAAAATGGAGCAAGTGTTCGTACTAACCACAGCGATTGGTAAGAACAATTACAGTAAAACTGTTATTCTGATTACTGCATTGGAAAGCTGCATTTGGAAAGATATTATCGATGTTGATTACAGTGTCTCTTAAATATTCTCTTAAATATTTTTTATTTCAGTTTAGTTTAATTAACCTCAGTGGAATAACTTCATGTTTATGCCAATATTAGGCAAATAGCAACATTCATATATTAAAGATGGGTGTTAGCAAATTAATTAGGCGTGAAGTTGTCATGTGTTTTAAAATCTTTATGTGATAGTTTAAATGCCTGAGTAATTTCTGGTGTTATTTCGCTCAAAACAAAAGAGAATATGTCTGCCCTCTCTATTTACACAGGAACCATAAATCCTACAAAAATTAACCATGCTTTTGGTTCATATTTCAGTATTTTAATCAGTTAGAAAATCTAAAAGGGTGCTTTTGTGGGTTTGGTTGTTGTTGTTTGATGGGTATTTGCTGTTATTTTATAAACTTGTTCAACTGCACCATTCTGTTTGGAACTCAGAAGGCAAATACAGGGGACGCTGCTCTGGTGGGATATCAATTCCCTTTTGCCTCGTTAATAAATAAAACTGGACAAATGTTTGCAACTCTAGGTATTGTTGCAGAGAAGTGCTCACGCATAGGGTTTGTTTGGAATTTCATTTCAGGTGTTCTATTTATGACAGTCTTGGTTTGCTGCAAGACTTTAACCACTTTGCCCTTTAGTTAACCTGTTCTGCCATATGTTTAGCAAGATGTCTTTACTAGTAATGGACATGCCATCTGCTCTTGAGAACAATTGAATGCTATTTTTACTTGGTGGTAAAACACCTTGCAGAGCAGGACAGTGATTCAAATACCAACATTGGTGCAAGATTTGCAGGAAAAATATTTTAAAATGAGGTAAAATTGCAATTAGAATATTTTGTTTAAAAGTTCATATTTGCTTTGTGTAGAAAAGTAAATCTTTTACAAGTGGGAGAAATACCATTATTCATCGTCATGTGAGAAAATAATATTCAAGCAATTTATGGAGCATCTTCACAGATGTTCTATGAGGAGCATAAAACCTGGCCAAACTCCAATCCAGATCAGAATCCAAAGATCTGCCCCCTTGTTTGTTTCTACTGTAACAGCAGATTTTTTTTCTACAATAGCAATATTTATACAAGGAAGTATAAACAGTATTTCATCATTAAGTAGCACACCATCTTAAATATATATATATAAATGCAATTGAATGTTTCAGTTAGGTTCCTGTTAAATTTGGTGAAGAAGAAGGTGTTTATCCCTACTCTGGCCAATACAGAACAAGCAGAACAAGCTGGGTCTTACAGGGGGAAGCAGTGAGGGCCACAGGGCAGGCAGGAATCCTTATGTTTAATTTGAGAAATGTCCATGAGAAGACATATTGAGCAAAAAGAGGTTTCATACAGCAACAATCTACTGCTGGTGGATTTGAAAATACTGCTAGCTATTGTGTTTTCATGGCCTGTATATTTTCTTATACTTTTCTTTGCATAATCATTCTTGTTTTTATCTTGGGGGGGGGAACACTACAAAAATTTAAAAACAAAAACTAAATCATTTTCTGATCCTTGAGCAATGCTCCTTACCCCAGACTTTGGGGTGTGTCTAGGGCTGGAGTTGTATTTTATTTCCCTGCTGACAAAGGAATCAACCAGGAACACAGACTGAAATAGTCAGCATATAGCAAAAGCTTGCATGCCTCTGCTGTATGTCGGTGTGGGCTGTGTGATGAGCATCTCTTAGGTAGTCCGTTCAGTTGCTCGATGTCAGTGGCATACTAGTTTGATTTTGCTGACCTGTTAACTAAACTTCTGATCACATTTTCCCTGTTGGGGGGTTATTTGCCTGCAAAATCTAACATATCTAGAGTATTTTCATAGCCTGAATAAAGGCTGGCCCAAACTGGACATTGCATCCAGGGGAATTGTTCAAACCATTAATTCTCCATTTCAAGTCAGTGTAGGGATCATTTATCATGTGATTCTAGAAAACTGAGAAGACAGGCAAGTGTACACATAGAACAAGAGAAGAGCTGATAAGGAACAGTAATATGTGAAAGTTAATAATGAGCAGCATATCTGTGAAAAAACTTACTTCTGGAAAAAAAAAAAAAAAAAAAAAAAAAAAAGATTATTTGACCTTGAAACAAACATCCACGTCTAGGTTGTAAATATCTGATGAACAGATACATATCAAATGCCTGTTCTTTGGTATAAACTGATAGTCTGAAAGGAAATGAATGTTTTTAAGTATCAGTAGAGGTTTTCAAGAGGAACCGATCCTTATCTGTCCAAGTGCCCATAAATAAGATTAAAATAAACTTACTTCAGTTATTCATATTAGTTGTAGGATAAGCTTATAATCCATCCTTTGAAAAGTTTGAGTTTAAAAGTATATCAGATTTGATTAGATTAAATAGTCCGGTGGTATGCACTTCCCCGAGAAAAGTTTTTCCTCACAAATCACTTGCCAAGGACGAGGATCTGGGTTTTCTTTTTTTCTCCAAAATTTTTATATTGTGGAAAATGAGCTGTTTCCCATCTTCAGATAGGCAAAGGTACTTGTACATGCCTATTTGTGCTTATGCCCATAAAATAGGCTGCTCAGTTCCCACTGCTCTTCAGCCCTGATTCCACCCTGCAAAGAACCTGCTGGTGCTGTGGCATCTTCAGTCCTAGTGCTGCCATGGTACTTACCTACTCTGCGTGGGAGCATTTGAATCAGTAAATCCACCGAATTCCTGAAGGAATTACACATGTAGATTTAGAACAGCTAACAAATATACAGACATGAGCCGGCCCTGCAACATGTAAGGTTAAGCGGTTTGCTATCCAAAGCTGTATGATGAAACATGCATAAGTTTAAGACCACAATCGAAGGTGTTATTTTTTTCTTCAAATTTTGTTCTTAGGCCATTATTGCATTGGGTTTCATCACTTTATGAAAGACTTCTTTTCATCTTATTTTACAGAAGTGGAAATCCTACCCTCCCCCAAAGAATTCAATTCACATGGTTCAAACAAATACCATGGAAGACAATTTACTCTATAAATAGGTTTCCAATAAATTGCTTCAACAATAAAAGGAAGTGTTTAAGGTGGACATTTCTCAGCAAATACTTTGGTTCTTGTAGTGCTTTTAATGGTGGTAAATTTTACATGAACACTTACTTTAAAAGCTTTCTGGTGTAATATAAATGATGCACTTGTTATCTCAAAGCTGTCAAGACAAAATCTAATATTTGTAAGCTGCTTGAACAGGAATTTTGTTTTATTCTCCCTATGAATGGAAATGGGCCTTTTTCTGCTTCCACATCTATTTATATGTTGAGATGTGTCCTGCAGAGCGGGGTGAAGATGCCATTCATTTCAAATTCAACAAATTTGTGTTTTTCTTTGTGCACAACTCTCTGAATAAATAGAAGTTCTGGATGACTGCTCTACTAATTGCAATGGGAATGGAGAATGCATCTCAGGCCACTGCCACTGTTTCCCAGGATTCCTTGGTCCCGATTGTGCAAAAGGTAATCTCATATCAGCTAACCTAATGTACAGGACTGGGTTCAAGATTATGGTGTGTGACTGCTGGGCTTACAAAGATTCAAAGTGATTAATGGAGATTAAATTCCTTCTTCCAGGCAGATGGCAAACACAAGTGCAGGCATAGAAAGATTTTTATGCTGTACTTAGTTGAGATGCCTCAACCACTTCTCTCTCCCTGACTTTCAGAATCAAGAGACTTCTCCATCCCCCTTTGCACCCATTTTGTGATTTTAAAATATTTTTTAATAAGAGTGTCAGTTGAGTGTAGTGTTTACAGTTACTTAAAAGTGACAATCTGTTTCACTTCAGAATACATCACATCTCAGTAAATGTCAGTAATATGATTTAAATTGGAAAGGGTTAGAAAAGAAAACTAAAGCAACTTAGAGACTAGCAAAAACTAGAGAAACTAGAGGCTAGACTTTTTTTTTTTCCTAGAGAAAAATAGAGTTTCTCTAATGAAAACTCGTGTTTTTTTCTAGAGAAAACTAGAGTTTTCTAGCATTTGGACCAAAATCTTGCTAAAAAGATTATAAGCGATCTTAATTTTATTAGTATTATCCATCATCCACTGAATATTATATATGGAGGTTCTCATTCTTTTCTGTTGTTTCCTCAGATTTAGGGTTGTCTATATTTTAAGATTGATAAGCTCAGAAATTGGTACTGGATTGTAAAACTAAGCTTCTGCATCACTAGGTTAGATCAGTAATGGCTAAAACTTCAGTAGTGGTAGGTCTGCTTAGAAAAAGAAAAGGGCAGTGTCTTGCTTCAGGTCCCAAGGAACAAATATTAATGTTACAGAAAATGATAAGCAGGCATCACTGTGCAAACTCTCTCCAAAGGCCTGTCAAGGAGAGAAATTTTTGTCTTCCAAGATGTCCCATTTCAGGTCAAAATTAAGGTATGTTAATAAAGCAGGTTGAGGACACTAGGATGCCTGTATTACTGTTGTGCTATCTGGTTCAAAGATTTCAGCCTGTCACAACCTTCAAGTGAAGGATTGGGAGGGCTGGAGTGGAAAAATGATTTTACAGAATGATAAATGCAATAAATGTTAATCTACGTAGGTATGTAAGTACATTAAAAAGGTCAATCTACCTTCTTCAGATTCCTGTCCAGTGCTCTGCAGTGGAAATGGAGAATATGAGAAAGGTCACTGTGTGTGTCGAAATGGGTGGAAAGGACCAGAGTGCGATGTTCCCGAAGAACAGTGTATTGATCCAACCTGCTTTGGCCATGGCACCTGTATCATGGGAGTCTGCATCTGTGTGCCTGGGTACAAAGGAGAGATCTGTGAGGAAGGTTTGTGAAGTTTCCCTCTTTATGGTTAGGGGAGGTGGGGGAAGGGGGTTGGCCTTTAATCTCCTAACCTTTTTTAAGGTAGTTAGGAGCTCACATGGATGTGAAGCAATACTGCTTTTCAAGCACCTTTTAAAGCCTCATGGAAAGGAATGTTAAGATAGAAACTATTCAAAGATAAAGGCATTCAGATCTCAGTGACAGTCAGTGGGAGTTGATCACATAATTTCCGAGATTCACATTTTTATTCTAAAAGATTAGAAGTATTTAACATTGGCTAATAAGAATATCTAGTAATATCAGTAGGGCAGTCCTTTGAAATGCTGAGTTTCTTGTGCAGTCTTTCAGTTTCCTCCCTCTGCTGAATCTCAATGGCAAGAGCCAGGAGGAATTTTTTGCCTTTCAGCATGCAGTGGCTTCTCAGTACTCCAAGGAAAAATTTATCAGCATGCAAGGATTCCCTTTCTGGGGGCAGGTTTTGAGACCATCCTGATTCTTCCCTGCTTTTCTTCTCTCAGACCCCAGACATGTTTTTTCAGGAAGAGTGGCTGGCATCACCAGGCATCATCTGGCATCATGCCAGAAACCTCAGTCATTTAAGTGTGCACCATCAAAGACTCTTTCACTTGGCCAAAAGCTAATGGTAAGACAGTCAGAAGATCATCTAAACAAAATAAGATCTAGGATTTCTCTGAAGTAATCAGCAGAGCGTAATCATCTCTTCCCTTTCTTCATTCTGTTGCATCTTAGATTTTTCTGTGAAGAATGTACAGACTATATGAAGCCACGAGAGCAGCAAACAGTTTCAATTTAGCAGAGCATGCTGTGTAATTCTGTTGTCAATATGTCATTTTTACTGTGAGCCTATATTCAGGGTACTAAACCACCATCCTTTAAAGCTTGCCTAATAAAAAGTGGGAAATTACAAGAACAAGTAATTGTACTTCAGCTGCTTATAATACCAATGCGTCTCTGCCCTCATCTACAGAAAGAAACAGTTGTTATTTGGCTGCTAGCATTTCTGAGGTAGCTCATCAGCTACGGCTTTCTTCCCCTGTGCATAGGCTCGGAAAGCAGAGCAGTTCTTCATGCTTGCCCTGATTTGATGATTTTTCAGTAGTCCCCTTAGCCTGAAGCTAGTGCCAGCATATATTGTGCTTTGTGCTATATAGGTTTTAGGTAATTCTTCTGAGTAGCACACAAAGGAAGCTCTTATGTGGCCTGAATTCTCTAATCAGAAAAATGCCCAGGATGGATTTGGTGGATTTGACATATCTGATATGTTTCTTAAAGGGAGGATCAAGAGAATGTTTCTTACGTTCTCAGCTGTTGGTAGTTTCAGAAATGGACAAAAACAAGAAAACCCAAATGAGAAAAAGCAAGTAATACACAGATTTCCTCACTGAGGTCATGATACTGAACAAGCGTGGAGCTGGTGAGAAGCTGACTGCCATTTACAGTTACTTTGCTTGTTGGGATAATGTGGTCCTGCAAAATGATTGAAAAAATAATTGAGATAAATGTACTCAGACAGCTATTGAAGCTAAGAGCATGAAAACGATTTTTTTTAAAGTAGTATTTAAACTTTAAAAAAATAAGTGGAATCATAGAAATAGGGTGAATGAAACAACCCTGTACAGAGGATTTTTATTGTAATAGTGTGTGCAATGACACAAATGCTCAGTTTACTGTATTGTGCAATGTAACTTGTACACTACTGGAAGCAATTCTGTCAGGGATTGGATTGGAATTACATTATTGTGTGCAAATATAAGTTTAATATTATAGCCATACCTGTATTAACACAGCAGACAGTAACAGATGCACTATCCAGGGAACACCAGTAGCTATAGGTATTCGCTGCTATGGGCATCCTTTGAATTCATCCTGTCAGATTATCATTTGTAAAAGAAGTGTTGCTTTTTAACCTGTTTGTGGAGTCACTCAGTTTTCAAAGATCGACAAAATCAAGAGCTGTCTTTCAGGATAAGAGGAAATTGCCAAGTATTTTGTCCTGTGCTTAGCAAGATACACTTTGTCCAGAAACACTGATTCCTCTTTTTCAGACTTACATTGTGCTGTGCACAAGCCTGGAAGGCTGAAAAAGATAGAAAATAAATCTTGAAATAAAATCTTGAACTGGTGGCATAGCAGCTCAAAGATAAAGCATCTCTTCTTTATTCTTAGGTCAAAAGGTGCTGTAAACTGGATGCTCTTAATCTCTAAGTCTGAAGTATTTAGTCTTCTGTTACTGAAACAGAGAACATCTCTTCATTTGTGTAACACAGAACACCATTTCTTAAGTTTACAATTTAATTACTAACTCAGTACTTGGGCTAATACTTAAAAAAAAAATTCATACAAGAACTTCCAAAGTGCATTTTTAACATTAGTTTGAAGCACGATCTAACACAAATAGGCTTTTGGCTAATTGTTTTGCATACTCAAACACCCCACAAATTACTCTCCAGCTCTGCAGTCTTACTGAAGCCCCCAGAGAAGGCAGGCTGTGTTCTCCTCAAAGTCTGTCTTGTTAAAGAAATGCTGGATCTTGATGAAGGAATATACTGATTATGCAGGACTAACCATCTGATTTAAATTCTTCTACAGAGCTCCTGAATTTTTCACTAAGAAGAGTTTAATCCAAATTGAGAATAAATTTAGCTCTTTGTCTGTTTGCAAATTGTTCATCAGTACGTTATGACTTCTATGAATCTGTTCATTATCTGCAATTGCCCAGCACATACTTTTTATGAGTGTATGAGATTTCTTTACAGTGAGTATTCAGAGACTCATGATTCAGGGCTTAGTGGATGACCTTTTTTTTTTGTATCAGGTTCCCAGCTGTAGTGATAGTTTTGCAGAGAAACATGAAAGAATAAATCTTTTCCCAGATGTGAATAAAACATAAAGCACAAATAACTGAATGGAAACACAATGCACAGTTGTAGAAATTTAATTGTTAATTGCTCCAGTTCTTTCCCAGCTCTGCTACTGAAACACAAACTTCCCTAAGATCAATAGACCTGTCCAGGGAATCTGCTTTTTAACAGTTAGACAATATCCAAGATAAGTATAATCATATGATCTCCACCAGTCTGTGCATTTGCTTTTTGTCTTGTTTTTAGTTTATAATTTTGCAGAGATGTTAGCATGGACTATTTTTCCATGTGCATTTGTTAACATCATTTCAGTTGGAGTATTTGCACAAAAATCACCAAATTAATCTGAATCCCTGATGCTGTATGTCACTAGGAAACCCCTGCAAGGCTGGAAACTTAATGCTCTAAACTGTGTATTCACTGCTTTCCAGAGGACTGCTTGGATCCAATGTGCTCGGGCCACGGTGTCTGTGTTCAAGGGGAATGCCACTGCTCCGCGGGCTGGGGCGGTGTGAACTGCGAGACGTCGCTGCCAGTCTGCCAGGAGCAGTGCTCAGGGCACGGCACGTTCCTCCTGGATGCAGGACTCTGCAGCTGTGAGCCACAGTGGACGGGTTCAGACTGCTCAACAGGTATGCTGGAGATTTTCCTTTTTCAAAAAGCCTATTAAAAGCTTAGGCTTTCTGTTTGGCTTGTGAAAGTAGTTATTATTGCTGTGCTGGTGTTAATTTGAAAAACAACATAGGGATGAAGCAGGGGTGCTATGGCATCACAGTCCCCTTTATTTGGAGATATACCTATCGGTTTGGCAGCAGCTGTTTTCTGTTGACAAGGATAAAATGGCTTTTTCTTTGCAACAAGAATGCTGACTGCCTGATGTGTGACAGCAAGAACGGTAGTCCTGCAAGTGTGCAAGTAGCTCCTAGCTTCGACTGAAGTTAAGCAGGATTCTTTCATGAGATGTTGAGCATTTATCAGGATCATTCATGGAGGGAACCCACAACTCTGAGAGAGACTGGGAGGATATAAAAAAAATCCAGTGACTCATGAGTAAGAAACCTCTGTCAAAAATATTTAAACAGGAATGGCCAACCATTCTCTCATGCTGAGATAAAAAATCTGTTCTTTCTTAGAGGACCATCAAAGTTTAATCCCACTGAATTTGATTAAGAGTCGAAATGGATTTTTTATGTGCTTTGTACATTTACATTTCGTTTTCTTGAAATGAGTGCACTCAGGACATTTTACTCTGTAATAGAGCATATCATTACTAAAGTACATACTACCTTTTTTTCTTCTGAAGCTCACTAAATGAGAATCTCAGATGATGAGTTACATATCCGTGTACAAAGTAGATCCAAGTGACAGATTTGCTGAATACTGTGAAATACAACTAGTGGTCCAAGTCACCAGTTTTTCTTAGAAATCATCATTCAAAGGAACACTTGTACCAGTGTAAATTTCCTTTTAGATATTTAAAATCCATAATTATAATCACCTCATGCCAACATTTTAAGCAACAAAATATTGACCTGCTGATAATTTTGAGTGTTTATTACAAAGACCCTGTATTCATTCCCTACTCCAAAATTAAAACCTGTAATTTCAGTCTGATACTGTTAGATATGGTACTGCTTTAATAAGAACTGACTTTGTGCTGGCTTTCAGCAGAACCTCACTTACTTGCATTTTTATCATGTATTTTATTATTTGTTAAAAATATTCCCTAAAGGACAGTAGTGCAGTAGTACTTCCATTGATGAAGCAAATAATTAGGAAAGGTGCTAGCAATTTACTAGTTGTTTTTCCCTTAAAAAATATGGAAATTAATTCTGTTCTAGTATGAAGTTACTGTAGCTCAAAGAGAGCTGTTAAACTCCAACAGTTCTGTCAAGTCAGCTGCATGGGGCAATTAGATACTAAGTAAGGGAACAAAGATAAAATAAATAACTGTGATAAAGAAACTTTTATCTTGTGTGCTGGGATCACAGTTCTCATGTTTGTCTTACTTTCAAAGCTGTTTTGATGAAGTCTTTGAAGAAAAATGACTTCTTTTTCCTTACCTGCACCAACCAATGGGGAAAATACCCCTCTGCATGCATACTGTCTTCTGCGTTATCAGAGAAGGGTGGTTTCATGACCACGGGCAGGCATGCTCATGTCTCTCATACTATCTTGTTCATCAGTTCCCTCACACAGTTTTAGTTTATTACTATTTTAGGCGTCCTATGGCAACTCACACAACAAGCCCTGGGGTGGGCATGTTCACGTGGGGATCACAGCCTACCAGGGCTTCTGGAGTCAGGAGCACCTGGGGAGCACAGAGCCCCTCTGGGGGACACACAGCTACCTCTGCACCTCCACGGGCAGCCCTAGGGACCATGGGGTGTCAGTCCAGGAGGTGCAGAGCAGGGCGGCCTCGCATGGCCAGTTCAGACAGCCATTGCTGTATGCTCTCAAGGAGCTCCAGTCATGGTGTCCACCCAGCAGAAAGCATCCTCTGTGTCCCCTGTGCCCACAGGAGCCAATGCAGCTGTCCAGACAGAGCTCCTGAGGGGACAGGTGACCGTCTAGGCCTCGGGTCACGGCATGCCTGACTTTTCTGTCAGTGTCTGAGGGCAGCAGTGAGCACACCTGGAGGAGGTGCACCCAGGCACAATAGCTGCTCAGCCTCGTGGCAGAGCTCCATGCAGAGGCAAGTTGGTTTAAGTGTGTCATGGAACCTGAGAAGATGAGCTGGTGGAGTTGTACTCTGCCGTCCCTGGGACAGGGTGTCACCCAGTCATGACACACGACACAGAGGGTCCCCTGCCCTCTCACCAACAGGCAGAAGGCAGTGACTGAAGAGTTGGTGGGAAATGGAGACAGATTTGTGTTCAGAGCAACAGGCCTAACCCCTCCCGGCCTGCCTCACCGTCCCAGGTACCCCTGTAAAATGTACCCCTGTGGTCAGTCAAACAGTGATGCAGATGATGATCTGGGTTGGAGGCATCAAAAAATGTTTGGTCAGCCTAACCCTCACATCACAACCACTTCTGTTGAGATAAAAAAGGTGAGTTACTGTCATCAGTGACTCTTCTGAGGGAAGCAGAGGGCCTGATATGTCAACCAGACCCACTTGTATAGGGAATTTTGCTGCCTCCTCGGAACCCTGATAAAAAATCTTACAAGAAAACTTGCTAGCCTGGTACTGCCCCCACGTTCTTACCCATTATTTTTTCATCTAGGCAGTGATGAAGCTGGGACAAGAAGTCAGAGGGTGATCAAAAGAGACTTCAGGGCAAAATAATATAGTAGAATGGAAGACTGATAGTACGCTATTTTAATCTCACCAGCAAATCAGTATAGTCAACTTACTACTTACTGTCTGTGGGTCTATGTTGCTTTATTTATAGACTGTCATCCAAAATCCCTTGATGTTAATGAGTCATTTCCCTTTGAGGGAAATAGGAGTATGTTTCAGAAAGACAAAATCAAGCTTGTGAATACTGACTGTTCATTGTCAGGTAGAAGAGGGAAACTGGCAAATTGAAGATGCATCATAAACGAACTGAAGAAAAAAACTCACCCTCTGTTCTCAGATCTGTGACAGAGCTGATGCCTCTGACATCCTGTCCTGTATTCATTTCTCTGGACTCTTCAGCCAAAGTAGGCCAGTTTCTGTCCTCCAGGACATTTGTCATCATTCCACTGAATCCATTTATACTGCTGAAGCAACCTAATTATGATCAGGAAAAGAATACTGGCAGTTCTAAGTCACAGAAACATTCATCCTAAAATGATTATATGTAGATGGTATATATTTAGCATATCTATTTTTGGTTAAGCTCTCTAGCAAGATCGGTGGTAATTTTACAAAGGGTAAAAATGGATCAGCAGCCTCTTCCTTCAGTATCTTGCAAAGCATAAAACCTCTTTAAAACTGAAGTACTTTGAAAAATGCAAAATGTTGTAATTGTTGTAAATTGATATGTGCAGAGTGGAGTAATTTAAAAATCATTAGAAGTATGCATTTTTTAAAGTGAAGTGCTTCAGAAAGAAATGAAGGCATAATACAGTGTGTTAATATAGTTCAAGACATCTCAAATTGATTTCAAAATTAAACATCAAAAACTGCAACTTGAAAAAATAATTAGGTAAAACCATTTCATCGCAATCAGAAAACTCTTCAGGTTTAGGAAATTGCAAATTATGGGTGTCAGTCATTCTGATTTGCCAAGGACAAGGGTATTCACTACAACTCACAGTAGTGAAAGTATCCTTGAAATTTCTTCCATATGTGATGTAACCTATGCTACATTTTCTGTAGACTGTTTCTGTAGACTTTTCCATGTTGGCACTTTTACTCCCTATTTCTGACAAATCTCAAGAACTTTTAAATTACGCTATAACCATCCTTTGTTGTTGTGTTCTGAAGAAATGATGGACTTACTTGATTTCATCTATCTGTCCTCTTTCTTTAATTTGTGAGGAGCTTTGATTATTACTGCTCAGCTAATTAAAAGGATGATTGAAGTTTCTCCTGATGTATGTTGTTTGACATTGTAGAAAGACTCTTCTTACTACTGTATATTTCATTTAAAACAAAAAAAGTGATGTGTGACTAGTTTGATTTGTATCTCCTGTAGAGTTGCAAGAGTTTGCAAAAAGATGTCTGGTGAGCAAGATTTCTATTAAAAACTTAGTAGTTAGTGATTGGAACATCTAATATGTGTTACTAGAGAATTTAAAACATGAGAAATTTAAGGCAGTGAAGAAGCACTCCAATAAAAATTAATTCTCCTACATGTTGAAATCAGTCCAGTGGGAACCAGAAAGACCTGATGTAGTCATGTATTGATTTAAGAAATAGGATAAGTCAAGGGTATGAGAGATACAGTGCGGAAGCCTGGGTTGTTTTTCAAATGATTGCTGCTTATTTTGCAGATATGCCAGAAATAATGGCTCTTTCCTTCCCTTTTCCCTCTTGAAAATTAAGATCCTTCATCTATTGTTATCTGCACCTTGTGCAGCAATTACTGGAAATATTCCTCATTCAAATGTAAACATAATTTACTTAAATCAAGTTTGTGAATCCTGATCTGTCCACAAGCAGGTATTATTTATTCCCCTGGGTGGCATCCCCAGACCTAAGTCTGGATTCTCCTATTCCAGGAGCTCTTCCCTTATCCAGGACCAAGGTATGTGAACAGTTGTGGCAATAACAAGGGCCTTGTCTGTCCTCCCTTTTAGGTAGTTGGCAGAGCTTTTCCTCTCTGTGTTTAACATAGCAACTATATAGGTAGTCCATTGTGCGCAAGAAATTTCAACCTCAGTATGTTTTGTGCTAGGCTTAATCCAGTAGATCTGTTTTGAGGGTAACACTGATTAGGAGCTATAGACAACAACTTTGTAAGGATCTTGTGGACTGTGAAACTAGAGAGATTGAAACAAGGCTGTATAATCTTAGGTGTTCATCTAGTAGGAAAACATGGAAAATATGTGGGATTTTAGTAGCAGTTCAAGTGCCAAAGTGTTTTAAGCATATCCAGATTGAGGTAAACTGAGCAAAAATTTTGGATTTAGACACTTAAAGTTGTAGTTAGGTGCCTGCATCCTTTTGTGCATCGCATATTTATCACCTACGTGGTAGTCCATCTAATACAAAAATCTATTTTGTAGTAAAACAACTGACAGGATATCATATGGGAAGGACTTATGAGAACACTCTATGCAAGCAAATATCAAGATGGAGATTATGAATATGAAAGAATCATGCTCCACAAAAACATTTATAAAGTAAGGAAGTTGTAGGAAGCTTCTGCTGCTGCTGTATATGCTATAGCGGAGGGAAAATAAAAAGGCCTAGGTGGACAAGAGAGCACTATCTCTTATAAAATCTTCAACTTTTGATTCGCTAAGCCAAGTCCAGTGATTAAACTGACAAGTTACCAATGCCACTAGCATTGAAAGAAAGGAGCTCGTAGCAGGAGACAGCTTCTCTTCTTCACAGCTGGAAAAGCACAGATGGGATTTACTAGAGCAAGAGCACAAAAACGCACTAGGACAGCTAGAGTTTTTGTCCTTCAGTGAATTTCAGAACGTTTATTATGCAAAATGTGTTGCATAGATCCCTGAAAAGCAGGTATTTAAAATGTTTTTTTTTATTGTCATGGTAAGAGTTCTACAAAAATAGATGCTGCATTTCAATACACTTATCCAGCAGACTTTCTGTAAGTTTAATTTACCTTTGAAAATAAAAAATTGCTATTGATAGAAGTAAAAATTATGGAAACCTTCTTTTCTCCTGCATATTGCATTTTTAAGCTTTTTGATTGTGTAGATTGTTGCAAGGTTAATATATGTAGACGTCTAAGGAATTCCTGGTCTCTGCCCTCTTTAAGCAAGGATTTTTCACAGAATCACAGAATTTCTAGGTTGGAAGAGACCTCAAGATCATCGAGTCCAACCTCTGACCTAACACTAACAGTCCCCACTAAACCATTTCCCTAAGCTCTACATCTAAATGTCTTTTAAAGACTTCCAGGGATGGTGACTCCACCACTTCCCTGGGCAGCCCATTCCAATGCCTCACAACCCTCTCAGTAAAGAAGTTCTTCCTAACATCCAGCCTAAACCTCCCCTGGCGCAACTTAAGCCCATTCCCCCTCGTCCTGTCATCAGGCACATGGGAGAATAGACCAACCCCCACCTCACTACAGCCTCCTTTAAGGTATCTGTAAAGAGCAATAAAGTCACCCCTGAGCCTCCTCTTCTCCAGGCTGAACAAGCCCAGCTCCCTCAGCCACTCCTCGTAGGACTTGTTCTCCAGGCCCCTCCCCAGCTTCGTCACCCTTCTCTGGACCCACTCAAGCACCTCGATGTCCTTCTTGTAGCGAGGGGCCCAAAACGGAACACAGTACTCGAGGTGCGGCCTCACCAGAGCCGAGTACAGGGGGACAATCACCTCCCTAGCCCTGCTGGTCACACTGTTTCTTATGCAAGCCAGGATGCTGTTGGCCTTCTTGGCCACCTGAGCACACTGCTGGCTCATATTCAGCTGACTATCCACCATCACTCCCAGGTCCTTCTCTGCCTGGCGGCTCTCCAACCACTCATCTCCCAGCCTGTAGCTCTGCTTGGGGTTGTTGTGCCCCAGGTGCAGGACCCGGCACTTGGCCTTGTTAAACTTCATGCAGTTGACCTCAGCCCATCAGTGCAGCCTATCCAGATCCTCCTGCAGAGCTTTCCTACCCTCGAGCAGATCAACACACGCGCATAGCTTGGTGTCATCTGCAAACTTACTGAGGGTGCACTCAATGCCCTCATCCAGATCATCGATGAAGATATTAAAGAGGACCGGCCGCAGCACCGAGCCCTGGGGAACGCCACTAGTGACCTGCCTCCAACTGGACTTGACTCCATTCACCACGACTCTTTGGGCCTGGCTATCCAGCCAGTTTCTAACCCAATGAAGCGTGCGCCAGTCCAAGTCAAGAGCAGCCAGTTTCTTGAGGAGAATGCTGTGGGAGACGGTGTCAAAAGCCTTGCTGAAGTCAAGGTAGACCACATCCACAGCCTTTTCCTCATCCACCCAGCGTGTCACTTTGCCATAGAAGGAGATCAGGTTTGTCAAGCAGGACCTGCCTTTCATAAATCCATGCTGACTGGGCCTGATCGCCTGCTTCCTCTGCAAGTGCTGCGTGATGACTCTCAAGAGGATCTGCTCCATGAGCTTCCCTGGCACTGAGGTCAAACTGACAGGCCTGTAGTTTCCCAGGTCTGCCCTCCGGCCCTTCTTGTAGATGGGCATCACGTTTGCTAGCTGCCAGTCAACTGGGACCTCCCCCGATAGCCAGGACTGCTGATAAATGATGGAAAGTGGCTTGGCCAGCTCCTCTGCCAGTTCTCTCAGTACCCTCGGGTGGATCCCATCTAGCCCCATTGACTTGTGCACATCCAAGTGCCATAGCAGGTCACCAACCATTTCTTCGTGGATAGTGAGGGCCACATCCTGCTCCCCATCCCCTTCCACCAGCTCAGGGTACTGGGTATCCAGAGAACAACCGGTATTGCCGCTAAAGACTGAGGCAAAGAAGGCATTAAGTACCTCCGCCTTTTCCTCATCTCTTGTAACTAAGTTTCCCCCCGCATCCAGTAAAGGATGGAGATTCTCCTTAGTCCTCCTTTTTGTGTTGATGTATTTATAAAAACATTTTTTGTTATCTTTAACGGCAGTAGCCAGATTGAGCTCCAGATGATCTTTGGCCTTCCTAATTTTGTCCCTGCACAGCCTCGCTACATCCTTATAGTCCTCCCTAGTGGCCTGCCCTCTTTTCCAAAGATTATAAACCCTCTTTTTTCTCCTAAGATCAAGCCACAATTCTCTGTTGAGCCAGGCTGGTCTTCTTCCCCGCCAGCTTGTCTTTGGGCACGTGGGGACAGACCATTCCTGCGCCGCTAAGATTTCTCTCTTGAAGAGCGCCCAGCCTTCCTGGACCCCTCTGCCCTTCAGAACCGCCTCCCAAGGGATTCTACCAACTAGTGTCCTGAGCAGCTCAAAGTCAGCCCTCCGGAAGTCCAATACAGCGGTTTTACTGGTCCCCTTCCTGGCCTCGCCAAGAATAGTGAACTCCACTATTTCGTGGTCACTCTGCCCAAGACAGCTCCCGACAATCATATCCTCCACCAGTCCTTCTCTGTTTGTGAAGAGAAGGTCTAGCGGGGCACCACCCCTGGTAGGTTCACTAACCAGCTGCGTCAGGAAGTTATCTTCCATGCTCTCCAGAAACCTCCTAGACTGCTTTCTCAGGGCTGTGTTGTGCTTCCAGGATATGTCAGGGAAGTTGAAGTCCCCCACGAGTACAAGAGCTGATGATTTTGCAACCTCTGTCAGCTGCCTGTAGAACTCCTCATCAGTCTCCTCATCCTGGTTCGGCGGTCTATAGCAGACCCCGACCAGGATACTAGCCTTGTTGTCCCTGCCGATCCTAACCCAAAGGGACTCAACCTTGTCATTCCCAGCCTCGAGTTCTACAACATCGAAAGACTCTCTAATATAGAGAGCCACACCACCACCCCTTCTGTGCTGCCTGTCCCTTCTGAAGAGCTTATAGCCAGGCATTGCAGCACTCCAGTCATGAGACTGGTCCCACCACGTCTCCGTGATGGCAACCAAGTCGTAGCCTGCCTGCTGCACAATGGCTTCCAGCTCCTCCTGTTTGTTACCCATGCTGCGTGCATTGGTGTAGATGCACTTCAGCTGGGCCATTACCTTATCCTCCGGCCTTGCCATTGTTCCCCCTGGCACAGCCCCAACAATCCTTGCTTCAGCCCCATCCCCCTTCTTACCTAGTTTAAAGCCCTCTCAATGAGCCCTGCCAGCTCCTGGCCCAGGATCCTTTTTCCCCTAAAAGATAGGGACCCGTCTGGGGCCATCAGGCCAGGTGCTGAGTAAAGTGCCCCATGGTCGAAAAACCCAAGATTTCTGCGTTGGCACCCGCCCCAGAGCCACGTGTTTAACAGGTGGGCTTTCTGTGTCCTCTCTGTACCCCTCCCTGCCACCGTAGGGGTGGATGAAAGCACCACCTGCACTCCCACTCCATCCACTAACCGTCCCAGCCCCCTAAAGTCTCGTTTGATAGCCTTCAGGCTTCTCTCTTCAATGTTGTCACTGCCCGCCTGGACTATCAAAAGAGGATAATAATCAGAGGGGCGTACCAGGTTGGGAAGCTTCCTGGCAACATCCCTGACCCTGGCCCCAGGGAGGCAGCAGACTTCCCTACGGGTAGAGTCAGGCCGACAAATAGGGCCCTCTGTTCCCCTAAGAATAGAGTCTCCAACAACAATAACCCTCCTGTCTTTCTTGGTGGAGGCAGTCCTGAGGCGTGGAATCGACCTCCTCGCCCTAGGCATCCTCCTGGGAACACTTGCTACCTCTTCCTCAGCTACTGGTCTGTCGAGCTCCAGGGCCTCAAACCTGTTGTGTAAGGGCACCTGGGAAGGTGGGGCCGGAAGGGGAGGGCATTTTACTTAAATGTTTAGGCTCAAGTAACACTTTTTAAATAAAATTAGGCTTGCTGTAATTATGCAAGACCCTTTTAGGGCTCTAAACTCCTTTTAGGAGTTTTTTTAGCAAAAACTCCTTGTGTATTGTAGCTGCAGCATACCTTCAGGCACGTTGCTCTTCAATTTAGGAAGCTCTGGCAATTTTACAAACAGATTATTAAAATGTTATCTGTGACCTTGTGATCCAAAATCATTTTCTGATGGACAGCAGAAAACAGATTGTTCACAGGATACATTTTATTTTCAGCTCCATCTCTGGTCACCCGTGCTCCTCACTACCAAACAGCCAGGCTGTGCACCTGGCAGCTGTGCTGAGCAAGGAGCAGCAGTGGAGGGGCCACTTCCCTTGGAGCTCCTCATGCCTGGGGATGACGGGGCTGCCTCAGCAAAGATGTGTTTGCATGGGCAAGGAGGAAAGTGGGAGAAGTGATGAGTTAGTGAAAAATACGTATAGCACAGAGGGGAGAGCTAAATAATGAAAGCCACTCTTACAGTTCTTAATATCTACAAAGCACTACTGCAGTTGTGCCAGGGATGCTGAGTAGGAAGGCAGCTCTCCCTTAAGATCCACGGTTACCCGCACAGTGTGCTGCTTCTTCCTGGTGCCTGAAAAGTGCAAGTCATGAGCTGCATCTTCACTTTAGCAGCAACAAAGCAGAACAGCAGCTGCCAGATGCATGTTGCTATTTCTGTTTGTGATGCTGACACAGAGGAAGTTACAGTTTATTTGCTGGAAGCTGCTTCATCTCTGCACTCATCTTCACAAACACGGCAATGAACATAGAATTGTCTCCTCTTTGCCCATGTAACTAGGGTTGATAGTAAGTTGTTGAGCACTGTATGACTTGTGCTAATTGAGGCTGCATTCCCAGCTTCTGTTGGAAGGACTTGGTACATTTGGCTATTAAATATGCCCAAGAAACTCTTCATTTGTGCTAAAAATAAAGGAGGCAATTCCAGCCTCTTCAGTTGATTTTTATTTGTGATTGTGAAACTGAGGTGCTGCTCAGAAGCTGGTAATGGCCTTTGATTTTTCCTCTTAATCTTTTACTGTGGTACAAATTGTTTGTTGGGAACACAATATTCCTATATTCCTAAGACTTGTTTTACTCAATCTATTATTTCTGTCTGTTGATAAAATCTGGCTCTTCACTGAAAAAAAAAAAAAAAAAAAGTTGTGAAAATGAATGCATGGCCTTTTGAAAACACCCATCCTGACATATTGATTTCAGTTCTTCAAACCATTGTCCCCTTTCCTTCATGGGGCCAGCTCTGTGTCTGGTTTGGTCAACAAGGCTGTGCTGCTTTTGGGCTGCCATTGCCTTTACACAGGTGTATCAGGATAGATGTTTCTGCAATATATTGAGAAATAGGATCAGTGCCGAACCTTTTGGAGGTATTATAAGTAAAATATATCTTCATTGCTGAAGTCAGTAGATACCCCTACTATACAGAACACATGGCCTGGGTGAGGCAAGCACTCACTGGGGCAATTTTGTGTATTGACTCGTATTCCAAGGTTGGCCAGTAAGCCAGTGAATTAAAGATGGTGCCTTCTCTTTGCAAACAGTGCTTAAATAAATCATTACTACTTCACTGAATATTACTAATCAAATTTACTATTAAATAATTGTGGAAACTTTATGCCATGAGCAGAGACACATTTTGTGTTAATACTTCTGTGCATCACGAAAGACCTGGTGCTTGTATAAAGATGTACCCTGATCCACTTGGGCAATCTTATGAACCTTTGCTGAAATTAGCTGTCTCAAAATCTGTGTTTTCATTTGGTGCTGTGCCTGTGAAGAAGCTTTATTAAATGTACCTACTGAGCCATCTCTTTGCTCATTTCCTTTTTCCCTACAAAACCATTTGGTTGCTCTCCATATTTCTCATCGTTATCGTATATTGCCTTGTGCCCATCCTGTTTCTTATCAGTCCTTCACTTACGCTTATTTCCCTATACAACTGCTTTATGGCCCAAGGAACTGGGGATTGCATTTTCCTCTGTGAGTGGACACAAAGGCAAAGCTTTCATAGCCTTCATCTCATTCATTATTGCTCAGGATAGATCATTCTGGACTGCTTTTTCTTACTAGTCTCCTAGTGTCAAGGTGACATTGTGAGGCATTTCCTTTTGTGGTTCTCAGTATGTTGCAAAGGATCTCAGAGCTTATTAGTCAGAGTATGATTCTCCAGTGACGACTGTAATTTCGCTGCTTTACAACATGTACAAGTTGAAGTCAAATAGTGGAGACAAATTATAAAACAGGACTAAAATTGACAAGGAAACATTTACTTGGGAAACAGGGTATTAAAAAAAAAGAGTGCTGGTCAGAGTACTGTGTGGTTCTCCTCACCCTTGTGTCAGTCTAATCTGCCTTGCTATTAGGTTGCACTTCTCTTCATTTATTTTAAACATTTCCCACAAAGGCTTTATCTGACCTACCAACCTGTATCATCTCTAAGGAGGAGACAGGTTCTGCAGCTTAAGTCTCCTTTGTGTCAAGCACAGCGTAATTGTATTCTGCTTTACGCCAATACTGTGGCTGGGTAAACAGAGATATACCCAGTGGCAAATGAGTAATTCTTTTCAGGAGTATCAATTTGGCTCCCTGAAATGAAATATCTGTTAGTGTGTTTACCATTACCAGTCCAGATTCATAAGATTGTATTGATTAGATTTTTGCACTGTAAAAATACCATTTTTAACCACAGTGAAATCAATAAAGGGTGAGGTTTTCTATGTATACAAATTGGATTTGGATCAGGAAGAAAATATTCTTCATCAGATGAAAAATAAAGCTGAAAAAAAAGAAGTGTGATAAAAGATCCAAGAAAGGGAAAAAGTTTTTCTGCTGTTTCCCCCCTGCCTCTGCTGTAACTGCCTCTTGGACCTTTCTATCTGCTCGCTGATTACTTTTCACAGAAGTAAATTTTCAAGCACATTGAGGATCCCCAGTGCGGAAAAGACACTTTCAGAATAGGTATAATATTATCAGAAGTTATATTACATGGCTTTTTTTTAATCAAATTACATTCATATATTTGGAAGTACACAATAATGCTAATGGCGACATTCATACTCGAAGCCAGAATCGCTATTTATAGAGTACTTAATGCATTACACCCAAGTTCAGTGAGATGATGGTAGGATTATTTCTGGAAAGCAATTAAAACCAGCACTAGATTGATGGCAAAACATCGTGAGTAACAAACAGCGAGGGTATGTCATTTTAGTTCCAGTGGTTTAATTTTGTGTGTTGTGGACTCTGCTAAGAAGATAAGAAAGGGAGTTGGGTATCTGTGTAGCAGCATGCCAAAAAGGTTCACTGCATAAAATGTGCAGTGAAAACGTTTAAAATGAAACAATGTGTGGAGAAGTTTAACCTTTGGTAGAAATATGTGAGTGTTGTGTGTTAATGTGTTAATAAAACTACTGGAAAGACATATTTTTGCTATTTTGAACTTGATCTGGATTTTCCATAAACTATTAAACTATAAACTATTTCAGATACAGATGTCACAAGTTGGGTAAGGTGAATCTGAATCTTTGTGCCTTTTACTGGGATGGGCACATGTCCAACTTAGTCCAAGAGCAAAATCCTTGGAAATGGTTGTGGAAATGCTTTTGGAGGTGTGTGTGAAAATAAATTCCGTGCAATAGTTTTAGTGTTCATATAATTAATATTAATGTGTTGCTTTGAAGTCACTCAAATAAAATAAATCCAAAATGCACAAATTGCTGGGATATTATGATAATATGATAATTATTATGATAATTATTATGATATTATGGTAATAATATCCCAGCAATTATTAAAAATTAAATTAAAAATAAATTTAAAATATTAACCTTTAATATTTAATTCCATTATCAGATGTAAGCATATGATCCATGGAGAAAAGGACAAGAAGTATTGCAGCAAAAAAGTGAAATTTAGATAGAGAAAATATTTGTCAGGGCAGTCTGATGATGGTATGGATTACTCGGTGCTGTTGTAGGTCCTCTGTTGCTGGGAGCTTTTTAAGGGATGCCAGTTATAATTGAATTTGGAAAAAGTATGGGCTAGAGATTATCACATGAAATCCTTTGCAGCACTATCATCTTTAAATTTACATTAAAGTAGGTAAACTGTGCTGTGTGCATAAATACAAGTCAGGACTGTGCGTGTTGGTTTAGTATTCTGACAGCAGAGGCTATTTTTTTGCTACAAACAGTTGTCCATCATTCAGTGATGACCTGTCACACTGATTTTTTTCGATTTTACCAAATTTCACACAAGTTCCTGTGAAGTGTTGATCAGTAGTGTGAAGGACAGGGAGAACATGTAGCAGAAATTGCTCAGGAATGCGCGTTTGATGCCTCCTGCACACAGAAACCCCATTTCTGTTTGCTGGAGGAAGCACATTCTGTGCCATAAAAATAGCATGTTTTCTTATCACAGGTTTGTAAAACTTGGTATCCACATTAAACGTCTGTACTGCACTCTGCCAGGTAACCAGTGAGGACAGCTTTCCATTAGGTTTCACTGGAAAAAAATAGCTTGAGTGCCTCTAAAACTTTCAAAACTTGAAATTTTGGGACTTTTTGATGGTGTAAAATTTTATATTAATAAAGTCGGTTGCTGAAAATGAAAGCTGGAACAGAGTTGTCTCCAGGACACAGTAGGAAGGTAATTTAAAAAGCTCAGGAACATTGTTGAAATTATCATGCAAGCTTATTAAATGCAATGTATATTTAAATTGAAAAAACTTTCTTTATTAGGTCTGGATAGGTGATTTTTGCTGCCTCCAGCAGTTAAGCATATTGGGTGAAAGTCATGTTAGATTAATTTCTAATCTTTATGGAAATCCACTTATTAAAAAATGGACAGCAAGGTTATGAATATGATACTTAAGGGTTTAGACAGAACTCACCATTGAATGTGAAAAAAAAGTAAAATGAAAGTGTTTTCATATTTTTTGACCCTTTTGGTTTACATATATTTTTGTATTCATAGCATGGTTTTCTGAGTTATTCCTGAAATGTGTTGAATTAACATTAAAATCTTCCCTTATCATTGCAAATTATAAAATATTTAGCTTTAATTTCCCTTTTCATATCACATAAGTAGAAACTTATTATAAAACACGTTTAAAAGAACTCATTGTTGACTTACATAATTAAAATGATGAGTGTGGAGTGAATTTTTAATGCTTTTTCGATTGGCTCAGGAATGATCAACATATTTGTCTCATTCTCAAGAATATGTACAAATAATGCTTCACAGCTCGTATTTGCCTTCTTCCAAGAAAATTAATGAATGTTCAGAATTAGGAACATGTCAGTAAAGATTCCAGACTGCTCGAGTTGAAATTTTTTTAAGTGTCTTATTCATTAATTGATTTAAGTCTGAGGAATCTGAATTTTAGATTTGATAAGGACTGTATTTCATGAAAGTCTATAAGAAACTGCAGGGGTCGGCTGAGGCTAGCTACCAGCAATTTGCCAGCACCTTACTCACAGTCAATCTGCACAGCTGAGATTTATTTAAATAAGGAAATTAACTTTCCAGCTCTACACTTAGAGAACCTGGGTTTGATTGCCAAGTATGCAGGTACAAAAACTGAAACGTGGCCCTTAATTAGTGTGAATTAGGGTGACTCTGTTGGTTTCATGGGAGCAGAGAAAATTCACAGCTATGGCGGAGCTGGTCTCCAGGCCACAGAGCAGCCTCCAGCCCTCTGCAAGCGCTCAAGATCTGCCTGGAGCTCAGGCAGGCATCAGGCAGGAGTATGTCCCACTAACTGTGGTAAAGAGCAGGAGAGAAGAGAGAAGGCTTTTACACAAGTCCACAAACCTGACCACCAATTGAGGGACTTGCAAATTGTGCACTGCACCATGCACTGTGAGAACTATTGACAATTGATCTAAAAGCCTAAGTAAAGGCTTGCAATACAATATGCCCCAGAGTCCCCTTTACTAATCCAAATTGTAATCTCTTGTCATTTGCCTCCTGCATTACCTTAAATACCTCCCCCTTGCTCTTGTCCTTTGTAGTCTTGTCTGGGGGCATAGCTGTGGCTCTCAGCAGGGCAGTCCCCATTCAAGCTAGTATCTGTACGTCTTCCCTTCCCCTACCTGTGCTGCTCCTCTGATCCCTCAGTGGGTTGATTCAGCTCAGCAAGCTGTCAGGTATTAACCCATAAAAATAAAGTGAATAATTATCTGCCAGTATGATGATATGAATCAGCTCACCACAGTTTCAGATAATAAGTTCCAGACAGAGCCCACGGAGCCAGGAGATGGGTGGAGAGGAGGGGGAGTGCAATAACTGTTTCCAGAAGAGGTAAAATCTTTGAGTGGCTCAGCTGCTGCACCTACCCATAGCTCAAAGCCATTGCCTTGCTGATCTGACTCCTTGCTGAGCACCCACTGCATTTTGGGGTGCTTCTGAATCCTATAGGGCCAGCTGCTACACAAAGAGGAAGATGCTCCAATAAGCAGAGCAGTTGCATGATGTCTGATGTCTTATTGTCTGATTTCAATGCTGTCTGAATTTTTACCTCATCAGCTTGTGTTGAAGCCATTTACCTAATTCAAGTTGTTGTTTTGTTTCCTGCATGGTAAATATCCACTCAGTGTCTCATTGTGTCTAGTTTGCTGTAGAAACCCAGACTGGGCTTCTTGGTACAAACACAGATGCTAACGTGACTCCCTACTATTCAGATATTTTTGTACTTGCTTATCTACAGGAGGAACTAACGAATTCTTTAATTCTTTTGCATTTAAAAACGGAACAACTTGAATTAATAACGCCTTAAAAAAAAAAAAAACTCAGTTATTTGTATCAGTTGTGAATTAAAGCTGTGTGTACTACCATGGCATAAATAGAATGATGTTAGGCTTGGTTTCCTTGCTTTGCATGAGAAGTCTGGGGAGAATCTGGGATTTGCTTGGCAGAAGACAGCATTATCACAGTAAACATCACAGTAAAACCTTGTATTAAATCATTGAAAATTGGCCTCGGTGACCATAAAGAATGAGTGGGCTGAGCAGCTGGATGACTAGGGGCACTGAGAAAAGTGTCTGTTCCAAACTAAGAAACTAAACACTTCTTTTTCTTTTTTCTTTTTCCTTTTTCCTTTTTTTTTTTTTTTTTTTTTTTTTTCTAATCTGGTGCTTACGGTATATACTGAGTGGTCTAGGTTGTTCTTTGAAGAGAGAGGAAGTCTTTTATCTCCACTTTATTAATCTAATTGAATTCATGGGCTTAAGTAGTGTGTAAACATTTTATTCCTTGTTTGAAGTAGATAAATTAGTCTGAAAACATGGGGAAAACAATGGAAAAGTGTAAAGAAAATGTGAAGTCCATTTCCTTGGATTATAAAATGGAAATGTGCTCAAGGTCTACATCCCCATAGTAGGGATGTGCCTTCATCTCCTCCTGCTGCCATTTCTTTGGTTCCTTTGGATGATGCAGACCAGACTGCTGGGTAGGCAGACAGAGGGAAGGCAGATGTGCATGCCAGGTACAGGAACGTGTTCAGAATTTTCCGCAGCTGATTCTTTGATTTATATACAGTTAGAGAAGTGGAGGTAGCTGCTTGAGCTGCTGACAAGATCACTTAGTTGCTCCAGTTCAACCTTTCCAGCCTACACTGCCATGAATACACGTGTGTGTGCTGATGCCTAGAGTGTTCCCTGGAGTTTTGGCATTGGTTGAACTAAGCCAGTCCCACAACTGCACAACACTAGTAGGCACTCAATCCAGAAGAGTCAAAAAAAAAAAAAAAATCACTACTCCACTTATCCTGGTATAGTATAAGCCACAGAACATTTCTTAAAATCCTCTTAACAATCTATGCCACTTAGAGTAAAATACCAAAAGCTATAATTATAATGAACTACAGGGAGATGAGGAGAGATCAAAGGCATCCCTCTAGCAGTCTAAATCCGTGATGCAGCTGGTAATTTGTTAGATTTAATTCTCAGGAGTTTGCCTCTGCCCTGGGCTGTAAAGGTAAGTCAAAGTAATGCCAGTGGTCCTCTGCCAGGCTGGCCAAGGGGCATGGATTGAGGGGCAGATGTTTCTGTGATCCCAGATCTCATGGGATCGGTTTATTTCCTGATCCTAGGACCAAGAAGCGTTTGAGTGAATTTAATACCAAGGAAGTACCAAAACAAGTCCTCCTCTGCAGTACTTTGCCCTCTGAGCACACTCCCAGCTTTCCACGGACCAAACAAGTAACAAAATAAAAAATCAAGCCAAATTATGCAGCAAGGGATAAGAAATCCTGCCCGGTACCTGAAGGCACGTGGCCCAAGACAGGAAGGATTAGATTAATACATGATCAGCAGGTAGCAATCAAGTCTTTCTAGAGTGTAATTCCCCAGCCTCAGCAGAGATTTTTCATTTGAGGCATCTTTGTAGTGGAGTGTAGCAGACCGGTCTCTTTCCTTGTCTTACATACAAAAGGGCATATAACTTACTCTTTTGTGGGAATAGCAACAGATAATTGTGTTTATCTGGCAATCCCATATAACTCAGGTCCCTGTCTGAATAGTAAAATTAATTATTTTTATGTAGTTGATTATGACTTTCTCAGGCACACTACTTTGCAATTGCTTTCATTGTATTTTATCTCAGGTTCTTTACCACATCTGGAGCTTCTGAAAGCGATTTCGAGTTTGACCCCACTCTGCCAGTTTGTACCTCACAAATCTTTCAATTGCACTCCGTGCATCACTCAGGCTGGTAACAAAAAGAGGGCCCAGGACCTGACTTGAGATAGAGCCCAGGCACATCTGCGCTGTCATGGTGTGGTTCGGTTTCTGTGCTGCTTTCCTCTTTATGTTGAAATGATAAAAATTGATCAGATTTCAATTTCAACTTTAAAAACTTGGCTTGGTATGTTCAGTGACAGCATTTGTCACTACAAATGCTTTTAAGAATGTTTATATACAATAGTTCCAGGATATAAATGATTATTGTTTAAGATCTGTCAAGGGAAAAATCTTTCCACAACTAAATATGTAACACTGACATTTGAAATCAGAGCAGACACAGTTATTTGGCTCACACTTGTACTATCAGCTGCTCTGCGAGAGGAAGAAGGAGGAAACGTTTCTGTGGCAGGTTAATTGCAGAATAACAAGCAAGTTCTGTCTCCTGACACTAATTATTCTAAATAAATTCAAACTGCACAGAACTCTTTTATAATGAAGCCATTCTTTTTGCAGAACAACGTTAGTCTAAGTGGAAGTAGAATCGCAATTGGCATATGGTGATGTATTGAAACAATTCAGGACTTTTTTTCCACTTCGCTGTAAGCACTGTTCTGCTCTGCCCAGGTAGGGGAATTGCTCATAGCGCAGTGCAGGAGGTGCTCCTGGCTCCCTGAAACAGCCTCTCGGCCTTCCTAGCAGGTGTCTTGTGACAGTCAGGAAGGGGGAAAAAGACAAAAAAGACCTTGAAAGCTGTCTCAGAACTAGGCAGAGCTGTGGGTGGCCTGCAAGTCATGATGCTGTATGCTGTCATGGTCATGGGTGCTGTCACCTTCCTGGTGGCTCTTTCTACTGAAAGAGAACTCCATTTTACCACCATTACAGACATTTGAATATCTAAAAGACTGTTTTGCTTTCATGTATTTAGCAGGCCACTCATCCTACTGGTGGTGTTTGAGTTTATAAGAGATTTCAGAAATGAGCCAGTGGGCCCTGGGAATGTGCCACTGATGGTCCGTTTGAGACCTCCCATATGCAAAACTATCATTTGCAGTCCCCAGCCCAAGCAAATAAATGACCTGACAAGTAACTGCTAAAGAAGGATGCAGCCAGATTGTGTAAAGTCTCTACCAGGTGACAAAATCCCGTTTGATCCAGCTGATGATTGGTGTTAATACAGAAGTGATTATATTTCATGTCAGTGAAAAGCGTATTTGCAGTATGAAATTGCTTGTTTCACATTATGTATTTTGTAATCCTCTGCAGAGCTGTGTACCCTGGACTGTGGCAGCCATGGGGTCTGTTCAAGAGGGATATGCCAGTGTGAAGAGGGCTGGGTGGGACCCACCTGCGAGGAGCGCACTTGCCACTCGCACTGTGCTGAGCACGGCCAGTGCAAAGACGGGAAGTGTGAGTGCAGCCCTGGATGGGAAGGGGACCACTGCACCATCGGTAAGGGTTTCGTTTTACCTCTAGAAATAAATTTAATAAAGCCTTAACCAGTTATACAACAATCTGAAAGAGCCACCAGTGTGATTTAAGTCATATTCTGGAAAAACAGAGAGCCAGAGTCGGGAACGGAGTGGCAAATCGGTGGAGCATTCTATTAAGAGGAATTAACATTGAAGAATTAATAATATTTTTTTAAAAAGCACACAAAGTGTGTAACATATCGCTGGGTTATGCTCATATAGGAACCTTTAGTCGTGGATGAAAAAGGGAAAAATGTGTAAGAAATAGAAGGTGTGAGGGGATGAAGCTGTTATTCAGCTTAAGTAAGTCTTGCATTAAATCTTTTGCCTTCATGTCTGAGGATTTACATATTTTACGTATTACTAGAGGTGGTTTTTCTATAGCTGGCTTCTAACAATACTCCTAATAAGGTAAAACTTTCAAATCTTTTCAAAAGTCATTTCTCTACTGCACAAATGTAATAGTTATATTTCTAATGAAATGCAACAGTTGTTTTGTTGTGTGTTTTTTTTTCAAAAATCTAACAGTGTTTCTCTCTAAAGTGACCCACAGCAATATTATTTGTTAATATTTTAATTGCTTATACGAATAGGGTATATAATTTTCAGAAATACGCAGCGTAAGCTTTTAGGCTTGCTTCTTGAATAAAGTAGATTGTTTAATCTTTATCATTTTAAAATAATTAATAATTAAGATAATTAATTTGCCATTCAGGCTCTAGAATTAACAAAATCATATTTTCTAAATCTGGATTTAGATCTGTGAAGAAGAAATGGCATAATTTTGTAGAGGTTGTGTAAAGCAGATCCAGAAAGAACAAATCTATAATAAGAGAAAAAGAGCTCTTTGTCCCCGTTACTCACATTGTAGACTCTGCCATGAGGGGCCCAAGCTGTCCTCTGCATGCTTGTCATCAAATGGAGAACGATCACATTGCACACAGTGTGTTTTGATCACAGTAGTAGGAATAGGTATGACTGCAGTACAAGGGAGACACTTTATGTCTAACCAACAGGTGGCAAGCCATAAGCAAACGGTTTCTGTATTTTCATTTTGATACAGAAGTTCAATCCATCTCAGTTTTGTTCTTTTCTTTTTTAAGCTCACTACTTAGATGCTGTTCGAGGTAAGTTTTTCATATCAGCATTGCAAAAGATTAATGAAAAGCTACAAAAGTATTGGGAATGGAGTGTTTTATCTGTTTTGTCCAAGCTTCTGTACTATTAACTTGCCAAAATAGATCAACTGTTTGTTCATGGAGATATATGTATATACAGAGAGAGATTTACAGAAAAATGTGCAGTTTTTAACAAATAAAGTGTTCAACTCATTTGCAAAGTATAAGCACACATATTTGAAATATAAGCATATTTCATGTGGCCATCTGATTGTAGGTAAATCAGGTTTTTGCTCTTACTTGCCATTCCAAAGTAATGACAGAGCTGAGGACTTGCTAAAAAAAAATGTGTTGATCCTGTCTTCTGTGAGAAGAAAAAAATACATTTTTTTTGTCAGTTGTGTTTGAAGTTTCTTTAGATAGAGGACAAATCCCATCCTTTCTCCCAGCTCCACAGAAGAGGCAAATAATAGGGTTTTATGGTATATCTGGTGGTTGCTGACCTCATGCTGTTTTAAAGCAGTGAGTTCCAGTGTGACAAAATGATGCCACCTGTCTCCAGCTCCTCCTAGCAGGAGGCTCAGACTCTCCTCTCTCCTTTTTTGCAGATGTGGTAGATAAACTGTTCGGAGGAGGAGAGAGATGATGTGTCTAGTGTGAAGTTGCTGGGAAATGTGCTACATTCTGGTGTTTAAGCTGCAACCCACCAGATCACTTGTAAATATTCTCTGACTCTCTGGTCAGCTTCTTCCAAGTCCTGTTGGAGCATCTCTGAGGCCTTTTCTTTCTTCCTCAAAACAAATTCCCCCGGTAACACCTAAGTGTCAATATTCACTCTCAAGTACAGGAGAGCATTTGAGTCCTGTAAATCCATGCTACCAAAGAGAGAGGAGAACACTTAGGAGGGGTGCTGCTTGCATTGTTAAGATGGGCTTTATCCATTGCCCTTTGGCTCCGTGTGTGATATGGTGAGGATTTGACAAATGTCTGTGTTGGCACTAATCTATGAAAGCGGGACATGAGTGTACACATCCAAGAGACGACTCTTCAGTCACTGTTATAGGCAAGAGATCTAGCTGAAAATGTCCAAACTACTATTAATTCAGAGCTTAAAGGCATACAATCCAGGGGATGCTGCAGTCGCTGCTCTAGTTTTGATCTAGAACCAGAACCACTGAAGGGCAAGCGTTTGTCATATTTGAATCGTCTGTAATGCGAAGGAGGTAGAAATGGACTTTGAAAGGAAATGCTCCCTTGTTTTCCTTCTGTAGGAAGAGTTACTGCATTGTAGAATGAATCTAATTGCCTTTTTCTCATTCATCTCAATCTTTATGGTAAGAATAAAAAGATCACCTCCACTCCCTGCAGTGTATAGGCTTATGTTCCAAAATGCCACTTTGTCATTTAAATAATATTTTCCATGTATACCTTTGATAGCAACATTGAGTATAGTGCATGTATATACATTCTCTTGTGTTATACATCTTTCCATACACAGAGAAAGGGATGGATACAGGGATGGGCTGTTAAGTAATTTCTTATACATGTACATACTTTTTTTCATGTGCACATGCTAAAAAAATCCTCATTTCTCAATGAGAAGTGATTTCTGGGCAAGCAAAAAGAGTGAGCAGGATGGGGATTTTTCCATATTTAGGTAAGAGTATGAATGGCTTGCAAAGGATCTGTGTTGCTGTTGTTGGAAGGCAGCAAGTGTAATACTACATTAAAGAGTGTTACTGAATAATTGCAACTTTAAAAGAAGAGAAGAAAATGAGAAGAAAATTCCTCCATGATGAAGGAGATTTTTGGGTTTTTTTTTTTTTGCTTTTTGCTTTTTTTACTTCTTCTAGATGGCTGCCCAGGTCTCTGTTATGGAAATGGCAGGTGCACTCTTGATCAGAATGGATGGCACTGTGTTTGTCAAGTGGGCTGGAGTGGCTCAGGATGTAACGTTGTCATGGAAATGGTGTGTGGAGATAACCTGGACAATGATGGAGGTATGATACATAATTCATGTCTCTGTTTATTTGTCACATCCTCAATTCCCACATGAATCTATAGTTTTGGTGTATGTTTTCCTTTTTATCACAGACTGCTGATGTTGTGTTTGTTTACACAAGACGGTTGCTCCACTGACTTGATCTGAACCAGTGCAGTGAGGGAATATACCTGTGTGTTAGGTGTTCTTCAAGGCAGAATATATGTATATGCCACACCCATCATTCTAGCACTTGAATGTTTTCTGGGAAAAAAAAATAAATAAATAATAAAATAAATAATAATAAAAAACCACCCCTTTTAACAAGTCATTTGGCTGCACGTACAGACTGGGCGATGAGACGCTGGAGAGCAGCCTAGAAGAGAGGGATCTGGGGGTCGTGGTAGACAGCAAGTTGAATATGAGCCAGCAGTGTGCCCTGGCAGCCAGGAGGGCCAACCGTATCCTGGGGTGCATCAAGCACGGCATCGCTAGTAGGTCAAGGGAGGTGATTATCCCGCTCTACTCTGCGCTGGTGCGGCCTCACCTCGAGTACTGTGTGCAGTTCTGGGCACCACAGTATAAAAAGGACATGAAACTGTTGGAGAGTGTCCAGAGGAGGGCTACGAAGATGGTGAAAGGCCTGGAGGGGAAGACATATGAAGAACGGCTGAGATCACTGGGCCTGTTCAGCCTGGAGAAGAGGAGGCTGAGGGGAGACCTCATCACAATCTACAACTTCCTCGTAAGGGGGTGTCGAGAGGCAGGAGACCTTTTCTCCATTAACACCAGTGACAGGACCCACGGGAACAGGGTTAAGCTGAGGCAGGGGAAATTTAGGCTTGACATCAGGAGGGGGTTCTTCACGGAGAGGGTGGTTGCACACTGGAACAGGCTCCCCAGGGAAGTGGTCACTGCACCGAGCCTGTCTGAATTTAAGAAGAGATCATGGTCTGACCTTTTGGGTAGACCTGTGCGGTGTCAAGAGTTGGACTTGATGATCCTTAAGGGTCCCTTCCAACTCAGGATATTCTATGATTCTATGATTCTATGATTTCTTTCACCTCCTTTCCACTATACCCACTATACCTCATGTACAGAGATATCCAATGGATAGGCAAATGAAAAACACTATCTTAATAGTCCATGCCTGTCAAAATGCATCCTCAATTTACTCTTATGTTAATATAAGTGAATGTATTTGCAAACATAAAGCATACATTCAGAGATTATTTTTGTTATTGTTAATCTGTTTCTTAATGTTACGTTTGAGACACAGCACAGTTCTTGCAATTATCCGGACCTATATTTGAATGACTGATGAATAAGCTAATGCAGAAGATAATGCATAAGTAATTTTTTGAAAGTACTATAAAGAGAGTCCTGTGCTAAAATAATCACTCACTCTTTTCCACCAATTGAACCAGGTCATTTGCTGCTAGGTGCTCCCTACCTCTGATCTCTGTAGCCTTGATTCATTTCAGAGCTGTGTAAATTTTAGGATTAGTGGGAAAAACACATTTCTTTCATGATTAGTTTTTGCCTCATTTCCAGAAGTTCATTCTAGTACATTCTAATGTGTTTTTTTCAGGATAAACATCCAGTCTTTATTTCAAACTTTCCAGTGGCAGAAAAGTCATAATATTCCTCATTGGCTGTTTTCAGATTAAGTATTCTTCCAATCTTTTTTAGGAACGCTTGATTTACTGGACAGTCAAGAAGGGCTATTGCTTTCCTATTCTTCACTTGTTACCATCCTTCACAGCAGGCTTGCCCCCTTTCCTGAAGCTGTGCAGGTTTCTCATTCAGTGTATAAATGCATCTGCCCCAAACATGCTTATGTTTTTTTTCCTTAGACTGTATACTGGAATGTGTTGAAATGTAGTCTATTTTACTGTGTCACGCTTACAGACCATCTCAGTGTCTTGGGTGAGGTCTCATGGCCCAACATCGTATCAAAAGTTAATATGATTGTCTGTTTTCTTCTAGGTCATTGATAAACTAGGCTTGATTGCGGGCCAAGAGCTGAGGTCACTATGGGACCTCAATAGAAACACTCTGACTCAGTGATGATTCCTCATTTACAGATATATTTTGAGACCTTCTGATTTTGTTTCCTGTGGGCTCTAATACCACACTGTCCTTTGGCAAAGGCATCCTCTTTTCTGAATCCTATTCAAAATTGCCTTATTTCTCCCTCATCCTTCCTTTTTTACCTTATTTCCAAGGCCGCTGACAGCCATGTCTCTGCCCACTCTCCCGGCTCCTCTATGCCACTGTGTATCCCTTTCACACAAGGTCCCACAGCTGGGATCACTGCCCCCCACCTGCTTTCCCATCTGTCTCGTACTCTCGCCTGCTGTCCAAGCCACTGACTCACTTGCATACCTTCTTAAACCTGCCCACAAAAATTCTGTTTTCGCTGTAATGTGTGTAAACCATTTTCTGATACACTCTGTGAACCGGCTGTATATAAACAGCTCTGTATTGTGATTTTCTATGCTTTACATGTATATTCTGCAGTAATGGTGAGTTACTGAAAGAGCTGGCAGTCTTAACTCTAAATCTCCTTGAATTTGTCAGTTTAAGGCAGACTTAACATCATTTCACTGCAGGTTTTTAAAGTAATTTTCTTTTTCTTTTTTAATGGCAACATAACGTACTAGGACAGCTCTGTTGACATTACAATTAGAGATAAGTGCAGAGAGAAATATTTAATTAATCTGACAACTACAGATGGGCTAAATGTAATTAAGTTTCCTTTGCAATCAATTTTATATAAGAAAAGGAAATTATATCTACATATTAAAACCACTTCTCTTTATATATGAAGTTCATAAGACCTGATTTGGCATAAGTGTAAATTAGAAAAATTCCCCTAAAGTCATTGAAGTTACACCAGTTTTAAGTTAATGTGAAATCAGAAGCTGATTCCTAGTGTTTCAGAGTTTGTATACATATATAAAAACAGAAATTAGGAAGGAGACATGACATTATCTGTTAAGCCCTACTTGCCGGGAGGTTGTGCCTTGGACTAGGAGAATATTACGGTGGCATAACGAGTTCCCATCCATCAAGCTCCATAACTCATTTAGGCTTATAAAGATGAAAGCTATTACGTTTTTGCCTGCAGTTGTGGTGAGCTGAGAGCATGCACTTAGCTGAGTTTCCAAAACTCCGCTGACAGGTAGTCGCTGCTGAAGCTGTTACCATGTGATCAGTCAGTCAGCAGCATGTAGCCTGAAAGGTCATGCTCCAGACCTAATTTAGTGCCACCTACAGTCCATCTCGTGGTATTCTTACCTAGGAAAGGTCTTATTTATTCCAATTATGTTTAAATCAAGCTTTTGTGTATCAGTCCTTAAGAGATGTTTTATGCTTTGAATTCATTTGGAGGAAGTCATAACCAAAGAACAAAGTTGTGGTAGTATTGAATAAATATAACTTCAAACAAACTCTACTTCCAGGAGTTAGGCAGCATGATAATTTTCTGTAGCTTCCAATTGATTTATTATATGCTACTTTCAGAGACTGGAACCCTAAAATTTTTACTATGTAAAAATACATTCAAATACATGGTAGAAAAAATGTGTAACTTTAATATAGAAATACAGAAGAATACTTGTTCTAGCAGTTCCAACTGCAGGGATCAACTAGTGTAATTTATTTAGCATGGGGAAGTGTTAGCATTACTGTGTGGTCTGTAGCAACAGCACAAAAGCTTTGGGAAGGAGGAAGCTTTGATTTCTTCTTTCAAGGACTGCTGCACTACTATAAACATCAGCCACAAGCATATTTACGGATTCCAGCTCTGCAGACGATGAAGCACTGAGTTATCCATGGTGGTGAGGTTAAACACATGCAGAAACACTTTCCTGAGCAGGGAGAGAGAGCACTGTTTCTTTCAGAGCCCTGTTAGTATGCACAGTACTTGTGCCCTGACTGTACCAGAGCTGTCTTTGCCATTCCCTCTCAATAATTCTCTGTTAGCTTTTTCCTTCTTGCAGACTTAAGGGCATGTTTACCTGCTCAAATATCACTACAAATATCATTGGAAAGGTCTTAGCATTAGAACAGATGTACGACGACATGGTTTGTACTTGCTCTTGTGGAGTACATCTGCAGTCTGTTAGCAGGGTGATGTCCATTAAATAATGCCATGATGTCGAGCAGATGTCCTTTATAGTGAGGTATGCCTTTCCCTTGCCATGGCTTTCCTCAGCTTTGCAGGATTCCCCATTTCTTATTCTCAGTCTTTCATTGTCATGACTGACATGATTTCATTTTCAGTTTATAAGATGAGCATTCAGCTCATTTAAGCAGCTCATTTTCTCCTGTCCTGCCATTATTTAGACTCTCTTTGGAAACTTCAGTAGCTGCAGGAGACTTCTTGGAAATGCTTTGCTGAGCTCTGTGCACATGAGCATCCATGTCCCGTGGCTGCAGAGGCTGAGCACTGGGACGTGCAGGGTGCTCAGCACCAGCATGCAGCTGAGCTCACTGCCCTTTCAACCCCCCTGCAGCTACTCTTCCTACATTGTTCTTGCATGTACAGGTTGTTGTCTTAAGGTCAAAGGTGCAGCCTGTCATTCCCTTTAATTTATTTGGTACTGGTCTCTGTTTTAAGTTTGCTTGGATCACTTTTCATCTTCTTTTTCTTTCATGAATCAATATTGACTGTTTTTAAGGAAAATACTATTTACTGCAGGCTTTGAATTCCCTTCCAAATATCCCTTCAGTCACTTCAGACAGTTATTGCAGCTTTCTCCAGGCTTTTCCATGCACAAGAAAACATATGATTCAGCATAGCCTTGGTAGATAGCCAGCGCTGCTAAAATATTGATGTATTCCTGACCTATCCATTGGTATTTTAATAACCTATTCATCACAGGGATATTGAGTCCATATATAAGTAATATGCTATTATTACACAATATAAATAATACTGATGGGAATGGTTTTCATTGTTGCTGAGCAGCGAGGGCTCCCCAGGGATGCCTAGTTTCTGAAAATCATACCTTGATATATTTGTAGTCTTCTGTGTATGGAAGGCCAAACACCACCGTTGCCCATTGAACAAAAAACTCTGTGCAGCCTTTCCACAGACCCAAGGGTGGGTTTGTACTTACACAACACCAGCATTCTCTGCTAACAGCTTCACTGTTTGGTGCATGCTATGTATTACGGCTAAAATTTTAGAAGCCACTTGGATTAATGCATACAAATAAGCAGTAGAGTCTCATCAATGTTGCTGTTGCTTAGTCTCTTCCAAAGTTCCTCTTTGATTCAGTTTGCTCAGATTCCTAGCAACCCTAATTGGGCTTAACTGAGCCTGCAGTGAAACAAGTTGGCACAGGCATTGTTTAATGCTTATTTGAAAACTGTAAAAGCAAGCAAGCAAATATAAGTTGAAGACTCCTGTGGAATTATTTTTTTTTCAGAAATCACAGCAGTGTTCAGCAATTGACTGTGTGAGTGTAACTACTGAAAAGCCCAAATCCCTCAAGAGTTCAGAGTTCTGGTATCGAGTGTTTTATGTTGTCCTGCATAAGGAGCTCAGAGAACAAAATCTGCTTACCGAAAGGAGAAACTTACAGCTCATTTTGCTTTCTGTGCAAATGTTCTAGATATTCATTCTCACAGCTTCATCCCTACCTTGCATTAATTGGGATCTGTATGGAGAGGTACAGCACTGACACAGGCACTGCTGGGTTGCTCTGAAGCAGTGAAAGCGAAAGGCATTGGTATTATTTATACTAAATACAATATATTGCTTGGGGATGGTCCTAATTATCATGTGAGTGAGCATGTGTGTTTCTTAGTAACATATGTTTGTGAATATGTCTGCATACATGTATATGCAAGTAAAGCATAAGCATATATAGGAAGACGTACGAAGAACGAAGAACGGCTGAGGTCACTGGGCCTGTTCAGCCTGGAGAAGAGGAGGCTGAGGGGAGACCTCATCACAGTCTACAACTTCCTCGTAAGGGGGTGTCGAGAGGCAGGAGACCTTTTCTCCATTAACACCAGTGACAGGACCCGCGGGAACGGGGTTAAGCTGAGGCAGGGGAAATTTAGGCTTGACATCAGGAGGGGGTTCTTCACAGAGAGGGTGGTTGCACACTGGAACAGGCTCCCCAGGGAAGTGGTCACTGCACCGAGCCTGTCTGAATTTAAGAAGAGATTGGACTGTGCACTTAGTCACATGGTCTGACCTTTTGGGTAGACCTGTGCGGTGTCAAGAGTTGGACTTGATGATCCTTAAGGGTCCCTTCCAACTCAGGATATTCTATGATTCTATGATTCTATGATTCATATAGGCTGCTACTTGTAGCGTTCTGGTTTTGGTGTTAACCAGAGAACTTCAAACCTACTGTAGTTAACAGTAGGTTAGTTAGCAGTGCCTTCTCCACATGTGACAAAGCCTGAAGAGGTGAGAACTTTAAAGTTTCTATGAACTTTACAGCAGAAAAATGGCAATTTTAAATATTACTCCTGTGTACATTTTGCTTGCCAGCATTTGATGATAGGGGTAGTTTATTAAATGAATTAATGAACCTAGTAATGTGGGAGGTAGAGTTCAATTGAATTTATCATTTCCTTATCCAGTCAATAAAGCTTCTCAGTGGTTTAGTAGAAAAGAAGCTGTAGCGAAAAGTTGCTGTAGGCTGCACTGGTGAGCTGGGGGAGGTAATGCTGCGGCAGCGGGAACTGCTTTGTTCTTTGCTTCCTTCTTGGTGATCTCCCTGGTGCCTCTCCAATGTCCTTGTGGTGTTCCACCTAGAAAACCGGTACCAACTGTGATCACCAACCTGTTTTCAGCAGTGTGTTACCGTGACATTCCCTGTATTTGCAGCCCTGAATTGCAAGTGATTCAAGGGTAGAAGAGCAGACTAGGAAAGCCAGGATTTGAGAAGTAGATGGCATAGAGATATTCATACCAGGCCCCAAATATTTGACTTGTTCTTGTTCCATGGTCTTTCTCTTAGTTAGCAATATGGTTTAGTGGAGCTTAGCGATATGGTTTAGTGGAGGACTTGTTAGTGTTAGGTCAGAGGTTAGACTAGGTGATCTTGGAGGTCTCTTCCAACCTAGGTGATTCTGTGACTCTGTGATTTACCCAAATCTGGTAAGCAAATAGTTAGGCTCTTGGAGAGTAACCAAGGAAGAAGCGGATCCATAGAACTCCATACAGTTCATTTCATCATATTTGTATCTTCTTCCTACCACATTAAATACCAAAAAAAATTGTGTAACCAAGAAAGTTTATATTGTTTGTTGAACAACATTGTGTGATTACATTGACACAAATTCCTGACACGGTAAATAATAATATAATTCTTTATTGAAAGTTTCCCAAAAGGATCTCTTCACTAGCAAGGAATGGGAAAATCTTGTCCTAACACTGCTACAGCAGTGCGGGGAGGAGTGCTGTGACTGAAAAGAGAGCAGCTTGTTTTGGCATGCTCTGCCCTCTCTTTGAAGTTGTTTAAATTATTTAGGAGTTCTATGAAGTGCTTTTTATCATCAAGTTGGTCTTTCTGGATTTGATTTTAGCAGTAATATTAAAAATATTTTGATTGTCTAGTTTACTGTAAAAAAAAAAAAAAGAAAAGAAAAAAAAAGAAAAGTCTGTCATTACCTCTTACTTACAGAACAAGGTACCTGTTAAGTTGTGAAACTGTAACACTTGCTGTCCCGTGAATTTAAAATTTGTCTCACTAAAATCTGAATCACTTTATTATATAATCACTGTGAAGGTGCCTGACTGCCTTTTATATAAAATATATTTTAAAAACACTAATAACAAACCTAAGTTATTTACACCCCTGTTATGCATTTTAGCCTACACCTATGCTGTGATGCACTGTTTGTAATTGTCAGTAAAAACTTCAGCATGCAGGCTCCCCTGCTGTATGAATTACAGTTTTTGCTATTTGTAGTGGTTTGTCCATACTCTTTACTGTTGTCTCCTGAGATTTAGTAGAAACCCTTCTGTTTTCTTAACACACTGAGCTTTTAATAGTTGGTTCCTGATATGAAAACTTAACTAAAAGAAAATGTGACCATTGGTTGAGAATTGAAAATAAGGCATTTGTAGCATTTTCAAGTGAATGAGTTCGATTATAAACAAGAGCTTATAAACAAGATATTTTTTTTTCTGGGTTATTCTACTGGATTAAAAATCTCATTTTAAATATGATTGACTTGTTGGAAATGGTATCCTCACATATACTTACTAACATGATTTGTGTTGTCATAAACTGCCTCCATATGTAACTTGTGATTCTGTACCAGTTTGTTTACCAAGTTTCTTTTAACGGGCATCATGCTGAATTACGGTAGTAAACAGCCCAATAATAGCTAAAGAGAACATTTATAGGAGGCAGGAATATCTGATTTAGGAAATACTCTGCAAGTGGAGGCTTAAACCTGTATATCTTCACTTTTCTGTGTTACTCAATCCAAATAAGACAAGCTATGTATGTGCAAAGGCTGGAACAAGATGCCCTCAATAATTTGTATTGGAATAGTTCTGTTCCGAAATCTCAGAACAGTTCACGTGCATGTGTTCAACGTGAAATGTTTGTTTGGGGGGTTAGTTTTTTTTAATTCCTCTAAGTTAAAACAAGGCTTCAATGAGCCTAATGTGGAACAAACAATTTATTTTGGATTAAAGGTTCCACATTGCCCCCAAAGTAGGTATTTTATTCTTTTACTTCAGCAAAGAGTGAAAAATATTTTTCAGTTTCACATGACCTGTTTTCTTTTTCTAAATTCTGTTTGATTGTTTGGAGAAAAAGCTAAAGTTGTGCTATTGTGACAATTCTAGTTAAAAATTCTTAAATAGCTGCAGTACATAAATTCATGGTGCTTTTAGGACAAATACCACCCTGGGTTACTCAGAAAGGCTTCTAGGACTTCACACCCTCAATAGAGGGAAACACCCTTTCATAGCCCTGAGAGCCTGGTGAGGAAGATGACACCAGGTGCAAGTAATTGAAGCCAAAATAACTCCATTAGCAGAATCTGTATGAGTTTGTAAGATAGTCATTTTGCAACGAAAAGATGAAAATAGAGCCTGGCTGGAAAATGGAAAACTGCTTCCCCTTTGCCTGGTTTCTTTATGTATACAGCATGTATGCAGAGTGCTTGTTGCCAAGCATGTAAGCTGTTGACCGATGCAAAAGACAATGAGGATTCCATTAGAGGAAGCTATTGTAAAGTATTTAATTGTCATTTCAATATCTATTTCTCTTCTAAGGAAATCTTCAGATTCTAATACTTATGTGAATTTTCACTTTTGCTTCTTACATAAATGAGAGAATCAGGTCAGCTCAGTTCCCACACCTAATAGCTTGTTGACAAGGAAAAAATTAATCAGAGTAGCTACAGCAGAATTACTCCAAAATAGCTTCCCCATGGATGCTGTTATTCTGGAATAAGTACGTCTTTTTCACGATTAGTACTTATTCTGCCCAACCAATGTTTTTCAAATTTCCCAGGTAGACAGAAGTCAGCTTTTTAGAAGTTAGTTCCTTCCAGAAAATACCTGGGCTCCTTGAAGAAGACTTGTCACTGCTGCAGCCATTTACCAGCAGAGATCTGTCCTGAGTGGTTACATCTAACCGCATCAGAGCCTCCATGGGAATCTTCATCAGTACAGAGTAAAAGCAAAGGATTTTATTTCCTTCATCGTCTTTTCAAGTCTGGTAGAAATCTTTAATATTTACAGACTTGGAGAACATGGTAGTAATTTGATGTTTTTCAGTTCACTTGTTAAGAATATTGTGTTTCATTCCTTGGACAAAAAAAAAAAAAAAAAAAAAAAAAGGAGAAACAATAAGAAGACTTTTTTTTTCTTTGCAGTTCCAAGCTTGCTTTTGAGGTTTCAACCCCCAAAAAAACTTTTTTTTTTTTTTTTACTTTTTTTTTTTTTTTTTCCTGTCAGAACACAATGCAAGCCCCCTGGCTTCGTATTGCTAACTCCTCCATCTGTTTCATGTATGCCTTTGTTTAGACAGGAGGTCCCTTACTGTTTCAGCTTGCTGATTTCATGCAGATTTCAATAGCATTTTAGGTTTTCTTTAATATAAATTGACTATTACACTCAAAGTCAATAAACTCAACATTGCCCTGTGAAGCTCTTCTCCCAGTGCTGGCATATGCCTGTTGTTTTCCAGGACTGGGGGAATGCAAAAGCACTGACCTGTAGCTATGCCAGCTTTGCTAGACCTGAAGTGCTCACATTATTGCTGTTAGCTATCTACAGTTGCTTTGGCTCATCATTACACAAACTAGCCTGATCTATCTGATTTCCCAGCTGCAATAGGATGGATCTGTTAATATTTTTTGTGTAGCCAAACAATCACCTTGTTCAAGGTCAGGCAAGGATTTTCAGATTCCAGGAAAGCCCATTCCATTATACTTGTTTGTTCAGATGAAGGGCTTTTTCTTTCCTTTCGAAGTGAATATTTTATGCTGTTATTTACTGAGTACTCAAACAGTGCAGCGTGCTCTGTTGAGAAAAGAGCAGAGCTGTCTGAGGGTTGGTCTTGCGCCCATTAAAGTCAATGACAAAGCTACAGCAGCTTTGATAATGCAGTTTGCCCTGAGGAGGTAGGGTTTTATAGACACAAAGTGTTGGTATGAACAGAGCAGGAAAAGTCAAAGTTTGAAGTGAAAATGTCTGACAGTATGTTGATGCTGTAGCATTCCAATTTTAACACAAGGGAAATCCATACAGTGATATGATGACTCCACATTAATACAGACTGACCTTGTTAAAAATACAAAGAAGAGATGTCTTTTTTTGAAGGTTAAAAAATATGATGCCTTAATCTTGCTGTATATGCATTACTGTGCTTGTCAGTCCAAGGAAGTTAGCAACTGGTAAATCATAAAATGGATGTTTAAGGAGATACTTGGGCATTTCAACGTACCTTATTAAGTCTGACTGTTTCTGGTAGAGTATGTAATTTAGGCAATTTGGACATCTAAGCTGCCAATAGATGGATTAAATGCCGATAGTCCAATTTTAAAATTTATTTAGGTGCTTAATTTAGATTTACTTCAGTGCTTCACTGTTCTAATCACAAGATTTGGATGTTTAAGTAAATTACATTCACCCCCAAACAGAGCTGTAAGTTTGTCCCTGAAGAAATGTAGATTTTTGAAAAATCAATTATTTCTCCTGTTCATGCTTGAAGAATGGAGGGAAGAGAAATAGGTTTGTTTTCATTTCTCATATTTGCTTTCCTTGGGCAAACATCCATGGAGAAGACTGTACCTGTCAGGTCACTGGGACAGAGCCTGCATCAGGATGGGGGTTTGTTTATCACCAACTGCAAAAGGACTATAGTCATGATTCTGCCTTTTTGGATCATTCTAGTAACATGACCAATAAATGAAAATAAACATCTTAAAGCACATATAAAACTATTGTAGTTCTTAAATAAAAGTCAGAAAACTGCAACAAGGATCTTTTTATTATAATTATTACTACAGTAAGGATGCTTATGAGACTTGGATAACATTTCAGATTGTGTTATTGCAGACTGGTTAGTGAATATTCTTCACAGGTATGAATAGACAGTAGGGATAGTGAAGGTCTATTAGAGAGATCAGCTGCACAGGGTGGGTCATGCACTTGGTGGACTAACAAGTGTGTAGTGCAGTCCTGCTCTTCCACAGTCACTTAGTTCAGAGCTTCTGTTTTGTCATTGTTCTGTGGGGACATTATGAGGTGATACAATGTTAAAGACTAGAGAGAAACACCCACCCGGAATTAAGCATGTATGTAAATCACAGAATCACACAGAATCACAGAATTTCTAGGTTGGAAGAGACCTCAAGATCATCGAGTCCAACCTAACACTAACAAGTCCTCCACTAAACCATATCACTAAGTTCAACATTTAAACGTCTTTCAAAGACCTCCAGGGATGGTGACTCCACCACTTCCCTGGGCAGCCCACTCCAATGCCTCACAACCCTCTCAGTAAAGAAGTTCTTCCTAACATCCAACCTAAAACTCCCCTGGTGCAACTTAAGCCCATTCCCCCTCATCCTGTCACCAGGCACGTGGGAGAACAGACCAACCCCCACCTCGCTACAGCTTCCTTTAAGGTACCTGTAGAGTGAGATAAGGTCGCCCCTGAGCCTCCTCTTCCCCAGGCTGAACAACGCCAGCTCCCTCAGCCACTCCTCATAAGACTTGTTCTCCAGACCCCTCACCAGCTTCATTGCCCTTCTCTGGACTCACTCAAGCACCTCGATGTCCTTCTTGTAGCGAGGGGCCCAAAACTGAACACAGTACTCGAGGTGCAGCCTCACCAGAGCCGAGTACAGGGGGACAATCACTTCCCTAGCCCTGCTGGCCACACTGCTTCTGATACAAGCCAGGATGCTGTTGGCCTTCTTGGCCACCTGAGCACACTGCTGGCTCATATTCAGCCGACTATTCACCATCACTCCCAGGTCCTTCTCTGCCTGGCAGCTCTCCAACCACTCATCTCCCAGCCTGTAGCTCTGCTTGGGGTTATTGCACCCCAGGTGCAGGACCCGGCACTTGGCCTTGTTGAACTTCATACAGTTGGCCTCAGCCCATCGGTGCAGCCTATCCAGATCCTCCTGTAGAGCCTTCCTACTCTCGAGCCGATCGACACATGCAGCTAACTTGGTGTCATCTGCAAACTTACTGAGGGTGCACTCAATCCCCTCATCCAGATCATCGATGAAGATATTAAAGAGGACTGGCCCCCATACTGAGCCCTGGGGAACGCTACTAGTGACCTGCCTCCAACTGGATTTGACTCCATTCACCACAACTCTTTGGGACCAGCTACCCAGCCAGTTTCTAACCTAACAAAGCGTGCGCCAGTCCAAGTCAAGAGCAGCCAGTTTCTTGAGGAGAATGCTGTGGGAAACAGTGTCAAAAGCCTTGCTGAAGTCAAGGTAGACCACATCCACAGCCTTTCCCTCATCCACCCAGCGTGTCACTTTGTCACAGAAGGAGATCAGGTTTGTCAAGCAGGACCTGCCTTTCATAAACCCATGCTGACTGGGCCTGATCGCCTGCTTGCCCTGCAAGTGCCGCATGATGACACTCAAGATAATCTGCTCCATGAGCTTCCCTGGCACTGAGGTCAAACTGACGGGCCTATAGTTCCCCAGGTCTGCCCTCCGGCCCTTCTTGTAGATGGGTGCCACGCTAGCTGCCAGTCAACTGGGACCTCCCCCGATAGCCAGGACTGCCGATAAATGATGGAAAGCGGCTTGGCCAGCTCCTCTGCCAGTTCTCTCAGTACCCTCGGGTGGATCCCATCCGGCCCCATCGACTTGCGCACATCCAAGTGCTGTAGCAGGTCACCAACCATTTCCTCATGGATAGTGAAGGCCACATATTTCTCCCCATCCTCTTCCACCAGCCCAGGGTACTGGGTATCTAGAGAACAACCGGTATTGCCGCTAAAGACTGAGGCAAAGAAGGCATTAAGCACCTCAGCCTTTTCCTCATCTTTTGTAACAAGGTTTCCCCCCGCATCCAGTAAAGGATGGAGATTCTCCTTAGTCCTCCGTTTTGTGTTGATGTATTTGTAAAAAGATTTTTTGTTGTCTTTAACATGCTTTAAATGCTTTATTGAATTTGAATGTGTCATAATCAGCATGCCTTCCAATTGATTAAATACCTCCCGTGCTTTCCAATAGCAAACACTGTGCTTTGTTCTCAGAATCACTCAATTTCCTGAAGTTTCTATTCTCTCTGTTTTAGATGGCTTGACAGACTGTGTAGACCCTGACTGTTGTCAGCAAAACAATTGTTATGCAAGTCCTCTCTGCCAGGGTTCACCTGATCCTCTTGACCTTATACAACACAGCCAACCGCCTTTCTCTCAGCATCCTCCAAGGCTCTTTTATGATCGAATCAGATTCCTTATTGGGAAGGAAAGCACTCATGTGATCCCTGGAGATGTCTCATTTGAGAGCAGGTAAGGTTTGTTCTAGACATAAAAGCAATGAAATAAGTCAACTACTACTAAGTCAACTACTGAGAGTCTTACATATCGTATTCCCATTATCACCCAGCTAGTTTATAAAAGTGTCACAGTAACAAACACTACTACTCATTATCAAGACTTTGACTGCTGTGGAAGGTAATCCATCTTGTACTTGAAAAATAAGTGGGGGGAAGTTCAGGTATTCATGCTTTAGATGTGTGTAAGGGCAGTAAGCAGAAAGATGAGTTGGATTCATACATGCTGTATGTAGTCACCTTTCTGCCCAACAGAGTTTGTGTTATTTAACATGTTATTTACATATAATCTGGTTATCTAATTAACAAACTTTTTTAAAAACTTTAGATGGATTGAACAGTGTGAAGTTTACTATTTTGTGCTGCAAGTTATTCTTAAACTGTCATGCAAACAGTAGTGTGTGATTGTTGAGCATGCAATTGGTTTGCACTTTAACAGGAAAAGACTGTGCAATAGGAAAGGGGCACTCACTTGCTTGGAAACCTGGAAATACATATTTTCTTGAACATTTGAAATATAAGGACATATAAGTTTTTATGCTGTAGTTCACCTGGGAAGCTATAACTTACATGCTGACAAAGAGATCTACAAATCATCCACATCACCTAACTACTACCCTGTCAACTAGGCCTATATATTAGATAAACCATGTTCCAGTAATAAGGGCATAAGATTTTTTTTTCACAGCACAGTAGATAGCACTTAGGTTGCAACCTCAACTTCATTCCATAGCTGCACACAAATTCAGTGCACTCTGTCTTTGTAACTTATTTATTTTTAATAAAGTAAATATGTAAACAGTCTTTATTGATCTAAAATACCTAACCATTTAATCACTATTAAAAATGGAACAGGATATTATAAATACGTAGGACAATAGGGCATGAAAATGAACTACATTGTCAGGTGGGTACAAAAGCACCTACCTGACAATGCTGGGTCTCTCGGAGTGTACATCGCTAATGGAAAATGGTGCCATTGCACCTAGTGCAAGATCCTTGGTTGGCTGTATACACTGCACAGCAGACTGCAGTTTAAAATACTAGTCACCAGTGGAAGATTTCCCTCATCAAAATGCCTTCCAGTGAGGTGTTTTCTCAAAGGAGGTGAGCACTCGAGTCACCTGTACAGTGTTCTGTGACACTGCGAATGTTAGCAGCCAGATTGCAAGTAATATCATCAGCGTGCTCTTATAGATATAAGGAACTGATCTTTTAAAGCTATCATTGATGGGATTTAACTTGGATTCAAAAGCTTTTTCTGAGTATTTTGTTTCTTTACCCTTATGTCCGGCATGCTTTTGGAGAACCAAGAACATTGAAGGCTTGGGTGTGAGCAGCAGCCCATCTTCGCCATGGTTTGATACTTCAGACTTTATAATACAAAGGAATACAATTTGTAGTTGGGTTGTTGCATTGTTTGCACCCCAGATATTATTTCCTCCTACAGTAAAGAAATCAGTTGGTTTGCTGAAAAGATCTTAGTGATTCAAATGGGGCTGTCTGTATCTTCAGAATGAGGACAGTGCCTTAAGACTCGCACTGTGCCATGTCTCCTGGGTTTTGTCAACAGTAATCTGCAATGTACTGGGCACCCTAAGGAGATCATCGGTCCACACTTCGCTTGATCCTCAAGCCTTCCAGGCTGTTGAAAAATTGCTCATCCATAAGTCAAACATTATTAAAAACTGCCAGGATTTTCCTTAAGGATGACAGAATAGCAGAGTCTCAGGAGGCAATGCTTAGCTGCGCTGTCTCTGTTCAGAAATCTTACCCTGACATAGTCAATCTGGCTGTCATCTAGTGTCTGTTCATCTCCTGGGAGTTAAGATTATTGAAAAAAAAAAAAAAAAACATAGGAAGAAAACAGTTACTACAGTAAATACATCAGAAATCTGTGATCCCGCTGATCTGGTAAAGACCAAAGAATGCTTGGGTTTTTTAATCTCCTTTTGGCTACTGCTGAAGAAGTCATCTCCATGCAGATAATATTAACTCTTGGCTGCCTGCAATGCCACTTATTTTATAACACTGGTGATTCAGCAAGAAGCACTGGAAGGATCAGATGAAATAGTACCATTCATTTATTTTGGAGCATTGGCATCCATTCCCACTGGTGCTCAATTTACAGAATTTTGCAAAGGTCCTTTGTAAGTCTCTGAGATCATTAGGAGGATTAAAGAAGAAACATCTATCTGATGTTTTCAGTCTTCTGACTCAAATGACATTGTGCAGTGTTTTACTGTAGCGTATGTCAGTGGAACTCCAATATGGGTGATGTTTGCATGAATCTCACTGTAGATAAAGCCAATTTGATATTGAATGGCTTTGGGAAAGCTATCAAAAAAAACATAGAAGATTATCTTTGTACTTCAGACAGACCATGTTTGGTCTCTGCCATATCCTGGCAATTTCAACATCACCTCACATACTGAAATTAGTTGTTCTGACAACTGCTGTGATATCTATCCTTTTGCATTTGCATCTTAGACTTTAGATTAGATACGATTTTTAAACACTTGGCTTCTACAACATAGTCAGTGTGTTAGCTCAATGCATAGACCAAAATTAATGTTAAGGAACTGAATGTTTTCAAAATATATTTTACTTCTTTTTTATGTCAAAACTGTCATTTGTACAGGGTTTTTGACTTGCTCCCAACCTAAACAGTAACATGCTTAAAGGCAGATTAGACAAATTCTGAATAAATGGAAACATACTTGCTTACATCAGGAATGATTTTGACCCACTGCATGTAGCACGATGTAGCGGATTAAAATGTTTTTATCAACTTCCCTTCTCAGGAAGGTTTTCAGCTTGTTTCTTTGCGGAGTATTTTTAATGCATGCTGCTGGCAAGCTATTTGACTCACTGCAAATTGCCTACAAAAAGGGTCCAGTGCATGGTACTGAATTAATTACCCTTCAAAGGCTGCTTACAGCAACATTGTCAGCAGGAAGAAATAAATGTACCTTACTAGCCTTTAGCTTAATTTCTCTGATTGAAGGTTTTAATCAGAAATGTAATACAATAAATGGCATCTCCTGGTAAGGTGACACTTGCGAATTCACAAGTTGCTTTACAGAGTTCCACATCTGAACCTAATGTCTCAGCTGGAGGTGCTCAGAGAATATTGGAAAGTCAGCACACAAAACAAGAGCAGAAAAATAACAAATAAGAAGTAGTAGAGCAAGACAGGATGGTGGCAGAATAATAAAATGCTTTACAAGCAGTGAAAGAATGTATCTAGAATTTTAAACTCCTATTTATTTTTAAATTAGAGATGTCAAACTGCCTGATGGCAGAGATCAGACATTCACAGAGCTAAGCTCCTCAGTTACATGTGGAATGACCCATTAAATGTTTATAGAGAAATCCTACTTTTTTTAGGCCACCTGCAATCCAGAGGAATTTCTGCTTTCTCTCAAAAAGCTGACTGCTCCCTCTGGAGCTGCAGGCTTAGTACAACATACCAAGGGACTTGAAACATTTTTAATAAATTTGAAAACACCAAGGCAATTTATAAGGGACATGTTCCTTCCCAGATGCACTAAATTGGAAAAGACATTTTTGCACTCACTATAAAGTTAAAACATTTGGGCAGCCTTAGTCCAAGATTATGCAATCTTTGCAAGTTAAGTGACTGTTGGGCAGATAGCATGAGCTGTTATCACAGATGAGAAATAAAAGCAGGCCAGTCACAAGTGTGTAGAGTAAGTCCTAGAGGCTGAGAATAAAAGAGGAAAAAACAACACATCAGAGAGACATAATGATCTTTAGAGGTTTCTCTGTTAAAATTAAGAAAAGCAGTGAGCAGTAGCAAAGGTCTAAGGCTCATCTAGAAAAAGGGTGAACACTGAAGCAAGGAAACTGTGAAATGAGTTAAAAGTGACATCACTGCAGGGAAAGGGCTCTAAAAGTTCTAGTAAGAAAAGGAATGAAGTGAAGTCTTCTGCAAGCAGTAAAGCTGCAGGGACTCTGCAAACCAGTGTGCCTCCCTTCAGAGCCTGGCTGTCCACTCTGTGAGCTGTCAGGGAAGTGGGAAAGGAGAGGCAGCCTGCTGCAACCTCGGGGTGGTTTGTTACTTCCCAGAGCCCTTGATATTAGTGCCAGCCATAAAGTAACCAAAAAAGGTTTTAATACCTGCAGTAAATGCAAAAAATAAAAGTAATTCTGATCAAATGCCTCGTTGGAGACTTAGTAGGTGCTAGTAATTCAAGAAGAGGCCAAAGAGTAAAGACTCTTCGACTTGAGTGGGTAGTAAAAAGACAGTAAATAATGAGGACAAATGTAGCAACACACAGGAAGGCTTGGAACATTTGAAATCTAAATGATTGGAAAGACAGTTCTATACAGATAAATGTAGAATAATGAGGTTTATGAGTCTTTATCACATGTTGTAAATATGTGTGGCTTGTAAAATATGACAAATAAAAAAAAGAGAAAGTTGAAAAATAAGTCTCTTAATATTATTTATGAATAACAAGAAGTGAATAAGTAGAGGAAAGAGACTATGGATGAAATAATGAAGACTTTGATGAGTTGTTATCACACGAATCTGTGTGCTTGATAAAATATGAGGAAGGAGTAGAGTCAGAAGACGTTTTTTTGTGGAAGAATCAGTGAATGAACAAACAGGAGTTCTAGAATAATATACTAAATAATGATGACTCTTAGGGCTCTCTCAGACCAATATGCTTTTTAAACAAATGGAGTGCACTAATTAAAGGGATTAGAAAGGGAAAGGCAGGTCTATTGATGGCAGAAGCATGAGAAAAAAAATAGAAATTAGTAGTTTCTATTCTAATAAATCAAGGAGTAATTGAACCTGGCTGTTCTATTTCAGCGAGTCTTGTGAGTCTGTTGAGATGCACAAGAGCTTGATTGCCTCCACTGGAGCAGCAAGTTTTGCCCACAAAGAAAGCCACAACCAACTTAGTTAGTGTAGAAGATGAAAAGGTGGTACATCGGAGCTCTGTTTTGTATACTTGTGTTCATGCAGCTTCTCCCATTCCTCTGGGAATTCTCAGCACCTTTGCTGATATCCTGGGAGCACAGAATTCCTACTAGCGACTGTGGTGAATGGTGCACTCACGAATGGGTTAATTTGTACTGGTTACATTTTGTCACAGTCAGTTGTGTTTGGTGATATCATAGTGATAAATTAATGTTCTGTCAAGTGGCTCTGGATCTTAGGAAACAATTCAAAACTTTCAGAAATTTATGGTCTCCAACTTGTGTACATGATTTCATGATCAGTTAGTCTATCAAGGGATATTTTTAAGTTTACATACAGACTCTTAAATAATTTTCATTTGATGAGCTGTTTTTTCTTTAGGATACATATTCACTTCACAAAGGTAGGGTGTGTCTATTGAGGTCTAATGTGAACTTTCAACTTGAGGGGACAACATAACAATGTTTAAATATGTTGCCTATAGTAATTAATAACAGTTGCTGCTATAGGCATCCTAATGTTTTTGACCCTACACACCTTAACGTTATCAAAAGGCTTCTGACTACATTGCTCACTTCATCATTTGAAACCATATTTCCAGGAAATATGTACTATTGTATCATTAGTTCCCAAAACCTGAATCCTTGCAGCCAGAAGAGGTGTACTAATGTAGAGTACCTGAGGGCATGGGGCAAAATGCTGAAAGGTATTTTAGTGGAATGTAGCTGTGTAAGTAAGCCGTTAGTAAATCTCCCTAGGTCCTAATCTGCACCATTAGAGTATTTCACTTATTATTCTTCATCCTTGGTGAGATTTGTCTCCTTTATGTTTCAGTCTTCAAATACATAAAAGGCCAAAGCTGCAAAAGAGAGAGAAACTTCTTCACCACGTCCATTCTAGGGTGAAAGTAACAGTTTTGAAGGACAACAGTTCAGATTTAGATTGGATGGTCTGAAGAAGTTATCATGAGTAAAGCACTCACACAAAAGCATTGGAATGGGTTACTTGGAGAGGATATAGAGTTAGACAAACATCTGTCTGGAGTAATGTAGGTATACCTGATCTTACTGAGGCAAAGGAATGGACAAGATAAACTCCTGTACTTCCTTTCAGCTCTTGTTTTCTATGATTCTGTCAGCCTTCAATTAGACCCACTTAGTAATGAGTTCACTTTCCTGCCTCTTGATTTTGATGTATTCTGTTGCGCTGCCATGTTCCAACCTCTATACTAGAATGGGAAGATTTTTATGCTGGAAAGAGTGTACAAATCCGATATGTCCTAGAGGAAATTTAAAAGGACACAACCTGTGATGGAGGATTCAGAAAATATGCTATGCCTGTTTAGGCGCTCTTTAGATCTACCTACATAACTTTCTGAAGTTCAGCAAAGACCATGTGTCTCACTGCTGCCTTATCACATTAGTTCAGCTTTTTTTTCTAACAGACAGCAATGCCCTATTCTTAGCAGCAAAGAATGAGGTTTCGTTCTCTTCTTTCACAAATCATCACCACTAGAGCTGCAGCAAGCTAAATCATGCCATCAGTGAAACCTTTGTATTGGTATTCAATGGCAGAACAAATGGTGTCCTGAAATATGGCTGGAAATGGAAATATAGTCTTGATACACCAGCGATTCATAGGACAGCCTGTGTGTCTTCTTCATGAGATAATGGTTTTCCAAATCAATCTTTTGGGCTTGTTTGAATTTTCTTTCAAAATCAAGTCACGATGAAATCACAGTAGTTCTGTCTGGGAATGTGTAGCACCAATTTTGAAGTCAGTACCCTTCTCATCCTCCTGATGTCCTCATGTTGCCCTTTCTGTTACAGGCGTGCATGTGTCATTCGAGGCCAGGTGCTAGCAATAGATGGAACACCTTTGGTTGGAGTGAATGTCAGTTTTCTACACCACAATGAGTATGGATACACCATCAGTCGACAAGATGGAAGGTGAGATGTTTTTGTCACTGTGTAACATTTTTATAGTTAGGACCATGTACCACCACATGTGCATAAGCCAAATTCTCATGGAGATCGCTGTTCATAGTGTGGACTCAGGATGGCAACTGACCCTCTGCTCTGGGAGCACACTTACTTAGAGCTTGGTGTGGTAAAGGAACTAATGAAGAAAGGGAAAAGAGAAAAAAATGTACAGCAACAAGATTAGTGACATTCAAACACCTGGAGTCAAATTCTGACAGTACTGCTGTACCAACACTTCCTTGACATTTTCAGTTTTCCCTGTCTTCCCTCTCTTTTTTTTCTGTCTTCAGATGTAAATCTTGCAAGTAGTTTATTGAGGTGTCAACAAAGTTAACTACTTTAGCTGATCACCTGAGCCATACAAGTAAAAGTGGGAACAGACTCCTCCCAGAGCCAGAATGGTTAAATTGCTGCTCTGCAGCTAGTCCTGCACAATTCCGTCTTCCTTTGTCTTCCCCAACCTTGCAGGACTGAGATGAGTTCTCAGAAAGATAAGTTCCTGTATGTTCTATACTGCACTCCAGGGTTCATCATCCATTGCCAGTAGGGTCATGATTTGTTCCTGAACTTCAGTTGGGTTAAACTGCTAAAAGCTACATAAGACTTCATCTCTCTTGGCTGTGTTGTGAATGACAAGAAGTCAGAAGCTATCTTCCAGCAGGGAAAGAGTATAATTTGTAACTATTTCTACAGGCTTTTTTTGATGTTGTTGTTTATTTGTTTGCCTTAGTCAGTTTATAATCATAAAGAGCATGCATATTTATTTTACCTTAGTTTCTTGACTTTCAAATCGCACTACTGAAAGTTAATAATTACCATTTCCTATTTACTCTAGTCTGGAAATAGTTGTTGCATTAAAATATGCTACCTGTATTTTGCTGTGAATATAATCGGTATCATTTGGGAAATGTAATGAAATATGCATAATTAGGTCTGATTTCTTATCACAGATTGTTACCATCAAAAGTCTCCATAATAGATGCATTCAGTAATACAGACGGTGAAGTATCTATTTACATATTACCTTCTGTTGCTTGACTGTGGATGTCAGAAGCTCAGAAAATTGAGACCATGTATATTTTACCTTCTGTGTCTCACTGCTTTGCAGCCCATATTTGCCGAAGGTTCCTCATGATAGCTCCCAGATCACCTGCCTTACTTACAAGAGGTGATTCAGTGCTCACTGCAATTAATCAGCATCTTTCCCAAAATCTTCATATCCTGCACAGAGGGGTCACCTGCTCAGTGTACTCAAGCTTTTTCTCCTGCAACTTCTAGAAAAAGGAAAAAGAATATGTCAAGAAAGAAAAGTCCTACCGGGATGTTAGACTTATCCTGTCTATTGTACCTTCATAGACTATAAGCATCCCTTTCTTGGCCAGGAATTTTTTGTATAATCCAAAGTGACTGGGTCCACACTTATTTTGTTACAGATGACTTGTTAATATTCTGGTTGATAAATAGAGGAGAGAAGGGAAAAATAACAGTGAAGTGCTATACCTTGCTATTGATGCATACAGGGAGAAAGCACAGAGAGGTAAATCTTCTTCACTGAATACTAAGGGGACATCAGGAAGATATACTTGAATGATTTTACATGGTAAATTAAGGGCCGTAATGAGCAATATAAAGTTTTTGTTTGTGTTTTTTTTTTCTACACTGAAAGTTGTAGAAATGGGATAAAATGAGAACAAAGCATTTTGTTTTGTCTTTTCCAGTTTTGACCTTGTGGCTGTTGGAGGCATCTCTGTCACTCTAGTTTTTGACAGATCTCCTTTCATATCTGAAAAAAGGACACTTTGGTTGCCTTGGAATAGATTTATCATTGTTGACAAAGTTGTGATGCAAAGAACAGAGTCAGACATACCATCTTGTGACATCAGTAGTTTTATCAGCCCAAATCCAATTGTACTCCCTTCACCCTTGACAGCATTTGGAGGATCCTGCCCAGAAAGAGGAACCGTTATTCCAGAGCTACAGGTAATGAAATTACTTTCAAATGAACAATTTTATTGTTTGCTGAACAAGTTCTAGACAATGTTGAAGGTTACCATTAATTGACTTAATTAAATGAAAACTACATAATTATTTGGTAATGGTGACAAAATATCTCTAGCATGGAAACATTTGGTTATAATGCAAGTAACAATGAATTTTGACACTGAAAGTCAAACAAATCCATTCATGTTAAATTTGCCCCCCATTATTCATATCCCCAAATTATTCATATAATTGTGGTATCATTAAAGTTTTGCCCATCATTTCTGCCCAAGGCATGTAGACTTCTATTCGATATGTGTGAACACAAAGACACATAGACACCAAATGTACACATGCTAAAAAATTAACCGAAATCAGTGGTTACAATTTGAATTCAAAATTTGCAGTCTCAGACTTTAAAACTAAATTGTAGAGATGGTGTATGTTGAGTATTCACTGTAGACTTGATATATCCCTTTGTCTTCCCTTTGTTCCTAGAAAGTTCTGAAAGCACTGCTGTGAAAAAGATGGTAGCAAATAGTGAGCAATTAACTCCTGTGATGTTACTCACTTATCACAATGACACCAATGTAGATCTCTTTACTACTGTTATGCAAGACGTTTTTCACTTTCTTTACATTTTGTTAATATTTTAAGATACATGATACCTTACCTCAAAATAGAAGGAGGAGGTGGGGAATCCTACCATGATTTATTATTGAAATCATGATTCATTTATAGTGATGCACAAAACCATTCCTAAGTTACAGATAAACAGTGCAACTTCTCCATACATCCGTGTGAGACATGACCCAATATCCTATGAAGACTCCAAGGGATTTTTCCTCCATTCACATCTAGTTCTTTGCAACAGCATCTCCAGCTATATGTTAGCTGCTTGTCTTTACTACTTTCTACACACTAACACAAAGCAATTTGAACATGATCTTTTGGATTGTATATATTTAAATGTCTTTTTTTTTTTTCTTGAGACTCCCTTGAGTGTTTAGAACCGCTTTGTAATTAACTTTGCATTTAACTGGTCTTTTATTTGGGACTTAAAAGAGGTTATCTAAGTGGTATGCGCAACACAATACAACTACACCTGTTTCAGATCGTGTGAGTCCCCACAGTTTTTTTTATGTTGTTTGAACACTTAGAGTTCAAGCAATAAGACCTCTTTTGATTTCTCTTTTAATTTCACTAAGCAAGTATGGAGAGTATTTTTAGGCTAGGTACAGATATGAATATTTCCATCCTTGTTACTTTTTTCTCTTCCAAGTGTTGAAGAAAACAATGAAGGGTCTCTCTGTAAGAGACTTCTGATTGAACTCTGTGATGTTTAAACATCTGTGTATGTGTAAAAACATTATCATGGTTCAGCCAGCTGATGGCCACAGGGTTGCTTCACAGAACATACTAAGTGGCACTAAGAATGTTAGTTAAGAATAACTGATGTGCATCAGTAAGAAAAAAATGGGTTACATTCCTTCACATGAGGTTGTCTTGTTTTTGTTTTTGTTTTTTGTTTGTTTGTTTGAAAATGGAGGTACCCAAAGATGCAGTCTACTCAGAGAGAAATTGATCCCAGTCCTTTTTTTGGCATTGGAGGGTCCTTAGATTGTCAGCTTGTATTGTACAGTACTGGGAAAAGAATGAAAAATAACCCAGAATAATAGGAGAAGGAGACGCATTAACGTGTATTAATGCATGAATATTTCTTCCTGCTTTTCTGTTAAAAATAAGAAGAGATGTCGTCAAATGCATGACAGAGGGGGCAGCTGGGATGTCAGCAGGAAAGAAGGGGAACACTGCAAATCAGGAACAATAAAGGGAGCAGGATTTCCCTGGCAACACTACATTTCATATGTTGAAAGGACAAGTGCTGGCAGGCCTCCAGCTGTACTGCAGCAATCCTAGACAGTTATACTGTTGCAGTATGTAAATAAGAGTGTTTGGAAAGTGAAAAAATATATTGTTAAACAAGAACTATAGGAAAATGGGAATACAAACAAAACAGTTTGTGTTTTTCCAAGCTTGACTAATGTAACATTGTGACAGGTTGGTTTGTTATTACTGAAATACACTAAAATCATTAACCTTATTAAGGTTTTTAGTGGGTTTTGAGTGACTGTGCTGGTATTCTCCAAGAAGCCACTCTCTTCTCCTGTCTGTTCCACGTCAGTCATCCCCATAAAAGCTCATTTCCCTCAAGATCACAAGAGCTAGCTCCCTTTTTGTAGCTCCGAGGTCCAACATTCAAAAGGTCAAGGCCAAGCTTCTCTTTTTCCCACACAAGTTCACAGTCTTGCAGTGCCTCTCATTGCTGGGGGCTTAACTTCATTGCAGCCAGGAACTGATACTACCCCACCATGGGCCGAGCCATGCCAGCTTGAATCCAAGTGATTCAGACAATGGCACTGACAGCAGTGCTGCGGGATGTGAACTCCGTTGCACATCCTGGGCACTCACCTGTTAGCGAGACGACGACACCCGTGCTGCTTCATCTTCTCTGCTATGTGTCACCAGTTATCTCATTAGGTTTCCAATGCTGTGCCTTCTTAGGCCATGCCCTCTCTGGCTGGAGTTTAGCCTTACTGCCAGCACTTCTGTGCAGAAACTGCTTTAGCAGGAAGGTTTGTTTTCTTTCTTAGCTCTCCCCAGATTAGAGTTATTGCCTCCAAAGCAGGATAGTGTCTTCAAATCAAGAAGTAATGTATGAAGTGTGTGCATATTTAAAATATATATATATAATTGTTTTTGATTGTATTTGGGTTTACAACACTCATCAAGTAAACCAAATAATAAAATGTAATGCTCATAGAGAGCATTATGAGCTTTAATGCTTATATGACCACAGAGGTAGTATTTGTTCCTCAGCAGATAAACATAAAGAATTAGAGGAAAAGGTTCTTTATCAAAATAGATGGACTGCCATCCAGTAAGTTTTCATTTTTGTACATTTTGTAATATGCCTGGCTACTGCATTGCTCAAGAAATCATCATTGTAAGTGGTACTGTGTTCACATCATGATTGTGAAAACTAAAGCAAGCATCTGTTGTTATTACAAATAAACATAATTGTACTTTTTTCCTGGCTATAGATATAATAATGTTTTCATATTGTTGTTTTTTTTTCCCAAGGTGGTCCAGGAGGAAATCCCAATCCCTTCAAGTTTTGTGAAGCTGAGTTATCTGAGCAGTCGAACACCAGGATATAAAACTTTGCTGCGCATTATTCTGACACACGCAACCATCCCTTCTGGAATGACAAAAGTACATCTGATAGTTGCTGTTGAAGGACGTCTGCTTCAGAAATGGTTTCCTGCTGCAGCCAATTTGGTATACACATTTGCCTGGAATAAGACAGATATATATGGACAGAAGGTTTCTGGTCTGGCAGAGGCTATGGGTACGTAGAATTACCTTAATATAAGCAGAAGCACTAACATGCACTAAGCCAGGAAAATAGAGCTTATAAATTTTGTTACCATACTTGCATTGTTTTTACATCAAATGCCTCTTTAGCTTAGTTGACCCATGTGATATGGGGACAGGACGAGGGGGAATGGGCTTAAGTTGAGCCAGGGGAGTTTTAGGTTAGATGTTAGGAAGAACTTCTTCACTGAAAGGGTTGTGAGGCATTGGAACAGGCTGCCCAGGGAAGTGGTGGAGTCACCATCCCTGGAAGTCTTCAAAAGACGTTTAGATGTAGAGCTTAGGGATATGGTTTAGTGGGGACTGCTAGCGTTAGGTCAGAGGTTGGACTCGATGATCTTGAGGTCTCTTCCAACCTAGAAATTCTGTGATTCTATGATTCTGTGATATCCTAGAAACATTTATTTTCTTGTTCCTCTGATGTCATCTTTCCAATTTAATCAATTTGAAAATCCCTGTTTCCCTCTGAGAATGGTTATGTACTAATGGCATTATATTCAGCTGTCTTTGTTTTTGAATGTTACTTTGAATATGACCTTTGGTGTGTCATTGCTTCTGTCATTTTTTGGCTGTGACATTTAAAATGTCATTTCCACTTAGGGTTTACAAAATTCTAACTTTGAGGCACACTTTCTTTCTCCATTTCATATCCCTAACAGTTAGGACTTCTTGATTTGTTGTTTAAAAGTATTTCTGAGAAAAATACTACGTTTCATCATCTATTTTACCAAGCAGCACAAACAGCAATTTTGAGAATTGCAACAGAAAAGTTGTCAGTGAAAATACAATTTAGCCAGCCATTGTTGGCATGAATTTCATTATTTGGTTTCTAAAAGACATGCTATTTCTTTTAATTGATTCTGGGATTATATTCCTTAATGGACTAATTTTACAGATACTTTCTATCAAGGTTATTTATTTTACCAGTGGAGCTTAGTACTGTGAATAAGCCTTATTCACTTCTGTAGGAGTTCTGATTTGCTTTTTAAGTCAGAAGGATTATAGCAAGAAGCATTGGCAGGATCAGGCTGTAAAATAAGAATAGCAAGGGCTACATGAAGCCAACCTTCCTCACAAGGAATGCATAGCCAGAAGCTGCGTTAAGGACCTGTTGTGTCATCCTTGCAGTTAGTGTGCCTACAAATTGGCCAGTGCAAAGACAAAGGTGCCATCCAGGCTGTGCTAGCTCTGGCAGCTCCCAGCACATCTGCACTTGCCTGTTATCATGTGCTCCCAGACAGGTAGTCTGTGAAGCATCTGTGCGTAGAGGAGACGGGAGAAAGAAGGACAATAGCACTTTCTTTCCTACCTAGAGAATGGTGTAGATGTAACCATTGTTGTCAGCAAAGGATAATGTTAGAATCAAAAATAGAGAGTATGATTTATATCATGAGTTGTACACAGGAATATACCAGAAAACAAGGAGCTTATTTTAGGGCTGTGGTCTTGCAGCCTATTTAAACAGACAGAAGTGCAGGCTGCTGCCAGAGGGGATGTTCCTGTGTTCCCTCCTTCTCCCATGGGCCACCATTCACATACATTTGATCATGAAATGAGCCAGATCAGGAACAAATTCAGCTAAAAACTGAAGCAACCAGAAAATAATTGATAAATTTTCAGCTTCTTTAGTTTCCTGATCTGCTTTGAATGCTAGTGGAGCAGCATGGGTCTTCTCATTTCAGCTGTAGCTCACACGTTACAATTGGCCTAAAGAGATTAAATTCACCTTTAGCATGAGGCATTCTGAGTTGCTGCATTATCCCACCTGCCTCCAATCTACCACATCCAGCTCACATCTGCAGAAGTGTGGACAGCTTTACAAAGGGGACAGTAGGTGCTGGCACTGACACAGCGCTCTGGACCCCTGGGTTTGGCATGTGGCAGGGAACAGGAGCATCCTTTTCAGCTCATCCCATGGAACCTCATTGTTCGGGGGCAAATCTAGCCCTAGCTCATTACAGATACAGCTTCCTGCTTGTACTTTGCAGTGACAGAAGGTATTAAATGAGTTGTTGCCTTCACATACACATATTTCTGCAAATCCAGAACAAAAGCAAAACTCAAGCATGCCTTTTGGGCACCCACTGGTGATCAGGCAGGACCAGCAATGTTACAGGAGGCACTTGCAGCTTTCTTTGTCTCATTTACACAAGCCCTGCATTCACGCTCTGTCAATACATGTTAACGCTAACATGTTTGAGATGGAAAAGTTAGGTACACCAGCTCCCTCTCCATCATTGGATAGTCGGCTGAATATGAGCCAGCAGTGCGCTCAGGTGGCCAAGAAGGCCAACAGCATCCTGGCTTGTATCAGGAACAGTGTGACCAGCAGGGCTAGGGAGGTGATCGTCCCCCTGTACTCAGCTCTGGTGAGGCCGCACCTCGAGTACTGTGTTCAGTTTTGGGCCCCTGGCTACAAGAAGGACATGGAGGTGCTTGAGCGGGTACAGAGAAGGGCAACGAAGCTGGTGAGGGGCCTGGAGAACAAGTCCTACGAGGAGCGGCTGAGGGAGCTGGGCTTGTTCAGCCTGGAGAAGAGGAGGCTCAGGGGTGACCTTATCGCTCTCTATGGGTACCTCAAGGGAGGCTGTAGCGAGGTGGGGGTTGGCCTGTTCTCCCACGTGCCTGGTGACAGGACGAGGGGGAATGGGTTTAAGTTGAGCCAGGGGAGTTTTAGGTTAGATGTTAGGAAGAACTTCTTTACTGAAAGGGTTGTGAGGCATTGGAATGGGCTGCCCAGGGAAGTGGTGGAGTCACCATCCCTGGAAGTCTTTAAAAGACGTTTAGATGTAGAGCTTAGGGAAATGGTTTAGTGGGGACTGTTAGCGTTAGGTCAGAGGTTGGACTCGATGATCTTGAGGTCTCTTCCATCCTAGAAAATTCTGTGATTCTGTGATTTAAGAGTCTTCTTATGATCATCAGGTCTAATACATGCCTAGAATTTAAAACAACTCAAATCAAATACATAACATCTTCTAAATGAAACTGTAGTTATAGTAGACTGTAGATGTTTGTAGATTCCCAAATTAGAAGCAGATGAGTTATATGTTTAAATATGCTTAAAGCTTATACAATGGTGCTGGGTAACAACTTTTTAATTGTTTAATTGGTGTTGTGTTGATTTTTTTGCTTTTGCTTAATTTAGTTTAACCATGCTTCTTGCAAAACTGAAACAAAAATCATTATATTTTAAGTGCATTTTTAGAATAGTTTGTTAGATTCTAATAAAGGTTTAATTTGACACTGTAGTACTCAGGGACCTTTATCTGCATCCATTATATAAATTTTGTCAAAATAATTTTCTCTTCCAGTATATTACCAATATTTAATAATGCATTCTGTTCAAATTTCATTTTAATTAAATTAAATTGCAGCAGGTTGAAGTCGTGGAACTCAGGAATACAACTGTCTGCCTCTGGTTTTATAACTCCTATAAACATCTTTATTCTTCTTCAGGATTGTTGACAGAAATGATCATGTAACCAGTTATAGAAAAGGAGACTTTGAGCATATTTCAACACAAAAATGGTTTTGTTTAAATTTGTATAGAAAATGTTAGCTGGTGTTTATCTATTCCAGAAGTCTAACACACCACCATTTTCTTTTCTCAAAGGAACAGCAGAAATGATAAAGTAGCAATTTTTTGTTCTAAATAAAAGAAAGGTCACATGAATGTTGCCACAAAATCTTCATGGTATAGTTTGCATGCTCTTGTAACCTAACATAGGAAAAGGAGAGATTTCAATACAAACCTCAGTAAATACTCCTGTATAACTCCCTACATGCTCAATCTTTCTCCTGAAAGTCCTTGAATTCCCCACAGCAGGAGGAAGTGGAATGCAAGGATTTACCCTTCCAGATGCAAATATAAACTCTTGAGAAGAATAGTCTTAGGTCTTCTCAGTTTATTATTCTACTTATTACTTTAGCTGAGTTCCTTATATTCATTGTTCAGAGTAAGATGCTGATAAGTACAAATACTTTAGAAGTTGAAGTAGAGGTCACTGTCATGTTTAATCATGTCTTTTATTTTTAACCTCTATTTTGGAAGAGCAGCAGGAGAAACAGCAACAGCCCTTAAACCATGATATGCTGGCTGTAGTAACAGATTATTCTTGATTCTTCTAAAAATTTTTGTGAAAAGTGTAGATTGTTGGCTGTTAATGTCCAAAGATTTAACAGTTCTCCTTCATGCAGTGAAATCTCAGTCAACTAAAAAAAAAGGGCAATAAATGAATTTAACCAGAAAGTAACACCCCACAATGAGGTTAAGTGGAGATTGTCAGTTCACTTACAAAATCAGTGTTTTTGCAAACCTTCTAGACACAAAATATTTATTATTCAAGTAGCACTGTAGTTGCTTGGCTGACTTTATAATTGTTACACTTCACCTTGACTATTTTGCATGCAAAACAATTGATAGGAAATTTTCATGGATGGCAGATAAGTGCTTCCCTTTAGATGGTTTGGGATATCCAGTGTTAAAATTACTCAAAAGTTCCTTTTTGAAGCCTAAATTGTCAGAAGGAAATTTTTAGTGTGCAGAATAGATTTTGTTCTTAAATATAAGTATGCATAGAAACATATTTGTAAATATGAAGTGAATGTTTGTCTAAGTGTCGCTTACTGATGGGAAGGTACAAAAAGGCAGCCACTAACTGTGAGCATGGAAGAAAGAACTTTTAAGAAAGGGGACTGTAATCTCTAGAGGGTATTTGGCAGCTATAGGCAGAGAATAGCAGGCACTTTACAGCGTTAGCTACAGTGCTGGTAAGCGTGCCACTGTGGATCCATTGGCACAGATTCTCAGTTGGTGAAAATTGTTATGCCTCCCTTGACCTAAATATCAGTATGGTACCTTACAGCAGCTGAAGGTCTGTCCTGTGGGTCTGTAATGGTTCACTTAGCAAGGCTGAGTGATACTGTATTATAGGTCTTTACTCTTCTCAAGTACATACATCTGACACAGGATTGAGCGTGTTAAGTGCATGAATGGAGTAAAGATACTAACGTGTAGGTGAGCATGAGGTTGCTTTGTAGGAAAAATCAGCCCTTTATTTTCTCCCTGCATTAACACCTAGAAAATAGCATGTTCAGTTACTGAACCTTGATGGCTCATCCCAGCACAGGAGGTCAGTGGCTGTTCTGGAGGAGGCTCCATGCCTGCAGCTGGGCACTCAGACAAGGGAGTCACCTTGAAAGGTTGCAGATTTTAGACAAAAGTGCTCCTGTAAGTGAAAAATTGAACAGAGCATGCAGACTGAAACCTGTAAGTTTTAAATGTACAGTATGTACAGTACTTGAGATATGATTGTTACAAGTCAAAGTTTAGCTCCAAAAGCATGTTCTTTTTACTGAATTGATGAAGCAGCTCTGCTAAATAAAATTGATGTAAGGAACAGCTTTCAGTTTCGCATTGAATATTTATCTTAAAAACAAAAATGTTCCATACTATAGAGCTGGTCAAAATATTTTGATTGAATCTAGTAGCAGAATTTTGATTATATTAAAACTATTTGCGGTTCAGGTAAAACATACCTAGAATTGCTAGGTAGAAAAATGAGATGAAAATATTGAAAATGTCAGAAAAGAGTGTTTCTTAAAATATTTTTGTATTTCTTCTTAAAATATTTTTGAAGGCATTTTTATTTTGGAAAGGTTAAAATGTGTTAATATTTCCTAGATCAAACTTCTGGGATCTGATGTCAAAACATAACTTTCAGTTTGGCAATCCACTTCTGCCCAGCTACATTCCTTATAATTACAGCACGATCTTTAGGTTAAAGATTGCTACATTTCAAAAATATCCAGTGTATGAGAATTCAATATCAATATGCTCACACTTAGAAAAAAAGAAAGCCAGATTGTTTTAACCTGGATTTTGTTTTTCTGTTTAGGCTACTGCTCAGAGAATTCACAGAAATACAATAAACTATCAAGTCAGAAGTCATTGGAGGAGATTTATGTTCTTAAGACAATCTGTAACTGATAACACAAAGTTCTCTGCTTTGAAACTGTAGTAACCATAGCTGTCGTAACATACTAATCCCTTAAACTCTGTTTAAAAATTCCATTTGACAGTAGCAATCTGGCAGAGGTAAATTAATGACATCATTACTTGAAAGGTGAATATCAAAACCTAGAATGAAAATTACTTAGTAGTTCACAGAGAAAAAAATAAACTGATAGATCTTTAATTATTTGGTTACAGTGTCCGTGGGTTATGAATATGAAACATGTCCTGATTTTATTCTGTGGGAGAAAAGAACAGTAACCCTTCAAGGCTTTGAAATGGATGCTTCAAATCTGGGAGGCTGGTCAATAAACAAACACCATGTATTAAATCCACAAAGTGGTAAGTCCTTCCTTTATTAACTGGCCACACAGAAGAATACAAATTTTAAAGGAATTAATTGTTCAGATTTTCAGTATTACTATTTCTAACATTTAATCCTCTTTCTTTGAATCTGCACTATCCTTTATTCAGAAATGAACTGTAAATGCCATCTGAAAGCCTGTTTTTAATGTTCTGGCTCCCAGGTATTAAACACTAATATCCCTAACTCTTGTGATTATGAGCACAGTTTAGTCATTTGGGTGGGAAAAGGGCATGCTCATTTAAGTTTGTTTTCACACTGCTTGTATGGAAGTACTACATTTTAGGTCAGTTTATGGTGTGTTATATTCTCAGTGAAGTGCCTACATTCCTAATTCATCCTATGACTAACCTTGATTAGTAGCAGCGTTGGTGGTCACAGCTCTAGGGAGACAAAACATGCATGGAAATGGAACAGCTGAGTAAGAGGTGGCCCTTCTAAAACCACCTTGCCAGTCTGCTGAGCAGAAGCTTTCGTTGCTGCCCACTTTTCAGAGAAGTTCAGTTACTCTTTGGGATAAGCAATCTATTCAAATCCAATCAAAGCATTAGGAAAAAAAAAATGGAAATGCTTTTTATGTCACATCATTAACGCTGCATACAGATTCTTCAAGCATGGAGACTTGAATCTGTTTTTTCATTGCTTTTATTTTATTCCTGGTTTGTTTGTGGTGTGTTTTTTTTTTCTTCCCCTAACTTCTTTAATCAGGAATAAAGTCTTAGTGAGATTAAACTATTAAAACAATACTTATAAATGAAGCTAACTGAAAAAAAAAGTATGATTTTGCAGATAAATAACTCACTTTGCTTGGGAGACTTGGGGTCAGATTTCAGATCACAGAAATCATTTTAGTGCTGGATTCAGTGAAGTTCTCTCAATTTTCTCCTACTGGGAGTCTGTCCACTGAAATCTGTTTCCATCTACAAACTTCTGTAATGAAGATTCATGTACAGAGGTATGTCTGCTAGGTTTTTACAAGTTCTGTTGTTGAATGCACAACTACAGTATAAATATTCCAAATACAAAAGGTCAGATTTAGTTTGTAAATTATCTGGATTTCTGTTTTGATTTAAAATAGTTTGACATTTTAAATAGCAGTTCTTTCATGCCCTGTCTTACTGGTTTGTATAGATTGTCTCTTTTAAATGCCAGCTATTGACATTTAACACAAAGAGAAATCTGACCTCAGTCAGCTCAGCCCCCAGCTGTGTGCCCTATAGCCTCCTCTTTAGTGCCAATTTACCACTTACATAGTTTAATTTCAAGACTAAATTGCTGGCACTAAGTCCAGTTTATATATAGTTTATATAACTATCTGCTAACTGCAGTGGTTACTACTATCATTCACCATATAGGCACTAGCATGTTCTCAGACTCTGTAAAACAGACAATTACAACGCAAGTGAGGCTAAACCACTGCCTTCCAGAGCACGGGGTGTATGGTGACAAATTGCTTGCTGGCCCATCACAGCTGTGTGGCACAGCCTCTCAGGAAATCTGACGAGCAGTGACCACAGTGCCTCCTCTGAAATCCTGTGAAGAGGCCTGTGCCCTCTTCCCCACCCCAACAGTGAGAATGGCGAATGTACAGCCTCTCATACACACTCCTCTTCCTCTCGTGTTCTCAGTGCGCTGGGCACTGTCAAGGCTGAAATCGGAGGGAAGGTGTTTGGATCTTCATCCATTATGCACAGAGATGCAGCTGGGCAGGGTGTAAGCACACGCTTGATTTGCAGTCTGCGAGTCTCCTTTGTGCACAGGTTGCGTATGAGGGCATCTCCAGCGAGGAACACAAAGCCCAGGTAGAGCAGTGCCTTGCCTATTTCTCATGACCATAATAGGCTTTATTACGCATAATCAAGCACACCTCACTCAGCCATATATGAATTAGAAAAGCAGTTAGGAACAGACAAACAATAACTGTATCATAGCTAGGACACACCTAACAGAGCAGCCTGCAGGCCCATAGTAAAGCAGCAAAACTAAATAGTCAACTTTATCACCAAAAAAAGATAAAAATAACTAGTGCACTTTTGATCTTGAAACTAGTGAACTGCTTGTTGATTTCAGATAAATAAACCATACTTATAATGAGGAGGATATGATTCAAACCTAGAATTATACAATTCAGACTTATCTCCATACAACTGTGAGTGAAATGAAAAGCATGAGGAGCCTTCTCAAGTATGAATATATTCAGATTTTCATTTTTAATTAAAGCATTTCTCTGTGCATATGGAGAGCTGCACTTCTGAGAAGCATGAAATTTATCCAGTTTTGAAACACTGTCACTGGATTAACTACAGAAATAGCATTGGACAATAACATAAATGTCTTTCTAAAAATTCTCTGTTGCAAAGTGCAATTTTGTTTTCAGACTAAAACCACTTTGCTTCCTGAGTTAACTAGTCCTGAAGAACTTATATTTAACTTCAGCCACTAAGCCATGTTTCCAGTAGCTCTGCTGATGTGTGCGCTGTTCCTGCTCAGAGACGAGGTGGCTACGCTTATCTCCCTCTCCATAAAAGCTATTCCTCTCAGAGAGGTTACAAAATAAATAGAATAGAAAAGTTGTGGAATGAATAGATACAATTATACAGACTTGGATTTAACAGCACAGTCTGAGCTTTGGAGGGACAAGAACTGACATGCAGAAACCATACCAATTACAAGCAATGCTATAGTGCCACATGTTAATTATCTTTAAAAAAAATAAATAAATAAAATCTGATTCTTGCAGTTTAGCTGTGAAAAATATGTATTCCAATGCATGGCTGTCACCGCAAGCTTAAGATTTTAAATGTATATTTTTTTGCATCAATATGAAGCTCACATTGACAGAGGATCCCATCCTTTTCTCAGCTATACTGAACTCCTTTTCTACTTTTCCTTCAGTCCAGAGGGTCAATCTCTTACAATTCATTACATGATCTGAGTTGAATGTTTTGTTTTCTAACAGAAAGGTGTCAGTCAGTTTGGAAGATCTTCAGGGTATTTCTCATAATCCAGAGGAGAACACATACCAGAAATGCTAGTTCCTATATGTAGTCCTTGTAAAAATGCAGATGAATACAAGCAAATGCACTATTAACCAATTTTTCAGAGTATTCTCTGAATTAAATTTTTCTTCTGATGGGCAAGTATATTGATTTCAGTTTTTATTTATCTGGGGGAAAGAGGAGTACTTTTAAAGGGACTTTATGCTTTACAGTAACTCTAGCCCCAGTGCAACACAGCACTGGCTAAAATTAAAGCAGCAGCTCGAGAGCCTGAAATTAAGTACATGGTTACATTTATTGACAGCAAAAAAGATATTCTCCAGAGCCCTAATTATTTACTGGCATTTGTATGAGGCAGTTGAACGATTACCTTTACACTGTTAATTTCAGACAAAGGGCAGCATCTTCATTTAGCTGCATTTTTATCCGGTACATAAGGGAGGATATTGCCATTAATTTTGCTGGCATATTTCTAAGATGCCCTTTTTTTAAGCAAATGTTCAACCAAATACAAGTATTCTGTCCTTTATTGTTCAGATTTTTTTTTTTAATAGAATTCTCTTGAAAACAGCTGTGGCAACACTTAAATAATTCCACCGAGAATTTTAATTTGGCTTACCTGAGAGCCACAAAAAGAGTTTTACAAAAGTGGAGAGAGACAGCACACACACAGGTACATCCACTCTACTTCATGAAAACACTGAAGTGTCTCAATGTATCCTTACTGCAGCACCCCAGTTCTCGGAGTATCAGGAAGAGTCCTGCAAAAGTATATTCCCTTGTGTTTATTCCTTTAATTATGCTACTTTTTTTTCCTGATGAAATGCTGGGATTTCTAAGGGGAATATGAATGCTTTAATGCTCAACTTTCACTCAGAAAAAGTCAAAATTTTACAATAATATGCCATTTAAAATGTACTTCTTAAATATATTATTACATTGCTGTTTAAAATAAACACTGCAGATATCTACCCGAGAAAATGCATGTTTGCACTGGATCTGGTGCTAACAACCTAGTAGCTGGGAAGAGTCAACAATGTATGCCCCAGAGCAGTACTGAAATAACTGACATTTTGGAAACTTGTTTTAAACTTTATGGCAGCACATAATATATTCCTGTTGGTAAGAAATTTGCTTGTGCCTCAGTTACTTCTAGCTTGGCTTTGCTGCAGTCTGCACCATTTTTATATACCATGAAGGACTCACATTTACGTTTGAATATTGATTTTGTACTGCCACTCAGTGCTCTTTTGTGAAAAATGCATAGTAGTCCTGCTATTAATCTCCTTTAATTAAATATTCAAACTGCCTCAGAAATTCCTCTGCTACCTAATAAAAATTTATGAATAAAATGAATATTAAAGTAGTAATCCCTGAGAAATCAGATAGCACTGCAATTAACAGTCAATTTGTTAGAGCATTAAGCAACCATGAGTTCTCCTCATGATGTTGGCTTTTAAAATAGCCACTCACCACTAATTGACAAAGCAGCGATGGTGAAACTTGGGACTGAACAAAATTGGAAGAGATTAGTGGAACCCTGTGACACAGCCTTCAACAGATCAGGTGGCTTTTGCTATTTTGCCAATCTGCTGTTCTGTAGGATTTCAAAAGCCCAAATTGCAGAATAGTTTAAGCACTATACATTTGCTTTTTTTTTTTTTTTTTTGTCTCCTGTTTTCTCCCCCTTCCTTCCCCTTAGGAATTGTACACAAAGGAAATGGTGAAAACATGTTCATTTCCCAGCAGCCACCAGTCATCTCCACTGTGATGGGCAATGGACACCAGAGGAGTGTCTCCTGCTCCAACTGCAATGGTCTTGCACTCAACAGTAAACTCTTTGCCCCAGTTGCTCTTGCTTCTGGGCCTGATGGGAGTTTGTACATTGGAGACTTCAATTTTGTCAGACGGATCTTTCCCTCTGGAAACTCTATTGGCATATTAGAATTAAGGTAAAAGAAAATATGGTTACCTTTGGCTAGTGTTCCCTATCCTGGCTGTGATACACCTATGAAAACTACATTTTTTCTTCGTGCTTTAAAGAGGCATCTGCATTTGGCTGCTTCCTGAACATGTGTCTCACTGACTGTCAAACCTGGTCATTAGAAAACGTATGCATTGTTTCAAGTCGTCAGTTTAAAAAGGCATCCTAAGAGGCATTTAGAACAGATATTGCATAATGAATTTCTACAGAGTGCAGAATTAATAGAGCTAATTATTCTTCTTGTGGGTATTTTCATGCAATCCCCCCAAAAAGTTGAAAATCCCCTTCTCATATGGGCTTTTCATGCAATTTTCCCCAAAAAAGGTTTCAAATTCCATGAAGCTTTTAGAAAAACACCCCACCCCTATTCAATAGCAAATATTCAAAGTGTCACATCAGATCACAGCACTGAGGCTGCAGACAGACTTACCATGTTTGAAATTAATACAATTAAATTGTTCTTTATCTGTAACAGGATCTGGCTGGGTTTAAGCAGATGAGCAAACCTGGCATTGCAGACTGATGTGTCCCAGGCTGGGCCAGTGCCACTCTTAACAACTTCCCTGCAACTGACTCCTGCTTTGGATTCCCTTTCAAGGCATAGGGGAAGGCAGGAAAGGTTTTGGACACCGATGCACTAAATTTCTTTTACTTAGCACCCATGAATTTCTAACTAGCTAGCATTGCAGGCAATGAAATTGTGGGTTGATTGTTCAGAATGAACTTGAAAATGTGAAGGTGGTGGGTGGTGAAAAGGAAACAGATTTTGAGAGAAAGAAACGAATGCCAGGAAAAACAATGTTTTATTTGTATACAGCAGTTAGACAAAGAACACCGTGTTGTGGAGTACTAATATTTCTTGTCTTTTTTTTTTTTTTTTAAACCTGAACCGGTCTGTCTTACTAGGAATAGAGACACAAGACACAGGTGAGTAAAAAACACTAACAGTAATACGTGAAACATGTCAAACATGTCTTACAAAAGACCTGACTAGTGGAAGTTCTTATTTAGGAAAACACTTTGAGTTTCATAAATACAAATGTAAATCAAATTCACCTTTAGGGTGATTTGGTTTGTTCCCTTTGAAGGAATCAAATCAGTTGATCAACTGATTGATCTAAAAACCTGTTTGCTGATCACCAAGCAGCAATGGAGAGGTTTGAACTTGCAAGCTGGGAATGCTGTTCATAGCTGTCCTATGCTTTTCATAATATGCTCATATGATGATAGATATAGCCAGCCAAGCAAACTGGGGTTTGGCAAGGAATAAGACAAAAGGCTTCTGAATTCCCCAAGAGCCTGTGCTTTCATGGTTCTAGTATACTTGAACTTTAAAATCTGCTTTAGTTATGAGGGGGTGCACTAAGAGCACAACAGATCCAAAGCTGAGGGTAGCACATCACAGCTTGGTCCTTGCTTCCTCCAGCTACAGCATACGCAAGTTACTTTTCCCATTTCTATTAAACATTTTAACATTACAATGCAAGTTGTTAAAAAAAAAAAATAGTGTTGGACATGAGGCTTCTGCAATAGACTGTGGGATTTGTAACAGTCCACCTGCAGAAATGACGTTGCTGGCTAGGAAGAGACAGTGAGGCACCAAGACACTGTGTACCCTTAGAAACAAACTTCTTGGCATCTAAGTACATAAATGAGATAAATAAATGAGCTAAGCTAATGACTGCGTGGCATAGCAGGAAGTGTTTCATGAACGGAACATGTGTTCTGCAGGCTGAGATTACTGGTCAGAATTACTTGGTATAACCACTAGAATGCTATTGAATACTATAGGTTATTTGCCATCCTGCTTATAGATGTATTTCATATGTTTTACAATAAAAGGTTAATAAAAATGGAATAATTCCTAGCACAAGGTTTTATATTTTAACTGAAGGATCATTTCCTTTTTCCTTTATACTAAGCCGATCAGTATCTTTGTACACTAATGAAAAGAAGTAAATTGAATGTACTTTGTAATGCATTCAGAACTTCAGTCAGGTTTTTAATTTGGGCGTTTCTTTTGTAAAGTAGATTTTTTTTTTAATAACTAGTCATTATAATTGTTGGATGTTTTTTTGTTTTGTTTTGTTTTGAGATAAGCTTAAGCCTTAATTAATTCAATTTGTGAAAATATACAAGTGTCCCAGTCCTATTAATCAGAAAATCATAGTTGCTTCTATCCATATCCTACCCAAGTGAAATCCATGGAAGACCTGAGGAAGTAACTTGAAGTTACTGTAGTCTTTGAGGGTACAGAGGAGCACTCATCAGTCCCAGTCTATGGTGTTCTGTTCAGGCTGTAAAGACCACAGCAAGGATAAATACTGGGTTATGCATGTCTTGGAGATTTCTAGGATGCTCACATGGAAGCAACAACTGGATGTTTTCATGTAACAGGCCAGGAAAGAAAAGGCTCAAAATCCAAATCCTCAGCACAATCTTTAGTCTCCAAAACAGCAGGAAAAAAGGTTTTGCCAGGAAAAAGAAAACAGTGGGGAAAAAAAAAAAAAAAAAAAAAAAAAAAAGTGTAGTTTGGAGAGTAGGATACAGAAGACACTGATCTTGTTTTTTTGACTGTTTAAAAAACAACTCATCCTATGTGGTTTTCTAAATTTTATTGCCTTCAAGATTTTAATAAGATCTAGGGGCATCTAAAGGCATCTGATAACCGGTCAAATGAAAACTAGACTTTGAGGTTACAGGGATAAATTGTACTACAGGCCTGTTACCATTTTTTCTGGAAAGATTCATCATAAATCCTAGGCTACTTCCTGTAGTTTTTAATAGGATAATTTAAATAACCTCTGATTTAGATTTGATTGCAAACTTCTACAAAGATGAGGAGCATTTGATTTTTTTCCATTTTTACTCAAATTCTGTAAAAATTTCAGTATTCAAGGCTTTTAAGCATATATAACATTGAGTTTTTTTAACAAACAGTCTTATTAAATGTAATGACAAGTGTGACAGAAAATGTGTCTACAAGGAGGGTATATCATGACTCCTGGTTCTCTACAGTTTCTGCATGACAGAGAAAATGTTTATTTAACATTGTGAATTCTCCTTGCAACTTTTTCCATGGGAGTATTTTATTAAAGAGTAATCTTTTAGCTGGTCAGTCTCTTCAGAGATCACTCCAGAGAGCATAAATGATTCTCAATGTTTTTAACAAACAATTCTATAGTAATGGTGATACGCAATTCAGCATCAATTGCCTTTAGCTCATCCACTTATTCTCTTGCATCATACTGTGGTCCTCTCTCATTCCCTGAATTTCCTTGGACTGGGTTTCACATCTGTTCCCCAACTGTAAAAATACCTCATTGCTTATATATTCCCACCTTTTGTAGAAGCTTATGACTAAGGTCAGCTTTAAGCTAGTCTAGCTTGTGACCCACTCCTCAGAGGTGCTGAGTAGTTTGTCCCCTTTTGAATGGAGAATGACAAATGAAACAGGCCCAAGTTCTGTCACATTTACCGTGGTACAGCATCGGCCTGATTGCTAAGAAATCAAAGATTTCAACTGATTGTCTGTTAGAGGTTTCTTAGCTATATAGAGAGAGTACTCAGATTGATAAAATAAAAAGATATGTTGAGTATTTTACATTTGCTTGCAACATTGCTTAGCAAGGTAGAGCTGTCTAATTGATGATTAATAAAGCTTAGTATCTACTTCAAACAAGCAAAAGCTTCATATTTAAAGAGACTACATCAACCTGAAATCTAGTCAGCAAAATAAGTCAGTGTCACTTCAGGCATTGCATATCTGTCCTGGAGCCTCTACCAGTTCTTCAGCACTGTACTGTCTGAATTCGTCCTTTCCTGATTTGTGGTGGCATAAAAACCTGGGTCTGCAGAAGATCATCGCCATATCTAGCATACAACAAGACTGACAAATCTGAGAGAAGTAAATCTTGTTTTGTAACCTTGTTGCAGAAATCTTAATTGTTAAGGTATTAACATTTGCACAATTAAGTAACAAAAAGATACCAATTTGTCAGTCTTACAGATCTGCATAGCAATACCTGAGTGTATTTGTACAGGACAGTTCCATAAAGAGTTACAGGGAGGTCATCTCACACAGCCAACAGTCAGAAATCACCTCCTTCCCCAGAAGAAACTTGGCAGTGGTAAAAGTACTGCCCGAGACCTGGATGCTCTGCCAAGCAGTGAGCACATCTCTGCCTCTGCCCATCTCTTCCATTTTCAGTAACAGACTGAGTGATTTGAAGGATCTACACCTATCCAGGGTTTGATTCTATTTTATAACCAGGACTACAGCACAAGCCCATCAGTTTTGGGGCACTGGTGAGGTATGCCACATGCCTAGGTGATTTCCTCAAAATGGAAATTAACTCTGCATTCAAAAAGATACAAAATGTCTTACTTGCTAAAAAGATGCAGCCCAGTGCTCTGATTAGAATTTATGATCCTCACCATTTAATTAACGTATGTAAATATTTTTTAATAACATTTTATAAGCTCAATAAGGCACTTCAGTGCATGAATTATGGTGCATTAATTCATGCCTAGTTGCACTGACAGTGCTTGGCCTTCTGCCTCTCTCCTGACAATACAGTCAGCATGAATTAAGGCACCATATTTCATACCTTCATATTTCCTAAGGTTTAGAAACAGATAAAAATAACCAAGAGTGGGTATTAGTACCCATGCAGAAGAGTCAGTGATTCACTTTGCTGCAAGTCATAGATTTGTTTTCAGTGCCAAGACTACTAAGAATTAATATAGAAAAAATGACCTTGCTTTTGGAAGTAGTAATTATTAAATAAGCTGAAGTCAATCCAGTTAGCTTTATACTGGCCAGACCAACACCAGCAATACCACTCTCTGCATAAACTCTGCACCTGACACTAAGCTGGCTGGACAAGCCTTACAGCCACTGCTAATTGCTTCTTCCTCAGCAGTGGTGCTTGGATGAGCACCGTGATAACTGGTGTCACTTATGCCTTCCCATCCCCAAATCATTGAAGAGCCACCTGGAGATAAATAGGAGAATACAAGTGCCAGGCTAGCATGACCAAAGATGAGTAAGAAAAACAATTTAACTTTGATGTTCTTCTGTTCTCTTTTAGTACAAGTCCTGCACATAAATATTACTTGGCTGTTGACCCAGTGTCAGAATCCCTTTACTTGTCTGATACCAACACCAGAAAAATTTACAAAGCAAAATCACTTGTTGAAACAAAGGATCTGGCCAAAAATGCTGATGTGGTGGCAGGAACAGGTGATCAGTGCCTTCCGTTTGACCAGAGTCACTGTGGAGATGGTGGGAAGGCATCAGAGGCATCTCTCAACAGTCCAAGAGGTAAGAAAAGTATTTGAACTACTTGGGGAATCAGCTTTCATCCTCCTACATTACTTAGAAATTCAGATGCAACTGGATATGCAAAAACTGGTCCCAGGTGATATGATGTGATTAACCATAGTAGAGCTAAATAATATTATAAAGCTCATTCATCTTTTGAATACCAAGAACACTCTGGCTAGAATCAGCTGAAGTGGAATGCCAAATTCTTTCACTCCCTTTTTGTGAGAGTCCTAAATGGAGTTTGAGTTCAACCTGAGTACTGTTTAGGGTTCGGTTTAGAGTGGTTAGGTTTTGGAAAGAGGAAAAGAGCAGAGCACTAGAGTGAAAGGGACTGCTGAAATGAGGCTGCCCAAACCTTTCAGTCCTGGCCAATTTTTTGGGGAGCCCTACGTGGGATTGTGTTGGACCTGGGCAGTGTGTAAAGTTAGGGTTCAGAGCAAGAAAATGCACAGACACCCAGCCTTAGTGATGCTGCAAATATGCTGCCAAGATAAGGTTAGGGCTGTCCAAACGATTCTGTCCTATCCCCTTCTTGTGGGAGGGCTAGGTGGGATTCTAACTGGATGATATTCCTTGCTATGGGGTGGTAGACAGTGGAATGGGTTTTCTAGATATTTTTGTTTCCCCATCCCTAGACGTGTTCACGGCTAGGTTGGATGGGCTTTGGGCAACCTGATCTAGTGAAGGATTTCCCTGCCCATAGCAGGGAGTTGGAACTAGATGGTCTTTAATGTCCCTTCCAACCCACACCATTCTGTGATTATAAATAATCTTTTCTTGTATGGCAGCACTCCTATTTAATTAGCTTTCTATTGCAAGGTGTCAGCATTTAATTATATTTAACTTCTAAGCAAATAGTGTTGTTGTAAAGTCCATTTTTTGTGTATTTGGATGACTGTGGTAACGTTAGTGGGGCTTACACATTTTAAGTCAGGGCTCTTCAAATGAAACAGCTAGTAAGATCAAATATATGGAGAAATCTCGTTTGTCCTTCCTCATTAAGTTTGCTTTTTAAAATACAAGCATCTCACTTGCTCCCTTTGAAGTAAGCATTTTGCTGAAGCCTTTCTGGGTACATCCTATATTGTCACAGGCAAAATGCACGTGAATCCTGAATCCTCACTAGTGGCACAATTAATCTTGCAGTGTGCATTAGAACTGCAGTTTGAATTAGAACTGAGATAATACGTCTCTTTAATATCTTTATCGATGATCTGGATGAGGGCATCGAGTGCACCGTCAGTAAGTTTGCAGACAACACCAAGCTATGCGCATGTGTCGATCTGCTCGAGGGTAGGAAAGCTCTGCAGGAGGATCTAGATAGGTTGGACCAATGGGCTGAGGTCAACTGTATGAAGCTCAACAAGGCCAAGTGCCGGGTCCTGCGCCTGGGGCGCAACAACCCCAAGCAGAGCTACAGGCTGGGAGATGAGTGGTTGGAGAGCTGCCAGGCAGAGAAGGACCTGGGAGTGATGGTTGATAGTCGGCTGAATATGAGCCAGCAGTGTGCTCAGGTGGCCAAGAAGGCCAACAGTGTCCTGGCTTGTATCAGAAGCAGTGTGGCCAGCAGGTGTAGGGAAGTGATTGTCCCCCTGTACTGGGCTCTGGTGAGGCAGCACCTTGAGTATTATGTTCAGTTTTGGGCTACAAGAAGGACATGGAGGTGCTTGAGCGAGTCCAGAGAAGGGCAATGAAGCTGGTGAGGGGTCTGGAGAACAAGTCTTATGAGGCTCAGGGGCAACCTTATCCCACTCTACGGGTACCTTAAAGGAAGCTGTAGCAAGGTGGGGGTTGGTCTATTCTCCCACGTGCCTGGTGACAGGACAAGGAGGAATGGGCTAAAGTTGCACCAGGGGAGGTTTAGGTTGGATGTTCGGTGAAGCTTCTTTACTGAAAGGGTGGTTATGCATTGGAGTGGGCTGCCCAGGGAAGTGGTGGAATCACTATCCCTGGAGGTCTTTAAAAGATGTTTAGATGTAGAGCTCAGTGACATGGTTTAGTGGAGGACTAGTTATTGTTAGGTCAGAGGTTGGACCAAATGATCTTGAAGGTCTCTTCCAACGTAGACAATTCTGTGATTCTCTAACGCAGCTGATCAACTCCCAGTAATATCCCTGGAACAAAGGGTAAACGACAGCTCCAGTGGCAGAGGCCTATGTGGGCTTTTAACAAGACCCCCTTCTAGCACACTGCTCACTACTAACGACTGGCTCTAAGGAAGTTTTGATTGTTTTTCTTGAGCTAATGAAGGAAGGCTGTGTAGCAGTAGGAAATTTGAATGTATATACAGACAAACATTTCTAGGACAAGCAAATAATCCTGTTTTAAGGCTTAGCAAGTGACACAATTATAGGTAGAGCAATCTCAACATGTCTTTAATGATGGAAGTTATGTGTGAGGTAAGTGCAAATAAATGTTGATCTTCACGTAGCTTATTGTTATGAATCAATTATAAAAATAGATGAAAGATTTTCAGTCCTTTAGCAGGAACATAATGTATTACTACAACTGATCATATCAAATTACAATATAATTAGTGGTTTCATCTTTCTTACTGGCAAAATATCTTTGAAAATTTGTAATATGCTATCTACTTTTTAAATATTCATGCATAGCTGGCTTCTTCAACAGGTGCTAATCATAGAGATATTAAGTGGAATAAAAAGTACAATTCATGAGTGCTGGGGCAGCCGTCAAAAATTAAAAAAATAACTGTAAGCTGACAATGGCAAATACATTGGCAAATACATTGCATACATTGGCAAATTCAGGTAATGGATCCCAGATGATTTATGAACCTAAAGTATATCAGTTTAAATTGAAATTGTTTGTCATTTTCTGTGCTCCTTTAATTTCAAGGAATTGTGGACTGTGGAATTGTGGACCCTTTTTGTGCAGGGCCTAGCATAATGCAGCACCAACCCTGCCACCAGGGAAGCACAAACTATTAATTGTGCATTATCATGATGGCCTTACAAATGCACACCTTTGTTTGCTTCTACACTAAAACACTGGGTAACCTTGAAAGCAGTACGAAGTATTTGCCTGGTACCTATAGATTTAGGTATTTATTAAGTATATATGAGTTTTTTCTAATTTAAATAGAATTTGGTGATTATTTTCAATCACTTATTTTGTTTGTTAATGGACTAATTATTAATTTAGATGTCACACTTCTACTGAAAATACATTCACAACGTACATGCAAGTATTTTTTTTTCTAGAAGACAGGAAAAACTGACAAAGAATCTCTGGTGAGTCCAGAGATTCAGCAACATCTTATCCACATCTAAAGATACTTGAATACAAAGCAACACAGCGTTATGTAGTATTTGATCACAGGACTAAATGAATTGATGTAACTTTTCATCTGAGATTTTTACAATCCAAAAGTGTATACCTCATAATGCAGATAAAGTAATTGTCAAAATATTTAATATATTCAAATGCATTCCTCAGTGACCATGCAAGATTAACATTTATTTTTAAGCTGATGTAGAACTTACTTTTGGCTCCATTTTTTCCATCTGCCTCATTTTTTTCCAAACATTCCCTTTTTCTGCAATAAATAACAAATGTCTTGTTACTTGGTAGAAAGGTTGTATCTGAGAAGGAACTGCTTAGTAGCTGTCTGACCTTGGTTAGTTACTCCTCAGATGTTGTATTCTTACTTCTGCTCCTGGCTGCTTGTGACTTTGAATGGAGGCTTATCTATATGACTCAAGTTTATCCATTTGTAAAATTGATAAGAAATACCTACTGTGTAACACTGTTGTGAAACTTAATCCTGTTTGGTAAAGTCCTCAGAACTCTGCAACTGGAAATTCATATACTTATTTTTCTGAATGAAAGTTGCTTCAAATACTGTTTTAACTTTTTTGAACTCAGATTTTTCTCTTTTGGTAGGCAGGTAGGTTATTTATTGTTATTTGGAGTATTGTTTTTGGAGTCCCATAGATTTTTGACTATTTAAGGCTTTCAGCTGCTTTCATCTCTCATTATTTGGCAAGTCTGTCTTTGCCAAGTGACCAGGAATTGAATGCCAGACAGTAAAACATCGTGAAGTCACACTGGTCACTTATGATTTGATCTTACCCCAGCTTTCATTTTGCAGTTAGCAAATGTGTGGGGCTTTGTTCGGTCTGTGAAGGACTAGAGATGGGACTTCACGAACATCTATCTTGCACAATTGTGTGTTTGAGCTGACTTTGAAAGATGCATTTAAACATGCATGGGTGATGTAGTTGAAACTTGAACTTCAATATATTATTTTTACTGCAACTTTAATTCTGTGTAGAACTCAGACTAATGAGTCATGTAATAGATGACCAAGTACTTAAGCAAAATGTGAAATGGTACAAGGTGGGAACATAAAATAAGAGCTGTGACAAGCTGAACACATTTATTACACAAGAAGATATTGAAAATGAAGAAGTAACTACACAAGATATTAATCACTGAGTTCTAATATCTTGAACTTTACTAAGCAACAGATTTTAATTTGGGGGTGGGGAATTCTGGTGGGTAGGGGAATTTTTTTGATTAAAAGGTATTTATGGCATATCTAGTCACCAACATTATCATTTGAACAGTCTGCATTAATATTTATAAGGCACTAAGGGATAGTGTCCTGATTTTACTAGATTAGTCACTGAATACTGGAGCAGCAAGCACTACAATTAATAGAAATACCTGGGGGTTGCTCTATTTAACAGTGAAAAGCCAATACCTGGATCAAAGGCATTAAACACTTACCCTGCCTTTCTGAAACCACTGGGCTTTTAGACATGTAAATAATTGCATCTTTCCAGGCTTAACTGACAGAGGCAGTGAGAGGCTGAGACAAACAAGTTACCAGATCTCAGCTGAGATAGTGTTTCCCAGTCAGTACACCAAGAAAAGTGACTTAGATTAACATCTGATTTAAATTACTCTATCTTGGGGCAGCCTCAGAACATACACACAGGAAAGCTAGTGTGGAAGAACAAGCTAAGTAACTTTTCTTAAGCCACCAAGTCCCTCCAATGATTGAACCTCAAGGTACAGAGGTGACTTACAACATTTGGAAGCCCAAGCACTAAATCTGAAGATTTAAGCATCTAAGGCCCTGCAGTGTCTGCTTTTTGACTCCTGGGTCCAAACCAGATTCTAGACCTGGAAGGTCATCTGTGCAAGCTATGTGGAGAGCCACTGTTGCAGAAGAAATTAAGAACTGCACACTGAGTACAGACTACCTGAATACAGTGCAGTGACCTCACTACAGAGGCAGTGACCTTTAAGCAAGCACAAGGGAAACTTAAAAGGCTGGAGTAAATTCTAAATCCCATGCATAAAATGCTTTTTCCACTCAGATGTATGACTACGAACTAGCAACACAGTTTAGCTTAAACTAAAAATCAGTTCTGCAACATAGCTTTATTCATTTTGCTTGAAATTATCCTAAGCAAACACTACTAAAAAAATCATGGTTTTAAAAACACTTTCACCCCAGCAGCTTACATCCTGAAATAATCACTCTTCTTGTTCACCATCTGCAGCACTTCTTGCTAAAGTAAATAAAGCTGCAAGAACAACTGCTCAGACTAAACCTTTACATTTTTCAAATGACAGTAGGCCATTTACAGCCTGATCCTGCTCAGCTAAAAGATTCCTGTTGGCTTCAACAGGATGAACACCAAATTCCTAATACAGCTTTTCATGAAAACAGGATGCCCTTGCCACATGTAATGAAACCACTATTCACTCAGCAATCTTTGCCATTTTATAAATTCATAAGCTTTTGAATCCTCCTATACAATTCAAAAAGGAAAGCAAAATGTAGTGAGCTGTTTCAGTAGTACCATGTAAAGTGAGAAAAATAAACCAACTTTCAGCCTCAAATGATTGTCATTTGTGCATCAGAAACAACAAAAAATTCATTTCATGCAATTTTTGATTTGGCAAAATATATTCCTTTTTTTTCCCCAGTTGCCTTAGTTACCTATGATTTCAGAGGCCTGTAAAACGTAAGTGAACTTTCTGTGAAAAGTAGGTTTTCCTAAACTTCCTCCAACCTTCATCTGAATGCATACATTTGCTTTTCTGCTAACTGTTGTCAGCAGTAAGTATGACCCTAGTCATCATGTCTCAGACCAGAAGCAGGATGTTTTCAGTCAGTAGTTGAAATGTTGTTTGCTCCAGCTCTGCTGTTAGGCATCTCCAAAGAGAACAACACTGAAGCACTGGTACTGAAATCATGTTCCAGCTGACAAAGAATTGTTAAACATTTTGCTGCTAGTACTGAGACAGTAATGAAGTAAAGATGACAAAGATCACAAAGCACCAGACTGCAAATCACTTGAATCATATTTTGAGTGGTATATTATGGTAACCTATAAATAACTAATTGCATAAAATTGCTTTAGTAGTTTCTAGATGGCAGCTTTAATTAAAAGCACCAGAGACATTTAGAAGTTTAGAAATAGATGGCATGTAATTTGCCCTTTTACCAACCATAAAATGGTAATTAACCAATTTGATTCACTTCTTCCTATTAAAAGTTTTATGAGAATCACAACTTTTCTAAATACAGTCTTTCTTCAGCAGAAGGTGGCATTCTCTTTTATGCATCTTCAACAGTAGTTTTAGATGTTCATATATGAAAACTAAAACTTCTGAAGAATTTAACATAAAATACTCATTTGCAGTTTTTAGCTGAGAAGTGTAAATTTTCACAAGTGTACATCATATTGCTCCGCTATTCATTAACATGTTCAAAAAAAGAATTTGTTCCAAAAAAGTCTCTTAAAATGCAAGTGTGGGCTATGATGTAGGGCAAAAATAATCTGTTTTAATGGGGAACTTGCTTTATTAATTTTAATCCATATTTTCTAATTTAATTACAAATCTACAATGAGCTATGATTTGATAACAATCATAAGAGCTACTGTTTTTACATTCAGGGACAAATTATGGTCCTATGTAAGACAGTCCCAGTGACTAAACATGACTAAAACTTGTACTTCAGTACAAGCACATTACTGAAAAACAGGTTGTGCTCAGCTCTGAATCAAAGAGCAAGACTAAATATTTGCACCTGTTAATTTTGCCATGACTCAGGTGTCAGTGTTTAAGGAAAAATCTTACATCCAAGCAAGCTAATTGTCATTTGGGCAATAGGCCACATCTGTCTGCCTGCCACTGTCTCTGGGCACAGTTTGCTACTACAGTTCCTTAGAAAACTGGACCCAGACTGAGAACCTAATACAAACTACATTTCATTCTCAGTGCAAACAAAAGCAATAACTAAAAAAGGATCATTTCCACTCAGTGAGTGAGCAGTGTTGAAATTTGCACCCAGAGCTATTCATTACACTTGGCATGTGCATGATTCCTCTCCAAGTTCCTCAGTGATTAAACACAATGAAGTGCTGCGTGTGATTCAATTCTGTATTACACTGTACATCAGAAAAGGATTAAAATAAACTCTTGGAGTACAGATTATGAGAGGCATCATGCAGGATGTGACAGGAACATTAATGCACCCAACAGTAATAAATTGGGACAGTTTAGCCATGAATTTGTATTTTGTTTTCTAACAGATGACGTATTTGGCATTTGTCAACAGGACTTAAATACATATTTTTTTTCAAATGGGTAAAATTATTTTAGTATACAGGAAAAAACATTAGTTCATTGTTCAACATATATACTCTGGTACTTGAAGAAACTTAGCTAATTAGGAAGTACCAGATATTTATTGCCTTTAGTTCAATAGGGGTTGTTTATGCCCCACTGGCATATATACTTCTCCTGCAGATAGATTGCTTTCTGCCATGGCTGGAGAGGCAAATACATACTCTTATTGCTAGATCTTTGGTTTTCTTATACAGTCAGTATTTGAAGTCCATTCAGCAACACAATCAAGCATCTTTCAGTGCTGCTTAATTTTTGACTTTTATATAATGACTGGTTTGAAGCCAATATAGCCATCTGTTCACAGGGAAGTTGCATACAACAAGATGCACTTGCCTTGTGTTTTCTGTGGCATGGATCTGGCTGTGCCACCCAGGTGAGAAGCATAGCTCCTTGCTGCCCATGCAGCTCCCTCCCCTTGCAGTGGAAGGTCCCAAGACAATACCTGTGCTGTAGGTCCCACACACATCAGCTCTCTCACTTGAGCTTGAGAGCTACAATGGGAAGCAAATCAAATCCCATCTAGTATTGCTATGTCTGATACACCCCCATCTGATACAGCTCCACAATGCATTATCACTAAGGTTAAGGACACCCCCAACAATCATAGCTCCATTCACATGTGTTCCTTGCTCCTTGCACCATCCACATCACAGTAATCCAGCATGACTAAGAAGTCATGCTTCTGAGTCTTCCCTCAGAAGGAGTCTTGAGGAGACTACCAAGAAAGTACTAAGAGTTAAGAAGCTGGATCTGAAGAGATTTTTGTCACCAACCTCCTCACATCCAAGAAGTCCTAGCATGGCTTACTAGCACCTTCTGTATTTTATTTCATTTCATCCATAAACATGCTTTAACCTCACCATTTACAGCTGCTGAGAGCAGTGCAGAGTCCAGGCAGGATGGCAAGGAGTGTCCCCACAGAAGGTGCCCAAGAGCCCTGGCTGTGCTTGTTCTGTGACCCCACACTGCCGTGGGGGTGTCAACATAACCCTTCTCATTTTTTAAAGAGAAAATGTACACATGTACAAACTAAACTGCAAGTCATAGTTTGAGCCTTCAGGAATTACTGTCAGGAAAACCTCTACAGACCAGCTCTGAAGGTACAGTCACTTCAGCATGGTTTATTCTGTTGGTTACCATCTAGTGCATTGCCTTAGAATAACATTTTGGAAAAAAAAAAATTGTAAAATCAATTCCTTATTTACACAGTTATTAATAACCAAATGGGATTTATTCTTGCTTCAGTTGGAGTTTTAGCAGCTCACTTCTGTCAAGAGATTTTACAGTTTATTTTGCATATCTAGGCTTTGTGTCTGACCTGGCTCCTAGGCCCCAACTCACTTGCACCTCACAGCCTGGCCTTTTGTATACATGGGTCTTTTAAGCATGAGGGAGAGACAGATGGGGTGCAGCCCTTCCCAGCAACTGGGACACATGGTTCATCCCACACACCAGAATAAACCCCTTTGGTTTTCAGACACACCCTTTCTATCAACTCACCTTCAAACCTTCAGCCTTTTGGGCTATGATTTAACTTATTAGAAGCAGATGGCAGACAAGTTTGCCAGTCACCCAGAAGTTTCTAAACACACCCTAGCTTCCCAATGAAAGAGCAAAAATCCTCTGAGGGCACCACAACCAGACAGATATGCTTCAGGAGCTCACAGGAGGCCAGCCCCTAAAGCAGGGATGCTTGCTTCCTCCTTTTTATAACCTTCCAACTGAATGGCCCCAGGTGATTTCAGTCCCCCAGGTGATCTCTGTTCCTGAAGAATTTGATGTTTCACTGATCAGCAGTTTAACATAACAGACCGATGTAGTCTTACCCTGTATCCTGTGGCACTTCAACAGTCCACAGGTGTTTTTTGTCCAAGGAGAAGGAGATAGGGCAGTGAATATCTGTCTCCTCACAGTAGTTTGCAGCCAGATGAATACACTGTATCCCCAATTTCAAACAATTAATTTCAACTACCAGCACTATGCTGATAGCCTGAAAACTGGACCTAGTAGGAGTGCTAGGCACTAAAAACTTAACAGCTGTGACCTTTGGATATTTTCGTGAGGAGGCCTTTGCGCACTGCCTCAACATCACACCAAGCACAGCAGCGCCTGAGCGGGGTGCTGTGGTGGGGAGCACCTGAGACCTGGCCCCACAAGACCTTCACCCTCCTCGTCCAGAGAAAGGGAGGGAAACCCTCTGTCATGGGGGAGAGGCAAGCCCTCGCTATCCTACTGGCCTCTCTGTAGAAATTGGTGTTGACATTATTCCCCCTCTCTGTTAGAAAAGTGGTCATGGGCAATTTATTTTGTGGCCCTGCTACTGGGTAGTAACACTCTAAGAGACAGCCTATAGACTCAAACACGTTTCCAGCTGCTGCATATAGATGTACACAAGGGTCTGGGGACACTGTCCCCCTCTCAGCCCCAAAGAGATATGTGTTGCCCATCAGGACTACCTGGTCCTGCCCCTGTCCCCTGCACTGCTTATTCCCCCTCATCCTGAGGTACAGCTGGTCCTATGTATTTAAAGAAATTAAATTAAATATAAGGAAATGGGTTTGGGAGGTGGGGGAATTCTTATTTATTTATTTATTTATTTACCTTTTCTTATATAATGTCATATGGAATTGCTGTGTGATATCCTAAACTAGCGTGCAGACAAGTGTTTTGTAAATTCAGAGAGCATGCGGCCTTCAGTTGTGGTAAATGCAGGGGACAAAAATCAAGAACCATATAAGCCACCATCCAAACCATCTGTTCAAGTCCTTTGCCTTTCATTTCTGTGTAGCAGAACATAAATTCATTATTAAAATAGCTTGGCTGTGCACAGCAGCTGCTATAATTGCAAAGTTATGCAACTTAAATGGGAAATTATGAAGTAGTTTAAAGCAAGAAATTGGACGGGTTCAGTAGAAAAGATTTCACAAACCTAACATGAATACAAGTGCTTTTCTAGCTATTTTCAACATTTCATGGAAAAAAGATCTTATATTTCATGCAATATAGAAAAGTCTGACAAATATTGAATGCAGGAAGAACTGGGGAGAAAGTGGTAGACTAGGACAGACCAGGGTCAGGCACAGGTTGTGACACAGCGGATACCATGCACTGCCAGTGGGAGACAGCAAGCACTCTGTGCCCTAGTTTCCCCACTGAAATACAGAAGACCAATAACTTTCCTTTGCAGAGCCCTCATGTTTGTTTCAGGGGCAATCTCTCCTTTGCCATATGGTGGTGGTAAAGCTATTGCAGACCCAGCAGTGGCAGAGCAGCATTAGCTCCTGCTGAAGCCTGGTGTTGCCATGAGACTGTTTCCAGTATGTGACTGTGTCTTGGGCAACACTGCAATGCAATTCATTCTGCAGCACAGGTACTCCTTCAGCCTGGTAAGCAGACCTTGTTTTGTACCACTGGTATGTATAACCTCCAGACTGCAGAAGTCGTTCTTGCTTTCTGTGTGTGCTTCCTACTTTTTCAGTACGTTTCCAGTAAGTCACACAATACAGTAATACAAAAAAATTGCTTCTGCTTGAGAATGAAGAAAGTTAAAATGAAGAAAAATGAAGTGGAAGATAAGCTTTTAGAAAAGCTAATCTTTTCCCACTCTGTGATGATAGCCATGAAGTTGTTGAAGAGCATAATTTTATGTATATACATTACAAGAAAAGCATCTGCTGCTTTGTTCTGTTTCTTGCTTGTATCTTCCCTCTTTCTATGTGAGTCAAAGACAGTCTGATCTTTGGAAAGATAGGATCTTCCCATATACAATTTGTATAAGCCACAAATAAGTAATAGATAGAAAAAAATTGACTCATACTTTTTTAATCATCGTATTTTCAGAGCCTTAAGAGGAGAAGAAACATTTTTTTTAATCCAGCAAATGTCAATGTTAACACGCTTTTTTTTTTTTTTTTTTTCATCCAGGTATCACTGTAGATAAGCATGGATTTATTTATTTCGTTGATGGTACCATGATTCGGAAAATTGATGAGAATGGTGTGATCACAACAATAATAGGTTCGAATGGCCTCACATCAACCCAGCCATTGAGCTGTGACTCTGGAATGGACATCACTCAGGTAGACACCTGGTTTTCAAGTGTTGTCACTTTTCTGCATTGTGGAGACAGATGGATTGATTTCTCATACAACAGTTATATATCAGAATATGCCAGATGAATCAGATTATTCTGAACCGTGCAGTATGGAGTGGATCTTCCATTCACACTACTATTATAAGGTGTATTATATAAATTCAAAACTACACAGTTGATTTTATCCAGGAGGTTGCATGTGGATTTGTAGAGGTGCTTATATAATGAATATATACTGCTTCAGAAAGTTGCTTGCTACTTTGAGATATAGCTTCCAAGGAGTTTATGAGAAGTTTAGAGTGCTTTCCTTTAGTCCAGCATTCAGACTTATTTGCTTCAACTACTAAATGGAAAAAATATATATTCTGTTGACATCTAAGTCTATTCTAAATCATGGAAGAGCATTACAGTAAGTAATTACAAAATAGCAGTGCTGTAGTGAAGCTACTGCATTCCAATACATTTCTCAAAGTGCTTTTCAGTTCTTATTTCAAAAGCAGTGTAAAAGAAATTGGACTAAAACACACTTACTGCCTCTCTAGTTTATACTAAAAAAGATATATAGATAAGCATGAAGAAACACAAATGGTACTCCTGAGTAGTCCTATCCTGTAGATAGCACAAGGAAGGGATTGGCCTTTCCCAATAACAATCAGACTCAAAATGAGGGAAAAGCTGTACTTGAAGAAAACTTTAAGCATTCATGTAGCATACAGAAGGTATATTATGGACTGTGTAAGCTAATAACCAGGATCCAGTTATTTTACACTGTATTTTCTCCCTGCCCTTTCTTCAATCCTTCACAATTGCAAAATCACTTAAAATATGCTGCATAGCGATTGCAAGATATTGTTCCTAGTTTCTGAGTAGTGTTTGAATAATAGCAGCTTACTGTGATCTTGTAATCACATACATGTGGAATACAGGGTCAATGTTTTGGGTAGTTTTTAACAAATTTCACAGGGACAAACAATGGAATATGATGCTACCATCACAGCAGCACTTGGGGATTGTATTGCTAGAGTCAAAATTGAAAATCATGTCCTTGTTCCACTTCACATGTCACTAAGTATTTGGAAATACAGGGAGGGGAACTGATAGACAAGCATCCTTATTCTCTCTGGTCCAGTAGATATATAATTTTTCCATGTAAAGCAGAACAGGGTCAAGTGGCTTAGCTGTGCTAAACCCGATCTTACACTAGCCTACTAATTGTCTTAAAGTCATATCACTTCTGGGCACATTGGCTTCTGCTCTGGCACCTCTTCTTGCAGGATAGTCAGTCCTGCAGATGATAAGCAGGAACCCAGTGAAGCAACCCGTGCTCCTCAGCTGCAGGCATTGTGACTCTCAGCTCCCCTGCTGGCGGGAGTGATGCTTCATGGAACTTAGAGCTGCCTGAAGCATATTTATTCGCTTCTTGGATACACATAACATCTGCCGGGGGCATCAGTAACCAGATTAAAGATCTCTGAGGTGAAAGAAGTAGTGTCAGGTGCAATGCCTGCTTCCTGCCTTCTCCTTGTGATCTGTATCTAGGGCTGTACATGTACTTTTTTTCCTGGTCATGTAAAGTGTGACTCTATTTATGTGCAAATGTTGCTCATTTTCCTCATTTTGCTCAGTAACAAAATGTCTCACTAAATCTGAAATGTGACACTTCATTTTGATGCTTTTCAATTCCTTTTAAAAAATGCAAACACCCTTTAGCAAATAACTTACAACAGGGGGTCTGGCAAATGTGGAAATAAAATGGTTTTATTTTTAAAATGAAAATATAATTTAAAAGGTAAACTTTTGGGGCTGAAATCAAACATACCAAAGTTTTAAATCTCTCTGTCCCCTAAAATCCTGTTTTATGGTGGGCTGGCTACTTGCCAGAAAAAGATTTAGTTTACTTTACTCTACAACGTAGTTCCAGTGCCATGGAGAAAGAATTTTTGCAAAATCATAGATAAGAAAAAGCTTGTCATAAAACAAATTCTTCTTCATTTTGCTCTTAGGACATCGGCATTCAGCTCGGATAGGGTCTTTTGTGGGTTCTTTAGTGATTCTTTGTATTGAAATTTTTCAGAAAATATAGAATTTTGACTATTCACACATACCCAGTAAAACACAGATGCTAAACAAATGTCCAGAGTGCATGTTCTGAAAAGTAGGTATACTTGATACTGTTTGTTTTTCAAAATTGTTGCTGATAACCAGAAAGCTCTATGAAATAACCACATCCAATTGAAGTCAGGCTTGTTAATCTGAAATTATATCATTGAAAATAAGGGAATGATATTTTCACTTAGAAACAATTGTATAACCTTGCAAGACTGCTGAGTTTTTTTCCAGAATGGCATAAACATAAATGAAAAATGAATTTGGCCATCTCCACTTAAATTTTTTTTTTGGCTAAATTACAAGTGGCATTTACATCAAGAGAATGTGAGTTGCTCACAAACTGTGTGTTGAGAGGGACTTATGAAATAGATTAATAAAATCAATTCTCAAAGCTAAATTTGCTCTGACAATAAAATCAATGACTTGCTCAAAATCAATATTTCTTGATTTACTGAAATACAAAAATGTACTCTTGAAGTAAACACATAGAATAACTGCCCGTTGCGAAAACTACTATAAATGACAAGCTTTCAATTCAAGGCATTCAGTTTAATATATGAGCTGATTATGACGGGTTTAATCATTTATTCCAATATCAGTTTTGACAGAAACACTTCTTATTAATCATTCTGTGTTTGTTATTCACTGCCTTCTCATTCTTAAGCATAGTATTCTGCATTCATGAAGGAGAGGGGTGAGGGTAAGGACAGCTGGGGTTGAAAAGATGTGTTGTGGCAAATAAAGCACCAAACTCTGACTAATTACTTTGATCTCATACTTCACTGTGATGGTGTTAATCTGAATTGAGAAGGAAAAGGACATTTATATGGTATGTGCAAGTGTTCTCAGTGTTATTTCTGCATGTACAAAACTTGGATGACTTTTCTTCTCAGCGCCATGCAAGTCCAATTATTTTAGTGTTCTTCAATTAGTTAATAAGGAGAAACTTGGAAGAAAATGGCTTTTCAGAACCAGATCTGTGAATATGCCTGTATTCCTGTATGCATGTAGATATCCTCAGCACTCACCATAGGTGCCAGGATTTCAGCAGTCACTTACATTGGTATCAGCTATCCAGTAGCTTCCTTTGTGGTAGAGCTGTTCATATTAGGCATAAATGCTGTCCACAAAACCCTGAATACCATCACATGAGCAAGAGCTAAACTTTAAAGGCAAAACATTTTTCAAGAATATCAAAAGGGGATGTTGGTATTCATTTGATTTGTGAATTTAAATATTCACCTCACTAATTTATAGCCAGAATCTGAATGCTGGACTTTTCAGATGAGTACCTCTGCAGCTTGGTCCTTGGCTTCTTCTAGGACTGGCTCCCATTCTACCAAAGTTCTTTGAATTAAGTTCTTTGAAAGCTGTTTTGTTGTAGGTTAAGTGAATAGTTAAGTGAACAATAAACCTGTGTTGAACCTTATATATTTGCATCTAATCTGGAGGTTACATGGATTGACTCATCTCATAGCTTTATGTTCTACCAAAAATTTCCTTTAGAAGCCCAACCAAAGAGAACAAAATTACCTGCTACAGCACCTAACTTCCCAATTTCCTTTGGATAGAAAGACTATTAGAGGTACTCTAAATCGCAGACATAAGTTTTGGTCTGAAATACTCGTACTGACTTCTCACATTGCTGCCCTGCTGGCTGGTCTCTGAATGTGCACCAGCTATGGGCAGGCTGGGGATGGTCACCCCCCAGCAGGACCTCTATTGGGGTCTCCTGGGCATGAGCCATGACAGTACTAAGGGAGAAGACTGGAGTGGAGAGTGAAAGGAGAAGAGAGGATCCTCAGTCTGTTTCTCTGCCTGATGAATCTGGATTCAGTTCTGGTCTAGATCAAAGTCAAAGGGGTTGCTCTTTTCCACAGATGTGCCCACTTTCATAGTGTTTGCTGCATCCCTAGGGTGTATAACAATTTTTAGCCTAGTTATTAATAGCAAATGAGAATGCATTGCTTGTGTGGGAACGTCTGTCTGTCCATCTGTCAGTATTCTTTTCCTACCACTAAATCAAAATCTTTGGCTGATTTCCAACAAATCTGTAGAGGAATACCAGCTTTCACAGCAATTAAATTCCTACAAGTTCCATAAAAATATTAATCCAGTTGCAGGAGAAAGGCCTAAACTGCCCTTTCAAAAGGAAATATTGCAGCATGTGTTTTTTTTTATTAAACTCCAGAGATTCCACTCAGGATCTAGTAAATGCCCCATTCAGAGGAGAAGCTTCATTTGGTGCTTGGATCTTATTAAACTCCCAAGTCAGTCAGCCATGAGATAGAAGTCCTTAGGAAAACGGACTTCATTAGATCCAGTGATCATAGAAGTTATATTGACATTGTGGGAGGCTTTGTGTGAAAGGAAAAAACACTTCAGCTCAGCTTGAGCGATAAACTTTGTTTCTCTTCTGCCTCCATTGCTGTGGTGAGAACTGAGGAGGGAATTAGGAGCTATTTTGACCATCTTGCAATTTCGTCCCCTATCTTTCCTCCCCTGAGAAATACGTGGGCTGAATTTCCACCACTGTGAACCTCAAGTCATTTATATCTGTGCAGTTAGTGTTTGGGAATAGTTTAAACCAATCTTGAGCATATTCCCTGCAAATGGAGAGACTAAACATTTGCAAGGGAACAGAAAATGTATCCCAAGAGCTTACTCTTAGCCTGTAACCACGGCCTTGTTCTCAAGCTGATGTCAGTCCCACTAGGCATGAGTCTGTGCCAAAGCAATAGCTCCAGCCTGATTTATAATGTTAATAACTGTCACTGCTGTGTTCCAAAATGAAAGGTCTGGTTCGAAGACTTTTTCTTGACATTTGCACTTCATCAACCTTTGTTCAGCAGTTCGCCATGTGAGGGAACCATCTATATGGTGTTGCTTCACATAAACTTCAGTGACACTGCAAAATGTTTTGCTCCCTCGTAAAAAATGTGACAGCATTTCTTATGTGGGCAATTTGCTTACACAGGTCAAATTAAAAGGCACATTTCTAGAGTAGCGTTTAAAGGGGAGTGACTGGACAGGGACCCACACATGGCAAGAATGCCACGTACTGGGCAGCCTGCCTTGAATGACTGGTGCGGAGGAGAGCAGTAAGTAGTTCTGTCAAAGACCTCCATGAAATAGTGAAGTGAGGAACAGAATGCTGCAAAATGGGAGTTAAGATGAACAGAATCACTTTAAAATGTAGTTTATTTCTCAATAAAGCAAACACTGACATTGCTCCCGCAGTCACAAGAGCTGCAGGCATTACCCACCTGCGTCTGCGTGGGCACAATATGCTTCAGTGGCAATGTGGAAGCCTTTTGAGCAGAACAAAAAGCTGCCCGGACGTGGTGACCTCACTTGAGAGCAGTGATGAGGGGCTGCTCATTGGAGCAAGCGGCCTGAACAGGACTTTCCCTGGGTGCATTTGGAGACAGGAAAGGAAAATGTGAAGACAGAAACATGATCTGATGAGTGGGTAGAAGAAGGGGGAGTGAGCTGCCGGTAGAAAACCCAAATGATTCTAGGCTGAAGTACTGTCAAGCCAGGGTGAGAGCAGGATAGCAACTGCAGGATTACAGAGAGCCAATTAATTCATTAGTATTACAGGCTGGAGGACCACTCACTTTCTTTTTAGGCATTTCTCTACAAACGTGACAGTTTAAACTGCATTCTTGAAAAAGTGGAAAGCAGAAAATGTTTTCTTCTTGTCTTGTTTTAGCACCAGGTACTTAGTATTGTCATTGTGTTAGAAAGTTACATCCCATCAAAAAGCAGCAGCTTGGTTTGCAAAGCAAAGCATTGCAAAACTACTGCTCTTCATTTGCTTTTAGTCCTCTACCTGGGTGAGGCTTTTTGCCATGCTCTTCTAGTTAAGCATAATTAATGCATCTCAAATATTCAGAATCCTTGGGCTGTGTATCTCAGTGCTTTGCAGAAGCATGTTTTATATGTATGCTTGAAATTGCCGAACAGAAAGTACACAAAGCAAAAACAATGATTTATTAGTCCTTTATTTGTGGTCTTCCTCACAGGAGACTTCCAGAGCTTTATTGTTATTTTTTCTAATTCTTGATGTATGAAGTAGTCCAGAAAAGCTGTTATTTTTTTCCAGTATAAAGTTGTCCTATCCTCTGGTTCTTCTTACTCCACTGCTTAATTTCTTGTCCTTTCTTCTCTGCCCTTGCTGGAGTACCAGAGAAACTAACAAGAGTGGAAGTTGTGGCCCCAGCAAAATCAGCAGCTGCTTTGCCACTGACTTCAGTGGAACCAGGGCTTCTCTTCGGGTGCTTTGCCAAGCTTAATTGAAAGGGTAGTGGGTGGCAAGTGAGTAGAAAGGAGCAACTATCCTAAGAGGATGTATGTGCTTCTGAAGGACAGACCAAGGCAGGTCATGGCCAGAGCCTCTATGGAGTCATTTTCAAACTTTTTCTGAAATGAGGCCCCCTCGAATAATTTAAGTTAGTCTTTGGTAACCAGAAACCTGTACAAAATAATTCCAGTGATAATAGCATATGCAGGAAAAAGCAGTCACTAGTATCCACACTTCGAAGAAAAAAACAAGCTGAAAACCTTTTTAAAAAAGGATCTTCAAATAGAAGATGAAATAATATTTTCCCGGGGATGGAGGAGAGGTTAAGTACCCTCCCTTTAACAGGAACTGAGAGAAAGGATTAGGACCTCGGGTGGAAAAGAATCTGCGAAAGCTCATGAATCAAACTTGTAGGTGTATAATGTGATTTTTAGAATATCAAACAGAAAGCAGGATGGTTTCATCACAGCTAATTTATATTCTAATCAAATTATTCTATCACTGAACTTGAAATGTTAGTCACAGAAGCAAGATACCATGCGATGAAGTCATGCTGCAGTTTCTTCCTTAAAGTCCCAAGTGCTCTTCTTCTATTGGTCACCTGTAGAACAGCAATTTATTTCAATTATCTTCCATAAATAATGCATTACTACTGAGTAAAAGTTCTGTGTACATATTAATCAGCTTTCAGCAATCGAATCCTTTTTCTTGACTGTTGAGAAATGGAGCATTGTACACTTTGTGTGATCCAAGGTGAAGAGGAGACCTGACAGACTGCTGCTCATGATTTTTATCTGACTTTTTGCTATTCACAGGCAGGGTTTTTTTTTCTAATGACAAACTGCAAGAAGTAAGAAATGTCTGCAAGAAGTAGATGGCTGGCAAGAAGGTAACAGCTCAGCCCTGTGTCAGTGTTCTTGGGTGCAACCAGGGCTGGCTAGTTCCGAGGTTCTCCTGTCATTTCCTCAAGCACCCAATTCCTCTGGTTGCTTCACATTTTAGTCTGTATGTACAAGTAGCCTTCTGATTAAATATGGTTTCAGCATGATGGAGTCTGGTGATGAGTTATTTATGGCAGAGGTCCCATATCTGCATTGCTGAATGACTCTGCTGTAAATTTTTAGCACAGCTTTGCCAGGCTGGTGAGAATCTGCAGTGGGTTGAGATACATTGGTGACTATATCTGATATTTTCATCTGCTGAGGAGACATAGTGGACAAAATGTATGCATGAAGAATATATTTATACTTAATAGATACCTGCATATGCACATGTAACTATGTCTATATACATACATGTATGTATATGTGTTTTTACATGTCCTGCAGAGCTACCATAAGTAGTCAGATAGTGAAAGCCCAGTCCCTGTCTTCCAGCAGTCCAAGTCCACTGATGAGAAGGGAATGTGGGTATCGAAGGAAGCATGTGGAGGCAAGCCAAGTAGGCAGTGTCCCTCCTTTTCTTTCAATCCAGTTGTTCACCTACATCCACTAGTAATAATGCCTACCTGTAATTTAAGAAATATTTGCTTTGATGGAGGTGATTGCTACTTCAGCCATTTTTCTAAGATTGTCAGGGCTGATACTGAGAGTGTATGTGTCTCATCCTCTTGCCAATCAACCCAACACAATCTGTGGAGTAAAAGGCTCAGATCCAGCAAGTTTTGTGAGTTATAAAGTGAATAACTTCACTTGAAGCTGGCTTTATTGTCTCTGTTCCAAATCTTTCGGGTTGCCCAGTGTGTTCTGCTTTGGGCATTTGGAGATGTAGCACAGAAATAGGGTGAGGGAGACCAAATAAGTCTGGAGCTTGAATACAGGAGAGTTTTGAGGCCCACAGTCACCAGAGGTGATGGTGTGCTTCCTTCAGAGATGTTTTGTGCTGCAGGGAAAGAAATTAGTGCACTAAGTCGCAGTTAGATTGTCCTACCAGAGTGGGAGCTGGTCTTTGTACTCTTGGTCTCTCCATGGCAGGTCAGGTGAAAGCTTACTGAAATTACACAAACCAGTGTAAGTGAAAAATAAAAACATGTAGGCATTTAATTTTATTGTCAGGTTATTGAAATTTTACATAGCTGCAAACTGCTGCATTTGAAACTATAAAAGCAAATGTGGGAATGGTTGCATGACTGAAAGCATTGCACCACACCAACTGCTGGGAGGGGGTTCAGAAAAGCCAGCACAGCGATCAGTCTGGCCTGCAAATTGCTCCAGGTGCTAAGGGGAACCTGAAAGTCTGTAGATCCTGTCAAAACAACCCTGTAATAATAACTGCTTACAAAGAGCAGGACTTTGAAGCATGTCAGCATGAGGGAACTCTAGAGGGTGTTGTTCCCTTGCTGTCTGGGTATTTCTTGGGTCTCAAAGCTAGTTATAAACAAAGGCTGAAAAGGTTTTAATACCGGGAAGTGTTGCTTTGGAGGTATTAGTGATATCTCCAGTATTACTGTTAGGACTCAAACAGAAGCAAGCTGTGGCAACCACAGAAGTAAGGGGCTGTGCCTGAGAGATGGCAGTGAGGAACACCTGACTTCTCCTCTTCATGATGAAGGTTTGGCTTCAGCATCTTTTCTACCATTGTTTCTGCCAAGTAAAAATGAATGAATAGGCATTGTGTTAGTGGAGAGGGAAAAAAAAAAAAAAAAAAAAAGCAAATTTTAAGACAGAAATTGGTTATATCCATTTGTAGCATGCCATACAGAGGTTGAATTTATAGCTGTGCATTCTCAAGTTTGGGCACAGAGAGATGCAAACAGAATGATAGAGAGTAGCACTTTTTGCAGAATGTTACTCTGACTATAGAGCTCACATTTACAAACAAATTAGCTAAAAATGTCTGAAGGACATGCAGCTTTTACAAACCAGGCCTCATCTCCTGATGATAGATTCCACTGGGATGGGAACGGCATGCAAAATGATACACTGCCTTGGAGGATAAATTCATGAAGTTTAGCAATGTAGGTCACATTGCAGGAAAATCATAAGCATCTGAATATCACTCGGTAGCCATTCAATCAACTGCTCAAAGCAAAATGGAAAACTGAACAGCATGTAGATGTAGGTGAAAACTGGAGAAAGTCATGATATGATGTAAAACCCTCTAGGTCTTCCATCCATATGTATTTCTTTTTTCTTCAATTTTTCTTGCCAGTTCATAGTTAGATTTCTGTGTCCGTATCAATGGTAACAACAAAGCCAACTTTTTTTGCTATTCCTAGTATGAACTATAATAAGCACATTGAATGGTTCATGAAGGGTATGTCAAAAATTCAGGGAATCAGGAGAGATCATATGATTGAAATTTGATATAAGTAGCCTAATTGTAAGCCAGTCATTTCGTTGTGAAATTGTTTTTGCATGCTCCCATCCAGGAGGATTCATAACATATACTATTTGTTTCACTGTTCTTGGGTTTTAAGGAATAAAGGAAAATAGAAGTTTTATAAAACGGTTTCAGAAGTCTCTAAATCTAGCATTGTGTAGAGAGACTCCTGTTGCTTTCTAGATCTAGAAAATACTGAGAACCTGAGATCCAGGATATGCTAGAGAAGTTGAGAGCCTTTCTGAATACATCTTGAATTTTTCTTGGGAACATTAGTCCTAAACTTTATCATTGTATGCTTTTCTGGCACAATCTGATAATGCAAATCTAAATATGCATCACAGCAATAACCAATGCCCTTAGCTGACAAAAATTTAAAATAGAGTGCCTGCTTGTAATCTTAGACAAGGATCAAATACTCTCCAGTGAGTTTTCATGCAAGTATCTACTCAATATAAATGATAGTTACGTAGGATTTCTGCAAGGAGTACAGTTTTCTTGTTTGTTCTGCAAAATGCAGGATGCCTAAGTACTTTTATTAGCTTTTTGAAGTCTAAGAGCAGTATGAATTTGCTTTCTATGCAAGATGACAGCTAGTTGGATTACACTGATTCTGCTCATTTTAAGTATCTATTGTGTAAATACTTGAGAAAAATCGATGGCAGAAAATCATGTTATGATAACAATTAATCTTGGTGATAATTTCTGAAAAAGTAAGGACTCAAATTATTTCAATTGCTTTTCGTGTCTAGAATTTTTTTTATCCATAAAAAATATATGTATTATTTGCAGGAAAAAAAAAAGTCAAAACTTGTCTGTATTGGTTTTGCATTAACTCTCTGCTCCAGTTTCGTGAAGAACTAGTTTGTTCTTCATCGGTGTCACCTCCTGCCCAGCCCAGGGCCAGGGGAGTAGCACCACTGTCACATCTCACGATTCTGCAGAGACAGAATCACAGAATTCTGGGCACAAGCCTGTAGGAAGGTTTAATTAATAAAAAAAAAAAAAAAAAAAAAAAAAAAGTCTTGAGTTTGACTCAGTGTTCAGGGCAGAGCCAGAATATTTGGGCGATGTGTTCACAGCAGCTGGTGTTGTTCTCAGGAAGGGTTTTTGTTTTCATTGTGAGCTGGAGTTACTTTCAGATTTGAAAATTTAATTTTGGTGTATCCTCTCTTCTCAGTTTTCAGGCTAGATGCTTTCATAAACCTCAGGAGTTATTGAAAGCAAAAGACATTGCAATATACTAGCTCCCACCTCTCACTATTCTCAAACAGCTTTTAATTACTGTCTCAGTTTAAGCTTTTCAAGATCTTTTTCCCACCTTTTCTGCATTCATAAATTCTGGACCCAGAATGGGAAGCTGAGGCCAAAATTAGTGAGAGATGTATTGAGATTTATGTAATCTTACTTCTGTGCCATCTCATCTACCCAGCACAGGACCTGGCAGTACAAGTTAGAAAGTGAGGCACAGCAGTGTTAGTCTTGTTAGCTGGATTACCAGCTACTCCCTCTCCCTCCTTTTGGTTATGCAAATTAACTGTAGAGGCATGTTTGGAGGACATCTATTCCCACTTCAGCACTGGGGACACGTTTGGGTTAGATTCAGATTCATGGTCTATTTTCAGACATTTTAATTGAAGAGTCTGAGATTCCTCCTCTCAGAGGTACCAGCCTGCTAGAAATACGTCTTAAATTCCTTCTGGGTGTTTAAGAAAGTATTTTTTTCGTAACCTGCATAAACCATGGATACCATGTTTAAACAGACTTAAATGGCTTAGGAATCTAAGTCCCATTGATTTTCATAGTCAATGGGCTTATGTGTTTCTGGATAATCTTCTATTATTAAATAGAGGCAGCGTGAAACCTGTCCCCATGGAAATCAACTCTTCCTATCAATTTAGTAGACCCAAGATTCCTCATACAGTCTTTGAAGTTGTGAAACAGAAGAAAAAATCATAAAAAAAAGAAATTATGAAACAACAAGAGAGCTGGAAACAGAACACAACAAAGCTTGCAGCAAGTGAAGGAAGACGAGCAGTGAAAACCAGTGGTGTGGTCCTTGCCTTTGCACTCCTCCGCTGCTCCCTCATCCACTGCAGATAATTGACAGCAGAGGTAGGCTGGCAGGCAGAGTACTCAGGCCATGATCCCAGGGAGCTGGTGGCCTTAAACCTCTAAGCTGCATCTGTAAATGTGCCACAGCTGCTTTCCCAGTCTAGGGTAGAAAAAAACAGTCATTGGGCTGCAAAACTCATTTATTTTGGTTTTGCACTTGGGAACAATGAACGGAGAGAAAGCAAGATTTGTAAAGCTTAGAGCAGGGGCTGCTACAGCTGAACTGCATAATTCCGAATTTTATAATATGCAGCATCAGGAGCATGAGAAACAAAGGCTCATTCAGCGTGGGAGGAAGCTGCAATCCCACCGTGGGGAAGTGTTCCCCTGTGTCAGACCACATGAGCTGAATTATGGCTCTGTGTGCCATTAAGGAAGAAGCTAAGCTGCTGAGGGGAGCTGACAGTGTCAGTGTCAACAAAGGAAAGAGCCCAGAAGTGAGACCAAACTGACAGAAGATGATGAAAAAATATCTGTGGTTGTCAACTGTGAGAAAATAGAGAGAAATATATGTAATGAGACATCCTGTAAAACGTTCAGGGAAGCAGAACCAGTCTCCTTCAGCCTTGCAAACTACATGCTCATCCCTAATAGACCACCTGGGCAAGTCCTTTCTCCAAGCCTTTTCTCACAGAGGGAAAGAGAAGAAAAATGAAGAGGTTAGACAGAAAAGTGAAAAATGGTAAAACACCAGTTAGAATAACGCTGTGGTGTGAAACAGGGGTAGGACTGGAAACAGCAGCTGAAGTGAGTATACATAGGAGGAGATGAGAAAACGAATTTAGCAGCAACAGAGAAATATGGAGGAGGTTGTGATCAGGTCTGCGAATGCATATCATAGAGCTGAACGCACACAAAGTTAGCATAAATAAAAGTGCTTGACGCTGAGCAGTACAGATAGGAAGTAATCCATCAGTAAGGACTATCAGAAAAAAATTGGCATGAATTTCATGCTACTACATGAAATTGAACCAAAACATACAAGCAATGCATGGCAAGAAATCAAAGCAATGGTGAGGCTTTTTTATGGATTTGTGCAGCTTCTTTTAATCCACAATAAATTAAGTTTATCCTATTGAAATAGGCCCCGGCATCTCAAACAGTTAAGCTCTTGAAATCTGCATCTGGGTACAAGGATAAACTTTTTCCCTCATTACTTCTCTTACTTTGATATGAACTGTAGAGTGTGTTTGGTCTGTTTTCCTTCAAATAACACCAAAAATGCCACAGTTGTAAATTATTGTGCAAAATGTGCACAAGTTTTAGCCATATGGTCAAAACCAAAAGCAAAATGGTATTCTTCATGAACTAGCACTGAAATGTTCGCCCTTGTGTATGTTCAAGAAGTATATTAGTGAATGCTGCTTTACAAAAAAAAACTCACATTATTCATTTAATTTTAATCCTTTACTATGGGAGGAATATTTCAAGTTTTCAAAACCAGATAGATAGGTAGGTAGGTAGTTATACAAACACATAAATGTATTTGCAAGAAAGGAAAAAATATCAATAAGGTCTGAGAGCTATTTATCTACCTAAATGTAGATCTCCCCGTGGAAATTCATTTAAATTGAAATCATCTTAGTGTACTTTGTGTTTTCCAGCACACTTGACATGAAAAAATGTATTAGAAAGTACATCAGTACACCTACATCAGTAGGTGTTAATTTTGCACTTCTCAATCCAGACATTGATTATTAGATATAGCGGGAGCCTTTATGTTGACAGTTAAATGCTGAATTCCCAGAAAAGTTGACATGTTAATACTTATATGCAAAAGGTCTCATTGCTCAAGGGTTCACTTGTTTCCGCAGTGATTTCCATTGCATATGCTCAATCTCCGGTGAACTAAAACAGGATTGTCACCTGAGAATTTCAATCTGTAAAGTAACGTGCTGACTGCTACTGAACAAATCTTGTCTCTTTGTTTATAATGGGGTAATCCGCAATGCCATTTCTGTACACTGCTTAAAAAAAGAAGCCATCATGTATCAGAAAAAAACATTTGTGGTTGGAGCAATTTTTGGTTATAAAAAAAATACATATATGGGAGACAGCTTTCTATGGGGGCTTGTGAAGTTCTGCTTCAGATTAAACGTATATTAACTGATTTAATATTCTAACCCTAACTGAGTTTTTTATCTGGAAAAACTTTTAAATAGGCACAGTCATATCAGATGAGAATTGAAGTGCTTCTCTGTAATATGTTTATTGGCTTTGAATGAAGCACAACTGATGGTTTGGTCACAGAAATCTGCCAGAGGGCAGCTTGCTCGCAAAGAAAAGAAACAACCAGTGACTTTTCAAGGTAACAGTGAACCTAAGGGTGCACTTACACTTCAGCTTAAGCTGATTGAGGTGATTAGTTTTTAGCCAGCAACGTGTAACCACAGACGGCAGGAGCACTAAAAGAGCAGTCCTGCTGCAGGGGCTGCAGGGGGAGAAGGGCTGGGTGGAACGGCAGCAGCCCCAGCTCACACAGGTTTAAGATGCCATGAAGCTAGATCCTGACAAGAACAATGCAGGTGTTTTTCCAAATCTGTGAAATTCTTCCGCAGATCTAGAATGCTCAGCATTTTGTATTTGTTTCTATGTTTGATTGCTTTACTTGGCCTCTTTTTCCCTCCAGTTGCACTAGCATGAGCTTGCAGTGAGCAGCAGTTGTTTTTATGCTGCAGCCTCCAGACAGGTACATGCTAGCTTTAATATTTCACCTGGAATTAGACCATTAATACATCCATGACTGCTTTAAACCCAGGAATGAGAAGCTGTAGCCATTCTTCTGTGAGCTTTGCAAAAAGCTAGGTGACAGGTCAGGTGTAGTAACCAGAATTATTTACATGATGTCCCCAGCTCTAATTTTATCTATTTTTATCATAATGCAGCTAGATTTACAGAAGTGATCAGTAGAAAAGCAAATGTGCTTCCAGATAATGACAGCTGTTAAGACTCAACCTCTTCATGGGTTGTAGGCACCTCACTGCAAGTGAAATGGACATTTCCATAAAAGCTTATTCTACCTCAATAAACAAAACCAGCCTCAAATCAATCAGAGAAAAAGTTGTTTTGGTCCAAATCAGTCTCTGTTTATCTGCAAGACACCAGACATACCTTCACAGTGGGAGGAATTCAATTTAATCACTGGGGCAAAGATAACGTGCCTGGTCCATGAAGGAAAACCATGTATTAAGACATGGCAGGTGTTATGCAGAGTCATTATGGTAAAAATAGGTAATTTCAGTCCGAAGTTTTTCTCACTAATAATCTAGTTATGGTTTTACAGCAAAGTGATCTATGAAGGAGGCACTGCAGTTAAGGATGTCTTTTTGCTATTAAAAATAATCCATTTGCTTTGATAGAGCAATCAAATGTTCAGCATTAAAGGTACATTGCAGATATGTTTCTTCCAATTTTCCTGCAAATAGCCTTGCAGAGGGTTCAGCTTCCTAGTGAGCTCTCAGCTGAAGCAAGGAAAACTAACTAGCAGCTCTGTGTACAGCAGCCCTAACACACTGGGTGAAATCCAGGCAATCTCACATGCCCAGAATTCAGCACCTTTATGGGAGGAATCTGTTTCCAACTGTTTCACCACATTTATCATAATTTGGAATGACTCCACCACCTGGTTCAGAAGAGATCCTGAACTCAACAGCATTAGTCTTAATGTCAGTTATTATGCTGTCTAGTAAAATGGACTGGGCACAAGGAGGAGTTCGATTATTCCATGAGCCTTCATAATTATGTGGTGCACCATGTAACCACGCAGGGCGAGACACAGTAGCCACAGTGCCCTCGCTTTATTAAAGCATCAATTATCAAACCAGAAATGTACTCGTGGAAATGAGGTTGTTCAGGAAATACCGATACTCGCAAAAGGCAGAGACTTGGCCTTCAGCCTGGTGCTTGAGCTGACCCCAGGCGAGCAGGTGTCTTGCAATGGCCACACACTCCACCATATGTTATTCTGCAGCACTGAACATTGTATTAGCATCTGCAGTCTCTACGTTCATAGATCTTTTAATTAGTGCATTGGGAAAATGAACAAAAAAAGCAACCAAATCGGTAAATGAAATAGTGGAAGCTTCTGTGACAACTGTGTATAAATCCACTGCATTTCAGCCTGGCATTTGTTCTCTTCTGATAGCTGAAATATTTAGTCCAGAAAAATTCCACTCAGATAAAAGCAGCCACCTCTTCGCAAAGCACCCTGAGACAGACAAAAATAGACTGTGTTGCAATCTCTGCAACTCACTTGTTCTCTGACCTTTCCGCAGACAAGTTGCAACCCAAATCCTCCATCAGCCATTAGCTGGGGAGCGGGACCAGTCTCCTCCGTTGCTGTTTCCCAGTCCACCTCCACCACTTACTGAGCTTTCTCAATAGGAGCAGTTCAAAGCTGTGGCAAGCACGCACTGCAGACATCATCCTCCATACCAGTTGTCTTTCAGGGTGACGGACTGCCCCACCTCTAACTGGGAACATGCTATATTTCTGCAGATCCTGATGCAGCAAGCATCAGGCAAGTGAGGTCATTCTTCTAGCATCTCAGAAAACTTGGAAACTTTGCTTGGTTGGTGCTCTCACTTGCATGGAAAAAGACAAAAAGCTCACCTTAAGTATGAAGAATATCCTTAATACATGACTGAAATATTGAATTGACAAACCAAAATCATTATAAGTAATTATGGCTCAGCTACTGTATTATGTGAAGTCTGATATATTGGTGTATTACTGTGTTATAAAGAATTAATGAGCTTGTATTTCTTATGGCACATCAGTCTTATTAACGTTTCTGGCCTGGTAACTAAATTGTGGCAATGTGTCGTACTCTCCTACTGTGTCATTTTCCTTTTGCGCTAACGGTCAATTAGAGTGTTAGGACATTGACAACCTCTAACTGTTTTCCACTCTGCCAGTGTTGACTACAGCCTTGGAACAATAACGCTCAGACCTGGAGAATTTCCTGGCTGATATGGCGTGACATGAAGTGTATGCTTTTATTTGCATGAGTGCATAGGTATAATAAAGTTCCGTCCTTAATAGACTTGTGCAAATACATTTCAGAGGGTGCAAAATTACTTTCAAAATCAAGTTTAGTTCCACATTGGTGCTGGATCTCAGAAAAGAGTATGCTTGTAGAAACTTCTTCTGCCAAAAGCAGTAGCCCATAGTAGCATAGCAGCAGTGGGCAAATCCACTGAGTGCCTTGATGACACGGTCATCAGAGATGGTTGAACAAAACTGTCTTATTGTCGTAATCATCCTTTTTTCTTGTCTTCTTTTTCCTGCCTTCCTCTCAATTTGTTTTCCCAGGTGCGGCTAGAGTGGCCAACAGACCTCACAGTGAACCCCCTAGACAACTCACTGTACGTCCTGGACAACAACATCGTCCTGCAGATCTCTGAGAACAGGCGTGTGCGCATCATTGCAGGGCGCCCCATTCACTGCCAGGTGCCAGGCATCGACCACTTCATCATCAGCAAGGTGGCCATCCATTCCACCCTGGAGTCAGCCAGAGCCATCGCTGTATCTCACAGTGGGATCCTCTACATTGCAGAGACAGATGAAAGAAAGATCAATCGTATACAACAGGTCACAACCAACGGTGAGATCTCCATAATCGCTGGAACCCCATCAGATTGTGACTGCAAGATTGATCCTAATTGTGACTGTTTTTCAGGTAAGACAACACTTTTTGCTTTCCTGTCCCTGGTCTGTTGAGACCTTCTGGCACAGCTGCAGACCAGCAAAGTGATAGAAGGAAGGAGAACTGAGCAATAGTTCAGTTTTCTTGGAAAACTGAAAACCTTTTCAGCAGCTCTTTGTTTAACCCATTGGGTGCAGAGATGTTAGTCTTTCAGTTGTCACTGGAACCTCTGGGTGGCTTTAGATTTTCCTGTTTGAATATAGACATTACAAACAATTCGAAATGATCTCCAAGAATGTTTTTTTGTGTCAGCTTTACTCATGCTGAAGACAGTATCAGCCCCAGTGCAGATTGCACCTAAATGCTACTGGATCAGGCAGCCTTCTTCACCATGGAGAGTACCAGAATGTTCCACATCCAGTGAAAAGCACTAGCTCACACCTTGCCATTGTTTGTGTCCCATGGCACACCTAGCTAAATGATGCAAACACATGTTATTCAAAATTTCTGCTTCCTTGTGCTTTTCAAACTGGGCCCACCAGTGCCAGACCCACACCACACCTCCTGGTCATTCTCAGCAGCACAGCTCTCCCCTCAATGCAACAAAACTAATTTTGACTTTTTTTTTCATACAATCGTATTTAATGATGGAACAAAGGAGAGTGTTCCCATCTACAGAGGAATGCGGTATGTTGTCATCTTGTCATCTCCAAGAACCACTTTGTTCAGTTTCGTAATACCATCATAATTCTTAAGCCTTCTATTTCAAACAAAAGGTTAATTACTGACAAGAAAACATTAAGTATGTCAAGAAATGAGAAAAAAAAATGTCAATGGTCTTCCACAGGAGGCGAGTTCCTGACCCAGAGTTGCTAATCAAAGTCTCATGAGCTTTGCCACGTGCTGCCAGCTTCAGTTACAGCTCTGTTGGACAAGCGCTGAATAGGATCCTGTCCAGTGTTCCTATTGAGGGACTCTCTCCTCAGTGCAAAAAATAAAACCTTCGGCAAATCTAATGATTGTGCCAGTGCTGGGTTGGTGAAAGGCAGGGTCAGGCTGGCAGAAAGACCAGCTAATTTGTCTGTTTCCAAGGCAGCAAAGGGTGTGCTGAAAATTTCCATCAAATTGCATTTTTCAGTCAGGAGAAGGGGAGCAATAGAAACAGTAACACATTGTTCCCTAAGAGTGAGGCTTAATAGGCTTTCTTGTTAGTTACACAAAATCCTGGCCATGTGAAGTCATTTAGATATGCATATACAGCCCACGATCATGCAAATATCCTCCCTGAACCTTGAAATACACAGTATTTATGTATACCAAGTAAATTATCAAGTAATATCAGAAGGGGTGATTTTGAGGGCCCTTTTTGGCTATTATAATTTATTTTCCTGTAGTGTGAGCTTTTAATAAGTACAAACTAATCTTTGGTTCACTGTCATTTTAACTGAATTACTGATTTTTATTTTCTGTTTTATTTATATCACAATTCTACTCAGACTACATACCAACAGACAAGAAACAGGAAACAAAACTTACCTGTCATAATTTTTTTTCCTTCACGTTTTGCCACACAATACTTCCCTGAGCAACAGGGTTTTGGAGTTAACAGAAATGATGTAAATTAGATAATTTATAGTTTGTTTGTCTTTACTGAGACTGATCTAGAATTGCACCAACTTTAGATAATGGGGGTTTAGGTAATGGGAAGAAGATACTATTTTATTGACAAGCAAATGATCCTGAGGAGAAGCAGTGTGGCAGGCTTCGAGGTTCAGCTTAAATACAGATACTACAGATTACTAAAACTACCATTTTTTCCCACAGGTGATGGTGGATATGCCAAAGATGCAAAGCTGAAAGCTCCTTCTTCCCTAGCAGTCTCTCCTGATGACACGCTGTATGTAGCAGACCTTGGAAATGTTCGCATCCGCTCAGTCAGCCGGAACAAGGCTCACCTCAGTGACACAAACATGTACGAGATTGCCTCACCAGCAGATCAAGAACTGTATCAGTTCACCATCAACGGCACCCACCTGCACACACTGAACCTCATCACGAGGGACTATATTTACAATTTCACCTACAGCAGTGAAGGGGATATTGGCACGATCACCAGCAGTAATGGGAATTCAGTGCACATCCGCAGAGACACGAGCGGCTTGCCCCTGTGGATTGTGGTGCCGGGCGGCCAGGTGTACTGGCTGACAATAAGCAGCAATGGGGTTCTGAAAAGGGTTTATGCCCAAGGCTACAACCTGGCTCTGATGACATATCCCGGAAACACAGGACTTCTAGCAACCAAAAGCGATGAAAATGGATGGACAACTGTGTATGAGTAAGTCCATGACATTAAGTGCCTGGTGTAAGGAACACTGTTTTAAACATACATTGAAATTTTTTGAGTCAGTTCTAGTAATTTCAGAAGACACCCTGCTACTAACACTGTATGGAAAGGACAAGCAGTGCTGTTGTACAAGCTTTTACAATATGAAACACTATCATTTCTTAAGTGCTTGTCATATGTAAAAGCTCTGTGCATAGTGCCCATTATATGTAGCAAAAAAATGCCTGAAATTATACTTCATTCATAATTCATTACTGTGAGTCTCTGTTTCTCTAAATGCAAATGTGGTTTTGGAATTTTTGGTATCTAAAGAAGTAGGGGTAAGTTGTGATATGAATCACAGATTTGCAAAATTCTTGAGGAAGGCAAAAAAGGGAAAATTACTATATTCATAGGAAAAAGGAATGTTACAAAAGAAATTTAGAATCTCAGTGGAAGGAATGTTCAAACACAGGAGTGGATTTGTCCTATCAGCAGGGAAACAGGATATATAAGGAAAAAAAAAAAAAAAAGGTATGTAATAGCAAAAGGATATGTATCAGGAGTGGCCTTACAAGCAAGATGTTGAGACATTTGACAGGGCTCCTTAAGAGCAAGACAAGACAGTAAAGATACAGTAAGAACTTCCCAGACTGGTCCCAGAGAGAGTGCAACCCAAGAGAAAATTCATGTTTGATTCATAAAGAGGTGTGAAGTATCAGGATTTCTCATTATTTATAATTAATCATCATAATCCCTCTTAGAGGAAGTGACAAGTGATTGATGGAAGTCATATGTTAACATTGCACTATCAGTTCACAGTTCAAGGAGAATTATGCCTGCTTTCTGTAGGGCATGGGAGTTTATCATTAAAAACAAAAGTGAAAAGACGTCCAGGTGAGATATGAACAGAACACACATTGAGGAGAATTAAGTTACTGCATAAGTCACCTGGAGAGGCAATTGAGTCACCATCATTACAGTTTTTTTAGAATTACATTTTATTAAAATGGTAGGATAGCAGGTAGGATAAAAGCAGAGAAAACTGCTGCCTAGAGTGTGGGATTTGTTATTCAAGGGAATGTTTTTCTATTCTGCCTTCCATTATTCTGCCAAAACCAGGCTGAATTGACAGAGTTGATCTAAGTATAAGGAATTAGGGCCATTTTTGACAATAAGCAGGAATACAAAACCATACAGGACCTTCCCGGTTCCGTTCTCATGATCAGGCACCTACTGATAGCAGTGAAAAGTATTGTGCAAAAATACAAAGCTCACTGTTGTGCTGGTGCTGTTTAAACATTGACTGAAGAGTGGTACCTATTATATGCAGAACTGAATTCAAATATGTGCTTACTTGGAATAACTTCAGCACCAGGATTGATCCATTTAAATCCGTACCTGAGGATGGGATCAATCCCAACCATGGACACTTTCAAAAGCTTTCACAGTAGCTCCAAGTCACATCTATTACTTCTTAAAATGCTGAACAACATGTATCGTTGCAGGGCCTTGATTGTTTGAGCATGTTAGAGCAGATTATGTGCAGTCATGTGCTTCTCAGTGGGCTTAGTATCAGTACTCTTACTCTGTCCAACAGACCCTGAGTGTAAATCTTTTCAGACAATTATTGATCATGCCTGTTGTCTTCTGGCAAGCAGTTTGTTAAAGTAGGACTCATGCTTAGTGAGATTTTCTTTTAAAGTATTTTGCCTGTTTGCAAGTGCCTGCCATTGTAAGTAATACTGATTTTTTCATGCAAAGATACTTGGAAAGACACTGTCCTTTCAGTTGTACCAACTGCGTGACGGTGTACTTCTACCAATCTAGATCAGTCGGTAGAATTAAGAGAATTACAGCTGTTAACATTACAAAAATAACAGCAAGATTAAATAGTGAAGTCATTTTTTAGTGAAGTAATATTTATAATATTACTAGTGAAGTAATATTTATTACTTATATTATATTATATTATATTATATTATATTATATTATATTATATTATATTATATTATATTATATTACATACATTATTAGTATTAATAGTGAAGTAATATTTATAACAGTGAAGTAATATTTATTGTTCAGGCCAATATTTCACATCATCTTCATAACATATTACAACTTCCTGAGTGGTTGAGATACCAGTGTCACCCAAGCTGCTGCAGTCAGAGAGACAATTGACTATTAAGAATGCTGTGCTGAATAGATGGGTTTTCAGGACTTGATTTTCCCTTTTTGCTATTAATAGGTCATAGGGGATGATGGTCCTTAGTCATCCTTTAAGCAAACATTACTTTCCAGTAATGTAATTTAAAAATTGGTAAGGGTAACTTAGATATGAATTGCTTCAAGTCATGTATAAACACAGTATTGAAGTCGAGAAGATTAAGAGATGAACAACTCTCCAATTGCTTAGAATCACCTTTTCTGTTTAAACTAGTTTTGCATTCACATCCAAAAGTTCAACCCATAGTACTGTCAAGCTGACATAGGGATAAGTTTGTTTAACAACACATATCACATGTACTTGGGAATATGAGCAAAGATAATGAACTATTCAGAACATCTACCTAGATGTCAGATTCACTCACAGAGGGAGATTATTAAGAGGTAGAAAACTACCTACAAAAGTACTCGTCATCCATCTACTCTAATCTGATGGAATGGAAGTACTGAAAGACCTCTTGCATAAAATTATAGCTAATGTACAATTTCAGTCATCTAAGTTGTTTTTGTTTGTTTGTTTGTTTGCTTTAATATTATATCATTAAAGCCATAAAAGGGGGGGGCGGGGGGGGGGGGGCACTGGGCCTCTATTAAATCAAGAACAAGAAAACACCTGCGAGAAACAACCCTCTCTGAAAAAATTAAATAGACCGCTTTCCCTTTGAAATGATACAAATCTTAATTGTGCTACACATCGAAATGCAAATAGATTGTGAAGCTCTATCCCCAAGCGTGCATTTCTAATATTGGTGAGCACTTCCTCATGTGAGTACTGAAATCTATGCAATTATTTGCATGATTAAATGGTCACTGGCATGATTAACAGTGGCATAACTGGGCACCAAATTAACATTAAGAAATATGTCGTGATTCTGCCCCTATTAGTATGGGTAGGACATTCCCCTACAAGAACAGAGCCCAAGTGTGCTATTATCCATCATGTGAAAGATGGCAGAATCTGTCCTCAGAGGGCTGGTTTCTTGGAGCAATCTGGAATAAAAAAGCCCTTTAGATGGTCAAACTATTACTGAGACACTGAGCGTTCTCCTTGAAGTTAGTGGGACCATCTTGGCATGTGCTCTGCAGCCTCATTTTAATTGTTCAGCACCTTATCTAGTCTATGATTCTGTATTTCTGGGTGCTCCTGTGCAGAGCCAGGAGTTGGACTCGATGACTGTTGGTCCATTCTAACTCAGGATATTGTATGATTCTTATGATTCCCATTTTCAGCTACATGGACGGTTGTGTATCTCATCATTAGCAGCATCCAGCAGCAAAAGCAGATTCTTAGCAGAGGTGCATCCTGACTTCTAAGCACAACTACATTCCAATAAACTGTCTGCATTTATGCCTTAAAAATGCATAATTTGAGGATTTTTCTATGGTATGGTAGAAAACTCACATAACTTAGCAAGCTGTCATATCTGTTTCATCAAGCAGTAAATGAAATGTAATTGCCCAACATTCATGGAGTTTTCTAATGATGAAAAGTAGTGCTCTGAATCAGTTTTAATCACTGGGTGTGGCGCCCAGTCAATTGGCACAGAATGGCACGAGGGAGGAATGTGAGGAAATCGCGTGATATATGAGGGCAGGAAGAGACGAAAGAGAGAGAGATCGTATTGTATTTAACATTTAATGAATTTATTTGTCAAAAAAAAAAAAAAAAAAAAAAAAAGCAAGATGTTCACTAGGTTCATTCTCCACTGTTTCATTTGAAAGGAACAGCTGCTCTATTTTTCTTTTTTATATCATGTGGAAAAGAAAATTCCTGATTTTGTTCACCAATACTTTTTGTGATATACAGATTATGTATGAGTAATTAGGGGTAAACAAGGGTCCTAAAGAAAGGATGCCAGCACATGAAAGTGAAAGACATGGCCAGCTCATCTGCTGATGTGAATTGAAAGAGCTCCCCATTGGAGGCAACAGGGCTTTACCAGTTGATACACCAGCTGAGAAATGCTTTGTGAGTGAGGGGAGACAGTTAATAAAACGTGAAAACCTACTTATGCTTTCCTACCTGCATGAGTAGGCTTATATTTTATGAACAGGGGTTGGTTTTACTCATGCAAATACGTCTGCAGTATCAGTGAGCTCTTTTGGATGAGTAAAGATGTGTTTGGATCAATAAGATTTTGAATATGGGAGTCATTAATATGGAACAGTATCAAGCACCAACCATTGTTCTGTATCGTTTTCTTTGTGAACCATCAGAAAGAACAAACTGTTTATCTGTGGAACTGAAGAGACACATTAGAAACAGTGCTCCAGAGGTTTTGAATTACTTACTGACTTTTTCATAACGTGTTGACAGTATCCCCCCCACTTTTTTTTTTTTTTTTTTTTTTATTTTATTTTAGTAGCATCTACAAGACAACAGTGATGTATTTTCGTGGCTCACTTTAACATCATGTGTTGCAGGTATGACTCTGATGGCCACCTGACCAATGCGACATTCCCAACTGGGGAAGTCAGCAGCTTCCACAGTGATGTTGAAAAACTGACAAGAGTGGAACTTGATACTTCAAACCGAGAGAACGTGATCACGGCCACAAACTTCTCAGCTACCTCTACAATATATACCTTAAAACAAGGTAATTAAGGCGTTTATGTTATTTCTTCCTTTAGAATTATATTTAAAACTCTAAACATTGCATTCTTAATTGTTTGACAAAAAGACAATAAAATTAGTTCGTTTGTTTCTTCCTTGCTTCAGTTCAAATACCTAGATACTACTTACATTTCTCATGGTGTTCCTTTTAGGAGCAAACCACCAGTGAATGCTTTTCCTCCTAGAAAAGTCCCATTGGTAGATTCCAGTTACTAAAATCTCTGAAGGATGCATTCTATTTCCCACATTGGTATTCAGGGGAATTGGACCGATCCATAATACACTGAGCTTTGTTATTCTGAGAAATACTGACCAAAAAGTGCCCTGCTCCACTGTTGTTTTAGTAGTGAAATGCTTTGTTTGGCCAATGCCATGAATTCACAGAATCACAGAACGGTTTTGGTTGGCAGGGACCTTAAAGCCCATCCAGCTCCAACCCCCTGTCATGGGCAGGGACACTTCCCACCAGTTCAGGCTGCCCAGAGCCCCATCCAGCCTGGCCTTGAACACCTCCAGGAATGGGGCATCCACAGCTTCCATGGGCAGCCTGTTCAGTGCCTCACTACCCTCTGAGTAAAGACTTTCCTCCAAACATCTAATCTAAATCTCCCCTCTTTTAGTACAATGCCATGCATCAGTCTCTCACTTGGATTCCTGGATCCTATGCTGCCTGCTAAGCTCCTCTTGCAGCATGGGAACTTGGCTCGAAAAATTTGTCCAGCTGGGCACACTGTCACCCATGACACCCATCTCTGTCTTCAGTCTGTAGAGGAACTTCCAGATTCTGGAGTTCCCTGCAACTGAGGGTCTGGGCAGCTCTTTCAGTCCTTGGGAGGTCTGTCTGGGTGTAGGTGCCTGCATGGGGAGGTTGTTGCCCCTCTCTCTGGGTTTTAGCCTTAGCCAGGCAGTTGCAGCGGGTGGTGTGGTGGTTTTACTCAGGTGGGCAGCCGAGCTCCACCACAACCGCTCTCTCACTCCCCCTCTCCTCAAAGAGGAAGGGGGAGAAAATACAACACAGAGAACTCAAGGTTTGAGATGAGAAAGGTTTAATTAAAGGGAAAGGGAATGGGGAGGAAAAACAGAAAGAAAAGAAACAATCAGTCCGCATGGAAGCAGAGAGAGAGAAAAAATTATTCTCTACTTCCCATCAGCGAGCGGTGTTCAGCCACGTCCTGGGAAGCAGGGCCTCAAACGCATAGTGGTTGTTCAGGAGGAACAGCACCGTCCCCCACGAGAGCCCCCCCTTTTATTGCTGAGTGTGACATCAGGTGTTATGGAATATCCCTTTGGTTGGTTTAGGTCAGCTGCCCCAGCAATGTCCCCTCCCCATCACTTGCCCACCCCCAGCCTGCTGGCTCTTGGGGGCTTGGAAGGAGTCCTGATGCTGTGCCAGCACTACGCAGCAATAGATACAACACTGGAGTGATATCAGTGCTGTTCCAGCTACGAGTGCAGAGCACAGCACTGTGCGGGCTGCTGCAGGAAAAAGGTGACTCCAGCTCAGACAGACCCAACACAGTTGGACACCATTTTTGTTTCAGCAGACAGCTGCTTCTTGTTGTTCCCAACATAGAAGAAAGTGGCCTGCCTTCCTCCTTCACTGTGCATGCTCTCCAATTCTTTCTGGTAATGCTGTGACCTGGCTCCTTGGAAGGAGGAAGGCATGACCCATGTCTGCTGGTGGCTGCCTCGGCACTGAGATTTTAACTCAACCCCTGTGCACATGTCATTTTAACTCAACCCCTGGCAGCTTCAGTCTGCTGGTGTACTGGATCTTTTGAGAAGAACTTGCTCTCTGCCTAATGGAAGTGCCACAGCGTCTTCCTTCAGATTGTGCAGATTCATCCCCTAAGTTTTGAGTTTACATAATTTAATCGATCTGTTTTTTCCTCTATGTTAATTTTTCTGTAGCAAGTGCGTTGTTCAGCAAGAAGGGAAGAAGCTTTGGGAGCTGGTGCTGGGAAATAGGTCTGCATTTCTTGCAGGCCTGCTACAGAGAAGGTCTGCTTTGTAACTTGGAGCAATTCACCGATGTTTATCATTCTCAGCTTTAGTTCTATGAGGAAAAAATAGGAAGAACTCACAAGATACTCACTCATCCCTTTTCACTACTGCATTGCAGAGACAACACTGAATAAATGGAAAGAATTATATTATATTGCAGTATCACTTGTTAGTATTTCTCCAAGTGATCCCACCTGCTCTCTGCATCATCTGCTGACTGCCCAATTGTGTTTGTCTTAAATGCAAAGCTTCTCAAAGAAGGGATATTACTGCTTTGTGTCTCAGAACAGTGAGCTAGCACACTACCAGCAGCACCAGAAATGAACAGCTATAGTTGTTATTATACCTATCCTATTTATGAATTTATATAGTTTGCATATTTCCATATCTCTGTAAAACTACTGTGAAGCAATCTGTGAACAAACAACAGACATTTTATCCTTACCTCTGAGTCAAAAAGTCTCTTTTAATGCAATATCCATTATCTTCACTTTCTGACATACCCAACTGTTGTCCATATATTCGCGCCTGAAGATCTGGCCCAATTACTTCAGCTGGTGTGCAACAGCTAAGAAAAAGATACTTTTCCTTAATATCACTAAAAAAAAAGTCGCTAGCTGGTAGGTGTTCAGTTATATTTTAAAGGCTTTGTCCCTTAACCCTAAACATGCAGATTCATAAAGTGCCCCCTGGCAGCTGAGCCACAATAGCCTCCTGTGTGCACGTCCCTTTCCTGTGCCAAATGCAAGGCAGTGTGGCAGAGCTGTGCCTGCAGTGAAGGCATTACAGTGCACAGGCAAGAGGCAGGAAGCGTATGGTGGCAGTGTGGCTTTGCATCATTTCACTGGAGACCTGCTGTGGACCCTCAGTGTGATTCTGGCAGTGTTTGGAGGAGGAATAAGCTGTTGTCCCAGCTGCCCTCTGCAGCATAGTGCTGAGCCTCTGGAGCTGCCTGCTGTGCCACCCTTGCTGGGCCATTCGATTTTCTGCCAACAACTGGCTCTCTCCTAGTGCATCTCTCACACCAGCCCATGGGCTCATGGCTGGCTGGCACTGCGCCTCTGCCTCAGGGTCCTGCTGCTAATGGGGAATGGGTGAAAGTTTCAGTACAGGGATATTGGGAAAAGTGGCAGAACAGCAGACTGGCCATCATCTTAAGACATTTTGAAAACAGTTTTCCTGATTGATCTCAGAAACCCCTTACATTCATTCAAGCAGTGAGCTATTCTGTTAACAGATCCTAACATGTTAAAATCATCAGAGTATCTGTGATCAAAACCCAGCCCGTGAGTTTATGTACTGTTAGGCTAAAAGCAAAAACTCTTCAGTCCTCCTGCAGGGAACTTTCACAATGTAAATCATCAGGACAAATGTAATAAAAAGCTTTTAAGACACATGAAGACCTCCAGGTTCCAAAAATGACACTGCTGTTGCTGTTTGGTCAGTGATCAGGCAAACAAGGGGCAAAGAAGGCTTGACATTGCACCTGACGTTTGCTTCATAAAGCTGGAGATCTGAAATTTTCTGTTCCCTGTTTTGGGTTGTTGTTTTTTGACAGATAACATGCAGAATATCTACCGGGTCAGCCTAGATGGGTCTCTGAGAGTCACCTTTGCCAGCGGAATGGAAATCACACTTAACACGGAGCCTCATATCCTAGCAGGAGTCATCAGCCCCACTCTGGGGAAGTGCAATATCTCCCTTCCTGGAGAGCATAACTCAAACCTCATTGAATGGAGGCAAAGGAGGGAGCAGACCAAAGGCAATATCTCCACGTTTGAGAGAAGGCTAAGGGTAAGGCTTCCTCTTGTGTAAAGTGCAGCATTCCCTTTGAAAGCCATTGAACTAAAATTGGGTTGAAATGTTCTACTTTGTAAGAAGTGCGATGGAAAGTTTGTATCAATGGTGGGTCCTAGCCATGAATTTCAAAACCAAACTCCTCCAACACTCGACAGGATGTTTGATCTCTGTTTGATTTTAGTTGTTAGACTTGACCTCAAGACATAATTACTTTTTTTTCTTCCTCTTCTTTTTCAACTAAGAACTTAATTATGTCTTTGGGACAAGCTGTGAGCAAAGGACAATGCATAGTTACTGCAGCACAGCAGCAGACTTGGAGCCAGATTCTGCCTCTCAGATCTAACTACCCTCTTTGTGCTGCGGTGAATAACAGGTGCCAGCCTCTGCCCAGTGCAGAGAGGATCTCCTGGGGCACACCTTGGGTGGTTGGGCCACGGCATCTCCTGCAAGCCATGGTATTTCAGAGCCTCCACATGTATCCAGACAGGCTGTGGATTCTGCCCTTCACCACACATGTTCAGACACCCTCACTCCCTCTGGCTGGGTTACTGTATGGCTCTAATAAGAATGATTTTAACAGTGCATATGTGGTTTATATTTATTTTCAGGAGAAATCACAGATTACAAAGACAGATGGTCAACATTCAGCATTTAATTAGGTAACACTAAGGCTCAAAGAGACTGCTACCTTGCAGAACAGGTTTTTTTATGAAATCCGTTCTGTTTTTCACATGAATACTCCATAAAATGTCTGTACCAGTAGTACAGATGCGAATTTGGGCCTTTAAAATATTGCATTATTAACTACATCAGGTCTGGATAAGTATTATCTCTGAAGGTACATCTGTTAGCTCTGAAAATACAGAGATAGTTATTTAAATCTTTGGATTTCTTTTTGGTTATCATATCTCATGTATTTTTTATTTTAAAAGTGTGTCAGTTTGGTTTTCAACTGTGCTTATCAATCAGAAACCCAAGGCTTGGATGATATGGCCAGACTGATTACCACGTGTAAAGAAACCATTTGAAAGGACATCTTTCAGACTTGGCAGTCACAATTACTTTACGAGGATCTTGCAAGTGCGAAAAAGCTCTATGTGTTTTTTCTTTCCCATCCTCTGACTGCCTCCTTTCTATCCTAGTTCACACACATTTAGCCCTGTCCAGAGAGGTTGCTGAACTTATTACAATAGCAAAGATGTGTTGTTAAAATGGCAGGATTAAAGCTGTGACCTCCGCGGTTCACTTTACCTAATCAATTGACTTCTGTATGATTTTATGCTTAAGTAACTGTACGGTGCATACTTTTTAAGGGTCTTGCAGAATAAAAGTCTTAAATGGAAAGGTCATAGTCAGTCATCTATTCTGCTTACCTTGCCAGGGCCAAGTTGTTCATCACAGTTACATTTTAAAGTACTTCATCCTGCAGTTTTCCTGTTATGCAGTTTATATTTTCTGTTGTTGAAATTGATTGCCAGATCTTTTAACTCATTTTCACTTGCTTCTGCACGATGCTTAGTATTACCTGCCAAAAAAAAAATAGGGAGGAAATTCACAAGTTAGTCAGGATTAGATGGATTCTGGCTGAAGGCATAAAATGTTCAGTGAAATATTGCAAACCTGAAGCTATGCAAAGCTCTGCTGATTGACCTGCCTCTGGGTCAGTCTGCTGGTGCATAAAAGCCCTCGTGCACTCCTCCTCCTCCCCCTTCACTTTCCATCCAGCAAGGGTATGCAGTGTAGGAATGACTTTGGCGTGCCTTTGTCCTATATTCTCTGTCCTTTCAAAGGTGTCTGCTAGATCACAGGAGTTGATCATTGCATTGTTATTTCTGTAAATTATAAGTTTCTTTTGGTACCTACCAGAAAGAAACCAACCTTCATACCTACCACGATCAAAGGAGCTTTATGGAGTGTTCTTGCCTACCCAGAAGGACGTCAGCTTGCCAACATTACAGTGTTTTCCAACCCCCTGGAACAAAGGATGGTGGGACAACATTATGTGAGGATTTTGTAGTGGAAAGGAGAAATATTCTGTGCATGGGATACACCATGCAAATAAGCACAAGAGAAAGGGACAAATGGATTTGCTGCTGTTGCCAATAAAAAGGACCTTGGATAGTAGGTGAGATATGTGTGTCCCAGAGTTCAGCTTTAGGAAGATGAAATGTTTGCATGGGATGCTGATGCTGATGGAGTGGGGAGCAGGTGAAGGTGTAAGGAGTTGGAGCAGTCTAGCTGGGAAGGAAAACAAAGGAGCAGCAGGATGTACCTAGAGACACTGTCTTTCCTTGGTGACTTGGTTATTAGAAGAAATATGCAGTACATCAGGAGCAAAAATACCATCTTATACTCTGTTTGAATGAGTAAGCCAATAATGAAAGGGATTTAATGCTTGCTGTTGACGAATCCTTGAGTACTACTGGGAAAAAAGATGTAGCATCAATAGCAGCCCTTATCCTGGATAAGGTTCTAGTGATACCTTCTGAAAACTTATAGCGAGTTATATTTTAGAAATAAAATTGTTAAGCACTTAATATGCCATAATTGGCCCAATAGGACGTGTGTTAGAAAGCTTGCAATGTAGGGCAGAAAGAACTATGCTGAACTTTGAAAATGTATGTAAAGGGGATTGGACCAGTTCTCAGTGGAAATGAGCAGACTTTTAGGAGCCCTTAGTTAAAGGAGGAAAAAAAGAAGAAAGAAAAAAAAAAAAAAAGCACAATGGAAGAGTTTTCTGGGGAAAAAAGGTAGAAATCTAGTTTAAAGATGTCACTTAAAGATCAGTCCTGATACCATCACTGAAACAAATGGCTTTGAATGCTAAGAGGTATAAATTAGAAGGCAGGTAACTGGGAGTGAGATGAAGGATGACCTAGTTGAAAAGACGAAAGCTTTTCTTTCTCTGCTAGTTCCTCACATTTTTAATTCTTAATTGCAATTAACAACCATTTTAAAGTCATGTCACTGTATTAGTATAAAATGCATACAATTTTTGGATAGAGGCCACTGTTAGCATGTTCTGATTAATGCTGTAAACATTGTATTTTAAAGAGTGGAACTTTTGCATGGTGTGAATTTCCTACTCTTTAAATAGAACAGAAATGAGTAAGTTAACGGAAATGCTAGAAGAGACATCTAACTTTATCTCAGTATCTAAATCAATGTGGGAAACAGGAATTAATCAGTTTTCCTTTAAGTGCAGAACTGCCAGCCCTGGCGCTTCCAGAAAGTATATAAAACAGTCTGTAGGCATGTATGCATTTTATATTAATAATAAATCTATGTACAATCAGGCATTTTAACATCAATCTTAATCTAACAAGATTTCTTTTTTATCAATTGAACTGCTATTTTAATTGACTTCTAAAAATGAAGCAAAGCTGTTGTTAAAATCAATGAGCATGATGCATAGTAATATACTGATTGGAATTCAGCTCTGCTCCCTCCTGTCTCTTGCATAACTTAGAGGAACTTGGTGTTGGATGCTATCCAGGTTTTATAACTGAGTATCTACAAAATTGAAAACTTGAATGCTTGGCCAGTCTTACTTGTTTTTACCTTTTTTTTTTTTTTTTAAATAACAAAAATGGAAGCAAATCATTGGCCTCAATTCAAGTCAGAAGTCCTGTAGATATAGGCTTTGACAGCTTTGTTTATTATCATATTTAGCAAATTATCTCCTTTTATTTACCAGCCTTGTAGCAAGTTCTAATGATAGGGTCAAATCCTCAGCCACTGTGTATCAGTTTACATTGACTCAAGTCAAAACACAGACAGGGAAATATACAATCAGCTCATCTGATTTCACATTTTAGACAGTTTACATTTGAGAATGAAAGTCAAGCGAAGTGCACATTTATGTGTTTATTTACATCTGCAAAATTTCTGGCCATAAAAGCAATGGAAGTAGAGCCAAAGAGTGTTTAAAATAAATAATAGATATATCTTTTTATGAACTACTAAAATTATTATTGAAGTCAGCTGAATTTTCTCCCTATTTTTGTCAGCTGAAATTTTGAACCAATATTGCTTTCAGAACCAGTTTTTACTGGCTTGTAACTGAGCACATGAGCTCCAGTCTCTCACAGGGGCTCCTTACTGACTTGCATGTACATTGGAGGAGCCATCTCTAAGAAGCCACTGGGATTTGAAATCAGCATTTCAATGACAGCATTGAAATGCAGCCTGCTACCCATGTGTCATTGCATCTTGTCTTAAGAAGGGTGCTAAATTGAACTTAAATCTAATATAAGAAAGTAAACAAATGAGACATAAAATATGGAATATAAAGGAAATAATGATGTCCCCAAAAACCTTATTTTAACTGTGTGAGCCTTTAAATACTGCTGCTATCCTCTTTACTGCTAATTCTGCCTCTGTGTGATTTTCATTCATATTCGTTATCTCATTCCTGAAAATTAGATTGCAAGCAATTTGTATTCAAGACTTTCTTTTCTCCTAGCTGTATACTATGGCAATAATAATAATAGCAATAAGAACATTAAATATGTACATAGACAGCAAATGAATATGAGGCAGGGTGTATCTTCTGCTTGCTTCTGAGTTATTTTACCACCAAGAGGACTGATTTTTTTTGTTGTTTTGTTTTTTCAGAAATTGCAATAAGTTTGCAAAGAAATATATTATCATAAACTAATCCATCAGACTGTATACAAGCAAATATAGTTGAGCTGAACATCACATTTTACTTGGGCTCCTTAACTATCATTAGAGCATAAATTGTAATAGTTACAGCAGTCTACAGGGGTATGTAGGTATTTTACAGCTATTGTAAATGAACAGTATTAGAGTTAGACATGTATGTATAAAAAACCGCAGGAATGGTAGTTGAAGAAAGAACACCTGCTTCTTCTAGATTTTCAGATTATTTTGTATCTAAAAACAGAAAGAGGAAAGAAAAAAAATGTTCTTTCTAATCACAACCACCATATGATCACAGCTTGAATTATTAAACAGGTATTCTTAACCATTTACTTTACTGCTATGCCTCCAGGTCTCAGGAAGGAGCAAGCACTGTGTTGTACAGCGCTAACACCTGAACTAACATCATTTCTGCTGTAAGGAATGTATTAATTGGAATAGACTAATACAAGTGATTAGATAAAACTCAGTCCATTAATACAATGAGCACATTGGGCATTGATCTGAAAAAGACAAGTCAGTGAACAATGTTTTATGGCTTTCTAAATTATAGCTTGGATTTAAATGGAGTTTAAGAGTGACTGCCCAGTGACTGAATGATGAAAGCACTGGGTAAGCATATTTTGTCTTCAGAAATATGGCTCAGCTTTGAGCTTCATTTCTAATCGAAAATTTTGAACCACAAGCACTAGCAGGTCGAAGCAGTCAACCTGTTCCCTTGCCAAAGGACACGATGAGGTTAGCAAATGCTGCAGGTCCCAAATATGCTCCGAGACCTGCAGCAAGGAGTACGGCTGGCAGCAGGCACTTCTGCCACTGCCTTTCACAAGCTCTGGGAGTAGGCTGCTTTTGGGAAGAAGTGTGAGGACACTGGTGAGTAGGGTTTTTGGGAGCTCCAAGCACAACTCTTCCCTCTTCGGCATCAGTATGCAACCTAGCATGGGCTATCCCACAGCAGCAGCTGACCTATTGATATTAATGGAGCCTAAGAGAGAGAAGGTGAGTTAGGATTAATTCTGTTAATTTTGGGGTTTAACTACACATCTTTGACTGGAATCAAACAGTCTGTCTATAGATCACTTTTGAGAAAAAAGAAGAAAATCTTAGGAAAAGAAGAGTGGCAATGAAAGTTTAGTGTGTGGATATAGAAAGCATCCAGCTATATGATGCAACACTGAATGCAAACAACATTTTGTTTCTTGGTCCTCCTGTTTCCCATCTGAATGTTCTTCTATGTATGAATGTTCTCCTTTAGTATGCCCTAAATTCTCAGTCCTACTGTTAAGCCATTGCATATTTTGATTAGAGCTGACACAGAAATGTTTCTGTCATATGTAATTAAGGTACATTGTCTTCTTACCTTCCTGTATCTTGTGTTTAGGCCCACAATAGAAATCTGCTCTCCATTGATTTCGATCATGTAACCAGAACAGGAAAGATTTATGATGATCATCGAAAATTCACTCTTCGGATTATGTATGACCAGACAGGCCGCCCAGTTTTGTGGTCACCCATCAGCAAATACAATGAGGTCAATATCACTTATTCACACTCTGGATTAGTGACCTACATCCAAAGAGGAACCTGGACTGAGAAAATGGAGTATGATCCAAGTGGGAACATAATTTCCAGAACATGGGCAGATGGCAAAATATGGAGTTACACGTATTTAGAAAAGGTAAGTCATTTTAGAAGTAGATTATTTTACCAAGGCAAGAATATTTGTTCTTTATGCAGATACTAAGAGATACTATATTGTGAGTTATGTTATGATGCTATATCATAAGATTATATAAGATTATATCATAAGAGTATATAAGATTTATAGAAAATGCATACAATTACAATAACCAGAGAAAAATGTGTCTGGAGGTGCTTAGACCTATAGTCATCACTTCAAACCTGTCATAATTTAATTCTGAAGAAAGTTATTAGCAGCTCAGATCTGTTCAATCGGTAGGTAAGAAGACTTCTTTGTCCCACTCCAAGTGCAAGTGAACAAAGGACACAACCAACTACTGAAAAATGTTTTGCCATTCTGTAGTAAATAAAAATAGTCAAAGAAATAAGTCATCAAAACGGAACTGTTTCATCCCCCAAAACACACTTCTTTTAAGCCAAAATTATGCACCAGTGAGTGCAAGCTAGCACTTGTTCGGTGCTATGCTGTAAGAAATGGACTAATCCTTCGAGGAGACAAATTACTTTAGTATTTATGATGCCCATTTGGGGGAAAACCCATAAACTAATATGAAATGAGTTATTGCCCTGCTTTTATAGTGACTTCATGTCTAAATTACCTGAGTGTTCTAATTTTCAGTTATGTGTGTGGTCATGAAATGACAGCATAAATGCTGTACAGTCTCAGAAACAGCATCTCATTTGTCTGTACAAGCATCTCATTTGTTATTTTGTCTCTCAAATCCAAAAAGCCAATCTGTATTTTAAAGCTTCCAGAACTAAGTGTGAAATTATATTCAAACAGTGTCCTTCAAAACTTTTTTTTTTAAATAGCAACATCTGTGACTATCCATTATACCCTGAGTTTGCAGAACATTTTTCTGAACCTGTTAACCACAGGGAAAGGATAGGAGGGGGTAGGTGAGGTAAAACTGATAGAGGGTGTTACACACAAGGAATCCAGTGACTTTGAAGTTAGTTCGATATATAAAAGTTCCAAATGTGTACTTTTAAGATAAACTTTGCTATACTTATTTTGAATGTATTTAAGCCTGATCCTCAAAAAAAAATTAAATCTAACCCAGAGAAAAAAATGTGATGCATAAAAATATGATTCCTTCCTTGTCTGCATGCAGTATGGTTCTTTCACTTGTTAACAAGATTGGCAAACCCTGGAAGCTTCAGAAGTTTAGTTCAGATAAGTTTGTCAGGGCTCCTTTTGTCTGTATGCTCTTCTTCAGATTGCAAGTAAACAGGCATTTAGCACAGCTTTCAAATATTTGGCAACGTGCCTTTTGGAATCTTTTATTTTTTCTTCGGGCCTAATGGACCGTAATTTTGGAAAGATGTATGCTTTTTATCTTTCCAACCACTTTGCTTGCTCATAGTTTATGATGAGCTTATAAATAAAGTCATATGATTTAAACCTGTCATTCTGGAATTCTGCACAAGTGGACAAATCCTGATCTTGTAGGAGCAAATGACAAAAGACTACTGGCTCAGGTAGCAGCAGGCTTGACTTATACTGTAACTTGTCACTAAATTATTGAAAGCCATACACACTATAGACATAATCTCCCAGCTATTTAATGTGCTTTCCTCACAATTTGTTACTTGTGCCAAAGAAAGATGAATTCACTGTCAAAATTAGACATTGAGATATCATTTTGTAGCCCATTAAAGTCAATAGCTCGTTGTGTTAATTATGTAATGTTGTCTGAAACCTCATAAGACCCAATAATTCCTTTTATCAAAAAATCAATTATATAGTTTGCTTCCAACTCCTAGTTATTTACTTTTCCATTTATTACCACTCGATGAGTTAATTGTATGTCTTCTAAAAGCTCTCCTTCCAGGGTTAGTCCCAGTAAGTTTTCAAGAGCCCTGTAATGGTAGTACTGGAATTAATTCTCACTGATGACATTGGGCTTCTCTTGATTTGGTCGCTCTCCTCAATTAGCTGATGGCGTTATAAAACCTGAATACTTCCAGTTTACATCCCAAATCCCGCTGTTTACCTCCAGACAAACTCGCTGAGCAGCTGTGTGCGTGTGTTGGACAGAAATGACATCTAGTGGCCGTGCCCAGCAGTTGCGTGTTCCCAGGAGAGCCCCCAGTTCTTGGCACTGGCTTTGGTGTCGTCGCATCAGTCATTACGTGGCTGATCAGGCTTTGGCTGTTCTTATAACATGGATGTTTTACCAGCTCCCCTCTGAAATCCTCTAAAATGATTAGGATCCAATTTGTGCAGATAGTGCAAAAATCTATTGTAATATTATCAGGATGAATAGGGAATTAATTTTGTTTTCTCTTTATAGTGTCCCTAATAGGCTAGATAGGACAGTAAGTCTCCAACCCTTCTACTGTCTAGCCTTTTACTATCCTGGACAAAAGTGGAAAAGCCACAAAGTGCTGTAAAATGGCACACAGGGGCACTAAAATTATATTAGAGATGTTTCTGATCTTGTTATTCATACTCTGTCAATGGCAGACAGTTTAAAAATAGGCCCGGGAGCAGTATATAGAGAGCAGCATCACATCAGTGCTAGGAGAGAGTTCAGCCCATGGTTTACTGCAGTCTGGGGACTGTTGACTGAAGGTGAAGCTAAAATAAACTCCATGTGTGTTAGAAGTGCTTGGCAGACCAGCAGTAAAGCGATCAGAAAAAAGCTTGGTGTCTAGGTCTGTTGGCACACATTGGGATGTGTTGGGGCTCCTGGGCTGGCAAGCAGGTGGTGGGTGCCCATCAGCAAGGGCAGGAGGGCACACACCTTACAAGTCGGGGGGCAAGAGAGTCTGGTCTGGGCTTAGCTGTTTTCTCTCCTCTGAATGAGCACTCTGGTTATTTGTCAGAGCACAGTGCCTTACAAACAAAGTTACTTAACACATCACAGGGCTGAGCTCTTGGTATTTTCTTCCCACAGAGGAGTTTGGAGGTAAAAAGGAAAAAATAATTTTCTTTTTTAAAAAGCCTTTTTCCTGATTTCTTTTCCCAATGCTCTATGAAAAAGCACAATCACACATTCCTTGTAAAACTTTGTTTTGCATGGTGTCTCAGTTTAGAAAAGACCAACAAATTTGCTTACAGGGCCATGAGCTCAGAACTGCTCAGAATATACTCTCCATTTGAGATCAGGCACTGGAGCAAGGATGCGCAGCGCTCTGAAACATCCAGGCCACTCATCAGGGCTGCAGGAAGGCTACAAAGTTCTCCCATACATTTTCACTCTGTGCTTTCATTCTGCTTGTTTCAACAGTGACTGTTCACCAGCAGCGTTGTATGCTGCATGCTGTGACCTTGCACGGGACTGGTGGAGAGGTTTACAGAACCCAAACAGAAACACTTGCAAAGAAAAATGCTTGCTTGCCATGCTTGCATACTCATCTGCCAAAAAAAAAAAAAAAAGGGGGGGAAAGAAAAACATATTTCATTGACTGGCCACAATTAACCAACCTGGGGCAAAATATCTAGTACCTGTGTAGAAAATTTATTCTTTTTAAACATTAAAAAACAGAGAGAGAACCTTCTCTAAGCACAGGGATACTGGGGCCTCTGGGGTGGTCTTTCATAGAAGACATACAGAAGAAGGGGTAGGTCTGTGCTAGAGCTATGCAGAATACCAATAAAAGCTAAACACCACAAACACACCACTGTATGGTTTGCCTTTCCACCTCCTGTAGAAACATCTGTTGGTACAGATGCTCTACCTGTGATTGAAGAAGTGGTTCCCTCTGTTTTAGCTTCCTGGGAGGATGACCTAAATATTTCAAAGCAACATGGCAAGTCAGCATGAGGCTGAAACGCCACTGAGAGCCACATCTGCCTTCTAGTTTGGGGGTCCTTACCTCTAGCCTTATTATCATTCTCCTTCTGCTTTATGCCACCTTGCGTTGCTGGCCAGGTCTGCCGAAGCTGAAAGCTTTACCCGCAGTTACACAGACAGTAAGAGCAACCTACAAGAGTGGGTGGTTGTTTCAGCATTTCCTTAATCTTCAGGCACTCACCAGATGAATGAATAATAATTTGCTTGATCAACCACTTACACTGCCCTTCCTGTTTGATTGCAGTCCGTGATGCTCCTGTTGCACAGCCAGCGCCGCTACATCTTCGAGTACGACCAGTCAGACTACCTGCTTTCGGTCACCATGCCCAGCATGGTGCGCCATGCCTTGCAGACCATGCTGTCTGTTGGGTACTACCGCAACATCTACACCCCACCGGACAGCACTGCAGCTTTCATCCAGGACATCACCAGAGACGGACGGCTCCTGCAAACATTGTATCCCGGGACAGGTCGCAGGGTCCTTTACAAGTACACCAAGCAATCCCGGCTTTCCGAGATCCTTTACGATACTACTCAGGTCACATTTACCTATGAGGAATCTTCTGGGGTTATTAAAACCATACACTTAATGCATGATGGGTTCATCTGTACCATCAGATACAGGCAAACAGGTTTGTGTAACTATAACTACTTTGCTAAAGTTTTTGGTTCTGATCCTGCACTTACCTGGCATGAAATTCCATTATTTTTATGTCTTCTTATTTTTTATGTTTCAATAGAAAAAAATGTGTATATATGTCTATGTCTGAGTCCATGGGCATATATAGCTGTCCAGTTTGAAATACAGTTTTCTTTTTACTGCTTGGTTTGGAATAGCGCTTACAATGTTTGATTGTTTTTATTCCACTGTGTGGATATTTGCTAAATACTAAATCAAGTTGGTTTATTGTTTGTGTTTGTAAGTTTCCCTGTTTATACCAAAATGTAACATAAATTCAAAAGGACTATTTATATGAGGAAGGAAATCACCATGTAAAATAAATTCAGTTTAGAATTATCTTGTAAGTAAAAAGGAATCATAATTATGAATAAAATAGCATTCATTTAAACAAATGTTAATAAAATACAAATATTTTGTAGAGCAAACATTAATAAAGGTTTGTGAGAGAATAATCAAACATACTCTTAGTTAATGTACTGTCTGAGACAGTCAAGTAGCAATGAGGCAAGGGTATATTTGAGTTCATAGCTTTTCTGTGCTTATTCTGTGAAGTGTACTATGGACATAATTCATTTCTTTTCTTGCTTTTCCTCTTTCCTCTGTTTCTTGTGGACAGGTCCACTTATCAGTCGCCAGATCTTCAGGTTTAGTGAAGAAGGGCTTGTAAATGCCAGATTTGACTACAGCTACAACAATTTCCGTGTCACAAGTATGCAGGCCATGATAAATGAGACACCTCTGCCCATTGATCTGTACCGTTACGTTGATGTCTCTGGCAGGACAGAACAATTTGGGAAATTCAGTGTGATTAATTATGATTTAAACCAAGTTATAACCACCACTGTGATGAAACATACGAAAATTTTTAGTGCCAACGGTCAGGTGATCGAAGTACAGTATGAAATTCTAAAGTCTATTGCCTACTGGATGACCATTCAGTATGATAATATGGGTCGTATGGTGATCTGCGATACACGCGTAGGTGTGGATGCCAACATAACTAGGTATTTTTACGAGTATGATGCTGATGGTCAACTTCAGACTGTGTCTGTGAATGATAAAACCCAGTGGCGCTACAGCTATGACCTTAATGGCAACATAAATTTGCTGAGCCATGGAAACAGCGCACGCCTCACTCCTCTGAGATACGATCTTAGAGATCGCATTACCAGACTTGGAGAAATTCAATATAAAATGGATGAAGATGGTTTTCTCAGGCAAAGAGGCAATGAGATCTTTGAGTACAACTCTAATGGTCTGTTGAACAAAGCATACAACAAAGTGTCTGGCTGGACTGTGCAATACTGCTATGATGGTCTTGGAAGACGAGTTGCAAGTAAATCAAGCCTGGGACAACACCTACAGTTCTTTTATGCTGATCTCTCCAACCCAATACGAGTTACTCACTTGTACAATCATACTAGCTCAGAAATAACATCCCTATATTATGATCTTCAAGGTCATCTCATTGCAATGGAATTAAGCAGTGGGGAAGAATATTATGTTGCTTGTGATAACACTGGAACACCACTAGCAGTGTTTAGCAGTCGGGGACAAGTTATAAAAGAAATTTTGTACACACCATATGGAGAGATCTACCAGGACACTAATCCAGATTTCCAGGTTATCATTGGTTTTCATGGAGGGCTCTATGATTCTCTCACTAAATTGGTTCATCTGGGCCAGCGGGACTATGATGTCATTGCTGGTCGGTGGACAACTCCAAACCATCACATATGGAAACACCTGAATGCTGTCCCACAACCATTTAATCTCTACTCATTTGAAAATAACTACCCAGTTGGCAGGATCCAAGATGTCGCTAAGTATACAACAGGTAAAAGTAACACATTTCTTACAAAAATACAGGTTTTGGTCAGATTCTGGTATGGATTTAATCCTCCAGAAATCCTTTATATACATCCAAAGTTAGTATTTGGCTCTAGTCTTAGATATATTAAAGTTATTTCTTTGATAGCTAACAACTTACAGAGCTTCATCTGTTTTTATAGTCTTCTGGTAATCAGTAAAATAATTAATAGCTTCATCTGCTTCTTTTCTAAGTGCTAAAAATGGGGGAAGAATGGAGGCAGCATAATTCTAATTTTTTTCCATTATAAGTAGGAAGCGGGTACACAATCGATTAGAGTATTGCTATGCTTTGTAATCAGATAATTTGTTTTCTAAAATAAATGCTATAACGAGTACTAAAAACAAAAATTGATGTGAAATCATTATTTCTGAATAGCTTGAATTTCTGTAAACTACACGCACTTTTTCTAGGATTTATATGTCTCATTGCCTGAATATTTATTTATTTATTTACTTATTTATTTATTTTGTAGATATTGGAAGTTGGCTAGAGCTGTTTGGTTTCCAGTTGCACAATGTACTACCTGGGTTCCCAAAACCGGAGATAGAAGCTTTGGAGACAACATATGAACTTCTACAGCTTCAAACAAAAACCCAAGAGTGGGATCCTGGAAAGGTTAGCATAAACTCTGTTCAACTGCTTCTATTTCTGAAGTGAGCAATTTGGTTAGAAAATGCTGATTAACAAGGAAACAATGTAACTGTTTTTTCAACATGATAGACAAGGCAAATAATAGTCTAACTATGCATTATTTACTGGCATCAGATTCGAGTTTTAAAGAGAAACTTCTAGGAACACAGTGAAGAAACTTCAAAGCAAAATGATAAAACGTTTGTGCACAAATTGAACTGCAAAATTTTATGGAATTAAAGAATTAAAACACCAAGTTTTTGTCTTTGATAGCAAAGAAGCCATAGAGAGCAAAGAAGCCAAAATCACCAAGAGTAGAAACAGCTTTACAAGTCTGTTTCTCTGCATAGCCTTTGCAGGAAAACAGAAACCTTGCTGTGGATTTGAGGAGGAGTCTGTAAAACTCAAATCCCAGAGCTTGTTTTCACTAAGAAGAGACATGCAGCAGCTTACAGGGTCTAGCAATCAATGTGACTGCAACAAGACCAACTATGGATGTTCTGAGAAGGTGTTCATGTTTTGCATTTAACCATAAGAGCATCTGTTAACACAGAGGTATAATTTTACAAAGGAGAGAAAAGATGCCTTCCTCTAATGTAGTCAGGAAAAGGAAGTATAAATAGCTGTGAGTTCACATCAGCAGCATATAGTGCGCTTCTTTTCCCATTCAGAGATGACTGCACAGTGTGCAGAGGGCTGGAGAGTCAGAGCTGGTTCCAAATTTAGGAGCATGTCCAGGTAAAATTATCACTGAGATATTAAAGGAGCTATTACAAAGGCACAGGAAGATTATTGTGATAGGTATACTGTAAAAAGACAAATAGACAGTTGGAGGAAGATTTCTTTGCCACAATGGAGAGGAAGATCTACAGATCTGATGAACTTCCCTTGTTCCTATTGTTCTAGTGTCCTGAGACCTTCACAGCTTGATTTCCTTAAAGAATTGGCTATAAAACTGCTTCTGCTGTTTTACAGAAGACATAACGAGACACACAGAGACCTAGTGATTTGCCTAGAATCATGTGAGAGAGTACAGTTTTGAATTCAGGTTTCCCCTTGCCTATAAGTTGAAAGTCCAGCCATTAGAGTGACAATTCAAGAAGGGGAGGAAGAAAAAAGGAAGGATAAGAGTGAGAACAGCATTTGTGATAAACATGTTTTCCACTTGTTTTCTAGAAACTAAAGAGTCCAAGAGACAGAAAGTGATAGGTGATTAGAAAGCCTGTGCAAATACCCAGGCTCTGTAGATGCACAAGATGTTTTGTGAAAGAATTGGAGATCCATTTTAAGAAGCTAAGATATTGGTAGGAACTGTGACACACCATGAAGAACTACAAGATTCCTCTCCTGCAAACTTTGTTTGTGTTTTCTTTTCCAGACTATCCTTGGTATTCAGTGTGAGCTACAAAAACAACTCCGAAACTTTATATCCTTGGATCAACTTCCTATGACACCCAGTTATAGTGAAGGCAAGTGCTATGAGAGCGTGAAGCAACCAAGGTTTGCAGCTATTCCTTCAGTGTTTGGGAAAGGCATCAAATTTGCTATCAAGGATGGTATAGTGACAGCGGACATTATCGGTGTGGCCAATGAGGACAGCCGGCGCATCGCTGCCATACTCAACAACGCTCACTATCTGGAGAACCTGCACTTCACCATAGAGGGCCGAGACACGCACTACTTTATCAAGTTGGGGTCTCTGGAGGAAGATTTGGCCCTAATTGGCAACACCGGAGGACGACGCATCCTGGAGAATGGCATCAACGTCACAGTGTCACAGATGACTTCCGTGATCAATGGGAGGACTAGACGCTTCGCTGACATACAGCTCCAGCACGGCGCACTGTGCTTTAACGTTCGGTATGGAACAACAGTAGAAGAAGAAAAGAACCATGTCTTAGAGATAGCCAGGCAGAGAGCTGTGACTCAGGCCTGGACTAAGGAGCAGAGACGGCTGCAGGAAGGGGAAGAAGGGATTAGGGCATGGACAGACGGAGAGAAACAGCAGCTTCTAAGCACTGGGCGGGTACAAGGCTATGATGGATATTTTGTTTTGTCTGTGGAGCAGTATCTCGAACTTTCTGACAGTGCCAATAATATTCACTTTATGAGACAGAGTGAAATAGGCAGAAGGTAACAAAGAAAACCTCTGCCTTTGCGTCACCAAAGACTGCCTGTTTTTAAACGTAAAATGGTTTATTGTATTGGTTTTTCTAGATCAGAACTCTGTATATATAAATATAGAGGAAAAAAAACATATCCAACTGCCTTTAAATGTGACAGAAGATGGTATTTTAATATTGTTCGTTTAACTCTTTGAGAGACGACAGTGGAGATTTTTAGTTCTTGTGTGGCAGTATTCAAACCTTTCAGAAGCAGAGCTAATAGCTGCATGAGAGCACGAACAGCCCGGGGTGAGAGCACGCATCCAAGCAGGGCAGGTGAGAGCGCAGCGTGCTCTGCCTTCTTCTAAAGAAACACCACTTCTTTTCCGTTGCTGTTGATTTAGTAACTCACCAGTTATTTAAAAGGTTACAGAGCCCAATTCTGTAGCCTGTATTTACTGGGCAGTTTTATCCCATTGAGATCTCCCATAGGTTCAAGGGATTGCATACAAAACCCAGACTGTGTATGGAAACTTTGTCATTGCTCATCAACACTGCACATGTCATTTGTCACAGCTGTGATCTAAGGGATTTTCTAACCTGGAAAACCCAACTTTTATTAGACACAGTTTGTAAGTATTTTTATGGATACAGCTCATAAAGGCTGTACCATATGAGCTTCGCCTTTGCTAGATTGTGGCCACCTCTCATTCAGTCAGTGAAGAAAACCACGTTGCATCTCTGTTCACACACGGGAGTTTCTCTCCTGGTTCCCTTGGTGTGGGGTTGTGCTGGAGTCCAGCAACACAGTGCAGCTGCAGATCCTCCTGGCGGAGGGGAGCGGGGTCACACTGCAGCGTTGGGGTTCAGCCAGGTACCAGAGATGGCCAAAACAGCCCTGCGAGCACGGTAGTCAACAGGGGTCTCCCCCCTGACATCAGCAGGCTTTGGATTAGGCTTTATCTCAATGCTTTTGGGACAACCTCTGTTATTCAGCTGGGAGGGTTCGCATGTATGCAATTTGTAGCCGTGCAGGATCAGTCCTGCCTATAGTCATTGGGTCAGGACTCTTCTTCTCACAGATCATTTGGAAGTTATAGTGGTGTTGGGTTTAGGCATCATGTTATTTTCATCTCAAATTGATAATCCCGTTGTATTACTCATTTTGCGGAGTCTGAAGAAGATTGATGGGTTGGAAGTTGATGAACCTGTGTGGATAGTACATATGTTGATAAACGTAGAACATTTTGGGGATGACTCTTCACTTTTCAGCTCAATATCTAGAGCACATAGAAAAGCATTATATTGCATGGGCAGAAATTTTTATTTCCCAAGGTATCGTGCTGCTGGCACAGTTATTTCATAGCAGAGTAGGTGATCCTTCTTTTCGCTTGTCATTTTTAAAAGATCTGATTAGCTTGGGCGGGGGGCGGGCACATGGGGGGGATAGGTAACCACATTTCCTTTACTGACTTTCCAAGGAAGCTAGAAGTCTTGTTATAGAGCCTGTGTATCCGTAACAGTGATGTTATTGCACATTTCTTTCAAAACAGACTTAGTAAATATATTGAAACAATTTCTGCTCAGATTTCCTGAAGCCAACAAAGTGCTTTCTTTGTCTCCCTTTCTTTCCTTTTTCTTTTTTTTTTTTTTTCTCTTGTTTTTGGGCAGGTGGAGCAGACTGTACCAAAGTTAGAGATGAGCCTGAACTGGAACCTGAGACCTGGATCCTCCAGGATTTGGCCTCAGGTCCCAGCCTTGTGCCTCCAGCATCTCTTCCCTGACTCCCTCTGTTCCCCAGGGGAGCCAGACCAGCTTTGGGGGTCTGGGATGTGGCTGGGCGAGAGCCAGACCCAAAACCACCTTCTGCCCACAGCCAGGGGGGCCTGCGGACCAAAACCTGCACATACACACCTTGCTCAGGCTCATCACTAACAATTGTACAGAATTTGGAGCTGATGACATCCAGTTTTGACAGCTCTGATTGCTGCAATTTTCCATAAAAATCATGGAGAATTTGAATACCTCCACGCCAGCCTAAAAATGGACCTTAAAATCCTTACGCCTCTAATATGCTTTTAATCAATGGAAGAATAATTTATTAATTGTATATAGAGAGTGCATTCATAAACGTGATGATGTATTTTATCACTGATCCAAGATGTCAAATATTAGAGTCTATTTTACTTATATTTTAAGCAATTATACTTTTTTGCAATTCACTAATGACGTATCATTTTCAAACTGCTTTAAATATCCATTATAAACAAATATTTGAAGCTATTAGATTTACCTTGAACTGTGCATTTCTAGTATGTAATACATATTTAGTTAGTTGTGCCTTTAGTTTCTTAAAGTTATATTTGTATTATATGCAGGAAATGCACTTTGTATTACCTAAAGCTGTGTTTTTTAATACTGCCTTGATTACTGTTGTTCTCATATTATGCCAAAAGGTCAAAGAGTGAAATGTGTTTGTCTCTGAAAGTCAATTTGGCATTTTTCCAGTTCCTGGGTGGATATTTTTGAACAATATTTCTTACAAGCATATGGATGTCTAAAAAATTACATGATATTATGTGGCCCTGTTACAAAAGAAAAAAGGGCTTTCATCATAACAGTGTCAGTAATTTAGGAAGCTAAAAATAATGTTGTGTTGAGATGACAGTACTAAAGAAATAGTATTGATAAATGAGCACTGGAGACTGAAGTCATAGCTCCATGTGGGCCAGCCAGCAGTGAGTCGTGAGAACTGTAACTATAGCAAACAGCTTTGGACCATCTTATTCATGAACAACCTCAGATGGAGGCAGGGAATATTTCAGTCTCCATTTTCTTTTTCTAGTAGTTAGAATAATTTCTGAGTGTTGTTGTTTTGTAGTTTCCCTTTTTTATTTTCCTTTTTTGTTTGCTTTTTTACTATTATTATTTTGCACTATAGCCTAGAGATCCAAGTGAGAAAAAGCAAAAAAAAAAAAATAATGGCATGCAAATTTGTATTGTTCTTTAGATCAGATAATTTGATGCTAGCATTCTGCACTGCAAACAAGGTTCTGAAAGTGGAAAAAAATAAAATAATGAAATGAAATAAATTAAAATAAAATAACATAACAAAATAAAATAATCACTATTGCACACTATCCTGTAGCAAAGTACCTACCATGAGAAATATATGCTATATTTTTTATGACAGCCAAACCAGTAATGTGTGCAAGTAATGTTTCCTTTGTTTTCATATTTATTTAGCAAGTCTTGAACATTTCAAAGCTATAAATATATATATAGATATATATGTAGAGCATAGCCAAATAAATATATATGAACTGGTCAATGTGCAACTGGGTATACCCATTCTAGCCGTTTAGTTTGGGCTCCTCAAGGTCCTCTCAGTGGTGGCCGCTCCCTGCCCTGCAGTCCCGGCCGATTGTCTCGGGTGGTCGGTGGTGTTGGAAGCCAAGGCACAGATCCCGAGGCAAAAGCATTTAGGCAAAGGAACTGCTATTTCAGTGGAAGGAAAATGAGATGGGCAGAGTCCTGTCGAGGCATTAGTTTGCTCTGGGGAGCTGCCCAAGGAAGTGGTGTTTGGCTCAGGCTGCCGCAGCCGGCCATAAGGGTTTCCCCAGCAAATGCTGACTGTTACTCAAACCTGTCCTTGATGCAAACCATTACCAGATCAGACGCGTCCTGACCATAAGGAGAATCGCTTCTCAGCAGAAACAGGGAACGGTGGCGTCCGACGAATGTGGATGTGTCCAGGCATTCAGCGCCTGCCATTCTTTGTCTAAGGAAACGTGTTCGACAGTTATTGGTTTTTCCTTAGATCTCGTGGTGGACTTTAGCCTTTTAATAAATGTTAGTATATCAGATTGTGTCCTTGACAATATTTTACTTGTATGAACCATGATAACACATTAAAATCTTCATACTCTTCAGGCAGAAGTGTCAATAAAAGAGAAAGAGAAGCATAGCATACAATATATGTCAAAGTAATGTTCTTTTTTCGCTTTCTCATGAACAGTAAAATGTTTACAATGTATGCCAAGATCTTCAGTTTCTGTCTCACACCAGTTACAGGTTCTGATCTTACAGACATTGTGTTATAATGGCCTTGTTGCTAGGAAACAATAGGTCCCAATTTTTTAATTCCTGCTCTAACTCCTGTGCTGAATAGTGACTGGATACTGTACAGGTTTATGTTACATGGCTGCAGTTAAATGGTCTGATACATTTTGCTCTGGGTTTCAGGCCAGAAGCATGCATTTTCTACAAGAACATCCCAGCAACATGCTGTAAATATTAAAAGTTAATATATTATGTGTTGATATTTGAAAAAGAAAGTACTTTGACTATTTCATTTTTAAAAAATAAAGGTGCAAACTGATAACGTGTGACATTGTCTCTGTTGACACCGTGTCATTAAAAAGTGTACAGTAAAATAAGGGCTTCAAACAGCATTGCTTGATGTAAAAGCTGCAAGGGTGTTGCCAGCAATATCTAATTATACTTCTGATTCACCAAAGTTCATGCATATAACTCTGATAGCACTACCTGCAAAATCACAGCCTGTTTCTGCATACCATACAGTTTCCTAAACTTGATCAGAGTAAACGTGAGCATCAAAAAAAATGCTGCTCTATGCCTCTGCACTCCCCACAACTGCATGGATGAAGGTGGTAGGGGACAAGCAGCACAGCTGAAGCATCTGCATGTTCAGTAGCTCTGATTTCCTGGCCTCCTTCAAGTAGGTGGTGATGAATGTGTACGCACATAAGAAAAAATAAATAAATTAAAAATTAAATAACACATGCAGCCCAGAGGAGGAGAGAGTGAACTGGAGGGGCAGGAGGAGTGTTTAAGGCTGAAGGAAAAGGTATGTGGTGAAAATCAGATTGGAGCAGCTGGGCTGGGTGCTAACCCAGTGTGAGGGCAATGTTGGATGAGGAGGAAGCAAGGCCGAAGGGCTGCTGTAGTAGAAATGGGAAAAAAAAATAATACCCTGACAATGGTATTGGTTTATTGCTGCAGGTAGCCTGTCCCTGCCCCAGCCAGGGAGCAGGGGAGATTCTGGTAGAGGCTGAAGCAGGGGGATCAGCAGCAGCCTGCAGGGAGCAGCAGTATCACCTGTGCCAGCCCCCATTGAAGACACCAAACCAGTGGCAGAGGCAGGAGCACAAGGGCTGGACGAGGATAGGGCAGAGTAATGGGGCCGTATCCCTGTGTCGCGGAGCCCAAAGGGGCTGGCAGGAAGGAAAAAGGTCCTTCAGATGTTTCCCGATTAAATCGTGTCCACAAAATGGGGAGCTGCTTTTTAAAGGACCTGTAGATTTTCATACTAAAGTCAATGAATGAAATCTCGGTATTTTCCATATTACTGTTCTTATAACCAAATGCCAACGCCTTGTCTCATGGGTAGCATGAACTTTTCTGACTGTTTGCACCTTGATTAAGCCTACAGCAATTCCAGGCTCCTGGGAACCCAAAAGAAACAATACAAACAAGCCACTGTCTTAATAATTCACATCAGAAACTGAAACAAAATTCTCAGCTTTAAACAAAAAATGACATCTTCTGGCCTGTTTTATGTAGTATTTTTAAAATAACAATGCACTTCTGGATTCAGCCATAGTCAAGACAGTTAGCCTTAGCTCACTGCACCACAGAGCTGCTGTTGTATGGCAGGATTTGCACCACACAGCACCGACAGCCTTGGCTTGTGACATTTCTACAGGGAACAGCCCTTGGGCACAGTGCTTCCCACCGCATTTATCACCATGACAAAATCATCTGCCACTTCCAAGCACTCCTTTCTTGGTTCCTCTGTCCCAGGAGAGGCCAGCCTAAAGCAGGCTGTGTCCAGACACAGCACTTGGAAAGCAAAAGGGCTCTGCCAGGAAGCCCACGGGCCACGCACTCTGCTTACACGCCAGCGGGTCAGTTTGCACCAGGTTTGCAGGAACACAGAACCAGAGCAGCCACAGACTATCCGCCGCAGGTGTACAGCAAACCAGGAAACCTTCAAGGCACAGACAAGGAGTAAAACATTCAATCAGCACACCCGACAGAAAACCAGCTGGTGCTGGATGTTGCACTCAGTGCTGGTAATGTTCAGTTCAGAATCTCCATGGCTGACATCTGCTGAATTATGTAACAATATTTAAAAAAAATATATGTAACAAGGAGGCATAGTGCAAAACATATACACACACTGTAAAATATGATTTGAAGGGGAGGGGAGGCAGGACATCTCACTACAAATGAAATGTGGCCTTAATTTAGACAGACATTGAGTAATGAACTACAAGCATCACAAATTTGCAACAGCATTGTCCACTGCTTCCTGTTATCACAGGACTCTTTATTTATTGTATTTATTCCCATTCAGGGTTTACAAGGAGCATTTTGTCCTTCAAATGAATGTTTTATTGCTTGCACTTCTGTCTCTCTTTCATACACAGCCACTTATAAGAAGGGGAAAATAAAAATAAAAATAAATAATAATAATAAAAAAAACTTCTCAAATCCAAACATAAATGCTGCATGGAGCAGCCAAACCTTGCTGAATGCCCATGCCAGCAGCCTGTTTAGCTCTTTGCTAATAAGTAAAAACCTTTTTACCTATTAGCACAAGGTTCCAGTCTTCTAAGCTGCACAGAAGAACTTGGAAGTATACGCATTAAACATTTATCCAAAGCACCCTATGAGTGGTTATACAATGTTTACAGATGTTGTTTGGTTGTGGTTCTTTTTTTTTTTTCTTTTTTTTTTTTTTTTTTAATATATTTTTGTCATCCATTTGGTTGTGGTTCTTTTTTTTTTTTAATATATTTTTGTCATCCATTTGCAGTCACTGTAGTCTTGTGCTATGGAAAGAAGTGCAGGAGAATCACACTTTTTGATAGTTAGGACCATTTGAGCTAGTTAAAGCATGACTAACAGCAACACAAACCAACAGCGTTGTAGGACATCAAGTCTGTTCACAAGTGTTTCCTACTGTCTGACAATTCAGGCAGGACACTGAGTTTAAAAGGCAAGTGCTCCAATTCTGCAAGCTGACAAGTGCTGTGGATGTAAACCTTTCCCACAGGAGCTCAGCAGCAGCAGCATACAAACACACACAATGTGGAAAGAAACAAAAATATCATTCAAAAATAATTTATTTTTTAAAAATTATATGCAGTAGGTGGGGTTTTTTTCAAGTACAGAGAATATCTAAAAACCAAAGAATTATGTTCTTCACTACTTGTTCTCATCTACTCAGCACATTGCTAAAGCTTTCAAGTGTCTTCACAAGCTATAAATTTTGTATATGGAGGCAGTGCTGGCTGGTTCTGGTGATTTACAGAGTGCCCAGTAAGATGGGAGAAGTGGGGATCCTCCTGGGGCCACATCTAGAATATTTTTGGCCTTGTATGAATGAAAGTCACACAGACAGCAAGTCTGTGTTCAAGGCAAGGACACCTCAATATAAACCATTTTTCTAAGCCTACAGAAGGGGTGTTGCCCAGTTTTGCATAAATTTCAACCAGAACAAAGCACAGAAGAGTCCAAATTCAAGTCATGTAAAACAGAGGAAATAGTCTTGAGGTGAGAAAATATTTTGCACTTAGGATTACAAAGAGAAAAAAAAAAAAAAAAAGATATGACACCATTTAGTAGTTGATTTTTTTGTCTTCTCTCTTTAAAAAAAGAAAAAAAAATGAAAAGAAAAAAATAATTCAAAACATTCTGAAACCAAAAACTTCTAAACCTTGAGATAGAAATACTATGAAACACATTTCTGCAAATGTTACAGGAAAACTCACAGAGTTGTATTTACTATCGTATAGCTTGTTCTGTTCTAGAGCATGGACTAGAGGCAGCACTGGAAGGTACAGTCATGTCACTCTGGGAAATGGCTTCGTGCTGGCTGCAGGTAGAAGTCACGGCTGTCATTTCTCCCTAAAGAAAAATAATCACAAAAATACAGAAGGATGAACACTGCAAGAAAAAGGACAGATCAGATGAACCATCCCTACAAGAGCCACAGTGGTAGGGAGGGCAGGTAGTCACCTCCTGAGTTATCACTCAGGAATACATACACCAGAGTATCAGGAATACATATTCAAAAACAATTTTCTCATCACACTGACAGCCCCTAATAAGTCACATTTTTGGCAGTGCCCTGGTGCTGGCTCGTTTAGGCTAACACTGCAAACAGGCCCAAGACCTCCATCCCCACCATAGAGGGCCCTGCTCAGCTGAGTCTCCCTACACCCCATGGGTACCTGGGGGACATGCAACATTTGCATGGTTGATGACGGGGTGCTGCAGGGGTGTGATGATGCCTTGGTTAGGTTTCTGGAAGGCCGAAATGAGGTTGTGCACTTTCCGAAAGAGCCGCCGGTGGACCCCAGGCGCCGTCTGTGAAGCCAAAGGCAAGAGATGAGGGGACACCGGTGCTCAGGGTCATGATGCAGAACGTTTGTCCTCAGAAATGCAACTACATCCAGGGACAGAGCCAGCCCTTCCCTCAGCCCCCTCCGCCTGCCAGCTTAAAGCAAGCTAATGAGCTGTGGGTGCTCTCCTCCCACCCCGGTGCACAGTGGCCTCCCCACACCAGGAGAGGTTTCACGCTGTGGAGGTAGGAGGCTGGGAGAGGGATAATTTCCTAATCACCACAACAAGACAAACCCAGAGCCTGTGGTGCTTGTTAGGCACATTTCTGGACACCTGTGTTGTGAAACACAGATAAAGTTTTCCTCAACACAACCAGGAAAAGCCTAAGACCCATGTGCAGAAAGCCAGTAGAGGTCATAGGAGGAGCTGTAGCAGGCCTAACACTAGACACTGCAGTGACAGGGCCACACCACAGCCCTGCCCAGGGAACTCCCTCAGCAGTCAGAGGACCCTGGGGGTCCCAGCACCTGTCTGGGCACCAATGCTTGTCCCAGCCCTCCTGGGCAGCACAAACCCTCAGGGTTTGCTCCCAAGGCCTTACAGGAATAAATGAGTGAAATCTTCCTCACGCCGCTTCCAATGGTGAGGCGGATCATTAGGTACTCTGCAGTAATGTGAGTTGGTTTTATTCCCTGACCTGATTCTGAGTAACACCAGAGCACTACAGCCAATTCTGTTATCACAATGGCCAAGGCATTATGCCTGTCTAGCAACTTTTTATGTTTGCATATTGGTGTTCATTAAGGTGCAAACAGAAAAATAATTACAGAGTAATACGCTGACTACATACAAAGAACAAGACTTTCATAAAAGAAATAAAGCCAGCATCCAGATTCCAACAACCTCAATTGTTCTCTGTATTACAAATAGTGTCACGCTGCACCTGCACAACCAGTTTCTTATCGTGTGTGTGAAAACAGAATTTGTAACAAGTTTTGGCTACCATATATACCATATTGCACCTTTGATAAATTAATCTGAAGAGAAATTAAGTTTAAAACACTGTACATTGAAAAGTATTTCTTTAAATATGCTGGTGTTCATGGTATGTGAGATAGAAAGGAATTGAATATTGCTTGTGCTTGTCAAATTATAAAAACAATATTTTTGCAATTTAAAATGATGCAAAATAATGCACTAATGCATTATGCAATAGCTGAAATGTAAGAGGGAATTAATTTATGAGTTCAAAATTGTCAGAAGTGGCACCAAGACATCTTAGTGATGGGCTCATTCAAGATCATTACCTTCAACGAAAATCAGACTTTGCAGAAACATGAATAATTTGAATATATTTCATTCAATCAATACTAATACTAAACAGGATAGATAAGTTTTTTGGAAGAGAAAAAGAGAAGTACACACCTCAGCACTCCAGGACCCAGTTTCTGTCTTGGACACTCTGTAGGTATAAACGTAACCCTGATGCCTGCGAAAAACAAACAAAAAACAGATATTTATTACTCATTTCTACTGCTAGGTTTCACTCTAGTAGGGGGAATCGGTTCATCTGATGACCTTTCTTTAACAATAAGCTCACCCATAAACATTCTAGGCCAATAGAAAATTGAGACACAGACCAGAAACGATCTTCAGCCCACTGGTGTTTTTTGGTTTTTGGTTTTTGGATGAGGGAATTGGTCTGTCTCAGATCTATTTTAGCAATCTTCAGTTATTCCAAGTTAAGTGACAATGCTCCGATTCCTGCCTCAGTGTTTTTATTTATTTTATTTTTTTCAGTGACCTCCTTTTACGGACAAACACCAGGCATACTTTGCCTGGAAAAAAGAAAATGTGAATTATTGGCATATAATCTTGCTGGTCTATGATTTATTTAAATGCAGATGTTCCCAGAAGCAATAACATGACTGTAACTTATTTGGAAAGCTAGAACCACAAAATCCAGGTAAATTACTTTTTGCCTTATGAGTACATTCCTAATTCTCAAACACTGACAAAAGAGTTTTATAAGAGTGTGAAATCTTCTGTCTTTTCAAATCTAATTTGACTCCTTCGAGAATAAGGAGTCGTACATTAACAGCATAAGGCATACCGACATCCAGCCACAGTCCTGCTTCTTTTAAAAACTCAATACAGTGAATAATTTACATGGTAGATTATTACACCAATATCCAAAATTTAACTTGGAAGCAGAGAAAACTGATGGTAGTTCCAAAATTAGTTTAGATGATATCAGATAAAAAAGACCATGTATTATATTACATAGATTTACACTAATATACAGCAGGATTTTAGGGACTGTTCACTATTTCAGTATAAATTCTTATTCTTTAGGAAAAAAAAAAAAAAAGAAAGAAAGAAAGAAAAAGAAAAAAGAAAAAAGAAAAAAACTACATTTCTTTCCAATTATACAGAGTATTATAGTAGTTATTACAAAATAGCAGAAACCATCAATGACACAGATACCGTATGATTGTAATTACTTACACTCCATGTCACGGCTCCTGGATAAATTCTTGTTAAAAAGTCATTAAAGCAACCTCTGCAAAGCAGTCTCTGGTATAATTTACCTGAGCGGGAAGCTGTTAACAGTTGTCACACTGCTATAACCCTATGAAGCAGGAGCAAAAATCCCTGTCGTGATTTGTGAGCTCTCTCCACCACCGCTCAACTCCTGGCACGATGACATTCGGAGGCGTGCGACGTGCTGCCACTCCCTCCCGTCGGGGCTGCTGCGGGGGCAAGCTCCCCGTACACCAACGGAGGTGCCGGCCTCCTCCAGGTGCAACCACATCACCACCTCACACACCAATTGGTCTTGCGTCCCCACAGACACGGCTTTCTGCCTGTTGCCATGTGGACCTTAAAGGTGGCTGGCTGTGCTCACCTGTTGGGAACCGATGGAAGAAAACAGCTGCCTCTGCTTCCCCCAGCAAGCCCAGTTGCTTCAGCCCTTTGGGGACTTTTGGAGGGGCCCAAAAAGAGCCTTTGGTGTGAAAAACCCACTGGGGTTGCAAAATGAGGGAAGGATACAGAAGGACGGCACTGCTTGCCCATCTGTCCCATGGCACTGTAACTACCCTGGTCAGGCCTCACCTCAAGTACTGTGTCCAGTTCTGGGCTTCCCAGCACAAAAAAGACAGGGATCTCCTGGAGAGTCCAGCGGAGGGCCACAAAGATGATACAGGGCCTGGAGCATCTCCCCTATGAGGAGAGGCTGAGAGACCTGGGTCTGTTCAACCTTGAGAAAAGAAGACTGAGAGGGGGATTTTATCAATGTTTATAAATACCTTAAGTGTGGGAAACAAAAGGATATTGCCAACCTCATTTCAGTGGCTTGTGGGGACAAGACAAGGGGTAATGGCCACAAGATGGAGCGCAAGAAGTTCTGCACCAACATGGAAAAGAACTTCACGGTGAGGGTGACAGAGCACTGGAACAGGCAGGTTGTGGAGTCTCCTTCTCTGGAGATATTCAAGGCCCGTCTGGACGCCTACCTGGGCAACCTGCTGTAGGGAACCTGCTTTAGCAGGGAGATTGGACATGATGATCTCTTGAGGTCCCTTCCAACCCATACAATTCTGGGATTTCAGTCTCCCATTTTAGACAACTTTGTACTATCATGTCCTTTCTTAAAACCTCCGGGAGCCTATGTAGTCAGTGTTTCAAGAGCAGCCCTATCTGTCTGAAAATGACAAGGATCTTTCCTTCATCTGGGCACAGAGATCACCAGCCAAGCTGTGGTTACTGAAACTAGGATTTTACAGCCCACAGGGTGCTGGAAAATACCAGAGGCACCTTGGCATTTTGTCCCTTCTCTCTGAAGCAGCTATCTGACCAGCTCCACAATTTTTTTCTTTCAATCCTCAAAACAAGCAGGATCAGTTTGTAAAAAATCTAAACCTCACTCTCTTGCCTCCTGTTTTTGATAATACCCTGCATATTACCAGGCCTTGTTCTTGGTTGTCCTGAGGCCTGCCAACTGGCCTGCCAATTGGCCTGCCAATCTCTTTAAAATCTGATTTTTCCAGAAATGGCTCAGTTGTCCAGAAAGCTGCCATCTGTTGTTTCTTTCATTATTTTCTCTTCCTATGAGACTGCATAACTTGAATTGGTTGAGAGATTGGGGTGCTGCCCTGACTCTGAAATGTCTGATGGCCTTCAGCACTCTGCCAAGTGGGTTTGGTAAGCCAGACAAACTGAAAAATAAAGGCCAGATTAAGTAATATTCAGGACAAAGACGGGTGATATGCATATAGGTATGCAATAGATACCTATCATGTATAAAAAGAGTTCCAACTATACAATAATTCAATTAAGCCCAGAGAACACTCAAAGGATATCTCAGATAAAAGCCCCTGAGATACAGAGAAAGGAGCAAGACTTTGGGAACATGGAAGTACTGAGCACTGCATGGAGTATGGGAGGGGTATGACATTCCTATCACAGCCTTGCAAGCACAAGTGGGAGCTCTGCACTCATCTGGCAAATCTACATTTTTTCCCAGAAGAGGAAATAATGTGAGGCATGAAGGGGGGTTACTGCACTTAAGATGAAAAACACAATGTTATCATCTGTTGGCTCTGAAGCCATCAGCAAACAAAGCCAGAACAGAACAGAACAGTGATGGCCCAGGCCCACCACCTACCACGCCTGCTTTCTCTGAGGAAATGCACAAAGGATGCGTTTTGTGAAGAACATGAACAGCTAGATTTTCCCATTTTGCTACTTTCCATTGGTGTCTTTCTTTCCACAAAATGAGTTGCAGCTCTTCTGATAAGTACTCTCCTAACGAATGTGATCTTATCAAAACTTGCTGTTAAGCAGCAGGAACTTACTTCATTACCACTTCAAGGTGCTTTCTACCTTCCACGCACAAGCGAGCACACAAGCGAGCATCATGATTTTGGTATACCAAGTTCTTTTCAGTGCTACATGGGCACAGCCTCCTGCAAGAAAGCTTTTTATGATTTAAATTACCCAACTTTTACTGAGATCAGTGTGGGAAGAAGGCAGATCAAGCTGTTTTTCTTAAAAACAAAAATTAAACATAAAAATTAAAACTGAGGTTGTGTAGAACACTGCCTCCAAATAGCAAAATACATCAGGAAAAAGTATTTACTGGAGCTTAGACAGAAGAAAATCCCCAGCCACCATTAGGAGACAGCTCCGTTTTCTTTATTTTAGTCAATTCATGACACAAATGAAGGCTTCTAGTGTGACACAATGTTCCTGTATGTGGTGTGGGGACTAGCTATAACCAAAAGCCAGGTATTGGGTGACACCAGTCGCGTGGGGCCTCTCACACAGACCTCCTTTGAGGTCATTGCCTGGTCAGATGCAGGCCAGATCCACCTCAACCTGAGTATAGTGACCTAAACTTGTCTCCTTGCTGGAGAAAATCAACAAGAGGTAGACAGATGTAATTGAGAGAAGGATTTCAGAGAGCACTCTCACAGCGACACTTACTTCCCGGCATTTCTTGGACGATGAGCATCTCCTTACAGCCAGGAAAGGTCCAGCAGAAGGCTTCCCACATCCCTTCACTCGGCCCAAAGACTGCCACAAGCCTCACTCACAATTGCAAAGCTTCTCCTATGCGCCAGTGAAGTCCAAGGGATGGGAGCAATCATGAATTAATAGCATGATGAATGGGGCCCCATAGATTCGTGGTCAAAGGCAAAAAATGCCAAAATGGTGATGAAGGCAAGAAGAAAACATCAATTGCTATGAAAGTAATATTGGATAGCACTGACGAAACAGTGCTTTGGTCACCACTAATGACTTTTTTGACTTCATTTAACATTTTTCTTCTTTCCCGATGTGTAATACCCACGGGGAACTCTTCTATCACTGTCCCCATTGCAATACCACAACTGGGAAAACTTTGTCAAAGGAAATTCTCAAAAAAGTTGCTGTTGCAGGAAACAGTCCATTTTGTATGATAGCTTTCTTCTTCATAGCTAGATAATTCCTCCCAAAGAGCTACAAAGGCATCATTCACAGATGACATACTGAGACAGCATCTGTCTACCTGTCCTCTCCACTTCTCCTTTTCAACTGTGATCAGACTTGTTAAAGCAGCATTTGCTTTAACAGGTGAATAATTACAATCTTCTGTACCATTGAAATAGCCAGAGGTTATTAGCTGCATGCTGCAGCTTAAAATTAACCATGACATTTCAGCTGCATGGTGTATTTTAAAATCATTTCCAAATGTTTTGTATCTCAGTTGGGAAATTTTATTAAACTAATTTGTATTCATTTCTGGTTCCAAAATGGAACAAATATAAAGGGAGAAAGACAGAGAGATGGGGGAAAGCCATGTCAGCAATAAATGGCATCAATTTCTCCCTCTTCATATAACTTATTCTGATGTCTTTACACTGTACTAGTCAACTCCTCTTACCTGATGCATTTGTGTCTTGGACTTACCTGAGAATTTCCCTTTATGAAATTGGTTAGGGACACACAGTGGTATGGTTTATGAACAGAGGTCCAGAGCATTACATACTGCCCAAGCTCAGTTTATAACTTTGTTATAACTTTGTCACATCTCAGCCCTTTAGGCTGAAATTTTGTGTCTGGGGTGTTTGCCTTAGCCTTCTCTAAGGTACGGAGAATAGTGAAGTGCCAGTAAAGGCGACATGGTAGGAGAAACAATGCTTCATGGAAGGAAAGATGGGGAGCTGCCTCTGTGCAAGCTGGACAGGGAAATAGCGTTGAAAACTGAAGTCCTGGGAGAGTCCATCTGAGTAAGGAAGAGGGTAAAGGGAGGTGAAGCCTCAGGGGACTTTAACTAGGAGACGCATAAAAAGCGAGAGGTGAGAAGGGGTGAAGACAGGTGATTTGGAAGCAAAAGAATAAACAAGGGAACAGCCCTCAGCAATGCAAGCAAAGTCCACAGGCCATACAGCTGAATTCTGGGTATTATCAAAATGCTTTCCTGTCACCTTCACACTGGGAACCCAAAGGGTACTGCAGCCCTTAGCATCCTGTGTCACAGTTTCTCATGTGTGAAACAGAGTTAACAAACTCTTCATCTCACAAATTGAGATACTGTTTACACACCACATCATACTATGGAGATGAATGCTGCAAGAGAGCCCATAGGGGAATTACTACTCCTGTATTCAGAGCAGGATTTCAGTGGCACATAGCAAACAGCATGCAAGAGCCTGAGAGGGTCTGGCTACGGCTGTTTCTGCCTCACCCAAAGGATTTGGGCTGCAGATCTGCTCCTGAATTCCTGCTTGGAGAGACCAAGCCCAGGCAGGTGGTCCCATCCCAGGGAGCAACCCTGGTGTGGGCACATGGGCAATGGGAGTAGCTGCGGAGGTGGGAGCCCATGCTCCCACCAAGCTGCACGGCTTCCCTACTGTGGTGGTGGCGGCAGCCACTGAGAAGGCAAAACAGTTGAAGCCAGACATCCACTTAAAGTGCTTTCTTTTTCCTCTTTTAATTGTTATGTTTCTGCTTGGTTTATGAATCACAGAAAGACCAAAGGATCTTGTTAGTTAATGTAGAAGAAAATTCTGTTTAAACTTGTAGCTCCTCAGTCTGTCCTGGAATTTGCATTTTCTGGTTGACAAGCGGCCTGGTTCCTGCCTTATTTAGGTTTCAGATGCACAATCAAGGTACAGAAACTTAGCAATTACCACCCATCAGCTAACCCAAGCTGAAGAAATAGCATTCGCCTTGAGATGATATGCAAGACACAAGCTCTATGTCAGCAAGAGTGAATGAAATAGCTTAAATCAGTGTTTACATGGTCCGAAAAGTCTGACAGAGTTACTGGAGCTTAACTCACAGTAGCACTCTATACACACCTACCTGAGTTTACACTTCTGATTCCCCTACCAATGCTTTTCTGGTATTTACCCATGATACTGAATCTACTACTAGGGTGAGATACCATGATGCTAGGGCATGATAAAGAAACGCATTCTTTTGATTTTCTCTTCTGAAGTTAACAGCCTGAACGGACGTGTCAAGTATTGTGAAATGCCTGCGAGTTTGTGTATACGCAGTTTTCTGTGGAAGATTGTCAGCATCTTCACCTTTCACTACTGACAATCGGCAGAAGAGCTGCTGATTTTCCTACTGGGAGAGTGTGCAGCCTTGCTGAGCAGGTAAGATGCTCTGGTAGAAGCTGGTCCAGCCAAAAGCAATGCCTCAAACAGGAAAATGCCTTGAAATTTGGAAATAAAATAAGAATTGATTCAAATCTGAGACAGTAAAAGGAAGGAGCTTATTTTATGGTGAGCCATTAGCTAAGCTTCATGACTAATTATTTCCTCCAGAATAGTACCTCACAAGACAAAAAAAAAAAATCATGATAAAATGTTGTCTGGTGAAAATTCTTTCATTTTAGACCAAACTCACAAGAACTGCAATAGATAAAACACTGTCGATAGCACTGCAAATGATAGTTTCATATTTCTACAAAACATTTCTGGGTTTGCTTGGGAGTGATTCAGTGTAGCTCATTATTAGATTTCCTGTTTCTCTCCAGGCAAGGTAGGCAAAGTTCTGACCATAAAATCCCTGGACCTGAAATCACTGCTTGAACTAAATCCTCAAAACTCAATCCTGGAAAATCAAGGTAGAGCTAATCTAGGTTTTTTCATCTAACAATTTTACTCACTCTGTCATTTACGGATTGGTTAGCATAGTGACTATCCACCCTTCAGGCTGTCTACCTTTCTAAAATCTTTCCAGGAAAATCAGTGGAATACCTGAAGGCCTTTAGACAGGTTTTTCTTGGCAAAGATGAAGCTTACTCTGATGAGCAGGTAGCTGAAATACCTCCACTGTGCTGTAAAAGATTTTTTTTCAAAGCTGAAAATAGTGCACGGTATTTACACCACCAACCTTGAATTGGGAGGCTACTTCTCGGATAGAAGCTTTTGTTCCAAATAACATTTAAAATGATGATGATTATTATGTGCAATGTTATAATAAATGCAATTATTCTGCCACTTCTATCAAACATATTACATGGGAAACAAAAGAAATGCTAAGCCGAAGCTGACTCGTGATCCTGTACCACACCTTCGTGTTGTACACCTGATACATCTGCTGCATCAGAAAGTTTCAGCATGTTGCCTGAACTTGTGCACTGCGGTTATGGTGACAGAAAAAATAGCTTACGTAAAAGTCTGATGGGACTGCAGCCTATCCCCACTGCCATTACTGTTGCTTCAAGAGCTCTAAATAGTTTTCAATTCCAGCTTTTGATTATTCCCTGCAAATTGAATGCAGCACAGCATATGAATGGCTGATTTCAAACAAACGATCTGAACATACAGTTTGACAAGTATGTCATGTTTAGCTGAACGTTCACTGAGAAATATTAAAGGGTCTGAAACAACTACTAACATGCCAAGCATGCTCAAGTATATGAATCTCAAGACCCAAACTACAACTGCTTTAAATTTACCAATTCAGGCATGAGCTGCTTGTTTCTGCATGTGCCCTCATATATCTGTAAAGGAAAGTGGTGCTTTTGGCACTCTCAGGCATTTATTCATAAATTTTTCATGCACAGCTTAAGAGGCTGCTTCCCAACCTAGCCCCTGTTATCTTGTCCTGTGTCCCCCATTGACTTCATTAGGAGCAACATGCACAAAGGATTTCTGAGGGTGCTGAAAACATTAAGGGGGATAAGGGGGATATTGAGCAACAAGGAAACTGTACCAGTAAAGAAAGCTTCCCATAACAATTGTATGCTGTTATTAAAACCTCAGAGTGCTAAATATAGCATGTTTACAGGTAAAATGTGTAGTGTTTTTTTGTTTGTTTGTTTGTTTGTTTTTGTTTGTTTGTTTGTTTTTTTTTTTTTTTGGTTTTAAGAATACACATTTATTCTATCCCTGTTGTCAGGAACAGCAAAAATCTTCTTTCTATTCTAAACAACTCTAAACGAATTTCAGAAAATGATCCTGCTCCTCTGTTGACGCTTTCAAACACTAATGAGTGACATCTTTAAAGTATGTATTATCTATTTAATAATGGTATCCATACCACAAAGATCTTGGAAGTGTCTTGCCAAAAAAGCATTGCCAAAGGCTGCAGGCAGCATTTTCGTTTGCAAGAGCCCCGGGGGACCCTAGTCCAAATAAAAACCCTTCTATGCTTCCATGCATAGTTTAACTGTGGTCTTAAAATATTTCTAAAAGTGGGTTCTTTGTGTTTTGCCACAGCCACACCAAAAACTGTTCTCTCTTTGAAGGCTAGCAGGCACACCGTGACTTGGGGCAGTAGAAAACAGCACTCAAGGAAGATAAAGAATACTTCAGGAGAAACAAAGAAGAGAGAAAGCAGAGTTTTCCATACAAATGCGCTGACAACAGGGGCCTGGCTGCCACAGTTACCCATCTCTATAGGTCAGGTTTTATGCTACCACCTGTCTCTTTTATGTAAAATCAGTGTCAGTAGCAAGGGATTCCTGAAGTCTTTGACTCTTCTCCCTTTTAAAGGTCAGGGCTCTACTTTTTAATTGAAAAAGCAAAAGGCAAGTGAACCTGACTGTGAACACCACTGCCCTTATTACATGTGTTAGGAGGCTCAAAGACTGCCAAAATACTTTAGAGCTTTCTAGTGGTGGCCAGTGGGGGCTGGCATCACAAACTTACACCATCTTTCAGAAAGAGGAGGCATTGTTTGAGCCACAGCAATGCAGAGGCAATCACAGGACTTTCTAAATGCTGTACCTGGAGCTGGGCATGCAGGGCAACCACCTCCATCGTTCAAGCTGATCAAGTATTGTCATCCAAAATTTATTTTCTCATTATTGGAACTGTGATTTCAGTTTTGTCAAGTCCTTTCTCCCTTCCCCATGGTAAAAATAAAATAATAAAAATAAAATAAAATAAAATAAAATAAAATAAAATAAAATAAAATAAAATAAAATAAAATAAAATAAAATAAAATAAAATAAAATAAAATAAAATAAAATAAAATAAAATAAAATAAAATCCCTAAGATGGTTGGGGTCTGGGGAGCAGGGGCTTCTTAGATTTGTTTTGTCTTACTTCTCTAGGGAAGTGCAGGGAGAGGTGAAAGAAGACAGACTGAAAGCATTTTGGTTTTGGAAAGCGGGAACAGTTTTCTCTTTTTCTGTTCTACAAACAATAGAAACATCACTGTCAGTATGAAACATTTTCACTGCTGTTAAAAATTTTCACTGGGAAGATATTAATTTTTTTTTTTAGCTGTGATACTTTTTGCAATACATCTAGTGGTTCACCAGGCTTGTTTCTCAGGCTTCAAAAATTGCTTTAGTACTTCCAGTAAACACATGTTTTGCCGAGACTTGATATACCTAGGTATTTCTAGAGTGATCATCAGCATAGATTCTGAACAGAAATGTAAATTGCTGAACTATTTTGTTATTCCTCATAATTTCTGTTATCTATTAGGAAGTATGAAAAAGCAAAGAAGTACTTAACACTTTTTTCTGTTTTCTTTTCTTTTTAATAAACAGTGAATACAGCAACTGCTTGTTTCCTTCTTTGTTTTTACCAAAGCTCTCATGCGCATACGTGCTTGTCACCTGTTTCATCTCTGTGCATGCTGTTCAGACTTGAATTTGGAGGATTTGGTCAATTGCCAACACCAGGCTTAGCATCCTCCACTGAATACATATCTACATCTCTAATGCCTTCCGTATTTGCTCCTCCAGACTCTCTACCGAAGTGCTTTACTTTAGTAAATTTGCCTGTTAAAGCACTTCTGTAGTTTATGGCACACATTTCTCTAAGCTGTCATTGCTATCTCCAGTGTGAGACCATTTCCTGATATTTTTATGATACCTGTCTTCAAAGTTATTGTATGATACGTTGCTTACTGTATCCGCTATTTCTTACATAATACTCTAAACTGAAATATTAGGAAGTGTTCAAGCCAAGGCTTAACTCTACCATTTTTCAGCCACCTTACTGTCCGTATTAGATCATATTCATTGTAATATTTTTCATTTATTCTTTTTTTAATCTGGATTTATCCAAGATGATATTGAAAATTTCCATCATACATTGTGGCTTATATAAAAAAATAAAAAAGTTTTATATTCCAGAAGAAACCTGCATAGCATTCATCAGTTATATTTTTTGCTTTTCCCTTTTTCTTAGCATATACATGTTTGAATGTGACATAACATGAAGACAGGAGTGGTCCATAATTTCCAGAAACAGCTAGGTTGGTCTTTTTTCTTTTTTCTCCAAAGCTTGCTGTAGTTAGCAATCCTTTCTGTTCTTCCTATTTTCATTATATATATATATATTTTTTTTTTATATTTATATTTATATTTATATAATTTCATTCATGAAATTTCTTCCTAAAGATATTAATTACCATTAACATGGCAAAATTTCTAACTGATTGCACACAATTGAAAAACATTGTTATATACTTACAGCCTGATTTAGACTAATGGTGGATTTAATTTTAGGATTCTCTATTTTATGCAGCATTGTAACATTCTGCCTGACCCTTTCTCTAATGCCTTGGTGTTTTACCTGCACTGACTGACTTCTGAGTGTTAAAGGAGATATATCACCATTTCCTCTGATGGTTATTTAAAACAGATTCTGCTTTTATTGCCTATTGCCATCACTGGAATCATAGCACTACTTACCTCTTGCTCTGTCTATTGCATTTTCATTTAACTTGAGATGCTTCTTATGTCCCATTTTTCAGCTAGCTGTTAAGGGCTGAGGTATTTGTTAGCAGAGGCACCTCTCTTGGTTCACCTGATTTCATGAGAAGAAAGAATACATCTTCTTCCATGAAGACTTTCCACTAAAAGAAGGTAGTGTATTTTTGGATTGTGTATTACCTTCTTGCATCTCTCCATTTACTGCTCTACGACAGGGGAATAATAATGCTCACCCAGGGCTTAATTGCATATTGTTGGAAATGTATTCAAGACCTTTGGGGAAAACCTGACTTAGGACTCTTCCTCTGCTTTTTTCACAAGTACCAAAGTGCCCTCTCTCTTTGCTTGCCACTAGCTATTTTCTTTCTGGCCTTAACACAGTTTTCTCTTGCTTTTCTTCTCCTACTAAAGCAACACTCATCAGTCCGTGCAGGCCTGGCAGACATCTTTCTTCTGTTGGTGCTATGGTACTTTGTTGTATAGAAGTCTCTCTCAGGACTTCTCATTCCTCTGCCTATGCCAAACGTAGGGTAATTAAAATGCCTCATTAAAATGAGGTTCTGTGACTTTACAGAACCCAGTTCTCTTGAACAAACCTCTCTATCCCCACTCTGACAGACCATCCCACCAAATATTTTACCTTTTCATCCTATATGTTGAAACATTGCCACTTCATATTTCGCATACTTTAAAGGTAGTTCACTCCAAGCCCAATGGCTCGTGGGACACCCAGCCTGACCAAGAGGATTCCAAAGCAAAGGCACACTCTGCATGACAAAACACTTTGTGCTGCCCTCCCCAATATGGTGATGCTGGCAATGCTATGGGTGCACCCATGAGCGCACTGGAGGAGCAGAAGACAGCAGTCACAAAGACGAGCTGCTCAGCCCTTCATGGCATCTCACCCACCCTTCTATGTTCAGACACTGTTCAGACTCACAACACGGGACCATGCCACACCAAGGATGCCCAGGTTGGGATCCGCAGTGTCCCCACCACCCCTACCACTGCCCGTCCGCCCACACTCACAGCACGCAGAGGCAGTAGACCCCCGGGATGCTCTCACTGTCCCGCAGCAGGTAGCTGCCGTCAGTGCCTGCCGCCAGAAGCAGCTTCTCCCCGGCCTCACGGCTGATGCCCCCGTGGTAGATGGGCAGCGCCTCCATGGCAGGGCCGGCTCTCCCCGTGCCTCAGCTGGCTCCTTCGCTGCACGCTCCCCTCCACCACGCCAGCCGGGTGGCAGATGTAAACAGGATGTGTTCACACTTCTGCAGCCTCTGCACTGGGCGAGATAGCTCTGAGGGAAGAGTGAGGAACGAACACATTGTCTTTTCTTTCTGTCGGTGTGTTGTTGTGTGTTTTCTTTCTTTCTTTCTTTCTTTCTTTCTTTCTTTCTTTCTTTCTTTCTTTCTTTCTTTCTTTCTTTCTTTCTTTCTTTCTTTCTTTCTTTCTTTCTTTCTTTCTTTCCTTCATCCCTATTTTATTTTGCTGTTTCGCAGGCTGTGACATCCTTGCAGCATCGCAGCCCGCATGCCAAGGGACCATCTCAAGGCCTGCTCTGCCCAGGCGGCTCCCTGCTCGGCCAAGATGGGATGCAGTGAACCAGCATGAACAAAAGCAGGGGCAAAGAGGAGCGAGGCAGGACCCTGAAGGCCCTCTGCAAACCAGGGATGTGTTTTTTAACCTCTTATTTGTGAAATCCACGGGGGTAAGAAACCAAAGGCAGCAAGCTGGCCTCACAGCCCCACCAGGCCACTCACCTCAGTCCTCAGGTACGCTGCTCCACAGTGGCTGGCCTGGTGTCCAGAAAGGCTGACCCTGACTGATTTACCTAATGAAGAGTTACTTTTGTAGGCTTTTGTGGTGTTTAACCACTGCTAATGCTCATTGGTTTTGCTCAGAGGCAGGCAGCCTGAGTGTGGGCAGGGGGCCCCACACATCCTTCCTGATGCCATCCGCACTGCCGTCAACTGCACATGCAGGCAGCCGAAATCCAGACACCTCTGAGCAAAAGCTATTTATCTCAGCTGCTGTGGTCACAAATATATTCCTCAGCATGCCTGTCACCTGAGAGCCCCTGTACTCTTGGGCTTGCACATGGGTCTGTTTGCAAACAGGCTGAAAATGTGAATTTTTATCCCAAAGCAATTTCCACCCAACTGAGTGTGTTGCTGAAGCTGAGCAGTGCTGAAGTGGCCCTGCCCCTGCACCAGGCCAGCCCCACCAGGCTGCCACATACTCAGGGCTGAATTCATCCCTGGTTTGGCCATGTCCTCACAGCTGGGCATATGAGGATGACCAAACTAAAAATACAATGATTTAGTGATCGCTGCTTGTGACTGATTCATTCTGAATTGACCTTGCTGATGGGACCAGGTAAAATAAGATCATTTTACTGAGGTGTTCACCAAACAGTGTGTCCTGGTTGAAGTTTAGGACAGGTTAAAAAAAAATCTCTGTAGCTGCACACACTTAGGAACAAGAAACAATAGTTTAAGAATAAAATAAGGGTTGCTTCTTTTAAGTTTGAATCAATCTAAATATTTTCTCTTTGACCATTTCGAAGTTCATGTCTTTCATTTCTGACCTTTGACACTGTTCTCCCTTAAAAATACATTTTTCAAATTACTTTTATCTTTTCCCCCTGAGGGATGGGCATTTGCAGCCATTGTGTCACTGGGCAGCTTGTGGGTGAGTGCTACACCCCAGTCGCCTACAGCCAAGCTCCAGTGTCACCGTGTCCCCTGCAGGGACACCCCAGTGAGCCTCTCTGCCTGATACCAAAGGACTGAGACAGCTTTGGAAAAACCCAGCTGAAGAGGGACTGAAAACTTCCACTGCCGTGTTTATGGCTCTTTGGGCTGGTAACACAAGTGCTCATTACCCTCTTGATGTGAACCTAGGGACTCAGCTATCCTGCTCATTTTTTAAAATCAGTTGCTAAAGTATTTGCATAACAAAGTAGAGCTGCTGCCTACTGCAAATGTGATTAATGTGGATAGTGACAAGGTGTAAGCAAAGCACTGTTCCCTTGTGAATCTACTACCTATTTTTTCTCATTTTCTAAGCTACCTGTGCTCTTGGGGATTTCATCTAACTTTTCAATTTCTTAACCTATTTTTGCTATTAATTGCTGATTTCATAAAAGTTTGTGTGTAGTTAGCTGGAAAGGAAGAACAGCCAGAGCCACCCAGTGCTGCAGGTCTCATTTTCCCACTCTTTTCAACTGAACCATATGTAGAAAATCATAAAACTTTTGTCTACAAGAAACTCTCTTAATAAGGGAGTCACTGTACTACCAGGCCAACCTACATCCTCCCAGCTGCTTGATGAAGCTATTACTGAAAAATAAAAAGCTGTAAACACCCAGCTTTGCTTTTGTGGGTAAGGAACCCGCAAAAGTCCACTGGCCAAACCCTGAAGCCAGGGTTTCCGTACAAATCCATTTATAGCTATACTGTCTATGGAGATATGCAGCTTAAGGTGTAATGAAATGCTGGATTCAGGGACAAGGTACTGGTGATTTCCTTAAGCACCCCAGGCCTGGCCCTGTGGGATGCTGGATACCCCCTTTTCTTGCTTGGTTTGTAGAGTTTTCAGAATATGCTGAACAACAGAGTTTTGGTCCTTCACTAAATCAGTCCAGCAGTGCCTGAAGCATACTGTAAAAAATTATCTAAAAAATACATGAAGGAAAGGAAGCACTTAACAGTGCTCTGAATTACTTGGCCATGAAAAACAGGCTTAGAAAGACAGGACTGCAACAGACCTCTTGGGCCATCAAGTCCAGTTCCCTGCTATCTTAGTCAAACACATCATATAATCCCTTTCAGAAACTCATTATACTCTGTCTTAAAAGTAGTTCGGGGTTTTTGTTGTTGTTGTTTTTTCCACTGTTCTCATTGGAAAGCAATTACATAACATCACTATTCTGTTGTTTGGAAACCTGCTTCCAATTTCCATCCTAAATTTATTCATGGCCAATTTATACCATTTGTTCTTATGCCAATGTTGTCCTTTAGTTTAAATAGATGTTTTCTCTGCCTGGAGCTTATGCCTATGCAGTATTTATAGTAGCCTCCATCAGACTTCATTTTGCCAAGCTCCTCTCACACTTAAGGCTCTCCCTTCCTGTGGTCACTCTAATAATCTTTTTGGTAGCTTCCCAAGTGTGAAGCGAATCATTTGTGAACAGTGTGCACTATCCAGGCTGCAATCTAACCTGTGCTTCATACAGTGCTACTGGTGTATTTCATTACCCCAGGGAAAATTCTTTGCTTTGTGTGGTCTGTGTCTTTCCCCACCTTAGTCATTTCTTTCCCCTGAGCACCCAGGTGTAGTAGAAACCTGGTTAACAAGATCCAGCTGCATGATCCTGCACTCAATCCTTCTGAATCTCATCCAATTTATCTTATCCCAGTCCTCAAGGTCACTCAGTTCTTCCTAAATGATTTGTCTCTGCAGTGACAGTACCTCCCTCCCTTATGCCATCAGTAAACTCCAGTAGCACACACTTATTTTTTATGCCATCCCCATTAATAAAACAAAATGTTAAATAGTATCAGTCGCAAGACTGATGATTGGGAAACTCACTACTTCCCTCAGAATTGATCTTCTCCTCCTACTACTCACTTTGTTATCCGCTTTTCAATTTTTGTACTCATCTGCTTTTTTAGCTAATAATTTTACATATGGCACAGTACCAAATGCTGTACTTAAGTTTAAATAATTAGATCTAACCACTTCTTTTCTCTAGAAAAATCAAATAAGATGGTATTTCAGGTGCCGGAACTTGTAGAAGTGCCTGAGAAGTGGAGGTAGAGAAGACAAAATTAAATCACTTAAGTTTGTTGAACACCTGCAAAGACTGGAGCTGGTTTTCATTTTAAGATGAGCTGCTTCTTTCATACCTAGCGGTGACATTTTCACAGACTGTTGAATTTTGTAACAATTCTGGATATAATAACACTAATGCAAAGCATCATTAAAATTCTTGGATGTTTTTAATTGCCTGAAAATAAGAATGACCTTCAGGACCTTTACAAAATTAATGCTGCTGCAATACTGTTATAGGAAAGCCTTGTATAAAGACCTTTAAATAAAGATGAAAAGTGAAATATCTATATTGGTAGTTTTGCTGATACAGTGGTATTGTCATAAATGCCGTCTCTGTAGAAGTACTGAAAAAGCACCTTCAGAATCACTAGCTAGTGCAATGTTTTTAACTGGCAAAAAGCCACATTAAAACACAACTAACTTTAAATATGATTTTCATTATTTCGTGTCACTTTCGTTTTTAGTGTAATCTAACAAAATATTCAGAACAACTGTATAGAATAGCACTTGCAGGCAGTCTTGCTATTCAAATAAGAAAGTAATACTGAGATTCAGTAAAACATTGGTTATACTACAGAGTACCTGCAGAGTTACCATTATCACGTTACCTTTTTGTGCTGAAAAAAGCAGGCTATAGTTAACTAATGTGTTACAGGGCTCTGAGCATTGATACAGAAGGAGAATCCAAGGAAAGTTTGACTTAAGGTTTACACATTAGCATACATTTCTGCAGCCTTCATGTTACCATGTTACTGATATTCTATATATGTTGCTTGGAGGACAAAAAAAAAAAAAAAAAAAAAAAAAAAAAAAAAAAAGAGTTATAACAAAGTTTGGATTCAGGTGCAGGTTCCAAGCTTTATACTCCAGGATGCATAAATTGGACACATCTCACTCACTTTAGAGAAAGGCCAGCCTGTAAGACTGAATTGTCACAGAACTACCTGAATATTTGGGTAATTGTGAGGGAGGTTGCAGATCCAGGCTTTTGCCCCCTTCAAAATAGATAGCCCAGGGGAGCATTCCTCACCTGGCAATATTAATTCCTGCAGTGGAACATTAGGTGCTGTGTAGAGTTCTGTACAGGGCTCAGAATTTGAAAAAATAATTTTTCTCATCGCCTGGGAAGTGCATGTTTGGTGCTGTTGGTGGGGGTTGGTTCTGGGGGAGACTGAGAATCCAAAAGATTATGGACCTTTATGAATGAAATTCTTTATACTCATCAATTTTTGTCCTCTGAGCACAGGTAAACACACACATACCATAAATGATGACATATCAGTGAACTTTAACAGAGCTATTTCCCCTGTATGGCCTCACAGCTTACCTGTGCAGTTGTTTTGAATGTTTTTTGAGCAAGATAACACTAAAATTGAAAGCTACATAACATGATGAAATTCATATTAAAAATTATCTGTGTTTTAATGCGGTTTCTCTTACCAGTTACTATTTTGTATTTCTTTCTCCAGAAGCGGTGCAACAGCTGACTATTTCACAGGTGCATGTGCCTTACGCAAGCAGAGATGCCATTTATGATAATGTCAACATGAACAGCACTACTCATAGAAGCTTGCACTTTTTTATTTTCCGCTATTACTCTTTCAACAACCCTTTCCCGTAAAATTCGGCAATGCATGGGTAGTCATGAGCATTAGGCACCCAGCTGCTTTGGGGACCAGGACCTCCACATCTTTATGATTTAGCTGAACCAACTTCAAATTTGACAGGGCTAAGTCACATAACGACACTCTCTGGGTGGACTAAATGTCCACTCTGGAGCTCTTCCTGGATATATTCCTATGTGAGCAAGTCTGGATTCGAATATAAGCTTTAAAAACTAGATTTCCACATGACACACATGCACAGTAGTTAAAATTGATTTGCTGACATCCTACCCTCATTCCTAATGGATATTTATCTGAATTACAACAGCACCATGTAATTAGGCATAAATAAGGGCTTTTGTTCTGGAGGGGAGGAAAGTTTATCAATTCCAAACCATATGCAATTGCGTGTCTAATCTCTCTCTGCAATTATTTCAAATGCACATCCAGATGATAACATTTATATTCATTCTGAGATTCACTGAGTTTGAGACCAGAAGGGATCATTATACCATCTGGCCTGACCTCCTGGATATCACAGGCCATTACATTTCTCCAATTACCTCTATACTGAGCCCCCTAACATGTGTTTGACTAAAGCATAACTATTTTTGACTAAAGCTTATCTCCCAAAAAGGCATCTAGTCTTGATTTGAAGCCATCAAGAGGAGCAAATCCACTACTTTGTGGGTACTTTGTTCCAATGGTTAATCACACTCACTATTAAAAATGTAGGTCATGTTTCCAATTTGAATTTGTCTGGCTCCAGATTCTATCTGCTGGTTCTCATTACACTTTTCAGAGTTAAGTTAAAAAGCCCTTTGGTACCCATAATTCTTTCCCCTCTGTAAGTGTTTATTCTCTGGAGTCAAGTCACTTCTCAGATTTATTTATTTATTTATTTATTTATTTATTGTTAGGTTTTGCTTAACTCTGAAAAGTCACAGGGTAAAGAGTCTTCTCCTGCTCATCTTGTCTGTGTATTTTTATTTTGTCTGGTATCTGTTTCAGTAGTGCCCAGTCGCTTCTCGTGATGCCAATGAGGAACACAGGAGCTGCAAACACGCACTGCATTGCTCTCCTTGGATAAACCTCTGGTCTATAATGAAGCCTCTCCTTTCCACTGCATCACTCCCCATGCACAGGGTGAGGGAAATGACACCGTGCTGAAGTTTCATAAATACAGAATTCAGGACATAGCCTTTGATCCCAATGGAACCAGTTTATTGTATAATCCACATTTCTTTTACAACTGTGCTCACCTCCTCATACTCTAGTACCAATTTTGGTGACTTGCAAACTGTTTCACCTGAAACCAAACATTGCTCATGGCAAAATAAAACTGCTGTCTGCACATTCCTGTTTCTAGCTGGAGTGTATAGTATTTTGAAATTCAAGCAATAAGTCTACTTATAACAGCACACAGGGAAAATATACAAATAGATATTTTTCTCTTAATTTTTTTGGTTCTAGGTGCTTTATTAACATGTTTTAAAATAAAAGTTATAGCAAATAATCCAGTTCAGCCCTGCATTTGTTCCTCCTTATACTGAGAGATTTTTCATTTCATAAATTATTCCGAATCCATAGCAGTGATGTTGCATTGCTCTCAGTACAGAAAAACACATGCACACTTCCACTCCAAGCACTTTGCATAGGGTACATGAGCCGTGCTCTATCTCACCGCATGCTTATGGTACAAACAAGGCTGACAGCAAAGCAGACACAATCTCAAGAAAAGAAAAGGAAAAAAAAAAATCTACTAACTAGTCTTTGAAAGTTTTACCTTAGTATTTTGGACACAGATTGCATTTCTGGCCTACATCACTGACTGCAGCAGCAAGGACAATTAACAACATTTCTGTCCTAAAAAAAAATAAAATAATAAATTTAATTTAAAAAACAAACAAACAAAAAAAACCAGAACTGATGGCATGAGTATATACACACATACATGGTGCTTATGTATTTTAAAATACCTGCATGTATAATATTTCTTTTTTCTAACAGATCCTGAAAAACTCGCTCATTAATCTGTATCTTTTCACACCGACGAAGGACTGCAGTAGAGTTACTTTACTTAAGACCAGGGAAGAAAACCTGTCTTGGACACACTGACAGGTTGCATCATCATATCACAAGCCACACAGTTAGTGAAATGATTTGTAGGGCTAATCCCATTCTGACTGAAACCAACAGAACTGTCCTGCTCGTAGTGAGAGCTTGTGCAGGTGAAACTTTTCTCAGCAGATAACAGGAAGCGAGTGTTTTTGGAGAACAGTGATCTCTGGGCAAGGACTACCCAGCATTTGCCTGCTGGTTAGCCCCGTCCCATGCTGCATGCCTTGGCGAACGTTAGCAGAGCCCTACAGAGCCAGCAGCTCCAAGCAGCACAGTGAAAGTCTGTGGGTGGACTAAACCCATGTCCTTTTCATTTCTCTATTGATTGCAGGCTAAATCAAATACAGCGAGAGAAAAGAGCAAACGGAATTGAGCTGGCCAAGCCAAGAGAAGATCTTCCTCCTCCTATCATGGCTCTGTGCATTTAAGGCCTTTCTATAAGGCACAAGTGGGTTTTCCAAAGGCTGGACACTAACAGGATAGAGGCCAGCTGATGCAGAGGAGCCACATACATCCAGGTCAGTACCAGATGAGAGCCAGCACTGTCACACAAGTGCCCGCAGAAAGCTGCTCCCCCTTGACTGGTGTGTTTTGGCAGCCTCATTGGTTGGGAAGCTGTGGCCCAAAAGCATGGCTGAACCCCACACACACACCATGCCAGGGCTGAGGTAAATAAGCAGGACAAGATGCAGAAGATTGTGTGTGGTGGGTTGCTACTCTATTTTAAGATAAATAAAAATGTCTCTGGCACCAAGATGCAGAGTCTGAAAGGAAAGCCTTTGCCTCTCTTATGGGTCTCCTGGCCCACAGCTCACAATTTGGAGTGGCAATGGCCAGGAGGAGTAGGAAAAGGCTCAAGGCACCAAAGGTGTCATCCTCCTTAGTGTCAAAACAGAAGTGGAACCTGGAGATGAAACCTGCTGCCTGACTTGGCATAATATCCATGAGAAGTTGCTAGCAGGCCTACCTGACAAAGGTACCAATAGGTACCATTTACCACTGAGATAAAGAGCTCCTGCAAGGCCACTGTCCTTGTGGGACCAGCTCCTAAAAGCAAGGTATGAAGTACCTCACACCTGAGTCCTGTTTCAGTTGTGTGTAATCATCATGACTCCCGTGGGGATGGTGGCCATGCACCCTGGTGGTGTTTGGGAGCAGCAGCCTCATCCTGAGCTCCTCACTTGGGTGAGGTCAGACTCCCCGCTCCCTGGGACCTCATGCCTTTTTCCAAGGGAACTGCCCTCTAAAACACAACTGAGTCCCCTCACTTCTGGTAGTACAGGAAAAATTTTTTTTATTATTTTTTTTTTCCCCAGTGCTTACCACAAATTCCCTTATTGCAAGGATGTTAGCCATGTCTTAATGATTTGCACTCAGGCTTTCCAACCTGTAGTCCAAAAAATGTAAACACCAGGCCAGTAAGATTTAATTGCTTTTTCTCCATGGAAGCTTTTACTACGAACTATTCATAAGCACGGTTAGGGCTGTCAGAAAAAACACGTTAGGGCCTTGCTTACAGAGGAATGTGTTCTGGAACATTTTCAGGCATCAGGCTACAGTCACCTGTCTGCTGTAGAGACCCCAGCCCACCAGAGAAACCCCGGCCCACCGGGAGAAAAACGCAGCAGCAGCGGGGCAGCCAGAACCCACACTGGCACATGGTGTAGACAGGGTGCCTGTCCTTTGCCACTCAGACCATGTCAGGTGGCCCTTTACAGATGGACTCAGCACATTGTTCATTTGCTGCTAAATGTAGGTGTTTGACTTCAATTCCTGCTCTTATCTGACAGCTAAAACCAGCAGAAAACTCCTGTTGTTTTTTTTTTCCTACCCTAGAAATCTCTTCATCAAATAAGATTTTTTTTCCCCACCAAGGTGTTTTAGAGCAAATTTTTAAGCAAAATATATTCTAATTTTATCTTCATTTAGTTTATTTTTGCATAAATATTTCATTAAATATTTGCCTTTTTTTGTTGCTGAAACTCATTCTTCACCATTCTTGCTGCAATATTTTCACCCAGCAGTCCTAAAAAACACTGGGATGTTCCTGGCATATTTTAGGTTATCATATTTTTTTAATGCATTTTTCAAATTGTCGCCATTTTTACTAAAATTACAGAGATGTCAAACTAACTTCTTTACTCTGTGATAGCATGTATATTCTTTAACTGAAAAGCTGAGAAATTACTGAGTGAAAAAAGGAAAAGCAAATAAAAGTAACAGAAATGAGATAACTCTAGATACCACTCAGCATGTTTCACTTAACAGAAAAAGGGGCAAGCCCACAGAAAAGAAAAGAAAATCAAGATGTGTACTTGTCCCTTGACTGAGCCATGTCTGGATTACAAACCAATGAACCTCTAGGAATTTGGGGCCAGAGAGTTTCCTGGTACATCACATTTTTAGCCCACTCCTTTCTTATTAGTTTTTCCCCCTTGAAAGAGTAAGTTTATCTTACTTCTGTAGGAATGAAGGCATACCCTACACTTGGATAATTTTACAGTAATAACAGTATCACCATAGGTGTGAAACCCCTTCCATTTAAGCATCTGTAATCTGCCTTAATCAAGAAGAAAGTACAGATGCTTGACAAAAGTCTCCATTTTCCTATTTAGTCACAAGGAGGTGAAATTAACTCTTGTGGAGGTAAGATTATGCTCTTTCTTCACACGTGCTTGAAAGTCATTCTTCACTTCCAATGGTAAAGGTATGCAGAGACAAAGCATTTATGGTACCACCATAAAAAAGGTATCACCTTCACTTTGTTCTATACAGTTGGTGCTCGGTTAGTGCAGTATAATCGCTGCTGCCATGATGGGTGGAAATCTAATGACATGAAGCTAGATCACTAATTGTTGACCTCTTGGTTCTCAGTTTCCTTTGGGGCATAAAAAGCTGTTATACTGAAACCTTTTTAAATTACATTCAGTGAAAATTATACAGTAAAACTCATTCAGCAGGCTATTTCTTTCCATAGAAAATACAAAACCACCTAAGCCTCGAACAGCATCAGGAACAATACGATGAACCTTTAGTAGTGCAATCCAGATCAACTGCTCATAGAAAGCACCATTTCTCTGGAAAATGGCACTCACCAATATGCAACATGCATCCACTTTTCACTGCCCAAAGCTAAGATCTGTTTCCTTCCCTTCAGCTCATTTTCCCTTTTAGCATCAGCCCTGATTTTCCTCTGTCTCTTCCCCTCACTGAACATTACCTCCCACGCCTTTGCTGTGCTGTCCTCAGCTTCAGAGAAACAGAAACCTCCAGACAGCTGTAAGAAACAAAGCCAGTCCTCCAGCAACACCTGAGATGATGGCACCAGTGCATGTTTTCCTGATGTTTAGCAATCCTGGCTCTTCCCTGCCATAGACAACACATCCCTTTCCACCACGACACCTTAGAGCAGAGTGGAGGCATGACTGTTTTCTCTACCCCTACCTATTTATCAGAGTACTTTTATGGTCCCTGTCCAAATACTATCTCAGCACTACAAGCAATCAAAGGCTAGCTCAAGCAGAGAAGGGTTTAATATTGCAGGAGAACAAGTAGAAAACTGATATCACTCATGGACAACCGGCCCAGTCTATGCTGGGTGCTTGTCCCTCACTTTCATGAGCATGTTTTGTCTAGTTAGGTAAAACCAAGATCAAAACTGCATCCAGGCCAATGGATAAAGACTGCTATATCACCACTAAATGCAGAAGAAACACACTTTGGGTAAAACAATTCCAAAAAAACGTGTTGTGAAATAGTTTAAGATCCCTCCATGTGAGATGACACACGTAGTCTTGTATATACATTTCTAAAGAACTTAAAGATCATGTACAGATTTCAATCATCCCATAGCACTGTCACTCCATATTTCCAGCACATAGCATGCATTTATACATGTGAGTCTGCAGCACTTTCAGTATGCAACAAGTACAAGCTTAGCCTGATTTTACAGCCTGAGTCATGATGCCCATCCAGCAACCCGTGCTGCTTTACATGAAGAACAAGAAATTATTTCAGCTCTCAAGAAAACATAGGATCTTGCTGAACCCATTCATTTGTTTCATTTGTTCACCTTCCCCTAATGCAGTGGTTTTTTGGTCCTTTTTGTGTGCACATCTTTAGTAAAGACAAATTGAAACCCAAATTTTGCCTCAAATACAGAAGATTCATCTGCTCTGGCTGCTAAGAGATATCTGTCTACAACATCCTCTTGATTGTCTAGGCAGAAGATATGGGGACAAAGGATCCAAGGTTCCAGATGAACTATCAAATGTTGATTAGTGGCCCCATTATTATCCAAAAATTGAATAAGGTCAACAGCCCCACCCTAAACCTGGTTGGATTTTTTTATTTTTTTTCCCTCAAGCAGCAGTTTGGACATAATTTGCCAACTATCATAACCATAATGTTATTTAAATTGAGTTCCTTCTGAATGTAATTTACTGCCAAGGTTTATTGAGCTTACTTTAACACTCTATTGGGAGATAAAATATTAAACTATCATTTTAACTATTTTGTAAAGGTTACATTAGTACATTTTATTTCTTTATTACTTTATTGAATGTCAAGGTGCAGAGCACTTAGCACATCCTGACAGTGACTAGGAGATATAAAGGTCACGTCCCATACATGTGCTTCAAAGGTTCAACTTCTATTTTAACCAGAAAACTGCTCACCAATTAATGCCTACAACAAGTTAATAAAGTAGGGGTCATCTGCACCCAGAGCACCGGCAATGGTACAGTAAGTTTTGACACAGGGAATTCTGCGAGCCCTCAGGACTCTCCCATTTTGATGTTAGCTGAATTTGCCACCTGCACACAGAGCTCACCCCTGCCCACATGGAGCCAGGAATATTGTGGCTGCACTGGGTGTGCGGGTGGCTCCCTCTGCTCTCCAGAGCCCCAGCACGCTTCTGGGGGCCAGAGCAACTATAAATATTATTATGCAAAATAACTATTAACAATAATAAAATACATGACTGATGATTAACATAACAGGTGAAAATGGTAATAAATTTGCTTTGAAGAATGTGTCTGCGCTAGGCTTGCCCCGAGCACCCACACACGTCTTTTCTTTGTCATTACCGTATCTTAACATAATATTTTTAAAATGAAATTAAAATATACATCATCAGTTGAAAATATTTTTTGTCTGCTTCAAAAGACTGAATTTGTCATAGCAGGGTTTAAATTGAATTATGAAATGAAGTATTTGGTTAACAGGGCCCTTGACTTTTGTTACAGATGAGTCTATCACTGCTATTGTAGTTTTAATCTTCTCAGGTTTCTTTTAGAAGCAGACCTGAAGTTTTTAGTACTTGGGGGTGTTTAAAATTCAGGATGTGAGTAAAAGCAGGGCAGGGTGACGAAGTATCATGGGGTGCCCTGCACCAGTGACCCCTTTGGGGCTGCTGTTTTTCACTAGCGAGGCTCTAGCACACGCTGTGAGTGCCATTCCCTCTGAGCCACTCACCACTCCAGCAAGAGGCACTGCATGGTCTGACGTGAGGCTTCAGCTGAAGAAAGAACTCATCTGCGATAGCTGTAGAGCAAGTCTTCTGCTGGAAGGAAGACCACACATAGTCAATGTGGGTAGGAGAACCCCACCTGGCTCCTTTCCTTCGAAGTTGCTGCCCTCCCTCCACACTGAGATCCAAAACTAGAGGCTCCACACTGCCATGGGAGGCCGAGGCACCAACCTACACACAGATGGCCTCACACAGGCACCTGAGAGCAGAGGGACCATCACCACCAGCAGGTCACTGTTTGCTGCATGCAACACGGCATGCCTGCAGCACCTCAAACAGCCGGAACAATGACCTGCCCACGGTGACCAGCCAAACCCCAACTATGTAGAGCTCCCCGAGCCCCGGTTTTAAAACAAACTATCAAAAAAAGATTTTCATGATAGAGATCATGAAGTGGGGCCCCAAGGAACTGCTCGGTAGGACGAGGTTTTTGGTCATTTCTCCCCTTGCACTGTCACCATGGGTACAATGGAGAGCAGAAATGAGAAACCTAGGGAATTTTGCACAAAATTCTGCTGAGTAAAACTCAGTGAGACGTAAAAAACCCAAGACCACAGGGCCAGATGACATTTTGGCTATGTGCTGTGACCACCCGTGCACTCCTCTCAGTGCATGCCACCCACAGTAGCAGCTTGCACACCTTGCTCTTCTGTGGTGTGGTTTATATAGGTTTGCTTTTAATTCTGGTGCTATGAGGTTTGACACAAATGTGGAGATGTTCAACCGAAAAAACAGAGTTCTGCACGTCCACATGACAGCGTGCAGAGCTTGGCCCCCTGAAAACCAGGGTGTTGCAACCTTTTAGCACTTTGGGTGGAAGAGAACATGTGAACACCTCCAAACACACCCAGCATAAACCAACTACAGCAGCTAAACCAATGCAGGACTATTCTGGACATATGCAGCATGGCTTCGCTGGAGCAGGGAGGGAGTATATGGTTCAGTATTTCCAATGATGCTTTTTTCCTTCCATTTTCTTTCTATATCTGGCTTATCTTTCTACTTTTCCTTCCTAATCTTCCATGAAAGTTTTCTAGTCTCTGGACATCTGTGCACCTTCCACAATACACTGGCTTGCCTCTCTTTAATGTGCTTAAACTTATGGTGCTTGTTCTCCATTTGAAATTTGGAATAACTCAAGATAAATTTCAGACAGAAGATTTTCTTGCTGAATTTCAAATATATAGAAGTCAGTCCAGTGTAATGCACAGGTCCCTAGAAATGCATGAGCCAAGAAGCTAAAATTCAGTTGGTGTTTTTTCTCCTGTACAATTTGCTTTTTATTATGACAATGCAAAACACTGGAAGTAAAAACAAAGAAGAAAAATTAGAATCTAGTTAGCAAGGGGAATATAACCTAATACAAGCCACTTCTATACTTCCATATGCTTCTTAATGAATCAATTCTGGCAGGAAAAAAGATTGCTGGAGCCTCAGGCACTTAATAACAGTGTGTAGCATAACCCATATTTCCCTTTAGATGTCACTCTAAAAAGTTGTATGTACAATCGTACAATCTTTAGTGCTAATGTAATAAGTGCAGAGGGTGATGCTGTCAAAATGAGGAATTGGAATTTTAGCAGGCTGTGCTGCCTGGCCAGGGGTGAGGCCAGCCTCCCATCACTGTGTTCAGGCTGAGGGCAGCGCTGGACCCCACCACCGGCAGCTGCGTGAGGCAGGGTTAGGAAAGGGTGGGTTAGCTACTCATACAAGACAGAGGTGTGCAAACTGCAACTGCTGCCGACAGAGCTAGTGCAGGCTGGAGACAAAAGGAGAAGTAGCATTAATAAATTGCAGGTCGTGGGGCTCCCTCCTGGTTAACAGAGATGCTGCAGGTGCCCCGTAGCACAAATAGCAGCTGTCTGAAAAAAAATATATATATATTGAGATTTGGCCCCATCTTCAAGCTGTATTACAGTGCACATACCCACCTGCCCCTTTTGACTTTTCTTTGGCCCCCACCCACAGGAGATTAGGATCCTACAGGTTTTGTGATCCCCCCCGTAATGCTGCTGTCCCTCCCCACCTGCAGTTGCTTCCTGAGTGCCCTCCAGAGCAGCCTTATTGGTATGTATAGGTGATAATCAGCAGTGAAATACTTTAGGATTCATTTTAGTGAAGGATGTAAGGCTTGAATTGTATTATATTGTCTGGTAATTAATACTAAGAAGGGATCCAGCATAGTGTAACAATAGCTATAAAATTGCTTCATCTACATGGGATGCAGAGAGAATAAATGATACCATATGAGCATTATTATTATTATTATTTTTAACTTTTGCTCTGTTAAATCCTGTAACATCCTTCACAAACTTAATTCCTTTCAGAACGACTTAGCAGAAAATAGAACCAAACCTCAAAGCAGGACATCAGATCCCATCAGCACGAGCCAGGGTCAGACAGTTCAGGTTTTGTGTCCCAACCCCTCCTCTGTTACCTGCTTACGCGAGAGATGCTCCCCATGCTGTGCCTGCTGCTGGATACCTTCTCTGTGCAAAGGAGAACAGATCAAAGACCTACTGCACAGTAACATAGCAACTTGACATGCTGGGGGGGGCAGGTTTAAAGACTAATTTCTTAACAGTTGAAGTGAGGGAATCTTAATAATGGCGGGGATGGCAAAGGAGCATGGCACAGCCACAAATCTCATGAGCTCTCATAAACACCCACCACAGCCACTGCTTCGTGTCCTTTGATGCCGAGCCAGTTTATGCAATTAATAATGCATCCCAGCCCCATCAACAGAGCGGTCTGTCCTTGCCCCCAGGTACTAATCATGTGTCAAGGCAATTAATTGCAGCAATGTACTATATGAGGAAGGCTGTCCTTAATGCAAAACATGGTGATTTTCTGAAGAGCCCTGGGCAGTGATCATCCAAAGACCGTCTCTCACAGGAATGCTGCTCTTTCTTCATGAGGGGAACATGGCCAGCACTAGCCTTCACAAACCTTCACCCTGGACTGAGCACTCTCCACCTCCTGCTCCTCAGCAAAGGTTATGGTTTTCCACTTTGATTGGATCACAAGCCTCTGAATTTAAAAGATGATTACCACAAAGAACTTTTAAGAAGCTTTTTTTTTTTTTTTTTTTTTCTTTTTTCTCCCACGCACTTTGCTAGTTCACAAGCAGCAGTTTCCTCATGAAAGCTTGGTCCTGCACCGGGGAGGGCTCACCATTGATTTTCACAAAGCAGTGATCAGATCTTCCATTAGTCACTGTCTCACTCAGCACGTAACTGAGGACAGTATGAGGAGAGAGAGCAAGGAGCCTGAGGACAGGGGCTTTGGACATGAAAATGAGTCGATACATAACGATGCATCTTCTTTTACTTGGCTTCCTCTTCCTCTTCTTTCTCAAGACGAAGTCAGGCCGGGTGTACCCTGAGAGGGCAGGCCCTGCAGCGAGCCCTAATCGCCCCGTGACAGGGCACAGCCTGCCCACCAGGCGTCCCCAGCACCCACAGCCAAGATCCGTGCTCCTGGGAGGGGCAGCAAGGTTGGCAGTGGAGTCACGGCCTCGCCTCATGTTGTGATATTCCGCTTTGAGTCATCAACCCCAGTTGTCGTCATCGATAGCGGGTGGTGCTGGGGCCCACATTAGCACCGCACTGCCCGTGAGTGGCCTGGCAGGCAGGAGGGGAGCCTGGCAGGCAGGAGGGCTGCTCTCCCTGCTGCACTGAGGCCTCGTGAGCCCTCATATGCAGCCTGCAGGGAGAAAATCCCTGACAGCACCGCAGCGATGGATCTGGCCTCACACATGGCACTGGGACCTGGCAGGGAGGCACAACAACCCTTCCCTGTGCTTCCACACCACTCCTTGGCTCATTCCCACCTGTGAGGGAACAGCCACTTCCTCCAGGACATGTATTGTGCTGCTTTCCTCCCCGTCCCGCTGTGAGGGCCACCATCCCCACCTCACTGCTCTTCCACATGCAGATGGTTCTCAGCATGGCAGAGCTCAGGCAGAATTCCCCTGAGAGGCTGAAATGTCATTTTTCAGGATCTGACAATAAAATTCCAGCTTCACCCTTTCAGTTAAGCTTTCACCCTTTGCATCAGAGAAATGAGTCGTCTTCCCCATTTCCCTTCTTAGTACCCTGTCTTAATCTTCCATTTTTCACTATCACCTGAAATAAATGCTCCTAAATCTCTAATATTACTTTGGGGGTGGGGAATAAAAAATAAATCACAGTTATAATGAGAAGCTTCCAAAGACTCTAACCCTGAAATACACTCCTATAGCAACATGTTGGGATCTCCACACTCAGTATTAAAATGATAATTTTTCAATGCACCCTCAGTTTAACAGATACACACAGCTCTTCATTTTCACCTGCAAATGACTCCAAATATTAACTGAGACACAAATCTCAATCAAGCACGTCTGTCATTGTTATTAAAACCTGGCTGTAAAGCAATTTCACAGAATGGGAGAGGACCATGATATCCCCATCACAGCTTAAAAGCCTTCCTGATTGCACCAGATTTACATAATTCTATTGAGAAGTTTGGATTAAAAATTTGAAAAAAATCATATTTGCCCACAGGGTTGGGAAATGAGCAAAGCATCACCCTTGGAGGAGGTTAATCATTTGAATTGGGTTTTGAACATGCAAAAGTGCCTTCCTCCCATGCAGTAATGTCTATGGGCATCCACAGACCCAGTGACTGTAGGGGACCATTTGTATATTTGTATCTTCTAACAAACAGAAGTTAAAAGCAAGTTGGGAAGGCTGAAATAGAGATGCTGGTATTTCAGTCTGTGACCCGGGCTCTGAAACTCAGTGGGCCAAATGCAGCCCCTAGCTCTCCTGAGGAAATGCACCATGATCCAGGCACTTCTCCCTGCCTGGAAATCTCCCAGGGCACCTTTAGGCATTCAAACACACAATCTCAGTGGCAGTTTTAAATACACATCCATCAATCCAGGCTGCCATGTCCAACCATTTTCAAATTCGGACACACCCTCCAACCCTAATTACAATTTTGAAGTATTTTCTGAAAATTTAACTGAGAAATCTTGTCATTTTAAATAAAATCTGAAATTCTTATTCCTAAGAAAACATGAAATGATGGAAGAACTGCCATCTCAGCAGTCCTGGCTCTGGCATGAGAGCTGATGCTTATTTTACCAGGGAACCAGTAGGTGTGCAAACATAAGCACCGAAGAGCCGACACAGTGGCAGGAGCAAAACTCCCCTTTGTCTGCACAAACCTGCCCTGCTGTTGGCTGCAGACCTGGTCTGTTTTTTTGAGGCTATGGAGATTATAACCAGCACATCAGTGTGAGGTGTTAAAAGCAGTGAGGAAGCAGCCAAAATAAGCTGGGTGGAGAAGCCCTCTGTCCTTCCCCAAAGAAAAAGAAAACTGGGGCATGATTTACAGTGAGAGTCTCTCCACACTGGCAAACTGAATATTTTACTTCAAAAATACCTTCCTAAACTCTATACTAAGCCTGTGCTTGCAGAATAGCCAGCCTTGATTTGGCTGAATCAATGCAACTGAAAGTAAGGCAGAGACTTTCTCACAGCTGTCCACGTGTTGCAAGGGACAGCTCAATCATGCCATTTTCAGAGAGAGACACAGTAATTTGTGTTGGTGTGCAGCATGTTCACAGAAAGCCAAGGCCGCATCCCCCTGCTCAGAGCTGCTGCTGGTTGCTCTTTGCTTGTGCATTCTTGAATCCCAGATGAAAAAGGGGTGCCGCTTCATTTCCTCTTTTTCCAGGATCCTGATTCTGCAAGGCTAAAGCCAAGCTCTCTTGGACTCTGATACTAAAAAAAGTATTAATTACTTTGCTGAATCAGGCCTTCTTAAAACAAGAGGAGGAAGACATTCAAGCTCCCTAATCCGGCAGCACAGCGGGGAACTGCTCATCTCTGCATGATTGTGTAATTGCTTTTTGAAGAGAAGCAAGTTTTTCTGTCCACATAGCGCTGATAAACCTCAGCAGTCACTCTGGTCTCCCAGCCCAGCTTTCAAGATTATTTGTTATGGATAAAAGGAAAGATGCTTCCATGTCCATAGCTGACAAGCTTTGCTGCAGGACATGCATTTATTTTCCATGCTGTTGGTCTGTTCATCCCTGTATCAGGCTAATTCATCAGATTAATAAAGGACGATTTAGCTTCCTGCAGGGCGTTATTGATCTCACAGGGAATGTAGTGGCTGTTTGCGATGCCACCTTTTCCCCAAGGAAAGGGGATGGTTTTAAAATATTTCTGATACTTGAAAGCAGCAGCAGGCTCTCACCGAGCAACCACAGAAGAGGAAAAGTCTGGGGCAGAGGGGCACAGCCCCTTAGTGTTTGTGATTTGCCCTGCTCCCAGCACTGCCTTCCCTGCAAGGCTGAAGCACATTCAGCAGTGGACATGTTCCAGGAATGTTCACATCACGTTTTCACTGTGTCTCTTTCCTAACGTGGCAATTACCCTCTTTATCCAGACAAAATTATTCCTATACCTTTAGGCTACAGCATTGGATGAAGAGTTTTAATTCTCCATAATCTCTCAGCTGTTCCCTTGATCCCTGCTTGTCTGGGCAGAAATCCCTGCCATGCAAACCAGCCTGCTGCTGCTTTCCAGGATGAGGGACTTGATGTTTGACCTTATTAAAAAACAAACGTTTTTTATTTGTGCCAAGATGCAACCCCTTGATGCTCAGCCTCAGTGACTTACTACCTCATTCTCCACCTTTCTTCTGGCTTAATGACATCTATGAACATTCCATTTTCTCCCCCAAACCACCAACAGACGTGTTAAATCATGAAAGAGAAAGGCCTGAGCCCCCAGGACCAGGAGGAAACAAGTTCTCCTGCTCCCTTGTTTGCAGCTGTGTTGTGAGGATTGTAAGCCAGCCACCTTGAAATCTGCTCAGCCCATACTGTATTAATTTCATATAATTCTAAATCCTTAATCAATACCTTGGAAGAACCAAATATCTCTGTAAATTACAACAACATTATTACCTTTAGCAGTCTAATTTGCAAGCTCATTAAAAAGATATAAAGCTGTTTTCTGTAACCCTACAGTGATGGAATAACTCTCCATCCTTCATTAGCCATACCCTGGCACATGCTGCCGCACATTTGTCTAGCAGTGGTGTCAAGCTGGGCTGTCCCCAGCAGATTTCCAGATCCCAGCACAGCAGCAGTGTGCTTTCCTCCCCGCCCAGCCATGACCCGAGCACCACTTACAATCAGCAGGAATGGTTTGGGGAGCAGCTGCACCAGTCCTGGTGCTGGTGCCCCATATAGGGGGCAGTGGTGGCCACACTGTGCCATGCCATATGCCTGAAGTCACTGTGGGAATCTCCGTCCCATGATATGACTACGGCCAAAACACATTTCCCCAAACATGACACATCTATGGCGTATTTCTACATTAACAACAGCTTTTCTGCAGTGCTTAGCTGGTAATTGCCAAAAATGCCTTTTCTGTCCAATACATTCTGAAAAGCACTGAGCTCTGCTTGCATCCTTTTCCTGACTATAAGAAACAAAAACTTGGTTTCTCAAATATGGGAGAGTTTGCCATATGGAGATGTTCAAGAGGAGGGCTAGGTGGATTTCTGCCAGCAGCAGTCTCTGCAGGCCGGCAAGCTGGATGCAGCCCACACCTGATGGGTGCCTCCACCCCCATTCAGACTCATTTCTCATCAGCAGCCTGTTACTCCAGAGTTTCCAGTCCTACCTCATAAGGCTGTATTTATTTATCCATCTTTTAGCAGAACAGACGAAACAGAGCTATGCCAAATTCTAGTTCATAAAGCCTAGGAAGGAGATTGGATGTGCCTAGATTACAAAGGAAAATAACTGTGTAGAACTTATTTTGGAAAGGAGAGAAGTGTTTTAAAAGTGCTGTGCTGACAAGGCAGACCTTGTATGTCATCTTCCTGTAAGTGGTTTATGATTGTTCTCACAAATGCTAAATGATATGCAAATTATCTGCCACATCCTCCTGTTTCGAGCTCCATCCATCTTCTTCCTCATCTTCTTTTCCCCTTCCTCAGGAGTCTACCAGAAGCTGATGAGAAGTGTTTGTCCACCCCTGATACCAGGGATGGAGAGAGTGGAAAAGGAAAATACTCAGCCTTCCTCCCAGCACTGCACGAGTGGCTCTGTGGGGAGTGGCTGCTGCTCCTAATTAAACAGCGCGGATCCATCCTGCTCATCAGCCTGGTGGCAGTAAGCCCTTCTCCCACCTCGGGTGCTGGAATTAATGCTGCTGAGAGACAACATAAATTGCAGCTTGAAAACAGCAGATGAGGTGCATGCTTGCTGCCATTAAAAGGCTGTAAAATTGGTTAAGGATGGAAAAAGAAAAAAACACCATAAAAGATCTGTATATGGCTGTAAAAGGCTGAATGCCAATGGCAGAGACAGTCTAAATTTGGTTAATTATTATTATTACACAAATAGCCTGTTACATGACAGCAAAGTGAATGCATATACATGTATATATTTACATGCATATATCTATATTTTTAGGTCTGAGAGCTACAATAACATTAAATAACAGCAATTTTTCTGAAATTCTTCAAGTTCAGGCTGCACAGAAACAGTGAATAGCCACTGGAAGAAAATGAGTGAGGAACTCTGACACAGAGGCTGGGGCCCAGCCTGCCTTTCCTCCAGGCCAGCCTGAACCCCCCAGCCGTGGCCATTCCCTCCTGACCTCATGAGCCTTCCTTCCCACCTCACCAGCCCTCCTACTCCTCAGGCAGGATGGGGGCACTGCGTGCAGGTGTCTCCCAGCTGGAGAAGACAAAAGCATGTTGTGGTGGGCCAGCCTCCTCCATCTTTCCAGCACAAGCTGTATCCTTCACTTTATTTTACCGATCTGTCTGGGAGATGAATGATTTTTGACTTTTTATCCCCACCTTTTTTCCTCTCCAAACTAAAGAGCAGCCCTGCATGCAGGAAATGCAGCCCAAAGGAGCACAGCCTGTTTTTTCTGCTCACCTGTTGTGGGAGGAAGCGAGCAGTACAGGACTGTGCAGAGGGAGGATGCAGGTCTGGAGCAAGGCACTGGAGCTGCCAGCTCCTCCTGCTGTTACAGAGAAGCAGAAGAATGATCCTGACCCCTTGTCTCAGTGTCGGGGACCCGCTCGCACAGTGGCCGTACCACTAGCTTCTCCCCTGGGGCAGCCTGTTCCAAGATGCCCTCCGGACACAAAATGAATGGCACCACTGGCATGTGCTGAAAAGCTGAAAGCAAGGAGGAAGGCTTGGAGAAACACTGCAGGAAAAAAATCAGGGAAAGCACAGGGGAAAGACCAGGAAAAACAGGCTTTGAGGGAGAGAAACCAGCCCAAGCAGTCCCAGGACAGCACCCAACCACTGTGCACCACTGTAGCATGGAGTAAGTGATCCTCACGGGGAGCTTTGTTCAAAAACATTAGCCTCACATGAAGATATTTCTCTGTGTGAATTATGAAGTGTTATTTCATGTTTAATTGCATTGATTTGCACTGAAAGTTTTAAACATCTGCCTAATAATTATCTTAAACTAATTTGTCATCCAGAACACAATAAACCATTATTTGTCAGCTCACGAGGAGCTAACTCTCCCATGTCAGAGGAACTGTAAGAAAACAAAACAGAAACACCTGAAATGCTGGAGTGTGCATCTAGGTTGTTGGGTTGTTGCATTTGGACAGGGGCAAAACAACCAGCACAGGTAGCCATAGCACTGAGACCTGAGCGAGTGATGGTGCTCAGTTACCCAGCACCACCAGCAGGGCTCCAGCCTGGCCCAGCATGGCAGCTCCAGCCCCCAGCCCCTGCCACAGCAGCAGGGAGGAAGCCACGCAGAGCTACAGCACAATGCATGCATTTGAAATTCCTTTGACAGCAGCGCAACATAGTGCATTTTATCTTTTTTGAGATCTTGCAGCAATCGAGAGCTCTACAGCTCCATCCCAGGGAGCAGATGTTATGCAGTTCTCAGTTTGCAGCATCGTGCCAAATTTTACTGCCACTGCAAAGCCTCCCTCTGGCCCTGGCCCTGCAGCTAGTTCCAGCTTAATGGTCTCTATTTTGCAGAAAGTGATTGTGAAACGCAGACAGCATTTTTTAGGGGCAGGACAAAAGGGTGCTGTGCCTCAGAGTGCTGCTGGTGGGGTGTCCCTGGGGTATCCTCACCAGGACATGTTGTCACTGGGGCTGCCCCAGGAGAGCCCCGCTGCCCTGCACTCCAGCAGCCCCTTCTTGGCCAGGAACAGGGCACACACTGAGGTGACTTCCCTGCAGTGGCATTTCCCTCCCTGCCTGGAGGCTCTTTGCTCTAAACCCCTCGCTGCTGCTGGGTTTGGACTTCACAGAGCCCTTGCGCTGCCCAGAAGGATGCAGGGCTGGCCTGCTGCAAGCAACTGCCGTGCAATGTGCAATGGGTTGGGAAAGCCATGCAGAAGAAATGTCCTCCATGAGGTTTGGGTCTCCCATCCTCCCCACTGCACCTGCCTCAGCCTGCAGCCCTCCTTAGGCACCATCACGTAACTTACAGGAGGTGTCAGCTGCAAGCCACAGCCAAAGAGAAGGTTTACTTAAGATACCCTGTGGATTTTTGTACACGATCCTGATGGATTATCCCTATCTGTGAATTTACAGATACAGCAGGAGCGCGGCCAACAATTTGGATTAATTTAGATTAAACCCAGGCTGGGTTGTTTTTTCTCCCTAAGGAAATCTCAGTCTTAGGTCTACAGATTTTTTTTCTAAAAGAAAGATGTCGACAAAAACAACTTCCATGCTTTCCAGCAGGCACCTAAAGTGCTTTTTCCATCAATCACCTTTGATATATGGAGGCAGAAGTGTGAGTTACTTCATTAAGAGCACTCACACATAGCTGGGTACATTTACATATTAATCAGACAGCTGAGCTGCTGATCTTCCCCTCTCACGCTCATCTGCAGTCAGAGCAGGAGTGCTGTGAAACACTCTGTGTCCTGCTACATGCTCCAGCCCCACAATGGGTGCTGTCGGCAGGGAGCGGCTCATGCTCAGCACTCCTGTGGAGCCCAGCACTGCTCACTCCATGACTGTCACATCACAACGGCACCGAAACCAGGGGTGGTAACCCCCAGAGCATCGGTCAGGGTGAAAGGGGCTGAAGCAGTGGTCCCCACATTTGGGTTCTCATCTGTTGCTGCCTGTGGAGTAAAGGGGCAGAGAGGTCAGCTTCCAGAGGCCTGGCTTGGACTGAGGGATGTGCCCAGGGTGACATTGTGCAGCACTCCTTTGGTTCAGGACCATCTATTCTTCACTTCATTTTCAAATATTAGCTTTAAGGTTGGTTTCCTACTTTTAGCATTTGCCTCTCCCAAGAGCATGGAAAGAGAAACACCACCACAAGTGCAGTGGGGCAAAACCCCTTTGACACCAGACCTTGGAGTGATGGTCACACTCATCAAGGTGAGTGCAGGGTAAGGACACCTCTTCTCCTTCCAGAATAGCAGTGTGGGGCATTACTGCAAGGAGGAACTGGTTAAACCAGAGAAAGGCCCCCATGCATGTGGTCTTACCATGGCCTGCTTGGGAGGCAGAAATTCAGACCCACCAGGAAGAGCCTTGAGTGTAGGGACAGGTTCACATGCCCCAAACCCTTACTCACACCACAATTTAGCCTCTCCATGCGCACAGACACAAGTCAGATTTCTTTCCCAATATGTTCCCATGAGCAGTGCTGTGCATGTTTTCTCCCCCAGCATTTAAAGGCATGAAATAATTATTAAAACATTCATCTAGATACTAAAATAATTAAAAATTAAAAAAATCAGCAACTACCAGCTTTGACTGAAGATGAACAGGTGTTTGGGCTTCCAAAGAGATGCTTCTTTGGCGTAAGGACATGATTGAACTGATAATTTTTATAAGACTGCTCCTCTGCTTTTTACTTGAATTAGAGGATACACTTCTAAAACCCCATCCTTGGGTGGGTTCTGGGCCCTTTTGAAAACCTGGTATAAAAGCACAAGACAGCTCTGAGTGACGAAACACAGTAATTGCTCACAAATTGCCATCGCTATAGCTTGCTGCTTTGAACATAGTTTGAAACAGAATTGCAAACGTATATATACGTACATATATACATATATATACACACATATATATTTTAAATGAGTGACCCAGCTCAGACCTCTTCAGTTTGATCTCAGAGATACAACAGGTTTATTGCAACAGAAAAGCATCATTTATGCAAGCACCTGAGAAGGATGGAGTACTCTGTACTGAGCAGGAAATAAGAAGGAAATGCTTTTCCCCCAAAAAGGATGATGAGGCCTTGCCAGTCCCACAACAACATGGCCTCCTCAGCTGTCCATGGCCCTAGCCCACCTGCCCACATTTGCCTGCTGCTGGCAGGATCAGGGCCTTCAGCCACCACCATGCCGACACCGAGGTCCCTGCAGAGCCAACATTTTGTGGTGGGACAGCTTCCAAAAGCTGCATTTGATCAGCCGTGACGAGCACAGACCCGCACAGGTCCCACCTGCAGCTCCCACTGCCTCACAGCGCAGGTGTCCATGGAGCTCTGCCACTTCCTCCTCCTCGCCACATCAGGTTCTCCACCCGGCACTGCAGCTTCCTCCAAAGCCCAGAATATAAGCGGCATCAGCAGCTTCCGCCTCAGTCGTTTCTCTCCGCTTGCTGGCGGGTTCATTTTTCTTACAGCTTCTTGTCCCGGGACCTGTGCAGCTCCACCCCATGGCCAGACAAACACCTTGACTGTCACTGACACATTCCCCTTGTCTCCCTCTGCTTCATGGTGTTATTTTCTAACCCGTACCTTACTGCCTCCCCCTGCTTGGCTCCCAACCCTCCTTTTCTCCACTTCCAGCTCCCCCCAGAGACCCTGCAGAAGACCCCAGCCCACACCAGAACTTCATACACACAGCCGAGGCCACAGCTCACCCTGCAGTCCCGCACTTCACACCACGTTCTCTACAGGTGTACAACCTGTTGGTTGTACAGGTCTACAACGTACGAGGCTCCCCCCTTCTTTTATTTACGGAGGCTATTCACAGAGCCCCACTAGAAAACAGCAGTGGGGATTCCAAAGGCTCATAAATGAAGCCTGCCACGTGAATTTGCTGCTTTCCCTCTGCCCTCAGCCCCCAAGTCATGTCCATCTGATCTCAGGTTGTACGTCTCCAGCCAGGGGGGCTGCCAGAGGCTGGGGCATTGCCAGCATGGGCTGGGGGACCACAGGCACCACAGCATCACAGAATGGTTTCGGTGGGAAGGAACCTCTAAAAACACCTACTCCAAGCCCCCCACCCACATTTATAAGCACGTGTCCATATGTTGGGAAGCAAAACCCAGATTTAGAGCTCGGCTGTGAGACATGGTGTTGTTACTTAGATGCACACGTGTGGCACTTGTTAAAGATGAAGTCTGATTTTAATTTACACGTAAACTTTTAAAAGCTGTAGAAAGTGGTCTTTTGTGATACACTGAAAGAGGTGATTAGGAAACCACATTTAGGTGAGATGCTTCATGTGGTTTCCATCAGCCTTACTGAGAATCACAGACTTGACTAACACTGCAACACACTGTAACAATTCAGGCAAATCTGTCAAACTGCTCAGACACCATCCTGTCAACAGAGATGCCTGGAAGTCGGACATCTGCCCTGCACTTCTCACAGCTCAGCCTTCTGTTAAGCAACTTCACCGCAGAGGAGCCCATTTTTGATAAAATTCACCTTTGTAGTGGGGTGGTTGAAAGCACACCCTTAGGGAACTATTAGTAGGAGCCTTTCCTAGCACACTCCCCACCATTTCACATAGGGTGGACACCAAGAGGAGCTCTTTGAACACGCCCCAACGGTGACAACCTCCACCACAGATGTCCTCCCAGAGCTCTCCTGGGCCTCAGGCTCCCTGCTGCCCCTGAGGATGCCCACTGCTGCACCATCACAGCTCATCAGCTGCTCCTGGTCCACCTCTAGCACAGTGATCTCTGTGTCTCCTCAGCCCAAGCCCACCTCCTCAGCACTTCCCCATGTACACAGGGATGCTGCCAGCCCAGAAAGAGAAGGTTTTGCTCTGGCTTCCCCTAACATTTCTTTTCACTGCTGCAACGACTCCTCACTGAGAGGAAGAGCAGCCTAGTATTTTTCTGGCTTAGAACAAATCCACCTATAGCACCAAATAGATTTAACTACAGTTGAGAGGGGATGGAGACAGAAACGTTTATATAGTGCAAAACATGCCAAATTTGATAGAAGTCAACTGCTTCTTTTATATGCTACTGATCAATTGTGACTAGTTGGGAGTTGGGGCAGGAGGTGGCATCAGGTAGATCCTGACAGCAGTTCAGAAGCTGAATGTGAAGTCAAATTCCAGCTTAAAAAGATTCAAATTATGAATACAAGAACATTTTTGACAACATGCCAATGAATTAAGAAAGTTTTAAGGAAAGAAATGTCCAAGTAAGGCAGTAAGAGCGGAGAATACTTCTTTGGATAGGCTGTTAATTTCATCCACATGCTGAAAAGAACTGAGTGACTGTTATTAATGAAACAATACACCTGTATATCTTATTTCATCATCTAATATATAGCATTAGCCACCTGGCTTGTCATGTTACTGCTTTTATGGTTTGCAGTTTCTTTCTTACCAAGATGTCCCCCACCTCGCAGTGCCTGCTGCCCAGAGATGTCCCAGCCAGTGACACAGGAGAAAAAATAATAATAATAAAAAAAAATAAATCAGTATCCTCCAGGCTGAAAAATTTCATAGCCATGATGAGACACCTCAGAAAAAAAGGAAATTTGAGTTAAGACATTAGAAGTTGGATTTGGCTGGCTTCTGGAGAACTGTTGTCCTAAATTCCTGCTGAACATGTAGAAGAAACAGTGGGAGTCCTCTCTATAATGGAAGTGGAAGCTTAGCAAGCATTCAAAATCCACTGATCCATAATAATGTATGTTCATAAGGAACTGAAATGAGCCCAAATACTTCCCCAGAAGGCATTACAGTAAGAGCATGGAATTAATGGTTTGGTTCAGGTCTCTTAAAGGAATCATTCTGGTGCCCATGGGTCTCTTGAAAGCCAGCAAGATGACCACAATACTGCAGTAGATCATTTTATGCTGCAGGAGCACAGGCGTCTATCAGGCAATTGGAGGATCTACAAGGGGAAATAAAGAATATCTGCACGGTGTAATGCATCACAACTCACACTTCTACGCTATTGTGGACCCTAGAATAAATTAAGCTGCACTTATGTTGCACTTAAGCCTGAACAAAAACTTCTCTCTTCCCCAGATTTCTGGCTAAATGTGAGAACTTTGAAGTCCTCTCTTCCCAGAAACCAAACACCACTTACCTGGCTTTATCTCCAGCTGTAAGGAAGTCTTCACCTCAGTGACAGTCCAGCACTTAAAACATTTTCCATTATACATCTAAACCAGAACATCTGTAAATCACATCCTGACAGTATTGAAAAGTACAAACTGTTCTGATATTTTGTAGCCACTAGAATCATGTAAACATTTATCTTTATACTCTGCTCGCTCTTTATTTCCATTAGAGGCTCTATATTTTAATATTTTCTTGAGACACAGAATTTGGCCCACTTTAATTGACCGATTAATTCCTTTTGGCTCTGCAAGCACTTGCCATTTTGTTCACTAACACAGAGGTAATCCTCCACCAGCTGAAGGGCAACAGTCTTTGGCAGAGGTTCAGGCTACTGCAGCGCACCACAGCTCTGTTCTGGGAGGAGAATGGCATCAAGCACTTTGTGCTGAAACCAGCCCTTCCAGAACTGGGCAGAAACCTCCACACACCTCCTCCTGTTGTCCTCTGGCCAGAAGGACAATTCCCTGGGCTGAAAGTCTATGCACACAGTCTGCAAAACAGATGAAAAGCCTCAGCTCTGCTCTCGCTGTGCAGACCCTGACGAATACCTTGAGAAGGGTATGTTCTTCATCTCTATTACTCTTCTATATAAACAGCCGCATTAATCAATTTTACCTTCACCCTGAAGTAGCTTATCATGACCTTTCTTCAAAAAAATTATTATTATTATATATATATATATATTTTTTTTTTTATTTTTTTTTTACCAGAAGGCAACATACATGTAAACAGCTCTGCTTATTTGTATGTTCTTGTGGAGATTTGTGGAGACTTGCAGGCACAACATAACAGGGAAGGAGAGCTTGTCCAAGGCTATGATAGCTATGAACCATGTGCAGCAGCAATAGTTGCTCCAGGAGGACTGGAACAATTCCTGCCCAGAGACCCGAACCACCTGCATGGAGGTGTAGGGACTCTGCACAAGCTGCCTGGGTTTACCAGCCCGCAACAACTGCATGGGATTGATCACCAGGTGTAGCTTGGGGGAAGCAGCACATTAAGAAAAGGCTGAGAAGGACATGAAGTGAGGAACAGCAGCAGTGAGAACCCCACAAAAGAAGAGACAGGAGAAACACATCTTGCATCTTGACTCCATACCCAGTCTCAGATATACCTTTACCATGAGTACATTCTTCCCACATGAAACCAAAAGTTAAAACCACCACTACCACTGAAAAAACATTTACCCCACCATGATAAGGTTGCAACAGGATTACATCTATACCTTAGTTTACTTATTAGGGAATTTCCAGTGAAGTTCCTGTGCCGCATGCCACTTTTCAGTTTTTCAGTGCCTGATTTCAGTTCTCCTTTTCCAACTATCAGCTTGTTTTAAGGGAATACACCGCATCTTTTACACTCTGCTATGTTAAGGTGCTGTACTTGGAGTTTATGCATAAGTACCAGAATTAACAGGAAATATTTGGAATGCAATTTGGGTATATAAGCCTCCACACACTTGTCAGCCTGACAGAAGCTCCCTCTAAGGGCTGGCAGGCTGGGGAAGCAGCACGCCTTTCTGCTCTAGCTCCTGGGGAGAGCCTCTCATCCCACCACAGTAACTCTCTAAGTGACTATAAGTGACTAAACAAGCACAGACAGCATATTAAGTACTCCCTAAAGCGGTCATGTATTAACAGGACGTACAATAAGACATATTTGCCTCATAATTCTGGAAGTGCCTGCTGAGAGTCAGCTGGATATTAAAATTGCTTGATCCTGGTTTGAGTAGATTAAATATGATCCTCCATTTCTTTGCAGTGGCCTGCCTGCTCTGGTGAGGTCTCATGGGCCTAGAAGGGAGTGTCAGATTCTGGGCTCTCCAACGGAGCAGGCCAAGGGTACGAGCGGGGCATAAGGCAGTGCCATGGGGGGAAGGGCAAAGGTAACCAGGCCTGGCACACTGGTCAAGCAGACAGCAGCTCAGCTAGCCAAACACAATGGGGTCAAGTTCCTCACAGCTGTGGCAACCAATATGAACAGGGCTAGAGAGACAAGCTGAGGCGGCTCAGCAAGGATATTATAAGATAACCAGGAGAACAGCATAGCCCTGTGCTTAGAGAGCAGGTGCAGCTGCCAACCCTGGCAGTTTTTAAAGCTCAGCTATGAAAAAGTCACTACCTGTAGGCTGGCTTAAACTGGTGCACGTGGCAGCCTAACTTTCAGAGGGGTGCTGGACAAGATGACTTCTAGAGATCCTTTCAAACCAATGTTTCTATGATCTTTATTAAAAAATTACAAGCAGGCTGTATGTTATAGCAAAAAATATTGTTATTGTATAACATTTTGCTGTTATAAGAACACTGTGGATGTTGTAAACAAATACTTGCAGCTTTACTGAGTCTGGTTGGAGATGCTAATACGAAGGTTACCTTCACTCATTACTGTGTTAGGTATTACAAGCTATACCAAAACATCATTAGAAAGCCTTGACTCTCCAAACAGGATATATATGTAAAAACACCACCATCCTCACTGGGGACCAAAGATAACTAGAAAAAGTCCCTGAATTTCAGAAGAGTGGCAGAAAGAAAAACTCTTTAAGTTCAGCAAGAGACGGATGCACTGGAAATAAAACAATTGGAAAAAGACCCAATGTTTGAATAAGTTTAAGAGGCCAAGTTCAATGAATAAGTTATCACAAATTATTGACCCATATCCGATGCTCAGAGCCACATGAATCTCACCCTTAAACAGCATGAGAATGGAAACAGAATTATGACTTCCATTTGACTTCATCAAAAGCTGCAAGCCATCACTTTGAAAATATCTTTGCACTGATTTGAACTGCATGGTATTTCTAACTTGAGCTTTACTTTGCATAATTGCTAGCATCATCTCTTGAAAGCAGATTTCTTTGTAATCAGTTGTACTATGAACATCAGTTTACTTAATAACATGCATCTGCCTTGAAAGACTGAGTTCTCCAAACGATTCTGTCCAAATCCCAAATCATTCAGTCCACATTCCTGGTGCACTTTCCTTTGTACCTTAAAATTGTAAGGAAAAAGCCTATCATTAAAAGCATCACTGTTCTTGAATTCAGAAAATAATCATTTTGCGGAATGTATGCAGGTTAAAGAGGGTGACTTGATAAAGCAGATTCCCCTGAATGCCTCTCTCTTGAATACCCCAGGACAAACACTTTTGTGCACTTTCCATTACCTACAGCACCGCCTTATGAGTGGAGTAAGAGGGCCCTTCTAAATTCATGCTGGGAGGGTAGAATGAAAGCAGTGACACTTAAAGCTGGAGGACCTCTTTGAAAATTAAATTGGAATGAGCTAGGACACTCTTATGAGCTTTTTGGAAAACATACCTCAAGTAAAATGTCGCTACTGGAAGTGTCCTCACTCCTCTCCCTCTGCATGGGTAAGAGGTGGAACTTGTGCTGATGCAGCAAACTTTGTCTTTTTATTCCTCAAATATAATACTCTGGAAGTCTTGGCCCAGAACCAGTTTTATTTCTCCATAATACACTTTTATGATGAAAAATGAATTATCTCACTGTGCAGGCATGTAAGACCTGCCTGCATTTGCCCACCTAAGCTGACCACCTGTATCAATTTAGAATGAGCTGGACAGCAGACACAACTTTATCGGTAATCATTTTACTGGGAGTCAGAAGGTGGCTGACCCAGGGTTACGTGATTGGCAAGGCCACTGGCAGCTTGGTGCCAAACTAATGTAGGAATAATAAATAATTTGCCCCTTCAGAGGGGGGTGGGCACCACACACACATCTGATACCATGTACAAGGCAGAGCCTGAGGAGAAATCACCATGCTGTCAGCCAGGCCCCAGCATGGTGGCTGCTCAGAGTATTTTGTTCTCCGGATCCACATAGTGCTGGTTAAGCTAGATGTGATGCTGGGATTTGTGCATACATGTTTGTGTTTTGTAGAACAGGAATCATTAACCACCTGCAAGATCCATCCTGCCAACACATTTTTGATTATACACCATTGAGCGGTGCGGTTTCATTATATCGATCACTCCACACACCATCCCTTTCTGTTAAGGGATAAGAGATGAACATCAATCTAATTAATTTTAAATATATATATATATATATATATATATATATAAAATCTAACTTTCCCTGTGGGCAGGGATTTAAAAAATGTCTAAATGATGTCTTTTGAACTTTAATAGTAGATTTTAACCTAAAAATCTAATAGTGCAGACAAAAAGAACAGCATATGAAGAAATGATGCTTCTGAGCTGTAAATCCACAGTATCTGTGGATCTGTCACAATCTGTGACAAAAAGAGTATTGCTCCACAGCAAACATAAACAAGATGTTCTCTTTGGCAAACGCAGCACAAAACCCAGAAAAAGAAAGGCAATGCAAACAGCTGAAATTCTCTCCTCAGGAGTCTCACTGTTATACAGTGCCACTGCTCGTCAGATCTACAAATCCAGCCCAGGTGAGCTAGGGAGCTATGCAAGTTAAAAGTCATTCTGAAGTGGGAGATGAAGTGTTGCAAGGCAAGAAGGAGGAAAGAAAGAAAAAGAATTTGTAACGAAAGCAACTTTAAATAGAACATCTGTTCCTTTTAGCTTCGTGACACTTCAAGCAAGCTGCTTGAAGTGAAAAAAAATTCAAGAAAAAGCTGCTTGAAAAAAAAAATCCTAAACAAGGAAAACTACTGATAATCCAAACATGTAGGCTTCTCCCGCTATGAATATTTACATAGTATGCCCTCCAACTATAGCCCCATCAGTACCTCCAACAGGATGAAAATGACAGTGTTTCACCAACAAAGCCACTGCCCTAGTCCATACTGGGCTTCATAAAGTACTGCAATTCCTGGCTGTAATGGAACAGATCAGGGAGGAAAAGAAAAAAAAAGAAAAAGAAAGACAGAATAAGAGAATCTGCTCTTCAAAATGCAGAAGACTTTAAGCCAGCAACAGAAATAATGAATCAACAGACTTCATCAATTGGTATGTAAAAAGTTGTGCAAAAGCTCAGTATTTTAAGATGAAAAATACAAAGAGCAGACTAAATAAGATGTGCCACATCTTTAAGTGCTTTTGTTCATGATATGAAAAACAAGTGGATGTGGTTTGTTTTTTTTTTTTTTTTCCTTTTGGTGGAGCTCAGCAGTCTAAGACGAAAACTGAATATAAACCTGCGAAGAGTGTGTTAAAATAATAAGAGATCTGTAAGTCACTCAAGAACTGTGGTTTAACTGCTGCTGCTTTTTAAATAGCAAATTGCATGCCTTCCTGGAATGGCCATATGGTGTGGTAAAATAGCAAGAGCTTTCACATGGAGTTGCTGACATCGTCCTCGAACTCTTAAGGCACTCTATCAAATGCTCAGACTGAGCAGCAAGATCAGAAAGCTGAAATGGAGCCCCAGCACCTGTACCACAGCCCTGAGCAAACCGACCCAGCCAGGAGCTGCAGTAATGATGGTACAGAGTCCACACCGCTGGCAGCTGTTGCAGGCAACACAGAGAAAGGCACAAGGAAAGGTGCTGATATTGAAGTCACAGGGAATGAATGAGCAGTCTAGAGAAGGGTTATGCACAAGCACATCATCCCAGCTAGAATTCTGACAAAGGCGTTGTAATGCTATCAGCATCCAGCACAAAGCTTTCTCAGAGACACTCTTACAGAATGGAAGTGGGACATTCACTGCTTCTTCAAGAACGCTCCAGGTGTGTCTATCAAACTTGAAACAAGCAGCTGCTGTCAGCATGGCCCTGTCAGCACCCACCTGTGTGTTGACACAAGAAACAATTTCATCTAGCTAAGTAAGCATTTTCTCCAAACTGTTCTGTTTTGTAACTTGAATGCTTTAATGAAACTACTACTGACATTGCATCCCCTTCTGTATTTGAGGGTACCCTCAGAGGATTTATTATTTTACTCTTAAAAGTTCAAATGTCTTTTTTTTTTTTTTTTTTAAAGACAGAAATAATTAATATTAGCAAAATATCATGGGCTTTCCCTTCTTTTCCAAATAAAATACACTCTGAAATTCTTTAGCAGGAACTACACACTTTTGGGAAGCATGATTACATTACAAAGAAGTGTACATATTCTCTAAAATAATAAAAAAGCTTTACTGTGGGGTTCTGTCAGACAACTACCAAAACCCTCACAAGCTTTGGATCATTTTGGGTGCGCAGTTTATAACTTATCACTGTATTGCTACTATGATATCCATCTATAAAATCGGGCAGTAGCAACAAAAAACAGAACAATAAAGCAGTTGAAGACAGGAAGGAAAATGACAGACACTGTTGACTTGTATTGGGGGGGGGGGGGGGGGGGGGGAGGGGTGTGTGTGTGTGTGTGTGTGTTTTAATAGAAACTTTTTTTATTGATGTCCTATGTTACTTTGTTTTTCAAGACTTTAACATCTTTCTCCTCTAAAGGCAGGACCCCTTTTGAATGCCAATAAATACCAGAAATTAAACAATCTCAGTACTATAGACCACTTACAGTAATGTACAATGATGTAATGAAATGTAATTTCAGTATCGTAAGTTGTATTTCAGTATCATAAATTGATTAAAGCTAAAGCAGTCAAAACATTTAAACAGGAATTAGTATATTTTTTAAGGAACCGACCAATTTGTATTTTAGTGAAGAATTCTGAAAAAATAACAGGCTTGACAAAAGCTTCAAAGGAACTAGCCCATGACATTATGCAGGCCAAAAAAAAAAAAAAAAAATCAAGTAGCTATAGGTTGAAAAGCAGCAAAAACACTATCATCAATTGAACCATCTCAAGTAAATATTTTATGAGTGGGAAGTTAACAGAACTGACACCCTGAAGTTTTGTGCTAAGATGAATATACACGTAAGCAATCTGGAAAACAGAGAAGATAATATATTTAAATTGGCTATTATCTAGTTAAACAGAACTTTGAGAAGAAAGGGATTTACTGGCCCTAACAAGCTATATGAATCAACAACACACCATCCAAAGGGGGAAAAAACAAAACCCAGCAGCAATCATTAGCCTCTTACATATTTTCTTTGGTTATTTAATATCAGGAAATATTTTTTTTTTAAACAGAACATCTAAGGACTATTCCTTTGAATTTCATTGTGTCAAAACCTTCTCTGTGGCCTCTTTGGTAAACTAGAGGACAGCCTTTACTTCTGTTTAAGTGTTTTTTTGTTGTTGTTGTTTTTCTTTTTTTTTTTTTTCCCCTCACATATCCTTTCAAAAATTGTATTTCTTTCATTTATGGGCAATCTGCACCAAAGGAGTCCAACTAGAACAAATTTTACATTGAATTGTGAAGATACTTTTCTTGTGATAAAAACTAGACATACTAAAACCATTTTCCACAAGATATTATTGATCAACAAAATTTAGAGACAGGAACGAACATTTGTAGTAAGGAAATGGAAAACCCCATCCCGAGTTGCACTAGCAAGAATTAGAAAAACTACCTGTAAGATTTTTACATGACTCCTTTAAAGGCTTGTAACAGAAAGGAGTTTTCAATATATAGCCAGAGCTGCACAGCAGCTATGGGGATGTGAGATGGGAGGCAAAGAAACTTGCCAAGATTTCCCCCCCCACCATTACCTTGCTGTTTTGCCAATTAAGTTTAGTATGCTTATCAGGTGTATGATAAAGGAATGGAAAGTAGTGTATACATTCAATGATTGCAACTGATGTTACCAAACAGCCTGATTTGACTACAATACCTCCAATATCAGGATCAAAAGCAGTCTGCATAATTTCTGATAAAAGTTAAGTTATTGATACACCTTTAAAAAAGGTAACACAAAAATAATTAACCATTGATTTCTTGGCATGTAAAAGTTCTATACAAATTTTAAAAATTTTATTTGCAGGTAACTAACCTCTTGAAAAGCTCACTCTGTATTTACACTAATTCTTTTAACAGGTTTAACTCAAATTAAAGCATATTTAAAACAATCATGATTGCATAACTTTTCTACTTTAAATTATTAACCCAATTAGTGCTTTATTCACATTTTAAAAACTTGTACAATTTATTACAAATATAAAACAGTGCAGTTTTCCATACATTATCTCAACTCTGAGACAAACACTTAAAAGACATGGAAAAAGATTTTGATTTCTATAAACATAACATTTGCATTATTCATAACCCTTTCTTCACTGTCCTCCCCATCCCCGATTTAAAAAGATCAAACATACAACATACTGTAGGTTTATTTTTATTCAAAAAGTTACTGTCTCAAGACATAAATACAAATCAGAAAACAGTACAATTAGGACAATAGAATGTGGAGGACAACAGGTTAAGGTAAATATATAAAACATTTTTAGCTGGTTGAAAACAAAGCTGTAAGAACTGCTTTCACAAAGAAACACTCCTTCAAGAGTAAGAAAATCAACTTAAGTTTAAAATCATATATACAGTCCTCTCAGCAGTTCTATTAAATGCAGTGGTGTGAAAAACAATATAGGCAGTACTTTTAGACATGAGTATTTATTTATGTAAAATGAGTTAGGCAGATCTAGTTTTGAGTTTGTTGTTACCCCATGACTTAGTAAAATAATTATATTTTATCATGATCCTTTAGATAATCTATGGTTTTTGGCTACCACAGCCGAATGTTTAATTTCTGAGTCTAAAAACAGGAAGCCTTTTTGTGTTCACCCATTTGGGGAGATTCTTGTATTGCAAGCATATTAAGGCATGGAATGATTAAAATAATATACCTCAAGAACTGAGAGACAACTGACAAAAAATATACATATGTAATATAAGTTAATATTTCCTTTAAAATGATGTCTAGCTGCCTAAGCCTTGCAAAATGAGTCGATGTCAAAATGGCATAGATCCACTTTCTGTTTTAGACCAAATTTAATTTATTTGTGAATGGACACAAAATGAAGTTTAAAGCTTAGCTTTCAAAGAATATTATGGGTTGTTTATGAATTTCTATTATCCAATCTAATTTACATACAGAGGAAATGTACTGTAACCTGTTAGAAGTATCTTTAACCTGAAGACTGCTTGCAAAGACAGATAGATAAAACAATATAAAATACAAATTTAAAAATCATTTTTAAAGCATGAATTCTCATGCTCTTCTATTTTTAAACATTGTTAAACTTTCAATATATTTCTGAAACCTCATAATTTTAAGTTGGAATTTAAAAGTAAGAAAAAACTAAACAAACTGCGCAATTATAAAATCAGCACCAATTTATATATATATATAATTTTATTTAAAATTTAGATCCCTATTCCCACACTCTAATAAGCTGTATAATTTTTGTTTAGAATTTTTCTGCAAACATACTACAATAAGCTTCTTTTATTTGGAGACAAAATACAGTGGCACTACTGGAAGGAATTTCACAACATTACATTTTTCTTAAAGGACAAGCAAACTTTCAGGGTTGGAAATGGGCAAGCATGACTGTTACTTTCTGGTACTTCATAGTTTCTGGACCTTTCTGAGAAGTCTAGCATGAAGTTTTTGGAATAGAAGTGTTTTAGATAAAAAAAAAAAAAAGCTGTTACAATTCTGCTTTACATATTTTTTTCATGATTAATTAATACAAACCTTCTGTTGCTGAAGTTTGCATTTAATTGAAAATACTGACGCTCTTCTGGTTCTATCACTGTAAGAAAATCAATCCACCTATCAATTCACTTCATGGATGTAAACAGCAATCCAGCACAGCTCATGATTATTTAGTATAGCCAGCAAATGTGTAAAGAGAGGGGCTCAAATCTGTACCGAACACCTCTCAGACTGTTAGATTAAAACTAAGAGGGAATACTTCTTATGATCTGGAAATGAACTGATAGCACATAAATAAAATATTGATTTTTCCAACAAAAAAGTGTAGCTTATCCTCAAATTGTTTACTTGTCCTTTACATTTCTTTTTTTTCAGGCAAACAAAACTGCCCCTTCAATGCACTTGATCTTGAAAGCATGTCATTCTCCTTAGAGAAAAATCTGTTCAGAATTTCACTGTATCTACCACAATTTTGTATTGAAAAACTTCCTCTTCCACTTAGAAAATGACTTCACCACTGATTTATTTGCTGCTCTGGTATTAAAACATTGACACCCCAAGAACCTAAAAAGAAAGTTAGAAATGGTGTCAATTCGTAGTCTACTACACATTTAACAAAAACAAAGCAATTAATATATGATTTAAGATTAAGACACTTCAAAATATGTTAAGGCATTGTAAGTTTTGTTTTTTTCCTCCAAACCAAATTCACCACACTTCTAATTCATGTAATAATATGAAAAGGGCTCCTCATTCATTAGAAAATGTTTTTCCACACTTGAAATTAACTAGATCCAGAAGGAATGTGTTAAAGACTGTGCTTTAATTATTTTAGATAATTGCAAAATCATTTAAAATTAGTTGCCTAACCTAGAATTCTTTGACAATGGTGATTCTATAGGCCTTAACCTGTAATCAAGTGTGCAGTTTCTAGCAACTAAGCCTGAGATAAAATACTCTATACACACACTGACTGCTGCCATGCTTGTGCTCATAAAAACAAAAGGTAATCTTGCAGCAGCAAGCCAGGACACAAACATAATGTTTTGTATAGAATACGTGATTTCTATCAGAAAGAGAATAGAAAACAAATCAAACAGTAAGCAGAAAAAAAAAAATAAAGTACTGTCCTTCAGGAGACTATGTGATTAAGTGAAGAAAAAGCTTTCCTCAAATGAAGAATCAGTTTCCATTCCCATGTGGGGACAAGCCATACGATTTTCTATGCCAATGAAAGCATGTATCATCACTGATAGGCCAAAAAGGAAGATTCCACATCTTGTGACTGTCCTACCTTTTATAGAACTCCCTAAACCAGAAAGAGACATGAGAGACTTAATTCTCCTGAATCTTAACACTGCTGTTCAATTTTATCTGTTTCCAAACCAATTTTTACTGTTCTTGGCATTAAATTCACTTCAGATGCATCATACAAATGTAGTGCACTGCCTGCCTCTGACAGTTAGTGCACTACAAAGTTGTGCCCAGCACAGCTGCCTCTGGCACCAGTAATGGACACCAAAATAAAGGATGGGCTAAAATTCTGATCATAAACTATGTGTATCTGAATAAATTTCATATATTTTGTCTACGTGTATTAGAAACAAGCGCCACAACTCCAGGAACGATGGACCTCAAACAAATTATATGAATAAAATAAAGTAACTTTACTCAAAGAAGGTTTTTTTGCATTTATGATTTGTGTGTTGGTTGGTTTATAAACATTTTAAATACCCAGTGACTTTTAGCTTTGCTTTAAGACAATTTAATGCTGTCTCTTAAATTATTAATAGAACTTTCCCACTTAGGCAGTTAAATTCATTTAGATGGAGTTTATGCTAAGGGGCAGCTCTCTGTGATGCAGCTGTTTTCTGTATTCCTGCAGAAATCACCCTTGCCGTGTCCTTACTGGGAGAAAGGTTTGCTAGATAATGCCCCCTTCACCATACCAACTTATTTAAAGCGTGCCACTTCTCCCTCCTTGCAGAGAAACAGACTATAGCTTCTTCTCCTGGCACATGGAGGCAGGACACTGATAGTCTCTCAGAATTGACTCCAAAATCTTGCAGAGCAATGCGACTGTAACCAGCTGCCATCATGTGGTGATACTCCCAAACTGCAGCTAAGGAGTGCCTAGCAAATCCTAGGCTCACGTGGCAAGGATGGTAACAAGAATGAGAAATAAAGTAATAGGAAAGAAAACTAGCTAACAGTAAGCAGAGTGAAAAGATTCATAACTAGCTTTTTGAAACTGAAAAGCTGAAAGGTTTCTGAAAAATCAGTGAGATGCACCTGTAGAGGACCAAATTTTCAGAGTCATCAGAATAAAAATGACTGGTATTTCACAGATCAATGAACTAAAATTAAGAAAAGGAAGGAAGAATTATTTTAAAACAAAGTTAGAAAACTGGTGATATACTTTCTAGGTGTTACTTCAAGAACAGAATACACAACAGCCAGATGCACAACCTAATCTGATTCATTAGTACTAGAAACAAAGGCCTACTGGCACAAAATATATGGATTTGCATTTAAAACAGTATTAAGACTTTTTTTCTCTCTCATAACAAGAACAGATTCGCGCTGCAACAATACTGTAAAAATATGTAATCGTCTTCCAAATTCCACCAAGCTGTCCAAGATTCCCAGGAAGCCTTGTTGTACTGTCCTCTGCTGGGTTGCTGCAGCTTGTTATTTCCAGTGTAATTTTGTACCAGCTACACAAGGTCAAAAATGGCTGCATACATTACAAGTGGTTCAAGACAGAAGGAATCCCTCATGCAGTTTTTTAAAAGAGAATAGAGACTGCAGATTTATGAAGTCGGATAAAAAGGGCAACTGCAAGCAGAAACTACAGACTTCGGATGTTTTGGACCTAAAACTATATATGGAAAGAAAAAATACCTCTCATCTCTATAAACATAGATCTGTATTGTCTCTATGATCTATATTCTCTATTATCTTACTTATAAATAAAAGTTAATATGGAAATTTATAAAAAACCAAATCATCCAACACTGACAATCGGTAATGTCACTAGAATCAACTGAGTTCATCACAACAGGAAACTTGCTTTAATATAGTGTATGCACAGATTTTTATTTTATTTTTATGCTCTTTGCTACCAACGTCCGCAATGCTCTTTTCCATACTAGAAGTGTACCTTCTCAGATTTAAAGGCTTTTGATTTTTACATAACTACATGTAAATATTAAGAACAAAAACCCTGTAAATTTGCAAAGAACATCAACTATCTTAGAATTTATAAAGCTGAATTACAGCATAAAGCATTTCATTGACTCAGTCTGCCATAATGGGCTACTCAAGACAGCCTAAAGATTGCATTCTTTCCATTTAAAATTTGAAGTAAGACTGATTATTTTCCTCTTACGTACGTTAACCTACCGATTCATCCATGATTGAAGCAGGGTCAAAGAAATCTGGTTTTAGTTCCGTTCTTTCTCTCCTGTTCTTTGACGGTGGCTACAAAAAGCAAGCAAATAAACACATTAATAGTAATTTCAGAACAGACACATTGAAATTTTAAACTATAATAAATGAAGCTGAAGTTTCAAGGGATAAGAATTTATGGGACACATATTTTCACACATCCTTATTGAAGCACGTTTGTCTTTAGTATGGCACTTTGGAAAAAAAAGATGTATGTATATACGTAGCGGCACAGCTATTTAAGAATGTAGAGATCAACATGAATTGTTTTCTGTTTCACCGAAAGGAAAAATTGATTCAAATATCCTACTTGAAAGCAGCAATACAAACCCAAAATTGACTGAAAGGACAAGGAAGTTTCTTACTAGGTCTATGTCCATGGTGTCAAAATCCATGCCTTCATTGAGATCTTCAATTCGCCCTTCTGATGACATCATCACGTCTTCAACAATTGGCTCTTCATCATCTTCCATTAGACTTGTGCCACGTCGACTGAATTTGAAAAAAAAAAAAAAAAAAAAAAAAAAAAGCATATTATTTAGCACTAGATCAAGTTACGTTTTATCTGAATATTTAACAAATTTATGTTCACTAATGAACTGCCAACAAATGACAGTTCCATTACACAGAAATTAAATAATTCAATAAATGTGTTAACTACTATTAAAAGAAGTATTCGATGAGCTAGAATATTCTAAGAGAGTAGGGGAGAATGACTTAATCAACTTAAGGAACTTTGTGGGACTTCTCCTAATTGGTATTCTGAGGTGCTGTAGGAACTGATAGGCAGATAAAAACTACACCCAATCCAATGATTTCCATGAAAATATTCATGCCCTACATAGAAAAGTCATAGGTTTGCCACCTAAATAGAATATGGATTTTAGTTTTTCTTGCCTGCCTTATGACAAGGCAACTAGGAGTGTCTGTTTGGGTTGAGAAGTTCTACATAAGCTTTTCATGACAATCAACATACACAACTGGACATCCAGTACTACAGGATTCATCTCAATTTTGATGTTAATTTTAGGTTAGACAAAACCCTTATTGATCACAGAAATGCTGAAGACAGCAGTTTCTTTAAAATGAGTATATATTTTTTTAAATAAAAAAGATCCTGAAATCTAAACTCAGAAGTAAAAGGAGGATGAAACAGTAAAAATAAACTTCTGAGCTTAAACTTCACTTCACACATGGAACACCTACTTTTAAAGTAATTTTAATGTTCTTTTCTAAAAAGGATTCTGCAGTTGAGAATACATAATAAAGGTGCTTTGCATGTTGCACTGACTATATGTATCTGCCACAGACAGCAGTTGGTTCAACACACCCAGTTCTCTTTATTACAAAGCTCACTACTGCTAATTTTTCTTAAGTTAAAAAATAAGACAGAAATCAGATCACGTGAATATATTATGCTAAATGTATCAGCATGCACTTTCACAAAAAAATAATACTACCAAAGAATTAGAACATGTATCCCTCTTAAAAAATATAGGAATAGTATTGCATTTAACATATGCTTCCCAATCCCTCCCCGTAGTAACATTTCACTCTCACTCACATAGCATGTTGCAAGTTGGTTCTCAGCTTGACGTAGTTCATCGCTGCCCTCTCCTGTTGTTGTCGTGCGGCTTCTTCCTGTTGCCTTTGAGCCAACATCCACGTTACTTGCGTGCTTAAAAAGACCATTATTCTATTTTAAACATGAACTGTTTTTGTGTATGAACTAGCACAATGCAGACCTACTCATTTACGTACTTGTAATCAAGCGGAGCTTGGTGGTGTTCAGGCTGCATAGGATAGACACCCATATAACTCTCTTCAGGTCGCAATCTCTTGGGCTCCCTCATTATTGTGGAAGTAAGTTGAGGTGTCTGCATCATGACTGGTGTGTGCATTGTTTGCTCCCTGTTCATCCACATACTGTCACTACTGCTGCTTTCTTCAGCTAGAAGAAAACACTGGGTATTAAGAAACTTTTTCAAACTAGTCTAAAATTGAATGTTTAAACAATTTAAACAAATGTACTTCCTGAGAATCAGTTTTACTTTTCACCACAAATTCTTACATGTGACCCCCAAAAGGCCTTAATTCGTAACCACTGGCTAGACTATTTAAAATGCTTTTATTTTCTGTAAGTTAGCACAGTGTAGTGCCCATTACTTCCTTTTGTGCCTCAGTGGTACATTATTCAGACTCCTCGGATGAACAGTTTTTCCACTAAACGCAGGCATGCACACAAAGTTATCCTATCTAAAGATATACATTAAAGCACACAAATTCTCTCAAGCTAAGAAATAGGGATCAACAAATGTGGCTTCTGAGTATCTACTCTAGTAAGTTTTAAAATGAGAGAAGTTCTACCTTCAGGTACTTTCCGTTTCCCTGTTGCTGGCTTTGTTTTCTTATTTCTTACTGTAGATCCTCGACTGCTGATTCCACTAATTACTGACATTGTATCATCATCCCCACCAGCTAATAAAGAGTTTCGGTAGGACATGAGAGGAAGCCACACATCTTCTCTTCGTAGAGACATCTGGAAGGTCATAAACTTCTCCAAGTAAACGTACCTTTAAATGGAAGAAAAAAAATTAGAAAGATGCAAGACATCTGTAACATGATGTTAACATGTCAAGATAAATAACTATTCAATATAACACGCACAGCTCCCCACCTAGTTAACAAAACCAACCGATAACAAATTCAGAATATGATTTCTGTTCATTCACCATAGAATGAGGAAACAAGGATGAATACAATTTACCCTTTATGACTATGCTTGACTACATCACTGTAAAGTTATATTTAAGTGCCAGAGATTCCATTCTGGGTGAATGTAATACACATACATACATATTCAAATAGATATTAACATCATTAATATTTGTAATGAAAAGAAAATGTAAAGAAAATACTTACACTGTTCTTTTGTCTTGTCTGAGAAGTTTGGAGGAAAACTCACTCAGAATATCAAGAAATGCCAAATTTAATGGTGGGTGGCTCTCACCTTGTGGATTAGGCTCCTTAAATGCAAATTCTATGCCATCCCTAAGGAAAAGTTAAAAATTCATTTACGTAAGGCATAAACTAAGGAAAAAGTTATCAGCACTAGAAGCTATCAAAACTAAACACCTTTCCCCTACTTCAAGGGAGCAACCATTCAGTGTTTCCATGTCCTAGCAAAAAAGTGTTCAAATTACGAATGAATTGTGTTCATGGACACACTTTTTATCCTAATGTTTCTAACTCATGTTTCAAGTTTTCTGCAGGTGGCAAAGATCGTAATTAAATGGATCTGTTCTTACTGTTATGTACATTAAAATGCTTTTTTATGGTGACAGCATCAACACTGCTTATCATTTACAGGCTTATACAATGATGCTAAAGAAAAACATGATTTAACATTTGGGTTTAATTCAGGAACAAAGACACGGTCACCTCCTAACTTATAAATGGGTTATAACTAAAATGAATTTCTTTAGTGCTGATGCAGTTTATATTAAACTAGTTTTGAAAGACTGAAAAGACATTTTAATGATGTTAGTCGAGAAGTGCTACAAAAATAGCAGTAACACAAAGCACACAATTACTTGTGTAACATAGCAATAGCTTCTCTTGTTTTCAACTGATCCAGTCCAAACGTTAAAGCAAAACGTCGAGCAAGTTCCTTTATGCCACTGAATGTCGGTGATGATCTATCAAAATTATAACCATTTTCTTGAATCATTTCATTGAAAAGCTGTATGAAATGAAAAAAAAAAAAAAAAAAAAAAAAAAGATTTTCATTTATTAAAAGATCATGACAAATTTTAGACCAAACAGCACATAATTCAGTTTCAGCAAAATGTGTTTTACAGCTTTATTTCTTAAATCAACAATCCAAAATGATACAAGTTTATGATCAGGAAGTTAAAGCTACTCTTGAAGGGTCTGTATGTTTGAGTTAAGCTTGGACAATATGTACACTTCAAGGAATGCGTCAAACTATGTTGGACTACAGATTTCAGCACTTCCTTAAGTGGGATGTCCCAGAGTTGAGAATACTGAAAATGAGTAAGATTCCCTGATGTGTACACTAACAGAGAAAAAATAAATGCAGTAAATTCTCACCTGGTCTTTATTATTACAGTTTGTCAAACTACTACTCCTATATAACTAATTTTGTTGTATTTGTATTTGGAAAATACACAAAAGAAATTCTAAAATGGAAACATGTCTTCAGGGAAGTTGCCAAAGCCACCAGAAGCTCTGCCACTGAGGATCAAAATCAACTCTTTATCAATAGCCAGCAAACTTGAATGCTCTGAACTTTATAATCTTTTTTTTTTTAGATCAGTTATTTCAACACCCTACTCAATTTGTCTGTAATTCTCTTCAACAGATTATTTTTCTATTATCTTCTAGTTTTGTGCAATACACGCATCCTTCCCCCACCCATGTAACAGAATAAACCAAAACCAGGTTCAGTCAGGCTATACACATTAACTTGCATTTATAGACACACTTTGGCCCACAGCTGCATCCTTCCTTTTAAGCTGGTGCAGCTCACTCCAACTTAGTTAATCCCTTTATCCCTTGTTACTTCTAGTATTCCTTGTCTGCTTGGTTTCTGTTTTTAGTTTTCATAGAAACATGCTAGTTCACGTTTAAATTTAAGGAGATTTGGCTTTCACATGTGCCCCTCTTCCCCCATTGGTCGTGGTTTGTTTGTTTTTGGATATTTATCAATACTTGGGTCCCCTTGTGTTACTATTCTTGTAGTTTTATTAGGCTTATGTAACTGCCTTCCTATTATGTGCGCAATTTCACATATTACATCCATTTTCTGTCTGCCCTTTAAAATATATGGGGCAGGCTGTTCATGAGACAGAAAAGATTAACAAGGACAGAATTTTCCTGGCATCACAAATACTTGCAAACTCTAGTGAAAAGTCAGCAGAATCAGTAAAAGGAGACCCTAGCCTTCAGCTGCATATTTTGTGCTGCAGTTCCATCAGCTAGTTAATGTCACACTGCTATCAAAAGGAAAGGTATCATCCTCCTCTTGTACTGGCAATAATATCCAGATGGATAAACCGTCTTAGGGGCTTCACTAAGGATTTTTTCTGGTTAGTTCACAACCAGATCCATGTAAGCTGTATGAACTCCAGTACTGACATAAAGGGGTGGAGAGAGAGGACAAATTGAGATACATTTTCCTTTCAACAGTAGCACACATCTATGTTAAATTGAAGTGGTTTGCAGAGATGTGCTTTACTGGTCTGATTCTCCTCAATCCTGTAAGATTTATGCAGATGGCTCATGTGAGCAGACAAATCCAACTCCTGACTGAATTCATAAGGTCTGCACACAGACAAGCTCATTTACTAAAGAGAGCACTAAAATATTTTAATTTCAAAGATAGGTGAAGCAACTACCAAACATTCAGAAATACTGAAAAACGAACTCACAACTGGTCTAAGTAATTGTTTGTTTTCAAACCTACCTTCCATAAGAGCTTTTTCATTAATACCTCACACTAGCTATTAAACAACAGCACATGATATACTGCATGGAACTTCATGCTTAGAAGACTGTAAATCATTCTTACCTGTTGCAAGCTAAGAATAAGTGTTTTAGCACACTGGATTTTGTCTATCTGTCTTGTTTTACTCATTGTTTCTTTAATAATATCACCATAGTCGTTGTAGTACTAGGAAAAATCCAAACAAAGTAGGTTAACTTTCCATTTTAGTTGAAAACATAACTATCGAATTCTTCAGAAAATTACATCTATGTTATGATACTTGAAAGAAAAAATCAGACACACTGAAAAGAAAAAACTGACAATGCTTATGCTTACACCATCAAAATTGTATCCTAAAATACCTCAAAAAACAGTATTTCCATTTATTTTCCTTCCTGTTTAATGTCATCGATATTACTTTAGAGGCAGAACGAGCTATTTATCTTGAAGGCCCTGACACACTTATTAATAGCACATATTCACCCCTTCAGGGTACAAGATTAGAATCTAATCTCTGATGGGGAGTTTTCTATTTTCTGTTTAAACTAAGCTCTTATGGACAACTTCATAATCATAATTTTTCCAATGGAGACAGCTGCCAGTTCAGTTTCAAAAGTAGTTGAAGTTTAATACAGTACTAAGTAGTTATTTAGTGATTCAGAATATAAATAAAGGGCACTCATACAAAAGCAGGCTGCCTGAATTTTTATTTTTATTTTTTAAATGTAATCATCAAGAAGCAAGTTTTTAACATGTTCACAAAATGAACTCATTATTGTGCAGCTGTGAATCCCAGGTGGCAAGGGATTTTATATTTAACAAAACTAGCAGCAGATACAAGGAACATGTTTTTTTCTAGGAGAAATGAAGGAAACTTGCAAAACAATTTTCTTCTCTTCTACAAAACTTAAGCTGAAATTATTTGATAAGGCTAGATGCCAAGTCAACCTGTGTGAGAAGATTTCTTAAAAAGCCTGAAACTTAAAGCTGAGGTGAAAATATACCATCAACCAGATATCCTTAAGAAAATAAAGTTATTAGAAACAAAGTAAAAACAATTATCAGGTTTTCTTCCTGCTCCCCCACTATACAGGAACTGTGAAACCCTCTCAGCTATTTTCCCCCCTCTTATGGTGGGAGAACAGCCCTTCTGCTGATACAGAGTTTTGTAGGCTTCATATTTCAAATCAGCTATCTCACAAGGAACAAAATAAATAACAATAAAAAAATCCACAGCTACTGTATTCTAATGCTTCTACTAAGTATAACCACTAGCCTTCTGACTTACCTTCATATATTGCTTGAAAATGTCTGCAGCAGTATTCATTTCCACCACAGTATATACAATGAGTTTACAGAAAGCTGCAAGTAGATTTCTTCTTTTGTGCAATGCTTCAATTTTGCTAGCTTCATCATCCTGCTGTCCATCTGCAATGAGTATGGAAGATGAAAACTGTCGGGTTTAAACACTTCAAGTTTAAGTATTGTATACAATGATGCGGGCTAGTGGTCAGGGTTTAGAAAAATGAAATTTCAATTCTGACAGCAATGCACTTTATTGACCACTGACAAGTCTCTCTTCCTGAGATATATAATATTTGTGCCTATGAAAACAAACCTTCATCATAATTACCCTACATGTCCCCAAACCATAAAGGGCTTTAAGTGGCTGCTGACATTAAAAAAAACAAACAAACAAACAAACAAACAAACAACCACAAACCTACCTCTTTGCTCATGCACATTTCTCATTGTTAGAAGGGAAAAAAAAAAAATAAAGGCACAAAATACCACAGGCAAACAAATGTATTAGCTAGAAGGCAAACAACATAAAATAAACAGTTTTGCACAAACCTGCACTATTATTATCATCATCCTGATCAATGAAGACATGATCTAAAATAAAACTGAGTAGTTCAGATTGTAATGAAGAATCAGGAGTGTAAACAAGAGGTTCCAACATATCACGTCCTCCTGTCATAATCTGATGGCTGAAGATCATCAACACGTCACACAGAATTGTGAAAGCCTATTAAAAAGAAGCCTTAATAAATATTTGGATTTTAATTTATTTAAATACAGAATAACATTTTCACTGAGCTAAGTATTTAAAGCCCAATGTATGATGGTGCCTCTTAAGTCCTTATCAACACGACAGGCCAACTGGAACTTAAAATGTGAATAGCTTCTTACATGAGGTTGCTGTATGACTCTCTAAATAAAAATGCTGCACAAATGTAGCCAACTAAATATAAAAAATATTTTAAGAATGAAACACGGAGAGCATGAAACTCTCAAATTCTGCTTGAAGGATGCCACATGAAGACACTAGAGAACTCTGCAGTCACCAGCCATAGAACATTCCACTTTTTTAATTGTTTTGATCACATCTGGAACACACATAGCATGGCTGAGGATATTCAATCCCTTCAGATCCTAAGGTCTGTCTTGCTCCCAAAAAACCAACCACCTCTTCACTATGCTGGCAAACACGTCTACATCAGATTTCAATGACATCAGATTTCAATGTCTGTACTACAACCACAAGAAGTCTGAATACAACAGTACCTAGACAGACATTCTTTAAACTAACTGGACAATACATTGCTTAATGCTGCACCTCATCGTTTTCACCGTAATCTCTTGGTAGTATTTACGAATTTTAGGGTATTTAAGTATTTTAGTGTAAACATCAGTTCTCAAACTCCTCAAAGGAAATGCTATCATTTTCATGGTCATGGAAATACATACGCTCCTCTTGAAATAACCTTCCAGCAGATTAGAATGGGAAAACACCTATGTGCCCTACGTGACTGAGGCAATTTGTTTCTAGGGCACACGCCTGAAACTAAGAGTAGATTTTTGAATAGACCTACTCAGAGCTTCAGTGATTTTTGTCATACTTTCAAACATTGCACCTTATGACTTTGATACTAATTAACTCTCAGACTTAAAACATGCCTAAGCAGTTCAAGGAAGAACTTATAACAAGATTCTTGTTATAGCAAGAGTTGCAAAACCTGCAATTGTATGACTAAGTGGACTAGATATTCAACTACAAGCTCAAGGTTCTTTTTTTAATCACCTTTTATAGCAAAAACACTCCTGGGCTTTCTATTTGTTTAAGTTAAAAGTACACCTATAGAAGATAGTTTGGTCCTTCTTCATAGAGAAATGCTAGACTTTTTTTTTGTTGTTGTTTTTAATCTTGTTTTAGCATTCTAAAGGTTTTTATGGCATTTACTTTGAATTAATCCTGCCATCAGTTACCAGTGCTCTTCAGTGGATCCTGAAATCCATACAAATGTCCTGGCTGAAGGACTATTTCAACACAGACTGGAAGAGACCCAGCCCCTACAGCTGACACAGTTACCCTCAGAACTCAAGGCAAGCATTTCCCAAGATATCTCAGTTCAAAAAGCAAGAAAAAAAATCCCAAAACCTTCATGCCTGTATTTGCTTTAAAAAAAACAGGACTTGTGTCTCCTACCTGAGATACCAGGCATTCCTGACATGGACTAAATGCCTATATATTTTACATTTGAATTATCTAAGGACTTGGTTTCAGCTAAAACTCTCAGCCACAAGGAACAACTACATGAGGGACTGACTACAAAATTGGTAAGACGAATAGGTCATCAGAATGCAATTCACTGGAACTCTAGTCAAATCTGAAGTTTTACTCAATGCCCTAACTCCTTAGATCTGAAGCTCCAATCACAACCTGAGCAGTACATCACTGCTGAGGCTTCCAAGCACTTGCTAGAGTAGTCTCCAAGCACCTCAAACCAATGCTGTTAACAATTCACCAGTGTGTATGTGTACTGAAAGGCGACCAAGAAAAATGAATGCCTCTTCCCAACAATGAAATCCCTCAGGTTACAGTGCATATATGTGTTTTCATTAACACACACACACACTAACTACTCATCTTTTTTCTTGATCCAGAGATGCACAAAATCCTAGGGTTCTGAAGTGAGGAACATACTCTGTATGCAGCAACATATCAAAAAGGAAGAGTAAAATTGACCATGTATGTCCCCATGTGTTTACAACAATGGGAGAGGAAGGTTGTTTTCTTCATGGGTCTTGAGTGCTTTGTTACATATATATAATAGTGGAAACCTGGCAATGTAAAAGCACTCTGAAAAATAAATAACCTGCATCTTCTATATAACTGTTCCCATCCCTTCCAACTCTGTCTACAAATCCACAAGCAGCTCCACTGGAGGTGTGTGACATGACAACTAAGAGTTTGAGATGTAACTCTCCAACCTAACATACAAGTTGTAATGCTTCTACAGTGCACCTGCCCATTGTTTAAATAAAGTAACAAGAACAATTGAAAAAAAAAAAAACCCTTCAAATCATTTATGCTGCCTAAAATTACTAGAAAGATTCAAGTTCAAATTGGTTTTGAAATCCCACCTACATTACTTAAAAGGGCACATATACAAAAACACAGTGTACACAGGAGACTCAAAGGGCATTAAGCCTAAGCATCCAAGACACTTATCCCACATCTTCACATAAACTTGAATAGTTCCTTTTGCTAGTATTTGACACTTCTTTAGAAGTATAATATTAGAAGACTATAAGGATAAACAACAATCACTAACCTGTTCCTTAACAGCAGTGTTTACATTGGTCAGGTAGTGTTGACAGATTTGACAGAACACTCTCATCTGCTTCTTCAGACGTAGAAGATCCTCCTTTAAAGAGAAAGATTCCATGTAACTGTTCAGCTTTTCCATTTCATATTCATATACAGTGCATGCATTTTCAGAGCTATCCACCACAGACCTCATACGTAGATGCGAATCAAAGTCCACTGCATTAGTTAAATTCACTATTACAAACAAAATTAGCAAGGAGCAATTTCCTCAATTTTGTCATCCTGTGTATTACAATAGAAATGGAAGTTGGGATGAAATTGGCAGAATTATTAAAAATAAATAGTAACAACAAAAAAACAGTGCACAAAGCATTTTCTTTTTAAAATATCTGTATTTTCAGCCCTAAGTACAGATTTTAGGTAGCTGTGTAGCTAAACCAGACACAGCTACGTAGTATACTTTTATTTCACTGCTTGGAGATAAAGCAAAGCATCAGATAGGAGTTGAGGTTTTCTTCCCCTTTTCTCTAAAAAATAAGTAATTTTAAAAGTAGCTTCAAAAATTTTCAATGACTTCCAGCAAAGTAAATTACTGAGCAAATAAAATATCAAACTGATACAAAAAACATCTGCATAGCATATTTGGTGTCCTATCTTCTAGTTACTCAACAAAATATGCAAAGATTCTAGTTCATGTAGAACTGGGGAAGTCCGATTACAAATTATCGTCAGGCCAGACAAAGAAATACCCCTGAGAAATGTAAAAACTATCCAAGTAATCTAAAACAAAACAAGTCTCTCCCTTCAAGAAAACAGGTAGCACACTGGTACAATGCATCATTTAATCTCAACAGGAGTCACAAAAGCAACAGCCACTTATCGGCTATGACTGTACAGAGTTTAAATATAATATGTTTTTAGAACGCTTTCACTACATACAAGGTTTTCTCTGAACATTTACCATTCAGATTGCTATACCAATCTCAAGAGAACTACACACAATAATACGTTCTTCCTTTTCTAGAGAATTATTCTTTTAAATTTAAATATATATGTATAATTAATTTGATATTTATTACTTTCAACAGCCTGTACCGTGAAGCCAATTCTCTTACTTAGTCAACCTGTTCACAGACAGCACAGGGCTAGAATTTAATTTTTGTTATGGAACAACGATCTTTAGGCACAGTACATTCCTGTCACTTCTGGTTCTGTGTGTCAAATTCTTTTGAACCTAAGTCAATGGAACTTCTGTACATACCTGGTATATATTTGGCAGCACTCAAGCAGTTAAATATAATAAAACAGGTCTAACTTCTCAACCACAACTGTAAAAGCCTTAATTTACCAAATATTATTATACTGGAGCAGAAATAGTATTAATAAAGGACTATTTTTTCCAAGTAAGTTATTTTCATTCCTGTTGGAAAGTATTACGAATTACATTTTACTGCACAATAGCTAAGTTAATCTTCATTTCTAACCTAACTTTTCAATATTTAGTTCAGCTTCTACAGTCAGGTTTGTGATAAAGTCTTAATCATTGCTACCAAAAACTCAGACTGCTGCTTCCCCTTAAAAGAATAAGCTAATAAATCTTCCAAATCCTTCACTCACATAAATAGTTCTCAATGATCTATGTATGCACTTTGTATCTGATATTCTGTTTTTAGTAATTGTTAAAAGCAAGATGATGAACTAGTTGACCAGCACGTGTTCAAGAATTTTGCATTTAGCAGAATTTCAGACTCTATGACTGAGTCAGAAAGGCCGCAATTACTCACTGAATTAATGAAGTCATAATATGATTAAAAATATAAAGAGAAGACACTATGATCTCATATAGGTGTTCTCTGTTATTAAAAAAAAAAAAGCACAAGTTACATATCACACTTCTCTACTCCTATGATATATTAAAGCCCACACACCATACCCAGAAACAAAGAAAAAAAGGCAAAAATATATACATCCTCACATTAAAACAAACTCATTGTAATAATTAATTGATAATCTATTAATTTAAAAAAATATAATACAATTCATCGATTGCAAATTGAGTCCTTTTCCCTTCAGTAAACTATGACAGATACCTACAGCATGTTAATTCCATGGACATAAGAAACTGCAATCCCTTCTCTGAGATTTTTAAAGAAGTAAAATTAGAAAAATGACATTTGCCAGAGGTTTGTCTTCCATGATTAAAACAGATATATTCAATTACTTAAGATTCTTTCAACTTAATGTGTGTGTCAATAATAAACATAACAATTTAGGGAAATATTATGATTTAAAAGTCAAGCACTTCATTGTTAAAATGATGAATTCTGAAGAATTTCTTAGGAATGTAGCTTTCAAAAGGTATACATATAATTTTTTTTTTTTTTGAGTTTTAATTGATTCCATCACATTTCCTGTTTAATGACACTGCAGGTACATACAAACATTTGTTTACTAACACATCTGGAACAAGGCATACCTTCGTGGAACTGCTTTCAGTAATTTTTGCTAGCTGCCAAAGGATTACATAATGAGTGCACTGCAGTGCATGAATAACAATCTGAAATCAAAAAGAAAAAATAAATAAATTAAAAAAGGCCAATAGAAGCAACAAAAGCTATTTACTGTTGTACCTAGAGAGCAGATTTTAGCTACAAACCTGTTCTGGCATGTCTCCATTTTCGATGCCAGTTTTCAATAACTTGTAGTTGCAGCCAAACAAGTCCCATCTTGATAGGTCGTGAGCACTAGAAGCATTAGAAATGAAACAGAGATATAAAAGAAACACCACTTCTGAAATTCAATGTTAACAACTACCAAAAGCTTCACATTTTTTTTTAAATATATATTTGTATGTGCATATATACACACACAACCCCCCCCCAAACCAAAACAGAAGACTTCAGTTTTGTATCTCCTTATATATTCAAGAGATGTGCCATGTTCTGCACAACACTCCACCATTCTCACTGAAACTAAGTTCCATAAAATTTTATAGCTCTAACATTTTAAAAACAAAACACAAACTACTACAAAAACAAATCATACAACACAAACCCTGACGGTTACATGCAGAAGCCTACTTACTTGTGGAAAGCAGTGATTCTCTTCAGTGTTGACAAGACCTGATAAGCATCATCTTCATCAGGTTCCTCCCCCTATTTAAAAGCCACATTGTAAGAAGTCACAAAGAAAAGGGGGGAAAAAGGGCAAAAATAACTTTATCTAAATTATTTATCAATGACATATTTGTTTTTAGAAGATGTGAAGGGGATTGAAAGAGAAAGTAATGCATTGCATGCCCCAAACTGCTGAAAAGGCAATCAGCTTTCATATCTAGATATAACACAGCAGCACAAGGAAAAATATGGTGAGGAATGCTGGAGGAAGGAAGAATGTATTCAAGCAGCCTAGATTTCTGTGTATGATGTAAGTGTTTCAATTTTCTCTAAAGAATCCAGCAGAGGCCACTGTCAGACAATAGATACTGGACTAGACAGGTCAGTACCTCAATCTTTAATCACAGACCTAAGTCTCTAAGAGGGGTAAAGGAAGTTCTGATGGTCCCACAGGGCCTGACAAATTTGTACTTGGAAAGAGAAAAGCAGTACAAAGAAAAGGTGCAAAATGGTATCTATTTAGGTACACAGGATAAGCCATCTGAGGTCACAGAACCCCCACCCCCCCTCAGTAAACCAGCTATATGCAAGTACTGGTGTATCAGTCACACTGCAACTGCCACACATTTTCCTGTTCTGTGGTGGCACGTGACCAAAGCACTATGGAGTTTAACAATTCTGCCAGAGTAGTTGTCATTTTCCTTCTAGTCAGCTAGACATTTTATTTCCTTCCTTTAACCCTCATTCTTTTTTTTTTTTTCCCTTCCTCACAAATAGGGAACTAAATGATTACTAGGCATATTTCCTATTTGGCCCACATACAACCAGTGATTTCAGGCCAATGAGCCTGAAGAGGCTCATTGGAAGGAAGCAAGAGGAGCAAAGCATGACCAAATAAGTCTGCTGCCAAGAGGCGTGGACAAAGAAGTTACCAACAAGATGCTTCTCGTGCTCCTTTTCACAGATAAGGAGGAAGGGAAACAAGTTTTGTCTGAATGTCCCATATGAATGTCTCAGTATCAGAGGAACCTAATCAAGTTAAATAACATACCAGGAAGTTCTTTGTCTCAAGCAGCAAAGAATAGGAATAAAATTATTTTTAACCTACAGAATACATTCAAGGATGGAAAGTGTTTTCCAGAGATTTTGCACATTGTTGTTGATAAAAGATCAATCACAGGCAAGACTGGCAACATTAGTACATCTGAGAATCCTAGCAGAACTACAATGCTACATCTCTCAAAATTACAATATTTATAACAAAGATGGAAAATTCAAACAATTTCATAGCTTATCTGAAATTTATCTCAAATTCCCCAAAAAATACTTGTCCAAAAACAGGCTAAAGAATCACTGTCCTGATGTAAAGAAACAGTCACAATCACAGTAATGATACTGCTGTATTATTATGCTTGACCTCAGAATTTCGCAAGTCAGAAAACCATGCTGGAAATATTTACAAGGGCAGAAAAAGTTGATCTTGCACATTAAAATACCTCTTGCAGGAAGTCTTCAAGAAGTCGATTAAACTTGTCTGCCAATTCATCTATTAACTGACTTCTTGCAATATCAACCCTGTTAAAGATTGTGAACTCTTCATTACAGAGAGCATGGTATGTTTTTGAACAGGCTTCCAAAACATCTATGTCTGTGTGCTTCTCCACAATATCCCGGATTTGTCGCAGTAAGGCATCCAAATGCTACAAGAACAACAAGGTGAAAAAAAAAAACACACACGCTTTTAATAATTGATAAAACACAGGGAGTTTTAAAATTCAATTTATTACTTTTTTTTTTTTTAAAGCTATGATACAGAATACAAAACAGTTCTAGAAACCTGGTGATACTTTGGGGTAAATTAACAGTGAGTTAAAATTAAGTAGGAGCTTGTCAAAGACTGAAAATTCAATCTATTTTTTAAAGAGTTATTAAAAATTTGCAGTTGTCGGCATGGGCTTATCTAACACTTAAATTTGAAATGATAGATAAATGACACAGAAGCCAACCCACAAAAACATTTATACATGGTCTTAAAAGCTGTATAAGTGGAGAACTAGTTTCATGTTAAGTGTTAGTACTGAAACCAACTTCAGTTGTTGCCTCTCCTCGCCCCAAGTCACTCAACTGCCCTCTAGGCTATACTGTCAACTAAATATTTTATTACTATTTTACCCTAATCATTTCCAGCTACTTGCTTCACAATGCAGCAAGTTAGTGCGTCTTAGAAGGAGAAAACACACAAGAACAGCTTACACCAGCTTCGTTACCACAGCTGATAAACAGAGCAGTAACCACGTAATTTGCATCTGGTGGTTTTCCACTTTTTCATGCAATGAAGATTGTGATTTACTGGCTTCAGTGATCAGAAAAAGAAGACTTAGCAAGCCATTACTATAAGCTTTCTCTATCAAACAGCACACCTCAAACGCGACCCTAACACAACAATAAACGCTTCTACATTAAGTTAATCTACCTGATGAGATTCTCTGTTACAACTGGCCAAAACAGGTCTTCTAAAGGTAAGAACAGCAGCCAGACACCTATGTTCAGGTCGTACCCTCAACGACGGTTTTGACAGAGCAAGTTACACTTAATGAAAAAAGTGGCACTTACAATAGCAACTGAAATTCCAATGAGGAGTCTAAATTCTGTTGTCATGTGTCCCTTTCCCCATCCACCCCACCCCACCTTTTCTTTTAAGGGATGTTACCTTACCTTTTCTAGCCGCCCTGTTGTATAAATTTCCAAATCAAAGTACTGTGGCAACTGCAACAAGTTGGTGACTTTTTCAGCATCTACAGAATACTGCAAAATTGACAAGGAAAAAATAAAGAGTTCAAATGAAAATAATCTTGGATATAATATCACACAATTCATCACAGAACAATCAAACATAAATAAAGACTCGTAGGAAAAAATGAAAACTTGTGTAAGCCATATAGTTAATTACAGAAATAATACTTTTTTTTGAACATTTTAACAGCATCTCATCAGCAAGAAATGGAATTAAACTTACCTTTGCTAACAACTGTGGAAGTGCCACTGCAAAAAGTTCTGTAATTTTTGTCCTGTCATCCAACTGGGTTTTCTTTTCCTTCGCTGTCAGAACCTAAATTATTGGTATTGTGAGAATTTTACAACTACAACTTTCTAACATCACTATAAAATATCAATGAAAAAAGGTCAATATAAAAATTTTCAGCACTCAGAAAATGCAATTAAGAGTTGCACCTAAAACTATTGAGATTATGCTCAAAACAGAACTGACAATCCAGACAAAAGGTTTACCTTCCTTGCAACAAAACACTGATCAGAATGTTTTTCTGGATTAGCAAAGAACAGCAATTTTTCCAGCTTGTTTACAATTTTTAATGATTAATATTTGTTCAATTCATATGCCAATCTGATCTTCATATCTGAGTAAACGTTCAGTCTGTACCTACACAGGTACAGACCAACAGCTTGTTGGCCTTGCTTGTTGTTCTTGCTTGTTGGAACAAGCAAGACTTGTGCACCAACAGCTGCACAAGTCTTGAAAGGCAGTTCCCTTCCCACCTTAATGTCTCAGTAAAAGAAGGCTGCCTAAACTTCATATAATCAGAAAGAAAGCCAATTGGTTGAACTGTGGTCCTTCCAAAGAGCCTATGGAATATACACCCTTCTCTCTTATTGTGTTTTTTTTAAATTGAAAATAGCTTTATAGTTTCTTCACATAATGCATTTGGTCTTCTTTCCAACCTTCTTTTAAAATCAATTTTGTAGTACTTTTAATAGCAAAACCAAAGACAGTAGCCCAAACAATATTAATTATGTGCCAAAGTCATGAACAAGTGAACAAAGCATGGCTGTTAGACACTGGAGGCTGTGGTAATAAACTCAATTTCTGAACTCAGTCCCTTCAGTAGCAACAGCCTATGAGTGTCTCCTTCTCCCCACGCTGTCCCCACAAAGCCACTTCCACATGTCTACATAAGTAGGTTTTTGGCTCCTACCCTTTTCCCTGTTCCTCTTCCCACCGGAGGATGACATTCAGCTGCTTGCCGAATTGTACAAAGCATTATTTCAATCAGTGCGCTTTCCTGTCTATCTGTTAGAGCTGAAATTTCAAGAAACAGGCATTATAATACAGCTGAATTTATTTGTGAGTTTCCACAAATACGAATAACCAACAAGCAAATTTTTTTTTTGAATGACAAATAAGTAAATAAATAAAGGGGGGTGAAGAGATGGAAAATATAAACACCTTTTAAAACAACACAGGAAAACGTTTAAAATTGAGGGGATATCAATGGACAAGTCATAGGGCAAGATGAAAAGACTATCAAGTTTTATAATCATTTTAGATCCTTCTCATTATTCTGAGGTCCATTTACTAGTACCCATAAATTACAGAACTATCTCAGCTGTTTTATTTTTACAGTCATTAAGAAAATGATGGTGTTTTCCCATATGATAGTTTTAACATTGAGTAAAAGAGCCAGTTTCACAAGCAATTAGTTTCTCTAAGCCCAAAAGTGAAGCCTGAACCTGTTGAACAACGTGACAAGTGGACACTGCATAGTTATTCCCTCTTTTTTCTCCCATACTCCGTGCCTCTCTTCTTCAGCATTTCGTTTCCATACCAGAAGTGATCTCTTTCTACTCTTCCTCACATTTCATAATTAATGATTACAGTCATTCAAAAATAGAGAATGTACATGTACTCATAAATGCAAGCATCTTGTTTCCTTATGAATCACACCCAATAGAAACTGCTTAGCAATATATAGAAGAACTGAAATCTCTTACGCTCTTCTCCATTGAGAGGTTCCTCCAACAGAAGACTGTTCATACATTCCCAGTCCTTCAAGAGATCTGTTGCACAGTCCCACATGCTGTCCACAAGATAAGCAGCATGTTCATGCAACTATAATACGAATATAAGTAAGAAAATAAGTATTTTTCTTCATTAACAATAAAGTTCATTCCATAAGTTGTTACAATACAGGGCACTTTTTTTGCTTGCTCTTGTCCATGGCAAAACAAACAAACAAACAAAAAATAATCCACAGAAATGTTGTGAGCTCTCTGATTCAACAGAAATCCTTCTTCCCCAGGTAATGTTAAGAGATAATACTTTGTAATAGTTGAGATGGATTTAAGTGCTGCAAGACCCATCAGAATCTGGAGGGGCTTTTTTGTGTGTGTGTTTGTTTCATTATTTTGTTTTACTTGCTTGTCTGGTTGAGTTTTCTTCCCCTATTTGACCTTTACAGAGTTACTTTTGCTAAGAGTATGAAACAGTAGAATACAAAAACATCTGCCTGCAGTTTCTCGAACAGGGTTAACACCATTGTTAACCATTGAAAGTTGTGTGACCAACTTTCAAAACCTGCAAGCCTAGCCCTAAGCAGTGATCCTAAGAAACAGCAAAAATCCTAAACTCTTTCACCTAAAGGAGGTTCGCAGCATCTGTTAGGATCTTTAGCATATTTGGTAACTTATTTTTGTATGCTTTTTTTTTTTGCCCCCTTTTTTTTTTTTTAACCTCTTTACAGAGTTCGAAACCACAATCTCTTTTCACCTGTATGTTACCATGAAGAATGGGAGGACAGTATTTGTCAGAGAACTTACTGCCTGTCTCAATGCTATGTACCTACTGAAACAGATCCTACAAATAAACACAAGCACACAGAACTGTCTCTTACGTCCTCTGGACTGCTCAAGCAATGGTGAAAAACTAGGACAGGTTCATAGTTATGAACTGAAGAGAGGGAGAGGGGGGGAATAAAAACAAAAAGCAAACTGAAAAAACACCCATGAAACCAACTTACTTCACTTTCCAAGAAGAAAAACACTAATGTCTTCACAAGATTAGCATTCGGACTTTGTCTTCCCCTTCTTTTAAGTATTCCATCATCTTCAGGATCTCTGCGGCTGAAAAGCCTAGAAGAAGAAAAAATTCAGGACAAATTTCTTCTTCATTGCCTTTGCCACAGTCATTTTTTATCTACATACTCTTTTTACAGATGGACACTTAGTATCTTAGTGCACAGCTCTAGACTTTATTTTGAATGGAAGTAATTTGGAACAAATGTTATTTGAACAATTTTGTATTTGCTGAGTTGGTATTTTACTGACAGCGTCCAGTGGAACATGTAATTATAAAAACAAATACTATACAAAATCAGCGATAATTGCAAATACTAGTGTTTATTGAACATCCCCACATGAGACTTTAAAGCAGCAAAGAAGTAGTAGGAAAAGGTCTAAAAAGTATTAGGTGGAAACTATCCTGTTTCCCTGAACATCTCATCAAGGTGTTGAACAAATTTTGTTTGTTGTACAGAAAAATACTTCATGAAATGGTCATCTGATCCAACTTTTTTGGGGAAAAAATGCTTATTATGGCAGAAGTACAAACTTTATCTACTACATGAGCATTTTTAAATGTCTCAAAAAACATAGTAAGGAAGGGAAAGAAGGAGACAGATGAATGTTTGCATTATCTATTCTGTACATTCTCTACTTTAAAATGTAGGCTTCAAAATTACTCCCGATCTCCTATTCAGAAAAACTACATCAGTATTACATTTTCTAGAAGTTATTTCTTAAGGCCACTTCATTATTCAGTTTTTCTTAATTAAAGCTAATCGGAATCATAGTATTAATGCACACATTAAAATCTACAAGAAAAGTAAAAAACTAATTTCCCCTCTTACTTTTTATAAAGAAATTCCCCTGCAGCAACTGCTACTGGCCGATGAGCTGAATACACCAGATGGTAGACGTTTTCACAGTCTTCTGCAGTCAGAACTTCTTCACTACTCCTAGGGGTGGGAATGGGATGAAGGAAAGAAAAAGAGGCTGACTCAAAAAAAAACATGAACTCTAGTGATGGGAGATAGAAATGAAGGAGAAGCTAAAGCTTTTCCTTCAAATGTGCATCCTAAAAATAAAACCAAAGTACCTTGGTTCCAAAATCTTGCTAAACAGAAGTTACCTATACAGTATGAGCGTTTGGTAAAAGGTTAGGCTCAGAAGTTCATCTACTGCTCAGGAGATGCTACATTTATTTTCTCCAGGTCAAATCTTCCACAACAGCTTCAGATTTGTGAGACTCAGTTTTACAACTCTTTACTTAACTGTGGTAGGTAAGTAACAACACTCTTTTAGCCAGATTACTTCCACAATTCTAATTTATTATAGTGTAAGAAACAGAGACACTTCTCTAGACTACAGATTATCTGAATTCTGCCAAGTTACTGTCCATGCCCATAGACCTCAGAAATACTTCTCTGCTTTAGTGTTTGTTTTAGGTCAGGTAAGGAGATATACTTACTGTAAAACAAGAGTGAGTAATTTTATTGCTTGGACTGCAACATCATATTCTTTGTCAAGAGTCATAGACACAATTCTATCCTAAGAACACAAAAGAAGGTTATTTTCAAAGAGCAAAGAAAGGAAATACAAATAAATATATAAATATATTTTTAATGTTCTTAAAAATATGAAGCCACACTAACCTTGAACCGACTGGTGAAGAGTTCCAATTTGGAATTAAGCTCTTTATTATAGTAAAGCCCTTGCAAAGCAGTTAGGCATTTCAGCCTTACTTCCCCTTGCTAAAATAAAATTAAGAACTGGATTAAAAGTCAAGTATAGAATACAGATGTAATCTTCAAATCAGACATGACAAGATTCTTTTGCAGTCTGAATTAATTCAAAGATTATATGTTGTCAAGATATACTATCAATATCATGTTAATAACATAAGAATATGTCCTTGTTTGTAACAAGTGAAGAAAAATCTGTCTTACTTCCGTTAGTATCTTTAAGTCAAGATACATCTTTAAAGACTGAAACAAGTATATTTTAAATCTCAAGACATTTTTGAAGCAGAATTCAACATATTTCCTTTCACTTAATTAAAACTGGCAACATGTATATCATTAATAACTATCTCTTGCTGGATCAGAATTACCAAGTAGATACAGGGATAAACAAGTATTCCTTCTGAAATACATTTTTTCCTGTAGCAGAGAACATGCTGTAAGGTACAGATACAAACACTTTACAGAAGTTTAGCGTTTAGACTTCAGTTTCTTATCACACCACTGCCAGTAGTTATTGTTTTGTGATGCCAAACCCATAAAAATCATGAGCGAAAATCCCTTATTTGTTTTACTTAAAGTTCAGGAGCTTGAAACAAATCTCCAATACAAGAGCTGAGACAATCTGCTGAGTCTACAATGAATCAAGTATCATTCATAAGCTATGTCTTTTGACCACTCCAAGCAGATATGAATCTTTAGCTTTTAAGTAACAGCTCGAGGCACTCATTACCAAAGGGGATTTCTTTTCACGTGCTTTTTAAGTTACCTGGCAATATCAGAATAGATTCTTAACTTGGCAAAACAGAGAAACTGTCTGGCTACACATGATTGGATTATTCCATATGAAATGCATTCAATTTAAATAGTTAATTATTACAGAATGAAAATCTGCATCAACAAAAAATAAGAAGATAAATAGAAAAGGCCATTTCCTTACAAGTAACATTTCCTTAAAAATCTGTACATGTTCTCTAAAACCATTCAAACCTTATTGGTATTTTATATATATGTTAAACACTAGTGCTTGTGAGTGATAAAAAAAAGTAGTGACTGATTAGAACAGCTAAGAGATCAGAACCTGATTTGGCAAGATCAACATCCAAAAACATGGACTTATGCTTGATATTCCATTCCTTATCTTCTGTGCAGCATACCTTATCATGCATAGTCCACCCTACATATTTTAAGTAGCTGTCATTGAGAAAGGCATCACTGTACATTTTCATCCATATTCCAATTTCTTCAATACAGATAGCTCTTATTTCAGCAATTGCATCTCTGTGGAGAGAAGCAGAACAATAGGAGCAAGCAGATGAATAAAAAAGATGAATAATAATAAAAAAAAAAGTAACTAGTCACCAGCTTCCAAAATAAATTAATAAGTAAAGCTTACCGGTATCTATGCACAAAAACACCTTTGAATATTGCATTCATCATGTTTTCTATTTCATCTTGATTTTCCTGAAGCTGAAAGAATGAACAGAGAACATAAACACGGAGCACCACTTCTGCAGTCAAGACCACATGGCGCTGATGCTAGACAAACTAAACTAAATGAACGTTTACTTTACAAGTACGGATGTTAAATCCCTTTCTGAAATATTTACAAATGTGTTTCTCAGTACAATACACTATAATTTAATAAATTTCATCTACCACAGCATGTAAGTTTTGGTAATTCTGACCACTGAAATTGTTCAACTGTGGCAAAGATAGCTAAGGTTTCTGCAGGTCCCTTCAGAAATTACTTGTAAGGAAATGTGATTTAATTTTCTACTGAGTGACTTACTAAGCCTAATATTTAGCCCAATTTTTAATATATATATATGCTATGTTCTTTATGGACCTGTATTACACTAGGTCAGTACCTAAATCATGTGAAATGCATAACAGAGAAACTGTTCTTTATCCTAAAAAATACAGGATCTATATAGAGAAAATATAGATCAAGCACTTGACAAGTGGCTGCATGAGCAGAATATACACCGTTTTGCACGCTTCTTTCCACCTTGACCATAACAGAGAGAAAAAAAAATCCAGAAACAAAGTAATGGCAGAAAAAGAGAATTTATGAATATGGAACTGAAAAGTAATGTAGGAGACAACACGCAAAGGATTTGAAAAGTGATCCATAATCTTTTAAAACACAGAAAGTTGCATTTACTTCGAAAGTGCAAGACAGTCAGTTGAAAGATCTGAAGTTAAGTAAATATTGTCAGAAGAGAAGCGCATTTTTTTTGCAGTTTGAACTATTAACGTGGAACAGAATAAGCCAATGTTAATGAGAATAGCCAATGACTGCAGATAGAGGCTTTCCAGTAAACCAAATTAACATTTATATAAAAAACAAAAATCAGACAAAAAACAACCACCAAATAAACCATAAAGAGACGTTATTCAGACAGAATACTGGAGTGGGTGGGTGTTACGAAAGATAAAGACCTCTCCCTACAGAATTTTAAGCAAAGAATATGAACCAACAGTTTCCATAGCATCACAAGATTTTGGAATTGGAAGCAAAAGTATAAAGAAATAAAGCAAGAATAAAAAGACTAACAAGCCAAAATATCTAACACTTATCTAATCTAACAAGACCTGTCTTCTGAAGTGGAGTGAGAGGGGGAAAAATATTAAAAATGAGAGACTTGAAAAAAATAAATATCAATGAATAAAATAAATTTCTGTACTAGATAAGGCTGTTATAAATGAAACAAACCTTGAAATTAAACATTTGTTTGAATGTTACTTTGAAGCTTACTTTCACTTAATACAAGAAAAACTGAAAATCACAACCAAAGCTAGAAAAGCTTGTAAGAAATCCTAAAGGCCAAAATACGTATGTACAATTGAGATTGGGAAAAAATCTCCACTTTCACATCACTGCATTTCTCTGTGTATCCATGTATTACCTATAATAGAACTAGTCCTGCACACACATCTAGCACAATTGCATTTAATGGTAGTGCTTGGGTATTTAAGAGATCAGTCTAAAACTGCAAGATCTTTGGGACATAAAAAACCTAAATTTTCGAGGCAGTAAAAATGCAACAAGTAACAACTCAAAATGTTGAATACCAAAGGAGAGATATTCCCCCCCTTTAATCATCAGAAAGTTATTTCTGATGTCTAAAAAGCAAAAAACTCACCCGTTCCCCAGAAAATAAAAACTAAAACCCGAATGAGCTAGAGCTTTCAACAAGACAACACTGTCAGCAATGAATCAGCAAATCCCTTACACACAGAAAGAAAGAAAATAGAAGTAGATAGCATTTTCAATTTGTTTAGTGACTTCTGTAGAAGGACCCTATCAGACGCCCTAAAACAGTTTATTCTGAGATTGATATTGACATCATAACAGCAGCATTTTGCACCATGATTGATAGGTTCTCTGGAACCCAAAAACAGTCAAGGCATGGAAATTGTTGAATATTTCAGCTGTTCAGGAAACTAGTCAGGAAATACAACAAAATGTTATCTATTACCAATTCCAGTCTCTCAATAATTTTAATGGCACTATCTGAAATTTAACTCTTTTTACAGAAAAACAAAAAGAAGCACTTTCTAAGTGACTAAGTTTTTCAAATATTAAAAATATGATGAAATTAAAGAATGAAAGAGGGACTTTTAACTACCTTTACAAAAACAACAAAAAACACACCTTACATCGCAAAAATCATTGTTTGTCATGTATCAACATTCATCCTTCAACAGTCATAAAGCACACGAGCAGACGATAGCACTAACCTCCTTTCTTTTCTGTAGTAAGAGTTCCAGCCTATCATTAGCTCGTTTCCCAATTATTTTATTTCTTTCTGCTTCATACTGCCGTTGCGTATTGTCCATGTTAATACTAAGATTTAATGCCACATTCACTAAAGCAGTCATCAGCTTCATGGCTACAAAACAGTAAAAAATAGTAAGGATTATTTATCAGTTACCTATATATGAAGGATGATAGATAAAAATCCTGATACTTCCCCTCCTGTCACCAGTTTTTGTATGTATGAAAGTCTGTTCACTGTAGATTTCATGATTCGCAAGCTTCAGGACTTCAGCACTGTTTTATGTAGTGCTACTCCTTTACTGAAATTGTTCTGCATGATTACTTAACAACACAGTAACCTTTTGTTTCTTTGTTATTTTTTAATACTATCAACATTTATTATTGAATGGATATATGGGACATGCTTCCTCCCAAAAAATACGTGGAATGTAAGATTTATAAAGGTAGCCCAGGAAACGTCGAAAGGATTCCATTACGAGAATCAGTCAAGAGTCATATTGCCCAATCATTCAACCTAAAACAAGCAACAAGCTTTTTTTCCTTCAAAAGGAAATGTTTTAGACACCATACTGAACCACTCTTTGCCCATCAATTTCATTTGAATTAGGCAGCTTTTAACTATTCCTTTACATGCAAAAGCAGAAAAGCAACATTAGCCAACTAAAAGACAACCAACCAAAATGTAAAAATACTTGGTTTTGTTTCTTTGTGTGTGATTTTACTTTTTAATCACCCCTTTTAAAAAGGGCACAGACAAATATGCCTACCCCATAAACAAGGAGGCAGACAACAGGACATAATGCAGAACATTGTTAAGTGTGTATCACAAACATAAAGTTGATGAGTGAGGCATAAAGACATACAGATATATCTAAATATTGTCACATGCTGTGATCTCTAAGGATATGAAGATGAAAAGAAGTAGTCTGAGCTAATCTTAGAAGCCAAATTACTGCAAATAACAGTAAATAGGAATACTACGATTCTGTTAGCTTTTTCTAACCTATATAAAACCCAATCATCAAGAATACAAGCTGTAATCATGTGAAATGCAGAAATAACTACAAAGAGTCAACAGAATTGACTACTGATGTGAACAAATGCAAACAAGACTACTAAAAAAATGTCGTGTGACAGAAATTAACGTGCAACAGGGCAATTTCAGCAACTTTCATTCAGGCACAACTCAAACTTAAAAAGGTACTCAAACCGTGGTTTTGAAGAGCTAAAGTTTGTATTTGCAGTATGGTGCAACAGTCAAATTGATGATACAGCAGAATCAGTATATTCACTTGAATTAAAAAGCAATTTTGTTCCTCCCTCCACAGTAAATGCTTTGGCTAGTGGGAATCTCAGAGCAGCAGCCTAATATGTAATGTTTTAATGTATACTCAAAGAAGATGGCCAATGAAATTTAGCAGCTGACCAGATACCCAGAGCTGAAATTTGCTGTAAATCTGACAGCTCCAGTGAACTAACAAGAACCATTTCTGGTGTGGCATAAACTCAGTTTCATGTGCAGTTTAAATTCACCTTGCTCAGATTAAAATTGCTACAATAAGCCTGACATAAGCAGACTGCTACCCGATGCCATCCAAGACCCTTCTTCATTAACCTCTGCAGATTGACAGGTTGCTTATCCAGTAAGCCTAATCATTGTCCATTATCACAGAGAGTTTTAAAGAAATGTCATATTTAGCTCATAACAGATATCTAGATAGCCTGACAGACTTGAAAATATTGAGTAAAATGAAAATTTAAAATCATACAGTAATTTAGTGACTGTATCACTGATGATTTCTTTAAAATTATTTCTAATGCAATGAATAGATATGCTATTTTCAACTACTTTATGCCATGGCCTCTATATAAAGCACAGTTTAAATGTGTAGTAAAATCGCATCCAATTTAAAATATGACTCTGGTTTGACTTAATGCAGAGCATACAGACAGAAGTTTGACTCTATTTTTGTAAAGTTTTTTTTCTATTTGCTTTTCTTAGTAGGATTAAAGATAACAAATGAAGTACTAGACAGCCAGTAAGGAAAGCTTTAAAGTAACTGAGTAACGTACTGTAAGCTGTACTAAAACTAGTTACATTAGAAAAGCATATCACACAAAGAAACATGAGCTGAACAATCAATATCAAGCCATTCTATTAGAACAACTTCTTGCTGTGCAACACAAAACATAACACAGGTAAATAAACAAATAAACAGGTAAATAAAAATTCACTGACCTGCCAGCGTGCTAGTGTGCCGAAATGCTCTGACTTGTGAGTCTGACAATCCCGTAAGCAGTGAAATGACAGTATCCATCATATATTCATCATATATGATGCTATATTGACATTGTCGGACGAGTACTCCAATGAACTCACAAAAACTGGATTTGAACTTCTTCCACTGGGGACCAGCCATAGTTAGCGGATAATCTCCACTATCCTATTTAAAAAAAAAAAAAAAAAGAGAAAGAGAGAGATACAAACAGGAAACTCTTTCAAATGTCTTTAGAATTATTTTTTAAATTAAGAATAAAAAGAGGAATAAGACTTCAGAACCAAAAAGATCTCAAAAAACAATCCATCAGAATAACCTTATGGCACAAATACACATCTACTCTAATTTACAGCTCAGGTTTGTTATATGCAGACGCAACATACTACAAGTCCTACAACAAAAGCTGCACAAAATCAGATATACCAAATTAGCAACTAATTTCTACTGCCTGAACTCTGCTTCAGGTTACACTAGAACAAAAAAAAAAAAAAAAAAAAAATCACATGCAGCGTTAGTTAATATTCACAAACACTCAGACCAGGACTTTAATGAAGTTTCTAGGGATATGTTTACGTATTAGACTGAAAATTCCTTAAGTCAAATGACAAACTAGTCTAACGCCTTGAAAATAAGAAGTGTGTACTCCTCTCCTGTTCTGGGTACCTTTATAAATAATGGTAAAATGACAGAAAAACAATTGATGATCATTTCTTTTAGTGTTTCTGTGATCAGCAACAATCAGATAAGTCATCAGCTGCAATCAGATAAGATGCCAAATTAAATTACAACTCAGAAACAAAAATCATATCCATGAAAAGGGATTAGAAATCCGAGAGTTGAGATGTTAATTAGAATTGTTACAAGAAAGAGTAAGCGTAACACAGTGATAAACAAAAATCTGAACAAATAATCCTAACTGAAGCTTTTTAAATTTCAGGTGACATGACAGTAATCAAATCCATTTATGAATTAATGTCAAAGAATAATAAAATACCTTTAAACCTTTATCTGTTAAAGTTCCAAATTTTCTTTGGATTTTAACTTAAGAGGAAAAAACCCTTACTAGACAAATTTGGGGAGGAAGATCTAGTTATCTTCACATTCTTTGGAATATAGGGTGAAATGAAAACAATACCAAAAAAAAACCACACAAACCCCCCAAAAATAAGAGTCCATCTTGTTTACCCCCCACTCAGTGGAACAGGAATAAATGAAAACTTGAAGGCAGAAAGACTACAGTTCCCATGAAATGCAAAGCATTGAAGTCTTCAACTAAAGAATAATCAAATTCAAATCTCCATGATTTGTAGAGTAATAGACATGTTGAAATAAATTCAACAAACATTTCACAAGTTCCTCAGAAGAGACTTAAGGGCCTCACGTACACAGAGGGGTATGGGGTACATTGGAGGAAGTATGCCATTTAACCCCAGCAGTAGAAGTTCCCACTGTTCAAAAACTGAAAGCGGACATTTATTTTATTAATAATTTAAGGAATCACATACACACATTTTTTATTTACTAGTCTTGTAAGTTCAAAATTAGAGAGTTTAAGATTTTCATTCATCAAAGTCTTGTCATTTTTACAGTTGTTACTTGAAGAAATCTGTAGGATTAGGACAGGTAAAATGGAAAAAAAAAAATCTAATATCAATAAATTCTCAGCACTCATTAAGTTACCTCATCGAATTCTTCAGTCATTTTTCGGATTATTTCAGAGTTCTGCATGTGTCGGAACATCTCTGCTGTGACTACTCCTACAATTCAGATTAGGTTATTATTAACACTTTTAAAATGAGAGGGGTAGATGGCAGATGACATATCTCCTACTACCATGTAAAAATGGTCAATTTACACCTAACCTACAGATTATACATGTTTTTTTTTTTGGTGGTGCTGTGTGGCTCTGTTGTTTTTGGCTTATTTTTCAAGTTGTTATACTCTTCATTTTACCTTTTGTAACAAGTGTGGGGCACTACAGTTTTTCGTATTATATAAAGCATTTGTTCACACCATCTAAAATTTACTCATTCGTTCATATCCAGAAGCCAATGATATTTGTTCCAGATGTCATCAGCTGAGAGACCATACTGCTCTGAAGTGACCTTCTAGTATTCAAGATACTAAATGGTGTAAGACTATTTTGAACAGTTCTATTGCAGTTTATCATCTACTTCAATATAATAAAACTCAATGATTTCATGCAATTTCTATTTCTCTTAGGCTCAATTTTTTCATGTGTAAAGGGTGATATAAAAATAAAGAGACCTCCTAAAGCTTACTACAACTGTACTGGAAAATTCATGACAAGCATCATCTCAGAAAGCATTAAAAGATTTTGTCATTTTGTCTGGTAACAATAATGAAAAGGTCACTGCTTTTGAAAGCATGACTAATATCTACTGAGGAATGCTGTTAGCTTTCTGGAGATTTATTCATGTTAAAAGTTTATCTGGAACGAGACACTATCAAATGCACTGATATTGTAGAGTAAGTTATCTTCTCTTCAAAACAAGATGAGAAGAAAAAGAATGGAGGATGTGGATTAGAGGAAAGATTCTGGAAAATCAGAAGCTCCCCAAAATAGAAAATAAACTATAGAGATACAGTTTTACTGTAGACAGGCTGCCATGGAACCACCCATTTTTTACATGAAACAACTCTAAAAGGCTATTAAATGACCATGGAATGCTCACTGATGTGAAGTAGATAAATTCAAACTTTGATTCCAAGACCAAGTTAAGCTATCAATACTGAAGACAGACGTTTTTCTAACATAATAGCAGCAGCAGAGGAAGATATGGGAAGTAATTAAGTACCAGTACTGCATTTTCTTCAGTGTGAATGCAAAAGGCTTAATCTACATTTTGAAGTGTTTCTGTAATATTTCTAAACCTCTTGCTCCCCTCGCTACCATCTTCAAAAATACTTGTTTGACTATAAGAACCTTATAATGCAGACTAGCCCCAGGGATGGAGCAGTCCTTCAGCACATGCAGCATAAAAGCAAAGAATGAAACATGCTGTAAAATTATATGAAGAGATGTGCAAATATTTCCGTATCTTACCTTTGCAGCCTGAACACTGAATAAAGAAGTTAATGAGATCAAGAAGTGCTATATCTCTGTCATGTTTGTATGACTCTATCCAGTCATCCACTACAGACTGAAAAGAAACAAATACAAAGTCAATTTTTAGTTTTTAATAAACTGAAGAATTAGTGTTATTTAAACTTCTTTCTAGTAAGCGATTCTTGCTCCTTCTGTAATTAACAGGAACTCTGGATTTTTTGACTGATACAGAACAAAATGTTTGAACGATCCTTTACTGTCATAATAACATTTTCAGGAAAAGAACTCATTTCCATTCTATAAACATATACAGGCACAAAACAGATGCTAAGACACGCAAGCACAGGAATACCACATAGTCACACTGTAACATTTTTTGAGGAAGAGTACAAAACACAATTAGTAGATTTTATAACAGCATTTTTTTGTGTGTTTGGTTTTGTTTTTGACTAGTGAAACTTCTCAAAAATATTATTTAGGCTTTTAGTTCCAACAGCTGCAACTCCCTATACTCTTCCTAAATTCTGCCCTTATGATGAATTGTGTTTCATGTACATGAGCTATAACAGGATGAACAGCATTGCCCTACGCTGTATGGACATTAATTGCTGTGTTAACTAAACCAAAACATAATGGCTAATAAAACGGAATAGCAGTAAGACAGTTTTACTACAGAATGTTAAAGGGAAGCAAATTAACAGGAAATCTGTGATTGTGGCTTTAAGAATTCACATGCAATTATCTACAAACCATCCATGTGTATAGCACAAACTGTCTACTGCAGAAATCATAAAAAGGCATACATTTAACATAAGCACAAGAGGATCGCTTTAGCGTCAAGCTCTCAGTTTTGAGTAGTTTAATATGTTGGTATCCTGCCCTAAAATCTAGATTAATTTTCAATAACAAGACATGATGAAATAGTTCAGGACTTCCATAAGAAAAACAGACTCCACAGCATCCCCTGTCAACTATTCTCAGTGCTTACTCTTACAAGCAATAACGGTGCGAGGGCAAATAAAATATACTGCCATAGGAAAAAAAATCTGAACAGAAATTCAGCTAAATCCCTCTTCCCTCAATGAAAGACTGCTTATAGTATGATATAACTTGTCAGCAAGATGAGAAGAATTAAAAATGCAAGTGAAACAGTCATTGTCTTCCCAGTAGGAGCAGAACCTACAAACTAGTACTGATTTGATTAATCATGGGGGAAGAAAGAAAAAGAAACCTAGGAGAAGTCTTAAATTAGGCTTATAAAGGTCACTGTGCAAAACCAAGATAATGCTAGGAAGGTGACAAATATTTCAGTTAGGAAATATTTGTTTTCAGAATTCATGTATTTTAAAGAACCTCCAGCAGAAAAGTAAATGTCCTGAAGCTTTTTGTCTCTGCAGATGAACAACCTGTTTCTCCCAGGGAGAACTGACATAAACTTGGAAGAATGTATGAAACAGAATTAAAGAAAATTTTGATTATCAAAATCTTTTGAGGTAAGCAAGTGCTAATGGCTACAGAGAAAAATTTTTACACCAAGTGCTGAACTAAAGACTTCATTTAACTTTATATGTACTTAAATATGTTAATTAAAATATGGACTCAGATTCATGCTGTTACCTAGGTATTGATTTCCCCACTTAACAGAGGTTTTGCAGGCAAAGGTCTATTTTTCTCTTGGAAAGCAAAAGATTTGACTGTTTATAGAGTTGACACGTCATGCAAATATAACCCGTGATAATTGGTTGGAAATGTAGCAATCAGAACAGTATAGTTTTTACTTACATTGAAATACGTCAGAATAAAATGAACAGAAGTATCAGAATTTCTCTGATCAAATATATTAAAGCAGTATGTATAAGTAGCAAGTACTGAAGTAGTATAAGTAGTATGTATAAATCTGAACTAAATGTCTCCCAAGGAATTCAGGCTTCAAGGTTCCCAGCTTGAAGCAGGAGCCTGCAAATCTCAAGAGGACTGCACATAGACCAAGCTTCCGGCACACATACCAGAGAAGCTGTAAACTGATTTTTAATCCCAAAGATAGTCTTTCTGCTAGGCTGCTGAGGAGTCACATGAGTGAGTCAGCAGGAACTCTTCACGGCTGGCAGGCTTACATTTTAACCCTCTCTTCACTGAAGATTCACAGAGTCAAGCAAAATCTGGTAATTTAAGATAATTTTCCATATTGCTAATGCTCTTAACAGGTTGACTTCAGTCCTATCAGTAAAAGCAGTGCCTAATGCATTAACTTCTACCAGCTTGAAATTTCCTAGACAGAATTCCAACCTTTCTTCATTCAGAATACTGGAATTCACTTTGAATAGTATTTTGAATTTCTTTATTATATACCCGATTATTCATGCCTTGCATTTAGCAATGAGAAGTCAGTTATTTTAAGTTCAAATCTTAGCAGTGCAAGAATTCTTATTCTAATCTGTAACTAAAAGCTACAAATGAAGAAAAAATTACCCTAGGCTTTATTTTCTTAAACTATATGTACAAGGAAATATTTTTATATTTAACTTGTATATTCATCCAAGTCTGAAGAACATCTCAAGTCTTACCTGCATAGCACTCTTGCCCATTTTCACTACCTCAAACAGCATCATGTTTTCCACACCATTCTGTTGGTGATGTCCATTCATCCGATTTGGACCACCAGGTTTCCCTCCTCCGTTTCCACTTTTCCCTTTTTCTGCTGGTCCTTTTTTACCTTTTTTACAGGTCTGCAATCATACACACACACACAAGTTTTAAATAGTTATTACATAGTAATTAGAATAAATTATTACTCATACCATGAAAATTATACACAAGACCTTATGTTTCCAAGAGCCAAACTTAAAATCAGAAGGTGAGATAAAATTAGCCAGGGCGGAATAGCTGATTCTGACTGATAGAGAAGATTAACAGAAACTCTACAGGTTCTGTATTTCCTTCTCTGGTTTAAAATCTTTTGGCAATTAAAAATGTAATTAGTGACAATGACACAAAAGGTTTTCCTTGCGTTTAAACTGTAAAACAAAATAATAAAATTTTAATTGAAATGTTGGTTTCTGTTCACTTTTCAAATGAAAAGAGCAAGAATCAATGACATCAACCAAAAGAGACTATATTAATACCAGGTTTAAGTATAAGAGGGCACACATGCAGACTAGTCAAATCAAAGCCCTCCCTTGTGCCTTCACAACACAAAGGAAATATCATGTAAATACTCAAGACTAAGTATTTCAATAAAAATACAAATATAAACTCTATTCACAGGACAGTTGCATTTAAAAAAAAAAAAAAAAAAAAAAAGTATAATAAGGAAATAAGAGTTAAGAATAAGGTAACTCAGCTCCAAAACAAGTGCTCAGCTCTTCATGCTTTAACAGTACAAGTATTTCACTGTCCCCGTAAACTGAACGTACTTTTCCTTTGCCTTGTTTTTGGTTTTTTCCTTCAATATCCTCAAAGTCCGTATCAGAAGAGAAGTGTGTTTCAGACTCCCTGCAAGGTTAAAAGACAAACCATTTATACATCTCACCAGAAACATTCTTAAATAAACTACATGAAGTCACGTTATATCCTCAGTCCAGTAAGTCAACTCCAACAGAAAAACTGTTGTTATCTCCTGTTTTTTTAAATCTACTGTGAAGGAACAAATCAGAGCAAATCCCCATGCTCACACCTTGCCTCAGCCAAAGAATAAAAAAATAATAATTTCTTTTACCTGTGAAAGCCATACAGTGCGGCTAAAAAGCATGAAAGTCAGCAGAAATGGCAACAGGTTAGGAACTTCATTTTTGGCATGTGACAAACATTACAAAATTTCAACTATCAAACACTATAAATGTCTGCCACAAATAGGGCAGTGCACAACAATGCCACTACCTTCCCTCACAACCAAAGTGTCTCAGCAGACATCATCATGCTGTCAAAAGAACTAGTTATGTCAAAATGTATGGGGAGAGAAGATATTTTAAACGAGATTTCTCCACCAAAAAGATAACCTAGAGGCTTATGTAAGGTAAAAAGAAAATAAGTAAAAAAAAAAAAAAAAAAAATTTGTTTTCCTACATTATTAACATATGCTGCATCAAAACACAAACCCTTTATTGCCTATGACAAAGTCAGGGGAAAAAATTCACCTGAATTACTACTAAGTAATCCTTAGTTTAAAATTTTTATTTCTATATTTCCTATAGCAGACATCATAAATGATGCTATTTTAACACATACATGCGGTACAATGAATTCCAGCTTACAAATTTCTGATACACATTTCCTGATTCAATTTAACAATGTAATCATAAAGATGACCTGAACGGGGGGAGAAGGAGCCATTCCTATTTATTTATTCATAACCTTCTGAAACAATCTAGAAACTTAAGGTTTCTCACTGTTGTGGAACTGTCTGAAAGGAAGTTTCTGCCTTGTAACATGTATTTTGCCATTTCTGATTTTGTCATCCATGTATTCTGCTACAGATTGAACACCCAACCTCCTTAACACAGAACCATTTTTTTGCATCTTTTGGGATTATTTTGAACCAGCTTAATTTACTCCAGACTGCTGAAATGTATTCATGCTGATTTCTTGGCAACTAAAAGGTGAGGAACTGCATTCTTCTGGTCTACTTTAATCATTTCATTTCTCTGTTCAAAATGTAAGCTATTTCTAAATTTAAATTTTCAAAATTCAGATACCTATTCTTAAAACTAGATCAGCAGACTAGTCAAATCAACACCCCAGGAACCAACACCTGAAGGGAAGCTAAGACTTCAGCTAGTTAAAGCGTTTGGCATTGGGCGCTTCAGATATAAGGCAACCTGCCCCAGTTATTCAGGGTAAATACCCTTATACAACTTCACCTCTCTCTATAAAGGAAGGAAGGAAGGAAACTTAGAATTTCTTTATTTCTAACCAAAGTTTCTTCTTCAATACTTTGATTCTGTAAAACCTTGACAAATACACCATGTAAACAAAGAAGTCTGTCATGATGGCTTCCTAGTAGCAAAGCTTAAAAATTGATTTAAAAATAATCTATAAAAAGGACTTTTAAAATATTTGTTTTAATTATCACTGAACAATCAAGAAATAATTCAAGCAGTGCTTTATTTTAAACTGGAAAAAAAATCCAGAACCATATTCAATCATTTTGTTTCCTTGTTTCAAAGAGAAAAACCAACCACATCTATTACCACTAAGAAGCACTAGTACATGTAAATGAAACCAGAAATTCTTAAAGCACTTACTGAAGGAGAGTAAAATCAGTTGGTATTTCTGGAGCTGCTATCATTTCTTTATCATCTTCTGGAACACCACTGTATTAGAAAGATATTCAAAAACCAGTCTGAAGTACGAGCTTCCTTTCCTTTCTTCCTTTGTAGCGGACAACTTCTGAAATAATAGTAATAATAAAAAATCACATTAGAAACATTTCCACATAAGGGATAAAAAAAAGTTGGAAACATAGAAAATATTAGTTCACACCACCTTATGTTTCCAGACAAGCTTTTTCCTGCTTAAATAAAGATTTTATATCTTTGACTCCTCCCATTATCTTATGAAAAAAAAAAAAAAAGTACATCCACAAATGTTAAAATCATCAAAGTAAAACGAAATAAAGCGCTTGGAAAATAAATGCTATTCTGAATAGCATGAGAAAATGGAATGGCTTTCATAAACACCTTGCAAATAACTTTTTTCTTCTAAATCTATACTAGACTAAAATTTGAACTGTAAGACCTTGTACTGTAAAGTCCAGACTCTACTACCAACACTATGATATTGTGGTTAACCAAACCAAAAAACAGATTTGATCTTAAACTTAAAGCAGTGTGTGCCCATTTAAGAACACTACGTATACCAACTTTGAATCTGATGTTTAAGTGCTCCTGATACTTAGCACAAAGATATGTTCTTCTGAGTTCTTACAATCTAACCAGCTATTTCACAACTCCCTGTCTTCCTAAATTGATAAACCAGGCTTACGAGTATTAACATTTAAAGCACTCAACATGTCTCTAGGAATATCGATGAAGATAATACTATCTACATATTATAAAGAAAAGTATCAGAAACAGCGTAGCATCTTATCAAGAAAATGTAAGATTGCAAAATATTTTCTTTTCCAGTTATTTATAATTAAGATTTTCCCATGTTTGGAGGCAGGGCAGACAATGAATGCTTCAAATGTGAAATTTAACCATGCATGCTAAAGCCTTCTGCGCCAATTTTCTGTCTCAAACTAAATTTTACACAGTGATGAAATTAAGAAAGCATGAGGTTCAGGTATTTTGAAGATACAATAGCACAGAGAAGAACCTTCAAAGTTGGGAACTCTGCTGATTCTACAGCTTGTCGGAGTAATTAAGTATTTGAGCAAAAGATACAATTTTAAGCTCCATGTGCTTAATATGCCAACGTCTGGTAGCAACACTTAAAAGCCTGCATTTCAATTGAGCACATAGAGGCTGTACATTTCTTTCCTGCAAGTGCTTCTTCTGAATGCTAGGGGCCACTGTAGCTTCCAAAATTTGGTGAGCTGAGAAAAAACACAAACCCTGAACTTAAATCGCTGTTTCTTCACATTTCACACAATTATATAAAGACAGAGAAACAAGAGTGGAAGTAAACAGTGGTGAAAGGAGAGGTTCAAGATAGGTAGGTGCATCTCAAGACAGTCCACAACTACTACATTACATGCCTTCCAGAGCACCGTGTAAGATCAAAAGTTTCACAAACTTTGTCACTGCAGAACAGCAAAAACCTTTGTCACCTGTTCTTCCCTTCCTTAAAACCACAAATGCACATTACTGGTGCATCACAGCCTCCCCTGCTGGGTTTATATGTAGTTTTTAGCAAATAGCTACTCACGGGCAGCAAAACATCCATTCATCATTTGGAGACTCTGCCATTCAGAATCACCCAATTTAATCCCCCAATAGAATGGGCAAAAATATACCTTGAGAACTTTATTCCCGGATTATCAAGTTAAACTGGTTCACCAGTGGGTACCCAGAGCAAACGCATGGGGAATATGTGACGGAGCAGCCAGGTGCAGGGGAGGGCCGAGCAATGCTCCTGCCTTGGAGGCGCAGAAGTATGATGACAGCCAGGCAGCCTGCATGGCTACCTGCTCCACTCGTGCTGTGCTGCAGTATCATCATTCCAAGTGTATCAGGTATAAAAAATAACAATAATCAAAAAAAAAAAAAATCCAAAGATTTTCTGTGATTCCTGTCAGCAATTGTAACTTGGAGAATCAGGCCGGCACCTCCTGGGAACGTACCTCAGCGAGGAGCAGGGCAAGGGGAAGCAAGAGGTGAGCAGCCAGCAAGCCACCCAAGTACCATTCAAGGCACACATGTGATTCTAAGCCAGCACAAAGTAAAGGTACAAACTTCAAAAGGCACACAGTTCTGTTTCAAGTTCAACCTGTCCACCAACGTGTTATTTGACTTTTGTAGTTTGAGTTTTTCAATGGTGAGAAGCACCGTAAGTACTGAAGACATGATCAAGAAGCTCAGATGCAAATTTCATATTATGTCTCATTAATACCACCTATTTACAGTAATAAAGTTACCTATTCCATAAAATTGATGGTACTGAGACAGAAATCAAGTTAACCATTTGTTTACACAATTAACACTTTTTCAGTCTCCTATAAAAAAAGGAAATTATCTTCCTACCAGTTCTTGCAAAAGTATTTCTCAAAAAGCAGTATAATACAATCACACAGGAATATTTTGAAGAAAAAATATAAAAACCATGTAAAATGACAGGCAAATGATTAAATTATGTCATTTCTAAATCAAAGAGTCAAATCACCTGATAAAACCAGCTGGCTGGAGTTTATATCCACTTGCACTTCTTGGAAAAAGCACTCATCTTAGGCCAAGCAACAGATGAAGAAAAAAAAATGTCATTGCTTGGGCATAACCACTTCATGAAAATAGTAAGTAAATATCTAGTAATTCAAGATGCTGTATAGAGTTTAGCTACTAAGATTTAAGTTTCAAGAATTGTTTTTATTGAAGGAAGTAGAAGAAACTTGGCCCTCATGAGCACAACTATATACTAGTATTAATGGAAGAGAGTAGTTTCAGGTGACTGCCCTGCAAGAATACAAGAGCTAAGGCTGTAAGGGATCTCCAGTACCAAGTTCAGGCCCCAGGAATGACCCAAAAAACACCTTGCATTAGTTCCAGTAAGGGCTCATTTTTAAAGTTTTACATACATAAAAATTGTAAGAAAGACCTTGAAGTCTTGCCAAGTAGGGTCAAGCTAACCCAGCACTTCCTCATGGGCAGATGCCGGCAGAAGCTGCCCAGGGAAGAACCCATTTGCTTTGTTTTTATTGGTGATGTTCTCCTTGACTTCTCCCCCCAACATCCACAAATAAGTCGGGGATTTTTTTCAGCCAAACACATTATTTCTGCATTTCATAGAACAGAATGAGTTTTTTTGTCATGAATATTCTATTACTTTTTTAACCCAATATTTAGCTGTCATGATATTCACACAAGAGCTTCCACAACCAAACTGTATAGTATAAAGAAGCACGTTCTTATCCTTGAGCTCAACATTTTCTAATTTTATTTGGTGTTCATGGGTTTTAGTATTGGGAAAGACTGGTACTGGCCATTCCCCTATTATGCTTGATCTCAGTAAACGCCTTTTAGAAATTCAGGGTGCCTGCCAACATGTATTCTTCACACACGGATCTGATGACTCACTCAAAGCACACTGTTTGGGAAGTTGATCAGAAGGAGGAAAACTGTCCGTACAAGCATCCTACCAGAACTTTTAAAAGATCAAATTCTTCATAGTGCAGTCTGAAAGGAGGAAAGTAAAATTTATGCAGATGCCATTCCAAGCAATGAAAGTCTACATTAGCTATTAATGTGCTCTAATAAGCATATTTTTTCAGTAAAATCAATACACCTAAACTGCATCATAAAATGCAGTTCTTCGGACTTTTTTGTTTGTTTTGTGTATTTGCATGTTCACAGCATTCTAACTTTAATTTTCCTAAGCATATACTGAAATCCCCCACTCTATGAGAAGTTTCAAAAGTCACTCAACTTTGTGAAGTCATAATTAAATTATTAACTATAAAAATAAAATGTATCCTGCTGAAAGATCACAAGGTGGAGCTCTAGCCTAAAGCTAACTGAAGAAACTCCAAAAAGACAGGTCATCCAGAGGCTGACCTAGTTATTTCTGTGCAATAAACTTTGTAAGAGATTGCTAAAACAGCAGTAATATTGTAGCACATTTCCTTAAGATTTATATATAAATTGCATAAGGACACTGGAAGACTCCTACATCTTTCCTGAAATTAATGCACGTAACACGTTTGATTCAGTGATTCTTCCAAAGACGGAAATGCATCTCGCTGCTGTAGTACAACCAGTCTCCTGTAAGTAGCTTTCGAAAGCAAGCAGAGGAATTTCAAAATACACTTTAATAGCAGAAATAACATAACCCCTTCCTGTATCTTGCTAGATTTTTGCAAACAGAATGTCAACAAACTAAAAAAGGTTAGAACAAGAAAAGTAGTCCAGGAACACTAATCATATATAACGTTGCTAACTCTAAATGTAACAGTTTCCATTTAAACTAATTTTACTCTTAAAAGAACTAAGCACGAACAACTACAATTAGAATGTGTCTTCACTGAAAAACAACTTCATTACATGCACAGGCTAAACAAACACAAATAAAAGCCAGCCAGAAGCCTTTGTTAAGTGTATGTGTATATACACAAACACAAAATACAAAAAATTACAAGGTCTGTCCATGAAACCTACGTTTCATGCTCTCATGTAAAAGCACTAACTTGAGTGTTATTGCATGAACTCGTGGCAGAACAATTCAGGTAGCTGGTTTTTGGTTTGAGATGGATTCCCCAAAGTACACACACAATTCCCACCCTATTATTTGGAGGCTTTCTTTTTTGGGGGAACACAGAGATCATAGAATCACGGTATATCCCAAGTTGGAAGGGACCCACAAGGACTGAGTCCAACTCCTGGATCCCCAGAGGAAAACGGCTACGTGAACAGGACAAAGATTTAGTAAATGCAGAATGACTGTTCAGAGGTGTATTGATTTTTCACTGTAATTCAGTTAATCATCTGTAAAAAAAAAAAAAAAACAACAGGGACCTCACTTTCTTTATTCAGAAAATCAGAACTTGTAAAATTGCAATGCACTCAGCTGTAGAAATGATAATGGCTGAAGAAGTTCATCCCTGAATTATTCATCTACCCATGAATGAGAGGTGCTGATGCTTCAGAACCAATTACACAGTAGTGACAGTTAAAATGCTAGCCAGATCATAGTTTAAATCAAGGACCAAAAGTATTCCCAATATTTTCCTACTTTAGTTTTCCAACTATTTCAGAAGAGAAAGCTGGTACAAACTACAGTGTTTCCCCTCACTCTTTTTCTGAGAAATCAGAATATGCTTCAACTTTTGTTTTTATAAAATACAGTTTGTTTGTTTGTTTGTTTGCAAATAAGTATGCTTCTCAACACTGCTGTTGCAGTCATCTCCACAAGCAAGACTAAACGGTGGATTTTTAGGCAAGATTTTGAGCAACTCCATGACATTCCCTACAGGCCTGCAGGAGCGTTATTTGTACTAATATTACACAACCTAGTATTTCAACGGCCAACAAGCTTTAAAGCAATCCTGTAATTTGAGTAAAATACAGAAAACATACTTCAAGTAGCATTCTGTATTGTAAAAATTGTACTTCAACATGATTTAGTTATAACTGTATCAGCAGTTTGATCATATTATCATAGCATAATCAAGACTAAGCTGAACAATAATGCAATTAAAACCTTTAGATGTGTGGTTATTTTTGTATTTTTTGCTTAGCAAGTAAGTCTCAAGCTTCCTTTACAAGACCACCTAGAATAACCATCAATCTACACTCCTCCATGCTCACCAGCAGACAGTGTACCTACACAGAAAATACCAAAAGGCAGTGAACAGTTAACAAGCCAACAAATAACCTAAATGACCTCATTTGTACTGGTCTTGTATTTTCAAACTATTTCTTCACTTTTTTTTTTTCTTTTCTGATTTTCCAGCTCGTATACCACCTCTACACCACTTTGTGAACATCTCTCAGTTCTTCTTCCATCTTTCAAAAACCAAAGAAGCGATCTTATGGTGGCCAGTACTGTCACACTGCCACTTTTATTCCCTGGCCTGCCGTTTATTCAATGTTTATAATATTTGCTCTTTAGCTGATGCAAATGGTTCACTGGTAAAGTGGTAAATTGCCACCCCAGAAGATGCTTTTGTGACACACCTACGATATTGTAACCACGGGCTGCTGCTGGAAGCAGTGGCCTTCCTTCCCACTCCACTCACCAAACACAGCAAGTTCCCACTCACTCCTCTCTTCTAGCACTCAATTGAGGCAGAAGCAAGAAAGGTCTGAAAACAAAACTGTATTTTCTTCTTGGCATGGTCAGCTCTCCACTGGACTGGACAACAGAACCATGTCACCCTGCAGCCACATGAGGCACCCACCAGGCATGTACCAGTGGCAGCTCAGACCCACCTGACAGAGCTCCCTCACTGCCTCCCTTGCAGCAGCAGCACCAAGAGGAGTAATGCCCAGCTGAAGTCCTTGTGACAGCTATTGCTAATTCTCCTACCTAACCTCGGTAGAGCCCACAGCAAGCCGACTGCTTGCAGCTCTGGGTGCCACAGCCTGCAAGAAGGGCTGGGTCCCTGCCAGACAGCACCCACCCACTAGTTGCCATGCTCTGAGGCCTACCCATGCCCATGATGCCTTCTCAAGGCGTTCTCCCTGCCTTTTTCCACACACAGTTCCTGCATTTCAGTCGGTAGCAGGCTGTGCTGTGACTGCGGGGCACCTTGCTCCTGCGGGAGGAGCGCAGCCATGAGGTGAAGGTGGCTGCCAGGCCTGCTGCTGGCCAGGAGAAAGCCAGGCACTGGGAGAAAACCAGTCCCCACTGACAATGCGCACACCACTAAACACTACAGCAAGTTTATTTCACAGTTTAATGTCTTTAAATAGGTTTTATTTGGGGGGTGGGAATATAAAAGACATGAAAAAGGCTAAAACCTAAAATAAAGGTTTAGACTTGAATATGAGTCTAGAAATTTGAAAAGAGAATTACAGACGAGGACCTCCATACCATCCTAATAACTGCCAACCCCAGTTTCACCATCAAATAGTCCACCCAACTCATTACAAATGATTTTTTGGATTTCTGCTTGTTTTATTACATAAGTAGGTGGAATATCTATTCTGGAAGGGAGAGTTTGCTATGGTGCTTCATGGGTCATACAATTACTCATGGAAATACCATTAATAACATCAATATCCTTAATACACTAAGTGAAATACTATTTCATGGTGTAAATATAGTTTTGGTATTGAACCATATGAAGTTTCTGTATCTGTACTTAGTAATTTATACTGTCAAGTAAATTGTTTGAAACAAAAGATACAGGCATTACAAAATACTGTAAAATGAGTTAACTGTACAATAAGAGCAACTGCTACTATTAAAGGAAAAAAAAAGTACCTGTAATACTTTTTAATTATTCCACCCAACGATATTCCTGAGCATCTCTAAAAGACACCTGAAAATCCCAGACATCTTTAAAATGTTTTGATTTCAGATGTCTTTTTAAAAAAGGTAAAGGTATGATAACAAAAGTAAAAGTTATACCTCGTTGTGTCAGTCACATCTTCTCCTGCCAAAGAAGAAATGGCTTCCAGATGTTGTAGTCTAACTGCGTGGAAAATGAGGCTCTTAGGATGAATAAAACCCAAGTCGGATGACAACCAAAATTAAAAAAAAAAAAAAAAAAAAAAGCCACATATGCCTACTTTAAAAAAGCCAAAAGAAGTACTAATTGATTTATGATACAAGGCCAGCACACCTCATCCGCCTAAATGCCCCAAGTTTCCAAACTGAACTGTAGAACACATGCCCCCTCACACATTGACTCTTCCAAAATGCATAACCCGTCAAAACCTTGGCTCTTGCATAAGTTACTGTCCACAGCAAGCAGGTAACCAGCTATATAAAAGACAGAACCAGCATTGTTCAAACAGCCCATGGTGACGAACGGCTTCAGTACCCTCTGCAGAGGTAGGGTTTTCCAACAGATGAGATATTCCATCTGGCAAGTTCTATTTTTTGTTCTCACACTGATCAATGCAAGCCTGCAAGTCGCCTCACTTTGTAGCAGCCTCAACTTCCACTCCTACCACACAGGTTTTCCTCTTTGAGAAGTCCAGGTCACTGGGGCTTTGTGCCCATGACTTTGTTTGGGCCTTTCTATGAGCAACTGCATTCAATTATAAACTCTGGCGGGAGGACCATATGGTACACGCTACATAGCATCAGCCACTGCTATAACACACTCGATATTAGATGACTCAAATATGGGAAAACCCCTTAAAATAAAACTACTGAAGAGCAGAAAGTAAAACCTCTCAAGCACATCTCAGAGTGAGCTCCTACCAGCCCAGGTCACACTGCACTTTGGCTAGCCCTTTGAAGAGCCCAATGTATTTCTCCGCGCTGCAATCCCAAGCCTTCTGAAATAAGAGAAAAAGAAAGAGCAGTTTGGTTCTGTGTTTTGTCAACTCAGATCCACCAGAGTTTATTAGCTGAAGCTTCAACACTACATAAAAACGGTTGAAATGTTTCCAGATGATAACTAAAAAGATTAAGTCCAGCACAGAAGCAAACACAAGAGTAAGCAGAAGTCAAACTGCATTTGGCTGACTGGGTCTAAATAAAAAAAAAAAAGTGAGGGGAAAAAAAAATAAAAAATAAAGAACCATCTGCTCAGAATGAACTGATATTTCTGGGTCTATAGGTGAGCTAATCTGCATCCTATTCAGGTGTAGTTGTAGCTCCAATATTCACCTGTAGCAGATCCCGTAGTTTTACTGGTCTCTACTTGTTCTAAAAGCCCACGTGCCTGTTCTCCCGCTGCTATCTCCACTGGTCACCACTGGCATCATCAGTCTCACAACAGTAGTGTAAAACTATTTATAGTAAAGCTCTGAAAACTGCCATTACACAAACAGCAATGTGACCAAACAAGAGCAGTGCCCTGTCCCTCCCTAACTCAAACGACAAGCCAACTAGTGCAGAAGACAACTAAGTGGCACAATTAAATCTATGCCATAAGAAAGGAAAAAGAAGTATTTAGCAAACAAGGAATAAATACGGTGCCATATCCAAACCAGGCGGCATGACAGCTAAAACCTAAGCCTTTCTTAAGTGGATTATGGCTCTTTCAAGGATCAATCTAATTAATTATTCTTAAAAAAAAAATAAAAAGAAAAATTCAAGCAACCACTCAAGTATGCAGAAGTTGATTTCACCTCTAAAACAGAAGAAATAAAGATAAAAATCTTGTAACTTCCATTAGAAACTTATCCCTGCAATCTGCCAGCCTCATAACATCTGTGCTCCATACATCCTCAGTCATAACTTAAAGATTTTTAATACCCAATATTTTGTTCCTGCTCTCCTTTGCAACATTTGAGCTAAAGTCCCAACTGGTTTATTTGGAGATTTGCAGCACTCAATACTAATTTTATATGAAACAGCAGTTGTGATATGCATGGCTTTCCCCCACACAATTTAGACAACTGAATATATCCACAATGCAGAAAGACAATAATCCATTAATGAGGTCATTACTAGATGAAAAAATACCTATTATTGACTGACCTAGAAAGCACCCTCTCTTCCTTTATTTATCCTAAAACCAGAGCCCTCTTAAAAGAATCTTGAAAGAGAGATGTCTGGTGCTGAAATCTCATTTATGGAGACCTACAGTTCGCTGTTGAAATCTATTAAACTTCCAGTGGAAACCAGCTTGGCCACTTGCACACATTCTAAAAACATTGCAAAAATATTGGCATTATTTGAATCAATAAGTTCTTTCAATTCTGTAATTGCTTACTTGTGGCAGGTAACAAATTACACTAAGAGAGCTATCACATACTATGCCTGCATTATAAAAGCTAACATGAACAAATATCAGAAACATTTCTTACAGACCAAACTCATTTAATAAGTAAGCTGACCAATAATGAGAAACTCTTGATGTGTATAAAATATTCTGAAGCAAAGGTCAGCAAGACTTGTCCTTTTGAAATTATCTTCCCACAAATCTCTCAAATACTGTGCATTAGGCACCTTAGGGATACACGGAAATCCATTCCACACAGATCTAAAATACAAAAACATACAGCTTGTAATCAACCAAAATTAAACCTCAGGTTTCTTCAAAAAGCTATATCATTACACATCTGTTCTCTAGTAAATTCAAGATGTAAATAAAGGTAGTAGTTGCCTCCTCCTCCAAAAGGCAGTTATAGCCTACAGCTAGATTTACATTTTGTTGAGAATTTACTGGTTGCATTATGAAAGTATCATGTTCTGTAACAAGTATTTCATTACTTGAGCAACGTTAAATACATAGAAAATGTTTTTAAAGCCACAACTGTTACACTTATTAGCTCAGCAACATAGTAGAGGCTATTGAGATAAGGTGGGTATGCCCTCTTTTCCCCTGCTTTTTGCTTTTAAAAAGGGAATAAAAAAAGGAGCAGTAGTGCTAGATCCCTCTTGAACAAGCTATGTGTGCTGTGATTCCCCCTCTCCCCCAGCGACACAGTACCCCATAGTATCAGGGAACTGCCCCATCCTCTGGGAATGGTGCGGCACCCGCAGAGACTTCCCAGGGAGGACTCGCAGGTACTGGTCCCGTGCGAACTAACCCCTCACCTCCACTGATGACAGAAGTCTCACATGCAAAAGGTTGGGTTGTTGGGGTTTTCTGTTTGTTTTTCCTGTCTTACAACCAAAACAAGAATGCAATTTTGGTGTAAGCAAAGAATTTGAACTGTCATTTTTTTTTTTTTATCACCTTAGGGAAAAAAACAACTAGACCAAGTATTAACATGCCATTAAAAAAAGAGAACAAGGTCGCACATGTCATATGCTCTGGTTTGTTTACAGTCAGATCTATCAACAACAGATCATCTCCGTTGTCAATTAAAGCTAACATGCTGAACCACAAATACGGAGAGCTAAAGAGCTGACAAATCCCATTTTGCCAACTTTCATCCCCAATGCGGTAACCTCCGAGAGAGGGATGGAAAACACAGCTGCCATGGCAGAAGTCACCAGAGGACAACTGTCAAAACCTAGAGCTGCCTAGCAATGGTATGACAAAATGCTTCTGTCACCCACCAGAGCTCATTATTGTTTATTATCTGGAATTTATCATCAGCTTGTGGTTTTCAGCTGGTGACCATGTTTGACTTACCAGTTTGAAATTATTTGTAATTATTGTCAGAAGAATTTGTTAGATTTCAAATGCTGTATCAGTCACTTCATCTTCACCAACCTTTTTTTTTTTTTTTTTTTTTTTTTTTAATTAACTGCATTCCTACCCTTAGCACACATTTCTCTTCCTCTGTTTTGTCTGAAATACATCTTTCCATCCCCTCACACTCAGCTCTGAAACGGGCAACCCAGCAGCAGAAAACCCAACATGCCGTTAAGTGTACAGGGCTTTTTCAGTTCTACTTTAGTTTCTCTAACTTTTTTCAGTAAATAACAGAATCACAGAATTTCTAGGTTGGAAGAGACCTCAAGATCATCGAGTCCAACCTCCAACCTAACGCTAACAGTCCCCACTAAACCATATTCCTAAGCTCTACATCTAAACGTCTTTTGAAGACCTCCAGGGATGGTGACTCCACCACTTCCCTGGGCAGCCTGTTCCAATGCCTCACAACCCTTTCAGTGAAGAAGTTCTTCCTAACATCTAACCTGAAACTCCCCTGGCTCAACTTTAGCCCATTCCCCCTCGTCCTGTCACCAGGCACGTGGGAGAACAGACCAACCCCCACCTCGCTACAGCCTCCCTTGAGGTACCTATAGAGAGCGATAAGGTCACCCCTGAGCCTCCTCTTCTCCAGGCTGAACAAGCCCAGCTCCCTCAGCCGCTCCTCGTAGGACTTGTTCTCCAGGCCCCTCACCAGCTTCGTCGCCCTTCTCTGCACCCGCTCAAGCACCTCGATGTCCTTCTTGTAGCGAGGGGCCCAAAACTGAACACAGTACTCGAGGTGCGGCCTCACCAGAGCTGAGTACAGGGGGAGACAATTCCAAGTATTTAAACCAGTTGTATAGACAATACTTCTTTTCAATTGCTTTGTTCTTTTTTTTTTTTTTTTTTTTTACACGTTAAACACTGTTAAAATTACACAATGCTTAAATAAGAAACAATACACTTTCTTCAAACCACATATTTAAGTTACTAAACTACAAAATTCATCTAGTTGAATTCCCCATATTGTTCTGGCAACTTATCCAAGAGTATTGTTTAACTTAATTAATTAGCCATCAATTATATAACTATTTCTTAGTCCTGTGTTGAACTCAGCAAATTTTGCTCCTACTTACAGCTAACAGATGTTGTTGGCAATGTATTTCTACCAATAGCTTGTGATCACTGCTCAGACTCTAACATCAAATCATAACATTTAATACAAATAAAAGGTTTTAACCCGGCCAGGATTCTGCCAAATTATTTGCTATTTATAGCAACTTCCCAGCTCCTGAATCCAAGATCTATTAAAAAAAAAAAAAAGTATTTAAAAAGATGATATAGTTTGGTATCAAGGAGCTAACTATTCATCACAGGAAAATGGAAAGGGATACAAAATAAAGTAAAAATGATTAAGATTCATGAATGTTTAAAATACCTTCATACAAAAATGAAACTAGCATACTGAAATATCATGAAGTAACTTCCCCCCGCCTCCCCACCCCAGCATGATTTTAATGCCCCAGACACAGATTTCAGAGCTTACTGCCAGTTTGGTGCACTTATACTATTCTGATCTCTGTATGTTAGTCATGCAAACTGCTGCCTTTGTATTTTGTTTACTCAAAAAGCCATTTATTTTTTACAATTGCTCTTACAATAAATCAAGAGTATAGAATTATCATCCTGTGGTAGCACTAATCAGGATTACAAGTCAAATGTCTTGTTTCAAATAGGTTTGCTCTTCAAGGTTTCAAGAATTTAAACAAAATTCCTATGTAGATGTCACCAGAAGTTAATGCCAGTTGACTATATAGCTGAACTTAACGTTTAGTTACTACAATGCAGTACTTTAACTAAAATATATTTACCACCTTTACTTTAGTTAGCCCAAACACAACTTAGAGCGTTTCACCATTTCAGGGTAACACATCAGATTTCACTCTTCAGGTAATCTATATGGGAAAACCTCTTTAGGAGTTTGGTTAGGACCTGTGACATTGGTGGAAAAAAACAGGTTACTCGTAAATCAATTCATAGGGAGAAGGAACTATAATAATTCTATTGAAACAAATGATTCAGATCTAGCAGGTATTCAAGTATTTACGTTCAAGGGGCTACATCTTCTCCAGATTTTTTCTTCCCTTGTTTCAACATCATTCATTACTACTTGCTTGAAGATGGCATATTAGGAAGAGTTTATGTTAAGAAGACATCCTATTTGGATTAAGGCTCCCATCCCCTCCAAAACAAGCACACAAGGGGCCATTAACACAGATACCTGATCCTGGGCAATTTTATAAGCTAATATTCCACTCAGAAGATAATTCCTTAGCATCAGACTGCCTTAGTCTTTAAACAATATAAACCAAATTTTAGTAGAAGTTAGGGGAAGAGGTAACAGCATTTAATCTAATTGTTAGACAAGAACATTTTTATCCTAGTGTAAATTAGGTCTGGCAGTTGTTCAGCTTGACCTCCACTTACTGTAATCTTGCCCTAGGGTATGAAAATCCTAGATCATTAAATGCTACGAATTTAGTCTTGCAAGCAACCTAAAATGAACCTGCAACCAGAGCCATGGTTTTTAACTGCTGTTAAAAGAACTGAACAGACAATTGTGATAATAGGTAACACCATGCCAATTTTTTTTTTTTGATTTTGTGTTTAAAAGAACTGTAACTACTACCTGCACCTTTAGAATACTATTGTCTAATTCGAAGATGTATTTGAGAAGAAGAGAGAGCAATTACCCTTTAAGTTCAGGGGTAAAGAGAAAAACAATCCACGAAAATAAAATTATTTTCATTTCAGTTGGAAGTTCTGAGAAAAAAATGAGCTAATGTGAAGCGGCCCACTTCTTTCTGTTTTAAGAAACATTTCTAAAATGCCAGCTTTCCTACAATTCTCTAGACAGTCAACAGACATTTTAGGAACTGCTACCAATTCATTACTGTGAAACAGATGCCTGCCAAAAAATTAATTACAGAACATAAATTTTATTACTATGTGAATTAACTTAAGACTTTATATGCTAAGTGCAAAAACTACTCTAGAACCACAGAATATTGTATAATACACAGCCCATGAAGAAAACAAGGCAGAATAAAACCCAGGGAGGTGTACCAGCTCTTCCTGCAGCTGATGCTAGCAAGACCTGATGTGGAGCTACAAGTGACACCCCACTTCTGCAGGGACAGGAAAGAATTGGGGTGAGCAGCACTATGGAAGGAGCCCTTGGGAAGATCAGAGAAACCCCATGCTGACCACAGAACAAGCAGCCACCAGCAAATTTGCTTACGTGGCAAGCGATGCTCCACCAATGCAGCTGGAGCAGTTGAAGGTCTACAGCACATGACTGGTGCAGACAGCTGTTCTACAACAGAATAAAATGGCATAAATACAAACACCTTCTGAGAGAGTAAAGAGCCTCAACAAGAACTGAGGATAGTGCTTGATTTACAGTCCCCCAGGGAACTGATTCCAATTAACTTCCACATATATTAGTAAGAATAAGAAAGCACACCAAGTGTTAAAAATTGGGTATTAAACCTTAGCATTCAATTTACACACAGTAAACACATACAGCCAGCAACAAGCTATAAAACAGCCTTTACCACTACCTGTAGTAGTGATACTGAGGAAGTACTCCATCAAAACTGCCATTCACGGCTTCCTCACAAATAAATGCGTAACAGTCTGACCACCTGAGACATGGTTAAGAAAATAATTCAAAGCAGTGTTTACAGAAAAGCCAATCCAGACAGGACACGTTACCAGCCCAGCCCTAAAAGAATGTCATCAGGTCCCTCTGTAGCACAGACGAATACTGACCTCTTCTTCCCAAGCAAAATCATTTTATACCATTCTCTATTAGACCATATAATGACATGGTTAAGTGTATGGTGATTACAAACTAAAGTAACAGTCGACAGCAGCGAAAGCAGAATCATTCTTCACATTACAGTATTTCTGTATGTATTTGTGTATTACAGCACAACTAAGCATACTCCAAAAGCACAAATCAGGGAGAAAATTAAAGTTGTCTTGACCCTGACATAATTTAATGATGTCAGCATCTGAGTTCCCCTAAAATCAGTTTCCTTAAGTTTAAATAGAAGGTAAAAATAATATTGAAGAGAAAAGGAAGACAAACATCCAGCATTATTTGTAGAAGCAGATACCAAAACATTTTTAATTCCTCCAATAACACTGAGGAAAGTGAAGTAACTCATTGAGCAATTCACTTCACTTGTGGGGTGATTCCTTGGAGCAACACAAGCAACCATTTCTAGCTCAAGACATCTCCAGGTATGTGCTAGATCAAAATACTTGCAAGTCTTCAAGTGTTAGCATAAAATGATGCCATTAGTTGGTTCCCCTTTACCAAAACAGTATTCTTGTTCAGAATGGAAGCCAGTATTTCAAGGGAGAGAAGACAAAGGAGCACCATGGCTGCCTATTTAAACCAAATATCTTACCAACACATCAAGGTTCATGCACCACCATGATTCCCTACGCAGAAATGGAAAGAACAAATTTTTCATTTTTGTACTTACCATTACCAAAATTTAGATTAAACTAACAGACAATACGTGGTTATTATCGCAATTCTGATTTAACAACCTCATTTTGCATAAGAAGCAATGGTTTGAAACATGTCTGCCTCCAGTAAGGCAGGCAAATGCAAAACATGGATGACTATACGTACAAAAAAAGATTTAAACCATCGGGGTTGAAATACCGTTTTGTGTGCTCGTATATCACATACGAATGTGCAACATGACATATTACTTGTTAACAGCTCTAATCTAAGCAACATGAAGGCAAAAGCCCAGAAGTCTGGATGTGATTTTTCAGTTTTCTACAGCATGCATTCAAAATTAAATGGGGGTGGGGTAGGGGTGAGATATTCAAATGATATAATATCCTGAATATCTAGCATCTTTTCCAAGACACTGACTGATCACCAGTAAAATTGCAGGAATTTTTATCTTACATAGGAAAATGAAGACAACATCACTTGATAGAAGAAAATAAACCCAACAACCTACCTACAGTTCTCTTAGCAAGACTAAGGGGGATTTATATTGGAACAGTGAGCACAGGAATAAACAAAGAGCATGAAAGGGGTGAGCAAAAAACAAACACACTAGAGAGGGATCCGTAATAGCATGCAGGATAGAAATAGCAGATGAGCGAGGAAACACTATGTAGTGACCACGTTCAAGTATTCAGTACTAATGGCTGATAATCATATTCTGTAAGCAGGAGGAACAGAGGTGTGATGTTGCAAATGCAATAAATCCCCAAGGAAACAATATGCCTCCAAGATGTTCTCTGGAAACTACTTATGGTTGATTAAAGCAGCATCAATAACACACATCCAGCTATGCATAGGTAGCTAACGAACACCCCACACTTTTCATAAGAGAGGAAAGAAGTGGAAGACAACATGACTTGTGTTAACCTCAGCAGCTCAAAGGAAATAACAAAAATCAAAGCAGCGATATGGTAATATTGCAGTCCCACCGCCACGTCAGAGAAGGGGTGCACGTGCATTTTGTAAAGAGTAAGAACCAACATGAAAAACAGTTGTTAATCCACAATTAGCAGGTCTCCCTTCTTACGCAGGAAATGTTAGTATTTCAGTATTTTTAATAACGAAAAAATCCCTCAGAATGAGCAGCACCTTAAGAAATATTGAAAATACAATTTCTCATACTAATTTCTAGCCATCTGAAACAAACTTTCCACAAACTTTTAAACATGAAAGAATTTCTCACACAGTGGATACAAGTTACCTATTTGCCAATAAAGCAGCTTGAAAACAGAATGAATAATGACCACCCACAACCCAAACCCCAAAGAAAGCTGCAGAGCTGGAAGAGAAAGTAGTTGCCTTCCTGGACTTCCCCCAGATATTTTACCAAAGACAAAATTTCCAGTGTGTCAGCCCCAGCGGTGCCTGTACTGTCACATGTGGGGAGAAAAAGTGAGGACGATGCACGGTAACAGGCATTAGCTCCCCAAACTGCTCGATTATTAATGTACACATGGCGCTCACAGCTGCTTCTTTACAACCACCTAGCTGCCCCTGTAACACAGGTTCCCGGCACCCTTTAGGATCCCCTACTGACCTGAAGAAAGGCACAAGCTACCCATTTCTACATCCTGGAAATCTCACTGTAATGCATAACAATTGTTTGGAGCTTCTGGGAGGCTTCCACAAGCCTTCTCCAATGAACTCTAAATCTTACAAGCGCATGGAGTAGGGGCAGTCAGAGGACAAATCCAGGCAATAACTCATCAGCTGAATTATCAGTGGTTAGTAAGAAAGGCTCTGCCATGGTTCTAATGCTACAAGCAAAATGCTATTCAGAGAAATCCACCTGCAGAACACACATATACTTATGTATACATATACAATATCTCATATACAGTGCATATGTTCAAAAAAACTATCAGATGCAAATATTAAGCCATTATTCATTAAAAATCACAGCACTTTAATTATACCAAACTTACGTCTGACAATAGGCTATTAACCTACCAGTTACCCTCCAGACAAGACAAGCTTTGTCCTGTTCCCTGAAAAAGCCATACTGTTCTCTATCAATGGTCCAAGACAAGAAAAATGAGTTTGGAAGTTTAAGCCACTGTCCCTAACTTTGTCCCCACTGTCACGTAAAAAACCATCAAGGATCCAAATTTACACTCTTCTCCCCACCAGGACCGGACACTAGCATACTCTTCAGAAAAAGGCTAGCAGTGCTAATGACAACAAATCATAGAACTTCTTGTATGGGTATTAGTTTCAAAATAGACCAGCCATAGAATTGTGTTAACAGAAGATTTCTTATAAACTTTGAGTGCAATACTCTTTTGGTCTCCAAAGTAATTAATTAGTTCAATTAAAGTTGGCTGGTCTACTGTGAAAACCTTTCCTGAGATAGTGAATAGCATTTGTTTGTGGTTTTTCCCCTGTTCCATCAATATATACACGAGCAAAATGAAGTTTTGGCCCCACAACTGCTTCCCAAGCCTGAATTTAGGACAAAGTTGATTTTTGGATTTCCTATTTCTGTAGGGAGAGAAACAGAGGGCTATCTAGGGATAACAATGTATCCCAAATAAATAAGACCTTTCTATTAATAAACACAAAATTGCACCTCTAACCAAACAATGATTGACAGAAACAAGGGAGAAAATATTTTGTTTTTCCTATTGTAGCCTTTTTTTTCCCAAACTCATACTAGGAGACCAAGTCTACTTGCACAAATATGAAGCATCCTTAAGAAAGTGTAACCCCTATGCTTTCTCCTTCTTCATCTTAACAGATTTTTTGAAAAAGTCTGGACTGAGGTCCCTATACCTCATCAGTGGTAGCTGCTAACGTGGATCCAATTAGCCCATATCTCCGTTATTGACAACCACCCTGTTTCTGCTTGCCACACTGCAGTCCGCTTGCCGCACGAGAAAAATTAGCGAACATCAAGGTCAGAAAGAGACTTTTTAACATTATTAAATGTTAAAAGGCTCCGCTGTGCCTCTCAGAGAATTCCTAAAGACATAGGAATTAACAGTGTTAATACAGACGCTGCTCATAAATCTAAATATGTGAGGGCAGGAACAAGGGTTAGGGAGGAGACAAATGGAAATGGCACGGATAGAGAATTACTTCAGGAAGGTAACTGTTACCAAATTAGAACAAGACAATTAATATTCAGCCCTAATGAAATGGACAGTATTTACCTATCAAATCATTTGGTCTTTATTAAGTGAAATTAGTAGCACTGACTTTTCTGCAATATTATCTGCCCTTATTTTAATCAGGTTATTAATGAAGAAGAATTTGGTCTTCTAGTAATGATTCACATTTATTAGAAACTTCAACAAAAAATAAAACATATAAAATTTCATTTTGTAGCCCATAAGGCAATACAGGTAGGTAACACAGCAACAGCCTCACATCTGTACTGTCATCACACACAGCCCTCAAAGAAAAATGCTCAGGGCAAGACTAATACAGTGTCTTCCAAATCACCGTGCAGGTTTTCCAGAATAAATAACTGTCTAATTCTGGAACTAAGTCACCAGATGAATGGTCTAAGCACAGGAATATCTAATTTACAGACATTTAAAAACTGTAGCAAGATGCTCAAATCACAGTTTCAGGTTTCTCCATAACCTGCCTTCAGTGCCAAGAGGGCACAGAAATGCTAACACATGGATTATTAACCCTTGGACAAAGCAGCACCAGGTCACACAGTCACAAAAACCTGATGCAGCTTAGACTGAGGCACACAGCTGCGTTTCTGGTAGCCAGGCAGGAACACACAACCCTGGGCCTAGCCCAGACACAGGAGACACATGATTCAACATTAAATCTGGTTTTAACCTAAAAATTCTCAAGCAGACAAAATTGGTTAGCACCTTTCTAACAGGTAGCCATGGCGTTTCTGATTTATTGACAACTCAAGTGCCGCCAGGCTTTTTTCACAAAGGATGGGCACCAAAGCATGATCATTTTGTGAATTATAACATGAACTGACATAATATTAAAACCATTATTATAGACCATCAAGGCCACCCTCTACGATTCTCCTGTTGAATTTAGTGCTCTTTGAAAGTATACTTGCGGGAGGAAAAAAAGCCAAGAAGGGAGAAAAAGGAAGGGGGAAATGCAAAAAGAAGGCACAGAGCACAAAGACAACTTCAAATGGCACTGCTACTCAAAGGTAACAAAGCTAAATACAGTAAGATTCTTGAAAGACTGTCAAGCCTAGCCAATGTAGCAGGACAAAGTATCTCCAAGAATAAAAATAAAGATGTTATTTATCCAGTAAATGCAACATGTTTCAAGTAACAAACCGAAATGCCACAGTATATACCCAATAGCAAGGAAAGATAGCATTTGCAATCATGTTACCTAAAACCCCCTACCCCCTTTTCTTAAAAGACCGCTTACTATCTTAACTTGGCATTTCCTTCAGTGCTGATACGCCTTTGTACTGTATCAAGAAAATATTCTTAACAAATATTTTCTTATCTAAATTTACCTTTTTTTTTTTTTTTTTGACAACTCTGTCTCCTGGTGGTTTGTTCCCCTCAAAATAAATCCCTTATTTTCCTCTCCTTTCAATCTCATTCCACATATGTATTCCATACCAAGCCATTCCCTAGCATTGTTTTCTCAATATTTAAAGATCTAGTTCACCACCAGCAAAATGGTTTTCAAGTAACATTTATTTTTCATACAATTAAGAACATTTTTTCCTTGTTCTTCACAATCATAAAAATATATTAATTGTTCTAACTCATTCGCTATAAAATATCGATTGTGAGCATAACAATTGCAATAGCTGAGCTTTCGTACAGTGCCCAAAATAGCAATATTTTTTGCAGCAACATGCCAGTTATGCTGTTTGAAGTCTACTCAACCGATTGATTCCTTCACCTACAAGTCTCTCTGAATAAACTGCACAGCCACCCTCCATATTATTTGGAGTATAATCTACTCCCAGATTAGCGTGTCCAGAGAACCACTTAAATAGATCCAGCAATGTGGTGATATTTTACCAGTCTGAGAATACAGATATCCCCCATTTCTATCACTGTAGACAAAATTCTACAATATCACGATACACAAGTGCCAGCCTGCAACATGCCCTGTCCAACTCTAAAGGTGTGAAGTCATTTGTGTAGGAGCTCCCTAATCCTTAAAGTGAAGTGGGTATTGGAAATCATCATGCTCTCCCCAGCACTTGCACGTTTTATGCTCACGTTATTACTGAAAGCTTAGTTAGAATACACATACATAGCATAAAACACCATTTTAAAACTTAAGCATTTCCATTACTTCCACTTACTTCCCTATTTCTGTCTGCTGTTTCTCTGTCTCCTCAAAATGCCTTTCACCTTTAGAAAAAGGAGCTGTTCAGTATATACAACCTGGCCAAGTACCAGTGATTTTTTTTCCCAATATTTATTTCTTTTTCTCCAATATTACTTTCGTTTACCAACTCAAAGAGCACTTTATACCAATCTGAATGAATTACATTAAATATATCCTTTTTTTTTTTTTTTTTCCTAAATCATGAATGACACTAGAAACAATAACCAAACACAAACAGTAGTTTGATAATGAAACAAAACAGATGAGCTGCTACCAGTGAAAGAACTGTTCCATGGCCCCTTCTTCTGCCCTGCATTACTTCTGGCCAAAATCTCATGGTCAAGGGTGCTTGTCAGACCTTTCCTTGTGCCTGTTGAGCAACAACCTATTAATCTTTCAGAATTAATTTGCTTTCTAGCAGATCAGTAAGTCGAGCTGGCTCAACAAGAGTCCTGTGGCTGGTGTTAAGGACCCCCTCTTTTCAAATCATTGAGACACTGCAGCAGGCTTTGACAAGCAGACAATTGACTGTCAAATGATGTAGAAAAAAAGCGTTGTCCATATCATTTTGGTAGACTACAGATACTTTAAACGTTGCCATAGGGTGTCCCAAACCTAGCTTATCCCCCCAGCTAGGGCACTGGGATGCAGTCAGTACAGCACTCAAACACTAAGTGTTACCCCACCAGTTATCACAGCAACCTGGCCCCAGTCCTGCTTTTCCTACAATAACAAAACCTCTCATGGGCTTGTTTTGTAGTCTTTGAACAAGCATTGTGACAACCAACAGGTATTCACCTTTACCTAAACCCTATATAAAATGGTAACAGAAGCAGCATAGATGTGACAGAAATAGAAACATGTTACATCCCTGCTGAACAAAGAAGCTATAGCTCATTTTACCAAATACAGCTAAGAGTGGTCTCACTCAGGTTCTCCAATCCATTACTATTACAATGTTTCTGCAGCGTATCAGACACAATTAGAATCTGCCATTACTCTATAGAAAGCTGGGACCAGCTTTATTCAATTACAGGCAGCACTCACTCCAAGTAGTTTAATACTGTATGCGTAAGTAATGAGAACTAGTTCTGTTTCTAATGATTTCTTCATTGATCTGTGTATCTTCTAAAACTCACGTTATTACCAGAAAATACATTTTTTTTATAGACTATGCTCATACCTGAGCTGTTTTGAGTAACACTTTGTCAGACAATAACCAAATAGAAATACACAGTTATTGTTTGTTTTACCTAAGATCAGAAGATTAAAACTTTTCAAACAGTACCAGGCCTCCATATGGTTTACTTAGGTATTCTTCTTATTATTTTTGTACTCAATGCTACTCTTCTTAAAAAGATACCTATATTTTAGACATTTAGTGAAGGTCAAAAGTTCTGAGTCATTCAATTTCTGAAGGTACTGAGTCTTATAACCAACAAAAAAAATCTCACAAACCAAAACCCTACAACAAATTAGTACCTAACAACTAACACTAATGAACTACTTGGCCAAAGACAAAAAGTTACCAGAAGTAAAGGATTTCACCTGCTTCTATAGGCTTTTCCCCCTGAAATTTGCAGTTGACTTTTAAAGTCACAATTCAAACTTGCTTAGAAACCAGTGATTTGTTCTTAAAATACAGCCAACTCTTCTCTACGTCCCCAGAGACCATACATCTCTGCCAGGCTGATTTTGCTCCACTCCATTTTCCCAAGCACTCTGCAGGTGTCTCCGAGACTCAAGGCAGCACCAGTCCTGATGTGGATAACAAGCACTGCTTCAGCACAGTGCCCTGACTGTCCTGGGACTGTCCCCAGTTCAGGATTCCTTCCTCACACTGCTTTGGACAGGCAGGTTACTGCATAGACACTTTTCTGTATTTTTTCCCTTTTATCTCTCTATGGAGAAGTTGGAACAACATCTTGAACCTTGAATAAGAACTGCTGAAGTCTCTTTAAAACGATGCTCGATACACCAAATCCAACTGCCATGCAAAGACGCACATTTGTAAACTCATTGCACAGTTGTAAACAACTTGGAAAAAAAAAACATATTTTTAAACTTCTTTATGAGGAAAAGCAGCAGTAGAAAATCTAGCTAATAGAAGCTAGAACTGCCTGACTTCCTGTAAAAACTGCCACTTGATAGGGGCACTTTTATGAGCTATAAATCTGTTTGCTTTAAATACATATGCTGTTTTTTTCAAACCCCGCAGCCGCAAACTACTTCCACAACACAACTAAAAACATTAGTTATGAACAGATGGTAAACAGCATAAACAAAAAGCCAACTTACTAGTAATGTTCGAAGTAGAGTACAGGACCCTAGTGAGGAAGTCCACAGCCACTTTGCTTCTAGTGTCGTGAGCACTTGACTGTGATCTAAACACTAGCGGCTTAATGAATTTGTCCTACTGGTTCCGTATAATGTGTATCAGTTATCCAATGCCACAACACCAACAGGGAAAGCCTTAGTGACTTTTCAGTAAGTATACAGTAAATAACTAAAATCAATTGCAACTTAAGACTGCTTTAAGACGAACGAATGACAGCCCTTAAGAAACAAGCTCAGAAAGAGCAATGTTCTCCCAGCATTATTTGTCATGAACATGCTATGTCTCCTCAGACTGGAAAAAAAATAAACATTAATAGAGCAGAAACAAAAACTAGCCCAGAAAGATTGAAACTGCACACACTACACGAACGCAACGCCATCCTTTGCAGCAGCCAGCATCCTAAAGGCATGGACCTCCCAAGGAGTAGCACTACATCTTATTCATAACTTTTTTCTCCATCACACTACGCCAGAACAGTAGTGACAAAAACAGTATGTTAATAAGATGGCAGAGATTATTCTTAACTGCCCTGGTTACAGCATTTCGTTCTTTTGACATCAAAAACACGGGTCATAACTGGCTGCTACTGATTTATAGTGACAGGAATTGGGCTCAAGTGTTAAATGAAGATTAGTTAATATTTGCAGATGACTTTGAACATACAAAATGCTATGTAAGCAGCAAGTATTAAGTCTTCCCACACACTCACTTTGGCATGCCTCCAAACAGGGAAGTCCCACAGAAACATTTTAACAGCAATAAAGAGAACCTGACATAGATCAAGCAATCACAGCTATATTTACAGCTGTCTTCCCCAAGGAGCACCTACAGAATTGGGGGAAACCAATGCCCACCAGCCATGCTCACTTGCTTCTACAGATTCAACACCAAAAAAAGCAACTCCTACTCCAACACGGTTTACATGAACAGGTAGTGAACCACCTGAACCTCAATAACCCTCTGTACAATCTAAAATGACTTACAAAACTCCCAATAGTTTGTACATGTGGTTTTTCTGTTGTCTATTTCTGACCAGACTACAACTTCACCAAGCAAAACACACAGCCTACAGCATAGCTGTCAGTTTGATTATTCATAAAGAAGCTTATTTTCAACAAATCACAGCTTCTGCCTAAAGCAGACCAGTTTCCTCATATCTGAAGTGCTGAGGAATTAAGCAATTGCTGTGCAAGCTCCTGATCAATTAACAGTGAAGCTCTTCCTGGACACATAAAGAAAAGCATAATAGTCTAGCTAGTATGATTCCACCTAGTAAAAAAACAAACAAACAAACAAACAAAAAAAAATTAGCCTAAAGAGGGGTAAAGGAGAGGCAAGGAAGTATGTTCAGGCATTATTTTGACTACTTCTCGGCATCTCTGACAAAAGATCTTTAAAGATCTTTAAAGATCTTTTTTTTTTTTTTTTTTTAAAGGCACATATCTGGTTTAATTGTCAGATGTTCCCGGAGACAATACGTGTAGCCTCGGCATGCCCACAAAACTCCAAAGCTGGGAAGATGATCTGGGAGGAACAGGACGTAAGATCAATGCACAGAATGGTCCACAAAGGGCCATCCCTGATGGCCTCTTTACAGAACGTGGACCTACGACAGACCTCAAGTACAGAGCTGGCACCGCAGCTTCCATAAACCACAGAAAACTCAAGAGTGCAAAGGCTTCTAATAAGGTCTAACCACAAGAGGCTGGTAAGCATCCAACTGAAGCAGAAGGTCTAGCAGGGTTCTCACAACTGCATGTGATTAACCACACCAAGGCCGAAAGAAAACCTTGTAGAGAGGTTCCTGCTTCCATGTTCCCAATGCCTCCATGTTCCTAAATCTTCCCCCTTCTGCCTCATTCCAAGCAGCACCTGCACAACTTCTCATCAGCGTGCAGACTGAAAGCAAAGAAAAACATACGTTATCTTCCTGCCTGCATAAATTAATGCAAATCAACAGCGGTCCTGAATATCCTTGCAGAGCTCTAACTGATCTATTAAAGACTGTGTAACATTTCAGACAAAAAAAAAAAAAAAAGATAAAAGGAAGATCACAGCAAAGATTATAGTATTACTTTTGCAACTGGCATACAGCCCAAATGGTTTTCAAGAGTATGAGCAGGTAGAGAAGTAGATGACAGTGGGAGCCAAGTTTTATTTGTGCAGCCCTACAGTTACTGAAAGCACTCCCACTACAGTTTGAGCAGAGCTGAGACACCGCTTCCAGGTGCTGAAAGGGACAGCCCCACTCAATCCCTATTCCTGCTGGCCCAAGTTACTGCGCCCTTCCATGCAGGGACAGCACAGCACCTTGCAACTCCAGAGGGATTTAATCAGGCAGGAAACTCCTCTCTTGTTGTTCAGTGGAGCTCCTTTAGCCAGCACGCCTGATGGGCTCACACAGGAAACACAGACACACGTGGCCACAGCACAGGACCGGGATCACTATGCTAGTGGCACCTGGCCACCGAACTGACCTGCCTGTGTCTTCCACTGCTGGAGAGGAAGCTCTACACAAGGGGAAGAGAAGGGAGGAAACTCTGCAGGCAGGGCTCTCTTCTGAAATGGCTCCCACTTACATAACTGCCCGGTTCTGGTCTCTCAGTCAGTTCCAGCAACCACCCATCAACACCCTCCTTATGTTAAAGAACAGCTCTGCTTTCAATCGATTACTTGCTTGGTCTCTCTCCTCCACCAGATCCCCTCAGAAGGTTTTAATTTTTCAAATCTTAACTTTTTTTACACATTTAAGACAAACATTTGCACCTTCCACACCTGATAGGACATGGTTCAGTCTTTACATAGAAGCAGTTAGTTTACTCGATGAAGCTAGTAGCTCAATGCCAACACATGCCACAACAGAAACAAGAGTGAAAGTGATGCATCTGGACACAGAACACACTTATCAAATGGTCCTACAGCAAGCATCAACACGTTCCTACACTTTTCTATCTTCCCCATTTCCTTGGCATTAACCTGGTAATCCTACTTCATGTTCTAGGATGCTTACATGTTAATTCCTTACATATTCTCAAATTATGCTTACTGAAAAAGAACTAAACAACTTCATTAAATCTCCTACATCTCCAGACTATTAAGATGAAATCTTGCATCCAGAAAAAAAATAATTCATCATTTTCCACACTCCTCTTCGGTGGAGACTGAGGAAGACTAAGCCCACTTGCAGGATTAAGCCAGAACACATTAATCCACTCTGTAAACAAAACTTACCCAAACAGTTCTGAATTCAAGGTATGCTTAATGTAGTTTGCATCCCCTTGGCACAAAGTGAGGAAAAACCAAGAATTAAAGTTTTGCAGAGATTGTTATTGTATTTGAAGAATCTTAATGCCTGACCTACTGCATGGGAACAGAATGACTTACTGTATTTTCTTCCATCCACTGTTATTGAACTGAAGATTTTTAATGTTTTTGTCATTATTTTTGTCTGTCTTGCCACATTAGTAAATTTTTGCTTTGCAGCAACAATACTGCTCTGAGGCACAGACTCTCATCTAAGTACAGAACTTTATTAACTTTCATAATACTATCACATCAGTGGGTAGAAAGTGAGCAGTATAACCAGAAAGACGATGCAGTGCAGCAAGAGGAATAAAATGCCTAAAGGCTGTTTTTTTTTTTCTCTGATTATTTCCAAACTGTCAAGCCACAGGTTTCTAGTTTACAAAATCAGTTCTATTTCATAGTAGTGCAGTAATATGGCATATGCATGTTGCTACATCAGCACTACATTGTAACTGATAAACTTTTTAAAAATTAAACAAATTCTGATATAAACACATCAGTCCAGAAATAATGTTTATCAATGCTGAATGGAAGCCCGATTAATAAAACAACAGTACTTTAAACATGCAATGTTGAAGACAAACGTAATCCAGCAGCTAGGGGGAAAGAAAAAAAAAAAAACATTTTTTTCCCTCCATCGTTGAAGCTCTTGCTTTAATAAACCCTTTCCATGTTTGGTATATCAATATGCAAAACCCAATTTCGGCTTTTTTGGCCACTAGTTTATCAGGGAAGTAATGACAGACCCATACCACAGATGCAACAGCTACTTGTGCAGCTTTCCTTTCTGGTTACCATAGTTTCCAATGAACTGTAGATTTCTAGAAATAATACTTACGAGAAGGAATAAAAATATCACCACTTAAATACGAAAACTGCAAGAAACAGTATTAAAGAATCATTTTGATTGGTGTATGAATGATGCTTTAGTGAACGGGCAACTCGGTTAGGAGAGGAAGTTTTATTTGTAAGACCTTTGCACAGTACTGAAGCCTAAGGGTGGACAGCAGGGGAAAAATAAAGATAGAAAACACAACCCAAGGGAAGAGGAAGATGGGCACTGGATGTTATTTCTCTCCTTTTCTCTCAATAATCACCAATAAAAAACACAATCAGCTCTAAAACAGGTCATTAGCTCCCAAAGCCTCCATCATCAAGGAATACTCCCCAAACATACAGCAGGGAATAGAGCATGGACAGGGAATTAATCTTGCTGGTATTGCAAGACAACTTTGGGCTTTCCAAATAAGAATAGTATGATTTGTAAGAGACAGGGGAAACTTTACTTTCTGAGGAGCTCAGAACTCAATCGGCCCAAGTCCCACAGGAGGAGGACAGGTTTAAGCAGGAGGCTGGCCAAGCCCTTCACAGGGCCCTTCCCTTGGCCCTTGTCCCCTCACCTAAAACACATCAGTTTTCCATTGTGCCAATGCTTCCAGGGAAGCAATTGCCAATTTGCAATGCAAAGCTTGCTTTTATGGGGGGATAAAGATACAGTGTTTTGGATCCAGTTTTCAGAAAGGTACCTAGAGCAATGATAAAAATAGAACAGCGCGTGGCAGCACGCCAGACTGGAACTTTCCTGCGAGAATGTGGTTCTCATACCTACAGAGTTCAAAATAACAAAATTTTAAATTACTTACATTGCTAATCTTAACTTATGAAGATCATACTCCTTCCTTTTCAACTTGACTTAAATGGAAGCAGCCACTTGGTATCAACTTTCAGTCCCGTTTGCCTGCCACGAGCATAGCACGGCCATATTTAGGCTGCAGTCACTTGTCATCCTTGCTTTTGAGTTTTTATCAAGTTTCTCCATTCTTTTTCCTTGGAGGAAACATCATAATTACTCAGCTGCCTGCTTCTAGGAAGATCAGAAGTGAAATGAAAATTACTGCCAGGGGTCAGAATGTAGAGTCTTACTACTCAAACAAATTAAATTATTTGGCCACTGTATCCATAACTATCCAAAATACCTTGTTCCAGGACTCATGTCACATAAAATCACCTTTAAATTAAAAACTAGACACCTCAGACACATGCTGCATGAACTAGAAAACTGCATTTCTGACATTTACTACTCACAGGATTTTTTTAAGACCCTTTGGCTATCTATATACTTAACTGCCCATAGTAAGGTAATAGAAACAGCATAAAAATATGGATATTGAATATTCCCTCTCAAATCACACCCCTACTCCATGCAAACTCCCCTCACACTGGACACTCTCCCAAATAACGTGCAAATAATATAATTGGCTGGTTTTATCTGCTTACTAAGACTTGATACAGGTCCAAACTTCCAGAGTTCATCTTTCTTAAGGGATAAACTGGGATTTTTACCTACAGGTAACTGCACAAATGAAAAGCCTCATCTTAAACCTCTTATTCTTATTTGCAAACAGAGCAAAAGTCCGACTTTTTTCCCAGATGAGATGCTGAATGAGAGGTGTTGCCTCACAAAGCTCAGGCTGAAATCCTACATTACATAAAAAGAAAATAATGCAATTTAGCCATAACCAAGAGCTGTAACGTTACCTCCAAACCCAAGATCCCCAGGTCTTTCCAGGCAGATGGCTCATGTTAAGCAGTAGGAAAATAACCGTATAAATGCCTGTTTGCTGTGTGACAACAGGTAGATCAGCACCCCTTGAAAAGGGGCACAGGAGGGACAGGCACGCCCAGGAAGGACGTCCACCCCGCAGCAGGTCCTTCACTGCCCGCAGGCTGAGCAACATCTCACCAAACCTCGGCAAAACCTCCAAGCCTGCTCTAAGGTACAATCCCAGCTGAATGAAGCACACATTCCTAAGGTCTGTTGTTTCTTTTGTTTCTTTTTTAAATAGCCACTATCTTTGGAAAGGTTTAGAGCTTTTTTGAAATGCATGTTTAATCTCTTTTCATGACTTGCCAATAAAAAACCCTTAAGTTTGGACTCTGGCTCTACTTGTTTGCGTCAATCTAAACCACTGCAGAAGAATGTATTACATGGTAAAATACATCAGTTGAGACTTCTCTTCCCAATACAAGCAAGAGTCATCATAAGCAAGTGTGTGAAATTTTGCTTGCCGTATCAACCCTGAAACATCAGGAACCAACACAAAAATACTTCCATTGCCAGGAGTCACACGGAAGCGCTTATGAAAAGCTGCTGTAAGGAACAAATCTTCTACTGAACTTCTCCTGTCATACACACCTCCCTTCTCCTACCCAGTAACTAACCTGTAGTGAAACAGAAGCATAGAAAAGTGAAACGTACAAGGGTGTGTAAGTGCAGGACAGATAAACCATCAGAATCAAAGCTGTAAGAAAACACAGGACCAATCCACCAAAACAATGGCATGCTCTCTTCTACATACTTGGTTTTGGGTGGGTATTGTGGTTAATTTCTCACAGACCACAACCAACCCTCTGATATATGCTAGTTTTCTCACATCTACTTATTCTAATCATATTTTTTTTTTTTTTTTAAAAAAAAAAAAAAGAACACCTCCCACAGGAAAAGTTATAGCAAACTACACAGTCAAAAAAAAAAAAAACGTACCAAGTAGACAATAAAATACAATACATACAAGGATAAAGCAGCTACAGGGAATCTAACTTTTAATTTCTCTCTGAAGTCATAATAAGACAAGAAGTATCTGCATACAAATGCAGTTCTATAGACACTTGGTTCTGACTCAGATTGGGATAAATAAGTTTAAAAATAGACAGCGCTCCTCCATGCAGCTCTGTAGCAAGTAAGGATTAGAAAAGAGCTAATTGCCACATGAAAGCCAAGGGGTTACCCGTGAAAAACATAGGAACAAATTTTTTTTGCATCCCTTTTTCCAAAACTGGGTGCCAGATCTCTCCTCAGCTCTGATCAGTTGAGGGAAATAAGTTAGTAAGATGAAAGAAGAGAACTGTTTCACTTTGTCTGTTTTTCTACCCAATATCTCACTGGTATGTGATTTTCTTAATAGAAAGTGTTGCAACTTGGAGATGAACAAATACTAAAAAAGGACAGAGTATATACTGTGAAACACTGCAACGGCATAACCCATCAAATTCAGAAATCTTTAGGAAGAGCCCAACCAACCAGTTTGCTCCGGAAAGAACCTTAAGAGAAAAAAAATAAAAATAAAAAATGCTAGCACAAGAGCTTCAGCTGCACTGACATAATACTGCAAAGCTTACCGAAGGTCCTCCCTCCCAAACGTACTTGGCCAAAGCAGAAGCTTGGGTCTGCCTACCTTCAAAGAGCCCCCCCAGAGTGGCCTCCCCCCCGCAGACCCTTCCCAGACCACTGCAAGTGCTGCGGCTGAAGTGCGGCCCCACAGCGCTCCAGGGCTTGCTCCAGAAGCTTCCTGTTTCCCAAGCCACAGCTCCAGTTACCAGTTTCCCAAGGGCTAGGTTATCAATAAATTCTCTCCTCCTTTGTCAATGACCCTCCAATAAGGAAGCTTAAGTTTTCAGAACATGGATACATTAAGCGATACTGGGAAAATGAGCAGGGCTTATTTAAGAATATTAAGCTGTTACGTTGATGGCTGCCATCAATCACTTCTTCCCATTACAAGACAGTTACTGAAGCAGATGAAGCTCTTAGAAATAACAGTATCTAGCTGACAGAGACACAATCCACAACACATCCCTTTCCCAATATGTTTTCTTGATTCCTCATCTGAAAATAGACGGATGGTACCATTCTGGAAATTCACACCTACAATATATTCCAAGGTTTTAAAATTACTCGGGGAAGAAATGGTCACACCGTAGTTAGAGATAACGCCAAGTTACAAACCTCATCTCATTTGACAACACATAGCACTCCAGGAACAAAACCAAGAAGCAAAAGTAACCAGCATAAATATTTGCTTACTTTGGGGGATTCACTTGACAAGAACGAGCAACTGAAGTGTTTAGGGTTTCTGTCAAACATCCAGCCTGCTTATGCTGGCACAAAAATGACAAAAAAAAGAAAAAAAAAACCAACACCCTAATCTCTCTTATATTTGCCTGCAGCAACACAACTGAGACATCACCGCAAATGAAAATGACAAATGACAAATCATCCTAAATTTCAACTGTGAATGACAAAGAGCAATCTAATAAAGTTCGTAACACTCTGACATGCTAACACCATTCCATGATTTGACTAAGTCTAATGTAGTTGCTTCCACCAACAAGAGCACTCACTTTCAAGTGGTTTGTAGCCTGCAGCTATTTTCTACAAGACTACAGGAGCATGTAATATCGAAGAGAATCTGTCTAGATTACTTTAAAAACAAAACAAAAGAATTTAGTTGCCATGGATAGATTGGACTGAAACAAAGTAAACCTAAGGAGACTGCTCATTATTTACACTGCTTCCAAGTGGAAATCATTTCATTCCATACATTTATGATTTAAATACTTTAAGATGTAAAGCAGAAATGTGCCATATTTATGGAATTAATTTAGATTAATGGCCAGCTAATTGAATACTTCTATATTTAAAATGGAATTCTCTCTAATCATGTAACACAGCAACTGTTTTAAACCAGGTATTTTAATAAGCTAGGAAGCAACCAACTTTTTGTCACTATGCAGATCTCAAATAAATATTATCTATATATTAGTATATCCAAATATTAATTTGAACCAACTTATTCAAAGCAGTAATTTCCGCTTTCAGTTGAGAAACATCAAGACTTTATGTCTAAAAGAAAAGACCTCTAGATAAATTTTAACTAGTCTTCTAAATACAAGACTAACGAGCCCTAATGTTGCTTACTGACTTGACTTCACATCACATTCCAGAAACCGTAAATGGACAAAAAAAAAAAATTTAAATACACAACTTTGGCACAAAGTTGTATGTCAAAGTATGTAACATGAGAGATACCTGAGTGCTAGGAAATTTAATGGGAAAATTACAGTCTCCCATCCTCCCATCTCCATGGCTACTTAACGTTTGTTTACCCAGTGATAAGTTCACCACAGTTAGGTTAATTGAAACAACAGCAAAAAAATAATAAAAGGACACGTTTCCCTCACAGATTGCTTAAAGACCACCTGTAGGTAATAAAGCAAAAAATGATTGGTTTTGCTAAAGATCAGCCACAAGAACCTCCCCGGTCAGAAAGCAAGAACTGTTAGAAATGGGAAATAATTCCTATTTTTCCCCTTCCGTTTTGAAGCTTGCTTTCTTTTTAACTCCTCAGAACAACGTGGGGATTCCAGCCCATCCAGCTCCAAGGCAAGAAGAAGGCAGTTGACGCCACCAACATGGTGGTTGCCTCCTGGCCCTGCTTTTATGGGAAGGGCTTTTGGGGCTGTAGGGGAACAGGGCAGGGGTACCCAGCCACGGTGAGCGTTGCGATTCTGTGACTCATCACTGCAAGGCTAATGAGAGTTGGGGCTAATGAGCAGACCAGGAAGGCAAAGATTAAGGTCCACCAATTGCACAACCACTCCTGGTATTTATTTACCCGTGGAGAGCAAAATATCCGCGTGCAGGCCGGCTGGTTGCGTCCCAGGCAGCTCAACAGTCATGAAGTGACTGGAAAAGGGACTGGGGGGGGAAAGAGTACGAAAAGGGGAAAAAGTTGTTCCCAAGGGCCTGTTTTTGGTATGAACGAGCCAAGAGCGGGGCAGAGCTCCCCCCGGAGCCCTCAGCCCCGCTCAGTGCCCGGCCCCGCAGCCCCTGAGGGCACGGAGCCGCCGCCTCCCGCCCGGGGCCGGCCAACGAGTGGCGGGCGGAGGCGGCGGCGAGGGCCCCGCCATGACGCACTTCGGGAGGCCCGGAGCCCGCCCCGCCGCCGGGCCCGGCCCTCCGCGGCTCCAGCCGGCCCGGGAAGGGGCCGAGGGGCCGGGGAAGGGCCCAGGGAGAGTTATGGGGATGCTGGGTGTGGGGCGCAGAAGGAGCGGGGGGGTTCCGCAAGGGTGCCCCGAGATAAAAGCCCAGCGCTGCCCGCGGTGTTCGCTGGAAGCGATAAATAAAAGGGTGAATCGAGGAGCGGCCAGTTGACCCGGGGAGCACCTCGCGTTCATGGGGAAGACGAAAAACACTCAAACACGCGTAAATAATAAAAAGTGCAGAGAGAAGTGGGAGGGGGGGAAGCGCGTCCCCCCAGCCCCTTCCCGCGGGGGGGGGGGGGGAGCGGGCGGCGAGCCCCAGCCGCCTACCTGGCACGGCCCGGCCCGAGCAGCGCTATCGAAAACAAAAGTGGCGCCAAAACCCCCCGGTACGGAGCGGCTCCTTCCTCCTCCTCCCCTTCCCTCCCCCCCGGCCGCCCAGCGGGGTCCCCACAACACGCGGCCCCCGGCGCCAGCCGCCCGCTGCCCTGTGCGGGGCTAAGAAAAGTCCCGACAAACGGCGGTAATAAGGATTAGCGATAAATCGCGCCCAAAGGGAAGCCGCCACAACTCCTTCCCGCAGCGGGCAGCCGCCGAAAAGAGTCGCTCGGAGGGCAAAAGCGAGTTCCACAAAAGCTTCCCCCTCGATTTTTATTTTTTATTTTTAATTCGGGGGAGGGGGGCACAACTCTTCGGGACGGGGCGGCGAGAGGAGGCTCGGCGGGGCCGCGTCCTGGCTGCGGCCGGGGGCAGCCGCAGTCGCCACAGCCCCCGCCGGAGCGCCCAGGAAGGGGCGAGCGGAGCTGCCCCGGCTCGGCGGCCGGAGAACCGAGGCACGGGGCCGAGAAGCCGGAGCCCGCAGCGGGACGGAGGGCGGGCGCTACCCGGGCACGGAGTCCCCCCCCCCCCCGGACCGGCCTCCCCCGGCCGCCCAGCCCGGGGCCCACCATTTTGGGCCGCGCGGCCCAGCGCCCTCCTCGCCGAGCCGCGGCTCCTCCGGCCCCGCCGCTTTCCCCCCGGGCCCCGACCCGCCGCCGCCACACGCACACACACAATGCCCCGGTCCTCCATCTTGCCGGCAGCCCCTGCTCGGCTCGGGAGAAGGGGGAGGAGGAGGCGGAGAAGGAGGTTCTCCATTTTAGCTCGTCGAGCGCCGGGCCTGCTCGCGGCGGGAGGAAAGGGGACAGCGGGGGGGGGGTGGGGGGTGTGCCCGCTTTCGGGACCCTCCGGGGCTCCCAAACAGCGCCGCCGCCGCCGCCCGCCCGCGTCCCCCCCGCTCCCCGCCGAGAAAAGCGGGGGTGGGGAAGCGGGGGGCCGGGAGTGTTTTCGCGGCTCGGCCCCGCCGTCCTCCATCTTGGCTGCGCCGAGGCCCCGCGGCCGGCCGGCCTGCCGCCCCGCGCCGGGCCCCGCAGCCCCCCGGGGACCGCGGGCCGCCAGCCGGCCCCACTCGGCCGCCGCGCTCCCCGATCCCCCCCTCCAAACTTCCAGAAGCTTCGCCGCCATTTTCTAACTTACCTTGCCCGAGCCGTCGGCGGAGGCGGCGAGGAAGGCCCGGGCCCGGAGCTCCGCTCCTCTGTCCCCGGCCCGGCCCCGAAGACTCGGCCGCGGGGAGGGGGGCCTCGGCGGGGGACTCGGGGCAGGGCGCTGGGAGCGGGCAGGTTATTTAATTTGGCGGCGGCGCTGGGGATTGTTTGGGGTGTTCGCTGCTCGGCGGCTGGCGAGCGAATGGAGGGCGCAGGCGCCACCTGGCGGCCACCGGGCGCGGGTCGCTCTCCTGGGCGTGGGGCGACATCTGCCGGCGGCCGGCCGCGGGGCCGGGCCGCGCCGAGCGGGGTAAACAAGGCCCCGCGCATGTCCGCGCTGCTCCCAGCCCCGCTCCTGCCCTTGCGCGGCCGGGCGCCGCGCCCCGGCGCGGAGGAGGGGGACGGCGCGGGGCCAGCTCGGTCTTCCCCGCCGTAAGCCCGTGTCGGTAGCGGGGCTGAGGAGAGCGGCGGCGGTAGTGGCACCGCGGCCGCCTCAGCCTCAACCCCAGCCCTTTCCCGCCGCCTCGGAGCTCCATCCCTCCGCCCCCCCGCAGCCTCGTACAAACTTCCGAGGGTCGCCCATGAGCAGTTTTCACTTCACGGAGATGAACGTACCACTCGTGTGTGGTTATTCCATTTCACAACGCAGCAGGGTGGTATGCTTTTTTTTTTTTTCCCCCTCTCTTGTGTAATGCTAAGCACATTACTCATGCTGGATAGTTGCACATAAGCTTATAGTTAGATTAGTCAGCACAAGAACATTTTTTTGTCCTGGTAATTAGCCTCTCATCGTCCCCTTGTGTTTATCTACTTTTAATTTTTGGGGGAGGGTTAGCATAACTAAGCCGGCGCTCAGCGGAGGAGCTCTGTGCACCCGCCTAACAAAGGCAGGACACTTAAGGGAAGAGCAACCAGCAGTTCCTGTCTATTCAAAGCTAAGGTGAGGCCTCACGGCGCAAACGACACCTACAATGGAAGTTGCGATCAGATAAGGAGTGGCTGAAATCAACTAGCAAAGATGGGTTGATGGCACGTAACAATGCTAGACTTACATGTAATGTTGCTGGGTATGTGTAGAAGACCTGAAATAAATTATATTCAACTTCAAGAACATTTTTTCACTTCCTGTCAACACCAAGGACTCAAGGGAGAGCAGATTTATGCATTTAGAAATAAAAATTTTAATTTTTGTTCCTGTCTACGTATATGCTAGGCACATTACTCATGCTGGATAGTTACGTGTAATCTACACATGCATTGTGTTACTTCTGTAGAAGGCTAGAAAGAAAACATAAGGGAAGAAAATCAGGAGAAAGATTTCCTTTCAGGCAACGCTTGAAAATAGCATCTTGAGTCATAAATCTATGTTCAAGGTTTCAGTTACAGCTACAGGGGCCGTTGCTGATCTTTAACGGGAACCTGCTAATGACTATCTGGAAGTTGCAAAAGAACTGTGAATAAAACATAGTCTGTTTAAAATTTAAAAAATAATAAAAAAAAAAAAGGTTTTAAACTTGCTGTGATGTAGATGGATGTTAAATTACACACAGAAAAAGATCAAGAAGAACTGGATCTATTTGTGTCTTCCCTGTACAGTCAGCTTCTGACAGCTGCCAGATAGACAGCTTTTCCATGAAAATAAACTGCACTCTTCCAAAACTAATATTTTACTTGCACACAGAATTTCAGTAACATATCTACTTGAGGTACAGTAGGGCTACTCATACTAAAACTCAAATCCCAAATCTTTTAAGATTGTTATAATCTACTGCAACAGCTGGGAGAAGCACCAAGCTGCCTTGGAGTCAGGCATGAAGACATGTATCCAATATTTGCTATATGGAACCACAGTGCTTTCTCAACACACTTGACCTCATAGCTGAGGAAGGTTTTTTCTTTTTTCTTTTTTTTTTCTTTTTCTAAATACGTTTAACAAGAAAAATGTGTTTAACAAAGAAAACATGACATAGTTTTTAGGGTGTGGTTTTGAAGGAATGGGTGTACAAGCACTGACAATGCTGTGGCAGATAGTTCAGCCCATTTCCAAAGCTGTCTTGGACCTTAAAAGCCCAGATTAATAAAACTTCTGTGTATCCTGACTCACGTGACAGAGTTGGTTTTCTAAGCTTGCAACAACAAATCATGGAAGCCCTCTAGAGACCAGACTCCAGGTGCAACAGCTATCACGAATCATTGGGCACAGAGGCTGTTTAAGAGGATTTTGCATTCTGGTTCACTTCCTCCCTCCCAGTTGTTCCATTCATCCATAGATGCTGTCTAAGCAAAACTTCAAAACTTGCATCATCAGAGAAGAGGGAGGCCCATTTCTTTCCTACATTTTTTTTTTCCCCAACATATCCCTTTTCAGATGCTATTTAGAGTACAACTACAAAAACAATTCAGACAGCACAACAGAAGATGTGGGGAACTCCTAGAGGTCTGGAATGTGTCTGCTCTGTTCCAGGGAAGAGAAGACAAGGTTTTTTAACCCAGCAGTGCCCTTGAAGGATTCATAATGCAGAATGGCACTCAGAAGATACATGAACTGGTTTCTGATGGTTATTTATAGCAGACATCTAAGATGCAACCATAACCATCTCTCAACCTGTGGATAGGAATACAGGAGATAGAAAAGTTGAGTAAGTTCTTAACCACTACATTTGCTGTCTTGTGGAAGATAAAAATGGCTCTGTGAAGAGCCTAACTTCTGCATTTTCTCCCAAAACTGATCACGCTTCTGAGACTGAACCTTCCAGTAGCTACAACAGTTAAGGAAATAAGACAATAAGGAAATAGAGACCTTTTAAAACTCTCAGCTTTCTAGAAAGGATCTGTACCTGATAGAAGTTTTGAGAAAAAATGGTAGGAGAAAGTACTTTACAGGACTACATCAACTTTCTTACAATAGCTACTCTTAAGACTTCAAAGTCCACTGTTACTGATAGTGAGCCCAATTCAGAGATTATTTAACAATGGCTTCTGCAACAGGGATTTTTTTTATGATGTTTGATCCAAAGAGTCAGAGATTAGAGTCAGTCTTGATCAGAGTCACACATTTAACAAACAGTGCTCAGAGAGAAGAGATCCCAAACCAATTCCACGCCTCAATCAACGGCTAAAGGTTCATCACTAGAAAAGAATACCCCCAAGCTGCCAGATGGCTGACTCATTCTTCCAGGCAGGAGACTCATGCTCATGCCGCTTCCTTTTCTTTGAGGACAGTGAAATACGAACTCACCCTGCAATTCTACATGTAATTCTTCTCTTCTATTAAAAAGAAAAAAGACAAAACCTTTTACTTCATTATGTTTTATTTGCTTATAGAGTTGGAACAAAAAGAATTTGTACACTGGATTCATTCCCAGGTGAGGTGATGACCTTGAATCACCTGTATTAAGTAAGCCACTTTTATCTGTCTAGTTGGGGACAGAGGGGAAAAGCAGTCTTCCCAGTCCAATTTTGTTTCCCAGATTTCTGACACTGGCTCAGAGCAAATTTCCCTAGACTGACTAAGTCCTTCTGGAGATGAGATATTACATAACAAAAATAAAGACCCAAAAATGTGTTACTTTCCCATAATCCACAGGAGAGAGATTTCACATCAGTAGCTCCTTAGGCCTTTCCCTGTTCTGTGAATAATTTCTTCCTTTTGTGGTTTACATAAATTAACCTTGCATACACCTATTTCTCACCAGTCCATTCCAGAACACCTCACCCAAATCTGATTTTTCATGGATTCAGTAAGTTTCTGCCTACCGTGCTCTCAGACCTGCAAAGGAGTACACAGTCACAGCCCATACATACCCTTATTACTAAAAAAGAAGGAAGTTTTAACTCTGCTTCAGTGATGGCTCTAGAAATTAATTAAAAGGACATGGCGAAAAGGTATTTATCAGCAGCTTCCCTCAGCTGTCTGCTTGCCGCTTATTCCCCAAAGCCCCCACCCTCATTCCCATATTTGAGGAGAAGGGCACTTGCTACGTCTAGTTCAAGGTAAAAAACCCATAACCACATTTTAAAGCTTTCATCACTGAACTGTGTAAAAGCCATGCCAGTTATTAGTAGGAAATAACAAAAAGCCCTTCTCCTAGGTTCAGTCAGGAGTAGTTGCTTTCACTTGAGCCACGACCTCAGCCTTAAAGACAGGAAGGAGGAAGCATTACTGCTCAGGCCGCCTCTCCTGAATCAAGCACAGGATCTGTTCCAGCTCCCAGACATAGGGAGGTTTCAGAGGACACAGCCAAGACGTCCATCCAAGCAGAGGTGCTTGGTGCATCATGGACCTTTTTATGAGTCATGGTAGCACCTGTGACGAAGAAGCACAGGTACCAGAGAAGCATGTTTCAAACTGGGTGAGTTGGTTCGGTCAAAAGGTACCGTCAGAGGCAGGAAACGACAGATGTTAGAATAAGAAAAAAAAGAAAATAAGAAAAAAAGAAAATAAAAATAAGCATAAAAATAAAAATAAAAATAAGCATAAAAATGAAAATAAAGGGATGGGTCAAGAAGCAGACAAGCTGCAATGAGGCATCTTCTGGTCATGAACTGGGAAGCAGTTTTAGCTAAGAGACAGCTTAAAAAAAAAAAAAAAAAAAAAAAAAGATACTGAGACTACACCATGCCTTGGATGCCCAGGGCTGCTCACCTGTGAGGAGCATGCAGTTCTCAGCTGGTTGGGCTTCCCCAAACCCTAGGTCCCTCAAAGACTGACACGGAGCCAGCTTCTTCCCTGAAAACTGGGGGAAGAAGGCAGGCTTGTGGTTAGATGAGATTAGAGTGGAACTGGGACAGAAATGCTGTTAGTCAGCTTACACTGCCCAAGATCGTAGAGCAAAAAGATTACAAGCAAGTCAAATGTATTTGTTTAAATTGTCATCAATGAGCTTTGAAGAAAATGATTCATCAAACAAATGAGTCAGCTCTCCTGCATTTTCAGGCAAACACCAGTTTGGGATGTTGACAGTGGATCAGTTTATCTTGGTCTTTTCCTCAGAAACTACAGAGGCTGAAGCTTAGGAGGTTGGAGTGGCAGTAAGTGCAATGAAGGCTTGCTGCTGACACGACAGCTAAGGATAAGGAACTGGTTGGTCTTTCAGATAATAAGCCTGCATGGTTTTACGTGGCTGACTTATCACATTCCCAAGATCCTACCTGTATCTTCATTGAGATTTTGTCTTAAAGAAGCAAAGCATAACAAGTGGCAAGTAATACAACAGTTTATGACATCTTGGCGGTTTGCACAGATGTTGAAAACCGTTAAGATAAAAATACCATTTTTAGAACCTAACTTCCTTTAGCATGCTTATAGAAGTACTGTAAAGCCTCAGCAACAGCAACTGCAACCAAAGCAATTTTCCCTCTGTGCTCCAGGGCAGAAGGTGCTTCCAGGAGCTAGCTCTTTTGAAGATTAACTGTTTGCTTTAAGTGACAAACCTCATCACACTGTTGTAAGGTAAGAGAAATTGTGTCAGAGTTCTGCAGCAAGATCCGACTTCATAAGGTTAAAAAGACATATTATGAGTAAATAAATATAAGTGCTCTCTGCCTTGGTAATTTCTCAAAGTTAGAGTAATTAATTCCCCAAGATGTTCATGCATTTCTACTAAACTTGGCTTTTCAGTACTTACTGTAATGATTTCCCTAGCAGTTTTCACAAAAGCACTCTGCAAAGGACTCTTTCATTTGACAGTAAACTCCATTTTTCAATTATCAAGCATTTAACTTTGCTGCTGTCAATAGCTGCCCATGCTATAAAATTGTAAATTAGTAATTATCCAAAGGCAACTAAGTAGTTTTCACCTATCATGCAACATCACACATTTATAATAAAGGTAATACACTTTCCTCCCAGATTTTCCAGAGAATTTTGTTTATCCAAGCAATTTATAACTGAAAATGTACTGTCCTCTTCCCTATCATAGGAAAAAGCAAATTTGTCTGCTACGTCCGTCACAGAACTGTATTCTCTGAATTAACATTAATAATTTTACCATAACATTGATGTCAGTATTGCTTAAGTAAGCTTATTTTAACCCTGGTTAAACAAATTGAAGACAAACTGCTGGAATCCAGTTTGTATTTATTATCACAGCTCTTTGGCCTCCCCACAGAGAGCCATTTTACAATTATGGCACAATAATTTCTGTACAGCAGCATCAGCAGGTCTCTTGAAGTGTAACACAGTGATTCACAAAGCTGGCAACATACTTTCAACAACCTGAATCAGTGCAAAGGCAAGGCAGGGTCAAAGCAAAGGAAAAATATTCTTGATCAAATTTTCAAGCTACTCAGCAAAATTTACTCACACAAAACAAAAACAGTATGGGGACAGTGCGAGTATTCACTCATAGCTCAACTGCAGGAGGAATGAAGTTGATCTCACTGGAGAAGACAGTCATCACCCTTCACAAAGCAGGTTCAGGAGGTAAGACCAACACAGCCATCCTGCATCAGGCTTGCAATGAATGGAAGTGCTTCTTCCCCCTCTTTGACTACCAGCCCTCTTGCTGGTAAGAGTAAATCTCACACAAAATGGAAGGTAAAAAAGAACACCGCTCAAGAACTCCTTCACATACTTATCTCCACAGAATATTGCAAAAGCCAGAAATATCTCCAAATCTTTTGTCAGTCTATGACATTTTTGGGTAAGCCTTACACATAGTACGCTAGAACTTGCATGCTTTGAAAGGCAGGACAGATTCTCTTCTGCCACTAAATATCACGGCAGCAAAATTTACTACACCTTCTGAAGTTTAATCCTAGTATACAACACTTAAGCTTGAAGTTTACTATGAATACGGTAATCAAGTGCTTGCATTAACCTCTCACCCAGTTATATTTTTATTTCTAATGGCCCATTATCTTTATGTTAATTTTACTATAAAAGCTAACTTTAAAAATAGATGTCTTAGATTAACAAAAATGAGAACTTTGAAGACTTCAAATTATTTGTCCTGCATCTTCAGGCAGCACATACCACTAACCAAAAAAATTATTTGGGCATTCATTGTGGTCAAAATTAACCACGCAACACTGAAAGATTTTTTTTTAAAATACTCTACTTGAAAAGGAAAAAACTACTTTACTTGAAAAGGAAAGATGATCCAAAAAATTCCATTATCAGTGAAAATCTTTTTATTGAGCTATGGGCTTTAGAACAAGCCAAAAACAAAACAAGAAAATAAAGTATGGACAGCTAAGTATATGTAGAGATATGAGTTACAGCAGCCTGTAGAATAAATCAGTATCATGTTTCAAAACCCTTATTTCAAAGCACTGAGAAAAAGCTAAACACATAACAATTTAATCTGTTTTTTCCTTACTTTGCATGCTAAACTAGGCGTGTAATTTCCACATTTTCTAAACAAAAAAATCCTGAATACATTATTAAAAACCCTTGTAAATCTCCCACATACCTAAAGCAGCAAATAGTTCTACCACTGTCTGTTAAATGGAATTAAGAAAGATATTAAATAGTAATCAGCAGAAAAACAGCTACTAAATAACAGATACTTTATTTTACTCCATAGCTCTTCATTCCAAAAAATCTTTTGTAAAAGCCAAATTCCAGGCATCTTTGTCCTGCTGCTAACCTCCTTTTCAAAGGACCTGTGCTTCTACTGCATTTATTTGCACCTTTCATTTCTCTCACTTTAAATACTCCTTACCAGTGTCCATGTAATTTCTTCTGTTTCTTTAAGATACCAAAAACAAAAGTAATTTGAAAAAAAAATCTTCCCAATTCAAGCCATCAAAATTTGATGAGTATGTTAATTATTTTCTCACATTTAGTCTGAATAGAATTTTGATTATAATTTTTTATAAAAAAAAAAAAACAAAAAACAAAAACAACAAAAAAAATAAGCCTACAGAGAAGTTTTGTCATCTTGCTAACAGGATCTTAACCCTTTAATGTTCCCAAATGATTAAAATTGGAAGTATTATTAGAGTACTGTATCTTTTATAACATTTATTTTTAAAAGAAAAATAAAATAGAGTATATCATAATATAATAATAATGTAATACAGTAATACAGATTAGTATTACATTTTAACACGAAGCATTTTGTATTATTTACTAGGAAAGCAAACAGATTAAGCAATATCCATTTCACTTTTGAAGATATTGTGCCTTATTTCTATTTTTTTTCTTGAACAGTTTGCATACTAACATCCCAATTCACCTCCTTGCCATGATTAAAATTTATGAGGATTCTAAATAACGCTGGGTCAATCTCTTTCCCAGGTATGGTTTTGGCTAGTCTTCATGCCAAATTTTGCAGCCTATAAGCTAGATCCAGCTCATCCAGATAGTCTCTCTCACATGACTTAGGTCAAGGTTAGGTAACAAACTTAACATAGTTTGCAACATTAACTAAACAAGCTATTTCAGGCAAAATACACCAGCTCACATGCACTTACCTCTCTTTAGTTTCCTGTGAAAGTTAACAAAAAACTTCCGTGGAAGTGAATGTGGGAGCTATAAACAAGCCTGCCAGAACACCCAACCTTTATTTGTCTCAGAAAGCCCTGTATGTATGAGTTCTCAAATGCTAAGCTTTTCAAAATAGACACAAAGCAAAAATAAAACCTTTCTTACCAGAATGACATACCTATTTTTTCCCGGAAGAGAAATATGACTCCAAGTGCTGAGTTCTTTATGAAGTTCTAGTCATATATTCCTAAGAATTGAATTCTAATTTATTACAAAAATTAGCTAATTGAATTCATTTTAAAATCAACAGTCTTTAACTCATACTAAACATGGATTACTTCCTCTCAAAATATCATCCTTACTAATACATATTATTTGGGAACAGTTGAGTTACAAACCAAAAATGCAGCAGAAAGCAACCTTCTATTATGACATCTTTTGCATGTAAGAATCAAACATGCTACTCCAGGAACAACTGGATTGCACTTTATTTAAAATATTCACAAAATTGTACCAGAACATGTCAGTTCTATGAAATCTCATATAATCATAGCAAATATCTAACAAAAAATAGAGACATTATGTTTCTGTGTCTTGGATTTAAAACTCGTATCATATTTAAAAAACTATATTTTGTATAAAGTATCATTAATTGAATATATTACTCAGTGTGTACAACTCCAAGATAAAATTTCTATGTACACAGAACATATTAGTACATCCACAAAATAAGGAAGTCACATAACTGGAGTGACTGTAAGCCAGCTGTACTTAAAATATCAGCAGTAAAGTGAGTTAGGATAACGGTAAATGTTAGAAATATGAGAAAAAAGAACATTGAACTTCTTTGTGTACATGGGGCAATTTTACAGTAAGACCGCTCCTGTAGTAATGAAGGGCTTGAGGTATGTAAGATCTCCTTCATTTCTGAAGAGTTCTCTTTTAAGGTATGAACTTGATATACAGAGGAATTTTTTGAGAAAAACAGAAGGCTACAAGCAGTTTACTGAGGCCACTTATATACAGCTAAAACAGGAACTGTTTATCAGAACAGACAAACTTACAGAGTAGCAGTACCACATGTAAGGTGAAATATTTGAGCAGCTGGTTTACAGTCTCTGAATTATGTCACAACCATATTTACAGAAAGAAGACAACATTTTCAATCACAAGTTATGTTTTCAAGAAGCTAAAACCTGAGATGATACATATAATATCTGAATTTCAAAAATTAGTATACACCAATTTTTATCAAGTGCCTGATTCTTCATACAACTGTATTGGCATAAACTTCAGTTAGAGAGTCCTACCAAAATGAAGCAAAGGAATGATCACATAAATAAAGCTTTGTGTTCCTTAGGCTTTGCCAAACTAGGTCTATGAACTGAACTTACAGAAGATTTATTTACCTTTCAATATTGGAGTTTACAGAAAAAAATCAATTAAGAAATTTTTTTAAAAATTTAAATACACATAGTTTGTCAGCAGAAAAATCTAAATACTGCCATATGATTACATCCTGGGATTAATTGCACTTTTTTATGTTTGCAAGTAGCATATAAAATGAACTTCAGAATGAATGTTCTGATTAACATCATGATTAACATCAGTTAAAATTTGTCTTTTGTTAGTCATAGCTACACAGAGGCAATTACGATATTTTTGAAGTTCAAAGTAGTTTCAAAAGGGTCCATTAATTGTGAGGGTGTTGCTAACTTGTCAATCAAGAAAGAAAATAGAAGAAAATCAGAAATATTCAGAGCTATTTCTATGTGTTGCATATGTTTGTTTAGCCTGTTAATGATTATTTGGAGACTGCTTACAGAAGCTTAGAAGTGTAAACATGAATGACAAGAAGATAGACATCCTTCAGAGGCAATTGTAGCTAGAAAAAAATGACAGAATTCAGTATAGCAAACCTGTTCTTACTGATGTTATGGCAATCTAACTCTTTAGATGAGCAAGTGACAAGAATAAAAATAGCAGACATGATATTTTAGCTGATATATTTTTTTTAAAACCAGTAACATTAGATTAGTAGGGGATAAGACAAATGGTAGCATCTAACGAATCAGAAAGTACTGTAATCCCCAGAAAATAAATTCAGACATTTGAATATTCAAAGTAACAACATGAAAACTGTTTTAAAGCAATTTGTTTCCTCTGATTAGACTGTTTTTAATCCTTGATTCTGCAAGAAGTTAACCAGCTCTATTTTTGATAAATGAGAGCTGAGCAAATGACAATTAGCAGAAACAGACTACAAATATATATAAAAAAAAATATCTATTTTTTACTCTGTATGACTTGACTGATTTGTTAGTGGGGGAAAATGCAGCATCACTACTGCTCCATCAGAACACTCAGTTTTCCTATTCCATTTCATGAAAGAATATATATATTTAACTCATGTATTTGTTACATTAATAGAAGTGAGAACACTCAAATAGAGGATCTGAGAATACAGGAAGTCATCTGAGGTTGCAACTTTGAAGTAAAAACAAAAAATGTAAGTAGTGCAATGTAAAGGCAGTTGAACATGAGTGTTATAAACAAAAATTAGCAGCTTCTGACAGTCAACTCCTATTTCCGAGCATTGATAAAAACTTTATTGCTTACATTATTGCTAAAGTGAGATGCTCCATAAATAGGTGTGCTAGACTGCTGAAAACCCAACCATCTGTTATCACGTTATACATATTTAAAGAAATAAAGCAGGAAACAGTTGCATCTACAGTGCTGTACGCTAATACATAAAAATTTTCTGTCTTTTTAGAATATTTGTACAACATAAAGGACATACATTAACTGCTTCAGCACATTCCTTACAAGCAACTAGGTGGCCACAGGGAATGAGGACTACTGATATGTCTTTAGCCATACAGATTTTACAAAGCTTTTCTTCCTGCAAGCGCCTTAACTTCTCTTCCATACTGAGATCTAAGGAAAATAAACACATAGAAAAGAAGTTAACATACTTTAATAGCATCTATATCTAATTTTTCCACTCTTCACAGAAGGACAAGGTTCTCTTCATATGATTTAAAGGTCACACCTTTAAAAAGCAAAAATAAATTTACACGACAGGAAGCCAAACTGTAACACAGAATCCTTTCTACACACACACACACACACACCACCTCCAGGGCCAATGCAGGGAAAGTAGCTATACACGTATTTGCTATATTTTGAATTGGAAATATACACTGAATCTAAACAGTGCATATTCCAATCAGGAACCTTTCTTTGCAAAGATTTCCCATGAATGGCTTTCCCAAAATCTATAAAGAAGGTGAAAGAAAGGTTCACTGATACTGGTTAAGTAATTTGGATTTTGTTTTCTTAGCAAGTTTCCTCAATTAGAAGAATGAGGATAAAATTTCCTTCCCCATCTCTGTCTAGAGAAATGCCCATACTTAAAAGCTTAAATAATTGTAATCTAGAAAGAATCCATTTTGCATTGTACATTAACTCTGGATTTTACAGAATGCCCCATTTGAAAATGCACAATTCAAAGGACTTCCCCTACCACTTCAGAAAAATTCCCCACAATCAGTCACAAAAAAAAAAAAAAAGTTTATCTTCATCACAAGTTCTTTATCTGAATAACATCTATGAAAAATCTTATTAAAAAGAGTGGGTTAATAACATCCCTGCCTATCATGCCAACCAGATGGTCTTTTCCCTCCCTATGAATTCACCCATATGCTTGTCTTTATACTACAAGTCTCTTGAGTCAGAAATCTCATTTCTGGTCTATTTGTGGAGTGTACCACAACGGCTTTCTGACCATGATCTGCATGTCTCAGCATAGCTGGGACACAAATAATTGTAAAGAAACACCACCTAGAAGTACACTTTTCCTTACTTGCCAAGAAGAAAAATGCTTCTATCCGGTGCTGTTAGTACTAATGCTAACTTTGTATCTGAAAAGTCTTAACAGTGGAGTATTTATTTTAATTTTGTGTATACTGAATATTTGACAGAACATTGATGTGTCTATTTCAGTTTGCCACTAGAGTCCCCACATCTAGAGTTATCCTTGCCTTTTTATTTTGGTCACAGTATTTTTGTCTTTTTAGTTAACGTATCAATTTTCCCAGCAGGATGCTAGACTATTTCAATACTATACAGTTTTGTGGTATTAATACAACTCAATTTATTTTGTAGATGATATTTCTAGATGCTACTAACCTCAAATATTTTTTATCACCCCCTTGTTCATCTTTTTTAATGTCCAAAAATACTGTCTTGAATTTTAAGTCATAATACTCTAACTAGTCTAAGTAAGACTGGGTCTGAGGATAGATAGATAGATAATAATAGGATCTATTTCATAGGCTAAAGACCTGATATGAGAATACACACATTGGTTTTACAATTTAATAAGTTCACCTTGGTCAAGTGGGTTTGCATTTGGTATTTCTTCCTTTAGATTTTCTTTCTGAGCACTTATTAAGTCTGCTACCAGATCCTCAACAGATGTATAGCTTGCTCCAGACATCTGCAATTTCTTTTGCATAATGCTCTTAATCTCAGACAAACTGAAACCCATGTGTATGGCATTTTGTACCAAATGATTCTGTAAGTGATCATCTAAAACAAGAAAAAAAAAAAAACACAAGAGTGAGACTGAGTATCTGACAGTATTCACAATAGTTCTCTAAGACACCTTTGCAAATACTTAGAAAAACAAACAAAAAAAACTATAAAATTTTGCTAGTTCTAGGAATTGCATTGTAATAACACTGAAAATTTCAGAGTTGAGTTCTTCAACCCTACCTTTCCTAGACTCTCTTCACCTATTTATAACAAAATTACTCCTATGTTTACTATTCAGATCTACTACTTCAACAGTGTCAATGTAATTTCTAAAATCAAATGTCTTATATAATTAATATCACAAATTCCATAACTGAATGTTAGCTGAAATTCATCAGAAATCCCAAGGCACAATAAACACCTAAGTATTTGTTAATATTACATTAACTGTAATTCAGTTCGGGGAAGAAAAAGAATCATATATTAGACCTCCCCCTTCCTCTTTTTCAATATTATTGTATGAATAGGTTTGTTAGCAGTGTGACTTATTTCCAACCCTTCTTTTAAATGTAAAAGACTAATTTCTACTTTACTTCACATGATTATTCAAAGAGCAAAATTCTTAATTTCCTCTCATAAAAGAGCAGTATGAGAGATTTCTAAAATAGGTTTTGTGTAAGCACTCTTAATAGCAACAGCTATCATTCCCTGTCATGATGCTGTCTTCCTACTATTCCTTTAACTATCTTGTGGTTTTATTCCTTTATATTTGTGAGAAACATTGCAGGAATATCTAATAATTGAAAATGTAACAAGCTATTTAAGCTTTCTTAGCTTTCTATTCCTTGCCATTCAACAGTCAAACTCTCCCTGCTTCATTGAAAAGCAACGATTGTTTCATTTCAGCATTCTCTAATTCATCCCATAACACTACTAATTAAATACTTGATGCATACTTCCTAGATAGAAAAATAAGACTGCACCCTATCGGTACTTTCATGGTTTACTACCTCTTCTTTACAATATTTTCCTATCATGATTCAAGTTCCTCCAGGGAAAATAAACCTCACCGTGCAGTTGTTTAGAAGCAATGGAGCAGTGGAAGAATATCACCCAACATCTTGCCTGTCATTTGTTATCGAAAAATTGTCAACTTTGAAATTAACCATTTCCTTTATTATCCATGAAAATATGGATAGTCCAAAATAGTTTTTGTTATTTTTATACCTTATTATAAAATGGTTGTTTTAATAAATAGATACCTTTAGGAAGTACTGTCACTTCAGCAGCTTCTATCTAAAAAAAAGTAATATAAAGATGACAAAATTATACTTCTGAAATTGGCAGAGGGAAACCTACATAGTTACAAGACATGAAATAGCTATTTGCTCTTGGTTATTTTATTGCGTAAAACTTTAATCTGTTCTCAATAATGACAAAGGGATCCTCATATCGTTATGCTTTGCATATTGTTTTAAATTTTCATTTTAACACTTCTTAGCAATGGTAAGATTTATATAGTTCTTAGTCTATCAAAGAATTCTAAAATAACATCAGATTTACTTTTTAGTGACTATAGAATTTATCAATGCCCTACCAACAAGAAAATAAGGTATCTACTACACTTCAATCATGAAATTATTCATAAGCCATTGATTCCCAGGCTACAAAAAGTAGTGTTTGTTTAGTATCAAATATACAACACACAAAAGGTACCCTACCTCTGATCCATAATGTAATTAGGAAGAACTGTGAGATATAAATCCCAAATAACAGAACCCAAAATATACCTCAATGTTTTTCACGTTTTGCTAATGAATGAAGCAGCAGGAAGACTATAAATTACACAGATGAGAAGAGCAACCGTAAGAAAATTATGTTGTTATTGTTTTTTATTTTAACAAAATGGTATTTGATTAATAAGCAAGGCACTTACTGTTGAATCCCTACATCCACCTCCTAAGTGAACATTATTTATAAATTCTAGTCCCTTTTCCTCTCTCACGAACCTGCACCTATAAACAAAAATATTTAGTTTTAACATAACTACACAAGCAGCAAACAACAGTTGATTATGTAGCATTGGAAAGGTTCAACAGAATTCCTACATCACACAGAATGCTTGCTTCTTGAATCTCTAGATGTTTAATCAACATCAGTAATACCTTCGCATTTCTAGAAACATCTTAACCATTTCAGCAATACTTCCATGTTTTTGGTGAAACAGAAAGCTAAAGAGTTGTTGGCCAGGCCATCTGACACCACAAGTTTATAAAAGTTAGGACTCCAATGTGTAACTAACATTATATTAAAATGATGTTTCTTTTAGTCTTTAGTAAGCACAGAAAAACAGCCCCTGGTAAGGCAGGTGCCTTGTTTTCCAACCAGTCCTAGCCACTGGGCACAGCTTTTACTTATGAGAAGATATAGAAAACGCTGTAACTTCTCCCAAGTAGTTCTCTACCTTCAGCAGTTCAAGGACATACATAGCATGTTGTGAGACTCAAACACTGCCACTGAAGTGGATGTGTAAACAAAAACTCCATATATAACTTTTAATGATCTGAGAGGAGGTAATTAAATTAGGTATAATTTAAGGAAACAATTTCACAACAAAGAAAATTACAACAAAGCCAAACCCATATGAGGAGTGAAACATAGCAGCAAGAAAATGTATCTTTTAATCATTTACTACAGCAAGCCCAAAACTAGGAATTGTATGCTTTCAATTTGGAGAGACTAATATTTAAAAGATGCCTGTATCACTAATGGAAAAAAAAGATCAGCTACTGCATTAACTTAAACTTTCCAGAGGATCTTTCACTGCAGAAGATGAGTTTGGCAGCTAACACACAAAAGATAGGTATCTTTCACCTTTTTATACAAGTAGCTTACACTTTGTACTTAGACAGCATTTACCCACCTGTAAGAAACAATGAGTCATTCCTTCTTTCTGTAAAAGGGATTTTAGAAAATAGGCAACCTTCTAAACACCACTTACAGGTTTAGAATCTTCAATCCTTGACAATTATGCAGAATTATGCAGAAATCTATTTTGAATTCAATACCATAACTAATTTCTTCAGGTTTGTTTGCACCATGACTAAATTAGCCATTTTGTACCCTGACTTAAATTAAAAACTTTGGCAGGTATCAAGCTCTTAAAATAACAATTAGAATATATTGCTTGGATAATGAGGAAATAATCAGATATGTATTCACAAAACTTCACAATTATGCTAGCTGAGATGTCAGAACTCCAGACACAAGTCTTCTCTTCCCTTTAATAATCCCTACAATCAAGCTAACATGCATATAATACTGACAGAGTTTCAGAAAGTAAAATTTCATGGCAGACTTTCAGTCTGATCACTTCTGATGACTTAGCTGTGCCCTCAACCTCTTGAGATTTAGTTCTTTCCCCACCCACTTTAGAATAAGTCCCTTCTACCTCTCAAAGATGACGTATTAATATCCTCTTCTGAGGCTTACAGTATAACATTAAAGTATATCTGGATCATTATGCACATAACAGCAAGATTATAGAAGGTAAAATAGATGGAATAACAGAAATGAGAACCACAAAGTATAAAACGTGGAAGATAACAATACGTTGGTGCCTACATGACAAAAACGAAGGAAGAGGAGGAGAGCAACTAGAAAATGAAATTATGTTCATAAATACATCAAGCCATACCAAATTTCTGAAATTTTTATTTGTATGCTCTGTCATAAAGACATAATATACTATAAATAAGATTTAGACATGCCACAAGAAAACAGCAAAACATAACTTACCCGGGAAACCATTTGGCATGTTGATCCCATGGGTCTTCATTTTCCTTCCATTCTTGCAGTCCTCCACCACAGTGGAAACACACAACATGATCACCATTACCTTAGGAAATACATGAGGATAAAGTTAGTACTAGGCCTACAAAAAAGTATGTGAGTTCTCACATAAAATTCTATGTTATTAAGGAGATAAAACCAGAAACAAACAAACAACAAAAAAAAGTATTTGTAATACTGATTAGTAATTGCAACTGGAAAAAAAAATCAAATTTGAAGGAGGACATAGTAAGTATGATCTGAAACAAACATTCAGGAAAAAACTTGAGCTTAAAAAATACAAAACATGAGTCATATAAAATGTTTCTGAATTCCATTTTAGCATGTAATTATACAAATAAAAAGAAAATGCTAAAAATAAAGACTACATGCTACATAAAGACTAAATGCTACAATTAAAGACCGCAACAGAAACTGCTTAGGTAGTGTGGTGATTGAAATGAAACGAAGTAGGGATACTGTTTTCTGCAGCATTAAACCCTTCTTAACCCCCATGAAACACAGAAGTCACTTTAAAAGCTCTCTGGTCTGCCAAACTCCCCTTTTAGGGTACCTCCACAGTACAGATTTCTCTTGGCTATGCTAAGCTAGTTATTTTTAGGAATTCAAGATGAAATTAATAAAAACAATTCTAATGGGTACAAATATTGCCCATATATCACCCATATAAGAATATATCAACAGTTTCATTTATGGCCACAAGCAAAACAAATGGTATCAGATTAAAGAGCTCTTCTGGGAGCTACCAAGATAGAAGCCAATTATGATCAGAGGAAGAAGTTACCCTGGATTTCTTTGTGACCTAATAATAGCACAGCATCTCTCAGTGAAGAATTTCAAAGAGCTTTATCTGCACCATGCAATTCAATCTAATAAGGAATTATTTGCCTTCTCCAGCTTGGGAAACCAATGCCCAAAGATATCAGAGCCTCATCCAAGTTACACACTACATTTATAAGAGTAAAAACTCTGCCAGTAGTCATTGTCTTCAAAAAGCTTTTACTGTAGGTCATAATGGCATTGGCTTGTTTTGGGTGTCCAGATGCTATGATAATGGGAACACATTAACTAATTAAAATTGCAGATAAGCTGGATTGCCTTGTTCATAGGCTTGTGTATGAACCACAAGCTTGCTCGTTAAACCTGAGGTCACTACCTGAAAGACAGCACTTCATATTAAAAAAAATTAACTTTAATAATTGTCATTGTGAAAGATAGATTAACAAAGTTTTAGACAACAAGGAAAATTTATTTTGGTATCTTACTGCTAGAAAAACAGTGATAAGTTTGTATTTTGCTAAAAAATAAATAAATAATTGATTTTACATATACCATTTTATATAAGAACTACAAAAATTAATTTACAGAGCAGAGTAAAATGAATTTCAACGCAACTAAAATTCTGGCAAATCATTTTTTTCATAATAAAGTACTTTTCCAATTAAAATGCATTTGTAAGAGATATTAGCCATTTTAAGGTCTGTCTTACCTATGCTATAGAACCCAGCTTCAGCAAGTTGTTCTTTGTTAACAGGGTATATCCAATTTAAAAAGGTTTGTATCCGTCTTTCATATTCTGCCATGGATGGATTCCTCGGATGCTGTTCATCGTTTAGACCATTTCTTCCCAGCTCAGCAGGAATAGATTCACTTGGAACATTTCCAACATCCCGGCCCAGAACAAAATAGCATCTGGGATAATGCCTCTTGTGTTCTGACCATGCTCTGTCACTAGGTTCCCAGTTTTTCAGTTTTCCACCACAACAAAAACATGCCACTTGATCACCAACACCTGTGTAATAGAGTCCAGCACTAGCCAATTCCTTTGGTGCCAACAGGCCATAGGAGGGCCAGTTGTGAAAAGACTTCAACCTTGCCTCTTCACTGCACATAGCAGGGTTTTTAGGATACAAAATATCCGACATATCCACAACCTGCCTAGTTCTCAACAGGTAGTCTGCCTCCAGTTCAGGCGAGTCATCCAGAGCAGGCAAGAGCACCGAATTGCTGCTGCCATTTTCAGCTCTATGCTGGTAGTTCTGGGCAAGAGGACGCAGATCATTCTCCAAAAAAGTAGACTCTGTAATAAATTTGCAGTTTGGGGAAAGGTTTTTGTGTCTCTCAACTGCAGAATCCCCAGGCTGCCATCCTTCGATAGTCACGTGGCAACTGAAGCACTTCACTTTACAGCCTTCGCCTGTATAAACAAAGCCAGCTTGTGCCAGAGCTGATGCTGAAACCAGACAATCAAGTGGAAATTCAGCAAAGCTTCCTAGTCGGTGGTGTTCTTGGGCCCAGTCCTGGTCATAGTCAGTGCCTGGAGTGGCGTGAGGCTCAGAGTTACCTGGGCCATTACACGTCATTTCTTCATGTGCAGGGTTCCTCTTTCAGATTTCCTAAATGAAGCACACAGATGTTAATTTCAGACAGAAGAATCCATGGTACACATTTGCAAGCCTGGAAAGAGGCTAAATTAAACTAGCTATCCTTTAAATATACAAAGAATGCCTCTTCCTGTTCCCCCCACTTCACCCTTGCCTGCTAAACCAAAAATAAAACTAAAGCCAGGAAGATCATAAAGTTTTACAGGAATGAATCATAAAACCTGACCAATAAAAATTTGTCTGGAATGTATTCGAGTTTATGCATTTATAAATTTAAAACAATGTTCTTTAAAAAAAAAAAAAAAAAAATTTCAAGAATGAAATTAATTTAAATATTTAACAAAAGCTCTGGGCAAAAACTCTGCCAAAAACTTCCAAACCCAAAATATGAAGTTACTGAATGTGATGTAGTAAATCAAAGCCAGACGTGCAAGATTTTACAGTCCAGTTTCGCAGCACAACTATCTTTGTTTCCCCGGTACTAATGTCACAACCACCTGTCCATTACAGATTGGCATCAACTGGTAAATCCATCATCGGAAAGAAAAAAAAAATAACCACTGGACTTCCGTTTATGTTTTCAAGACATACTTCTCAGTTTTCCTTTTAGTAAAATATCTGAGTAAATTAATTCAGATGTTTCACTGGCCACTTATTAACATGCTTTGCTGTCCTTTCAGCTCAGTTTCTTGCCCTACACAGGATTAGTGCTGGTGCCCAGCACACTGCTTCTTTTTGTGCCTGGCCAGCAGAAGCACAAGAGGTTCCTGTATCTCTGCCACCACCCCAACTTTTGCCTTCCCTGCCCTCCTCAAGGGAACCAGCCTCTCTCCCTACCACTGGTCCCACTCCTACCTCTGCCTATGCTTTTCTTGTGTGAGCACCCCAGGCCCCACTGTACCAGGTGGCTGCTAAAAGTGCTCAAACGAGCCCCTTCTGGATTAGAGAACGCAACTCCACATACAAAGCCCAAGCAATCACAACCTACTTAATCCGTCTTGGGATGAAGGAGTACAGTCAATATTAATCTCTTGTCCTAACAAGTGCAGTGATATGATTATTTAGAAAACCTCATGTAAAACACAGGCTACAGTTGACAGATAACTCAAGCTTACTCCTTTGCTAAGTGGTAAATTGAATTACTACAAGAGCGCTCAAACTTCATAGCACAAGGCAGTAATTCAGCAATTAGCAAGAAAAAATGGAAGAACAAAACGTATTTATTTAACCAAGTGCCATTCTCTACACGAGTCCTGTAATATATCCTATTTCCCATCCACAGCTTTACAAGGCAGGCCATCATGCAAGAATTTAACACTCATAGTGCTGCTATGAAGCACAGGTATTTTTTTATTTTCCTGGTCAGTCTCAATCAGTTTGTCAGCAGTGGTTGGAAAATAGAACTACACTGCATTTATTATTCTGAAAAGAAGTTTCATTGAATGGAAGGAAATTTCACTTATTTCTGATATATTGCTCTTCAAAACCGTATATATGGTGATTAGAAGCAGTACTGCTCATATAAAGAACTCAGTGTAAATCATGAGGCAAAAATTACATAAAACCTTCTGTTAAAATTGTATTCAGGATTTGGGATCTTTAGGCTTGTGGACAAAAAGCCTCTTCTGTTTGAGCCTCAAGGTTAAGAGCTTGCACTAATGTAAACAGCTGATACACAAAAAAACATACATGTTCCATGGTTCTTAATTAACTACACCATTCATAGCAATAACATAGCTAATTCATGACATTATCTTGTAGGTAGAAAGATACAAGATGTATCTAGCAGCTAGGTCATCTGTGGTGCCCTCTCCTATTCTGCCAGGAATATTTGAGCTTATGTATGTTGGACAAGCTGATAGCCATTTTGGCAAGGCAATGAAGTCCTTAAAGTTCAGCATCATGAAAACTGGTAACTAGGAAAGGGAAAAGATACCATCAGCAGCAAGACAAAGCCAATATATAGAAAATCACATTATGTTTGAGAACTATTACTTAAGTCTATCATTTCAAATAATAAAGAGCTTCACTGCAAAAGCCACGTAACAGAACAAAACATCTAAAGCATTTACATCCTGTCAAAATTTGATAGACAGAGACGCTTCAGCATGTGCTTGACCGGTCAATCCTGCTCAGGGAGAAGCACAAAAGAAAAGGTGGGGTAAAGGGAAGAGGCTTGTTCAACCTCACTCATGCCAAAATGATTGCATAGGGGATCAACAAAGTAGTAGGGGGATGAGAGAAAATACTACTCCGAAGTTACAGAGAGAGTACACGACCTGCCACACCAAAGGCCTAGTTGACAGAACTGGGTAGACCTTAAGAACAGATGACAAGGACTTGAGAAAGAAACCACCCAGCCCAGCCACACTCCAGAGGACACAAATACATTCCCGAGAGAGACAAAGAAGTTAGAATACAGGTAAGTATTACACGAGCACAGGGAGGCATTCCATGTAAGCATTCCACGTTAAAACTTCCCTGGTACGCACTGGCAAACAGCTTCATCTTCCACAGGGGACGATCCCACTTACTTTGGAGAGGACCCTGAAACCTACCAACTGTAATGAAAAATTCAGGTGCTACATTAATTTAGCTGTTTTTCCTCTGTAAGACCCTTAAGCTCAAGGAAGTGGTAAATCTTCAAGGTCATGTAAGCGGTTTTATCCTCATTTCGACAAATGCTGCCAGATACAGAGCACAGTGAGACAGAACAACCCTTTTCAGTCCAAGTCAGATGCAAACTTGGTGAATTGTAGTCCCTCAACTTACACAATATGAAGTCTGCAAAATACTTTGGAAAAATATAATTTTACCAAGCTAGATGCTAATCCTAAAAAGGCTTAAGGATATGTTTAACTTTATTTACTACCAGCCATGCCATCAAAGCCAAGAGATGCCTTTTATCTATCTTTTATCTTTTTATCTATCTTTTATCTATGCTTATTTTTATTCCTGTAAGCGCGTGCTGGCCTTAGAGCACGGCCAGGAAACAAGTCACAGCTTTAGTTCTTCTCTCAGAGGATGTACGAATATTTGCAGTGCCAAACACACACACTGCTTTGCTAGCAGCATCCACTGAACTCCATGAGGAAAAAAACTCTCATTACTCTACAACAGAAAATGACACATCTTATGGATAAAATAGTACCGCATTTATTTTAAACATTCCAAAAATATCCCTACCAATAATCTTTGCAATAAACCAACCACAAATTCTGAGGTCAATTCCTCTTTTAGCTGTTCCACAAAAATAAACATGGGACACGCCAAGTCATATTCAGTGGTCAAAGGACACTTCTCTTCCTCAAATGGCCACAAAGCCACCAGTGATTTGAAACAGCACTGAGAGATCACAGGTGAGCACAGAAGCAGAAGCCAAGCTAGCATCCAGCCCTGGCAATTCACACTAGAAGTGGTCCTGTCCCTGAAGCAGATCCTCTTTCACACCTGGTGCACTCCACTCCGTCCATTCGAGACAAACTACTCCAAGTAAGCATCCACCTAACTTGTTATCGGTAGGATTTCATTAATACAAAGCAATAGGACGAGTTGGCATTGCAAAATTAGGGGTTCCTGCTCCAGTGTGGCTTGCCTGCAGGTGACAGCCGCCTATGGGTACCTGTGCCCCTGCTAGCAGGGAGCAGCCTACCCCCAGGTAGCCAAGTTCAGGAAAGGGTGCCACGTTTCTTGGTCTGAACATTGTTCTGCAGCCTGACGTAAAGCACTGGGGCTCCCCATTATTTCCATCAGTTCCAGGGCTGCCTGGAATAAGCTGGGACCAGCCCACAGCAGGTCTGGACTGCCCCCTTGCCCGCAGTACCTCCACAGCTCTCTGCTTCTTGTGTTAGGCAAGAACATGTTCATCAAAGAAATGCCATCAAAGACTTTAGCTCAATGCAACACCCTTCTTGAGAGCTTCATTTGCTCAAAGAAAAGCATTTGTTTCAGACAGTCTAAAAAAAAGAGAAACTTGTACTAGAACAATGCTGAAAACATCTAAAAACCAGGAGGCCTTTATCTGCTCAAGAGCTTTGTTCTCAGTTCTCATTCCCCAACACCTGCAGTAACACCACCTATAGCTGTTGTACAGTCAGTGCAGATGTTTCAATTATATCTGCTTGTATAATACCAGATTTAGCAAGAAGAGGCAAAACCTTTTTCAAATTTCAGACAGGGGTGGGGAAAATCACCATGCATTGCAGGATCACCGCCTTGCTTGCCGAAATGACAAAGCTCATTAACCACTAAGTAGGGTGAGAAAACGTGACGTTGGTGAGCTGGCATGCTTGCTTTGTGCAGCCACGGAGACGTGACTGGTTCCAAGCACCAACTCAAATTATTTCTTAAAGGCAGTTTGCAACCAGTGTAGTAACACCTGACGTTACACTGAATCACACTGTGCTTCTCTGCTTTAGCTTAGCAAATTCAGAAGTAGGTATTGAATAAATTGCATTGACTGACCTAGAAATCTGACCTATATGTTTGTTTGGACTTCCAAAGGGCAAAAATCAGTAATTACATGTAGTAATATGAGAATGGTCATGATACACACTACTAATAAAGAAACCTACTTTTATAATAACAAGTTTAAAGGTTCGTGTTTATTTCCTTTTAAAAATCTTATTTTGAAATCTTCTAGGACTGTTTCTGTAAAGATCTCAAATGACCTTAAGGGACTCTCATCTTTATTACTACACTGTGTTCATACAACGATTTGTAGTACCCAAACAGCCTGAGCTGCACACTCTTTTTCTTATCTTCATGCCTACAAGACTTCCCATAATGTGGCAAACAAAGCCTACTCATGCCCTTCAGATTCCTTCTCAAAATCGATCTTGAAAAGACAAACACATGTGCTTTCCATGTATGAATAGTAGCCTTTCTTTTTACTTAACTTACATAAAAACCAGCTCAGAAACAATAAAAAAAAAAAACAAACACAAAACACGACTCTTACCCTATAAAAATTTTTACATAACAAATTGCATACATACTTTAAAACCAGAACAGAGCTTCTCCATCTCTTTTGGATCTGTTGATACAAACTGAGGCAAATCACAATGTGCTCATTCTCTGTCATTCGCCCACCCTCACTTTAGCAAAAGGGGAGGGGACAGACAGAGGCTCAAGTCTGACATCCCAAGAATTTACTGGAGACACGAAGATCCCCCTTGGTTCCTTCTTCTTTGTTCCTTATGTCAGATGGGTGACCTCACACTACAATGATGAGTAGGACATGGGAAGTTAAAAAATAGTTAAGAGACACAATTTCCTGTGCCTCCATTTCTCATAAGCTACCAACATGTTCTAAGCAGCACTTCAGAGGTTGTACTGGTAGAATTTGAAGAACTGATGTTTTACCACAACTCATCTGAAAATTTTTCATTCTTAAAAAATAGAAGTCTAGTATATCATGTGTCTAGTCTAGTATATTATATATAGTATATAATGTCTAGTATAGTATATTATACATAGTATATAAAAATAGAAGTCTAGTGTATTCATATGCATGGATAAAAATAAAAAATACATCAAAGTGCATTAGGTTTGAACTTCATTACGACATGCATGCACTGCTCACACTAAATTGTTATTTTTTATTAGCTACATGTGGTACTTCACCAAAGCAATCAGAGCAAATACTGTATCTTGAGTGAGGCCCGACTTCTCCAGTACCCTCTGATTCATGCTTATGCTTCATAGGCAAGCCTGGGTCCTGCAGTCCATCTCTGGACTTTCAATGAACCTCAACCCCCTGCCCTCAACCCCATCAGAAAATTAAAGACACATCATTTACATATATATTTAATAAGATGGAAGTTCTGAAAATTTTGATTTCAAGTAATTGGCAAACATTTATTTTTTAGAGAACTTATTTTAAGGAAGATTTCTTTTTCAGGACGTTTATAAGCACATTTTCTCCTCTTCTCCTGAAATAACATCACCTTTAAAAAAATATGGGTTATAGAACTCAAAACATCATGTAGGTGGTACATCTCATATGTGACAGACTCTCCTTGCAGAAATAACAGCATGAGCTTTGAACTATTATATAAATTGGCTTTTATTTGTTTTATTTCACTTACTCTGTTGATCCTCTTGGTGCTTCCTGGAAAGCTGTGTGTTTGAATTATATTTAAGGAATTGAGAAGGAAACACATGCAAAGAGGGGAGCAAGAAGATCAAAGACTAAACTGAAAAAGTAGATGTTACAATGGGATTATATTTACTTAACTGAGATGTTCTTTTCCAGCTTTATCACTTCAGCTGTGAGTACATTTAATTAACTGTAAATGCTAAGCAAAACCAAACAAACAGAACTACCTCAAATTCTGCGCCACCCTCTACCGCGATGGAAATCACAGGACAAGGCTTTTCAGGATGGTAACAACACCATCTGAAGCAGTAGAAAAACTCCTCTATGTACTATGCTGAAGGTTATAACAATCAAGGTAAAATGACTGGAAATAAACATTAGGGCAAAACCAATAAACGTATATATAATGAATTTATTATTTAGAATGTTGAAATTAATGACTCTGTTCTTTCAAACACTGTTTTCTAGAGTGCTGTGAGTACTTCAATATTTATTTACCTTTTTTAACATAAAAAGTAAAGTCATGTCCTCAACATGGGGAGAATCACAATATTTGTCCACCACATTTGGGTTCTCTAGAGATAAGCAACCTCTCTTGATCCCCATGACCCAAACAATGTTGAAAGCACATGCTGAAAGAACAGTTAGCACTCAGAGAAGGTCCAGTTGTCTTATATGAAACAATTGCTTCAAATCCTATCAGCTGCATTGCACCACTTTGAGCTCCCAGAGCAAAAAGAGGCAGCCACTGTGCTCGAAGCCTCCCAAAGGACATCTCAATTCAGCAAGGCCAAAAGCAGGACAAGCCCTCTGCAGGTATCGGCTAGCCTGAACAATGCTCCATCCATGTCATGGAGCCCTTTCCATTTGACATCCCCTCTAAACATCAGCATTTGACATCTCTCAGGACAGTTTTATCTAAAAGAAAACTACATTAATGTATTATTCTGTGGACGTACTGCTTTAAATACAGCAGTACTACTCGAAATACAACATTAATTATTTCTGTTTCAAACACCTGTTAAAATCAACTGCTCAAAGCATAAAGTTACAACTAGACTGTTGCTTAAAAATAATATTTCTACACAGGTCTTGTAACAGCTGCCTTATGTATTACATGGAACAACGATTATAAACAAAAACTTGCTACATACAACTCGAAACTATTAACTGCAAAAGAAAAAAAGAAATTTTCAAACAGTTTCTGGCTGAGAAACGTAAATTAATAACAAGCAGACAACTAGCATGCATACATAAAGCTTTACAACATATACCAGCTGTAGATTGAAGTTCAGAGAGGAAGTTATTTAAGCCTCTTGACACATATTTAATTAATTGCATATTAATTATAAGTAGAAGGTCCAGAAATTTTAAACTTAGTTTTCACTTATATAGCCCAGGAGATTTTATATATATATATATATGTATGTATGTATGTATGTATGTAATATATATACACACACACACACACATATATATAAACTACTATTGAAGCATTAAGTATCTTGCATGTGCAAGTAAACAAAGCCTATTTTACCCTGAAAGCTTTCAAGTAGCTGAGCCAAGTTTAATATCTGCAGGTATTCGTCATATGACACCTTCCACTTTCAAGTTAAAGTACCATTTAATACAGTCCATTGATTAAGCTTCAGATGAAAAAGCACAGACAAAAGTTTAAAACAAAGATATTACCTTATTTAAAATACAAAACTGCACACTTTGGCTTTGCAAGTCAAATATTTTCAATTCAAGTTTAAGAACATAAACAGGTATGATTTTATGCAAGAATATGACACCACCACATCACCCAGGACTGCAATGCTTCAGGGAAGCACAGAACATGCTTTTCTCTTTCACTGTATTTTACCAGCCATGATTTCCATCCTTAATCCTGCAACAGATTGACATTACAAGGAGTTATTTTTAAGTCCTCTCCTTCCACATGGCAAGCACGGCTGTAACCTTCAGGTCAGAAATACACTTGCACAGCCTGGTGCTCCTGACCAAAGGGTACATTCAACACCCAGCTCCTACTACTTGACACGCTCACTGTGAGAGCGATGTTAGTGTTTATTGTTGACTGAAGTCTGAAATGTGAGAGTGCTGCACCAAGTAAATACCAGACAGGACACATCGTACCAGCTGACACACAGACTGTTCATGTGTCACTTCATGGAATTTCACTGTGTGTCTGCTCAGCTGCAATTAGATCAAGGAAGACACATGCTACTAACTTACACCTACAAGGCCTAATAACAAAGGAAATTTTAAAAGCCTTTACAAACCTCAGCACATTTATATCTAAGTATTAAATAATTACTTATTAAATAATTACTATCTAGCCATTAAATAAAATACCGCCTGGAGAAGGTTGTGGGTTTATTTGTTTTTAAATAAAGAGGGCATATCTACACTATGCTCTTTGATCTGGCACCAAATCCTGCATAAATGCATCAGCTCAGCTTACTGTGTTTGGTTCTCGAACCAGTCCTACTTAGCTTCCCGTTAAGGTTTACCACCGTAAGAAGTCAGTCAGCCGCTCAAGGTTACAGGAGGCGATTAGATCTTTCTAAGTCTGGACTCCAGTCACGAGGATTTTTACACTCTCCATCGATCTTAGAAACAAATATAACCAGGCCAATAGAAGCACACTGTTTTGAGAAGGATTTTCACCAATATTTTTCTACATGAAGAAGTCACATGTGTACAGAGCAGTACAATAAACAAGAAGAATGGATTCACGGCAGTGCTTTCAGTAGATGAGTGAGACAAATTTGCATTTGCCAAAGGCACAGGAAAAAAATCACATTTGCCAACTTGCAAAATAATGACTTGCGAAGAATTTTAGCTCTATGTATAAGAAAAGAGTAAATATCAGCCGCTATAGAAAATACTGGCATGTTGCGGCCTAAGTATGAGGTCTTACAGAGGCATCAGAAGTAGTCAAACATAAGACATAACCGCCTAGAGCTGTTAATGATTGTACCAAGGAAGAGGAAGGAATGAAGGTCTGGAAACCTTACCAGTGCATATTACACAGTAAAGTGCAAGAGAGGTGCTGGCATCTTTAGTTTGGGAAACCTATCCAAAGCAGAAATTTGGATCCGACATTTGCTGCCCCTGAAATGCATTGCCTACAGATGACAGTACCTAAAAATAAGGTAGGTTAGGAGAAGGGGAAAAAAAATCACCAAAAAAAAACTCCTACCAAAACCCAAACCTCAAGCATACTGAGTGTGAGACAGAGAGACTATGGGCAAAAGTAGAAAAGCGCTAACACCAAGAGCAAAAAAACCCAAATAATCCTCCAGCAAAACAAAAGAATATTAAAAAGGAAGAAGCAAATCCTGGCAGTCTCAAATTTCTCTGGCAGTTCCAGTTGGATGAAAGTTTTATATGTGGCATAAGCATGAACATTATGAAATATTGTTCAAGAAATGCTCTTGTAAATCCTATCCAAGTCTATACATGATACAGCTATCAATTTTTAATTACAAGGTCACTTAGAATTGTACCATTTCAGCTTAATGAGATTCTGTTAAGTGTTCTTTCCAGGCAAACCATAGGGAAATAATAAATTCAGCATTTTTGGATTTTCTCCCTACTGGAAAACTAGTCTGTTAGTCTTTCTATCTTGTTTCGACAAACCGTAATGACAACTTCATTTTCCTAAATATTTTACCATTCCCCCTCTTGTAAAGGGCTTCTTCCACAAATCAATGTGTCAACAATTCCAGTTTTTGTAATAGGACAAAACTGTTACATAGGGAAAACAAAAACTTTTTTTTTCCAAAATATTCTTTTTATATTGTACATACACTTTAGAAGTAAAATTGATGGGATATAAAATCTACATTTTATATAATTTTTGTTTTAATTTCAGAACATTTAGCTCGTTAACTGCTGTATTATTCACAGAAATTTGATTTAGCTACAAGTTCTGCACCAGGAAATTGCAACTAAACTTCCAGAATCTTCCCCTTTAATAGAGAAGAGCTTGGCAGTTGTATTTGATACAAACTGAAATTACTTTAATCTATGAAACCAACCCCAACAATTAGGGGGCTGGCTTGTTTTTTTTTTTTTTTTTTTTTTTTTTTTTTTTTTTTTAATCAATCTTCCCTAAATCAATACAATGACCATTAGCAGCCTCCAAGTTGTGTCAGAAAAGGTGCAGTCCTTTTCAAACCTACCCTAAGAGTCCTCAAGGAAAAGGATATACATACCTGAGCCACAACAGAGCAACTTTAGGAAGCAAATAAGCAAGCTGTGCAGTTTTGTCCCCATGCAGTTCCAGCCCTAAGAGTGGAAATGACAAGCTGCTTTTGTCAACTTAGAAGCAGCTGAGTTAAACACAGAGAAAAAAAAATAAGTCTGGGATTATGAAGTGTGTTAGTATAGAAATGTAACCTCTGAAAGCTGAGCTACTGCTCTTTTGGTTAAGAAACCAAATTATCCAGTCAACAGGAATACATTAAATAAATATGGAAGAGCATAAACTTCCAAGCAGAAACTGCAGTGCCCTGGGATGGATGCAGCTCCCTTCTTGAGCATGATCTGTGCTCCAGGTTGCAGCATCACAAGATTTTACTGCTTTGCTACAAATCATTTAAACTCATAATTGAAGGAAAAGACTGAAAAAAGAGAGCAGCTTTCATCAAGGAGGCGTATTAAGATGTGACTTTAGCTGAAATAACGTGATTAATGCCACAGCAAACCCACTGAGTCTTCCAGATCATAAGGAAAGAAAGTGTAGCAGGAGGGAAGTGCAGTGAGCCTGGGACCTCCTACAGCACAGGAGGGCAGGCAGCTCGGGCTTAGGCTCACAAACCAACAGCATCGCGATTCTTCCTGGCATCACCAGTGGAAACACTTCACCATTACTGCATGCGGGGCCGTACACACATATGTGCATACACTCACACAGCCCTCATCGTGTAAGTTGGAATCTCTCTCAAATTATCCTCTGTACTTTCATGGGAGGTTTGTTAGGAAGGTGGGATGACTTGGGGATTCATTCTAATACCATACCAAAAGTGAAATATGAAAATCGCACCTGTTGAAAACACTCAGCTTACCATTGTATTTAACAAGAAACTGTTCATAACACAGACAGGGAAGGACTGTGGACTACAAGATACGTGCCACTTCATTTTACACTTTATGTAACAGAAGTAACACTGCTTGCTGAGGATGGCTTCTCAACTTCGGGAAAAGATCCCATCAAGCAGGTTTTAAAATAGAACCTGCTCTCTAGTAAAGAAGATTTTTGGATAGTCATCAAGTCCAAAATTAACACAGGAGGCACACAAGTTCTCTTGTAACAATCTTCAGTTGTACTCATACAGTATTACAATTCCCATTTCTATAAAAGGAAGTGTTCCCAAAATTAGCTGTGCAGAAACTCATCCCATGAACTGAACTTCTGTCCCTTCCTCTCCTGCTCAGAAGCACAGCAGCACACAGAGGGGGCAAACTTCTGATTGCTGGTATCAACTCAATAACCAATCAAGGATAGAAAAGGCAATAATTCTGTAGCATTGTTTGGGCTGTTCAAAATCATCAGCAACTAGTCCTAAGGATTCCTAGTCCTGAAGAACAACCCAGTTCAGGCTTTGTGATGTCTCCTTCAGTCTTCACATACCTTCAGCCTTCCTGCACAACTACATATTTGAACCAGAGGGGGAGAAAAATCTGCTTCTGGAGCCTGACTTTCAACAGTCACATTTGGAGTATTCTGGCTTACAACTCCCCAGGACAGACCACTTGTTAGACAAAATAAAAAGCTGCAGGAGACTGTTAACTCCTGATACAAAAAAAAATAAAACGGAAATGGTACAATACATACAATAGCATCCCCCTATGAAATTAGTACCCAATCATCAATCAAGTTTAGCAATACATTAATCAAAGCAGATACTAGTTGCACCTCTACTATGTACCAATCTTTACAACAAATTCCAATATTTACATTCTTGCTTCTAGAAATACAAAGGTTGAAAATTTTCCTTTCTATATAACCTTCAGCATAGTTTAAGAAGGCTATGATTCAAATAAATCATTTCACAATTACATGTTTGGGGCAAGAAATCCAAGTTAAAATACATTTTAAAATTGAGAGAATCAAAGGTAAGGGAAAGTGTGAAATGCAGTTGTTTTGCTGAAAGTAGCAAGGGTTGTAAGACTAGAGAAACTCCAAAAGATGCAAAGAAGATAAAACAAAATCCTGGAAATAAAAATTAGAGGACAGCAAAAAGAAGAAAGCCTGTAAGCAAGCAGAAAGAGATCTAATGATCCAGCCCTCTCTTCTCCCTCAGAGTTCTGCATCAGACTATAAACTGGATTTTCTGAAACTCTTCAGCTCCCTGCAGCTGCCTTGCCCACCCGGGCAGGACTGCATCAGGCACAGAATTGCTATCATGGGTACGCAGAGGCCTGCAACAAAATCCATCTTTGTAATTCAGAAACTTAGATATGAACACACATTTTCTAACTGCTCTGATAACAAACGCAAGTCTGCCTCATATCAGCTGGAGCAGTCAAAAAGAAACTAAGAAAACCCCACGCCCACATCAGAATTCTTTCACTTTTGCTGCTGGTTACAAAGGGCAAGGTCAGAAGAGGTACAGGATTATCATTAACTCACTTCCTCGCCCTTCTCGACCAACAAGTAGCTGCCCGGTTTTCTAGGGACAGAAGTCAGATGTTCTTAAAAGGGTCCCACAGAAAACTGCAAGGTAGCAAAACGGCTTAAGAAAATGAAAAATATCCAAATAAGAACTTAATTAACAAATCCACCACATGAAAACCCACCTTTTGAAGACTGAGTTTGTCTTCTCTGTTATTCAGTGAATTCATAATACAGAATCATTAAGTTAATGTATATCCTACATGACTTTGTTAAGGTTTTAGATAAAAAGAATTTGACATTTTGTTTAAGTGATTTTTTTTTTCCTTTAGTTGTCTGCTTTTCATTCCAAACTGGCTTAGTGTAAGATCTTATAGTTTCTGGCTGTTCACTTAAGAAATAACACCTTCATGTAACTATATGAAGTACTAAAATCATGTAAGATTGCAATAATGAAAACCTCATCAACGTGGATATGCAAAGATATCTAAAAGCAGCTTCAAGAGCAAATGCAGCCTTTAGCAAATGCAGCCTAACAAGATAGTTAAAAAGCACAGAAATTATCAAGACCAAAATTAGGTCTTACACCCAATGATACAGTTCCTATCAGGAAGACAGAAGCCTCAGATAGACAATAGTACAGAAATAGAAGTACACCAAATATTAAAAAAGAAATATATCAGCATAAATAAACAACCATTAGGCAAAAGAGAACTGCTTGAACTGGATTGAATTACAACTGAAAGAGTGACCTGAGAGAACAAATACTCTTACTGTAGAAACCTTTAATAAAACTGCATTTTTATTTGAATGCAGCAGAAAAAACATTCTTGAAATGGGTATTAAACTAAAAAAAAAAAAAAAAAAAGAAGTAGGGAAGGAGAAACAAAGTTCAAAAGAACCCATAAAGATTGGAAAAGCGTATGCTAGCATAAGAAATGTTTATGTTAGTTAGTTATGTGAAGAAAACACAGTATTCTGTTCTATGCAGAGGGAAATCACTTGCGGACGTTGCACCTTATCGTTCATGTTAGCTCTCCCAAAAGGTGCTGTATCAGGCCGCGGTGTGACAGGCTGCCCTGCCCCTGCTCTGTTAACTCACGGCCTCCCTTCTTTCTGCGAAAATGCAACCCAGGGCCAGCAGGCCCCGTGTGCCCACAAGGTCCCGGCAGCTGAGCACTCCAACAAACCCAGAGGTTCCAGCAGGAAGGGAACAGCCTCGGGTACGGTCACCTCGGGCGCTGCTAACACTGAATTTCCACCAAACACCACTGCAAGGGCGATATCCCCCAGGCCCCCGCTGCACCTCCACCATGGAACCTCCGCAGGGAGCCTCGCGCGGAGGCCGGCGGCACCAGGGACGGGAGCTCCCGGCCCGGCTCCGTGCTCAAGGCGATGGGGGTGCGCCCGTTCCCCTGGCAACGCCTCCCCGGCCCGGCCCGGCCCGACCTGGCAGCCACTCCCGCTAACCCCTCAAGCCCCCCGGCCCCCGGGGACCAAGCGCCCCCGCCCCGGCGCCGCGGAGGCACCGCCGCCGACTCACCGAGCCGCGGCCCCTCCTCACCCGCGCCGGCTGCGGGAAGCGCCCGGCTCCCAGCGCACGCCGACAAAATGGCGGCTCCCAGCACGCCCCGGGCTCCCCTCAGTGGCTCGGGGCCGGAGGGTAGCGGCGCCCCCCGGCGGGCCGGGGTGGGACGAGGCGGGACGGCGCCCGCCGGCGGATGGCGGCACCCAGTGGTAGCAGCGCGTCAACCCCATTCCTTACCGGTTCCCCCGGCTCTCTGCGCCCCCTGCCCGAGCTACAGCCCTGAAACACATGGAAGCGGAGCGGGCGGGGGTCGCCAGCCCTCAGGACGGGCAGCAGGACTTTGCGGTGAGGTGCTGACATGGTTCTGCACAGACCTCGGCTCAAAGTACGGGTTATTCACCCCGAAATCCGTAGGTCTTTCTCAGCCGGCTGCGTAAGGGTGCTGTGAAAACATCTGCCAGATGCTGGTCGTTTTGGTATCCACTGAAGATGAGAGGTGACCATACTTCTCACTGCAGAGTGCACTGTGTTACAACTGCATCTTAATCTTTGCTATTAAAAAAGTTCTTACTAAGTTTGCCAGGAATATGCCTTCCCCTCCACCCAACCCTCCCCCCCTCCCCCCCCCCAACTGTGTTTTCACTAGCTATTAAACCTGTTAAATTTCACACGTTTGGACTCAAATATCCCAAGTCAGACAGAAACCTCAAGCTATTGTCTTTGGTAGCTGTAGCCAAAATCATTTGTCCATTTTCATGACTAAGTTCTTTTGCAATATTAAAATATTTCATTAACCTTTCTTTTTTATAGGAACTCAGGTGCCCTCATGATTAATCCAACAAATTTTAAAGTGGCCAATGATAGAATCACAGAATGGTTTGGGTTGGCAGGGACCTTAAAGCCCACCCAGTTCCAAACCCTGCCGTGGGCAGGGATGCCACCCACTAGATCAGGTTGTCCAGGGCCTCGTCCAAGCTGGCCTCCAGGGCTGGGGCATCCACAGCTTATCTGGGCAGCCTGTTCAGTGCCTCACAACCCTCTGAGTGAAGAATTCCCTCCTAACATCTCATCTAAATCTCCCCTCTTCTAGTTTAAAACCATTCCCCTTTGTCCTGTCACTACAACCCCTGACAGACTCCCTCTTCGGCTTCCCAGTAGGCCCCTTGTAGGTACTGGAAGGCCACCATAAGGCCTCCCCAGGGCCTACTCCAGGCTGAACAAACCCAGAGTAATGGGCCAATTACCAAAGTTTATCACAGAGAAATCTGGGAATAAATCAAGAGAAGTAACCTAATTACATGACATGCCAGAATGTCTGCAGATTCCAGGGCTTAGATTGAAAGCCCTTCCAATAGGGATTATCTCTCAATTTCTGTTGTCTAGAATTTACAGAGGCCCCAACTTGGTTCAAAGCTTCTAGTCACTATAAATAACTATATTAACTTCCATTACTATAAGTAATGAAAAAATAGCAGGTGCCCTTTGGCCAGTTAGAAAAAAAGTCATAATGAAATCAGCAACAGCAGTCAGCAACAATACTCAGTATTTAGGATGCTACCACACATCATGTTTGCTCTGGTAGGACTTCTGGTCCAAAAAAACAGAGTGTCCTGAAACCTAAAATTTTACATTTAGTGATGGCAGCCTAATGATGATGCTGAGCCTACAAGAAAAAAAAGATTTCCCTGAAATAAAGGAAAAAATGGCTCAAATGGTCTGAGGCTGTTCTCATGGAAAAAAAAAAATAATCAGATAGGCTTTTAGTACGGATTTGACTGCAATATTATAAACATTTTGTAATTCGTTACTGCAAGTATGTGATTATGCAGATGATTAACATTAGGCAAAGTCATCTACTTGCCTTAAAATCTAATTAAAGTCCTGTGGTTCTAATATTGAAGAACCTCTTGTTCTGCAAAAATAAAAAAAAAAATGTTTTACAGCGACTCTAAAAACTAGTATAATTCAACATGTTCCTATACTTCTGGCATCTGGTGAGGCTACTATGGCCCTCACTCCTTCATGAGAATAAATATGTTTTCCAGTCTGTATTGGTAATGTGTGGGCTAATTTCTCAAGGGGTTGGCATTTTCCTCAATTTGAATCTTCAGGGTTATCCATATAGAGTAAAAACAACAAATTAGTAATTTCTAAGTAAGAAAAGTAACTATACTGAAAATGCAGACCATTATTCTGGGACATTCTACTAAAATATTATTTAAGTTTTTAAGGCATGTTCTTTACTACGAACAGAGATGGCCTCAAGAAATCTTCTATAAAAACAAATTGCTTTAGACACAACTGACTGAAATATAAACCACACCTTTCAAATAAATAATCTAAATCTTTATCTGGTCCATAATGTATACTCATATTTTTTTTCCCCTTTTTCATTTGTATTCTCTATTTCCTGAAGAGAAAATAATCAAAAGTAAAAGGTTTCAGCATCACAGGCAATATTTATGCAAGCCAGGAAGAATGTAGTTGCCTAAAAATTCCATATATTTCTCACAATCTGAGAAATAGCTCTACTTAAGTAGCAGAAAATCACATCAATCAAAACTCACTTCACATCATACCAAAGCAAGATTATTTCTTTAAGGATCTTAGACATATTATGACACAGCAAGTTTAGCTCCTTAACATTGTAATAGGAATATGAATACTTAATCTTATAAATTCTCGTCATACCACATTATTAATACATTCATTAGCAATGATTTTCACAAATGCCATTGCTTTGTTGAGGTTTTGATACTTTTCCAAATGAAGCAGATTGTTTATAGAGGTCATAAGGTATTTTTACAGTGACCAACTTACAAGTTTTGATGTCTAAATCATGCGCTTTGATAACACAAAACCCCAAACTTCTAGCCTCAATACACAGAATAACTGGAAGATAAGAAAACATAGCAGAAAAGAAAAATAATGACAATAAGGACAGTAATGCTCATGAAACGTTTTACCTTCTACACAAGTGAGTTCTTTCTTTTCTGTTAAGGCTAACCAATTTAAAGTTCAGCTTAAAATAAAATTCAGAATCAGTCAATTGTACTGTAAACCAAAACTAACAATTCCCTTGGTGACATGACAACATTGAAGTAATTTTTTTACTTTGAAGTACTTTTCACTGTAGATGGAATTTTACAATGATGGTACTTGAGCTACAGAAAGTAATTAAACTTTGAGCAGAAAATTGCAGGCTGTATCTTTGTTAACACAAACTGGATGTAGAGAGATAGTCTTATTTACTATATTCACCCTTTTCTTTAAAATGGAATGAACAAAATTGTTCTTAGAATAGGTTGAGTAGTCTGTATTAAAAAAAAAAAAAAAGGCAAAACCAAACAACAACAAAAAAGTAGTTTACTGATTTCAAGTACCTCGCCTCTCCATGCTTTTTATTTGCTTTTTGTGGAAGGACCTGTAGCCTCTACACTATGGATCTTAACTGATCACAGAGCAATTCCATTTGTTTGAGTATCTGTGTTACTCCTGTATTTTATTTGCAGATAAATTGAGAAAAAAAGAAATCTTACAGATATGAAAAGAATTTTTACAGAATCATAGAATATACCTGGTTGGAAGTGACCCACAAGGATCATTGAGTCCAACTCCTGGGTCCCCACAGGCAAACTCAACAAATGGTAGACCCTATGTCTGACAGTGCTGTCCAAATGCTTCTTGAACTCCAGCAGGCTCGGGACTGTGACCACTGCCCTGGGGAGTCTGTCCCAGTGCCCGACCCTCCCCTGTCCTGGCTCCATGCCATTCCTTCAGGTCCTGTCACTGTCCCCAGAGAGCAGAGCTCAGTGCCTGCCCCTCTATTCCCCTCGTAAGGAGGCTGCAGGCCACCATAAGGCTGCACCTCAGTAATGAATAAGTGATAAATAACAGATGCCTGAAAGCTATGTTTTTCATCTGAATTTCATCCAATGTTCTTGCTGCCCTTGGAAGAGGAGACACAGTTGTTTGATGGGAATATGAAAGTCTTACACTTTTGTTGGTTGGTCCACAGAAAATGAAATCTGCTTCTCTCTTCCAGAAGTGTGTAATGTCCATTCCTTTTATCCACAGCACTTCTTTATTTCCTTTCATCAGCAAATGATAAACATCATTCTCATTACCTTTTAATTAAGGTACTAGAAAAGTCCAAAGGACTCGAGGTAATCAGGGGTATCATCATACTAAAGCAGGAAAAATTGAAAAACATGATGAGCCTTTTCAATTTCAGGAATAAAGTCTTAAGCTGGACAAAATTTCTTGTAACTCCTAAACCCACTGCTGATCAGACAGTGCAATAAAATATCCTTCTAATTAAAATTAAAAACATGAGGTGGTGGTACTTAATTCGTTAATATATGCTCTATGGAAAAGCTAGCATTTAAGCAAGGAAAAACAAACAAACATGTTTTAATGTTTAGATATACTGCTAGCTAGAACTACTTTCAAGTTCACTTGCATCTGATGTCAACTCAGGAAGAAACACAGAGTATTTACTTTCTTTCACAATTCACTGAGCAGGTGAGCAAAGATAAATGCCAAACAGAGAGGATAAAATAGTAAACATGCAACAACTGATTTATTTTAGTTCTGTTTGAACTGATTAATGCAAGCAATAATTATCTAGAGCTGGGACTTTGGACTTAGCAAGCAAGTGGCATATGGCCACACACATGGTTTTCTATTCATGATTCCTTCATGCTGTAATATTAGTGCTGGTTTACAGGTACTGTATAATTCAGTGCTACAATAACTAGAAAATTGCCACATTCAAGGCAGTACATACTATCCTGATGGAAGAAAAGAGGGAGAGAGGAGTGAAGAGGAATGCTACAGTTAATAAACATGTCTCTTTCAGTTGATCGGTCTGGTCATTCATTTTTTCCACATCCTATTGATGATGTCTTATAATTTTTGTATATGAGGGAAACTCAGAAACTCGAGATGACTGTCCAAATCTTAGCAGAGCAATTTTTTTTTTTCTTTCTAGTCCTTAAATGCTTTGTATTTCCACACGGCTGACACGAGCAAGTCCAGGAGGTTCATGAAGCACCTAGATGATAACTTCTTGGTGCAGGTGCTAACGGAGCCAACTAGGAAAGGAGCCCTCCTAGACCTGTTGCTAGAAAACAGAGAGGGTCTGGTGGGAGATGTGGTGATTGGTGGCCGCCTTGGTCATAGCGACCATGAAGTGGTTGAGTTCAAAATTTACGGTGACAGAAGGAAAAGTGCCACCAAAACCTCATCCCTAGATATGGGGAAAGCGGACTTCAGGCTGCTCAGGGAACTAGTCAGCAAGGTGCCCTGGGAAACTGCTCTTGAAGGCCTCGATGTCCACCAGTGCTGGTCATTCTTTAAGCGATGCCTCCTAGAAGCACAAGATCAGGCAATTCCTAAATATCGCAAGTCAGGCAGGCGGGGCAGGAGGCCGGTGTGGCTGACCAGGAACATTCTAATGGAGATTAGGCGGAAACAGAGAGTGTTTCGCTACTGGAAGGAGGGCCAGGTGTCATGGAAAGAATACAGGGATGCTGTTCGTGTTTGTAGGGAGAAAATTCGTGTGGCCAAAGCACACCTAGAGTTGAAGCTGGCTGTGTCTGTGAGAGAAAATAAAAAGGTTTTTTTTAGATATGTGAATGGAAAAAGGAGAACTAAAGAATACATAGGGCCGCTCCTTGATAGGGAAGGTCTCTGTGGAGGAATGGTTAAGTGAAATAGGACACGTGGATGTTGGGCAGTTAAGAGGCAATGGGCTAGTGAAGTACCGTACTCAACTCACATGAGTCTGGCACGTACACAGCTGGCTGAGAGCCAATCAGGCTCAAGGACACGATGCCCTTGAGCGATGGGGACAGTCCCTAAGGCGGGACGGTGGCTAAAAGAAGGAGGAACTACCTGAAAAGAGCGGGAAATGTTAGCCAATCCTGAGCTTAGTTTTTGCAATATGTATGAGTTGATTATGTTCAAACTAGATAAAAGGCGACTGAGCTATCCATTAAAGTTGAAGTTCATTGTTCACTCATATTGAGCGTCTGTGTCTTCCTTCCGTCGACAACATTTGGCGCCCGAACAGGGACCTATCTGAACGGGAACAGGGACCAGTCTGAACGGGATTTGGACACTGCTGGCAGTGATCCTGGGCCACGTGTTCGACGGAATAAGGGAGGAACTGGTCCTGCAACGCAGCCCAGGAGGTGGAAGGGACAAGAATCCCCGCACCCGCGTCGGGAAGGTGAAAGGGACGTGGAGTCCCCGCACCCGGGAGAGGATCCCGACGGTCACGCGTCGCCAAGGTCTGAAAGGTGAAAGGGACAGGAGTCCCCGCACCCGCAGCTCGGAAGGTGGGAGGGAGTCCCCGCACCCAGGATGAGCCTATAAAGGGTCCCGCCGGAAAAGCGCCACCGAGGTCTTTGGAAAGGCTGTAACTGTATATATAAAGGTATGAAAAACAAGCGGCGTATAATTTGCTCAGATGCTTTTTAGAAAAGCGGAGTATTTTAGATATAGATTGTAGAAAAAGATTTGCCAGGGTTATTAGCATATGCAGTAGCGCAGGGTTGTTTTACAAATCCTGATACAGTTTTTTGAACAAACAGAGTGGCGTAAATTTGGAGATAAATTGTTTGGTGATGTTATTAATGATATTAAGTCTGCTAAAAAATTTATTGAAGCCTTGGAGAACAGTCACTAGCGCTTTAGCTACACATCAGGCTGAGCAGAGAGTCGCTGTTGCCGCTACAGAGCAACTGGGATTGCCGGGAAGTGCTGGAGCTGGGCATTGCCCACTGCCGCCTTCAGAGAGAATGATAACGCTGCCTTGGGGCTACGGGGCAATGGGAGCCTCCCCACCCCCCTCAGTCACCGCCACGAGCAGCGCTGCACTTGGAGTTCACCGTGTGGCGAGTCGGCACAGAGCAGAGGGACGGACATCAGGACCCTGCAGCCTGTCTGACGTAACCATGGAAGCAGCGGCGGCTGTGCTGCTTCTCTCTGGCATGTTTTTGATCTGTGGAGACCGTGCATGGCAAGGAGTACCAGCCAATGCTTTTGGAGGACCGTGTTACCTAGGGCGACTCACACTTTTCACTCCAGATTTACACTCGTGGCAGAACTCGACAAGGAGCAGAAGAATTAAACGAGAACTAAAAACTTTGGGTTCTGACTGTAATGATGATGTAGAATTGTGGGGTCCAGCAGAAAGATTCTTTGCTTCTTTGGTGCCTGGTGTGGGAACTGCACACGCTTTGACTAACATTAATAAGCTTGCTTGTTGGGCTGTTAAACAATCAAATGTAACAACACAAGTTCTTTCTGAAATGTCACAATATATGGAGAGTCTAAGACATGCTGTATTGCAAAATAGGGCCGCTATTGATTTCTTACTGCTGGCTCAGGGACATGGGTGTGAAGATGTAGAAGGAATGTGTTGCTTTTATCTTTCCGACCATGGTTAGTCAATTCACGACCAGTTGAAATGGTTAAGGGATCATATGCAAAAAATTGTAGTACAAGATAGTTGGTTTGAAGGTTGGCTTAAATCTGTTTTTGGGAACATGGGTGGATGGGTTTTGTTAGTTAAAGAGGGACTTCGCTTTCTACTTATAATTATATTGATTATAGTTGCTGCACGTATAATCTTTAACTGCCTAACTAAGAAACTAGAGCAACTCACAGAGAAGGTATTTGTAGCGCAAAATAAAAACGGGGGAATTGTGGAGGAATGGTTAAGTGAAATAGGACACGTGGATGTTGGGCAGTTAAGAGGCAATGGGCTAGTGAAGTACCGTACTCAACTCACATGAGTCTGGCACGTACACAGCTGGCTGAGAGCCAATCAGGCTCAAGGACACGATGCCCTTGAGCGATGGGGACAGTCCCTAAGGCGGGACGGTGGCTAAAAGAAGGAGGAACTACCTGAAAAGAGCGGGAAATGTTAGCCAATCCTGAGCTTAGTTTTTGCAATATGTATGAGTTGATTATGTTCAAACTAGATAAAAGGCGACTGAGCTATCCATTAAAGTTGAAGTTCATTGTTCACTCATATTGAGCGTCTGTGTCTTCCTTCCGTCGACAACAGGTCTCCTCACAGACAATGACATAGGCAAAGCAGAGATGCTTAACGCCTTCTCTGCCTCTGTCTTCAATGCCGATGATGGGCTTCGGGACCCAGGGTGCCCTGAGCTGGAGGACCGGGACGGTGGGGATGACAAACTCCCAACCGCCCCTGAACGTGTGCGGGATTTGCTACTCCACCTGGATCCCTACAAGTCCATGGGTCCGGATGGGATTCATCCCCGGGTGCTGAAAGAGCTGGCAGACGTCATCGCGGAACCTCTCTCAATTATTTTTCAACGATCCTGGGAATTTGGAGAGGTCCCGGTAGACTGGAAGCTGGCACATGTTGTGCCGATTTTCAAGAAGGGTCAGAAAGAAGACCCTAGCAATTACAGGCCTGTCAGTCTCACGTCAGTGCCTGGTAAAATCATGGAGAAGATGGTTCTCGAACTTACTGAGGTGCACCTGGGGGACAAAGCAGTCATTGGTCCCAGCCAGCATGGGTTTGTGAAGGGTAGGTCCTGCCTAACTAACCTGATTTCCTTTTACGATAAGATCACCCGTATGGTGGACCAAGGGAAACCAGCTGATGTGATTTTTTTGGACTTCAGCAAGGCTTTTGACATGGTTTCCCATAGGATCCTACTGGACAAAATGTCCCCCATACAGCTAAATAAAAACATCATACAGTGGGTGAGCAATTGGCTAACGGGCAGGGCCCAAAGGGTTATGGTAAATGGGGCTGCATCAGGCTGGCGGGCGGTCACCAGTGGGGTCCCTCAAGGCTCCATTTTACGGCGGTTACTTTTCAATATTTTTATAAACGATCTGGATGTAGGAATAGAAGGTATTTTGAGCAAGTTTGCTGATGACACCAAACTTGGAGGAGTTGTGGACTCGAATGAGGGTGGAAAGGCCTTGCAGAGGGATCTGGACAGGTTGGAGAGCTGGGCGATCACCAACCGCATGAAGTTCAATAAGAGCAAGTGCCGGGTCCTGCACCTGGGACGGGGAAACCCTGGCTGCACGTACAGACTGGGCGATGAGACGCTGGAGAGCAGCCTAGAAGAGAGGGATCTGGGGGTCGTGGTAGACAGCAAGTTGAATATGAGCCAGCAGTGTGCCCTGGCAGCCAGGAGGGCCAACCATGTCCTGGGGTGCATCAAGGTCAAGGGAAGTGATTGTCCTGCTCTACTCTGCGATGGTGCAGCCTCACCTCGAGTACTGTGTGCAGTTCTGGGCACCACAGTATAAAAAGGACATGAAACTGTTGGAGAGTGTCCAGAGGAGGGCTACGAAGATGGTGAAAGGCCTTGAGGGGAAGACGTATGAAGAACGGCTGAGATCACTGGGCCTGTTCAGCCTGGAGAAGAGGAGGCTGAGGGGAGACCTCATCACAGTCTACAACTTCCTCGTAAGGGGGTGTCGAGAGGCAGGAGACCTTTTCTCCATTAACACCAGTGACAGGACCCGCAGGAACGGGGTTAAGCTGAGGCAGGGGAAATTTAGGCTTGACATCAGGAGGGGGTTCTTCACAGAGGGGGTGGTTGCACACTGGAACAGGCTGCCCAGGGAAGTGGTCACTGCACCGAGCCTGTCTGAATTTAAGAAGAGATTGGACTGTGCACTTAGTCACATGGTCTGAACTTTTGGGTAGACCTGTGCGGTGTCAAGAGTTGGACTTGATGATCCTTAAGGGTCCCTTCCAACTCAGGATATTCTATGATTCTATGATTCTATGATTCTATATTGCTGCTTAAGTAGGTAGCTAAAAATATATTATTCACATATCAAAGGCAGTGGTATTTAATAAGTATATGCTGCCTTTGGACTCTGGTCAGAATCAAAGCAGCAGAGGGAAAAAGCAGTGGAGCAGAACAGAGAAGCAATAGAGACTCCTTTCCAGTGTAGGACTGAGAAAAAGGAGTCAGGACCAACAGTTTCAGAAATAGCTTCTTTGCCTAACAGTCTGCAAACACCAAGTTTAGAAATTCAGGTTTTCTCTTACATGATTATCATTAGGCACAGACACACTTCCATTTTAACATACCTGATGTCTGGGGTACACAACCCAAATGAGTGTGTGAACCATGTTGATAAGAGTTTGACTTACCAAATTTAGGGTTGACCTTCAAACCTTCACGTTCTCTCAATGCACTAATACCCTTAGCTCTCACAGTAAACCTGCATGAGGTAACTACAGTGTTCAGACTTTTACCTAATCATGTATTCCAGGGTGTAAGTGCCTGTGAACTTCAGCAACAGCCACACCAATGAGCTCTTGCAAGCTGCAGTTGCTGCCCACCCAGTGGCAAGCAGAGCCTGTTGTTCACAGCCTTTGGACCCCCATGCTTCCTGCAGCATGCAGCCAACCATCCCCAGATGCTCCAGTCATCTGGAGTCTTCTCTGGACACATCCCAGATGAGGGACAGGAGCACAAGCTGTAAGCACTGCTGCCCCAGAGCTGCTCAGACCAGCACGGTCACTGCCATGCCAGAAGCCTCACGTATGGGATTGCAGGCTAATTATGTGCTGAAGTTAGCAAACAGGTATTGTCAGTAAACGAAAGTGTGTTAAATCAAATGCAATGTTCTGTGGGATGTATCTTACCTAAAAAGTGCAATGATGCAGGGCCATCCCGAATAATACCCTGCTATTAGACAACCCAGCAAGTAATGAGGAGCTGCAAGGTCAGGAATAGCAGTTTTGCAAGTTTACGCTGCCTTTCTGCAGCAGTGGAGCCAGGTAATGCTGCAAGACCCTCAACTGCCTTACTTGATGCTGTCACTGCTCAGCTTACAAAACTTGCAAAATGCCAAGGTTTTCCATATATCCATATTCCCAATACTAATATCTGAGATTCTATTAATAGACTTTGATACAGCCATTGCTAGGCAGATGTATGTGCTAGAAGACAGAATGTATCTTAAAGCATTTACAGTTCTTCCATTGTGCCTTCTTTCCTCAAAGCAGGCAGGCAGGCATCTATTCTCTCAATTGTTCCAGCATAGGCTGTGAGCACAGCCCACCAGAACAGCTCATCTCCGTCCTTCAAAGAAACCACAGCAGTTACTGCCTTGCAGATCTCCATTTTGCCACTAACATTTTACCATTTGGTGAGACTGTGATTAAAGGGACAGTTCTCTTTTTCCTGTATTTGTAGATTCCTCAGCTGTTCAAAGCTGATGCTGAAACAGCTGATTAGAAAAAGAACAACACTCCAAAAAGCAACATTCTTCAAAGCAGAGTTACATGTATTCACTCTGATCAGAAAGAAACACATTTTGAGGTAGAGTGAAGTATATTGTCAAGTAAATAACTGTTCTAATGCCTACCAAACACAGTCTCAATCACAGGTTGGATGATTAATTGCTCTAGGGATTGCTCACAGCATCGTTTTTAATAAACTAAACCACTTTCTCACAGGCATTGTGTAGAACAGAGCTTAAGTAGTATTTCTACCCTCCATTCTCCTTCAGCAGGTGCATGAACAAAAAAGTTAAGTGGAACAAAACCATTCCAAAACCTGGACCAGAACGCTTCCAGGCTGACAGGGTTTGGATATCGAACCTAAATCTATAGCTGGCTGATACTGAGTTTAGCTATGAAAAAAACAAAACAGAAGTTACAACATCTATTTGGCAGTCACTTATGTGAGAATGTTTCTCTTTTCAATTGCCTAGCTGAATAGAAACAGACAGTACTAGATAATGTTTAGGACTCTTGTCTAAACAGCATTTACCAAATGGAAATCATCTGGAAAATGTGGAAACATGCCTTTTCTGTACCCTTGTTCTTCTGTGTGAGAAATTAGGAAATGTTCCCAGAGAAAGAACAGGAACGATCATTGAACTATGACTAACAAATACATAAATAATAGTAAAAAAAAAAACAGAAAACACATATATTTCAGGAATTTAGAGTAATTAATTCTTACATGTACATGATACAAAAGCCAAGCATTAAAGGCAATTTCATTCCAGTCACTCTTAAATGGCTATGCAAGAAAAGTAAAACATTCAGCTGTTTACCCCTTAGAGCAGATAATAAAGTTGTGCCTTGTCACACAGATTCATGCAGTAGGTTCATACAGAAGAAACAAGCTGTTCAGACATTTTCTTTCTTATGCTTTTGTACATTTTACAGCTCTCCTAATTGGCATCTGTAGTATTTATTTAGAAAACCAAGAACATACACATTTTTATAAGATTAAATTAACACTATTTTTATCCTATGTATAATACACTACATAATACACTGCACAATACACTACACCTTTGAAAACCTTATAGTTGTAGTTAAGCTAAATAATAACCTACTGCTATCCAGCTGTTACCATAGTGCCCAACTGAGGCATTTTCTTTAATGAAATTGGGACAAAACATTCTGATTGTTTCTTTATTCAGGCACGAGGCGCAGTAGGTGACTTAAGACTGCAGCTTGACGTACCATGGCTTTGCGGTCATAATTATTTTTCTTCCCTCCTTCCTTCCTTCCTTCCTTCCTTCCTTCCTTCCTTCCTTCCTTCCTTCCTTCCTTCCTTCCTTCCTTCCTTCCTTCCTTCCTTCCTTCCTTCCTTCCTTCCTTCTTTCTTTCTTTCTTTCTTTCTTTCTTTCTTTTTCTTTCTTTCAATTTTACTTTATTTGAATATTTAGAAAGGTAAATGCCAACTTCTAAAAATAACAGAAGGAAACAAAATGGCAAAGGAAAACTCTGTGAATATACCTATTCTGATTGAGATGGAAATCTCTCTGTAATTTTTGGAAATGAGAGAAACATCCTAGCTTTTAAAAGGGTCTCTGACTCATTTATAGGAATTGTAGGATGCTCATGACACTTTTTCAAGCACACAAAAGCCTCATGAAGGGGTGAAGAATAAACTTTAAAAGAAGTTGTGTAGGACTGCAATATAGATATTACTCTTCAGCCCAGGAATTTGTCATACTTCAGCTAATAACAGGTATTACTAACAAAGATGAGCACCATATAAGCAAGGATAAGGCAAAATTAAGTATGACTTTATAGCCCATGATTGAGGACTATTCTTTGTTGATAATATATTAATCTGAAGAGGAAAATGTGCATGGTTATTTTTAAAACCACAGAATCACAGAATGGTTGGGGTTGGAAGGGACTTCTGGAGATCATCTGCTCCAACTCTCTTTCTGAGCAAGGTCACCCAGAGCACGTTGCACAGGATTGCATCTGAGTTTGTGCCCATTGCCTCCTGTCCTGTTGCTGAACACCGCTGAGAAGAGTCTGGCCCCATCCTATTGACACCCTCCCTTCAGGTATTTATACAGATTGATCAGATCCCTTCTTAGTCTTCTCTTCTCCAGACTAAACAGGCCCAGCTCTTAGCCTCTCCTTGTATGACAGATGCTCCAGTCCCCTAATCATCCCAGTATTCCTAAATATTTTGCTTTGCCTCCATTAACTCATCATAATGTATGAATGATTATGTTTTAGGGGTTATATGTCATGCATCTTTGATAAGTAGAACATATTTTATGTAAATTCTATCACAAGGAGCTTTCTTTAGTACTTCAGAAATACTGTGGAACCAGGCCAGTCTCAGAGAGGTACTGCAAAGGGACAGGAGGGAACAGACACAAGTTGCAGCAAGGGATATTCCAATTTGACTGAAGGAAAAAACTCCTTGATGCTCAAACACTGGGATGGGGTCCCAGAAGAGCTGTGAAATCACCTCCTTGGAATAATTAAAAACTGTCACATAAGGCTTTGAGCACCCTGCTTGAACTTTTAGGCCTAACTTAGAGCGGGGCCTTGGAGCAGATTGCCATCAAACGTCCCTTCTGAATGAATGATTCTGTGACTATAAAAACTGTAAAAATGTAAATGGCTGATATAAATGTATACATATTTATATATAATAGATACTAGAAAATCTGCAATAGCTAACTTGTTCACAAGAGAATTTCTAAAGTATAACTAAAATATATTTTAGCCAACTGCGAAACAGCTTAGATCTTTTTTTGTTTGATTTTTTCCTCATATCTATTTTAAACTGGAAAAAAAAAAACACAATAGCTTTGGTAAAGTTAATGGAAGTAATGGAAAGCAGATTGAGTCTAGAACAAATATATCTCTAGACCACAAGTGTACTTTTATATACGCTTTTCACTCCTTGATGATGTAGGTATAAATCTCTTTACATATATATGTATCTATTTAAACATATAACTATATGTAAGTTATATCTATATAGATATATAGATATATTACCTGGTGGATGAGGGAAAGGCTGTTGGTATAGTCTGCCTAGACTTCATGAAGGCCTTTGATATGATCTCACACTGTATTCTGGAGAAGCTGGCAGCCCATGGCTTGGACATGTACACTTTTTGCTGGGTTAACAACTGGCTGGACAGCTGGGCCCAGAGAGTGGTGGTGAATGGAGTGAAATCCAGCTGGCGACTGGTCACCAGGGGCTAGTGTTGGGGCCCATCCTCTTTAATATCTTTATTGATGACTTGGATGAGGGAATTGAGTGCACCCTCAGTAAGTTTAGAGATGACACCAAGTTGTGGGGAACTGTCAATCTGCTGGAGGGTAGCAAGGCCCTGCAGAGGGACCTGTACAGGATGGGTCGATGAGCAGAGGCCAGTGGGATGAACATGGGTTCAACATGGCTCAGTGCCGGGTCCTGCAACTTGGCCACAACAACCCCATGCAGCGCTACAGGCTTGGGGAAGAGTGGCTCAAAAGCTGTGCAGAGGAAAAGGACCTGGGGGTGCTTGTTGATGCTTGCCTGAACACGAAGAGGCAGTGTGCCCAGGTGGCCAAGAAGGCCGACAGCATCCTGGCTTGTACCAGGAATAGCGTAGCCAGCAGGACCAGGGAGGTGATTGTCCCCCTATACTCTGCTCTGGTGAGGCCACACCTCGAGTGCTGGGTTCAGTTTTGGGCCCCTCACTACAAGAAAGACATTGAGTTTCTGGATGGAGTGTGTCCTGAGAAGGGCTATGAAGCTGGTGAAGGGCATGGAACACAAGTCCTATGAGGACCAGCTGAGGGAACTGGGGTTGTTTAGTCTGGAGAAGAGGAGGCCCAGGGGAGACTTTATTCTCTCTTCAACTACCTAAAAGGAAGCTGTGGGGAGCTGGGGGTCGGTCTCTTTTTGCAGATAACTAGTGATAGGACTACAAGGAATGGCCACAAGTTGCACTAGGGAAGATTTAGGTTGCAAATTAGGAGACATTTCTTCTCAGAAAGAGTAGTCAGGCATTGGAATGGGTTGCCTAGGGAGGTAGTAGAGTTACCATCCCTTGGGGTGTTTAAGGAAAAGTTGGACATGGTGCTTTAGAGACATGATTTAGTGGGTAATATTTGTGGTAGGGGGATGGTTGAACCAGATGATCTTAGAAGTCTTTCCCAACCTGAATGATCCTATGATTCTATATGAAACAAGAAAAATATAGTGCTTCATCTGATGATACTTTCTGAGAAAAGACTTCATTTTATGTGGATTTATAAGAAAACTTTACATAATACATAAACCTATGCTCAGCTAGTATTCTTAATTATTTTTATTTAAAAAATGAAAAAAAAAGACATTTGGAACTGAGAATTGCAATGCTTTGAAAATTGTTAATAATTTTGAGATACGTATTAATATATTTCAGAAGAAAAACAAAATCTCAGGACCTGACTTTGCAATTCTTTACATAAAAGGAAAATTTCACTTATGTCTAGTCCTCAAGTTTCAGCAGATAAAGTCACTCACCAGCATAAATGTTCACAAATGGGGTTTATAAATGGATTATAAATATATTACAAACTATTTACCACTGAAGAGAATTCCAGTACAGAAACACCTACAGATAATGCATTTCATTTACTGTGAATGTTGCACCATTCATCACAACTTAATTACCCCACTTATGGCAAATGAAATGTATAGAAAACATAGCAAATATAGTGATGCTGACATGGTACATTTTTTTTAATATAATTGGCTGTACTTTAATCCCAGGCCTAATTATTTAATTATTTAAGCATTTAATAAGCTACTTAAGTAACAGCCCAAACTTTACAATAATGAAATGCTCTTTTAATGAGTCACCATTGAATGACTGATCTACAATACTCTTATGGTTTTGTTGTTGTTGTTGTTTGTTTGTTTGTTTGTTTTTTAATTCTTTTCGGTGACATTCACATTTCGGTGACATTCACAAATCTTTTTATAGTTCCAACTGCACTTTAATATCTTTTAAAATTGGCTTTAATGTCACTAACGGTTGTGATCACTAGCTAAACTGTAAATGTTATATAATACTACTCATTTATTAGGGCTAGATGGCATTGTACTACTCTTACAGACCTAGTCCATGGGCCATTTGCTACAAAAGTCCACAGATCTTGAATCACTGTAAAAATTGGCACTGCACTGAAGTCTCTGCATGAAGTAAACATGCATATATATATATTTATATATAGATTGTTAAAAAATAAGTTCATAGCGCTGGCTGAGAGGGAAGATGGCATTTTTAGAGAAATTCTCTTCTATTCATCACTATCTGTCAAGGGATCTAAGGTAGAGGTCAACAGATCTAAGCATTTGCAGAAGCAACAGTCATTATTTTGTATGACTATGCAATACTGAACATTTGTCTCTTCTCTACAACTGAATAATTTGTATGCTTTAAAGCCATATTCAGTTATGCAAGCCTATATTTCAGTTTCCAATTATTTGTCTGTTAGGTTGTTCCCTTGTCAAATTACAAAATCCAAGTAAAAGAGAAGTTGGAGTTTCGAAATCTATAGTTGTGACACTGCTGCTGTGATATTTGCATTAGTATTGGAAGACAAAAACTTGTTAATATGAAACACTGTTATAATGAAAATAAGCGTAAGGCCGCTATACTGACCTGATATGGCTTTTCTTATAACCTATAACCAATGATCTTGATAATGAAGTGATCGGCTTCTAACAAGAAATATATCAGCAAGCATGAGTATACACTTTCCATAGATTTTATAGCTATTACTTATTACTAGTATAAGCTCAGTTAGATTTTCAAATCGTTTCTGTCACATATATTTCTACATTGTGTGTAATAACTACATTTATCTTCAACCCATTCTGTGATGAATATCCTTTACAAAAGTAGTTTGGTTTCCTTGAATAAACTTGGGATGTAATCTTTTTGCTCCTGCAATGACTAGATGTCTTTAGTCTTCTGTTATTTTCTCAATAGTCTCCTTTCATCCTCATCATGAAGGTAAAATTCAACTTGTTCACATTCAGTCCTTGCACAGTTTTGGGAAGACATAATGTGCTGCCCATCCAAATTAAGTATTTCTTAACTTATATATCCTTGTTAGCAACTGAAAGAAATTAAGAAAAGCTTGGGGAGACTTGCAGGGATGTAAAACGTCTAAGATGGGCATGCGTATTAGGGATCATCTATGTAGTTGTTTGCTGTACATTTAATAAATATCATAATTTATTAAAATATTTTATCCCCAATCTTGTCAAGGGGTAATGAAAAATATTTTAATTTTCAAAATAGTGCCCAAACAGGAATCGAAAAGCTAATTTGGTCATTTATTGGTAAAAAAGCTGTGTCAATAGATGAAGACTATCTGCATTTTATTCTGAAAGACAGAACCTCTACATCTTGCAACATGGTTTACAAAGGATGGTTCATCATTTTGGACACGGGTCCCTGCATTTTGAGTAACTAGGGTTATAATTTTTTGCAGTTCCAAATAATTAGGAAAACTGAATGCATGCACACACACACGTACTCTTTTGTTCAGTGCTTTCCAAATATGTAGAACTCGAATGACAAGTAAAATACCCTGAAAGACTCATTGAGGGTGACTTAAGCTTCAGGTGCATTGCATTCTGAAAATTGTATCATCATCTTTGTTTCTGTTATATTCTTTCCTTTAAATTCCAGTTTTGTGTGTTGGCCCTCAGTTGGTCGGCCATTCTAACTTTGTCTGTTTTGCTCGTGTGACAGTGGCTCACAGATCTGTACAAAGCTATGTGGTACTTGCACAGCACCTTGCTTTGGGTCACTGTCAATTAGACGAGTAAATTGCTTATGTGGAAAGCCACATCTGAAAAACGTTTAATCTATTTGTTGGAATAAAAGACACGAGCAGATTGTTTGCGTGTGCTTGTTAACTCGCACCCTTAAATTGAGTCTCTTCTCTGTGACTCCAGGTGAAGAGTTATCCCCAGCGCTGTGATGATTTTGGGGAACAGCAGTTCAAAACAACGGTTTTGGGGAACAGTGGCACAAAGGAGTCCTTCATACCCTTTCCAGAACATGCTTTACTTTCTGAAGACAACTGAATGTATTACTGCCATCAGTGAATCTGGAATCTGAACTGAGAGCCTACGATATAGGACACAGCCCACAAATTACGTTTCGCGTGCATTTAACACTTCTAACAAGCCATCTCCGCACGATCCCTTAGCTCCGTCTCTAGAAGTCCATGGCCTACATTAATTTCCACAGAATTACCGAGGGGCCCGCCCCTATCCGTCCTGAGCCACCCTTAAGGCCGGGGGCCGCTGAGCAGTGCCCACAGCCGCGGACGGGAGGAGGCTGCCTGAGAAGCCTGCAACCTGCGGGAGAAGCGCTTGGGGACGGGGCCACACCCGCAGGGGGGCGAGGCCGCCCGTTTAGGGCGCGGCCTCGCAACCGCGCATGCGTCATGGCTACGAATGCGCCGTCTCTCAAGGCACAGCTCGAGTGGCTCCCGTCGTGCCCCGCGGCTCGCCGCGTCCCCTCTGACCCGCGGGCGCTGCTCCCCCATCCGGGCTCTCGGCGGCACACGGGGAAGATGGCGGCCGCGCTCCCCGCCGAGTGGATAAAGAACTGGGAGAAAGCGGGCAAGAATGAGTTGTGAGTGCGGGGCCGCGGGCCTGGGGGGGCAGGGGGGAGAAAAGAGGGGGGCCTGGGCCTGAGTGCGGCTGCGGGGGGCGCTGTGGACTTCCCGGGGCCGGAGGGCCCAGCCGCTGGCCCCCTGGGCCCGGCTCCACCGCTCGCTGCCGGGCCTCGCCGAAGCTCGCCCCCGCCGGCTGGGCCTGGCCCGCCCGTTGCCCGAGCGCCCTCTTCCTGCGCTGGGCCGGGTTAGCGGGTGCCAGCTCCTACCCTCCCCTTCACCCGGGAGCCTTGTCACCGCCACGGCCTTTCAGGCCCGGGCCTCGGCCCCCGTTCCGTTTTACTGCCCGTTGGCAGGTGGCGGGCGCTGCGTTCTGCGGCTCGCTCTAGGTGGGGTCAGTTGGCCGGCCCCAGTTATCCTGCGAGGTAACGCCTGGATGCCGGAGGGTCTGGCTGCGGCTTCCCAGAGCGATCTGGGTGTGCTAGGGGCTTCCTTTTCAGGGCTTTCCCTCGGTTTGTCTTAAGCAATCGCTATTCGGCAGGTTTGCTAGCCATGTTGCCTGCTGTGTTCCAGGGTCGGGGGGTTGTTCACCACTTCGTCAATTTCTTGTTATTACGTTACCTTGAACGAGAGTGTCCTATTTACCAACCGCATAGCTGTAAATGCTTAGTTTTTTTTTTTATTTTTTAAATTCTTCCATTTGGTTTTGCTCTTTGTTGTAACTAAAAAAACATCAAGTTTCAAACATAGGCATTTGGAGGATCACTATATGAGATACACTTTTGGATATTCACTACTTATGTTATTTTCTCTTGTTCATCTATTTTAGAAGGTTGTACAGCTAGGGTAATGATCTTCCCTATGCGTGAAGAAAGAGGTAGCGTTGTAGGGAATAAACAACACAGAGGCTCTCTGCACAAAACTGTTTTCCTCAGACCCTCCATTCTGTAGTGAAGGGATGCCCCTCTGTAGCCATTGTTGTGTTTGAATTGTGCTAGAACAGTTACTGTGTTGTCATGTCACTTTAATGTGTTTTGATATGAATGATGCAAGGTGAGCAGAAATCTGTTCAATAGCTGGATTTCTGACAACAATAACTTACGTGTTCAGGAGCCCCCAAAGGATGCTGAAGTTCATTTTGATACCCTTTCAGTCTCTCTCATAAAACTCTTGGGTTTTATGGCAATAGCTGAACGATATTTAGGCAACAAGTAGAGCCTTTTTATTGAATTTGAGTGACTGAACAACAAAGAATGAAGTATATAAATGGATACATCTCTTAAAAATGCACAAGTGGCTATAATAAAACAGACCCTGGGTTTGTATGGTGTTATTTTGTGAAATCCACTTGCTAGTCTCCTTCTATAATGGTTAAGTCATTTTTTGCCCTATGTATTTCAAATATGATGATGATTTTTGTAGCTTCGTTGTTATGGATATGGAGACTGAATGAAGATTGCACGAGGACAGAAATTTTATAGTTGATTTGGTAATGATGGTTGCACTATTCGAATTGAATTCTTGGAACTTCAACAGTGGAAGGAACTTTAGGCCATGCTAACGCCTCCCATTTCCCCTCCAGTGGTACTCTGTACAGATGAACAGGGAGAAAATGATAACCTGCTGTGGGCCAATAAAATAGACTAGATTCCTGTATTTGTGGCATTTATTCCAAAATATTTATTCCAGATACTGCTTAAATGCAGTTCCAGACGTGGTTTTATCAGTAGTTGGCAGAAGAAGCCATCCATTTTAAAGGAAATGTGATTGCTTGGATAAGGGCTATCAATTTTTACAGTGTTAGTTTTATAAATGTGGAATATGCATGAAAGTATTTTCTGGAAGCAAAACAATGTATCTGTAGCCAATATCTTAGACAACTTTTTACTAAACTAAGTTTTCCTGAGAGTGCTTCTTAGTGTTTATCTTTCTTTTTCCAAAGCTTTTAATCTCCTGTTTTTCTGGAGGAATATAAAACTGTGATCTTTCTAAAATGAACCATTTAATAAGGCAGCATTCTGGAGGCGAAGTAGTAGTGACCATTTACTTTGTAGGAATTGTTCTAATACTTTTTTTCAAAGCTGTACATGCTTCCAATTTAATTAACCCAGCTACCAATGTGTAATAATATCTAATACAGATACATGAATGCAGATCATGTGCTAGGTTCAAGCATTCTTTGTTACCAAAATGAAAAATTGGTCAGGATGTGGTCACCTTGTATCTTTTTTTCAGGCCCTTCTCTGTCTAAATACACTTTATTAAATTATCTGTATTTGTTTTGCTATTGCAAAAGAGAGATGGAGTTGACATCTGTGTGATTGCTTTATTATTCTCATCAGTCTAGACTTCTTCTAGACCTATTTGTGTACCCATCTACTGTCCTTTTGTATTTAAATCACATCACTTTCTCTAGTGGCTTCCACAATAAGGTGTTCATCTATGACTGTAGGCCATTGATAATGCACGCGCAATCATGCAATGGCAAACACTTACTGTTACAGGGATATATTTTCTTTTTTTTTTGTGATGGATCAAATGCATCGAGGACCCTTCAAAGGGGAAGTCCAGCCAAGCACACCACTGAGCTTGCAGTTTCTGCACTATCTTAAATTGCAAGATTAACTGGAGAAGCTCAACATTCTGCGAATGTGAAATTTGGAGACCTCTTTGAGGCACTCCCGGTGTGTTACTTTGCTTGCATGAGGAATGTCATACCATGAGGAGCAATTAAAGGGCTGAGAGTCAGGAACACAGACCTTGGTTGTAGTTGTGCCATTCTGACTGCAAAATGCAATTGATTGTGCACAACAAAAGAACTACCCACATCAGTTGAGTTATGCATATACTTCCATATTTGCAGGCACATGCGCTTCATGATAATTACTGCTGTAGACCATGCGTGGGAGTGTAACTGAGTATATAGGACGTTGCGTGTGAGTTGGGAGGCTTAAGTTGGGTTTCTGGCTCTGCTATGCCATCTTGTTCTATAGGTGATTGACACAGCTTCACGGTTCCTGTTTAAACAAATCTACCCAATCTTAGTCCAAAACAAATTTGCTTTTGAGACTGATTTTTCAGAAGTGATTCTGTTTTTTTTTTTAATGTTTAGTTTCTAGGTTATCCTGTTATCTATTGTATTTCAAATTTATTACATAATTTTATATTCAAAAGGGATTTAGGTTGTGGTAGAATGGAGAAGTTCTGTGTCCTAAACATGTAGAAATGAGCTCCAAGGTTAGAATAATAGAATTTTCAAGGGAGCTTTTAATGTTTGGGATATTGAACTGAAACTGACAATTTTCCATTTTCTGGGCATTGTTTAGGAGGAAAAATACTGTAGTGCCTTTTTTTTTTGCTTGAGTTTGTTACCCATACTAATATTGATGGGTTTTATTCTACTAAGGAGACAAATGTTCTGATTTTTAACTTAGGTAGTTGGTTAAGACTAGATGTAATGGTTTGATGGTGCTGGATGGGAGGGCTTCGGCCTGGTCTTCATACCTCACTGCATCATTGACTTTGGTGTTTATCTGACCTCTTGGTGAGCTGATTCAGCTTGCAAAGTGGCAGACGACTTGTATCTTAACTAGTTTTCCACCGGGTTTGTCAGTTGAGTTAACTGATTTAGCTGAAATGAGAGCTAGAACTGTGTGACCAAGGACAGAAAGGAAAGGATGAAGGAGCTGCAAATGTGTGCTCTTGTTTCTCCCCAGCGAGCTGTGAAAGAGCTGCACTGCCTGCCAGCACCTTCAGGGAAGGTCATCCACCTGCAGAGATTGTCTACCTGTATGGGAGAATATAAGCACAAATATTAATTTATATCCAAATATGAATACCAGTGCATTCTTTTCTACCACCAAAGTTCCCATGTAGACCTAAGGAAATTTATTATCTCCATCTCCCAAATTTTTAAGTTATTTTTTCAAATGTAATTAAAAATGGAAAGCAGGTTGCTTTACAGGCTGATCTTTAGTGTGACTTTTTACATTGATCAAACAGGTCCTATGTTACTATGAAGTTTATATGCTAGTATTTTGGTATTGCTGGAAATGGGATTGGAAGAGGGTTACAATTTGTATTTTGTATTAACATGTACTTCAGTGAAATCTTCAGTCCAAGCAGTCAGGGCTGTTGCTACTGCAACCTATGTGATGGTATCATTTTAAGTCGTAGGGGTCATGATGTGCATCTCGGTAGATAATTTTGTAGAATCAGTTGTTTTACATTCCTGTTATTTGCATACAGAGCTTAGAAATGAGAGCAGGGTAACTTAATGGAGGAGTAGTCATTAAGATGTAGAAAAATCTGACTTAAATTAATACTCCCAAGAACAGCAGGGAAAATCCATCCACACTTGAAAAGTAAGTGCATTTACAATTCATGAAGAATAAAATAAACATACAGTCCTCTATTTTGCTGTGTCTGTTCAGGTTATTTCAAAACATGTTGCATTTTGTTCAATAGCATTAAGAACATCTTAGCCATACCCTCACTTTTGCTGAGCTTGCATGTTTCTGCTGATTACATTATACCTATATGTAAAACTGCACATTTTCCAGTTGTTTTTAAAAGGTGCATTTACCTTGTAGTTGCTAAATTCTGTCCTTTGATTCCTGGAACAGCTGTTTACTCCTGCTAGAGAGGTAATAATCTGTACAGGATGCAAATAGAATGAGTGATGGATTGCTACAGAATCCTTTACAATTTATTTTTCCATGATAAGCCTCTATAATAATTGTACATACCTGCTTTATTAGATAATGTTGTTTAAAAAAAAATCGCTCACACAGGAAACTGTAGACTTACATAGCTTCTTACGTAGGAACACTAGCTCGGATACTGTCTTCCGTTTTTGCATGTGAAAGACTTACGATGAAAAATGTGAAGCTTGATTGAAAACTTGCAAATATGAAGGAAATTCTTAGGATTTCCCTTAGTGTCTGTAATTTGGTAGGCAAACAGCTACCTCTTTTGAATGCTGTTGCTTTTTAAATGTGAAATTGTTTCTGAAGCCTCATCCTGTAGTGAAAATGTAATGGGAGAGAGAAAATCCTCAGCAGCTTGGGTTGTGCGTCTGTTTCTATGCCTTCTGTGTAGTGAAGCCTACTGCTATAGAAGCATTTATTTTATAATGCAATGGACTATTATTTTATTGCAGTCTGTGTGGTGCTTAGTGTAATTTTTACATGGCTGATATTTTTGAGGGAGACCTTGATGGTAGCCAAGAAGTCATCACAACAGGTCTTTGCAGCCTATCGTGGCTTCTCTTGGTGATGAGAATTTGCACTTACAGGTAATGTTCTGTCTCATCAGTGCAAAGACTGCATTTGGAAGACATGCAGGTGGTTTAACAATTTTGCAGGTCAGAGATTGGAAGTGACGGCAAGTCATAGAAATAGATGAACACTTCCTCACTGTCTAACAGTAGGTTAGTGCTAGCACTTCTGTGGCTCCTTAGGTTTACTAATATCACCTAGCTTTCTGACTTTTCTATGTGTAAGCACATGTAATGTTAGGAAGCATGTTTTTTTGAAGTATAAAGGCCCTATTCCATATCTGATATATTGGAAGTCTTGTATTTCTTTGCTGTGTAACTCCTCTGAATAAATGTTTATGAAAACTAAAATGTAGTCAGGTATTTAAACTGCCGGAGTTAAAATTATTTTAGCCAGAATAACAAGAGCCCTGAAACATATGCTGGTTATTCAATGCTAATATCCTAATATCTATATTTTTTGTTTTCTTTTACTGCAGTTTGCAACTGTGTCGCACTCTCAGTGAAAACAAAAGCCATGATAATGTCGGTTTCAGAGGTAAGCTGAGTTTGTTTGTTTGTTTTTCTTCAAGTTAAATGAAAAGAAAGCCTGGAAACAGTTGATTATGATAGCCATGTATGTATCTGCTTCGAATGTTCGTATACATTGGCAATTAATGCATGCTAAAGGAAAATCCACACCTAGATTTGTCTTCAAATGTCCAAGTGATCTCTCATCAGGACAGTAGTAACCAGTGTTAAGGTCAGCTAGTATTTGGTTTAAGTTGTAGAAAATACAATTCCATTTTGCAAACTCAATATACCACTAGATTTTGTTCTAAAAGCAAATTATGTAAGTACTGATACCTGCAAGTACGATTGAGGACTGCAGAAAGTAATTTTTACAATACCTGTGTTATAGACACTATCCCCTTTGTTAATGAAAAGCACTATTGTCCTCAAATTTTAAATTCTCACTTCAGGAAGTCTTTTTGAAGTTTTAAAGAAAAACTACATTTTGATTTGCTCTGCAGATTGTATTGGGAGAAAAGCTTCCATATTGCTAAGACAGCAAATGTTGCTGTACTGTTTAGGTGGTGATTTGAGTTCTTGCTAAAATAGTCATAGATGATAGGAATAGTGGAGAAGATAATTTATATTGAAATGTTTTGGTTTACAAGTAACAGTAAGAAAGAAAAATCTGTTTAGCAAAGCAAACTGGCTATTCCCAAAGCTTTCTAAGAATGTTCACCAGATGTTCATTATTCTAGACCAAGGTTGGCAATTCCTACGTTTTTTTCTCTTTCTTGCACTTGCTGTCAGAATCTAAGATCCAGTGGGAATGGCTAGATACACACAGTAGCTGTTTTGAAGAAATTAATAAGACAGTAGAAAGGGTTGAAATCCTTCTGGTGATGGGCAGAAAAACAAACAAAAGAATCAACTGAAAATATTTGTAGTTTGGAGTGAAGTACAGAGTTGCTGACTGCTGAGAACTTGAGTCCACATAACTAGGATCCTGTTGAGAAGAGTACACTGACACTTGCACTTCTGCCTTTTAGTTCCAGAAAGACATCTGTTTAAGTCCAGTATACCACAGGCCTGTGAGGCCAGGTCAGGGTTGGCAGCGTACCTGCATAACAAATTCTCCCCACTATGCGAAGCCACTTGCAGAGAGACAACTAAGGCCGTGATTATGGCTGCTTTGGATTCATTGTAAATCTTTGAATTTGGTACTGCCCTAAGCTGTGCTGTTGAATTGGCCTTCAAAGTGGTAAGGGTGTTTTATGTAAAACTGATGCAGGAACCAATCCTACTATATTCAGGTCTTGTGCAACTACTGTTCTTTGCCAAAAGCATTGTTATAAGTACAAGTAACATGTCTCTATTTATTATCATCTGTATATAGTAAAATGACAATAGTCTGCAGGCCCCAAGTTATTAATTAGTTGGTTTAAATTATTATGATAATTTAAAATACTAATGACTTCAACTATTATGACCATTGGAAATACTATCTGTTGAGGAAAATGTGGTATAATTGTAAATTGAAAACATGGGATTTTAATTTTTTCATACATTAAGAAGTAGATCAACATTGCTGTTTGTTAAAGAATAATCCTTTGTAAGTTTACCATAGCTGTTTTTGCAAACACCATATTTAACTTCGCAAGATTTTTCTCAAATGCACCTGTGTTTAGTATTTCAGTGTAATATAAGCTTTTGTAAAACACTGTTCTTTGGTTGTGAGGGATTTCCATAAGTGGTAGTAGTAATAAATCCTGGTTAGACATTTTTTCCCAGTTAAATTGTATTTTCTGCTAGAGAAATGGCTTTTGAAAGTATATCTGTTACAAGATGATGAAGAAAAAATTCTGAACTGAAATATATAATATTCACGTGAATTGTAAGTTGTCTGTTAAACCAACTGCAAAGACTCAAGTTGTTATGCTCAGGACTGTAGTTTTCCATCCCATTTTACTGTTTTCATAAGCTCTCAGGAAAGTAGATCATATCTTACTGCCTGATTATGCGAAGTCTTACACATTGATGCTCAGATTTAATCTGTCAGCATCAGTAAAATAATCCCTATCTTCAAGTCCTCTTTACCTGTCAAGTGTCTGAAGACTACAGCATTCTTGTACACATGGTTTTGAAAGTTAAACCAAGGATTACCTACTGCATTCTTTAATCATCTGCTTTGTTTCAACAGATATCCAACAGGTTTTGTATGAGCTTGCATATCATGTTATCAGAGGAAACCTAAAGCATGATCAAGCCTCTAATGTTCTTGGTGATGTTATAGTAAGTTTATATTTGTTTTAATTGTAGACTTAAATATTTAGTTAAAAGGTCAGAATGAAAATCAAGCAGGATGGTATTTGAGAAACTTGTTTTTTACATCTAAAAAGTTGTCCTTGTCAAGTCCTTTTTCTTCATTTCTGGGTGAAGTGTCTGTAGGCTGTTAGGGTTTCTGTTTATTCCCTCCTTTTGTGGTGAGGAGTAGTTCTGTTCATTTTAGCATAAATGAATGAATTTTTTAAGGGCATATGAAGACTGAAGTTTTTCATAAATGCTAAAAATAGAATTAACTTGCTTATGCAGCATGGCAGTGATGCCACCTACTGGTTTTTGTAATTTATATTTTTTACCATTTTACTATTGAGATGTTCAAGTCCCATGACCATGGTTAAAATAATGCTCCTATTCAATGCTGTTGTTTTTTATTATTGATGTATATTATATGTAACATTGGGGTGCAGATATTTATATAGTGTAAATATACTGTTCAATGTAATTTTTTAAGTTCCTTTCATACATATAGAATTCTAATCCTTTCATCTTCTGCATTTGTCATATTTATTGTAGAAGGATACTGGAAATTACAGGAAGGAATAACAGCTTTTCTAGAGAAGCTTTAGTGTTGTCATTTTTTTTCTTAAAAGCTGATTCTAATTTATCTGCATCTTGCTGTGAAATTTTTGAGGGTTTTTGCTTAATATAGAGGCTTTGACAAGGGCAAATATACCTAAGAACTTGTTCTCCCAATTAGTTATTCCTGGATGAGTGCAGACCTGTGATAAGGGTTAACTAACTATCCATTTATAATTTTAAGAAAAAAGCCTGTTACTGGTTTGATGCCAGGTTTAATGCTATAAATCAATTACCCTTCCATATTAAGCAGAAAGGTATTCAACAGTAGGATGCCTTCTCTAGAGTCACTGTTTTCTTTTATGTAACAGAACTATTTATTTTTTTTAAGTGTAGTTACTGGAATTATTGTATTTATTATGTGTGTTCTTTTTTCCTTGTTAGGAGCTTCGGGAAGACATGCCTTCCATCTTAGCTGATGTATTCTGCATATTAGGTGAGTTGTGTTCCCTTCCTTTTCAGCATTGTGATAGATTTGGAAAAATACATGCTTTGTGAATTTAATTGCTCACTTCTTCAGGAAAACTCATTAAATCTGTAAAGCATTACTTCTCTTTACAAAATGTTTGTTGGTTCTTTCTCGGTGTATCTGTATCAAAGTTCTTAGTGTCTTTTCTGCTTTGTTCTGATACAGTTCCTATATGTTCACCTACTAAAGGCAGTGGAAATTGATCAGACAAGAAAAGTTGAAGTAGATAGTTTAGAAGAATGTTGGATGCTAGCTAATGGAGTCAGTGATTTAATGTAGTTATCATTCTTATAAATATTTTAAATTGGTGCATAATCTTCTGTTCTCAGAATGCATTCTGTAAATATTTCTATCTGCATTGTCATCGTTAGAGAAATGGAGCTTGTACTAGCTGTCCAGAAACCTAAAGGCAGCTGGAATTGCTTGCCAAGTTATTACCTGCAAACGGAGCAGGCTTTAAAGATGTATGCCTCTTGTTCTGGTAATAACTTCCAGATTTTTGTGTTGTATAATGTTGATCCAAAGCTGTTTCTGGTGCGTTTTTAGAATTTTAATCCCAAATACTTTTTCAGATCATACTTTTAATTTCTTGTTCTATGTCCTTTTGTTCTTTTCAGCACGTATCAGTGAATTTTGCTGTCAGTCTCTTCATCACAGGCAGTAGTTTGAAGGTGTCTAGGGTTCTCTGGACAGTCACAGACTATCAAATTTGTATGTGCAGCCTCAGTTCTGTAATACTCAACTGATACATTTTTGACTACTTCATTCACAATGTTTCACTCTGTGTTTGTATCTTTTTTTCTTTGTAATAGTTTTTATGGTGCGATATTGTACTGATATCCTTTGCTGGGTTATAATGGGTTAGAGCTGGGTTAGAAAACTGAATGGGTTGCTCCTTGAACTTAAACTGTTTGAATAACTGAAACTAGTGTGTCTGCTTCCCCCCCCCCCCCCCCCCCCCCCAATTATGTAGACAGCTGCCCTGCATTTACTAGATTTACTAGCAGCAGAGAAATAGTATGACTGGGAGCTAAGTTTACTATGGGGACAAATAAAATTTGGTATAATTTCTTGCTTATTTTTCCATGAGTTTCCTCTAACACTTCTTCCACTCTAAGCTCTGTCTGCTGCTACCAGGATCCATTTTTTCCCCCTTTAATGGAGCCTTCTCTCAGTTACTGTGTCTCAGTGTATAAGAATTTTGGTTCTTGTTTTTATCCTCTAATCTGTATTCCTTTAAACTAATTTTTTTCTTCAGATTCTTTGTGGCTGAGATGCTTGGGTGCAGGGGTCTGGACTGCTCTGGCATGTCTGTTTCCTCTGCTGCTACCCTGCTACATCATTGTTTTCTAGTCTGTTCGGGGGTCTCTTCCTCTGATTTTTGTTGTTGTCACTTTGTGGGTCTAGTTTTTCTGTGTGTTTTTGTGCTCGTGTCTGTACGTACTTATATTTGGTGATGTCTGCCTTTTGATTCTTTGTTTATGGAGTTTTCCGCTCCTTTTGCAGCTCCTTGCTTCCTGTAATGAAATGTTTTCTGTTTTTCTTTAAGTTACTTTAGACAGGCATGCTTCCTTTGTTTTATGGCCTCTCTTCCCACAGGAGTGAATTTCTGAATTGCATTCAGTTGTTGACAATGCAAAAAGAATGGAAATACAGAATTACAGCTAGTAAAAGACTGCAGACTGGGCAATAAACAGCAGTTACTCTAAAGACAAGGGAAAAGAGAGTAGAACAATGTGATATTAGGGCTAGGGTCACCCAGTTCTCTTCAGCAATTTGTATTTCTATTGTTTCCTGCTTATTATTCATTCTTAATATTTACCATAAACCTCATTCCAACAAAGAAAGGAAAGAATTATGATTATGATATTCCTCTGGTTTCTATTCTACCTTTTTGTGGGATTTGTGCATGTGTGATGTTGGTCATTGAAATATTATGGGGATCTCAAGGTGAATAGGTAGCTGCAATGTTACAGGCGGCTAGTGTGTTAAAAACAAGCTACTTTGCATTGTGTCGTCATGAGCATTTAACATAATAGTGAAGAATAGAATAAACTTCTAAATTCCGTGAAGATAACAGGGGCAAATTTCCACAAATACCATGTTTTTTATCCCCTCTTCCTTTATTCTAGATATTGAAACAAGTTGTTTAGAAGAAAAAAGTAAGAGGGATCATTTTACTCAACTGGTCTTAGCCTGTTTGGTAAGTTCAGTTGCACTTACAAATTATTTCGGTAAAAGTATATGGTAAAATCTGTTTTAAAAAAAAAAAAAATAGATATTCTTAAAACTACATTGTTGTAGTTCGGTTTTTTGAGGGAGTCTGTTAAAATGTTTCAACAGCTTGAGAAATTACACACAAATAAGTACTTTTTTAGCTGTTTTGTATTGCTGACAAGATAGTTCAGGCTGAACATGTTTTTAATTTAGACAACGGTGTAGGTAGAGCTGTTGTTTCACCAGATAGACCAACCTTTGGGTTCTTGTTTAAAGGAATTAACTCACTGAGCTTGTTATTTTCTCTGCTGATTTCAGGAAAAAATTGTGTATGTACTGTTTCTTATTGACTGTAGTTCATAACATATGGCTAAGCAGTTTGAATGCTGATAATATTCTTTTATTGCAGTCAGTCTGTTCCTTCCTGTGGATTGAAACTTTTCATTTGTATCTTCCATATTGTTAGTCTGGTCAGGGAGGTCTCCTTAGGTTAGCTTTATCCATCATAGAAAAATAAATTACAATTTTATTTTATATATATATATGTATGTATGTATCTTGGTAACTTTTGTTCTTGCTGCTGACCTTAAGTTCCGATGCAGCTCAACCAGAAAAATTTATTTTGCCATTTTCAAAAAACATCGTTTTAGTTTTAATGTTACAGCCATTTGGACCTACAGATTTACTGTAGCTCAGGATTGTAAGATGCAAAGCTGCTTGTATGTGAGTAGTTCGTTTAGTTTCCTGTTTTTAATGCAGCGCAAAATATTTAGGGACATCCAGGAATTCTGTGACCAAACAAACTCATGCAGTAAGGCTGCTGCATTGTTTGTTTAATGAATACTTTTTGGATTGGGGAAGAATTATAGCATGAAGACAAGAAATGGTGAAGTGAGCACTTGCAGATATGATACATGTCATCAGAAACAAACACTGTTTCCAGGAATGAGACGTAACACAAGTAACTTCGATCCAGAGTTCTGTCCTGCAGTGTGAATTTAAACTTTAAATGTTCCTAAAAGCATGTATGCTGATTTTCTTCTTGTTTCCTTAATGAGAACTTAAAAAATAAAAAAATAAAAAAATCATAAAATATGTATAAGAGAAGTATTGGCAGAACGTTGGGAATCAAATATCTTACTAGACTGATTAAGCAGGAAGTGGTTAAACTTCTCTCTGTATTTTTCAGCTATGTTAGCTGACTTGGTACTTCTTTCTACATACCTTTATCACATGCGTTATGGGTAGAGTAATGTAGTCTCATTGTTTGAATCATTTAAGGAAGTAGTTTTGAGAGAGTGTAAGTTTCCTTACCTCTCGGTTAAACAAATGTTGCTTCTGAAGTACATTTTGTTAAATTTCTCCTTTATGCAACCTACTTGTGCCTTTTGAAATTGCATTCCTAGCCATCTGGAATAAGCTTGACTTGTAGGAAAAATCAGTGTAAGAAAATAAGGCATTTTTTCAGAGTATGAGAGAGTGGGTTTAAGCTTCGTAATATGCAGTTCTTGTAATAACATCCCTAGATACTAAGCAGTGTATACTTTGTAACCAGCAGTTAGACTCTACAGCTTGTTTATTCAAGGTGTTCGCTATATAAAACGTACCTCTGTAAAATTCTAGTTTTAGTTCAGTTTCTCAGTTGTATTCACTTGTAAATACATTCTGTTTCAAACTTAGTATGAGGGTATATATGTATGTTTCTAGGTGTTCATAACTGGCAAATCTGATGTGTATTTTTGGTCTTTTTTTTTTTTTAGTATCTTGTATCTGATACTGTCCTAAAGGAGCGTTTAGATCCAGAAACACTGGAATCACTAGGACTTATCAAGCAGTCTCAACAGTTCAATCAGAAATCTGTTAAAATAAAGACAAAGCTATTGTAAGTTTTGGGGTAAGGGTTTTCTAGAGGGTGGGTGGGGAAGGGCAATGCTAATTAATCTGGTAACAATGTTTACTTTAAAAAAAATGTTTATTGTATTAAAATACTGTCTTTTATTTAGGAAAAATGTTTCATTGCACTCTAACAAGTCACTGACAATAATAGAACATCATTAGCCCTCCTACATTTCTCAAGCATGTGAATGCTAAAACCTGTTTTAACTTCTTATTGCTATGACCTTTTCTTTGCTACAGTTATCCTGTATGTACAGATTAAATACTTTTTATTTTTATTTGTAATAAATGTAAATTTGTTAAGTATGAGCAAATATTTTTTTACTGTTACATCAGTTAAGCATGGGTATATGTATTTGATGTTCTCATAAATAAGCAAATGCAGTTATGTTAATTTTGGCAACACTATAGATTTTTGTGAATGTATATTTTGTGCCTTTGCATCCAATGCTTCAGTCTCTATATTAAAGAAGAGCATTTAAAACTAGAATAGGTCCTTACTCACAGACTGATAAGGTGCTGAGCAGTTCTTCAGTATAGCATGTAAGAACAAGCTTTATTGTTAGTGCTAACAATCTAGCTTTTAAATGGTCTGAATTTGAAATAAAAGAGATGGATTTATTTGAAGAATACTTGCTGCCTTGCAGATACTTGTTGTACTGCATTATCTCATTTTTGCAATAGCTGATACAAACTGCAAGTTCTTGAAAATGTATTTGAAGTTCACGTTTTGTATAGCAAGTTTAATATTCATAAGAACATGAATAAGCTTTCACTGTGGATGTATTAATAGTGTTTAATTTCTGTTTATTTGCAGTTATAAGCAACAGAAATTTAATTTGTTAAGAGAGGAGAATGAAGGTTATGCAAAGCTGATTGCAGAGCTGGGGCAAGACTTATCTGGAAATATCACTAGTGATTTAATCCTTGAAAATATCAAATCTTTAATAGGTAAGGAATTTGTTGGAGGAATATGGACACTGATTTTCTTAAATGGTTGTGCAACTCTAGAGGATGACCTTTGACTGTTGTTTGAGATCATCTGGGAATCAAATAACATGATACAGGCATGTAGTGTGGTAGTAACATATTGGCAGACCATCTTTGATTGGATTATGAAATTTGGATGCTCCTGTTTCTTTGGCAAAGTGGATTTTTGGTAATGTTGTGTAATTAAAAATTAGTTACTAAATGTATAGTACAGTCCCAAATGTGACTTTGATCAACTTCAGCAGCCACTGGAAGAGTAGTGTTTTTTTGAGGATGTTCTGACATCTGTTAGCAGGAAGATTAGAAAGTAACAAAGTAATGTCTTTTGCTATTTTAAGGTACTGAACTCAATGCGTGAATATCCTCTTAATCTTGAAGGAGCTGAACAACTGGTTCTCTATAAAGTGACAGTAGTAGTAAATGTTTCTCCTTTGTCTAGTTCAATTTGTGTTTTTTTTCCATATATCTAAATTTAGTAGTAATAGGGTTGCAATAAAATTGCAAAATATATTTGAAATAGATGTTGGTAATTCTCCATATTTTAGACTTCCTTTTTGCACAAAGTTTTATAATATTAATGCTTGCACTATTTCCTGTTCTATACAGTGCCAGTCCAAATGATGTGCTAGTATTTTATAAAGATAATTCTCCATCTATCACAGAATTTTGCTTGAGACTGGCAAATCCCTGTAGTAATACTACTTGCTTTGGAAGAGAGCTAGATAATAAGATGGTTTTTGGTGGTTATTACAGTAAAAAATACACATTCAGTTTGAGGAATTTTATAACAGCATTTTTCTGTCTTCTGGAGAATTTTAGGATTTGCAGATGGACTTCCCATAAAACATTTTCTAAAGTACTGATTTGCAGGAGGTCCTGACATAGTAGAAATAGCCTCTGGGGAAAGAAAGACCAATGTAATTACATAGCTGCATAGTGGATGTGCATGGATGACATTTTTTTCCTATGGTACAAAGAAGAAAATAGTGTAGATGTGGATTCTTCTGATATAAACAATAGTATTTATTTTGTGGCAGAGAAAGTTTAGTGAGATACAGATACTATTTCAACACTGGCTTAAGTTGATCTATATCCTTGCTCTAAAATAAACAAGCAGTTCTTGTTATTGCTAGCAGCAGTGCTGAGTTGGCATGACAGTGTAACCAGATGGGTCAGGATTTAGCTGCAAACTTGAACACTCCTAAGGGTGTAAAATAATGTTTTGGGTTTACATGGTTCATTTATGCAGCTGCAACACAAGTCTGTGCATTCTGCTGGCACTATGGGATTAGTGAATTTGTTTTGTACTTCTCAAATGTTGACTATAAGAGGGTAACTTAAAATTTCTGTGTAAACTGAATTGAAAGTCCCGTTGAATGTCTTTGCCTGGTTTAGTACTAGACACAAGTCAAAATGATTGGTGTATTTGGAGGTGATCCAGATTATTTTGTTGTATGTAGATCTTTTCTGTTAAAATTTCGCCTTGATCAAACTTCAAAAAGTAATGCATTTGTAGATTAGTAACAGAATGAAAATGAAAAGTAGTGATATTAAGCTTTTCTGCTCTGTTCTTTTCCACTAGGATGTTTTAACCTTGATCCTAACAGAGTTTTGGACATTATCCTAGAAGTCTATGAGTGCAGGCCTGAGTATGATGATTTCTTTGTACCACTGATAGAGTCATACATGTACATGTGTGAACCACAAACTTTATGCCATATCCTTGGGTTCAAATTCAAATTTTATCAGGTAATGTATTTCTTAATTATTTTCATCACTGGTTGGTTAAGTGATGAACTGCAGTCAGTGATAACAGACATCTGCTGTAGTTCTTTTTAGTATGGAAATTAATATATTGTAGAATTCCAGTTTTAAAAACAATTTCATGATTTGAATAGAATTTTCTAATGTATTTTTGAGGAAGATGCTTTCAGCTGCCTGTCTGAGTTATGGTCAGCAATCTTGATCATCACACCTTCCATTTGAAGGTGTATAGTTATATAAGGACTGGCATTAACGAAGAAACTGTGCCTTTATAAACAAAAGACTTGTCCAAAGGAGTAAAGAGCATGTTTACAAGGTGGTTAATATTTCAGAGAATATTCAATTAAGTTTTTGAAATATGGTATAGAACTGCATACAAGCACCATAAGATGCAGAGAAAATTAAACCTTACAGTTTCTGAAAAATCTGTTTGCTTATTGCAGTCAAGTCTAGCCATAAGGCAGTATGGCTTTGGAGTAGTAGCAGGTAACTGACATGGCAGCAGGAAGAACTGTGTTGATGAACTGAGCTTCAAGTAATTTCATTTGTTTTCATGTCTTTTCCTTTCTTTTTAATTTGTAATCTTGCCTTCTTTAGGATCCAAGTGGTGAGACGCCTCCTTCCTTATACCGAGTTGCTGCTGTCCTGTTGCAACATAATCTGATAGATTTGGAAGATCTTTATGTCCATGTAAGTGACAGTGCTACTTGGTCAAATGCCAAAAACAAAGAATAATTTTTTTAAGAAGTGTGCTAGATATCTTGTCCTATTCCTAAAGCTTAAGACTCATGACATACATGTACCTTGTAGTACCTGTGTATGTACATTTAATATCTGTTAAATTTCCCAACACTTTGTAATGTTACATTCAGACAAGCACACACTGAAGTATTAAAGCTGATAGGCCTTCTTTGAATGATCTGTGTAGTATCCTCCAGGTTTGTTTAACCTCCTGCCTGAGTTAGGAGGTGGGAGGTAATTGATAAGAGATTGGTTTTAAATGCCTTGAGTAACCTTCCTTAAGAACTAGACCCTTGGGGTGTTTTCACTTTGGAAATTTTTTGAAAAAAGTGATAGGATGATTAACTGCTTTTTTTTAATAGTATATTTTTTAAAAAAAACTCATATATACATATTCCCAAATCAGTCTGTAATCTAACCTACAAGAATTCTGAATTATTATCCTGCAAGAGCAAAATGAAGTTGCAGGCTCAGATGTAATCTGAGAGATTTATCCTCTCCAGTCTGGCACTCTGTCAACCAACCAGCATACTAATTTGACAGATGGTAAACAGAATGTTACAGTTATCAAAATATTTTTAAATTATGCACCAATTTTTAATTTCAGAATATCCATATATTTCAAGGCTCTTAAGTCTTCCACTGAAATCAAGGAAATGAGCTCTAATTACAGCTATGGAAATCTTGCAATGTAGTTCCGCTATTAATTTGTGTGGCAGTTAATAGTGTCACTCACAATCTGACTTGTCAATTACTGTCTCTGGCATCATTATTTTTTTGGCTAAAAATACCTCAGGTGGAGGAGGAGTGGGAATGAGTATCTCAATCAGCATGGAGGAAGAGATGTGTGATGGTAATGTTAGTTTGTTAAGGAATGTTGGTGAGGTTACAAAAAGAGCTTCAATTCACACCTGTGCAATCTCAGCTGGATCCTGTATAGGTATTTGTGTTTTCTGCCAGTCTCGCGGTGGGAACGGCCCCTGCATCTATTTGTACCGCTCACCTTTAGTCACATTGATTCTCAGCCTCATTTGCAATCTGCTTTCGTTCCAGAATTTTCTCTGCTAGTCTCTGTTTAACTTTGACTGTGTGTTCCGCATGGCATTTTCCTCTTTTCAGTCAGGCTTAATTTCACTTGATATGAGAGTTTCATGAAGATAATTAACATAGAGGTTCTGAGCATTGTGGTATATATCATACAGTGTATTATTACATGGTATGTATTATATGGTGTATGGTGTGTGTGTGCATATATATGTATATATATGTGGTGGTATGTATTGTGCAGCTTCTGTACAACAGCAGCTGTCAGGCTTACACTTCACATCAAGAATGTCCTCGCTCCCCTGCCCCACAGTCGTGCAAGAACCGTTCTTTGCTTTTATTTATGCACACAGACGTACGTAGCAGGCATTAGGTCCTAAAGATGTGATTTGCTACTTCTCATTCTACTTTATGTATTTCTTGGTGAATCTTAATAGATTTGTGTTATTAAATGAGGAGGGTGTAACTCTTTAAACCTTTCCAAGTGGGAGAAGAAAGAATCCCAAGTTCTGTGTTGTTGGTGGAAAAGGGGAGCTTATGCAACCGATTGTTGTGAGGAAGGTGTGAATGATGTTATTCTTCATCTGTCTTTGATTTCAGAAGTCTGTTAATACCATGCTTCCTTGTTGGTATTATGATAACAAGAAAAATCTCTCAAGGAATGTTTTATCTGATTAGTATCGAGGAAGGACACAAGTGCTGCTTGGGTCTCTGGTTATGAAAAGCAGGAGTGAGTAGCAAACTCTCATTTTCAGAAATCATGTTTGTTCTGTTTTCTTAGCTTCTTCCAGGAGATAATGCCATCATTGAAGAACACAAGCGAGAGATAGTGGAAGCTAAGCAAATTGTCAGAAAACTTACGATGGTTGTCTTATCCTCTGAAAAAACTGAGGAAAAGGAGAAGGAAAAAGAAAAAGAGGAGGAGAAAACTGAAAAGGTTAGTGTGTGTGAGTAGCTTCTTTTCCAAGAAAACAACTTTAAACTGAACATAGTCATTGTTACAAAAATATTTTTTCAAACATATAAAAATACAGGTATCCAAGTATCTGTTCTTGGAAGGCTTTGTTTATCTTCTGATAGCACTTCATTTATGCTAAAAGTGCAAGCATGTTCTTTGGAATTCGTTCTGGATTTCTGTACATTTTAGGCTTTTGGTTCCTTGTCTAATTAATATGACTCTTCTTCGTTGTATCAGCTCCCCAGTGTGTGTACTGGCATTCACGTACTTCAGAGTCTTTCAAAAACTGTGTCTTCTAGGTCTTACGTTATAATCATAGTCGATACTGTAGGGATGCAGACGTAAAATGCATTTGTTACTCCTCTCGGTCAAGAATTGGGATGAAAAAAATTGCTAACTTAAGAATGCTAGTATAATTAGCCTCCAGTGTAGAAAACACATTTTAATTGTACATATTGTATAGAAACTGTCCTTTGTGCTTTCCATTAGACCTGTATCTTTGTGTCAATGTGTACTTCTTATTTAAGGTGCTACTGTGTCATGTCTTGTCTGTGTTGCCCTAGGTATAGCTTGCTTCATTGTTTTTAAGTGTAGTTGAAAAACAGTAATTTTTATTTCTGGGTAGCTTGTTTTCTTCTTCATTTCAGAGTTGTAACCACGGCTGAAGTATCTTTTTTTACCTTAAAAAAAAAAAAGCTACTTTCATTTGATAGTTTGAGTAATGGAAAGGGTGGACAAGTCCATCAGTATTGATAACTACTGCTCTTAATTTTCTGTATCTTTCTGGGTTCATTATATCTGTTTTGTCTACTTAATCCCATTTGTTCTACCTTACTTTGATTATCTGTCTCTCTGACCTTCCTTCCTCCTCTTTTTTCTCTGCCTAGCTTGAAAAAACTAATTTCTTGGTTCCTTGGGCAGCTGATAAAGTCACCTCTCTCTGGTGCTCAACTGCAGTTACATCTGCTGCTTAAACTGATTCCTTTCACTAGTGTTAATTTTTACCCATTCATTATTTCTATATTGCTTTTTATTAAATGACATTGCTTTGGTCTGTCTTTTCTACAATCAGATGAGCTGCCTGGCATTTTCTGAAGCTCACATGTCATAATGTTCTGATGGAAGATTGAACTCTTGATTGGACATAGGGAGCATATACATTGCTCAGTAATGTCAGAAGAATTAAGACAGTGTTCTTGTAGCTGAGCTTTATATTTAAGAACTAGGGAATTTGAAGCTGTACCAAAAACTGCAACTTTTTTTTTTTTGAAGGATTGGAGTGACGAGTAATGAAGTCTGAGTCTGTGGTGGGAAAACAAAGAGCTGTACTTAAGCAGTTTCTCTGACTGAATTTCTCTGAATGCATGCTGTTTCTCAAAAGGCTTGGTTCTGTAATAGTTTTGTATGTTAGCTATGCAATTTGTAGCAATGAGGAACAACAGGTTCCAACACTGGCAGTCCCATTATGAGTGATTTTTATCCAGTATGCAGTCTTAACATACTATTTTTGATATGGTACTGTGAAATATATGCCTGGATAAGAGAGAAAAATGTTTAACAATTTATGGCTTAACTATTTTTTAAATTCATGAAGTTCTGTCCTTTGAGTAAAGTTCATTGTCTCATGACTCTTAATATGAATAGTGTTGTCAAATGCATTATCTACTCTTGCCTTTTGGGATGCATTTGGTGTAACCAAATAATAGTGAAAACAGATGGAGAGGGAGATGAAAAAAAAAATCTTAAGGTCACAACTCAACAGTATGATGAGATTTGACAGCAAGTCTAGACTGACTCTTTTCTGTTGTGTGCTTTTGCTGTTGGAGAGTATGTTATGGAAGAGCACGCTTATTTAAGGACAGACCCAGTCAAGCAATGTGTATGTGTAAGCAGTGCCTGCTTTGGAAATGAAGCAATATTCATTTCCATAGAAAGACTGTGTGGCTTGAAACATGGTTTCTAGTACAGTGGTAATCGCCCAACAAGGCAATTTCGTAGTATCAAACTTTATTATGGTAATACAAATAAAATAATCACGACTCTACTATATTTTAAACAACATGACTTCTAAGAAGTAATTTTGAATGTGGACTTCAAGCTTCCTGCTTATACTGAACAAGGCAAAGTGTTTACATGTTTCAGTGAAGGATCAGTGTACCCTTTTATTAATACAGTATAGAATGACTTTAAAAATACAAGCCCTGGTGTCAGAGGAACTTTGGTATTGCATGGTAAGGAGTTGCATGGTGAAGTAATACTAGTGTATGCATTTCTATTTGTGCATGTACCTTTTTCATCTTCAAGAGGCTGATCTTGTTCTGCTGTATGGATATATATTTTTCCTGAAGAAAAAGTGAAGCTACATTACTGTGTGATTTCAATATGAGTATTGTGAAGACCTCTACGTTTTTTGCTCTGAAAACTTCCTCTGTATATACTATACTGTTTGATGTTTTGGTAACTATCAGAAAAACAGTTGTTTATAACACTTGCAAGTAAGTTTTATAAATAGCTTTAAAAGGAAACGAAGTTCATGCAAACAATATGTGATTTAAATTTTTCTGTAGTCTTGCACTTACTCTAGAAGAATATAGTTTTAAGTGCCAGTGTGAAACTTTGGATATGAGCAAACTAAGAGACATGGAAGTTTGTTTTTAAATCTAGTTTTGCTAAATAAATTATTTGGAAAAAGTTAAGAAATTCATATTTTCAATCCAGGGTAACATACTATGCCAAGGATTTTGACATGCTTGCTTTGTTGTTAAAATGTCATGTGAAGAAGCAAGCTGTAATAGATTGTGACATATTGAAAAGTACATAATCACAGGTATTTCGGAGCTCAGTGTCTTTAACTTCATTTTCAATCTTTTCTTTAAGATGTTAGATTCCAGGTGGACTGGTTTATTATTGCTTTTGAACTGTTCTTGTTGTATAAATGTCTAAAATCTGTTTTTACTTTTTACTTTACATATAAATATATATATGAACTAGTATTTTATCTGCATAATATTTTTGTGGAATTTCTTGTGGACTACAGCTGTGTGCTACCTAAGGAAAAAGATTTTATGGAAAGACTTTCATTGTTTGTCTTGCAGCCGCCAGATAATCAGAAGCTTGGTTTATTGGAAGCTTTATTAAAAATTGGTGATTGGCAGCATGCACAAAGTATTATGGATCAGATGCCTCCATTTTATGCTACTTCACATAAGCCTATTGCAATTGCCCTTTGCCAGCTCGTGCATGTGACAATTGAACCTTTGTACCGCAGGTAAAGTAAAAGCTAGATTTCTGTTGCTAAAGAGTGTGAAAACTACATAAAGCTTACAACCATGAATTCACTAGTGAGCCTAACTGTATTTATATGTCTAAATATTTTTCATGCAAAATGCCTTACATCTTATTTTCAGGGTTGGTGTACCAAAAGGGGCAAAAGGGTCACCAATTTCTTCTTTGCCAAACAAGAGAGCACCAAAACAAGCAGACAGCTTTGAAGACCTGAGAAAGGAAGTGTTCAACATGCTGTGCTACCTTGGTCCTCACCTGTCCCACGATCCCATTTTATTCGCTAAAGTGGTGCGCCTTGGAAAAGCATTTATGAAAGAGGTTAGTAAGACAAAAAACAAACATTCCTGCATGCAAGTTCAGGAATTGGTCATATGACCTGTTTTAAAAGGCTGCTAGGTTGTTCTGAACTCCATTGGAATATAATTAGAAGCTCAGACAGAGGCTAGTGAATTTAGCTACCTTTCTGGCAACTTGCTCTTCGGTTAACCATTTTGTTTTATTTTCCAAGTCAACAGTAGAGGTTTCTCTCTGTTTTTTAATTAATAGCAGTTCTGAGAAACTTCAGAATTCAAAGTCTTTCAAAGACTTTTTTATTATTAAAAACAAAACACCTTAAAAATCACTATTTCCCAGCTTTTTATTTTAACTTGTAATAGTGAAACACTTGATGATTGGTTGATTTAAATGGTATTCAAGGGGGGAAACTTTCAGTTCTATAAGTTCAAGTAAAAATATTGTTGATTTTGGCTACAGCTAACAAACATTAGAATGTCCTGAGTGTGCATTGTCAACGTACCTAGCAGAGGGGTAGCTGTACTTGCTGTCCAGCTGTATTTGGAGGTATACAAATAAGAATTCAGATGTTAGGATTGAAGATGCTTTTATTTAACTTAACAGATTTTGGTGAGTTCTCTTACGTTCAGTTCCCAAAATTCAAGGATGGGGTGACAGAACCTACACAAAGTTTGACTTCCTAGTAGTCTTTCTTGTAAATCATGGTAACTTAAAGCACTTTAATCTTTTTCCTACTTCTTTATCTTTCTATGTGGTATAATTTCCAGCATCTTCTCTTCCAGAACTATGAGATTCCCTAGTGGCTAATATTCCTGTTTATTTCTTGCTGGCCTGTGAGAAGAGTGGTGTTTGAATGATATGCTGTATTGCAATTGTAGTGCAGTTAATATGGAAATCATAATTTCAAGGGAGTAATTCATAATACGGCTGTCAGCAGATTTTTAGGTTGACTTTGTAATTAAGTTCAAGTACTGAAGATCTGTAAGACCTTGTTTCTCTGCGGATGTGGGCAATAGAATGGAGATTACTTGATTATAGTTTTGTTTATATATTTATATATATATACTTGGATTACAGTTAATATAAATACGGTAGTTCAATGTGTTCATGACAAAGATGAGCAACATCTTAGCTATTTGCTTTAGGTTGGAACTACGAAGAAATTCATCAGTGACAGAATGGTTAAGGTAACATAGGGAAAGTTATTTTTAATGCACTACTGCCATCAGCATGTTCTGGTTAAGAAACCTGTATGTAACACAGATATATTTATAACTGGAGGTGATTTGACTAAGTTAACTCAGTAGTTTAAATTTTAAACTACTAACACTGCACTACAGCTTATGTGCTCAAGTGTAGCTTTAAAATAATCATGCACTTACTGGTGTGTTAGCTTATGCGTTTTATGGTGAGTGGAACAAAAAAGGAAATGTATAATTACGATTAAAATCTTGAGAGGGTATTGTGAGAAAACGACAGGGAAAATAATCTATAGCTGTTGGTAATTTGTGTTGGAAGTCCTGTTCTTCTTTAGGTAGAAGTTGAGGTGCATTTATTTTTTATTTCCAGTAAGAAAACAGTATTTCATATGTATTACTAAATTTCCTTGACGCTTGAGTTATCTTTTTCAACGTAAGCATTCAGTGTCACCACATATGTAAGCTATATATTTCATTTATGCATTTGAATTTTTGTTCAAAAATAAAGAAAATGCTTTGCGATTTCTCTACTGATTCTGCTCACAAAAACTAAGTAGCTCTCAAATATATTAATTTTCTTTAGAAGCTCTTGGTAAACTCCATTAGTAATTACCAGTTTCACCAAGGAGTTTATGTAGCTAATCTTTGAGTATACTTCTTATATTTCTTATTAACAGTAAATCCTATCAATTGATAAAATATTGTGCTTTGATTTGTATGCCAGAAACTATAAATTTATACTGCAGCATAGTACAACATACTGCTGCTGACCTGCTCTCTAGACTGGGGTTCAGGCATTTTCTGTTCCATAGTGGACTTCAAGATAGATATCTAAATGATTCACTTGCAAACAAGTACAACTAAATACAGCAAGCTTCCATATGAAGCTAAAACTTCTTTTGGTTACCTCCGTAGATCCTGTAAAGTTGTAGTTGCTGATCTTGAATTGTAGATCAGTCTTCATTTTTCAGGGTTTTGGGGGAGACAAGAACACATTGTATCAGCGAGGTAATTTCATGAGCCATGTATGTGTAGTGCTGAGAACCTAATTCACTCTGAGTTGCTTTTTAAAAGCTGTTGAAAATACTAGAAAAAATATTTTTTTTCTCGCAGGATGGCATCTGATTTTGAATTGTTAGAATGTTTCTAAATAAGCAATCCATTTCATGTTGTATATTTTGCAGTGTTTTCTAGAACAAATACTGATACTGACAGTCAAACACAATTTTAGTACCTAGTAATGAATTTAGATAAAAGTATGCTTTAGAGAAGGTGGAATCTTGGTCATATGTAAATGTGTAAGTTAGAGTCAAAATTTTACATTATGGTGATAGACAAGATAGTAATGAATCTTATGTTCATGGTAGGTATTAAATGAAGTAAAAGTAACTTTATAACCCTGATGTTTTTTCCCCAAATGGATCAAATATTAGTGGTTTCCGCTCTTCCCTGTATTGCGTGTGTTTTTTTTTTTTAAAGAACTATTAAGTCTTTATCCTATGGATTTTTAGGTGTGTTTTAAATCTTTGGTGGTTGCAAATGCTGCATGCACAAACAGCATAATGGATCAATGGCAGGATTTCTGCATGGGGCTTCGCTGTGTCCTATACACAATTCAGAGATGATGAAAGTAGGTATGAAGAGATTTGGATGGAGGAGGAAGAGGCCTTATCTGAACAGATGAAAGCACTGCAGTGTGTAACATTAAGAGCATACACTGCAGCAGATGGTGCTAATGAAGATTGGGGAGGATATGTGTAGGTCTTTAGATGTCCTTCCACCCACTAGGCCTGCAACTATTTTAATGCTAACCAATCTGGAAAAGTAAACATTTACTAGGCATGTGGCCCATTAGGTGTGTGCTTTTGCTGAGGTAACCTTGTTCTGAAACAGTAACTGTTATGTTAATTTTTCTGAAATTAACATCGTCTTTGTTATAGTTTCAGTCTGATGGAAGTAAGCAAGAAGATAGAGAGAAAATGGTGAGTTTCTTAAAGACCTTTGATCTGAAAATAAATGTAACATTTCTAGTATAGCTAATTCTTACGTATTTCTTGGCAGAGCTTTAAATGTTCTAATGATCTCATTCTTCCTGCACACTGCTTTTATTACATATTTTAGTTTAGTAAAATGGCAGTCTATTTTTATTTGTGGAGGTGAACTTGTGTTGTCAATTTTACTTCATCTTCTGAGGAGGAAGGAGTTCTTCTGAGAGTTTAACTGAGACTCAGTTTTAAATAAATGTGCAGCCTTTTTTCCTCTGTAGAATTTAATTCTTTACCAAATGTACGCTGAAGACTTGTCTTGACTTTATAGGCAGGTTTGAGCCAGTCACAGTCTTTTGTATTGCTTTGGGTTTTCCTCTCCCCACAGATGCCTCACAATTAATATTGTTCTAATAGCCTAGTGCATTCTACTACCTGTCAGCTTAGAATCAGAGCATCTCTGTCTTATAAATACCACTGTCATGGTGGCATCTTGTATTTTAAATAATTTATGCATAAGAGCATAGAAAAATGAGAAATTAAAAGTAGGGTAGGTACTTCCACTACAATTGGTAATTTTTGTTTATTGGCTAACTCGAGATGGGCCACAGTGAAATCCAGGTATCCCACTGAGATCAGTCTTCTTATGAACAGGCAAGTTTTCAGTATGAAGTCTGTGTAGTTTTCAGCAGGTTCTTATTACTTCAGTTTCTCACTTGTCATGATTTCATGACTTCTCGAATCATGGCAGAGGGAAGAAAAATCTGAACTGTTTCTAAAAGTACTAATAATTAGAACTAATTGAACTAAGAGTTCAATTTGATCAGAATCACTTAAAATTGTGAAGAACTTATTAACTGTGATCATCAGCTGTGATCCATAGTCTGCAGATGAGTCATGCAGTCTTCTGCAGATGATTGCTGTTCTGTAGGCTTTGTTTATCCCATTCTTTCTTACCTCTGAGAAAATTTCTGTGGGTTAAAAAAGTGTGTTAGAGGGAGTCAGTTGCAGACTGAGTCTGTCCATTTCCTGCAGGAGATGGTCATGTGGGTAAAGTGAGACTCATAAGAAACTGCCAAGTAGTGCATAAACTGTTTGGTTATGCCTCACTAGAAGGGAACTGCAGTGTAGAAGTGAATAGAGTGCACAGTTGAGAATTAGTTCTGACTACTAAGGCTGTTGGATCCATGACTGAGTTACATGTTGCAAAAAAATCTTGGCTGGAGACATGGATAGCTGCTCATACATGGAAGTGTGAATTATGTGCGTGATAAAACACAAGGATTATTTTTTTAGTCTTTATGTATTATATTGTAGCATGTGATACCATATTAAAGATGATACTCTTTTGAAGTTGTTTTTTTTTTTACATAGTGGTTATTCTAATAGCCCAATGGGAAACAAAAGTTTTAAAAAAAGTTTATATTGAAAAATATGGAAACTGTTACTGTGTGCCTTGGGAACACGTAATGCCTTTAGATTTTTAACCCAGAATTCTGAAAATTTAAGTAAAAGCAAGGAGTACCTTCATCCATTGAAGTTACTTGCCAAAATCTGTTTCCTACAAGTCCCTAATTTATCCATTTTTATGTATTTGATTCTGTAGTATGAATATAACACTTGGAAAAATGTCAGCTACTTTGCAAAAGATTTTATACGGGCAAATAAAATACTGACAGTGTATGTGGTCCTTGATTATAATAATATCTCACATCATAAGTCTTTTATTAGTTAAGTCATTTTAGATTTTGTTCTTGTTTAACAAGTCATAATTTTGTGGCAAATGTGCAATTCATGTTGTTTTTGATACACATGGTAGTTACCCTGAGGTTTTTGTCTTTATCTCAGGAGATACTGTTTAGCTGTTTGCTGAGTATTACCGATCAAGTTCTGCTTCCATCTCTTTCTTTGATGGACTGCAATGCATGCATGTCTGAGGAATTATGGGGAATGTTCAAAACTTTTCCATACCAGTACCGGTGAGTAGAATAACTTGTTTCTGTTCTTTGGAAGTGGCCTCTTATAAACCATGAATACTGAAAATAGTTCTCCTTTTATTTTTCAAGGTACCGTCTTTATGGGCAATGGAAGAACGAAACCTACAATAGTCATCCACTTCTGGTGAAAGTTAAAGCTCAAACCATAGACCGAGCCAAATATATTATGAAGTAAGTTGTGTAATTCCATAAGTTATCAACTGTGATGCAGTGTATTGCATCTCACCAGCTGAAGGAAAAAAATACCTTGACATATACATTCCTTTTCTAATGACTCAATTTCATTGATGATCCTTGTTTGTAAAATATTTAATGTAGTGTGCTTAAAAACTGTAAAATAAGTAGTGAAATGGACTAATTTGTCACCCATAAGGGTATTTCATCTGCAAAATGACCCATAAAATGTTTTTAAAAAAATTTCCATGCATATGCTGCTGTCGATGAACTGCTTTGCTTATGGGAATGTCTGAGCGCAACAAATTTTCTCTACGTATGGAGGCTCTTTAATCCCAACAGACTGAAAAGTCTTGTCTCAGTTTCTTTCTCTGTAGTTTTCATAGTAGAGCCGTAAATTGAATTAAATGGAAAGGTTTGTTTTCATATTAAATTGTTTGAAGTTGCATGAAGATTTACTTCAAACGTGACATCTCAGGGATATGGATTCTCTTTGTATAGCTTGGGCTAAAAGCAAACTTTTTCTTTCATGACAAGACAGTAATTGCTACCTGGGCAAGACAGAATAATTGTTACTGGCTAAGAGACTTTAGTCTTGCAGATGTGAAATCTAGATAGGGTTATGATTCTCTTTTCTGACCTGGAGCATAGCTAGAGAAGACTGGAAGTTTTGTTCCTTCTTGTACAGTGGATTTCTATTGGGCAGGTGAGCCACACTGCTGGCAGTTAAGATTGCTATGAAAAGCCAATAAAACTAAGGCACAATTGTTTGTGTATGATCGTTTTGGCCAAACTCTTTAAAGGTGTTATCCAATTTAAAGTATTGTTCCTTTTCCAGGTAGAGAATTGAGACAGGAAACTGAGATAATTTGGAAGTTTGAAGTACAATTTCCATAGAACAACTAGAACAGTGTAGTTCTCAAAAACCTTGCTACATACCAAAATCTCTGCAGATTCAGTTACAATGGGTTTCTTCATGTTGGAGCTGTTCGTGGAAGATGTGTACAGAATAAAGACCACTTTGAAAATTTTGACAGAGTACTAGAAGTTGTGATAGTGTTGTACTGTTGTGATCACTGAGGCAGAAATGGTGCTTAAACATCTGTGGGGTGTGAACTGGAGACAAGTGAAGCTGAAATTGCTGAGGTGTTGCCTTTCAATATTGATGTGTACAATTTACACTCGTGTATCAACCTCAGATTTAGTGTTAAGCTTTTATCTTTATTAAGGAATGATGTGGAAGGTGTTGGGGGCTTTTTTGTTTTCAATAAATAGGGCGATGAATGCTAAGTGACTAATCTGTGGCTAATTTAAATTTGCATGAGAAGCTAACAGTAAGGGCTGTTTTTGTAAGCTGTATCTGTCCTGCTGACAACTTCAAAATGCAAGGTGCTCAAACTTGAAACTAGAATTCAGTCCATAGCAACACGGGGACAATAGGTTTGTTTTTATTTTCTACGCATTCTAGGACTATAGGCTTCAGATTCCTAGAGGAATAATATTTCTATGTTTAGATTTCTTAAAAGTGCATCTTCTGGTGAGGATTTAATCACTGCAGCTAATAAAGCTCTTCATTGAATCTAGCCTGTTCTAATATTCTTTTAACTTATCCATTGCAATAAAAAAAGTTCTCTTTTACAGGCGTCTAACTAAGGAAAATGTGAAACCCTCTGGAAGACAAATTGGAAAGCTCAGTCACAGCAATCCTACGATTTTATTTGATTATGTATGTAGTTACATGTGTCTTAAAGACTCTTTTATCTGAACTCTGGATATTTGAGCATTGGAAAGCACCTGTGGTCTTAATGAGAAGGCAGTTCTATTTTCAATTTTTTTACTTTTCTGATGCAAATTTTAAAGTGTGATAGTCTTTGTTTCTATAGTACAGCAAATTGAGATATTAAATGTTGACAATAGCTCTTAACTAAAACTGCACCGAAATTTTCATTGCTTCTGTATATGAGTGAAATACTTGAGACAGCTGAGGTAGGTCTGAGGTACACAGATGTGCTGATGAGGTTATTCAGGAATGATGCATCAGATTATTTATCTACCAGTTATTTATAAGCTTAAGTATTAATTGTTTGTATTTAAGTATTGAAGTTTGTGTATAAATCATGTAGCAAAGAGCATTCTAAAATTTGATTAATACAGTTTGTGTTGTTTCATGAATTATTTTTTTTTGGTAGTCTTAAAATAGCAGTAAGTTTCTATTGCTGCTTTCAAGCTCTAGGATTTTGAGAGGTCTTAGAAAAAAACAAAATCAGTGAAATGTTTTTGTGATTTTTACTTTCTGATGGATTAAAAGTTAAAATTGTCCAATTTTAAAGAAAATGCTAATAGAATTCTTTTTTAGAATTTAGAGATGCTTTGTCTCGTATTTTTAAGTATTTTGAGTAGGTTTTGAAGATGAGTGTCATTAAATGGTTTTGGTTTATTATGTGAAAGAAGGTATGCTGTTTGTTTTCCAGCTCAATGTGTCTTTTTCGAATTTTCAGATCTTATCACAAATACAAAAATACGATAACTTAATAACCCCAGTTGTTGATTCACTGAAATACCTCACTTCACTGAATTACGATGTCTTGGCATGTATCCTTTTATGTAAATTAATACATCTGGTACTGATTCAGTTGCAGTTGTAGATGAATTAAGTCTTTGTCAGTAAATACTGTTTGGTTGCTGCTTTTTTCTGGAAATTTTAGTGAAGTTTTGGAATACACTTTTATACTTACAGGGTTATAGAATACTTTCTAATTGCTCTTCACTAATTTCATACTCTGAAAATTATACTTTGAAGTTGATTGACTGTTTTTGCACTGTTCTTGAAGGCACAGCAAACCTGTAAATAATGGGTTAAAGATCTTAAGTCACCTTTTTCATGATTTTTTTTTCCCACCAGAACTATATTTTAGTGGATCCCTTGTATCATGCTTGCTGTACTTGTATATCATATTCATACATTACAAATTGTGGAGCTGAAAAAAAGTCTGTATAGCTTTTCTTTTGACAAAATGAAAACAAATATTCTCTTTAACTCCACTAAAGACTGTATCATTGAAGCACTGGCAAATCCCGAGAAGGAGAGAATGAAGCATGACGACACTACTATTTCAAGCTGGCTTCAGAGTTAGTATTTTTATTACATTAACATTTAATACTTCACTGTCACTATGATCTGCTATGCTGTTGATCATTGTGATTAGTCTTTCACTTGAATCTGCCAGCTATTTTTTTTGAACGGAAAGCTGGCAAGTTTAATCAAGGGAAAAATATTTTTATTTGTATTACAAAAAATTATATATATGCATTAAGCAAATACACATAGAACATCAGCAATGTATAAGAAGATCCATTCACAGCTTCTGCTTCTCTTTGCTTTAGGTCTGGCTAGCTTTTGTGGTGCCGTTTTCAGGAAATACCCAATTGAACTTGCTGGCCTACTTCAATATGTAGCCAACCAACTGAAAGCTGGGAAGAGGCAAGTCTTGCACAACTGATCTTCATGTAGTCCATTTTCACAATGTCTTTTTTGGATGTTTCTTCTGCTGATATATAGCACTCAATTAGTAGTTACTCTAGTAGTAGTAATGCTCCATTTATATTACCAGAAATGTTAAGAAATTTCAGTAGAAAAAATAATACGTTTGCCGGATTTTTCCAGTAATTGTATAGCTGTGCTGTGTTACTATTTGAAGCACTGGTCTTTCATCTGTAACTTATTTTAATAGTTTTCTTGCCTAACCAGGCAAAAAAAAAAAGCCCTCCTGGTCTGCAATACTGTTGTAGAAATTACTGTACATTTAAAAAAAAGGGAAAATCAAAACCAGCTATGATATAGAAGGATGCGATTGTTCAGACTTCAGATTTTTCTTTCCTGTAATGTCTTGTCTGTAGGGATCTTTAAAGATTTTTATAGTGTTTTAAATACTTTGATTTATATAATGACTGTTCAATTGCTTCTTGGTATATCTATATTAATCAGTCAAATTTTATTAAGGTTTGCAATTTGAGTCTTCCTTTATGTTCTTCTGTCCTTCTGCCATCATCACTTAGTATTACTGCTTCCTTATCTAATTTTAATGGATTATTTCTCATTGCATAGGTGAATATTGACTTATATTCTATTATGAATCCCCATATGCTTACTGAAAGACAGCAGGAGATAACGCAGCATGTTATTTTAGGGTATTTATATCGAGAACTCTAGCTTTTTCCTTTCCCTGCAAAGTAGATGCTTTTTCTCGTGTTTCCCTGTCCCCAATTTGTTTTGTGTTCTGATGGTGATACAATCACATTGAGCTACAGAAGGAGGGTAAGTAGTATTTCTTGTCTTTACCAAGACTTATATATTAAGACTAAGTATTTAAAAAACAAACACAAACCCAGAATATTAAAAAAAAATACGTATTTATATATTAGTACTTCTGACATTAGAAATAAAATGGATTTACCACTGTGACCAGTTCCATAGGACTGCAGTATCCAAGTGTTTGGATTAGAGTATATGCAGGTATTGCACAGTTCCTAAACAGAACATGTATTTTTACTTGTTTCTCCAGCTATAAACAGTATAAATTATTTAAATACACAACTTTAAGACTGCATGGGTCAATGCATTTTTTCTAAGTAGGTCACAAATTTCAGAAGATAAAAAATACTGCTTATTTGAGTTATTCTGATATACCTGAACTGTACTTCTGTTGAGGATTAGTCATCATCCTTAGAATTCATAGCATGGAATGAAGCCTGGTTGCTGGAGGGCATAATTATTGGAGTGTTTTGTACTTTCTTGTCTTAAATATGTGTTTCCTGTGTTCCACGTCAGCTCCATTGACTAATTGTGCCAATAAATTTCAAAACCTCTGTCATGTTGTAGAAATTTGAAAAAGAAAAATATCTGTGAATTCCATGTTCACAGTAGGTGAAACGATATAGATACAGTATGAAGCATGTAAAACAACAGAAAGAGAACAATGTATTTTTGAGTAATCTGTTGATACTTAAAGCTAATAGGACTACACTCAATATTTTCAAAAACAATTAAATCCCTTTTTCTTAAGGGACTGTAAAATTCAGCTCTTGAATGTTTGTGCTGCTTTAAAATAACTTCTAACCTGAGTAGATAAATCTTTGTGTGCTCATCATGCTTTTTCCCCACAAAAAACAATTAAGATGTCATTTTAGATTAACATGCATCATATAGTTGCTTTCTACTGTGTATTGAATGTCACAGGTTCCATTTCTTAAGCAATTTTTCTTGTTTTTATTCCACTTTTCTGTGCAGCTTTGATTTGCTTATTTTAAAAGAGGTAGTACAAAAAATGGCAGGGATAGAAATTACAGAAGAAATGACGATGGAGCAATTGGAAGCCATGACTGGTGGAGAACAACTAAAAGCTGAGGTGTGTTCATGTTAGGTTTAATTAATAATAGCTGTTGCTTGTTAACAGTGTTCCTGAAGACTCTTGATTGATGATCTCTGGCAGTATAGCTGAGAAAGGTGTTACTGCCTTTGTCTCAGACCTTCCTTCTCCATTGAGCTTACAGACCTTGCAGACAGGCAGCCAAGATAAAGTATACACAAGCCTTAGTTGCTGTCCTTCACAGCATCCCTGTATTAATGAAAGCAGCCTTCATTGTCTGCTGTTACAAGACAGACTGCAAATTACAGCAGCCAGTGAGCTTGTATGTTGTGCAGTCCTGCTGTTTTAGCCCAGTTCTGAGTGTGGCAACTCCCTGTTGAGTGGAGTAGTATCTTAAGCCATCTTAATGGTTCAAGCTGTTGCAACCTCGGTGTCGAAGACCCCATTGAGTCTGACCTAGACTCAACTCCCCAGGCAGATTAATATCTAGAATAAGAAATAAATTCTGAAGCTTCTGAATTGAATAATAGCTGTATTGAATCATAGGAGACAAACCTAGGTCTGCAACGATCTGCTCAAAGATGCTGTGTCATGATGCCTATGACAAAATGGCATTTACTGTGTAGAAAACTAACAGCATGCAAGACATGTTTATGTTTGTTTCTTATTCCAATACTATATTACATCCTGCAATGCAGGATCCAGGGAGAATTTTTTATTGACACACAAGAAATTGTATCAATGTTAATTCACCAGTAATTTCATGATCAGAAGCATGTATGGTTTAAATTTGTAATTTGCTGTTTCCAAATTTAGGCAACTTTTTTTCCTGTACTGTGCAGGGTGGATACTTTGGCCAAATCAGGAATACAAAAAAATCCTCTCAGAGATTGAAAGACGCATTATTGGACCATGACCTTGCCCTTCCACTTTGCCTGCTTATGGCTCAGCAGAGAAATGGTGTGATCTTTCAAGAGGGAGGGGAAAAACATCTGAAGCTGGTGGGAAAACTGTATGACCAGGTAAGTTAAAAACATTTATAAGCCTTTTCTTTGGTAACCTCTAGTGTGTCAGCATTTTGTATCAGCACAATATATAAGAATTTTCAAAATTTGCAGTGATTTCATCGTTATAACACTCCAATGCCAACATAATTTAATTTTTTAATCTTTCTGAGTGAAAGATTGAAGTGTCCTTTGTCATAGAAAAACACTATAACCTACTTTAAAATATAAGTCCTTACTTTCTGTCTTATTTTGTTAGAGGGATTTTTTTTTTTTTAAGAATCAGCCTGATTCCTTTGCTGCCTTAGGCAGTGGGAATGAGTTTCATTCTAGTAGAACAGAATGCTCTTACAGATCTGCTGACTCTTGTAAGGCTTTCCTTTAGGTGCAGAAAGAGTTGAGTCAGCATTGAGTGATAGAAGTATGTAGCATGGAAAGTTAAGCTCTTCCCCCATGAGAAACTCCTTGGTGTAATATGTGGTGTTAATCCTTGAAAAAGAAAAAGCAACCAAAAAAGCAAACAGACTTTCAAGACCTCCCTAGATTCATTTCCAAACAAAATCAAATTATTCTTTGTGTCTCTCACATAGTGCCATGACACCCTGGTACAATTTGGTGGGTTTCTAGCATCCAATCTAAGCACAGAGGATTACATTAAGCGAGTGCCTTCAATTGACGTTCTCTGTAATGAATTTCACACACCTCACGATGCTGCGTTTTTTCTCTCGAGACCTATGTATGCACACCATATTTCAGTAAGTAAAGTGCTTTTTAATTTGTCTGCTGTTAGAGAGGCTATTCTACATTTTATTACTATGTGTTAGGTTCCTGTGAAAGTTTGCTAAATAAAATATGCAGAAGCCTTATGAGGAATTATTTCTGTAAGAACAGATAAGTTGAAAGATGATAACTTCACTGAAGAATGATAAATCCAGTAAAGGTCCAGTATGATATTCTTCACTTCTTTATGCACATAAATAAAATCTCTTATGTAAATCTTTGTTACATAGAAGAGCTTTTGTGAAGTTGAATGATTTTTGTGTACAGAGATTACAAATATTTACATTTTTGTTTCTATCCACAGTCCAAGTATGATGAACTAAAAAAAGCTGAAAAAGGAAATAAACAGCAGCACAAGGTTCACAAATACATTACATCATGTGAGCTGGTAATGGCACCTGTTCATGATGCTGTGATTTCTCTGCACCTTCCCAAGGTCTGGGATGATATCAGTCCTCAGTTCTATGCTACGTTCTGGTCTTTGACAATGTATGACCTTGCTGTCCCACATAGTAGCTATGACAGAGAAGTCAATAAACTTAAAGTCCAGATGAAAGCCATAGATGACAATCAGGAAATGGTATGTTTTGTACATTTTTATGCTTGTTTAACCTTGAAAGACTTTTTTCATGAAATGCTATATTGAGACTTTTTAATGACTAATCCCGTATATAAACAAAGAACACCAGTCTGTTTACTGATACTGTTTCCACCTTGGGTAGTGTTGGATATTAGTTTTTGTAGCAAATACAAAATTAAAAGTTATATAAAAGTTTCTGCATGCATGTGTCAGTGCTAAGGAGGAGGGTGTTATTTGCTTGTGATGGTACCATTATTGATTGTCTGCCAGCAGGGACAAAACTTTTCCTGGAACTGCAAGTTATGCATGCACGTTATAATTTGTGATCTAAATTTTACTTTCTTCCATGGAGTAAGGTAGACTGCGTGGAGGTGTGTGGGCTTTTTTTTTTTAAGATAAAAATCTGTGAAAAATCAACTACTGATTTGCAGTAAATGACAGGATATTGAAGCACCATATTGAGTTAAATCATTTAACTGTTGTTTCATCTATTTTACGTAAATAGATTTTTATGTTAAGCTTACCAAAGTGTAAACTTAATTCTGAGTAACTTGGTCCATTTGGAGAGCTTTATTGTCACCTGACTCACCATTCTGATTTCTCAGTCATCTTATTTGACTCTTCCATATAATTTCCATTTAAAAACACACGAGTGGCTCGACTGAGTGAAAATTACTGGAAAAATCAGTCTTCTGGAAAACAATCATTGACACCTGTATATGTAGTTTAGGTGATCACTTTTGTCACTAGCTATCCAGTGTTCATAAATAAAATCAGGTGATTGTTAGAGCAGAACATTACTTAGTGAAACAGCTTTTTCACATTTTTTAGCACTACCAGGAATGTCATTGTTCTGTCTACAGCAAGTGTTAGTATAATATTAGATGAGTTTATTGATGTTTTATAGCCTCCAAATAAAAAGAAAAAAGAAAAAGAACGTTGCACAGCTCTTCAAGACAAGCTCCTTGAAGAGGAGAAGAAGCAGTTGGAGCATGTGCAAAGGGTTCTACAGAGACTGAAACTGGAGAAGGATAACTGGCTTCTGGCAAGTAAGTGTGTGTGGGGGACATGTGACACGTTCTGGATATTTTTGTAGTCAGCACTGCCCCTAGAACTGAAAGCTTAGCTTGCGCTAGTACTCTAAATGTTGACTTTTAAAAGCTGATCTCTTTATGTTGAGGTCTGCCAGCAAGATAAACTTTTAGTTAGAATGTAGTATCTTTGTGTCCTTGCAAATGCTGAGTAGATGGTTTCAAGGAAGATATTTATTTCTTGCAATGTCGAGATGTCTTTTAATTTTGTGGTGGCTTAGAAAATATGAGCTGGACTGACTAGGTGTGATAGTATAGCTACAAGATGGTTTGCAGGTCAGTTTCTGCAGGTAGAATTCTACAGACTTAGTTGTATTGCAGGGAATAGGAATGTGAACTCCCAATGATTTGAGTTAACTAACTTTGAGTGCTGTGTTTAAGAACAATGTGTCACTATTTGGCCAACAATATATCCTATTCCGATGACAAGGTAAATATTGTGCTAGTCTACTGGCAACATCAGATAAAACACCACCTGAATGTTTCATAAGGAGGCAGAACAAACTTATTTCTCTGAGAGCACTTTGGTAATGTTTCTTAAGGATGAGGAAATTACTAGTATGATTAACCCCAAATGTTTTCTGGTCATTTTTCTTCTCTGGAGGAACTTTTTATTTTTAAGCAAAAATGGTTGTCTGTCTGTCCCAAGGAGCCCAAGGATCCAGTGGAGAAGTATTTTATTGTCTAACTCATGCCAGATACACCTAAGCGATATAATAAGGAACTGTTGACGGTTAAACCAAGAGAGATTCTTTTGTATAAATATTTAATGTAGTGGTACAGAGAACTAATCAGCTATGTAAAATTGCTAGTTGAAAAATTACTACCTGACTGTGGCTTGGTCTAGAGTTGACTGCTACACTTGTCGATTTAAGGAAGTACCCAAAAGCATGTAGAAAATGGCACATGTAGATACTGTGTATGTATATATAAACAGGTACTCTTAAAGCTAATGACTTCTGGGAGGGTAGATGTATACCTTACTGTTGGCTCTTGATTGCTCAAGATTCAGCTGCAAGTTGTTTTCTGAGATTGTGAGGATAGATAATTTATTTCAGTGTGGAAACTATTGAAAAAAGGTATTTGTAATTGTGCTGTATGAGGAAATTGAACAATACATACGCTGTAGTACTATCACTTTTCTTATTGACATTTGAAATTGTGTTTGTTTCAAGACTGACTCTTGTAGACACGTCTGATACAGTGGTTACATCACTAACATTAATTTTGGCAGAATAACTAGACTTTTGTAGTTCTAATAATTAAACTAGCTATTCTGCTGTGGCTGCTTGCTTAACTTGCAGTTAGATTAAAATTTATAGCTCATAGAACAATAAATTGTGACTTGTGATTTTTATTGAAAAAGCATCAAAGGTACTAAAATTTAATAAAATCAACTTTTTGTTTAGTTCCATAAAAGCTGACAGTTCTTTCTGAACAAGCTTTATTCCATGAGCACCACAGAATTGAAGCACGTAATTTCTGGTTGTTAATGACTTTGGTTGTTATGATTTGTTACCAACATGCGAAAACTTTGTCACGGTGAGGGTGACGGAGCACTGGAACAGGCTGCCCAGGCAGGTTGTGGAGTCTCCTTCTCTGGAGATGCTCGAGGCCCATCTGGACACCTACCTGGACAGCCTGCTCTAAGGAACCTGCTTTGGCAGGGGGTTTGGACCTGATGATCTTTCGAGGTCCCTTACAACTCCTTCAATTCTGTGATTCTGTGACTTTGGTGCTCTGCAGCCTGTGCAGGATCACAGCGTAGTGACATCAGTTGCCCTTACAAAGATCATGACTACTCTTCCTCTGAAGGCATTCTTTTGCAGTCTTCAGTCTTCCATATGTTTATTTTCAGAAGATCTGCTGTAACAGCTTTTCTACCCTTTCACATGTTCATCAAACAGTTAAAACTTTTTTCTGAGTAGTGTTGAAGATGTAGATATTTAGAGAATATGGATGTGCAATACTGAATTAACTGGGAAGAGTAGTTGTGCTAACCCATTAATCTACTGTTTTTCTTCCTTTTTCTCTCAATTTCATTTTTGAAGAGTCTACCAAAAATGAGACTATCACAAAATTTTTGCAGTTATGTATATTTCCTCGCTGCATTTTTTCGGCAATCGATGCAGTTTATTGTGCTCACTTTGTAGAACTGGTGCATCAGCAAAAAACACCCAACTTCTCCACACTTCTCTGCTATGATAGAGTAAGTAGCTAGAACTTCGTGTATGTGTATGTATATATTTGTTATAAGTATATATTTTTGTTACAAGTATGAAAGACTAGAGTCCCACCTGTCTTCCAAAAGAGATCTCAACAAAATCTTTACTTTCATTTAATTCCAAAATCTATGTGAAAATCAGAAGTTTGTCTTTGTGTTTCCTATTCTACAAACAAAGCTTTACTAGTGCTTCAGAAGATTTTCAATACATTTTGTTCCTGGTTTATCTTAACGAATCTAGACTTTCAGAGCAAAGTCATTAGTCAAACACGTTGCATACATTTTGCAGTCTTGCATTGATCTGCATTTCTACAGCCTTGTCCAACCTTCCTGTTTGAGCTCTGTGGCCATGCTGTTGCAGCTTTATTAAGCTTGCCCCATGAAGTAGTATCTTTTAAGAGCCTTCTGACAGACCCTCGTGACAGACATGGGAGTAATTTGTATCACTGCTGAAACATAGGAATACAATGCCATAGGGAGCACTTCTGATAGCCACAGTAGCCTGACTCTCTTGAGTCAAGCAGGATGCTCAGAGGAGGTACTTGTTCAGACATTTTTCACGGTTCATGTAGCCATTTTTTTTCACTTGTAGAGAAAAAAGGTGGTGAATTTAAATGGGTTAATCTTGCAGGATGCATTCAGCTCCAGTGGTACCAGCTGACTCTACTGTTTGCAGATATCAGAACCTTTCTGGCATTTTGTGCTGTTAAGAAGCCAGATAATTAAGCTAGTGCATCTGTGTATTTACAATAGATTGGACTATGAGCTTTGATTAAGAGGATTTCTATGGGGCTGTATAGTAAAAGACTGGTGAAGATAACTTTTTTATATGAGCATTCAATTAAAAATTCTGTTTCTATTTGAGTTGAGACTTGAAGTTGGGATCAGCTCTGATGTCATGGGTCCAAAAGAGCATTCTTATTCTGCTTGTGTTCTGTGTGTTTATTTTTTGCCTGTTCAACTCAATTAACAGTTTGAAACCAACACAGTTCCATGTCAGTGAAGACACACTTTCCATGTGGAAAACTGTATCAGTAGCAGATGCATGCAGAGCTTAAACTCTGGACTAAGTAAAAAGGTCTAATAATTAATTAAAATCTTGGGGGAAAAAAAATAGAATACTTGATAAGCATCTGTAGGCAAACCTACCTTTAATTTCTGAGTAGAACGTAATTTGGTTCAATCAAATAGCCATGGTTTCCAGATATTTCTGTAATATTTCTGTTATTTGACCTCGTTTATATTTAGGAAACAACAGTGGATTAAACGAGGGGAATTTGAATTTCTTGATGGTTCTTACTGCTTTGTAATTCAGTAACTTTTTATTGCTACTATTTGCAGGTTTTCTCTGATATTATATATACAGTAGCAAGTTGCACTGAAAATGAAGCTAGTAGATATGGCAGGTTTTTATGCTGTATGCTGGAGACTGTAACTAGATGGCACAGTGACAGAGTCATATATGAAAAGGTATGTAAAGTTACTAAAACGTTTTCACTTGTGAAAAGAGTTATATAACAATCACTTCTATAATTTGGCCCAATAAAAATGGATTTAGTGAAATCATTAACTTGCTTTAAAAACATTGAACAAAAAAACGTATTCTGATGGCCTCATGTAAGAACAGTTTCTGTAATTAATGTCACAAAGTTATTTTTGTGTAGTGTCAAAAGTGAAGTTCCAACTTTCCCAAAGCCTGTCTTGAATTTAGGTAGCATATGGAAACCATCATAATATTTCTTACAAAAGCTAGTTAAAGTCCAAGTAACTCTTTCCCTTGCCTACAAGTAAAGCTTCAACATAAATAAGCTTTTTTAAAAAAAGTATGCAAGCCTTGTAAAAAGTTTCTTCACGTCTTTAGCGGAATCAATAATCAAGAGCTCCAGTTATATTAACTTCTGCAGAATCCCTCTTTTTATGCTTACTGGAAAAAATGTTTTTAATTTTTATTTTGTCTCTTGTGCGCATGCAGGAATGCGGTAACTATCCAGGCTTCCTAACTATATTACGGGCAACTGGATTTGATGGTGGAAATAAAGCTGATCAATTGGATTATGAGAATTTTAGACACGTGGTACACAAATGGCACTATAAATTAACTAAGGTAAATAAGGATGCTGAAAATCTCATGGTTTTTGGAAGCTTTAACGAAAAATATTGATTACATTTAATTTGTCTTCTAGGCTTCTGTACACTGCCTTGAAACAGGTGAATATACGCATATCAGAAACATCCTGATTGTGCTGACCAAAATCCTCCCATGGTATCCGAAAGTGTTGAACCTGGGCCAAGCCTTGGAAAGAAGAGTACATAAGATATGTCAGGAAGAGAAAGAGAAGAGACCCGATCTATATGCATTGGCTATGGGGTAACAACACCTTACTTTAAGAAAGTGGTTAAAAGTGGATCATGAAAGGCTTCTAAAGACTTGGAACTGTTACAGTCCTAACACATTTGATTTTTACCTTATCACAGAAGATTTTGCTATCCTGCATCTCAGGGCTGGCAGTGTGAATGAGAACTCTCATTTCGTGCTGGATGATCACTAATTCCTTTACAAGACTCTAGTAAAACACGTGTAATAGTAAAGATTTCCACTCACGAGAGCATAGTTTAATTGTAGAGAAATAATACAGCAGCAAGTAGATATAAGGGAGAGTAAAATGAAGAAAGTCAAGGGTTGTTGTTGCAAAACTGCATAGATTTTGGAAGTTTACACAATTTGGAAGTGTTAAACTAAAATGCTTAATGATGGCTTTCATCTTTCTGTGATGAATACAGAATCATCCATGGATGCTTGAGGGACAGTTCAGGTTGCCCTTCTGGTGTTGTCAGTAGGCCATTTTTTGTGTGTTTGACAGCTGTGTGTGTGCATGTGTGGTGGTGATAGCAGCAAAGAGGGCTTGGAGGTAGGGCTTCTGTTGTGTGACGGTTTTTCATTCGTATTTTTATTTTTTTGAGCTGATTGATAAAGGGGAAAAACTGCGTATCAGTTAAGAAAAACAGAAATAACAGACGAACTGTTAGATTAAATCCTCATTTAAAATTCAACCCATATTTTGCTTTGTTTGTGCATATTTAACAATCTGTGCGACTTGCAGCTATTCTGGGCAGTTGAAAAGTAGGAAGCCTTTCATGATACCTGAAAACGAATTCCACCACAAAGACCCACCTGCCAGGAATGCTGTAGCTGCAACAGTACAAAATGGGCCAGGTGGTGCTGGTATGCCTACATCTCTCACAGTAAACACAGCTAAACTGGAGGAAAGCACTACTGAAGAGACTGGTAAACAAACCTGATTTTTTAGTAGAATTCTTTTGTTTGCAAACCTATTCTCTCAAAACTTGGCTTTTTAAAAATGAAAGAAAAAAATTATGTGATGCTAAATAGGGTCAATGTGTGTTCTTCGTTTGGTTGGAGGTTGGTTTTGCGGGGGAGTTTTGCATTTAATTACCTATTTTGGCTATTAGCTACATGGCTTTTGCATGAATATGCTTAGACACTTGTTTTATTCAGTTAGACGTATATTGTTGAAATAAAATTGTTCTCTTCAAACAGAAAAACTAAAGGAGAAGTCTCAGGGTGCTGTGAAAGTTATTAATAAAGCTGTCAACACTACACCAAAGGTGACAACAAGCAATGGAAACAGTGCTTCTAATAGGTGAGAAATCCACTCCTTGATATTATCTGTCTTAAAATTCACAAACCTTTTCTTTCACGTACCATTTAACTTGTTTCCATTTCTTCAAAGTTTAATAAATGATGATGATTTCTGCCAAAATATGTAGCTGTCCTGAGCTGATGCAATTGCTAAATGCATTCCATTTTAGTTTAATAAGGATAAACGAAGTAGTTATGCTTGCATGATGATTTTCTAATAGAGTGATAAAATAATGTGACTGACTGCTTTGGGTAATTCTATCAAATCATCGGGAGTAAAACTTGATGACAAAACAAAAGCTTTATATGTACCAATTGGGCTTTTTATTTTTGATGCAGCAAAATTATTAAGGAGAAAGATGATAAAGAAAAAAGTGGGAAGGAAAAAGATAAAGAAAAAAAAGAAAAGATTACAGCAGCCACTCCAGAGACAAAGGCACTTGGGAAGGATGGGAAAGACAAACCTAAGGAAGAACGGGCGAACAAAGATGATAAAGCAAGAGAGATTAAGGAGAAAACACCCAAATCTGACAAGGAGAAGGAAAAAGCCAAGAAAGAAGAAAAAGCTTCGAAGGAAGAAAAATCCAAGACAGTTGTTACCACTGTTGAGTCAAAGTCAGCTGCAGAAAAGGAGAGAGAAAAGGAGCCATCCAGAGAAAAAGATGTAGTGAAGGATATGAAATCCAAGGAAATGACTAAAGGAGGAGAAAAGATTCCAGTAGCTGGGTCCTTGAAGTCTCCTGTTCCCCGATCAGAAACATCAGAATCTGAGAGGGGTGAGTCTGTTGGGATAACTTCTCATTTTCTAGAACAGTAAGGGCATGTCATAGGAAAATCACTGAAAGCCAACACCTCACACCCACCATGGTGAGAGAAAGTGCTAGCTATTATGTAGCCATGCTAGCAATGACTTGCAGACATCTTCAGTGCCTGAAGTACCTGTTAAGGATATCTCCAAAATGAGAACTGCATGAATGTGTGAAGTTTCCCTTCAGTGATTGTTGATTTTCATTAAGCCTATCAGTTTATAAATGTTTTGTACTGACATTCATGATATTTTTGATACAATTCTAAATGGCCTTTTATTAAAATATATCTTATAACTATGACCTTAGAAATTTTGCATATATCCTGAAGAGTGTACTCAGGGTTTGATCTTAACTTCTGAACTGAAAAAAAGGGATGTAGAATGTTTCCCTCCTTAAGAAGGACTCAGTAAGCCTCATTGGTTCTTTCATATATTAAGGATTAATAAGATAAATGTTGGTATTTTAAGTTTCTCATAAACAGAGGCTGATGTTGAGTTTTATAATTGTATTGCTTTAGGCAAACCAAGTACAGGAGGACTGGAATGCCTTCTATTTTGCTGAACTCTTCAGATAAAAACCTATGTAAAATTAAAAGCTTGATATGTAATTTTGTGGCAGTTTCTCCACATTTAACTTTTCCTGCAAGCTTGCATAACGAGGTCAAAGCATGCTGGTATCTCTAGATAGCTTAAGAAAAAACTACGCGGTTGAAAAGCTTGAATTCTAACTTAGATTTTGGTACTTCAGAGAGCCATATTATTAGTCTCCTTTTACATGTGTTTAAATAATGTTGTTCTCTTCTTTTCTCAGAACAAAAACGCCGCAAAGTTGATACCCATTCTTCTCCATCACATTCCTCAACAGTAAAGGTTAGTATAGCCTGAGGAAGGCAGCGCCTATGTTAGGCTCACAAGTTTGGGATGCCAATGTCCGACTTCCTTCAAGTTTTGTGCCAAGTATACACTGGAGCCACTGGAGGTTTTATATTGCATTACAAAATGCATTCCTTTTCTTTATTGGCGGACTGTCTTTTTTCTATTAAAAAATATATTTTTAATTAACCAAAGTAAAGCTTCAAGGACCTAGCACAAATTTTGTAAATAGTGCTTGGAAATGGCAAGAGAATTTTTACACAGAAGTGCCTCACTGTTTTAAGCAGTCAGTTTTTTTGGAGTGCAATGGTAGCTACAAGCAAAAGAGTCTTTGCAGCAGAATGGAGCATATTTTTCTGCACTTCTATTGAAGAATCTCTAGCACTGAAGATTCCTGGATGATACGGGATGTACGATACCTCTGAATTCATCAGGCTTCTTGATGAGCATCTTACCGATATGTGCCTTCTAAGGAGGAGTCTTGAAAGGAGTTCCATTTTAAAGTCTCCTTGGTGATCAGTTCTCCTGTAGTTGTGTATAATCAGTGAGCATGCAGCTTCTGTTGTACCTTCCCTTCGAGGTTTGTTTATTTCCAATGGGTTCCCACCATGTTGAGCCCTGCAGTACGATAAAACCAGATGTGGCAACCAAGCCTACTACCCAGCAAAGAGAAACCCCAAGCATTCAAGCGCAGCACAATACCTTGGGCGTAGCCTACTTGAAGACTCAGGGTAGCCATTCCTTGCTCCATATTTGTTTTATTTCTAAACCATCTATGTTCATGGAATCTTTGAATTTGCAGTACGTTGAACATTTACAACTGTAAGTTACTAATACTTCATCAAGAGCACTGTGATGGATTATGTGGGCTTTTAAATTTCACCATCTTATCAACTTTAGAACAAGCTTTTTTTTTTTTCCCCGAAGAGTACATCTTTTTCAATGTAAGAATTACTTAAAAGATTTAGGCTAATTTTGGAGATCTCAAGTTGCTTTTATTAATTTTGAGGAAGCAGGTGACAGTGATAACTACTCAAAATGTAATTAGTTTTTCTTGCCTATTTTTATAAATGGGCAAGAAAAGTTGTTCTAGAGTAACTTCTGTTACATTTAACTGAATGTGGAGAATATGCAGGTTTAAAAACCTTCTAAGCCTATTTCAATTGTGGTTCAGCAGTATTAAAGCAGTAATTAAGACTTTTTTCTTAACATTTTGTCATGGTGGGAGAGTTTTTTCAGTGTTTTATGGAGAATTAGGTATAAATACATTTTGTAGTTCACATAAGAATTGGGTCTAGAGAGTAGATATGTCTTTTTTTTCTTCTTCCTTTTTAAGAAAATATTTTAGTTCATAGATTCATTTGGTGTCAAGTATTAACATGAGATTTATTCCAGAAGGAGTAGCTGTTTTTTGTTTCGAGGGTACGACCATGCTTCCCAAAGTTCCTCTGGTTTCTGAAAACTATTCCAGCTTACGTGTCATCTCCATTCATTTTCTACAGGACAACCTCAACGAACTCAAGGACTCTTCAGCAAAGGTTTGAACCTTTTAGACACCACCAAAGTTTACTTTCATGTTTTGTTGCATAGAAAACACAACCTTGATCTTGGGGCAAGCCACATCTGAAAACTCAAATTTCGTTCCTGTAAATACTAGTATAGTAGTGGAGGGTATTTCTTCCAGTTTGCTATGTAGAACTTCTGTACAGGAGAGAAGGAAGAGTTATTGTGTGAAAGCAACATTAAGAAAAGTCCCTGAATTTAACATTCTTTCAATATTTTGAAGAGATTTTATTTCATAGCTGACAAGTTCTTCAGTTTTAGTTTGTAGAAAGGAATGAAAAAGAAGCACCACTGTCTTTTGGCTTCACTTAATTCCAAACAAGTAAGCAAGATTACACATCTGAATAGTCAGTTAAAACTGCAAAACAAAAATGTTGGCTATTTGGATATTCTGAACAGAACACGTGTTTTCTGGTCCTCACTGATAATTGCACATTTATAGAACCCTCCTTATGATTAAGCCTTTTATTCCTCTCAAGAGGTAATAGAATAGTTAGAATAGTATTTCTTTTTTATCAGTATTAAAAAAAAAAGTTATTTTAAACAAAAAATATTTGAAAACAAAAAATATTTGAGAATTATCTGTGGAATAACAGTACTCTTTTTACCTTGCAACTGTTATGTTATGCTACTGTTATACTGTATTTCTAAGCATCATAGGCAACCTCTTAAATTATTATCATATCCATTTGCTTCCTGTAAACACACTTTAGATTCGAAAACTTATGGGAACACATACTGAAAATGCTTTCAAGATTTGAATAATGTTTCAGAGTATTAAATTTTTAGGTAGATTCTGTAACTAATACGTTGCTTTTATTTTAAAACTCAACCACTTATGTAGTGACAGTAACAAATGCTGTGAACTTGCCAATATATTGAGAGCTTTCTGCTGCTTCTTTTTGAACACATTTAATACATGTTTAATTCTATCTGGCTAATGGTTGGAAATGGATCAAATCTTCCATAGTTGCTGTTAAGACTTTAGCTTATGAAGTCAGTATCAGTATGTAAATAGCACAAATGCTTATCACTTGGAAAACGTTGAACACTTGAGCTTTCTGGATAACATGTAGGTTTATCTAGAATTACATGTATTTACTTAATATATGTGATTCTAGATAATTTTAAATATAAAAATGTGATGGATTTATCAGTTCTGTATTATACACTGAACTAATGTTTTAGTTGTAGCTCCCTTTTATGAAACAAAGTGTTCAGAGCACTTTGTGTTTTAATTCAAAATAGCTCTGATTTTTATAACCAGTACTTGCTAGCTTTTTAAAATTGAATCTTTCCAGTGCCATCTGTACCTGTTTATATGAGGAGTCCACGTAGGAGGCATCCTTGGATTCTTAGATTTTAAAGTTGATGAAATTATAGTGTCTATAGATTAAATATATCATTGTATATTTATAACTTTAAAATTAGAAAAAAAATGACATTTGTTTTGAACTCGCACTTCTTGACTATGTTCCCCATATGTGGTGTAGGACAAGTGTTCTTTACTGCCACATACATGTCTGGGGGAAAGGATGTGATACTCAAAAGCTTGTAAGATTTCAGAGTTCTGCTAACTCTCAGTGGAAGCTGAAGTCAAGTGCCATTATGTACTTATAGGCTTTCTTTATTCCTATTTTTGCCTGACTTTTTGGGAGGCAGACCTTAAAGCGTTGTCTTACATTGCAGATTATAAAATAAATGCTGCCAGACTTGAGTTAGGTTTGTGTTATTCTTGTTTTGGCCTTCGCCCAAGTTATACAACGCATGGAAGTGCCCCAGATTTGATGTGGTTTCAGCTAACAGCATTTTTAGAAGGAAACTGATAAAGCTTGACAAGCCAAATACATGTTTTTGTTGTAAGGAGAGGTGGAGGGAGTAAAATTTTCCAAAACTCTGCATTGGAACAGTAGAAGAGCAGTGGAATCTGACCTGAACAGCCGTATGAATGTAAGAAGCAGAATGGGAGGAAAGATGAGTGTTTACTTACATGGAAAGTATCTGTGATAGACAGCTAAGTGGGGCTGCTTAGAGAAAACGTATTTGCCAAGTTATGTTAAAAGGTGAAAGCAGACCAGGGAGCAAGGATAAATTTGTGGAATAAATGTGGTGGGGAGGTGACAGGTAAAAAAAAAAAAAAAAAAGTAAGAGGAAAGAACACAGAAAGGGATACTGAAGGCTCAGTCACTGGCATAGAAAGGTGATAACATTCCAGTAAGTGATAAAAGGAAAAAGGATGCAACATTGTTGGTGTGCTTTTTACCAAAACTTAAGGTTACTGGTCTGAGGTTACTCATTTATCAGAACTGTAGAAGGACAGGATTAACTTAAAAGAACAAAATTATTTGAAATTGTGTGTTTTGGTTAGTTCTAATGGATTCTAGAGTGTTCAACTGATGCTACTGTGCTTCTTTTAAAGATGCTACTGTGATTTTTACTCTTCTCTATGTCCCCCCTCTTGCCTCACTAAGTTAATATTACTATTAACATTACTACTTTGAATATTTATATATTTTACAGTTTGTTAAAATTGGTTAGAAGAGAGCGCAGTAACAATCTAGAACACATTACAGAGATAACATAAAGAATTTTGTGTTCAGCTGCTTTTATCATTGGAAGTTTAAGGTGGAGTTTTGTATTACTTTAGCTGAAAAACATCATTCAAAGTTCTTGTAAATACTTTCTGGTTTAAGTTTATTCTTGAAAAATGAATTAGAACCTGTCTAAGAAACTGACTCCATTCATTCATTCCAGGCAGAATTGCAAGTGCTAAGTCAGTCCATGAATCTGCATATCCTGTATCAGCAGTACTGCTGATTTGTTTTGATGTATCAAACAATACTGGTAAACAACTTCGTGTCTATATAATATGTGTTCCAGTTAAGTGAAAGGTTTCTTGAATTTTCAGTGCTGAGAAAACAAAGCTGTAAATTAAATTACATATGACTGATTTGAAAGTGTCTTCAATCACTTCTCTAATCAAAGTATTAAGTTTTGCTCTTTGAGCTATGAGTTATGTTAAAGTAAGACTTTGTATTCCTATGCATCTAGGAATATATATATATATATTAATATTTGGTGATATTGCCTTAATTTAACAGCACTACATTAACCACACTACTCCAACACTGTCCAAGAGTAAAGAGAGAGAAGTGGACAAGAAAGATTTGGACAAATCAAGGGAAAGATCCAGAGAGAGAGAGAAGAAAGAGGAAAAGGACAGGAAAGACCGAAAAAGGGTTGGTGAAACTTCTATGAACTAGTATAGAAAAAGTTGATATATACTTGGAAAGCTTACTTATTTGGAGTTCTTGCGGTAATAATCAGTGGTATAGCCTGCGCAAGTAGAAGTGGTCCATATTAGGGTTGTTTTCTTTTTCATTACATTTTCAAAGGTCGACTTAGAGTAATGCATTCAAAACTTTTTCCCTTCAAAACTTATCTCAAGGTAGCTTAAACAAACTGAAATAACTCCATTACTTTTTAACTATTCAAAAAATAGTACTTCAAAATAACACTATTAGCTGGTGCCTACTTTAGGAGTATGCATTAATCTACTAATATCTCTGTATTTGGTGCCAGGATCATTCAAACAGTGACCGAGAGGTACCACAGGATTCAACTAAACGACGCAAAGAGGAAAATGGGACAAGTACGTATTCTGTTTTGCGTTTGTATGTGTATTAAGCTTTTTTATTTGTTGTGAATTAAAACTTTTTGTTGTGTTTTTAGCTGGTTCTTCAAAACATAGCAAAAGTGAAAGTCCTTCTGATTCTCCTCGCTCAAATGAAAAAGAGAAGGAGAAAAGCAAATCAAAATCTTCAGGAAAGGAAAAAGGTGATTCAATCAAAGCAGAAAAGATGGAGAAGAGCTCCTCTGGTAGCAAAAAGGTAAAACAAGCCACTATCATTTAGATTATTTGGTGGTGGTGGTGGTTGTTGCTTGTTTGATTTTGGATTTTTTTATTCTTCATTTTTTTTGTTGGTTTTGATGGCATAAGCTCATTCTTGTTACTCCATTATAATGCTGTTTTATGGCCTAATAAAATACAGTGTAAATACGTAGGAAAATGCTTCTGGAATTTCTGGTGCCTTTTGGCTCTAAATATTTCAGTGGTCGCTCCTGATGGGATAAATTAGGGGAATAGTTTTTGATATTAGCCAGGAAAATTCAGAAATTGCTAGAGTATCCAAAACCTAAAGTGCATTTTCAGACTGGTTTGGTGAGCAACTATGTAAAAGCAAGTCTCATTTAAATATAAACTAGTTTGCTTGTATTCGTGTTGTCAAGTACATGTATTAAGGCTTTATGAAATCAGGTAAGTATGTAGTCATCATACTTACATTAAATAATAGTTCCTAGTTGTAACTCTTCAGTGATAGAGATTATCATTGAGCTGTAAGACAGTTAAGTAAATCTCAAATCAGAGGCTGACTATTGTCGTTCTGACTGGTGATTTTTTTAACCTATGTGACTAACTTAATCCTTTTAGTCAGACTGTCTAGTGTATATTCTAAACTACTTCCCATTTGTTTTTTTTAAGGAATCAAGACATGATAAAGAAAAAACAGAAAAGAAAGAAAAACGAGAGAGTGCTGGAGGGAAGGAAGAAAAGAAACAATATCCTTTTACATATCAAAGTTACAGGAAGGATACAGAAAAGTAGCTTCCTTTTTATTATATGTAATTATAAATATATATATGTATATTTTTCCTTAATCCTGAATTTACTCATAAATCGTCAGACAAGCACAGATAATGAAGAATGTTCTAGTCAAGGTAAAAAAAAAAAAATAAAGGTTTACCATGTTTGACTTGATAGCTCCTGAGGCTCCTATTGATTGGTAAAGGATATACACACAAAACAGCCAGTGTGTGAAAGGGCTGAAACTACAGTTTTTAAAAAGTCTGTCCTAGAGAAATACCTAAATAGCTTTCCCTATCAGTGTAGAGATTGAATAGATGCTCAAACTCATTTGGCCCCCTAAAAAAGGGGTTAGGTGGGATGGGGTGGTTGACAGTGTTGGGTGCAGTTGCATGTTTGGCACTTTTTCCAAGACCAGTTGCCATACAAAAACAAGCATGAATCACTGTGATCCCGGTAGTCTTGCTAGTCTACTTCTTGATTAAGAAGATCTTGGCCTAATGTGTTGGAAACTTAATTTTTTTATTCTTTCATTCTTTCATTTTATCTATATGGAAAGCAATAACTATTAAACCACATCGCTATATAGTATAGTAAGTCAGTTCTTCATCTCCACTTAATCTTTGTTATTTGATCAGAACTGAGGAAGAATAACATTTTTACTTATTTGGGGAGTGAAGTGCCTCACTGAATTTAAAATTTGTTCACTTCTAATCTTTCTGCATAGACCAGTGGGTTACCAGTGTGTTTATGTTGGGTAAATCTGAAAATAATTACTATTCAAAACTATGGATATGGCTTCTGTTTCCAATTTGTCCAAGTGCTTTATAATTCGTATTTGTTCTCTATTTAGAAGTGATGAATTGTTTCTACTTCATTTGTCCTTGTGTCTCCTTTGAATACTCAAGAATCTACAAACAAAATTTTACGCAAATTTTTAATTCACTTCCGTATCTTTTGCTATTTGCTTTCTCAGAGTAATATTGTTCTGATTAAAGAACAACATATAAGGCAGAGATTTTTCTTATTAAACAACCTTTTTATATTTAAAAAGTAAGCTGGCGAGATCTCTTGAGGGGGGGTGAAATACAGGAACAGGTTGCTCAGAGAGGAATGGGGTTGTCAGCTTGGAGGGTATTCAAAACCTGAATGATGTCCCCTGCAGGAGAAGTACAGCTGTGCTTTGCTTGGGTCTTAAAAAATAATGCTACAACAAACAAAACCCCAAATCAAAACAGTTCAGAGCAGAAGCTGTGCAAGGATGGCAAATGAATTTTGCTTTAGACATGGAAATATAATGTTGCAGGAAAGCTGCTTTCTCTTCTCCACTATGCAGCTTTAGTAGGGTAAGAACCTTCCTGAAATCTTCTGATTGTCTAGAAGTGTCTTCTGAACTTGGCTCCACAGTTGGATTGTTGCCTCAAAGAGGGATTGGAGGGATAGATTATTTGGAGAAAGGATCTTGATCATTTGACATTCCTTTGCCACTGAAGCCCAAGGCAAATGTGTGGAGGAGTTCTGTGTAACAAAGTTTGTACCGATACCTTACACTCTTTGGAGGGGATCTCAGACGTAGTCATTTTCTTTAAATGTTATTTTCTGTTGTTGTATTTATTAAAAAAAAAAAAGCGGGTGGGAGTGCTTCTTGGCAGATGAAGCTCATTACTGAGGACTTGCAGCTTCTTCAATAGAAACGTGAAGTTTTACCTTGTCCAGCAGTTCAGTGTAAAGGGAGGATTGTAGTTGCTTAAAAGCTCAAGTGTTTTTTTTAAGTATTCGTGACTTAAACAAATGCTTAGGTGAATGCAATTGCACATGGAAATTCATGTCAAGCATGCAGTGGGCTAGCCTGGAGCATCTGGTAGAAAATACTGACAATACCCTGTAATTTGTATAGTGAAGTATGGAGAAAAAAAAACTCTTTGTAGCAACATGGTTATGGAATCTAATCTCCTGCTTCTGTTTGTTAAGTCTCTTAATATTCTGCCTCATGTACAACATCTGATAAACTGCATTTATTTTGTCTAATTTAGATACAGTAACATTTTGAGGAGGTTGTACTTCTAAAACAGTTTTCACCTTGACAGATGACTACTTGTTTCTTATTCGTCTTTAAATTAGTATTTACACTGTATTCAGTATTTACAATGCAATGCTTATATTAACATAGTCCTTCTTATGGAATAAACTGGAATCAGGAAATAAGTGACTGAAAATAATGGAACTGAAAGTTCCATTTTCTCCCTCATTCTTTGAATTGTGAATGGAACAAAATGTGAGATGGGTATTCATTTAAACAGCATCTAACTCCAATTCTGTTATTTTCACTTCATTGCAGGTGAGCTTAAAATGGCAAGACATCCAGCTGTGACCAGAAATGTATTTTCCAGAGTATAGATTGCACAGAAATTTGTGAATGAAGAGGACCCATCTGCATCTCCTTAAATTATTCAGTTCTCTGCTTTATTACCCCATGCTGAAGATTTAATTGTTGAGTTGTACATTACTGTATTTTAACTTGTTGCTTAGTTTCTTACACATTTATTTTCAGTACCTGGCTGAAAGTGTTACCTATTCCATATTTTAGCACAATGTGCTGCAAACAAACAGTTGCCATAGTGCAAATGAGGTTTCATGTGTACAGAGTTCCACTTTAGGTTGTCTAAAATACTGCCTGAGTTTAGTAATTCTTTCGATCTGAAATGCATTCTTTTAGATGTTTGAAAACCACAAATAAACAGTTATTGAACCTTTTTGAATTTACCTCATTTAAATTCAGTTTTTATTTATTACTTGGCCTGTTTTTTAATATCAGTGACTAAAACAAATGAACCAAGTGGGAGCACTGTTTTCATGCAATGCTTAGGAATTATTTGTATATTATGTGTACAACGTTGACTTGTTTAAAAAGAAACAAAGAATGAACCCTATCCCCTCCATCTCAACCTAAACCTGTGCTCAGTTGTCCCTTGCCACACCTTTTGTTTGTCATGCTCTTTTTAGATTAATTGGAAATGCTCTATTCAAAACTGAAATAAATTAAATTTCAATTACAGCTACAGGAGCTTTTTATCGCTGAACTTTAGTCTGAAAAGTTTCACAATGACATTTTTAAAAAAAAGAAAAAATTAAAATTTTTTTATCTGCTGAATTCTACCAGTGTAACCTTTTTTCTAAATAAACAATAGTTTTCTCAATGGGTCGTAAATCATTGTGTGTGTGTGGTTGCTTTATTACTTTATGTACTCTTACAAAAATTTGATACTGGAGTTGGAATTGTGGGAGGGTATTTTCTGCCTTAGCTTGCAAGTCTTCTGTACTTGCTGGCTGATCATGTTGAAAGAGTTAATTATATAGTATGTCAACAAGCCAAGCATGTCTGCCTACTGTAAAATGACAAATGTGTTGAGCTTCCTGAAAGCGTTGCAGAAGGCTAAGATTTGCTTTTGTGCCTTCAGTCAAGTTTGTATCACTCTCTCGAGATGTTTGTCTGTGATCCAAAGCTCACTAAAATCTCTGGTGCTATTGTATTCTTTTCTAGGTTTCCTGATCTAGTCAAAGTATACTGGCTTTAATATGTCTTAGTTTAGTTTCAGCAGTTTAATTTAATACCCAACAAAAAAAAGGGGGGGGGGAAATGTTGCCTGACTTCCTACATAGCATGGTAGGTCACTTTGATACTGCAAGATTTTCACCTGGGTAAGAACCTTCATGTCTGGAAGTCTTCAACTTTGCATTCGTAACTAATTTTTTGTTCCCTGAGGCTGTGGATTTTTCTTAAGTAAAAATGATCAATAGCTTGTTTAAACTAGGAAAATGTGGATTGCAAGATAAATATCAATTTGTATTATTTGGAGAAGAGATAATTCCAATGTCTTTCCTGAACGCATTGCTCACTATTTAAAGTTTAAAAAGGTGTAACTGGAAGCTGAACTTTTTTGCCCTGGGCACAGCAGTTTAAATACCCGACGAATGTGTATTCACTGACAAGCAGGAACTGCTGTCATAGCTAGATTCTTGGTAAATTTTGGAGGTGGTGCATCCATTTTACTTATTTTTACAGCAGATTCACTCATGGGACTGACTGAAACTGAATGCACTTCTGTTTGCAGAAGCACTGTGATGCAGCTTTCTGTATACCCTAGCAAAGTTCTTTGCTTCTGTAGTCAGTAGCTATGGTAGAACAAGATGTGCTGTACTCTGCTCACCGTTTCACCTTTTGGTGACACTTAAATATCAAGTCAGTTGAACTGGAATACCACACTGCATGAAGTAGTTCCTCTTCAGCCTTTATGCTTACTGTATCTTCTGTGTCTTTTTAAAATTCTGCTTCTCATCCATTTCGTAAGGATCTGCTGCTGTCTTTTCAAAGTTTTTTTGCAATAAAAAGGTGTTGGGCGTGAAGGAGATCTGCTGTTAGTGGGAGATACTCAACAAGACTGAAATATTAGCAGGACCATGAAACATGACAGTCTTTGTTCTCATGTAACTTCAGAATATGAGTGGAAGCATCATGAGCTATCACAGTTGCTGCGCAGAGAATGGAGTGAATTTTTCACCTATTTTTAAAAGGCTCATTTAAATTTTAGTAGTTATTTTTAGAAGATGTAGCTATGCCAGTTTAAGACCACTTCCTTAGAGGAGGTCTTGGAAACTAAGTAGGTTGTAAGATTTAAGTGTTATAAAGAGGTGATCTTGACAAGACCGAAATTCCTCATGAGTACAACTTCCTCTGGGCCTGATACATCCTCTTGACAATTGTATCAATTGTATTGGCAGTCCTTTATGGATTTCATAAGGAGTGTCTCCTTGTTTTTGATATCTAACAAAAGGGTAAGGATGATCACATTTTTTAAGGTTACAGATTTGGACTGACGAGCAGAAGATGTATTTGTGGGACTGCTGTGATTTGTATTACTGCCAGCCATGCTCCATATCGATTTCTGCCTTAATTCTGCTTACCTTTGCTAAGCAGTGTGTTTATGGCAGCAATGATTCTCATAACTGCTTCTGTTGGCCCTGTCCTCTGACAAAGAGGTTCCTTGATGCTTATTACTGAAAGTGATACAAAACAACTGAAGTTAATGCAGGGAAATGAATCCTTGCTGAACACCCTAGGAACACAGTTTGCTCACAGGAAGTGTATACAAGTCAACTCTATCAGAGTAAACTACTTTTTAATGATCTGTCTGAGAGCCATGCTTAATAGAATTAAATGCTCAATACTCTGTGACCTGTTATATTAAAAGCTCATAAGGAATTATGAATGATATTAACTTGCAATTTTAAATGATTAAAGTTTTTTTTCCTGTAAACTGTGGTCAACTGCAATTGTTCTGTATGTGGCATGTCACACCTGTAGTGTTTTTTTTCCTGCCCTGCTCTCCACCTTGTCCAAAAAAATCATATGAAGCTAGGTGAAAGAGTATTTAGAGCTCTAATTTCTGAGACACTACTTGTTCAAGGAACTACATTGGGAACTACATCGGATTGTGTTTGATTACAGACAGGATTGTCTGTGTGCCTTCAATAGCAGACCAAGTGGATGCAGGAGGTTTGTGTTACCTTGAGAGGCCAAGTTTCTGTGAAGTTCTGTCAGGGTGGTTCAGAATTTGCTTACACTGACAATTTGAAAGTAGTAAGAGATGTAAGGCATGTACTGTGCTAAAATAATACTATGTTTTACAGCATTGAGGCCAGCAAAACTACCTTGTGAGTTAGTTGCTTTAACTGGTGAGCAACTATTGCTGATCATTCCCCTCATTCTGACAGGATCCTGCATGTGCAGGCCTTGATTGTCGGTGGCCATTATGCTATGAAATACTTTCAGCAAATCATTAGTGTAACCTATTTTTCCCTTTCCTGAACCAAAGCATGCATTAACTTGTCTGAAGAGTGATTGCTATTGTTTTGTGTTTCACATATTGAAGCTCCATCAGAAGGACAAAGGGACAGGCAAGCCTTCCCTTTTGTGCAGCTGGCCCAAGCCACAGTGCCAGGTGGGCTGCAAGCTCCTGTGCTGCTGTTGTGCTCCAGGCTCATCGCACAGTGGCAGTCACTGCTCCTGACCTTTTAAAACAGGAAGAACATTTGCTTTTTCTCCTTTAGTTCACAAAATGTGACACATGTTGGGGGAAAATATTACACTGGCAACATAAAGACTGTTAAAATAGCTGCAAAATAGTAATTTTCCCCTTCTAGACTTTTTTTCCTTTTCAGTTTAAGTGTCTGTGCCCAAGTGCTGAACCTGGGTGTTTTCAGAGGTGATGGGGAGCTGGGATTTCCAGGCTGGAGTGCCTGCTGCTGTTGATACAAAAGCAGATAGGAGTGAGAGGAGACTGAGTGTGCACCTGCTTCAAACCACTGCTTTGCAAGGAGTTGTAACCTAGACATATATTTTTTTTAATTGCAAAAGAAGATTTTGGCCTACAGGCACTGTCCACAAAGAAAATTGTTTTATTCCTGAGAGTGTATAGAAATGCTTCTTGCATTGATTTAACATTAAGAAAAACAAACCTATAGCTAATAGAATATTTGCTAACTGCAATGGTAAAAACCAGACCTTCTTGCAACAAATATTAATACTATTAAACCCAGGAGCTCACTTCTCTTTTAAATATTGCTTTGTTGTTTTTTGTTTGTTTTCAGTATAATCCATAGAACTTGAATCAAATGTGGTGCATCACTGGTGTTCTGTGAAGGTCAGTTTGTGTCTTCAGTCACCTGGGATGTGGGACAGGCAGGTGGCATCTTTGTGGCTCTACTTGAAAGCTAAGATTAAGAAATTGCAGTGCTTATAGACATCATCAGTTAAAACTTAGTGGTTAGAATTGTACTTACTAACTAGAGGTTATTTCCAAATGAATCGGAAAGGCTATGAATCCTTGTCCCTTGTGCACAGAAGACACGAGCACATGGGAAAGGGAACCAGGTAAGGATTACTGGGCTAATTAGAGGTGAGGAGTGATTAAAAAAGAGAGTAACAGAGCTAAATAGGCACTTTTAATTGACTCATTAGGGTGATACGAAATGAAATACTTCCATTGCTGTCACTCCACTCCTTGGGATGTGCACAAATGCAAACAGGGTCAGGATTTGGCCTGCTGGTTGTGTAAATGACACCAGCTGGGGATGTACCAGCTGCTGTGGGGAGCTTGTTGCACAGAAATGGGATTAAGGCTATGAAGAGAGGTGATGCCAGGCTCTGAGTGTACTGTGGTCTTCAGAAAAAACAGGAGGCTGCCTGTCAGCTCAGGCACTTAAAGATGAATTGGAACAGTTATTTATACTTCAAGCAGCCATGTTTATCTTGCCACCTCTGGTACATTCTGACAGCAGTGGCAGTGAAGGCTGTGGGACAACAACACTGAACCTGCCCTTGGGTGCTGAGTACAACAGGACAGCAGCACCTAAAAGGGATGGGAACCACTGCGCACCTGAGTGGCGCACCCTACACTGTAGCTAGAGAAAACCTGAGGAAGAAGTTGTTAAAGCCCAGTTTCAGCGTGGCAGGTCTGATGTAATATTCTAATTGCACTGTGCAATCCACGGTGTCTGTGAGAGGTCACAGCTTCAGCTACTTTATAATAAGCCATTTTGCTGAAGATGGCAAACTTCCCTTGTTTAAAGGGCAGGAGAATATTAAATAAATACCATTTATATTTATTTGTCTCAGCTCATTAATTTTGTAGGTTTTTGGTAATTAGCCTGCTCAACCCATATTTGGAATTCAAAACCAATATTTGCTGAAGAGCTTTGCATGACATTAAAATACAATCCCAGCATTTACACAACACTCACCTCGCCCTTCCAGCTTCAGCCCTGGTCTGTGTTGTTGAGGCAGGGTGGGTGCAGTGACTTGGTGGAAGGGTGCTGAGAGCTTGATCAGGACAGCTCCTCCTGCCCTAAGACCTCACTCTCCAGGGAGCTGGGTGAGGAACCCCAGCTCCTTTGGGGGCTACCTGGCCTTGTGAGTGGTGCTTCCCAGCCTGGGTGGCCACTGAATGTCAGTGTTGCTCCAAACAACTGCAGTGACCACGTGCAGGCAAAGCCTCTCAGCTTCCTCAGTGTTTGTGATGTGGTGGCAGGGACCTGGCCACTGTCCCTCACTTGTGCTTGGGGCCTTGAATCCAAACCTGTCACTGCTGGTGAGCAGAGAGCAGGCAATGGCTGTGTAATCAAATCCTTGCTTTGTATCATACATTTTTCTACTGTTTACAGCATACCAAGCATTTCTGTGTGCTTGTTAATTGGTCAGTTACTTTATTTATATGCTGAACATTACCTACTGTGCCAGTCATTACCAGCACTGTGTCTGGGGTTTGCATCACATGTTTAAAAGTTTTATGTGCCCTACCTGGGCCTGCTTTTGAGGCCACAGGTGCAAGTGCCAGCCTCAGTGAACATCTAGCCTTGTGCAGCCCTCACTGCCCCCTGCTGTGTCTTCTGTTTTCTGGGCCTTTCTTAAAGCTTTTTCTCTTTGGCCTTTTTTTGGTTAGCACTGCTGACTTCAGCTCCTCGCTCCTGTGAGGAAACCAGAATGAGGTAAAACCTGACCCTGCAGCAAAGCAAATGTCAGTTGTTCCCTGGGGCAGGCCTGGTGCCACAGCTCAGCTGTCTCATGGCACAGCTGTATTTCCAGCCTCAGCAGTTGCTACAACTTGGCCTTGGGTAACTGTGTGTGTCCCCACTGCCGCAGCCCCTTACCTCAGCTGGCAGCCACGCTCCCTGCACCTCAGGTTTCCTGCCCTGGCCCCTTTACCCCTCCAGGCCTAACTTCAGAAATGGCTGCACAGCTAGGCCACGGGCTCCAAGTTCATCCTGTCATCCTGAAATTCTGCACTCTAGTGGTGTTTAATGAAAATGCAGTGTTGGTGTTGGATTTTGGATGTTGGAGGGGTCCCACTGTGGTGTGTGTCACCAGTGCACGGCAAAATGCGGCTGCAGCCACCCCCAGGCCGGGTGTGGTAGCGGCTGTGGGTGATTTTTCCCCTGTAGTGGTTGTGGCTGTGCCATGTTCTCAATTAATAGCGCTTTGAAATTTATAGTATCTATGAAAATATTATCTCTGTACTTAAATTCCTTAGTTTAATTGAAAAGATCTATCATTACCCAGAGCTTGTTTATGTATTGCTGCCTGCAAAACAGGCTCAATTTTCCAGACTGAGATGATGAATATGAATACCAAATAATTTATGTAATTTTATTTTAATAACCATGCATTATTATTATTTTAATAAACACAAACAATAACTTAAAAAAAAAACAAGTTGTAGTGCTCTGCACCCACCCCCGGCAAGGCAGCTGTGCACCTCTATAGCACTGTGGGGTTTGTAGTGCTCAGGCCTAGCAGAGGGGTGCTGGAGGAATGTGGTGTGGCCATTATACAGGCTGGAGCACCAGCCTGCCCCCACCCCAGGCTCCATCCCCACTGCTGCACATTGACCATGCAGTGCGCGGAGGGGCTCAGTCTGTGTCTCATCTGCAAGTGCTACATCCCCAGCATACAAGTGACATGAATTAGGTGTGGATTTTTTTTTGGTCCCGTCTTCCTTGCCCCGAGCTTACTAGCTCTGAAGCAGCACTACCCACATGGGATGTTGGGATGTGCCTCGATTTTTTTTCCCCCCCCTTTCCTTCGCCTGCCACTCCCAGCCATCCCCATGGGTTTTTTTGCTCAACCTCAAGGCTGAGCCATGTGGGAGCTGTTGGGGACTCTGATGGAGCCCCCCCCCGGCAGCATCACCCTGGGGCTGCTGCAGGGAACTCAGGCTGGTTGGTGCCACTGTTGGTTTGGTTCATCACTGCTGACCCTTCCCGTGCTCCCACCCTCCATGCTTGCTGCCTGTTGCACCCTGCCAGAATGACACCAAGAAAAAACAGCTTGTTTTTAGGGTGCCAACCTCCACATTCTTATTTCCCAGAAGCATCGTGCCCCAAAGCTTTTCCCCAAACAAAATAATTGTTGGTCCTGAATAAAAAAGAGACAGACTTGCCTGGCCAGTGGTGCCCATAGGCAGGCAGCAGCTCTCCTTGGGGGAAAACATCAGCCAGCTCTTTCTTTTCTTTACAGTTTTATTTACAAAATGTATTAAAACTCTTTGTACAACACCTCATTAAAATGAGGCTCAGTAATTGATGCCCACACATGCAGTTTATGCTTTTACAGCCATTAGTTTACTTGGCAATTTTTCTGCTCACTGAAGTGCAGTTTCAACAACCAAAAATAGGAACTTAAATTACATACATACACACACACACACAAAAGGAGAAAAGAAAAAGAAAAAGAAAAAGAAAAAGAAAAGAAAAGAAAAGAAAAGAAAAGAAAAGAAAAGAAAAGAAAAGAAAAGAAAAGACGAGAAACCCCAAAGCAAAACAAAGGAAAAGAATATATCGAACCAGGTCATTGTGAGACTACTGCTGAACTTCCAATAGCTTAAAGTTGGTAGCTGGGATTTGTAAGCAATTAACACACTTTGTTTTAGCTTTACATGCAAGGTTAAAAAATATTGAACCATTTACCAAACTCCTTTCACTGGTCTGAATCCTCCACTCTTTAAAAATTGATTTGATAAACATACATTTTTATACAGCTTTTAAGAAAAATGTTTGTTTTAAATGCAACTTATAACTGCACAGCTTCGGTTCTCCCTTGCTGGGAACATGATTGCATTCAGAAGTTGAAAAAAACAAAAGTTTTCTGTTTCATAAAACAAAACAAAACCAAACATCTTTTTTGTTCAATAGCTTGTTAAAAACTTGAACAATAAATTATTCTCTGATGAGCTTTTAAAATGATTTTATATTACATTTTGTTGGAAATACTTATTTTTAAGAAGACTTTGCCCATATAGTATTTTTTTTTCCTTTTAAACCCTATTAAAAGTTCAACTTTATCATCAGCAAACTAAACACCTAAGGGTCAGACTGGTTTAAATGAGCTTCTTTTTCATTGTATGTTACTGATGAAACAAAACCCTACAGTAAACTACAGAAAATACATATTGTCGTATTAGAGGTAATTAGTATGCAGATACTGAATGTTTCCCATATGATTGACAATATGTTTAAAGGTGGTTTTTTTTTTGGTCTTTTATTTTAAATTATTTATAAAGATGACATTACGCAGTTTCCAGGCAGAGGGTCGAGGCTAAAAGGCTGCTGCAGCTGCCTGTGGGACGGAGGTGGGTACCAGCCAGCCCCGCAGCATGCGCTGGGCTGCAGGAGGCATCCTCCCGCCAGCAGCCACGGAGCCAGAGCTGGCAGGAGCTGCTATAATCTACCAATGCTAGCAGTAGTCATGTTAGGTTGCTGAATAATACTTGGGAACTGCGGCTCTAATTGGAGTTACTACCTTTTTCCCGTACTTCGTTTTTAAAACGACAACTGTTGAGAAGCATTAGCTGAGCATAGTGCTAGTTTTGAGAAAACTGGTGTGAAGCAGAAGCAGGCTTGGGAAAAACTAACCTGTGCTTCTCTTGCTTCATTGCTTGATATTAAACATAGAATTAAAATGCAAATGCACAGCAAGAAAAGAGAAATATGATCTGAAACTAAACAGCAAGTAGCTTTTTTTTTTTTTTTTTTTTTTTTTTTTAAAGCCACCAATGTCATTTTAATAAAGCACCTGTAGGTATGCCTGATGATAGAAAAAAAAATAAATTATAAGGAATACAATATTTTCTGCCTGCACTTAGCTACCTTGTCAAGAAAATTAATTTACTGATCTGGAAGCAAGACATGCAGTTCCACAGATTACTTTCTTTTGGATTTACAGATACACAGTCAGTGACCTTAATTGTTTTTAATGCACATATTCTGTTCTTCAGGTGTTATTCACTGATATACAGAATTGCTCAAATTAGCTGGAGAGTTTAAAGTGGCTTGAAAAAATAAACTATCAATCACACCGCCGGTAAGTAAATACTTCAACCACCTTGCCATCAGCCCAGGAAGCAGTGCCAGGCCAGGCCGTGCATGCACAGCAGGATCTGAGGCTGGGCGTCAGGAAGAGTTTCAGAATTTGATGTGGCTGATGGCACTGGCTGTGGTTTGCTTTCAGGACATGAGTTCAGTTACTGTGCAGTGGTATCAAAGAATGGCTTTTGTTGCACTGATTTTTTTACAAGATTTTTTTTTCTCCACATACTAATGTCTTGTTACCAGTCTTTTCCTTTTCTTTTTTTTTTTTTTTCTTTTTTTTTTCTTTTTTTTTCCCTTTCCTTTCTCCTCTCCTTCTCTTCTCTTCTCTTCTCTTCTCTTCTCTTCTCTTCTCTTCTCTTCTCTTCTCTTCTCTTCTCTTCTCTTCTCTTCTCTTCTCTTCTCTTCTCTTCTCTTCTCTTCTCTTCTCTTCTCTTCTCTTCTCTTCTCTTCTCTTCTCTTCTCTTCTCTTCTCTCTTCTCTCCTTTTTTTTTCTGTTTTTTTTTTTTTTCTTTTTTTTTTTCTTTCAAGCAAAGCAAGAATATTTCAGTGATGGTTTGCATTGTTGTGAGTCTCAGAGTCTTCCATAAGGCACTGAAGGAAAAAAATCAGTTTTTCCTGTTAAAAGTTCATTGCACCATCATCAACGTGTGTCATGCCTGACACCTTGGCTAGAGTACGACTGACTGGCTCAGGTGGTCCAAATCCATGAAGTAGCCACATTCTCTGCTGCTTCTCCTTCCGTGTGCTGTCAGATCGAGGATCTGTAATAAAAACAATGAGATTTCATTTTTCTCCTCTGAAAGGGAGCCTTTCATTAGAAGGTAACGAACCAACCTGCACAGGAAAGGAGGCAGCATGAGCGGCACTGAGCGTTAATAATGTCCAGTGAGGCTGGGAACAACTTGTTCTGCTCCTTCGCTTGTGGCCCAGATGAGACGTTGTGCTGCTGGGGTGTTCCCAGGGACCTTTCTCCCCTGGGTGCCCACGGCCTGCTTGGCAGCAGCCTCCAAGCCCCATGCAGTCTGTAGGCAGCTGGTATATATAATATGTATTGAAAATGAGCCTCCAAACCAGCTCCCTGGTAGCCAGGCAGGAGCAGGATGCAGCCTGTGTGCTTTGTGGCGCTGGTGACGGTGTCACAGCCACCTCTAACAATTCAGTTCTGCTTTGCATGCTTTACGTATCACGATTTCTAAAAGCGCTTACCTGATCTGAGTATGGCTTTTAAAAATAAAGGGGAAGAGGTCTCAAGAAAAAGAGGTGTGAATTTTGGATTGTTTTTAAATTAACAAAGTTGATTTTTTTTTTTTTAAATTAACAAAATATTCGGATTCAGTGAGCTGCTGGAATAGCAGACTACTGGGGAGAGGAGTCCTCACTGCAGCATGACCCCACCATCGCCGTTGGTAATGCAGGCTGGTGACGAGCCTGCTTCTGTGCAGGGGAGAACTTTAAATCGCCAATAGCCCACACCATGGAAAAGAGACTGCCACTGGTCTGCGTTTTTAAAGACCATTTACAGCAGCCCTCTAGTGCATACAACAAAAGAACACACAGAAGTTAAAGCATAAAGAAAAAAAAAAGATTTTTAGTTGACTGAACTGTACTCGTACCCCTAGATTTTCACGCTTTCTGTGCCATACACGTTGTAGCCTTCTCTGTACGTAGCGTAATTCTGGGTATTGGTGGCAGGAGCAGGTTTAAAGTTTTGGGTGTTCTTGGTGAGTTTCATTCGCTTGGACTCTGCCCGAGACTTGTAACAAAACTCGATTAAAGCCACCATCATGGCAAGCCCAAGGCCTCCAACAAGAATATAGAAAACCCCGGCCACATTGCTCAGGCTCAGAGCACTGGTCTTGTCCTAAGAGAAACGAACCACACCATTAGTTTTGCTGTGAGAAAAAGGCAGACAGAAGACAGGTTACTTTTCACTCAGTCCTAGCCACAATGACCACACATACACACTTTCTGATCCGGAGTTCAGATTCCCCAAACCCCCACATGACCTGACAGCCTTACCCACGGCGGTCACATTGTGTGACCCGCTCGTCGGTGCTACTGGTCCCGTGGAGCAGGGCCGGCAGCAGGGGCTGCTCCATCCAGCAACTGTTTGCTGTGTGAAATCTTGGCCGTGTGGAAGTTGGTAAGATTTTTGCCATTGGCTTCCCCAGGCCTTTTCTGTCCCACAGAAAAGTTGCCTACAGCTGGGCACCACTAGTGGCCATGGCACCTTCAGGACACTCTAACAGGCAGACTGGGCTACATAAAGTAGCAGGTTCTCACTTTATAAAACTAAAACCAGAAAAAAAAAAAAAACAAAAAAAAAAAAAACAAAAAAACAACCCACTGGACACCTGGCTTTGGTGAATGTAGATAAAATTAATGAGATGCTGCTATACTTTTCTACCTTTTTTCCCACAGGTTTTAAAAAAATAAAAATCAGCCTTAGGAAGATGGTCAGATAGGTTAAGGTCCAGCAGGAGAGCCCTAAGCTAACCCAGCACCTGCAGCGACCAGCTGAACAAAACGTGCTGCTCGGGGTTTGCATCCTTGAAGGATGTGACAGATGGGGGAGAAAGATTTTGGTTTTAAAAACGGGATTTTGTAATGAGCTTAAATAGAAGTTCAATCCTTTTGCTGCCACAGAATAGGGTGTTAGTGGTTCTTGTCTGAGCTGAGGCAAGGTGAGCCTCCTTGCTGCTGCCAACCCCACTCTGCCTGGGCTTACTGCAGATGCCTACAGATGATCTGAGTGTATGACTATCTCCAGGAGCATTCAAACTTCATGCACTCAGAATAAAAGAGGGTCTACCTTGTTAAGTGTCTGTGCATTTCACAGGCAGTTTAGATGCATGCAGTTTTAGCAAGCAGCCTGCTATGAGCTCTGAAAATACTGCTCATGTGTACCCCCTTACAATTATCTGGTTTGCTGCTGCAGCAGCTATGCTCAGACTTCCTGGGATCCTAGCTTTATCTCATGCAACAGGTGCGAGGCTGTGCCCCAGGCAGCTTCCAGCCCAGCTGACAGCAATGTGTTTCATTGCTGGCTGGGCTGGAACTTGAAATGGTGCCTGATACAAGGAGGAGGCTCCAAATCAGAAGCATTTTCTGTGGGAATTGTTACAGCGAGTGCTTTCAAAGGCACCAGGGAGCTAGGCACTCGGTTGCAACTGATTTCAGCAGGAGAAATCCTATAGGTGCCTTTGAAAACATCCTTTACTCCAACAACAAGCACAGCACATCAGTGTTTTTATGCTCAATGCCTCTTTCAGTATAGAAAAAAACAAAACAAAACAAAACAAAACTCTGTTTTCTTTTAACTTAGCAGCATAAATAAATGTTTGCTGCAAATCCAGTGTGGTTGATGCAACCACTGCCGCCCATGCTGGAGTAACAGGTTTGCCCTGTTACTTTCCACCCCTAACAAGCATGTGACTGTTTTCCTAACTGGCTTGTATAGGATCTAATTTACAATTTCGCAACAAAATGTGGGGGCACTCAATCAAACAAAAAATAATAATTAAAAAAAAAAAAAAAGATGCTGGTCTGAATAATACACACTGGCTGTGGTGGAACTTGGAAATTCAAATGAAGATAGCAGCTTTGAGGGCTTTGGGGGATTCTCCTTCCATGTGTGTCCAGCAAAATACTAAATAGAAAAACATACTTACAACTTAAGTTTGTTACTGCATGAAAGAAAAATGCTGTCATATTCAGAAACAATATATATATATATATTCTATTCTTTTCTTTCAGCCTTCAAAATGTAAATAGCAACTTTTGAAAGTCATTCTTTGTATACACAAACAGTGTGTCAAAATGTGATTTCTAATCAGTACGAAAAGACCTTCAGCGACTGACCTTACTTCCGGAGTCCTTGGCTCCACATTCACCCTTATCGTACCACCATTTGTTTTTCAGCTTGTCTAAGATGCCTTGTTCACTGAGTTTCAATACTGCAAGGTTTACAGGAGTTCTTCACGTGGGAAATAACATAAATAACATTATATTATGTTATTTTATGTTATTCAAGCTTTAAACTACTTTAAAACTATACAAAGCGATAAAGCAGGGTTCCTGGCCACAAAGTATTTACACTGCAGGCAACTGGATCATCCCCTTAAGTTAATGCTAGAGCAACACTATATTACCAGGTCCTGCCCATATCGCTTTGAGTAATCGGCACTCACTGTTAAATGAAGGTAGGAGAAACAAAACAAGGCCAAATCCCCACTTTTGCAGAGCACCAGGCATTGGCAGTAGCTTTGTGTCCGGTAGCGGCTCTGGTCCAGCACGACACCCCCGTGGCACTAACAGAGAGTGAAGCCCCAGCAGACAGCAGTGTGTGGGCTTGAGCCGCCAGGCCCCAAGAATCCCAAACACAGCTGGCACCCTGGGGAGCTGCAGCAGAAAATCAGGATGTGCAGACCTGTATGAAACACCTTTGTGAATGTCAAAGTGCTGGGTTTGCATGTCCAGGGTGGGCCATTGGTCTGTAGCCTCGCCGATGCCGTGCCACCTTTTGGGATTGGCACCAGGTTTGCGCTGACAGGGACTGGCTGGGTCCCAGCCAAGCCCTCCCAGGAGCCCCCTGACCTGGCTGGGATGAGCACAAGGTCCAGGCATCATGTGCAGCCAGGGAGAGCCCAGCCTCTTTAGGCACCTGCTATGAGCCCCAGCAGAAAGAGCAGCGTGGATGATTGCTGAGAAAACAGCTCTCTAATTTTAAATTTCACTTAAAAACTATCCAGTTTGGAGAGATTTTATGCAATACATCTCTCCGCTTTTAAAAAGCATTGTGCAGCTGAGAATACAGAAACAATAGGGAGAAGGTTATAAACACCTTTCATGCTCTCTGCATATTTTATCGTGCAAATGCTCCCTTCCCCCATTCCTATTCCAAACACTATTTTTAATTTGCATGCCTTTATAAACCCCTTACGGAGCATGGAGAATTTGCATAACATCCAATACATTATAGATTAGCTTTCACAACATTATACAGTATTGGGAAATGAGGAGGCTTAACATACTAATTAGGGCTCTTTATTATTTTTTTAAAAGCCAAGATTGCAGTTAATTGTGCACACGCAACTGCCAAAAAAAAGAAAAAAAAAGAAAAAAAAAGGTAAACTAAAATTATCTTAACTAAAGAGAGGGGAATTTGCCTATGGTATAGCAGGTGGGCAGGCAACCTGGGCTCCAGCACCCTGGGGCTGGGGACACTGAGCACCCCCCTGAGCCAACAGCCCATCCCTGGGTGCTGGACAAAGAGCAAATTTGGGTGTCACAGAGCATGAGGTGCTTCTTGCTGGACCAATGTCCTGGTACTGAAGGCAAGGGAGGTTTTTTTCCGTGCTTGCTGCAGAAAGGTGACTTTTCAGAGCTTGCCCTGGCCCTGTTTGTTTGAGGGCTTTTTTATGGACCAGTGAGTTGCCTGTGACCTGTGGGATGGCTTCATCCCAGTTGCTGACCCCCTGGCCACCTCACCAGCAGCTCAGGGGATCCTTTGTTCTGTTCCTGGGTCTCTCTCTCAAAAGACTTACATTTCTTCATCTTTTTCCTGAGATAATTTTGCACTTTCCAGCTTCTTTTTAAAATTAGATCAGGGGCTATATGGGTTGCTCAGTGAGGTCCTTAGCCTTTTCCCTGGTGGCTTTGGCTGCTTTTCCTCTGCCTTTAATTTATGATGGGATTCTTTTTCATCTTCCCCTGCGTGATTTCTAGAACAGCTCCTGATTAGTTTGGTTGCTTTTATCACAGTGAAATGTTAAGGTGTTGAGATCTTGTGCTCTTGCTGTGCTCCATACTCCCAGCAAGGTGAGATGCGGTAAATGGGATAAGGCCAGCGGCGGTCCTGTGGTACAGGACAGTGCCCTGGGGCACAGACTTGCTGTGGTTTTCTTCCTCACCATAACCGAATGACTTTTTGTTCTGTTGTTTGTTATTTTAATCTAGATTTGTCTGATCCTGGTGTAACCACGTGAGGTTGGGTGTGTTGGGCATCTTTACAAAACGCCACTGAGATTTTGGTGGCTGATGTTTACATAGGACTGGAAGACTTGAGTCAAGGGAAATGGTACCAATACCCTAATACTGAGTAATATTGCCCCCAATGGCAAATTAAGCCATTTGCTATGGCTGATTTATTTAAGGGAGGCATGCCATTAAGAAGATTGGTGCCTTGCAGTTCTCACAGCCTTCACTTTATTAGTGTGCTACAAACATTGTTTGACACCTGGAACAGAGAGGTTGTTCACTGGTGTTTCAGCAGCTTGGTTTATCTCTTCTTGGTTAGAAGACTCCACTTGGGTGCTGGCAGTGTGGGCATCCATCCCTTACGGACAGCGAACAAGAGGTGCCAGTTGCTGCTGCTTGCTCAGTGGATGGGACAATGCTGACGGTGCGATTTTTGAGAGGCGCTGAGCTTTCACTCATTGAAATCCCACACCAGAACCAGGTCCCCCAGGCTTTTGGTTCAGTTTAAAAATCCTGACCTCTTCTTCCTCTCAATGTAGGAATTGCTATGGCACTTCCTTGTCACGAAGGTGATCTTCCACAAGATACAGCATTGCTTCCAGGCTGAGGATGTTCCCCCTGCTTACATGTGAGATAATCCCTAAGAAGAAAGAGCTGCTATGTGCAATATGCAGAGCTTCTATTGCTTTTCTCTTTCATTATCTGATTATTTTCCATCCTTGCCATCAATACAGAAAAGAGGGAACACTTTGATGCAGAACCCATCTGGCTCTCTCATTCCTTCTCTTCATGACACTGTCACCCTGTCTGAGGGATTTCTCGCCTGGCCTCCTTTTGCTGCAGCAGCTCAACAACATTTCATGTTAGTTGCTGTAATTTTTATTCTGCTAAGAAAGGCTGTGGCATGATGATTTTTCTTTCTGGCCTGAATGAGTTTGAAGTAGAAGAAGAGTAAATTAATCACCAAAGAAACAGTTCTTTATCAGTCCCAGATGTTAGCAGGTATAACTCATGTGCCTCACGAATTATAAATCATAACAGGTTTTAAATCTGATTAATGACCTTTTGGGCTCATTTTCATGATTCCACCTGCACCTCTATAAAGCAGATACACAAAACCAGAGTTCATATGCAAAACCATTGCTCCAGCTTCTACAGGCTTCAGGAGGCCACAGCAGGCTGAAGGCCCTTGTACACCTGCAAAAGCTGTCACATTTGTGCTGTTGGTGACCAGTTCCCACTACTTACTAATATTTTGATGTGCCAGTGCTGCGAGCAGCCCGTGTCACTGAATAACCTGTGCAGGAGAGGCCAAGCAGGTTCTTGGCAGAAGTGCTGTTAATTGGCGAGAAGAGCATCTCTGGTGCCAGCCTTGCTAGGAAAGTACATTTTCCAGGAAGAAACTGGGATATACTGATGTCTGCAGCACTGTGCCCTCGTGCTTGGCTTGGCCCTCAGACACTGAAGTGTGAAGGAAGAGCTGCTGAGCATTCAGCAGCTTCAGGAGCAAAAGTCACTTTGGGACAGGAAAATCTCACCCACTAACCCCTAGGCTTTTGTCAGCTGCATGTAACCGGTGTCTGAGTAGCATAAACTCTCTGTAACACTGTAGTTATGTTTATTACTTGCAATCAATAAAGATTTAAGTGGTGATTGGAACAGCTTTGGATAATTCATATCCCATTCTATGCTCTAATGGATGTAATATAAATGTTATACCTCAAAATGATCATTGCCAAGGATAGCAAATGAACACTGCAGACAGCACTCTGCTCCCCCCAAACCTGATGAAATGTTGCTCAGAATTAATTTAGGATTTTCAGACCCAATCATTCAGAAAAAGGAAGCTGTAAAGAAGAGGCACAACAACTAATGGCACTCAATAAGGGATTCCTCAGTCCCATCAGCAGCCAGTTTCTGATGTTTCTCAGAAATTTGTGTTCAGGGCTGCATCCCCTGTGCCCACCTGGGCAGGACATCTGCTGTCTGACATGAGGACAGAGCGTTAGCTCAGTGCTGAGGATGAGAAATTTGGGAGCAGCGGCGATGGGATCCTCCTCACAAGGCAGATGGACGCTGGCTCCAAATGTACAGTACACGTGGCCACCAGAAGAAGCCTGTCCCCTAGCTGAAGGGCCAAAGACACAACTTCCTGATGTTCTCAGAACCACATCTCCTACAACGTGAAGTCCTGAAGAGTCGATAGAAAGCCTTTTTATTTTTTATTTTTTCCTTCCAGCAGTATATTAGATGCCAAATACCTCTGGGTGGAGAAGTCCTCTGGAAGCACACATGCACATCAGGGATGTGGCATTTGTAGAAAAACTGTTTGTGTACCCTGGCATTGGCTGTTTGGGGTGCGTTAGGGTAGGCAACATCACAGAGCCAAGGGCACCTCTGGGCTCCGGCTGTGTCACACCACGCTGGTTATAAATCTGGTTTAATATCTGGCTAGGCCAGATTTATGGCTGATCTGTGGGCTCAGAGCAACAAGAAGCCACAGGAGGCTTCTGGCAAATCTGTCCCTCTGAAGACTGAGAGATTAACGAAGAACGACATCCTCGCTTGGCACTAATGTGCAAGCCTTGCTGAGCAGCATGAAGGCAGACAGTGAGCCGCAGCCTTGTAAAGGGCCTTCACCTCCTGTGCAAATCTCAGCGACATGAAGTAGGCAAAAGCCCAACATTGCATCAGGTCTCCATGAGTACATTATAAAGTTGTTTTTTTTTTTTTTTTTTTTTTTTTTTCCCCACTGGTTTTATTTTTAATCCCTGTTATTCTTACCTAATCTCTTTAATTTAGGAATTTGATATAGTTAGAGCACTACTTCCTGCAGCATGATTTTTTTCTCTTGTTTCTTATGACCACAGCTGTCCTTGCTGGCTGAGGCATCACCAGAGTTGCTGATGTCAACACAACCCAGCCAACTGAGCTGTAACATCAAAGAGTTTAGACATTGCACATTTGGGTTTCTAAAATCCATCTCATAATGACAGAGGAAAGGGAAGCAGAATAAGGTGCAAGCAAACAAGCAAAGTGCTTAAGTCAGAAAGCTTCTTAAAACCCTTTGGGGCAGAACCACTGAAAACACTGAATTAATTGTTCTTGTTGGTGTCACTGGCAAATCTTCACTCACATCAGGGGACACGGGGTGAAGCCGGTTGCAGACGTGATAAGTTCTGCCTCTCACATGACCCAAGCAACAAATATCTGACGGGGACAGGGCAAGACCCAGACAGCTGCCCCGAGATCTTGTTTGGGAACCTAATGACCCCAGGACCGTCCCAAGGGGAGCAGCCAGTGCCCCTGCCCCATACACCACGCCTGGCAGCTTCTGCACATCACAGAGAAGGGCACTGGTGAGAGCAGATATCAAGCCCCAGCTCTCTGCTTGACTTGACAGAGCACCAAACCGATCTAACTAACAACCACCTTGGCATCATTAAAATATAAAGATAGAAACAATCCAGGAAGAGATACCAAATCCAGCACTATTCTCCAGAGGGCATTGCTTGAGGTTAAAGACCTGTCTAAATCAAATATGGGACTTTATCCCCCCAAGCTCTATACATCCCAACCTGATCTGTAACTATTGAATGGACTTTTTGTCAGATCTTATTTCTGAAATAATTTCTGACTAGATAGAAAGCTGGAGGGTGAATGTATTGCCCAAGAGTTCTGCTCTTTCCTAGATCAGATCTCTCTCAAGATATGGCCTGTCATAATTCACCAATTTAGTGAATTCTCTTTGCCACAGCTTTGTGTCTTGCTTTGCACCCGTTTGTCAGGGACAGGGAAGATTTAGGATGGAGATGGACTCATCATTAAAACTCGCTGTATGTGTTTAAAGACTATAGTTGCATGGTACTTGAAGCAGGCGTAAACGGAGCCCTGAAATACAGTCACTCGCTATTCCTCTTTATTACCTTTTGCTCACAAAGAGTGGTCTTCTGTATTTCATACTGAGCATTTCATATTCACAGAAACAGCAACAGGCTTTTTTTTTTTTTTTTAAAGAAATGAACACTTGGTTGCGCTCTGCCACCATTTCCGACCTTTGTCACTTCTTTCTGCCCTGTGTTAACCAGCAGTCGCAGGTGTGCAAACATGTAACATCCTAGGGATTGGAATGCTCTGCGGGTGGGCAGAGGAAGGGGTAGAATTGAAAGCCATCTTGTTTGAAAAGACGGAGAGCCTTCAAAATCAGGAGACTAAAACTAGGCACCTTGAGCCCCATACATCCCCAAGCCACTAAAGAAATACACCACATGCTGATGGCTGGTGTTGCACTCAGAGGCATCAATCACGGCATTAAATCCTCCAACAGAAGGTTTTTTTTCTCACTTTTTCTCTCAACGGCACAACCAGATGCTGTTCCCCTTGCTGCAAGCGCTGGCTGCAGGCTCAGCCATGGCTGTTGCTGACTTGGGAGGTCCAGGGAGATTGCCGCATGTTTTGCCTGTTTTGTGTATTGAATGGTGTCATGGGATGACAAGACTCTTGCATTAGGATGTAAATGAGTTTTTAACATTTTTTATGATGTCCTACTGCCAGCAGCAGAGCCAGGAGGTGAACACAGGCAGTGCCATGTTCTATCGTATTTACATGGTGCAGCAGCCTGCGAGGACTCCTCCTACTGAACAGGCACCCATGAGCCTGGGACAGTTTGTTTCTTGCTTTTTTAGAGGATGGTCAGAGCACCCACTGCATCCTTGTGGAATCCTGTAGGGATTTCCTTGCAGGAACTAGGTGTGCATTTTAAAAACAGGTTTTAGCTGGTGCTGTATTTGCTGCGACATGGAAGACGAGCACAGACGCATGGTGCCATCACACCACCTACACATATGCTGAACAGACCTGTGCAGAGCCAGACGTGTCACCACCTGCGACCGCAGGTTCCTCCATGCTTTGCGGATAGTTTGCAGTCTGTGTACGGCAGCCACTGTCTCTAGGAAAGTATATTTATACATTTCATAAATGTAGTTCAAGCAAATTAAAGTCTGTACTAACAGGATCATAATTTAATAGAAGTGCCAAGTGCTAATGCAATAATACATGCATATTGGATTAGGAAATGCAAGCTGTAACAAGTCATTGTAGTTCATTTGTAGCAGTGCCTGAGACTTGAGATAGGGCTGCGGCGAGGGCGGGTTGAGCAGCAGCCCAGGAGGGCTCAGCAGCAGGATGGCGGATGCTTAACGTCACGCTCTGGCCCACAGTGCCTCCAACAGCATTGTGGGCCCTTCCTGGGTTTACCTGGATCCTTCCTAGCCTGGGTGATAAAAGCAAGAGACTCAACTTACCTTGAGTGCAGGCTATCCCCTCACCTTCTCTTTCTCTTGCTAGACATATCCACTTTTCCCCCCGTCTTCTATGATCTATTTTCCTCCTGGGACGGCCTCTTCTGCAGCTCCTGCTCCCAGCTCCTCAGGCGACTGTGGGCAGGTGCTGCACAGTTGGAAGCCCACAAGGCCCTCACCGAACAGCCTCGTCGCTGGTACAAACCAGACATGTCCCAAGCATGATTACAGCGCTCGTTAGCGCACAAGTGCCTGTCCATCTGAGCTCAGTGCTGTAAGGTTAGAATTACTTTGAAGAAGAAAAAGAAAGGCATTTATTTTTCCCTTTGTATTTTATATGACAGTCATTAACAATGGAGAGGAAACAGGCGAGCCTGGAAACCCATACAGATGCTCAGGGCAGGGGCCCTGCTCCCCACCTGCAGCTGCTGGTTTTCCCTTGTCCTTTCTGCAGTCACAGGGAACCAAGCCTCAGCTCCTCTGATCCTGATGCTTACAGTGCAGGATAAATGACTCATGCAAGCAATTTATGGAAAATAACTCTTAAGTACCACAGGCATTATCAAAATGAAGGCATGAATCACAAGCCTTTCACTAAGGTTTCCTACGGCCGTGAAGGCAGGACGTGCAGTTGCTCTGCTGCAGTCAGCACCGCACAAGCACACTTCCATGTCAAGGGAGCAAAGCAAGTCCCCATGGCAGCTACACCAAAGTTACACAAGCAAAACGAAGCAGTTCCTAATCCTTAGATGCCAGCCTTGACTCCACTAGCTCCTTCCTAGCCTGGGAAACCTGCTTGTCCTTAGTCCTTGTCCTGAGTCTCCTAATTGCATCCTCCCAAAACCATCCTCAGAGGACAGACATTTCTGCAAACCAAGGCAGGCTGTCTGCCCTTCTTGGCAGTGCTCTAAATGAGATGCTCCACTGAGCTCTTAAAGTGTTAAGACTTCATTATTGTTACAAAACATACACAGTTTTATTTGCTAATTTGCTATGAAATAATAGCTGTCAATTGAACACATATTTCAATGCCTTCCTTTGAAAGCATTATTTTGCTTTTTAAACTATTATTTTGCTTTGTCACTCATTTGCACAATACAATAATTTCCTATTACTTTCCTAGGTCTGAGCATGAATTAGCTCTGCGCTACTACCATTGGCTCTGACCAGCCATTTTATTTTTTCCAGATCATAACCCAGGCCTATAGAACGAGTAACAAGTAAATTCATGCCGATGAACATAATTTCAAACAAATTGGTCAAATAAACTCTGCTGTATCTTTTTAAGCCCACCATTTCCCCAGATGTTCTCTATAAAGCACTACATGTTTGGCAGTGGTGCTCTTTAGATGTTAGGTATCATCTAAATTGATGCCTAACAGATTTCTTCTAAAAATATGCCACTTAAAAAATTATGCCACAAATGCTAACTGCTGTACCGCAAATGTATCAAAGCAAAATACCATTGAGAAATGGGGGAAATGAATCCCATCTGCTAATGGCCCTGCTCTCATCTCGGAAGGACTCAGAAATGCGATGCTTTATGATGTGTGGCTCAGAGGACAGAATTCAACTAGCTCTCTGGAAAAGTTATCCTCTGATTAAAAAGAAGCAGCCAAAAAATGTAGTGGTATTGCATCATGTATCATTTCACTGATGCCTTCCAAAAGAGGTATCAACCTAAAAAAAAATACGTTAGAGAAATTAAGTCAAATAATTAGCAAGGGCCCCTGCCACGTGAAGTTGGAGAAATGCTACATTCCAACAATTTCCTCCTGTGTTGGCTGTCATTCAGTGTTCCTGTGAAGGTACGAGAATACAAGAAATGTATCAACAGCAGAAATGTAGCAATTAATCTTAGCAGAAAATTGTTCCTATGCAACTGAATAATTAGTTTCCCTAAGGTCACTCATCCTGCTGTCTACATCTCATTTTTTCTATTTCTTGTTAAATTCCTATTCAGCCATCACTCAGCTCTGGGATGACAGGATTGTATAACAAACAAAATAATTAGTTTCCAAACTGGTAATAAGCTGTAACGTATTTCCTGGAATATTTTTTTATTATTTTTTTATTTTTTTTAATAATAACTGCTATTCTGCATTCTCTCACAATATCAAACCCAGATGACACCTATAAGAGATCGTGAATACAGTGTAATTGTGCCATGAAGCCAATGGATGAAACTAAATAACTAAATTCATGCTCATTTAAGAGAGAAAAATGGGCAAATTTTGATGCATGTACCAGGACGCCTGTGTCAGTGAAGTCACTCTACACGTATTAATGTCACACATGGATGGAGCATGGCTCCCTTTGGTTTTAAGCAAGACCCAGCACTGACAGAGGGAAGCCTGGATGCTGCGGGGCAGCCCCATGCCTGCTGTGCCTGCCTGAGCTGGCACATCGTGATGGCACTGAACTGTCATCTGAGAACTAGCTCAGTCTCTTTAGTCTTCAATTACAAGTGGCCACAGGAGTTTTGGATGCTCATAGGACTGACCTTACACAGTTCCTGTCATGGAGTAGGTTTAGAAACTTTCTGAAAGGCCATTCAATACCTTCTCTGATTCCTACCGTAAGCCTCAAAATCCTTCTGAAATTTCAAGTCACTGGGGAATCTTCCAGTGGCCATGAACACGTGGCAGCAAGAAGAGAACTCCCAAATACAGCTTGGCACTATTGATGCCCTGACACAGGTGAGCTGCACACCAAAGCTCAGGGAGGACACACAGAGGGACCGGGGTCCTTCATGCTTTGTTGGTGGAAACTGGCGCAGGCCAACAGGTGGCATACTTACCCCTGGCTTCATAGCTCTGCTTAAGATGCTGGCACCACCATTCATTTCTGCATGCAGTTCGTCTGCAGGAAGCAGGCAGGGCTGATTGCCAGTTCAGGGCAGCTATTCCCCAAGCCTGGGCCTCTACTGGCTAAGCTGAGAGAGGGGCTCTGTCAGCTCAGTCGGTAGAGAGAGCTGCCCTGAGCAAGCAATGGACCCTCTGCATCACCTCCCTATGACGTGCACCCACCGAGCAGCAACTTGGTCCCCCAGGTGCCACCTCCTTCACTCAGTTCCTCCAGGTATAGCCTTCTCCCAGGGAAAAGGGAAAAAAGAACAGCCCTGAAGCAATTCGCATGGAATTCTCTACTCATAAAGCCACGCTGGTATGAGCAATTAGCTGTGTGGATGGGATGAGATCAGTGCAGGATCTGGAGGGAGGATGGAAGGGAGAGGAGCAGGGTGGATGGAAGGGCTTGAGGATGGCATGGCCATGACACTGCGATGGCTGAGGACATCAGTGTGCCGGGAAGGCATCCATATGTCTGTCTGCCTGTCTGTCCAAGTGCTGCAGAGCTTGAGCCTGCAGGATTGAGTGCCTGCAGAACGCTGCCTCAAAGGAAAAGCCATTTTGTCATAAAAAAGCCCTTTGATTTATGCCATCGCTAGAAATAACAACTAACCCCTTCCCTGCCTGCCCATCATGTTCACTCTTCTGTCCTTGCTGGACAGTCTGTCCTGGTGTACCTCTCCCAGAATCTACTGAGCAGGGCGAGAGCTTGCTGATAGGCGGTATTACTCTTTTTCAAAGGACTTTCAGCACAAGCAGAAGCAGAAGGATGACCCTTTCCTAATTTTGACCGTTTTCAAAATCCTTCTCAGTTTCCTCAGGGCTGTAAGCGTTAGTTGACTGCTTTTAATTCAATGAACTTGCAGCAATGAAGTTCATTGATGCTGCTTGGTACAAAGGGTTTGCTTTCATGGAGGTGGTATTAGACAACGCAGTGCTGGATCCCAGGAGAATATTAAACATTTAATATACCAGCAAGTATAACATTATATAAACACGTTGCATGAAGGATGAGCTGCAGAGCTAAAGAACATGTAAGAGCTCGTACTCATCTGCAGGCTGCTGCTGAGCACTGCAACAGCAGGCACTGAACAAGCCTGAATGGGAGATTTTCTCCTTCCTTTTGCTAATATCAGAGATGAGGAGCTGAGTTAACTTCAAAGGAACCAACTGCAAGCAACTCTTACTAATAGAACACAGCAGTAATTTGCAGTAATTGTCTGAAACTGCAGTTTACTGAAAATACTATTCTTATTGATCTTGGACCAAAGCTGAAGCATTTTTATAAGGGGGATCAGAAGTTACTGTTCCTTAAGGAACTGGATTTAATAGCTGTAAGAGAGTGTCACTGTGAAAACTAATCTCAGTACTTTTCAGTATAACGATGTATTTGAAATTAAATTCCTTAGTAATTCCTGTACCAAGGTGAGCAAGAAAGTCCAACCTGTCCTAGCTACAGCTTCTCTTGAAATTGCCTGTTAGCTCTACAGGGTAGGGCTGGCAGTACTAAAGTGCACTCAGCTTCTGCAACGGGCAAGATCTTAAATCAATTTCAGAAGCATGGCTCCGGCACGGCTGCTGGGTGCAGCAGGGGACCCTCTGCCACAAAAGGCAATAGCGGTGTTGTCAGTGGTGCCACCGGAGCTGGGGTTTTAAACCATGCTTGAAAACCACAGCAAATGCAAGTGCATTGTTCCTGTGTACTGTGGCAGTTGTCATATAAAAGGTAACTCTAAGCAAAACTACCCAAACCTTTCCTTAAGATGAATTTCTACTTTACTGCATCATTTTAATACACTGCATTGCTGCAAACAACATCTCTTGTTTCAGCTTCACCCACTGTAAGTGCTAACTCCTTACACATTGCTGTTATTGCCAGTATTTTACCATTAATGGGTGACCACCATCACTGCTTAACTTTTAGCATTCCATAGTTGAAATTAAATTCATTGGTAATTCCTGTACCCAAGAGGACTGATAATATCCAGCCTGCTCTAGCTAATGTCACTACTGTGATCAGTGCTGAGTGACCGCAGACTGCACATGATCTAGCAGCCACCTTGTCCTTCCCTGAGCTATGGCACACAGCCCAACTCTGGAGACCAGACTTCAGCCACAGAACCCACTGGCATCAGTCTTGCCACCAAATCCGAGGTTGGGCTCTCTGGGGACCTGTCTCCAGAAGAGTCCAGGGGAAGGGAGCCCTTTCTAACACACAAAGCCTCTCAGCAATGCTTCTAACCCACAGCTAAGTCACAGAGGAGGCCCCAAAGCCTCATCCTCAGGATTTGACACAACAGCTGGGTGCAATCGCATCTCCTTGAGCAGCCACAAGTGCTGGCTGCGCAGGTCCCACTGACACAGAGCTTCTTTCTGTTAGTTCAATGAGGTTTCCAAGCTCGACCAAAACTGCTGCCGACGATAAACAACATGGTTTCTTTGCAAGAGCTACTGGGCAAGCAAATGGCTTTTTTTTTTTTTTTTTTTTTTTCCCCACCGCAATTATTCTGATAGTTTTGATCTGCATTTTTTTTTCCTTGGCGAGTACAATAACAGCCTTGCCGATTACTCTCCACTAAGGTACCCGATTGTGGTGACATTGAGGCTGACCTTGGAGTCACCTCCCCCGCTGCCGCACTCTCCTTTGTCGTACCACCATTTGTTTTTCAATTTGTCCAAGAGGCCTTGCTCATTCAGTTTTAATACTGCCAGGTTAACAGCATTTCTTGAAACGATAAAACATAACTTGTAAGAAAAATGCACAAATGCTTAGGAAATCGTAACGTATAAAAAAAGGAGCACAAGAGGACAAATTGGCTAAAATTTCACAGAACGTGGAGCTATAAAAATGTTTGTACAGCAAATACAGGGTTAAATATTGGAAGGTGGCATGGAGGATAACATTTGCTCAAAACTGAAGTGTGCGGGATGGGGAAATCGTCTTTGAGAAAAAAAGTAACAAGAACACCACATCATGCAGCTAACATTTGTCACATATGACAGGTTAACTCGGCTTTTACCATTTAAATTGAAAAAGCCATCGAACTGTAAAATTAAAACAGCAACAAACAATCAGAAAGGACAACACGAAGAGAACACTAAAAAAATGGATGCATTAAATAAACGAAACCGTAATTTACCGTCTTATTTAACTCCATGGAATATTGAAGATTTTTAAACTTTAAAAGTTACCTCAAAATCCACAAGAAAGAAAATGACAACACAATACATCAGGGTAGGTGGAATACTATAACAACATGGATATTGTTATATTATTCCACCCACCTTAATGCTGAGCCTTTGGGGGTGGCTACACCATAGCCCTTGGAATCCAGGTTCCCGCCGACTTTCATAGTGTCGCAGGGCTTGCGCTGCTCGATGTACTCGTTCATCGTCGACTCCAGCAGGAAGGCAAACTTCCCCTTCGACTTGCGTACCCTCGCCACCCCATCTGCTGTGGTTTTGGTGAACACGGAGGGCTCAGCTGACTTCATGTACGACCACATTTTCTCATACACGGCAATTTTTGATCTCTGGGAGACAGGAAAGGGGGGAAATGAAGAGCAACATGGACACCGGGGATGCGTGGCGTCACCTGGGGCTGCTGAACCAGCAAAACCCCCTGGGCACTACAAAACCATGGAAGGGCTTGGGAGGGGGGACACATTTCAAGCATTTCTTTCACTAATTTCTGTCACAATGAAAAAAATGCTGTGGTTGCCTTCCTGAGGTGGGTTTGCCTTCACACATATTGCTCTGCCACCCAGCCAAGGGGACGATGCTCAGCCCTGGCCAACAGCTGCAGAAGCAGCCTCTCCTTTCCACACATCTCCTCAGCAATGTTTTTTGTGCTCACTCACAGTTAGGAAACACCGCTGCTTGCTTATTAAATGTTCCCAGCAAAGCAGGAGCCTGCTTTTCACAGCAGCGGTGTAAGGTTTATGATACAGGAAGCAAGAACAGCTCTAATGGCCTCTTACAGTGGTGCTCGCATGAGGGATATAAATAGCAGTAACAAAAGCCTTTCTTATGTAATAATCAAACTTTCAAAATTCAGTTTCCCATTCTCCTAAAAGATGGTAAACACAAGTATTAGCAATGAGCTGAAGTAATTGCTGATTAACTGCTTGTGTGCCATGTACATATTTTTTTAAATTTGTCCTGTTTCTTGAGACTGAGCCATTGCTAACAGCCTCTAGCTCAGCACACAGGTTTTGTGACTGTGGAAATGCTGAGAAATGCATTACTTCCCCCTCTCCCACCTCCTCTCCAGTACGATTTAAACCACCCTTAGATGTTAAAGCCACCTCAAGGCTCCAAGGTGTCCCTATCTGGCACTACCAGTTAAACTTCCCTCCTTGGTCGATAGAAGGCAGTAACACTTACCGTATTGCTCTCCAGTCTAGAAATCCCAAGGATTTATATAAGGCTTTCAGCCCAGGCTGTGTTTATCTTGAATTTATGCCTCCTACTCCTTGCCAGTTTCCTGTCCACAGCCTTCCTCGCAGAATGGGAATTAAACATGCAGTAGCTAAATCTAGCTCAAATTTAACAAACTTGTGGCAGAAGACTGTTAATGTCCATCAGCTTGATGATCAAGACACGTTTCCTCCTCATTCAGGACAATTTAATGTGTTTTGAATAATGCAATGCTTAACAGCCAGCCTGCAAACATTTCATGGGAAGTAAATCCTGCCTTCACCATTCTTCAGATTAAAATACCCAGCTAGCATCGCTATGACAGAGAGCAAGGAGCATGGAGGGCAAGATTTTATTTTAATTATCCTTCCTGATGAGCTGAAAAATGCAAACCAATTAAAATCAGCACCATTGACAATAGGAAATTCGAGAGACGGCAATGCAATGTGGCTTCATTAGGAGCTAGCTGGCTGGGCGGGGTGCTAAGAGCAAGCCAGAGGGATTTGCATGGCAAACACCCCTTGGATGAAGATTGGCTATGTGGGGAGGAGGCGTGTCCCTGCGGGGCTCTGGGAGCTGCCCGCAGGTGGTGCATGTCACTGGTGTGGTGGCTGCCACCTTCTTCGTGCCCCATGGGCATCTGTGCACAGCTGTGTGAGGTGCAGAGCTCGCCACTGCCCCCAGCATGGGGCTGACCACGGCCGGAGCTGCCCGCTCTACTCATGCAATCTGCTCACGCAGAAACGTAATAGAAACAGATTGCTTGGCCAACACACGGACTGCATAAGCAATGCTAATTCTGCTGTGTCCTAGTTTCAAGGTGCTCGTCCCTACAACTTTAATCTTCTTTTAACATAAATAATACAAACGCACCTGCCCATTTATATTTGGAAATGGGCATCTAAAGGACAAAAGGAAGGTAAAAATTTTGGCTTTACTGGTTCTCTTAAATCTCTCAGCCAGCTAAAGTAGTTTGGCTTCAAAAATAGTGCAGATACTATGTATGCTTCTGCTTGTTTTCCTCTGTATAGCATGCCTTTAATTACACAGATAAACCATAATTTCTTTTCCTTTTCATCTTCTAACTCACACCGGAATGCGTCTTTAATAAGTTCTTTCATGCTCTTTCCAGCTGGCCTGCCTTCCTTAAAGCAATTGCCAATACATCTGTGCACTGTTAATAATAACAGTTATCTGATGAGTGCCAAGCACACTCAGAGCTGCAAATGGTCTGAGCAAAGCATGGTCCCTGCTTCAAGGGCAAAGAATGAACATCATCATCCATCATTCAAAAACCCAAATTCCATGATTCAAAAATATAAAGCCACAGATTTATTTTAAACTTCAACAAATAAACTAGGTTTTAGAGTTTGCTACCTTCATTTTACTTTTCTGAATGATCTAGTTAATAAAAATCAGGACACTTCTATATGATCACTGCCCACACCTCTTTCTGCCAAGTGGGATTTTTGCAGTACCTTGTTATTAGCAAATTAACTAAATGAGTACAGCAGTCTGGTCTGATCTAAGTAGACAAAAATGTGCAAGCTAGGAAGTTTAAAAAAAAATGCATAAGGAAAGTTGGTTTTGGAGGGGCCAGAGTCCATGAAGGAGGGCCTGGCTGAGGTCCCGGGAGCAGGGACGGTATCTGTGCAGGCTCCATGCTGCTGTGTTCTGTGAGGCTGGTGCTGCTTCTCACAGCCTGAGGCTGGGCTTGGCATCTGGGAAAGCACCAGGGTGTTTTTGCCTGCCCTAGGGACCATATTTTGCATCTGCTCCACTCAATGAAACGGCTGGTTGGCTAAAGGTGGTCAAACACACAAAGAGATGAAATGATAAATGGTGTTTGGAGTAAATGCTTATCCAATTTTCTAGCTGCCTCAAAAAGAAAAACACAAACAACCCCCAAAAAACAACCCAACCAAACAAAACACAAAAAAACAGACAAACCAAACCAGAAGCCCCTAAAAGTCACAGCTGCAAGGGGGTCTGGCCACAGAGGTGCCTGGTACACAAAGGATTTATGCTCCCACACAGAGTAAGGTTGGACAGATCTGTCTGGTAGAGTTCAGTGTCAGTAAAACATTCTCCCTCTCATTAAAGTGTTACTTTTAAGGAGATATTTAGGAAAAAAAAAAAAAAAAGAAAAAGCTTAAAAGCAAAGATTTAAGCCAATTCAAAGCCCCTAACTGCAATAACTCCTGTGCTCTGCAACTCCTATTTCTTTGATATTGCTCTCAAGAACTACATCACACACATTTCCTTGGGATTTCAAGGGTATATATTTTTTTTCTGAAAAGCAACACTTTCAGTGTTTCATCTAGGCCTCAGGACACATTAAAGCGCCTTTCCATGATTAGACCCTTGCTGCAGACATAAATAGAGCCTCTCTCCCCCCCCCAGGCGATGCACCCACAGGGCAGTGCTTGGCGCCACCAGGCCACGGTGTCACCATCAGGCTGGCAGCTCCCGCTGGACCTGTCACCACCCAACGCCCAAATGCCTGCTTCCTCCAGGTGGCAGTGGGCTTATCATCAAAGGAAGTGCCAAGTCAAGCCATCCACATTTTTAATTTAATTTTGCCTTGCAAATCTCCCTGTTTTTGAGCAGGTTTGGCTCCAGCACCTCAACAGAAAACCAAACCAAGAACCAGCATCAAGATGTGTGGCATGACCTAGGCCGGGCCTGTGTGCGCAGCGTGGCTGCATGGCAGCAGGACAGCAGAAGGATGGTGGCAGGTTGGTGGCAGAACAGTGGCAGAATGGCATTAGAGTGACCCATCAGCATGCCTACTGCTTCCACCCTCCAGCATCAGCAGCTCAGCGTCGTCTGACCCAGCCCCACAGCACTATGACCAGACACCCTGGTTCCTCATTTGCATACTCAAAACTGCCTGAAGAGATACCACAAAAGCCAGCACCTCTCACAGGGTTATTTGACATTGGTTAAATTTACCTCTAAAGAATTTGTGGCAGAAGCCTTATCCTATTGACTGCATTACCTTCTACCCTTGCAGACATCTGTCTCACACTTTGGCTAAAAGTGACGTTGTGTCAGCTCCTCCACTCCTGAGTGTCATAAAGCTGTTGTATTTGAAAGCAGCAGTGCTTTTCCTCCAGAGCTGAAGTCTGTTACAGAGCTGCCCTTTGCCTGTTTCAGACAGTTTAGCCCTTTCTGCCCCCTCCTCCGCTACATGCAGGTCTTCTTCAAAATTCCCTCCTCTAGCATGCTAATGGAATATTTTGTTAAAAAGATCAAAACTGGACCTTTGTTTCTTCTGATGGGCACCAGGAAATTATTTCATGGCAGTCAAGCGCAAAAATGTTCTCTTACAGATGATTACCGGTGATAATCCAGTCATGAGCCAAATTAACCTAAATCAATTTTACTTTTAAAATAAACTGCACATTCTTTCTTTTTTCAGTCTGTACATTTAACATTTCAGACCATACTGATTCATATTTTTTATGTCTGTCTTCAAAACAGAAAGAGAGGAACAAAGAAACAAGAGACTTGAGAAAGAGAAAAGATGCCCACAGTAACCAAGGACAAGTGGGAGAACATTTCATGACCACAGTGCTATTGTAACAAATGGAACTGGTGGGCTGAAGAGGGAGAAGACTCAGAAGAATGCCAGTTACTATTGCCTGGTCTCAGGGCTGGGTCCAGGCTATATATAGGCTTTATATACTTTTGAGTAGGTCAGTATGCACTGAAATGCAGTAAATGCAACGTGGACACGCAGCAGATGTCAGATAGACTGCTGCAAACTGGATGGTGCATCCTGACCACAGGGATAGGCAGGGACATCTATAAAGGACCTGCAGCAGCAGAGGTCACATGCTCTTCTACTATACCAGCCCTGTCACCACATTATAGCTCTCTAACAAGGGAAATTAATAGCCCTAAGTCAGACAGACTGACACAAAAACACAAAGGTCCATACTAAAAACAGTGTAGGTATTTAATCTGAACAATGCATGCTGCCTTTATATAGATGCACGCCTCACTGATATGAACTGGAGTAGTTAAGTGTGAACCTGAGCTTCATTATCATCCGTCACTGCTTTTTTTCCACATGCACAATTAGCTCTTCTACAGCAGGTAATGAATCCAGCAGCTTATGAACCGTTAAAAAGCAAGTTACTCAACAGGAGTGAAAAGGGACTGGGAGACTGCCCTGCTACCACATCTGCTGCCTGGCTTTGGGATCACTTCAAGACCCACTGGTTCTGGGAGCTGCTCGCAATGTGGCAAACTACAACCAAGTGGCTACCACTGTCCTGGTCTTCTGGACAAGATTTGATCAGATGGATGCCTGTCTGCGCCTGCAAGCGTGGTGCAGAGCAGCCTCAGGAAGGAGTGCAAAGCAGGGGCAGGTGCCCCTGGCCAAATGCCATCTCTGAAGCAGGCAGAGCCTGGCCTAACACTGCTGCTTTGACAACATCAATGTGATAAATATTATTGCTAAGGTGCCTTTGCCTGAGATTTCCAAGCTCTTTACTGTGAAGGAAAAAGTAGGTCTCAGAGAAGGCCCGAGGGCATGTTAGTCTCCTTTCCCAGCTGTGGACATGAAGGCAGGGATGTCATTTACTGAAGGTCGTAGGGCACAGTCTAATAGATCAATGTCACAGCTTTTAGCCACAGATAACTTGTGATGCCAGCAATTTACTTACCTATATGGACAGAAAAATCAATCCCATCATTACATGAACCTCTTGTTTTTATTACATTCTGGGAAGAAGAAAGTAGGTCAGAAGCCACGAGTGCACACAGGGTGCCTCTCTTTCAGCAAGCCCAGCCCCCACACCCTATCCACAGCATATGGATCTGGGGGACACTGCTGATAAGCAAGGCCAAAGCACGTGTATGTGAACTAGTCCTTATATTTGCAGGAATATACAAAACGTACGCATAAATGTAAAGGAAAGGGTGAATAGTTCACAGTCAAGTTTGGGATGGGAGACACTGTCACGGTGGTTTGTTGCCAATGCTAATGAAGTTCTAACTTCTGCTTAGAAGTAGTAATCTCCTTTCCCAGTTGAGGCAAACGAAGCTCAGAGAGCTGGTGGATCAGGCCCACAAGCCCAGGGCCTTCTGTTTCCTTCTAGGGTTCCCGAGGTGAAGGCTTGGCCAGGCGCTGTACGGGGGCTGTCAGGACAGTGAGCACTTTCTGGAGCAGTCACCCCTGAGCCCCTGGCTGCTTCCACCCCTGGGCAGAGCCTGGCTGGAGCCTGGGAGGGAGCTGGAGGTGGAGGAGGTGTGCAGGGAGGCCCATCATCAGCACTGCACATGCAGGGGATGGGGACGAAGCCTGCAAAAAATCCTCCAGGCTCCAGCAGCATTCCTGCTTTACCACACCTGACACTCAGAGTGTCCCAATTACAAGAGAAAAGTCCATCTTGTAAAAATAGCATGTAAGAATTTTCTTTTGAGGCTTTCTTCCTGTGCATCATGGTCATTTTGAAAACATGGGCTTTAGCAGCGGGCAGCTGCTGTAACAGACACCTTGTCTCAGATGCACTCCGCTCACACAGACAGGCGAGCAGTCACTCTGGTTGCAATGAGACTTCGCTGACATGTCAGTAACAGTCTGAGGAGCAGTATGTAAATCAAGATTTAAAACTTCCCTTCCTGGCACAATATTTAACTTCAGCCTGTGCCTAGATTCATCTCTTCGCTTTATTGCTGCCATCCATTCCTGCACATTGCAACACTGATCGGAAAATTAAAATGAAAGTCTTTACCAGGAGACAAGCTGTCTTTGTGAATCCTCCTGTGATTCATGGTCGGAGCCGTGCACGTTGAGTGCTCACCACGAGGAAGAGGTGACAAACGGGGCTGGTGGCACCACTGCAGACCAGTACGGTTGTGCTGTGTGAATGTCCGTCCACCTGTCTGTCTGTCTGCCCCGGGAGCAGGAGCCTGGTGTATGAATGGCTGGAGGGCAGGATTACATCAGGTGGAGGGGCATCCTTCCAGCCGTGACACATTTAGCAGACTAGTCTTGCCTGGGCAACCAAGCAAGCCCCCAGCCCTGCGCTGAGTTCAGCCCTTAATAAATTAACAGAGAACAGTGTTTCCAGCATAGTATCTGAACACTGTCAGACCTAATGAGTTTTCAGCTCCAGACAAAACAGGCCAATATACAGGCAATGAGGGAGAAACCCCAGCGGACTGCAAGAGGGGATGTTTCATATTCTCATCTTTAGAGTTTCTAAAGCTCCATGTATTTTCTAATTCTGCAAAAGTAACAGTAGCAGCATTATAAGTAATTTATCAGCACCCATGTATTTTAAATGAATCCCTAACAAGCATGTATTAATGTGACATGGTCACATTAAATAAAGTAGGAGAGACTTGAAAACCCAGGGTCCTCACTGTCTTGAGTAATGTCATTATCATTATCTGATAGCTGTTCTCCAAGAAGTAGAGCGTTCAAACAGCAAGTGATTTTCCCCTGAGGCACTCCCTGATTCCTCCTCTAGTGCAGACATGATTATTTGATTAACCCTCTGCTATCCACTGCACTCATCCTGACTGTGGGCTCGGCTCCATGCTCACTGCTGGACCCGAGCACAAAATTCCCCTGCGCAATGCAGTTGGCAACCCTGGACTTAGAGAAATCAATTTCTGAACAGGATCAAGATGTATGTGAGCTGGAAAGCCTTAACAAGGAACACAAGTAGAGCTGATAGGAAAATGCCATCTGTTATTGAAGATAAGGAGAGATTTATTCAAATATTTGTTACTAAATGTTGATTGAAAGCTTCACTGAATCCTGGCTTGTCTGTTGAAGTTAGTAGAATGGCTCGGGCACCTTAACCCCTGCTTCCACACAAACACATCCTTTGCCAAGGAGCGGATGATGGATGAGCTGCTAATTTTACTTCCCATAAGGATACATTTTCCTTTTCAATCCATAGGCTTAAGGACATTAGATCACTTCATGGGAAACCATTTCTTTTATAATTATGTCACATTTGATTTCCTGTCATCTTTAAAACTGCCTGTTATCCATGTGGCAGAAGAGAGGCTCGACAAATTAAGAGAAAATAACCTACAAGTAGACTGTGCATCACTGCGCAATAGAGAGCTGGTGAACTCCCTGCACACATGCTTTCATTTCAGTATCCATTTACACACTCACCTATGTCAAACAGGGAAGGGAGAGAAGAATATATGGGTGAATAAGCTTTTCATATTTTCTGTGTAGAACAGCGGTTAAAACATAGCTCTTTTTCTGATTAATTGCTGCCACGTTGTGCATCAAAGATCAACGCAGCTCATATTTGAAGCTATCACTTTTCTGTGATGTTCTATTCTTTAAAGTCCGTAAATACAACCACACTTCAATATTTTTGTCAGGCATTTGTTATGATCACTGTGTTGTTTTGTTCAGTGCCAGGAATACTGAAAGCTTGAAAGTGCTAATCATAGTTTTATCCAAAGGCAAAAGGAAAATGTGTATGAATTCTGTGTTAGAAACAAGTCCTTCATCTTCACTGGCAAAATAAATTTTGAAATTAAAAATCAAGGAGTTTAACTACAATGAAACCCTTTGCACTGCAGGTACAGAATTCACAATGGTGGCTTTAATAGGCTTTAATGATGGTCTCAGTACTGTTGATTGCATAAAATGCACAAAAATCACATGGCAACTGTTGGGTCGTAATTCATGGCTTTCCCTCAACTAAACTGTTTGCTGGTAGAATTTATTTCCCTTGCCTCTCGTCTTCCTACAACCTTATCAGAGGAAAGCAATGAGCTCTTTATCTTCTAACTGGTGCATAATATGCTAGTGCTTCAGAGCCTATTAGAGTCATTATTTCTCCCTCTCTCCCTAATGGATTTGGGATTGTGCTGTGCCCCTTCCTACCTGGCTTTCCACCCTGAGGGACTGGCCTCACTGGCCACAGCTCACCCTCATGCTGAGGGCCTCAGGGTCTCAGGGTCTCCGCACTCTTTTGGCTGGGTTGGGATGACCGTAGGCAGTTGGCTCTTTGCATCCAGCAGGGACCCATGGGTGTCACCACAGCCGTACCTTGTTCATCTCATTACAAAGCACTGCCTGAAGAAAAGACACCCAAAGGGTCTTAGGTACCCAAAGTGCTTTTAATGGAAGGTATTTCAAAATCCTTTTGATGAGTTGTTGTTGTTGTTTTTTTTTTTTTTTTTTTTTTTTTTCCCCCCCAAGGAATTTGGGGTTGATCTGTTTATTTGTTCTCTTGCTATTTTTTCAGATAAATGTTTACTTTCTGCTTTGGCACTAATCTTTTGAATATATATATTTTTATATCAGATTTAGTTTTATCAGATAAACAAGTTATATTTAAAGTTCTTTTTAAAAGAAACACAAAGCATCTTGCCAGGACATCGCATGCTTTTCTGTCTGCTCTTGCTGATTCATACTTCATGAAACCAAGAAGAGAGAAAAAGTGAAAGTGGGAACCATCTTAGGCCCATTCTTAGTATGACTTTTCGTGTCTTAAAAATGTTTTTATATCATATATTTGTGTATGTATGAGGTCCAGAAAGGGCTTGGATTTGAGCGTGACTCAGAAAGAACAACTTTTTGAGAAAACTGCTGAAAAGGAATTTTAAGTGCTGAATTCCTGCAAAGAAGTAAGAGAACAGTATCGCTTCCTAGCACAACATTAATTAAGAGAAAGATACTACTAAGTGTCCGGGTAGGGTATCCAAATGCAATGAGAAGTGAAGCCTTCCCAAAGGAGGCACCAGAAAAACATGTTTCATTGGCTCTTTGATGTTCTCAACTCAACTATTGCTCCCATGTGTCCTGAAGTAACAGAGAGTTTAATTTAAGCTGTGAGTTTCATACAATGTTGAAAAAAAATCCTAAAAATAATATCTCAAGTATCTAAGCTGTGCTTGAAGGCTGTCATCCTGTTTGACTTCTCCAGGCACTGAGCCTGAAGTCTTCTCTTTATCAACAGCACAAGCAATTTCAGTGTCAAATTCTCTGTCCCCTACTAATGAACATCAGTGCCAGGCAGGAGTAACCAGCTGTAGCAGAACAACCATCATACCCAAAGGATCTTTGGCCTTTCTGCCGAAACTCCTAACAGTCCCAAGAACTGATGCCATTTCCAGGAAAAAAAAAAAAAGGAACTGACTTGAGAACAGCAAGCCATTTCATCTGAGGCACTGGCGAACTGTTGGATAGCAGTTGTTTTGTCAGGGACATCCTTGAAACCATTGTTGAGGAAAATACAAAGTTGTACAATAAAATATCAGTCCTTTGAGGCCTCCTTTTTTTTTGCTCTGAGTTTTAGTTAACAGTAATTAACTACATTGGCAATGGTATGATATGAGATGCTTCAGTTTCCCACAAAAAAAGAAAAAGACCTAATGGAAGATCTGCTAAATGTCTCAATATTTCATCCTGTCATATTACATAAAATTCAAGGATACCTTCTGAAATTTCAGGTTTTCAGTGAAGTGTACTGGTTGGTCAGCTGTTTACTAATGACCAAACACCTACCATACAAGTTGTTTTAAAGAAACCTTTCAAAAGCCTCTTAACACAGGTATCTGTTACAGAATGTTAGAACGTTATAGAATGTGTTATATAAAAGAAACCACAATAAACTGAAGAGCAGTTTCTATTTCTAAATATCTAGAAACATGTTATTCTACAGAAGTTTAAATACAGCGAACTTTACATAAGAATTATTAATTAGTTGTAAAGTTCACACCTTTTGAATAAATGCATACTGGAGGTCAGAAACCTATTAGACTGTGGTATTAAACTTAGGCTCAGTGCTGAATTTGGATTAAATGATGTTATATTGATTTGATGAGCTGCTCATATATGCTGAAGCTTTAATTGAATGTATTAGAAAATATTAATTTTAACAGATATGCCCTTAAAGGAGCAATGTTGCTATTTGTAACTGCTTTCTAGTACAGTCCTTCGTTGGTTTTCAAGAGAAAGAAAGTTATTTTTGAGCCTTTAATCTGAGACTTTATGCGAGTAAATATCTAAGAAGAGGTTCTTCTCATTTTCAAAATGGATGAATGCCCTTTGAAAGCCAAAAGGGAATTGGTGTAATGTATTGATTGCCATTTAAATGCCTTTATAAGCTAATTAGTGCAAAACATAAAATGTTTCTGAGCAGAAACGAGCAACAAATATAAAAACATAGGAAGGCTCATTTGTTTCTTAGATATACTGGGCGGACAAATACCCTGATGCAGAGAGTCACCAACCACTGAGGAGAGTGAATAGACCCTGCTGTGAAAATGTTACAAAAAATATGCTCTAATGTTTTAACTGTAAGAGCAATGTCACACTGACAAGTGTTCAACATGCATGCTCGAAACAGCAATGTTGTATCTAGCTTTAATCTACATTGCTGGGTTAGCATCTATCTGGAAGGCACTGTGACATTTAGGGAAACAGGCAACACTACAAAATAGGTCACTAGCTGGAATCTGACCAGTTGTGAAGCGGCTAGAAGTCGTTACCATCTGTTCATGTGAAATGAGGGGCTGGTATCGGTCCAGTTCCATGTAGATAGGTATCCACACTGTAAAAGAAACATTCCAAAGTGATCCTAGTTGGAAATGCAGCTGGCAGAAAGGAGCCATGGACTGAAGGATCTAAAGAAGCTATTTCTAAAACTGTGTAGATGAGATGGTGGGTACATGAAGCTCTTTTATGTGATATCCTTCTGTGATGCATTAGGAGATTTTCCCTCACTGTGGTCAGTCTAGCACCTTTCACTGCCCAACAAAAGGCATGAAGATCAATATCTGATCAGTATCTTTGTTTAAGAAATGTCTTAGCATTACACCTCTATCAAGAGATAAACCCAGAAAAGCTTCTCGATGGGATCTTAGTATCACAGAATGGTTTGGGTTGGAAGCCACTAGACCAGATTGCTCAAAGCCCCATCTAACCTGGCCTTGAACACCTCCAGGGATGGTTGCATCCACAGCTTCTCTGGGCAACCTGTTCCAGTGCCTCACCACCTTCACCATTCTAGTGAAAAATTTATTGTATTTGATCTAAACCTATCCTCTTTTAATTTAAAACTGTTCCCCCTTGTCCTGTCACTACACTCCCTGACACAGAATCCCTCCCCAGCTTTCCTTGAGACCCCCTTTAACTCCTGGAAGGCTGCTTTAAGGCTTCCCCAGAGCCTTCTCTTCTCCAGGCTCTTGGGACAGCCTTTGCCCTGTGCCTCCTGTATGAAGCCAAGGCCCAGCTGCAAAGCCAAGTTACTGTTTTTGGTGCCTCTACGCACGTGCTCACCTCCTGCTCACATCCAGGTATCTTCTCCCATCACCTGGGAAGATTTAGCAACCTCTCACATGTCACAGCCACAGTGTGCACACATATGTACGGGAAATTAGAATAAGCACTGCACTAAATTGCTCGTGTAGCTATCCCCTCAGTTATAATCGTCCTTTCTCGCTGAGTAGTTATGATCCTGACCCACTCAGCCAGCTGTTCTCAAATTGGTTAAATGCTGGTGGGGAATGGCAGGATGAGGATATTCCCCTTGCAAGGGGAATAAACATTACAGTAAACCCAGCAGAACCCAAGGCTTTTTCTGGCTCATACCACTATCACTCCCAGTGGTGCTCCAGAAGCGGTGCAAAAAGAGCTCAGAGGAAGAAAAACAGCCCAAAGCACAGACTGAGCATCCTCTGTGCAGCAGGCACTCAGAAACCAAGTGTCCTCCAAGAGTTATTTCAAGTTACAGCCATCATTACCACCTTATTAGGTAGCTAATAAAGACCATACAATGAAGTATTTATGTGAGTGTATGTATTTAATATATGGCAAAATTTTTGCCCTTCTTAAATCAACTGAAGAAGATTAATTACAACAGTTTTGTGGCTGCATCACTCCGCTCAAATTAATTACTCTGCAAAAGTTAATACAACTGAAATGATATTGGGTGCCTTGAGACTGTCAAGAAGAAACAATCACAGTTTGAATATAATTTTAAAAGTAATGAAAAAAAAAAGTAAGCACAACTTGGGGCCCCTTCTCCTCCCCATTTTGGCCCACCTGGACCTCACTGAATGGGCATTATGCCCGGATCTGCTGCACCAGGGCTCTGCTCTCTTCTCTCCCCACCTCATCCTTCTCTGCCCTGATGGAGCTGGCAGCTCCTGACAGATCATCCTCATGTAGAGCCCCACTTTCTCCAAGCACCATGATAGTCACAGCTCATTCCAAGACTATTATCAGCACAACAAAGCATTCACACGTTCACTAGACTTTGTATCCTTTCACAAGAAACATTCATTCCTTTGATCTCCACATGAGAAGGGATTTCCATGTTATGTCAAACTATTACGGAAATGAAGAAACACCCTCAGACAATCGCTCTTCCTGTATTAATGTAACGAGATACTCCTAGGAAGATCTTTTTCCCCTAAGCACACAATGGTGCCTGTAAACAACACCAATATTTCTAAGCAAATTTTACCACCTTTTCTGACAGGTCCACTCAACTCATTTTCCTGTACAGATAATACTGCCGGAGGATGACAATTAATCCGAATACAAAATTTTATACACTTATGTCACCCTTAGCAAGGTCACTGTTTATCTTACAGGTTTTTAATACAAAAGAGAAGCTGTTGTAATGCATCTGCCACCACGGATAAACAAGAACTAGCAAGTACCCATTTTTATAGGAAGACATTACATATAGGTAAGGCTGAGTACAAAAAAATTCATAAAATATCTTTGTATTCACTGCTGGCTTTTTTTTATTTTTTTTATGTCAGATTTATACACACCTGCCTATGTGTGTGTAGTCTTGTATCTCTGATGATGTTATTTATTTTAAGAGTCTCAGCTTTTCCAGTCTTTGCTCGCTACTTCCTTTTTTATGTGTAGCCTAAACATTCAACATCTTAAGCAAATTCAGAGAGCCATCAATATTTAACCAGCCTACAGCAGCAAGGGTATTACTGCTCCCTCTTCCCTCACAATTGCATTTGACCAGGATATGTGATAGGCACTAATTAGTCCTGGCTAATAATTAGACTGACCACTTTTCTATACAAATAAATGCTGGCTTGAATGGCATTTGATTGGCACTGTTGAGAGAGAGCTGGGAGCTTCCTGAAAGGGCTGAGCATTTCAGTTCACCATTGGAAAGACCAGAAATAAAAGGTCTGAAGGCATTTTTAGATACAAAAAAGTAGTCTGAGGGCTTATTTAGAAGTTCTAATAACCTCCTATGAAGTTTTTAATGACCTCCTATGCAGCTTGTAGTTTGGCAAGTGGAGAAAGAAAGGATGATCTTAAATAAATGTACATCCCTCCATCCTCAAATACTGCAAACCCAGCATTTCTATCAGCAAAGTGAACACACGATAGCATGCTGAGGTACAATTATTTCACTCCTGGCTGTTTGATACAGCCACAGCCAGACACTCATGAGCAATGAAGACACAGCAACAGCAGCAATCAGTGCGCCACACAGAAATGGCAACATATGCTTCCCACCCCCTTCTCATTCTGGCAAGTAAACACCGATGCTGGATGACATTAATGGCTGCCAGCTGGGCAAACAGAACAAGTAGGTCAAGAGAGTCATTTCTCCAAGAGTTTTCGTTGTTAAATATTGTGCTAATGACTGCATTATTGCTCATCAGAGCAAGGCTTGGAAACTGGTGTTAGAGACCTTTCCCACAATAGCAGAGGTCAGGTTTTTCATCTTAGGATGTTTCAGGTTGAGCAAAACTACCAATTCTTGATAAAATGCCTTTTAAAAAGCATCTTTAAAATCTGAACACAGGCTTGCCCTGATTGCACAAAGCAGATTTCATCAGAACAGCTTTACTGGTAGGTAGAAACAAATGACTGAAAACTATGACCCTGTGTGTCAGGCACATACAGTTTAGAAAAGCTCTAATGGAGATTTAACAGAACTGTTTTAAAGCATGCAACTTACTCTAAAGAATTCTTTGGTTGAGCCTGAATCCAAAGTGCCATAGGCTATCTCTGTTTGTTTAGCCAGATCCTCTGCGCTCTCTATGGGAGACACCATCCTTTCCACCGTAAGGAAGGCAGCAAGATTAGCAGTGTAGGAAGAGATAATGATGAGAGTGAAGAACCACCAGACTCCTCCGACAATTCGCCCTGAGAGAGATCTATGGAAAAACACATATCATCAAATTTTGTCGAAGATATTCCTTGATTTATCTTTGTTGTTGAAGAGAAATTCACATGCACAACCCTGTTGTCCTCATCCTTCAGACATCTGTGGAGAGGCTCCTGATAGCCTTCCTCAGGAGAGCAAGCTCAGCATGTACCTATTCTTAATTAGTTAAACCCTCTTAAGTCTTTCAGTGGAAACAAGGACAAAGAAATAATGGTTCTTCTGAGCCCTCTCCATCTAGAGGCTCAGGCAGCAAGTTCTTCTGACTTCTACAGACTCTTTGCTGGGGGTGTCTTTTGCCAAAAGACTTCTGTTTTCTCTGTTTGGCCAGCCTTCCCCCTTGACTGATTTGCCTGCTGTGGCGTATCAGCATCACTGGCTCTTTGGGGTCTGACCAGCCATAAGGAAAAAAATACCTTTTAAAATGTAAGATGTGGTGAACAGCAAAAAGGCATGAGCAAACATCCAATTTAATACAATAAAAATGATCCAGTATGATCCAGCATCATGGCCTAGCAGGGATTACACACTGAATCTGCATATTGAAGCGGGGAAAGAAACTGATTTGCTTTATATTAATTGAAATTTGCATGCCTAAAGCCCACTGTTCCAGATCAAGCATATTCCAGATTTTTAACCACCAGAACAATGTTGTAGTAAGTAGTAAAAATAATATATATATGTGTTTTTTCAAAGAAGAAAACCGTAAGGACTAAAACCCTCCTACGTATTAATGCACAATTACAAAACACCTATGGGTTAGGAGATCTAGACTGTGTGTCTATAAAAGCTCTTTGCTGCTTTAAAGCAATTGAACATCAGGCTCAAAATGTTTTTTGGGGGCTGAAGGACACCAGCACCACTCTGCTCAGCTGGGTGGGGAATTTGCTTGCCATGCACACTGCACATTCTTCAAACACAGCGTGTTGATCAGGAATCATTTCAGGAGCTGAGACAGAACTATTTCTTATGTTTTCCCTTATTTCTTTACACATATAAGTGGAGGAAGATTCAATTCCAAATGTATGAAATCCACAGAACCTGGGTGTTGCACTCCTCAATTTGTGTGAAGGGAAGAAATAGAAAACAAGAAAACTCTTACCTGTTTGTTTGTTTCCTTCAAGCCCCTCAGTGCCATCCCCAGACAGTGGGTACAAGTTGTCCTACCAACAGATGGAGATGGGAAAAAAGCAAAAGTCTGGTGCTGGGTCCCCACCCTGCCCACACAAGGGGGGTTGGCCAGTAATCTGCCTAGACTTGGCCAGAGCCTGAGATCGCCTGGGCCATGAAAAGATCTCATTAAATTAATATGAAAAGAAAGAAAGAAGGAAAGAAATAAAAATAAATAAAGAAAGAAGGAAGGAAGGAAGGAAGGAAGGAAGGAAGGAAGGAAGGAAGGAAGGAAGGAAGGAAGGAAGGAAGGAAGGAAGGAAGGAAGGAAGGAAAGAAAAAGGAAGGAAGGAAGGAAGGAAGGAAGGAAGGAAGGAAGGAAGGAAGGAAGGAAGGAAGGAAGGAAGGAAGGAAGGAAGGAAGGAAGGAAGGAAGGAAGGAAGAAAGAAAGAAAGAAAGAAAGAAAGAAAGAAAGAAAGAAAGAAAGAAAGAAAGAAAGAAAGAAAGAAAGAAAGAAAAATCCATCCAACATTAAAGGGCACACCAAAGAAAATTATTGCCAACACCACCAAAACAGAGCGCAGTCCGGAATAGGCCAGAGGAATGTGGATAAACAAGCTAAGCGGTGAAACACAACTGCTCTCCGCTCTCCTCTCCCCAGGACACAGAACCTCTGCTCCCACTGGAGGGGCAGGCTCTGGCTGGCTCCTATGGGTTACCAGCCCCAGGGACTGCTGCACTAGCTCCGTACCGATAGGCCAGGTGGTTCATATGTTTACATGGCTTAAGGAAGCTTAAGGAGCAAAGCATCACCTCTGTCCATCAGGAAGCAATGACTTCCAAGGTATGAACTCTTAGAGAACTCGCCATCACTCTGGCCTGTGTGTGCTTCCTCAGGCACATGTCTGATGGATCACCAACATGCAGAGGAAGCATTTCTGCCCTTCCCAAGGGCCTCCCAAGAGGTTAAAAGGCTTCCAAGTTTTGAGCTGGGGCTGCGCTGCAGCAGTGTTCAACAGAGGGCTACCGAATGGTTGCAAAAGTAAATTCCAGAAATATAACACCAGAATAATGGAACAAGTCAAGAAATCTACCTCACCCTACATTCTTTGCAGGTGTCAAGTGAGCATCTTCTGGGATTTTACAGAATTTCTAGGTTGGAAGAGACCTTAAGATCTTTGAGTCCAACCTCTGACGTAACACTAACAAGTCCTCCACTAAACCATATCCCTAAGCTCTACATCTAAACGTCTTTTAAAGACTTCCAGGGATGGTGACTCAACCACTTCCTGGGCAGCCCGTTCCAATGCCTAACAACCCTCTCGGTAAAGAAGTTTTTCCTAACATCCAACCTAAAACTCCCCTGGCGCAACTTTAGCCCATTCCCCCTCGTCCTGTCACCAGGCACATGGGAGAACAGGCCAACCCCCACTCGCTGCCTGTAGAGAGTAATACGGTCGCCCCTGAGCCTCCTCTTCCCCAGGCTGAACAAACCCAGCTCCCTCAGCCACTCCTCATAAGATTTGTTCTCCAGACCCCTCACCAGCTTCGTCGCCCTTCTCTGGACTCGCTCAAGCACTTCCATGTCCTTCTTGTAGCGAGGGGCCCAAAACGGAACACAGTACTCGAGGTGCGGCCTCACCAGAGCCGAGTACAGGGGGACAATCACTTCCCTAGACCTGCTGGCCACACTGCTTCTGATACAAGCCAGGATGCTGTTGGCCTTCTTGGCCACCTGAGCACACTGCTGGCTCATATTCAGCCGACTATCAACCATCACTCCCAGGTCCTTCTCTGCCAGGCAGATTTCCAACCACTCATCTCCCAGCCTGTAGCTCTGCTTGGGGTTGTTGCGCCCCAGGTGCAGGACCCAGCACTTGGCCTTGTTGAACTTCATACAGTTGACCTCAGCCCATCGGTCCAGCCTATCCAGATCCTCCTGCAGAGCCTTCCCTCGAGCAGATTTACACACGCACCTAACTTGGTGTCATCTGCAAACTTACTGAGGGTGCACTCAATCCCCTCATCCAGATCATCGATAAAGATATTAAAGAGGACTGGCCCCAGTACTGAGCCCTGGGGGATGCCACTAGTGACTGGCCTCCAACTGGATTTGACTCCATTCACCACAACTCTTTGGGACCAGCCAGTTTCTAACCCAACGAAGCATACGCCAGTCCAAGCCATGAGCAACCAGTTTCTTGAGGAGAATGCTGTGGGAAACGGTGTCAAAAGCCTTGCTGAAGTCAAGGTAGATCACATCCACAGCCTTTCACTCATCCACCAAGCGTGTCATTTTGTCATAGAAGGAGATCAGGTTCGTCAAGCAGGACCTGCCTTTCATAAACCCATGCTGACTGGGCCTGATGGTTAAGGCCCTTGTTGGCCAACTCCCTTACTAGTTAGGGTCTTGCTTTAGCTGCTTTGTGAAACTTGATAACCTACACACCAAATCAAACTCTCACATCAGCTAAAACTTAATTTTAGCCATCTACAAAGCAGTGCCAACTGAACTCATTGAATAAGGCTCCCTTTGGAGCCATCGCAGAGACAGAAAGGAGACAGACACCCTCGAACAAGATTTACCTCACTTGCTATAGTGTGGGATAGATCTGAAGGTGCCCATCTGTCTCCAACAAGTATGGAGAGAAGTGAGATGCCTGACCGGAGCACACTGTACTGCTTTTACATGGCTATGTCAGGTGAAATTCATTCCTCTTTCATTCATTCTTTCAATACATACTTTCCATCTTTGAGATGAAGATAGGCCTGGATTTGAATTCCTCCTCCCTGCAGTGAGGTTGACAGCTTCAGAGCCAGACTAAGGAGATTAAACATTCACTTGCACACACTACAACTACCTTTATCTTGCTGCTCTAGGGTCCCATGGCCCTCTTGCTTTACAGCACCTCTTGAAATAGGAAGATGAAGAAAAGACTTGACAGGGTCTTTGGACAAATTTCATGGAACTATCGGAAACAAAATGGTGTGTGCTCATTCTCCCTACAGTTTTCCTTAGGAAATGTCTTACTTGCATCAGAAGCTGCCCCTTCTGCTTGCAGGACAGATGCATTGCTGAGGTGAAGATGTGCAGGAGGAGAAGCATTTTCCAAACCAGTGAAACCTCAGTGCCACATTGCTGCAATAACAAAACGTCTGTGTTGAGCTGCCTGTTCATACAGTGTATTATGCACAGAGAACAGTAAAAATATCTTGCTCCTGAGATCTTGCAAGCTGCATAACCCAAGCAGACAGATACAGGACAAAAAATGGAGAACAGCTGAGAGCAGGGGGAGGTGGGCACGATTGGATTCGTTGAAGAGGAATGCACTTCCCCAGGCAAAGGTCCTACGTGCAAGAGAGGAGTCTTGCTAGAGGAGGACCAGAGCAGTTATCAGAAGAGTTGAGGTCACTTGAAAGAGAAATGGATGTCACTACTGAGTTGTTTTTCCCAGAGCCTTCCAATGAGCATGAAAGGGAAGATTAAACAGCTGCTACCATGAAGTGCTCTGGGCTAACATAGCTGTAATTGATGTCAAGCACAGGACGGAGCAAAAGAAAAACAAAACAAACCACAAAGCTGATGACAAAGGACAGAGAGACAGACAAAATCAAAGAACAAGAACACAGTTGAGCATGGCCTGGCAGCCTCCTTTTCCAAAAGCACCCCAGATCCTCCCAGTCCATCTGCTGATGCGAAGACTCCTTATACCCACTGCAGGGGCTGGTGTAGAGGGATGAGGGAGAAAAAGGGTTAGTATATAAACACCAGGCTGGTAATAAGAGAATATTTGTTTGTTTTGTACTGCGAACCACAGAAATGTTTCTCCATTACTCAGATAACAATTATAGAAAAATCAATCACAGCTTTTAATACCAATACCACTTTTTCTGATGAAGATGTACCTGTCCAAGTGTGCAGTGTTGTAATTTGAAAACAAACAACTAATGCTTTATCCTAATGTGCTGTTTTCCAAACTGTTTCAATAAATCGATACATTGCACGACATCATTTTAAAGTGAATTAGAGTGTTAACAAACGAGAGAGTAACGAAGCCTTGGTATAGCAGAATTATTACACAATTATCAAAACAAGGTCAGATGGTGTTTTCAAAAGGAAGTAAACAGGAAGAGCGCATACCTTGAGAGGAAATTTAAAAGGAAGCATGGAGTCAAATGAGAGCAAATTAGGAACAAGAGAAAAAGAAAATAAATACTCAATTTCACATTCAGTTGCTACATTCAAACAAAATCCCATTTTTTAACAAAATAGCTTAAAGTTTCTACTCGTGGCCATAAAACATATTTGATTTTCTATAACAAACAGAAATAATACACTTTTCACACTACTTAATTTTTAATAGGGCTCTTATGATCGATACAAGATAGCTGGTATATTGATGAAAAGCCCTGAACAACCTAGTGCAAAATCTGCTTGCCTAGACCCCCCCTTTCCACTCTGAGCTCATGCTATAGGGTACCCGCCAAACATGGAGCTCAGTCCTTTGCTCACAAGCCCAGCAAAACCTCTGCCTTTCCTGCTGGCCTCATTTGGCCAGGAGGCACTCACCTCGGCTGTTGAGACAGAACACAATAAATAAAAGCATCTAAAGCTCTGCCTTCAGATGCTCCATTCTCTCATCATAGGAACCAGCAGTGGGAGTTTCAGGAACATCAAGTTACCCAGCTCTCACTGCTGTTTTGAAACTCCCACTAAGTCATTCCTGTGGCCTTTAATAGGAGTCTCTTGAGGCCTGCTGCAAAAATATGGGTCTAGAAATATAGTCTCTTAAATGACCAAGATCTTGTGATAACTTTTAATGACCCCCGTGTCTTTTTCCACCAGCTATTAATTAATCTAGCCTCTTTGTTCCACATGAATAAAGAGCAAAATTAAAACATGCGGTCTCATACAGATTTCAAAGATACTTTTGCTCGGAATGGTGTTACAAATGTGACTGTTTCCTCCTGATTCCATTAGCCATACACATCTTACATTAATCAAATTTAATAATCCACTTTTGATCCATCAAAAGTGAATTTTCAATACTTTAGCTCACTATGCAGAAAAATACAGCAGCCTTTGATAGCAGAACAAAACTACTGGAACAAGTGTCAGTTCCATCACAGGATGAACTAACCACCGTCCTCTGGCTGCTTTCTGATTCAGCTGAGATGACTCCTATTAAATACAGATTGGAGAGTATAGGGATATATCCTCTGGAATATCCACACAGCATACTCACCAAGGATAGATCTAACTAGTCATTAGATGTCACAGCTGTTCCACACAAAGGCAGCTGAAAGAGCCTTTATCAGCAAGTACAAAAGTGATCTCTCCAGACTGCTTGTTGGCATCTCTCTACAAGTGCTGCGTGCTCTCATATAAGACATTTATTCAGACAAAACTCACAATGGAAGAATGAAGCCCCTTTTAATGGCAATAGAATAGTATGAAACATTCATATAGTCGATGTATTATGAATAGCATAACCATACAAAGATACGGATTCAGGATGGAATACTTGGGAATAGTCCCTTCTATGGAAAAGAAATTTGGCATTAAATCAACATAAACCAACACATCATTGAAAGGAATGGTGTTTCTGGAATTTAAACCAAGGTATTAAATCTCTCTCTCTTTCCCCCTCTCTCTCTCTCTCTCTCTCTCTGTGTCTTTCCTGTAGCAATGCACATAACTGCCTGGAATCTGTTATCATGAAAGATAACAAAACAGCCAGATAGTATCTTCTAACGAGGGCCATGAATTAATATTGACCTAACAGCTTCTGATGGACAGATAAAATAAATAGGTTTACTGCTCTCTCTGTTTTTTGTAGGTATTTCCAAGGCACTTATCATAGTAATATTGAAAAAAAATAGAGTATGTTCCACTCGTTATATAATGTTATATATGGCTGAGCATGTCAGAGTCACACAAGAGCTTAACAAAAATCCTATGCACTGCTATTTGCTGTCAATAAACAGACCTAGCAGAAACTGTATAATGCCTACAGCTTTCCATGTGATGTCCCAGTGCTTATTTCCCGGTCCTTTATATTAGGCACACACATGGTCAACAGCAATTTAAATGTTATAACTACCCATTACTTTTAACAGCAAGCAAAGTTTCATTACAGAATTTGGGAATAAAGCAGAGATTGAGCATATAAACAGGAGAAGGAGGCTGGCAGCTGTAGCAGGACAGTGAGACAGCACACTGAAACACTGAGAACTGTGATGTGGGGTCATAACGAGGCAAAAATATCACATGTATGTTTTATATGGGAGGTATATGCAGCTGTCAGCTACATATGGTATCTACCTGCTGCTATCAAGACTTCTAAAACATATGAATTATGTGCATCAAATAATGACAGGCATCTATCTGCCAGCATCTCTGAAAATCCTGGACCTCACTGCAGTCATTAGCAGATTTGAATGTGCAATGACTGTGAGCTTAAAGGATCGTTATTAGATTACGACAGGCAAGATCATGATCCTTTCCATGAAACTTCCTTCCATAAGGTTTTGTCACTTTTTTCACTCTTAGACCAGGAAAACCTGTTAACTTTTGAATAATATAAGTCTTGCAAAAGGCACACAAATATGGAAATTACTAAGGTGTATTTTGAATATAAGTGCTTAGTCAGAAAATATCTGTCTCTCTTGACTTAATTAGCAACCTTGTTAAAGGGAAAAACTGCATCCTGTTTGTACTAAACAGGCATTTTAATAATTAAAATAGCTGTAAACTGGATTTTAAAATATTTTCATACAAAATATAATTACTGTTCTATCACTAAGAAACTAGATAATTTTACTGCTTACCACAGGCACATCACTGAAGTATTTTAACAGTGTATAGGTGGGAACGTAATATATGTATTACTAAAAAATATTTGAGGTATGCATTGTTCAAATAGAGAGAACTTCACTATTCTCTGGTGGTTTTCAAAATGCTTCTTTGAAAAAGAAATGCAATTCTACAATGGTTAATAGCAGTGCTCGCTGTTAAAATAGAACTAATACCAAGCACATTTTACTAAAGCATTATTCAGAAAGACTGCCTTCTTGAATGAAAAAAAAATCTTTATGGAAACCAGCAATGCTTATTAGACCATATTGACTATGAACACAGGGAAAATGCATTAGGCCAGATATAAATAACAATACACACACAGGATACACACCATAACTACTAGAGGAGCACACATGGAGACCTAAACATATAAAACATGGTAGTAAGCAAATTAGTAATAGATGAAAAGATAGTTCAAGAACAAAATTAGAGAAATGAAGGACAAAAAAAGCAGGCAAAAATAGCAGAAGCCATGGCAGGAGTGAAGGTGTTTTAAAGTGCTGTTGCATGTGGCTTTTAAAAAATAAATAATTCAGATTTTGCAAAGCATAATATGTTATATGCACCAAGGAGATGACCGTAAAATGAGATATGCAGCAAAAACACGGTAGCCCTCCAAGCATTGCTGAAAACAGAAAACCCCATGCATTTTACAGCCTCAACATGGTGTATATAAGTTTGGCAGAAATGCATAAGTGGCATTATAAAGCAATGACACTCACTTTTGAGGCGAATGTTAGCAAACATTGGATTGATGATGAAGCTTAGCATTGAATGGGATGTCAAAACAAAAATTTGCAATTGAAAAGAAAATTGAAAACGTAACATATATGCACCATGGCATCAAAAATGACCATAAAATGCAAAAAGGTAATGGAATGGTATGGAACAAACCTTGGAGAAATATCGCATCCTTGCTGCATAAAGGCACCCAGGGAAAACCAAAGGCTATTAAATATTCCAAACTCATTTGGAGGGTCAGGAGGATTCTGAGGGTCACGTGGCTCTTCAGTGCTGTCTTCCAAGTGCCATTCATAAGGGCTGAATCTGCTGACTAGGAAAAGAACTACGCTGACGCCAATGTAAGCAAAGACTATACACATCCAAATTTCGTAAGCCAAAGGATCCAGGAAAGAGAATACACCCGGTTTAGATTTCTGAGGCTTCTTGATCATGATGGAGATTCCCAGGCTCATAAAGGGCTTGGAAAAGTCTATGACTTCTTCTCGCACCAATGTTATAGTGAGGGGGGCAACAGCTATATCTGCTCTCTGAAAGGGGAAAACAAAGCCAAATTAGTTACTGAACAGTTGCAACATGACCACAATCTAGAGTCTGAGGTTAATGAATCAGATGATGAATTACAAGAATGAGTAGGAAACATTATTTGCAGCCCATTTTGCAGTCATTGAAGTTGTTTTAGGACTACATGGACAGAAAATTTTTAACAAGAAAAAATGTCTGTGCAAGGCCTTCAAGACAGAGGGAGATATATACCAACATGTATTTATGTTTCTGTTAAGTCAATGGATAAATAAATGTTACTTTCACTGGACCATTAAACTACAACTAAAGCTATATTTTCCGGGATAACATATAAAGTCAATATAACTTGCATATAGAATGTCATTTCAAGTCCAGATCAGTAATGAACTGTATTTAACATACAAATGTACTTAAATAATAGGAAAAAAAAAAAACAAACACCAAAAAAACACAAACAAAACACAATGAAACAACAAATGATTGTGTTTGGTGTTTCAAGTTCAGGTGGATTACTGATGGCTTTTAAATCTCCTTTTTAGTCGTTAAAAAGTTGTTTGACATTGTCAATTTTTAATTCCAGGAAGGGGAGTCATTAGGGGAGAAGAGGAATAATTCTAGGGCTAGTTTGTGAGCATGCCCTTTTCCCTTTTACATGGGTTTATCCTTGTATGCCTGATAGACACAGTGTGATGGCATGTGCTTGCTTCTTGACTCCTGCATCATTTTGTAGTAATACCCTGTATCCATCCATCTGTCTTGAGGACATGGGGCAAATTATGAGTTTGTTATATCTGGATGTTCTCTTTTTCATTCTTAAAGCAAGTTCTTACTCCCTTACTGATTAGTCCAGGGTCCTTAAAAGGAACCTGAGAAAAGTGATTAGTCATTGAATTTCAGCTGGATTTGGGCACTACCCCTTATATATTACTCTGGAACTCCACTGCAATAAGGGATAGATGATGGAAGAATAGTGGGCTGATAGGACCAGGCAGTTCATCCTTTCTGAGGTCACTGAAGAGCAGTAATACAGATCTGTGAGTCCATGAGAAGTAAATAGCCTGGATTATCTGAGCAAAATGCGAAATAGTAGTTTTGAGTATAATCTATGCCATTTTATTATACAAAACCTCAACTCTATAGATCTGTAACATAGACCATTCTCTGAGGATGGGTCATATGGAAGCACAATCTCATCTCATTGCATCTACCATTCACCAGTGTGTCAGTATTTGCAATGAGGCAATACCTGGAACCCCTTCCTTTCAATCCTTACATCTCTGCTGGATTCCGAGGGAGGGTAAGAATGAGAAGTAAACAAAAAAATAAAAAAAAATGCTTAGTTACTTGATTAGAAATAGCATTCCAGAATAGATTTTCAATTATTTAATTTTAATTGTATTTTGGTACCAGAAGGAGTCAAGTCATAACCTGATAACCTAACCTTGATTCAGCAAAGTACTCAAGCTGATGTCAGCAATTAGAGGGGACTAGTTGTTGTTTGTTTTTTTTTTTTAAATTAAAAAAAGTCTTTTTGCACATTAAGAAAATGGTTTAATTATTCTGACTCTACATACCTATGTACTTTTTTTTTTTTTTGTAATTTTCTGCCTCTTTTAAGCAGCCTATAACTATTTGTGATATTTGTCCTTTTCAAGATGGCCTTTCATTCATAATTAAGAATTTCATAAAGAAAAAGTGATTCTTAGGGAAAGTTTAACTTAGCAGTAACCAAGCCATTGTGCACCTTTCAAATCAGTGTTCTATATCGAACTAGTAAGTATGTATCTGACAGAAAAATAAAATCTTATTAAGTAGAAGTTTGAATAAAAGTGAAACATTAAGGAAATGTCAAGAAGTGATGAAAATCTTTGCCATAAAATAATTGAATATGCCTTTATGTAAATCTGATGGTGATGTTTGTGACTTTAAATAATAACTGATTTTCTGATCTTCCTACTCTTTTTGTTTGTTTGCTTATTTATTTATTTATTTGTTTGTGTAAGTTGTGTAAGCAGCAATGGCAAGGGCTTCTTGGAAAGTTAACCTCAGCCTCACCACCCTGTACCAGATGGTGTCGCAGAGTCCTTGGGCAGTCATGCCCAAGGCACCTTCTCAATGTCGTAAGGCCGGGGCTGACAGCAGCCCTGCCTGCCTTCTCCATCTGCACACAACCTCCAGACTTGCTCCAGCCTCTCAGGAATGTCTCCTAACAGTTTGCACTTGTGTGTACAACCAAGAGGTTTGGAATAATTTCACTGCTTGGAATAATCAAATGAATCATGTCTGTGTACTGTTTTCCATTTGGAAAACACAGCCCATGGTGTACATCACTACAGCCCCCCTCAGCACCTTTAGACATTCATGCATGCTGGGACACTGCCTTTCCCCTTGAGTGAATGTTTTCCTCGAAGAGAAAACCCTCCAAATGATCATGCTGCAAAAATCTAGTTTAACATAGAATGCATCTAGAGACTGAAAGTATTGGTTGCTGTTGAATGGCTGGGTGTTTACTGGCTTTGCAGATGAACATGTTAATTGTCCAAGTATTAGGGAGACTTGGGGGCACATGGGTAGAGTGTGGTAAAGGGACTGGATGGTTCTGGAAGTTGCTCACTGATGAATTCCTCCCAAATGTGTATTTGTCTTTTAGGCACTGCTTATTGAACTACTATTAAATGTTAAACACATGCAGTCATAGGTATGAGATGCACACAGAACATCAGTTCTAAATGTAGAGTCCACTGCTGGCTGGAAGACTAAGCACTTTGACCATGGCTACTGTGTTTCATGTTGAACTAATGAGGTACTTATAAATTAATCCCTATTAGAGCAAGCTGAATGAATCAGGACACCTGCAGAGACTTGGAAATGACTACACAAGAAGTGGAGCTGAGGTGGGAGGTGGGAGCCTCACCACCTGTCCTTGTGCACATGGACAGCCAGGTTGTCGAGGCAGGAAGAGGCTGGATCAGCTATAAGCATGTTTACTTTTTGTAGCATTTTCCTGGACTTGGAGAAATTTAATTCTCCCAAAGTAATATTTTAATTGCCAAAGTGGAGCTCTTCCTAAGTGCTGATGCAGCATGCAATAAAGCCTGTATCTCCTTCATGAGCAGCTGAGCTCATGTGGGATGTTTCTGTGGGGTCTTTCAGAGGATGAAGCTGATGCTCTGTTTAGCACTGACAAATTAGTTTTTAAATGCCCAATTGTTACCATGTTCTCATTTGTATCATGCATGCATTGTAAATGATTTTAAGTTGTGTTTTAATATTACTAGGGATAGAAACATTTATTTTTCTGAAACACTTCAGTCTTCCTGCTTTCCTACCATATTTGATGGGACTTCTACATATTGGGAACACCAAGAAACATCCTCATGTCTTAAATGAATATGCTGGCAATTGTTTCAGCAAAGGGAACAAGATGAAAATGAAATTAATTCAGACATAGGGTCTCAGGAAACCATCAACAACATGGGCTCTGAAAGTGGCCCAGCAAAAATCCAGCACTTGAGCCCCATTCCCCACCACCTCCTTGAGTGTTAGTTACACTGGAGAGGTTAAAATCAGACCACTCTTTGCTTATTTATTTAGATATATAATATTTGAAATGGAGAGAGCTTATGAAGAGCTTTAAGCACCCTAACAGATCATTAATAATTGCAGCATGGTTGTGAATCTCTTTCCTTGTTATGGCTGCAGATAAGCTGAACCCGTAAAAATTGAACTAGATTAAAAAAAAAATAATTGCACAACACAACCACAAACATGCCCTTCCCTGTGCAGAGGTGGAGGGGGGGGCAGTTAAGAACCTCAACAACTAAGCTTTACTAATCACTCATGACTAATGGTGTTTCAAACATCATATTCACTACATTTAAGCCGGGAGAGAAATGCCATGGATTCCTCTGAGGCTCGTTCTGTCTCTGCCTACCAGTGTGGGAAGACGGATTTAGGGAGCACATGCAGCACAGAGGCACTGCCCACTCTGTTCAAAGCTGACCCCAGGGGGCTGCAAATCTCAAGACTCTTAAGAGGAGGGAAAAAGAAAAAAAAAAAGTAAATGGAAATATCCCTCTGCGTGGAGAAAGAAAAATGATAAGACGTTCCACCTCTGTAATCCAAAAGGAGGGATGGAATTCTTCTGCTTACAGACCTAAAGATGAGCCTTACTATCTTTAAAGACATGCACTAGAGGTAGCAAGAGATACCAGCTAGGCTCCTGCCAGTACGTGTTTTCTGGTTGCTCATGTCTGCAGGGCTGAAGAATTTCTTTGCTAGTGCATCACTTTTCAAGAAGTGGGTCTGGGCTATGGTCATTCTGCAAGAGGTTTGTGCTACAGGGTGCCCCCCAGCATGCACCTATGTTCAGACTGAAGCAGAGGGACACCATGCCAGGTGCTGACTGCCCGATTTCCATCAGGCACCCCAAAAGTGAATGCAGGCACACAGTGGCATCAAAGAGACCATGTTGGGGTGACAACTGACTCTGAGCAGTGTATGACTCATTTGGGCACTAAGGTCTTCAGGTGCCAGGACAGGGTGTCAGACAGAGCAACACATCACCTGCAGTGCCTGCCGGTAAAAGCTACCTTGAGAATGTAGCCCACTACACCCAGGGATATCAGGGTGTGTTGAGGGGCCAGGTCATGAGGATCCTGTGCTTTTAACACTTATTTACAAACAACAGGTGAAATTGGAGCAGCAACAAGCCACATTGAAGTATTACTGTGTATTAGCTGGGTAACATAAAAAATGATTATGGTATTAAAACTGCAGTTGGCCTCATCTGCTGTTAAGTACTTTCCATGTCCAAAGGATGCCCACAGTTCCTCCCAAGATACTACTGTTGTTTTTGGCAAATGGAAAAAAGCAGCACACATCTGCTTTTTCATCTCACGCCTCCCTCTCGGGGTGCACGGTGGCTGAACCCTGGTAGCGCCACTGGTGTGACACCTCCTAGTGCCTTTCAGTGTTTGTACCTGGCCTTTGCTACTGCCTATAGAATATGAATAGAAATAGAAATAGGAATAGAAATTTTTTTTTGCAGAGTTACATTGTTTAGAAGGAGGGAATGTGGTACTGAGATATGCTTACAGTGATAAGAAAGTTTAGCAGGCGACCTTGTAAAATGCAGACAATCAGACTCCTTAGGACAATTAGGTGAAAATCATGGTGTCAAGTCAAGTCAGATAAGTGAAGAAACATTACCACTTCAAGCAGTAAAAATGTCAAAAGAAATTTGAAATTTAACAGGCCGGCGACTGAAGGCCATGCATTGTTTGTGAAGCATCAGATAGATTGTGAACCTGGATTACCCACTCAGTGGGGAAACAGGGGAGGGTCCTGCCATCAAAAGGTATATAAACTGTGTTTTGGAACTAGTAGATGCGCTCTCTCCTGCTTGTGGGGTGCCCGCCATTGCAATCGCGAATAAATTACTACTTCACTGAGATCCTCGCCTGAGCCTAAGTTATTGGCTACGGAGTGTTTCTCACAGCCTGAACCAGCGGCAAGGGATGAGTGGAGGGCTTCTCCTGCCTGCTGTGCAGGGAATGCTGCCATTGACTGAGAGCATGAGGGAATGTTTTTGAATTAGTCTTCCTCTCAGCTGCTACTCAAAAGCTGTCCACGTGGTCTTTTTGCTTCTGCTTTGAGGGCTGTGGCGGCTGGTCAGCCCGTTCAGGGCAGGGATATGTGTACGTGGTCTCACTCGGACTGACTGTGGAGGCTGCGCACAGCTGGGGGACTGCCTTCCCTTTACACCCCTGCTTTGTTCCTTCACAGTGTTTTACAAATTCTGAGGTTTTTATAAAGGCTTTTTTGTACCTGAGGAGAGTTTTAAAGGCTGTAAGGTCCGTCTGCTCTTCCCACTCCCAAAGCACTTGTAGTTACAATTAAGATACGTGTTAAATCTACTGCCAATTAGCCTCAGCAATGTGAAAAGCATCAGGCTCGGGGAGGGAAGCCTTTCCCTGGCTGCACACTGAAGGAAGAGCAACAGCATAGTTTGAGAGGGGAAGAAGCAATAAAAGTCTGCACAGGAGAGCAGCCCATTGTCTGGAGCACAGCAGCGGCAGGCACAAAGTTCCATGCATGCCTCTGCCTGCTCCTCAGTGCTGGAGGCACGCAGGTCGTTAGCGGGTGGATCACGGAAGGGGAGTGCTTGCCATGCTGCTGAGGTTTAAATAGCAATTCACTCGTGCAAACTGAGGAGAGTTTAACTGCTTTAACTACACAGAACGCAAGTCTCTGTCTGATCAGTCCCCAGTCCTTGGGTAAGCTGCACTGTTGTTGTGTTGTTGATGTGTTGTTGTGCTGTTGTTGTGTTGTTGATGTGTTGCATCAGTATGGGCTGGCTTCCCTATTTCATCTCAGGATATTAGAAGGAGCATAAATCAATTTATGTATTAATAACATGGCTATTTAGCTTCCTCAACATGTGTGCACCTTAAATCTTAATGGGGTATATGGCTCATGTGTAAGGCTTGCACAGCAGTGAGAAAAAGTGGCACCCTGGTTATGCAGAAGTGTGAGCTTGGTGATGACAGCAACAAGGAACCACTTTTCACCAGGAAAGTCTAAAACAAAAGATATTACTGATCTGGAAACAGAAGTATTTGATAAACTTATTCTGATATTTCTAAGTCTCAGTTAAGAATGAAAAATACTCTTCTAAATAGAAATGTGCAGGAAAAAGCTCTAACTACTTGCTTTGTTACTGTTAAAAGTTTCCACCGTGTTTTAGAAATTTCTCCGAGTTTGAAATCTCTCTTAGTTTTTGCAGTGTCCAGAGGCTGTGAGGACCTGGCTGCACTGCATCCTACAGGAAGCAAGAGTGATAGTAGCAAAGAACTGGCACACACTAAACGTTAATTACAGTTAATGAGGGTTTTGGCACTGAAATGTCACGCCATTCACTTCCTGTGACTGTGCTAAGAGTAGTTTTAGATAAGTGTTGTGTGCATGGGGCTATGCAAAAAAGGGCACAGCATTAAAAAGAAATTGGTAAGACTTCCCAGCAGCACCAGGTGGTGGTTACAAGCTTGTTGGGCCAGGAATATGCTGCATTTAACATAGGAAACACTTGAGACAAATGCAATCTAGAAGATTGTGTTTGCTGCCACAGCTCGGTTCAGCTGCTGGATAACTGGTACCAAAACCGATCAGGCCCCTTTTATTCCCCCACGTCTGTCTTCCACACATGCTAATAAAGGCATTTAATCTCCCTCTTGTCTTCCCAAAATGGAATCCGAAGGAGCCAAATATGACAGTCATTTTGCAGACAAGGCTCACAGGGGCATTAGGGGAAATGTACAGTTTTCATTTCCTAATAGAGTTTTGAGCCCCTGAGAGATAAAGTAAAGTCAGAACATGAATGAAGCACTGGTTCCAAATAATTACCACTTCTAGAGCATTTTTCATCTTCAAAGGGCTTTGTGCACATCCTTGTGAGTTGTGTACATAGGCCCCTCTCAACAGCTGGAGAAAGAGGCAATGGTGTTGGCAAACAGGGCTGGGGAGTTCTGTGCTGAGTTCAGGGGCTGTTCCCCTGCTTACAGAAAGCCGGGTGGATCTCTGCGCAGCTCAGCAGGATGGGGAGCTAGCTCAGCAGTGCCAAGCTGCAAGCATTAACCTGGGCTTCCACTCAAACCTTGAGGGATGCATCTGACCTTTGAATAATTGAGCCTGCAGTTAAGAGGCATGGTAAACAAGCTCACAGTGTGCAGAGAGGAGCTGTTGGAGGCCAGGGAGGGAAACGTTCCTCAATTTTTCATTAATGAGAAAACACAGATGAAAACTCTGGGACAGGATACAAAAGAACAGACCTTTTTTTTTGTGGGGAAAAATGACAACGGCAGGGGTGTTTCAAGGTATGGCGGATGGTGCCCTGAGGCGGTACTTTGCTGGTGTGGAAAGGTCACAAGTGTGGCTGGGTTGAGAAGTGGCTCGGGCTCAATCTGATGCTATGGAGGCAGAGATTCCTGAGTGAGGCTCATCCTAAGTGGCTGTAGAAAAGGCAGCTGCTACCAACCTGCTTATCCAAGCAAAGACTGGGCTGAAATAGGAATATGGCTCAGATCTGCGAGCCCTTAATACAGATGGATCCTGCATCATTCAGCAGCTGCACAGCCTAGTCTTACTTGGCTCATGTCATGGAGGCAGTGGCCTGTATCACACCTTTCCTCCTCTGGCATAGATGGTCCCTGTGCCCTGGCTGTTAGTAGTAATTTCATATTCCCTTTGTTAATTTCTATTTAATTTATTTTTTGGCATATGATATGACTTTTCTTTTAAGTGAATAAACTGTTTCCTTGCTTGTCACTTGCAAATATATCAAAAGGACCCAATTACAGCTAATACCCTTGATATTGCTTGAACTACACACTGGAAAACTGAGGATTTATGTTTTCATTGCAATGCAATCATGCTTGAAACTAAACTAAACATTCCCTTCAGAAGTTCTCAACAGACTTGTGTTCTCTAAGAGAGGTAACACTTTTCCCAAATCACAGAACTGAGGCACTGGATGTTCAAAAAACTTTCATAATGTCAAACCTCAATGCAACAGGAAAGTGAAGATACAAACCAGGGTTCCAGACCCCTGTTTAATTTCATCAGGAGATCTCCCTCCTTCCCCTTAGCACAACACCACAAAACCATTGTTGCTTGTATAAAATCTTTTGAAATTGAATAGGCTACAGAGTATATAATAAGGGATTAGGACTGACTGTTCCAGAGGAGGAAAAAAAAAACTTTTTGGAAATCCAGCAACTACTTTTAAAAAAGACTGATTTGAAAAGAGTTATCCCACCACACATTTTGCAAGAGATGATGATAAGATGTTATCACAGAGGAATTTTGAGGTGACTTTTAGAAACTACACTCAGCAAGGGAACAAAAGGAGGCAATGGAAACATCACTTCTGCTCAGATATTCTTAATAAAGGAAAGCTTGTTAAAAATAAACTGTAAAGTTTGGGCGGAATCACAAATCACCTCATTAGCATTTGTGGGGAAAAAAAAAAAAAGCAAAGATGACATATCAGCTTGTAAAGTCTTTTCTGCAAAGCCAGCTTTCTCCCCCTTCCATCTGGTTTATTGTATCAGCAGTCCAAAATTCACATTTCCAAAGAAGTTTCTAAAATGGCAATTCTGGACTGTTTTTGCTGGTTTTGTTCTTACTAAAGAAAGCAATGTACACCTGATATAGAAATATAAAGAGGAATGTAATGATTTAGACTTTTTTTTTTTTTTTTTTTTTTGTCTGACAGTTCATTTTAAAAGACAAATCCAGGGTTTAAAGAGAAAAAGTTGTGGGTGATTTCAGCCCTGCATTGCTTCCTATCCTGAAAAGCATGCATGGGGCTAACTGAGCCTTTAGTCAAGCACAATCTGACATCAGTGATCCGGGGAGGCTCAACATCATAGGATCAGACCTTTAATAGCAGGGGCAACCCTCATCACTTACAGGACTGAGAGAGAAAAAGGAGGCATTGCAACTAAAAAAGCAGCACATGAAGGGAAAACTGGAAAATCTGATGTACATAAGGAATTTGAATTTTTCCCAGTGCTACTTCTCAACATTTTGTGGATTCTGGTTTGGAGAACAGTGACAAAATGTGACACTTTCCTACAAAGAAATGGTTAGAAAAACTGTGCTATAAAAACAGTATTACAAAGAAATACCTATAATTTTAAATGTGGTATTCAAACAGACGATCTTTATTTTGCAGTTTATTAACTTTGAGCATAACATTTTATAATAGAGAACATGAAAATGAAGGTTAAGAGAAACTTACCCCATAGACCAGTTCACCCACCATGCCATTCCATATCTTAGTCTCAGGGTCCCTAGCTCCATATTTCCCATCTCCAACAATTGACAGTTTGTATTTTATTCCAACATGTTTTGCAATTTCAGAAGCTAAGTCTACACAATATCCTTCATATCTTTCATTCCCTTCTAGTTGTTCATGGTTTTTCTTATACATTACATATGGTGATTCCTTTGAAACAAAAGATCAAAAGTCTATGAATTAAAATGCAACTTTAAAACACATAAAACGAGAGCTGTTATTATCCTTACTTTATACTACTGGTAAGCATTTACAATATTTCTTTACTTTGGTACAGAGATCAGGAAGACAGACTTTTGTAGGCTGAAAATCTTTGGCATGGTCCTACAGTCACACATACTACAGATTTTATTCCTACTATGGACCCATTGAAGACAACAGGACTATTCAACTTTAACAGTTACATTATTGTTTGTAAGATTAGGCCTAATTTTTACGTTATTAGACAGTCGACTGGCATCACTGCAGTAATAATTCTGTTTTTAGTGTTTAAAGAACTGACATACCCAACACCTGCAGCATCAAAATAATTTTCTAAGGCCCCCATGGCGTAGAAAGGGGCACTGATGGGGATATTTTCAAAGCAGCCTAAGATAAGCTAGGCTAAAATCCTTGGCAGTGATTTTTGTCACTAAATTCCCTTAGCCTTCTTAGAAAATTCTGGCTGAAATGCTGATTATATCTCACTAAATTCATAGGAGCATAAAATACAGTGCTTCAGGAAATAGCAAAAATCAGCTCATGCTTAATAGAATTGTAACAGGCATAAAAGTCACAAATAATGCTGCACAGAGCACATTTGGTAGAGGCACTGGGTCTGACACAGGTGCTGCTGTTTATGAGACACAGGAAGAGCATTACTCCTTTGGAAGTGCATGGGTATAGATAGCTTTACTCCCAGTGCTAGAGCATTTCCTGTTTTCTACAGGCTTCCTTGTGCCACCCTTCCTCAGTCCACAGGGGTTGAGTTTACAAAAGCAGTACCTGAGTGAGGTGTACAAGATGTGACCTTAGAGCAGGGAGGCAAGACCCTGCAATAATCATTTACATACAGGCATAACTTCACTTATGTGAGGCGTTTGACTGAGTTCAAGTGTCTGAGAAGCAGAGAAGCACACTGCTGAGCTCAGTGGGACTCCTCTAAGTAAAGTTACTGATATGCATAGAAGCTTACACTGTCAAGCCCTCAGCACGTATCTCGAAGATACCAAACTTTTCAGTCACTTGAAGTCATTTAGCACTCAACATTTGCCTCTTGATGAGGTGTCTAACACATCTCAGGAGCCATGCATCTTATTTCCTAAACACAAACACACTAAGAACATGAAACTTACCAAGATGGTAGTGACTACTATAGTTCTGTTCTCCACGGATGAAGTGTCATTAGAGGGCAGCTGATCTAATGCTGGCACAAATCTTTCATATTCATTCCAATAACCAGCCTATAAAAAGGGAGATTGTTAATCTCATTACATATTTTTACAAGGACTCTGGTGCATTAATTTATAACAAGAACTGTCAAAATATATGATTTTGTACAATTTATGCAGGGCTACATGAGCTTTAATAAATACAAGCTGAATCTAAGTGAAAATACATATTAAATTCTCACTATCTATGTTCACATTGTTATGGTGCCTGTAGAATAAGTTCCTCTCTATCCACAGCATAAGGATTAACTATAAATGGGAAAATAAACTCCATAGCACTTTGAGTAAAATTATTTGATTTTGAAACATTTATCCATATTCTGCTGCAGTTCAGACAGTGCATACAGTACCTGTAGATGTGTCTGAACTAACTTTCGAGTAGATGCACAGCCACTGTTAGCAATGCAGGCACAGTAGCTTAATCTTCGAGGTGGGTTACAAAACCCTTGGTGAGTGTGAGGTGACTATTTGTCATCTGACTTGTGCTGACCTTCATAGTGCTGTGGCTACGTTGCTATGCTATTACACCATTTTTTATATTTCTGCACAATATAGCAGTAACACTTATGTCTGCGCTGTAAACCTTGCTGAATGGCTGGGCCATGTCCAGAGGTATTTTGTTATCAAGTATGTGCAGAATTGATTAAGGAGTCGCACTGGTGACTAAACAGGTTAGGTACCTATCATCAGGTGTCTATCATCAGGACTTTTCTGTCTCATACACTCAGACTCATCTCTTGATACTCCTGAGAGCTTGCCTATCTAATTATTTTTGAAAACTTGCCCTAAATTGCTTTTATAACAGGGACCTAGCCAATCACACCACTTAGGATCTATACTTTATTTAGGAGACAAGAACAAGTAGTGACAATCCTAATTAAAACTCAAATTATTTTCTATTAATTTCAGAAGGTTTCTAAAATACACTTACTCTGTCTTCCCTATTGCTCTGATGCCTCTTATGGAGAGGAAGGGGAAGATGGAGAGGAGTTTACGAGATTGGGCTGAGCACAGGGAAATGACAACAGGTAGCATGCTCAGCAGTGGAAAAGCTCCACGTGGCTTCTAATGGAAGAAGTGGGGCTGGAAGTTGAAATGGAAACCTATGAAGATATTAAGCAGGATGAGTGATTTGGTTCAGCAACAAAATAGAACAAGGTTCCTGGAGGACAGCAAGAAGGTAGGGATTCCTCTGGGTCCTTTTTTTTACAGAGGCTGCATAGTATTTTTGAGTTCCATTAGTTTGTTGGAATAAATATTTCTGAAGGTATGAAATTTAAATGCCTATCATGAAACTCACCTTCCTTGATCCAGCAGCCTTCATTTCATACACATCAATTGTGTAATTTGTTCTCCGCCCATAGGTGTCGAACTGGATGTTCCCTGTCATTCCTTGAACCTGCACCTTAAGGCAATAAACAGAAAAAATCAACCAGCAAAACACTTTAATAACAGAATCACTATTTTTTTTTTCCTCTATTACATTTTACAGGAACTCACTAGCTCTAGCACAATTTTTATCTATATGAGAGACGTGTAGCAGTTCTGACACAGCCAGTGGTATTCTTTGTAATAAAAAAGCCCCAATTCTCTCAGTTTCAGCTGTACATATTCTTTGTTAGTTAGTACTCAGTTGGTGACTCACTACTGCAGAGTGAGCTGCACTTAAGTGTAAGTGAAATTATCCCTGCATGTATGTTAAATGTAAGAAAGACTGGTTCTGCCATGCTTAGTCACACTGGGTTTGCTGATATAGAATGGAGTAGCAGTGATGCATCTGAAACAACTCAATGCCATTAAACCCCTCACAGTATGGCATAGAGTGATTTGTGATATGGGCCAGACTCTCGTATCGTTGCTCATTCTGGGAAGTGCTTTATTTTAAGATCAGTCCCAGTGCAGGAGAAAGGAATGAATGTCTTCTCTGAATGAACACAGACAATTGTCTCTACTGCTTATGGAGCTTTGGTCTCAATCTGGATGGATGGGTATATAGATGGTAAGTCATTATCATTACCTAGTCACATGAATCATTTTAAGGGGAAGTATGAAATACTTTGTTTCAAAGAAAATAATCTTTCTTATTTCCCAGTATGAAAGGGTAAGATATTTCCATTTATCCCTTATCAACACTGACAAGCTGTCATCTTAGGCAAAGGGGTAACAGTCTGAAACTGCAGTAGGGGTAAATTATCTTTAATATTCAGCAAAATGCTGTAGAAGCTACAGAATGACTAATGGAAAATTGGTCAAAGGGAAACTCTGAAATCATGGTCCCTGGAGATGTTCAGGGCTGGTTACTGATCTGCTAATTATGGTTAAGAGATGGTGCAATCAAATTTGTAATGATGGATAGGGATGGACTCCCTAAAACAGTCAAAATTCCTTGGACCCCAAATTATCCAGTGAGACAAATTAAGAATGACATTTAAGTAGTGTAGTAGTGTATTTTTTTAAAATTATTAGTAGTAAGTGGATCTGAACCCTTTGTAAAACAGTTTATGATTTCAAGAGTCTGGAAGAATATGTAAGTTATTCCCATCTCCAAAAACCTAAAGATGTGCAAGGGACTTTGAAAGCCAAATCTGTCCCTAAAAAGGTTTTATCAACTGTGGACTGAGTAAATGCATTTGCAGGGTTGCTGACATATAATTTGTGGCCAGATTGGAGTTGCTGTGCCTGCTTTTGGCATTTGCTGGAAGCTGTCTTGCTACCTTAATACAACAATGGCTGTATGTCTCAGCAGAGCTTGTTAGGTCAGGTTCATCCTGGTGTGTATTGAGACATGAGCACTGTGCATTTGACACCTTTTGACTTCATACTTAATTTATTTCTCTCTTTGGTGGGAAAATGCAGCTCTTTTCAAGACGCTTTTCAATGTCTCACTTGCCATAAAGTTCAAACAGATGGTACAAATTCTTTAACTAATGTGAATGTTGAACTTAATAAACATCTCTACATGTGTGGGCAATGCTACATTAGTGAATATATCCCATAGCCAGAATATGTTTGCCCTTACCATTTTCAGTGCTCTTTCTATATCAATTCCTTGGCTCCACGGTACTGCAGGGTTAGCCAGGCAGTCTCCGGCACTACCTCTCCTGGAGACATCAACACGCTGCCTTCGCAGGTAACGGAAAGCCTCTGCTATGACTAGGACTGCATCGTGGGTCAGTGCAGATGTATACTAAAATTGATCCAAATAAAACATGGTGACAAACTGCAATCTTAGAATCATCCTAGATTTATCAGGTCTAGTCCTTCTCTAGTTAAAATGCTCTTAGAAGAACTGTGCATACAAGCCCTTTTGCTTGCACTCTGGCCTCAGATGCTTTACATTGTTACACCATTCCACTTATCTCAAATAACAAATAAAAAATATTTTCATTTTGCATAGTACAGAACAGCAAAATAACAAAACTAGTTTGCAGCTGCATGAAGTTTAAGTGGAAGCTTGCTCATCTAAATGAGGTCACTACAAAAATCTGCAATTCCGTGCTGGCCCCTGCTGCTACTAATAGCAAAGGAGAGCTCATATTATTTGCTTGGAAAACTTTTTTTTTTTTTTTTTAACAAGATTGCCAAGACAGTTTTGAATCGAAGGTAACATAAATCATTTCTGTTTGGACCACAATCCTGATTAGGTAGCATCTGTGGCTGGAAATAGATCAAATAACTTTTTTTAGTAGACGGATATACAAGCAAGTAATCACAAAAAACATGTTAGGCATTACATTTCTTTGGCCCATCTGACATTGCCCATCTGACTTCTCTCACACAGTAAATCTGAGGAAGGTCACAAGCTTTGTATAGCAACAAGTCTTCAACAAAACCCCAAGACTCCTTTACAACCTGTTTATGCTGCTGTCAACTTCATTCATTGCTTGACATATGTATCTGGTGACATCTCCCAATGCTATAAATTTAATAGCACCTACAAAATATCATAGGGGTGCTTATTTTTTTTCTTTCTTTTTTTTTTTTTTTTCCTATTTCTTCCACATCTTTCTATGAGAATGAAGAGGGGAAATAAAAGATGAGTGGAAGAGTTATCTGTGTGTACTGGTGTGCCTGCTCTTCTACCTATGTATGTACTCAGCCACTCTCTTTGTGGATAAGACTTCTTAAATTCTGAGGCAGTTAGTTCTGTCCTGTAGGGCAGGTCGGCATGAGTAGTGGTCTGAATTTCTTAAAAATGTGTATCATCTTATTGCAAGATCTTCAGTTTGATACAAAGCTTCAGGAAATCTGAACAGAACAAAGCAGACCTGCGTGTGCAGATCAAGACAAGCAGATCTGATAAAAAGGAGCACAAAGGTAGCATTATGAAGGCTTTACAGGAGCCTTCCTTACAGAGTTTTAAATGACAACAGTTTATAAACCCTTACTCAGTGTGTGAGGGGTGTTCTTGCTCTGACTGTACCTAGTACAGGCATTCTGTTGACTCTGCCTACCTTTACCTCTTCTCATGGTGCTGGCCTTGCTATGCTCACCCTCTCCTCTTTAATAAGTTATCAAAGACTGTATGTCACATCCCACACAACAATATGGAATCAGATAGTGATTTTAACAGCTATTTGTTCTTGTCTTAAAAAAAATCTTGTAATAGCTGTCCAATCTAGGACTACATAAAACTTAGACAGTGATAATTTTTTTCAGCAGACCGCATCAATTGTCAGTAACCTTAATGCAGTCCCTTCCAAGTCATGCCAAGAGAGCTATCTGATTTTCTACTTTATTTGAATTCTACTTATAAATGCATGAGCATGCAAAGAGAAAAAAGAGAGAGGGAAGGGAAAGGCTGATAAAATACAGAATAAATTAAACATCAGGGCTTTAATCTCTAGGCAATTTTATTTCCTAATCAAAAATATTGTACATCAATTTTTAAGTATGCTTTTTGTCTGACTGACAAATACTGTGCACATTTCTATAATGAGTGGTACATTTGTGGAAAGGTAATGTAATCTCTGTGTTTGTACCATATATTTAAGATTATTTTTTTAAGGATAGAGAATAATTTTTCCCTTAAGGTAAATTGCTTTCAAGTGGAACAAAATCTTCCCAGGATAACTTTATATATTTCCGAGCTTTAAAGATTAGTGCAATACTTATCTTTGCTTCTGCCTCACTGTTAGGAAGCTTTAGAAAGCAAGACTAGCTCCTAATCAACAGGGAACAATACACTGAGTATTATGGGCCTTTTTTTGCCTTTCTGAGCTTTCTCTGAAATGCCAGCAAGGCTGTGGGATGGCGTGGGATTAAGATAATTTGCCTTCCCCAACGAAATCACATCCACCTCCAGGATGGAAAAGACTGCAGTGAAGTATCTGGTCCAACACTTCTGAAATAGGACCACTCAGAATAGACTATTCCTGACATGTTTTTTAAATCTGTCGCTTTTAAACTCACCATCAAAGGGGTCCATTTACCTCCCATGGTACATTTTACCATTTTACTGTGCTTAACGCCCCTCCCCCCTCCCCCCCCCCTTTTTTTTTTCTTCTTCTGTGCTTGTTACAAATCATCTTGATTGCAATTTCAGCTGACTGCTTCCTGTCCCTGTCTTGGCAGACATTTGAGTTATGCCTACATTACAGAATTGAACTCTGCCAAGACTTGGGTGAGGGCAGTTGAACTCAACTGACCACAGTTTTTTGGTGACCAGAACCATCCTGGAGTGGTTTGGGCCAGCCCAGCCTGCATCCCACTGCTTCCCATGCATGGGACAGGACTCGCCAACAGGTAGTTTGGATGCAGCCACCCTTTATAGATGCTAAGACACTTTAACAGCTTGGGTATAGCTAGATCAGTTTAACAGCTTGGGCATAGACACACCATGTTTCTTGGTGGCAGGACTGGAGAACAGTCTCTAGCATTGTTTAGCTTATGGTAGTGATGAAATTCTGGAAAATAGCTGATTATTTTCTTTTCTCTACCAACCTTCTATTTACTGGAAGACTATTACCACACACCATTCATCAATTCCTTCTAAAACTAACTAAAACTAAAAAGAGGGATTTTTACCCTTTTTCATAGTGACACTTTTTTTTTTCCCTATCTTTTTCAATTCTCTCTCAGATTGTTCTCCCTGGTTTACTTCTTCCAAGAAGCTGGTGCTACCAGCTGTACAGGCTTTCTGTTGAAAACCCACCAGTAGTCTGAGGTCCTCTTATCCCCCACCAGTTCCTGGTTTTGTTCAACTATTTGTATTGGTGCAAAAGAACAGGTCTAATCAAAAGAAAAAGAGAAGGAAAGGAGGTAATGGGAATATTAATAATATGCAGTGATCCTAAAAGATATTATGACTTGAAATATTGGCCAGAGCATCCTTGATGCACTCCTTGATTGACAGTGAATAACATACCCCCTTTACCATATAGATGCTGAGGCAGAACAAATCTGTGGGAGATATTAACATGTTGCATGTCTCCTAATAATAGTAACCTTTAGTTCATCCAATCTAGGACAGTTTCAGTGAACCTGGGGCTTAACAAATTTGGAAAATATTACTGGTTGAATTGGAAAATGTCATTGGTTAAATGCTTTAATATCCAGAGCATTTCTGTAAAGGACAGCAGTGAAAACACGTTTAGATTATGAGGGCAAGTCAGCAGTGACTAGCAGGCAGCAGAGGCCCTTCAGTGAATCCAGAGCTATTTAATTTTTTTACAAGAAATTTTCTGTTAGCATTAAAATTGACCAGCAGCCCACAGTTTGCATTGAAAAACTAACCTAATTACTAACACCTGCACCCCAAGACTGGTTCAAAATGTTCAAGTTATAAGTTTTTATCCTCACTGCACAATGATAGCATTTGCAAGATCAAGCCTTTTACTTTTTGCTCCCATGAGGTGGGCACTTGTGTCTGACTGACAACTTTTGCCTCTTTCTCACTTCTGGAATTGCTGTGAACAATGCAACATATTCCAGTCAGGGATGTGTATCACACACATTCACACACCTGGGGTTAAAAAACCCTAAATAATTATTAAAACCCAATTCATCTCGTCCAAGTAAAATAAATACCTTTAATGGTGAGTTTTTGGCTTCTGGGAATTCCCTTTCATCGAGCCTCACCCAGCGTTGTAGAAACTGTTGAACCATTGGGTTTTCATTATTAACTATCTGAAATCCAGTAACATTGGCACCTCCGTGCATTACTCTCTCCAGCACAATGTCTGTGAAACCCTGGGAGGACACATGTAGTAAACAGGAATCATTGTCATCCAATGCCTCTTTTATTTAGTTCAGTTTTACCTGCTAAAAACTTAGCAAAAAATAATTTGATGAATTTATTTCTTGTTAGCTGAAAATGTTCTACCAAGGAGACAATTGCTATCATGACAGCACATGGGATTGTGATAATGGCATAGGAAAGAATTTTAAAATGTCTTCTTGTTCAGACCTTTGCGATGGAAAACTGCCCCGTTGTAGTGTGGCATATAACATTCACTGGTCAGAAAGAAAGCATTGGGGAAGCTTGAAGTACTACTTCCACTTCTCTCATCATGGTGAAAACCTGTCCAAGAGCTTTGTACAGCAAAGGTTCAATGTTGGGAGCAGAAAAACACTGAACACACGTATTGTTCTGGGGAGGCAAAGCACGCACTTCCTTGGCAAGCAGCTGTCAGTCACGGCATCATTTAGCATTTCACTTTCAAACATAATGGTGTGATTCTCTCCCACTCTGTTGTTATTTATACTTGTGGCAGTAAATTGGTGTCTTTTTGATTAGCATGACTTGATTGCAGTCATGTTTATCTCAATATCAGTGCTTACACATGCTAAAAGACAACCCAGAATAAGAATATCTGTATTTCTATGCACACTCTGCAGTCTAATCAGTGAGATCATGACTGCTTCTTGTAATGCAAAACGACACATTTTAAAGTTGTACAGTACTTATACTAAATAAGGGGATTTAAAAATTAGTCTTTTCTGTTTTAATCACACCAAAACGTGAATATAGAGAATATTCTGCTAAGTGGGATTGCTAACGTCAGTGTGTGATCTTTGGAAAAGTATTTTTCTACTCACCGTAGACACAGAAATCAAAAAATTAGTCTTTCTGCAAGTATCGATTACAATATAATACTTATTCTAAGGAAATCTAGCAGATGTTGTTTCAAAGGCATTATAAACATCCTTGAAAGTAAATTTCAGATTCAATGCCAGAAGTTCTGTTACAAATAAAAATTTGCTGTCTTGCCCTGGAAGGTCAGTACATACACTGTCACCACTCTACACTCTATAATACAAAAGAATGGCTAAATTCGTCTGGCCATTTTACTTGATGGAATTATTGTTTTCATTTGCAGCTTTTCAACACTTATATTATACATACATATTTTACAATTATTTTTCCTGGAGTGCCTAATTTTCAAATGTAAAGAAGACTACAATTACCAAGTGCCTTATTTATGAGGACACAAATTAGTTGAAAACATATAATTAAATTATTATTTTAAAATTAGTGGAGGATATGAGCTGCTTAGATAAAGTAAAGACCATAATTGAGTACAGGTAACTTTAACATACCAGTTCCAGTATTTACTGAAGCCATTTCTCAAAATCCAAGAACTCATTCATGCATTTACTCTTTTGCTGATTAAGGTTGACACAAACTGAGCAGCATATATTACCCTCTCAACCTCAGCTGTATTTGTAATGAAGAAAAATTCTTACCAGGTTAGCTAACATGTAGTGATAACCTCGAGAATGTTTGCCAAGGATTACAACCTGTGTGAAGAAAAAAGTTACATGTTATTCAGTGTATGAGGATGATTCTCAACTAGTGGAAAATAAGCCTGAGAATGAAAATTTTTGCATTCTTCTACACCCAATCAAAGGGTAGCATGAATATTACAGACCTGTGACTTTAGAGACATGATGTAGTCATTTGTGTTTTTTAAAACATATGGGCACTGTACAAAAGAGAGTAACTCTCAAGGCTGAGATGACTCCTCTTGCAGAGATGACCTGGCAATCTCACCCTTGTCATCATAATGCCTCCCTGCTGACTTATGCTCATTTTCGTTATCATTTCAATTATTTCTGCTCTGAAATGAAGCAGCACTACATCTACCCACTTAGTGGACTCTTTTTTATGCTCCTTGTTTGTGGAGTATGTGAGAGGTAGATGAGACAGTCCAGTGTTTATTAAACCATACCAGCACAGCAGGGCTCTGAAAGCACAACTTGTCCTGGGTGCTCCCTGCCAGTAGAGCCCTGGCCAAGCCTTGCCATGTATCCATGACTGAAGTTAAATTCTTAAAGCTATAGGCAGTGACCTTCATTACCTTTTGACAGCCTGAAAACTTGTCATTTCCAGTGTAAATGGATGCATTTGACCGTATATGTTTAGTCAAAATTTGTACTAAATATGATGCTGCACAGTCCACTAAACTAACATTTGCCCTCCCTGACCCCACTTGGCTATGTCTGTGTACAAATGGAGCCATTAAATGGAATCACAAAGAGACAAAAAGCAGTAGGATGAACTGAGCAGACAGACTCTCTAAAGATAAAGGGGATGAGTGGGAAGATGGAATTCTGCCATCTTGTGTGCTCACGTCACCATTGTGCTTTTGCAGAGAGGAGACAAAAATACACTCCCCATGTTCCTGAAGCTGGCTGTCAGCTCACCAGCAATACCCTTTGTACAAAATTATGCCACTGCACTTAGCAATATTCCCTTCTTCAGGTTATTACCTCAGTAACATCCATCCAGTACCACAGCTGCTGAAATAATGTCCAGCAGCAAGAATTTAATTAATAATTGTAGTGATTATGTATGTGTCAGGACAGAATTCAACTTATTCAGACTTTGCTGGGGTAAACTGCTAACAATTATAAATAGCAAACATAATTCTGACCATACACCATGACTGTATCACTAAGAGCAGGTCAAGTGATCAGGTGATGCTTTTTAATGGACCACTTAAGTTTTTACTAAAATCAGATGACATTTGAGTCATTTACTTTAGATATATCGAGGAGCCTCTTAAAGTTCTTGATTAAACTATTAAGTTCCGAATTGTCTCTTTGGGTTGGCTTGTCCTTAATAGATGACATCTATTTCAAGTTCATATTTAATTCTGTAGAAATTTGCATACTTCCAGAAGCCTGAAAATAAAATGCTGTTCAGGTCCTCTTGAGAACTGTATGTACACTGTGTTGGTAGAAAACATCTGCTTTCCTACACTCACATTTGTTTTCTATGGAAATGTGCAGTCTTCCTTTAGATCATCCGGTGTGTGCGCTATTTGCATATTGAACTGTCTGTTTAAATTTCACCTTTAAGGCAGCGATTTACTTTTTAAAGGTTAAAGACAACAACAGCGTTCTTTACCATTTTAACCTTAATAAAAAATACGAAAGCTTTTACATTTCTATGCATTTAATGTTATAAATGCATTTATTTAAGAGAAAATACCATGACAGATGAAGTCAGAGGCTGCAAGGAAAACACACATGGAGCTGCTACAGACATCTGGAGAAATACTGCAAATAGGAAATGTAGGACTCATTAGCATACATCAGACTCAACTTCCATCTCCTCTATTATCATGTCTCCAAAATGGCCAGAAATAATTCTGACTGTTTAGTCCCTTAGAGAGGTCCAACATACTACAGTCAAGCTTTTATTCAAAAAGCATCTTTCAGAAATGAGCTGCTAGAGTTTCTATTCACACAATCAACCACATTAGTTCATAATTATTTAACTGGATCTTAACAATGCTTTTAAAATTCACTACACATGCTACCCTAAATTTTAACGCAGATGACTCTCCTCCCCCCTCACTTTCCACCCTCTAGCAACTGCCCAGCATCTTGCAGGGAGCTGCTGGATTAGCGAGCCTAGCAGAAACAACCACAGCCATCAGGGTTACTCCTGTGGGAACACGGGGATGGATAAAGATTTTTTTATGAAGAAGAAAAACAGGAGTATAACAAATAAATCTCATCAACTGCTTATATATTGTGAAGCTTATATAGAAAGTGGGATATTGAATAGTGGTGGTGAATAGAAAGCCAGGATTACAGGACAAGGATTTCACAGAGCTACATGTCTTTGGTAAGTTTCACTTCCAAGACTTAATATTGCTTTCACCTTGACTGAAATAAAAGCTTATAAGATTTAATTCTGAACAAAGGAAGAGGAAAAAAAAAGACTGGAAACTATCATGAATAATTCAGACTTCTGATCACGCATAATTCTCATCTTGTAGATAAAAAGATCATAATGTCAGATTTGATATAGAGCAAAAAAAGTTTGTATTTTTAATTAACTCTTTGGATGTTTCTAATCAATTAAGAAAGTCCAAAGGGAACATAATTAAAATGTATCTAGTTTTAAAATAAAAGGCATAAACTGTGGCCAGCACAAGGCTTACTGGAAGTATGGAACAATATGCCAGATTTGAGAAATTAAATCAGCATCACCAATTTTAGTTTTCATGTCCTTGGTGAAGCAATTTTTTGAATGAAAGCATAAAGACAACTTGGCTTTCACCGTATCAGTCATCATGATAACAAATAGGCAACTACATTTTTTTCCCTTAGCTTTAATTTTTTTTCGTACAGTTTTTGAAGATAGCATTATAGAGATTAGCTGAACCGGCTAATGTTAAATTGGTATGAGCACTGTCACAGTTCTAAAGCGATAGTGATGATTCCCTCACGATGTAGTCCAAAGGCTATACACATGTCAGAGAGGAATAATAGTGAAATGGAAGCGAAATATCTTTGATACTAACCCCATAATTACTCTGCTACCTTTTGACTTATTCCTTACTCAAATTACAACCACAGCTATTTTGTGGTCTAGAACAAGAATCTGCTTTTTTCTTGGCCATGAAAATTAAATGTTGGGATTAAGGATGAAGGGAACAATATAAGACGAATTCTTAAGATGAGGAGACTGGTGAGATCTTAGATGAAGATCAAGGCACAGAAGTTGTTATAAATGGTAGTAACAGAGACCCCAGGGTTGTGCTGGAACAGTCCTCCAAAGACCCGATGAAGAACTGGAATGGTAAAAGTACAGAGCATGAAGATGAACAGAACTAAAAGAACAGAGGCAAGGAAAGAATAGGTTGAAGGAAGAAAAGAGTCTGTGGGCTCAAAAGAAAAGGAGCAATTAAAGAATAGTGCAAGCTTGGCAGGTGGGGCGGAACAGGCATATTTTGTCTTTTAAAGTATCATTGGTTTGTCTTTGATTCAGGGATGGGAAAGATATTTTTTCACTTATGGATGGAGAAAATCACGGAACAGCTGAGGTTGGCAAGGGCCTCTGGAGAATGTCTATTCCAACACCCTTGTTCACAGCAGGGCAGCTGGAGCAGGCTGCTCATGACTGTGCTACATTTTGAATATCCCTGAAGACAGAGATTCCATAGCCCTTTTGGGCAATTTGTTTCAGTGTCTGACTACCCCCGCAGTATTCAACTTGTCTGACGTGATCTCTAGATGCTTTTCTGCAGAGCTGCTTCCTAGCCAGGAAGGCTCTACTCAGTGTGTATGGGGTTATTCTTCCTATCAAACACTCCTCCCAGTTTTGTATTATCTGCAAACTTGCTGAGATACACTGTCCCATCACTTGGGTCATTAGTAGAGTTTAAGCAGTACTGGCCCCAGTACCCTTGGGGTACTCCACTAGTAACTAGCTTCCAGCTGGATTTGTATTGCTGATCACAAAGGCCAGCAATTTGGTCAGTTTTCAGCCACCTTTATCTTCACTTATCAAGCCCAAATGTTCCCTAACTTGATACTTCTCTACCTCTACCAAGGTGAGTCTTCATTGCTCCAAACTTTGCCACTGGGACCTGGGATTCCTGAAGGCAAATCTCACCAGTAAAAGCAGAGGTGAAGAAGGCAATTATCTTTGGAATTCTACACTAAAACATGCCAAATCAGAAAAGATCTAGAAATGCTACTGCAGTCACATCTCTGTGGGCTTTGATTTTGAAAGGAGTCATTGAGAAGTACAAGCTAAGAGGATATGTTTGCATTTTTATGTAGAGAAGTGGCTATTATGATTTTGGCAGAAGTGAAAAGAAAACCACCATGTCCAATTAATACTTGTTTGGAGCTCATCTTCCTTTCATTTGAATCCATTGCCATCTGGTCAGTTTAGTCTTTTTAATCAAAGCTATTTATTATCCTTTATTTACAAATGAAAGAAGAAAGAAAAGAAATTAAATCACAAAACTACAGACTACCTCAAAACCCTGATATTTTATGAGTCTATTAGATCTTCCCATAACATAAAATACTGATGTTGACAGGCAGTATTGCCACAAAGAAGGTCTAAAGATTTTTCCTGTGCTTTTCACTCCTGACAAGTTGCAGAAATATGCCACTTAAATGGAATGACAGGCAGAGATCTGACCTGTTGCGCTGTGTCTTTCCATTTTTAATGTATCTGGGAACAATAAGGCAGTTTAAGTCCAGAACTCTTTTTTTTTTCCTAGGTTTTAGAAAGGCAGCAAGAAAAATGAGATTTCCTAAAAGCTCAGAGTAAAGAAGGATTTTGTCATCTTTGTTGAGGTTATTCACACATTAATTTGGGTCCAAATTTTGCAAAAAGCCCACGATTAACTTCAAGCATGTTAGCATGTCTTCTCATTTTTTAAGCATACATGTAAGTTTCTGAGGACAGGAGAGCTTAGCTACCTCCACATGAGCAGTAATGTTCCACTAGGACTTGCTTTCAAAATCCAGTTGTGACACCTTCGCCTTCAAAGCAGTGTGCAAATGCCAGCAATGATGGCATGATGCTTGCTTTTCAGCAGCAAACAAGCAAAATAGAAAAATGGACACAGGTCTAAAAAAATTTCAACAGAATCATCAGGATCAGCTATCAGTGTTGATCGCTCTTTGTGGGAACAGGATCGGTAACAGGCCCTTGCTATGTCAAGCACGGCAACAACTGTCTGGCAAACCTAAATTGTCATGGAGCACTGTCTGATCCTGGTGATCAGGTCAGATGTGTTCTAGCTCGTATCCCTATTGATAGCACCACTGCACTTCCAAGGATGGATTTACTTCAAGCTCATCTCAGATCTGAGCAGCTCCTACCTGATACTGGATTAAATGATTGAAAAGTTGTGGCAGCACCCTACTGGACCAGTGGCACTGGCTAATTTAGTCTTCAAGACCCACTTCAGAAAGGAGCACCACAGTCCAATTAGTTCAATAAAAGCTGAAGTCAAGTCCCCTAAATTTCTCATCAGTATGTTACCAAGGATACTTAGTTTATGCTGAGTGGCATCTGCAATGCACTGCATCTCAGCTCTGTTTCTGTAGATCAAGAAAAAAAGAAACTGAAGACATCCTACAGCTGGAGAATGCAGAGTCCTCTCCTGGCCCCCTTCCCACTCACATAGCCCCTTGCTGTGGTGTGGGAGCTGCCCATGAGGCTTGCAGCCACCACATTTTGGTATTCTAAGGAGGGTGCATTGTTAATACCAACATTATTGTCTACACTGTTGTCATGTGGGCAAATGATCTGGTGAAACAGCATTTGATAGTCATACATAATCATTCCTCATTATGTTTACTTTGCACAGGTCACCCCTTGTCATGTAAATTTTCCAGACTGGAATAGGATAAATAGAATAGAAAATAGAAGCTCTTCCTAAAAGTGAAAATGATTTTCTTCATCTAACCAGATGCCAAAGTAAAAATAAGATCTCTTGTAACCTCCATTTTGGTGTAAATTTGCAGTGTCTGCCACCTCCCCCCCCCCTTTCCCATTCACATGCAAGCTCCTACACAATAAGCAAGTTCACTTTGAGGATTCGAAGCACAAGAAGACAAGGTGAGGTCTTCCCTGAGTAAATTCAAATTCAAATAGCATGTTGACACCTTTTTGGTGTTACGATTTTGTCTCTTTCTATCACACCAATAGCACCAGCACAAATGTACAAAGCTCCAGAGGAACAAGAATAATGTGGCAAAATATCACAGGTAGTAGCGGCCTTGCCACAGCCGAACAGGTAATACTTATCCTGCCTTTAATCCCACAGAAATAAACCCATTTCCATCTACAGTAGGAATGGCTCTCCTCATACAAATGGCCAGAACCTCATAATAGTAACCATAGTGCAAAACCAGTGAAGGTGATTTATTTCTTCACTTAATATTAATGGTATGAGAATCTGGGCACTAGGGATTGTGATGCTGTAAAATATGCAGTAAACAATTATTTCATTTATATGAAGAATGAGTACTATATTAAATTTGAGTTAAATATTAAATGAAGAATGTATTAAATATTAAGATGAAGATTCTACTCACACATTATTTGTTGCAGATAAAAATAACTGCATATATGGTTGAGATTAATTTATCCACCATTTCAGAGACTTCCTGTCCTTCAGGGAATGTCACAAATCCATGTACAGTCTGGATTGCTGGGTTTTGTATTTTTGTGCAGTGTATAGATCTAAGAATCTTACTTGTATGCTGTTGCCATCATTTACATTTTTAACCACACCTCAAAACCATAATCCTACCTTTCTCTATAGCACAGATCATTAGTATGTGTCTGTAAAACTTTCTCTAAACAGATTTCAGGTTTACCACAATGTATCTCTTATGGGAGATAATCTCCTAGAAGACACAAATCTCCTAATGGAGGGGACAAAAATGTGCATTGTAGAAGCAAGAACCTGAGATACTTCTGTAGCACTTTAATAAAGTTTTTCCCTCTTTAGCTCTTTTCTGTGTCTTTCTCTCTGTTGCCTTTCTCCTTGATGATTAGTCACTTCAAGAGTGAAATTTTACTTTTAGGCCATCCCCATGTAGGTGATGGTCATGCATATTAGTCCTTGGAGGGTAATTAAAGGCGACATCTGAAGCTGTATTGTACTCCCTTCTCTCTCCAGAAAGCTAAACTTTTTTTTTTTTTTTTTCCCATAACGAATATGACATTTACTAATTGAAGACTGCTGTAGTAGAGCATGCATTTAAGTCATGCAGAAAAGAGTATATAAGAAATTATTTCAGCAAAATATTACAAACTGCAACATAAGTTCTGAGGGCGTGATACTTTCTTCTAATTCCTTTCAGTGTGATAACAAAGTTTTCTGTGAATTTTCTGTGCCCTGTGATGATTTCCCTAAATCCATTTTCCTTGGTATAATTTAACAATACTATCAGATTATCTAATCTGATGGCATAGTTATTATTAAAAGACATATACTGCAAAAGCATCAGACCCTGGAGATGCAGAGATGCAGAGTTTCGCGATCCCTAGTAACTGACATTTGTAATCACAATTGTTTACTCTTTAAGCCAAATAAAATTCATGAAATAACCTTTTCTTTCTATCAAAATCTCTTTGTTTTCATTTGTTGACAGATGAGCACAGTGTTGTATCTCTCAGGACTGCATCTCTCCTCACAAGTCATGTCTTTCAGTACAAAGACCTTCACATAAAAATCAGTCAAAACTTAAGCTATCATTCATCGCTTAAAGATATTCTGCTAAATCCAAGATCAGATATAGCGCTTTTTAAAACTACCAAAAAAAATAATAATGTAGTGTATGAAAGAGATAGCTAAAATGGCCAACAGACCTTTGCCCCTAATAATTGCCAAGAGGTTCTCAAGAGGTTCTCAATTTGTTCCTACAGAGAGCTTCTCCAAAGAGATTTATGTGTTGCAGAATTTTTTATTAGTGAATTCTTTGGGTTCTGGAGTGAGATTAAACTGTAAAAATCCAGTTGTGTTCCAGAGGAATTTTTGGAGCTATATATAAAGGGAAGTAAATCAATGAAATATGTTAATCTGCAGCCATGATTTCCACACAATCATTTTAGGAAGGAGTCCATATTTTTATTGTCCCCATAGTTCTAGTATTTTCTTTGAGAAAGATCCTATCTTGAAAGATGTTTAATAATGAAATGCTTTTACATACAAGGTAATTTCACAGAGATTCCAGTATTTTCTTAAGCCTCTGTGAAACTTTAATTTCAAAACTCACATGAAATTTCACAAAGACCTCTAGTCTCACAGAAAACAAACCAAAAGTAAACATGTACAGGAAATGTCAAAGCACAATAAGCTTTTGGTCTTGAATGCCAGAATTCCTTTAATTCAGCACTGGCAAACCAGGGAGTGGTACTCTTCTCATCAGTTGCACCTTCCAGTCCTGCTGGGTCAATATTTTGTCTTCCTCCCCCTTTCTTGTCTATAATCCTTCTCAGGTCAGCCACTACCAGAAGGTCAGCAACTGTGACATGAAAGGGTTTAAGTTATGTTCTTTGATCTGACATATTTTTGGTGTAATGTTGGACAATTACCTGGGTCTGAAGCTTTTCAATGGACTCTTGCCATCAAAGTTCAATCATATTTTTGATCATAGTGATGCTTTTTGACGTCTTCTCTGGAATTCTGATATTCTTAGCAACACCCCACTTTGAAATTTTTTGAAGAGTGTAATGGTAACTTACTGTAAAATTTTTGAGCAACCTCCCCCAAAGCTCAAATGACCTTTTTTGAAGACAATTATTTTGGTACTGTATTTGGGACTCTGCAACTTGGCTGTTTCTCTACATGGATCTTCCAAAGAAACTTCACTTTATATAAGCTGATAGGAAACATACACAAAGAAAGATTGTTGTATTCTGTATTCTGATATTGTAAACTGCTTCTGATAAATTCTGAAATACTTAACTTTTTTGCATTTCACCTAGTCAAGGGTAAGTCTCATGCATTAGTCAAGGTCCTGTGGAAATATATCCCTTGCTGCTCAAGCACCTGAGAAGAGACATGAGGTTTTGCTAACCTGAGAATGAATATGTAGCGTTGCTATCTCTACTCTGATATTCTAGGCAGCCCATAAGAACAGGAATTTCTGTTAACTGCTCAGGTAGGTAAGTTCTTGGTAACCATGCTTTGCACTGACACAAACACCTCTTTAAAAGACACCAATGTTTCTTAGTCAATTCTTACCACAGAAAAGTTAAGCAAACAGGTGCATGTGGCTGTGCCACTACAGTCAATTGCCTCTACCTAGCAACATTCATGTTTAGATTTCCTTCAGTCCACAAGGTAACCAGCTCTTATCCCAACATAATAGGGTTCCATCACAATAACATTCTCATGGCCAACTCTGCAGATATTCTCTTTACTCCTGCTACCCCCTTGCCTCTCTGTGGTTGTGGATCCTTTCATTGTAGAGCTACAAGACCAAATTAAATATATCAAATTCAGCACAATCAAAACTGACTTCCAAACTATCCTCCTTAACTAAGTTTCACAACATCTAAAGCCCCTTTCACAAATGCTATTAACAATAGCCATCTTACATTTACTCAGAATTTTTCAAACTCTGCAGGAATCACGAATACTTCAGTCCAGTCATATAGTGTAAAGGCATATCCACATCATTAACAAGCAGCTCATTAGTGGCCTTTAATGCCTCATTTCTGTGACACAAAAATGATATCTATTTATGCCTTTTGGGTCTCTTTTGGGGTTTCTCTAAAATTGTATGATGATAGTTCTTAAGAGTATACTCTTGCAATCACAGACAAACTTGAATGATGCTTATTTCTTCTCATATTCTGCAGGGGAAATGAAACTCCCCCAGTCATAGTTGTTCTCAATATAATAGGATGTATATAAGTTTGTGGAAAGAGAAGAAAAAATTAGGTAAACTGAGACACAGAGTTTTCATTTTAAAAATACATAAACTTCTCATTTTCTCTACACCTCTATTCAGCATGTCAAAGCTAAACCTGTGTTAGTCCCCGGAATTGAACAAGAGCCCTTGGAAACAGAATTCTGCTTATATAAACCATTACTGCATGTCAGGATCACTTCAAACCATTATGTGGATATAACCCAGAAGTGTCGCAGTAATTCAGTCCCAATGCTCACATGAGAATCTTTTGGAGGGGGGGTTTGTACTGCAGAACACTGCCTTCAAGCAGACTGAAAAACACTGAATAGTAGCCATTCTTTTTTTTCCCTTTTCAGCATTTCTTTTCCATTTTAAATGTCCTATGAAATTAAAGGGAAAAAAAATCAGTGCAACCTTCTCTAGGAAAGACAATGTTACTTTTTCTTATATTTTTTACTGTAAATTGAATTTTACTGTGACTAGAATTGCATTCAATTTGCTCTTTTCAATGCTTTGAAGGAGTTTGAAAGGTTTATTCTGCTTTGCTATAATCAGCGCTCTGCAGTACTGCCTGTAAAACTTGGTGCAAAAATTGTGAACCAAAAGAGATTACAAAGAGTTAATTTATTTTTACTAGGCTTAGCCTATGCAGCAGAGGAAGTCTTTTTACTCGTATGACGTAATAAAGTCACAGCAGTATTTTTCCTTTCCGATCCTTTACATGCATCTCCCCAGGATAAAAGATACTCAAGGTATTTTTAAAGGTATATTCATATTTCATATTATTTTATTCATTACATATTTTGGAGGATTGAGTTTTTAATAGTACATACTCCACTATTCCTATGCATGCACATCCATGGTCTCACACACATAAATTTGATATAGTAGTATCAACTTTTTTAAAGCTTGGGAACATTAATTTCCTCTAAAATTGTTACGTTGTTTTCCATCTTACTGGTTGAATACTATGGCATGTTGACATTTCAGGCTTAGTTGATGATTTATAGGGCCTGGTTCTTTATAAATTTACCCCAGGCTAGCCCTGGTAGTTTTAATTTACTCCAGGGAGGCTAATGGCATTGCTCTGGTGTGAAGGTGGGATAAGAGAAAGGAATTGCATATGAAAGCAATTATAAGCAGCGAGTGATTTGCACTGGGATGTTACTTTGCTGTATTAGGGCCTGATCTAAATCCATCTGTAGTCCAGAGCAGAGGCACTGCAGCTCTGGATCACGCCTAGGGACCTCATATTAGCGACATCCCCACTAGGCTGTTACTTGTATCAGTTACTTGTATCATATACCACACCGCCAACCTCTGGGCTAAAAAAGAAAGTCCCACTCTGGAAATTGGAGCTGCAGCACCTCGGTGCTCTGTGAAGTGCATTTGGGAACATCTTGATTCATGAGGAGCCCTGAGAAGCACCAGTGGTCCTCTTCCTCCCCCAGACAGGGTGATTCATAACACACTGAGGCCATTAATCCTGACTTCATCAGCTGGGGAAAAAAAGACATACACTTTTGTGTGGCTGTTCTTTTACTGAGTTAGGACTTTGCTTGTAAATGAACTTATGAGACACCAGGACTATCACGCTGTCTCTGGTGATGTACAATGCCTGTTTGCACAGTGGTATTGTGCTATTACTATTAATTTTGATGGTGTGTTTCCTTCCTCTCCCTGCAGTTGGTTCATCTGAATTGTTGCAAAGATGGTTGCCTTGGAAACTAATTAAGGAAAGCCTTTGGTTAGAAGCAGAATTTCAAGCATTAAACTATTTGAGAGACAGATGCAGAAATTAAGGTAATGTCTGCCAAGATGAAAGGGTTTATCCTTTATACAGAGAATAAAGAACTACATTAAATGCCAGGACTGAAATAAAGCAACTTGTGTACAACACTGATTTTTTAAAACCTGGACTAGACATGTGAGCAAGCAATTTTAAAATAAGACGGTGGATTACAAGAGGTGAAAAAAGATTCCCAGAGCTGCTAGGGATGGCAAGATGCTTAAATACAGTGCAACAAAAAAATGAGATCACATGTCAAGCAAGTTCTAGCAAGCTCTCCCTTTCCCCACAAATATTCTGCATTTTCCAAAGATTTCTTGTGAATGTTGTTTTTTGGAAAGTATCTGTGGAGGTAGTGAAAAACCAACTCCTGTCCCCACAGTCCAGGTATCGCATGGGAAGCATCAATGCATACATTTCCTTCCAGAGTACATCAAACTTGGGAGTGAGAGGCTATCTCCAAAGGGCCCTCAGGCTTGGCTTTTCTGCTGAGACTGTCAGCAAGGGTAACAATTAGTGCCAAGCTCAGAAACAGCTCCTATGATGTGGACACAGGCTAATTAATGAGTGGGACCCTCTGAGGGCTTTGTGAAGGCAAACAGAAATGCACAAATTCTGTGTGCTGAAAAGCTGCAGAGGAAGGCAAACTCTGCAGCAAAATGTGCTTTTAGTTACCTGTTATCTGAAATTCAAAGCAAAGACAGTCTATGTCTGAGTGCAATGGTACCAATTTAAACAATGTCTCCGGGATAATGTTTGGCTCTATACTTGCAGCTGTGTAACTGAGAAAATATTGTGGATCACTGTACATTTAAAGGTAATGCAGAGGTTGCCTTATAAATATGCCTCTAACTTCATAAAGGCATACTGCAAATGTGGTGATAAAAATACGTAAAATATCAAAAGCAGATGCATGTGTGTGCATTGGTGTGTGTGCTTATATCCCATGAATTATCATAAAACATAAAATGAGTAATTGCTACTATTGCAGAAAATTAAAAACTCTAACGGTGACTTCAGGTTCATACGCCTCTGGCATAAGAAACCAGATTTGCTTAGCATCAGTCTTCCGCATGCTGCGGTGTGTGCATTTATGGTGGGACATTTCATATTAATTAGTATTATTACTGATCAACTACATTTAAAATCGTGCTTTAATGCATCTTGAACATTTTTAAAATGTGTGCGCCATTACCTCAGTCATTCTGTGGGATGACTAATACTCAAACTGTTAAATTCCTGTCATTTGGAATCTGCCTTGCATTATGAAGCCTTGATGACAGCTTGGGAGAGGCATTACTATTTACAAGCTAGAAATTCTATCCCCAGCTACACATGAAATGTGCTATACATGGGGCAGATTAACCCAAGATGTTGCTTCTCCCTGCTTTAGCAATCCATCTCTGGCTCTTTATTAGTTTTATAGCTGATAGCAGTAGGCCCTTCAGGCAGATACAGCTGTCAGTTTTGACATATGCCCATTTTTTACTTACCTTTTGTGAGCTTCAGTCCTGAGGGTAACTGACTCAAGTAATTCCCCTTTCCTCCCCACATGCCCATACAAACCTGAAGATGTGAGGGGAAAGAAGTGACCTGTCATTCTGCTTTAGATCCTGGTTTCAACAATACTCATGGGCACCTAATGAAGAAATGCCCTAAATTTTAAGTTTCTAGTTCACTGGAAACATAAAAATGAACTGTACCACTTTCTGAGTGACATTACACAACATTGTACATATTGGATATTCTCTCCTTCAAGTGTCCCACTGTGTTTATAGGCAGTTATCGTTGCTGTTTTTTACGTCTGTTGGTGCAACGAAACGCTGCTGTTTTGTATTTACACCCCAAATGGGAAAGCTCTTGTGCAGTGAAACAACTCGTCTGAGATCTGAACCACTCTGCAGACGGATGCAGCAGTGGCTGCACTGAAAACCTGCAGAGCATCTTAATCTCGAAATCTCAGACTCAAAGGTCAAGCCATAGTCAGTACTTGCACTGGACAGAGTTCAGTCAATCAGATTACCCTTAATCTTATGGATGTTTTACTTCAAGTCTCCTTCAGCGGTTTGCCTGTCATTGTAAAATTTTGGGGACTGCATTCTCTACTACAATATTACTTCTGCTTTGTGAGATGCCTCCACTCAGTAGAGATTGCCTTGGAGTCTAGTCTATATGACTATGTTTAGAGATAGTGTCATTTTGATAAAAGCATGCAGTCTCTGGAATAATCAGGTCTTTTGTAAAGTTTCACCATTTTGATCCTGAAAGGAGTTTCTTCCTCCTTATTTTCCCTCGGGAGTTTTACTTCTAAATGGATACAAAGCCACTCTAGTCTGAAATACAGTTTGTTATCTTGGGAATAAGAAAAACCCATTTCTTAACTCAAAAACATGTCTCTAAATACATGGTTGAACAAGCTAAAGCTTACTGTTAGTTCTCAGAAGAAAATGTTCTGTTTATGAGGACAAAATTTTATATCTATCTGTGAAGGAATACTGGAATATTTTAGCATCAAGGGACAAGAAGTGTGAGGAGCTTATGAATTTTGCATGTTGCTATCTGTATGCTTGAGAGGCCACTAGATGATTAAATTGAATATAGTTTTGTTGTGCAAGGAGGGATATGGATCCACATGGTTATGGAACTATAGGGAAAAAAAAGAAACAGATTGTAACCAAGAGGACGACTATTAATCTCTCTGCTTCCTCTTACTCTGCAGCTGAGGAGACAGGGCCAGAGGTGATTTGGGCATCCACCTTTAGGACACAATATGGGGTCATGCACAAGGTTCTCTGGATGTGGAGTGAAACCAGATGTGCTGCAGAGGGAAATCTGGCACAAAAAAAGGTTACCCAGGAAGAGCAGGAGCTGAGGTGTCCTCTTTCTCCTCCCTTACATTTACATACCAGGGAGATCCAGGAGAGAGACATCTTTTCCTGGGTACCAGCCAGCCCTGAGAAGAGAAGCACCTCGTATGATAGGTATCAGCTTTTAGAAATATAAGGACATATAGATGTGCCAGATGCTAAAGGTATATGGAAGATTGAAGGTCACTGTCTCATGTAACTGCACGTCACTGGAGGAAGGTACAAAGTATTCCAAGCAGGACCTGAAGTCCCAGAAGAAAATCCTCAAATAGGTAATTGGCTTTAGATAAACTTACACCTTTGGAAGAGCCATGCATCCTAGTTTGAGCTGGTTGAAGAAAGCATCAAAGGAAGAGAACTGTACAAACTGACCAGCCTAACACAGAAGAAGAGGTCATTCTTATTTAATCTGAGCACTAACACGAAGCCATGATACGTAGTTTCTGGAGCAGAGAACTGACGAGCTTGCCGAATGGCCTGGCCAGGAGCCCAAAAGTCTAATAGTGAGCTCAGCATGTGCGCAGACTGTTTAGTGCCTTCCAGACTGTTTATTTCTGCTGTTACTTTTGCTCTTTAGTAAGTCCTATTTATGCTTCTCAAGTCCAGGTTCTCTGACAAGTGCTGCTGTTGTCCCTGATGGAAAGAAATGGTTAAACCTATGCCAGCTCAGTGGGAAGAATTTGTCCTCCCATGCTTTGCCATCACAGGCAGGGAGGCCTGGCTTCCCCTTGCCCTCACTGGTAGAAAGCTTCAAGGCTACCTGCAGCTGTGCAGTCAGCATGCTGTTAACGTGTGCAGATGGTACTGCCTCTTAGCTGAGCAGACTTTCTAGACTCCATACAAAGCACTGATTTGACTTTCTAGACTGCCATGAAGCACGAGATTTGAAATATGCAAATCCAGTGTTATCTTTCCCCTCGATGGTATGCTATCAGCAAACACAGTTGGCTATAAAGAAGACAACTCACCACTCCCTTGAGCAAACTAGCTGGCTGGATTTAAGTACTGCACACGCTTGTGAATTCTTTTAGCTACCTTATGAGAAGATAACAAGGCAAGCAGAGGCGAGGGAGAAGGAAAAGCCTAAAACCAATAATTGCTCAGCTATTGGCCTGGGGTCCACTAGCACTGACTTTCCCTGCAGAAACTCATGTCACTGCTCTACGGTCTCAGATTAATAAAAATATCTCTGGAAACTGTTGCCAGAAGGTATTTTTAGCATAAGAAGCATCAGCTTGGGATCTGCTTGGACAATTCTTTGAAGTGAATGGTCCCAGTGAAATAAATAGGAAAATACTCCAATGAAAGTTCTGCATAACTGGAATCCTCTTGTATGACTGCTAACAAGACAGGATTACTACTAGAGTATTTATCTCAGAAGCTACGTTTGATTTGCTTTACTACCTAGTTTGTTTCCTAAAGAAAAAGTTGTAAATCCATTTTTGGTACTGCAAATTCAAACAATTGTGTTCATGAGGTACCTTCAATTAAATTAAGTAGAAATAATCCTATTACAATTGTAAGGCAACATACATGACATAGAGTTTGTGTGTGAAAATGTCTTATGGATTTGGTTGAAAAGCAATGGACTGATTATATTTAACTGCTTGGCTAAAACTGGTTGAGTCATAAAATCCAACTGCAAGAAAATTTTAAGATCTTTCAGAAATATTTGAGACAATTTAGGACAAAGATTTCATGAAAACTAATTTCAAAAGATGCACATCAGTGATACACCTTAAGGCTTGATTGGAACTGAATACCTTGAGAAAAAAACTCAGTGAATAAATAAATCTTTTCCATTTTCTAGGCGTTGTTTATGGCAGCGAGGTCAGTTGCTACTAGTTTACCATACAACATTTCTAAAAGACATGCTAAAGCTTTATGAAATTTAACTGCTACTTTTGATCTGCTCTACATGTATACCTTAAACCCACAACTAAATTTATGAAGTGGCAATAATCAGAGAGCCTTTCAGTCTTAATATGAGCAAATCCCTGCATGCTAATGAATAAACAATCTGCATGGACTTGGTTCTATACCAACCCCACCTTTGCTTCAAGCCAGGCGGCAGGGACCTGTCCTGCTTCTGCTCCCTGGGATGTGTCTGTATCTCTGTTATGATACGATCTCTTCCAGCACATTGCACAGCACAGACAGTGATGCAGGCATGTTGGGGGCACCCTGTCATGGTTGGGGCATGGCCATTCCTCTGAGGCAAATCAAACACTTAGAAGGCTGTGCAATAGCAAACCAGTCACCCCAAACTCAGTCCTCCCCAGTAAAGGTGTTTGAACTGCATCACCCACAATTTAAGCCTGTCAACAGTAATACCAGTGAAGACGGAAGGGATTAATGTCCCACAGAGTGCCAATAAACAGTTTGTACTACCAGCTGAATTTTTCATTAGCAGTATTTCCATTTGAGAATTCTTCAGCATGATTGAAACTACTTCACTGGCTTTTTATTTCCTGTCTCATGTTCCACTTAACAAACCACACCTGTCTTGCAATCCCTGCTGCAAATAATGTTGCTCTGGCAGTTGAGGTTTTAGGATCTTAACCTACTTAAAAATAATTCATTATTAACATTTTGCAAAAAAATATCACAGAGACATTTCCTTGTAGGTTACATGTAAGTGCTGCAACCAGCTATGAGCATCGGTGAAGAATTTTAATTTTACTAGGTAACTGGCCAAGCACTGGAACTCAAATCTCAATGAACATTCAATTAATTTCTAGAAATAGATGCTTCTCAAAACACAAAGGAAATCTGTTATACAGAGACCACAATGCCTGAAAAACTTAAAAATGTACCTGTTCCAAAATGGTGTTTATTCTGTCTACTTCACAGTCAATTAAGTATCTTTTTTCTTGTCGCCTGTCCATCTCCTCTATAATTCTTCTGAATTCTTGAACATCCTTTACGCTTCCTACAGATCTGGCTGTCACTTGCCAGTTGTTCTGAACTGCTGCTTCCATAATTGCCTGGAGAATGGAAAATCCTGTAGGGGAAGAGACAGTGCAGCCATTTAAAAACAGAACAAATATAAGAACTACTTCGGATGTTTGACAAAGGGTTCACAAAAAATTATTCCATCTAAAGAGACACAGACTAACTAATAGCCTACAATTGCTTCATTACTTGAGAAAGCAACAGTGTGTCTTATTTCTGCTATGCCACTGCCAAAGTCACTGATTCAGCAGAATTGTTCATCAGTATATTACTGTGAGGCATATCAAAATCTGTCCAATATATCATATTATGACCCTCTCAGGGATGTTTATGGTCATGCTGGGGTCCATGCCAGCTGAGAATAGGAGCCTGCAGCCATTACTTGGGCAAAAGTCCATCAGTTTCAAGAGCCAGACAGAAGGGGTAATTTGCCTGTGCAGACTGCAGCAATGGGTCATTAACTGGCAAAGATCCAAGTACTGCGTAAGAATGCCAATTAAGTCATTGTACTGGTTATTGGAGCCCTGAATCACAGGAGAATATTTTACTGATGTTCAATTTGATTTCAAAAAATGTTTTTAAATACATAGTGTAGCAGTATTAACTACACTTTCAATGCTTACATTGAGGTAACACCAATTCATTTAGCACCTGAAACAGAGGAGAGAAGCAGCATGGACTCACCAAAGCTTGCACTGTGAGGAATTATACCAGCAACAGCATTTCATTTCTTGTGAACAGCTGTGTCTGGGCTGCAGATAGAACTCAAGTAAAGTCCCCAAGTGAAAGATGGTGAAACTGGGAACTGGGAACAGTAACCTTCAAGTCATTCTATGTATGAGAATTTGGTGAATTACCTGTTTTGATTCAGGGAGATTCAATTTTTTGCATCATTCTAATTGTCTCAGATCCGGGTGGATGCCAGTAAACAAGAGAGTCCATCTACCTCAAATCGATAAAGTTCTTTCTGGTGTGGTTTATTTGTACAGAAGCATCCATGTGAGCTATGTTTCTGTTCAGATAATTTATATGCAGAACTTTCAGTCCAATCATTTAGTCATACTGTAAATTTCTCCAGCCAGGCTTGAGAAGCTAAGAATGACTTTACACCTACAAACACATTCATAAATATACATGCTCAACAGATCAATTCACTGTGCTCTGCAATAAATAGTTCCCTGTGCTCCCAAAACAGAAAAGACTTTGAGCTCCACAAAAACAAAACATTCCCTGTTTTAAATTGTACAAATTGCTATCCTGAACTCAGGTGTCATTGTAGGGCTACAGTGCTAAATTTGTCGTGACTGTCTGAAGACAGGAGTCACATCATTATGGATACAAACAAGTAAAGAGGGTGATTTTCTAGACTGCAGTTAGATTATTATAATTTACTATGTGACTTCCTTAAGTCTCACTCAAATTTCCTCACTTTCCCAGTGCAGCCTCCTTGATTCTTAATGTGTTTCCTTGTATGAATGTGTTTTACTATCCCATGAAAGGTGGTGACAATACTTAGGCTGGTTGAGAATTCTTTCTGGCATCTTCTTTCCCCTGAGACTACTAAAAGGGAGGCATTTACATATGTATAGTACAATGAACTCAGTCTTCCTTAACATCATATTCTACAAAGATGGCTGTGATGTCTCTGACAGCATTATGATTCCATTACATGTAGGAGGAAGATCTAAGCCTAAGATATTTGGTTGGCTACAAATGAGGAATTTTGATGTGGGAGCATAAATACTACTAATGGGGAATTACAAATACTTTGAGTATAAAGATATGTTTTTGAAAAGAAGTGATTCCAGTAAGCAATGTATATTTACAACTTTGTTTCATCATTCATGTGATGTGTAAGTATGTGTCATGGTAAGTCTATTTTTTACACTCAGAATTGAATAAAATGGTTCAAAGGATTATAAAAACATGACAAAGAAAATCAATAGTTCTGTTTTTCACTAGTAACATACAAAATTATGAATTGTCTAAAGGAAATAAATGAAAATGAACATGCTGGAGTGCAGGTGCCATTGACTGACTGCTATGTACCTTGAGTTCAGTTAACATTTTTGAGTCAGAGCTCATTTTGTCAAGCCTTGTATATCTCTGAAGAAAAGCGGGCAATTTTCCTAATTTTCACACACACACACACACACACACACAGAATTTCTAGGTTGGAAGACCTCAAGATCATTGAGTCCAACCTCTGACCTAACACTAACAAGTCCTCCACTAAACCACATCACTAAGCTCTACATCTAAACGTCTTTTGAAGACCTCCAGGGATGGTGACTCCACCACTTCCCTGGGCAGCCCGTTCCAATGCCTAATAACCCTTTCAGTAAAGAAGTTCTTCCTAACATCCAACCTAAAACTCCCCTGGCGCAACTTAAGCCCATTCCTCCTCGTCCTGTCACCAGGCACGTGTGTGTTTGTGGAGTGGGGTGGTTTTGCACAAGTGTATTAGTCACTGGTTAACATTTCAAGAAAGAGAAGAGCAAGGTTACTCAGCAGCATTTCTCTGCATGAAAATACAACCATACAAGTCTTAGTGATAAAACCAGTTCTGGAGCTTCATCATTTCTGCCTTCTCTACCTCCTGTTCTTCCTTGTCACATGAAATCTTTATAGCCACAGTCCCCTTTATCCTCGTCAGTTCTTGAAATCTCCCTTGTGGTCACCGTCTGTACTTTGTCAACTAGCTTTTCATGGGACTTCTTCCTCTAGGAAGGCCAGTCCTTTGATCCCGCCCAAAGCCCATTCCTCTTTCTTTTCAAAAACACTGTCCACACTTCCTGCTTTCAGAGAGGCAACCAAGTTGTTTCTTCACTAGTGCATGTTCCCAGTTCCCAGGCTCTGATCTCTTTCTATGCTGCTTGCCTTCGGCACCATTTACTACATTTTACATTGCTACCTATTACATAGTATTTCTGTAAACAACACATTCCAGGCTCCAGCTGTACTTTACCATTAAGAGTGCTGTTACATAAGCTGCGTGATTGTATAAATAAAAGGCCCATTTTATCTTCAGATGTGAATTTCTCTCACTCTTTAACACAACAATGCGATCTGTGCCTGTTCTCGGGCACTGCTTTGGTAAATAGAGGGGAAATCGTACTCCCTGTTTTGTGACCAGACCTGTGCAATGAACTTTTCCATTTTCTGCCCTCCGGTAAGAACACTGTGTGACTGCTTCTCAAGAGATGCTTGCCCTGAGCACCTTGGAGGTGCTGAACTCTCATGAGTGCCTCTCATCTCATTCACCCTACAGGAAACCAGCCAGCTACTGCAACTATCTCTGTTCTGTAGTTTTTTTCTATGGTCTGCATCAGATCTATCCAAAAAGGCTAAAGGACCAATAATGCATGGCCAGCAAAGAAGCCATGCAGGAAAGGTTTTTGTTAATATTGTCGCTGGCTTATACTAATTCTAATGCTAAATTCTAATACTAATTCAAATGCTAAAGCCAGAAAATATCAGGTAAGGCAAGAAAAACTGACTTCCTTCTAGGCAATGACAGCATCTAAACAGGCTCATGACACCATTACTAAAATTCAGTGATTGTTCATTCTGCAGACATTAATATAAACACAGACAAGATGAAAAACTCATTCAGACTCCAGCCTGATCCTTCAAACTCTTTTTTCCTCAGTCAGACCTTGGATGTGCAAAAGAAACAGGATGGAAGACATATTTCTCTGGAAGAGCTGTTTTTGATGCTACCTTTTCTGATGGAACCACATCCCTTTGCTGCACTACATTATTAATGTGTTGGTATTACTGATTTACAGTTATGTCTGGTCACTTGATGGCAATTTCCATACTTGCCAGGTCAGATAAAAGACCCACATTATATTCTGGTTCCTTCTAGCCATGTAGTGGGGAGTGGTTCTACCTGTGATTGTCAAATGCAATCACACAAGCCAATCTGATCTGCACCTACTAAATGCACAGGCAATCCTGGTCTTAATATTCAAGTGTGTCATTGTCTGGCTTATTCTTAAAAGAGCGATGATTTAAAAAAGCTAGCCTTCATCTAAACAGTCCACAAAATGATGGGCTGGAGGCAACTATAGCAATAAAACTATAACAAAAACAAGTGCCCAGCTCACCACTTAGTGAACTGGAGCAAGTATTTTGATTTTTGCTGACTGAGGCTTGCAAAAGAGGGAAAATATTTAATATTAATTTCCCTCAAAACATGGAAAATATCATTTGTTGCAATGCTGTATCTGTGCATTAAACATCCCAGACAGAATTACACTCTTGGCAGTCCTCACTGCAGCTGAACTGAGACACTCATACATCCAGTATATTCACACTTCTGCCAGAGAACAAAAGCCTGTATCTTTGTCTTTCACATCATTCCTCTGATACAAGGATGTCTCAACTGACCCGACTAAAACAGGCAAAGAGGACATTTTACTCCTTTTCATCTGTCCTTGAAGCTCATAAAACTTTTCCCACATCTACATAAGCAAAATTCATCTGAGCAATTTGCTCAGCCAGATGAAATTCTACATATATAATCACTAAACTTATTTAAATAACAGCAGTCATTAATGTTTCATGAGCAAATGACCACACTGGAATGTCTGCAGCATCACGTGAGCTCTCACAAGTGACACCAAAGCACTTACTGAGAAAAAATTAGGAGTGATGTAAATAATTTCGTTTCTGAATGTTCCAGGTAAGATCTCGGACCTTAAACTCCTACTACAAATGAAAGAATCTTCGCTTGCAGTCCCTCTTTCTCTTGCCTTGCTGAGTACTGAAGATCTTAAACGGGTATCTTCCCGGAAGGCAGCACGTTTGTGCCAGCTGAATGAACGTCAGTGCTGATACAAATACTTGTGTTTTCAATCTGTGACATGATCCAAAGAACTAAGATTCTGGTTCATGAATGAACTTTGGGGATTTAGGTGTGGACCCACATTTGACAAGGGCACAACGAACTCACCAGGAAGGAGGTCATCAAGGCAAGTGCTTCTCCAAGCAAACACAAATGCTGTGATCCCAGCTTACATTAAAGTGTACCAGAGGTCTGAAAGCGGAGATACACTTACATATTCTGTGTGTTTGGCACTTGGCCTAGCACTCATTTAACAGCAAACAGCTCAACATATTATGTATGATTAAAAAGCATCTACTCAACCCAAAACACACGCCATCATTCAAAATCCAAACATGTCAGTTAGGTAAGTATCCTTTGCCTAACTTGTGTCCATGTAATGATTTTACAGTGGTGGAAGAAGCAATGAACAAGCTACTAAAATTGGTCACCAGGAAGAGACGTAGCAAATGAGTAGTACACTGGAGTGCTCCCTTGTCCAACAGGTGCGAGTTCTAATCATTAAATAAAAGTTGAATAAACACATTCCATCTGTTTTTGATCTGATCACCTCTATCTGGCAAGCAACATGTGATGTGTTGCACTTTGATATTCTGGTATCAGACAACCTTCTAGACCCAGTTGCAAACACACACTATTGTTGTTTTTTTCTTCTGCTTTTCCTATTTGGTAAACCTCTAATCTACCCTGTACACATATATTACTGCAAACTGTCATCCATAAACACAGAAAACTATACAAACAGACATGTCAGCTTGGTTGTGTGAATGTGAACTTGCCCGGCTCTAAAGGAGAATTTACAGGAACCATCTGGTCTGCATTTGTTCAGGATGGGATGTAGCTAAATACGTAGGAATTCAGACCTGCTGAATGCAAGAAAAAGCCTTTTGTTTTTTAAATAAAAAGAAAAAAATTCTGAATGCTTTTCACCTTGATCCATTCTTCTATAACACTGTTGTATCTAATTCACCCCACATTTTACTCAAGTTTTAGGTCAGTGCAACTCAGTGTTTTTGAATGCAGCTGTGGTATTGTAAAATGAGAGTAATGCAGTAAGGAACCAAAGAGCACAATAACCAAGGTCAGACATAAAGATGCCATAAACAATGCTGTCACTTCTGTAAGAGAACTTTTACATATGACTTTCACAATGATGTTGGCAGGTCTCCTAGCGTATGACAGATAGGTATACCTCAATACAATAATATGATCCAAAGTTTATCGAAACAGCTGTGTTCTAGTTTTAGCCTTACTATGCCAATCTTTATTTCAATTTTTCCAAATGAAGAATAATATTTGAGCTATTATAGTCTCCTGGATGCAGATGGGTAACAGAAAACAGATGAAATAGAGACATTTTAAAACGAGACTATGTTCTGCTTGAGGAAAATATAACAGGTAAACATTTGTGCAGAGAAGACAGAAGAACTAGCACAGAAGATCAAAGAAAAAAATGTATTTTGAGAAGTGACAGAAGGTGAAGAGTGATTTGTTGTTTAGTGGGCATAGGCTGTAGGGTATCATTTGTGTACTTATTATTAAGAACTTTTGATGCTGATGCTATCAGAAGGCTGACAGAGGTAGTGGTGAGAGCATGCTGTCACGAGAGGAGGTGTGGGCCTAGGGATAGGGAAGGAAAGCCCTCCAAAAAGGAAAACTGTTTTTACAAAATGCAAATGGTGAAATGGTAAAACTACATTAACATTAAAAATAATTAACTTCCAAATTTCAGGAGATCTTCATACAAATAATTACACTGCTTAAATACAGAGTGATTTCATTTGCCAAGTTCTACACTGAATCCAGGGCTTTCAGGTCTCTCTCCAGCAGACCTGAAAGCCTGAAACTATGAAGCAAGCACAACACTGTCATAAATACCGTGGGATTCAAAACTTGGAGTTTAACTCCAATGATATCCCTGTCCAACACCAATTTCCCTGAGTGCTCTGAATTGTCCAGAAACGACACACTCCAACTGACATCAGCAAATTCAGAATAAACCATTTGTTTTGTACCGTCCAGCATCCTACTGGTGTCAGGAAACCAACAACATGTATCATAGCCCTGTCTAAATGCAGCCTTCTGTAGTGGCTCCACTCATTCTGCTCACCTGTGACCACTTCTATCCCTTGATCATACTGTTTTGGAGCCTCGTTTACTGCCTCTAAAGGGAGTGAGCTGGAATGTGTCCACACCATGCTCTGAGGCCTGCAGAGTAGCCTTCAGATGAAAAGCCTTTGAATGATGTAATCAGAATAGAAGTTCTTTGGGGCAAAAATAGAGAAATCAAGATATTACCACCACTTCTTTCAGACAACTAAAGCTGGGTTCTGTCATTACTCCCATCCATTGGTTACTGAAGAAACCAGATCTGGCCACCCTGGACAGAACCTCAGCCATAATCCTCTTGATGTCAGATGCCATCAAGTTGACCAAAGTCAGGCCCAAGTGAGGTGCTTTGGCTGTGGTCTGTCCTTAACTCCAGGCACATTTGGATGACAACCTCTTAGGTTTTCTTTCTAGTTGTGAGAGAGAGACCGTGCAGAAGCAGTGCCATTTTTCTATGTTTGTAACACAGAAAATCAGTGGAAGATAACACAGACATGAAACTGTAAGGCATCATTTTGTAGGAATCACTCACAACCTATACCTGCAATTGAGAAACTAAAAGAGAACAAAAATCCCAATGTGTTGACTAGCACTCAACTGATGAGGCTAATTACTGCACTTAAAAATACATACCTAATTGTGTTTACATATTTATCTCAGCAAAAAGACTCTAATTAGGAGTCATAGCTAGCAATTACCAGGCTGGAAAAGAAAACCTAACTTGTCTGCAAGACAACCAAAGTACACTCCATGTAAAGCCAGTTCTCAAAGGGAAAGCTTAAAAAAGCCAAAATCTGAGCATGTGAAGATATTACAAGACACATACATGGTGAATCCAACTCAGTTTCTGATGACAATAGTGACTTTGAGGGGATATATTTGGCTTATTTTATCACTTGGAGAAAACGGGAAATGAAAAGCTACAATAAAGCAACAGCAGGCTGCTGCTCGGTGATGAGCCAAGCTGTCGAACTACCTTTCTCAAGGCTTGACTGGCTGATCTGAGTGGGGTGGTGTGATGAACACTGATTTTACTTAGGAAACAAAAGGTCTGCTCCTGTACACAATGTACACAATACTGACCTTCCCATTGGCATTGATACAGCTACGTGGATTTCCTTCCTCTCTTCAATAAACCTGCAGAACTCCTGATCTATCAGTGCCTCATTGACACATTTTAGCCTAGCTTCATTATTTCAGAAGCACAGGGCATGGATATTTATCTCCCACAGAGTCTATACTTAACACAAAGCAGTGCATATCATGGGAGATATCTTTATATCATTCAGTTTCAGAAAAAGTCTTAAAAATTTATTAATAATGTTAATATTAAATACATCTCTAAACTCTGCAAATTAACAGTTTTACTATCAACACTCCCATATGAAATAGACAAATAATAAATTTCATGAAGAATGAAAAATTATTTGTCCTGTACCATAAAGAGAATTAGTAATAGGGCCAAAATTCAAATTCATGTTCTCCTGATTCATTTATCTAGGATTTATTTTTATGTCAAACGATAACATAGTTGAACATATACATTTAAAGATTCTTATACTGCCTACAAACACAGTAGCCAGTGAAATTACATAGTAAAACCATCATTATGTTATATCAGAATCATTTTGTATCTGATGTTATTTGCTAGAATAAATGGAAAGCTACCTAGCCTCTGCTGAACTGGGATACTGATGGAAAGAGTTGTTTATCATTCAGGGTAAAGTTGCACAATTTTGGCACATCTACAGATAAACTTAAAAGGAAAATATGGTGTGAAATTATCATTTGGGAAAGGAAAATAAAAATGAATTCGTTTTTAATCTTCAATAACTTCTTTAGCCAAAACAGAATATTAGTGCACTTATTCTGATATATTAGAATAGGGAAACTTATCTACTTGTTAACAGCAGAGGATTTGGAAAATAGCTAAAACTTGGCTTCACTTATTCCTGCATTAATCTAAAGAGCTAAAAATGTATTTTCAATGTATGCTGCAAACTTAAAATTATTGATAACAAGTTAATTCTTTGCCATGATATATACGGGGTTTTTAGCATGAACATTCAAGAGCATTGCTGCCTGCTTTCTCTTAAAAACATGTCTAGAGCTGCTGAGTCTAAGAAATGATAAATTTTATTCCTTTGAAGAAACAATCACAGGAGATTATGGTAATCAGACTGAAATACATATTCACTGAACTGAAATACATATTCATCACAAAAAACAACTAGGTTCACCTCAGATAAATGTCTTGGGAAGAATTATGCTAGTTGAACTGTCCTCAAACATAGTAAAATTGTTCTTTCTATCTGACCTTCAGTCAATCATTAGAAAAATATTTATTCCTGTCCCTAACCTTTATCTATACTTTCTGTTTCTCAAACTACCTGAGCAAACAAATCTTTTGCCTCTGAGAATTTTCGTTAACAGATGCTATCAGCCTTTCAAAGTCTCTCTTCATCAACATCTCACCCTTTGGTATCCAGCATTTTAATTGCCCTTGCATCTGGAATACATCTCATGTCCCAGCCTGTAAGTTAATTTCCTTTTATTTATTCTGAACACTAAAAAAATATAGCAATCAAAGGGTGAGTGATGATTTTAAAAATATTCTGAAATTTAAATGAGTTTTTATGATAATATAAATGATAATTTATGGATCCATACTCACAGCCTGCATGTGTGTTTCTTTTCAGTCACTCTATTACTTTTGCCTTTTTATTACCAACAGCTAGCAACACGGAGCTTTTATACAGCACTGTTACCTATGTTTTTTCAGTTCAAGCATTTCTCTTCATAACAAGCACGTATTCATTAATTACAAAGTCTCATATTAATTTGAGACAGACCTGTACACCTCCCTGACTACTTGGCCTGAACTGGGCTTGAACACACAAGTACAGTTCCACTGCAATGACCAGAGCACCAGATATGTATCACGTAACTTCCTTTACACTGATTCTTGCTACAGTGAGGCAACAGTATGACAACAAAGTTAGTAGATGGTTAGTATGACATCAATATAGAACAAAACACCTGACCCAGCGTAAAGTTTAGGGGTAACAAGTTACTTTTCAAGACATTTAACACAAACGAGGAGGCAGAATGAGTATGTATGGGCTCAGTGGCCCAACACCATTACTTCCTGCACCATCGTGCACTGGACATCAAAGAGACTTGGTTCATTCTGCAGGATGGTGACACAAAACAGGTTCACATCATCTACAGAGCAGAAACTACCAATTGTCAGTGAGGAGATTCCTTGATCTTTACCTAATATTGAAGAAAGATAGTAGAGTGGAAACAATGCCCTGTTAATATGCAGTTTTATAATCCTATTTGAATATTAGAGGTCTGTTTCATTATATCAAAACAACAACAACAACAACAAAAAAACATTAACAATTTTAGCATTAGACATCCCTTCTCTGCTAACACAAATTTTTTTTTGGCTGCTGCTTTGTATTTTGCAACTTCTAAGTACAGAGGCTGTAGTCAGTATACTTAGATGGGGGAAAATACAGATTTAATTATCTGTGGGCAGTTACTGCGTATGTTATTCCTAACTTAGCTCATGGAGGCAGCTTAGATGAAATACTATGCTGGAATAAATGGAAATGTGTGAACATTCCAGCATAAATATTCACTAAAGTAAGGCAGGAATGTGATTCAAAACTTTAGCTCTGGCTCCACTTTTCCAAGTTTTGATGTGCTCACTTGGGGAATGAAGGAGAAGGAGAATAATCTTGGGGTTGGCTCCACACTTTAACAAGGGCTGGGTTTCAGATCCAGATTTTCTAGTTTGTGATCACAGCATACCTCCTTCCAAGACATTATGCTCAGGGATTGGATTTTTTTTTCCTCTGTGGTGCCATCCCCTTCATTTTTATGCTCCACAAATAGAATTTACACAGGAAGGCATAACACAATTTTGAACTATCAAAAAAAAAAAAAAAAAAAAAAAAAAGTAACATTAGCTAGGCATGGACAGAGTTTGCCTAACTTATTGCTCTGATAACTGATGGTTAGAAAGACTAATCTGATGGGCTTCATAGAGAAACAGAATTCAGGGAACAACATATGACTTCAAAGGCAATTTCAACAAAAGCTCAACCTTACCATATATCAACCTACCTTAGACAAAACTGATTCTGCATATAAAAGACGTATCAATAGACAGGCATATAGCCTCAAAATTTGTCCCCATATTAGCATAAATGTACACTACTGCATCACCACGAACATGGAACAGTATCAATAAAAGGTTACAAGTGCTTCATTCACCATGTGCCCATGGTAAATGGTAAAGACTTATATAATCTAGAAATGGAAACAATTTGGTATGTGAAAAAAAAATCATGCCTTTGCCTGTGATCCTTTCAGAAAAGCGCATATCACAGTGCAATGTAGGTAACATTTTCATGGGTATCTGCCTTTCATTTCAAAAGTGACTCGGGTAGGATGGTAGGAGTAGATTTTTGAGGCAATTAAGATGCAGTTGCTGAAGCATCTGAACAGGTTGGGTACCTGCACTCTGCTGATTTAACTTCAAGGCATGTTGGTGCTTAAGGTGCTTTTGGAAATGTGCCTACATTTATGCTAAAACCCTAAATACCTCTGAAAGACCTGTCCTGTATGCCTTTGGAAATAATTTATGAGAACAGGATATGCGCTTTTCAGAATAGGTACGTTGTAGCCTGCTTAGAAAGTGGCACAGAACTCTCTACAGAATACACTGTTAATTAGCTATTTCATTGCAACACTTTCAACAAGTGCACAGATAGACTACCTGACTAAAAGGGTTGAGCACTTATCTGAGAAAGACTATCAGTGGTTGCAGAGTGGCAGAATACGTATTACGAAAGGAAGGGGTTGCATCTAAACTACAAGCTCTTTATTTTCATAATATGAAACTAAATTGTTCTCAATGTTTTCTCAGAGCTGTTTCGTAAAATTAGGAAGCTGCAACAAAAACATCCTTGGGATCAGTCAACCTCAGTACTCCAATTACTTTGGGCTTCGCACCCAATTACACTGCCAAGTGTTTACTCTTATTTAAAATGTTTATATGCTATTTGAATATTCAATCTGATATTCAGTGGAAAAAAAGAACTCTTCTATTTCATTTGTTTTGACATTACCCTGATACATGACTACTCTTCTGTGACTCCAAAGCCTCACAAATCTGACTGCATACTTAGCAAACTACAACGATAAAACATGCAAGAAGTTTTGTATTATCTAATCTGAAATAGAAACTATATCGTGAATGGTGCACAAAGCTAGAAGCACAAACACGGTCCTTATCACTCAGTTTATCATTACTGTAGTTGTTCAGGTAGAGAAAAGTTTCACAGAACAAGTGAGGTCCCTGATACACAGAATGGGAAGGTTGTAAAGGTTATGCACAGATGAATGCTTAAAAACAAAAGTTTATCATTCACCACTGCCTCCTTCAGTTGGGTGGCACTTGTTGTTAGATGTTTAGTCATTATTTTTTCCCCAAGTAAACTAAATAAGATCTATTTTAACGTTTTGTGCCACTGTAATAATCTCTGTGCAGGTATGAAAAGCAATGGAAAATCAGGACAGTCACGCCTGTGAGGAACTGGTATTGAATTCAATAAAAAAAATCCATCTATCCTGACTAATTATTAATGATGTTCCAGGCTTAAAATATAATGGGAGTGATTACTCCAGGGAGCTGGTCCCCTCTGATTGTTCTCAAAGCTAACCCTCTCCTTGTAGTGAAATATCAAGCCAACACCTTTCTTTTTACAGGAAAATGTTCTACTGGTTTTTTTTCTGTGAAAAAAAAAAAAAAAAAGAAAAAAAAAAAGAAAAGGAAACATTTTAAAAGCATATTCTTTAAACACTGGGTTATTATGACTGTGCTATAAACTATAGTGCATCAAGAGGTCATGAATCACATTCTGTGCTACTGCACAGACCAGTTCACACTTGCCTTAGCTATTGTTAACAAAAGCAGCAAAATTTTTGTCCCTATTTAAAGAAGTCTACACTGGGCATCTCTGCCCTTATTCTTTGGATAGCCCTTTTGTCTCTGCTGGTAATGGAAATCTTGTTGCTGTCTTCACTCCTGTCTACCAGAAATACCACTGTTGTTGACTCCCTTGCTATACTTCATGTCTTCTGCTCATTTACTTGCCCAAAAGAATCGCTGCTATCACTTTGGATGATGTGGAACTGAGGGTTGATTGAAAACAAATGCACACTGAGATTATGGTCCTACCATGTAGCATTAGCGGATCTGCCACAGCAGACCTTCAGCCTAATTTAAGCACACTCCCAAATGTCCTTTGTATTTAGGACTCCATAGAAGGCTAGATTTATGCCATCATCTATTCCCGAATAGCAGAAGAGAAACAACCTGACTTTCCAGTTTCTCTGCCTTACATGTAACACCAGTACCTCATTTTCCACATACAGGAATATTTTTACATCTTGGAACAATAACACCCTGGGAGTGAAGCAGGGAGAGAGAGAAATCAACCATATATTCTCTAGATCAGCTCTTTTCCATTCCCCATACAAGAAAAAGATTTAAAACGCTGTCAATGACCACAAGCCTAAATATGCTTCAGCTAGAGACATCTGGAATTTTTGTGGGAATTCTGAGAACACTTCTGAATATGTCAGCTGTATTCCTGCAGAGGTTATATGTGTTGCTCCTAAAAGGGTTCACAGAAAGACTGAGTTTGGTTCTAAGCATATGTATCCGAAAGACAAAAAGGACCTCATGCCATTCAGAACTTAAAAGCAAGCAATTTGCAACATTTTTTGTGTAATGCTTTTGCTCATCAGGCCATGACCACAAAGTGGTTCACAACACTTCCTGTCAACAGCTATACAGAACTCATTTACAGTCTAGACCTGCAAGTATTTCTTTTGAGGCACACTTAGGAATCACTAAGTTAATCACTTAATCCCAATCACTGAACACCCCTCCAACAGCACCAGGTTCCAGGGAGCTTTGCCATTCACTGCAGAGGGAATGGCATCAAGCACTATGTCAAACTGCTTACACTGTTAAATACGTATCAGCAAGACAATTATGTGATTTTGCACCACATGTGCTGTAGTTTTTCCACTGGGCTAGTGGCTTATTATTTCATGTTAAATGCAATAAACTGGCTGGTTTCTTGAAGTTAAAAATTAAGTTGTTAAAATTTAAGTTAAAATTAACTTAGCCATCTGCAGTACATTAAAGAAGAAGCAAAATTATGTTTTATTTTGTTATATAGAAAAAAATGGAAGGCAAGCCTCATCACCTGTATTTGTCAGCTTTATAAACTTCAACTCATCTTTCTCAGCTCCCTCCTGACAGATGTCTTCAAACACCAGGACTCTAATTTGAACCAGCAGCACTTACCAAAGTGGAAACTCATGTCTGTTAACAAGAAATTAGTATGTAGCTGTCAAGGCTTATCAGGAATAACACAGATCTTTCTAAACAGTTGTTTTTATAATGGTCAAAGAAAGGGTAAATTTGAATCCCAATGATCATCTTTTAAAAAGTCACAAAGAGCATTTCTGGTCCATTGATTTCAGCATTTCAGGTACATGGTCAACAGACATGAGATTCAAGTAGCATGGAAATGCCTAATACACCAGACATACCTCCCAGAAGCTTCTCTAGGAATTTTGCATGCAGCTGAACATCTGGCGTGGCACAGGAAAGCTCTTTGCTATCAGACAATCTTTTGATTTTTCTCTTAAATAAACACTGAGTATTGACAATTTGAGAAAGGTTTCACTCCCTACTGAAGCTTCATTTCCTGTATCCTTCATGTAGCTCCTCAGAGCAACAACACCGATATTCAGACACACACTGGATCCACCTCTAGCACCGTGGGAGTGCCTTGCAATACCCAGGGAGCTTCTGCAGCAGCTGTCTTTCAGATAATGCCTTCAATTTCCTTGTTGGCATCTCAGGACCCAGGTTGTGGCTTCTCTTCCAACTGTTCCAGCATACCACTACTAGCACAAAGGAAGGCAAGAGATTAGAAAGCCTCAGATGTGGCAGCACCCAGACTATGCTAAAGCACAGTCCCACATCCAGGTGGAATGTGATAGAAGTCAGCTCTTCCTTCCTTTGCTGGATGTACAGACTGCATCCCTCTACACAGAGTAGTAAATAAAAGCACAGTGCCTGTATCTGAAATACACACACTGACCTCAGTGATGCATTGCTAACTGGCTATTTCAAGTGTTTTGTTTTGTTTTGGTTCCCAGGGTGGGGCAGAAGCTGTATAATACTTTTCTGGCTGGTTTGTTCTGTTCCAACCAGGATTGACTTTATACTGAATGGTCAGCAAATCTAATGGTTTTAAACAGTGAAACTGATGCACCCTGACTGTGTTTCCCCCACAGAAGGTGATATTCCACTGGGCATTTTCAAAGCAACTCCTAGCAGCTGAATGCAACAATCCCATGGGAAAAACAAGTGGAGTTGCTGCATAGGGTAACTTTCAGGCACAGTTAGAAAATAAGGCTCCAAAACATAAAGTTAGAATACAGTCACAGAATCACTGAGGTTGGAAAAGACCCTTAAGACCATCAAGTCCAACCCTCCACCTAACACTGCAAATCATGTCCCAGAGCATCACGCCCACACGTCTCTTAAATACCTCCAAGGATGGCGACTCCACTACTCCCTAGGCAGCCTGTTCTAATGCCTAATCATGCTTCCTGTGGGGAAATTCTCCCTGATATTCAACCAAAGCCTCCCCTGGCACAACTCGAGGCTGTTTAAGACTAAGTTAAAGGCTTGCCTCTTAAACTATACACTTCTATAAACCGTAGAGGAAGAAGCTGGTTTTACCTCACTATTTGACCATGTCTAAAAAGACCAGAGGCCTGGAACAGGGGCAACTTCTCCTTACAATACTGTGGCATTTAGCTCCTTTCTTGAGCCACTGGCTAGAATGTAATAGCATGCAGTACTCCTCTGTGATCAGGTTTCTGGAAGAAATACCAACTTTTGTATCCTCCACAAGAAGTACAGAACAGCTTGCTTTTCTGGTAATTTTTTCTTACTTAGCTAAATGGATTTTGGAGCTTCTATTCTGATGCTTGGGATTTTTGCTTTGAAAACTGAACAGGACAAAGAAAAAGCTGTCATCAGTTTTAATGGAATTTTTACCATAGTATTTGTGAGGGCTTCAGCAATCCCGATGTGAGAATGAGTGATACATGCCATTAGGGCTAAGAGATGAGACAGTCTCAACACAAGATTTTGTCTGTGTTCATTTACTCCATCTGCAAAAGCACTCTCACCACTAGAAGGCACAACTATGTACCATGGCTTCACCTGACCCCTGCGGTACCACAGCACCATTCATCTCCAAGAGATGAGACAAAAATAACAGAGATGAGGCCGACTGTCTGAAAAGCACCTTGCAAGAAATATGACATTAAGTAAAGCTGACTGCTTCTTGTCTGAGGATTTTCTTGTGTCTGGGTGGAACAGCTTTAGCTCTTAAATAGATGAGGTTCCTTATGATAGGTGCAGCTCAGACATCTGTGCCTGATAAACTTTCCTTATGGAAATACAAACTAACAGTTGGGGCAAAGAGAAAACACCAATAAAATAGTATGCTATTAGTCACCTTGCTAACTTACTGTTTAAATGAACAATGCTCATGAATTCTACAAAGATAATACATGATCAACACCACACAAAAGCACATACAAGTCATATGGAAAAGATTGCACTGAGCAGAAAATAAACACTTAAAATAGTCTGATCCGTACCTGAAAAATTGTAATCAAAACTTTTGTTGAATCTGTCTTTGCATAAAGTGTTAATGATAATTTCATGTTTTTTATTTAGGAAATATGTATCTATATACAATAATCATTTATACCTACAAATGATTGATGAATGCCAAATAACTTTACATAATGTAGAAGGGCAGTAAATCTGTAATTTAATGATTTAAAAATCATTGCCAAATAGTAATTTTGCTTCTTGAGCAAACTTAGCACAGGACAAAACTTATAATATGTTTACAGTTTCATAACCATAGTTTAAAAAAATATTAATACAACAAAATTAAGTGTTGATGATAATAAATGAAGGCCGGTATATAAATAATTCTAGTCTCAGTAAAATCATATTCTTGCACAGAATATCAGAATATTTAACTGAGATGTGAAGATTGCCAAAATAAGGTCCTAATGCATTTATTTTGGTTAAAAGCAGTGTGTTTACTGCTGTCTTTTTTTCCATAGTGTGGCCACTGGCCATTCTCAAATAAATTAAAAATGTTCTTTGATGCACTGCATGAATCACACATGGGCACAGAACTTCATTTACTGTTTATAGAACTGTGCTGTTAGAAATTTCCACTATATTAGTTCAATAATAGAACTGGTGATTTATTTTATTTTATTTTATTTTTTTCCAATAAGCAGTACATTTACTAAAAGAATAGAGCTTCGGGAGGGGAGAGGACCACAGCTACAAGTTAATTCAGGCCAAGCTAAATTTATTATTTTGGCTGAAAGAATGAAGAAAAATATTTCTTAAACGATTCTTCCAGACTTCTCATTTCAAAATTTGAACAAAGATTAAACAAAAGGTTATTTTCAAAATAGTGTGAACCAGATTTTCCAGATAAACTAAAATTGTTCAACGTGGCTCAAAATGAACTTTGTAATGTTTGTTTTGCTGAGCATTTCCCACTCCTTCCTAGGTTCTACTTGACTTGAACAAAATTTTCTTTCTAAGCTTTATTTCTGACAGGCAGAAGAGAAACTGCACAGTTATTACCTATGTTTAAGAACCTATTGTTATATTACCCCAGAATAAAGTAGAAAGCCCTGGAAAGAAAATGAGACAACAAAACAGTCCCTAAAAATCCTTGAAGTATCACATAGAAATTATTAGAACTTTATTTTTATTAGTTTATGGAAAACTAGATTCCCTCGTGACCCAGCAATTTCTGTTTCTATTGCTTCTAGACTCTGTGGTCTGTATGACAATTGAGGCCACTATGCTTCATATTTTAACTCTTATAAATATATTTAAAGTAATAAAACTGAAACTAATTCTCAATTTTGAGGCAAAATGTTCCCATCTTTTTGCCTTTGTTCTGGTGTAATAATCAGCAATGATTCCTTTAGTAGGTCTTAAGAACCACCATCATGGTAGATGGTGCCAAAACACAAGGCCAGAAGAGATCCCTTTCCCATTCCCAGTAACAACTGCAGGTTAAATACAACAGCTAGGTGGATTTTTACCATCTGAATTTAACAGAGGTATAAAAAATAACTATCAGAATACTACAAAGTGGCCCACAATAAAAATTCTCATTACTGACACAACTAACTCATTGCTCTTAATCAAACATTTTAAATAGCATTATTTACATGAAGTCGTAAATATCACTTGTCTGGAATTAGGAAAAAAGAACACATTTGAATATAAAAATTTGGAGAATTTTTCGTCTTCCTTTATAATCATGATTTTTATCTCTGTGTTACAATTTTGTTGCTGTTTTCCCCTGAACCTGTAATGAAACTATTCTAAAATACGTGAGGTCAAACCTTTACCTGTTGTAAACATACAATGATTCACTTCAAAGAAATATAGTGAATGGCTTTTGCTATACTCTGAGGCATATTCTGATTTTTACGCAACTGAACCAACTTGGTTACATTCAGCAGCACTGTGAATCCCTTACAGTATAAGTTTTAATATTAAAAGCACTTTGACAAAATCCAGCTTCATAGTCAGAGGGAGGTCACTGAAGCCACAAAAACACTATGTGCAGAAAAATGCAAATGAATGTCCCGTAAACCAAGATTCTATCTGTCCAAAATGAGTAACACTTAAAACTTAGGAACAAATAACAGCATGGCTCCCATTAGCTTTCTATCCATAATTTTCATGGGACACCCAATAAAATGTTATAAGGATGCGGTTGGCATGTAAAATTCACTACAAGTCAGATGATGATGTGTTTATATTGTCTACCAGTTTTTGAAGAAGGTCAATTCAGAGATTACTTAAATTAAATCTAAATGGTAATGGCCTACAGCTGCTTACACTCACTGCGTTTGGCTTCATATTTATTATTAATGCAAACTCAGTGTAATTCTAGTCATTTTACACTTTTGAAGCCACTGTTCTTTATTTGTTCTTCCAGATATATAGTTCCACTATATTTATTAAACTCACTGAAATTGTTGCTATCTAAATGAGAATTCACCATCAAACAGCCAGGCTGAATTCTTCCTTTTAAGGAAATTGTCCATGAATGTATAAATGTTATTATATTGTTCATGTCAAAACGGAAGCACTGCTTGGTATTATTGATCCTGTGTGCAGCTAGGCTTTTTTCTGATTTGTAGCATAAGGAAAACATGCAAACCACAATGGTCATTATTTTAATGTATGCCTTTCACATCCATTTTGTTGCTTTCTTTAAGTGCAGCAAAATGGTGCCAGAAAGGACAACTAAATAATAATTACACTAATACAATGCACATGCATCATCTTAAGCCACAATTTTCACTTTCATCAACATATCTACAAACCAACAAATAAGCAATGAAACAACCCTGAAGAATCCTTCAGGGCATTCAAATTCATGTTAGAATGTGCAAAATAACTATCCTTGTTATATTACTATTTTTTTTCTTGCTGAAGGAGGACAACTACCACACTGTGATGAATGTGTTTCAAATGTTTGTGTTCAAACTGTCTCCACGAAGTGGAATATCTCTAAAACCAACACATACACTAATGTAACAGAGGCAGTTACTTTGCAAGGCTTTTCTAAAATAGCATAGCATGAAACTCAAACTGTCAGTGCATAAATTACCGTTGCCTTGAGGCTGCAATAACTTATGCATCCTTGTATTCACCCCCTCACATACCTCCCCTGAAATTCCTCTCTTACAGAACAGCCCAGATCTCCCCCCGCCACCTCTCCCACTCTTTGTGGCTACCGTAACAATGTCATTATGAGCATGTAGGCTTGCCCATTGCTGTGTACATGAGGGAGGCAGAGCACAGTGTAAAAAATGAGTGAAACAGGAGGGTTTGGGGGGTTATTTTCAAGAAATCTCTGCAAAAACTGTTATTGCAATAACTATGTGTTCATATAACTCACTATTATTTGTCTACAGCCAGGCATAATTTGATTTTCTTCCTTTAATAAAATCTTGATCTAATTTGAGTTTATCATTGTCAGCTCATGGACAAAAACAACTGATCGATGATGCTAATGCCACTAAGCAATAGGCAATTCTACCTACAGAGCAATTACTGACACCACTGCAGTCAGCTCAAAGGTTTGATCTTGCTCAGTCAATGTCAGACAACAGTTTTTTCCCCCCAACCTTTATTTATTTATTTATTTATTATTTATTTATTTTTAAAGAATAAAGCCTTATCTTGCTAATAAAAGATATGTTAAACTACCCAAACTGAAGACTAATATTTTTGCATAAAATTGTAATTTCCCCTTTTTTCAGTAGGGTAAAAGAAAAATCATTGAGAAATAAGATTGCAGTAAATAGCATTATTTGATCTAGAAACACATTTACAAAATCTTTAGTCTTAGGAACAGATTGTGACACAATCCAGTCTAGACCATGATGGTGTTATGTGTCTATAATGCTGGCAAAATAATTAAACTGCACTGAAAGGCTTTTATACTGCAGTTCTGACTTAAACTCAAATTAAATTCTTCATGAATTAATGCACATAGATTGAGGTCGATGGAGTATATGACTTTGACATTTCATAAAGCTGAGTGATAATTACGGATTCTTCCATATATTTTAGATTGCTCAGCAGGATGTAATGGCAATTGAAAATTACATCTAATAGAGGAAATATACTGTTTATATCATAACTTTACCCAACATTTTAGTTTATTTGATATATTCTCCTATTAGAACCACCCATACTTGGGTATGAATGATACCAGTCAAACTGAATAGAAGACACTTAGAGTTTTAGTAAATGCTTTCCCATGTTAATTCTGAGACTACATTCATTATTATTATATCACCAAGGGGATCACAGTAGAAATTTACAGTCATACATAGCCTTTGCTACAAGGATGGCAATAATATGAGTGATCACCATGAACAACCTTGCTAAAAGACACCTGAAACTGGCTGTGTTATTAACTACATTTATCTGATGGCTTCAGGGTGCTTAAAATATTCTGAAGTACCCTGAGAAAATCTTTAAATACCATTGTCATGTATTTTCTTCTCTTGAAAGTCTTCTTAACTATGGCTTTGTGATCTAGACAGCTTAAGAACAGACCAGAGCCACTGTCTTTGGGACTGGTTTATATACCACATCATATAGAGAGCAGAAAGACTTTAGTAGACATTTCACAAATTTCATTAGGTTATACTAGAATAGCTGGAAGGGGCTTTTAATTTACAAAGGGGAAAGGAACTTCAGCTAAATGCTCATGAGACATTAAGTGCTTATAACAAACAATACAATTTGCATCTGTCTTTGGTCTAGGGTGGTATGGTTCAGTGCAGTGTATGGTGTGGCCATGCTCCTTACAACACAACACTATAAAAGTTCAGCACTTTATGGAAATAACAGCAGAAATAACAGCAGTCCTCCCATATCTGGTGTGTGCACAGCCCCAGCAATTCACTGCATATTATTATTACCACCATTGACACAAATATCCCCAAAGCAAACACCACCTTAGAAGCTGCTAAAAAAAATTAACAACCACTGCTTGGTAACTGCTAACCTTTCCAGACTGATGCTGTTTTATCATAACAGCATGGAACCGCGATGCTTGTAGCTTACCAAACGTTCATGATCTCAGCACAGATCACTGCACTGGGGCACAGAACAGAAGTGGAGCCATGCTTCCAGTTGCTACAGGTCTGGTTTACAAAACTGCTCAGTTTCAGGCGTGATGCATAAGCCCATGCTGCTCACTAAATGATGACTATCCTGGCAGAAACACCTCAGCTTCCTTAGACTCTGTCCATTCATCTGGATGGTGCACAGATTTATTTCTCATTCAAATCCAGATTCCATGGTACACCCAGTTTGCAGAGCACTGCCTGAAGAATCAGGCCCTAAAAATCAAAGAACCACTCAGCAATAAAGGGGATAGTTTGTCATTGCAAGAGATGAAAATTTTGTGCTTAATCACTTTAATAAATTGAAGAACAGCTCTGAATGAATGCTGCTATGCTCTGCAAATCACTGGATGGTGATCTGTTTCTTTGGACTGTTAGCAACCAAGGTAAGTCAGAAATATTTTTAAGTGCAAAGTAACAGGCTGTGAAAATGATGAGCTCAGGATCAGGAGGAATAAAACTTCGGGTCACCTTTCTCTCCCAGTGATTCTTCTCTGCATCATGAATCAAAGCAAAAGAGTTGGCCAGCAAAAGCTATGCATCTAGAGCTGAAGGAATGAATAATCGCTTGTTACGGCGTATAAAATTCATGTCAGGAACTTTTCACTTTTTTTTTTTTTTTTCATAGAGATTAATACTTTATCATTTTATGGAGGAATGAAGGCGTTCCACTGTACTACAGTAGTACACTGTTTTCCATAGCTTTTGGAATGCATGCTCACAGTGCTGTCAAGCTGGGAATTGTAAGGAGAAAAGTTTTAAAAAAAAAGAAAAAGTGTGATTTTAAATGTCTCATGATAAACCAGAGAAAAACCTATATCCTTAAGAGAAAATTCCTTTAAAAAATCCTTAACCTAAATACAATATGAGGTCACTTCACCTGCTGGATGAGTGGGTTTATCATAAATGCATTCACGTTTATTTTTCTTCCTACAAAGCATCTGAGTCATCTTTATGCATACTGAGACAGCTCATATTTTCTGGGAAGCAAAAGGCTTATGGTCAAATTAGTTTAGTCAATTGTGAAGTCTGAAGGAGTAAAATACATTTAAGACAGTCAGATATTGTACCTGAACGAAGGTATTGAAGCTGTAACTAAAGTATGTTTCATACAAACTCCAAATTTAACTAAGTACCTTAAATGCAAAGATTCTTAGTAGTCCATTAAGAGTTTCTTTGAAGGCTCAAGTTTTTTTTCTATGTGAGAAAGGAAATTCAAGGTAAAATTTAAGGGAAGGTTAATCCTGTGCAGGAATATGAAAATCTGTTTTTCACCAGTAACCAAGCCGCTGGCTTCCAGTCTGGCATTCCGTATGTCTCTTAAATTATAGCTCGATGTGCTCTGAACTCAACAACTATTTCCATAGATGTAAGTAGACGAAGATCAGGCAGTTAGCCTGATCAGTGCCTCAAATTTTCCATCTGAAAAACAGGATTGAAAACTCTCATTTGCACTACACAGATGCTGCTGATCTATAATCAACAATGATTATACATTGTTGTTTGAGACAATCAAATAGAAATCATTCCAGAAGCACAAAGTGCCTTTAACAAAGCTAAATTCTTAGACACCATTCATCCAGCATGCAATATAGTCCTCTACCAAAAGAAATTCAAACTGCGTATGAAGCCCCTCTTTTGGTAGTGAGAAAAGAACATGTCATTGCTTAGCTGAGAGCCTGTCTTTGAGTGTCTGAGGCCATTCTATGAAAGGAGAAGCTTTGATTTCCCTGCTTATTGAGAAGCTCCAATTTAGTTTTGTATTTCTCAAACATTGCAGTAATCTCATTTGTGTTTGTTTTTTTACCAATTGTACTTATTACAGTCACTCCTATATCATACCATTAAGCCACAACACCGTGTGATCACTCCACAAAAGTTCTTCACCTGGTGAATGTTGTTCATGTGCCTTAACTGAAGATCTTCTTGCTATCACATCACACTCACAAGAGTGTGAAGTCTCTTGTGGTTTATGTAGGGAATCTGTTCCCTCACTCTGAGTAAGAACCACACATTGTTCCACAAAATATCATGGGCCACCGATAATAATACATCATGATCAGGTTAAAATAAACTATTTCTAGGTGGAAAAATATATACAGGAAGAGTAAACATGAAGTCAAGATCCAATGAAGAGTGATAAAATACACAAACTTGTAAGAATACAAAAATGCTAAATACTGCTATTGTAACTGCATTAAGGTATATGATGTCAAAATGTCTTTCTTTGAAGAATGTATGATAACCAGAACAGGCAACTCCACTGAAATATGTATTAAAGTTCACATACTATTGCAACATTATGCATCTGTCTCTTTTTGATACATACTTCAGAACTTCTTCATCTTAGGCTCATCACTAAACAGTCCTGCTTTCTTCAGTTCTACTCAAAGTACCACCCCCTTTACACAGACTTTAATAAGCAAGACAGTTCACTTCCAAGAACAGAATCAGCACAAGTCCCCAGGTAAAGCTAGCCTGCCTTGCTCTGAGCATCTACATGCCAAAGACCATTATGTCTTCCAGTCTAAAAAACTATGCTATATACATCAATACGAAATAATACATTCAAAGTAGCTCTAAGTAAACTCATTGATCTGTTGGATGAGATAGGTTAATAAATAGGTTTGATATAAGTGTGCTCAATCTTCTGCATGTCAATACTCTTTCTCCTGGCCTTTCTTTCTAGTCTAAAAAGTCCTAGCACCTCCTTGAGTTCAACAGATTCTACCTTGTCTCTTCTGGTTCCAAGCAAAGCCTTTCCTTACCTCTAAGGCTTGGCTTTGTGTCAAGTCCTTGCCCTTGTCTCATAGCAAAAGGGCCAGCAACCCCTCTCAGGTATCTTTTCAGCCCTTCTCCCCTCCTTCTCTACTTGGAAGCTGTCCTGAATTTTACCTTTGTTTCAAGGAATATGGAAATGTGAGACTGGCCATTTAGGCCTTGCTGACACACACAAAATCAACAGAGAACAAAAGCTTCTGCTGCTTAAATTACTAATACAAATAACACTAAAATTAAATGTGTTATGGCTATACCAAGAGTTGATAAAGCATACATATTCATGAAAAGCTAACTATTCAAATACATGCATTTACACAAATAAGCTTATAAATGCAAAGACTTGTGAACTTCATCCCTATGGCATGGGTGAGTTTGTTCTCCTGTTTACCGTGTATGATATTCAGGCCTCAGCTCACATGCCTGAGAGTTCCAGTCACTTTCTTTAGGGATACTCGTGTAACACACATCCTGCTTTGGGATTCCAGAAATTATTTATTCAGGACTTTCCCAGCTCATATGCTGTATACCTGAATATTGTTACAAGCCGATTTCACAAAAACTGAGGTCAGATTCTTTTGGTCCTTCTCTCAGCCACAACCAGATTCACACTCAGCATGAGCAAGGCCGACATAATCCCCTATCCCAATACCACTATGTGTGGATAGGAGAATGAACAACACCACAGAATCACTGCACGAGCAGTATGAAGGCTCTGTTATATCATGCTCTTGCTCTGGTGTTCCTGCCTTCCTTCATGGCTGGGCTGATATGCTTCCTCAGGGGCTCCATGAAAGAAGACACGTTTGTTGCACATGTGCAGTTACTCTACTTGTTGGAAAAATACTGCTGACAGTAGTGCATGTTCCAGCAGCTTCAAAGGATGCTCAGGCATTTTGCCCAGGCATCTCAACACCAAACTGAATGCTCTGTGTACACACAAAACTTGCATTGGCACAAAGCTTCAGTACAGAATACCAGGATGAACTCTGTATGCTGGCGGTCTCTAGCTGCATCTTAGTTTTGCCAGTATGATACATGTCATGCTGGATGACTTTCAAAGTCAATTCACTCCTTTTGCTCATAAGCTCAAAAAACAGTTTAAGTGATTACTGGGGTAAGCTAAACAAACAGCAGCTAATGGGAAATATCAGGAGAAAAATGCTTAAGGCTTGCAGTCCACCAAAAAACCAGCGAGCATCCATTCTCCCACACAGGGTCTCAACATTTGTTTGGGGAAGGATCAGTCAAAGAGCTTTATTCTGTATCTGTATACCACAGAGACCAAGGTAAAGGGAGTCTGTATGACACTTTACAGGTTTCAGAGGAAATAAATGGCAGGTGATTACCAAAAAGCTAGATTTAATTGTTCAGGCTCAGATTATTCCCTAACACATTTAAGCAGTAAAGTCAATCAGTAAAGCAATCCTGGAATATTTCAGTTGAGATTCTGGTGTGTTTCCTGAATAGTGCCTTAGTTCATATATTATACTGCTGAAAGTGATGAAGCAATGTGCCCTAAATAAGAATGTCAAAATGTGCCTCTTTGTCAGGGTAAATTACTTATATTTCATACAAACATTGCTAAGCTGTATCTACTGTTCTCCATTCAATATAAATACAAATTCCAGGCATTATGAGATGGTAAAATCACTCATTCTTAAAAAACAGATACTGAAAGAAAGATAATTTTCTTACAACACATAGCTAAATGGAGTTTGAGCATTCTTTAAATCTAAATAATGGATTTTCTACCATAATGATCTTTACACTGTGTGTGTTCTCTGTTGTACCAGAGCCTGAAAACCTGAAGCTACATCGCATCCTCTCAATGAAAGCCATGCAAAACATGCAACATTTTGTGGCCATGCTGCAAGTTGCCTTTTGCTGAGGCTGTGACTTAGAAGTGAATTTCTGGATGGCAGTTACCAGGACTTACTCTCCAAATGCATAGACACCAGTGACATCTGTTTCTGTGATATGGAGGCCAAGCCTCAGTTCTGGAGGTCTTGCCAGGATTTTATTTCTTATTGTGCATTTCCCAGTGCACAAAGAAGTGGGACAGGAGAACATGGTAGCTCATCCCTGTCCATGGCATGGGGGTTGGAATTAGATGACCTTCAAGGTCCCTACTGATCCAAACCATCCTGTGATTCTACAATCTACATTGCTGTCTGAATGCTAGCAACTGATACTCCCTACATGTCATGCATGTGATCCTGGGCTGCTATCCAAAACACTCCAGCAAATGATTCAAAAAGCTCAATGGAATCAAGGTGAAGAATCAAGGCAGTAACTCTTTCCTCTCATGGAGTTTTATAGGCTTCCAAACATGCTTTGTATGCTCCACTATTCTTTGCCACAAACTGATGTTTAAGAAGATAATGTCGAGATTTTAAATCCTTTCACTATTCTGAAAGTTCAAGGAAAATACGTTTACAAAAGATGCAACTGTGAAGTATTCAAGAGGTATAAACATACTTACAAACAAGAATTATCATTTTCAAAGTGAAAAATCCCATGTTTAATTCTAAGAAAACTGTATGTGAGTCATCTTTAAATCCATTTTCCTTCATGCAATGGAGTCAGACCAGCTCTGCAGCTGGTGGCATAGCTCCCCTGCTCTGGAGAATAAAAACGGTAATGAACAGCTCAGCTATCAATTCTTCTGACATTTGACTGTTTAGCAGGTGCTGAATTCAGGTTTTGCTAAACCTGGTGTAGCTGCTACCACCATATTCTTTTTCCCCCTTTATTGAAGAGTGATCTGTAGAAATGAAGCTAAAAATTCCTGACATGCAGAAAGACAACATAGAGTTTAACAAACCAGCTATGTGGTAAGAAGAATTCTTTTGCATCTGTCTGCTGGTGGAAGGTGATTAAAAACAGGAGTTGGTTATTCTGTGTTACATTTTTCATCACAGCAGAGACTCAATCTGCACAGAAAAGCCATACCAGCACCTGAAATTCCCAAATCCCTGAGAATTCATCAGGTATTAAAGTCTTGCTGGATTCCACAAAAATAATCTTACCCAAAAACTTCTGCAAAAAATGAAACGTTCTACATAGCAGTATTTTTTCAATGCAACTATTTCACTTCTCCCCTCCCCCCCACAACAACAACAACAAAATCACTCTAATTTGGTGGGAGATATAATGAGACTGGTTCTACAGGCCTCTTCTTTTATCAGCTCAAATCTCTCATTCCCCAGGGAAAGCAGCACAGAAGTGACTTGTCCTTTGATAGTAATAGATAACTAACCTCATTTTGTAAAAGCAGAACTAAACAGAAGAGTTATTCTTTGTCTTCAGCATCACAGAATCAGACCTCATTGTCATGTACTGAACCCAATTTAAGAAAACGCAATGCCTTATGCATAATCATCAAGAAGCTTACAATTGCAACTTTTTTTCTTTTTCTCTCCTTTTTCTTTTTTGTCTCATTACCTGGCATTTCTTTATGCAACCAGGTACCATAAGGTTTCACAGTGAAGATGAATGGTACAAGTCATACTTTCTGGAAGTAAACTTTCAGCCCTCCTGCATACTTACCCATCAGCTATGCTCAGGTTGTATTTTTGTGTTTCTGTGGCAGTAAGGATTAAAGATATAATTACTTTCAGAAATGAAAGGAGATACTTTGAAATCTTCTTACCACATAACCTAGAGCTTTAGACACACACTATTGTACCTCACCATTCACTTTGCCAATGTTAACCCATTAAAAAATATTTATTAGACAATGATAATCCTATTTACCAAATACTTTTCTTCCTGATCTTCAGTATCCTTAGATACCCACTGACAAACTGAATGACAACTAAATGACAGAAGAATTTAATACTTCTAAGTCTCTAGAAGTATGTGGTTGCAATACCATAAAGCCTATGTGCCTATTTGTCTGGACTGAGGTCCCACTGTGTAAGTTGTCATTGTACAAACATAAAGAAAGCCCCTTTCCAGCTATACAAGGCTGATGTTTTAGGATGACTACTATGATCCAAAGGAAGAGGGAGAAAACTTGACGCACATTGCAGGAATCACTTGATGCTATTTTGTTTAAATGATCTGCATGACATAAATCAGTGTCTTTGTGCACAGTAGATACGATAAATCAGAATAACTTAGGACAAAATGCCTGTGTTGTGCTGACAAATGGGGAGTGAACAATCTGCACAAAACAGTGTTTCTCTGACAAAAATAACTGAATAACTAAAATGTTAGTTAAGAAACATATGGAAATTTAAATAAACAAAAGCTTCAGTACTGCAATCTAACACACCAATTTTATAATTAAATGAAGAGAAGTGCTTCACACTTTCACACAATATTAAGAAGACTATGAAACCCACAAGCCTACCTCTGCGCACATTTGTACCAGAGTTACTCCGGTCCACCGGCTTCAGCAGAATAATATCTGACTTACAGTAACACAAAGCCAGAGGAGAAACAGACCTGAAGACTGGAAATAAACTTTTTTTTTTTTTTTGGTGAAATATAATCCTCAGCAGGAGATACAAAAGGTGACTTTCCTGACAAGTGATATCCAAATTCTTAATGGCTTTCTGCATGTAACCCGATCTCATTTCATCCTGACATAATCTTAATTAGTCTTAGTTCTACTGCAGAGATGCCTACTGAGGCAGTTAGCACCATATAATTAATCAGATATTTTGCATGCATCACAGCGACCAACAGTGTCAACTTACTGATTTGAGTTAATACAAACAGAAAACAGCCCTGCCTTTCCCTTTCACATGAACTAAAAGCATGTGGCATGGAATGAACGTATGACTATATCCTCTAAGCACTGCTTAATGTCCTTTCTTCCCTTAGCAATCTTTTCCTAATGCATCATTACTCTCTGCAAAGTATAATTTATTTTTTTTCTGCTGGTACTAGAAGGACATACAATTTGATATTTCTCTTAAATTTCAGTTTCTTCACAGAAGAATAAGTCCAACAGCTGAAATAAGCAATAAGACATAAGTCTTGCTGCTGGAATTCATAAATCTCACACTTTATACTTCTTTCTGTGCACTTTAGCAACAAAGTTCCTGTTTTTAAGAAACTTTATTTTGCACCTGCACATAAATATGCATTTGAGAGCACAATCTGCAACACTCAGTCATCTCATAGCAACAGAAAATAAAGTACTTACAATTATAAACATATATGACACTTACACACTAACTCACCAGATTAAAAGCTTCACCACCTCTCCATATAATTGTAGATCTTAACTTTATTCTATTGTTTGAGATTTATCTTTTGTCTTCATTGCAAAAGCCAAACGTCACAGTATTGTGCCTACTGTCACGGAGGGGGAAACCATATGATTATATTGTTTGACAGCGAAGAAGGAAAAAAGCACTGCTTAAGGAAAGCAGTTTTACAAAGAAGATGATTCTCCATTCTCCTAAGCTTTAATTGAAATAGTTCAGTAAGCTTGATAAAACCACAATAAGGCTTATTCAGTTTTGTATGGCACCTGCAATATGTTGTGGTATTTATCAATAGAAAATGTAATGTTTAATACATTGCAGTGTTTTACTTTAGCAGAACCTTGTAAAACTACTCGCAAGAACAATTTACTCCTTACCTAATATTCAACACAAGAAAGAGCAGTGTAATGTTCTGAAAATTCTCAGATTCTCAGAACAAACCAGTGAGATGACAATAATCTTCCTAGAAAGCCGGCAAAATAACGATAGTTCACTTTAGGAACGGAAAGTGAATTGTTTAACACCTCTCTACAGTGCTTGTGCCCCAAAGCAGTTAAGTATCTAAGACATGAATTATTAAAAATTGGAACAGCTCTAGTGTTTTCGTTTCCAGTGGTATCTCAGCATAAGGAATATATACAGCCTTATTTGCTATCTGATACAAAAAGTCATTCACCATTATTATTGTAGAAGTTCTTGGGATGTTTTTTGTATTTGAAGGCCTATCAAAGAGATCAGTCAGGCTACTGGGATTGCCAAATGTTTCAGGTGTGGTCATTCCTCATTACTGCCATCAAAAGAATATAATGTCTATTTTTCAGCGTCTAATGCTTTGCTCCCTCCTATATGAATCTTCTTAATTTATTTTAATTCTGGAAAAGCACAGCAATTATAGTTCTGATAAAACTGCTACCAGGTTTGTTTTATAACCCAAATAAATGTACAGTAACATAATTAATTGTTCAGTTTTGTTCCTGTTTTAGTGAAGGCAACAATTTTATCAAGCAACAGCAGTGAGCATATATGTAAAGCAAGGAAAGATAAGATGTGGTATCTCAAAACACACACGTATCAGAAACAACTCAAAGACCATCATCAAGCTATGTGTATGTACTGATGCCTCTTCCATCCTGAAGACACAGGTCTTTTACCTTCTAACCCCGAGCTACATGTTATAATCCTAGTCACTTACGCTGTTCTCTAATTCAGATTCCCCATTCTGGTAGACTTAGTCTGAATGCCTGACACAACATATGGTTAGCATAACATGCATGCTAGCCACAAATAACACCAAATGACATAAACCTTCCTTACTCAGATAACTGTCATAGTCACAGGAGCTTTCATTTAAAAGTGGACTTAATCACAAAATAAGATGCCTGGATAGTGGTTTTAAAAGGTTTAAAAACTAATGGCACTCTAAGATTTTCCATACTTTCCTACCTGACCTCATAGCTAGTGCTTTTCAAAGTTAGCAATACTTAGCATCTCCAAATCACTCAAAAAATGCTGAGCAAGCATTCAACTTTTATCAGGTACTTTATACATTATTTTGAACATATACTACATTCTTTATTGGGATATCCCTATTAATCTTCAGTGTGAAAAGCTGATCCACTGAAGACTTGATGTTTACCAATATGTAGTAGCCCAGGTCATCAGAAATTTGTCATGGGAGCTGGGAACGAAATCAGAGCTTATCTGGCTCTATCCAGATTCCTTTGAAGGTCTTGGAGTTGTTAATCATAAAATGGGTAAGAAAGACAGCAGTATATCTACCTGATGCAAAAATTGCTATGCAGGTAAAAACTGTAGCTATGCAAAGTCAGTATATTCAGAGCAGCTGGCAACAGCTACTCCTCAGAAACATGCAAGATTCTTCACAGTAAATGGCTTCTGATGCACAGATCTCCCTTTGACAGGATTTGCTACCTTTGATGCATCAATTAGTCAGCAATTGGCTTAAGCATGGAAACACTGGTTTTACTATATTTTCATTTTGTAAAATATATCTCTGGTCACTCTCATCATGAATCTAAATTCATCTCTGAATATCCATGTGACATATCTAGAGCATCTTTTCTCCAGCAGAGCCATAAACCATATTACGCATTATATTCTTAGGCTGTCATTGATGCCTGGACATTTGAATAGTGTATCTTAGCATTGACTGTCTTTGTCCAGTGGCAGGAGAAACACACATTTATGCAAAGTGTTGAGGGATTTGCAATGTCACACACAGTGGAAGGTCTTGTTTAACAGCCTTTTTCATAGTGCCGACTTTATTCATTTTGCAAGGACTCAGAAACCCTGGCAAGAGTTGAGCCTGCAGTTCCATTGAAACCATTTATTCCAAATTGAATGCTTACACACCTAACATAAGGTCTTTACAGAAGGGAAGTAATATGACAATACCTTCTTTTCATCTATCCTATAATTTTTGTTCCCTTAGAATAAATTTCTAGGACAATCAGCATTTGCAACCTGCATACAGAAGCAACTTGGGGTGGGCTTCACATAATGATTCTGGTAGTACTTTGTGGCGAGTTATAAAATAGCAAAGGCACTTAAAGCAATGGTGCTTACCCCGTTCAGTGTCATAGAGGTACACAAACTTTTCCCACTTATAATGGGTCAAGAGACTCAAGATGGCTCCTTTTAATGCTGGCCGCATCTGGATGACAAACTGCACGTCTGCATCTGTTGGGAAGCTGGGTGTGACGAAGGAAGTGTGAAGGGCTCCACAAAATGACGTCAGTGTGTTCATTGACATCTGGTCATAGAATCCAAAGATGGCATAAACACCTCTGGAAAACTGTGAACAGACTAACAGAAACAGACAGAGGGGTTAAAATGTGAAATAAAATGAATGCAAACAATTTTTTGAAGTATATTTGAAGTAAGCCCTCTAAGCAATCCTGAAGTTGTTTTGTATGATGCGGTAGATGGAATGAATTTGTGAGATATTATATACTAATTTCAGTGTAGATGTGAGTTGTACAAACTTTCTGTCACAATTAAACTGGTCTGAGTATATTTTTAGTTCAAATTGTGGTGCTACATTGTTATAATCCACTAATCTTTCCACATTCCTTAAGAAACAAACACTGGATTACATTGCCTATCTGTAAAATACCTTCCCTCCCTTGAGTAGCACCTTGAGAGCTCTGTTAGCAGCTACACAACAAATGTCAAGTCTGCCTAAATATCAGAACATTAAGATGCAGTTTTCCCCGGCATCCCACTCTGATTCAGATTTGACTCAAAGCAACCTCAGTTTTTCATTTCTTTACAGTCCATCACTCTGAAATCCCTGTAAGAAACCTGGGTTAGGTCTTTTTCAATGAGAAATTATGTTGACTTCTTAATAGAGTACTAAAATGTTCAGAAGCAATTTGGAAGGTGTATGGCTTACCAATATAAAGAATACCTATTGTTGCTTCACGCGACAGACATTGATACTGTTTAACCTGGAGGTTTTTAGTGTTTAACCATGCTGGTGACCTGAGGAACTCATCTAGTGTCAGGACACAAAACTCAGCCAGAGGTGTTTTGTTTCATGTGTACTTATCTGGAGAAAAACTGCATTTCCCAGACTTTATAGAGATCTGAATAATGACCATTTTGGGCAAAAATGAAAGTACTTCAATTTAGAAATGTAGCCAACTTTGTGGAAGTTGCAGGGAGAATGAGTTTTTTGTTGTTCAATTCTGTAGAAACAGAGCAAATTTCTTGTGGCCCTGGGTTCTTCCTGTGGAGAGACTGCATCAGAGACACTGAAGAAACCTCACGGGTGGGATGCAGGGGTTCAGCTCTATAGTAAGGATGGTGATCACCACACAGATGAAGCACACTACAGCACAGCAGCACTTTACATCAAAACCTTTCTGCACTGGGATAAGCAGGTCCCATTTGTAATGAAAAACAAGTTTCCAAGAAAAATGGCTACTAAGCATCAACAATTCCACTTGTCAAGAGCTGGATTTTGCACCAATTTCCAACTAGCCCCATTAACCACTTTTGCCAAAACACTGTGTACTTTGCAGAAAGCAAGGGGAAGTTGTTACTGGTAAAGTAGACATGACTTCTACACAGAAATATACAGCATAGTTACTTCTGCAAGTACCATCATGAAACATTTCCTACCATAAATGCTATTCAGAATCACCAAAGCCTGTTAAAGTAATTTTGAAAAGGTTTCACCACCGTATTAGCTCATTGGAACATCATAATGGAAAACACCTCAAATTGGTACTCAGTTGTGAAAATTTCATTTTCTTCCTGGAGGTCCAGATGCAAAAATAAGAAGGTTATTAAAGAACTTATTTAAGTGTTTAAGACATTGTAAAAGGACATGACCAGAAGTGGATACCAGCAGCAAATAACAACTGGCATATAGAAAATAGATGCAGATAGGGCATGGAGAGGGAATAAGAAATACTGATTTCTGAAAGAAAAGTTTGAAGAAGTTCTCAACCACAGTGGAGAAAAGATATAAAAGAAGCTATAATACAGCTAGAATGTATTCCCAGAGGCATGACCAAGGAATTAAATACACAGATTCAAAAAGCATTTTGTTAAACCATATACCAGCAGAATATAAAGTAGAAAAGCTACCATAAAGATTATCCACTGAAATAATAAGAAAAAAAAAAACGACACTAACTTACAGGTTAAAAAAAGAAAAAAAGAGAAAAATAAGGACTACTTTAGAAAGGCTAGCAGTCTCCAAATCATTTCAATGACATAAAAACTCTCTAATTCCATGAGAATAATCACTGAAGTGGCTAGCAAGAGCTGAGTGTCCTCACATACACTGAGTCAGTACCTTACAGATTAGACTTCTTTTATGTATTTATTAATGGCCTAGTTTACCAGCTTTTATGCAGATTCTTACTGTGGAGAAAGAAGAAAAGAGTAAGTCAGTGTATTCCAGGAAATATCCCAACAAGGGGCATCCCAGTGCAGGTGAGAGGAGAGGATCACCAACAATATCTTCCAACAAGCATAGACTCCTGACCAGTATTATATTCTGATTCAGGTTTGTATTCACTGCAGATCTTTAACATTTTACAGGCTATCTATCTTGTATTAGTTTTTAATATCTTCATCTCTTAAGCTCCTATGCTTCTTTCTTTATACCTTATTTCTTCTTGACTATCTAATCTGCATGCACTGTAGTGTGCCAATGCAATTTTACTGGCCCATTTAAAAGGCAAATAAACCTTTGTTTTTATAAGGGGAAGATAAAAGATCAATTATCTTGGTCCTCAATGTTCACCTGCATTTTTGAACTCACAATTTTGCTATGACTTTGTAGCATTATATCTTTCGTTTACTCTGTGACCCAATCTCATGTGGTCAGATCAACATGCTGAACATCCACAAAGCTATGGCCATACTGCTCCTTGGTTTCCAAAAACCAAACACATCATTACACTTATTTTAATTACATTACCATTCTAACACCATGAATCTGTAAACAAAAATTAAAAAAGAAAATAAAACTTAATTTTAGGTAAATTTAGTTTTAGGTAACTAAACCTTAGCGTCAAGCTCTTTATATAAACTATCTTCTATTGACAACAGGACAATCCTCATTTTAGAGTAAGAATTATGGTATTTTTCCTTAATTCATCACAGTTGATTTATGTTCATTTTTCCCTCCTAAAAAAATGCAGACGGTCAAACACATATTTTGGCGATTAAAGAAATGATTTGGACAAATCCTGGTGTAACCATTCATTCCATAAAAACAGTAATTTTATTTTTTTTTTCTGAGATATATCTTTAAGATACTGTTCTTAATCACAGCTCTTTTTTTTGATACTGTTTCCAAGGACAGCACACAACCAAGTTTCTTTGTTGCCTGATCCGAAAAAATTGTAACCTGCGTAAGTAAGGGAGAAAGGTCCCAAGTAGCTTTTATTCTAACGGTGGACCCTTTTTGGTCCTAATGGTGGACCATAATAAGCCATTATTTTGGCATTAGATGCAAGACAGATACAACTTTTTAAATGGAGACGTAACTCTGGGCTTGTCCTCAGAGTAAGTTAGCTGCCACATGGTATTTTTTTCAGCAGAGGCAGGGGTGTATGACAGAAGCCTGGGAATTCTCAAGCATGTAAAGAGAAGATAAGGAACTTCCAGGTCATGAGGGATTGAATTGTTTTTTGCCAAGGAAAGGAAACACTCTGAGCCATAACGATCACTTTATTTTTTTTAAATAACAGTGATTTGTTAAAATAATAATAAAACAACAAAACCCACAAACAATGATAAAACACACACAAGAACAACAAAAGCAAAACACAAACCAAACCAAAAACAATTAAATAAAAATCCTTGCTTCTCTATGGAATAGCAGCTGAACCTTCCTAAACCTCTGTGTAACTCATTGAACCCCTGACTTCGGTTGTTTTACTAGCAGTTCCATCCTTTCTTCAGTCAAATCAACCCTGCCACAGAAATTTAACCAGATTAAGACTAACCAGATGTGATTTTTTTCACTCAGTCCCCAGGAATGCTCCAGGCCAGAATCTCAAAAGATGCCCCATCTCATACAAGTTATTAGATGATTTGTATCTTCTTTAAATTTATTTTTTGCTTTCTATCTGTATTTATTTTTTCTACCTTTTAGTGACCGTGAATATCGCTGACACAGCAATGTTGTATAGGCTCTGACATCCCTACTATCTGTTGCCTGCAAGCTAATGTCAAATTTTCTCTGACACCTATTATTTTATTTATTTATTTCTAATTCCAGTTCTTACTATAAAAAACTGAAACATTACTAGGGACATTTACAAGAAGGTTTGGATTTTGCTTGTTTAGAGAAAGGACACATAAAGCCAACAAAAGAAATACATGTATGTTAATGGATGGAGCTTAATATGCTACTTCCACCAGATGATGTCTTTGACAATGGACTTTATGTTACACAGGATCCTCGTAATTGTCACATTTCTGACCATGGGAGCAGGAGCCTGGAAGTTTTGTAGTCAGGGGCTGGAGGTTACAGTATTTTAGACATTATTCCCTCTTCATCACTGTTTACATGGACAAGTAATTTCCATTTTGTTCACATCAATATCTTGTAAAATGGGTCTGACATAATTAACCTATATCAAAGGGGCACTGTAAGGTCTGCTGTCTTGATAATTAAGCAGTTCTTTGGGCTGAAACTCTCTGCAGGAGTACAATGACAACTGACATTTTTGTGTGTTGCTCATACCATTTCCTCAGTTTTGTGCTGTGCATTTCCCTCAGCTGTGAAATAATTTTATTCCCTCCACTTTCCTCTGCCAACTGTCTTGGATTCCACACAATTCTCACTGACATCCTCTGCCAATGGACTAAGGGGACTACTTTATATTGGAATAATACACAGTGTATCCTGGCTATTTTCTATTTAGAGTCTCCATCTTATGACTTCCTTGCTATAACAATATGAGAGTTATCATTAATTCCACTTCACACAGCTCTTAGAGAGACTGACAATGCCTCTACTTCTTCCTTTCCCTTTCATTTTAATACCCTGAATGAATAAGCACCCTCTCTCTATTTTGAGCCCCAAGGAGATCAGCACAGCAGTGCCCACGAATGCAGAAGGAACTACTTTAGGATGCTCCAGGCAATCAGACTTGAGAACTTGCTTTAAAGACAAAGTCACTGTATTTAAAATGAAAATTAAAATGAAATACAATTATCTGTTGCCAATAAAATCAGTTTTCACATTTAAATTCTTAAGACTCTGAACTCTGTCAAGAAGAAAAGATGCCATGAATTGTTTAAAACTCAGCTGAAAAAAAAGAAGCATTTATGAAAACATCCATTTCTGAGATAGTTAGCAGTGAATATTCATGGAGCTGGGAGTGAATCAATGAAGTTACAGCTGAGAATTGGATCCAAATCCTCCTGAGATATTGATCATAACATCAGATCTCATTCTACTTAATAAAGAATGTGCCATTACAAATAAAAAATGCTCTGCAAAAACAAAGAAACCTCACAGCAGAAAGCAAAACAAAATTATAATTTACTATTGTTACTTCATTTATGGCAACAAACATTTTTCTCAGTGGTATCACTGAAGTTTGTTTTATCTTGTTCTTTTCATAAAACACTGCTCAACTTGCTCTGTCTAGTTCCTTCTTCACACAAAGACACTTCCTTTGGTTTGTACTTCTTTTTAGAAGAGCCAATAAGATAAAAACAGCATATTCAGGCACTGGGTGAAGAGGGAGTGAAGGACTTATTAAATTGCAAATGAAAGGCATAAGGATTAATCAATTTATATTTCACAAGCCCTTTACTAGAAAGCAATCTAAAATGAATGTCCAGATACAAGCACCCCCAAATACTCTCTGGTCAAGATCACTTTTGTCATCCCATCACAACCCCATTACACACTATTAGGTAACAGCCTTTATTTATTATCCACTTTTCATGATCGCTTTGATCACAATCACACCTCCTGGGTGCTGGGTGCTGTACAAATACATTTCCATAACCTTGGTGTCTTTCAGTATGCCTATTAATTTATGACCTACATGACTCCACTCATTAAATTTTATGCATTTTGGCCTTTATATATCCTACTATAGCCAAATAAAACTAACAATGTACATGAATTTGCTGCATGCTGGATCTCCTCTTCACACTGATTGAAACATTCGTATGAATTTTACGAGTGTATGAAAAATACCAGTTTGCAACAATAAAAACAGGCCACTTAGGCTATAACAGTGCTAGTAAGAGCACTAACAGTGCTGATTCTCATGCACACCATGATGGCAAGAGGTGCCAGTTGAGCCTCGCACGACTGCTCTTAAGAAAGAAATGTGTATCTAAGGTCAAATCCTTCTGGACACAAAGGCTGATGAAAGGCCTACTTTCAGAAAGCACTCAGAAGCAAGTTCATTTAGGTCTGATGTACTTCGGCCATTAGCATAATTTTACTCAGGTAGAGGTAAACCCTGACCCCCTCTGTCCTAAACTGCCAAACTGACGTATATGCAAATAAAATATTGGTAATTAAAAAAACAGCTAGCATACTTTAAATGTCATTAACAATGACATCTGTGAGCACCAAATGGTAAGATGGACAGAAAGTCACACTAAACACCACTTTGACTTTCCTGAGAAAGATGTGCTTAGCTTTGTAAAAGGTATTCTTCTATTCAGAGAATATACACAGATGACCTGAGTGGCTTAGGACATGCAATGAACTTTTGCTGCTATTACCTATACGCTTACTGTTTGGCTCCCATGCTGCTTCCAAGACTAAGATTATGTAGAATCTGAGCCATTACACAACTTCTGCTTTCAGGTTACTGGCCACAAAGCTAAAAAACAAAACAAAACTTATGTAGCACCTTGATTAAACTCAAGCACAGAATGAGTATCTTGTCTTGCAAACCTACTAAATTATCATAAATGTTTCATTTTTTCTTAAAGAAAAAGAAAAAAAAAACACACGATATTCAGAATTTCCATGTTTACAACACATTTCTGATGGTGGAAGAAACACGGGAGTCAACTCATCCAGTGTGCAGGAAAAGTGTCAGCCCTTTATCAGTAGGTCCAATTCTGAAAACACTGTTTAACCAGAATCAATACTACACACTGATCTTTTAAAACTCCCAGGATCCAGAGTTGTATGAGAATATATCTTTTGAAAGAATATTAAACAGATTAGCATGGCTCAGTTTGAAGGATAATCTATTGGAGCTTGAGGGAACCATAATAGGTGGTTTAAAGCTTAAAATGGATTAAAGGTGCCATACAAATCAACCAACTTCTTGGAGCATGATTTAAAAAAATGTATTAAGTTTTCGAGGACTATACTTAAATATGTGCTAATCAGAATACTACATTATCTTGCTTGTACCTTTACAAGATGGAGTTCAAACTCTCAGATCAGCCACTGCAACATTACAGATATATTTTTTATTTTTAAACACATCCAGGCAATGGATGGTACTCATAGAATCACAGAATCATAGAACGGCTTGGGTTGGAAAGGACCTTAAATACCATCTTGTTCCATCTTCCTGCCATGGGCGGGGATGCCGCTCACTAGATCAAGTGGCCCAGAGCATCATCCAACCAGCTCTTGAACACCTCCAGGGATGAGGCATCCACAACTTCTCTGGGCAGCTTGTTCCAGTACTATACTCTAATGTTAACAGTCCCCTTTCCATCCCAATCCCACCACCTCCACAAGCTGCTCACAAGGTTTCCTTTAAGTTTTGAAGGGGAAGACATCAATTACGTACCATGCAGTTTAAAATAAAAGGCTTTTAGAAATGTTTTGTAACACTGCTGCAAAGCTCAGATATAAATGCTGTGGATTTGTTATTCATGAGCTCTTCCCCTTACTGCCCATGTTGGTTCTGACACCAACAGAAGTATTAGGAGGAGGCGCAGCAAGAGGTTTCTCTTTCTAAGTGGTTAAACTCACTGCTGGAGAGAAATGGAAAGGCACTGGGTATCTGCATGACTTTCAAATATGCAGTATTTGATGAAGAGATGTTTCTGCTCAGTTTCTCCAGGACAACCGTGCCTTGCCAACAACAGCACTATGCGCAAAGCCAACACTGTTCCTGATAGCCAGCTTTATGTCCCTGGATGTTTATAGTTTGGGCACTGGCCTTAACTTCAAGGAGAGTTACAGCCTTACCATATGGATATAAAGCAGTTCACCGAGCTTTTGCCTTTTGAGAAAACCACACTCTCCATTCTCACTGAAATGTAGAAGATAAGCTAATACCTGTGGGAGGGAGTCAGAGGACCTACCAGTTTTCCCCAGGAGAGTCTAAATATATTCACAGTAAACAATGGTAACTTGTGTCTTTCACTTCTTAAACTCCATCTCATGCATCATGACCATTCCCTGCAGAAACATGGACAGTGTGCACACGACGCTAGTACATACCATGCACTCGAGTTAAATAACTGTTTTCTATTTGTTTTACCATTTAAGATGCTTTTTATTTTACATTAGTATGTTACACCAGTCTAATTACTTTGTATTGTAACTATTTCTAGTATTTTCTGAAGCAATTTTTCTAAGAATGTTGGTGAGAGGAAAAACATGAAAAAAATTGTTTCAAAAGTCATTCAGTTATAAAACACCCAGAAATTTAGCAGCAATTTACTTATAAACAGCCAATATACTCTACTAATATGCATATTCTAATAAACACATAGTAACATTTGATAGTTCAACATAAAATCATGAATGTTTCTGTAATTTTTTTCAAAGTAACAAGAGTTCTGCAAGACATTAAGCACAGTGCTTTGGAAGAAAAAGACATGCCATAAAAAGCATTTTTAATGTGAATTCCACATAATCTGGTAGACCAGGGAATATCCTAGTCATCATTTATCATCATCATTTTCAGACATGATATGTATCATATATATCTCATCAATACTTTACACAGCAGGCAAGAAAGAAGCAAGCATTTTGTGGCATGAAGGAAAAAAACAAAACACACACCTATCAAGAAATGGCAGCATTTTGCAGACTGGGGGTGTTACGCTGAACATTAAACTGAACACCACAAAGTACCAATAGTTAAAGGCAATCAGATCTGCAAATCAGTGGCCAGATAGCTACAGCACTTTGATATTCTAAAGGGATTTCTTACTCATTTTATTGGAACATCCCAGCACAGAGGGAGTAGAAAGACAGAGACATATTATTAAATGTATGCTTGTTCAGCAGATCCTCCTCTATGTGATTTGAGAAGTTGACTTCATTCTGGGCCACTGTGGTGAAAGGCAATATATCAAAACAAGACTCTGGCAGCATGATGAAAGATGAGCTGAGTCTGCTGAGGTGGTGCCACTTATAGGCCTGTGGGGATATATTATGGAATATGAGATAGAAGAGACAAAACAGAAAACACACCTGGAATCAATGAACTGGGGAAAATTCACCATGAGGTAAAGGCCAGGATTAAGGCTGTCCAAGGGGAAAGGGGATGTGACTGCCAGCACAGCAGCTGTGCAGCCTCCAGCTCTGGACAGTTTCCAGTTGGCTCTATGGATGCTGAACATGGTACTGGCTGACTGACAGCGCACTTTACCCAAAGCAACAGCCCCTAATACCTTCTTGAAGGCTCTGCAATACTATTCCAGCAAGCACTGTCTCTATATGTGCATCTTGGATGAATGGGTTAGATTTCAGGTTACTGTATTTCCTCCTGCTGTTTACTCAAGCTTCATGGGGCTAAGCAATTCTCACCTGCTCCTCGTGTCCTTCAGTTGTCAGCTTACTGGTCTGAGAGACTTCACATCAGCTAACGCAAAAAAGGGGAAAGAACTGTGAAAACCTGGCTTCTGCAGCCAGGAAAATCATTTGAAGATGCTCCTTAGGGAGCAGTCCAAGTCCAGTCCAAGTCCCCACCACTGGAAAATGTCCCAACAACTTCAGCGAGCAGTGGACTAGCACTGTGAGGCCCATTCAGTACACTGAAAGAGCAAACTACAGGACCACAAAAACTAAATCCCAACATCCCCTAAAAAATTAAAAACACCTCCACTTCCCCCATTTTATTATATTCTATATCACATCTATCTGCCTTGCTGTCTAAAGAGGCTTTGTTACCAGCCCCCTGGATCTTCATGATCACATCTGACAATAATTCACAGATCAGTACCCTCAGCTAAGTCAGTGCCTTATTTACAGGGAACAACAAGAATATTATTGTGTAAATTATGCATAACCACTATTTATCAAGCTGGGTTAATTGGCACATAACAAAAGAGTTGTCTGGTGCACAGCTGAATAATGTGAAAGCCAAAATTGATAGAAATGATACAGCAAAAGCCTGATTGTGAAAGAAAAGTCACATTGCCACGTGTTAATTCTTAATCGAGTTCTACCCTTTCAGAGAAGGAGAAAGTGGCCAAGTGAGACAACAGACCATGTTTGAAATTATTTGTTAATCTTGGAGGGTTTGGACAGATTGCTGTAGCTTTAAATACTGATTCCCTGCTGTCAGCCAGCAGCATAGTAAAATGCTAACCTGGTGCAACTCCACTGCTTTACTGTGGTCAGGAGTGGGAATCCTCCTATCTTCTCTTGACAAAGAGCAACATGACTCGTACCAAAGCCAGACTAGCAGCCCTTTTGTCCTACTCAGGAGGTCGCAGAAGTCCTCATCAGAAATCTAGTGTTTCATGAGACACTAGGATGGGGCAGCACTTGAATTTCTGCAGAACCACCAACAGCTGAAGAACTTCAGCCTGGTCAAACTTACTCTGCACGCACAGAGCTGCTTCACTGATAGCAGCAAGATTTTGCTAAGTATCCTGGATCCCAAAGCTGTGTGCATGAATGGCACATACCTAAGTGTTTCTGTGAAGAGGCACACACTGAAGTATGCGCACAAGACTGAGTGGGAGCTGTGGACCCAAGAGGTAGGGTTCAACTGGTAAGAGGTCCCCCTTCAGTACTGTATTGCAGTCTAGCTGTATTAGGGGTATTTGCATGATTTAGTCGATTTACATCATGGCTTTTCCAGGTTTGACTAGTCTCTTCTCTACAGTCACCTACTAAAATCTCTGCTAGCAGAAATGCACCTGCCAATCTGTGTCTTCAAAGAACTGCCCTTTCTCCCACCTCTCTATCTCCAACTTTTTTGTAGAGTTAACATCAGTGGGATACAGTAACTGTTTTGTATCCACATATTCCTAACCAAGAGGCTTCCAAAGCCTGAAGTACTGATGCCCCCTTATATAAAGTCTAAAGTAGCTCAAAGAGAAATTTTACAGCTTTATGTGCTAAAGCATCTTCGTTGCCCCCCCCCCCCCCTTTTTAAAAAAAATATTTATTTTTAAGCTTTACTGCAAACAACATCTGCAGTACCTGGCAGTTCTTTTGACTGAAAACAGAGAATGTGTGTGCTGCGTATTTGTTGTTTCAAATGTACAGCTAACCAATCTGCTCACTGCAAACTTAGTGTTTTCACATTCTGAGCTCCTTTGTACATGACCAGATTTAATCATGTGTACTGTATTTCAAACATAGGCCAGCTTCTGTATAACATTTTTTTGCATGTGTATAAAATATACATTCAAGCAACTTTGTTGCTATTGAAATAAGTATTTTTTCAACTCTTCAATCATCTATATCAGACCTACTTTCCAACTCATTCCTCAGCCCTCTTGGTTCACAGAGGTGCTCCATCCTCATAGATGCATCAGTAACCTTACTCTAAATCCCTTTGTGATTGCAGCATTTATTAGAAGTATCTAAAAAGTGCTCTTCTCTGGCTTTTCACAACAATCACTAAATCTGATAATACCTTTCTTGTATTAGTAACATCAACAAATTCCAACAATCCCGCAAAAACACTGTAAACCCAGTAGAGAGAGGAAAACTGAAAAGTCCAAAACAGCAAAGAAATCTCAATGCTATTCAAGTCTTTTCTGGTCATGGAACAAAGACACTAATCCTTATGGCAGAAAACAAGTATTAATTTCAAAAGAGCTGTGGATGCCTCCCTCAATAAGCCACTGCAGTGGATTTTCCACAGCACTCAATCACTCCTTGTGGCACCATAAGGAAATTGCCCCGTTAGGGGGTATTGCTCAGCCGAGGAACATGCAGATGAATCTCACCAGTGTCTCCAACACAACTGTGCAAATCCAGCAATACCCAGATCAGTTCAGCACTTTGGGAAATGGCACGAAAATAGCAGTGTGTACCTCTAAGACAGTAGTTCCTATAGCCAATCTACCACCACCAAACAGTTTAACTATAGTAGTTTGGATGACAGATGACAATAAACTTCCCTGTCTTAAGAAAAGTTCTTGCATGATGGTAGAGTTGTTGATGTGTGGCAAGCTGTAGGATGAATTCTTTATAGCAGGCAATCGCCACCTTGAAGGCTTGTCCCTGTTGCTGGTTATCCTTTGTCTGCAGCACCACCTGTGTCATTGAATAAAACTGTGCAAAGGATGGGAGCGATCTTACCAAGAGATAAACTGGGGAGAAACACTGCCAGTTCTGGGTGCCATAGACTGGTTCTGTAGGTAGGGAAGCTCTCATTCCCAGCTGGTACAGGCATAACCACTGGAGGAACTGTATCAAGAACTCAGTGAAAATGTACCCCTGTCCTACCAAATATAAATGCATTATATTAATTAACAATATCTTCCAGGTCTTAGAGATAAATGACTCCCAGTTTTAACTTGCAAATCAGTGCCAATTGCATTTTAAAATTAGAATAAACATTTTTCTTTTGTTAAAACAAGTATAACAGTCATCAAGGGAAGCATTCACATCATCCAACAAAAAGCAGCTCATCACAAACATAGCCTAAAACAGGAGATTTCTCTCTTTCTTTCTCCCCAAACATATATACACCTGACGTAATTCTATACTGCTTATCAAAACAGCAGACAACAGGAAGTACTATGAGAATGTCTTTGTATTTGCTTAAACTAATACACAGTGTGAAGGCACTGCTAGGCTATTGTTACTGAATTTTCCTAGTCTGATTTTCAAGCAGATCGATGGTGTCAATTCTTTTAAAGCAGCCCATCGACAGATTACTTTTGGACTTTAAAAATTTTGTAGGCCTTGGAATAGATTTATTTGGTGAACTCAGGTAGTATAGCTTCTCAGATAGATTAATGGACTAAGTGAAGTGACTCTCCAGACTATAATAGAAGGCACAAGAGACTCCATTTTCCCAGAAACGTCAGTTATAGGCACAGAAGACTTGTTTGTACTCTGATTGTCTCTGTATATTTTTCATTTACATGAGCTAATCCAGGCCCTCCTTCCCACTGGCAATGTTATCAGCAAGACAATACCTTCCTATAACAAAAATAGTACAGAAACTTGCATGAGAAAAATTAATTTGATAACAACAGAATGACATTCTTACAATGATCTAATACATTGAAGACACAAAGATTCAAATCCTCCAGTAGAGTAGCACAGAAAGGACTGATGTATTCATCAGCCCCTCCAAGCTTCCCGAAGAAGCCCAGACATTGTTTCTTACCTCCTGGTCTACAGAGCTCACCTATAACAGAAAAATGGGCACCAAGTCTCTCTGTTACTCCGTTCTTTGTCTTTGGGGCTAAATTCTCTGTTGATCTGCGGTAAGTAATCATGAATTATTTAAAAATATTCCAGATTTGTTTATAATCTTCCTTATCATAGCAATACACTTGTAACTTCCTTTCTGGTTATCAGAATGGTTTTGAACCCTGAAATTACTGTATGGATGTATGGCAAGTTACTGACCTTTGTAAGTTTTCCACTAAACTAGGAAAAATTTACAAAAACTTGCAGAAGTGCAAACACAGCTAGGTTGTCAATGGTTCTAATTAAACACAGCCAATCCAGTATTTCAAAAAGTTGTGTGGCCTACAGAATCTCAATCAAACCAAATGTTGAGCTCCAAGGACAGAAAATGCCAATATTTTGTAAGCATCAAAAGCATTAAAAAACAACAACACATGCACAAAACAACCCTGCCTGACTCTCCCTTTTTCTATAGCTCAATGCAACTGGTCCTAAATGAAATCCCATTTAATCCGTCCTGCAAAGGAAAGCAACCAGGATTTGAGTTACTGTATTGGAAGTGCTTATTGTTCAAGTAGTAAATTCATGCTATTCCAGCTTCTTTTTCTCATCCTCTTTAATGTATTTGTTCCATCCTTGATTGGTTACAAAGTCGTTTTTTAAGGATTATTTTCAAGGTAGTTTTCTGTATTCAACCCAGATCTCTCAAGAATTTTTATGGATTTAACAGCATGCTTTTATAAACAGATCTTCCTCTCTTCCTTGCTACTGTATAAAAATGAAGGCAAAAAGTGATAGAACTAACACAGAGATGCAATCCTGCAACATCAGAAATTTCTGCTACATGTGCAAATAAATTAGAAAATAAAAAAGGAAGAAATTATTTGCAAAAAAATCTTTAATCGTTTCAAAGTTTATGTGTTCTACATGGCTTCAGGTAGTGGCCAGCTGACAGGAGCTTCCTCTTTAGAGGAGTCAGAAATACTCTTAATCTATCCTCTTATTTTGTTATGGGAACTATATGGAACTACAGGAACAGAAAGTGAGATTGCCAGAAGCAGAATAATTCACTAGCCATGAATATATGGATATAAACTACATATTAGTGCAAAATGGAATGAGTGTGAATTACTTTCTGGTTTTCGGAAAGAAAGCTTCCCTTCCAGAAAATCTACTCACGATGCAACAAAAATTTTTCAAACCAGCACCAGCAAAAACACTAAGGTTGTGCCCTAGCGGGGAGCACTTAACAAATTTCACATCTTTGAAAGAAGTGCAACATAACTCTCTTGATGCTGGATCCTCTTCTAAGCTGTGGCTTCCATTTATGTACCTGGTCCTCTCCTTCCCCCTCCCAGCCCCCAGATCCAAACTATTCTCAAATATAAAGTGTCCTGTTATCACAAAATTAACTTTGAATAAAAACATATCATGAAGTATAATTTTAGGGAATAAAGAGAAGCCACTGAACTCACACAATAAAAATATTTTCTCTTACCAAAAGGAACAATCAAGCAAATGTAAATGAGTACAGTGTCTGATATTTTTATGATTGTCTTCACATTTTCTTCAGCTAAGCAGAACAGATGTGACAGGTCAAGCAAATAAGTGAAACTAATAATGCTGTACAGAGCTATAGTCTTCTGACAAACCATATTCTGAAGTTTACTTCTAAAACTCTTGTATCTACAGAGTGCAGTCAAACTTCCCAAAAAGGGAGAGAATCCAAAGCATGTTTGGTTATTAACACTCAATGATGTGGGAAACGCAAGATAATTAAATTATTCTCCTAAAAGATTTATTTCTGAATGTCATGTTTGGGTTATATGGAGGAAACGAGTGAGTATTATCCCACACCATATAACTTAACTCATTTTTGTGAGACATTTCTCATGAATCAAGCAGTCATATCATGTGTAACTTATTAAGAAATATTACTGATTACAGTAATATTACACTACAATGTCACTGAATGTATAGTCTAAAATTTTGTCCCTGATACAAGCTGATGTCTGTAAAACTAGGAGAGATGTCTTTCATTCAGACAGCATTTTACAGTGGAAAAGAAAAAAACAACAACAAAACCAAAGAAATAAAATCCAAAAGGAAAAAAAATCAACGTAAAAAAAAGGAAAATCAACCACACGAGGAAATATGATTCAGAAGATAGGATTCTTCCTCAAAAATTGCACAGTCGGGATTTCTTTGTTCAAAAAGTTAAATTGCTGCCTAAGCTTAGAAAAAAGATCCTCGAACAGATGACCCTGGAAAGACTTGGTGAAGAACTTAGGCTTCTGACCAAGAATTACATCAGTGTCTCTGAGAAACAGCCACTTATTGATAAGCAAGCCCACATACTCGCCCTGTCTGACAGGACAAAACCCCAGGAGCTGGGATCTGCCTGACTTCTGACGGAAGGTGACAGTGGAGGCTGCTCACAATGGGTACTGCGACTAATAAAGATCAAAGCACAGGCCTAGATTAGGGCATCCAAGCAGCACTTCATACAGCTGAACTGTTAATGTGTATATGAAGAAGTGCACAGAATATTGAAGAATATCACACATAAAGACTACAAACCATATATATGCATCCTACAAGCTACAAGCCGTATATATGCATCCTCTCAAATGACAATATTGCCCTTCCCTGTCTCATCCTCTGCCTTTGCTTTCTTAACAGTACAGGTGACCACCACATATAATCCTTATTAGCACAAATGACCTTGTATTTTAAAAATAAATTATCGGTACCAGCATAGGTATTAGAAAGAGAAAGAATTACGCACTGGGGCTTGTGGCCCTACACTTGATTCTCCATGTGCTTACACACATGCTTAACTTACAGAGGCAGCTCTGCTCAGTTTCCATGAAAACTGTCATGTGGGCAAAGTTAGTAATATTTGTGCTTGCAGGCTTGTGCACTGGACAGCCAGACAAAGGCAAGCAGGACAAAATCAATCACATTGCAGCTCTGCAGAAGAAAGAAAAAATAGCAGGAAATTCCTTGTGATTTCCAAGAAATTCTCCTCTGTACTCTGAAGTAACGGCAGAAAGCATCCCAGTTTTCTTTTCTCTCTCTTTTTTTTTTTTTTTTTTAGAGAGAGAAAGAGAGAGAGGAGAGACTCACCACTAAAGATTTCCCCATCAAACTGTCCTTTCCACTGAGGAAACCAGAAAAGCAAGGCTGTTGAGAATATATACCAAGCAAAAATACCTGCTTTTCAACTGAAATAGTCAACTGAATAGTCAAACTTACATCCGTGCTTTAATTAGAGATAAGGGGAGCACCTACTGTTTGCATTTACAGTGTATTTGGTTCATGAGCAGCAGGAGCAGGTTCAGTCTTCACAAGTGTTCAGCTTGTGCTGCTCTGATGCATAATTTCAGCAGGGGAGGCTTCGATAACAATTAAGTGGAGTCATTCACAGCTGAAGAGATCCCTAAATTTTGGCAAGTGCAGAAGCTACTGTTTTATCCTTCCTACTGTATCTCACCAGCTGTTGCACTCCACAAATTATTGGAAGACTCCATCTCTCATTGTGTGTGCTGACGGCACGGGGTGGTGGTGGGGGGAGCTGTTCTCCAACAGACAAATAGGATATTTATTCTGCTAACTCAACATTTTTTATGGAGGATGAGCACATAAATATCATGTCTCATAATGGGAAACTAAATTTTTAGAGAAATTTGAGGAATTTTTAAAAAATAACTCACCATCAATTAATGTGATTACAGTAGAAATGAAAGAAAGCAGAAAGCGGAAAGAAGCAGATGGATCTTGCTAGGATCTGAAGCACCAATAGCAAGAGATGCTCAAATGAAGCTTTTTCATTGTTACACATGTATTACATATTAGTAAGGAAAATCTCAGAGTACAAAGTAAAAGGAAAAATGATCAAGAGAAAGGAACTGATTTTTGGTAGTTTACACTGTGGAAAACTGCAATTAAGGTTAAAAAATATTCCATCTGAAAACTATCACAGGTAAGGCAAACTGAAGAATATGATCCTTTGGAACTGACCAACACACAAATTAGTAAATATTTCTATCCATTATATTGCCCCAAAGAACTAACTACTAAATACCATTTTAAGAATAATGGTGATGTAAATCAGCTTCCATCCACTCAAACCACACATAGTAAGTCAGTCTGCTCTAGCTGTGAGGCTGGATTTACATATTTTATGAATCCTTAAATGCAGCAATTTAAGAAATTTGCTACAATTTCAAATATATGTTAAAAACACACACCCAGGCATCCTGCAGTCACACCTGTCACCATACCATGTGTACCACTCAAGTTATGTTCAAAGCACCAATTAACAAAGCTAAATATAGGGAAGGTCTGCTCAGGGAAGGTCAGTTGCACTAGTCTAAATTCGGGACAACTACAGGCGATGATATTATTTCAGACGGAATCAAATGAAAATTAGTAAAATAAAAAAAATGCTCTGGGCAGTTTAATCTGTTTTTGAGCACTCATTACTACAAAGCAAGACAATTGAAATTTTAAAGCACATATTTTAAAGTACTTAAAATCTAATCTTTTTTAACGACCATAGTTTTTCAAAAGATGAATCATTGGAAATACAGAGCAATGCATCATTGAAAGACCACATCCCATAAAATGAGGGAGGGACTTTTCTTTCAACTTTTGGGGTTTGCTTAGCACTGAGTTAGAACAACAGATTGTTCCAGGGAGGGGACAGACAGCTCAGCTTCAGCAGTGAATCCCTCCTTCAGCAAAAGGAGGATGTGATGGAGCACCCAGGCAACTGGGATACACACCATTAGCTAAGCGACAGAATGAAGGATAAAAAACTTTGGACGGTAAGTGTGGACAAAGACAATCACTGCATCACTCTTTTTTTTTTTTTTTTTTAATATAAAAACCAAGAAAGATGAAGGTACTTGCTCTGAAGCCAGAAAACCAAAAATGTGGTAACAGAGTAGACTGAAATGGTCTTTTTTTTTTTGTCCACATCTTCTAAGAAATCCTTTAGTAAGTTAGTAAAATAGCAATTTCTCTGTCTCCACAGCAGAAGACTATTTAGTCCAGTTAGCAGACACTGCAGTTTCACCATTTCATCTCTTTTCAACATAAATTTATTAACTGATCATTTCTAATGAAGCCATTATAATTTTTTCAGTCTGCTATTCCATTCTCTTCTCCTTTAAGTTACTTTTAATATTCTTGAATTAGGACTAAGGAAAGACTATGTATACATTGTGTATAAGGATGTATAAGGTGTATAAGGATAATTCAGTGTATGATTTCATAACCCAGCTGTCAACAGACACAACATTTTTATAATACATGTATTGTATGTGTGCCAGTACGAGATGAATAGTCCCGTAACTATAATCAATACTGTTCATTCAAACAACTGGCAGAAGCATTTCAGACAACTGGCAATTTCATCAGTTTCACTGGGCTGCCCAGAAATAAACAGCTTGAGATGAATGAATGATCTCTGTGGTTATCTATAAATAACACTAATCTCAGCTGTTTGTTTCAGGAAGTTCATCACTGGGAACTACACAAGGCTCATATCAGAGCAAAAGGCATGGCAGGCTTCAAGAAACTGAAGAAATGTTGAAGAATTTTCCTGTTGTTTATTCATTTACACAATTATTGTATTTACATACAGGCTCCACTGAAAGCACCAGAACCCCTCTGTGTTGCAGCAGTTCCAGCTCTGCAGGGAATTCGCATGGTCCCAAGGATTTGTGACAATCTCAAAGTCAAACAGGATTCAGAGGAAGCTCCAATGACCTGAGTAAGCCTACCCTGAGGGTAACGGATGTCAGATCTGAGGAAACCTAAGTGACTTGGGGATTTTTAACTACTTCAGTGTTAAACCTGCCCACTCTCCAAAGAGGTTTTGAGACTGAAATAAGCCTCACAGCTCAATGGGAATGAGACTGAAGCTGAGGCTGACGGGTGCGAGGTGACGAGGTGAACCCAGGCAGACAGGGAACAGACGGTGCCATTTGCAGGCCTGTTCACTGTCTCCATAAAGTGAAAGAGCTATCTTTTTTTTTTTTTTTTAATTATGCTCTATCTGCTCCTGTCTTTCAAAGCAAGGCAGGCACAGAGAACAGAGGAAGAAGAACAAAGGCAGCTGACTAAAGGGAAAAAACACATCTCTGCGGGGTCCAGATCCCAAACATGACTTCCAAACCCACAAAGATGGATCCAGCTGCTGCAGGTGAGGCAACTTGCCCCGCCTGGCAGCTGGGCTGGGGCTCTGGGCTGCCGCAGCAACACCACTGCTCTCCCATTCACAAGATGGTCTGCAGCTCTGAGAACATGTCCTGCTCCCACAGGATGATCTCCGTACCTTGGGAAGTATTATTAGGCTTTCTTCCCTATTTCAGCTGATAGGAGCCATAACATCCCTGGTGTGTGCTCCACGGGAAACAGAAGAATGATTGTTCTCCCAAGGAGCTAGAGGCTGGCACTCATCTGCTTCCAGGCAGTGTTTGTGCTGCCATGAGATATCACTGCAGAGAGCTCAATACACCACGGACTGCAGCAATTTCTTTTTTGTGGATACCATGAATGGGAGCCAAAGCCTCCGTCACCTCAGCTCCTTCACAGAGTGCAAAGCTTCACAGAAACTCTCTCAGATGAGCTTTGCAGAAGTGCCCAGGCCCCTTGAACAGACTAATGAGCAGGGAGCATCCGTCTGGGTAACCAAACTGCTGCTGGGCCAAGCTAAAAGGTCACACTGTTCCATCTATACCTGCAAACCCTGCTCACTCTTAAAGCCTGTTGTTCCAAATATTTATGGCAATTAAAACAATATTTAAATTGTAGCATTAACCAATTTACAAGCTTATTGCCACTACAAGATGTGAAGGACGACTGGCACATCCAACCACACCAAGAAAGCATTTCAGTGGTGTGTTTGTAGTGCCATGGTCAACAGTAAAAAGATTAATGGCATTAACTTCTTCTGTAACAGAGTACACTTTCAAGTGGACAAAGGGGAAGCTCATAGCCCAGTTGGTGCCTCTGTGAAGCAAGACAAGCTGCACCATGGAAGTTGCCTTTGCAGACAGAAGTCAATGGCTAGTTTAAAATGAAAGCCTTGATAATATTTTTGAAGCAAAACTGTGTGCGGGACATTCACAGAGAAAGAGCCAGCTCTTAAGAATGGGTGAATTTCTCAAGCTGCAGAGCTTTATTGCTTGGATCAACAATATATTAAAGTTACTATTTTTCTCTATGTTGGCACTAACTCTACACACTTGAACTGTAATCAAGACAGCACAATGCTTTTATACTCCTCTGTGACTGCATTCAAAGTGGAAATTGGCCACAAAACTAGCAAAACCCCGTCTGAGTAAACTGGTGAAACAAAGTCTCTCAGTTTCACACAAATGGTCAGACAGCAGTGTACCCCACTATTAGCCCAAAGTCCTGAATAAGAGCTCAAACGAAGAGCCCTAAGTGGCCTTAGTAACAGAACGTGCTCCTGCAAGCGGCACTAAATGACCCTCTGGCTGGCAGGCTTGGCAGAGCAGCAGCCGGCAGCATCTGAACTGCAGGCCCTTCCCTGCCACATCGAGCAAAGTCACAGGGTCCTGGTCATCCAGGAGGCTTGATCTCAATGCTTTATACATCTATGGTATCTATCATCCAGAAATGAGACAAGCAGGACAGCATGGGAGCATGTTAAACTGCTATTGCCCTTCCTACATCCATTTTGCAGAAGGAAACCTCCTGCCTTTGGGGATTTCTGATATTTTTTGCAAGTGCACTCCACATACACTGAATTACATGGCTGAATTTCTGGGAAACTGAAGTGATAGATTCATATTTTACAAGCACCTTTGCCCAAACTTCTTGAAACCACAATTAATAATCAATATTGATTATATTATTGCCAAGGAGATTTCAATCCCCTTAAAGAGAACCCTGCAATAGATTGAATTCAGCCCAACATGCACATAAATATCTCAGAGCTGATATAAGCATTTTAAGAGACTGCATGGTTGAAAGGAAGAATTATATTAATCCTGCTTGCAATTTTGTCCAGGATGATGCCATTTTTAAATTCATGTGAAGATCCTGATTAAGGCAGAGTACTACAGAGCAGTAGACACTGGAATCAATTAACAAAGCAATTCTTATTAACACGGGGAATCTCCAGATATTATCAAGGAAATATAAAATCTTTTCTGAAAAACCTGCAGGGAAAAACTAATATCAAATTGCATCCACCAGTGTATGCAGAGATTGCTTCAACCCAAACGCATCTTATATGAAAGAGGGGCTCCCACTGCAGAACAACACAGTAAGAATTTAAGACAGGAAATGCAGATAATTTATCTGAATAAAGCTTCCAAGAGAATAACTGATTTATGTTGATAGAGATCCAGGCTGGAACCTGACCAGGCTGCAGGGGTTAGCAGCACCGCTACTCATGAAAAATAATGGGGTGTTTGTATAGATGAAAGTAGGTTAAAGCGTTAGCTTTACGCTTCAGCCAAAAGACCCTCTTTTGCCACAGACTTGTTCTTGAATTAGCTCTAGAGCTACTCAGAGAAAGGTGCCATGTTTTTCAATCAGAACTACCATTATACATGCAAGAGACACGAGTTAAATTTCACAGGGAAGTCTACAGTCTTTAATGTCACCCAGCCTCTATTCATATGAGAATTGCAAAATCCATAAACCGATGCAGAGATAGACAGAAAAGTAGTGAAAGGTTCACAGCTACAAAAATACATGTATGTGGGAAAAAGAGAAAAAAGAAAAATAAAAATCTGGAAGTGGAGATGGTATAAGCAACTCCTGCTAAAAGCAAGGTCAGCACTTTGCACTGTAGACTATTTGATTTACTCTATTTTGTTTCAACTGAAAAACAAAATCTTTCCTTGGCAGATTCTGCTCTACATAGTCTATTACAGATACTTCTGAGATACCCAGCATCATTTATAAAGGGACTCTTATTACTGCTGAACGTGAATGTTTTGTTAAATTTCCCAAAGTTCCAAGAGGAAATATGTGAGATGCTACACAAGGGGACATTCAGCTGGCTGCTGAAGTAAAGAGCCTGGACTACCTGGGCAGTCCTGGGGGAGAGGTGTGCTACTGATTAAGATGCTCCATGTCTCCCTTGAAGTATCTATGGGCTTTCCAGGGACCTGCACCCCCCCTTATCCGGTGTCTTAGAGCCAGGAATACCTCACGAAGGACCATTCTGTTTTTACCCCTCACTGGCTTCTCTCCTTCAAACTCCCACAGAGCCACTCCAAATTCATCATGGTGTAAATCTGATCTGAATAAGACCTCATTATATATCATAACTGTCATAACATATTAACATATATCATAACATAATAACTATATTTATTATATGGGATACAAAAAATGCTTTTTTTTTTTCATGTTAGGGAAGAATAACAAAGCATCAAAATGTTTCAGTCCCAGTGGTCACTGCAGATACACATATATCCACGTATCACCGCTTGTGATTTCTTTTTATGTTACATAGCACAAAAAACAACCGTCAGCAAAGCACACCTGATGCACATGAAGGCATGTTTTTGAAACAAGACATTCTAATCATAGAAAACTTCACTACATTTACAACATTCCGCATGTAGTAAAGCTATACCGATTTGTGCTTTAACCAAGGTAACTTCTGCACCTGAAGTACTAAACTGCAACAGCAGAAAACTTCAGGAGGTTTAACTGGTCTCATTTTGATCAATTTTGGACTTATCTCACTGCCTTTCCAGGTAATAAAGTAAGTTGCCTGTAGATGGTGTGGAAAGACATGCTATACATACTTGAACTGACAAAAATTGTTTATCCATAAAATCCATTACATGCAGCTTGAACTACATACCCTGAAAAATGCAAACAGCTTCTTCCAAAACACACAAACACACACACAATTTTCACATCCATCATCTGTATGTCATCAGAAAAATTGGACAGAACAGGTGCTCTTACTGAAAAAGGCAGATTCTTGTCTGCAGAAACACTATGCTAACTGATATAGGCTTCACCAAATTGTTTCAGTCAGGAAAAAGAAAAAGTACAAAACCCAGAAATCAACATTTTCAAAACACAACATTTGGCTTTAGCTGAAACTGAGTCAATTTTTTGAAGTCCAAAACTATTTAAAAAGCTTTCAATGCTCCAATTTTCTGGCTGATCCCAAACTAATCGTCAAAACCTTTTTGCAACTACATCTGAAATGAAAGGCCTGCAGGTGACACAGCTGCCACCACTCCTGATCATACATGGTTCTGAAATCATGCAGTGCAATGCTCTGGGACATACAATCCATTTGGGGACACCCAGCAGTGCAGTGAGAGAACAGCGCTATGGAGCAACATGGCCTGAGCTGTCCAAGATGCTTGAGGCAAGCAGGTGAAAACTGCCTTCGGTCATGCTGACACAGCACTTCGCTCTTCTGACACAGCTACCAGAAAAGAGAGACAGGATCTGCTGGCATGGGATGATCATGCACAATTTTTCTCTTTAGCATTGTTTTTTAATCATGAAGAAGTTATAAGAAAATAAGCACAAAAAGCAATGCTTTAAAAAGAAAATCAGAAGTAAGATAGCAGATATGCTGATTGCTTGGCCATTAAAGGAGGCTGTAGTAAGGTGGGGATTGGTCTATTCTCCCATGTATCTGGTGACAGGACGAGGAGGAATGGGCTAAAGTTGCACCAGGGGAGGTTTAGGTTGGATGTTAGGAAGAACTTCTTTACTGAAAGGGTTGTGAGGCATTGGAATGGGCTGCCCAGGGAAGTGGTTGAGTCACCATCCCTGGAGGTCTTCAAAAGATGTTTAGATGTAGAGCTTAGTGATATGGTTTAGTGGAGGACTTGTTAGTGCTAGGTCAGAGGTTGGACTAGGTGATCTTGGAGGTCTCTTCCAACCCAGATGATTCTGTGATTCTGTGATTTAATGGTTCCTCAGGTCCAACTCCTTTTAACACACTCCAGAATCGAAGAGAAGCCACCTTGGAGGTGTCACCAGACCACTAAACAAATCCTTTGGAGAGCGATAGTTGAGTACTTGCAAGACAATTTTAAATCCCCAACCAGTTTAGATTCAGTGCAGCGTTAGACCCTGGGTGAGTCCTTTACAGATCAACGGACACTAATTAGCTCTCATCCAACTGCTAGGACAAAAGAATGCATTTGAACTTGAGCTTTCTGACCATCAGACTTCATTAGATTCCAAACTTGGTGACATAAGTGGTAAAGCCTAAGAAGACAAAACTCCTACAACTGATAAAAATCAATATTTTACCATGTTCTCATGTAGAGAGGCTTCATCACTCAAAAAAAAAATTAATCAATTTCCATTTTTCCCCAAACCATCTCTCTCCCTGCACCTATGGCGCTGCCAAACAGCAACAAAACAGCAAGAGTTTTATGGAATTTAACATACATATCAGTGTGCAAAGACCAATCAGGATCTGTGCCACAATGCAGCAACCCCATGATGCACAAGGTGTGTTCACTAAGGGAGCTGCACCATCTCTCTTGGACTCAGATCTCTGATACAGAAAGCACACAAAGAAATCATGGGAGCAACAACCCATGAAATGCACTGTTCACACTTACTGGAAAAACTAGTAGCTGTGAGATTTTGATTACAACACATTCTACAAACCTCACAGAAATCAACAGGAAACACTGCTTCCAGTAAAGACGCTTCATCCTACCCCACTCAAATCTGAGCATGGGTCAGACTGGCAAGAATTAGGCACATGCTGTGCTGTAGAAGTGTGGACCATACTTATAACAAAGATCCAGCATGTGTAGGAGACAAAGAACTTTTCCAATATTAAAACTTGATTTCTTTCCAACTGCTGTGCTTCTTTCAGGTAAAGAGCTGAAGAATTCTCCTTTGTAAAGTGATAGATTGGCTTGCTGCACAGTGCTGACACATGTTCTCTTAGGTCCCTCAGTGGGAACATGTCTTCTTCCGCCAAAGACAGCAAATTAGTAAGTGCTGATTTCTTTATTTTATTTTATTTTTTAACTTTCTAGAAGCATGAAGAGTATATATAAATATATATATATATATGTATATTTAGGAAGGGCTAGGAATAGAAGAAGTGATCAATTAAATGGCAATTTAGCCAAGACTTTCCAAGTTTTTCACTCTAAACAGCCCCATAATCTCTGTTTTGTACAGGTAAATTGTATTACTCCTGTACAAGAAATACCGAAATTGTACTACCAGAAGTAGCAAATGGACTTACTCCAAATCATGCTAGGAGCCATCAGATACCCCAAAATTTCTGAAGATCAGCCCCCTGATGGTGTGGCCTGGGCCCAAAATGCATGATGTGTACAGATGACAAAACTGGTGAAATCAGAAAGCACACATCAGTCCAGGAGAAAGAGGAATCAAAATAAAAATGAAAATAAAGCAAGCACATGCGGAATGTACACCATCAGACAGTGGGTACACATTTCCCAGATACCTGCGTAACATTTTAAAGACAGTTCTTGTATGCAAATGGACTAAAGACAAGGAAGACAAGGGAGTTATCATGCAGCCCAGTTCTTGCATTAAAAGTGATTCAAGACAGTGATGTCATCGTGCAGCCCTGCTTTTTTTTTTTTTTTTTTTTTTTAAATCCTGATGAGAATTTCAAACATCACATTTGACTAAACTTCAACAGTTGCAAGCCCAATACATGGGCTGGACCAAGCATCCAAATGCGATCATGTAATGTACAAGTGAACGTGTTGTAAATTCTGTTTGAAAATAAATAAATAAAAGCAACTTTCAGCACATCTGAAGCATCCACATAGTCTAGCAAAACAATTGCACTTATGTGATCAGCTAGGTCACTCCATTCCAGCAGAAGGGTGTTCACTTGGGCTATTATCCAATTCTAGGAGAGTGATTCACGTTTTTAGAAGTGCCTGGGCAACTTATCCACAATGCAGTGCCACTGCAGGTTGATCCTCATGCATAAGGGCCTCCGTGCCTCATGCACTGTGCGTGCAGAGGGCTGCACGCTGCCATTCGCTAATTTAGAAGCAGTTAAGAAGGAATTAAAGCACACCCAGTGGCTTGGACTCCACAACAGGGATATGCACGAATGGCTGCTAGGTGAATTCATTGATATAACTCCGTCCTACATTTACTCTTCTTTACACTGAAACCTTCCTGCCTGTTTCTCTCTTGCTCTGTGTACATATGATATTTTTACCCCTAATGATTACATCTTGGTGCTGTCAACTAAAAATGCACACAGTGTTTGAATGTTTCACATATAGATATGTGTGATAAATGATCTCCAATACACACACTTGGTGCTACAGTTACCTCCAAACTCTCCGAAATGAAGAAAAGCCAGAGTATGGACTGTGAAGCTGTGTGATAGTTGCCAACCTCCACTGCAATGCCTATGAACAACTGAACAGGAGATGCCTACTTCAGAGTCCTCATGGTAGGACTGCACATGAAAAATTCCAAGATTATTCCAACTTTGAGGTTTATAAGGCATCTGATATTCTGAAGATAAACAGTAATACAAAGCTGGTAATATAACTAAAGGAAACGACTCTAATAAAAAACAACACAAACACATTTAGAAGAACGGATGAAATCTGGAAATTGCTTCATTGCAATCACCAGAGTTTCAAAGAAACTGGTTTGGTCTGGATCAATCTTTTTTCTATTTCTATTTTTGGATAGTTACATTGTTCTAGTGGAAGTAAAAGACCCTGTATAGCAAATGTAAGCTTTATGACAATAGGTGCGGAGCTATTACATACAAGTTCTCTCACAACAAAGGCCTCGGCCATCCAGTGTTCTGTACTTTACAGCAGCACAGGAACCACTGACTCTAGGATGAATCTTAAATGCCAAATACAAAATCAACATAAACACCATCTTTGCAATAAATGAACATGAGCCTTCAATTATATTGTTTGTCTTGATTTGAAACTGAACTATGAAACAAAACTGTCGCTGCTTTAAAAATAACATACTCTAATAACATTTTAAGGACACCTTACCAAGTCAAAATTAGCAATGCAGAATGGGTAATGACAAAATATGTACTTTAAATGGAAAAATGTTGAATTGCTGGATGGTGACAATAAAAAACCTCTAAAGACACATCAGTTGCCTTATTTCACACCTTCCTGCATAACAATCTCACACTTGCAGTGTGATGGCCTTCCACCTCCCAGACAGTGAGCACAGTGAGCCCAGAGGAAAGAAACATACTGTTTTCTGTGGCTTTTGGACAAGGTCCCAAGTCAGCATTCAACAAAACTGTGCTTTTCTGTTGTTGTTAAAAGCTGCTGACACATGCTTGCTTCCTATCGTGGCATCTCCATTTCCTCCTAGAGATAAACTATAGCTGTCACACACTTCAGTGGGATTTGGAGTTAGTAGCTCTCCAACCCATGCTAATAGTCTTATGGGTCATCCAAACCCAATGCTATATAGGAAAAGTGAACAAATTGATCTCTGCATCTGCACAAAATCTTTCTGAAATTGAACAAGTATATGGGTCTCTTCATCATACTTTACTCTTCATCCATGTGGTGAATTCACAGAGCTTCTTTAAGAAAGTGTCCATTCATATAAGATTTTCTACTTTCTCTACAGTGCAAGTTAAATTTAATCCTAACAGTTAAACGACATCTAAATGCTTTTGTATGTAGTGGAGGAGAAGAGAAAGGGAAGCCAACTTTTTTAAAAATTAAGATATAACAAAAATTAATTTGAAACAATATGGTTTCTTCTGCCAACACTGAGATCACTTTTGCTGTAATGACAAATCACCTTTCTGCCATGAACTGGACACAAACTTTAGTTGGAACGCTCTTCTTCACCTTTTCATCTATCCCAATGTTGCAAAAGCTTTGACTCCTAAGCTAAAGCCAGCTAATTTGCTTTGCCATACAGCAGTAACATACAATATTTAACAAATTCCACAGCATAAAAGGCATTTGGGGGGATCTGTAATTAATGGAACAGTGCGGAAAGCACAGTTCTAGGCATTTTACTATGGAATACTGGGAGAAACCACAGTGCAATCTGTACTGGGAGAGTTGGGCACCTACCCTGCGGTTTCTACTTAAGTAAAACCACTGATACATGGCCCAAACTTGGCAAGACTGTCAGAGACATGCTTATGCTTTTGGCAGAAGGGAACTGACCACTTTCAGCATCAGCATCCTTTGCCAGCTGCCAAAGAGTACACAGATGCAAGGGAAACAAATTATCCACCCACTGGCAAAAAGAAATGGTGAGCAGCACCTAAGGAAAAACTGTATGTATGCATGCATGCACATGTGTGAGTTTGCATGTGAGCATATATATATTTATATATATATGAAACTGTGCTTTGTGAAAAGGAATAAATACAATTAAACTGAAAAAATTGTCTGCTACTAGCCCTGTGGTACCATTTTCTGTAACATTCTCACAATAACAATTTTCTTCAATTAAAATCTTCCTGAATTTTCAACATTAAATAAAGGACTGCAGGATGCTAAAGAAAGATTTTCAAAGAAAGTCAGAAATTTGACTCCCATATGATCTGTTAAAGTGTTAAAGGATTTTAGCAACTTAAGGTAAGCATGTAATTACATTTTCTTTCTTTCTTTTTTTTTTTTTTTTCTTCGAGAATGAGTGCCTAGGGAAAAAACATTATACCAAAATTTGGTAAAATATAAAAAGAGCCTTCCAGGTTCAAAAGATATATGAGAAATGACTTAGAAAAAAATAATAGGACAAGAATTTGTAGTCAGTAGGCTAGGTAGAGCTGAGAGCAGGAATCTGTCTGTAGATTAATTAGATTCTGCAATCAAATTCCCTTTCTCCCGTACACATCCCATCACTATCATTACATGATCAACAGATTTTTATGAAAGCTAATGCTTTCTTTTGAGAAATTCCATGGGGACTATGTATAACGTTGATTTTGCTTTTCTAAATATTTCTTGAAAATTGTACGTAATGCATGAACACATTTGTTGGCTGCAAAGGTGTACAACAGCAATTTTTTGCAATGACAGTGCAGAGAGGGAATATGAGATCTGTGTGCTAATGAGCTGACACTGCAGAGGCTAGAGCAGTGTTAGTATAGAGCACTACAAATGCAGAGCAGAAAGACATACGTGGGTTATTTCTAGGGAATATGATCTACAGAACTGTACGCATAATTCAACATTAATACTAACATCCTTCATCGGAGGTTACAATAAAAATGTGAAGATGTTTCTAGCAATGGATTTATACATTTTGGTTGCTATATTCTTATTATTAAAAAAAAAAAAAAGGCAGCTCACTCTCTATGTGAGCATTTTTGAAGAAAAGATAAAATATCCAAATATCCATATTTTACTTCATTTTATACATTCACAGCTCAATTTAACTTTTTTCCTTTTTTTTTTTTTTTTTTTTTTCTGATGGCAAAAAGCTTCCTATTTTAAGAGATATAATAAATCCTGCCAAAGCCAACTGATAAACTTTAATTTGCCTTTAAATACACTGGAATTTTCCTCTGTGCTTGCATTTGTTCTCAGTGAAGATATTATACACCTAAATAAATAGATGGGTAGATAAACACAGAGTGGATGAATACCGTATGAATGTGTGTAAATTAAATATACAGAGAGAGGCTCAGTGCTAGCAGTGAAGCAGGGAATGCATGTACATGAATCAGATTATGCATCATTTAATTGAAAAAGGAATGAGAAGGAGGGGCTTAGGGCAGGAATTTTCTTTTGCTTCTAAACAACTTTGTTCTCATGTTGGGATATTGCCAAATCAAGCCTACTAGAGGTGGGCTTTTTATCTCTGGCTCATGAGAACACTTCAGAAAAGATATTTTTTCCTGCCTCTGGAATGCACCAGATTGCAGCAAGTAGGATGTGCAGTTGTACAGTAAGAAGCTAAGTCTTTTCTAAGCGGAGACCCCCTCAATTCCTACACACATGAACACTTATAACAGACACTATCAAATAATTCAGAGCAAAGGAGAATGAAAATTATTAATTTATGGATACAGACCAGTACAGGCACTTGGCTCAACCTATACATGCTACTTTCTCTGATTTCCCTTCAGTTCCTTTATATATCCCACCACAAAGTCAGTCACAGTCTTTCTCGCTGGTGAAGGCAGCCACAGTCACTGCAGCTTTCTCTCATATGGATCCCTGCCAATTGCAAATATTGATCAAAAGGTTGTGTGACAGCACCGGAGACAATTTATGCTTATCTTCAAGAGAAGTAAAAATATTGTGGAAAGAATTCCTTCATGGCAGCACCCTGAAATTATCTGCCACTCCACTAGGAAGCGAGGATGGGACTAAGGTATGTGGGCCGGAATGTTTTAAATGTTAGCCATGCAGTGTGTGGAGCTTA